>NC_086155.1:34722787-37222787 GCF_035149785.1 Candoia aspera
AACAATGGCCAGATATGGATAGCGTTCTTGGCCTTTTAAGGCCATTTTAAATGGTTATTGTTTCAATTTTTTCTCCATGGTATGTTGCTAATCTTATCTTCAAATAAGAAAGGGAATATGCGTATGAGTGTGTCTGTGTCAATAGCAGACAACCCCCTCCCCTCAATTTAAGTCAGCAATCATGGCACAGGGGAAGAAGATTCTGTGGCCAGTTCTGCACTGCAGCCTCAGCTCCTGGCCTCTCATGTGGCTCCTGTCTGTTTCTTAAGCCAACTTCAGAAATTCCAATCCAGGCTGCAGCGGGTTGGCAACTGGGACCGGCTGGGGCTCAGTTGGGACTGCAGCCGCCACAAGACCTGGCTGGTCGATCCCCTGCTTCTTGCTCTGCCTGTCCATGCAGGGAAGGCAAGTCTCCCTGGCTGGCCCCTGGGTGGACCGGCCTACCAGGGCCTGCCTTTCCCTTTGGGGGACTGTTTCTGCCTCACCGGTGCTGTGGCTTACCTTGGCTGTCTAGATATTGGCACACCTGGACGCCTTCGTGTATCCTTCCCACAGTATCTCTTTTGATACCAAAGCAGACCCTTCCTCTTCCTCCCCCCCCCTTATTGCAGCATTGATGCGCTGATGCCAGAACAATCAAGCAACAGGGGAAGAGGCTGTTCCTTTTTCTGCAGATCCAGGGAGTCCCTGTAGCAAGGAAGAACTGATAGTTCAGCTTCCTAGCAACACAGTACAGTAGCAGGGTTCCTACTTTGCAACACAAAGATGTAAAAAAATGAAATGAAGGGCAGGGGAGCTTTGCAGAAAGGTGGGTGGGTGGGGAAGCAAGGGGGGCAGACTTCATCCAGCCTGGGCAGAAACCAAGAGGGTGCCCACTGGGAGATGTAAGGGTTGAGTGGAGGACCAGCTTCTAGGGTGAAGGATAGTATGTTGAGTTTACAAGCTAATTGCTGGATCAACCACAAGATTATTACAAACAAGCAAACGAACAGTGGCTGCCAACTAGCAGAGAACACAGCCACTGAGCAGTCCGGGCCAAAATGGCTGCCCAGAACAGCGACCATCCACTGGAGGGGAGGGGCCGTGCCGGGCTCAACAGCCAATTGAAGCTGGAGCTGCTAAAAGGAACAAACCCCTGGAGACCATCCACTCCGAAGGGCTTAAGACGGCTCTGCTCAGAAAACAGCAGCTTTGAACTGAAGCTGGAAAACATGGGCGCATTTACAATGGGCTGTGAGTCAGAGGAGGATGACGTCATCCATTCTTGCACTCAGGAAGCAGTGAATGGCCCGCATTGGCAATGGGCCAAGCAGGAGGTGCAGATGTGCACTTTCTCATCAAACAACTCCCAGTTAAAAATACATCCTTGAACGTCCTTGAAGTTTTTGTCTGCCAAGCTACTACTGTTAATATAGTATGTATATGAACTATGTGTATATGAACTATGTATTCATGCCATATTAACGATGCTTTTTCAAAAAGAAAGGTTCATACGAATGAATTTCCCACATTGCACCAAGTTTGGCCCTTATTCATGATTGCTGACATGCTTCCACATTCTCTGTCCACATCATCAATTAATAGCAGTTGAAATGAGCCATATAAAACAGTGTCCCTAACATGTGCTGGGATTGCAACTCCCAGAATTTCCAACCATTACAGGACAACCATTTGTTTTCAGGTACAGGAACTTCATCTTAGTGGACAAGGTATGGCTCATTCTCTAGTCAAAGTGAGTTTATATTTTTACCAGACTGTTTACCATGTCTGTTGGAACTTTCTTGGCATGGTCTATGAAACTCATTTCTTTGTTGGTACACAACCCTTCTGCTTGATTTAATCTGGCACCTTCCACTGTACTTACAAATATTGGCTCTGCTGGAATTATCTCTCTGGGCAAGATAAAGGGCTCAAATCATATGCTCTGAAGGCCCTTCCTGGGTCACTCAACTTCTCCCAACCACTAGCCAAAGATAAGTGAGCCACTATAGTTTAATGAACTGTTTAAAATTAACTGAGGACCTTGTTCAAATCACCACTGAGTCTTTAGGTTAACTACATGATTTTGGACCATCAAATCACTCATTTTGCTAAACAGGATTCTGTGGAAAGATACAAATGAGAGAAGTCAATCCTGAAAGGAAGGTCGGGATAAGTTAGGTAGCTAAGTGCTATCAAACTGAATTCACCTATAAGTTTGCCACCTTAACCAGCCTTTAGTGATAGCACACAGCTCTTCCAAGGACATTCCAATAATCTTTTTGATCCCACCCATCCATTTTATAACTTGTCTTTCTTTTCTAATACAGTACTCCCTCAATTTTGGCAAGCACAATCACTTGTTCAAGTCTATCAACAGCTTGTAATAGGAAGAATAAAAATAATCCTTCTGCCTTAATTTACCCACTTTCACTGTTGATATGTTACAAAAATATTGGGGGTAATTTAAAATTTTACTGGCAGACTTCTTTTTCCAGGGGTATCACTCTGACTGATCATTATGACTGACCCATGGATTTTTAAAAACTCCCCAAAACACAGGGAACTATGTAGCTTAAAAAGCTAGAGCAATCAAGTAAAAGAACAAAGAGATGTACATCCTGGGAAAGAAAAACCATCACAAACCAAAACAAATCTTATAGGTGCTTGCCACCCTTGTATTCCAAGGCCATTGTGCCCCAGGTTTTCAATGCATCCCAAAATGTCATTGGGGTGGGAGCCATAATCTCTGGGGGAATATTATTTCAGAGGGCAGGTGCCATCACAGAGAAAGGGTCCCACACATCTGGGGACCAACTAGATGGCACTGTTTAATTGAGAGGACCTGGTACACCCACTTTGCTGGATCTTACTGGATGGGGAGAAATGATCAGAGATATGTGGTCCCTCAAGTAACCGGGGCCTATACCATGAAGGGCTTTATAGGTGCTGACAACACCTTGAATCGCACCTGAAAGCCAACTGCAACCGGTGGGGTTGTGGGGTCACATGGTGGGGTCACATGGGCATACTACTAATTTGCAAGCTTTAGTAAAGGAAGTCATGGAGCACAGTGAAAAAAATGGGACTAAAATGAAATACAAAGAAGACTAAACTAACAAGAACAAGTATAGCAACCAACCTTAAAATGACAATGCAGATATTGAAGTAGTGGTTAGTTTCTGCCTTTTAGGATTGACTATCAACAATAGCCTAGTGTGGCACAGAGTGGTAGGCTGCAGTATTGCAATTGAAACTCTCCCCACGACCCGAGTTTGATCCCAGCGGAAGCTGGATTCTCAGGTAACCGGCTCAGGTCAACTCAGCCTTCCATCATTCCGAGGTCAGTAAAATGAGTACCCAGCTTGCTGGGGAAGGTGATGACTGGGGAAGGCAATGGCAAACCACCCCGATATAGTCTGCCAAGAAAATGTCGTGAAAGCGGCATCCCCCCCAAAGGGTCAGACATGACTCGGTGCTTGCATAGGGGACCTTTCACCTTTCATCAACAGTAAAGGAACCAGCAGTCAAGAAATACATTGCAGACTAGTACGTGGGAGGGTAGCAATGAGTGTCTTAGGAAAGCTATTCACATGTCATTATTTGTCTATACCTACAAAGATTAGAATCCTTCAGGCAATCATTTTCTCTGTGGCACTCTATGGACACAAAAGTTGGACTTTGAAGAAGCAGGATAGAAAGAATATTGATCTGTTTGAATGTTGATGTTGGAGGAGACTCCTGAGAATACCATGGATTGCCAAGAAAACAAACAAATGGATCATAGCATAAATGACTCCAGAATTTACATTCAAGGCATAAATTATCATCCTCAAATTATCATATATTGAGCACATTATGTAAAGACCCAGATCCCTTGAGAAGTCCATAATGTTAGGAAGGTGGAAGGAAAGAGAAGAGGATGACCAGCAGAAGTTGGATAGACTTGATTACAGCAGTGATAGGCACACTGTTGGGAGACCTGAAGGGCCAGGTTGGGGACAGATCACTCAGGAGAAGGCCTGTCTATGTGGTTGCTGAGAGTCAACACCTACATGATGAAACATAATCAATGTATTACCACAAATGGGATTATAATCACTAATTTGGAAGGCTTTAAAAGTAGATTGGATAAATTCATGGAGGACAAGTCTGTCAAGGGCTATTAACTTGAGAATCCACATACCTCCAAGTTGGAAGCACCTCAGAGGCATATGGATGGCTATTTTGAGAAATAAATTTTCGATAAAAATGGACCTCAGCTTGATTCAGCAGGGCTGTTCATATTGTCTTAATTTTTTATGAAAACCAGCTTCTTTGCAGAGAATGACTATTGCTTTGCCCAATCAAGAAAAATGCTCCCTTATTGATATCCTGGCTCTAGCTAGCAAATCAAAAATTATCTAGTGAAGAAACCCTTGTTTCTAGCAAACCTTGGTGAGATTTATTACAAATACATGAATTAATACCCATGCCCAGTTGGAATGATAAAGGAATAGTCCAGTTGTCAACAGCTGTGGTCTTGCATGAAAGGGATTGATGGGAGAAACTTTTAGGGGAAGAAACAAAAGCTCCCTCTCTGTATGCTTTGCGCCATATCAGAACAAAGAGTTCTGTCACAACACATTCCTCAAAGTCTATAATTAAAAAGAACATCCCTAATTAATTTATTCCACAGATAAGGAATTGGTAGCAAGTATCTTCCACAGTGTAACTACTGTTCTTCCCTTTTGTTTTCCTGGGGCCTAAACAGAAAGAGGCCAAGTCCTTTCTTTTTTAAGTCTATTCATTTACTACAGCAACAAGTAAGAGCTGCCTTGTGGTTCTGTTTATCTAAGGTGGGGAAAGGATCAAAAAGAGCTGGGTCACATGGGCTGGTGCTTGTTATAGTCAGTTAGATGCTTATAGGATGCACCAGGCAGTCCTTTGCAGCTGTTTAAAAAAAAAACAGCATAATAAGTAGTTGAGGATCATCAGCTCAAAAAACTGAAGTTCAGAGAAACAGAAATAAACAGCTCATTTAGTCATTGCCATGCTGAATTTGTCTCCATTACTAAATGCTGTGACTGGACTGAGTTTCCAGTTAATGTTCACAGAGAGTGTGGTGTCACTTTATAGGCCAAGCAGTTGAATGTAGCAGTCTTTTCCCCAAACCCATTGCATGTGTGATCTTTGCATACTACATAAGCCCCTTTTTCTCTGTCTACATTATTAAAAGTCATCAGAGGGGCACTGCAATCCACAAAACACATCAGTATCCTGATATTGATAGATAACAAGGTGCAGTTTCAACAGCCCAACCATTTTCAGGAGGGGTCATATACTAGCTCAAGAACGACAAATGTTTGTCAACTAACTTTTCAGGTTAAGCTGTTTAAAAAAGGAGACAAGATTGTAGGTTTCTTCAACATCTGTTATTTTTAAAAGGATGCCCTCTTTCCCCAAGATTTGGCAAACTTATATAATAGAATGGACTAAAGAGTCTAATGGCATTGCAGACTAACAGATTTATTATTATATCAGCTATCACAGATCACTTTGTTAGAAATATCAGTAAGACTGTTACTATCTATTCTGTCTCTCACCTCTTTTTTCATTTCCCCTTCTCTTCCCTCCCCTTGACCACAGTAATATGTAAAGCTCATTTTCTCAAGAGTAGGACTATCAGATCAGGGCTACAAGAAGCTGGATGACCACTAGTTGGCAATCAAGCAGCAAAGTAATTACTGCTCTTTGCTACCATCTAGAGGCAATCCACAATTTTGTATCCCAGATCTGGTAGACCTAGTCAAAAGTAGAGTATACATTTAATGAAGTGGTCTGTGACTTGCAAAAACTTATATACCACAACTTTCAGGAATATAATCAAATGGGTTAGTTGTTCAACTTTTACTATGTCTCATGTTCTATTTCCTCCTTTACAAAAACATACCCAAAACAAAGAATTTGTGTGCAACCATATTCTAAAGGTGATGCTTCTCTGTGCATTTATGTCTATCTGCTTTGCTGAAATTTAGTAACTATTTATTTTACTAGGAGCCAATCCACAGGTTTTATATATATACTGTATGTGTGTGTATGTGTATATACACACACATACAGTACATACATACAGTGTGTGTGTATATACATACATACATACACACATACTGAGAGCTACTGAAGATGCTCAACAAGATAAGGAAGCAAAAAACAACAACACAAGAAGCCTTCTCTCTAATCTGTAATTTATGTGAGCAATGGTTTCAGCATGTAAGTTACTAGAAGCTGACCTTTTCACAAGTCCTTGTTATGCTGATTGTAGTAATTGCCACAGCCACATGTGGAACTAAACACAGCTTAAATGCCATACATACTCTACACCTTCAGGCTTACGAGGAGTAAGCCCCACTGAACCCCTGTGTGTGATGTCCTCATTCCTGAGGAAGTTCACTTACCTTCGCAGAAACAATGTTTAGAGTGACATTCTCTCTCTCTCCCTTTCTTGTTTGTTAAATCTTAGGAGAGGAAGGAAGACTAACTTAATCTACTATTTCATTTTTCAGCAGTATAACAAAATGTGGTGGATGTTATCAGAAGATATAGTGTTTTATTGAGGTTGGTTTCTTATACACAAAGCTTTAAATCAGAGCAACTTTCTTTTCAGTGGAGTGCTTGGAAGACAAAATTCTCCAAAAGATCCTGAAATGGAACCTTTCAAGCTTTCAGTTTCCATTCTAGGTCAGGAATGCCTCTGGAGCCATTAAGAACAGCAACAGACAGATGGAAATGTTCTTGGCAGCACATTAGTGTAAGTAAACAAACTGATTGCATTTAGTCTGCAGTAAACAGCATGGAGACTTACCTTTAGGCCAGAACTTATAGGAGAATGACTGTAGTGTAAAATATTGGGACTCTGACAAGGATGACTCAGGGTCAAATGTTTACGTAGCCATGAAGTGCGCCAAGAACCTTTACTACCTCACAAACTCACCTCATTTTGTGAGATTGAAAGGAGGCAGATGGTCTGCAGCATTTGGAGGAAGGATGGGATAAAACTATCTGTCCTGTCCATGCATTTGCTCCATCACCAGTTCCAGGTTAACCAATGAGCTAAAGAAAATCAGCTGCAAGTGTTCAGTCCCTGCAGAACTTTATGTGATATGATGTCAAGCATTATTCTCTCCAACTGGTTGTGAGAAAGGAGCTTGCTACAATATTTCAATGTGTTCAGCCAGTGAAGTCCAGTCATAACTGATCAATACTAACTGCAGAGAGCAGAGTAAAATATGCCAAATTTGAAACCAGTTTGTATTAAAAAAAAAATCTATAAACTTATGATTTTAAAAAGTTGTGTTCTATTCTCCTGGATTACACTATTCTTTTACTTCAGAATAGTACAGAACATCCTTTCTGTTAAAATATGAGTGAAAAAGATTTTGTGCTATTTCTATAGAATAGCTGTATTTGAATATACATGTATGTGCACATACCCTAATACGATGATCACTGTTGAGAGAGACAGAGTGTCTAAAGCCTGCTATTTCTAGGGCCTATCATGGGCTTGATTTGTCCATCTGATTAAAAATCATGCACAAACAATGGCAGGCTAGGAAGTCTCAGTCCTGTCCCATGCATCCCCTTTCTTGCCCTTTTAGGTCTCCATAAAATTGGGGTGGGCACCATTGAAGTGGAGAGCCTCTTCTACTTGTGGAGTTAGTGGTATAACATTTTGCCTATAGGTAATAAATAATAATTATTATTATTTTGAACCCTGCACAATGAAGATTCATACAAGGAGTCTTCATGCATAGAGGACCCTGCTTCAGAAGTTTCCAATTTACAAAAAGAACAAAGTGGTCCATTGTTTCAGTCTGAACCAATCTGCTGGATTCAAATTCACAAGAAGACCTTCATAAATACAGCAGACTCTCTGCTTCAGATGTTTGCCCTTTTGCACTTATAAGGGCATGCAAATCATGGAAATACAGAAGAAACAGCATGTCATTGTGCTTTCTCACACAATTTTAATCATGTAATGGGGAAAATGCCTAAAGGAGGCTAATACATAGGAATAATCTAAAATATAATTGCAATAATATCAAACAGGGGAAGCTTATGATACCAGTTTGTCCCAATTCTTTTAGGTCAGTTTTTGTCAGCTTATCACACACTTCCCTGCTTCACTATTTGATTTGCTCTTGAAAAAAAGAATTTTCACTGTGGAATGGGATAATCTAGATATTTTTCTACATTCAGCAATACTCTAGCAAACTCAGGAAGTACCTGTTTGTTTGGAATACATTACGACTGTCAGTCATAGGAAATGAAATTTGGTAAGGATGATCTGATTTGTGTTACTTGAGATTTTTTGTGTATAGTTTCCAGGATTCTGTGGGTTGAAGCAATGAATATTAAATCAGTTTAAGTCTTTGACTCTGTATCCATATTGTATTTACATAGGAAAATTATATGGAAAGATTCTCTACTTACAGTTAGAGAACCATGTCTACAGCTGGAGTATGGCAGAGTCCTACAGCGCATAGCAAAATTATTTAAGGAAAAAAGGAGCAGAACTACTACTTGTCTGAACTACTACAGATCTAGGCAAACTGACTTTTCTGTACTTTCATTCCTAGATCTGCTGGTATGCCACTGATCTGGAACCCCAGATTCCATGAGGTCACTGTCAAAAGTCATGTAGCTTTGGCCGGGACCTGGAAGCTTACCATAAAAAGACACAAAAAATGCCATCGAAGTTTCACACACCACGCCACAGAAAATTAAAGGAAAACGAAACTCCAAATTATTATAGGAAGGACAATCCAATATGGGTGCTGGGGTGAAACATGAGCTTGGTTCCTCCAAGGCTTTCCAATGCTTATGGAGTCTGACTCAATCAACACTGATGCTGTCATAACTGGGTGAGAGCCATGCCTGGTGCCTGTTTTAACTTAAGTCTTCCAGGACTAATAGGATATGAATGCAGAACAAGATGAAGGGAAATTCATTTAGACTGAGTGGCAAGGTCTTTGTAGTGCCACATGCCCTGTTGATTATCAGGAAAGAAAGCCAACATTAATTACCATCTTCTCAGTTCTCAGGATGCCCGGCTTCTGGATTGAGAGAAGGATATGATCAGTGACACAAATTGGGATGTCAGCTGCAATATCCTGAATCCACCTAAGGTTGGAAAATGAGAACTGGCAAATAGAAACTGGGAAGTTACAGAAACCTTTGTAGAGAATAGTCTGCTATATTTTGTCTGCTATATTTCCTCTGAGAACTGAGTAAGTCTATTCTTCTTAGCCCCACTCCATTGCACTTGATCTTCAGCATTCCATTCCCAATGATCAATTCCTAGTATATTGAAACTACTATTTGAAGAGAACTCAGTAATTTGCATCAGAATTGCACAATCCCAGACCCCAGGGTGACACTGGACCTTTAAAAGCCTTGTCTATTGCTCCCAAGTTCTCCCAAGTTTTGCCAAATTGCATTTTTTAGCATGACAGAAAATTACAAAATACAAGTTTAGAAAATAACATTAGCTATCTTTAATTAGATCAAATGGAAAGCCAATTTAGGTTTTGCCCATTACTTTTGAAATGCAGCCAAATGCATGGTATTCAAAAACCAAGTATGGCCCAGGCAATTTTAGCAGCCCCAATCTACACAAAAGTAGATAAATATAGGCATTTATTTACCTGTAATGCTTTTTTTTGGTCTTCATTATTCTTAGATAACTGAAAGTGCTTTGGTCCAGGGAATGCTCACATTGGCTGCTAAGGTTAGCTAATTTAATATACCACCTGTTCTATATTTTCACACCACTTTTTGTTAGCATTCTTTTTATAAAACCAAGAGCTGATGCTCAATGTTAACCTTCAACATTTTACACCTGAACAGAATCATCATTTAATGGATGGGAAAAATACATCCCAACCTTGAATCATCTCTCCTTTCCTGTGACTTAAGTTATTACACCTGATCCATTCATTCATTTACAATACTATTAATATTTCTTTTGTTTTTGTTGCTGTTCATATGATATCTCTCTATTTTACCATTTAAGACAAACAGCAGGTTTGGAGACAGAAGTCCAAGATGTTTTGTTAAAAAAAAAACCCTCTTCATTTAGCACTGGAGACCCAGTTGAAATTTGCATTCTTTCTGGCTGCGTTTTAGGATGTCTGGTGCTTCAGATCCAACCCCCCAAAGTTGCTTTGGATGAGCTTGGATCTGCATGCCACAGCTGTCAGTGCCTCCTGTAATAATTGATGTGTTTTCCTGAGCTTGCACAATAACTGCATGATCCTAGGAAAATGTGTGTTTGAGTTCCAACAGGGTGCAACAAGGTGTTTTGGGGCAGGCATTAGCACAGTGTCAGCACCTCCTTAATTCAAAAGTCTATTTTCCTGGGATTGCACAACTGCTACAGGATCCTAGAAAAAGAAACAGCTACCTTAGGAGGTACCAACAGTTCTGGAGTGAGCAGTGCATGTCACACGCACTCCAAAGCACCTTTTTGCTTTAGATCTGAACAACTCAACATCCCTATAAACAGTGGGAGTCATTCCAACAGCAGATATATGGTGGGAGCATGTTGAGCCTTTTTTTTCATTATATCTTTAGTCATGGTTTGTTGTTGCGGCAACTGAAGCTGGGGAACAAAGCTGGGATGGATCCAAACTCTTCTGACTATTTGCCAGTCCTTGAAACTCTTCCTAGATGCACAATAACCCAGATAGAGTGAGAAGGGGTGAAACTGACAAGAGTTGATCCGCATTTTCTCTTCTGTGAGGAAGATCCAGCCAGTTATGTGAGTTCTTTCAATCTAACAACCTTGAAAAGGCAGTTCTAAACTGACCATCTCTAGGGAGAAGTGGAAAGAAACAGTAATGGCTGCCTTATGTTCAGGAGCCAGGAAGTGGGGTGAGACAAGTGTTCCTGCCAACGGGGAAATCAGAGAGGCCATAAGCTCAACTTTGCAAACACTAAAAAAGCCAATACCTATAGAAGAGCTGGAAATAAATCAGTTCCTTTCCAGAATACTGACAATGTTATGGGACCACAGGGGTCCAGAGCTGCTCTCACAGAATTCTCAGATCATTTTCAGTAAGTATGGAACAAGCCATAAGATCCATTTGGAAAGACAATGAGAATTCTAAAGACAGGCAGGCAGAGTAGTTCCTGAGCCATCAGTTTCATTCATAGGAAAAGCTCTTCTATGATTTTTCTCATACATTTTTACTGTCAGCATTGTTTACTTTTTGAAAAGACATTCAAATGCCATGATGTGTCTATACCTACAAAGATCAGAACTGTGCAAGCCATGACATTCCCTGTGACACTTTATGGAAGTGAAAGTTGGAGTTGAAGAAGCAGGATAGGAAGGATATTGACATTTTTGAACTTGATGTTGGAGAAGACTCCTGAGAATACCATGGACAACCAAGAAAACAAACCAATGGATCACTGAACGAATCAACTCAGCGTTCTTACTCAAGGCACAAATGACCAGGCTCAAATTATCCTGGATGACCAACAGCAAGGTAGATGGACTCAGTTATAGTGATGACGAGTGATGATGAGTGCACTGTTGGAAGACCTGAAAGGTCAGGCTAGGGACAGATTGTCATGGAGAAAATTTATCTATGTGGTTGCTAGGAGTCAAAAACAACTTGATGGCACATAATCAATCAATCAATCAGAGCTGTTTCAAGAGAAAATTTGAAAGAACATGCATATCCCACTCTTAGACAAATATCCTGGTTGTTCCAATCCATTTTATCCTCGCCTATTACTGGCTGATCAGTCTGACTCACTCTCACTGAACATAGATAAATACTGTTTTGTTGTCTGTAGTATTTACCATAAGGTAAATATCCTTTTGCCCAAACAAGCTGATTACTTATTTTTAGTTTTATTCCATTTTATTTCTAATTAGTCAGTCATATATAGGTTTCACAGTTTTGTATACTATTGTTCATTTTCACCCCTCACTATGAGGAACTGTATAATTTTGAATTTATTTTGAACTGGTCTGTGACCATAATAAAATAAACTGAACTGAACATGCATGTCTCTTGTTATGTTCTGTTTTGCATGAAGACAGGACCAGATTAAGGCCAAAGGATGCCCTAAGCACAGCCCAACAATGGTGCCTCTCAATGGAATGAAACTCTCAAGCCATGAGACAGTAACAAATCTGATGATACCTACAAAACCAAACTTTTAAACTTTAGTCACTCACCATGCCAAAGAAAACTTTTTTAACAATGCCAATTAAAGTTGAACACAGCAGATAAGGGCAATTATTTTAAAAATCGACTAAAGTTGAGTGTGGCAGTGAAAGAGTTAAGGGCATGAAAGCTAGGGGAAAAAATCTCTGTGGTGCCTCCCTTTCTCTTGGTGCCCTAAGCATGAGCTAATTTTGCTTTGTTATTCTCCACAACCTTCTGTGGAATCTCCCATCTGGACTTGGGAGGGTCTAGCCCATACGCTGTGCAGACATTCCTATACACAATGCCAGCTACTTGATTGTGCTGTTCAGTGTATGCTGTTCCTGCCTGCATCTTACACCCTGCCACTATGTGTTGGACTGTCTCTGAGGCCTCTCTGCACAGTCTGCACCTTGGGTCCTGCCTAGTGTGGCAGACTCCTGCGTCTATGGATCTGGTGCTTAGTGCCTGTTCTTGTGCTGCTATGATCAGTGCCTCAGTGCTGTCTTTTAGTCCAGCCCTTTTCAGCCACTGGTAGGATTTCCTCAGCTATCTGACCCCCGTGCAGGGTCTTGTCTTGCCATGGCACTTCCTCTGCTTGATCTTCCTTCCATGTCTGCTGCTGCCTCAGGCATTCTCTCAACAGATCATCTTTTGGTGCCATCTTACTGATGTCCTCTTGGATGTTCTGGGTCTCATCCAGGACAGTAGCTTTGACACTCACCAGACCCTGCCCACCCTCTTTCCTCCTGGTGTACAGTCTCTGGGTGTTGGACTTGGGGTAGAAGCCTCTGTACATTGTGAGGAGCTTCTGGGTCTTCATATCAGCAGCCTCTATGTTCTCCTTTGGCCAGCTCACTATACCAGCATCCATCCTTTGGTGGTACTTGGATGTTGCTGTCTTCCTTGCCTCCTCATTGTGGTTCTCATGAGTCTGTGGGATATCAAGGTACTTGTAGCTGATCTGTATGTCTGCTATGTGGCCTGCTGGTAGTTCCACCCCATCAGTCTTAACTACCTTCCCTCTCTTTACTACCATCCGGCCACATTTCTCTAGTCTGAATGACATCCCAATGTCCTCACTGTAGATCTGTGTCAGGTGGATCAGTGAGTCGATGTCTGGTTCACTCTTAGCATACAGCTTGATGTCATCCATGTAAAGGCGGTGGCTGATGGTAGTTCCACTCTTGAACTTGTATCTGTATCCAGTTCTTCTGATAATCTGGCTGAGGGGGTTCAAGCCCATGCAGAACAGCAGTGAGGACAGTGCATCACTTTGGTATATGCTGCACTTGATGGCTACTTGTGCGAGCTGCCTTGAGTTGACTTCCAGTGTTGTCTTCTACAGTCCCATTGAGTTCTTAAGGAAGGTCCCTGAGTGTCCTGTTGACTTGTACAGTGCCAGGCATTCACAGATCCATGTATGTGGCATTGAGTCATAGACTTTCCTGTAGTCAATCCAGGCTGTGCTCAGATTGGTCTGTCTAGACCTTGAGTCTTGGGCGACTGTTCTATCTATGAGCAACTGGAGTTTGCAGCCTCTGGTGTTGTTCCCAGTGCCCTTCTGAGCTGTGCTTATGTACTGGCCCATATGGTTCTGCAGCTTGGCAGCTATGATGCCTGATAGGACTTTCCATGTTGTGGGGAGGCAGGTTATTGGCCAGTAGTTGGATGGTGCTGTTCCCTTGTTGGGGTCTTTCATGATCAGCACTGTCCTACCTTGTGTTAGCCAGTCTGGGTGGGAGCCTGCTGCTAGCAGCTGGCTCATCTGTGCTGCTAGGCATTCATACACTGCTGTTAGTTTCTTTAGCCAGTGGGTGTGGATCATGTCCAGGCCAGGTGCTGTCCAGCTCTTCATGTTCTTGACATCTGAAGCTGTTGGATGTCTGCTACTGTGACGGTGACTGGTTCCTGCTCTGCGAGATTTCTGTGGTCTGCTCTCAGGTCCTGCAGCCACTTTGCACTGGTGTTATGTGTCTTCTCTTTCTACCATATGTTCTTCCAGTACTGTTCAGTTTCTGCTGTTGGTGGCTCTGCTGTTACTGTGTTGTTGCACTGCACTTGGGAGTATACCTTGGATGGTTCTTTGGAGAACAGGGGATTTATCTTCTTGGCCTCTGCTTCTCTGGTGAATCTCCTTAGCCTGGTAGCCAGTGCTGTGAGCCTTTGTTTAGCAGTCTCTAGAGCTTCAGATGGAGTCAGGCCCATATATACAGTGTGTGTGTGTGTATTTGAAGAATTCTTAACAAGAAAAAAACAATACCAATATTATAAAAGAAACAAATATAATAAGGAAGAATAGTGAATAAGTAAGAAAGAAAATAGAAAAAAGAAATAGAGAAGATTATAAAGAAGAAGCTTTCAATCTTTTTGACAGCAATTATAAATGCATTTATATTTTACCCTCTCTTTCTAAGGTTACATTATAATTTCCTTCTTTCCATAAGCTACCCTTTCTAATCTTCAAACCCATTTGAAGTTCATTTTTCTCTTTTTTCAGCAAAAGTCCATAGTGGTTTCCAGTCACGATTACGGTGTAAGAACATCCTGTAGGAAGAAAATACTTGCAAACCACTTCTACAGGCACACATCCACAGAGTCTCCAGGGGTTGAATTCAACTCAAAGGAGACTTTAGAATTAAAGTAATTGTATAGAGCAATAGCTTGCTTCTAGCAATTGACTATAATTAGATATTTAAGCCCTGAACACCTTCTGGTTCTGGGCCTGGCATTATGGCTGTCTGTCTGTCTGTCTGTCTGTCTGTCTATCTATCATCTATCATTTATCTATCACCTGAAACCTAGTGGACCCTAGGCAGCTTACAGAATTTACAGCATAAAACATTACAAATCAATATTAAAATCAATTAAATAACAAAATCCTTAACCTAATTTGCAATTTGAATACTAAGGAAATGGCTAAAATTAAGTTAGCAATCGATATGGCACTGCTAGTTATAATTAATCCCCAAAGATCTGCTGGAAGAACCATGTTATCACCTGCTCCTGGAAGGCCAGCAGGGTGGTGGTGGTGGGGGGTCATCCTTGTATTTCCAGGAGGAGGAGGAGAGATACTACAGAGAACAGCCACAGTCGAGACCCTCCTGCTACACTTCTGGGTAGGAGGCAATCCTTTGCAGGAACTCCCTAGCTGATTGAATAGGGAGGGCAGGAAGAAGCTTTTGGGGAAAGGCAGCCTCTAAAAAATGCAGGCTCTGAACCATGTAGGGCTTCCTGTTTAAATTTAATGTTATTAAATTTATAAGCCGTTCAACTCCATTATGATTCTAGGCAGTGTATAAGATACAAAATTTAAACTAAAACAATCCGCACGGTACAATACTACAAAAAGAGCATCCAAAGAAAACAATCACTATCTCACAGATCAGACAACCCAAAAGGGCCCCATTTCCAAGGCCTGGGAAAAGAGCCAGGCCTTAAGGCTGGTCTAAATAAAGTCAGGGGTGGGGGGCATACAAATTTCGGGATAGGGGGAATGCCTTTATATGATGGGGAAGGGGCCAAAATTGTGACTCGCATCTTTGAGTGTACATGCACACTTATGCAAATAGGTTACTGCGGCATTTGGGTGATGTCACTGCACATGTGGCATCACTTTGGTGTCATTACAGCTTGTTATGGATGTTGCTGCCTGATCGGCCAAACAAAAGGAAAGGAATATATGGGAGGAAACAAGGGTGAGAAAACTGATTTTAGTTTGGTCAAAGATCAGCCATCCTTCAGGAGGTTAGCCCAGACACATCTACATTTTTTACACTGGTTACAGACATGAAACATTTCTTGAAAGATGCATTCATTAAAAGAGCATGGCACTATTTCAGTTATTTTTAATTTAATGGACAAAAAACAAATAACCACCACTGGATATGATAGAACAAAGTAACAAATGTATTAACCAAAGACTTGTTTCCCAGGTAGTGGGTTTGCACATTGTGTTATGACAGATTTTTCTTCTCCACTGAATTAAAGTTCTATCCACCCATCCTGAGCCAGCAGAAAACTGTACTGGCCTGCAACTGGTGGATTCCTATCCTGCCCCTGTTGTTCTGGTGACCCCTGAATGGTGCTGTCTTGTTTATTGCAAAGCCCTTGATTACTTGCTCTAACTTTTCTTCCCTCCTCTTTAGCATGTCACCAACTACCTGACATTCATCCTGCAGAAGTGGGCAGGTCTGATTGCAGGATTCTGTCTATCATTCCTGTGCCTCCCCTCCTACATCCTCTTCTGTCATAAGAATCAACGTTGTTTACTTTTCAGAATGGGAATGGCCAACAAAAACAGCAGGATATTCTGTATTTCATAAATCATCTTAATCACACACAGTGAAAAGTAAGCCTCTTTGAATTTAGCAAGAGATTATTTCCTTGTCAACCTGCACAAAAGTGGGTGCAACTCTTCATTATTCTTCTTAAAGGCATATTTGTTACTCCTTTTAATTCTCTTCCGAAGGCTCCTTCACAAATACAAGGCTTTGAAACTGAAGGCTTGATTCTTTAGCCAGGTACTAAATTTTCCCTTCACAACAAAATATGGAGGGATAGAGAATCAACCAAAATCACAAGGAAGCTTTGAACAGAACCAAAACTCTCCCCAAGGTTTTATGTTACAGAAAAAATAAATAAATATTCCCCCCCCCCCACTACCTCATGCCCACCACACATACATAGCCAGAGGGGAAAGAAACTCGTCATGAAGCTCCAGTTGGTAATAAGTAGTACTTAGTCGGGAGAGTTGATGAACACTTAGACTGCACTCCTATCAAGCCTGGAGTAAATTCCACAGGGTTCGGTGCAACTTATTTGGGAACTGTATATGGGATGGCACCCTTACTCAGTTAAATAAGCCTGCAAAATTAAGGATTTTACAAAGAATATCCTGGCCTCTTCTTTTTCTCTCCCCACCCTTCCTTCTACTTTAACTCCTAGCCTGAAGAGTTCTGGTCAACCCAAAACCATGCACTCCTGATACGCAATTGCTGGTTGATCCTAAAAATAAATATATAGCTTTACTGTCTTTGTACGGACATTTTAAAGAAAGGACCAATGAGGCCATATGGTATGCCCCAAGAGCTTTCCCCTTTCGCATGGGCAGAGGTGCCCCAATTGAAGCCACCCACAACCCCCTTGGGCAGGTGACCTTGCAGGGCTCCAGGGTCAGCAATTGTGGCACATTCTCCACAGCTCCCATCTCCCAGGCCCAGCCCGTCCTCATCAACAGGAGGTATTTCCTCTCAGTTGAGGTTCTCTTGTTTGCAGCAGGCTGAGTCCCAACAAGATGCTGCCGTGCCTGGGCCTCGCCTTGCCTTTGAACACAGGGAATGTTATTAATTGCTGCCCTGGGGGGACATTTTCAGTTGGAAACTATTTTGTCTCCCTGGGGTACCTTTGTAGTGGGACCTCCAGCTGCCGGGAGCCAAGAGGCTCCAAGAATGGCTCCCACACATACAGGTGTGGCTGACTCACTCCCCCCTTCCACAAAAGGGGTCCTTTTGGAGGGGGAAGCTTCTCCCTTCAAACCTGTGTTAGGCTGCTACCCTCCACATGGTAGTAGGAAGGAGGTGGGAGGAAAGGCAAGCAAGAGAGTTTTGTATGTAGCTTTAAATCTTTCTTGCAATGCTCTGCAGAAAAAGCTTTTGATGCCATTCTAAAATGGCTTCTATTCCAGGGCAAACAGGGCAATAATTTGTAGTTTGCAGTTTGCAGTACATCTAGAGCTACAATGAGGACTTTAACAGCCTTATGAGTCTGTCTTTTAGTCTGTGGTGATAGTTAATTTCATAAGTTGATCCCAGTTTACAAAGTGACTCTACGGGATGGTTGTTTAGGAATTGCATTGGGATTATGCAAGTCAGTGCTTTGAAAAAAGGCTATGCCAACTGCAAGGAGACTTTTCTAAATTTAAATAAACGTATTTTCATTTTCCTCAAAGTGTGTGGTGGGGGGAGGAGTCTGAAAAAAGAAACGAGGCTTTATGTTCTTGGGTACACCATTTCTGAAAATGTTGAAGTCTTTTGTCTCGATTGTTAGCTCCCCCCACCCCGCCAAAAAACTAATACTTTTTCCAGTGAACAACAGTGTGTCTCCTTATTGAGCACATGCATGCATACACACCCTTTCCAAAGTTCTGTTTGTTTTTATTTTAGCTCTTTTGTTTATTTTCCTTTTTAAAAAAGATATGTGGACATTTTTGACTTAAAGTTTTGTTTGTTCAATTAAAAATTAAAAAGAAAAACCCTGACTGATGACATCGTATTCCATCCCATCTTATTTTTCTAAACTTCTGCTGATTCTTCTTTTGCCATTGAATCAAAATCATGCCATTCAAAATATTCTTAGAATATCTGCAGTCTAGACCAGTGTTTCGGTGCTGGCTGGGGAATTCTGAGAGTTGCAGTCCACGAATCTTAAAGTTGCTAAGGCTGAGAAACATTGATTAGAGGATATTGCAACCATGATGGTGCTCATTCTATATCAACAGTGACAGCATTGTTTTACAGGCTTCCCTACTTTATAGATACCCTTCTACTTCAGTTGGGGCAACTCTTTGGTATATGGGTGCCATATGATAGCAGGTAGTTTCTAGGATTGTTCTTGCTCCCTTTATGTGCCCTTGTTGTATTTATCTTCAACCTGCCCATGTTAGTCAACAGCTGTTTTTAAGCTGTGTGGTATATGAAGCTGAGACTATTTTGGTAAGTACCACCCAACCCTTGGCCAGACTCCAAGACTGGAAGTAAATCAGATTGGAAGAAAAACAAATACGAAGAGGCATTTCAGGAGGGAAACTAAAGGCAAAGAAGAATTTGACACTCCCTTCCCACCCATTGTTTCTGAATTGCTCCCTTGTCCCTTCCTTTTGTTTGGCACCATCTATGTTCTACATAGATCGCGCTGCCATCACATCTAAGCCTTTACTCTCAGCTACAACTTGCAGATAGTACCTAATCATTGGTTGCTCTTGCATCTTTCCCTAAGGTAAAATCCTTTCTACAGGGTTGGACTAGAGGGTTGGACTACAGCCCTCTTTAATTCCTAGTCAGTATAGATCATTCTATCTGGGGATGTTGGAAATGGTAATCCAACACAGTCTGAAGATGAGGAGGTGATCTCAGAGCAGTTTCCAAGTTGGGTGGGGGGTGGGGGGAAGCTGCTCAGCACTGTCCTTGCCTGACACTGGATATCTGCTTACAAACTACTGCCTACCCCCCATAAAATAGAATTTATTTTTGGCTGAATGTTCATTATTGCTTGCCAATCATCTGAAAAGGAATAAAATGAGCTGAAAGAGCAGCCACAAAGGACGTTTCTAATCTCAAACGAGTTTGGAAATATGAAGCTCTCACCATTCTCTTTACCTGGTTCCCGAACCTCAGCAGGTGCAGAAACAGAGAAGATGGAGCCTATGACATGGCATGATAGGCTGCCCCATGCTCCCCCTTTCACCCTTTGGCAATCCCAGCCCTGCCAGAATTCCCTTTTTTTTTTAAAGAAGGCTGTTCAAAGCAAGTCTTAAATTCCCATAATCACTAGTTAGATCTCCTCACATACAGATTTAAGGGCATGAGCTAAGTCTTGCACTGTCTTGGCAGATTTATAAGTTGCTTCTCCAGGAGAAGGAAGGACAACAAGACAGGAGGGATCAGGGAGGCATGGCTTATTTCTCTTCTGCTCTTCCACCATCCTTTCTTGAATTCCCTGGAATTATTGCTTTGGTGCGATCACAACAGACCATGAGCTGAGAAGAGTGGCAGATAGTAGCAGACCAAACCATACTACTGAGGAGAGTAGCAGAGCCTTTTTGTGTCACTCAATGTTTGGGCAAGCCTGTCTATCTTAGCGTTTTTCATCAACACCATTATAAGGCACCAACCTTGTATATCTTAGAAGCATTCTGAATGTTGCAGGACTACAGCTCCCAGAATGCCCATCGCTGTCATGCTAACGAGGACTGCTGGAAGCTGGTATTCAGTGACAGTTGGAGGGATAGAACTTCCTCATTTCTGTATCATCAGGGACAGTCCAGTGCTTCATTTGCAGGGATGAGATGCATTTTCCTAAACTGAAGGAGCACTTCTTTCCTGCTGAGCAAAACTTAAAAACTATCCCATTCCATTATGGCTTTTATCGATAGCATCATATGTGGTTAAGATTGCTGAAAAGGCTTGTCTCTGCAGCAATTTTAGCTGCTTAATTAATTTCAGTTTGGAACATTATTTAGCATTTCAATAGCAGTTCTGTTTAAATTGCTTTCCTTATCTTGTTATAATCCCTACAATGATTCTTTGGAAAAGAATTAACACTATAAGTGATACCATAATGATGCCATATGATGAATATTAGCAGTATATTATTACTTCTTCTAGTTTCTGATGTTTAGGCAGGAGAGACAGTCCTTATGTAGCCCAGATGGCATCAGCTGTCCAAAAGTAGGAGGCTGAGAGAGCCCTGAAGTCTGCAGGAGTACAGATAATCTTTAGGGAGAAAAACACAAAAATGCAGTTAGAGTATGTTCAGAGATTATAGAATGGTGCCTGAGAATTGAGAAGGGGTGGGAAACCAAAGCTGAAAACTGAGTAGGAATGACAATGGAATGGTGTATTTGGGGGGAAGAAAGTGGCTGGCAGTGACTTTTTATGCAAGCATAGTGCTATGCTCTTTTTCACATAGACCTGAGACACATGTTGTGCTTTAGCCCTGAGTTATTTAACTGCAATATGTTGACAAAACAATTTGGCTGGATTGTTGGCTGGATTCATAGAACATGCTAAGCCATAACAAGCCATCCCCATTATGGTTTAGCATGGTGCGTGAACCCAGCTGTAAGTAAGTCTACTGTATCCTATGAAAATACAAAAGAATACAGGAAAAAAATTGCATTTGAACTACATGGTCTTGTGCTCATCATTAGATTCTACTGCTTCTGATTATATACAGTTCTTTCCCACTTGCAGCTGTTCCTTGGCAAACATTCAGTTTTCTCTCTAAATTGGATTCTCCAGATGAGTTGAGATTAAAACTACCAGATTTCTAAAACACGATAGCGAACACTGAAGACCCAGCACAACTAGAACCTATTAGGTTGAGGAAGGCTGCTCAGGTTTATTGTCTTGTAAGGCTTGCTCATTTATGAATGTCAAAGCATGACTACTGGAGAAACTGCAGATCTTCATGGCTCCCTGGCCTTTAGTAAGAGATTTATGAGCCTAGGATTATACCACTCTTCCCTAACCTGGGCATGTCAACTCCCAGACTTCTCTGGCCTGCATGGCCATGGCTAAGAATTGTGGGAGCTGAAATCCATACACTTGGAGGGCACCAAGGTTAAGGAAGGCTGGGCACATGCATGCACACAGACAACTATAATGACATTTCCATGTCCTTACAAACATGTGTAGCATTACCATGCTATATAGCTACTGCAATATTCTGATGCAAACAAAACTAATCAGTTGGCCTTTCAACTTCCAGGGGATCACTGTCTCAGCTCCCAGAGACAAAATGCAGTATGGCATCTGGAATGACATATCTCATGTTCTACTTTACTTTTTCCATATTTCCATAAGACACTTAATTGCCAGCTTTAACATTATTGGGCTTAATTCCAATGTATCATCATGGTGCATGTGATTTTCCTTCAGTTCACATGATGGCTTGGAGGTCTAGTGCTGTCTTAGATCTTTCTAAATATTAATCATGCTGTTGTAAGGCCAGATGAATTCCTTCATATAATCCTGCCTATACAAGTATTACACTTAAAAACCCAATCAATTTAGCAATGGAACTGTCCTACTTGATCTTCATTCTTCAAGCCTGGATATGGAATGGAATTTTTTCATTCTTTGATTAGGAGTCCTAGGACTCCTACCAATAAAACATCTAGAAAGATACATATGTCATTTATTTCTCCAACACAAGATTCATGAATGAGACGTGCCTAGGGTTTTGTTTTTTGTTTTTTTAATACTGGTAAGTCTTAGGTATGAATAGATAAACTTCATTGGCTCATTATGGTTGTGGGATGCCCACATATATGCTATTAAGAATCCTGTCCAGCTTTCCCATATTCACAATAGACAGATGTTTGTGGATCCATATGACAGTCTGAAAGAATCGTCGGTGAGGAATGTATGGAACCTTGTAGCATAAAATTGCATGAAGTCCCCTTTACAAATAGTAAATGATTTGTAAAACTGAGAAGACCAAGAAGATGAAAACTTTCTGATAAGATGCAGAAAAAGTAAACTAAGCTCAAGTTAACTGGGGACAGTCTTTTGCTGGGAGGAGGTCCAGATTGTGCAACTTTTCACTAGCTATCCTGTTTGGGAGCAGCAACAGTTTTCGAAGAGAGAGAGAGAGAAAATATGGCACTTGAATTTCAAATTTATACTCAGGGTGTGAAATTCCAGAGATGGGTGAAGAATGTTGAAGAGAATGGAAAACTCAGTCAACATCTATTGACCTGAATTTCTGCTTGCACAAGTTCAGAAGCAGAGAGGAGAGAACAAAGCTGAGATAACTAGAGAGACTGCTATTTCTTGCTCCATCAATATTACAACACCACACACTGAGTAGCTGGACTGGGGAGGGAAAGGAGCAACATGGAGTCACCAGGGCAGGCTTGCTCTTCAGGAGTAGTTTGCTACTGCCTCCTTCTAGGATATTTTTTTCACTTTTCAAATCAAAGCTACAGTCCTAGGTTATCCTGAATCTAATAGCCTCCCATTCAAGTAGTAAGCAGGCCCAACCCAATGTACTGTAGGTTAAAGATTAGTACTGTACAAAAAGAGAGCTGAAGGCATGCTTGATGCTTTGAACCTGGTGTTGTTGTTACTTCTGTCCTTAAATCAGTGTTTCTCAACCTTACCAACTTTAAGACATGTGGACTTCAACTCCCAGAATTCCCCAGCCAGTCATGCTGGCCAGAGAATTCTGGGGGTTGAAGTCCACACATCTTAAAGTTGCCAAGGTTGAGAAACACTGCCTTAGATGAATATGTTGATTTAACCTTATATTACCACCTTTGTCATGCAACTACTGAAAAAGAACTGTCATCGTCTAAAGTGGGTGGGTAGCAGTGGCAAAATAAAATAGCCAGTGACTGTAGATAAATCTATTTAAAAAGTAACTATCCAAGTTTTAAAGGATTCCTCTTCTCTTGACCTACTCAATAGATGGTGGCTTCTCTACTGTTTTATTATATCCACACTGGAAGAGTTTTAGTCCTGGCAGTAAAAGTGGAGGAGCTAGACTCACCTCATTTGATTTTAGATAGAAAAACCCGATCTACGTTCCACAAAAATATCTTTGCAGGTCTAGGTGCCAGGCTATACAACCTCATTTTGCCTAGTGTATTGTGTGAATCCAATTCATATGCTTAATGCATGGTTCAGTGTGTTTTGCAAGCCATAAAATTGAGCAGAATAAACTGGTTAAGTTAAATATGAGTAAGTGTGACTGCAACCATGATCAAAAGATTTCTAAGCTGGGATGTGGGAGATCTAGTTATTCTTACTATTCTATATTAAATATTACCTCTGAATATTTAATATAGAATAGTTCAATCAATCTATTTGCAGAATAGATTCCACTTGCCTTTTGGAGAATTTGCAGGAGTCCTGATACTTCTGTGAAGTGCAAAGGAAAAGTTTTAAAGGAATAGTTATTCAGAAACTGAAAAGCAGGAGGGAGAGTCTCTATTTAAGGATGCATTTTGGACTATATTTTACAGTATAAGGCTGATTCTCATAAAGAACTGTCAATGGCGCCACCACATGCTGAAACTGAATAATTGTCTACTGGAGGGATGCTTCCTAGAAAAGTTACAATGTTGTTAACATTCAGTTTTAGTACAGCTAGTAACTTCATAGAGAAGTCCATGTCATTTTCTTGGCAATCATTTGGAAGTGGTTTGTCCAGATTTTTTTTAACTTCCCAATCTAGCCTACAATTCTTGTACATGATTATAGCAGGCTTTTAGTTCTTCATTAAGCTTCCTCAGAGAGCCAGTGTGGTGTAGTGGTTAAGGCATCAGGCTAGAAACTGGGAGACTGAGAGTTCTAGTCCTGCCTTGGGCACGAAGCCAGCTGGGTGACCTTGGGCCACTTTCTGATAGATCAACTGAAAGCAACTAATATTTGCAGATGCCCTAAATTCAGAGCCTTCCCAGTTGGAGCAAAGAATGCCTCCAGACCAAGACACTGTACTTTCAACATCCAGACATGATCTTTGAGCTTTTGTAGCCAGAATATGCTTTTTGGTAGACTCTTTGAATCTGATGTTTGTGCTAGAGTAGGGCTTCATTTTCAGTCAGCATAGCCAAAGATGGGAGTTGTAGTCCAAAACAGTTGGAAGGCTCCTGATTGGAGAAGTTTATTTTATGTGATCTGGCAATCTCAATGGAACTATGACTACTAAGGATCAAATTATCCAGTATATATTAACGTGTGCAAGAATGCACATGTTAATGAACCACAAAAGCAAAGATATGTCAAGACAGAATTTGAAAGAGAGGGAGGTACTTAAGCCTTTTCTTCATTATTTCTCTACTCCAAAGTTTTCTCAGACCTCTCCCCCACAAGATGTTAAATACATGTTCACCTTTCTTCCTAACATAGCATAATTCTAGATTCATAGCTAGAATGGAAAAGGACACCTGATGTGTCTTTTATATTCCTGTTCTCATGCCTGAAAGATGAAGACTCTTCCTCACGGAGTTCATCTGTACTGTATGTATTCCAGCTTTGAGATGAGGGACTGGTTGTGTTGACCTTGTGGCTAAGGTTGCTGTGTCAAACCCAGGGCTAGTTCAGCACCAGACAAACAGAGCATTTGTCGCTGGCCTTAAAAGGGGTGCTGATCTGCAGCAGAGCTTTCAGTCCTGCTAGCACTTTCAGCCATAGGAAGTCAAAGCTGGCTGTACAGTGAAAGGGGAAGCACCATCAACAGTTGCGGCTGCTCCTGTAGCTCGAAGACCTGTAAAGTAACTACATGGAGGTGTAAGCAGGGAGTTCTGGAACCTGTTCAGGGGACTTCGGTCTCTAGGGCTGGTCTTGGGCAAACTGAAGGGAAAGATTTTCTCCAGGGCTTTGAAGACAGACTGGGTTTGGTTGAATTAAGGGGTGGACTGGATCCCCTAAGAACAGTTTTAACAGTAGCCTCATGTAATGCTGCTATGAGGGACTCCAAATTAGACCACCCTCGATCCCTTTGTGGGATTCCTAAGTGTGGTCTGGAGACATCACTTGTTCACAAGCATGGTGCACAAACAATGCCATGGACAAGAGAAGATGCATTTTAAAGGGGACAGTCTCCTAGCCATGGAGGGCATTATATGGGAAAGCATATTTTGGTGTGCCGGGATGATTTCAGTCATTGGATCAGGTTGCCTAGGGAGAGGTGGGTTGACTAGTAGGTTTTATCAATGTCTTTATCAATGCTATTCTTTTAGTCTCCCTCTGAGCCTTCATTGCTTGAGCAAAAGTTTTTCACTGACTCAAGTTTTTTTGCAGAAGGCCTCCGGATGTGGAACATTGGGCACTGGAGCCAATATCTTGGATATGTGTAGTTTATCCTGTTAGATATCTTGTAGATCAAATCCTCAATTAGCTAGAAAAAAGTTCCCTCTGAAATGCTATCTTTCTTTTCCAACTTGGTACAAAGAAGACAACACATTCAGGTAACAATCGGGAAGCCAAAAGCCTGGGAGATGGGAGAAGGACAATTGTATAACCTCTTGGGTCTTAACAGAATCCAGTTTATCTCCTTGAAATGGCAGTATATTCCACTTAAAGGAGAAAGGCTGGCTTGGCAGGAGGGCCCGAGTGTGAGTGGTCTCCCACAAAGAAGTCAGAAACTCAGTAAGACTCAAAGGCAAGTCCCCCACTTTTGCCCTGACCTCTGATTACTTAGTGCAGTGTTTTTCAAACTTGGCAACTTTTAAGATGCATGGACTTCAACTCCCAGAATGCTGGCTGCAGAATTCTGGGAGTTGAAATCCGCACATCTTAAAGTTGCCAAGTTTGAAAAACATTGCCTTAGTGTGAAGAAGCAGACATGAACTCTTTTTGTCAGGTATCCCACAAAACCTTTTCCACAGATTTCGGACAGCCTTTCCCAAACTTTCTGCGTTGTCTCCCTGTATGATTTCTTAAAGCAAAGCCAAGTTCTTTCACTCGCTACATCAGTGCAGGACAGTTTGGCTAAACCTTCTCTGCCTAAATAAGCAAAGTCTCTTTCATACGCGGCGCTTGTGAGAAAACAGCCACGAGACTTGCAGGGAGGGAAGTGTCGCCCAGCCTGTCGAAATGCTCCTCCAGCCCCAGACAGACGAGCAAACAACTTTCCAAAGAACAGAATAGACATGGCTAGGACCAGTGGAAGCCGAACATCGAATGGCCCTTCTCTTCAATCGTTCGGGTTCACTGGACCACAATAGCGCCCCCCCGCCCCCGCCGACCCCTTCACTTTCCAAGCCGCGGGGGGCAAGCTGAATGCTGGCTCTCCCCGAGCCTGCGAATCCCGAAATGACCGCCGCCTGAAAGCTTTGGAAGAGAGATGGGATCCCCATTGCAGTTTGCCGTAATCACTCAAGATAAATACTCCATTATGCTCTCAAACAACCAGAATCTGCCGGCAAACAAGCTCTGTTTCCGCTGATCCGTAGCAATCAAGAAGTAACGCAAGCAGAACATCACAGTATAAACAGGCTTTGCCGAGGACCACAAGGGGCGCGCGGGGCGGGGAGAGAGAGAGAGAGAGAGAGAGAGAGAGAATGAGAAGGACTCTCTCCGTCCGGAGAGCTGCCTCCGCCGTTTCTTTGGGGTTAGCGGCGTGAGTCGCCCTCGGTTTTCGTGGCAGGCTGGCAGCTCTGTCCCTCCACCCCGCCTCCCCTCCGCCACCCCGGGAGAAGCAAAGCGAGGCGCCTGACAGGTTGTGCTTACAGGTAGGCAGTTAAGGGGCTCAGGCCGCCGGGCACGGAGGAGAGCGCTAGTTCGGAGCAGTCGGCGGAGAGCGCGATGCCGTCCTCCTCGCAGTGGCAGAGCGGCGGGCAGAGGACCTTGACCCCGGGCGGCTGCGCCGATGCCAGAGCGCCGGAGAGCGACAGGACGAGCCAGCAGAGCAAGAGGCTGTCCAGCCGGGCGGCCAGCGGTCCTCCCGCAGCAGGCATGCTGGGCGCCGCTTGGCCGCTCCCTCTGCCCGAGCGGTGCGCAGGAAGACTCCAGCTGCTACGGCCGGCTGCACCTTCCGAAGCTCCCGTGCTCGTCTTCCTCAGCGCCGCCGGGAAGGGGAGGCATGGCTGGATGGTCGCGGTTATTGGGTTTCACACGGGCTGGGCTGGGCTGGGAGGTAAAGACTCGCGGGGAGGAGTTAGAGACCGGGCGCCGCGATCCCCCTGCCTCCCTCGCGCAGGCATTTCATTCAACGGGAAGCACGCGGAGAGGAGACCTGCCAGGAGCGTAGCAACTGGTTTGCGCTGAGACTCTTGAAAAGACGGGGGCGGGGGCGGGGGCGGGGGCGGGGGCGACTGACTGACTGACTGACTGACTGAGTGTTTCTGAGGAAAGTATAGAATTCCTTCTAGGTATCTCAAGACGTTTTGGACTTCAGTTCTTGCCGGCCCCGGCTACCAGGACCGATTAAAAGGGATTGCTAGAGTTGTAGTTGCCTAGCCCTGTCTAACATTGTCCTAGGCCCATTCTGTTACAAGGACTTTTGCCCGTCTCCCGTTCCTCCCGTCCACGGAGGAGGCGTGCTTCTCACCTCAAGGAGAATGCCAGTTTGTTATCCCACCTGTTATCCCATAGGTAGCATTCCTCTGTGCGCTCAGGACTCCGTTAGCCTTCAGGTAAATGTAGACTTTTACAGTGCTGGGCACAGAATTTCTCTTACAGTACTCCATTTTCCCCCTCTCAATTTTCATTCAATCTGATGAAAAAGGAACTCGTTTAGAAACTGGTTCCTGCGGGGAACAGAATGTTTATTTCATGGCTAAAATGGGCTGTTCGTGCCTTTAACAAGGAGCTGGCCATGGATTATGGGTGAATGTCCTATTTTTTCTGAGCAATCCTCTCTCCAACAGTTTATGGCCTTCCTGGCACCCTACACTTCCATTAAATCCCCAGGGAACACATCACCAGAGGACTCTTTCCACTGGACTTTTGCAGTAACTATGTTTTTGTTAGCATTAAGGGTGAGTTTTATTCTTAAGTGATTGTTAGATAATTTTTCTACCCAGACTTTTGGTGGGAACTTTCAAAAGGCCATTTATGCCCAGCCCTAGACTGTTACATTGGCCCATTGAATCAACCCTAATTTTACTGGCACAGCTTAATATAAAAATTCCTAGATAGTTAATTTAGATCATTTAATTGTTCTTCCAGGGAACAGATGATCCAGTGACAGGTGAGCCTGGAAAATTTGATTTAAAAGCATACTGACATTTAAAGAGACATAATATTTTGCAGAGATTCAGATCAGGTGACAAAAAGTAATGCTGGCTGGGGAATTCTGGGAGTTGAAGTCCACACAGCTTGAAGTTGCCAAGGTTGAGAAACACTGCTCTAAGCAGTAACAAAAAAAAAACAAACCACCCATAAACACATAATGGCTAGAATAGTTCAGTCAGTAAAGTAACAAAGATACCCAGCCAAGAGGTTTATTTGTATGCATTTTACATAAGCTACTTCTGGTGCTTCAGCTTTTTATTCTTGATATTCTTTTTTCTCCACCACACCAAGTCGTTGCTCACATGATCACCTGCAACT
Organism: Candoia aspera; assembly: GCF_035149785.1. Classification (NCBI taxonomy): domain Eukaryota; kingdom Metazoa; phylum Chordata; class Lepidosauria; order Squamata; family Candoiidae; genus Candoia; species Candoia aspera. Next base: position 34,751,754 of record NC_086155.1, read on the forward strand.
TTACTTATGCAGTTTTAAATCTATTTAGTGCTATTAAATTATATAATCACTGAACTGGAAGGATCATTTCAGCCATCAAGCCCAACATCTTAGAATGCCTTCCTTTTCTATCCAGTCTCAGTATCCTGAGATACATTTCCACTGATCCTGCTCTTATTCCCACTTCTGTCCCCAAATGTTGCCTTCTCGACTAGCTATTTCTTTTGTTGCCTTTCACATAATATGTAGGTCTTTAAATGAGATGTGCAAACTGCAGGGCCCAGGAATTAAGTGGCGAAAAAATGACTGGTACTCAGAGGTCCAAGTGGGCCACAAAAGTCCATTGCAAAAGAGCAGGAATGAGCTGAGATTGATTCATTCTTGAGGATCTTAATACAAAATTAGGGTGCCATGCAGTCTCTGTTTTCACCACTGCCACATGTTTCTGACTGCTAATGAAGCATGAAAACATGTCTGGTCCAATGTACATGGTCATCCCTGCCACAAAACTGCAGTGGTCTATATAGGCACCCAGAGATGCTGGAACTGCTTTTATCTATGTGGCGTCACATGTGCAAGCTACTAGGGCTTGCATAGGGCTGTTGTAATGGCCAGATTTTAAAAGACTGTAGGATTTGAATCAGAAGCAGCTCACTCTTGCTTTTGCATGTTGTTTTCCAGACAGGCAGCTTTAATCTGCTCAGGTAAGACCAACAAAGAGTCTTGTCCTTAAACTCATTGATCTTTTTACAGGCAATGTGGTTTTGTGCACAGGTTACTGGGAAATCACATTTGCAGTATTGCTGCAAAACTGCAGTTCCTCTCACAGCAGTCATAATTCTTGGCATGAGTAATATCTGATCCATTGTATGTCTACTATCAAGAGCACCTACTGGTTGGTGCCTGAAGGATGCCAGATTATGAAGATTATGCGCCATCAAGTCAGTGTCAACTCTTAGCAACCACATAGACTGACTTTCTCCAGGATGAAAGTCAGATTAAGGAAAGGTGATATAAAGGAATGTGGCTAGGAAACTACCTGAAGTTTTCCACAAATTCTTCAAAGGAGATTTCAATGGACTTAAACTCATTCACTTAACCAGCTATTATTTAGATAGAGTTCTCATAGTTTTAGATATAGAATCAATTAGAGACAACCAGATCCCCCACTTAAGTTGGTTTTATTCTCATGCATGAGCATAAGGATAATGAAGCAGACAAAACAGTGCTGCAAAAAGCCTGGGGTGTCATTTATTTACTGGATTTATTTATTCATTTATTTTACTTGTGTACTGCCAAATCCTGTAGTTCTTAGACCGTGCTTTTTAACCTTCTGACAATCAAGGTGGCTTACAACAGTAAAAAATATATCCATTAAAATAAAAACAGCATTAATACAATTAAAATCCTGATAAAACAAACTTTACAATAAAATCAATTACTGTAACACAAGCTTGGTGGAAACTATATTTTTACCAACTAGCAACTGAGAGTTAGGGACCTAATGCATCTTGCAAGAGAAAATAATAAGGTTACCATCTGATAGCAGTTATTAGCACTAGAACAACCTTCCCCAGCCTGGCACTCTCCAGATAGCTTGGAAATGCCATGTTGGAGAAGGTGGTATCAGCAGGATCCCTTGGTTCATTTGAGTTAGCTCTGGCTCCTGGTTGAGCTGTGCTGCTATAGCCAAGCATACTTGGTAGCTTTTATATTAATTTTGCTACTTGGACTTCCGTGACTATATCAAGATACAATATCTAACTGTACCTTGATATGTGCTAGGGCTGATACGTATATGGTGACCTATGACTGGCAATTTAAAGGAAACATAATAGAAAATGTGGAAGACTTATCTGTGACTGGGTTCACCCCTTGTGCTAAGGCATAATGTGGCATTTTTGTGAGCACAACCATTGCAGTGTGTAAAGAATAGTGTATAGGTTTACATGATTTTGAACCCAGGCAATTGTGGTTGATACAATAAACCAGTGTTAAGCAAATCATGACTTAGTGCAATGTATCAAACCAGTCTGTTCCTTGATACTTTCTGGACTGCACAGTCCAAGGAATTTGTTTCAGATGATGGTAGACCTTCTCCACAATACATTATATCAATTTGATACCAAAATAATTCTCCTAACTTCCCACAAAGAATTTTGTAACTGTGAAGAAAAAAAATAAAGTATAGAGAATGTGCCATAGCTCCATAGTTGGGCAGTCATTAAAAAAAAGGTGATACTTATTCAGCTCTGGAAGACTGGCTAATAACCTGCATTTCCAGCCAATATGTTTCTCATAATGGCTTTCAGAAAGAATATATCAAATCACAATAGGCAATAAAGCATGCAGAGACATGTACGCATGCTAAAACAAACAGAACTAGGAAGTAGCATTTCAGATCTCATAAGTTTGCCATATATATAATCACTGAAAGCAAGTAATATTTCTTACATTACATTACATTACATTACATTACAGAAAATGACATGGGGCTAAATCCTTTCTTAACTTACTGGGATGGAAAAAGAAAATCTAAGTATCATGAAAACTTTAGTAATGCACTGATTAACTGCATGGTATCGAAAGTAGAAAAATTTGCAACCTGCTTAAATAAAGGAAAGCAGAGATGGAGAAGTTAACAAAACCATTTGGGAAGGAAGTATTCACTGGGCAGTTATGATTACAGTGAATATGGCTGAGAGTGGACCATTGGAATACAAACCATGTCTATGTAAGGCCTGACAGAAAAGTATTTAAAGCCTATAAATTTCTCTTTGAAAACCTTCCTGTTTTCTTTATGAGAATGAAGACTATAGGATTTCATGCTGTGAAACTGGCAAGAAATGTTCCATATTCTTGGGCTAAGCAAGCTAACCTTTACATTTTGAACACTACTTTCCAAGTGGCCTTTATTGGAAGCCCCTTATACAATGTACTAGAGTGTTACTTGAGTGCTTACAGCTGCCTACTACCCAGGAGGGCCACAACTAGCATACGGGATTCAGTTGGTGCTTTGTACCACAAAAGCCCATTGGTGAGGCTGCATCTAATAGCACCCCTAGACTGTGAACCCAATTCACAAGAAAGGACATGTGAGGGCGACTTGCAACTCTAGGACTGAGTGCAGCCAGATTTCAAAAGGTGCATACAATAATTGTTCTCTGGTTAAAAGCCCTCTGTTCTTCTTTCCAGCTTGAGAAAGGAAGATGGTGTCAGAAAGAGAAGAGAAGGAGGGAATGGATATCTCCGTCCACTCAAGTTCCATCCAGCATTTCTTTCAGACCTGCCACTGTGCAGCTCTCAACTGATTCTGCCCTCAGTGGGAAGAAAAAAAACCCATCCCTTCTTCCTTGTCACAACTCACTAACAGTAATATTCATAGTGCTATACCCAGCTGCAGTTCATTGACCATGGTCTGACCTGTTACTGATTTCAAAGGATTGACCCCTTTGCTGACAGAAAGTTTAAATCTTATTTCTGAGCACCTCCATGGACTTTCCTCCTGAGACTTCAATTGACTAACTACAGTGAGGTTTCATAGGCACAACTTCTTGCTTTCCTCTTCCCTTGTTGCCCCTTCCCTTCACCCCACTGTTTTGGTTCCACGCTCAGGTAAAGAATGGCTGTCAGTCAGTCGTGTGAGGAGGGGTGCCCACAGAATACAGTCAAACAAGTCAATATGGTGGCCATGACAGTGCAATCAAATCTCCATCTGTTTTTTATGTGTGACTCTCAGGCTGAGAGAAATACCTTGATAGATTATACAAACACCTGTCAATATGTTTGAGTTGTGACCCCACTCAGGTGGTGTGAGTGTTGGTAATGTTCTTTTTGAGACCTGTTATCCTCACTTACCTTTTCTGATTATGCCAATGCCTGGATGTTCCTCCTAAGCACAGGCTCTGCCTCCTCCTCCTCTGGGTGTTTCTGACTCCTGCTTTTTTTCTGTGGGCACTTGCTGTAAATGCTTTGACATTCTTGTGGCTTGGCTGGATGCTCTGAGTTCTCTGTGTCTCAAACACAGCAGGGGAAAAGCACTAGCCTCTTTTCCTTCCTATTCTATGGGTCCTGCCCTCAGGTTCCATGGCAAAGCTTAGAGCGGGATGGGAGCCAAAGGTTTTGATCTTCGCGTGCTTGCGCTGTTGGTGGCTTGGAGGAAACCACCAGGGAGCTGTTTGCAGGACCAAAGAGGGATGCAAAGCATCACTGACCCACTGCTTCTGGCAGGGTCATCCCGGGTTTGAAATCCAGACAGCCTCAACCTTTGATTCTTGGAGGTGTTCCAAGATGTAAACCCAAGCCCATGGCAATGTGAGAATGTAACAGGTGCATACTTAGTCCAAGATGGTTTGAAAGTTCATGGATGAGTGGTGGCCTAGACCGCACATTTTCTCCCACCTTCAGTTGTACTGTACTTCTCCCTGAACTTAAAGAAACATTTCAGTTTCTTTTATGATGTCTCTTCCTGAAATAGGGGAAGTGCAACAAACTCAATATTTTTCTGGGGAAAGAGGCTAAAAGAGGGGTAAGGGGGAACAGGAGAGGAGGGAATAAATCTTAGGTAATCTGCTGATAAGTAGAAACAGGTAAGAAAGCTGTGCAAGCAATCCTGTTTCTCAGCAAGTCTAGAATACTGGGCAGACACAGAGTATGTTTATTCCAGATTTATTGAATAAATCACAGTTGGCTGGATTCACGAAGATATACAGTATTTATGGTTTATCAACCAACGTGGCTGGGTTCACAGGACATACAAATAAATCAAAAATGGCTTAGCGTATTGTGTGAATCCCAGTGTTTTCTGGTCATGCAATCCTTCTAAAGATTTGTGTCTTACTTATTTAGAGAGACCGGGATTTTTAATGATGGGGAGAATTTGATCCTGGGCTTCCCAGTCCTTAACCAGTACCCTCTGATTTCATATTTTGTCACTACTGCTCATCAAAGAACATGGATATATATTGTATACATATACTTACTGTACTTCACATGCTGTGCAGGAGAAATGGGCTGTGATGGTAACTGAAGGCCCAACAAGCCTGTCTTCCTTCATAGCAGATGATGCAATGAGGTAATTAGCCAATGTGTATTTAATTAACCAACAGCTTGATGTGTAAGCACTGGGACATGATAGTATGTATCTCTATTATGAAGCATTTCATTTGCTGATTTCTGCTAGATGCTTTTAAAGACAGTTTTTTTCTCTTCATAAATGGTTGTGTTACTTTCCCTAACATTTTGAACTGACGGGTATTTTGAGAACATATTGCAGTTGCTTTGACAAAATGATTGTCACAGAGGTTGTAAATAGTTCAAAGACTACCAGCCACCCTTCTGCTTCTCCACTATTGCAGGCTGTTTCCTATCAGACCTTACTTTTACCCTATGTTGGGGCAGGGAGGGGGAGTAATGCAGCCAGACATCATTTTTATTTACTACGAAAGTTTATGGGGATGCATGTGATAGTGCCTTTGGACGCACTATCAGAAATAAAAATGGTAATTACTCAAGAGAGCCTTTACCATTTATGAGTTCACATATCCAGTCTAACCTGTAGCCCTGGACCTTCATGATGGTCTATCATCCTTCTCTCACTCTCTCTCATTTATATAATGCCAGAATCCAAGGATTCCTGGCAGTTTACAACCATAAAAACATAAAACAATAGAAATAAGAACAAGATAAAAACATAATACAAAATCAGTTCAAGTTATAACAAGGTCTGACCCCATTTAGCTTTCCAAGGTCAGCCTACTTCAACTAGGCTAGACTGGGAAGAAGAAACAACATCCCAGAAGAAGGCAATGATGATCCACTTCCATACTATTGCCAAAAAAACTACATATATATGAAATCATCTAGAGTCAAGACTTTGGGGCAGAGAGCACAATTGCCAAGTTATTTGCAGGCATAATGGCACCATTAAGTGCCATGTTGGAGACCTGGGATTTAGAAGGCCCATGAGATGTTATAACTGCTTTACAGTATTTATTCATGCATACTTAAAAGGAAATTCTGGCTATTAAATCAGGTAGTTTCTGGCCCTGTGATCTAACGCTATAGACTACACTCAGCAACCCAGTGCTCTTGTACTTGTTTTTTAAAACGTGGAAGCAACCTATAGTCTGGCTTCGACCTCTTCTCTACTATCTTTTTCAACCAACTAAAGATGGCCACCTTAGAACAGAACCATAAGTCATCCTATTTGTGTGTACATGTGTGTACAAGTATGTCTGCACAATGCAAATGTATAAAAACATGTCAGAATGAAAGACTGCATGGTTCTAATGTTTGTGTGTATGAGAGAATCTAAGTATGTGATAGGGGGGCATGCATTTTGCTAAGTTATAGTTTGCTATGCTAAGCTAAACTTGCCTAGATTTGCACAATATGCTAAGCCCTAAACCATGGTTTAAAACCACAATGGCTGAGTTACTCACAGCAGTAAGACATCATGAGACTAGTTTTGGCTTAGCACTTTCTATAAACAAGCAAAGATACTTTTGCCCATTTCTTTGCCTAATTCCAGCTCTTCATTTTCAGATGTAATGATCATTTTCCTCTAGCTTTTCTGACTTTATTTTCTCTCATTTCAGTTGATAGATGTTTTAACACTATACACTGTAAAGTTAATAGCAAGTTATTTTAAATAAATAGCTTGGACTCAACGTGATGTAATGGAACAAGTGTTGAATTAGGACTGGGGAGACCCAGATCAAAGTCCACCTTCAGGCATGAGCAGGGACTCTGTCATCTTAATCCACCACACCAGATTGTTTCAGTTTGGGGGAACAAACTGAAGAGAAGTCCCTGTATAATCTGCCTTGAATTCCTACAGAACAGGTAGGGTAAAACAACTAACAAATAATACATTTGTTAATTCCAGCATGCGAATGATGAATTTGGGAGGGGTCCCACAATGTCTACATCCTAACCTGACAACTGCCCTGCATAGGGAAAGAAAGGGAAACAAGAGAAAAAGCAATGGGGGAGGTGTGAGACAATGTATTCACCAGAATGGCAATATTGGTTTCCAAATTTATTAGAAATCATATACCTGTGTGTCCCTGGCTTGACTTAAAAAATAAACAGGTCAGGGTTTTCCCATTTCTTTACCTCCATCTGGTGTGCCAGAACCGAGCCACTGAGAAAGCTAGCAGCGTTCCCAGTTGCCATGCAAGGCCAGGACGGGAGCTGCAGGCGGGAGAGAAAGGGAAAGGTTGAACATTGCTCAACTCCTTTAGGAGCAATTCTATCTCCCATTTCCTGGCAACACCCCCCAGCTCAGGTTGCTTGTGCCTTTCCCATTGTAGACTTCAATTGCTTGTCTTTTCTTCCCTTCTCTTTAATTGTGATGCTCCTGGGAGCCAGACACTATCTGGGGCCTTTGTTACTTGCTTAGAGCAAACTCCCTAGCTTTGATCTCCATTTCAGGGCCTCCTTTTCTTAAGGCCATTCTCCAAGAATGAAACCCAGCAAAGCCAGAAATCTAAGACTCACTCTGAGCAGTGAGCCTTCCGCCCACCTGCTATGTCTGCAAAGCTTCCCCAGGAGCTAAGGTGTGTGTCTGGTGGCGGTGGAAGGGAAGCATGGCATACATTCTTGATAGATGTGCCCCCATGGTTGAGCCTTCTTCATCATAGACTGCAAGTTTTGTGGCATAAAGGTGTCATTAAGATAAATTGGCTTTTCACAGGAACTTTCCAAGGAATTGATTCACTGGCTGGGTTCTCACACTGCATGAAAGCCTTAAGGTAGTCTGCTTGGTCTGGGTTTAATTGTGATAATTGGGCTTAATTGTGATTTAATTAACAGAAACAAATGGTCAATCTTTAAAAAATCATGGCACAGCTCAAGACGTACACCCCGCCATTCTCTCATAAACATAATAAAATGGAACACTAAGTTTTGAGATATTGGAAGCTTGAGGGTAAAAGACTATTTCTGTAAAATGCTTAATGTTTAAAAATGAAGAAACAAAACCACATAAATAAATGCTAGATCATTAAATTTTCCTAACAGGTGGCTCTGCTGTCTTGCATTTCAGTTGTTCAGGTTTTACAATATTTTCTATTCATTCTGATGACTGGGTTGTACCATGTTTTGAAAATATGCTAGCCAGACAATATATAAATGAATAAATGTGATGCGTAATCAGACAGCAGACTGCACACTGACTCATTTAGAAGACGCATAAGAAATTTACAGGTTTTCTGCTATTTCAGTTTCATTGCCCAAAATCAATTCACATTACTAGGTTAGCATGTTGAGAATTACTCAGAATTATATGAGAAAAAAGAGGGCCAATCTTTAAAAATCTATTTTTTTTACACTTTTCCTGCTTCCTACCTAATTCTACTGTTTGTTCACCCTTAATCTCTTATGCTTCTCAGAATGCTAATGTGACCTTCCTCCAAATCTCTCTCAAAACTAACTTTTTCCAGGCAGTCAATAGAAACTTCTCCTCTAGTCAAAAAACTACCTTACACCCTTCTATAACTTGTTACCTCAATATTTGCTGATTATGACTCCAATCATGTAGTGGGGAAAGTCTGTTTTTTGACTCAGGCTTAACTCCTAGTAATTTCCATGTTGTTTTCTTGGCAACAGTAAAGTAGTTTGTTATTGCCTTTATCTGAGATATTTCCTTGATTTCCCATTCTAGTTTATAGCCCTGGAATCTTCCATCCAAGTGATATATAGGCCCAGCTCAGCTTAGCTTTTGAGCCCAGAAAGGTGAGCCATGAGCCACCTCTTGAGGCTATGAGATATAGTCCAGCATATCTCATCCTGGAGAAGGTTTATCTATGTGGTTGCTGAGAGTCAACGCTGACTTGATGGCAAATAATCAATCAATCAATCAATCAATCAATCAATATCTCAAGGGCACCAGGCTTGGGAAGACTGCCTTATTTGATCTAAGCTGAATTACATATAGCTGAAAGAATTCTGCTGTTCATCCCTATCTCCATCTGTTTTCTCTCCCATTTTTTCCCCCGTGTCTGTTTTTAAGATTGTAAACTCCTGGCATCCTTTTCGAAGTTGACACCACCAGAAGTGTTTGAGTACTCAAGAATCCACAGCTTGCATTGGAGAAAGTTGCTCTTGAGAGGGTAGCCTGCCAAAGCTATGTTCTACAATACACTGTCATCTATCTGTTGAACCATTCAAGCCACACACTTAGTATGACTGCTGGTTTGTGTTAGCCCACATCTCCTGGGTATATGAATTCATTGTTTCTAAAATTCCCTGGCTCTCATTTGTTTGCCCTCTGGAAGAAGACTCCCTATCCTACTAGTGATCATTTTGACCACAACCTTGTCTTCTAGTGAAACACCACTCACATTGCAAAGTATGACTAAGATTTTCTCTTAGCACAAACATCAATGGATGAAGCAGACAGAACTGAATAATGCTAAATATTTTTCTTTTCATAGAATAATTTATTATTGTAAAACACTTCCCCCAGGAAATTGGGGTAATTCATACCTATTTGTAAAAATGTATTTCTCCCAATGGACAGTTCAACTCTATTTTAAAACTAAATTGATCGTTTTAAGAAATGGAATTAGAAGGGAGTCAAAGAAAAGCATAACTGGATTTGATGAAACTCAAAATAAATTTCTCAAACAAGGCTTTAGAATAAGAAAACCCTGTGATGGAATCATATGCATATTAACAAGAATTAAGTCCAGTTTAGTACAATGAGTTACTTCCATGTAGATAAGCGTAGGATCACAGATCAGAACTTGCAAGAGGAAAAGCCCAACTTTCAGCAGTGTCCTCAAAACTTACCACTACAGCTGTTTTTACTATGTCTTTGCTACACACTCTGAGGTGGAACCAAGTGCAACTCAGGAATCCAGAGTCAAGGAGAAGAATGGAACTCGAGAAATGGAGTAAGCTGTAAACTTGCAATGTGGGCCTCGCAGCAGTTTTTTAGAGATTGGACAGTTTCTGCCTGGTTCTGCATATGGAATATGGATCAAGGGACTTAGAAACCTTGCCTTATCTGCAACAACAGCTAGGCACATGCTTTGGGAAAATTCAAAACAAGACAAAATGGTGCTTGTAGCTGGTATCATCTTTTCCAGACCATGCTATAATTTTAATCCCTCAAAGAACCTACTCTGCATTAAATAAACATTTATGCAAATGCTGATGCAAATCCCTTTCACACCAAATTCCATAAGTTATTTGTATTCTCTATAAGGATATTCTTTTTGAGAACTTCTTTATCAAAATTCATCTGGTAAACGCTTTATTCATTCTTTTATTTACCTATTATTTTACATTCCCAGAGTGGATCTAACATAACCTTTCTAAACCTGTCTCTTTAAAATATTTTTTCTCTCTTTTTCTTTGTAAGAAAGCTAGGTTTAGGCTGGTTTTTTTAAAAATATGAATAATTTCATATATGGAAAATTATCTTTCTGCTTAATTTGGTTGTGAATGTGGATAGAAGATAGCCCACTGATCTGGTATCATCCTAGTATTAACATGCCAGTTAGATAACCGTAAGGTATTTACTCAGCCTGCTTGTATTGGAAAATGTCAAAAAAAGAAAAATAATGCTGGCATCCAGGCCATGCCATTGTGTATGGTAGTTCCATGGACCTAAGTGTCATCGTTGGGTAGCTCTGTTGCTATAAAGGTCCAAACAGGCAACATCAGAAATGTAGCAGAGAGGGAGAAGGAGAACCACTGGATCTTTATGTCCATCATCCCTTCTTGCAACTTTTGTCACAAAGCCAAATTATCTGAAATGTACTACATACTGTACATTTATATAATGACATTATGAGACATCTTGAACCCACCAACTACATCCATATCCAACAACACGGTTCATTGTGTTTTAAGGACATTGAACAAACACTGGGAAGGCTCAGGAGGTGGTTTTTCTATTTTTTCCTCAGCAAACAGTGCATCCAGAATGAAGGATGAGTTGTTATGGCATGCACAACCTTGCCTTGAGGAACAGAAGTCTGCTGTCAGCAAAAATTAGCTTCCTGCAACTGGAAGAGTGGAACATCACAGCCAGCACTTTTACAGACTCATTATGTCACCTTCTGCACAGATTAAGGTCAGAGCCCTGGGGTAGCTGCTCATCTCAGCACAGGAAAGCACCAGTTCAGTCTATGTCCACAATTCTGCTTCACAATGAAATTCTATCCACTGTCTTACAAGGAGCAGAGACCAGAGCCTAAACTTGTTTCTGGGTGATGACGTCACGAATGCATTCATACAGATAAATATACTTATCCTAGAGGAATGGGGGAGGGGGAGAGAAAGAGACATGAAATACATGAGATGTCACAGATAAGCAGATTTAAATATATATATATATATATTGATATTGATATTGAAAAAAATGAGAAACATACACTGAAGGCCATCACACTACACTAGGAATTAGGTCCAGAAAATTACAGGTTCACGCTAGAACTACTAATGTAGCATGAAGAGCTTCATATAGTAACAGCATGAGCAGTAACATCTGCCACTGCTTTATGGTTATAGGGAAAAAACAAACAAACCACAGCCTGACCACTTTGCTACATGGCTAGCAAGGCTAAACTGCATGTCATTAGTGACCTGTATTCCTCCTCCCAGTTGGACTCTACAAGGCAGTGCCAGGGAATTCGTTGATTACATAAACTTGGAACATGCATAAGCATCACAGAGCTAAGTATAAAATCTAAGCAATACAAATTTTACATCAATGTTTCAGTTTTCAGTCTGAGAATAGGTTGTATGCAATGCCCTCTGGTGGCACAATATTATATATTGTCTTTCAACTCCCTGAAAAATTTACTGATGTAGAAGCAAGCTTGTGTTGCCGTCTTATGTGTAGTTGAGCATAAATCTAGATGAACTGAATTATTTTAAAAAATATATATGATTGAAAGTGTTTATATCACTTCATTTAATGGAGTAAAACATGAATTTGTCTTTTATTCACAGCAAAAAGCCTGTGTTTTATTCACAGTATGGTCCATATATTTTCCTAGTACTAACTCTGCAATATTTTGATTTGACAAACTGCAATTCTTCTCCAAACTGTATTATTTCCTTTTATACTGAATATGGAATGGACATGTACCACAAATGGCTAGAGATGATGGAGAGTATAGTCCAATACATTTGGAAGGCATTGGGTTGAGTAAGACTGACTTAGAGCAATTATCTGTCTCCTGCCATGGTGACGAATGAGCCAAAAATGCATCTTAAATGCTCCTGATAATAATGTTCTGAAGCATTATATCTAATATATTTTTGCTTCTTTTGACTTATAATTAGAGACAACCATATTTGATCATCAGAAAAGATATCAGCACAGTTAAGGGGACAAGCTCCCTATGACCTGTACAGAGGCAGGCTTTAAGGGCACAGCAACCATGATGACTCTGTAGGCAGGAATCTTCCATTGCTGGTCAGTTCTCTGCTTTACTTACCAATGATGGAGTCATGAGACAACAGCTTCTCACCAGCCTCAAAACAACACCATATATGTCCACATTCTTCTCTCCTTTCAGCTGCTGCAGCAGAGTATCCAGGGCAATAAGTATCCCCATCTGGCCCACACCTCCCGAACTGGGAAAGAAGTAAGGATCAGTAGGGGTTGCCATATTACTGCTATATACTGACATCCAATCCAGACAACAGGGAGTATCTAGTACTCATCAATCCAAGATTGATATCCAAGAAAGATACCCTTGACCCAGAATGGGATTTGGGCTCTTACCTGCAATGCAGGACTAAGGGGCTGGTCCTCTTCCGGTATGGCACTAGCTGTCTGACAACAGTGAGAAAGCCCACCAGAATCTGAGGATCTGGCAACTCTTCTTCCCCCAGAGGAAATCGGAACTGTTGCAGCAGTCTTTCCTTGGCCTTTCTTTCCTGACAAAGCAATGAAGACATCATCAGTGCAAGCCAGAACATGAATTAAGAATTCGGTGTAACTCAGAAGCTTATATACACTGAGAAGGAGTAGTCCATTGTCAGTCCAAAAGAAAAAGAGATGGTGCATTTTCATTCTCTTCCATAAGGAGAATCAGGAACAGTAAACACGGGTATGACTAACAATACAGGATTCCATTTACTTTCAGTGTAGAGCTTTCACTTCACGTGGAAACATATGCTACTGGGGTTTCTACCTCCCTATCTCCAACCAGCAGCAAAGATAATCAGACCTTGTAGTTCCATCTGTTGTGAAACTACAGAATGGAATGTGTGTGTGCGTTTGTGTGTATTCATAATACAAGTATATCCAGATCACATACAATAAAACCAAGCTTCAACAGTATAAGCATGTAACAATAAAAAGAACCCAAAATCTAGACTGTTATTGGATCTAGGAAAAAAAAGTAATTGGTTTCTAAGTATAAGCAGATCCATTGAGTTCCTCCAAGAAAAACAAAAAACAAAAAACCACTCCACTGAGTTACTCCAAAGAAAATATAACATCTCCCCACATTATCTCTCCTGCTTTGCCTTGTATTGGCAATTCCAGATGCAGTAAAGTGGTGTCTGCAGAATTAAAAAGGTCTATCTAAGACCATGAGCCACAAATTGGAAAGACAGAAGTTGACATCTTCCTAAATATATTCAACTTCTGAAGTTTAGTTTGTTCACAAGCATCTGTTGTCAAGCTCTTGTTTAAACATCTACATGCTATGCCAGCAAGCTATCTCTGAACATTGTTGTTCATGTTCCCATGACTGTTCGTCTTTCCCCTCCTCTCCAACTTACGTACATATTTTAGTCTGAGCTGAACACAAGACCATCCTGAAATTATCTTTTCAGCCCCTTGCTGTATGGTCAGCATCTCTGTGCAGACAGGCTCACTTTCCGATGGCCAGCAAGACTTATCTGGAGCCTATGCAAAAAATGAATGAATGAATGAATGAATGAATGAATGAAAGAAAGAAAGAAAGAAAGAAAGAAAGAAAGAGTACTGCAGTTACAAAGCCATGTTTCCAGAAGGACTAATAGCATAGCTATTGCTGGTCAAAGTCCTTGAGCCAAGAATAGATCCACATGATCAACTTCCTATACCCCAAATAAAATTCATAACATCAGAATACACAGCCAAATGATTGTAGGTGGCTATTACTGATCTAATGCTTCCCACATGAATATTTTGGCAGAGCTCATTCGAAACCCATTTCCATGCACTGAAAAAGAAGCAGGTATCCTTTTGTTATCATAATGATGCTAATTAACAGGGCAGTCTTCAACATACTGGAGTCCTACAGAAGGACTCATAAATATGGGGCAGGGATAGTTATTTATTTAATTATACAATTTGTATGCCACCCATTTGGGGCAGATAATAATTAAATAATAAAAGCAAAACAACAACAACAACTTTAACCTTTAAGAATAATAGCATTACAGCCCAGGCATTCTGAACCAGCTGCAGCTTCCAAGTGCTTTACAAAGGTAGCCTGATGTAGATCCTGTTACTTAGGCAAGAGGTGACTAAGGCATGAGCGATTGTAAGCAGAAATTTTTCCCATGAGTCATCACCATTCTGGGAAGGACGGTGTTACCTATGTAGGAATGTCTCAGGCTTTTGGCCCTGCTCATGAAGTAACATCACAGCTTCCACTTTCATGGAAGAACAACTCTTGTGCAGCTAGGAAAGTATCTGAGTGGCATTTCTGCCAATCTTAAGTAGCCAAATTAAACTCCTTCTATTATTCTGTATTGCTGAATCATTTAATGTCATTATCCCAGAATGGCCTCTCTTTAGGATTCTGTGAATTTATATAATGACTATCTTACCGGACTATTCATCTGCCCAGGTAGTAAAGTGATGATAGTGTGGACACCACGTTCCCAGACTAGTCCCCAGAACTCCTCCAGGGCCAGTTTGTCAGGTCCTTCTATAGCAATATAGTCTTTGGCTGAATTGCAGCCCTACCAAATTAAAAATAAATAAATTTAACTAATTAACTAACAACACTAGTGTTTCTTTTATATAATTTGTTAGCAGAAAAGATGCAGTAAATTAAGGAAGCAAATGGCATTAGGTAAGTCTGGCCTAATATTGGGATAACAAGTTAAACCTAGTCTAAGCCTGATCTAAGTTTTAGCATGCCATTAGAAAACTGCGGCTGAGTTACACAAGTAAGTTGCAAATATACAATATCTGCACCTGTCCTCCACCCCCATGCAACATGAAAGCTGCTCAGGGATGGGCTGCCAGGAGTTGCTGGAACTAGAACCAGAACCTTCTAGCTCCAGTATAAGTAGCCCTATAGTTGGGCAGGACATGTCAGCAACTGGAAGTACTGAAAGATAAAGCTCCATGTGTGTAGCATTCAGTCTTTCCCTCAGTCCATAAATTAGTGCACTACTCTGCAGAATGAAAGATGCTATGCCAGTGTTGAAATAAGGTTTAGTTTCCACACTGAAATAGAAGGGGGAAAGGGGCATCATCTTATCCTTTATCAGTGGTGGCAAACAGAATTAGGAGAAAATAAGGAGAAAAAAATCATCAGCTTTTTCCACATCGAGCATAATTTTATCAACTCTTATATCCCCTTTGCTTGCCTTTTCCCAAGCCATAAATTTTCAAACATAGTAACTTTCTTCATAGAGAAGTTGACCTTATTCTGGATTCTTTTGGTAGGCCTTCTGGCATGCTGAAAATTCCTTTGCTTTGAATACATTTCTACCAATGCAGCTAAAGTAGCACTTAGCAATTTTGCAAAATAGTATCCTGTTGGACGTAGATCTTCTTACCTTTTACAGTTTTTGTATGAAAGTATTTTTACACATTTTTGCCTCAAGTCTCTAGATTGTCAAGATATTTTGGATTTCTAAATATGTCCTCAAAAGCATTTACAAATGGTCCCTAATTCAGGTTAATTCGCAAGCTTTGATACTGAATTTTCTTCACCAATATCTATGTTATTAATGAATAATGAGCTAAGAGTTTCTGCATAATCCAATTATTATCTCTTCCCATCTTGACAAGAACTACATTGTATAATAATAATAATAATAATAATAACAACAACAATAATAATGTTCCTTCAACCTAGTCTTGACTCCTGGAGACTGCCTGTATGAGTCCATGCAGTTTTCTTGGCAATATTGATCTTGCCTGCTTCCTAGGGCTGAGAGAGAGAGACTGGCCCAAGGTCACCCAGCTGGCTTTGTGCCCGAGGTGGGACTAGAACTCACAGTCTCCTGGTTTCTAGCTTGGTTCCTTTAACCAACAGATCAAAAGTCTCAACTACACATTTTATGGATATATAAAATATATATTTTAATATGTGCCTTTTACATTCATAGAAGCAATAAACAAAGAAAATAATATCTACATGCGTAAATGATTCCTTTTATCAATAAGCCAAGCAGCAAAGAAATAGTTTGGTAATACAGAAAGCAGAAAGAAAGGAACATAAAGTATGGTGGACTCACAGGAATAAACCAGACATGTGCAAGATCTGAGAACGGATCTCGATCCAGTGGTAAAAACTTCACTTTAGAGCGATCATCTGCAAAACAGCCTTAGTGTGAAGGACAATGGTTGGAAGACACAGTGTATCAGGTTCAGCTGAGACCATCCAGCAGGATTTCACACCTACCATCCCATCTCTTTTAGCTCAGCCTAGTTAATTCAGCTACATTGTTATTGTTCTTGCTATGGACCCTACAAGTCTCAGAGCAATTAGTTTTTTATATTAAGGCTTTTGCTTTGCCCAGCTTAGCTGTAACCTTTTTCTGAGGATGTCTGACCTAGCTATAAGGAGAGCCACAACTAAAGACAAGCTAAACTAAAGGCTTCCTATATATTTTTAGCTGTGCAGGACTATCATACCATTGACCACAGTATCCTTCTGAGATGGCTCTGTGGGTTGGGGATTGGGGACACCGTTTTACGGTGGATCTCTTCCTTTCTCTGGGTTGGTTCCAGTCAGTGTTGGTTGTGGGGGAGAGACTGCTCCCTAGGCCCCTCCTTTGTGGTGTGCCACAGAGTTCTACTCTCTGTCCCCTCCTTTTCAACATCTATGTGGAACCACCAGGTGAGATCACTAGCCGGTTTGGGGTTTGGTATCATTAGTATGCTGATGAAGCCAATGATATTTCTTGACCCTGGGACAGCCAAGTGAGGCTGTCAGGGTTCTGTCCCAGTACCTGGAAGCTGTGCAGGTCTGGATGGGGAGAAACCATCTCTGACTCAATCCTACCAAGACTGAGTGGCTTGGGTGTTTGGACTGCCTGGATCTGGGGATTTTTCAAATGAATGCTATAATTTGACACAGGGATCAGTAAAGCAATTTCTCAACTCTGCCTCTCCAACCAGTCTTATCAAACAGCCAATCTCAGCTGCACAAATCCAGATGATCATTAAATGGCTGCCAAGAGAAAAAAAAACTCTGGTGTCACCTAGTGATCAATATGTGGATGAGTCAGTCAACACACATTTTGGAAAAATTTTGTGGATGTAACTGAGAGTACTGCACAGCTGAACGGGTCTTTCATAAACACCCAACCCCCTTTCTTGAACTCCAGCCCCAAGAATACTTATGAAGCAGCTGCATCTGGGCTGCACAAATCCAGACAACTGATATATTGCAATTAAGAAAGACAAACTCTTTCCCACCATCTAGTGGTTGCTAGGTTGATAGGGACAAAAGTCCTTTGAGAAAAGAAAATAGAAAAAAAGATTGATTCGATTGGTCCGGACCTTATAAGCACCTTATCAGACATGCTTATGAAATTAGTGGCAAATTTCAGTCAGGGAAAACTTCCAATTACTGCCCTTCCAGTGTCATGTGGAGAGGTTGTATGGACAGCAGCTCAGCATGATCCCAACTTGGATGCACATTAAAGGCATGCTGTGGGGACAACACAATATATGCTGATATGATTACCTCCTGACTCTGGTTCCAAGAGGAAATCACAGCCAAGGGGCCATGTAGATGAGCCCTCTTTTCTCCTTAAGTACAATTTCAAGACATATGCTTTTTCTGGCTACAAAACTGTATCACTCACATGGAATCTTGCTGGAGCTGAGGTTGATTTGCTGGTTGACAGAGGGTGGTATGGCAGAATTTATTTCCTCTTTTGCAACTTCCAAGAGCATCTGCTGAGGACATACAGAGTAGACGAGGAAAACTAAGACTGGAAAATTGTTAGCTTCTGGATTCCTGACATACTTTTCATCCACAAAGAGCATGGCAGAATCCTGTCCCTGTGGGTGTGGAGAGTATCAAGCCAGGTCCTTTGGTAATTGGTACAGTTAGTACGCTCTACAGTCTTTCCAAACATTCAGCGAAATGGATAAGGTCTGTAAGTCATGAGGAGTCAGGCAGCATATAATTTTAATAAATAACAACAAAAGCCAAATTGACTGGTATGTGCAGCTTACATGCATTCAACACAATTTTTTTTAAAAAATGAAAACAGTCTCTGAAACTGTGAGTTTTAGTAGAGGAACGTTGAGGGAGAAAAACTGAGCTCTACTTGAATAAATACCGAGAATAATGTAGGAAGGTATGTACATATAGAAAGCTGCATTACATACTGAGTCAGGCTTTATTTAACCCAGTACTTTGGACACTGGGGTTCTGAAGGATTTCAGAAAGGATACTTTTCAGCCCTACCTAGTGATGCTGTTATTGAATTTGGACCTCTGCTATGGAGTTATAGTCTTTCCCAACTGACACATATGTGTGTTGTAGGAAGAATCTCCTTAAACTCAACATCCTCTATGCCAAAATCTTACCTCATATTCCTTTAGGAAGCCAGCATTGGATTGAGAACAGTTTTTTGCATGGTGCTGAACAAAACTCTTGAGAGAGACTGGATGGGAGCTTGAAAAGAGAATCAATGCGTTTACTCAGCTACTGATTACACTTATTTAACATCAGATGATAACTGTATACAGAAAAATCAGCAGCTAAAAAGATCTGGTATTGTTGGTTGGTATTATTGTATTGGTAACAGGAACAGCAGACGTCAGTCTGCTGGGCAAACTAAATTTTAAAGGAAAAAAAATGGAGAATTCTATAAATTGTACTGAAAAGAAGCTTATGTTATTGTAATGCAGGGCAGGCCAAACATGTTTGCCATGAGTATGTTGCATGGACTGCTGATTTCCAAAGGTCCTTGTCGATGTGAAATAAAAATCCCTGGATTTGTTCCCCTTAGACTTACAGTTATACAAACTCTGATCTGACACAATAGTGTGACGATCTGCTTGAAGATAAGGGATAGAAAATTTCCATGGTTGATAACTTTTGTAGGGCAAGCACTAGTTAGGCTGAGAAGGGTAGATATGATGCGAAACCTAACAAGGATTTAATGTGGAAAAGAAACTTACATCTCTGACAGACCAATGAGTGGATCTTCAGAGATCTTCTCTAGAATGCAGCTATGCAGAAAAATGTATTGTCCCTGGAAAGCAGAAAATATAGTTTATCTACACAGCACATTTTTAAGTAGAAATGATACATTATCTAATGCTAGTGCACAACTGAGAGTTTCTATCCACTGTGTGGATTGTCAAAACTACAGAAAAGTCCAACCCTGGGGACTGAATAGGAGGCAAGGACAAGTAGGACAAGTCTGAAGGTCTGAAATCCAGTCAGTGATTCTGTAACTGGTCTCTAGACTTGATAGGGTCTCCCACATCATGTCTTCTCAGTTTTTCTATGTAGCACAGTTTCTTACCAAGCCTTCAATTTGCAATGTCTGCTTCTCATAACATCTGGAACATGTCTCTGATCTTTTACAGTATTTCCCTTTGTTTCTCGCTGAAAATTGGCAGGACATAGTTCCACCAAGTTCCAGAGTTTTGCAACCGATTTTCAGCACCATCTTGGGGGCCTCAGAGAACCACACAAAAAGGGCAGGGAATTGTATGTGGGTCACAGGCTACTCATTCCAGTGTAATAGCTCTTTCATCTATTTTAGCTTGGTAATAATCAGTTCTCATTATTAAGGCTTTTAGTTCCTCTTCTTAATGAAGGATTTCTTTCCACTATGGTTTCAACACCTCCACTGGCCACAAATACTCCATGGGAAAGATAAGACTTTCTTGTATCCTTAAATGATTGGACAGTTTCAGGTTTAGGACAGAGGTCCAAGTTTTCTCACCAGGGTCTCTATCATACGATGGCGGTTCATCCGAAGACTGTAAATGGTACTGAAGATATCCACCAGCTTCTCGTGCTTTAGCTGCTGCAGGAGCCGATCAAGGGCAATGAAGGTGCCAGTGCGGCCCACCCCTGCACTGCAATAAGAGTGAAACCAGGGATTCTCTCAGTGAAAAGTTTCATGTTTCTGTTCATTTTATCCATTCTCACCTCCATTCTCTCAAAATCCAACATATAAGGGATTTGTACAAGAAGTGGCTCCTGTTCCTTCAGAAGATGAGGAAGATGTAATATAATTCCTATGTCTTAGACTTTCTTGTCACCATAGTTTAAGAAATCCTTCTTCTAACATAAGGATGGGCAGTATTTTGGTAGCCAAGGGTTATATTTCTGGGGGCTGAGGATTGATGCATAAAGAGGCACATCATCCTATTGGACAGGAATGACTTTGGGGGAGACTCTGGAAGTCTAGTTGTTGTTTTTAACTGAAATGTGCCTGTTTTGAGCTTGTCCTACAGTTTTGTTTCCCATCTCAAAATGGAAGGAAACTATGCCTTCAGTTTTAAGCAATCAGTGTCACAGTCACAGCCTTCCTGTTCTAACAACTGTTCATGGTAGAGCAGCACTCTCCTCTTCTACATCTTCTGAAGTTAGCTTAGAGATGGTGAGGGAAAGGGCCTTTTCAATGGTTATCATGTGTCTGCAAAATGCCATCAAAGACGGACAGACTAGTGCCACCAGTGTATATAATTCTGGTTCTAGGTAAAGGCCTTTTTATTTGCTCAACTTTCTCTTTTATATATAAATAATCTAGAATAATTAATCTACCCAACTAATTCTCTTGGCAGCTATCTTCTACATTTCTCTAGTAAGTGCTAATGAATTGTTCATCGAAAGTATATTATACAGCTTATATAAGAATATATTACTTTTAAAATGCAAGCAGAGGTTGCTTCTTTGAAAGCTGTCCAAACCAAAACTCTGCATATCAACAGTATCAGAAAAGATGGCAAAGTTAGAACTCTGAGGGCACAGCCTTCATACATGAGGTTTGATGCCTCCCCTTACCTCCATTTTGAAGTTGTATTGTTTCAGGAAGGCCATACCACACATCATTCCTGCATGTATCACTATTTTTGTCACAAGAATGAATTGATGTAAATATTTCCTTTCTATCTTTGCAGATTCTAATAAAATGAATGTTCATGTGGGTTGATTGCAACTTACCTCCCATGTACCAGGATAGGTCCACATTCATTTACGCTCTGCATGTGTGCTCGTACCAGCTCTATGAAAGCAATCATGGAGATGGTTGACTCAGGAACACCATGATTAGGCCATGCTGTGTAGTGTAAGTGACTCACTCTTCGTTCCATATTTAGTCCTTTCTGTGATAAGAAGGGACTACGTTAATATCCAAAACAGGAGGTCAGGTAACAGAGATGGTCTGGGCGAACGAAGACAGGAACAGACTAGCAGAATCAAATGACTGAGCTATCACATGTTGTACCACAGACTAGGTCCTAATCTTGAAATTGCAGACGATAGAGCCTTGCCCTGGTACTATGTGAAACAGCTTCTGTGGATTTTAGCTATTGCAATCAAGAAAGGTGATCCAGGAAGGGTCCCTACTAGCTAAGAATCAGTTACTACAGCCCAGTGATTAACATAACCTATTTGCAGTTTTCATTTGGGAAGATTTTTGAGATCTGAAATGGGAGTACTTTGCAGGGCTTCTACTTACATGCTGCAGCTTGAATTCCCGTGTTGTCCACTCGTCAGCAAAATTCTGAGCAAGTAGATGAATGCTAATTTCTCCAGAAGAGACAGGAGAAGTGTCTGTTGGCCAGTAGTATTCACATAATACCTATAAAAATAGGAACATTTTCAAAGGATGTAGAAGAAAGAGCAGTCCAAACAACGTTAGCACAAAACAGCCATGCCAGCACTAAAGCATATTTGTTCCTGGTTGTCCTTGATCAACATGCTTTGTGCAGTGTAATATACCACATAGTAGGGACAAGCTGATTATTCCACCAATTATAAACAGATAGAAAACAGGGTATTGGAAATCAGAGTCAGCTACCTATTGCACCTTATGAGCCATACACTGAAATTAAGACGGATCTACATCTGAGTCTTAACAGATCAATTATATACATATTTTACTGAGACTGAAAATGAAGCAAATAATATAAGACCGGAAATTATAATTAAATAACCAAGCAATGAAAACTCTTGCTCATCTACTGCATATTCCCCAGAGATCTATCTGTAGATCTCAGTCCATTTTGTGACCAGCTGAAGTATGTAACACAAACATGATTAAAACAAATGCTTTCTCTGCAACAAAGGTTTGTTGAAATAACATCCACCACATTGAAATCCTGCTCAGTATTCATTTGTGTTTGTCCTTTAGTGTGTCCTTTAGTATATAGTGTGTTTGGTAGGGTAATCATGTAAGATGTGAATAAGTTAAGGTAGCAAATTAAGTTTCACAAATATTTGATACCTATCACCTAGGCAAAATAGTTAGTACATAGGTTACTTATCAAATCTCTTTAGAAAAGAGATATATTTAGAAATTTGCAAATACTTTGTTCTTGGGTTAATATAAATAAGTTTACAATTATCATAACACATTTTCATTCTTCCTGAAGAGAGGTAATTGAAAGGGAATGTTGAGTGGGAAAACAGCTGACAGGTACAGAGCAAAGCTCACCCCACTAACACTTCTAACTCAAGATCATAGTTTCCCAAAGCTACAATCCATTATTATAAACAGAAATCTTAGGAATTTCTATTTCCTAGGAAATAGAAATTAGTTATGCAGATAATTAGTATCTGCATATAAGATCTAGTCTGACCTTCAGCTAGATCTATAAAAAGAGGCCTCTGAGAATAGTCATGAAAACGAGTCTCTTTCTCTCATATCCATTCAGGACCCACTCATTGTTTAGGAAGCACTGATGTGTTAGAGTGAGAAATAACTGTCCTCTGTTGTGGTGTCCATCAGACCTACCCGTCCATTCTCCATGCCCACTGTCAACATCACAATAGTACAGATGTTCTGCTCCCAGACCAGTCTCCAGAAATCATCCAGAGTTTTTTTCAAAGGCCCCTGGGTGGCAATGAACTCCTGTGGGGAGTTGTAACCCTGTAACAACAGAAAATGCTTTCAGTAATAATTGAACATTTTTATTGGAGACAGAAAGGTAGAAAGCAGTCCTCCTCCTCCTCCTCATTTTGAAAAAATCTCTCTCCTTTGTTAATTTAAATCTTCAAATGAATATGGACATGATCCAACAAATGTTTGATATATCTCAGTCTCCATTAATTTTTTTCTGTATTATGCTTAATAAGTCTTGTAACTTCTTAAGTAGAATGTTGATGTAATCAGCCCCCTTCAAATTATTTTCAAGCTGGGGTTTTACATAACTGACTTCCTAATTCTGTAAAAATCCCAGTTCTACAGAATCAACTTTCCAATTCATCAAGAATATAGGCGAACATTCTTTTAAAATATTTAACTATCAAGGAGAAATAGAGCTAAAAGCTCAAAATCTGTAGTTCTTTCATATCCCATATTCTATAGAAATGATTTAATGTACAGTACAGTTAGTAGACAGATTCTGAAGAAAGGGGAAACGATTCTTTCTAATAATTAGTTTCTAGGATGAAGAAGAGATTGACTGGCAAGATAAAGTGAATGGAATCAGTACAGTGCTATTTGGAGAAGAGGATGCTCCACATTTATTTATTGATTGATTTGTCTGTCACCTCTATCACTGAAGTAACTCTAGTAATTTCCTGGAACTGCATGATCCTTTAGCTAAAGGAACACTGAAAATTCCAGAACCTATCTACTAAAAGTCTGCTAAAAAATTTTTTTTTGTCCAACCTAGATAGGACTCTACATGTGTCACTAGCTATATATGCCTAAGTGTGTAGAGCCGGGTCATCCTCGGGTGGAAGGCAGGGCTTGGATTAGATTTCACACTGCTTCCTGTGAGAGGGGACAGTGCAGACCTTCCTCCACATGTCAGACTCTCTTAATCTAGAGATTTCCCTTTTTTCCCTTATTTTGCTGCCACCCTTCCCTGAAGATCAAGATCAGCCACAAGATGGCCAACAGCTTCAAGGACTGTTCACTGTAGATATATTGGAGGACCTCTCAAATGACTGGGATTGAGTCAGGGGGGCAGACCTCCAATGACAGGAGACTCCACCCAAAGCCATAGCTGCCAAGTTGCTGGCCACAAGCCATACAACATTCATATGTGCCAGAGGGTCAATTACTATTCCTCCAGTGAACTGGATGACCCAGGCACTGGAGGGATGAAAGCCAGCAGTGCACGGCCCCTGATCTTTCCCCTATTCTGTAATGGGGAAACATCAGCCTTTGATCTCCCCAACTGCACCTGTCAGTTAATATCTTCCCTTGAAGCCAGCCCCCAGCTTTTTGTATCTGGAGTCCCCAGGGAAGGCCAGACAATAATTAATCAGGCTATGGTCTTGATGGATCAGGCCCACACCAAAACCATCTACCTCATGAGGAACACAAGGAACAGGAAGCACCATCTTAAGGATTTTCAACCAGAGTAATCTGCAGGAGGAGCAAGGACAGGAGGAAATTGACCACTGTCTTTCCCCTTTCTACACCCCTCTTTCCTGAAAGCCTCATCCGAAGACCTCAGCCTCAAGGGTTGGAGTCCAGGCCATCAGAGTAAAGGAGGAGCACTCTGTTACTACCTTATATTGCATGTTAATCAGTCACCTCCCTTCAGGACATTGGATAAGAAGGAGGGGAGTTGTCCCTGGGTGGGAGGGGAGACCAACAGCCATTCACTAAATCCATCAGGCTTTTTCAAAAAGCAACCCCCCACTACTACTTCGAAAAATCTGCAATACCCCCCTCTCCAACCTCATGGATTCCCTAATGGAACTGCCAGAGACAAAGCTGAAAATCTCAATTCTCCAGATATTAGTTATACAGGAACTAGCTTACTTGGCAGAAAGCTCACAGACACCATTAATTTCTTTATGAATGAAGCCATATATGCCAGTACACAAGAGTCAACCCATATATACTGGATTATGCTCCAAGTTTAAATTCCCACGTTTCCAAATCAATGGATTGGCTGTTCTCTTGCTGGCTTTGAGAGGCACTTGATCTGTCTTGACATAACGGTTCTCTCTAACATTGGAACTGTTGATTCCTGCTTTGGCAGTTTCATTCCTTACTCTGGGAGAGGTATTCTCAGTAGCTAACATCACATGTTTTCTATTTCCTAATACCTTTAATAAAACCCTTAAGCAGAGTACAGGCTCTAGGGTGGCACTGTCCACAGGCACTCTAGACCTTCTCAAGACTCCCCAGTAGTTGTTCCTATGACAGTTCTAGTTTTGGGAGAGATTGTAAAGACGTGGAGAGCATCTCCAAACACCTGGAGAACAGCAGAAGGGAGGCTTTTTTTCAGTGAGAATGCACAAGCCATAAGGGCCGGCCTTGTCACATCCATCTTTGTTAGAGGCCAAACAGCTGTCCCAACTCATCCCCCAGAGCACAGATAGTTCAGGCAGGGCACAAATAATCTAGCCAAGGCTGTCATTTTCATGGTAGATGTTAGTCTGAATAATGTCCCATTCTCAGCCAGAGTGATTATAGCTAATATGGCTACTAAGAGACAACTATGGCCAAAGTCCAAAGATCCCAGAGATGCTTGGAGATCTCAGTGAAAAGCAGTCAAATGGTGGCTCCTGGAAGTTCTATCTAAGGGGATGGACACATGACCTTCTCACCAAGTTCATCAGAAATGCCAGTCTTGGAGTATGGGGATTGCTGTGCTTTATCAGGTAGCCCAGAGATTCTGGACAAGGAGGCCCAAGGCAGCATAAACTTGCTGGAGACACACAGCATGCTTAGCTCTGATAAAATTCTCAACTCTCCTAAAAGGCCAGCAAATCCTTCTCCTAGCAGACATTATGACATCAAGAGGCAGGGAGGCAGCAGATCAAGGCAGCTGATAAAGTAAGCAACAAAATCCCCATGTTGTACCAAGAAAAATGTATCATCTGTCATGCCAGAACACATCCAGGGAATTCACAACATAGTGATGAAATACCTCAGCATAAAGTTCTGGACACCTATGCCACCTAGGAAGTATCTGTAGGCTGCCCACATGGCAGGAAGGTTCTGCGGAAAATAGTTTCTAGCAAGAAGTAGGTATATAATTACCCTCTAGATGTATGATCCCGCTGCAGGGACGTCCCTAATATGTCCTACTGGAATGCTCTGGCACCACTTAGGAAAATGGTACCTTAGACTTACCATGAACGTTCATCTTCTGTAGAGAGGCTGGACATCCAGCCCACTCATTTGCAGCTAACTGTACATAGTTTTCAACTCTCTTTCATTTTCCTGCTTTCTCAAGGGTAGAGGATCAAGCCATCCCCACCCATAGAATCAGCATCACATCTAAGTCCTGCCTTTGGAGCAAAGGGAAGTAAGGTGCCCACTACTGGATGCTCTGTATCCTGAGGAAAATTGTTAAATCAAATGTACTGTTCCTCATCCACCCCCAACAACACTCCCCCTGCTGCCCCATGGCTGTTTTCAAGGAAGGAAGAAACACCATGCTGTTAACACATCCCTGTGCAGTCCCGGGCCTCATTAATCTACCTGCTTTGTGCCTTATATTAAAACTAAGATAATTCAACCACCCATTCAAATAGAAATGCAATTGCATACATCTGATTTGTTATCTTCCATTCCTCTCCACCTAATCTCATCTCTGGTTATGATGGATAATTATTTGTCTAAAGTGTGGTGGCCAGGAATGTGAAATCGCATGGAAAATAATATGGTTAAAAAAAAAAGTTATTTTTACCATGCCTCCCACTGCCTGGAAGGGTGAGGCATAGGAATTGCCTGAGTGGACAGATAAGACCGAGGATCATTCTCATCCCAGAGAATGAGTCTCTTTCCAGCAGTGGCTAGCCAATTGTTTTAAGCCAAGGCAGAGTGTAAAGGGGATACATCTTTACTTCTGCTAAGGAAATCTGATCCTACATGAAAAAGGTAGTGTGCAAGTTAAGCACAGTATTCTTACACAGGCATGCAAACATGACTGCTGTGCAAATAAAGACACTGTCCATGTACAACTAGACAGGCATGTGCATGCAAATATAAATTACTGCATGCACACACATAAATGTGGTGGGGAGGGGGGTAGCCTTTACCTGGATAGATCACCAGAGAGGCATGAGGGTACATCCAAGCTTTTTAACATACAGCTGTTATTAGCAAGAAAAAGAGAAGAGAGAAGTAACATGTTTAGAGCAACAGGGCTGCTCCAGGAGCGCCCTTGCTGCATTATCCAAACACACCTATTCTTCTTCAGGATTAACTTCTGGGGGAAAAAATCCAATTTCTGCATGTTTGAAGCAAAATTTGCATGATTCTTATTGCCTGGGTGCTGCGATGACATCCCCCCTCCCCTCCCCTCTCACCAGAGAAGCTTTACACTTTTAAGTTAAAAAAAAAAGACAAGAAAAACATAAGCATTCAAGTGCTACTTTAAAGCTGCAGACAATCTCAGACATGAGAGAGTCTTTTCTGTTACAAAGCCAGTAGATGACATATCTGAGATCTTATTTAATCTTCAAACTGCTTTTACTTGGAGACGAATTAAAGAGAAAAACGTCTATCCAGGAAAGAACATTTACATCTGGACCTGTCTTCTCAGTAAATTATGAACAGATTATCTGGCACACAAAACTGTCCTCCCTTTCTTTTATTTTGCCTTGTTGGGCTTGGTATTATCTTTCTACTTATCTCACTGAAAAGAAATACTGGATCTTCTATAATTATATCAAGAATAAAGATATTTAACAACAGGGATGTAATTAGAATTAGAAAAAAACTTGATAATTTTGAACCATGTTATAAGTATGCCCTCTAATTTTAGTTACAATCCCTTCTTTTAGTTATGCTTTGGTTATTGCTATTATTATAAATTGCTGACATTATACTGGCATATGTACCACAGTTGCCCTGATGTACTGTATATGATTTTGCCTCCCAAGGTTGAGCATTTTTCAGCTCTCCTACTGCTTGTCAGCCTCATCTCTCTCAATTTTCTTCTGTAAATACAATGTGCTCAGTTCTAACACAATTACCAGTCTTATATCCAACTCCCTGGGGTTTTCTATCAGATCACCAGCTCTGATAAATGGTTTCATTCATTTGTAAAATCTCACATGAAGTTCTCATTGCAGGGACATTAACATAATGCTGTTAATAACTAATGTGGGGCCAAGATAATGTGCAGAAACTCACTGGCACAAAGTTGGCATTGATATAATCAGAACGGGGTTGTTCATCCAACAGGCTCAGCTTCACTCGAGAATAATCATCTGTAATAAAAACAGAGTTAGGAATTGTTTTAGAAGAGCTCTACAACATAGATAGCTGCACTAATAGCTGGTAATATAGTTCCTTTCAGATTTATATGCATGGTTATAAATATATAAGAACCAACATAGTATAGTTGTTAAAACACTGGACTAAAATCAGGAATATCTGGGTTCAAAAACTGGAAGTGCCACACTTACTTACTTATTTGTTATATTCCTTCCTCCAGGAGCTTAAAGCAATATACAAGGCACTCTCTTCCAATATTTCCACAGCAACTACCCTGTGAGGGGGGTTGGCTGAGAGATAGTGACTGGCTCAGTGTCAACCAAGGAACCTCCATGGCTGAAGATGGACTTGAACCTGGGTGTCTTCAATTCCAGTTCAACACCTTAACCCATTGACTAATATATTGCCTACTGTATGATTCTGTGCCTCTTTAAAAAAAAAATCAGGTTTTCACTGAAGAACAGCATTAAAATACTACATAAAACCAGATCATGTTTAGCCTTAGTTAAAGTAAGACACCTTAAAGAAAAACCAAAATAAGGATGGGCTCTTGTGTCACAATAGAAGTTGTACTAACCCAAAATGTATTACCTATTTATCTGGAGGTGCACTGAAGATTTCTTGGAAACAGGTATGCTTATAATTGTAAGACAAAAAGTAAAGAAAATCTAGTAATGCAGGAAAAATCTGAAAGTATGAGAAATTGTCTACAACATAAGAACACAAAAACATAAGCAGTGCCCTGCTGGATTGGACACCTGGCCTATCTGGTCCAGCAGTCTGTTCTCCCAGTGGCCAATCAACTGCACAAGGAAGCCCACTAGTTTCCCAGCAGATGGTCTTCAGGGGCAGTCACAGTGCCATCAAGGCTAATAGCCAATGATCCCCATGACATCTCTAAATTTGTCCAACCCTTTTTTGAAGCCAGACAAGCTGGCAGCCAGCGCTACATCTCATGATAGCAAATTCTGAAGTCCAATTACAGTTTTAAGAGATATTCCAATGTCAATTCCAAATAGATACTTTCTTAGATAGACAAGTTATTGAAGAAATTTATATGGGAAAATAGGCTACCAAGGATTTCCTTGGGTAAATTGAGATTATCTTTTGACAATGGTGATTTTAATTTACCAGATTTTCAAAAATATCATTGGGCTTTCATTTTATTGGCCACATTTCTGTGGAATAAAAATTTAGTAGACTACCAATCTTTGTAAGGTTTATTGGAAAATTATTACTTATTTCACCTACAATTTTGGTAATTACTTGGCTTGATACATATTTTAAAAGTCCTCTTATTTCCATGACTGAGAGCAGATAGACATGTACGGGCCCTTTTGGGCTGAAGATTGGATTTTGATGTTGAAGCTCATGAATATTTAACTTGATGGAAGAATTCAACCTTAAAAATATGTGGCAATATGGAAAGTATGGGTGGATCTGGAATAGTTACTTTGAATAGAATACTCTGTAATGGTTATTTTAAGGATTTTTCTCAACTTTAGATAGAATTTTACTTTCCTAATACACAACAGTGGCAACATGTTTGTTTTGATAGCCCAATATTGTCCAGTGCTTTAGCTGTTTCAAAGATGTTTTCTCTTCCGATGGACTCTATTTCTGAAACCAAATCTACATTGTATTTGTATCAAAAATTAAAGAGTATTTTCAAAGTTGAAATAATTGACATTTATAATATCATGGAATAAAGAACTGGAATATCCAGTAATGGAACACTAATGGCTACAAGTTTTAAAGAATATTAAATTGCTCTCATTGGATTTAAGATGGAAATAGATTCATCAAAAGATTATGTTTCAAGTTTAGTGGACACCTCAAAAATATTTGAAAGGATGGGTGTCAGATTTTCTCTGTTGGAGATGTAAAACATTTCAGGGATCTTATGAGTTACTGTCTTCTTTTTGGAACAATATTTTAATATATATAAGTAAATTTATGGGGAAAGGATGGTAATATTATCTTAAATTATTTTCCAAACATCTGGAATTTGTTTTTGAGAAACTTTGGTTATATCAAGTATGGGAAACTGCTAAGAAAATTATTCTGAGAAAGTAGAAATGCACTATTATTATAGATATTAAGGACTGGATATGTGTAATCTATCCATTTTTGAAAAGGCAATTTTTTTTCTACTATCCAAAAATGGATTCAATGTATTTCCTTTTGGAAAAATATTCATGATATTGTGCAATAGAGTTTTTTCTTTTTATTTATTTATTTGTCAAATTCTATTACCGCCCATCTCCCGCGCAAAGGAGGGACTTTGGGCAGTTTACAGAAACAAAATTTAAAATTCAATGTCAATATAAATACAGTAATAAACAAGACAGTAAAAATATAAAATATAATAAAATACAATAAAATCCAGATGTCTAAAACTTGTGTTAAATTAAATTAAATTAAACTTTTTAATTTGAAATTTGCTTATATTATTTAACATTTAATATACAAGTGATATGCTCAGATTTCTCATAATCTTTTTTTCTATTTTCCTTGTTTGTGTGCTGTTACATTCTTTTTTTTTTGTTCTTTGTTTAGAGTTCGTTTACTTTTTTATAGTTAGCTGGCTTTCTTTTTCTTTTTGCATATTTGTGTATTTTTAAAAACTTGTAATACAATAAAAAGAAATCTTAAAAGTAGAAATCTGTCGAGAACTTACATGGTAGAACATGAGGGTATCGATTCTTGAGGGTATTGGCTGGAAATTCAGCTTCTGTCTTTGGCTGTTCCTTTCCAACTTCCTTCAGCTCCTGTAGGATGCAAAAAAAAAACACCTTCTCAGTATAGTCACTGATTCTCAGGATCCTTCCCCCAGGTTGTTTTGAGCCAAGCTTTAATCTGAAAACAGCATCCTTCAGATTTCTTCCATTACAACTCCCATAAGCTAGCACAGCCAATATCCATGCTTCTTGGGGATGATGGGAGTTGCATCCCAAGACATCTAAGGACATGGAATGAATTGGGAAATGCAGTCATTAAGATATATTTGAAACAAATATTTCCAACAGTACTGAAGCTGATCAAATGTAAAGCTAAAGGATCAAATGCAAGAAGCAGCTGCATTCAAGCTTTTCTACAATCTCTGCTAAATGTTTAAAAATGTATGTTCTAGACTAGGAAAATGAGTTTAAATTTAAGGACTCTGCTATTTGATACAGTACCATAGAACATTTTTCTCACAATTCTTACCACCCACACAGAAGTAATTTATTCATTTAGGACAAAACATGCTTTTTTTCCCTACTTCTTCACAAAGGAATATTCTTCGTGAGCTGGTCTGTAAGAATTTAAGACTCCATCAGAGACCAACAAGCATCCACCCTCCATAGCTCATATCTTGTAAATCTCAAACCATCTTCTAAAAGTACTTAAATAAGTTACTTTTCTGGATTCAACAATACAATAACTGTATTACAGTCATTCATCCCTGTATACTGTTCATAACAGAGAGTATATTGATGGTTATGGGCTCCATGAAATACAGCTTCCTTTTGTGCTGCACTTAATAGATTGTGGAAGTCAGCAGTTACTATATTGTCAAAGAAAGACCATTCCTTCTAGATTAAATTACCAGCTACGAGTAACAAGAAGAAAGGAGACAATGTACATAGATCAGTACACGCAGTGGTGGAGAGTGCCATAATTCTTCCTTATCTGGCTTGGCTGTGATGGACCAGCCGTCTCCAACCTACTACCTTTTAGACATGTTGGGACTTCAATTCCTAGAATTCCTTGCTTGTAAGGCCAACAGGGCAGCTGGAGATGTATCATTCCAGCCCATGCCCTGATGTAATAACCAACTTTTAATGGATTTTCTAAAAGCCAATAGGGAAGGGGTATTTGGATAAAAGCTAGTCCAGAGGATAGTGCAATTTGGTTTTCAATCTCTCCCCACCCTTTCCTCCATTCTAGCCTTATACAGGCTAGAAAGGATAATGCTGTTGTGGCCATAGTTAGCCTGGATGGAATTTTAACTAGAATCATTACCTCAAAATCCTGAAAGAACCCATTATTTGAGTTTGCTGTCCTTGTCTCATAATATTGTCTAAAACTTTGCAGAGGGATTGGACGATGGGTATTCCTGCAAGGAATTAAAAAGTGCTCAGAGAGCAATGAAACAGGAGAAGTCTAAGCAGACATCTTAGATGTCACAAGGCTGACATAACCAACATATACAACAAGCTAGACAGAATTCATGTTTCTTTTAGTTAAGTCCTAAGTTAGCAATATACACTATTTGTTTTGCAATAGAAGCAAAATCATCTGGATTTTGTTGCAATGCCAGAGGAGTTTAGATCTCTGGATGTTTATGGGTTGCTTTTACTGGGAATTTACTACAGCTACAGACTTCAATGTACAGGTGTACTTTTTATGATACTATGTCTGCTATTATATCAAAGCTTTGGCTATGCTATAAAAGAGTGGATAGGTACAGTATTTATTAATATTGATTGCTTATCCCTGATTTAAGGATATGGTTTAAGAATCCCCATGCAGGAAAAGATTTTGAAAGAAAATCAAATGTTGTTTCTAACTTCCTGAGGCTGACATGGAGATAACTTTCCATAACAAATCAGACTTATGAGATGAGCTCTGAGAATGTCACAATTGTTCTTTAACAAAAACATTGGAGTACCAGGTCATTATCTATCCTACCATATCTAATATCTGGCTTGAATGAATAGAGAGATGAATATTGCTTCACCTACCTCAGACTGTAGATGGCCATTTCCTGAGGTATATTACCTTTTTCTACCCTGAAATCAAAACATGGACATTGCTATTTTTTTTTGTTTTGGTGAGAAGCTATTTCTTTCCAAGTGTTTGTTCGATCTATCTATCTATCTATCTATCTATCTATCTATCTATCTATCTATCTATCTATCTATCTATCTATCTATCTTTGTATGGTTACTCTCAAACTGTTAACTTTAAAGTATTTTAAGTAAATAAATGTACAGAACTAAATATTCTTGGTTCATTGTGTAGTTTTTTCTCTATTTTTCCAGGGATTGCCATATGAAATAATTCATGACTGCATTTTGATAGGCTCTTGTTGAGCTATTTCCCTTACCATGTGGTACCATTCAACTAACTCATATCTTGGACATGAATATGCACACATAGATAGATATCATATATCTAGAGAATCGAAGCTAGGACCATTTTTATATTAATTCCACACACTTCTCATGCCCAGCTCCAAAGCGTACAATCCTAAATTTTATTTTATTACCTTCTTGTTCTTAGATGTTTCCAATAAACCCATCCAGAAATTGCCGTGGCTGTCACAAGGAATCCCATAATGATTCCAGCCACAACTGGAGCAGATAGAGT
Source organism: Candoia aspera (assembly GCF_035149785.1). NCBI lineage: Eukaryota > Metazoa > Chordata > Lepidosauria > Squamata > Candoiidae > Candoia > Candoia aspera. The sequence goes on from NC_086155.1 coordinate 34,785,642, forward strand.
TGCAGAATCTGCTGAAGCAGCTGCTGCTAGACACCAAAACAAGGAGAAATTCAATTTATATGTGGTACCTTTCTCTCCAGCCCAGAAAAAAAAATATCATCAAAATAATTTGTAGTCCCTGCATGACTAGAAACCATTAACAATTTAATCTATAAGGAAAGACAAATGATTGGACATAAGAACAATTCCACACCCCACAGTAGAACAGAGCAACAGTATTATTCTGATATATTGTGATTGGGTGGGAAGACAGGATGCTGGAGAGACTGTGGGAACCGGAGAGTGCGTACTGGGTACAGGATGGGTACAGAGAATAAGGGGTGGCTTATATGTGCACATGCACAGGTGTAGTTTGGAAATGCCATTGAGCAAACTGTGTGGCCCACAGAACCAAAAGATTGCCCAGCCACATCACACCCCCATGGCCTGTTCGGAAGAGATACTGTACCTACAACACCACTGAACGAAGACAACTCGACCAAGCACAGTTAAGAGCCCGTGTTTGGGATTACATCAAGGCAGCAAAACAGCTATTTCTCCATTCTTATCACATCTACAGATAGCCACCTAGCAGCCTTCCAGCAAGGAATAAGTGTCTTATAAGTGGCAGATAAAGTCACTTGGGTTCACTTGGAGTTGGACTCTGACTGGGCAAGTCCTGCTGAGGTGATGGAAGCAAGCCTTGTCTAGTTAATGGCAGCTCCAATGTACATTCCTACTATATGCCTTACATGCTGATAGGATGGGAGCGTATATCTGAATAGACATGCACAGGATTGCGCAATTGGTAATTTAATAAGATCATTTAATATATTCCTTTGAATATTTGGGACAGGCAGGAAAAACCCTAATGAAATTAGATAGAAACTAGACATCTATTTAATCCAGAATATACGCAAACAAACAAACACACCTTACCTGAGAACGCTGTGAAGGACACTTTTGGAGTCTGTTGGCTGTATCTAGTGAATGCAGCAATGCTGAACCTATAGGAACATTGAAATAAAACTTCTGATGGTTCTATTTGCTGATCTACAAATTCAGTAATTTGTTGCATTTATATTGTCCCCCGCTCTCCAAAGTGTTCAGCGCTGGACATGTTTCTCTCATACCCATTCTTTTATTCTCACAAAAATCCTAGGAGATGGATAGGACTAGTATGATTGTTAAATACTTTCAGTAAGGAAATGTTAGGGGCCAGCTGCAAACCCTCAAGGTTTCTAGGTGATGACCTATGAAGATCAGATGCACCTCTAGTATTTTACAGCAGGGCTTTTATTACATTCTTACCTGTACTGTGCATTTGTTTTCAACTTTCCATTGCAAGTTGCTCGGGAGTGGCTGCATTCGTCTGCACCCACAGACACTGGCCAAGACTTGGGGCTGGTGCTCTCATTAAGATGAAATGGGTTTGGCAGCAGTACAGCCAGGTATGAGTCTTCCTGCCCATAATAGTGGTCATACCATGTGTGGGAAATGATTTCTTGGGTAGGCCTCAGTACTGGAGAGATAGAAATAAGCATTGAAGCATTAAGATCATAGGTACATTAGAAAACCTCTCCTACCAAGAAAAGCACATAGAGAGCTAGACACTTACAAGACTCATTGGTGGTGACAACAATTCCATAATACTCTATAAGACCATTTTCTTCACTGAACATATCAGAAGAAATGATGACTCTGGAACTGGCATCAAACTGTGGGAGGTCAACTCTCACAGGAGGTGGAAGAACTGCAGTGGAAAGACAAAGATGTTGAATGAAACTGGTAGATGACACTGCATTAAAATGTAGCACAATGTGTAATACTACAGATCTAGACTTAGATTGTCAAATATATTAACAAAATCTGAATGAGCACATTTCAAATGTTCAAGCTATACAAGGTATACTATCTTATCATAGTATTTCTTACAATGGCTCTGTAAAGTAGCCTCCCTTAATTGTAGATAGATACCTTGGGGTTGGGAGAAGAGTGACTTATAGAAAGTCAACTAGTAAATTTATGGCTGCAGTGAGAACTGAATTTCTCTTGTATTCCCAGCATATCATTTCTTACTTTTTAGACTTTAAGTTTTCAATCAGTTAGATAGATAAACCACTATCCAGAGGACACCCTCTGTACAATCAATGGAGAGATTAGAAACAATACCTTCCACAGATGTGTTGCATACTATTGTCACAGCTGGGCCCTTTATGCCATTCCTGCCAACAGCATTAACTTGGATTTGATAGGAGGTATTTGTAGTCAGCTCTACCAGAGTAACATTAGTTTGGAAAATAACCAAAGGAAGTATAGACGCTTGGAGGACTCTCTCTGGAAATGTATTCACTGTCAGCTCATAGGATTTAATGTCATTCTCAATGATGGTCCAGTTTAGAAACATACTGGTGGTATCTGGTAGACACTGCAGGTCCTTTACATGACTGGGTTCTGGGGAGACAAGACACAATCAATTGAGCAAGTCCAAACTTATCTGTCTCTATGACAGTTAATAAGTATCTGCAATACAAGAAAAAATGGGACAGAGAAAATGCTGCCTAATTCAGACTATTTTGTTCACAACAAAAACTTTAGTGGAAACAGAAAAGGCATTGAAATCACAGATGCTGTGTACCACAAGTGTATGAAAATCCTGATTTTGATACTTGGAACTTTGAACATATACAGGCTTGCTTCATAAAACTCTTACACTGAGCCATCTGGGCAAGGATCAGCTGTAAAAGATTCTCCAATGCTTGGACAATTTGGTGGGAGCTTCCTATGTTTGGAAACAAAGCACAGAATGAAGAAAGTGTCTCTGACATTCATATGCATTTGAATTTTGTTGCTTAGCATACTGGACTTGACAATTTGACCTAACTTTCTCTTCTGCTTCCTGAGCCTCAACAAATTTTATGACGTCCTAGCAGTAATCAAGATAATCCAACAGAAAGGATAAGCCTGGGGATGAGGATGGAAACATGAATGTTCTGTAAAGATGAACACATACCCACCTATTGGCATTGCTATCATTTCAGAGCTGTTCTTATACGGTCCAGCAACACAGGTGAGGGATACAGAATAATTTCTCCCTGGAACTAGTCCCTGAAAAATGTGCCGGACTTGCCACTGAGTCAAGGTGTGATGCTGTAGCACGGTGCTATTTTCTGAATGCCACAGCTGCAGCTGGCACCGCTCTGGTTTGCTGACTGGTTTTGCCCAGGTCACAGACAGTGCAGGATTTCCCTTTTCGGCCTTTACAGAAAGTTTCCTGGGAACCAATGGGTCTAGTATGTAAAAACAAAGGAGGACAGAGTAAACAAGTTGCTAAAATGATAACGCTGATTTACAATTCTACAGTGAGGTCCTGGACAACTAATGATCTCTTTCTTGTCTCTAGCATAGATTTTTCTGATTGCCTTGGTGCACAATTACTGTTCTATAATCAGGCCTAAGGCTCAATTGAATTGGGTCTAAATTATTTGCATCATCCCCAAATCCCATATCTAGAACAATGTCCAAGAATACTTGGTCCATGAAAGACTGTTCAGAAATTATTCAGTCCAATGGGGTTAAAGGAAGACTTTTCTTTTTTAAAACAAAGTTTCACCACCACCTTTTTAAAGGAATCAGACTCCTTTGCAAAAAGTCGTTCACCACCATCCTTAAAGCCAGTTCTTATGGCTTAATTTAATGAGAATTTCATGAAAATTGTGAGACTTCCTGCATTTTACACAAGATTACACTCAGCAAAAATCTGTTACAGCTTTGATTAAATCTGCTTTTACAAATCTAAGGGTAGTTATACTTTAAGAATGTTATTCAGCTTAAATTCGTTTTTGTACAAATGATTACGGCTGTTCTTTCAAAAAGCTTGTGCAGAAGCCAGAAAAAAAGGACTGCTCTCTTAATGAACAGCAGAGAGACTCAGTGCTTGCACAAATTCTTCCAAATCATTTTTGATTCATTGATTGAAATCAATACTATAAACTACTAAGGCTGAATTTAATTTCACCTAGTAATCAACTACCATTACAGCATAGATGGACAACTATTTTGGCCTTGAGGATCATACAAGTTGGCATGTTGAGAGTTAGGGGCTCATACACACATCAATCATTCATACATTCACATGTATCTCTTTCATCTTACTTCTTCATCCTGATCTCTCCCAGCAGTTTTGAACAGAATTGCTAATTAAAAAGGAAAAAAAGGAAGTGACAAATTTTCCTCCTTTGTCCTAATCACTCACTACTAATTACCAATTTTATGTGGGCCACCTGATGAGCTTGTAAATAGGAAAAGTGGACAAAATTTAAAACCAGTGAAAATCTCCAAGAAGTGTTAGGACACTTCCATCTTATTAGGGTTTCCACTCCCCCATTCTTCAAAAGCACCTTAAAGCTGATTGTCTTCATTCTTCCACCTTCAAAATGGAGTACAGCAGACAGTGAGGGAGAAGAAGTTGCAGATGAGGAGGGTGAAAGAATCTGAAAGACAGGATGAAGCCCCTGCCAGTGTGGGACTCGACTGCCTGCAAACTCTATAGAGCCACAGTGCTTGGAGAGGAAAAAACGCCCCGCTTTGCTAAAATTAAACATATTCTACAGTGAAGCCAGTAATAAATTGACTGAGCTTCAGATACAACTGACATTGGAAGATTCAGGAGCTCTGGAGCTGATTCTGAATTGACTTAAAGTTCCTAACTGGAAATGTCCATATATGGACAATGAAGAAACTCAGACTCACATGTCCAGTCACTGATGTTCCCTGCTGATATCCGATATGGCCCTGCTATGGAAGCAACTTCCAGCAAGTATTTACTTCCTGGGATGAGGCTTCCAAAGGTGAAATTAGTAATGTCCTTTTCTACAGATACCTTGGCTACCACAGTGCCCAATGCAGCACTATAGAGTGTTAGTACATAGCCACTTTGATCTCCTGCAGGAGGTTCCCAGGAAGCACTCAGCTTGTCAGTGTGCCCTTTGTTTGACAGAAGCACCATGCGAGGAGGTAGAGGACCTAAGCAGAAGACGAGAAAATTGAAGTTATGTAGTATCAATAGGGAAAATTAATTTAACAAACAAATCTATATGAATTTATCTCTTTTGCATAATGAATATTGCCAGAAAAGAATTATGAAGGGCACTTAAGTGTCAGATCTTTCTCCTATGATATTGTCAGCAGCAGCTCAGATCTCAGATGCAGACACAGTATTTTCTGGACAAGTCAAATACATTTGCTCGTGAACTAATAGAAAAATGGATTCTAAACTCCTGGTCAATTCCTAGGGGCAGTGATTAATTACTGATTCTATTGTAAAGCTCTATGATTATTGATATAATAGATTTAAATATTAAAATATTTGCCTTTGTGCCTAGAAGAGATCAATAGATTTGAGTAAGTTTTGGCAACATTGCAGGTCAGCCATTATCTGAAGCAGCTGTGTCTCCCCCAGGCCTTATTTCAGGATGTAGCAATAGCTGATCATTTTATTGACTAGTAACCATCTGATCCTGTTCTTCAGAAGAACAGGATCAAATGATTGCTAGTTGAAGCCAAGCAGAATTTTGAGGTTCTATATCTAAATTGACCAAGAATTTGGGGAGCAGATGCTAATTTTCTGTGTTAAAATTGGCAGTGGGGTTATTAATTCTTGGATATATTTGGACTCCTTGATTCTAATATTTACTGATGCAAACAATTTCCTATGAAACTATCAGGCTATGGAGATCAATATTTTATTTATTTATTTTTATTTATCAAATTTGTCACTGCCCATCTCCTCCGAGCGAAGGAACTGTGGGCGGTTTACAATATAAAACAATAAATATATAATAAAATTTGAATATAAAACACACTCTAAAACAATTTCACAGAGCTACCAAATATAATAAAATTCAGAAGGCTGTGGTCTCATTCAATCCTTGCGTAGGAGGGGCACTTCAAGGCACTAGCCAGCCCCAAGTATGACTATTCTCCTCCCTGCCCCAAGCCCGGTGGCAGAGCCAGGTCTTCAACTTCCTCCAGAAAGCTAGGAGCGATGGGGCTAATCTCACCTCCGGGGGCAATAATAAACAAGTTTTATCTGCAGTTTCACAGAATATTATTATATACAGAATATTATTCATGATTTGACCTCAATGAGGGAAGTCTCATCCATTTCAAGTGAGGTTCAGGACCCATATTTCTTCTAGCTTCAGACTGACAGCATGCTGGTTCAGAATGAGTTGCTTGGAGTGAAACTGCGGAAAAAACTTGTTTATTAAATTAACAAGTTCTCATTCATATGGACACGTTTTGGTCTATATTTAAATCAGTTTCTGGGTCTTGTGTTCTGGATCTGGATCACAGGGCCAGGAGTAGTAATGGAATTTATCATTTTCCAAATTACAAGAGCAGTTGAAGAATCAGGAACTCAGTGGTGCTGGTTTCTTTTACTCATGACAATACTACTCTGTTTGGAATAGATGGAAGGACGCAGTATGATGCTTCTGGGTTAACTGTTTCTTTTTTGATGAAGTTTCTTACAAGGTTTATCTAATACTGTAACCCATTATGGTGGAGGAAGAAATCTGTTTTCAGGAGGGAGTCTATTGTAGTAGAAGATTAGACTGGGGATTCTGAAAAGACCAGCCTTAGAAGAAAAATATATGGTTGGGTATTTCTGAAAAGTATAGAGATTATTAAATGCTCAGGAATGAACTAAGAGAAAATAAATTATCCAAATGAGGACAATGGTAACCCAGGTTGTGGCTATTTGTCTAACTAACTTATCTATTTTATCTTGTAAGTTCATTTTATTTTCACTTAAGAGTATAAATTGCTATCCCCACAATCTAAACCAGTGTTTCTCAATCTTGACAACTTGAAGTTGTGTGGACTTCAACTCCCAGAATTCCCCAGCCAGCATGGCTGGCTGGAGAATTCTGAGAGTTGAAGTCTACACATGTTCAAGCTACCAAGGTTGAGAAACACTGATTAAACCATCACAATACTACAGCAGAAGCCACACATAGGTCCACGAGAGCTAGTCATTATAACTAGTAGCAGTATTTTAGAGTAATATATGGCAGTAATAGATTGGCAGGATCTCATCAGCATTTACTCACTTGTCCAAGCACTGAAATTCCCTGCTGAAGTCCTATAGGGTCCAGCCTTTGAGACAATCTCAGATAAGTAATTGATTCCAGGTGTCAGACCGGAGAAGGTAAAATTAGTGGCATCGCTCCCTAGATACGCTTGTGTTGCTAAGGTGCTAGATCCTGTGCGGTATAGGTTCAGTTCATAGCCATCCAGTCTACCAGAGGCTGGTGACCAGGCCACATGCAGCCTGTTTGGGTGTCCATTCCAGATTTGCACAGAGGTAGCTGGCAGGGGAGCTGTGAAATAATTAAGAATGTATTTGATAAAGTGAATAACAGTAATTGACATAAATGGCAGTACATGGTAGCTGCAGGGTATGGGAAGATGGTAGCTATACAATGGATTCTATAAGCTATATAGTATGTATGTATGTGTGTGTGTGTGTGTGTGTGTGTATTAAGCTTAATAAAATAAAAATATTTATTAAATGTGTAAGTTGTATTTCTTATAAAACAGCAGTTTACAAAATGAGATAGAATCCACAAAATTATAAAGATTTAAACCAGGAGTCTAAAGGAATACCTAGCAACAAATAACAAATGTCATTAGCACTCTTATCCTGAGTAAACAGGACAGTCTTGAAAAATTGGCAGAACTGCAAGTTTGAGAAGGATAGGCATATACCTGCACAGGGCACTCAATTATCAATAACAGAACAAATTAATAGAAGATATAATGAAGGCTGGCCAGAGTCAACATCAGACAGCTGATTTACACTGAACCAGACAATTGATCCTACCCACTCACAGTTTTACTGTCAGCAGCTTTCTAGCTCTAACCTGAATCCAGAGGGCTTAACCTTGAAGGGATATACATGTTTATTGAGCTATAGCCTTTCTCCTTATTGGAGTTCCTTTCCCTTTATCCCAAAGGGAATTAACCCTGCTTTTCTCAAACTGGTATCTTCCAGATATGCTAAACTTCAACACTTATATTTACCATCCATGCTGGCTGAAGGTTATAGGAGTTGAAGCCTGATACATCTGAAAGGCACCAAGCTAAGAAGGTGAAATTAACTTGCTGTAGTTACCATTCTACATGGAATAGATCACCATCATACTTTCATTGCTCCTGTGCCCATTTTGAAACTTTCAGCCAAATTCACTGCAAACAGTTGAACATGTGCTGGATGCATCAATATGCTAATATGTAAGCTTAACTATCTTGGTCTCTGAGAGAATGCATGTGAGAATTTGATGTATAGCAACATTTATAGATTTTTGCATCTATGGGAGCAAACACATCTAAAGATTATTACTTCCTGTTGCTGAGACCTACATTTCCCTTCCTCTAATTACATCTAAAAGAGGGACCAAGTCAGTCAAGAATAATAAAAACTTTCTCAGCTTGGGGATATATCCAGTTGTTTTATCTTGTAGGCTTCAGGAAAGGAAGAAATGTGAGGTAATAGATCAGTGAGCAAGCAGGTGGAAGAAACTGTTGAATCAGGGCAGATCCAGAAACATTAAGAAAGAGTTTGGATAAAGGGAATGATCTTGAGAATAGAACTGTTAAAAAAAATTACATATTTATGGGTAACAGTACAGCCACAAGTCTAGGATCTAGACTGTCAGACTCACATGTCCATTCAGCAGCAATGGTGGAGGAGGCCTCAGCCTGGCCTTTCACTGAAATAACCTGCACAGCAAAATGGCTTCCTGCTGGTAGACCTGTCCAAAGGAAATCCTGGACACCTGGGCCAATGACATGAACTCTCTTCATGCCTGGAGGATCCAGGCTATACAGGATCATCCGATAGTGGTCCCGTCCTCCTGGGGGCTCAGCCCAAGCTGTGTATAGCACAGATGAATTGTCCATATTTTTCAGAGTCAGGTTCATAGGAGCAGCAGGTGCTGCAGCCAGAAAGAAGAAGCTTCAGTCAGAAACTCTTTTCATGGTATAGTAACACACATGGTGAAACTATAAAAATTAATGAATATTTTCCACTGCTAACAAGACTAAGCTGTAGAGTAGGCCAGTCCATGCAACCTAGGCTCCATTAACATGAGAAACATAGTCTGAACAAATCTTTTTGCATCAAAATTCATTTACTGTCCCATATAACATATTCATAGATCTATTATCCAAGATATGCCATTCTTGTTCTCACTTAGTAATCCACCCCAGTGTGACACTTACCTGTGCAAGCTGAGCTGTTCCGAGAAGCAGAGCTGTAGGGTCCAGCTAGTGACCACACTGCAATCAGGTAGCAGGTACCAGGGGTTAGCCCCACAGTTGTGATATTGGTGCTGGTTTTCTCCACAAACATGTGACTTCTAGTATCTGTAGATCCCTCTTTAGATACGGAAACCATATAGCCATCTCTCTGCCCACCTGGGGCCTTCCATTGCACAGATAACATTGAAGAACTGTGACTGATCACCTTCAGAGACAGCGGCAACAAGGGCACTAGAAGGAGCAGCACAGGTGGTATCAGAAAATGTTTGCTCTACAAAGATACTGTTATTTCGACAAGTGCAAAGGCTCATTGGTTTTTATTGTCCCATTAGGATAGATAAGTTATAAATATAGTGTAAGATAAGAGGAAGTCAGTACTAAAGATAATAATGAATACAATATGGAATGTGAACATTAACACCAGACTAGGTAAGAGTCTCATTTATTGACTTAGTGGAATTAAAGGACAATTCCTCTTCCAGTATTGTCTCTTGCAATAGCTCTGGTCATTATGTAACATTATTAGACAACATAATTTCACAACTAACGCTAAAATATTGGTGGGGGGAGGAGTAAGTCATAGCCCATAAATCACAGATAGCCCTCAACCAGACTTTTTACTGTCAGCTGAGGCACAAGAACCCTATCTGTTCCCCCCACCCCCCGAGTATCAAGATATTGGAGGTGGGAATTGGAACAGTTGGAGGCTTAATGTGAGCAATCAGCAATGGGAGGTAGACCCCTCTGGAAAATTTGCAGTCCCAAGGTATCTCAGGCAGAATAAACAGAATGGAAGAAAAGGCAGAAGGAGCCCTACATTGTACCTGTGTAGCCAATGGCTGTTTGTGAAGAAATGTAGTGAGGTCCAGCTCTGGAGACAATCTCAACACGATACCGAGTCCCTGGAACCAGGTTATCCAAAGTCACCTGTGTAGTTCCATGTGGTACAGACACATTCTGGATAATGGAAGGGGATTCCTCTGAATAGAGCTGTACCCAATATCCTCGTCCGCTTCCTGATTCTACCCAGTTCACAATCAATTGCTGGGGGTTCTGGCTGCATTTCACACTCACATTTTCCAGAGACAGAGGATCTATAGGGGTAAAAAAAGGTTGACACATCACAGTGAGATTTTAGAAAAAGGCAGGCATGATGAATTTACCTGACAACAGCTGATTTACAGAAAAATTTAGCATCAGTGGAACCTTGGTATCCACCAGCACTGTGACATCTTGTATTCATTCCTCTTTTCAAGTTCTGCAAAGCTGGATATACTCCAGCAGACTTGCAAAATATTAATTAAATATTATGTTAATGATATCACATAAGAACATGAAAAGATACCTGTCATACATTAGTGAGACAGAAGAGAGTAGAGTAGAGGTGAGCTAACTAGATTACAACTCCTAGTATTCTTTATTATTACTCTGCTTCTACAGTCACCAGGACATCTGGAAGACCACAGGTTTCCCAGTTCTACAGCACTTCAGTCCATTTTTAATTACAGCTCCAAAATCAACATGAAACATGCAGATGGTAAGCTGATAGCAAATACAAATATGGCCCTTATAAAGATTCCAGGGATATTACAAGATTAATGTTAGATGAGTTGTCTACCACCCCCAGTAACCAAAGTATTGGCTGGGTCTCATAGGGGCTGTAGCTCCAAACACCAGCATGGGAACTGAAGTCCAAAATATCACAAGCATAACACATGATGATGGTCAAAATGGCAGGATATAAATCCTGTGTATAATTTTTAAAAAACTGGAAAAAAATCAAGTATCATATATTTCATTTATTTATTAACCTTACATTGTACTCTTGGATAACAAGGCCTTCGGGGACTTATTACAAAGAAAAAAAATTACAATGACCATTCAATGAATCACTGCATTTGATTGATTGACTATGGGCCGTCAACTTGGTGTCAACTCTTAGTGACCAGATAGATAAACGTTCTCCAATATATCTGTGCCCAATCTGGCCCTTCAGGTCTCCCAAAAGTGGCCCCATCACCACTGTAATCGAGTCTGTCTACCTTGCTGATCATCCTTTTCTTCTCTTTCCTTTCACATTTCCTAGCATTATAGACTTATGAAGGGAGCTGGGTCTTTGAATAATGTATCCAAAATATGATAATTTGAGCCTGGTCATTTGTGTCTCAAGCAAGAACTCTGGATTGATTTTGTTTTATGACACACACCCCCTTTTTTTTTGACTATCCATGGTATTTCTCAAGAGTCTTCTCCAATATCAAAATTCAAAAGAATCAATATTCTTTTTATCTTGCTTCTTCAAAGTCCATGTTTCACAAGGAAAACCACTGCCTGCACAATTCTAATCTTTGTACATATAGACACATCACAGCATCTGCATATATTTTCTAAGCCTTCATTGCTGTTCTACCAAGTACTCATTTGCAACAAACTTAAAAGGCATCCACCACTGCAGTGTATTCATTGTTAATTCTAAGGCAGATTGTTATAACTGTTGTCATGAGTTTGATCTTTATATTTAATTATAATCCCCTTTTTTCACTATGCTATCTTGACTTTTTTACTAGTACTTACAGATTATTTGCAGTTTCAGCTATCAGAGAACTGTCAGCATAGCTACTCAGGCTACTGGCATTTCATCCTCCAATTTTAAAGCCATCTCATATTCTTCCAATCAAGCCTCCCTCAATATATATCCTTTCCTCATTTAGTGACTTCATTCTGTTCCAACAACCTGGTCATTAGGCAAAATGGTTGCTAAGTGAACATGAGACTGAGAGAGAGAGAGATGCTGTGAAGATCGCTGGTTGCTGCCATCTCATCCAAATAAATTCCTCTCATACAGCTGCCTGTGCCTGACCCATTTTTCCCCTATTTTTTGCCCCTTCGCAGGGTAGAGAGATTGCTTAAACAAGCTATCTCTTCTAGGACTGCTTTTCTCTGCAGCAAGCAACTTAACAAGCTCTGTGACCTTAATTAGTTTATTAGAGGGGGGGGGGGAGAGCTGCTGCCTGAAACTGACCAGACTTTAATCAGTTTCACACTGAAGACTTTTGTCCTTAGATGCATGAAATTTGGTTGTAAATGTGCGCATTGATCAGAAAATGAATTTTTTAAAAAAAATATTTCCATCATATAAATTGAATAAATAAATAGAGTATATAACCTTGTCTTACACCTTTGCTGATCTGGGGTGAGTCTGTTTTCCCATGTTCTGTTTGGACTGTAGTTTCCTGTCCTGTATGTTACTCATGAGGACTATGAGATGTTCTGGGATTCCCATTTTACTAAGGACATTCCAGAGCTTGACATCATCAACAAATCACAGGCTTTTCCATAATTATTGAAACATACTATGACTTCTTTTTAGTATTTTTTTGGCTTTCTCAGTTATCCAGCATCAGCAATAATATCTCTTGTTCCTTAGCCTTTTCTAAAATGTATTAATCATAATAAAAATCAGTTTGAACTTTTGCGATCTCCTTTTCCGTGTAGTGCTCTAATTTGTGTTGGATGATCCTAACCATTATTTTGCTAGTATGTGAAATTAAGGATATTATGTGATAGTCTGCACACTTGGTTATGTCTTCCCTCTTTGGTATTGGTATGCAGACTGACCTTTTCCAATGTGCTGGCCACTACAGATTTGTCGGCACAGTTTGGTTCTTTACTGATTATTCTTCTGTTGCGTGCCTTACTTATGTAGACATTCTATCCATTTTTATAGCCTTCTGAAACGATAATTATTGGAGTGCTGATCTAATTTCACCTTCCAGTACTAGAGGTTTTTGTAAATAGGGAATATCTTCTAAGGTAGCTTGGAAGTTGACATCTCTACCGTACAGAATTTCAATATACTCCTTCCACCTTTATTTGATCTTCTTTGAATCAGTTACTGTCTGTCCATTAGTGACTTTTAGTATACTAATTCAAGATTGGATAACCTTCATATTAAAGGATTGTCCACAAAGTCCAATTGACATTATTAAATCATTGACTGCATTGTACCCAAGCACTGTTCATCCTATATCCTTCTGACTATGAAAGCAACACTATTCCTTCTTTGTATTCACATCCTGAGTAGTAAGTATTATGACACGACTGGACTTAATGATCTTGACATCTTAAAAGTTTTAATTTAGCCCCATCATAAACACCATTAGTACTCCAAAAGTTCCTCAGAAATTCTTCAGTAGCATGTTGAGTGCCATCTGACCGGAGGACCCATCATTTTATCATCCCAACACCTGAGGGCACTATATCATCAATCACTTATCTTGGTAAAATGCAGGAGTAATTTACAATTTCCTTCTCCCATGCAGTATGAAATGATTCCTTTGCTGTTGTCACTGAAGTGAATTTCCAGTATTTCCCTATATTGCTGCTGCCCAGTATAAGTGCCTCCTTGCTTCAGCTGGGTAGCTGGGATGACCTTCAAACCTTGGATGACCCTGCTGGGAATACATACTCTTGGCATGCACTCCTAGTATTCTTCACTTATCCCTCCCAGGAATACCCCACTACCACAATGAGGCAGCACAGAAGAAGTTGGGGTGTGACACTACAATAGCTATAATATCAAAAACATTTTTACTTAAATACATTCTTTAGGTTTATCTCATTGGCTGTTAAAAAGTTCCTATTCCATAAGCATAAGACCACTAAAACTGCTTCCTCCAGTAACAAGATAAATGCTAAATTCCTTCTGCAACTCAATGGGAATGGAAAATTGTTATAATCTGTCAAGTGAGCACAAGGACATTGCCATAGCATCTGCATGAGTAGTTTATACATCACTCTATTCATTCTTAGGCTTACTGAGATCTTAGTCCGCAATAAAAGCTGTCAGTTCAGGAAAGTCTCAGCTACTGGGGTCTCATTATTTGCAGAAACACATTTGAATACTCACATGTCCATGCAGAAACCACCTGAGATGAAGCTCGGTATGGTCCTGCCAATGCTGTAACCTCCAATAAGTATTGACTGCCAGGTTGAAGACCCTCAAAGGTAAAATTTAGCATGCTTGGCCCAATTGTGATGTTCCTCTGCAAAGGTTGTTCCAGACTGTAGAATCGCAGGAAGAACTGGTCTCTGTCACCTAGGGGTCGGTCCCAAGAAGCAACAAGACTGCTGGACCACCTGCTACTGGCCAGCATCACTCCTGATGGAACCAAAGGGTCTGAAAGGAAACAGGTTTATCTATTACTAACTTGTAACATTCTAGGATGGAGAGGTCAGGCACAAGAACAGATGTTATTTGGAAGGAAAGAAGTTCCAAGTAAAAAGTGGCTTATCTTGGAGCAATTAATAAAAGTAGTAAAGATCACATCTATGAGAGTCATTTATCAAATTTATTAGGAGTACTATATCTGGGCTGTAAGCATCCAGACACCACTAGATTTATTTATTTATTTATTTATTTTATTCAATTTCTATAGCCGCCCATCTCAACCAGTGACTCTGGGCGGCTCACAACAATAAAAACCATAACACAATAAAACAATTACAATTAAAACAATTACAATAAAAAATAAATATACATGGCTGCCAAGTAAACAATGTAAGATGTCAATACAACCAAGAAACGGGACCATTACCACACTCGGGGCCCCAGGCCCAGGCACATAACCAGGTCTTCACAGCCTTACGAAAGGCCAACAGGGTTGGGGACATCCTGATCTCTGAGGGGAGAATATTCCAGAGGGCAGGCGCTATGGCTGAAAAGGCATGCCTTCTGGTCCCCGTCAACTGACATTCTCTGGCTGATGGGATCCGTAGCATGCCCAATCTACCAGATTGAATTGGAAGGGTAGAAACAACTGGGAGAAGGCGGTCCCTTAGATGATAGCAAAGAGATACAGAAAACTCATCCAGATATAGAAACCCTGGATTTTTTCTTGCCTTGCAAACTATTAATACAAATTAAGATACAATTAACCTCTTAATGTGAATTAAGATGATACAATTAATGTTTGAACAAGTTACAAAATCCAAAGTCAAATACAAAATCTGAGATCTTGGGGAATTTTGAACTTGGATGAAGAACTGTTACCTTTCTAAATAGGATCAAGCTCTTACTTCAGCAAAAATCAGGCCAGGTCCACACAAAATTCAAACTCACAAATTTCCTGCCATTTCCACCTCTGCTTTTCCTCTTCCTCTCTTTATTTTCACTGAGATGAGTACGTTTGCTAATACAATTTCTACTTGTGGGTATATAGACTCAATGAAAGTGAAACAAGGACAGGATTTACTGGGGAAATCTGCTGCTGCAACCCTTCATCAACCCAATACTTTGATGAGTTGGACTATATCTCTCAGTATCCCCAACCAGTATGGTAAATGGTGGGTTGGGATGATGCATCTGCAGTTGAGCCCAACTGGAAAGTGCCACAATGGAGAAGGCTGCTTGCTCTACTACTGCTGAGAATGGCAGCATACTCACATGTCCAGTCACTAACTATTTGAACATGAGACTGAAATGGTCCAGCCACTCTTGCCAACTTCAGAGTGTACTGACGTCCTGGGCTTAGCATTTCAAAGGTGATATTAGTTTCTGCCAGGGTCACATTTTTTATCACTAACAGGGATTTGGTTTCCAGGAGAGCTCCTACATAGAAGCCTCCACTTTTGGAGGGATTCTGCCAAGAAGCATGGAGTGACCTCATGCTGTGACCATCGTTGCTGAGTTTCAGGTGCTCTGGAGGCAAAGGATCTGAAGGGAGGAGAAAGGAACCAATTTCAGACAGATTTTACACTATAAGCAAATACTTACAATTGACCAAAGTTATTTCCTAGAAAGCTGCCCAGAAATTAAAACTAGTAACATGTGTCCTGAAGGAAACACAGAAACCTAAACCAAGACTAGTTGGTTCTCAGACAGGTCTTGATCACAAGGTTCTGAACAGCTGGATCCTACTTGTCAGTGGAACAGACTGTGCATCAGGGCCTTCATCAAAAACAACCTGCTAATGGTTGCATGTTCTTCCTATAGCTGCTTTAAAAAAATCTAATCCATGCATAAAGTCTAAAGGTAAAGGTAAAGGTTTCCCTTGACATAAAGTCCAGTCGAATCCAACTCTAGGGGGCGGTGCTCATCTCCGTTTCTAAGCCTTGGAGCCGGCGTTGTCATAGACACTTCCGGGTCATGTGGCCAGCATGACGACTCGGAACGCCGTTACCTTCCCGCCGAAGCGGTACCTATTGATCTACTCACATTTGCATGTTTTCAAACTGCTAGGTGAGCAGGAGCTGGGACTAGCAACGGGAGCTCATCCCGCCGCGCAGTTTCGAACCGCCGACCTTCCGATCGACAGCTCAGCGGTTTAACCTGCAGCGCCACCGCGTCCCTGCATAAAGTCTACCAGGCATAATAATTATGGCACTATCTGTGTTTTCTTCACCCTCTGTAATATTAAACCATGTACAGCAAGGACTGCCAAACCCAAATCTTATGTGGACTCCTGTGTTTTTAAGAATTACATTAGAAGTTTAAAAAAATTGAATCAGCTTTTGTGCTGCAATATTGGAAGAGGCCATACTTACTAGAACAAAAGTGCACAATTCTGTCAGGAAAAGGGAAGTCAAGGGGCACGTTTCAAGACTGGAAAAGGTGGGGGTGGAAGTGTTTAAAGGGATGAAGAAGGTGAAGAACTCTCTGCAAGAGTCGAGACATTCTTTTTGCCTCACCAGAAATCCTTACTTTAAAAAAATAAAAAGCCAAATATTTTGGCCTCCCCCACTTGGGGGAAGGGGCTCTGCTGTTAGAAAGCTTCCACATATTTTGTAAATGATAGCCTGAGTAAAAAGGAGAGGACAGATGTGCATGAGCTGTGGTAAGTACCTTTGGTGGGTTCTATTGCCTTCTTTTAATATTTCCACCCTTCCTCATTCATGCTAGTATGGTTGCAAGGTCTTGCATAAGGGTTAAGGTAGAGAAGTTGTCACCAAGGCCCAAACCAAATCATCTATGCTGATTTTAACTTTCCTATTCAAGGAATTTATAGGTTACTTAGTTTTATTGTATAGATGCATATACACAGACATAATGTCTATACTTATTTTTCTGATGTTAAGTTTGGAAGAAAGCTGTGAATCCTGAGACTCTGGAATCATGTGTAATTCTGGGGTTCTACCTGTTACTTCCTGCTCATGTGCCAAATCAGTGCCACTCACTGACAAAAATAGATTATGTTAAAGAATTGCCCAATTCTTCCCCCTCACCACAATTCAGGAAAGAGAAAGAAAAACAACTTTCAATTTTTCTTCTTTTTGAAAGTGAGAACTTGACACTGTCTCCTTTTCATTTACTAAATTCCAGGTGGTGGTGGTGTGGGGTATGCATGTGCTTGGACAAAAGATAATTTCGAGGATTTGGAGGGGAAAATTTCTGCCATTCAGGCAGCATCCTCATACTTGCTGCTCAGTTGAGCAAACCCCCACCCTGTCCCTTTTCTCTTTCTCTCGGTCCCCTTTCTTCAGCTAAGCCAGTTACCACTGCACTCAAACCAGCAGACAAGAGTAGATGTGCTTTTGTATTAAATCCTGTTTCTTCTCATTGGTCCATATAATTAATTTCTTTCAACAGAAGAGAATATCTGTAGCTCAGGGTTAAACATCATCAGTGTTGTTACTTAATTGGGTAATGAAATGTCTGCAAGCAGACAACCAAGCTCAGAGAGTACCAAGGACTCCACAATTAACTTCTTCTCCATCCCTTTTATAAGTTTTCCCCATGAACCTCATGAACATCGCAGCCATTCTTTTTTCTCAACTCCATCCCTAGAAAGGAACTATTCCTCAGCTCTGCTTTTAGGTCACTCTTTGCCTTCCTTTTCTCCATCTCATCTCAAATGCTGGTCTATCCTTGGCTTTCTTGTTCTCTTTTTTATAACTTTCATCTGCAAAAATATTTAAATACACACCGTTGCTAGAAATATTACAGATAGTTTTCTAGACAAATCTTCTCTCAAATTCAAACATTGTTTCCTTAGGTCTTGCTGAATAACTGCCTTTTTCATGTTGCATGTGTTTTGTGTATGATCTAGTCACATGGTCAGTTTAACAGGGATTCTAATTCTCTTGATTTGTGCACTGAACCTGCTTTAGTTCTTCTATAATAACTACTACTGTTTCAAGCTGTGTCTGTAGTCATTTGGGTATATCAGGTTTTTTAAAGCTTACATACTGTACTTCAATATTGAAATATTTTGCATATGTGTGTTCAATTTATATATATGTAATGAACACGCATGTATGTAAATAGGCATATGTTGCAACAGAAAAAGGATGCTGGTGAGCTGCATTTTTGCACCCCTGATGTAATTTTTCCATTTTTTGCACTTTCAGTGCCCCACCCTGGTAACTCTGCATGACAGAACAGTGTTGTTCTCCTGACACTCACATGTCCAGGTGCTGAGATGGAGGGGTAGAGAAATGTGGGGGCCTGCAACAGTGCAGATCTCCAAGGCATATCGAGTGCCTGGTCTTAACCCTTCATAAAGTTGGCTGGAGGACTGCTTAGGCAATGAACTGTTTTGCAACACAGTGAGTGGCTCCATGGTATATAGTGTTGTCACATAACCAGTCCCAGCTGCCTCTTGCCAATGAGCCTGAAGCATGTAGGCACTGCCCTGATTCAATAAATTCCCGCTAGATGGAGCTATGGGATCTGAAAGGGAGAAAAAAGGACCAGAACATTGTGCAGGTTTTCTTGTAAAAGATCTGGAACAATCCAAGATGGGAAGCTGTGGTCTGAGAAATGGCACAGTGCAACAAAAAAGACCACAAAGCCAGTAATGGTTGTCTGTTCTGGCATTCAGATCACATTTCCATTCCCCTTCTCCTTACTAGAGTTCAGGGGAGATTATATGGTCCCACAACTAATTGTAATTTCAAACTAGACAGATGTTATCTGGCAGTCTCTGTCCACCATCATCATAGCTACTGATTGGCATACACCAGGGGTTGACAGCTTATAGCCCCTTGGTTGAAATCCCATGAGCTGTCTCCTCCTGTAACTGCCAAAAGTCAAGACCACATTTTCCCATTTTGATTTTGAAAACACAGGAAAACTGTAGAATATACTCTAAAATAGTTCAGCATCTTTTTTTTTAATTCAAGAAAAAATTAAGAAAAATCTGTACACATATCTTAGGCAAACCCATTTTATGTCACTGCTTTTGTTGGCCCTTGCCTCCCACTCCACAATATCCTAAATGTTGCCCCCAGGAACCAAATGCAAATATACTGCCCCCCCCACCCTCCTGGAGGCCAATTTCAGAGTGGAAGACAATGTGTATTTATCTCTCTCAACCAGCATCCCCCTCAAATCAAACATTCCCAGGCAGGTATTGAAGAGGTTACACTGCAATCACTTCTCTCCCTTCTTCCTATAGGATTTGAACTTCAGCTCTTACTTACAAGTCCAGGCAGAGATGCTTTTTGCAGTTGCTTTATGGGGCCCAGCAACAGCTGTAACCCAGGCAGTATAGTGGCTTCCAGGGGCCAGGTCATGAAAGATGACATATGTGCTGTTCCCCCCCACCAATATGTTTCTGACCATAATGCTGCTCTCTCCTTTCTGCAGAATCACCAAATAGTATTCTCTTTTGCCAGCTGCTGAGTTCCATGAAGCTTTCAAAGTGCTATTTCTGTCATAGTTGATCAGATTTACATTGGCTGGTTTCAGGGGGTCTGTGAAAAGATGAAAGGAAGGATCAACATTCATAATAAATAAACTACTCAGAATAATTCTGATTAACCATGTCCAACCAGGTACCCTCCAGATGTGTTGAATTATAACTTTCATAATTCCATCAAATAATTATTAAAAGAGCCTCGTGTGGCGCAGAGTGGTAGGCGGCAGTATTGCAACCAAAACTCTCCCCACGACCTGAGTTCAATCCCAGTGGAAGTTGGTTTCTCAGGTAGCCGGCTCAGGTCGACTCAGCCTTCCATCCTTCTGAGGTCGGTAAAATGAGTGCCCAGCTCGTTGGGGGAAAGGTAATTACGACTGGGGAAGGCAATGGCAAACCACCCCGCTCTGTAGTCTGCCAAGAAAACATTGTGAAAGCAGCGTCCCCCAAAGAGTCAGAAAATGACTCAGGGGACCTTTCTTTCTTTCAATTCCATCAAACAATCAGTGATTGCTACTGATGATAAAAGATATACTTCAATATATTTGGAGGCCACTAAATAGGGCAAATGTTGTGTAGAATGTGGACCTACATCTCCCTTATTTCACACACATACAGAGAACCTATTGTTATATAAACATTCTAAAGATTTATCAGTTGATCAATCAATCAATCAATCATAGCTCTTCAAATCCTCAACTGCTCACATACTTCCAGGTTCTCTGTCTCATCCCTGAAAATAAAGTAGAGGATCTACTTAGCACAGTGGAGTCTTGTGATGGGAGACATACTGTAAGTACCAAAACAGAGGACTTGCATATTTTTCCAGACCATATCCAGCTGAATACCCAATCAGGATGGATCTTTTCTGCTCTGGATTGCTCAAATAGATAAGGATATATTTAGAACATGAATCTAATCCAATATGCAGAAAAAATGTGGAATAGTTTCAATAAAAAACATAAAATGGATGTAGGGGAAACACAGACTTCAAAGCAGGAAATGAACATAGTCCCTTTTGTCCCCTAGATTAGAAGGGGACAAAAGACTCAATTTGCAACACATTGAGTTCCAGCAAAGGAAGTAAAATAACAACAACAACAATTCTCCCTTGGAGGTCATTCTCTCTGCTTCAGTTAGGCTGAGAGCTACAAAGGCAATAGCTTTGCTACCAGAAGCTTCAAACACGCAAGACAGATGTCAACTGAGACGGCAGACATCTCCAATGTCCATTAATAATAATGCAAACAAAAATTGACTACTGGGACTATACATCTGAAAAAGTTTCAGAAAAAGTCAAGATCTTGTCAGATTCTAGAATACAGACTAACAGATCCCTGAAACACCACACACCAGACATTATAATTATTGAAAAGAAAAAAGGGTGGTTCATAGATGAAGCACTACCAGGTGATGGTCACACTGATGAAAAACAAATGGAAAAAGTAACAAAATATCAGGATTTGCAAATTCTACAAGGAAAATATTAGAATTAGAACACAAAGATAGCTTCCTAACACTAGGCAAAAGGGTCTGAAGGAACCACCTGCTTTAAAAATTAAGCCATCGATTGCAGAAGATAATCCGAATTAAAGTACATCATTAGCTTTTTGAAATTCTAAACTTGTGACTACATAAACTATATATATATATATATATATATATATATAAAACACTATATATATATATATATATATATAGTTTACCTATACAAAAAGACAATTCTGGAGGCTCTCCTATACTAGCAAAACACAAGTATAGAACAAACACCATAAGTCTATCTTAATGACCAGCCTAAAAATTCCATCTGTTCACACAGAGGTTATTTGCTATTTTATTTATTTATTTATTAAATTTCTTTGCCACCTATCTCACATATGACTCTGGGCAGCTTACAAATAATAAAAATAGCAATCACTAAAACAGTTCAATATAAATACCTAAAAATACAAATACAAATACTAAATACACAATATAAAATATAAAATTCCAGATGGGAAGATCTTAACCTTGGCACCCTATGGGGCCAACCACCCCCATGAATAACTGTCCCCCCTCCCATTCCAGGCCAGATGGCATAACCAAGTTTTTACTCCCTTCCAAAAGGCCGGGTGTTCCAAATTTGCTATCCTTATGAAACAACGGCAGATAAAGCTTTTGGCCTCTTAGAACAGAAACTCTCTATTCTCACGCAGGTGAAGTTAATTCTTAGTTCACCTGACTTCATAGGGCCTGCCCACCTTCCAAGTATTGTAAGCAGCTAGCTTGCTGCATACTTACATGTATAAGCAGTAATATTGGGACCCTTAACCAGGTAAGGCCCAGACACAGCTTTAACATCCAGGTGATAGGGTGTTCCTGGCTCTAAGTGCTGGAAGGTATAGTTAGCTAGGCCTCTCCTAAGTGACACTGTCCTGCTGTCAGCAGGGGTATGCAGGTTCTGGAGAGTGAAATACAGCCATTCTGCTCCCTCTGAGTTAGTCCATGAGGCAATCAAACTGGAGCTGGAATTGTTGTTCTGGAATATCAATGTCTTGGGAGCAGTGGGAGCTGTGGGGACAGAAGAGAGCCAGAAAGAGTCACCACTCCTTGGAGGAATCCATCTTTCTCACAAATCCATGGAAACAACTAGCCTATAGCTACCTTATAAATACGTTATAAACTAGCTGAGCCAGAGTGGTTTTTTTATAGTTCTGCCAATTCACTTATACCTTTTCTAGACCAAGATGGCCTTTGAGTGGTATGTTTGGGGTTGGTTTGTTTGGCTTGGACAAAAATGAAAGTTGGTTTAATTTTGTTGACATTTAAACTGAACTAAGTTAGAACTAATGAAATATATTTCACTTACTTATATTTCATTAGACTCAATTGTTTCCTTCTTGTGTCATTTAACATTACAATTTGAAACAACTTTTTGAGGGGCTCTGCACCCAAAGCTTTCAGATGTACCTCAAACTGTGCTTCTTTGCTTCAAAAGAAGAAAAGATCCTGTCTTGTTTGTTGCCTGAAGAAGATGAAATAGATATTCAGATGTCTATTTCATAAACTTCTTATGGGTTTACCAAGTTTGGCTCAATAATGCCTACTTTTTTATAGCCCTACCCCCCAAACTATTGATGAAATATACAGTATATGGACATTCAGATAACAAGGGCCTATTGCTAGAGCTGGATGGATTCTGCTGATACTTTCACCTCCATATAATTGATGTTATTCTCTAACCCATTGGTCAGTGTACCAATTCCCAATACCTGTCCATTCTCGTGCACTAGTGCTTGCTTTGTAATATCCAGCCCGTGTGGTGATACGGAGGGCATATTCGCTGCCTGGTAAAAGCTTCTCAAAGCGGAAACTGGTGGTGCCTCTAGCAGTGGTTGCATTCTTGACAGGCGCCTGCGAGTCTATGTGGTAGAGAACCAATTGGTACCCATCTTTCCCACCTGGCGGTTCACTCCAGGAGGCCAATAACACTGAGGGGCTTTTGTGACTCAAGGTAACATCCCGCACAGGTAATGGTACTTAAAAGAAAGACATAAGTTCAAAAAACATCTTTGCCAATGAGAGAAGGCATCCATACCAGCATGTTACACTTTTCACTTATCCTCAAGCCTATATCTGAAGTCCTCATGTTACATACTCCGAAATTTTATGTGAGTGTTGAGTTTGCAGTTTGACAAACAGAAGAAAGGTCGACAATGAGAGCTTAGGCATAATTATTGAGAAAGAAGGCTCTTTTGGTGCATCCAGGATTAGACAACAAAATGCTATATGCAAATAGTCTCATGTAGGGCAATCTATATGCAAATAGTCAGCTTATTTCCATTTTGTTGCCAGGCATTTCAAATACTTTCTCAAAACCATCTGCGGTGTCACTCTATCTGCATCCTCCTGCAGCTTGACAATGAAAGCTCTGAATTGCACTAAAAATAGGATTTGTCCAAAAAAAATTCATTGAGCAAGTTTCTGCTAATGAGCACATGTACCTTTCTGAGATTATTATAAGCCTGAAAAGCACTTGGCTATGCAACAAAACATTCTATACAGTTTGTCTCTAACATATAACACCCATATCAGATGGTCCAATAGAAAATTATAAACTACCTTTGCAATGAGTGGCTTCTGCGGTTCCAATGCCCACAAAGACATTGTCAGAATGGCACAGTGCTTATGGCACTGCCATACTAGGAACAGTCTGTTGCAAAACAATCCTGAGCTGACATTGCTGCCAACATACTGCAGATTCTGGCACTATCGCCACACAATTACATCTGTTTTCTGTGTAAGTCACATGGATGGGCTACATATCAGTGTGCCTTTGTTTACTTCCATATGCACTTGAAATACAAAACTAGAAAGAAAAAATAATTAGCATTTTGTTCTGTATGATGCAAGTCTATCCAGATTTGGAGGAATAGATTTATATTACTTACATGAAAAATCATGAAACAGGCAATAAAAAGAAACAAATTAACTTGTTTGTAAGCTTTATTCCAATGTATATAACTGTTTCGAAGAACAATATTTAAAAATTAGAATGAGGTCTTAATGAAAACAGTGTTATAGCACAAAAACAACCTTTCATTTCTGTCTTCCAAATTCAGATGTTTCGCTAATGAAAGGCAACAGCTGGGAATGGATTATGGAATAATGGCCTTTCCTCTACACTTATATCTTGAAGTTTTAAACTAAGTAGCTGTGATAAATTTTCTATTCTGTTTGCAGGTAAAGTTTCTTGTATTCACAATGACTTCATGTGATTCATACAATTCCAAGTGATGTGCCCAAAACTTATATGATTTGATTTTGTGTAACTGGTTTTGGTTATTATGGCTTGATGACATGACAAAACACTGAATGTATGAATGAAAATGCTAGAAGACAATTACCATACATCCAAGTGCTGAAAATGATCCCAAGCTATAAGCTTCTTTCTTACCTGTCTGCCCAGTGATTCTTCTACTGGAATTCTGTGCACAAGCAAGCAATGCCGTGATTTCAATAATATATTGTGTCCCAGGAAGCAAACCCTGGAAACTGAAGCTGGTGTTATTGAGTGCAGTTGATCCATTCTGTAGCAGAGTATTTGTGTCCAAGTCATAAAGAGCTAATGCGAAGCCCTGGGCACCTCCCAAGAGATATTCCCAGGTTAGGAAGAGAGCATTTGAATAACCCCGGTTGTTGATGGTCACATTCAGTGGGTGTCCTGCAGAAGACAGAACATAAGGTGCTCAACAACTGTATTGCTTTCTATCATCTGGTGCCTTTAACTTTATTCCCAATGCTTCTTCTCTACCTGACATATATCAGTGGCACATAATCAGCTAACTGAGGAATCAGAAATTTCACCAAGACATCATCAATGTCTACTTCAGTATCAACATAAACCTGACTTACAGTTGTGTAGTTCACATACCAGGGTCATTGTTTCTTCATGTAATTGACATACAACATCTATTACAAGAAATTGACTGATCACTGTATCTATTTGCATCTAGATGCAAAACACAGCACTTGATTAAGTGGCTAAAGATGAATATCATAAAAGAGCCACATTTATTCCAGCACTTTATGCTCCACATACATTTAAATTCATATTCCTAAATTATGAAATGTAAAACAGATTGACAAAGCAACATTGGTTTCCAGATGTGGCCAGGTATAGATGTAGAAAAGTGAAAAAAATAATTTTCTGTCATCTACAGCTCTCAGATAAAACTTGTGCATTTAAGGACAGAATCACAAAAATCAAACCATTCAACAAATCTGGATGCCTGCTTTCTCTCCATGTCTACTAATCCGTTGCAATATAATAGGATCTTATAATATCACTCATACTGTTATTGTTTACCATTTTCTACTTTTACACCTACATATTTCTCCCAGATGAAATAAATATTTCATACTTCTGAATAAGCGAACTCTAATCAATGACACTCAGTTTATGCTGAAATAAATCTGCAGTAGGAAAGATATGTAGGCATCTTGGATGAATAAATCCAGTTTAAGGTGTGGCTTTATTAGCAGTTCAAGGAAGAACGTTGTTACTAATCCATGGTGAAGAAGTATTTTAAGATCTTATAATTATCAGGATTTGTGCTTATTTTACAGTAGAAATAAATACTGTATTTAGTTCCTCACTGCAAAAAAAAAAAGAAGTACCAAATCTCCTGTTTGCTTGCAAAGCCTGTTTTACAGTCTATGCTAGTCTTTTCCTTGACAATTTCCTCTGGTAATTGCTATGTATGTGGCATGTGCTGAACTGACCTATTTGAAATTCCTGCATGCTACAATTAATGGTTGCGCAAGCATGTAGCCTGATTTAATTAATACTGACAAAAAAACTCAAGGAAACATCAGTTCTCTGCACTCTGTATTTTAATAGAATTTGATTTCATTTGGTATTGGAAAATAAAGAATGAATTCAAGTTTTTAAATGAGTGGCCTACTACTGCTCCTCTCCGACACACATGCAATATGGGATGTATCCAATGGAATCTTAGTGCTAGCAGGATATTTTTGCTTGTTCAGGGTGGAGCACCCAGTGTTGATGAACTGCTCTATCCATTGCAGCATAGTGTGCTTCTAGAAAAGCTGATCCAGAGGACTGGAAGACTCTCTGAAACTGGCTACAGTCACGGATTGCCCTAATTCCTATTATAGTATATTTCATTTTGGCTTAACGTATTCTGCAAAACCAGACATTGTGACCTGTAACCTGTAGTTAATGACTCAATGTGTGTATCAACAATGTGGTGCCAGTGTGCACAGTCCATGAACACCTTCTTTTGTGCCTCACCTTTTTTAAAAAAGCAATACTTCATTAAAATGAAGTAGGAAGCTTGTGTACTACAAAGGAAAGCACAAACTTTAAGCATAATCCCACAAAACCTTTGGGCCCCCCATAGACCCCAGAGGCATTTCTAGAAAATAACTCTGAGTGACTGAGCCCAGTGCTTTGTCCTGAAGCCTTACCACCTGCCCAGAAAAAAAAAGAGATGAAGATAACCTAAAACGGTAGAGAACACCCTGAAAGGCTAAGGGATTAGTGTGAAGCAATCTCAACTGAGTTTTGTGACTGGATATATCCATAGTGGCAACAATTTATTGAGATTATTTGTAACATGCTCATAAAATTCTAAAGTGTCCATTAAAAAAGGTTGACATAACATGTTGGGTGAATCAAAGCAATGTGTGATATTGCACCAAAAACCACTGTCGGTATGGGGAACTGGAGGAAATCCCATGGCTCACTTTAGGCCAACAGGCATAAATACATTCCACAAGCACAAACTTGCCATTTGATGTAATCCAATGCCAGGATCATTTGGACTATATCTGCATGACAAAATGTATCTCAAACTAGACAGCTATTGTTTACCCTGGTATGTTGTATGAATCCAGTCTCTGTATTTTTGGGCTTCAGTCTGTTGTGTAAACCCAGCCAATTGGATTAATTTGTTAAACCATAGGCCAGCATATTTTGCAACTATGACATTTGTGAATCTTTGGCTTAAGAGGATTTTTTCGAACTTAGGTTCCCATAGAGTTTGGTACCAAAGAAAGCCAGGTAGAAGTTTAATGCTGAACTGAATGAAAGGAGAGGAAATCTTACATTCCCCAAGTCAAGCCCATTCCTCCCCTCCTCTCTTAGAAATTAAGGCAAGAAAGATGGGAAAAACCTTTCCACCTCTTGCTGACACCCTTCAGTCTCTACCTCGTTCTTCCCTGGAGCTATATTATACACATTATAATTTTGATGGCCCATGGTACAAGTGATTATTCCTGTAATGTTCTATCTGTGAGTTCCCAGGGATGATGGGTAAAACAGCCTTACCTTTCTCATCTGATACTCCTTCTCCACCTGAAGGTTTTTGCCATTCTGTTTGATTGCATCTGTCATCCTGGGTGATTAGAATACATATTATTATTTCCTCACCTTTCTACTCAATTTCATCATTCAGGGTGACTAAAAAGAAATAAAATACAAACGATAAGAAAACCTCAAAGGCCTCTTGATGAAGGAAACCCCACACTGTCAAAACTGCATCTGTATTGCAGTGAGAGATTTCTAACATAATGAGACCTTTTCCCCATCATGACTTTCTCTGTATCTAATGTAAGATGTTGCCAATTCCTGGCTGGACTCTGAACATCTTACAATGGAGAGTTCCATGGCACTTTGATGTCTCATCCGCACTACAGATTTCTTCAGGAAATGGATAATGCTAGCATGTGACAAAGAGGGGAAAATGTGTGATACCAAACCACACAAGGTTTATGCCAGACAGCTACTCATTTCTCTCTTTTGTCTGTACTTGCCTGTGAAACTCTGGCTTGCTGTTTCAGACAGCACAGAATACTGTATGGTCAGTACTGACAGTGCAACTTGCAGCTATCAGTTAAAATTATGCCTGCCTCACAATGTGGGTTGAACACAGAAGACCTCTCACAGCCTGGTATCGCCCTTTGCTGATCAGGAAGAATTCTGTTGAACATCTCTATAGCCACAGAGCTATTTAAAGGAGAGATGTTGCTTCCTTCTTAGTAGAAAGCCATTTTCATTGTTTTGACTCTAGCTAAGCTGATCACACAATGCCAAGATCTCATCACCAGCATCCAAGTTGTGCTTTCCTGGAAACCAAATTCACCAGTATGTCCAGCTAGATCCTGTTTCTTGTTCAATGGAACTGCATTTGCTTCATTCTACAGTGTGCTGCAAGTTTGTTTGGTCATGCTCCTTTGGTTCAAAGGTCAAGTTATTATACTACAGCTGTAGGGGTACCCCTGCATACGATTTGGTCGGTGCCCAGGAAAGGGCTGGGTCTGAGAGGAGAACATAGGGTCAAGCCAGATATTAATATTTTTCTTCTTCCTATGCAATCCCTTTTAAGCTTTTGTGCTTGTTGTAAAATGTGAAAATTTAAGTATCAAAATAGTAGCAGGAAAACCTGCTAAACCTGCTCTTCACTGACTGTTTCTACCATCTGGGAAAAAAGCTACCAATGGATGGAAAAAAACAAAAAGCATAATTCTAAATAAAAATTGGATGGCAAGGAAAGGATCAACCCCTCATCCCCTTCCCCATTGGTCCATTAATATCTGCAACATTCTAAATTTGCTTTTGCTTTTAAACAATGACAAGGAAACTACACAGTGTACGTACGTATAATTGATTTCTATATTCAGCCGTTGCTCCAACAATATCATTCTGACCACCTACTGGCCACATTGTGCCAAATATGCCCTTACCATTATTAACAAAGAATGCTGCATGATGCACAGGCATGACTAAAGCTGGTAATCTAGTTTATACTATCTTACTAAAAATTATTAAGTTAAAGGCTTGATTGACCAAAGATGTGATTGAGGCAGAAGTCAGTATCTGTGGGCTGTATGGTTATGACCATTGCACATGGGAAATTGCCCCTGGGAATGTAAGAGAAGTAAATGATAAGAAGTATGAAAAATGAAATGAAATGAAATGTAATGAGGGAGGGAGGGAAGATGTGTGTTAACTAAGAGAAAGGGAAAGGATATAATAGATCCTAATGAAGGTAGCCTTATCTTATGGACTAGATATGACGAATACATGCAGGGAAGTTAAAGTGTAGACTTAATTATGAATGAAAGGGCTAAAATATATGTCAGAAAGAATGAACTTGTATCAGGGTGTGAGTACATAAGAAAGTAGGAATCCATAGGTTGACTATAGAAGTATGTTGGCTAGGGATGTAAATGCACATATATTTTTCTATATAAATGGTGCCATGTTGTTGGCCGAGAATCTAAATAATTTGCAGACAGTAATACACTGAATGATGCAACAAGGATTATGGAAGACAAACAATCAAACAAACAATCAAGCAGAAAACAATACCCTAATCAAGGAACTACACCCCCACCAACACTGGCAAGGCACAGGAACTATATATAAACAGGGAGCAAACCCCACACTCGCTCGCACTGATGATGTTACCTAGTCGGGTAATGAAAAATCTGCAAGCAAACAACCAAGCTCGGAGACCACCAAGGACTCTGTAGTTATATTTCACAAGGAAACTGGAGTGAATGGTTGCAAGTTATACATTAATTGTATAAACTAGAGCAAGCAGATTAATTTGTGTACCTTGGTAGAAAATTTAACTAACATAGGAAAATGGACGGAGACATTTTAACATGTCCAAATAATGGTAGAAAGGCAGTGGGTAGTATGTTGGCTGTTATGAGGAATTTGTTGGAGGAAGTGAAAATTGTGTTCAAGAGTCTGCTTCTGCCTACTTTGATATACAGAAGTGCGAACTGGATATGTTAGAAGCTACATAAAAATAAGTTAAATGCAGCAGGAATGGGGGACTAGGGCACGTGGTAAAGAAGAAGAAATAGTATCAAGAATGAATGCTAAATGAATATGGATTGAATACTAAAGGAAATGACCAGTATGAAAGAAGCATTTTGAAGTGGTTTGGTCATATACAGAGAGGGAATGATGATTGAATTGCAAAACAAATATATGAAGGAAAAATGAGTGGGTTGAGAGAAAGAAGAAAACTAAGAAAGTCACATTTGGAAGAAGCTGATTAGAACCTCAAAAACAGAGAGAAGCTTAAAGAAAAACAGCATTGTATGAAATATTGTATTGATGTGGCAGAAGCAAGGATGATTTCTAAAGCCAGAAAAATGTAGAGAGGTAGGAAACAGTGTTGGTATAGAATCGTTTTTGTTATGCTTTCTTTTCTTTTGTAATCTCATTCTTACTCTTTCTTACTCTTTTCTTGCACTCTGTACTTCGTTTACCCCAAAAGGAAACAACATGAGAGGTCCTCCCCGGAACCAAGTCACAGAGCTGTGCCTCTGTCTGTTTAGAGTTCATCAGCTTCAGACAGAAACATTAATAAAACCACACAGGGAGGAAAGAAAATTCTCAGATGAGATAAGAACGAATGAGAGGTTGTGAAGTGTAATAATGTAACTCATTGCAGTATTTCTGGGTGACCTTGGGCCAGTCACTCTCTCTCAGCCCAACTCACCTCACAGGTTGCTGTGGGGAAAATAGGAGGAGGAAGGGAGATGGGGGGGGAGATGGGGGGCGGTAAAATTTGATAAATAAATAAATAAAATAAATTTGGCGTATCTGCCGCCTGCTGGCTGGGGAATTCTGGGAGTTGAAGTCCACAGGTCTTAAAGTTATCAAGGTTGAGAAACACTGAGCGGGACTAATGGATATTGCCACCCAGTCCTCTGGAGGGCACCCATGCTGGGGGAGGTTGGATTAGGAACTTATCTTCAGACTGCCTCCCATCTCTTTTTGCAGTCTTGCGTTAGCACCGACGGGTTGTATTCACGCACGCATTTAACCTGGTCACGTCTTAGTGCTGCACGTGTCCACTTGACTCGTTAGTTTTCTCACAAACTAATTCCCTGCCGCTGTTTGCCCGACTCCACCCGGAGAAGCCCGCCCATCCGCTCCGTGAGGAAAGACCTCGGACGAAGGATGCGCTTACCTCCCAGAGATGCGCCAGCGCGGGGGCCCAAACGAAGGGCAGGAGCGGGAGCAGCAGCATCGGGTGCCCGGGCAAGCTGCAGAGAGGAAGAGGCGCAGCGGGAAAGTAGCCGCCCCTCAGGTCTCTTCTCCCGGAGGCTCTCCAGCTGTAGCTGCCTCTGCGGCCACAGGCTTCCCGCATTCGAGGGTGACCTCAAAACATTGGCATGCAGGATGCCAGCGACGCCAGCACAGACGTTCCCTGTGGCCGGCGGGTTAGGGCAAGGCTCCTCGCGAGAGCGGCCGGCGGCGGGGGGGGGGGGGGGTATCTGTGCCTGCCACTCCACGGAAACGCTTCTCTCTCCGGGTGGAGAAAGGATCTGCTGCTGTGTGTGTGTGTGTGTGAATGTGCGTGCCTGCGTTCGCGCGCGTCCGCGTGAATGAAAGAGAAACAGCGGCTGCGAGCCTCGCCAGCAGCGGCGTTCCTCCGTGTGGGCGTGCCCGAGTCTTTGGGTGTGTGTCTCTTAGTGAGGCTGCGTTTGGCCCCGGGTGTTTGGTGCCGGCATGAAAGAACCGGTCGGTGGAAGCGGACAAGAATTCCGGGGGGGGGGCCGCGGGGGGATCGCGGAAGGCTTGGCTCTTCTTACGCCGAACGCCAGAACAGTCCAGAGGGCCAAGCAACGCAATACAACTTCTCGAGCAAGCTTCCGTGTGGCGCCCGAGTAAAACGTGTGCCCAGATCCCTCCTCTCTTTCTCTTTCTCCCGCTCCCTCTGCAGAAGCGAAGTCCGGCCCTGGCCCGCCACCAGGCGTTCCGCTCTTCTCCCGGAAACGCCGAAGTCGAAATTAAGGAAACCTCTTTGGAGTTTCAAGGACAGCGAAACCTAAGCTGGAACCTATAATAGAAAAAGCTGTTAATATCTCAAAACTTAAGTGAAAAGTAAATTGCAGTGCGTGTAGTTTTCACCCCACCCAATGGAGAATTTCATACTCCTTGGAGCCACGGGTAATTTTCTGGAATTTTTGGAGGACCTGAGTTAGGTCAGTGAAGGCTTTTCAGCCTGTTTTCACTGTCAGGTCAACCTGCTGGCAAGTTTTGCCCCTCAAATGGAATGTGTTTATGTTTAGTTTGAATTAATGTTTGTTATGCTGGGGGGAAAAAAAGGAAAAGAATTTTGCAACACCTTAAAGATGAACAAATTGATTATGGTAGACCTTTTGGGAAGATGGAAACATTGCGGAGACTTGAAATGTATTGCGTGAATGAACATTGCATGCGCATGCTGCAGATGTGTTCCAGACTTTGAATCATGCACACCAATAATCGGCTTTCACAACTTGTTTGCTTGAGAGAATGCCTTAAAGCACTCGCGTGTACACCACAAACTCTTACTGTAGGAGATTTTTAGGTTGACACATTCTGGGTTTCAGTACCCCAGTCAGGCAGCCTATAAGGTCTGTCACCTTTCCCACTATGGTTATAAACCACACATGTTAAAGTCTTTGATCTTCAAACATACATCAGCAAATGTTCTTGATATATCAGTGTATTAGATAATCAGTGAAGTAAGTATTCATCTGTAGGGTGTGGAGATATTTTATTTGGATTTTTTCCTTTGCTTTTAAATCTTGAATTGTAAGTATTGCTAATTTACACCCATACATTCTGAATTTAACTTGCCTGGCTTCCAGGGGCCAACCAAGTAGGACACACACACACACATACACTCACACAAATGTACATATCAAGAGGGGAAGTTCACCCCTGCCCTGTCAACCCCCAAAGAAGCAACTGGGCAACTCCCTGATGCTGCCTACCAGCCTCCACCTTGCCATCCCCAGCAGAGGAAAGGGAAGCTAGAGCCTGGAGAAGCTAATCCACCTCACAGGGAAAGACCAGATAAAGGATGCTCACCTCAAGTAGATGTGCCATTTTGGGAGGCCAAACAAAGGGCTGGAACAGGAGCAACAGCATCTGGTACCCACACAAGTTGAGGAGAGGAAGAAGCAGAGCAGGAAAAGAAGCAGCCAGTTATTTTCTCCCAGAAGCATTGCTAGAAGCCATTCAAGAAAAAGGAATATCAAATCATTCCAGTCCCAGGGACTGATTCTAGATCTTCTCAGACATTTTCTATTGATTTTCTCTTTGCAAGATATTTGTAAGGGTGTTACAAGCCTCTCTGTTGTACCTTCTGATTCTAAGGAAGGGAAGGTCTGCTTGCCAAAGGTGGGAAACATGCCTGCAAGGAAGCTGTGTGTTTCTTCATTCATGCCTGACTGAAATCTAATTCCTGTTTATAGTTTTCTGGGACAATGAGAGATTACTGGGCATGCATTATGCATTAGATTTTGTGGGAATTACTCAGGAGGAATGAAAAGAAAGCTTGTGTAACAGCAAAGAATCTGAGATGAAGAAACACTTTCTTAATATTCCCCAACATGAAGAGGTAGGAGGACAAGCTTTCTTCAGTACACATATTCTTATATAATTTAGGAGGTGATGGTACCTCAGGGGTAAACAACCTATTTTGCAAGCAACGGTCCTACCTTGAAGCCTAAGTAGGACTGATAAAAATATTTGGAAAATTGTTGCCAATGGTTTTCAACTTTTAGACATGGGATCTGCCTTCTATACTTTGGAATCAATTTCTTAAAATTGTATTACATCTTGGTAGAAGATTCTTGCTCTTGCACACAGTTGCTCTTCTGATGTTATGCTAGTTCTGCAGACTGACAACTTGCTTGAGCAGTAATTATAGGTTTAGTGAGTTATTTTAAATTAATGGTTTTTAGAAACATTCCATAGTGACTAGGAAGCAGCAGCAGTCCCTTTGTGAATGACTGGTCCACTTTCCATTATTTTGGTTATTTAAAAAAGGAACTGAAGTGCCTTCCTTGTTTAGAAGTGCAAATGTTCCTGATGGAGTTGTAGAAATTTGCATAAAACCACAGAGAGCTCTGTTGGATGAGGCCAACATTCCATTAAGAGCTGCATTCTGCTTCTGTGGCCCATCAGATTCTTCTGGAGACCTACAAGAACATGGGGGTGATAATATCTACCAGCTGGCAGGTAGAAATTTTAATTCCAATTAAAATAAACAGTTTTTCCACATGGTATAATGTTAAATTATGGAGTTCACATATAAAAGATATAATTACAGTTATTAATCAGGATGGCTTTAAAAGAAGATTAGAGGGTAATGTAGCTACTAGAAGTGATGGCTGTAACTCACTTCCAGGGTGAGAGGAAGTATGCTTCTGAATGTTAGTTGCTGGAGAATGTGAGTGGAATGGTGCTGCTGCAATTCTGTCTTGTTTGTGGGCTTCTCGTAGGCATATTTTTGGCCACTGAATGCTAGATGATGTAGAACTTTGGTCTGATATAGCAGAATTGATCATATATGTTACATTTTAACACAAGAATATATAGTTAACTCTGCTAGATTGGAGTTTTTAAAACTTCATTTATATGATGATGATATGGTTGAATATCAAACTTTTTTTAATGCCAACAAACTAATATAAAGCCAACAGTAAAGGCATAATAGTTATTTACTTTTTTTTAACCCACTGCAATAGAGGAACAATTACAGCACAGCTCTACTCTTTCGCACTGATTACCACAAAAATAAAAGCATTATACAACCTCATCTGCTTTCCCAACATTTCCACATTTTAACTTGACCAGATATAACTTAATAATCATGTCACTTAAATTTCCTTAGGAAATGCAGCTCATAGCAGTACACTACAGGGGGGAGGGACCTGAAGCAGAATCTCCGACGTTATTCTAAATGAATGGGAAGAGACTTACTGATTATACAGTAAGAGCCAAAAGGCAGTAGGTAGCATATAAATCTTTTAAATACCCAAATACAGCTATGAAAGCCTGAATATATCCTAATCTGTGGCCATAAATTCCACAAGTTAAGTATGCGTTAGATGCAAAACAGATGCCTAGGGCTGGGAAAGACCTTTCTAGACCTAGAGAGCTATTTGGTTAGACGGACCAATGGCCTGTCTCAAAATAAAGCCGCTTCGTATGTCTGTTCCGGTGTATTTACTCTTGTCGGGGTAGAAGCCCACAGCAAAACAACTTCACTGGATGACAAAAGGATTAGTCTCACAAGAGAAGGGGGAAGGTTTATCTATAACATCTATAACACCTGGTTTCCGTAAAATGGCCCCGTACAATGTGTTGGACATCTCCCATGATTCTCAGTCAGCTTAAGTATGTTCCTTGCAGATAGACTATTGCAATGTGCTCCACATGGAGCTGTCCTTGAAGACCACTTGGAAGCTGCAGCTGGTCCAGAATGCAGCAGCATAAGCAGTGGTGAGCAATCCTCGTTTTGCCCATGTACTGCAGCAACCCTGTTCAATGAGCTTCACTGGTTACCAGGTGCCTTCCAGATGCAATTCCATGTGTTGGTTGTGACTTTTAAAGGATGGTTTTATTCTATGGATGTTGTTATTTTTACCGAATTGTTGATCTTTTAACTTTGTGAGGGTTCCCAGAGTAATTTGGAATTTGGTAGCCTAGAAATTAAATAAATATTTAAACAAACAATTTAATTAAGATTATGCGTCTTTTACTTCAACCTATATGAAGGGTTCCATGTTGAGGACAGTGCCAAGCAGCCCAGAAAGAAACTCTATGAATCATGTTAATATATTGTGTTGTGTCTTAATAATAGAAAAACTACCCTACCTAGACGGGACGCGGTGGCGCTGCGGGTTAAACCGCTGAGCTGTCGATCGGAAGGTCGGCGGTTCGAAACCGCGCGGCGGGGTGAGCTCCCGTTGCTCGTCCCAGCTTCTGCACACCAAGCAGTTCGAAAACATGCAAATGTGAGTAGATCAATAGGTACCGCTTCGGCGGGAAGGTAACGGCGTTCCGTGTCGTCATGCTGGCCACATGACCCGGAAGTGTCCTATGGACAACGCCGGCTCCAAGGCTTTGAAACGGAGATGAGCACCGCCCCCTAGAGTCGGATTCGACTGGACTTTACGTCAAGGGAAACCTTTACCTTTACCTTACCCTACCTAAATCCACATCTGAGTATACCTTGAAAGGACTCTCTTTATTTTGATAGATATATGCATCAGTAGTACATAGACATCTCATATTTATTATGCTCCCTCCCCCCCCCCACTTTTTTTCCTCTCAATGGCTGTAACTGTTTGGCTGCATCTCAAAAGGACTCTCTTTGTGAGGAGAAGCTCAGTGGCAATTGACAAAGGAGCTGGGGGCTGTGGCTGGCTTTGCATTGGGTTTTTTCCTTCCAGGTGGCTTTTTCTGCTGGATAAAGGGAAACAGTGAGGGAAGGGAGGGGGTGGAGCTTCTTGCCATTACCCAAAGCAGAAGAGGGGGCCAGCTGGCTTCCGGATGGGAAGCTGTTTGGAAAGGCTGATTTCCAGGAGTCTGTGGTTGCAAAGAACCAGCTCAGGCTTTGCATTTCTCTTAGAATTGGAATTCTTGCCAGCATTAATCCATCAGCTAGGCATATTTCAGTCAGCATAGTATATAATAAAATATCTTCTGTATAGCTAAGGCAGAGCCAAGTAGCAGGATCCAAAGTTTTTTGTTTTTTTTTAAAGACTGTCATTAGGAAAAGTAAGAATAGAGGAAAATGGAGGAAGTATTAAACAATGTGTACTCAGAATCGTTCTTCTCAGGGTTTCATGTGGGCTCTGAAAAAGAGAGGAAAGGAGAGTCTGTTGGGCTGCAAGATGCTCCAGCCTAGTTCCACAAACTCAAAGCAAACCTGGAATCTGCGCAGATGATGTCAATCTTCTTGGATTTTAACTAGGGCTGTGATGTGTTGGAATTTCAACTTCCACAACTCCCAGGAGGATGGGGACACATCAGGAGGACACTGCACTGGGAAAGGCTGACCTACACAGTACAAGATCCTTGCTGCAATAATATTGCTCAAAGCGTTGATTATGCTGCAACTTATTTTTGAAGAGTCAGTTCAGTTATTACATATAAATACCTTAAAGAAATATTCATATTATGTCAAATCAAGCAAACTACGAAGTATTTTTAGAACAATGAACCAAATCACCTTACAGAGTATGACAGTATGAATGAAAAAAATGACATCTTGGCATGCCAACTAGGCACTAAAATTTGGACTTCTTCCATTTTAATACTCATCACCTAAAGTAGATATGATGGGATTTCATGAAATGGCCTCAGTTTAGTAAAAAGCTAAAAATTAAAGAGTGAGGCCTCTGAGAATTCTCAGTTAGAAGAAGAATTTTAAATTATGAAGAACTGGCCAAGCTCTCTATCTAAGGAAAGACAGGTCTTGAGGGAAATATTGTCACAGTGATTGTGAGCAAATACCTCATATGAGAGAAATATTAATTGCCACAATCTGGAGCCACATAAAAAGGAAAAAAGCACCATGCCGAAGCACATTAATATATCTGGAATGCAACAAATGAGAGCAAATGTCACTACCCATGAAGTATACATATATATTCACATAGTATTTCAAAATACTCCAGGGAGAAACAGTTAAAGAACATCCATGTAATGCCCATAAGAAAAATACTAAAATCCATACTTTTATTATGTACAAGGGTTTAAAATCTGCAGATATCTCAATCAGTCTTCTCCCACTTTCCATCTTAAAGCAACGACCATGTAAACTTCAGTATTGCATCAGACTTTTTTCCTCTCTTCTCCCAACAAGTGTTTTTTCTATTATCTTGCTTATCTGCTCTCATTTCATCTGTTTCACCCTCATATTGCCATCTTTGTGCCTGGAAGCAGGCACCATCAAAATGCTTGCTCTATACCTGGTCTAAATGTCCCTCTTGCCTTTTGTTGATTTGCTGTTTGTCACACTGCACACCTGTTAACTCAGGCTAAAAACATGTTCAGCTCAGAACACATCCAAATCCTTTCACTTCAGCCACTCATTAGAAAACATGAGAATACTATACCACCCCTATAGTGCAAGGAGGCAGGCTAAGTAATGTCTGTGGAGCACTTCCTGTGCAAATTAATCCACTATGCAAGCATGTCTCCTCAATTCCTCTCATATAAGGAGAGCTCAGCCAACCTGGAGCAGCAGCTCCTTTGCTGGTTCAGTGGGTCGTTCCTTGTACAGAGCTTCTGCTTCGATCCCTGGAGAAAGGATGACAGACCAATGGAGTGACAATTAAAGAGCTGGAAAAAAATCCCTTCTGTCCTCTGCCTTTGACTTCAGATAGAGCTGGCCTCAAAATAAAGCAAGAGATTCCTCCACCCAGTGGCTGGAAGAAGGCCTGGAAACAGGCTGTTGAGTCATCACATTTTCCATCAAGCACTGGAAGCCACTGCTGGATTTAGGATATGTGCACAGGGCTGTACTGGGAATGGGAGGTGGAGATGTAGCCTTAAGATATACTGTAATTAAAAACAGAACAGTCAGCAGGCGGAGAAATGGTGGAGAAATGGGAACTCTGCAATCTTCTTAGGAACCTGCAAATTTTCATTGTAGGAACTGTTGTGAATTGTTTGATGGGGAGGAGTGGGGGAAAAGAGCTCTGTGCATATTTGCTAGAATTGGAGAGCATATGGAGCTTCTTATTCATGATATGTTCTCAAGCTTTTTCATGTCTAGATGTGCTGCACTCAAAGTTCCTGGCCAGAATGATCAAAAGGGAGTAAGGGAAGAGTAGCATGTAGTGGGGGAAAAGGAAGATAGGCTCTACATTTTGAAATTCTCCAGAATGACTGGTGACCAAATACCAAGAAAGCGTGGGCTCTGTTCTTTATCAATGATGCAGAAGAGAAAAGAACATCTGCATTTTGGGGGATTCTTTCTCTTTAATATCAGAGATGCAGTGACCCTGTCCATTTTTACACTGGTCACCACTTTGAAAAATCAGACTGACTGCTCCTGATTCCTGTCCCAAGGCAGCATCCAGCATTATACCAGTACAGAAAAGTTAGCAGATCTATTTAGTTTTTCTGAAACTTTTTGATTCTCAGTGCCAGCACCTGATATATACACATGGAACGGGTTAAACCAGTTTTCAGGAAGTTAAAGAACAGCAGATCAATCTGTTTATAGGCTTTGTCCTGCTTCTCAGCCCCATCAGAATCAAGTTTCTCTCAGCCCCATCGGAATCAAATTTCATTGGAATCAAGTTTCCAAGTTTGGCCATGTGATTTTGCAGGTAGCATGCAAAACCACATGCCCAAGTTCAGCCAATACAATCAGGGTTTGGATTCTGCTAGCCTATAGAGCACTGGCTGGGGAATTCTGGGGGTTGAAGTCCACCCACCTTAAAGTTGCCAAGGTTGAGAAACACTGTTATAGAATCTTTAATCCTTCCTGTTTCCTGCTGAAGTCCACAGGACTGTAAAACCTGCCAGTGGAGAAATGTTATAAAAGCAGCAAGTCAGCCCTCTCACAGTCCCCACCCCCACCCCACCATAATGGTTATGTTGGCTGGAAATGATGGAGGTTGTAGTCTAACATATTAGGAAGGTGCCATGTTGAAGAAGTATAGGCATTTTTTCCTTCTGTGTTTTCCATCCCAAGAATATTAAATTATCTCCGCAGAAAGTTGCACTTGGTTCCTCCTTCTCTATAGAAGAGGAACCTGTAGTCTTCCTTCATATTTGTTTCCAGGTTTGAAAGCTAGCCCCTGAAAAATAGGCTTCCACTTTTAAAAGTAGTATAAGTATCTCCCCATCTGAAGCTCTGCATGGTGAGCAAACGTATGCTGTGCCAATCCTCACTGACCACAGCTTTTCAGGGATTGGGTTCACATGTGTCATCCTTTTACAGTAGACCAGACTAAGAAACAGACACTGTGTAGGCCTAGAGCTACTTTTATTAGAATGGCTATAGTAACAATTCTCGCAAGAGCTGAAAGAGCTCTCCCTTCTCCTGTTATCTTCACAAGAATGAACGAGGGGCCTGCCTGAGGCGTTTTTGTAAACCACTTTATTGGCCTGAGCTCAACCCATGTTTATCTGATGTTACCTTGGTAATGGATCTTTCCTCTGTCCTTCATGGCCCTCCTCTATACACTACAACATGTCACACTAAACCACTTTATTGTTGAACTGTGGTTTATTCAGACATGTTAAGCCACAAATTTAGAAACCACAATGGCTAGATTTATTCAAAAAATCCCACATGCATATCATACATGTGCAAACCAGACAAGCATCAAAAGCATTCTGAATGCCAAATATTTTTCCAGCAGCATTGCTAACTAACTTCCAAATGGGCCATACATCCTAGAAGGGAAATACTTCTCCAATACCATAGGAAGAAGTGCTCTCTAAGCCCAAATGACTTACAGCAAAAGCAGAATGCACTCTCTTGGAGCAATTGTTTTTGTTTACTTTAAAAATGAACTGAATTAATTTTCTGATTTGAAGTTTATGTATCTGATAAAATGAAATCTCAGCCAGGTTGGGCATCCCATCTAAGCAAAAACTGATACCCTGATATCCTTGTTTCCAAACTATAGTACAGGAATGGTAGTAACTCCAGTGTGCATTCGATGAAGGAATCTACCATTATTCTGCATCTATTCTATATCATGGAGTCTGTCCTGAAACTTTCCTGGAATTCCCCATTTATCTGTCGCCACCCCCAAACTGGAACAAATTTCTTCCTGGAAATTTCTGTCTTGGGAGTGCCTACCTGTTTTGCTCCTTATTCCAAAATCCACTCTGCAAGATCTTTCTTGGCTGTACAGTGAAGAAACAGTGCGGTTGGCCTCCCATCTCTATTCTACAGTTGCGTAATGTAACTAACAAGTCCCAGCTGGCCATTTGGATAGCTTGCTTGGACTCATCCCAATCCTCTCTCCAACAAAGGAAGCACTGGGGGAATCAAAAGCTTGTTCTGAAGTGGTCTGCTCTATGCTATCTCCTGCTGACATATGCCTCTGCTTTGCTCCCCACTCACCTACCTCTGGAGTGGAAAAGCATCCTCTTTCACCTTCTGGCTTCATTCTGCCTTTGCCCCCACTTCCCATGCCAACCCTGCTTTCTATTCCTGCCAATCTTGTCATTTGCCAGTGCTTCAAGGTAGACCAGACTAGGAAACCAA
The DNA here is from genome assembly GCF_035149785.1 of Candoia aspera. Classification (NCBI taxonomy): domain Eukaryota; kingdom Metazoa; phylum Chordata; class Lepidosauria; order Squamata; family Candoiidae; genus Candoia; species Candoia aspera. The sequence goes on from NC_086155.1 coordinate 34,827,142, forward strand.
AGCTATGTAGACTAGTACTACTTTTATTATTTTTTAGATGTTTTTTATCCTGCCTTTATTATTTTTATAAATAACTCAAGGTGGGGAACTTACCAAATTCTCCTTCCTCCTCCTATTTTCCCCACAATAGCAACCCTGTGAGGTGAGTTGGGCTGAGAGAGTGTGACTGGCCCAAAGCCACCCAGCCTGTTTTTCATGCCTAAGATGGGACCAGAACTCATAGTCTCCTGGTTTCTAGCCTGGTGTCTTAACCACTAGACCAAACTGACTCTTTTTATAAGGTTACAGTAACAGAATCTTGCATGTTTGAATGTGCTTCCCCCATCCTTCCCTTTATCTTTGTGCAAATCGAGGAGGATCTTATTTGAGACACTTACTCAGATTACAGTTCTGCCCAGAACTCAGATTTCTTTTATCTTATTGTTGTCTTGGTAGCGGCTGTTCCTCCTGTTCCTTCAGGTTATTCAGTCTGCCCATTACATCATTTGACTTTGGATTTGCCATAAAACTGACCCAGATTTCATGCATCATAAAACTTTTTTTAATAGTAATTTTATTAAAGATTACAAATTACACAATAAAAACTAATACAAACTAAAAAAAAAGAAAAGAATAAAAAGAAAAAATAGAAGTTGCAGAAAAGGAAAAAAATAGAAAAGAAAAATAAAAAAGAAAGAAAAAATAAGAATATAGTAAAGAAAAAGAAAAGAAATATATAAAGGAATGACTGCCCTGTTCAGACTATGAGATGGCCAGACAGAATTATTATCAAACTCTTTATTGAGAACAACTATTTACAATAGTAAAAGTCCTGGTGAATAAATAAGGAAAGCAATTCCAATCAAGACCACCCAGGCAATGACGGATGAACAGACAAGTCTGCAGGATCAGACTGGTAGAACAGCAAGGCAGAATTCAGCTAACTCTGATCAAAGCTGTCAGACTTGGTGAAGCTAGAGTGCATGGCAAGGCAGAAGCTGGAGGCAAGGTTCTGTGAAGGACTGGGCTGACACGGGGAGGCTAGGCGAGACTGGACTGGATCTAGGCAAGGCTTGGCTCTGGAGGCTAAGCTGGGCTGGACTGGAGAGGCTAGGCAAAGCTGAAACCTGGAAGCAAGGCTGGACTGGACTGGAGAGTCTAGGCAAGGCTGGGATCTGGAAGCAAGGCTGTACTGAACTGGAGGGTCTAGGCAAGGCTTGAATATGGGAGCGTGCCTGGATCGTGCTGGGGCGATGTGACGAGGCTTAGAGCTGGACGCGAGACTGTGCTCAGCAGGGATAGCAAGGGGATACTCGACTGGAACGGCTTGTGCAGGAGGTGGGTCCACGATGGCAGAAGGTGCTGGTACTGGTTCCATGCTGGCTACAGGCAAAGCTTCTGATGCTGGTAAGGATGCTTCCGCAAATGCTGTGAGCTCAAAGGATTGGTTGTCTCCAGCAGCTTGCTCCTTGCATGCCTGCCCTTTAAAGCAATCCCTTCTGCACCTTTTCTCTCCTGCAGCCAATCTGGCTGCCTTCTGATTCATGCGCTTCTCTGCTTTCCTGTCTTGAGCGCTGATTGGAGAACTCAAATCCCCCTCCAGAATTTGTCCAATCCGCATCTGCAAATTCTCCCGCTCTGCTGAGTCACTTCCTGGTTTAGATTCTCCAAGTCCCTCCTGATGAGTTTCGTTTTCCCCTTCTGACTCCAGATAGGTTTAGTTTTTGGAGTCAGAAGCAGGCTCAAACCTCACAATGACTTCTGCCTTCATCACAAGTTTTACTAAACTATTTTAGTAACTTATCACCTTCTCTTAAAATACAACAAATCATCTCTTCTTCCCATATCCCATCTCTTAGCTATAAACAACTCCATAAAACCTCATCATTTCAGTTCTGATGTCAGCAAAAGTCCATTAAGTATTACCAGAGATAACAACATATCTATTTTAACTTTGGTCAAATAAACCAACTTTATATCCCTTCCTTTTACTTCTAACAATCTTGATCTTTAGTCCCTTCAGATAACATCCTAGAACTTGATTTCTTTTCATTTTTTCTTTGTTCCTTCTCACAAAAATCTTCGAAGCTTTAACAAGCCTCTTTTGTAAATCCAATATAGTTAAATTATCCAGGTCACTCTCTTGGTTTGTTATTTGTATATTCCCTTTTAATTATTAAGACATCAGCCAGTTTCTTTTGTATATCCAGTGTAACATCTTCTTCCATGTCATTCTTGTAGCCTGCCATTTTTAAACCCACTTTCAAATCAGTCTCAATCACATCAGGTAAAACTTGTTCCTCTTCCATAACATCTTTTAAACATAGTCTATCTATAGAGGCAGGCACTCTTAAAATTAACTTTTGGATCCATTGTTCAAAAATATCCTTCAATATGTCCAATGTTAAAATATTTTGCTTCAGTCTGTATAACAAACAAACAAATCTTTATTACAGTCAAAGACCAGCATAAGGAGGGTGGGGTACAGTCAGTTCAAAGCATAGAAAATACATTAAAATCTAATACAAAAAGCTAAAACACAGAAGTCTAAAAGAAAAGGAAAAAAAAAGAAAAGAAAATGTATCCTTCAGTATGTCAAATGTTAAAATATTTTGCTTCGTTCTGTATTAGTAAGTCGAGTTTGAGTATTCTTCTTTAATTGCAATTTTTAGTTCCTTCTAGTTCCCTCTAGTGTCCAATTTTTAAAGTCTTATTATGTTTTTTTAAAGAATTTAAAACAAGAGCAGTTTCCCACAAGAAGGATTCTTTATAATTAATTCCAAAATCTTATTTCCAATTTATCTGGACCTTTAGTCCAGTGTAACTTTCTAAAATCAAAGTTTTAATCATCCTTTTGCTATTTATTCCAAAACAAAAACAAAAAAAGTCCTTAAACTCATCCTTAAAACCTCTTTCACTAAAGATTGAAGGAAACTCACCTGGTGCTGTAAAACCTGTTGGTCCAAAGGTTCCTAATAGCTGAAAAGCAGCTAACAAGCAATTTCTGAAAGTGATTAGAAAAGGAAGTATGCAAATCGTGGTCTGAGCAAGATGGCTATTCCCTCATCTCCCAGAGCTCTAAACTTGCTGGTGACCACTATCTTCAGTCTCCTTGTGAGGAGCTACTATCCAGAGCACTTGTGGGCAATTTCAAGTCCTCTCCTTATCTCTCCCGCTTCTTTTAGTTATCCTTCAGAGGAGGTATGTTTTGCAAATAGACATGAAACAATCACCTCTATGGACAATGATGGATCTTAGTCCACCCTTCCCCCAGTCTGCTGACTTTCAATTCCTTTGGACCACAATTCCTATAATTCCAAGCCATACCTGCCCAGAGTCCCCTGATGGGAGGAGATGGGCGGGGACAAGTTGAATAAATACATACATACATACATTCATACACCCAATAGCTATATTTGCTGATGGATATGGGTGGAATGGGGAGTGAAGGGCTGTTGTCCAATTTTGCTGAAGGTCACCAGGTTGGGGAAGAGTGGAATATTCCTCAAGATTTTATTTACCTAAGTATACTTTAACATCTATTTCTCTTCTCTTTTCATGTCATGGCTGTTCCGGTTCAATCTGAATTTCTATAATGGCCAGAACAAAGTTTTTGTTTTTAGATTGAATGGACTGTACTTTTAAGGGAACATACTCTTCCCTTATGGGCATAGGGCAATCTATTCCAGCATTTTGTGCCACACAGTGGCCAATAGCAGTAACCGCCTTCCACTGTTGTTTCCCAGCAGCAATAAATGAATGAGGCATATTATCTATGATTCAGGAGATAGTACAGCCTGATGCTCAATGACTTTTTCCAGTCCTTCAGGAAAACCATCCAGACTGACTGCCTTTACTTCACCTAATGTCAGGAAATTCCAGTTTCTTCTACTTCTTTTCAGACAGAGTTGCAGTAGAAACAATGGGAATGGTGCTCAGATCAATATTACCTGAGGCCAAAACAGTAGCAGCTCATTCAATTCAGAAATAGCTACAGTTCATGTCTGGCAGGCACTTGGTGAATTTCCACTGATAATTCAAGACCAAAAAAGATGTTTCTGAATTTCCATTCACAGTTTCAGCTTTTGCTAAAATACTGCTTAGAGCTGTCAGCAATGATTGAAGGAAGATGGCCTTCCCCTTTTCTTTCTATCTCCCTTACATCTCTTCAGCAGCAGTACTTTCCTGAGTGGAGAACATGAAGATCAATTTCCCATCGAAATCATGCATTTTGAAAAGATTCTCCAAGAGGTCGCTGGCTGGTTTTGATTTCATTTCTTTGTTCCCTGGCTATAAGAAAAGGAGGCTTTTGATTCTAAATGGCACAGAAAAAAAATGTGTGGAATTAAAGTTAGTGATTAACCATGTGTCTGTATGTTTCCAGAAAGAAGAGAAGAGAAGAGAATATCTGTAGCTCAGGGTTGAACTGTGGAGTCCTTGGTGCTCTCTGAGCTTGGTTGTTTTCCTGCAGACATTTCATTACCCAACTAGGTAACATCTTCAGTGCTAGTGAGTGTGGGGTTTGCTCCCTGTTTATATACAGTAGCTTGCCCAGTGAGGGTTTTTTTGGGGGGGGGGGTGTTTCTTCCTTGGTGGTTCCTTGATTAGAGTATTGTTTTCTGCTTGACTGTTTGTCTGATGTCACTCCCTGCTTATCTGAATGTTTACTGCTGGAGGGGATGTGTTCTAGGGATGTTTATCTCTAGGCAACCACATTTATACACCATTCAAAAGAGACAATAAAAAGTCTAGGAAGGAAACAAAAAGACTAGAACACATGCCATGTCATGAAAAGAGAAGAGAAACAGATGTTAAAGTATACTTAGGTAAATGCAATCTTGAGGAATACTCCACTCTTCCCCAACCTGATGACTTTCAGCAAAATTGGACAACAGCCCTTCACCCCCCATTCCACCCATATCCATCAGCAGACGTGGCTATTGGGTGTATGGCTGTTGGGATTATGGGAGTGTCATGTTCCCCGTTGCAAGGCATATGTGCATCACAACGGGGAACATGCACATTAGGTAAGAGGAAGGGATAAGCATAATCCCTAAATCACTCATACATCCCCCAAGCACCCATATCCAGAAGGGAATCCCCAACACAATAGATAAGCCCCCCAGACCAGATTGGCACCCATAAAGAGATAGGGGGAACGCCTTCCCATTCCCCCAGGGGATGCATTCACACCTCCCTCAGGCACGCATGTCCACAGAGGAATATCCAACATAACGGGAGCGCCCATCAGACAGGACTTAACGCCTATCGAAAGGTCGGGGAAACACCTTCCCATTTCCCCAGGGGACGCACCCGGTCCGGACGAAGACAGGGAGACAAAGGAGATCGCCGGGATCACCCATCAGCTGATGCATCATAGTCCCAAGCACCCATCCGGTCCTGGCCCAAGGGTAGAGAAGCTCAACGTCCGCCAGCAAAGTATAAACAGGGCACCCTGTCAACACATAAGGATTCCCGTCTTTCTCTTTGCACGCACTCCGTTCTAATAAAGCCAGAAATTCTTAGACCTTCTAAGTGAGTCTGTGTCTTATTCAGAGCATGGCTGCCCTGACAGGGAGTTACGATCCAATGGAATTGAAAGTCAGCAGGTTGGCTGGACTAAGATCCATCTGCATCCAAAGAGGTGATTGTTCCATGTATATTTGCAAATTGTATCTGCAACTGCATAAGTAGACTTTCTCCAAGAATCTTTTCAATGAAGATAATCTAAATACAATTAATAGAAGCAGGGCAAGGACCTGCCTGGCTCCAAGGGAAAGATTGGTACTCATAAGTGTACGTTGCCCATGCCTGTTCTAAGGTTTAAAATGCCTTTAAATTACCTATGAAAAAATTCTGCAAATTAGGATTGTTTAAAACTGTAGGACATAAAAATAACAAACACATGGAGCACTTGCCTTCATTGTATCCTCTGGAGCATCAGACAACACAGTACAGTACAGACAATATCTATACTTTGCATTTAACTGGACAAGGAAAGCAGGGTCCCTGGAATTTGAGACTGTGCTGTTGCAGCTGGCAACCCAGACCAGACAATTAAGAGAGGCCCTCTAAGTAGAAGGGGAACCACCATAGGCACTTAGTGAGTAATTTCACTAAGTTCTGCCAATAGCTGTCAGAGCAAAATGTTTTGCAGCTAGAAGGTCCCAAGTTCAGTTTCTGGTTTTTCCAGATTAGATGTGGGAATAGTTGGAACCACAGAAAGCTGCTGCCTGTTGGTATAGACTAGTATTATTTCTCAGCCTTGGCAATTTTAAGATGTGTGGACTTGAATTCCAGCCAGCGTGTTGGGAGTTGAAGTCCATACTTCTCAAAGTTGCCAAGGCTGAGAGACACTGGTGTAAATGACATTGAGCCTGCTGGTCTGACTTGAAACAGGGCATTATGCACGCATACCTATCACACTATTCCTGTGCGGATAAGCAACATTATGCAACGTGCAGAAAAGGAGTAATTCAAATCCATTTTCCATCTTAGCAAAAAAAATTAATATTTATACAGAACAAGATATCTTTGTGTGTTAAGGTGTACAATGTACACAGCTTTCCAGTTGTGAAAAGCTAAGATTAAAGTTAAGATTAAAAAGTGACTGAGGTCTTTGCTGTGTGTGTGTTTGTGTGTATGTATGTGTGTGTGTATTTTTTCTCTCTCTCATATAATACTAGAAGTAGGGGCCATCCAAAGAAACTGAGTAATGGAAGACTGAGGACAGTCAAGAGAAGCACACACTTAACTATAGCATTCACAAAGATGTACAGATGCCCACCAACTAAAAAAGAACAGTATCCCATTCAAACCTCTCCTATCCTGAGGATTTCAGGTTGCAAACCATCTGGTTTCAAGAGGCAGCAGAAAGCAAGATCAGGTAAGGTAAAAAAAATCTATATAGAATATAACACTGAACAGTGGGTTTAAATGTCAGTAGAGATCAAGTCAGCAATCTTTGAGTATTTGTGGCTAGCAATTCTTGGATGGCAGAAGTTATGAGCTGGTATAGAAATATGCTTAGGACTCAGCTCAGAAATGAAATTTAAAGATGAGTTTGACAGATAAAAGAGGTATCAGGAATTTATGTTGTATCTGCAAGATAAGCTGAAGAAATGGCCTGGAACATGAAAGCCAAGACAGCTTGCCAAAAGATCAGTCGGAGTTTCCATTGAGATAAACCAGATTTGATGAGGGACTGGAGAGACATCTCACTATGGCTCAGCGTGTGGTGGGAGAATACCTGGAAGTAGAACATAATAGATCCTAGTAGATTATAGAAAGGTTTTGTCTTTTTCCTGCAATGCATAGGAAAAAAATTATGCAGCCTGAGCCTTGTCAAGAAAGGGAAATAGATGTTAGATCTGGGGAAATGATGCCCTCTAGTGACAAACAAGTGTTCAGAGCTCCTTTTTTTTCAATCTGTTCAATCGTGTCCGATTCTTGGAGACTGCCTGGACAAGCCCCTGCAGTTTCCTTGGCAAGGTTTTTCAGAAATGATTTGCCATTGCCTGCTTCCTAGGGCTGAGAGAAAGTGACCGGCCCAAGGTCACCCAGCTGGCTTTGTGCCTAAGGCGGGACTAGAACTCCCGGTCTCCTGGTTGCCCAGTGCCTTAATCACTACACTAAACTGGCTCTTCAATCATTCAAAACCAAAGGTTTTTAGTCTGCACATTTCTAAGCAATTATTTTCTTTGATTACAGTAATACTGTTCAGGGTATTATTCACAAATTGGGGTAATTCCAAATGGAGGAGTCCTGATGCTACTGTTCAAAAGAGATTGCAGTTATTCCATCGTATGTGTGTGTGTGTGTGCATACACACACACACACGTGTATGTGTGAAATGAAGAAAAGCTGGAAGAAGTACTGGAAAACCCAAGATATAGTAGTTGCAAGTTAAATATGCCCACAATGTATAACATAAGATAGTGTTTAAGAATGCCTGAGTGGCTGGAGAATAATAGCATGGAAGACACTCTTTGGGTATGTGGACACATAGTTCCTGAGATGGTGATGCAGTTATGCCTTTGAACATATGCCTAAAATCATAGATGGAATTACAGAAAGTTGATGTAAAAATAGGCTTTGTTTTACAGATAGATTAAGCTTTGTAAAAGTTTTTTAGAGAAGTTTTAGAAGACTTGGAAGTGTCATTTAGTCCCCACCTCATCCCACACCATTACAGATTGCTGAAATGTAACTACAACACCCACAACTAGCTTCTGGTTTGAAAGCACACTTCTAAGCTCTTTTGCTGTTGAACAGCTCTACCCTTTGGGACATTTCTTCTAAAGTTTAGCCAAGATCTACTTTTCTGCAATTTCTACCCATTATTTTTAACCCTGCCTTCTGAAGCAACAGCAAACAGATCTCTTCTACTTTCTAAGGGTCTGCTCATCATATATTAGAATATGTAAGTATAAAATATAGTAGAATATAAATAGTGTAGAATATAACTGATATGAATATTCAAAGAAAAGCATTACATATACACTGCTAAAATAGGAGGAAAAAGCAGGATGAGGACTGGACATGACATTTTTAGGGAGGAGGCCAATATTTGCTCCAGGGTGCAAATTGCTTACCTCTTAGACAGGATCCTTTGTAGTAATATAGCATCTTCCTTCATTGTGAGTAATATAGAGTCTTCCTTCATTGTGCTAATATAACAGCAATGAGTTCAGGTTTTGTATTGCCTATCTAGGGGATGTTAGAAGACACAATAGGCTCATTTTCACATCACATTAACAGTTGCATAAAGATACTTCACTAATCATTTTTAAATGACATATCCTCATGACATTACTTTCCTCTCATTCCCAGCCTGCAGGGGAGGCAGCTTCAATTTGTATTTCTGGGTACTGTTTGAAGTGCTGGTGTTGACCTATAAAACTCTTCATGGCTTGGTGTCTGGGTACTTGCCTGCTCAATCAGAATTTACCCATCTCACTAGATCTTGTAGGGAGACTCTGCTAATAGCCCCACACTTCTGAGAGCTGAGCAGGGCTGAACTAGAAGGCACCATTTGTCTTGGTGGTGCCAATGCTTTGGAATGTCCGTCCAAGGGAAATTAAGCCAGTTCCCTTCCTGCTAACCTAGGAAAATATTGATGTATAAGTTATAAATATCACCTTGGTTGTTTGGCAGACTTCTTGTACATTGATGTTCCCACCCCACCCCCCAAATCTCTATTTTCTGGTATAGACAGACAGACAGACAGACAGACAGACAGACAGATTTTCTCTTCTGTGCAATTGGCTTCTGTGATTCTATACACTCACACCAAGCAATCTACATTTGTGAAATTCCAAGTGCATTCAAGTTCATTCCCTTGATTTTCTTTTTTGAAGCAAGCTGGATTAAGGAGCTTCCATTCTGATTGATCAAACTCGGAAATGATCCCAGGAACAATAAGGGTCCCAGGACAGGCCTTGCAAGGGTTTTTTTCTCAAAGGGCTTGCAAAGGCTAGCAGCAGACAACACAGGCATTTTGTAGCCACTTCCTTTTCCATCTCCTCTGCTCTTTCTGTTGCTTTCAACCATAGTACGAATTTCACTTCCTTTTACTGGTAATTATAATCCAAACTCAAAGGGAGGTCAGGTTTCTTTCACCCCATCCCTGGTCCCCAAGAATCAGAGTGTATAAATGTTAGCAATATACTGTGACCACATTTGTATTTGATTATTGTGCTGCTGTTTAATGTTATGCAAATATTGGGAACTAATCAATTTCTATATTGCACCATTTGAATTTGTGGAAGAAAGCTGTTTTCAAATCCAGTGTGCAGGCAATTTAAATATGACTCATTTGTTTAATACTAAGATATTTAGGAAGTCAAAGTTTCATGCGTTAAGTAATATTAGGAATGCTCAGCTATTTCTTTAAAGTCAAAATTCTAAGAGATTAGAGAGAACATTCCCAGCATGTAAAAGTGCTGGCTTATGCTCCACGCAGCATTCCCAAAAGAAATAACAGGTTCTTCACAGTGTATTTTTAGTTTTCATGAATCATTACTTTGTTTTTTGGTTTTTCATGAATCATCACTTTGGTGAAAAATATGCCCCTTATTCTTCTCACACGTTAATTCAAACAATACACCTTCATTTGTAGAAGGAAGCTATTTTTAAATCAGTCTGTGCATGCAGCTTAGGCTGCAGTGCGGAATTGCCCTCAGTTTAGCGCACAATGGCTCGTCATTGCCCAGCAGCCTCCCTAGCTGTACACTGATAGGGGATAATGGGAGTTGCAGTGCAGTGTGCCTGGAGAATGCCAGGTCAGTGGAAGCTATAGTAGAGTGGCTCTGCATAGAAAATATCTTAGGATCAATTTATTTATTTGTTTACAATATTAATAGCCCACCCCAATAGTTCAGATTCTGGGCAGTATACAAATAAGAAGAACAATCACACCAGGGTTATTGGGAGGGCTTTCTGTGTGGGGTGTCAAAAAGTCAAGATGGCAACTATGTAATTGAAACCCTGCCTATTTTAATGTGTGTCATGTGTGACACATATTTAAAAAGGGGATGGAGCTTTAGTGATGTGGTTGCACCTGCCATCTTGACTTTTTTGACTCCCCTGTGGACACCCCAGTCATCGTTTCCGGGAGAGTTCAGTTTTGATTTTTCAAAAATACTCACTTTGGGATGCTGATTTTTTTTAAACTACATAAGCAAACTGTAGACAAGAAGGTAAAGAATTTATGTTTAAAAGCCCTGAACATAAATTTATCCTATATGACAGTAAATTAAGTTGAGCCATGTGGGATTTGTTTGTTGATAAACATATTGTACAGAATTGCAGCCATAGTCTGAGAGCTGCAACATATTTACAATGCAAGAATATTCAGTATTCAGCCAATATTATGAGTAGTGGTGTAAAAATACGTTTGTATACCCTTTTTCAAAATGGAAGGTTATTAAACTCTTTCAAAGAGTGAGTTTACGGCATATATCAAATGAATTTTAGAACAGCAAGCACATCAGCATTTCCAAATACATGAAATATTACAATAGTTGACTCAGCAGAAAATCATCAATTAAAATGCAAGAAAAACAAGAGAAATAGCAGCAGCAGTGGTAGAAAGCCCTCCTTTTCCATCCTCCTCATTGTTCAGAAGGGAAAAACATCTTAATACATTTCTGTCTTATAGTCATTATTAGCGGGGTTATCCTCATCAAGCAAAGGTACTCTTATGGATGCTTGAGTACTGATTTATCGTAATAGACCCTCTTCTTTTTAAAAACTGTTCAGTACATTTATAACAAAATTCCAAAGTTTGGACAACCATTTTTTCCAGTTAGAGCTTTTAACTGTTAGGTAAAACAAAAGGTTTTATTTTACCAAGTAGCATTTTGGTAATTTACTAGCTGTGAATTAGAAATTTCCAGTTTCTGTTCAGAATTGTAAGGGGAGATTGTCAAAGAACAGTCTCACCATCAGTAATCAGCTAAATGATTCCTGCCAAAAGTCCTAATATATGATTATCAAAGAGCAATGTGCCTATTTCAATCTCCATTACAACTCACATCTACAGTAATTGTAATTATGTGTTTAATCTGAAGAGTATCATATTACAGTTTGTGGCTTGTTAATCTGCCTACAAACTGATATTTTGGAATTAATATGCTTTATCTCTGTAAAAAGTATTTATGCAGATTCAAACCCACTTCATTATGTCATTTAGCTGTATATAAAAGCGTTTCATCCAGGGAATACAGTTTTTCATACATGTAAAATCTCTTCATACAAAGTCTGGAGCCAAAGATTCATGAATTGACTTTAAAAAAAAAGATTTTTGCTCAACAAATTTTTGCTCAGATTTTTGTTTTTTAAATTCAAATTTTAAGAGGTCAGAGAGAATTCTCCTATAATTAAACATGTTATGGTCCATGAAGCATCCCCAAAATAAAATAAAATAAAATAAAAACAGGGTAATCTTTTCACAGCTGATTTTTAAATTTGCAAGACAAAGAGTTTGCCTCTTTTTCACCTGCCACAATTCAGGAAGGGCTTTCCAATATTCACTTCTGTGTCCTTTTGAATCTTTCTGTAATGTTAAAGCCCAGTCAGGGTGGCTATGAATTCCATTTTACAGAAGGTAATCTTCTATTTGAAAATTGGTTGGAAGCCATTGTCTGTTTGAATGGCTGTCAGTTTCTGGGTGAATGATAAAAATCCATAACAAAAAGCAGAGGTCTTGAAATTGCCCATCAACAGAAAATTTAGCAGGCATACAGCCATCTGCTGGTATTTTTCTTTCAGGTAAAGTTGCCACAAATGAGCATCATACAATAATGTCATCCAAGACAGACAGCAAAAGGTCACCATATTCCTCTTACAAGCAAGTGAACTGATACTTTAAGATAGTCTTTGGATGGTGTGATTTGATTACTTTGTTGGCCAAATCACTGCCTTCTGATGCATACTGCCTAGCCCTTCAAATCCTCATCTGTAACCTGACAGTCCTTGAATTCTAGATCCATAATATTAGTAATTCAGCTTCAGCTTCATAGGTGTCCAGTATAAAACTCTGCTTTCAGTTAATGGTCTTTGTCTTCAGACCCTGTTTGTTCCTAGTCACTTATCTGCATAGGAGGTTTTCCCTGGATCTTTCATTACTCAAATTCTTTCAACATTTTTTCACTTTTACTATATATTCAGACTGAGTTGCAAACATTAATACCAAGTCTGGAAGAAAAGATTCCCCAAAACTCACAATTCTTGTTAAAAATTATCTGCATGTGAATTTATTGTTTGATACATTTTCCAGTACATTTGTCAGCTGAATATTTTTCCCATGTCCTTTTCTAGTGCACCTATATCTTGTTGAAATGCCTGTGCCTCATTGCTTACAGTAGAAAGAGTCCTCCTAATAATCATCTGCATTAGATGTGCTTTGTGGTATGTTTCAACTGAAATTGTATTGCCCAATCATGTTACTGTGTAATGCTGTACATGGACTTCCTTTGCATTTGCTACTGCATTTTCTATGTTACTTAGATCAGCCTTCTCCAATATGGTATCTTGTAGATCTGTTCAATAACCACTTGAAGTATTTCCAAGTATTCACATGCAGACCATTTTTACACTTAAAGATGCCATGATTTTAAAACTGCTCCAACAAATATAAACCTTTAGGGAATCAAGCCTATCACAAAGGGTGGAGGAGTGATTTCAGAGGGGAGCTACTACTGCAGATTTCATAAGAATTGTATAATTATGAAAAGAATCATACACTTTGAAAAATGCTGCTTTGACTGCAGCAAGTAAATATACTACCTTTAAAGTAATTAACATTAGGCTTAAATAAGCATGTATTTAATCATGGCATCTTAGGCCAATTATCTTTCTGACATGCAAATATGTAGATTAATTAGTACTTTCTCTTGACTGTACTAGCAGCAAATGCTGGGGTTATTACAGAGCCAATTTGCAAGGGTGATGCTAAGTGCAGTTTCTACCTTGCTTGTCAAAGTACCTGAAGAACTACTTCGTTAGCCTCTAGTTTCCCTCACAAAGTCTCCAGACTTCCTCTGGCATATATATGATTGACCTTAGGTATGTCAAATGGATTTCTGCATATTAGGTGTATTTTTGTAATGTAAAGGCAATGCCTAAACAGGTAGAATGTGCTGTATGAATAAGTGTCTCTCTTTAACATTCTATTCCACACTAATGGTATTAACATGTAACATAAATAACTATAAATTTATTCATTATTACAAATGGCAATTCCACATTTTTCAAAAAACACAAGGCCAAAAGAAAACGCTTATGGCTCAGTGCAGCACTAAAATACTTTGCTGGGAGAAATTAAGCTCCTGGACTATCAAAAGACTTTCTTCACTTGTCTTAGCAATAAGATTTAAATGTTTTGTTTTAATTATTAGCCCAAAGAATCATATATCAGGGGAGAACCAATAGCTTACAAGTGCTTCAATTTTATCTTCTGTATCACAAGTCCCTATTATATCATAAACCAAAATAGCTTGTAGTCAGAGATTAGTATTTTGTCGGTAGAGTGGCATTATATTCTGTATGGTTGTAAAAATAAAAGAAATATCTAATAATCCTAAAGCAAGATGAACAGGCAGGGTTTAATCCTCCAGGCAGCCTTGCAAAAGCTCGCCAAGAAGCTCAAGGTATCTCTGGAAGGAACTGTGAAGTTGTGGCCAGTATGTGTGTGGGTGGCTGTAAGGGTGGAGCAAGAGGAGGAAGTGTCAAACAGCAACCACCAGCCTCAGAGATAAGGAATTTCCTGTATTCACTTTTCTTTTCACTCTGCATGTACATCTCCTAGAGCCCCAAAGCCTGGTTGAAACTGTGGAGATGATGAAGTTGCTGGCAGCATGAGGTGAGAGAGGATCTTATGGAAAAGAAGAGGTAGGGGAGAAAAATCTCAGTTTATGGGAATCATTTATTGGGCATATGAAGATTTGGAGGAACAAAGCTGCAAAATATGGTGCAAAGAACAAACAGCATAGTATTCTCCCAACCCTCATATATCTGGACCAAAGAACTAGCGCAGGGTCTCTTCTGTTCAGTGAATCTGCAAATGGCCTGAAACAGGGAGTGCCCATTTTATTCAGTGGGCTTTTGATTTCCCCCAAACAGGGCACTGCTTCAGTTGGTTGAACTGAGTTGCCTATTTCTCTCTCTCTTCTGTCCCGGTCTGCCATTTCTAAACTGAACTGTTACAGGCGAAACATGCCTGCTTTCCCTAATTCTGAAGGGCTCCCTGCCAAGGCTACAGTCTCACCAACTGTGGATTGTGGGAATGAAAGTCCAAAACCTCTGGAGAAAATGGGGGGAAGGCTATTCTAGATGATGCTGAAAGTGGCTTGTTCTTGCAGATACAGAACGCCCATTGGCCTCTTCAGCATGTTTCAAGAACACCAAACTAACTGGCATCTTCTGAACAAGACTCTGATGCATCTGATTTAAATGGGGCTCATTGTACCTGTGGTTTGTGAGCTTGGATGATAGAAAAATGGTGAAGTTCTTGGTGATGAACAGTTTGCTTGATTGTTTTCTAGGTGCTTTTCTAGGGCCATGGGTTCCTTGAGCTGCATACTTTCTCTGCTTACTGGCTTCTCTTACCTAAGTTCATCAAATCCTTTGCTGGCACAGCCCAGTCCTGGCCTGTTCAGCATGTCTGAGAGATCATAGTTTCATCAAGCTGCATGAGCAAATGAGGGTGAGAATGAACAAGACTACCCACAACAATCAGGAAGTTAAGAAACATGTGCGTCTGCAAGATCGGTAAGTCAGTTTTTTTGTTGGTTTGTTTTAATCTATCACTGAATTGGCATAAACTGGTTTGACATGGGCTCTTCAGAGCTGTGGTCCTAATACCTCTGTAGCCAAAGTCCTGTGGACCTGCTGCATATTTAAGCATAGTTTCAATGCTCTGATTGATTTGGCTTCTCTTCTTCCCAGTGAAGTTGGTGACAATCTTCCACTAAATATTAGATGAAATATTGTTGATCATTAATTAACGCAGTAGTTGAAACTTCATTCCTGGCAACCCATCTGATTAGGTGGATTAGCTAATCCTTCTGGAGGAGATAATGCAACAAAGGCACAAATAGCTGGGGGCCGATGACACCCAGCTCTACTGCCCCCAACCAATTGCCAGGAAGTAACCATTATCCTTGAACACTGTCTAATGTTGAAATTAGGCTGAATTAGTGGGAAGAAGCTGAAACTAAATCCAGATATGCTATTGGTAACGAGAAAACTGTCTGGCGGACTGAAGTAAAGCCTATTCTGGATAAGATTGCACTCCCCAGAAAGAGCAGATTCACAGTTTGAGAGTATTCCTTGACTGCCAGGCTATTACTGGATTTGCAGTTCAAAAGCATGTTTGCACAGCTGTGACTGATGTGCTCCTCCTGAGCAGACCTGCCAACAGTTATCTGTGCCTTGGCTATTTAACTACACTTCCTACAGGGGGCTCCCTGGAAAATTGTCCAGGAATTGTTGCTGGTGCAAAATGCAGTGGTCATATTGTTAACTGTGGGAATTATATGATGCCTGTACTGAAAAATCTGCACTAGCTGCCAATTCCCTACTGGATATAATGTTAAGTTGTTGGTGTTGATCCTTAAAATGCTAATCATTTTAGGGCCTGCCATGATGAACAGGGCTAGTTATTTCAATCAGCAGGAGAGTTATTTCAAAATGCTCCTGCTGCCACAAGATCAGCTGTCAGATACAGTAGGTGGGAGAAGACCTTCTCTTGCATGGTTCAATCTATGAAATACCCTCCCCACGGTGGTGCATTTAGCCCTCATTCTTCCAGTGTTTAGAAAATGTCAAAACTGCATCTTTTTGATCAAGTTTAACTGTTGATTTCAATTGGACTGATTTTGTTCCATATTTTGTATTATTGATGTAAGCCATCTAGAGTACTTACATTAACAGAAAGTGGGAGATACAGTGCATGAGGATGATACATTCATACCTGCCAAAAAACCCATTCACCTTTAGTGTTCATGAGATAGCCTCTCTGTAACAGGTCTCTTTCAGGACTATGTGGCTAGAATTCCACTTCGGCCCCTGCAAGAGGGATAAGGTACTGAGGCATCCCCTGAATAAGCCTTCTGTCATCTGATTCCCTTTAGGTGTGTTGGACTACAGCTTTCAGAATTCCCAGCCAATGTGGCCAGTCCCCATGCTGGCTTGCAATTATGGAAACTGTAATCTACAGATCTGGAGGTTAATCAGAACATCAGATTTAAGGATGGCTGTAGTAAATTACTATTCAGGCCCAAATCTATTCTGATTCACATAAGTCCAAGAAACTCTTATGAGTGTGATTGGAACTAAGATATTCTCTTGGGATTTGTCTATATTCTGGATTGCTGCAATACAAACACATCCCATTAATCCTTTGCTGAGGTTTTCACAACCAAGGCTTCATCTTCTGGCCAACCTGCTGCTGAGGCAGGCTGAAGCTGTGCTTGATGAAACTAGACGTTTGCATCCTGTGCTGGTATAAGACCTCCCACACAGACATTCTAGGTTTTGAGGAGAAAGAAGCCCTTGGAGGTTAATGATTTACCAGACTACACTTAGCTATTGCAAGTCTCTCTGCTCTTGTCCAGCTGGTGAGCTCTGAGTCTCCCTGGCCATTCTTGTTGTAGTTGCCGAAGGCACCTGATACTTCACTGGCACAGACCGAGATTGTTCAGACATACTGTAGAATACTGACCTTCTGGAAGATTGATTGCAGATCTGCCAGAAGGTTGGTCTTCCCATTGGGGCAGAAAACCAAAGACTAAAGAATTATGCCTTTAAGGGAAATTGTTAGTCAACACCTTAAGACATCTCATAATGAATGAATTCTCACTGGCCTCACTTCTGGCCTCCAGTGCCCAGGTAATAGTAGGAAATACTGCAGAGAATTTGCACAACTGACTTTAGGCATTACAATATAAATATATGCAATTGCTAGCAGGTCTGAAGAACAACTTCAGTGTTCTTGCATTTTTGCTGGCAAAGAGGGACAGAAGATTTACAAGATGTTTCAGTTTATACCCTGGAGGCAACTAAACAAAAACTTCAAATAATAATAGAAAAGTTTGCTGCATATTTTGCCCTTATGAGGAACATTACTTTGGAGAGACATACTTTTTTTTTTTTAACCACAGCTCAAAGAGTATAGGAGAGTGTTGACTTGTTTGCTTATTTAATCAATGCTATGGAGTTTAAAAGACTCAAGCATGTGGATTTGTAGAACTCTCTGAGTTGCTTATGAAAGAGAGGGATGAGTGTGGCATATGTTCAGCCAGCCTGGAAGAGAAACTGTTGAGAGTGTGACATGACTCTGGATAAAGCAGTAGATATAGCTAGACCAGAAAAAGTCTCAAATGCAAATATTGGATGCCTCCAGGAGTGAGAGATAAACTTTGCAAGCTTTGGTGCAGACACCTTATGGGGAGTTTCTAGGCTGCATAAATCTGTAGATGTTCTAGTTAAATCAACAGCTAGTAGATTTCCAGTAGGAGTGACAGATAGTAAGTTTACATGCAAATATTGAGAAAGAGTTCATGCCCCAAGAGATTGCTTAGCATTTGGTGCTGTGTGTTAGAAATGTTCTGGCAAAAATCATTTTGCAAAAGTGTGTGCAACAAAGCAAGTCCCAGTCAGCAGACAAAAAGATATAAATATGTTGTTTGTGGGGTCATTATATGCAAAATATCAGACATGCTAAGTAAATGAAAACAGTCTGTGGCACGTTAGTATAGCTGTAGCTAGAATAACAGTGCTGTTTAAGTTAAATATGAAGATAATGTTCTTCCTCAGCAGATAACAAAATCACTGCCATGTTGGTACCAAGGAAGCATCCCTTGGTGACCCTGGTAGTGCTTGGTGGAGCATGTATTAAATCAGAACTACATGCCATTTCTCCACCTGGCACATCAAAGTCTTCATGGTCAAAGGCACATGTTAAATCTGTTATATATTGGCCAAGCATGAACAAGCGGACTGAGCAATTCAGAGCAGTCCATAGTGTCAGCTCCTCCAGCACAGCAGCATAAGAGAACCTATGCTTTCTGAACTTCCTTGGCTTGAAGGTGCTAAAGATCTTTGAGATATGACGTTTTTATTTGTGGTTGCTTATTATTATTATTATTATTATTATTATTATTATTATTACCCAGAAATACCAGACCTGGAGGGTAAGTTTTCTGCTGGAATTATTGCCAAGTTAAAATCTTTGTTTGTGTGACATGGGATTGACCTTGTTTGTGACCATGTCTCTTTTGCAATTCAAGCAAGGAATTTACACACAGGTGGGGCATAAAAGCCACCATTCTAGTCCTACTTATCCCCAGTCCAATGGGCCAGCAGAGAGAATGATTCAGACAGTGAAAATGATGCTGAAAAAAGCTCTTCTAGATTGCACTGATCCACACAGTAGATTGTATTACTTCACTTGAGAAAAACAGTAGTGATGGGGGCGCTTTTGCTCCCTCACAGCTGTTAATGGGAAGGCTGCTGAGAACTACTGTCCCCCCTGCCCCCTCCTGAGATTCCAAAGGGAGGACATTCCAGCTTAGTCTCATTGCAACATTGACGAAAGGAGCAATATGACGAAGGTACAATTTCTCTCTCACCACTGAGGGTGGGTGAATAAGTTAGATTCCAGCTTCTGTTGTTCAAAAGAGAGAGTCTTACATAGTGGAGATTCAGCAAGATAAGAGACATCAGAGGAATCAAAGACATTTTAAGCGAGGCCCCAGGTGAGGCCCCGCAGAGGTGGTTGCATCTCCCAAAATTGGCACAGAAGGGCCAAAGGGTTTGGTCCAGGACATACCACCTGCAAATAATTTATCTCAAGCTCAGACAGCTCATTTCATTCCTGCACAGACATGAAGTGGGCACTAGCGAAGCTGCCCTAAGGTTTCAGGATTATGAAATGGGTAGTGTCGTAATAAAGAACTCCAGTATAGTAAAATGAATGTAATACTTAACATAATTTTTAAAACTTTATTAAAAATGGTAGATTAGTTCCATTGAGATATTTCCCGAAGTGGGAGGATGCAGCTAAAGGATTAAGCTTTTATGGAGAGCCATTAGTCAGCAGATCCTGTTAAGACAACTGCCCCTAATAAGACTAATTTATGTCATATGTAGGGACGGTATCCCTTTTGGAGGTACTGACTGTTGTTTTATGTGTAGGGGTTGCCATGTGTGCTTGGCTGCCTTTTTGTGAATAAAAGGACTTGTTTGCCATCTGGAGTGACTCAGCTGTGGACATTGGACCTAAGAAAGGGACACGGGGTGGTGATCAGCTGGCAAATGCTACATTCATAGGACTCAAGTGGTACCTCCCCTCCCCCATCATGCACAAGGCCTGACTTTCATAAAGCCATCCTCTTCTTCCAGAGGTTGGGAATCACATTCTGGTTTTTAAAAGTTCTGTACATACAAATATCAAGAGATCAACAGTCCTAGGGCCAGAACTCTTAAAAAACATTGCATAATTTTCAACAACCCAATCAGGATTACGTCACTGCAGTTTGGGATGTCGAGCATCCAGCACCATGCAAAACCTGAAGCTTGCTGCAGAGGGCTTCCAGAAAGACTTCGAGTGGCTCCTCTGGCAAAGCACTAAGGCCAGCCAGAACAGAAGTCTGGTGGTGGCAATTGGCAGTTTGCTTTCTAGTTGGTAGATGATGCTGTATGAGAGGGGGAAGGAAGGCAGGGTTTCTGCCAATTGCTGCTCTGAAACTACCTTACATTGCAGTGTGTGCAGGCAGCCACACTAACCTGCCTCATTGCTGAGTTGTGGTAAGGTAGGCTGTGCGGGCAGTTGCTTCTCATACTGACATACTTTCCTCCTGTCTTAGAGACAGGAGGCAAGCACATTACCATGGACCTGAGGAAGAACTATCAGTGTTCCATGGTAGAAAACATGGTAAATGGATGTGATTAATCAAGATAGGGCTGAATATTCATCCAGGCCAGACAAATTATTTGACAAAAACAGTTCCTCTTACTTATTGGTAAAAATACATCTCTACTCATTCAATAAATAACTACTTGCCATATTTTTGTGACACTCAACACAGCAACCTCATTCTGCCAGCGTAAGCACTCTGCTGCTATAGCATAGGCTGCTTTCTCTAGTTTGATGGTTTGTAACTTCAGGCTTCTTTACCTTTCAGAAGGGGCTCCAATGTGTCACTGGTGTTGGACATGAGTTCTCTGAGCAACACTGAACCCATTTTGCAAGTGTCCACCCCTAGAGATGTCACAGTGCAGTTACTGAACTCTGCCAGTCATGTTCTAACACAGAAGATGCTCCAGCAATGGAGCTGCAGTCTGGAAGAGCTTCAAGAGGAGTTTGCGGTAAGATTCTCAAAACTGCCTACCAATTGCCTGATTTGATTCCAGACTAAGCTCCTTCAGTAGCTCAAATCCTTTCTGCTCCTTCTATGTCATTCCCAGTATGAGTAGCAGGAACAAATAACCTTTTTCCTTGGGTTAGAGAGGGCTGGTAGAGAGGTATGAGATCTGTGGCTCTCCCTTGGGCATCTGCAGAAGCTTCCTGCTTTTGTCAGAATGATGAAAGCACTGTTACATTATTGTGCTGCAAGGACCACCTCATTAGGGCATGTGTGCAATGTCCTGATGCATACACAAAAGGGACAGGGCTTGCAGCAAGATGGAATGATGCTGCTTTTGTCATTCTGACCTCCTGTCTCTCCATTTCTCTCTCTCTCTCTCTCTCTCTCTCTCTCTCACACACACACACACACACACTGCTGGGCCCTCCAAATCTTGTTGAACATCAAGTATTATGTGTAGGTGACATTGGGAGCTAGAGTTTCCCAGGGCAGGAATACTGATTATGTCAAAAACCAACTACCACTTAGTACCTAGCTTGAGTAAGTAAAGCAAGATATCTTTAAGCCATGGGTACTGTAGGAAAAGGAAATACTGGATTGAACTGCAATGGGTATAAAAAGGAACTGCATTCTCATATTCACAGAGGACAATCAACTGCTTAAAGTGGCTTCATCCTAGGAAAGATTACTATCTAGCTGCATTGAGCTGTGAATATGAGTAGGGGTTTTTTTTAGTCCCTGCCTACTTTTTTTAGTAGAACCCTGGCATGCCACTCAGAAGCCAAGTTTGACTTGAATATTACTGCCCTGATTTAGACTGAAGCTGAATCAGTATAGGATCCAGTTCAGACCATGTTATGGCCATGGGCCTTAGCATTTGAGCAGAGCAGTAATCCTGAGTTATAAATACATCTCCATCCCCTTTATGCAGAGCTGTCCTCACTGAGAAGGTGGCATTGGGAAATGAATTTAGTAATTACCTTTGTCTACTTGAGAAGATAAAAGGCACTGATGGTCTTGTTTCCAACTATCTGGGTACCATTCAGAAAGGAAAGTAATTCAGCAATTCTTCCTCTTCTCCTTAACAGAAAATCCCCTCAAACTTCATCAGTCCAGAAGAACTCAACATTCCTGGACGGGCAGCAAAGGATAGATACAAATCCATCCTACCAAGTATGTTTCCTTTGCAATCGTCTTTGAACAGGAAGAGACTGGGATTGGGAAAGGAAAACAAAATCTGTACATTCCCACTTGAGTTTTGGCTCCAGATTTATATTGTACAATGTACTGCGGGGCATGCCTTCTGCAACATTGGCAGACCTCTGTTTTCAGCAGGATCTCCTGTCAAGTCTCTTGAGGATTCATGGCTCAAATTCTGATGCTGTCATTGAGATCAGCATGGAACACAGCTGAGAGTCAATGTTTTTATGACCAGGAGATAAAATTCCTATTTCAGGCTTCAGAAAATAGTTTTCAATCTGCTGAGTAAGATGACAAAAAGCACATATTCAGTGGGATAGTCATTTTGAGACCCCTGAGGGAGATCTATATATCATACTGGGTGGGAAGTCTGGGGTGTTAGTCCAAACACTTCTGGAGAATGCTCAGTTGGACAAGTTGAATGTAGAGCAATGAACTGGCGAAACCTGCCACAGATAGAACATCACTGTAGAACGTGGCATAGCTACAATGGGTACTTCTGGATAGAGGACCCCTAGTGCTACTAGTAAAAATAAATTAGGTAGCTATTGCATCTTCTGTCCCTTGGGTATGAAACATGGAAGAAAAGGTAGGAAACCATGGGAAGGTTCTAAGTAATAGAAGGCAATACATTCAAAGACCCCAGTGAAATTCCATGAATGAGTCAGATTGATTGCACAATAAAAATTGTATCTGGAAGCACAATTTCTCTCTGGTGAAATGTCTCATAGAACTGAAAAAACAGGAAAGGAAAGCTTAATCCCAGCTAGGATGCATTGAACTCTTCAGCAGAATTGTGAAAATTGAAATATAAATGTAAGAAAGCAATACCTTTCACACTCAAATATATTTGAGCCTTGCATGCCATAATTGTTATAGAAAAGCTGTTATAAGTTATAGAAAAGCTGTCCCTACCACAATCCTCTCCAGCTACTTTGAACTTCAGCTCCTATTATCCCCATGCTTGGCTAGGTGGAAGTTATGTGAGGTAAAGTCCAAGATACCTAAAGGAGAGAAAGTTGGGGTAGGCTTGCTTTTGAAGCTGTGATATGGTAAAATGCAGAAAGTCCTACAAATGTATAAGAATTTCTTGCTGATGCTACCCTTCTTGCACAAGGGTGTGAAGGAGAAAGTTAATAAGGTGAATCAAATTCCCAGTGGGGCCCCTTTGTTGTGGGATGAGTACTCCTCCTGGTTTAGGAGAAATAAGGTAACAATTCTAAGTTCTTACTTGTGAGGGGAACTATAGGTGCTCTCTAGGCATCAGGGAAAAAACCTATTGGTTCAGCCAGGCATTTAACTACACTTGTATTCCTGGGCTTATTATTTTTGTTATTGTCTTGTTTTAAAATATAAGATTTTAACATCTTTTTTTTACTCCTGTTTTGAGATTATTATATTTATAATGAAAAGTGGGTGATACATTTCATAAATAACAAAATGCATACATCAAGGCTGGCCTAACAGATCAGAAGGGAAATAAGGGCACAAAAACAAAATTACAGGAAACCAGAAAGGTTTCAAAACCATCTTGGAATAGTTTGGCCCATCTGTGACCTGACAGGAGATGCTATATTAAGCCCTTAACTGCCTCATCTAACTAAAATATTTCTCTAGATCCCCAGAGTCGTGTCTGTCTCAAGAGAGTCAACAGTCAAGAAGAGGAGTCCTACATAAATGCAAATTACATCCGGGTGAGCCAGAGAGTTATCTGGAGGTGAGAATACCAAAAATGGTGATTGGGGTGTGCCTTGTTCATAGTTGTTATTTCTCTCCCATTGTCTAGGGTTATGCTGGGCAGAAGAAGGCCTATGTTGCCACACAGGGACCCATGCCAAATACAATCAATGACTTCTGGACAATGGTGTGGCAAGAAAAAACTCCACTCATAGTTATGCTCACCAAACTCAAAGAAAGGAAAGAGGTATTATTGCACATATGTATATCAATTTTCATTTATGAGAAATTTCAAAGTTTCCAGTGTTTATCCAGGGTTCTCTGTCCTTTGGAAGAGATTGCTAGAGATCAGTGCCATTGCTATGTACAAATTTGTACACAGACATGTGCAACGTAAGCAAAATATGCAGAAACCTAATAAAAAATAGGCATCTATAGCAACAGTTATATTATGGTATACTGTGGCTGTAGACCTCTCCCTAGCTTCATTAGGTTTCTAGAGGAACACATAGTGCTATGGGATTTTCTGCAGGATTTCAGTTGCAAGATCTGTGACATTCTGGATTATTATTTCTCATGGAGCAATAAGGCTATCTTTATTTTTTTTTAATGTAGCAGGAGTTGGATGAATTGCGTACACACTGTCCTTTAACTCAGACATTCTGAAACTCCACTCCCTGGCCAAATTTGCCTCACTAAACATCCCCTTCTGACCTGTGGGCTTACAAAGCAGCCCTTCTGCCCCTCTAAAGCTCCACCCTTTGCACCCCTTCACTGGTAAGCTGCCATTTCAAAGTCTTGGTCTTACTTTTGAAGTTGCTTTCCTGTCTAATTCTTCCTTTTCCCAAAGTCCCTAGCACTTTGCTTTCCCCTAAGTTTTCAACTAATGACTCCTAGGGCAGAGCTGCTACAAAGCACTCTGGGCATTTTATAGTGCCTTGGGAGAGAATGATACTTGGTAGATGGATGGAGCTTTGAAAGATGATGGCTGAAGCTTCAGGAAGGAACTTTGGCATCACCTACTGACGTTATTCAGTGGCAGGAAGGGTTTGGGAAGCAATCAGAACTATTGCTAAACAAGGGCCCTGTGTGTGTTCTGGTTTAGAAATAAAGACAACAAAGGAGCTTATCACCTGGCAAACGTGCAGAGGCTTGTGGCCTTATTATTTCTGCAGGCTTTCTTGGCTGGCATAAATCTCTGCAGACCTAATGAATACAAATGCAGTGGCAAGGGAGTATAAATAGCTACATCTCAAGAGTATTTTTTTACTAAGATTTTCCTAAGCCTCTTCTTTTTATAAGAAGGCTTTAGAAAATGCACTGAAAACTCAAACGTGGGGTTTCTGAGCCTTGTCCAGCTTGCTATTGTTTGCTTTGTGGAACCACTCCTGAAGCCCATCTACTGTGCTTCTTAAATTATTAAGAGAACTTTGGGGAGTAGGTCTGTGAATGTTGGTTCTACTTCCCTCTTTTCTTTTGGGATTTAGAGTCAGCCACTTGGTTGAGACTGTTATGGATGAGGATCCTTACCTTTATAATTTCAGAAATGTATCTGTTATTGGCCTGAAACAGAAGCATCCTATGGACCATTTGCAATTCAAGTCCAAGACATTTGTGAATGTGATGACTACACCATTCGTAGCTTTTCCCTGCAGGTATTAATTTCTTATGAAGATGGAGGGCTTTGGCAAGATGATTTTTCTGCATAGTTCACCCCTCCACTCCAAATTCTCTATGCAAAACCTGACCCTGTTAAAACCTGACCCTTAAGTTAAACTGCTGTGCATTTTCTCTCTCTTTTGCTTAAGAAGGCATTTATTTCGAATTATTTTTCATGATTGTTGCTTTGGGACTTGTTATTTTTATTATATTTTTCTATTTTAAAAATTAGGGTAGGATTTAAAAAATCAAAAATAAAACCTATAAAGTCTGTACCAAAATAAAGCAGTACAGAGCTTACTTGTTTTATTTATTTACTTGTTTTGTACTATTTCAGCCATGTACTGTATTTCCCAGGAGAATCCCATGCCCACTGAAAATGACCAGTTCTCATTTGATGGCTCTTGGGCTGTTTTTTTCCCTAAATGTTTTTAGATTTTTTTTTTTCTAATTTTCTCCATGCCTTGAATTTTTTCCCAGGTTCCCTTTGCCTCCTTCCTGTATGTGGATGGTACCATTTTGGCTGTATAAATAATTCCTTTCAGATACCTATCAGTGTATATGAGTGAGCTGTGCCACAAAATGTTGCAGTCTGGAGTATTTCTGTTTAATTTTCTACTCATAGACAGAATATTCCATTTTCCATCCCACTTACTTTTCATTCCATCTATAATCATCAATGACCATTTCATTGGGCATTTCACCATCTCACTTAGTTGTCACTAGGCTACTGTAAGGAAGGGAGGTGTTTTCCCCTCAGGATTTTTGTCTCCTTGAAGATGCTTGTATAGCTATAGGTGTTCCAATCAGCACCCTGATAATTTCTGTGTTGGGTAGATGCAGCTACTCATAGGTGAATAGTAGAAGCAGTAGAAGTAATGCTATCTTCTATTTCATCATGATTCTCAGTTCAAAGATGAATGTCGCACTGTGAAACACATTGTCTTCTCATCCTGGCCAGACCAGAGGACACCAGAATCAGCCAAGATGCTCTTGCATTTGATTTTTGAGGTGGAGAAAATTCTGCAGGTTGCACAAAACATGGGACCAATTGTTGTGCACTGTAGGTGAGAAATTCTTCTTCTAGCTCCATAGTGTTGGAGGATGCTCAGGGGTCCTGGTTTTGAACATAAACTTGAAATTTCCATTCTGAACTGATGCAGCTACAGATCTGGCAAACACTTCTCTCTCTAAAATACTTGCAGACAGCGGTGAAACTGGCAAAGTGTATTTTCCAGAAGTCTCTAGGTTTCAGCATATAAGAAATGGAATTCAGCAAACCTAATTGATTGGAGGGGGGTGGACAGATATCTTTCTCTGAAAATATAGACTCCTTCATATCCCTAAAGCTGCAATCTGACATGAAGTTGTTCTATTTAGTGCAGGCATTGGGCGGACAGGCTGCTTTATTGCTACCCAGATTGGATGCCAGCAGCTAAAAGACAAAGGAGAAGTAGATATTTTGAGGATTGTCTGCCAGCTACGCATAGACAGGTATGGATGAAGTGCAGTATATAGACCAAGTTCTGAAAATATTTTATGAAAAACTGAAGCAGTTGTGGTCTCTGGTGGCCCTCTGTTGTGGCGGTCTAGCTTATCTTTTTGTAGTGTTCTTATAGTATTCACTTAACAATATTCTCTAAGCAAGTTGAATATACTGAAACTTCTACAACATGCTATAGTACATACTTTGAAGCTATCTGGCAGCATCTTGATAAATGTAGCGTTTCCTAATGCTGAAAATCTGATCACATGAAAGTAGTTAAATTAGTTGGTTCAGTACTCAAGCAAAATCACGATAGCCATTAATGCTTTGGTAACAAGACAGTTTATGGACAGCTTATCCTAGGCATGTTTGTAGGAAGCAGAATAGTGTTCACAGTTTGGTACTGCCAATGACACTTTTTCAGTAAGTACATAGAAATAAGTAAGTTTGATCCCTAATCAAATCAGATCCCACTTTGCCTACCTCAACTTAAGATCTGTATTTGTCTTATTCTGCATTGGTCACCACATCACAGAGGCACCAACCAAATTAGACCCAGTACTAAACTTATTTCTGTATTGCTACATTAGATTTAGTCTCCAATTCTATACAAACTTGTGATAAATCAGGTAACCTACCAAGCACCAAAACCCCATTAAAGTTATTCCAATATAATGCTTGTGGTAAAGTGTTATACCCCCATGTGATACAAGCATGTATAGCAATGTGAGATACATTATTAGTGCTACCTCTACTGTGTTTCAATGCTTCATGATAGTATTTCAGGGCAACATAGAACAAAATGTATACTATACGGTGCTGCAAGAGAAAGGCAATGAGTAGATATGGTGAGAAGAATCCAGAAGTAGCCAATGAAATAGCAAAGGAAAAGGTAAAATGATGCCATCTCCTCTCAAAGTAATTAAAATAGTAAAAATAGTAAAAAAAATAGAGCCACGCAACCCCACTTCTCAGCACAAACAGTGGAGAACCTGTAATGCACAGATGGCAGAAGATGGCTTTCTCTCCTGGTTTAAATGGACCTTCTGAGCACCACAGGAATAGCAGACCATCGAGAGGGTAGTCCTTTTTTAAAACACAAGTCTAGCACTCTTTTATAAGAGTACTAAAACTGCTTTGGAATGTACAGTCAGACTCTATGTAGGCAGACACCTCTATGGAAGCCAGGTGTTCAGTCTTTCTTATAGCCCAAACCAAACGGGTCATTGAGGGCAGTGCTCAGCAAAGACTGAAGAGGCATGGCTATAGATACCTAAAGTGGCCAAAAGTAGCTGGATAAGTGTCATCAGCAATGTGATTGATGAAGCATGCTAGATGATGCACACAGTAAAAATTGAGTCAAGAGAAGATGAAAAGCCCTAATGCTGAAACTGTTAAAGACAGTATTTCAAGCTGCCTCAGCAATAGGTTGGAAATGGAACAAGCAAAGACGGGGGGAAACATTTCTTCAAGACCCCACTGCTGTTGTTTCCTAGAATTTTCTCAGGCAGATTTCATAGTGGCAGTGCCACCTCTTTCCCATAAGATAGGCCACAATTACAGAATACTGTACTACTTGTAATCAAACTAGAAATAACACACCACTGTGCATGTCAAAGGATTTATTCACCTTGCAATAAGTTTTGATTAGCTTTGGGTAATATTCCATCTTTCTATTCTTAAGAAGTTTGAATTATCACCAGCGATAAGCTATTCTTTGGGGAATTTCTATACAGTACCTCCTTTGAAGACTCTTAGTTACCAACTGAGTTTAATTTAATAACTTTTTTTGTAGGAGGTCCCAACCCAGGAAAATATCATAAGCATTATAGCAAAAAGTCTTGTGTTATTTAGCAACTTCAGTATCAAAGTAAAAGTTGTTCTATGCTATGAATAAAATACATGCAAGAAACAATAGAAAATATACTATAACACCTATAAACAGTATTACAAATAGCCTGAAGCAATATGACCTTACAAGGAATACAGAGAATATTGCCTATCAGGGAAGATTTTTTAAGATAGTTCCTGATGCCTTATACTGTATATAACATAAATAGATCATGTCAACTCTTCACCTTGCTCTTCCAGGGATTATTAAAACCTGTATTTAAGTGACACTCATAGTCATATTAATAAGCCTTGAACGAAGGATGATTTTGATCTGATAAAAATTCTCAGCAATTGTAAATTTAATGATGGTTCCTGGTTTTTACTAATGCCATTTTAGTTTGATTCAAGAAGTTTTATAGGTCATCATGCTTTTCAGTCCTCATTATTTAACACATAGATATTCTGTTTTACAAGATTTGTTGCAATTTCTTGAACAGGCACTTGCATTTGAACTGTTTTGCAAAGTGCATGTAATTCTCAGTCTACTTTGTAAATTGCTCTGCTATAGTCTACAAAGACTGTAAATGATCTAAGATCCCCAGTTTGCAAAACAAATTTATTGTTCTTCCCAGTGTGTGTACATTTAAATAGATTTTCTTTGCATTACAGAGGTGGAATGATACAGACCAGTGAACAATACCAGTTTGTCCATCATACACTTGCCATGTATGCCTCACAGCTTCCTGAGTTCACAGACAACTAATCCATCATCTTGTGGTAGCAAGAGGAGCTGTTTATAACTTGAAACTTTGCTTGGAAGAGCCTTTTTCTGATCACAAGATAGTGAAGTATTTATATTTCAACCACTTGAAGTATATAGCTCATTCAAGAAGTATTTGGTTGTTGGTTTCATTTAAAGCGAATTTACTTAAGCTGGATGTAGACTTTTTATTTCATTTTTTAAATGTTTTGAACTTCCTGTTTAACTTTTGTAAACATAATTTTCATTTCAAGTCCATTAAAATACTGTTCTCTTAATGATCTAGTATACCTGATATTTATAATTACTAATCCCCAAACAACTAAACTTTAGACCCAATGGATTAATCTTATTGCAAAAAGCAAAGAGTTGCATTTTGAAGCAATGGAAAGCTAGCTTCAGCTGCCAAGATTAATCTGTCTCAACATTTCTAAATTGAAAAAGCCTTTGCTGGATGTAACTGTACTAGACAATTTTCATCCAGTCTAAATCTTCAGCTTTTTGAGAAGGTAGGTTAGGCTATGGCTACAGAGGCCCTGGAGGAAACTGATTATCTAGACCTCCTTCAGTCAGGTTTCAGGCTGGGATATAGCGCTAAAAGAATATTGGTCACGTTTGTTGATCACATCTGGTAGAACCAGGATGGGGATAGAGGATTGGAATCTAAATTTAGGATTGAGTCTAAATTTTAGTTGTTTATTTATATAACAAATTTATTCACCACCCAGAGTTGCTCTCTGAGATGGGCTGTGAATAAATTTGATACATAAATAAATAAAAATAAATAATGCAGCCAACCTGGTTCTCAGCGGGTTTTGATGCTATCAGCCTTAGTATCCTTTGGGCTTACTTGCAGGGATGAAGAGTTGGAGGGGGGCATTGTATTACAATAATTCTCCTTTCTCTGTGGTCAGGTCCAGCTGGTGTTGATGGGGGGGGGAGGGAGAGATAAAGTCCGAGGCCCCGAATGTGTGTGGGGGCTCAGGGTTATCACCTCTTTGTTTAACATCTAAATGAGGCTATCGGGTGAGGCCATCTATCTGTTTGGAATCAGGTATCAGCAGTATGCTGATGATACCCAGCTGTACATCTCAAACCTGGGCCGACCAGGTGATGCTGTCAAGATCTTTTCCCAGTATCTGGAGGCTGTGGGGGTTCTGGATGGGGAGCAAAAGGCTCAAACTCAATCCTGACAAGACCGAATGGTTATGGGTTTTGGATCCCCTGGGACCAGGGACATTCCATCTTTAGTCCTGAATAAGGTTGCACTTCTCCCTTCACAACTGGTGCATAACATGGGGGTCTTCTTGGACTCACAGCTCCTGCTTCAGTAGCAGGTAGCAGCTATGGCTAAGAGGGCCTTTGCACAAATCCATCTTGTGTGCCAATTGCACCCCTACCTGGACCAGATAGTCCTTCAGACAGTCACTCTGTCATCTCACATATGGACTCTTGTAATGCAGTCTACATAGGGCTGCCCTTGAAGAACACTCAGAAGCTGCAACTGGTCCAGAATGTACTACTATGGGCAATTATGTCACATCATGCTCATGTAACATCTTTGCTTTGTGAGCTGTTAGTTACCAGTAGGCCTCCAGGTACAATTCATAGTGCTCGTTATCCTGATTATTCCAAGTCCATTAAGTGTAATGTAATGAAATTAAGAAATATGTCTTCTCTGTCACAGCACCTGCAGCACCTATCCTCTGGAACAACATTTCCCCTGGCCTTCACCCTGTCTGTGTTGAAATAAGCTCTTCCCCCAGGCCTTGGGTTAGACTGCACTGCAAGTCCTGTGGGTTGTATTATTTTAGAATGAATAGTCTTCCTTTCTCCAGATGCCTGTGATTTTATTTTTTTAATATAATTATTTCATTATTTTATACTGTCCAGAGTTGCTATGGAGTTAAGTGGCCTTATAACTTTAATTAATTAACTGATTTTTATTCAGTCATAACATACAGCCTGATTTAAACAAGATGCTTTACATGAGAGAGTGAGTCCTCCATGCAAATGCATGCAATCACATTTAAATGTAGTTAACTTGTAAAATATTCAATCAGTCTGTAAGCATTAGCACACAATAGGTTACCTGAATGTACTACTGACCTGCTAATGTTATGTTCAAATGGGTGAGTACACAAAGTAAACATATTTGGAAAACTTGTAAGGTAAAATATTTCTCCCCATTCCCTGTTTTATATAAATTAGATGCTCTGTAACTAACCAACTAGGGCTAAGATACACAGGAAGTTGCCTTAAAACAAGGGAAAACACTAATCCAGTTTGCTCAGCAATGGGTAATATTATCTGAAATGTAGACTCCAACTTTCCCAGCCATATTTTCATAGGTATCCAGTAAAAGCCACAGTAACATTTTGCAAGTCATGTCATCATGCAAATGTTGCAGTCAAGTAGTTTGTGTCATTTGCACAGTGATATCATGGTGCAAATGACATCAGTTGCACTCACTGCACACGCCTAGCCATATCTGGAGGGCTTACGCATGCAGAATAAATGTTCTACCTCTGAACTGTGTTTTTTATTATGTTTTCTGTCACAGTGGAAAAAAGTAAATCATGTTTGCTAAAAGAACAAAAGCTGTGCTGTATCCTTTCTAATGTCTTCTTACCAAGGCCAGCGACCTAAGTATAATAAATGTTTCGCATGCATGAATCTTAAACATTCCAATTTAAAGCATAAAAATGCAGTCACTGACTTCTCTTTATTTCTACAATGACCTTTATCTGAAGAATGTACTAAGATTATCCCCTAACCTCATCAAACTGAAAAGTTAACAGAAAAGAGAACTTGTCATGAGTAAGGATGGCGAGCAGGGGGCTCCCATCCAGACTGTCAAGCGCATGCGTAGCACTGATGAATTGTTCAGCCATTCAAAGAGACACAAATCGGGACCGCCTTAACCCTGGGGGGTTATATGTCTGGGTTTTCCTACGCTTCTTCAGTTTGTTAGGATTCCTGTTAAGTACTAGCAATAAATATTAGAGACCAGTTCCTTGTCTCAGTGTGTTTCCTGGTTGTTAGGACAGAACTTTAGTTAATTGTGACTGAAATATTTTACCACTTTTGCATGTGTTTCCTTTCCTGAAGCTTATCCTAAAATGAAGCTATGTGTTGTCAGCTGCAAGAATTCATACGGCTTTGGAAATGTATTTTTAATGCTTATTTTCCTTTGAATTTAGGAGCAGTTATCAATACAGTGATTACCTTAAGCTGATCATACATAAAAGCAGCATGTTTCAATATACATACTGCTTAGAGAAGATATTGTTTATATACTGTAAACTTGCAAGGGTTTATATATAAATGCTTTGTTAAAGTACTCAGTGAAGCTGGAATAAGGAGAAGAGGAGGAGGAAGGAGGAAGAACAGCAGGATCAGGAGTAGGAGGAGGAAGACATTGGGACAAGCATTTCATAAAAGGCCAAAATTTCCTTGTTCAGAATTCTGCCACAGCAACGGATTCAGTTCATTGGTGTGAACATGTACAAATTTGGAACACATGTGTTATCCTGTGCAGAGAGGAGAAATTACATTAGCAGTCTCAGAGCATCATTCTGAGGACTAGAAGGTGCACCATACTTTCCGACGTGATTTATCATTTATGTAATCCATCTACTTTAGTACAGATTACAAGAGGATAGGTCCCAAGAGTTTGCCATTTAAAAATGGATTGAGGGGAAGCAACAAGTCAAAAGAATGATGACAGGAATAAGTGCAATCAGGAAAAAATAGTCATAGGTTTCTTTTAAATATATATCCCTAGGCTCAGTTACAAGACATGGTTCATTGTGCTAAACCATAACTAGCTAGATCTGCACAATCCTTAAGCTACGCTCCAAGCCTTGATTTATGAACCACAATGAATGGTTACACACATCACACTAAACAAAAATCACTCAGACTACATTATGGTTTAGCACAATGAGAGCTGCACTTATCCCAACTTTAAATTAGGATTGTTTGTAATTTGCAGTCCCTTCAATTAGTAGCTGCAGCTGAGATTAGAATTGATAATCTAAAACATGCATAAAATGGTTTTACATATATTAAGTATAATATTGCTTGCTTGATTTTTGCATAGCAAAAGGAAGAGGGGCCGACCAAGGACAAGGTGGATGGATGATATTCTAGAGGTGACGGACTCATCCCTGGGGGAGCTGGGGGTGTTGACGACAGACAGGAAGCTCTGGTGTGGGCTGGTCCATGAAGTCACGAAGAGTCGGAAGCGACTAAACAAATAAACAACAATATGAAACTAGGCATTGTGGTTTCTAAACCATGGCTTACAACTTAGCATTATGTGTGTGAACCCATCCATTGGGACCTCTTCACGCACTATAATTAAAAAAACCATGATTTAGAGTGAAGTGTGAATGCAACCTACTGTATGTTCTTATCTACATTCTTTTTTATTTTATGATGTCTTACTCATAAACTCACTTTAAACTGAATTACAGTATCAAAGGGTATCCTAATTCCCAACAACTTTGATTCTATGCCATTTTCTACTGACCCAGGGAACATGATTTAAAAATCAAAATCAAAGTCCTTTTAAAGAATTTTAACTTTCAGCTCCACAACTTATTGTGGATACAAGCCAGTGTGCTCCTCTCTTTGGTTTCGGAGAGCAGATAAATATTCTTGGTTTTGGATGCTGAGATAACTGATAGAAGGCTAAGAAGAGAAATTCAGAAATGGAGGGAAGTTTGGCATTTTAAAAGGAGAGCAGTGCAATTCTTTCGGACCCTACAGATCAGTGGATTTTCCAGATCAACTAGCCTGGAGCCCCTTAGAAGTATTTGAAAGAATAATGGGCAAGGTGTCCTGGAACCCAATCACATGCAGGGTTGCTTGTGTGTATGTGTACAAGGGTATATAAAAATCTGGATGGGATCAAGGTGTTTCGAATACAATATGTAGGAATGTAGCAACTTTCTTGAGCCTGGCCTTAAGTTAAATATTTCTAGCTCTAGATTTTAAAATGACAGGCTACAAGAATGACATGGAAAAAGATGTTACAATGGACATACAGAAGAGACCGGCTGATGTCTTAATAATTAAAAGATATATACAAATAACAAACCAAGAGAGTGACCTGGATAATTTTCCTACATTGGATTCATGAAAGAGGCTTGTTAAAGCTTTGAAGAATTTTGTGAGAAGAAAATGAAAAGAAATCAAGCTCTAGGACATTATTTGAACAGACTAAAGATCAAGATTGTTAGACGTAAAAGGAAGGAATATCAAGTTGGTTTATATGATCAAGTTTAAAATAGATACGTTATCTCTGATAACCCAGAGACGCTGCCAGGTTTCAAGGCTTTAAGGATTTGTTTATAGATAAGGGTTTATAGATAAGAGATGGGATGTGGGAAGAAGAGATCATTTGTTGTATTCTAAGAGAAGGTGATAAGTTACTAAAATTGTTTATACTTGTTGTGATGAAGGGGGAAAATTGTTTATACTTGTGATGAAGGGGGATGTAATTTCTTTATACATTTCTTTTTCTTTACTATATGATTCTTTCTTTTCTATTTTTTTTATTTCCAGCACCTTCTATTTTTTTCTGTTCTGCACCTATTTTTTCTTTTTTTTCTTTTCTTTTTTTAGTTTATATTAACTTTTATTGTTGTAATTGTAATTTTTAATAAAATTACTCTAAAAATAAATCTCAGGACCACAACCGCATTTACAATTTTACTTCAGCTTTCCTTTGCTTTATGGTGTCAGAGGGATACAGCACCAAACAGCTGAGTAAGCCCAAATGGCACGGAAGGTTTCCAGAAGCCGGGTAAAAGGGCAAATCTTATAGCCCTTTTCCCCACTCCCCGGCCCTTTGGAATGCTCACTTGGTGCTGGGATAACTAGCAAGAAGAGAATTGGTGTTTGCATTGACATTCCTTGGAGAGGAAGGGATTACAAGAGAGTACGCAGGCACACAATGGGGAATACACACCGAAAGGAATGTGCTAATGCTGGCTGTTTGTGTAATGCACTTACAGCTGCAAGCTGCCAGCTACTTAGGAGGCAAACAAAAGCCTTTAGTGTGAAACTGATTAGGGTCTTGTCAATTTCAGGCACAAGCTGGCAGTTGGCTCCGCATTCTAATCAACTAATTAAGATCACAGAGCTGAGCTTTTTAACTTGAGATTAGCACAGTTTAGGGACAGACTATACTGCAGAGAAATAGCTCAGGAAGAGATTGCTTGTTTAGGCAAACTCTCTGTTCTGTGGGGTGGGGGTGGACAGAGCAAGCACTGGACAACGCATACTGACCGTATTGGCAAACACATGACTGAGAGAGAGACACTGCAAAGTTCATAAATGTGGACACTGGTCACAAAGTTACTTTTTCATCACTGTTGTAACTGAACAGTCGCTCTCTGAGGCAGCTGCTAAACGACGACTACCTGCACTTCTTTCTTTTGGGCAAGAAAAGGATTAGGGGCTTTGTTTTGTGAAGGGAGTAGTTTCCTTAGATATGACAGGATAACGCAAAACCTGGACCTGGTTTCTGTCCTATCCACATGATGTTGACTAGAAACTCAGGGACCCTGAGTTTGGCGTGGAGCTGATAAAAACTTGGTCCCTGAATTTGGGAGAGAGACTAACTTTGCAAAGTGGCTTTTTGCCTACCTGAAAACACGAATCACACAGCAATTCAGGCAAAAGCAAAAGCCTTTAGTGGGGGGGGGGGCAAGTCTTTTTATAGGGTACAGAGACAAATGATACATACATTTGGTATATGTGATACGTCATAAAGCAAGTAATCAAACAATAAAATACATTGATTGCATGTGAGAATTGAATAGAAAACATTGAATCTAGATAATACTCCACAAGTGGCAAATTTATGGGTTATGTCACTCCCTTTCCCAGCCGGGTTTGTATCATCTTACAACTTGCAAATGTATTCAAGGACTTTCAGAATATGCTCTCTGTTGTTTAGTTGCTGAAAGGGCTAATTTTTGCACGTAAAAGAAAGAAAGGGTTTTGGGTAAAAGGAAAACATGGTTTCTTGAACTTGAAAAGAAGGCATGGATGCCATGCTTAAATACTAATATCACCTTTATTAAAAAGCTACTAAGGAAGCTAAAAATTCCAGGTAACAATGAGATGTCCTAAAAATAAAGTCCTTTTTATTTCAGCCATTACACTCCACCATTTGGAGGTAACATAACTTGGGGGTACATATACTTCATATATCAAAAAACAAGTTTACTCTTCAGTAGCTTTACTGAAAAGGTTACTTTGGCCTATAATATAACCAGCATTGTTACTGCATAAGCATTTGTGGATGGATAATAATCCCTTATTCTTAAGATTTTAAATGTCACAGAGAACTGAAAAGGACTTTTATTCATAGCTGTATGGATAGTGTCATTATAAAATAAAATCACTAGAGGGCATTGCTCTTACATCTGGATAGAGTCTTTTGACCTTTAAAGCCCTATATGGAATGGGACCAGGTTATCTGATGGACTGCCTCTCCCTGGTTACATGTACCTGTCCCATCAGGTCTGGCAGGAGGGGTAAGTTATGGATCCTGTCTGCTAATGAGTCCCATCTGACAGGACTCAGGAGATGAGCCTTTTCTGCCATGGCAGCCGCCCTCTGAACATAATTCCCCCTGAGGTGAGATTAGCTCCAACTGTAGTAGCCTTCTGGAAATCTCTTAAAACACAGTTTTTCCAGCAGCCATGGAGATCCCATGGAATCTGGGAGCCTGCAAGATGGCTATATTGTATACAAGTAGTCCTCACTTACTGATCACTCATTCAGCAACCATTCAAAGTTACAATGGTATTGAAAAAGGAGATTTACAACTGGTCCTCGAAGTTGTGGCCATTGCAGTGCCCCATGGTCATGTGATTGCAGTTTGGGAGCTTGACAACAGGTATGCGTTTCCAATGGTCACAGCATCCTGCAGTCACGTGATTGCCATTTGCAACCTTCACAGCTGGCTTCTGACGCACAAAGTCAATGGGGAAGCTGGCAGGAAGTCACAAGTTGTGGTTATGTGACGTCGCACTTAGCTACTGCAGGTGATTTGCTTAACAAACACAGCCGGAACTGATGTGACATTTCACTTTACAACTTAGCGACAGAGTTGATAGTCCCAATTGAGGTCAGTAAGTAAGGACTACCTGTATAAGATGCTGGTCCATTCTCCCATGGGCTCATTTATATTTAATTGTTTTTAAAGGTTGTTTATACTTGTTTTTAACTGTTTGCTTTATTGTACACTGCCCAGAGTCACATTTGTGAGATGGGCAGCTATCTACATTTGATAGATAGATAGATAAATAGATAGATAGATAGATAGATAGATAGATAGATAGATAGATAGATAGATAGATAAAGTCAAGATGTTGCCGTTATAATTAAAGAGAGACAATGTTGTTTTCATATAACTTCCTAAGCTAAGGGTGGGTTGAAAGTAAATTAGGGTCTTCCGGGCTTCCAGTGAAGAAGGTATGGTGGCAGGCGGAGCTCTTCTGTAGCTCCGGGGGTGAAGATTTACCATGCGGCATTGTTGGTGGTCTTGCGGAGCCCTGAGTGACTGGCTGGCCACGGTGGCAACGCTGGGAAAGAGAGGTTGCTGGCGAAATGTTCTACCTGCTTCTGGACATCTGGGAAACTTAAATCAACTCTTTGGTGCTGTAAAGCTGCAGGGAACCAGCTGGGAAGTGAGGAGTACTAAAGCTGTAGAATCTGCATTTGTAGCCCTAACATAAAGGTGTATCTGCTGCCCTCTTCACTTTGTTTTAAATATCTCATTAACTCTTAAAAGAAAGGAACAAGAGGCTATTTGAATGGTGAAAAAGAAACTGTACTTCTCGGTGAGACAATTACTATTTCAAGATACTTCTGAGAATGGGACTTATTTAATTATTTTGATTGGCCATATTTGTATGACTTTTCATTTATATTCGCTTTGCCTTGTGCCTACCAAATTGTGATGTACTCTAAAACTATTTAACTAATTACTTAAGTTACACCAAAAAATGAATACACAGAGACAGATTAGGAGGGGATCAGAGATGGGGGAAGGAGAATGGCTAAAAGCCATGTTTGAAGATTTTACAACGACAACAACTCAAAATATCATCCAAAATGTAACACATTTTTTGGAAGAAAAACTAGATGGTTTTGAGAAGAGACTAGACCATAAATTAGAAAAGATGGATAAAAGAATAAAAGCAGAAATACAAAGTGTCAGTGACAGAGTTGATAAAGTAGAAACTGAAAAAGACAGCGAATTAGACAGATTAGCTTTATTGGAGCTGAAAGAGAAAGAATACTGTCTTAGACTCAGAGGCATATTAGAAAAGAAAGAAGCTGAAATTAAAGAAATAATACTGTAGTTCAAATGCTAGCAAGCTTGATTGGTTGGGAAGAAGAGAAAATGGAAGAAGATATAGAAAAAATATTTCGAGTTAATTCCAAGTACGCTAGCATTCATCAGAAGCCTAGAGATATAATAATTGAATTTTCAAGAAAAAAGATGAGAAATCTGATATTGCAGACATACTTTGATAAAAAAATCAACATCGAGGGGGAGGATATTATAGTATTAAAAGAAATTCCACTAAGAATTCTAAAAAAAAAGGAAAGATTATGCCTTCCTCACAGATGTATTAAAAAGGAATAAAATTCCCTTTAGATGGGAGAGGTTAGAGGGAGTTAGTCTTACCTTTCAACGAGATAGATACAAACTTAACTCAATTCAAAAAGCCAAGGAATTCTTAAAGAAACATAAAAAAGATATAGAACAAGTTAAAGATAGGAGAGAAAAAAAAGAGGAGGAAGTAGCAACAAACTAAAGAATCTGAGGATCTCCTTACAAATGAATGAATTAAAGTGTATATCCTGGAACATTAATGGTGCCAATGCTCCAGCAAAAAGGAAAAAATCTTCCATTATTTGAACAAATTAAAACAAGATGTAATCTGTATCCAAGAAACACATATTAGGAAAAAAGATGTTAAATATTTGTTAAATAAAAATCTAGGAAATGAATATATAGCTGCAAATGAAAAAAAAAATAAACGGAATTGTGCTATATGTGAAGCTGTATCTAAAACCCAAGTTACTAATTACTGATGCAAATGGTAGATACATTGCAACTGAAATAGAGTCACAAGAATCCAAAATGATAATAGTGGGACTATACGCTCCTAATGACAATCGAAACAAATTCTATAAGGAAAGATAAAAAAAAATTAAAAAAGAAAGTAAATTAGGGTCTTCCAATAGATCTCTGAAGGATTTGAAAGGGCTCAGACAAGGCACTGATCTCAATTATTTTTCAGTGGGAACAAAATGGCTGTTTGCTTTTCCTGTAATTAAGGCATAACATTCCTCATTTGCATTAACTCAGATACAGATTTGTATTTTTATATGCAGATCATTCAGGATTTAGTTTATGGAGTACAGAAGCCAACTAGCTTTATCTATTAAGCCACTACTTTTTACTTTATCTGGTTGATGGACCTTGGTTTCTTAAAAACAAAAAAAAGGAGTTCTCATAAAACTGAATTCTGCCCATGGGTGCTCTAAGATTTCCATGGCAATAGCTCAAAAGATAAATTGTACAATGTATTTTTCCATGGTCTGGAATTCAACAGAAGTGTCTTTTGATCCTGATTGGCAAGGCTAAAGAAAACAAGAGTTATAGCTGGAAGCAGAAATTAAAGGCTTTTTGAAAAAACATAGTTTGAAGGAAGAGATGCAATTACACTTCTGGATTGGAGAGTGAAACCTGATTAAAGCAATCTTTCAGATAGCAAATGAACCACAGAATTTAAACTGATTGAGCCCACTTCATTTAGTAGCTTCTGCTATTTGTCCTTCTTCCTTGCCATTTCTCTGAGACAACAAGCTGGAATCATCAAGCAAACTGTCACACCTGCACAAACAAGGTCACACATATTTTTCAAAAACTGCTTCTGAGGTTCATGAGTTAACGCTAGCTGCGTATGAATTTTAGACCACTTGTTCAGATAATGTATTAATGTCATATCTAAATCCTGCTTTCTCCCAGTAAAACCAGGCTGTTATAGTTAACCATGTAAGACAACAACAACATCAGCAATAAAATCTGACAATTACAAAATACAGTTCTCCATAAAATGTAAAATCTATAAGCAGCAACGATAATAATACAATATCAAGAAACTACAAACAGACAAAACCCAAGCACCAATCATAAAACCAGAATCCTAACAGAAGATAGCTGAGGTATATATAAAAAAAGCACTTGGTCTCTTCTTGAAGCAGAGGTGAGAAGTGATCTACATTTCAAGGGAGAGGGAATTCCACCAAAAAGTACCCCTACCCTTGTATATTCCAACAGACCCTCCTTTGGGGTCAGACCACATAATAATTCCTTTGAGGAAGACTGGAACTCCTGATTTGTAACATGGAGAAAGCTTCAAATAGACAAGACTCAAGCCATTTACGGATTTGTATGTTTAAAAAAGTACCTTGAATTGAATCTGGAAATCCACAGGCAATTAGTTTTCCCAGAACAACAGTATCATGTGCTTCCACTTGGGAATCCAGCATAAACATGGCTGCCACTGTAATTTCCCTGTTACCTTCAAGGACAACCTTACATACAGCACATTATAAAACTATAATTTGAGGTAACCATTATGATAGTAGTCAGATTTTTCCAGGAAGGAATGTTGATTGTAAATCAATCATAGTAGGTAAAGGTTTAGCTCCTCACTAAAGTACTGACTTGAGTACTCAAGGACAGCAAAAAAATCAAAGAACACCCAAAACCCATGAATCTGCTCTTCAAAGAAAAAAGCACTCCATCAAGTGCAAGTAAAGGCCCAACTATTTAAAACAGAGAATAAAGATAAAACATGGTACACAGTTTAGATAAGATTAATATCCCAGATTTAAAGTCTTTATTTTATTGATGTGACAACTTAAACACTTGTCCAGTTATGGCTTGATCTAAGCTTTGTCATATCTCCAGGAAAGGGACATTCTTCAGTATTGTCTTTCAGTTTAGAGTAAACCAATTCACCTGCCTGCAGCCTGTTACTGTCATGTCCCCCATTGCGATGTATACATACATCACAATGGGGAACATGCCTTTCCGGTGAAGGGGAGGAGGGAGGAAAGAATCAGTGCTAATCCCATAAGCACTGAAAGACAATACAGTTAAAGGACAAAGGAGCCATACCTTTGCCCTGACCCGGGAAGCCATCATCCTATCTCCCTGACATCTCTGCATTACCACGGGGGACACACCTGCTCCGGACACAGGAAGAGGACAGAGGTAATCAGCGCTAATCCCCCTGATCGCTCGAGACTCCGGAATCGCCCCCTGATCGCCCATCGAGACTCCGGGTTCACCATCGGTCAGGACTTTGGGACAATGGGGGGTGGGGAAGGATCAGGTCCGCACCGTGGGTATTTACCGGCTACCTCGCACGCCATTCCCGTCTTTCTCCATGTCTGCATTCTATTCTTAATAAACCAGATATCCTTAGCCCTGGTTGGTGAGTCTGTGTTTTTTCTGAATAAGGCAACCATCACATAAAGACGGGAATCAAAAAAATTTTTTCCACTAGCACCATTCCAGATTTCGTCTGTGAGGGATCAAAGCTGGCGATGGAAAGACTCAACCCACAAAGAGGTGGCTACCAGAGAACCAGCGACGGGGCACCCGACTCCACAGCACGGGCGATCGGTGAGAACACTATTCCCAGACGGTACGAAATCCAGGAGGGTTCGAGATCAAGCTCGGAGGAGGAGGAGGCTGGAAGGAGCAGGACACCTGAAGCCACCAGAGAGTCACAGGGTGAGTGGGTCACCCTGGACGAGACGCCGGGATCCCTGCCAGGGACGCTTGGGGCGTCTAGGAAGCCACGGGACCTGCTGTCCTCAACGATCGCAGGAGCTGAGGGAAGGCGCCAGATCGGACGAACCGAGGAAGGCTCCCAGACAGCTGAGAGGCTGAGGATAATGGAGGCGAGGCTGGAGTCAATTGAACAGCTGTTCCTGAGATGGTTGGTGGCGTGGGAATCCCGAGGAAGGGGTGAGGTGGAACCAGGTACCAGAAGTTCATCACCCCCCCTCCCACCCCTGAGATGCGACAGCCGGGGAGAGGAAGGAGATGGCAGGAGGCTAAGGCAGCGCCGGGCAGAGTTCACCTCGCGGAATCTGCCAGGAGGTCATCTTCCCCCCCTCCCACCCTGGAGACGCGACCGCTGGGAAGAGGCTGGAGCCAGCACGAAACTGAGGCAACGCCGCCTGGAGTCCGGCTTGGGGAATCCCCACACCGAGACCGGAGAACCCCAGCAGCCCGAGGTACGTCCAGACGACCAGATGTGGTTTGGAGCCTATCAGGAGCGGGGGTGAAAGACTTCGGGGTCAAATTCGACGGGGACCCAGCAACATCATCCTTCTTCCTAACAAATGCCAAGAACTACATGGAAGAATTTGGGCCATATTTCCGCTCAGAAAAGGGCAAAATTAATGCCATTGCTAACAAACTTAAAGGAAGGGCGGCTGACTGGTATGTGCAGCTATGCCAGGCAGAAGCCCCAGAGCTTGATGAATTCGACGAGTTCCTCTGGGCACTAAATCTGCACTTCAGAGACCCCTTAGAAAAGGAGAGAGCGAAGAGATCCCTAAGGGGAATCAGCCAAGGGCAACGATCTGTAGCAGATTATGCCATGGAGTTTAAAGCACTGGCTGGAAAGGTGGTGGACTGGTCACAGTCTACCCTAATTGAACGTTTCAAAGAGGCCCTGAACTTGGACGTTCTGAGGTGGGCATTATGCAGAGACGACCCAAGCACTCTACATGAGTGGATACTGCTGGCCGGTAAGGCGGAAAATGCCCAGGAAACCTTCCTACAAGCCA
Organism: Candoia aspera; assembly: GCF_035149785.1. Classification (NCBI taxonomy): domain Eukaryota; kingdom Metazoa; phylum Chordata; class Lepidosauria; order Squamata; family Candoiidae; genus Candoia; species Candoia aspera. Next base: position 34,870,526 of record NC_086155.1, read on the forward strand.
AGAGGGCGGCGCAACAAGCGGTGACAGTAAAGGGACCCCAAACCACTGCAGGACCGGTGAGGCCAACATCCCAACCCTGGAGAGAGGAGAGGGAGCGACGGTTCACCAAGGGGCAGTGCCTTCGATGCGGGAAAGAGGACCACAAAGTGGCGGCATGCCCGAAAACAAAGGTAGTTGACAGGCCAGGAAAAACGCCGGGCAAACCACCCGTAGGGCCCAAAAAGATGCCAGCGGCCAGGGGAGAGATCGGAGCAAAAGAACTACCTTACTCCAGTGAAGAGGAGGAGAATGACCAGGAAGAACCGGCGGGAAACGCCAGCCACCTGCTCTGAGAAGCGCCAGAGGGCAGGTGGAGGAGGAGAATGGGCGCAGCAACATCTGGGTGAGTGCCAACTGTCCCACCCTGTACGTAAAAGTTAAGTTAGGTTCCACTGAGAAGTCGGTTGAAGTCTGGGCCCTAATAGACTCGGGCTGTTCTAGGTGCCTAATGCACCTGGACATGGTTGCCGATTTAAATCTCCCCTGCTTTCCACTTCAGCACCACATAGTGTTCACGCAATTGGACGGTTCGGCAGCGGGAGGGGGCCCGGTCACCCAATTCACCGGAGAAGTGGCGCTGCAGTTAGGCAGCCACTGGGAGAGACTGAAATTTGCCATGGCACCGGTGGGCCACCCTTTAATCATCTTAGGCATTCCGTGGCTGGTACGAAGGAACCCATACATAAATTGGGAAACCAGGACGATCACGTTTGCAGACGGCTTCTACCAAGCACCTACAGGGGACCGAATTCCCCGTGCTGCGGTGGGAAGGGCGGCGTCTACAACCACACATCTGGCTGCAGCGGCCCTGGAAGGCTTGCCGGACAAGTACACAAGTGCAGATGTGTTCGGGGAGAACGAAGCAGACAAACTCCCACCCCACAGAAAGACTGAATGTGCGATAGAACTGGTCCCCAACACACCCTTGCCAAAGCCAAAAATTTACGCAATGACCCAGAAAGAACTGGCAGCATTGCGGGAGTTTGTGGACAAGAACTTAGCACGAGGCTTCATCAAGCCCGCAAACTCGCCAGTTGGAGCCCCAGTGTTGTTCAGAGAAAAAAAGGATGGGACATTAAGACTCTGTACGGACTACCGCGGATTGAATTCGGTTTCCATATCAAACAAATATCCCTTGCCCCTAATCAAAGACATATTAGCACATCTGGCAAAGGGGAAAATATTCTCTAAACTGGACTTGCGAGAAGCCTATTTCCGCATACGCATACAGGAGGGGGATGAGTGGAAGATGGCTTTCAATTGCCCACTGAGATCATTCCAATATAAAGTATTACCGTTTGGTTTGGCAGGGGCACCAGGGGTATTTATGCAATTGATCAACGAGGTCTTGCACGGACACTTGTTCAAGGGGGTCCTTGTGTATTTAGACGATGTATTGATATATTCTGAGGCTGAAGAGGAGCACGAACGCTTGGTTAAGCAGGTGCTCAGGAAACTCCGCAAAGCCGAGCTATTTGCCAAGCTTTCTAAGTGCGAGTTTCATAAATCTCAGCCAGATTATCTGGGTTACAGAATCTCTGAGAGGGGCATCGAAATGGACCCTGGGAAAGTCCAGGCCATCCTGGCATGGGAGCGCCCGCGCACTAGGAGGCAACTACAAAGTTTTCTGGGATTTTCTAATTTTTACAGGGGGTTCATCAAGGGACTAGCAGAAATTGTTTTGCCCCTAACTAATTTACTTCGCACCAAGGGTTTGGGAGACACGCGCAAGGGATGAAACCCGGGAGCGCTACTTAACTGGACACCTGAATGCCAAAGGGCTTCTGATCATCTCAAAAGCCTGTTCACAGCCGAACCGGTTCTACAACACCCCGACCCCACCAAGCCCTTTGTAGTCCAAGTAGATGCCTCCGATTTCTCAATTGGGGCACTCTTGCTTCAGTGGGATCCAAATGATCAGCTGAAGCCCTGCGCGTACCTCTCCCGCAAGTTCTCCAAAACAGAACGGAGATGGCATGTATGGGAGAAAGAGGCTTTTGCCGTCAAAGCTGCCTTAGAGGCATGGCGACACCTCCTGGAAGGGGCCACTTGCCCCTTTGAGGTCTGGACGGACCACAAAAACCTGGAAGCGCTCAGTACCCCGAAACGCCTCAGCCCCAAGCAGGTTCACTGGGCTCAATTTTTCAGCCGCTTTAATTTTCAGCTGAAGTTCACACCAGGAAGAAAGAACTTCTTAGCTGATGCTCTCTCTAGGCGGCCCCAGGATGCCAGTCAGGCATCAGACATTATAGGTACTGTGTGGACCGACACACAGCTGGGTTGCCAAGCTGTCACACGCAGCCAAACTGGAACGCAGCGTACTCCGGCACAACCGCCCACAAGGGGAGGGAGACGCATGTCAATTTCATCACAATTGCAACAGCAGTTCGTACAAGCCTTAAAAACAGATACATGGTTGCAAACCAATAAAAACAATATTTCTTTTGAAAATGATTTGGCCTGGAAACAAAATAGCCTGTACGTGCCGGAGCAATTGCGAGCAGAGGTTCTGAGACGTTCTCACGATGACAAAACAGCAGGGCACTTTGGCTTTGTAAAAACGTTACATCTGGTAAGGCGACAATTCTGGTGGCCTACACTTAGGAGGGATGTAAAAGATTATGTCGCTGCTTGCCCTACATGTGCTATGGCCAAGCGAAAAGTGGGTAAGCCCCAGGGACTATTGCAGCCGGTGGCAAGCCCCTCCCGCCCTTGGGAGGAAATCTTGATGGATTTCATCGTAGACTTGCCACCCAGCCAGCAGAAAACAGTCATCTGGGTGGTTAAGGACTACTTTTCGAAACAGGCCCATTTTATTCCATGCGCCTCCATTCCCTCCGCTCAACAGCTGGCACGCCTCTTTTTAAATCACATTTACAAGTTACATGGTACCCCCTCCCGCTTGGTCACAGATAGGGGTACACAATTTACTTCACAATTCTGGAAAGCATTTTTGAAGTTGATTGGCACCAAGCAGGCATTGTCCACTGCTTGGCACCCCCACACAGACAGCTCTACGGAAATCCTTAACTCCACCCTGGAGCAATTTTTGCGCTCCTTCATAAGCTACCAGCAAGATAATTGGGTAGACTTACTCCTCTTTGCTGGGGTGGCATACAACAATGCAGTGCACCAGAGCACGGGCCACACCCCCTTCCGGGTAGTCTATGGACGAGACTTCGTCCCGATCCTGGAGTTGCCACAGCCAGCTACCCCGCCTTGTTCCCCAGATGACTGGGCTGCTCAGCTAGCCAACGTTTGGCCAATCATTCAGCTGGCTCTCTCCGAAGCCCAAGCAACCTACAAGCATTATGCGGACAACCACAGGGCTGCGCAGCCAGACTTCAAAGTGGGAGATAAGGTCTACCTCTCCACTAAATTCATTAAGTCTCCGCAGCCCTCAAAGAAGTTAGCCCCCAAGTTCATTGGCCCTTTTCCAATAGTGGAAATAATCAACCCGGTAACTTTTAAGTTAGAATTGCCACACAACTTGAAACGCATACACCCGGTGTTCCATTGTGCCTTACTGAAACCGGCTACCTCCTCAAAGTGGCATAACGAAACCCTCCCGCCTCCTCCCATCATGATCGATGGGCAGCAGCACTTTGAAATAAAGGAGGTCCTAGATTCCCGAAGGCTACAGGGCACCCTTCAGTACCTGATCCGCTGGAGACATTTCCCCCACCCTGAGTGGGTGCATGCCCGGGATGTCTCAGCGCAACGGCTAGTCACATGCTTCCATGCAGCGTATCCTTCCAAACCGACGCCTTGAAGTTTTTTTGGGAGGCAGTATGTCATGTCCCCCGTTGCGATGTATACATACATCACAATGGGGAACATGCCTTTCCGGTGAAGGGGAGGGGGGAGAAAAGAATCAGTGCTAATCCCATAAGCACTGAAAGACAATACAGATAAAGAACAAAGGAGCCATACCTTTGCCCTGACCCGGGAAGCCATCATCCTATCTCCCTGACATCTCTGCATTACCACAGGGGACACACCTGCTCCGGACACAGGAAGAGGACAGAGGTAATCAGCGCTAATCCCCCTGATCGCCCATCGAGACTCCGGAATCGCCCCCTGATCGCCCATCGAGACTCCGGGTTCACCATCGGTCAGGACTTTGGGACAATGGGGGGTGGGGAAGGATCAGGTCCGCACCGCGGGTATTTACCGGCTACCTCGCACGCCATGTGCTCATTCCCGTCTTTCTCCGTGTCTGCATTCTATTCTTAATAAACCAGATATCCTTAGCCCTGGCTGGTGAGTCTGTGTTTTTTCTGAATAAGGCAACCATCACAGTTACGGTGTGTAACAACCAGAGAAGCCAAAAGGATCCATGGATCGCTGCACACAAGATTTTCATTATTTCACACTTAGGCAGAATGGAAATGTATACTTCACAGTTCACAAACAAAATCTCTCCCTAATCTAATCTTCTTTTCTCTTTTATTTCTTACTCATTTACTTATCACTTTACTTTTATTTTTTCTTTAAATTTGTAGTTTTTGCTCTGTGTGTTTGTGTGTGTGTGTGTATACACACACACACACACACACACACGTATATATGAATGAAAGAGTAAAGATCAATGGGAGGGACCATTCAATTAGCACCTATGTGGCTTTCTTATGACATAGATTAGCTCTTCTTTTACCCAGTCTCTGCCTTCCCATTTACCACCATTGTCCACCACTTTTGATTTACTAGTTTATTTTGCCCTTCTGGTTATTAGCTGATCAGATTGCCTATGCATCTGATGAAGTGGATTGTGATCCATGAAGACTTACGTGATAATAAATTTCCAAGTCTTTAAGGTACAAGGACTCTGCTGTTTATGCACATTGACATTAATCATTACATCAATAATAACCAAAAGCTCATAAGCAATTACTCTTGCTCTAACTATAGTTGCCGGCATATGGAAAAACTGCAGATTCTGAACACCCATTTAGAATGCTACTCTGACGTCTCGTGTGATAAAAGCCGGGGGAGGGGGGGAGTGGTAAAGGAGAAGATCCCTAAGGTGGTAACCTAGAACTCATACGTGGTTTCCAAACTCCTTTTTTGCAGATGCTGGAGCTCCTATAAAAATATGTTGAAGATTTTCATTACATTTACAGATCAGAGTAACTTGGATTGCCTAGTTTAGGCTAGCTTTCAAGTCTGTTGTGCTTAGCTGAAACCTCATTTCAGCCAGCCTTTAAGGGTATGTGTTCACTCAGTACTCCTCACCAAGTCTGGTATGGATCAATGTAAGATGATCAAGGGAACCAAGGGCTGCCTCAATTATACAGAGAGCAGCTATCTTTCAATCAGGGGGCTCAAACACCTTCCTTAAGGAAGAAAACAAACAAACAAACAAACAAAAGAGGGCTAGAACTTCTAGGACTCTAGCATACAAAAAAAGGTGATGAAAGAAGACATTAAGTTGTATAAAATCATGCACAGTATGGAGAAAGTAGACTTGGATAAATATTGTCCCTCTCTCAAAACATTAGGAATAGGGATCATCCAATGAATCGGTGAAATTAATTACCAAAAGAAAACAAGGTGATGGCCATAATGTCACATGGTTTTAAAAAAGGATAAATTAATGGAGGAATGGTACATCAAAGACTATTGATCATAAAGTTACTTCTGGATCAGAGGGAGTATGCCTCCAAAACCAGCTGCTGGGGAACAATGGCAGAAGGGGGATAAACCTTCATCTCCTGTTTGTGAGGATTCCGGAGCAATTAATTGCTGATGGTGAAAATCAAATTCTGGGTTAAGATGGATCTTGGCCTGATTCAGCAAGGCTATTCCTTTTTCATCTCTGACAGTATCCCAACCATCTTCACAGTTGCTGTTACCCCCTGCTTTTGGGTTTTTGGTTTCAAAAATCCAACTGGGATTAAACCCCAGAGGGAAGCCTCAGCCTCACCAAATTGCTGTCTTTCTTAAACCTCTTCTCTGTATATACCAGATATAGAATGACTTGAGCAGCCCCATTTTTGTGACTGCTCTGGTCTCCATTTTCTGGGCCAAAGGTGGAAGATACTTCTGATCTTAACCTGAACCTTTTCTCCAGGTCTGGATAATATAAGGGGGAAAGGACATAGAAAATAATCAAACAACTAACTTTGGAAGCTAAGTGTAGTCAAGATACTCTACCTTAATCATATTGTGTTACAAGATTCTAGGTCAGGGTTTCTCAACCAGGATTCCGTGGAACCCTAGGGTTCTGCAAGAGGTCACTAGGGGTTCTCTGGGAGATCACAATTTATTTAAAAATTTATTTCAAATTTAGGCAACTTCACATTAAAGAGGTAAGTTTCATTCTTTATTTTCAGTTTAAGAACACTGTTAATGCATATATATATATATATATATATATATATATATATATATATAGGCCTACACATGAAATGAATATAATAATTTTGTAACTTATGGCCTATATTTGAGCCTGAATGTACAGGGGTTCTCCAAGGCCTGAAAAATATTTCAAGGGTTCCTCCAGGATCAGAAGTGTTGGAAGTGTTAGCAAATCAGCATGCCTCAATTAGCATGTAAATTGAGTTTGTTCCCAAGATGCAACTCTCCATGCTTGTTAGAGGAAGCTGTTTGTTGCCACTCACACTTCCTTCTTCCACCTACTGAGGAAGCAGCAAGCATGCTGCTCTCCTCTGTCTCCTTCTTGGTCTAAAGCCACGTGCCTAGCCCTTTCTTCCATGCAGCTCTTAGCAGCTATAGGGCTAAGACATCACTAAGTATAGTTAAAGAACAGAAGGAACAAGGAACGTCATTTTTCCACCAGAGATGGATGTAACAGAACCAAGAATAAAAGTCAGTAAGACTCCTTTTACTTTACTTTTAAACCTGCTATGTCTAAGTGTGTAATTCTTTATGCTTGGGAGGGCTGAGTGTGTAAGATCAATAACCTGTGTTTCTCTGACATGCTCATTAAAGCTATCTAAGATAATATTCTTTTTCTGTGCACAGCTTCTCTGTGTTAAAACTCTGCTCCATTCTGTGGTCCAGGCTACTAAATGGCTTCAAAAAGGTTGAAAAAGGCTGTTCTAGGTGCTCTCCCAGACAAAGGTATTGTTCCATAAAGGGAACCAGGTGACCCACCCTGTTGAATCCCAAGAAGTCATCACCAGGCGTATGTGGTTGTGGCATAATGCCAAAGTAATAGTAACCAGCTTTGGAGGAAACCTTCTGTTTATAGCAGCAAATACCACTGTAGCATTGGAAGCATTGTACTATCTTGCATGCATGGAGAAGTTTTGGAGGGAACGTTTAGTTGTCCTCCAAATTTCTGCAACCTAAATCTGGTAGCATTAGTCATATGATCAATCTTCAACGTCTAGTCTCTTCCAAGAGATTAATATTGGTAAGCAGGAAAAAAAAGCCCCTGAAATTTGGGAACTGACACAACAGAGGCCTCACCTGTACCACACCTGTTGCTGTAATTGATGGGAAGTGTTGACTGTATGTGGCAATTGGGGTGGTGGGTTTGAATTACCCAGTGAGATTTCCAGTCTTGCTCAGATAATTGAAAAATGGAGAGAGAACATTACCATGTACCAAAGAATGGAAGGGACTGAGAGGGCAGTGTTTTTGTTCCTGTTACATTTTGTCCTCTTTCAGGGTTACCAGACCTAGGCTGCAAAACCTAAAGAATATCTCTTTGCTTCTATCTAATGGTCATCTGGATTTTATCACTTGGTTCCCTCAGTCATGCACCAAAGGAAGGAGGAGAAGATAGGAAGCACTGTGTCATGTTCCCGTTCCGATGTTTATGGTTCCTCGTAACGTTTCACATGTCATAGCTGCAGTTGCGTGCCTGCCGGGCCACGCTGGTAAATTTCCTTTGTGCTGACTTGTGATCTTCTGGAATGTATGTTTGGGTTATCTCTGCTGTTTCAAGGTTACTTTCTCAGGCCGATTCTAACGGTTGCTAGCATCTGGGGTGGGTGGTTGCTATGCTAGCCTGAGGGGAGGGTTCGCAACGGGGGCAAGGCTTTTTAAGTTTGTATTTGGCGCGCTTTTGCTCATTCTCAGCTTTCTTCGTACTTTGCATACTATTCATTCAATAAATTAGTTTTCTCTAGTAATCACTGATGAGACTCATTTTATTGGAATAGGCAATCATTACACACTGCATAAATCCAACCAGTTTTCTTCTCTATAAGAAACTTCTACCTGCTCTTTTAGCAGAATCTGTGAGTCCAGGAAGACTCAAAAAATTCTTTATTTTTATACTTGATTTATATTCTGGCTTTCATTCAGGAGCTCAAAGTGGCATAATAGCACACCCTCCTCCTATTTCCCCCCCCCCACAACAATAGTTTTAGGTACTGTAGGCTGGGCTAAGACAGAGACTTAGCTCCAAGTGGGTTTTCCATGGCTGAAGATGCAGTAGAATCTGGGTCTCCCTACTTCTAGCCCAATACCTTAACCATACACTGCACTGGAGTCTGCTCTTTAAGGGGTAGTGCCACACACTTCTGAACTGAATAGCTACTGTGTCTTGCTTGGGCTGAGCCTAAACTTGCTTCTCCCCATCCAGTCTGACAGCCACTGGATTAGGACCTCCACTGCATCACCCCCAAGGGGCTCAGGGTAGATATATAACTGGATATCCCTCTGGACACTGATAATATCTCACCCTGACAAGATTACCTCACACAGTAACTTCATGAAGATGTTAAATAAAATGATGAGCAAGAGGACCAAGCCTGGGAACACCCCATATTGGAGTGCCCAAGGGATCAATCTCTTCTCATAACAACTGACTGGAATTGCTCACTTAGGAAGGAGCAGAACTACCACAAAACAATGCCTCCACTCTCAACTGTTGTAGGCGATTCATAAGAAAATTGTGGTTGATGGTACTAAAGACTTTTGAGAGATCCAGCAGGACAGGGATGGTCACACTTCCCACATCTAAGTCCTGCCACAGATCATTCATGAGAGCAACCAATGCAGTATTTGTGCTGTACCAAGACCCAGACCTGAATCCTGACTGCGGGGTGTGTGTGTCCAGAAAATCTGCTTTTTCCAGGGTTCTTTGTAATTACCGTCACATTAGCTTCTCTACCAGCTTCCTGCAAAAGAGAAGACTGAAGATCCCAGGTACCTTGGATCCAATAGGAATCCCAAATTGCTGATTACAGTCCTTGCGGGGGAGGGGATGAACCAACACCTCCTCCAAGGTACCTGGGATCTTCCCTTCCTGCAATAAAGCATTGACTGCAATGCCCCAGTTCTTTGCCCGCTCCTCAGCAGCCTGGACTTACCAAGTGGGGCATGGATCAAGCTCCAAGTGGAAAACCGGCATCTCCAAGGGCTTTTTAGTCCCATGGGTACAACAGGAGCATTTCACTGCTCAATTAAAAATGGAATTTTGTGCAACAATTCCGAGCCTTAGCGAGTGCTGTAATTCTGAGTGGCTGTGTTTTTGCACAACACAGCTACCCTTGATTAATTTAACCATGATGTACTCAATTAACCTAATTTCCGAGGGTCCCCGTACGCCCGGTGAACCATAAATTAATCACACGGTTGGCTTCACACAACCCTCTGAAACGTGACTCGCCGGCGTGTGTCAGACGAACGCAGGGCCTCCTCCGCCATTGGCTCGGGCGGATCTGGAGCTTCTACTGCAAAGCAAGGTAGGTAGGTCTGACGTCCGACTGCGTCCTAGGCCTCGGCAGACGAATTGAGATCCTCGCCTCAGCGCGGAGTCCTCCGCTTCTCTAGAGGCCACTGCCGGGTTGGGCGCCAGAGACCGTCGAGATTAGCGGCTCCACCCCGGCCGGGGAGCTGCTGACTGACCCCACCCATCAGCCGCTGCTGAGCGACTAGAGCGAGGCGAGCGAGACCCCGGCGGCGCTAGCGGCAAGGCCGGATCGTTCCGGGGGACAATAGAGGCGCTGGGCCTGGCTGCGCTGAACGATCGGGGTCGGGAGTCGAAGGCAGGATGCTGGCGCTCTTCACGAAGCTGCTGGACTGGTTCCGGGCGCTCTTCTGGAAGGAGGAGATGGAGCTGACTCTGGTGGGGCTGCAGTACTCGGGCAAGACCACCTTCGTCAACGTGATCGCGGTAAGATGCCGGGTCACGAGCATCACGGAGGGCCCCGGGCGGGCAGGCGCTGAGCATCCATCCCCAGGCCGGTGCCTTCCAGATATGTGTAGGTGTAATGGGACTACAACTCCCGAGATTGCCAGCTAGGCCTTCGGGTACGTTGGTTGAGAGTGCTGGTGCCATAATCTCGGGGCGTATGGGGAGGCACCACGTTGGGGAACGTCGGCCCCGACGAAGGCGCCGCCACCTTCTCACTCCTGGGCATCTCTTTGCCTCGGCAGGACGGAGGCCTTTCTCTGCTAAGGGGAAGATAGATGCCCCCCCCCCCACCCGCCACCATGAGATCGTGGTCGTGCAAGGAAAGGGACCTACCCTAGGAAGGGGATATTACTGCTTTCTTTTCCTCTCGCCAGTGATGAAATCCTCCTTTTCCTCTTTCTGCAAAAAGGGTGGTTGCTTTCCTTGCACGCTATTCTACCCCTCCATGATATCAGTGGAGACGGCGTATTCAATGTGAGCAAAGCCTTTCAGGTCACATTACCGACCCCCTCCCCCCCCCCGTCATTCATATCGGTGATGATCTTGGCACCTAAGATGCAGAAGAGACAGGTTTTGTTGTATTTTGTTTTTAAATGACCCTTGTGTTCTAAAACCTCAGTTCTCTATGTTCCATCTGCATATGATCTATCTGATAATCTTCTGCTTTTGTGGTGTGTGAAATATGTGTTGGGGCGGGTTGAGTAGGTCCCTTGGGGGGGGAAGGATGCAGTTTCATCTTCTGTGGTGGATGGTAATTTTATCTCCATCTTTTCAAATCAATATGTCATTTAACAGTGGGTATGTGCATGCATCTGTATCTGAGTGATCTTTTATTTTAAACAAATTTAACATTACAGTAGGATTTTCTGTTGAATTATCTTGGAGGAATACATTTAAGAAGCTGCCTTGAGGAAAGATACGTGTACAGCTGCAGAAAATATCCCAGATGCGATATTTTTTTTCTCCCACCTGTCTTCTATGCATCTGCAGTAATGGCTTCAAAGTATGCATTTATGGAAAGGGCCAAGGAAGACATTAGAGAGCATATGGGATGGAGAATATTGGCCATTGGGAATACTGATAGCAATCCAAAGCTTTCTGTCCCCAGGGCCTCACATTTACTTGAGTACACTGTTCTCAGTCACTTGTGAAACTGGACTTCTTTGATCTTATCCTCTTCCTGGGAAGAAGACTGAAGCATGGATCAGGCCAGATTCACGTGGCAGCTTCTCTAAATACTGAGCATTTTTGTTGGTAGAAGGCAGAAGATGCTAGACATGAAGATTACACTGCCCTATTATCTTTCCCCATTAGTTTTGATAAATCTGGAGCCATTTTGTCACTTCACTCCATTCCAGCTTTAAGATGCAGCAGTAAGGACAGGCTCTCCTCATAGTGTTTCCTTTATCAAAAGAAACCATGTGATTGGCATTTTTGTGCTTGTGGGCAGAATATTTTTAATTTACAATGTAAATAATTTCTTGTAGGTAATGCTGGAAACTCAAATTTAACATATTTCTAAATTAAGAGTTATATTTTCAGATATTTGATTTTTAATAATATTTATGCTCTAGAGTTTATGCTAAGTGAGATTCTCGCTTTTGTTACTACTGTATTTGGTTATGGGCCTCTTTCAGGAGAATCTGTAGCTACTGATACATAGTCCCCCATTAATGTTCTGTCTTGTTTTCTGAATACTGAAGACCTGAGTGTGTAAAATGGTAATATGCTAAATAAGAAATTCTGTCAAACATGTTACTTCCAAATGCGGTGCTCTTTCACTGCTCACTGATTCAGCATTGGCTGCCGGTCAAACCATGGATATGGTAAATAATTTGTGAAGGTCCCTGCCACTCCTTGCTTTGAAGATAGAAACTTGCACTTGCATTTTCTAATGTGTGTGTTTGTTACTAATTTTCCTTTCTACCCTACCCAGGGACTTAAAAGTAACATTTTCTTCGAACATAGCTGTGATTCTTCATGACTTCATGAATATGTTCATGTAGTTTTCTTGAAAATCATATGGAAGCAGCGTACTACTGCTTTCTTGAAGTTTTTTCATTATCCAGTCTAGCCTGCAGCCCTGGGATTTTCTGATGGTGTGCCATCCAAGTATTTTTGACATCAAGTTGGATAAGTAGTGCCACCTAGCTGACACCTTAAGATAGGTAAAATGTCCATCCCCTTTTATCTCTAAGCTAATGAGAAAGATAGTGATTATTCTTGGTGTCACCAAGTGAGTTTCTCTGCCTAGCAGCAGGTTGAATTAAATATAGCGAAGCATATCTCCAGGCCTGTTTGAAAGAGGTTTGAGCGAAGTTTTTAATTTTCAAGACAAATCCCTTCTAACCCATTCCTGCAACTTGTCAATTCTTAATATTTTCTTCAGTTATATCAAAATTGTTGCTGTTGTTATTTTGTCCCACCTTTTTTATATATAATCCAAGGCGGGAACATACCTAATACTCCTGCCTCCTGTTTCTCCACAACAACAACCCTGTGAGGTGGGTTGGGCTGAGAAAGAGTGACAGTTTTTAAGCTTACCAGACAAGCTTACCATCTCTTTAATATATCTAACAGAACACCTGCTACAACCCATTTTAGCGTTTGTTAAATACAGGGCTAGCAGTAATATCATTGGAATGCATATCCAATTGTCTTTAAGAATCTGATGTGGAGTGAGCTTTGTAAGATACAGTTGTTCTGTTGCTTGTACTGTGAAATTACATGTCCTTGGAAGAGGGAACTTGCTAATGCCATGTGTGAAAGTGTGGATTGAGAAATCCTTGATTCAAGGCACTCATCTGTTAATGTATTTGGTAGGTGGCCTTAGACCCATTAGTCTGTCTACATCTCCACCCATATGCCACCAGTGTTATGATACTGATTCACCTTACAGGTTTATTGCAGAGATGATAGAGAGAATGCACATAAAGTACTCAAAATATTCCTCCTTGCATAGCAAGTAAGAAAAATAAAAGCTTTTTGCATCATATGTCATAGAAATAATGGTGTTAATTTCTGTTAGAATTAATACTATTATTGATGGCTTATCAAGCAAGCTAGGACACATTTGTCTCTTATAGCAGCATGATTTTTGTAAAACATCTATCACCAGTAGAACTGCCATCTTGCAAATCAGTCTGACTGTCCTTGGATACATGTTCTCTCAAAGTCTTTATCACAATGGTAACCAACACTTGAGAGCTGCAGACTCTTAAGTGATGCTGTACAGAAATTTCCTTTCAATATATACAATTGCTCTATATGTACTTGTGTAAAGGGAGGGAGCTATGTCAGATAATCCAAACAAGTACTTTTGAAAAAAAGGAAGTTGTTTCTGAGAATATTTTATATTCCATGTACATGTAACTGAAAGCATATTATTTGTTGAACATAATGATTTTTTGTGGCTAGAAAGCAGTCTTTATGCTGGGTATTGTAAAATTTTTTAAAAAAATTATGAGTAGGACACGGAGAATTTTGAATAGAATTTTAATTACGATATTAGTAATACATATATAAGGGTATTTTAAGCAGACATGCTATGTCTTTTAAAAAGAAGCAAATAAACAATTTCTACAAATAAAAAACTTGCATTCTCAGCAAGTCAGATTTTGCTCTTTGAGCGTCTAATGTCATTGTGTATGTTCTCTGTTTGTCCAAAGTCTTCCAGGAAAACAGACTGGACAAGTCTTGAATGTCTAATGAGCAGAGAGCTTCTTCTGGTAAAAGGGAAAAATTACAACTTTTAGGCTAATCTTAGAAACAGTCACAGCACAGAGACACGTCTGGTATGCACCAATGTAAAAAGTGTTCTTTTCCTCCCCGTTTCTGAAGCAGTGCATCCCTCTTGACCTAGGACAGGGCAGGAGCCTGACAAATGTTCAGGTAAGGCAGCATCAAATAGGCCTTGGCATAATTACATCCACAATAATGTACAGTGGCTGGAAGCTGCTGGTGAAAAGTGGGTGGTGAAGCTTTTCGTATTATAACCCCTCTCACTTTGGCTATTTCTGTGGAATAGGTATAATAATGTATTTTACTTATTACATTTATTACATTTATATCCTATCCTATATATCTATAGGATCTATATCTATCCTTTATATCTATATCCTATAACTAGAGCACCTATACCATCCAGGATCTTGGGATAGGGTGATATACAAATTCTTACAATAAATAACTAAATACTTATTTATTTACTTAAATATGTGTTTTTGACTCTTATTTTATCCTCATGATCCACTGAGGTAAGTTAGACTGAAGGACAGTGATTGGCCTGATATGCTGTAGATTAGCTGTGGCTGTTCAGAATTTTCACTGTATCCATGCAAGCTCCAAACTGGTTTTTGGAGGAAGTCAGATCCTCTGTGCTAATTATAATGGCCTTTTGTAGTGATCAGGTCTGAGAACCAAGGAGTAATTTTAAGTTCCCAAACTTGTGAGATGCCTTTATGAGAGGCGTCTTGTTCTATAGACTTCAAAAAACAAACAAACCCTCAAGTGCAATTTAATTTCATGTGAACAGATTTCTGCTTGTGAATGATTACTTTGTTTTCTTCTCAGCTTCCTGTGGTTCAGCTGAAATCTGGAAGACCCTCCAATCAATTGGAGCAATTTGTTTGCTTATTTATTTCAGCTTTTATGCTCCTTCATTTCTGAAGATTGAGCTGCAGATTGGGGATATAAAGGGTGACAGAGGGCTGCTGGGAATAAGGGAAATCTCTTCTGGTCATTGTTGCTATTTCAATGGCAGGTAAAAATAGTTGGATACACCCACTTTGTTTTGTTTTTTTTAGTTCCTCTCCTGCTTTGAAGATAAAACATGGAAAGGGTATTGATACATGGAGAGAAAAAGTACCATCCAAGGAGTAGAAGCTCACAAATTTGTTTTTGCTTGAATTAGAGCTGATTTGGGGTAGGAGGGGCTGTGTGGATTTTACCTCATATGAAATATGTGTGTGGGGATGGAAAACTGAAAAATGAGCTTTCCACAAGTGGACAGTTTGGTGTAGAGATGGTGAAAAGAATATGAAATAGGGGAAGGATTCAGATTTGAGAAAATGGGACAAATGATCAGGAAATCAGAGACAAAGAGGAATGAATATTGCTGAGGAAGGAGGGAGTGAGAAGAAATAGATCGTGGTAGGAATAGAGGGATAAGGGAATTGTGTGAAGCTCAGTTTGACTGAAAAGCACTGTTTGAATCATGTAATTTCTTGTCTGTATGATGGTGTCAGCATTGCTGTGACTTATTTTAGGTCAGACCATGACCCACTAGTGATGTTGCATCTTGTGAATTGGAATGAAATTTGAAGGAAATTGAAAGGTGGTTTAAATTCCTGCATAGCCTTGAAGTCATAATTACCTTCAAGGGTGATTGTTGTGAAGTTAAAGTGGGATTGCAAATAAGATTGCATAATGGTGTTGAAATCACCATTATACCTCTGAAAAAAGATTTGTTATAGCAGGGGTCTCATACCCCTTCCACTTTTTAAGGCATTAAGTGTTTTAGACAACTGTTAGGACCTGATTGCATATTTGCTTCCCTGCTTTATCTTATCCTCCCTTCATTGGGGTGCTGGGAAATTCAGTATGCCTGTTTTGGTTACTATAGCCTGGGATTGATAGTAGGCATAGCGCAAAGCTGCATATAGAAACCTAGTACAGTCCTATAACAGAAGTAGCTTTTAGAAGGAACAGTCAACTATGTCAGTGGACAACTATGGAGCATAGTTACCTGAAGTATGGCTTGCATTTGGCAGAATACAAATTTGTGGAATCTAAATCCCAAGATCCACTAATCAGAGCTTGGTGCAGAAGATGCAGACTCAGACAAAGAGTTTTAAGCATTAGATGGAAAGTTTTACTCCTAAAAGCATCTGAGGAAACTGGATCTTTTATCTCTGGTTATTGCTAGAAAAACATTTATCAGTTGCTGAAAGCAAAAAAACCAATTAAATAGTTTTAATTTAAGTCATCTCTGTTTTAGAATATATGCTATAATTGTAATATGTATCTTGGGACGGTTGTAAATGGCAAAAACATGCACTCTCTCAGTGACGTGTCACACTGGACACAATGTTGCCTTGCAGTTAATATAAGAGTCTGAAAAAAGGGGCAAAATTAATATTGCTAATGTGCTCATGGAAGAACAGTTGGTCTAGGTTTTAAATAAATATGTTTGAGTGGAAGAGAAAATTACTGTATTTTATGTACAGATGACCAAGTTGGCACATGAAAAGCAATAGCAAACAGGAAATCCAGATCTGTGCAAGGCAAAAAAAAAAAAAAAAATCAGCAACAGCAACTCTTGTCTGCAGATTTTGAAATATTGAAGACTACGTACAGTACTTGCTTTTTAAAAATGAAACTGAACTTTTAGAATTACATTCCAAAGTACAGTATGAAATTCTGTCTGTGCAGTTTAGGCAGCAGTGCCTTAAAAAAAAGGGGAATGATGTGAAGAGAAAAAAATGTATCAGTGTTGCTTTGATATAACAGCTGATTTTCTTGTTTTCTTTCAAGTTTTCATTTTTTTGTAGAATTTTCTGGCCCTTGTATTATCACTACAGCAATTCAAGCAGGAGCCTGTGTCGGGATATTCTGTACTATGAAGTGGGAAATGATTTCAACATCATTATGCAAGATGTGACAGTTTATTTGCTTTAACTTGTATGCAACAGATTCTTACTTTCTCCAGTATTTAAATTGACTCTTTGGAATAGAAGCAAACAAAATTTTTCTTAATCTAAACTGATAACATTTTAAAACCCAAATATACAATATAACATTAAGAAGGGAAAAAAAAGTTTGCATGTTTTTAAAAATCTAATTTATGGTCACACTTTTATTATCTTGCTTGCCTGGTCGTTTGAATAAGTTGCACTGAGACAGATGACCACAAACATGACCCCTCTGTCCCGCATT
This sequence comes from Candoia aspera, assembly GCF_035149785.1. NCBI lineage: Eukaryota > Metazoa > Chordata > Lepidosauria > Squamata > Candoiidae > Candoia > Candoia aspera. The sequence goes on from NC_086155.1 coordinate 34,887,618, forward strand.
ACATGTAGTCCTCGTTTAGCGACCAAAATTGGGACCAACAACTTGGTCATTAAGCAAAGCAGTTGCTAAGTGAAACCACAGTTGTGCTTATGACCTTTTTTCAGCTTTCCTTTGTTTTAGAGACCTGCAAAGGTCATAAATGTGAGGATTGGTCATAAGGTTACTTTTTCATCACTGTTGTAACTGTGAACAGTTGGTAAATGAGGCAGTCGCTGAACGAGGACTACCTATATTGTCATACCTGCCATTCTCTTTTCCCCAGGCGGAGGGCGGCTATGTAAGAAAGAAAGATAGGGACAAGGCCATGTGGAATTATCCCAAGTCCTATTAGGATAGCTGCGGATTGAGGTATTTGCAACCTGGGGAGACCTACATGCTGGAAAGTGTGTCAGAGCACTTCCTACGTTGACTCAATTTAAAGCTGTTGATCTTTTTGCAGCAGGGAAAATCAAGAAGCAAAGATAAAGATAGCAAATGTCAGCAGATGGGGGAGGAGAAGTAGGGGCAGGAAAAGAGTGGTTATGCTCAGTCAATTTAGTTACTGACAAAGCTGTTGTAATGCTCAATAGGAAACTGCAGACAGGACTACACAAGCAGCAATTTGAAAGCCTGCCATGCCTTTACAGTAATTTCACTTGAAGCTCTGCACATATATGATCTCCTGAGTAATTTATTAGTGAAACTACTGTTTGTGTAGAGTTACAGACTCTACCCCTAAACCCTGACAGTGCTTTGGCTACCAAAGGAAAGAGAATTCCTTTCTCAGTGGAGAAATCAAAGTGGAAGAAAATTCGAGGAAAATGTCACATGATTCTATACAATGTCTGTAAAGTCCCCCCATATGGAATGAAGTGTGGAAAGATAGCAACCAAGATAGTTGCTTCTGGTAATGTCTTAGAAAATACCCAGGGCTGTTCTTCAGCCAAATTAAATAACTGCAGTCATTTGTTGGCCTTGCCTGCTAAAACTATAAAGTTGCTTTTGAAACTGTAATTTTAGCAGGCAGGACCAACTATTAATATTACTAAGGTTATGGAAAACCCCATTTTAACATACAGGCAACCTCAGCTGTGGATGGGGGATGAGAAGAAGGCTGCATCATGAGGACATGTTCTTAAAGAATGGTTAGCGAGGCATCTTCAAATCATGTTTACAGGAAAGTTACTTATGGGTACTTAACGGGACCATCCCTCCCCAGTGGTGTCTAACCGTCCTGTTAGATCTGGCAGGAAAGGCATGCTCTGGGTCCCGTCTGCAAGAGAGTATCACCTGTCAGGACCCAGGAGGAGAGCTTTTTCTGCTGTGGCATCCACCCTCTGGAACATCGTGCCTTCCCCCCAAGAAATCAGAGTTGCCCTGACACTGCTGGCCTTTCACAAGGTACTAAAAACCTGGCTTTGCCAGTCAGCCTGGGGCCCTAATAGTATGGGTGAGCCCATGTCATGGTTTGTTTGAGTGGTTGCAAGTCTTCTTGGCTGCTATTTTTATGTTATTTTTGTTGTTTTTAAATTTCATTGTTTTTATTTCTATTCTGTTTTATAATTGTGAGCTGCCCAGAGTCATGTAGATGAGATTGTCAGCCTATAAATTTATGGATGGATGGATGGATGGATGGATGGATGGATGGAAGGAAGGAAGGAAGGAAGGAAGGAAGGAAGGAAGGAAGGAAGGGCCCTGTAGCTGCTTCTTGCTTGCAACTTTGATTTTCCCATATAATCTATGGCAACCCAAAAACTGGAGAGAAGTTCCGTGTCCCGAACTATGGGAAAATTTAGGGAATCCACAATGACAACGTAAGGAAATAGTTAATATTTTATCCTGACACTGTGTCAAATCATATTGTATTGCTAGGGTTTTTTTATATGTCATGTTCCACCCCCACCCCCCGACCCTTGGAACTGGATACAGGAGTTTATCGATTCAGACATTAACTTAGATGGCAGAAATCTTGCTTTGTCAGAGTTAATTCATGATTTGGACTATGGTTTGCAACTATTCGTGGTACAAATGACAGAATATCATTCTGAATATTGTACCAAGCAATAGTTAAGCTGCTTTTTTTCTTTTTTGATATGATGAATTTAGGAAGTTTTTAATATGGCAGAAATAATGGTTGACTGATTTGTTCTTGTAAACAAAGCTGATTTTCAACCGTATGATTATATTCTCTCCACATTGTTAATTTAATCTGGACATATACCTCAGCATGAAATATTTTCTGACAATGTTCCCACTTTTGTAGGTGCTCCTCCAACTATTTTGATCCTTTTATTATATTTATAATTGTTTGATTAACACCTACAGAGTTTTAAGACATGGTAACTGTTCTCTATATTAACATCAGAAGTTTATACTCATATATATTATAGGATTAACATAAATTGGTGGGATGCGGTGGCGCTGCGGGTTAAACCGCTGATCTGCTGAGCTTGCCGATCGGAAGGTTGGCGGTTTGAATCCGCATGACGGGGTGAGCTCCCGTTGCTAGTCCCAGCTCCTGCCAACCTAGCAGTTCGAAAACATGCAAATGTGAGTAGATTAATAGGTACCGCTTCGGCGGGCAGGTAACGGCGTTCTGTTTAGTCATGCCAGCCACATGACCACGGAAGTGTCTACGGACAAACGCCGGCTCTTCGGCTTTGAAACGGAGATGAGCACCACCCCCTAGAGTCGGACACAACTGGACTTAATGTCAAGGGAAACCTTTACCTAACATAAATAGATGTTGTAGTCTTTTTTATATAGATGCCAAGAAAACCTAAGAGCTTTTTCGATAATGCCGATTGCATCTGGACCATTCCAGCTGTTTGATATTTGTTGCTAGGTCCTTTAAAAATATTGTGTATGATCATAACAGCTTTGCAGATAAATACAAATAAATCATTAGTTTCCATATTCTGGTGTGTTCTTTGTATTAAACTGCAGGTCAGGTGGATGGCTTCATATGCACATGTTTTAAAATAAGTCCATCTCTTCCTTTAAAGATCAGTTGGAATAGTCACTCGCTTTTATTTCCATAAATTTGATTCACTGCAGAATTATATCTGAAGCTGTTTTGCAGTCTGAGTTGATCTGAAAAACAATTCATTTCCCTGCAGTCTTTCCCCTGCCTGCAGTAGCCTGAGAGAGTGACAGAGCAGTCCTTTCTGTATAAGTACCTCTTTCTCAAGCTTGTCCTCAGCCCACTGCTATGCAGGATCAAAACAGTAGAGTTACCATAGCTGTGATATTAATTAAGCATTAATTAGACATTTATTGCTGAGTGACATTTCAGTGCCATTCTATTTTAATTGCGCGGATAAATTATACTTGTTCCCTGTAATTTAGGCTAGTAGATATCCTAAACATTGCTAACATATGCTAAGCACATTGGTTGTATCTTTAAGCTTACTAAAGATATGATTACAGTACTTCTATCATCTACTTGTGATCTAAGTAGCTAAGTTTTCCAGCTGCCAGCATTTATAAGATCCTGTCACTTTGGGGACATAAAAAAGGCCAGATATTTCTAATCAAATTTTTTTTTTTCATTTGAACCAGGAAGCTTTTTGATAGTACACTAGATAAAATAGTATATGTATTGTATGTTCATATTTCCAGACAACACTTTCACATGCATATTTGTAAGATATCCTTATAACTATCTTAATATCTAGGGCTTGAAAATCTTAGCTGCTAAGCAGTTTGAAATAGGGATTCATTCCTGGGCAGAGATGACATGAGAAATCTGATATTGTCAATGTCTTTTTAAAAAATGGAAAATTCCAGGGCATCATTATATCAAACACTATAAACATTCTACCCAGGTTTGCAAACATCCTACCAACAGTGGGAAAAACTCCTAGTAACTGAGTATCTGTGAGTCCAGAAATCAATAACTGTTGATTTACTGCAGTCCTAGAAAATCTGAATTTGAGAATTCCATTAAAGGAAAACTATGTCAGAGCATGCATGGATTGTTTAAAGCAGGTTTGGGGAACCTATTGCTGTCCATATTTTGTTACATTCAATTCCTGTAAACTCTAACCAACATTTTCAATGGTAAGGAATAATACGGGTTGTAGTCCAGTAGTATCCAAAGAACTACAGGCTTCTTAAATCCTGAAACAATGCCTAAACAAGCATTAAACATTATTTGCAGAAACAGGCTTGCAGCCCTAGGCAACTCTTGGATTATTGTACATTCATTGTATAACAATGTCTGCTGTCACTGATCCTGTATAGGATAGTCCTTGTTTACCCTCATGCTTTACAAAGAAGATTTGCACAATTACCTTCTTTTGTATTGAAAGGTGGTATGAGGATCATTAAGAGATTGCACATCTTGGGACACGCTTCCACTGCTGTGTAGGAAAGGGTTTTGTGCACGTATCAATGTATGAGCTTCTCCACAAGGAGGAGGTTCTGATTGGGCCTTTTCCAAACCAGCCAGGCAAATAAGCAGTAGCTAAACCTTTTCATGGCAGGAGCATAGTTGATTTCTTCTGCTCCTTCAGGGCGAACAAACCTGCATAACTCTCTTCGTGTGTTCTGTTGACACGTGGCAAAAGTTCATGTGAACTAGTGGCATAACATTGTAATTTTAGCATGCTTGTAGAAGGCAGTCATATGTACAAAGCAAGATGTAGAGAATACATGGAATAGATTTTATAGAGAATAGTCCGTTGCTCTTAGGTGAAGATTTGATCCCTCATTAGGCAGTACATAATTGGTGTCTATCACTATCACATTTATCTTGGTGCACTTGCTGCATTTTTCAGTTATAGACTTGCACTCCAGAGTCTTGACTGCATTCCCTAGGAAAATTCTGAATTTTGTTAGCTTGTCTTCCAGTAGTGGAAACTTCTTTGGAAAGATACACATCATGTGGCAAGGGGCTACTGTTGATGGTGCTTCCAGATTAGAATATTAGCTGATTTTCCAGATGTCTTTCCTCTTTGTATATCATAGCTGTAAAGTGGTATTTTTTTTCCTATTACACATACCAGTTCTGATTGGATCTGGCTGCAATAGACTGTACCTCAATTCAGTGACATTTTATTGGTTAAATAAGTGACCCAGAATTCTACAAATATTGTCTGTGACCAGAATTTGCATCCTAAAAAAAGCTTTCAAGCACCAGACTCATAAACACACTGATTTATGAATTATTAGCTTATTTTGATGATTAATTCACATGCATAGCATTCACAAGTCATGCCATGGACATGGTTCTTACGAAAGTGGTTTAATTTCAGAGTGCACAGCACACTGAAGGACTGGTATGTATTTGTGTGTATGTGTATGTGTATACACACAGACACACACACTACTTTCTAATTGAAGCATATTGAGCATTCTTCACTTAATGAAATTATTGCTTTCAAGTATCAACTTAAAGCCTACCTCTTCTAGTGGGCCACTCCTCTCTTGTCAAGTGCAGCTTGGTTATAAGTCACAAGATAAACTGAATGGTAACCTTCCAATCCTATTTGTTGATTGCAATGTGCTGTTCAAGACAATGGAGGCTAGTTAATTAACTGTGGCCACTGTGGCTCAGTGGTTAAGATGGTGAGTCAGAGGACCATTAAGGTCGGCATCTTGGCAGTTCGAAACCTGGGAGTGCAAGCCGTGTGATGGAATGAGCTCCTGTCAACTTGTCCCAGCTCCTGCTAACCTAGCAGTTCGAAAGCATGCAAATGCAAGTAGATAAATAGGTACCACTTCGGCGGGAAAATAACAGGGACTTGAAAGGAGCCTCCTCGGGCATCCCCTGGGCAACGGCAAATCCTCGCAATACAGAAGCGCCTTGGCAGGTGCTTCTGACATGAAGAAAAAAAAACCTAGTTAACTAGCAAATTGGTTAACCTAGATTTTTTTTTTAATCTGTTTAGTCATGTCCGATTCTCGGAGACTGCCTGGATGAGTCCCTGCAGTTTTCTGGGCAAGGTTTTTCAGAAGTGGTTTGCCATTGCCTCCTTCCTAGGGCTGAGAGAGAGTGACTGGCCCAAGGTAACCCAGCTGGCTTTGTGCCTAAGGTGAGACTAGAACTCACAGATTCCTGGTTTGTAGCTGAGTGCCTTAACCACAACACCAAACTGGCTCTCATAACTTAGATGTACAGATCTTCAAAGTTGTGGGTGTTTTTTCTCAGTACAGTTCTGCTGCTCCCACTTCAGCTAATTATGTACAATATGAAGATTTTTCACAGCTTTTGCTCTTTTTTCCGTTTTTGTTGAAAACATCTTTTCCACTATTACAGGATGCCAAATACTTAGTATTGTATTTACCTGAAAAGAAAACAGCGCTGTATTTAACATGCTTGCCCCCCACCCCACAAAAAAGCACACAGAAAAAGAATTAAAAGCATGGGCATAAATTCTGTGGAATGCCCTGCTTTCGCACTTTGTAGCCAAAGGTTGCCAATAAAAGCTGAAACCAGCATGGAGATTTCACTCTTCCCAATAAATGTGTGCACATGTCATACTTGTGTATATATCTATGTATGTTTGTATATATGCCCACCAAAAACCATATCCCAAAAAGGACAGAGCCAGGACAAAAAAACCCATTAACCACTGTTGATTAAAGATAATGAATTATAAACCTTAGGCAGAATCCCTGGTGACTGCATGGATAAATGCTCCCCATTTCAGTTTGTTTCCAATAATAACTTGTAGGACTTCCAAGGACAGTTGTGAAATTTATTTGACCTTGTCCATCTATCTTATCTGTTGTCTTCAAGCATAGTCAGTTTTTTCTGGTACATCATCCAGTCACAACACATTTTCAGAGAATGTGAGTTTCTACTAGTTAGTCATCTCAAGTGAATTGGCCTTTATTTAATCCAGGATTGGTTGATTAGTGTTTTTTTTTTTGCAGTCCATTACTTTCATAGTAATGATCTCCCAGTTCCCCATACTAAGGTATCTATTTTCTTTTTCTTGCTCTTTCTGAATTTCCAGTTTTCACAACTATGTTATTAGACCATTTCTTTACCTTTTATATTTTTTTGTCATATAAATGTTCTTCATGGTCTCTAAGTTTATCTCTGTCTTCTTCCCTAATTAATCCTCTAATTAATATTTCTCCAGCACACTGTCCATTTTTATCTAATTTTGAGTCCAAGAAAACAAAACTTCTATCATCTTTACTTCTTCACCATTAGATAAGAGTCCACTAAGCATACCAGATGATAATTGTGTTTGTCTTTTTAATATTTAACATTAACCTACATTTTTCTTTTATTTTTTACTTTAATAAATAACTCTACTAAGTATTCTTTACTTTCAGCTACCAAAGTGGCATCATCTGCATATTTCAAATTGCAATATTTTGGCTTTCTATTTTGATTCCAGCTGTCATCTCTTCCAGTCCAGCCATTCTTATAATATAGTCACTGTATAAATTACACATATTTGGGGAAAAAATGTCTCTTTGTCTCACCCCTTTCCCTATTCTGAACCCCCGTTTCTTCAGATTCAATTTTTACAGTAGTTTCCTGTTCATTGTAAAGTTTCATTAGAGAAATGAGATGTTTTGGCAAAACCACAATCTTAGTATGTTCCACATTCTCAGAATGTGGGATGATTTAGATGCCTAATATATGTGGAAAGTATGCAGAGGCCTTGCTACAGTCAATAAAGTAAAGGTCATCCTCTTCCTCATATCTTACATTAACTCTCTGATTGAGTGTCCCTCTGCCTTTTTTCATTTGAGCATTGTCCATTTATGGTTCTATCCTTTGCATAAGGAATTAGTGCAGTAGCTGATAATTTGCACATTTTGCATGTCCCTTTCTTTTGAATCTCCAGGCCACACAGTCTTATTCCATACTGTTTATCTAGAGCTATTAACATTTTAACTGCCTCTTCTCTTACAGCCTTAAACTGTTCAACAGGTGTATCATCTGCACCTGTTCTCCCATTTAACAGCTGTTCTATTGCCAATCATACTCCACTTTTTAGTAGAGTCACTTCCTGAGCATATTCTCCCTCTGGAAATATTTCTGTCATACCAAAATCCCATTTGTAAATAATTTTAATATAGTATTTCCATTTTTTAATCTCATTTCCATTATTAGATCTCTTCCACAGTTATTCTTTGTATACCTTTATACATTTTTTGGTGATATCTCCAAGCATCTTTTAAAAAATCTCTAATGACCTTTTATTATTTCCCTCTATTTGTTGACGTTCTTGATTGAGATATCATCCCTTGCCCTTTCTTCACTGATGTGGGAAGTCTGTGTTCAGCAATTGTACATCATTCCTGTTCCCAACAATATCTTCCATCTCTTTTGGATATCTTTGGCTTCCATCTGTCAGCATTAAGTTGGTATCCTTTGTGCCACTTCATCATTCCTTTTCCAATAGCTTTTTCTATTATCAGCAAATACAATATGACCCCCTCAATTAAAAGATAATTATTTTGGGGAAAACTGTGTTTATTATAAAATTGTGAGCATGAATTGAGTGTTTACACAATTAAATTCAACAGATAGGGTTGAATTTGCCCAGTAGAAATACCTTGATTACATTTATCCTAAGGGGGTAACTGTAAATGAGGAAATGTTCCCCGAATGAGCACATCTAAAGGAAAAATGCCTCCTGTCTTTTCTCATCCCTGACATGGATTATCTATACCACATTTCATTTATGCAGAAAGGAATAGTCACTGCTCTTAAATGTAACTGCCATTTAGATTAAACTATGTCTTATTTTGCATCAGTGTACAGAAGGGTAGCTAGATGACCAGATATAATGAATGTGTATTATTTTGTATGTCACCTGGAATTTGAACGCTTGGTTGATAATCCTGAATTATTTCTAAAATGACAGAAGTGTTGATAGGCTTTATACTTTCTCCTATCCTCTCCTGCACATTCTCATACATATTAAATAATCCTTCTACACACTTTGTAACTGTATTTTACAGCTTAGATAAATTTCTAAAACTTTATTTAAGGTACAGGTGAAGCTGAGAGAAACCACATAAGGCCTGTCAGCATAGTCTTCATGTATTTGATCCAGTGCACTGTAGATTAGAGTATTATGGCAGAATAATGCTTTTGACATAATGAATTTCTTAGTCCTAAGGGTGCCAGAAGTTTCCACACGTGTTTCCAGAACAAAGTGTAATGCGGTTTGCCAAACAGGAGTGGAAGTGCCCTGCTTTAACATTTTTTGCTTTGGCCTGCAAAACCTGACCAGAGTGATAATAGTTCTTATACAGGATGGCCAGCGTCACTGTGATGTATTCGTGGATCCCCAACCTTTTTGGGCTAGTAAGCACATCTAGAATGTTAAGAATGTGTGATAAGTGCTGTCACAAAGTCGCTGCCAGGGCATGGCTGGTCATAAAACAACTATTTCAAAGAAAGTAAACTATTGGGGTTGCTTTCTTTCACCTCCTCTAGTCCCCCAAGAATGCTTATCTTTTTCTGGGAAAGAGGGCACAGTTCCAGACAAATAACTAGATTGCGGGTCCCCGTCATCTGATGGGTATGGGACACCTGTGAGTCCCACCGTTATATTTGGGAAAAAGGTGATGCTGGAAGCTGGTGCTTAGTTTTATAATATGCCAGGCTTTTTTTTTTTTAATGTAAAAGTATTTTTTCAAAAGTCAGGGGAATGAGCAAGGAGCACAGTGGATGCCAAGATATATCTGCAGGCACCTTTGTGACCATAGATAGCAAGGATATCATGTTGGAAGTGTCAGTTGTAATACACAAAAACAAAAACATGTTGCCCTTCTGTAGCATGGTTGCATCCCTGTTACAGCTAGCAGCAGTTTTACTGAGCTTGCCAGTGCATCTCTGCAAGTCCAGGTATATTTTAATTCCTTACAATTTGCTGAGCATGCTTTTATTTAGGTATCACCTGCATGCCAAGGATAAATCATCAAGGCATATGAGTAGATTGTGATAGCTCTTGAGTTATGGAAGTTATGGAAGCCTGATTAAATTTGGGGTATAATATATTTTCTGGCTACTACTCAGTAACTCATGCAAGGACAGGCAGGCTGGTACTCTCTAGTCCTTTTGGTTTCCAATTCCTATCAGCCTTACCAGTCTTGGTGAATGAATAAGGATTGTGAGAGTTGTAGTCCAAAAGACAGGGCATCAGGTGGCCTGTCTCTTTCTAGTGCTGAGAGACAGTACACAATGTTTTCATTTTCTATTGTGTCCTGGCTTAACTGCTGTGGCATTTTAACATTTGGTTTTATATTTCTACTTCTTTATTTCCTATGTGCCTTGAACCATTGGATTGGGCTGTAAAAATTAAGCAACATACATTCATCATACATTTTAAAAATTTCTTTAATATTTTAAACATTTAACTTTTTCTAGTGTATGAGGGTCAGTTATCTACTTGTGGCTTTGTCTTTTACTGGAAAAAACTAAAAGTTTGGATATATCGTTACTAATGATCAATTGTTCCTCTTTATAATAGGATGCCAAGGTTCTTTTTTTTATAAGAATTTTATTAAGTTTCAAACAAAGATAAAAGCTACAGAAAAACAAAAAAAAACTACAGAGAAAAAAAGGAAAGAACTAAAAGAGTGTAGAAACACAAGAGAAAAAATTTCAAAATTACAAAAAGAAGTGACTTCCGACTTTAACAGCAAGGATATACAACAATTTTCCATAATCAATCCCTTACTCTATATTAAACCAAAATCACAGTATTTCTATAAATCATTTCATTGGCACATTATAAAAATCACTAAATATAGTTGCTCCCTCCCCTTATATTAAAAGAAGATAAGAAGATAGATAGATAGATAGATAGATAGATAGATAGATAGATAGATAGATAGATAGATAGATAGATAGATAAAAATAAAAATATATATCTCCATCCTTCCGTCCATCCATCCATCCTAATCAACTTCATCCCACAATGATAACATTTATCATTAACTATTCTATTACTATTCTATACATTCTATTACTATTCTATACCTTCTATACATTCCTGTCTACTATAATAAAGTATTCTACTATTCTGTACATTCCTGTCTACTATTTTATACATTCCTGTACTATTCTATACATTCCTGTCTACTATACATTCCTGTCTACTATAATAAAGATCAAACTAAAAAACATAAATTGTCTGCCATTGTACTTGATAATACAATTTTAATAATCTTAATCCAAATAATTAAAAATCAGCCAAACCCTAAAAGCAGTCCAGATAAATATTCTTAAACTCTTATCTCACTTCAAAATAAACCAGAGCATTTACATATTGCCAGAATACGCACAGATCTTTTTTCTTAAAAAAAACAAACAGCCCAACTGCCTCCCTCAAAAACTCCGACTTCACTTCAGGAGACCTCCCATACATAATAACCCCTTCTTTTCCATGCTGTTCCATCAGAAGATCAATTTCACTTGCATACAAACTTGGTAGTTATCAGAAAGAATCTGTTTAAAATGGTTTGAGTTTAGTTGATTTAGTTGAACTGAAAACCAACTAAAACTCTTCAAAACATATTAAGCAACAAAAGACCCAATAGCCCAAGAACAAAAAACAGAGGAGTTATTTACAACATACAGTGCAAAGACTGTAACAGCCACTATGTAGGACAGATGGGCAGAAGACTAGTAGAATGCATCCACAAACACCAACTAGCAGTCAGAAGACACAATGAGAACTCCTTAATCTCACAACACATGGACAGACTCAACCATAGTTTCAACTGGGAAACCGTGAGCATCCTAAACCAAGCCAAATCCAAAAATGCCAGAGAATTCCTGGAAGCCTGGCACTCAGACAAAGCAGCCATCAACAGACACATAGAGGTAAACAACATCTACATATCATTCAAAAGAGACAATAGAAAAACCAAAAGATCAGTACACTCCCTTGCCAGCAATCAACACCCAGATATGCAAAAATCAACACTAGGATTAACACCAGATGAACCATTGAACAGCACAATACACCCTAATGAAGGAACTATTAACTCAGGTAATCAACCAAGCAACAAACAACAGCCCAATCAAAGAACTCCCAAGGAGAGAACAACACCCCCACCAACACAAGCAGGGCAAGCCACGGTATATAAACTGAGAGCAAGGCCCACTCCCTCTTTGCACTGAAGATGTTGCGTAGTCTGGCAATGAAATGTCTGCAAGAAAACAACAAGGCTCAGGAGCACCAAGGACTCCACAGTTCAACCCTGAGCTACAAATATTTGCTTCAATTCGTACATAGTGATCCTTCCTCCAGTTTTTCCACAAAGCAATAAACCTATAGATAGGGTAGATTGAGAGTGAGCCAATCTACCAAGAAGTCACTCAGTGACCTGCTCTAGCTGTGGGTAGACTAGAATCTGGGTCTTTTGCCCTCCTAGTCTGGCATCTTAACCATTGTAGCACACTGGATTGAGGAAGGTAGTTTCACCTTAGTGTCTTCCAAACGTGTGACATTCATATCTTTAAAAGACTTGTTTGTCTCCTGTGTTAGGAATCTCATCATGTAGAAATTCTCCAGTGTGCAGTATTGGTGGTCTGTTTCAGAAAAAATGTTGGACAGAAAAACAGGATATTTGAGGCTGTTGCTTAAGTAAAATTTTATCATTGTTGGAAAAGCAAGGACTAGAAGAGCATGTCACATTAAATCCAAGTGCAGTGTGTGCTGATTGGCCTGTTGAAGCATGTTGCTTTTGAGCAGTCTATTATTTTCTCTCTGGCAAGTATCAGGATATGCCTTTTAAAATGAAAAGCCGAGGGAGGAAGCACAGAGACTGAGAATCATGGAAGATTTGCTGATGTGCCAGATCTTTAAAAGCCAGAGGTTAAAAGCTCTCCTTTTTTAAAATCAGAGTTAGATTAATTCATAGCTGACAGATAGATACACTTTGGAGATTCTTAAAACTCTGCCACCAAATATAAAATGATGAATGTTTAAAAGCTGGACATTTTAAAATTGTAAATTACTGAAAGAAAAGAGCAGTGGGCAGATAAAATTAATTTCTAAGATTATGCTGAGACAAATGTTGCAACGTATGTGCAACATATGTGCAGGCTTTTCCTCCTCTTCCTCCTCCCCATTACTGTATTTCCTTCATGGGATTGTTGTTGGATACATTATACAAGATGCTTGACTATCTGAAAAGAAGTAGCAGTCATTATTATGCCATCTAGGAATTAAGATCCCCTTTCAGTCCTCTGATTTCTATTACAGTCCTTCCCTGTTATAAGGATGGGGCCGCTGAAGCTACACAGAAACTGCTAGGCCTTTCTAATGAATGACTAATCAGTTTTTATTCTGTTTAGTCTGGACAGTTCAATGAAGATATGATCCCAACAGTGGGCTTCAATATGAGAAAAATCACCAAGGGAAATGTAACTATAAAGGTAAGATTATAAAATATCTTGACTAGATTTCAAATATAGTGTTAGGGATACTGTAGATGAGATTTCTGGACATCCAGGCAGATTAACAAACCGAATTAACAAGAATTAAAATCTATCTGCTTCTTTCACATGCAAAGTCATACTGGCTGATAGATGCTGAAATAAACTGACCCTTTTGTCTTTGGATGCACTGATGGATGTTGATGAAAATTGATTCGGAGGAGGTTGGGAGGTATGCAGCGAAGACTTAGCTATAGTTTTGAGAAGGCTGTGGCATCAGGAACTTCTGTAGATGAAGGCAGTGCGTCTTCTTGTTAAAGCAGCACAGGGCCACTGGAGGGTATAGCCAAGATCTGTCATGCCACCTGAGTGGGTATTACTGAAACAGTGGGCTCTTTTCAGTGGGCTTCAGATGGAAGAAGCGGATTTTCAGGGCACAATGGATTTAGTCATTTTTGCAGATGATTTATGGATCATTCAGAGATTGTTTTTCTGTAGTGCAGGATCTAGAATTGCAGCTGAGAAATCCATTTTCTGGGATCTCTTGGTAGCCCTTCAGATTTATTTTCCTTAGCTATGGTCCATGGAGTACATGAGGACAATTGTACCTGAAATAAATACCCAAGAAAAGTAGAGAGGAGAGAGTATGGTATATGTAAATCAATCTATTTGTAAGCTCTCACATCCTCATCTTGACTCATCCTTTCTGCTTCTCCTCTCGCTATAGCTCTGGGACATTGGAGGTCAGCCTCGTTTTCGTAGCATGTGGGAGAGGTATTGCCGTGGCGTCAGTGCAATAGTGTAAGTAATTCTTGCCTGCATTCTACGGGTAACTCCGGTAAGTAAGATGTGCCTGACGCTTCTTCTATAGAAGTGGCAGGAATAATACACAGAGAAAGTTGGAAACCTGCAGTTTGTTCTAACTATTTAGCTACAATAGCTGGGTGCATGCTGGGCATTATAACAAATTTCTGCCTCTCCTCATGACAGCAGTGGGCAGGGGGCCTTTGCCCAGATTTGTCTGGTATGCTAGTTGTGCCCTTTCCTGGACCACGAATCTCTTCTCATGGTCACTCAGACTCTAGTCACCTCACATGTGACTAGACTATTGCAATGCACTCAACATGGGGCTGCCCTTAAAGACAGTTTGGAAGCTGCAGCTGGTCCAGAATATGGCAGTGCAGGTAGTTATGAAGGCATTTTTGTACATCCATGTAATACCTTTTCTGCGCAAACTGCACTTGTTACTAGTAAGCTTGTGGGTACAATTCAAGATACTAGTTGTGACCTATAAAGCTCTTCATAGCATAGGGCCTGGGTGAGAGACCAATTTTCTCCCATTCTTTTAGCCTGTCCAGGAAGATCTGACAAAATAGGCAAAATATGGCAAATCCTATAGTTAAAATAATGTCACCAGATGGACTTAGGCAACGTGCCTTCTCTGTTGTGGTACCTGCCCTGGGGAAAAGTATCGCCCTTCAGGTTTGAATCGCCATCCTTTAAACATCCCTTGAAGACCTGGCTTTTCTCCTAAGCACAAGGTTAAGAAATGTGTCCACCATGGGAATTTAATGTGTTGTTACGTTAATCCATAGATCATTGTTTTTTTTCTGTTTGAATAGTATTAATTGTTTTACTTTTTATGCTGTGCAGAGTTGCTATGAGTTGAGTGGCCTATAAATCTGATTAATAAATGAATAGATAAATCTTTCAGAAACTCTGATCAGAAGCAAGGTGTGTCAGCTTGTCGCTTAACTTTTGTGTTTCAGAATTGTAGCATGAGATCAGGAACAAGACTGTTTCTTGGTACAAGGTGTTTTCTAATGTTACAAGTGCTTGATTGGCCAACAGAGGTCATCTAAAATATGTTGTTCTTTGTCTTTAATTTTTAAAAAACATTAATTATTGTGTTGCATATATTTGTGGGACCAAGTTGTGTTGACTAGTTTGTTTAGTATGCCAGAAACTAAAGGTTCATTCATCCAGAGATTCAGACAATTTTCTCTGAAGAAAATACAGAATTGATAGATTCAGACTTAACACATAAAGTTAGTCCTCGGGTTGCAACCATTTGTTCAGCAACTGCTCAAAGTTACAACAGTGCTGAATGAGTGGTAGTTATAACTGATCCTTGAAGTTCCGACCATTTCAATGCCCCTGTGGTCACATGATCAAAATTCGGGCGCTTGGCAGCCCAACTTCATTTATGACTGCAGGGTGCATTTCAACTCCCCCACTCGCCTATCTCCTCCCATCTCTTCCCTTTTGGCTGCCCTGCACTCTGCTGCCTACCCCTGCTGCCCCCGCTGCCCCCAGCTGACCTTCACCATCTTCTTCCTCCCGCTGCTGGCCCTGGATCCAGCTGCTGGGTGAGGATGCAGATCTGGGATGCACGTGCAAAAGGAGCAGGGCGACGGAGGGAGCTTGCCAGGCCCTGCTAGCAAGGAGGCAGCAGGATGGAGCTGGTGGAAGTGCCCTGTCTTCTGCCACTGGCATGAGAAGTGAGAGCCCGGAGGATATGGAGAGCATAGCGGGACAGGACAGCTAGGCATGGCATGCTCTGTCGACAGGCAAGGCAGGCGAGGTGGCGGCAGCTCCCCAGGCAAAGGTGGCAGCTGTGTGGGAGGCACTGCTTGGGTTGGCAGCGGAACTGGAGGCAGTGGAGGGATGAGAACTTCCCAGAGGCATAGCACGTGCTCCGCAGCTTCCATTGGAAGCACTTCTGGAGAATTGGCCTGCAGGCTTCAGTGAGGGGTGGAGGTGAACCCAGTGCTGACAAAGCCTACCTGCAGGCCCTCTGCTTGCTCTTGGTCCAGCCTTCCTCCTGCAAAGCCTCGTGAAGGGCCAGCAGCTTCCAGTGTGAGCTGCAGAACATGCGCTGGAGGCACTCCTGGACAACTGGTCCATGGAGGCTGCATGGAGGCCTCCCAGTGCTTTGGGGAGGCTGTGTGAGGGCCTTACAAAGGGTCAGCAGCTGCCTCAGCCAGGCGTGCCTCATCAGCAGGAGGAAGAAGATGGTGAAGGTCAGCGGGGCAGGGGTAGGCGGCAGAGTGCAAGTGGCCAAAAGGGCAGAGATGGGGGGAGATAGGTGGGTGGGGGGAGTTGAAGCACACACTGTGGTCGTAAATGCAGGCAGGCTGCTGAGCACCTGAATTTTTACTGTGTGGCAGCAGGGGCCTGCAGAGACCGTAACTTCAAGGACTGGCTGTAACTACCATTATCCAGTGTTGTCATAACTTCAAATGGTCACTGAATGAATGGTTGTTAAGTGAGGACCACCTGCATTTCTCCTCCCATATCAACTATTTTTTAATGTCTGTTCTGCAAGCAAATTCTGTTTCTTAATCTTAAGATATTTTGAGTGTGTATTGATGATACATCTAATGCTGAAAATGTCCCTCTATCCTTTGCAATAGGTGTACTCTTAATAATAATGTCCTTGGAATAAAGAAGAGTCTTTCCTTAAGTCTTTCAAGTCTTTTCTGATATAACTGCTGGATTTTCCTCATATTCATTCATAGTGATATCTATTGACACCCCACATAGGCATCCAGTAGAAGTATAATGAGGTCATGAACATCATAATACTGTATGTCATGATGACATAAATCATATATAGTACATAATGCACATCATTTGCACAATAGCGTATGTCTGACATCACTTCCCCTACTCCATGGATACCATGACACATCAATAGAAAGGGGTGATTTGTATTTTTTATAAGACAGTATTTTTATGGGATCCTAATGTTTGCTCTACGATTGAACTGTAAGCACCCATAGTACAGAATATTCTTATAACCATTGGAGGTACTTTCTTATCTGTACTGTTCTCATATGTTATACATAAGGAAACCACTTTTGTATCAGGATACTCTGACACAAAGAGTTGCTTATAGACTCTACTAAGAGGCATGAAAGCTGCAGGAGGGAAGGTTCTGCAGGCTCTCATTAAATTCAAGCTCTGATGATAGGCTATAAGGCTGAGTTCTTCCTGGCAGCTGCAGATTTTGCTATTGCTGAAAAGATCTCTTGTTTTGTTCCTTTTAATGCTGCTTTTCATAAAACCCCACTGGTTCCTATGATATGTGGACAGAATAACTTTCATCCATTCTGCTTTTTTGGAGAAAGTAGCTAATGATGTTCTCCTTTCTGAGACTCAGAACGGTCAAAGCTTCCATGCAGTTGTCAAATTCTCCACTTCAGACCTCTCAAACACTTCTGGAGGTCTTAGCAGTCTACTTCAAAACTTTTTTCTTCAGCACTAGAATCATAATCAAAACCAGCACTGTATTATAAAAATCAAAGACTGTAGGGTAAACCTGATAGGGGAAAATTAATAGATCTTTCCTGTGACCTGTGACCTGATTCTTTTAACCAGAACACTGTGTCATGGAGTTGAGTTCCTTCCCCAAATTATACTTTCAAAAGATATACTGTGTCCTGGTTTCTATATTATATTTTTAGAAAAGGGGAATTGTTAGACAGATGTGTACACTATAATATAAGTAATGTAATGTAAATATAAGTAAGCAATAATATATATTATAGAGTAATGTGTACTCTATAATATAGTAAAGGTAAAGGTTTCCCTTGACGTAAAGTCCAGTCGTGTCCGACTCTAGGGGGCGGTGCTCATCTCCGTTTCTAAGCCTTAGAGCCGGCGTTGTCATAGACACTTCCGGGTCATGTGGCCAGCATGACGACTCGGAACGCCGTTACCTTCCCGCCGAAGCGGTACCTATTGATCTACTCACATTTGCATGTTTTCGAACTGCTAGGTGAGCAGGAGCTGGGACGAGCAACGGGAGCTCACCCCGCCGCGCGGTTTCGAACCGCCGACCTTCCGATCGACAGCTCAGCGGTTTAACCCGCAGCGCCACCGCGTCCCTCACTCTATAATATAAGTAGCTTTAAAAAGACAGAATGTGTGCTTGGGAGGCAGATGCTATTAGAGTTTACATCGTTCAGAAACTTCCAAAGCATTTTTTCCCCTTCAAATCCAAAATGCTATACACACACACACACACACACTTAAGATGGAATCAGTCTCTTCAGAATAATAATGTAGGACTGGTCAACTTGTTACTGACAAGCTATAACTCAGATTTCTGTCTTTGTTCTGATAGCCTGCTATGTGGGAAGGAGGGAGAGATATGGGAGAAAATGCTATAGACCCATAAACAATTGGCATTTGTTTCTTCCCTGCACTCCCATGGATTACCTCTAATTATCTCCGAAGGACTCCCTTGTCAGAAAAATTCATCACTGCTCATTCATTGTGAAGTTTTGTATCAACATTCCCCAATCAGGGCACTCTTCATTGTGTCAACTTCAATTCCCAGAATTTTCAGCATATAGCTATGCTGATGGGGAATTCTAGGAATTGAAATCCACATAACTGAACAATATCCAGGTTGTGGAAGGCTGATTTAGAAGGTTCAAGACTGCACTTTGGTGAACCTACACCTTTACCCATTGTCCCTCTACTTCACCCATGGCTTGTTTTTCCCCCTCAGAAGTTAGTGCAACCCCCAGTAGTGGCCAATCCTTCTATTGTTTTTGCAGGTGTACCTACTAGATTAGCTCTGCTTTACCTGTGCCCCCCTTTCCACATAGGCAAGCCAGTAGATAGCAGTCTGTGCCCTCATCCACATATATTGGCTAATGTTACAAAATAATTCACCATCCACACCCCATCAGGTAAATGGGCTGAATCTGGTTCCTGAGCCAAATTGAGTTTTGATCCCTGATGCAATGGATATCAATATATGTGGCATTGTATAAAATAACATAGTCAAAAAGATAGGTTCTGCATGCTAAGAATTATAAGGCTAAGCCCAAAGATACATACCTTTTGCATCTAGTCTATTTTTTGATATTAATAGGCTGACAGTATATATTTCTTTATCTCTGAAGATTCCTGGATTTCTGCTTCCTCTGGACCAGATTTTGGGCTACTTCTCAACTGGGTTTGTGATGACCAAACCCAGCTGAGTTCATGTTTGTTGAAAATTTTGTACTGTATATTGTGCTTCAGTTGGAGTTATATTTATTGAATACTCCTTGAACACTCTGGATCTTCTATAACATAAAAAGTGAATGTAGGAAATCTGCATTCATTGTCCTATCTTTGCTGCCTGCTGGTTTTTTTAAATGGAACTAGCCTAGCACATTTTGTCTAGTGAATAATTGAACATAGATTTAAGTTTGCCTGTGGTGAATGAAATTGTTGTTGTGCAACCAACAGTTAGATTAACTGACTATTGAATTACCCAAGACCTTATCACTTTCCTTTGGGGTGGTTGTTGGTGGCTGCAGTTCTAAAAAGAGCCATGGATAAGAATTGTCCAATGAAGGAAGAGAGATGAGCAAGTTCAGGAAACTGTTGAGATGTAGTAAGTGTTAAAACCTAGATAATGGCAAAGATTCTGTTTTCTTGGCAGTTTAAGAAGCTGATAATAAATGAGTCTTAGAATCCAAAATTTTAACTATATTGGATGTATCTATAAATGGTATCAATAGCTTAAATAAAGTCTTGCCTTCGTTCTCTGCTGTTGTCTTTTTTTCTAGCCCTTAAGAATTTTAACATCTTTAATAACATCTTACGGAGATGTGATTAAGAATCTCTGACAAACGCTGTGTCTATACTGTACAGCTCTTCTGTGTGATTTGCACTTTTTAATGAGAAATAATCTTCGCACAAATATGAATGTAGTTTGTATGAACCTATCCAGCAGTAGGGTGGTACATATTTCAGAAAAGATTGAGAAGAAGTGCTGTTGGATCTTGTGTAAGTACCGCACTTCACTGTTATTTATTCAATCAGCCTAATTTTTTTTTAGGCTTCTATGGTGCTGCTTTAAGAAATGGGCTTCTTAAAGCAGTGATGGAAGACTAGTTGCTAGGTGTTGCGTGAGATCTGAAGTGGGTCTAATGTATTCTTTTCAAAGAGTGTACAGCTCTGCCTAACCACTTCTACTCACAAATTTCATACATTGAAGCACATAGCACAAATTTGTAGCACTAGGATCCTAGTATCACTAGGAGAGTAGTCAGTTTCAGAACCTCCTAATGTATGAGACAGAAAAAAGTATTAACTAACTGTTGAACTACTCAAGGTAATGGGTAGGGTTCTGTAACCAGTCAATTAATGAGACTCTAATAAAATTTCAGAATAAGCCATCTTGTTTGCTAGGGGCTGGTTAGCTGATGTAGTACTAAACTCCTACGTAATAGCTTAGGCTGCTACCTGCAACTGCTTCTGTCATCTTTCCAGCTCAGTAGTAATGTCTTGTTTCATTCTAGATACATGGTAGATGCTGCAGATCAGGAAAAGATTGAGGCTTCAAAGAATGAACTGCACAACCTGCTTGATAAACCACAACTCCAAGGCATTCCTGTAAGTTGATCCAATTCTGGAAAGGCCAAAATATATAAAAGTTAATCCATGTGATGGAATGAAGAAAAAATCCATCTGAATCTAATTCTCAAAAACTACAGACTAGATTCTGGAACCAACTGTTCCTCATTTTTGTAACTGTCCCATTGTGGTGCTGAGAAGTTTCTTTCTAGGTTGTATAAGTTTTGATGGAAGTACTATACTTAAAAAGTAATGGGAAGAATCTACTTTTGCAACATTGGAGGAGATGGGTACAGTCCTCTTGTTTGGAATGCAAAAAGAATAATATCAAACAATTAGCTCCTGGGAAGTAAGGCTGAAGATTTATAATGTAAATAGTGCTTAGTTTTTAGTACATCCACAGTTAAATATTCTCTCCTTGGGACCACATTGATGTAGCTTTCTTCGCAACAGTAAAGAAGTAGTTTGCATTCTCTTTTTCCAGAATGGTTTTATTTTTTACACTTTAGCCTATGGCTCTGGAACTTTCTGATGGTTTCCCATCCAAGTACTAACCAAGCCTGGCCCTCCTCAGTCTTTTAGAAAATAGCCAGAGTTAGGTAGGTGCTGCCACTGGCTACTGTTCAGTTAGAAGATACAAATAACACATCGTATTATTGCACACACATTGTAAAGATATATATGAAAGTAAATGCATCATCTCTGCACTCCTCTGAAATAAAATCTTGCCCACAAGGCTCCTATTTTTTTAGTCAGACAATGAAATAGCCTGGCTGAGGCAAAAGAATTATGCAAATACGTAATAAATATTTGCAGTTATGTTAAATATATGGAGGTGGTCATTTCATTTGCTTCTTAAATCCAGCTGCTACACGGAAACACACTGAGCTGCCTTTTTAAAGATCTGTAGCTTCCATTGCTTTCCAGATCCTTCAACTTTTTTATGCCAGTAGAATTATGGTCTTTAGCAAAATAAATGAGAGCTAGATGTCTGTGCTAGAGAGTTTAATGGTCCAAATTTTAATGAGAATAGCTCCTGAAATTAGGAAGTCAGGAATTGAGTAGGGTCCAGTTAATATTTTAAAAGAAAAAACAGTGTTATCAATCAGCATGCTGCCAGTTGAACTGGCCCATGGCAAGGATTGCCAGCGGTGAAGTAATTGCAAAGAAAAGGAGTGGATACTCATTTTGATAGCTAGGTTTTAATAGCATATTTGGACACAAGACAACTTTCTGTTTATTGGTTAGAAGAGATGTATTGGTTGCCCCCAGGGAATACATTTAAAGGTTAATCAAATGCCCTCCATGAGCATTTGATTTTTCCCATGAATGTCTTTCTAAGTGAATCACTTAAATTATTTTACATGGCTGATATTGCTGCTCATATCTGCATTCAGGCTTAAAGCAATGCAGTGTTTTGCTTCTTTTATATATGGCTTTATGAAGCCCATATAGCATTTTAGAAATCTGGTATTTTTCATATTTGTAGGGGCATCTGCCCTATTATCTTGCTTCAATGAAACTCTTTCAGCCCAAGTTTGTTTTTTTCCAACTTCATGCTTGGCAGACTTTTCCTGGATTATAAGGGGAATTCTTGAATTCAGAAAGTGTATTGAAAACATTGGTGCACAAGATTTATCTTGTTTGAACAATGGAGTCACTTCAGACTGTTCCCATGGCTTGTTGCAGCTTGCACGTATCAGACTAAGAGCACTGACCTTGAATTCTCTTTTGCAGGTCTTAGTTCTCGGGAACAAGCGAGATCTGGCTGGTGCCTTGGATGAGAAAGAACTCATTGAAAAGATGTAAGTGTTTATTGTTGTCTTCAGTATCTCCAGCTTGGCTGGAGCCCCTCCTTTGCAGCAATTACTTGATTTTAGTTTCTTGGAAATCACATCTGGATATATTCAGCATGATTATGTAATAAGAACAATAATAATAAATTATATAAAAAGGCAGAATAAAAATCTAATAATAATAATGATTATGATATTGTAAAATTATGCTGCTTATACACCACCCATTCCCACCAGCCTAAAAGATATAAACAATATAAACATAAAATACTCCAGGAAACTCTACGTAAGCTGCACTGATCATCAATTGCGCTTGTTGCCAGTTAGCCTCCAAGTACAATTCAAGGTTCTGGTTACCCCCATAAAACCCTTCATGGCATAGGGCCAGGTTATTATGTCTCTGATTGTTTCTGCCCATCCAGTAAGATCCAGCAGAGTGGGTGTGCTTTGGGTCCCCTTGATTAAACAGTGTCATCTGTTGGGGTCTTGGAAGCCTGCCTTCTGAGTTGTGCCTGTGCTCTGGAATAGTGTTCCCCAGAGATCTGCATGGCTCCTACTCTGATGATATTGAGAACTTGATTGGTTTTGCAGGTCTTGGGGCAGGGTGGTAAGTAAGCCCCTGTAAATTTTTGTTTGGCATGTGTTATATGCACTTTCTGGATGCATGTCATTTGTTGTTTTTTTCCCCATTGTTCTGTTTTTTATTATGTATCTGGAGTCAGGTGTATTTTAAATCAATGTAAATAAATAAATAAATAATTAAAAACCTAAATCCATTGTATCACTTGTTTGGCCCAGAGACATAATATATAACTAGCGATCTTCAGCATAATAATGATACCAAACCCCATGACAGCAGATGACCTACTTCAGCAGCTTCATAGAGATGTTAAAAAGGAGTGGAAAGAGGAGACATCTCTGAGGCACTCAACAAAGTAGAGGTCTCTGGATAGGTCTCTCCTCTCTCACCAACTGGAACGGACCCTTCTGGAAGGAGGAGATCCATTGCAGAACAGAGATGGTTCAGAAGCATATCATGGTCAATGGTATCAAAAGGTGCTTCGAGTTCAAGGAGGATTGGACTCCCCAGATCTGTCCAAAAGTCATCCACAACACCGACAATGCATTTTCCATGCTGTATTGTGGCCTGAACCTTGACAAACAAAAGTCTATATCCACTCTGTCTAGGATCCTTTGCAGCTGTAGGATCACCACTTTTTCCACAATCTTTCAGGAAAAAGAAAGTGGAAACAGGTCTATAATTGTCCAATGTTGATTTGAGCAAATCTTTCTGATTGGAGGCTCACTACTGCCTCCTTCAGATATGACAGAAACATCCTCTCACTCAGACAAGCATTGATCCAACCCACCAACTCATGGGAGGCCATAACTAACCAACCCACCACCTCATGGGGCAGGGATCCAACTGAGAATAGCAAATCTAACATTGCAAAGGGCCCTGTCCATTTCCTCAAGACACACAATCTCAAAATGATTCCATAAAATTTCACAAGATGAGGCCGCAGTCATCTCCATTGGCACTGTCAATGCTGTGAAAATCCTTGACTGACAGACGCTTTGAAAATGCTGTGAAAATTCTTCACAGAGGCCTTTCAGATGGTCTTTGTGAATATTCTTCCCTAAAAAAAGGAACAGGTCACCTTAAAAAAGGCCAAGGAGTAGCCTTTGGTGGATGCAGTAGGAGTGACTTTTTTTTTTGTATTGCTAAATTATCACCACTTCTTCCAGTAGTGGTCCAGGCATCTCCTCTATTACTCATCTTGAACTCTTCAGTAAAGCAAGGGGCTGCAGTGGATATGCAAACGGGGGTGGGGGGGAGGTACTGCTCTGAAGCAACCAGGTCCATAGCCTTGGACATCCTTTTATTCCACTGGGCAACCAAAGTCTTGCTGAGTTGTCTGCCAGATTCTTGGAAACTCCCCAAGAGCCCTCTGAAAATGGACAGACCAATCTAATACAATAAGTCCTTTCCCACTGCAGTGGGGTTGCATTGCAGAGCTCCATGGCAATCTGAGTGTTCTGTCTGTGAAAAAGGGTGAAGTTCAATGCCCCCTCCCCTTTCAAGGCATGTCCTGTCTTCCCTGAGACAAAAACAGATCTAGTGTGTGACCACTCAGATGTCATGCCCTGGCTGAGTTGGGTCAGGTCCATGGTTGCCATGCTGGCTATGAACTCCTGGGCCACTTCATATTCCATGCCGAAGGAAGTTAAGATGAAGTCCCCCCACGCTACTAATCGGGGGAATTCCATTGCTATCTTAGTGATCAGGTCAAGCAGCCCTGGCAGGGATGCCGCTGTATAGCAGGGGGAGCAGTACACAAGTAGCAAGCTCTAGCCCAGATGCATAAACAAAGTTTCACATCTGGTTATCTGCAAAGTAAGGGTCCCCCGTGTGGGGGTGATGGGCGGTGATAAAAATATGATAAATAAATAAATAAAATAAGTAACGCCTCTTGATGCCAACAGAGCCTCATAAATTACAATAGCAACTTCCCCTGCCCAAGGACTGTGGCTGATGTCAAACTTGAAACCTGAGTAGGCAGATTCCTGAAAGAAGAATTCCCCTACCCAGGTTTCAGTAATACAAGCTAGGTCTGCCCTCTCATTCATAACCAAATCATGGATGAGGAAGGTCATTATAGACAGATGTTTTAAATTGCAGCAGTTTGAGCCCTTGGGCTCCAAGGATCTGGAACTCTGGCTCCTGGTATGAGAACTGAAAGCTGGAAGGGGGAAATCACACAAAAATGCCAGACGTCAAACATGCTTTTCCTGAATGTGGTCCATTGTCCGCTCAGCCTCCCTCATTATGTCCCTTTGCCCAGTCTATCTCTAACTGAGATCCCATTCCCCCATGATGAACCCTCACCCTCCCAGCCAGCACTGCAGAGGCCTCTGCAGACCAGTGCTCCACACCTCCACTCTGCTGGCACTACCACCTCTCAACTTATCGAGAAAATTAGATAGATGCGCCTGTGAGGTTACCTGAAGTAAAGGTCAACTTAAGAGGCTACCTTTTAAAAAAAGTGTTACTATAATATACAAAAAAGTAGAAGAAATTAACACAATTATTTGCACAAAATACAAAGTAATAAAAAACGAGGAGGAACACATATATAACAACAATAAACTACATGCACGCTCACACAATGGATTTTAAACAACACATTAAACCTTGTCCTTACAGAATCATATTGATCAATCGGTGTTTCCATTGTGTCAATAACAAGCCAGTTCAAAAACTCAGAGTAAGAGTATCTTCACCAAATCATTTTAATGATAGTTTGAGTATCAGCCCCAAAACAAGACAGCTAGAGTAAGCTCAAAGTTTCCTCAAGCACATTAGATATTTACCTTTACCTTTATTGGTGGTATTTTTGAAGAAATGTGGAGCATTCCACAAATTGCTGCGGTCCTGTATATTTTATTGTTGCATGTTTCTTTCCTCTCTTTCTCACATCAGAGTAATTTATTAAGTAGTATTTACTTTGAGTTTCAGATTAATCAGTGCACATGCTTCTTTTTCCCATTATTGCAATATCTTTTTTTTTTATCCAGTCTGATTCTTCCAATTTTCTCCTTACCAGCCATGTTCCCCCACTCAAGAAAGGAATTATTTTCACTGCAGGGGCTTCCTGAGCAGGGAGTCCTGTGATTTCTGGAAGAGGGAAATTTGCTTCTTAGGATATTCAGGCCTAACATCCACTGACCAGGCAGGATTCCTATAGGCTTGTACCTAGTTGAACATCTGATGGGAGACTATATGGTACTGAAGCTGGCCAAGGCATTCATTCCTGAACTTGTACAAATCTAAGTAACTGGATTTATGGGCTGCATTCTTTTCAGCTGTACATTTGCCATTTGGATGGCTTGCTTTCCCAGAGCTGCTATGAATTCATAGCCCTCATTGTTGAGAATCTTGGTTATAAAATGAAACTTAATAAGGGTAGTCATTTTAGTTTGCTATACAAAAAGCAACATAGAATTTGGTGGCATTTTAAAGCCTGCCAAATGTATTTGGTATAAGTAGAGATAATATTGTCAGATGCATGATTTGGCGGGGGTGGGGTAATGATTAAATTGTGTAATAATGTTTTAGTGAAGTTATTATATGAGTTTGCAAATCACCTAAGGCCTTGGAGAATGCTGTGCTCAAGAATAGTGTAGTTTTTTGATAATACATTGGAGTCTCTTTAGCCAAGAAAGTAGGTAGCAGTAAATAGGATTGAATCAACTTCTCTTCTGGGATACTATCCCATGAATCCATATAATAAAGGTGGTGTTGATGAATTTCAGGAAGAACAAGGCTTTGGGGTTAAGAGCACAGGAAGCATTACTCTGTATAAGCCATGAACCTGTTGTCTGTGGCACCATCATGGAGATTCAAGTTGCCTTAGAACTGAAATAACTGGAAAAGAACACAGTGACAAACATGCTGGACAGCACATGGCTTGGAGCATTGAGAAAGCACACTGATAGTAGGGTTTCTGGCCACATAGCTCCTTCCTTAGATTCTGTGCTCCATTGTTATCCACAGAAACACCACTTACTGAGAAAATTACAGTCCCTGGATAGTCCTAGAAATGAAAGCACTATGCACCCACACTGGGCCATAGAAATGCAAATTGCTGAAAGAAACCAACATAGTAGGTGGAAGTATGTGTTTACTCTTTGAGTTTTTCACTGCCTGTGCCACATGGTGGCAGCATAGGCAGGCAAGTATTTTTCATTTCTCCCTTTTCTGGGATTGGCTGAACAATGTTGTTGGCAGAGTTCATGTATTTCAGAAATTGTTTTGATAGTCATCTTTTCTGCTAAAATAAGGACAAGACTCAAGAAACAAGGACTCATTCAAAGTGGGCAGCTTAAAAAATAGAAGGGAATGAGAAGAAAGGAAGAAATACCTTCTCGTCCCAGTTCTGTCTGTGAAGCTAAAGAAGGATCCTGCTACCCTTATCGGGTTCCACTTTGCTTGCAGGATTCTGAGAACTGTTCTTTGGCAGTTTTCAGCATCCTGCAATAACAAACTAATATTTTGCCATAGGGGTGGTATAAGCTAAGACGATTGTATCTGCAGGAGCCCATAATCTTATGCAGTCCTTGCTAGGCAAATGAAACATTGGAATCACCAAATCTTCCCTACTATTTTTTTTTTCTCTTGGCAAGAGAGGTTGGGTAAGGAATGATGGGCGCTATTGTGTGCCAGTGCTATTAGTATTTTCAGGCAGCAGTAGTATCCAACATTTCTCGAGCTCTCCAGAAGAGGCTCGGGGGAGGGGGAGGCAGCAGGCAACATGTACTATTTTATTCCGCTATTTCAGGATACTTGGTATGCTTTCTGTGAATGTGTGAATGATGCCCAAGTCTCTGCTCATCCCATAAGGTTGCCTGTCTGAGTTTGAATGGCCTAGGTTTGGGGGGCATCTTGATCTCACAGCTGTCAGCAGATCCCAGCCTTCCTCAAGCTTTGGACATAGGCAACAATTGTTGACTGCCAGCTTTCACCCAACTTTGCAGCTTCAAAGTTAGGAGAGGGTTGACCACTCACCAGAAGGCAGTGTCATACTTGCTATGCTGTTCAAATTTATGGATGCTTATTTATTTACTCATGGAAAGAAGAGTTTGTCATTTTGATTGCACCCTCAGGCTCATAGGCTTTTCTGGGATAGCACATAGCAGAGTTCATATTAGTCCTATCTAATCGTTGGATCTTTCTACAGCATATTATGCCACCCAGAGTCGCCTTGTGTGAGATGGGTGGCCATATAAAATGTAAGAAATAAATAATCAAATAAAACATTTTAATCAGGTATGGCCATTAGGGCTAGTTCAGGCAGTCTGCTCCATATGTGTACAGTAATGGGATCATGTCTTCCAACCATACCAACAATGTGCAAATATGACATCTTTCTCACTTGTCTGCCTCTGGAACACATTACCAGTTGGAATTCATCAATCTTCAATGTTTAAGAGCTTTCCTATTGTTATTGTTATCCATTTATTGGATTTTAGTAATGGAAAGCTATTATGCCTGTTTTTATTATTTATTTTTCCTTGTATTTTATTCTGGAAGTCAGATTAAAATGGCTTTTATTTTTAGAGGTGCCAAAATCTTCACAAAAGGTGTGAAGCCTGTGTACGTAATAACTGACTCTTATAGGCCTAAATCAGATTGGCTGTGGGATATCATTCCTGAAGTTTTAGTAGACCCAGAGTGGATAGACATGATAAGTGAGGAAGGCACAGTCTCACTGAATGGTGAGGTCATCATTCAAAAGGAAAAGTTCTGAATTCATTCTCTTGTCATTATTTATGAAACTGCAGGTTGCTGGGACACATTTTATCACTCTTCTTGGTCTGGCAATGATCCTTTTTGTGCAGTGTTTTTTCTAAGACTTCTGATCTTTCATGCTGTTATTTCTCTTTCAGGAACTTGTCTGCCATCCAGGACCGAGAGATCTGTTGCTATTCAATCTCTTGCAAAGAAAAAGACAACATTGGTAAGTTGGAAAGGAAAAGGCTGGGAAAGGTCAGGCTATCTGACAACTTGAATGGTCCTGATGAGGGTTGAATATGCAGCAAAACCTAAAAGCTTTTAAGGAGACACCTAGTTACTGGTTTTGCCCATAATGTGGATATGTTCAGCCAGATCAGTTGAACTCTATAGTCAATTTTATGAGGGTTCTGTTTGCCTTTGGGATTTCCATTCATTTCATAGCGGAAGAGGGAAAAGTTCAGTCACATGGCTCCCCTTTACCCTCAGTAGATTCTGGTGGGTTGCAAGACTGAATCAACCAGGGTTTGAGAAAAGATCTTTTAGCTGGGCAAGACATCTGTGCATTTCATTTTACCTGCAGGTAAGCAGCAGAAAGTTTAGCATATCTTCCTTTCTTCTTGATGGTCATAAATTGTTACCTTCTCTTTGACAGACATCACCCTACAGTGGCTTATTCAGCATTCAAAGTCCCGGCGAAGTTGAGAGCTCTTTGGCCAGGTTTTGGATCGGGAAGATGCGATTGTAAAAGCCAGGCGCACCTCCTCCTTTCTCTTTCCCTATCTCCTGCTCTTTCCATCCCTCTTGCCCACCTCTTTTTCCCTAGATGGGTATTTTTAGGGGACACCAGAATCCTCTTCTGAGATTGAACTCCTGTTTTTATTATAAAGAAACTGTCTGCCCCCTCCTCTCTTTTGCTCCTTACTCTGATTTTGGCACTGTTCTGTTGTCGTCAGTGTGTGTACAGTATATATATATATAAATATATGTATATATATTTTAATTTTTTAATTTAAGCAGTTATACTGTTACTAAATGGGGCCTGTCGGCTGTCAAGGCGGCAGCAGCTAATGGATGGGGTGGTAAAGTACCAAATGCAGTATTGGGGATGTCACGAGCAGCCACAGAACAAGTGGGATCTTGCTGGGAACAGAGCATGGCTTTGGGTGATATTCTCCCTGCAAGATAACTCACTCCTTCCATCTTTAGCACCTCTTTTCTCCTTATGTGTCTGGCATGATTGTGGGGGGAGGCATCCTCAGGAGAGCCTCCTAGAGCAGTATTCACATTTAATCGTCTGGTCCAAGACTTTAGGGAAGAGCCAATGCAGGTTTTTTTTCCCTCTGCCACTGAATCCTTGGAGCAATGGCCAGTTCGGTTGTTTCCTAGTAGGCAGGAGGTGCAGCCTTTCAATCTGAGCTTTAACTCTCATTCAACTTGCACTTGAAGATACAGAACACCATCTCTTGCTGCTGCTGTGTTTCAGAACCATACCTGGTATATGCTGGATGCGCTCCCTCTCGTTGAAAACCTGTAAGGCAGCTTTCTTTGCAAGGATCAGGAAATTTCCCTGAATGGAAGCAGGCAGTGCATTATGTACAGCCCGTGACTATGCAGATGGCCTAGGATTCTAGCGTCCTGCCAGAGTGACTAGGTCTGGATCACCAACATTCACAGAGTCCATGTTTTTAGGCCATCCCCTCCCACAGACTTCTGTGGATTGTTGAGGAACAGAGTGACTTATGCAAAAGTTCCCTTCAAAGCCCTTTGGGCAAGACAGAGTTCATAGAATGGTTCACTCAAAGCATAGGCCTCATTGTGAATTCCAGAGCAGAGAAAGTAGGTAGAAGAAGCTGTCTTCTACCCAAGTTCAGGATGAAGCACGAGGAGCCAGGATTCTTTCCCAGCTTTCTTTAAGCTTAAGTCCCTCCTCCTCCTTCCACTGGTGCACCAAAGATATGGAAACCTTGCTTCTCAAACTTAGGGGTGAAGTTTTAGGATAATTTAATAGAAGAGGGAATTTCTTTCTATGGCACCAGGGTTTTGTGTGAGAAGCTCCCTGGATCACAGCATGCTTGGCTTTCTGGCAAAGGCCATGATGAAAAGATGGAGAATTCCTGGCTAAGGGAGGTCAGACTAGGCTACTGCTCCTATGCTTCCTCTCAGATCACTCTGTGACTTAAAGCAGCTTCAGAGAGGTCCAAGAAGTGAAGTTATGGAAAATATTTAAAGATGCAATAGGCTAATACTCCTTCTTGTAAAGATAGTTGACTGCTGGCCATGGGGTGGGGGGGTGGGGAGGTTGGCTATCTCTCTCCCTGTCCCGTGTAAGCTATGGACAGGTGTACAACTGCAGGGCCCACCCTGCCCTGAGCTGCTTCCCTCAAGAGGGGAGGGTGCTTTCTGACTGCATCTTTTCTTTTCTCATTTTCACAGAACTACACAAGGAAATATTTTACTTTTTTTTAATTTAATCAATTGTATAGTGTCATTTATTCCTTTTTTAAAAAACATTTTTGGCTCATACTTTGACCTTCTCTGGGAAACAAATCTTGTAACAGTACTTTTTTTGGCTCAAAATAACAATAAATTAACAATTTTATGTTGGTGGTGGTTGCACTGTTACCTTTTTTCCCTCAGGTGGTTGTCTATACTTTCTTTTCCACACTGCATCTGAAGATTTGATTCTTCTGGCATCCGAAGATTTGATTCTTCTGAGGGTTTTTCCCCCCCCTATGGTGGAAGAGCAAAAAACCCTCTATTGCCTTGAAAACAGAGACTACAATAATACATGAAAGAGTTTCTTCTTGAGGTGCTGCAAATGTCATTCTAGTAGAGTTAGGAATGTGCCAACCTAAACTTCTCCCAGTATAATTCTTCTGGTAAAGATCTGACACTTTTTTTTTCTGGATAAGTTCAGTGAGACTTCACCAATGGCATTACTCTCCAGGTATATCAGACTACAACTCCCATCATTCTCAGCCAACATTCTCAATGGCCATTATGGAAGTAGTAGGCCAATAAGGGGAATAAGTGGAATAACCTGGTGTTAAGAAACAGATGTTTAGCAGAGACAGCAAGAGAATGTTTGAACCAATTAATAAATGGTCTCTTGCTTGGAGATGAGACATTGCTATTGTCTTAGCTGTATTGCACTTTGCCAGAAATTTGTTTGTGTTCCATTAGACAACACGGTAGTGTAGTTCCATTTCTGGAATGTGACTTAATTTTTTTTATTCTTATACCAAACAGACTTGAACACTCTAATAAAATTCAGTATTTTGA
Source organism: Candoia aspera (assembly GCF_035149785.1). Taxonomy (NCBI): domain Eukaryota; kingdom Metazoa; phylum Chordata; class Lepidosauria; order Squamata; family Candoiidae; genus Candoia; species Candoia aspera. The sequence continues at coordinate 34,919,710 of NC_086155.1, forward strand.
CCTTAATTTAAGGATACCTTCTTATTTTCTTCCAAGTTCTGATCAATGATAACTTCAGCATTATTTTAGAATCTGATTCAGGATCAAGCCAAAGAGCTATACTGTATAACTAATTGGATGTCTCTGGAATACAAACAGGAATTGTCTGAGAGAGAGCTAAAACTCTTAGCCCGGCTAGTGTGACCAGGGATTATGGGAATTCTTGTCTAAAACATCTGGAGGGCACTGGATTGCCCATATCCTAGCCCAGCTTCTTTTCTAACCTGATGCTTTCCAGTTTTGTTGGACTTCTGCAGATCCTCTGTTAGCATGATTGGCATGTTTGGTCTTGGGCCTTAAATAAAGGTTGATTTGATTTGAGCATGATTGGCTGCTTTGAATGTGGATTAGTCCCCAAATCTGGAAGACTAATAGCCACTGAAAATCCCAATACATGATCTGTTTGCATGTTTAAGTTTAAATCTCCCAAGGAATCTCCAGATTGGCTTGTGCCGTTGAAGAACCTCCTACAACTTGCTATGGAATCTCTGCTTGCTGCAGTGGATAGTGGGATACATTTGACCATAAACTCCTGTCTACATAGTAGTCAGAATTCACTGCCTCCTTGCATCACCTATGAATATTCTAGCTCATGTCCTCCCCTGCAGCTCCATTCTTGCACAACTGTGTATTGCAAAATAAAATTTTGGAGTAACCTATCAGATGAGTTGTACGAGTGCCAATAGAAACAGTTCCCTTTCAGTGATGGTGCCTTGGTTGTAGCACCCTGTCCCCAGTCTGGTTCTTGTTACAATCTTTTCATCGCCCAGTGACTGCTCATTCTTCCATACAAGTTCATAGTTAAACTCCTCTGCTGCTCTCTTCTTACCTTTATGCACAGTATAGGCTGGGACAAAATGACAGTACTTCAAATAGCTCCCACATCTTGTGAACTATTGGAGTATGATTGCTTTTTTAATCTGATGTCAGCAACTATGCAAATCATGAAATTGATTCTGCCACCTTACTAGGATCACTCCAGATACTTTTTATTCCAACAGTAGCAAGTCTGAGCAATTCTGATGGAAATAGCTACCCTGTGCACTTGCATACATTTTTTTTTTGGGTGGGGGAGTGGATTTGAATGAAGGTTACCCTTCCTGGCCCCAACTTCTTTGAAATGTTCAACCCTTTCCTTTCTTGCCCTCCCCCAATTCTGCAGTATTCCAAGCAGGCTTGGTTGATCTCTTTTTTTCCCACTCTCCATTCCCCACCCCCAGTGTTCTGACCAACCAGGAGCTGTCACAACAAGTCCAGCATTGTTCTTGCTTGGCCCTTGCTCAGGGGAAGCCAGCAGAGAGAGCATAGTATGAATAGCAGCTCCCATCCATTCCTCTGTTGTACTGTTAGATATTCAGGTCACACTAGTGCTTTGGCTGCACACCCTTCAACCATCCTGGTAGGGCTTGGATCAAGAGTCATGAATCCACGCAGCAGCCTCCTCTCGCTCTGCATCTGTGTCATAATTGTTCAGGCTTGCTTCAATCACTTGGAATATTTCCAGCCCATTATCAGCTTCTATGTTGGCAACAAGTATGTGTTAGCTTGCATGTACATAGCTTCCTGGGTTTTTTCTTACACCGGAGGGGCTATCATTCCCACCAACCTTACTAGCTTGTGGTTGGGGAGATGGGAGTTACAGTCCAGCATCATCTCCACCACTGATCTACAAACTGATCCAAATAAAAATGGTTGAGTCAAAAAGTTTTTTCTGATACACTTTTATGCAAAGGCTAAGTGGAGACTAGAAAGGATGTGTCTGGTTGTATTGCTGTGATCGCCAGAATTTGGAGAAATGCAGATCTATCAAACCATTGCTGTTTCTCCCTTTTCTGTGACTCATGTAAAGCTGCTGGTACTGCTTCATCAACTCTAGCCCCATTGAATTTGTTGAAGTGGGTTGAGTATAGGTGATGTACATAAATAAATTAAATAAGAGCAAGTCTATGTGAACAATTCCTTTCTTCCCTCCCATTCCTTGTATTTTGAATATAAGCCAAAGGAGACAGTGCAATAAATTAATATATTGTGGTACAAGGATCTAGCAGCTTTTTGAGAATGCAGGAGACTCACAAGAGGAATGTCGGGAAAATCAAGCTGAGATTGGAGAGTTAGCTGAGTTGAGGGAGAACTGAGAGGGACAGGGTTTTTTTAATATTGCCCTTGTGTGGCATCTTGTTTTGTATTCTCACAATTTTTGAAACTTCCAGGCTTTCTTGAACCGTGTATTTACTATGGCTCAGCCAAAAAATATTCATGGTCCAGAGCAAAGGGGCTGCCCCTATTTCTCAGGAGAGGGAGAATATCGTAGCCTGGTTGGTTGATGAGAGATGATTCCTCAAGAGGCAAAAAGCACGGCTGCCCCAGGCATTCTTCTGTTTGCTAATGGGGGCAGCAATCCAAACATCACTTTCTTTGTACATAGACAGAGGCTTTGTCTCCATGGCAGCAGGCCCATGAAGGGACTGTGGGTGTCACTCCCTATACAAAGCCCTTACTGATCCCCCTGCAGCAGTTGCGGCCCATCCCTTAGCAACTGCCTCCCTCTCTCTGGGATGGGACATTTCTCGCTTCTGAGGGTGCAGTCCAAAGAAAGCAGAGAACGAGTCCCTTCAACTCTCAGCACAAGCTGAGCTGGGACTCTCTTCACAGAGAAATTAGGGGAGGGGCACCCCTGAAAGCAAAGAGAGCTGCAAGCCAAGCAAACACTCCTGAGAAGATGCTCATTTTATTCTGCAATTATCCCTGTTCAGAGACAGACCTCTGGACCAAGCGATATTTTGTGGTCTTAATAAAATCTGGGCCTCTTCCTGCTTATTTGAAAGAGTTTAGTCATTCTGCAAAAGACTAGCACAGGGTAGTAGAGGGCAGCTGCTTTCCTTGAGATGGAATTTGGGTAATGATGCCTGTGTTGGTGGTGTGGGGCAGATGTTTGGCAATTTCTCTGCTTAGCCATCGCTGTGGTTTTATTAACTATGTTAAGCAAACTATGGCTTAGTGTAAAGTATGAACCCTGTCAACAAGTCAGGCCATTAGCCCATGACTTTCTCTGACTCTTCTTAAGCAGCTTTCGCAACTGAGTCTTCTTTCACGCTATGGAAGGAACCGCTAGTGGTTGTAGCTCAGAAATACATCGTGAATGTCAGGCTTGTTTTCCCCTCCCCAATGTCCTTATGTTGTTGGGTAGAAGTATTTCCCATCACCAAGTAGTTGACATCTATGGGTAAGAACCATATACAGACAAAACACGTGCTTCTGGACTGTAACTTGTTCATCCCAGCTGCATAACTAATTGCTGTCATTTGGACCCACTGCTTAGTTCTAAAAATGAGAGAAAATTTATCCTTTTAAGGGAGAGGTATCCTGCTCCTGCACTAGCTATAGTTATAATACTACAACATTAGTGTTATGTATTAGATTTATCTGCCTTCATTCCTTTTAAAACTTAAGATGGTGTACCTGCTTGTCTGTCCTCCCTTTTATCCTCACAACAACTCTGAGCTAGCCTGGGTTGAGAGGTAGTGATGGAACCCAAATCACCCAATATGCCACATGGTTGAATTGAAGCTTGAACACAGTTTCCCCAGTACTAGTCCACTGTGTAAGTTTCAACATGTGTAGCTTTTGCCTGAATGAAAATGCAGTTTGGGGGAAATCATGTTGTGACCTGTTTTGGTATTACACAAATACACATGGTGGCAGACAATCTACTTTGGAACAATCAGACAAATTCATTGATACTGTGGCATATCCAACCACAAACTAGCCAACTGTGTTTTAGCTTAGTGAGTTGAAAACAACCCAAGCCATGTGGTTAGTCTATGGTTCAGTATTGTACAGTCTCAAAGAATTGTGTTGATTGGTTAAGTTAATCATAGGAAAGCTTGTCTTGCAAAGACAGCTGCTGAGAGTAAGAATATCACTAAAGTGGATCCTGGGGCAGATAAGTTCTTCCTCACTACAGATCTTCAGGCAAAGGCTGGATAATCACTTCTTGGGGATACTTTCCTGCATCAAACAGAGTACTGGATATTAGACTGTATATCCCTGCGTATCCCCTTCTAACTCATATTCTGTGTGGAATGCTGACTTTATAGGGACGTAGAAGCTACTAGCAACTACCAAGAATTCTGATGTGAAAACTTTGCCTTAAAATACTGGGTAGGAAGAAACTGATTTTGTTTCTTATTTGACACATCACTGTACCTTTAAGACAGGGTGAAAGACATACGGTTTTCCAGATATTAGATTCTAATTTCCATCAACCCCAGTAATAATGATTGGAGTGATTGGGTATTGTAGTTCAGTACTATCTGAAAAGTTATCCTGTACCTTTAAGAGCTCCGTAATATTCAAGGCAGTTGACAAGTTAAGCATTTCCCATCTCTTCATTTCTGTGGCAAGAACAATTTCACCTGCTGTTGTGCTGATAGGAGTGTTGATAGGAGATAGAGCTCAAAACTCCGGTGGGTGATATGTTGCCTACTACCCCTATAGTTTAAAAACCAATAATGGGTTCTTCCTGTCATGTGCTGTGTTAAATATTGTGTACACTGCTGGAGGGCTGGCCAAGAGAAGGGGAAAATAGTAAAGAGACTGCACGGCAGCAGATGCTACTCCTTTAGGTGTTCCATACTTATTTGTGGGGCTGCATTTATTGCATTCTTTCAGAGGAATGATGGTTTAGAACAGCCTTTGCCAATCTATCAGGAGATGATAGTAGTTGTGGTCCAACATGTCTGGAGAGGACCAGATTTGGAAAGGCTGGTTTAACAGCACCAAGAAATAGAGAAGACTAGAAAATAGCTTGACAGAGGCATCTCATGTTGCTTAAATCAAACTTGCTGCTGCTTGTGTTACTTATGCTTCACCTCTTGTCTGTGTTCTGTTAACACTGTTTCTTTCATATAGAATCTGTCAATAGGGATTGATGAATGAGCTTAACATAAGTAAGCTTTGCACACCAAAACTGCTAAACATAAACTTCCCTGGAGGCCAGGTTGATAAATAAACAGTTCCTGCTTTCCATCTTGTGTGTTTGAAGAATTTAGATTATACACTGGTCATATTCCCCAGCTGTTTCCTGCAAGTGCAAAAAATTACAATGAGAAGCTCAGTGTCCAAATCCTTTTCATGTGGCACTGGTGCAATAAGGGTAAAAGCATAGACAGATGTCACTATGTCAGTTGCCCACAAAAAGCTGGGCAATACTATGTGGTGACAAGATTCATTATTCTGGTAAACATTTCACAAGCTATGAGAAATACTATGTGCCAGACCTGCATATATGGAGGACAAGTCAATGCTTCAGCCAGCCATGCTTCCCAGGAGGGTAAATTCTACATCTTTAATGGCCACCTGGACACTCCAGTGTATGTGAGAAGTGGAAACCATATATCTGCTTCCACTGATCAAAGAGTTTCTACTTTGGGTATATCAGGGCTGCTGATAAGATTTATATATGAAGTTACCTAATGTTCTAAAAGAAGATTCATTAAAATCTGAGAAAAAATAAAAATTCTTGTAGAAGTACCTACAGAGTTGGGGGAGGGTAGTGTAAAAGCCCTTTATGTACAAAATGCCCCAAATATCATATAATTCTGAAAGTACTATATGTCTTGGGCCCCTCTTGAGCAACTACTGGTTTAAAGAGAAAACTTAAGCTGGAAGAGGGACTTTGAAGCGCTGTTGAAGTTGGCTCAGTATGGACAGGTCACTTGTAATTGTTGGCATGAAGGTGGAGACTTTCCCATTCAGGTCTTGAAGGATACCCTAACTCCTAGGGAAGACTTGAGGTCCTCCAGCTTGAGGTCTGAAGGGATGCCCATTTGATGTTCCTCCTTCCATTACAGTAGGGTATTCTTGGCTTTGTTTTGCTTTTTGAAGGTTCTGCTTCCCTTTCTTCAAAGACTATTGTTTTCCTCATTGAGATTGTTGTCAGGAAAGCACTGCTCTGTAAGAGATGCAGGACTCTGAGCCTGTGTCTGTGACAACAGGAGACTTGCCTGCCTACTGGGGCAGGGGTTGGTAAGGTGCCCTGTAAAACCCATGGGGCTTAATAGTTTCCACACCAGATACATAAATCATCCAGCATTTTTACGGCTTTCTCAGGTGGGATGGGGGGGCAGGGGGTGGGGATGGGGGGGCAGGGGGTGGGGATGGGGATGGGAATGAGTACGGTCAGCACCCTTATGCTAAGGTAAAGAACATAGTTGAAATGAATCAGAATTCTAAGTCATTAGAATGGCTGTGACACCTTTTATTATCTGCTCATCCCATTGTAATGTTGAGATCTCACACCATTAAGTTTAGCTCAAGAATAAGGGTTAGGAAAGCCACCTATGTTTGGCTCAGAAATAGGCAACATGCTAAACTACAAGATGTTAAATGAAATGTGTGTGTGCGCACACACATCTTCAAATGTGGAGCAAGGGGGGCATGTTCCTGAGAAGGATAAGTGAAGAACCCAAGGATCACCCAAGGCGTGAAGATCATCCCAACTGTCCTAACAGTCAGGAACCACGCTGAGACGAATAAGTCTCTAGTGTTTTATTACTGCTACATTAGATAGAAAATCCTAACAAACTGCTCAACTCCTCACTACTACGCATGCGTTTTCCCCCCTGGATAGGTGCCCCCTCCTGCTCACCATCAGTGCTCATGACACCAACTGCCAGCTAAAGTAAGGAGGCATCTATATTGGGCAGCAGTGATATAGGAAGACGCCAGAGGCAGGTGATCACTTGGTGAAGTGATGGTAAAGGCATCATTTCATATTGTGGGAGAGAAGGCAATGATAAACCACTCCTGTATTTTACCAAGAAAACCACATGGATAAGATAAAGTGATTGATGATGATGAGCACCTCAGGTTGGATAGCATTCAACATGCTACTGAGGAAGAACTGAGGATCTTTTGGAGTACAAATGGTATTTATGATATGGCTAGATGAAAGTTTTTTGGGACATCTAGTTGCTGATGTTGCTAGGCAAGTTGAAGTTGCAAAAATAGAGTTACAGTGACAACATGGAATGTAAGAAGCATAAACATAGGAAAGTTCAACACAAAGAAGTGAATTGATTACACATTGACATCTTGGGCATCAGCAAATTCAAATGGACTGGGATTGGACACTTCCAGTCAGAAAATCACACTATTTACAACTCAGGACCTGAAAAACAAAGAAGAGTGTTGCTTTCATAGTCAGAAAATATATAGCAAAGACAATACTTGGGTACAATGCAGTCAGTGATTCCATGATATCAGTTAGGCTTCCTAGACAACCCTTTAATGACAATTATTCAAGTTTATGTTCCAACCGTTGATGCAGAAGAAGGGGAGCTTGGCAAGTGTTACAGTCAAGCTCAACCTGAAATTGACAGAACATACAAGGAAGATTTGCTGTTTGTCGATAGAGACTAGAATGCCAAAGTTGGAAATATTAAGAAGGAAAACTTAGTTGCACTATACAGTATAGCCTAGGAAACAGAAATGAAGTAGAATGACTCACAGGTGGTCCTCATTTAACAACCACTCTTTCAGCAACTGCAAACTTACAACGGCACTGAATGAGTGGTAGTTATGACAACCTCATACTTAGGGCCGTTGCAGCATCCTTGCATTCACGTGATCTTGATTTGCGTCTTCCCTGCCACCTTCCCACAAGCAAAGCCAAAGGGAAAGCCGGCAGGAAGTCAGAAGTCATCATGTGAGGTTGTCGCTTAATGACCCACACGCTGGTCCTCACTTAATGATGGCAACCAGGACTGCTGAAACTGCTGTCACTAAGTAGCACAGTCACATGGGGTTTTTTTTTACTTACAACTGCATCACTTAACAACAGAATTTCCAGTCCCGATTAGCATAGTTAAATGAGGACTACCTGTACCAGTTTCTGCCAATCTAATTATTTCTTCATTGCTAACACAGTCTTCATACAACCAAAACAACACCTGTCTATGTAGACATTGCCAGATGAAGTATACAGACAGGGCTGCAACTGGGGGGGGGGGGCAAGCGGGGCATGTGCCCCAGGAGCTGCACTGAGGGAGTGCCAAAATGACAAAATCCTCCCTCACCAACCCATGGGGGGTGGGGGGTTGCGGAATCCATGTTTGCCCTGGATGACACAGACCCTAGTTGCGGGCCTGTATACAGAAATCAAATTGACTATATCCACAAGAAGGTGGAAGAGCTCAATTATAACAGCAAAGATGTGGCCAGGAGCTGACTGTGGAACAGATCATGAACTGCTCATGTGCAAAGCTCCAAGTCAAGCTAAAGTGGAAGAACAAAGCCAACCAGTTCCTGATATCATCTTGAGCATATACCCACCATTTTGAAGGAAAACATCAGCCATCGCTTTGAAATCCTGAACCTCATTAATAGGCACCAGAAGAATTATAGAATGAGGTCAAAGAAGTTGTTAAAAATGAATGTGAAAAGTGACTGCCAAAGACTAAGAAACAGAAGAAAGCAAACTGGATGTCAGAACAGTGGAAATTGACAAAAAACCTGCCACTGATGCCACAATAAATTAAGTGATCTGTATTAAAGTTCATCATGTGGCAGTCACCTGAAAGCATAGTTAGATCAAAATACCCAAATCACCTTAGTGGTCTTTTGTGTGAATTAAAAAACAAATAACAAAAACCCACATATAATATAACATACATGCAAACCTGGTGAAAAATCCTGATTTCTTGGTTGGAGAAGAAATCTAGTTCATACCATATTGTGGACAGATTCACTTTCTTGAGAGAGATTGACAGAATGAATAACTCTTCTACCACACATTTTGAATAAAGTGACTGGAAACCATTTTTTCTACTTAGTCTACTGGTTTATTGAGGCTAGGATAGTGCTGACTTTTGTACACAAAGCTGTCTCTGGGGCAGAAGTGAAGAAGAGGACAGTAAGGCCCTGCACCAGTGCAGAATAGGTTAGTGTGTACTATGAACCCTTTAAAACAGGTGATTTCTCTGTTTTTTTGAGAGGGTTGCCAGCGGGCCTTTCCACAGCATCTTCCCCATTCAGGACAGCAGCCTCTCTGGCCATGCTTGGGGTCAGGGAGTCAGTGGCACCCTTGGTAACTGTTCAGCAGAGAAGAGATAGCTATCTGTGATGCCTTGTCCATAAGTTGTTCTTAGAAGATGATCCTGGAACAAGCAGATGATGGACACCAGCTCCCACCTCTGGCGTCCAGCTATTTCACCAATCAGTACTAAAAGAAAACCACAACTTTTGGTCTTGGGAAAAGGTAGTGGAAGAATTGCTCTTGGTCTACCACTAGGCTGATTGAGCTTAGCATGGAGTACCAATGGCCCCCACAGGGGGAGGTGACTCTCGGGACTTGTCAAAGAAAATATTTGAGGACATCTCGGTTTTGATTTTGCTTTCAGAACCACCATCACTGGAAGTAGTTTCTTGACCACATTCATCGCAGCAGCAGCAGCAGCAATCCATGAAAGCCTGCCCCAGGGGTTTGCAAAGACACAGCAGAAGCACAGGAGTAACTGAACATTTGAAGAACAAGAAAAACTGGTTGACCAAGCTTAATAGGTCCAAGGTTTGTTTTGCCATGTCAGGTGATAGGTAGGCCACAACAATATTACTGACATTCTCAGGAATGATGCAGAGACCATAGATTACTGTCAGGCCAATCACTGTGCAGTTAAGCTGGCTCTCACACTGCCCGTGTTTACTGCTACGGCAATCAGTCTTCTCTGAGCTGCTGATCCTTCTGGTGACCAGCTGGCAGCTGACGGTGAAGAGGATGGGCAGGCAGAAGTAGCATCCAAAGTACCACCACATCCTGGCATTCTGATATGTGAGAACCAGAGAGTAAATTGACTCAGGCAGCTCCTGAAAAGGTTTCATGGTGCAGTAGTCAGACACTACACCAGAGACTGGTGAGGTGTCCTGTGCTAACTGCCAGAGAAGGAGCTCTGGGATTGAAAGGGTCATGGAACCCACCCAAATGACAGCCAGCTTGGCAATGATGGAGTGGCAGTGTTCAATCGGGCGGAGCTTGGCTTGGGGACTGGTAGCTGCGTGGAATCTGTCAATGCCCAAGGCACAGAGGCTGAAAGTAGTGATTCCCAAAGAAGACACCTAGGAGCACAACGAAGAGAGATTGTTGAAGTGAGATGGCCAAAGAGAGAAGTAAAAATTAAGGAGAGGAGAATGTTTTAGGGGGAATACAAACATTTTTCAATGTTGTGCAAAAAGATTTCAGATAGATAGATAGATAGAGATAGACAGACAGACAGACAGACACAGACAAAATAAACACTGTCTCTAGCATAGGAAATTCATCCACCGTATGCAGACTGATGCAGATCCTGAATTATGGCACAATAAAACATGATGTACAAAGCAGGGAAAGTCATTCCAGTCCCAAACATTTTTTTAAAATGCTCCAAGAGCAACCATACAAGTTTGTGAAATAATTCTCTGGAATAGATATAGCAGTGTGGGAGATGGCAAGTATCCCCAAATGACTGAAAAGAGGCATCATTAAATATCAGTGTCTGTTATGAGAACAATAATCCTATTTAATTACGTAGCTTGGACAGATAAACCAAGCCACATTTAGGGGATCAGCTCTGCCAAGGAAGGCCTGTGACTTTCTGATACATCAGCTTTTATTCTTGAGCATTTCCATGTGGAGTTGATGCTAAAGTTGTGTCTCACGCTACATTTCCCAAAATGTTTCCCTACATTTGTTTAGCTACAAGTATCAGCTTGGGAGCTGCAGCTTCGCAAAGATGGTTTTGTACAATTTAAAGCAAATGTTGGCTTTCCTTAACAATGAAGATATGAAAAAAGGCTTCAAATCCTTTGCTTACAATCTCTCTCTAGCTACTTTCCCAATTCTTTGCAATGTATGGGAAGCTTTGGATCCAATTTTGGTTTAACAAAACCAAATGTGTGGACACTGCTATATGGTTGGCTTTCCTAATTCTTTATTTGATGTTAAACTATTAAAACATCCCCTAAGCAACAATTTTGCCTCTGCTTCATTTATTTCAAATGCTTTCCCCTCTTCTGTATCTTCATCCTTTTTCTGATTCCTTATATCCAAAGTGGGCAGAAGGAGATTGAGATCCTTGGTGGACTTCTGAGGAATTTGCAATAGATCAGGAAAGGTATCCAACTCCTAATGATAAAAAAATGTTAACAGCAGAAAGCCCTTTCTCCTCCTCATTTAGACTCCTAAAATCAAGGAAGGGCTTGCAAGGAAACAGAAACATGTGAGAGTTTCACTGTGATACCAGGAACCATTTTGGGAACTGGTACATTTTCAGAGGCACTTTATACCATTTCTGTTTCCACCTTCCATAACTTCTGTTTTGCAACTGCCTCCATTTGGTTCACGTGAAAATAGGTCTTGCAAGCTTCAAAACTGCTTTGGCACTGTCAACATTGTTTGTACTTCAATTTTAATTTTAATCAACAAATGCAGAAGGGATGCACCTCTTATTTCTGTGAAAACATTCAATTTAAAAGAAGTATAATGTGATTTTGAAGTGAGTTTCTGCTGGCTATGGCATCTCTCTTTATTTGTCTTTTTTCAATATTCCTGTCTCAGCAGGTGCCAGCACATGGCTCAGAGGCTAAGCAGTTTCAAGCCTGGTTAGTTCTTGGATGGGAAACCACCAGGGAATTTCTAGTCAGTAGAAAGTTTAAAAAAACCCAGAAGAAGACAATGGCAAACCATTCCATATTAATGCCAAGAAAACTGCATAGATGCATCCATTTAGTTGTTAGGAGTTGAACTTGACTCAAGGACACTATCCCTAAATCTTCAGTGGCAAAAGATCAGGAGGAGTCTGTAACACCTTTACTAACCAATGTTATTAAAAGGTGTAATATACAGTATGCCACATCCACTTCTCAGTGTGTTTGCATGCCTCTCTCTCTCCCAGGATTATACATGTAATGGAATATAGTTGAATACACAGAAGAAGGAGGAATCCGAATTGCAAGTTCACCCTTGCTTAAAAAAACAAAATTGACCATCCCTGCAAATACTGTACAAAACTAATATGGAAGTGAAAGAATAGATGAGAATACTTTTCCCTTATGCATTATAGGATATGCTCTACCACCAAGAAAATCACTCTGTCAAAATGGATGTGTTCTCTAAAAGCTTTTCCCCTCCCCTCCCTTTATTCTATTCTTTGTATATCATGCTTTCCTGATCCACATTTTCCTATTTACAGAACACAATTAATAAGGAAAACAGATGGGACAGCCACTTGAGTAGCTCAGGAGAGATACTTAGGTCATTAGATAGTAAAGTATCTATAATGTGATTTTGGAGTGAATTTCTGCTGGCAACCTTAAGCAACCTTTGGTCCTTTCTAAACAATTCACTGAGTCAAAATGCATCTACTTTCTGAGCATCAAATGAGTTAAATAAGTTTGTTGATGTCCCAAACCAGCTTTTGTTAATTTCCGCTGCATTCAGAACCCCAGGAAAACATCCTTGTCTGCCAAAAGGGAAGATGGCAAAGCGTGGAGGAGAAAATGCCAAACACTGGGTGGGTTGGACAGACAATGGAGAACATGAATTAATATCAGCGGGGGGGGGGGCAGTGGAGGGAGGGCTCGCCTCCTCACACAACACTCTCCATTACAAATGCTGTGCTTTCCTTCAGTTCAGGAAACACTACGCCTCATTTGGATGGTTGTTCATAGACTGCTGAAGTGCTTTGGGCCTTAATTGCGGGCACCCGCTCACTTCTGAGAGGAAAAAGGGGCATTCATTTAATACAGGAAGCTTCAGAAATTAAGCAAAGAGGCTTACTTTCTTTATCCCTCCCTCTCCTCCCCTCCCTGCCTCATGTCCTTTGAACTGCAGCCAAACCAGCACAAAACAGAGCAATACCAGGGTACAATTGTTATCTCTTAATGGTGTTTATTAAAGTATGTGCTTTCAATGGTTGCTTAAAAAATTGTTGCAAGGCCATATTCATATCTGTGGCCATCATACTGATGAATGCTAAAGAAAGACGGGGTCTACGGAGAGCTACCTTGAAAGGCCAATCCAAATAAAGAATGTGGTGTTCCAAGCAGTTGCACTAAATGATCCCAAGGACTTCACAGATTATTACAGAGGTTGCTTGACTGCTTCCGCTGGACAGTACAAGGATGTCTGACTGAAGCTACAGTTAAGTTGGTTATACCGCCAACTGGTCCTAAAATGTAAGTGAGATTTCAAGATGAGTAACCATCTTAGCCTGTTGCAGCAAACAGGAGGATGTCTCCAAAATGAACTTGAGTTCTGCTGTTTTACCATAATACTATGATGTACTATAATACTTTGTGTGTGTGTGTGTTTGCCTTCAAGTCAGTGTTGACTCCTGGCGACTGCCTGGACTAGTCCCTGCAGTTTTCTTGGCAAGGTTTTTCAGAAGTGGTTTGCCATTGCCTCCTTCCTAGGGCTGAGAGAGTTACTGACCCAAGGTTACTCAGCTGTCATTGTGCCTAAGGCAGGACATTGTGCCTCAAGGTCTTGGGCCAGTCACTCTCTCTCAGCCCTAGGAAGGAGGCAATGGCAAATCACTTCTGAAATCTTGCCAAGAAAACTTCAGGGACTTGTCCACACAGTTGCTAGGAGTCAGCACTGACTTGAAGGCACAAAACCAACTAACCATTGAACTACAAACTATGCACCCTCAGTTTAGTCTAGTCTAAAAGGTGCTTGCTATATCTTTTGGTAGAGACAATATAGGAAAACAACATTCAAGAAATAATATTTTTCTATTGAGATTTGTATTACACCAGTCAAAACTTGTTAGGTTTGCACTCAAGCAATAGTAGCTGCCAGAGTCTACTGCAGTGGGCAGCCATAACAAATTTAAATACTAATAATAATAATAACAACAACAACAACAATAACCAAAACTGATTGGAATCAGAGCTAATACTGGACAGGATTTGCAAACTGGATTATTATTATTATTACTATTATTATTACTATTTTTAATCGATTCACTTGTGTCTGATTCTCGGAGACTGCCTGGACAAGTCCCTGCAGTTTTCTTGGCAAGGTTTTTCAGAAGTGGTTTGCCATTGCCTCCTTCCTAGGGCTGAGAGAAAGTGACTGGCCCAAGGTCACCCAGCTGGCTTTGTGCCCAAGGCTAGACCTCATGGACTCCCAGTGTCTAGCCCTGTGCCTTAGCCACTACACCAAACTGGCTGTAAATAAAGTAAGTAATTAATATTGCTTATTCAATTGTAGATTAATAATAATAAGGCACATTATTATCCTGCCTTTCCTCAAGAGCTTGAAGTAGCTTACCTGGAAGACTTCCTTAATTTTCTCTGCATTACAACAACTCTGGGAGGTAGGATAGGCTGAGGGTGAGCAGGCCTGTCACCCAGTAAGCTCTGGGTCAAATGAAAATTTGAATCTGAGTTTTCTTCTCCAAAGCTGACACTTTAATCACTATGCTACACTACCTTAAAGTACTAATACTATAGTTTTGATAATATGCATGTGTATTTAAATTTATTCAATTAATTAAGAGGCCAATGGTTAACTATGTTCAAATTCTTTAATCAGCTGACAAGTTTATTTATGTTTGTCATAAATTCCAATTAGAACCTGAGAGTGGGAGTCATATTTGTTTAGGTATCTGCCCACTTCATTTTTAAAGTGGTGTGGAAGTGATTGTGCATCAAAAGGAGCAGGCAAACAAAATGCACCAAACCCTTTCCACTTTTTTTTCCATCTATCGTCTGTCCCTTTAATTTATTTTCTCTCAGTGGGTGCGGAAATGAGGAAAAGTAAAGAGAGATAGGTTGTGAGAAAGGGAAAAGATAAAGTTTGCTTTCTCGCAGCTTTGTGTCCATTTTGAAACATACATGATCAAGGCAGGTAACTAAACAAACCAAGAGTTGTGACCATCAGTGAACATCAAAACTTCTGTGATTCAAAAAGTGGAAGAAGGCACACTTAAAAAAAACAACAAGCAGAACAAGCCCATGTTTGATTGAATATAAGAGCCATCTGGAGTAGCATTCTGATATGAAAACCTGCACGGAGGAGATGGAAAAGCTGTGTAAAATTCAGATCATGGATGCATAATGGCCTTGCAAATTTGCAGCAGGGCTCCTGATGTGGCAGATAGGGGCAGGGCTGGCATTAGCAGAAGCAGCTGCAACTAAATTTAGTAAAGTTCCTTCAATAGATGCTGCCAGATCTTACGGCAGATCTCTACATTTTACCACATTTCACAGAATATTGCTCTATCTGACATGGACTTTCTTTTATGAAGAATAAACCAAACATACAACCTTTCATCTACAACCTGAAGCCATACAATGCCTAAGGGGGAAAATGCAGCATGTGGTAATTGTTGCTTTGGTAGGGAGCTTTTATATCTCTGTACTTAGTATTATAGCCATAGAGTCATTGGCATAAAAGGAAAATATTAGAGTCTTTATTGCAGTTCTTGAATTAACAACTCAACCATCAATATTGTAGGAGCAACAGTGCAAATATGGACATCTGGGCTGATGACATCAGGAGAATCTGGGTGATATTCTCTATGCAAGTTTGCAGACTTGTACATCTAACTAACCAAACACAGAAAGTCAGTGAAAAGTTGTTCCTATATGACTTAAATGTTTACTGTAACTCCAGTGATATGGAGGTGAATTGTCTAGTGTTAATTTTAGACCATATTTTGTTATGAAACTAAGAACTTTTAAGACATAATCCACTAGTTACCCTGAAACAAAAAAGGAAGTGTGCAAGAATAAGACAAATATTTAAGGTAAAGACAAATATTTAATAAGATGAAGGGAACTCAGAAGTGTTTATTTAAGGCCATTTTCATTGTGGAGACAGAGAACTATGAATCCTAACGCAGCTCATAGTTTGAAGGGGAGTATGGCAGAATGCATCTCTGGTTTTGCCATTTCTCCACTGCAAATCATCCCTCTCAAGACAGCTTTGCTGCTTTTTCATATGGATAGCTACATGTCTCTTTTTGACGCAGAAAGAAACTCAATGATACAGAGCAGTTTTTGCAAAAGAGAAACTAAAAACAGCCAGTTTGGTCTAGTGGTTAAGGCAACCGGCTAGAAACCAGGAGACTGAGAGTTCCAGTCCCGCCTTAGGCATGAAAGCCATCTGGGTGACCCTTGGGCCAGTCCCTCTCTCTCAGCCCAACTCACCTCACAGGGTTGCTATTGAGGGGAAAAGAGGAGGAAGGAGTACTTGGTATGTTTGCTGCCTTGAGTTATTTATAAAAATAATAAAGGGATAGAAAATAAATATTAAATAAATTAGTTCATATATAGAATTCCTTGCAGATGTTCTTTTTCCCTGGAAGATAAATACTTGGCAAAAACAACTAACAAGAAAACCCAATAAATAAGTGAATATCAGAATATGGCAGATTAAAGAAAACAACACTCTTTAACTTTTCAGAGAAACAAGATCAAACATCCTAATGTCCTATCTAATAGGAAAACCATCTGAATGAATACAAATATAAAGATGGTGGCTTAATTTTAGTAGGCCTACTAGATCTAGACCGCAAAAATCCTTAAGATCACTAGATGGCAGCAAAGCATTAGATTATTCTGTATCTCTTTGCTGCCATCTAGTGTCATCTGGATTTTTGCAGCCTAGATCTTGTAGCTCCAATTTTAGGTGCTGTACTTTCAACATGGTAGAACGACAGAAAAAAGAGTAAGCCTAAATCTGCCTCTGGCATTTTCTAATGTTGTTAGATTTTTCACAGCTAGCATGGCTTTTGGCAGTGATAGGATGTGTGGACTGCAAGAATAAGTACTTGACCCATGATTGCATTTTCCTATTTTCCTGCAACAAGTCTTTGACTCGCCCAATTGCTGGTGCCCTTGCCATATTACACCAAGGGCCCATTGTCTTCCCTGCCTCCTTCATGTACTGTGCTATTCCCACAGCCAAGCTCTGAATCATTCACAGATGCCCATCACGCTGCTTTGCTCTCATATTCTCCTGCACTGAGCAGGGAAGCTACAGAAATTATGTAGGTATCTGGCAGTCTCTAAGGAAGGACAATCTATTCATTACGACTGATAAAAAATAATTTGCATGTGAAGGGTCACATCTGAACATTCATATCAGACATGTATCACTAATGTCCATTTTCAGCCCAAACAAACCTTACTTTCAGTATATCTAATCCTACCTCATTCGAGCTGCTTTCTTCCAACTACTTTCTTGTCAACCAAAACAACCTGGCCTTTTGAAATTGTATCTTAGGTACTATAGAAACACACACACACACACCCCATTATTTCTTGCTTTGTACATGTTCTAGTTCTCTGTATTAATAGCATGGCACGACCTTATAATATCTTTTAAAGAACTCACTGCCTAAAATTCATTAAGAAGATTCAACAGACAAGGAGTGAAAGGAGGCAAGGACATAAATAATGATGAAAGCAGTAGGTAATTGTTTCAATTACATTTGTTTTATTAAGATTGTATGCTGCTCTTTGATTTTTCCCAAGATGGCTTATATAGTATTTAATATTTAAACAGTATTTTAAAATAGCCAATAAAAATCAACAATGTCTGTTTTCATATAGCACACTTAGCCAGGTTAGTTAAAGTCCTAGCATATAACATTCTAACCTTGGTTTGTGTTGGTTAACCTTGGTTTGGGGTTTTTTGGCTTAGCATTGTGCAAACCCAACCTGTTGGCTTGTTGATAATTTAATGTATATTGTAAAGTAAGAAAATGTATTAATTCAATAATCTGGTTAAGGACACTGTGTAAATGCAATGCATGCCCTTAAACTTAATTGCACTCTAAATTACAGTATGGTATAGGAGCTAGTGGTAATTCTGAAGAGTTTTGCTGTGTTCACAGAAAATATCAACCCATGGTTACCTTAACCATAGATTACTCAATCCAAGTTCCTGAGTTTCTATAACACATCGAACCATAAACTAACCACAAGGCTGAATTCACACATCATGCTAAACTAAACTGTGATTGGCTCATTTGTGGTTCTGTGTGCCATGAGAACACAGCCTATATGGAAAAGGCAAGGTTCAAGGAAGAATCTGAAATAAGTGGTATCACACGGGTGTTACATGATATAACAGTATATGTAACATTCCATGGCCCAGATTAGGGCATAGAATGTGATACATTCATGGCCTTCAAGATCCAGGATTATCACCTGAATGGTTGATTGATTATGTGCCATCAAATCATTGTCAACTTTTAGTGACTGAATGGATAGATTTTCTCCATGACAATCTGGAGTGGAATGGTTAGATGGAATGGTTAGATTCTACCAAGTAAGCAGTCCATCTCTATCTTCAGTTGTCCCACATCCACTACACATTATTTTTCCTTCCCAACTAATAGAGAACAAGGGGTTGGACTTATTCTCCATTTCCCGAGAGGACAGGACCAGAATTAATTAGTTAAACTGATCTACAAGGGTATAGATTTAGGTTAGATATCAGGAGGAACTTTCTGATTCTATACATTATAAGCCAGTGGAACAGGCTGTCACTGGTGAGTTCTCCTTTGTTTGAGGTCCAGACAGAGGCTGAATAGTCATCTCTCAATGATGCTATAGTGCAAGGTTTCTCAACCAAGGTTCCATGGAACCCTAGGCTTCTGCGAGAAGTCACTAGGGGTTCCCTGGGAGATATGATTTATTTTAAAAAATTATTTCAAATTCAGGCAACTTCACATTAAAGAGGTAAGTTTAATTCTTTATTTTTAGTTTAAGAACATTTCAACTAAAGTGTTTAGTTTAAACTAAGGCGTACACATGAAACAAATATAATAATTTTGTAACTTCGGGACTATATTTGAGCCTGAATGGGCAGGGGTTCCCCAAGGCCTGAAAAATATTTCAAGGGTTCCTCCAGGGTCAAAAAGCTGAGAATGGCCGTTCTAGTGGATCTGTGACATTGCACTAGATGATTTCTAAGATCCCTTCCAATTCTATAATTCTGTATGTCTGGCCCAAGAGATCATCCCATATAGCCCAAACTAAATAGATATTTCCAAGTAAAGATCACAACCTGATCAGAGACTTGAGGATAAGTGTAATGGAAGCACTCTGTAAATGTACGGCTGCCTAAATTTTGCAAAAAATGGGATAAATTCAAGAGCAACTTGGGGCATAAAACAGAAAAATGGTGCACCTTATATGCCAACTCCAGATTTGCAGAGGGAGAAACTTGTTGCAGATGCCAGGGGCAGCTGCGGGGAGAGGGGTCAAGAATGTCAAAATGGCAGATGCAATCAGGGCAATCGAAGCCCTCTCCTTTTTGCTGTGCGTATGATGGATGTTCGGGGCTTTGACTGCTTGGTCATGCCTGGCATTTTGGTGTGGATGAACCCCCTCCCTGCAGATACCCCTGGCAAGTGCCTCTAGTTGATTCCCCTTTTGTTGAATCAGCCTCTTTCTTGCCCATGACATCCTGCCCCTTTGGTTTCATCCTTTCTCTTAGCTCACTTTGTATCCTTGTCTAGACAGAAAGAACATGGCACGGAGAACACAAGATAGGTAGGGACTCTTGCTTGGTTGCATGTTTAAGGCAAGTAGTTGGGTGGGCAGCAACACCAGAGAAGAGTTAGAGGAAGACACTGAGGGGGCTCTGGGGTTTAGCTGCAGGCCCAATCTCCTCAGCAGACTTTCATTAATGCTGATCCCAGCTTAGGTTCGGTGTGGCAGCCAGCTGATAGAAATGCAAGTCCATTGGAGGGGTGGATAATAAATATAAATAAATAAATAAATAACAATACAAATAACATCAAATGACAAGATTGTGGAAGGCTGAATTCAATGCCCCCATCCCTGCAGTCCTTTTTAAGTAATATGGGGAGATTTGGATGTATGAAAGTAAGGCTGTTGCTGTAACATCTAGTTAATTGTGTCTTTGTAAATCCCCCAGGGCAGAGAAGTGAGGAGGAATTGGGGAAAGAACCAGTCTGCCTGATACCTTTTAATTTAAAAAAAAAAAGGCTTTTAAAGTATGTATCCTGGTTGCAGAATCACCTAGCCCTGCAGTAAGATGCTCCTTTATTTCAGAATAGTGAAGCTATTCTGAGACTGTTTCTGAGAATAGTATCCAACAATCCTACGGCATTGTTGAAAGAAAATTAAAGTGGCCTTTATCCTGCCCTTATTAACAAAGACTCCATGGTAATACATTTCATCCAAATGGGATTTTCCATGGAAACTTCACATCAATCAAAACACAGCTCCTCCTCTCCTCTCCGCTTCATCTTAGCCAAAGCCCAACTAGAAATGCATGAGGGAAGACGTGTCATCTTCAAGAGCAGCAAAGCTGAAGCTTCCCACCATAGCAGATTTTGTACAGATCTATGATCCGTTGTAAAGCTCACTTCATTCAATAATTCCTTATCTCATCTAATCATACCTTATAAGGTTAACCATTATTTGATAGGTGACTATGACATTTACCCCAAACTCCCTCTCACTGGATATTGCTGAAACTGCAACTCCCAGCAGCCCTAGCCAGCATGACCTGGGATGCTGGGAGCTGTAGTTAAGCAGTATTCAGAGAGCCACAAGTTCTTCACCCTGGTTATTTGTCTTCCAAATATTTCTTATTTATAACTACCTTGATTTTTTTATCTATTAATAACTCTTGATTAATTCAAATACTCCCTGAGATTTAAGGAATTAAAATAGTAACTATTTGTTGTGTCCCCCGAAGAAATTCAGCATTTTCAGCATATGATTCAGTGATAGCAAAGCCTTTACTTGCAGTCATTTTGCCCTATTAAAGGTAAAATTATCCGGTGGGGGGCGGGGGGAGAATAATTTCAGCAGGATCATCTTTAGCCATTTACAAGTGATAAACTTTTACTTCTTTCTAGAAAAAGCTTGACTTGTTCCCTTCCTCAGCCTGTGTTCCTGTCTGCCTCCTGTGTCTGAAGCTGGCAGGTATAATCTGAAATGCATTGTACTCATTGGGCAAGAATTTATCTTAGCCTGGCACTACATTTCAGAATTCTCAGTCTTTGAACTATAGAAGAACCTTTGCTCAGTGCAATTAAGTGTGCATGATCTCTAAAGTATGATGGCTTGAATCTAACTCCTGAACTGTCGGATTACAGAAGAGCCACACCTGCTCGTTATAGATTCAGCGCAAGGGTTAGATGCACTTACTCTTTTTAATTAAGGTATTCTCTTCTTGAGATGATTTTAAAGTACTGCTTTTATAACCTTGGTGTGAGAAGTAACTAGTTTTCATCCATTAATGCAGCTTCCCCTAACTTGGTGCTATCTGTATGTTAGTCCTATATGGAAGGTACCAAGCTGCTGAACACTCTAGTAACAGTTGGATTCTTCTTTCTATTAATGGTTGGATTATATGTTTGGATTATTAATATTAATATTAATTATTAATACATTATTGGTTGGATCAAAGTTTGCATGATTGTCTCCTGGAAATATAAGGCACAACTTCAATTTTGTACCTCTGGGATCAACACAGAAACATTCTTTTTATCAAATATAAGGCATAGAAATAAGCACAAATTAGGTGCACAACCGTGTTTGCTTCCATTTTTCCAAAAGGAATTTCTGTTATCATCTTTGGAACAGAGATGGTGCTTCCTGCAGCTCTTCAATCAGTCACTCCTCAGGCTTGATCTTAGGAAAGCTCTGCTTATTGGGTATCAGTAAGGCCAAATGACATGGGATCAAGTCAAACCCAAAACATACAGCTGGCCAAGCACAAATAACATTATCCCTCGATTCCCCAAATGGAGACACCAAGTTGCTGATGAGACATACTAGAGGTTAGCAGAGGAAACTCTTACCTCCATGAAGGGCACAATGCGACAGGAGATGTTTCCCAGCAGTCTCTTCTTGGTGATCTCATTGAAGATGACCACAGGTAGGCAGAAGAAGAGAATAAGGAAATCCCAGAAAGCAAGACTGGCCAAAATGGAATTCCAGGCACTTTTCATGTAATAGTTATGCCAGACAATGCACATGACCGAAAGGTTCCCAATGATGCCCACAGCAAAGACAATGAGGGACAGGAACATGACAGCATAAGCACTGTAAGAGCTTTCCGTCACTGGATAGAGAGGGTTTTGGATCTGAAGACGCTTTCCTAATGCCACAGTTCTATTAACCTGGGGCTCTCTATCACCATAGACTGCCGGGCTCCTTTGGTGGAGTTCGGAGGGATCTGTGCTGGATGGCACTGGAGGCTTGGTTGGCTCTAAACTGGCTGGGTTGGCAGGTTGAGGAAACTCCACTTTGACTCCTGGAACATACTGCTGAACTGACTTGGCATCATCATCCTTTGTTCCTCTACGTGTCCTTCTCCACCTCAGCTGTTCTTCTGAGAACTGTTGCTCCTCATGGCTGCCCAGTTCTGCAAGCAACTCCATCAGGATACCTTTGGAGTTAACATGTCTTGTCAAGTGACCTTCTCCAGCCTTTTGCTCCATTCTGGAGGCTGCATAGTTTTCCTCAATAAATGGGATAGCACCTTCCTTCATCAGGGTTTCCAGTGGCTGCAGAAAACTAAGCAAAAGCATACCTGTCCAAGGCAAAGACATCCTTTTTTCTGCAAAAACGGAGGGAGAGAGAAGAGACGCAGAAAAAACAATTCACCAAATAAACAGAGATGTCACCGCCCTCAGTAAGTAAAGGAAAAAGTCCCTTCACTTTGACTTGTGGTCTTAAAAGAAGGTTGGGGGCATGGAAGAGCGTGAGTGAGGAGACTGGACTTTCAGTGCAGCTTGAGCAAAGACAGAGAGACACTTTAGTCTGTCTTGCCAGTTCACTGCTGCTGTTTATTCCCTCAGATCTCTGGGCAGAATTAAAAAAGGGAAAAAAAAGTAATTCATTCCAGTCCTCTTTTGTTGGACCACAGGCCCCCTGGTGGCCAAGCTACAATGCCCAGCAGCTACTTTGAAAGGATCAGAAACCTCACAGGCCTTGAGCCAGGGAACGAACAGTAGAAAGAAACCACCTGCTTCGGCCATAGACCTTTGTGCAGACTATTCTGTTTGTTTTTTTATTTTGTATGCTAGTTTTTATTTTAGAAAGAAGCAGCAGCAGTCTCTCACTTGAAACGTTCCCCTTTGACCAAACTCTAGGGAAATCCGCATGGTAACTTCTAAAGCCACTGATGGGTTTTTATGAAGATTCTAGAAAAGTGCTTTGAATGAGGACAAAATAGAAGACACACTCACATGACAGTGCAATAGGTTCCACAGCTGACTGTGAGGGGACACTTCAGACAACCAAGCAGACATTTGGGGATTGTTGGCTGAGTGGACCAAAGAAACTTTAGAAGAGTTGTCCTTAAACCACATGTCCCAAGGATACTTATTTTGTTACATGTTACAGCATTTTACCCTGTCACTTTCCTTAATGCTGCATTCTACCCCTTTCAAAGTAGCGTAATGATTACAGTTGGACCAGGGCTGGGAATGACCCTGGTTCATATCCTGATTCAGCCCTGGAGCTCGCTGGGCGACCTAGGGTCAATCACTATCTGACAGCCTAACTCAATC
The DNA here is from genome assembly GCF_035149785.1 of Candoia aspera. Classification (NCBI taxonomy): domain Eukaryota; kingdom Metazoa; phylum Chordata; class Lepidosauria; order Squamata; family Candoiidae; genus Candoia; species Candoia aspera. Next base: position 34,943,304 of record NC_086155.1, read on the forward strand.
CCATAGAGTTGCTATGTGGATAACACTGGAGAAGGAGGGTATTATGTGCTCCACATGGACGTAATGGAGAAAAGGTAAGATATAAATCAACACAACATAAATAGATATCAGCCTCCATTGCTTGGTATTATATGGGTTTCTCTCACTCAGCTTTACATATGGTAGCATAGCTAAACCATAGCAATGCAATTGAGACGCCTTGATCTAACTGGGCTAAGGAAAGATTGAGATGTGGTAGAGACAGTGAGCTCCCACTCTGTCTCAGTAAGGCTTACATTAACTTTCAGATGGAGAAACAAACGTTAATGATGTGCTTAAGAATGTTATCTTGTGTGCATTTAATGCCATACATTTTTTTTATTCTGTTCAACTATGTCCGATTCTCAGAGACTGCCTGGACAAGTCCCTGCAATTCTATTGGCAAGGTTTTTCGGAAGTGGTTTGCCATTGCCTTCTTCCTCGGGCTGAGAGAGAGTGACTGGCCCAAGGTCACCCAGCTGGCTTCGTGCCTAAGGTGGGACTAGAACTCACAGTCTCCCGGTTTCTAGCCTGATGTCTTAATCACTATACCCAATTGGCTCTCAAGTGACATGCTTACTACATTATATATATATATTTCCTGTCAACAAAGAGGGCAGCAAAGAATTTTTAAGAAACTTTGGTTTTAACATCAATATGACATTTCCTCCTTTCCTTTTCACAGTTTGCTTCAAGAAATGTTGTCTATATTCTGTATCCAGGCAATATGCTCTATTTTAAAACGGAATTGTATGCTAAACACTTTTGTCTTCTGCTTAAATTGCTTGCTTGTTAAAGGGCACTTTCACACACTGTGTTTGACCAATTCCAAAATCAGTTCGCTTCTTCTGTGATCCCCCAATACTGTCCTATCTGGCAGCTGAGCCAGTATATTTTCAGTCCATCTGTGATGCAGCCAAAAATAAGGTAAGTGTGGCTTTCCAGTTGAATAACTGGAACTCTACACAGCTTGAGGGCGGGTCATTTTTTCCATTAAATTATAGTTCTTGTCATTCCAACTAACATTGCTATTGTCTGATGTGAGTTGTAATGTGACACATCTGAAATGCAACAGGTTGGAGAAGACTGTTGTAAACAGAATAGACAGACATGGAATTTTCAATTGGAACTAAATATTCTGTTCCTTCTTGCTATATAGTTTATAGAGCAGCCCATAGAATTGATTTTTTTTTTCTCACTTGCATGCTTTCTTTCAGGAGCCAAAAGACTGTACTGGTTTCAGAGCTCTTCAATTCCCACAGTACAGCACTGGAATTGGCATAATAACCCCCCCCCCAAAAAAAACCCTATCCCATGTAATTCTTTAATTCCATCAAGGGTTGTTGGGAAGAGGGGCTTAGTCCCCAGATAATTTCTCATTTGCTGGCTGGGCTCAGGACATCATAGATGCAATATTGTCCTTGATTGCGCAAAGCTAGTAAAATGTAGTCCAATCTACATTCTGTAAGGTTGGGGATAATTGGTCGGCCAGGCAAGAAGAGCAAGGATCAAGAAGAGCCTGCTTATAGACATTCAAGCACAAGACCCAACATAATCTCTTGTCAGTTATCTTTTTTGCAATGAACACACCTGAAACACAAAACTTTATTTAAGCAGGTAATAAGTAATTAGTTTAGCCAGAATGACTGAACTGATTTTATTTAGAATTCTGTGTGTGTGATTGTTGCCTTTTCTCATTTTCCTATAACAAAGCCAGGACATCTGATAGTGCCCTCAGCTCCCCAGTGTTCCAGAGGCAGCATTTAAATTTCATTGAATCCAACTTCTTATGGAAGGAAACAGCCCCTTCTGCAATTCTGACCCTCTTTTAGTCCAGGGAGCATGCAAGATTGAAAGCTCTGGCAGCCATTCATGTGGCCAGCTCATTACATTATCTTTATTCCTTTTTCTTTTTCCTTAGTAGACTTTAGCAGGCACCCTGACTAGTACGCTCACAGATAGCACCTCACTGTCCATGGACATATCAGAGGATTTCTCTGATGGCTGGGGATGAACAAGGCAACTGGGCTCCAGTGGCTTGGCCACATGCTGCCATATCTCACTACCATGTTTTCCTCAGGGATACATGACCATGGCAGCCAGGCTGTTAACCACAAGGCACATGCTGCTGATAGCCTCCAGAAAACTCACAGCTACTCCTCCAGGGAGCCAGATTCCCCAGGAATTGAACAGGACGGAGGCCAGCAGCACCGGATGCCCAATCCCCCTACCTCATTACCTTTTACCGGGGAAACCTCTGTGGTGGACCTGCTTCAATGGCTCTGCCAAATACTATCTTCCCCAATGCCCCATTCCATCCTGCATACCATCCACAATTCTCCTAGCTGACACCCCTTTGGCAACTCTGCTTCTGGAAGTCATGGTGAAGAAAGACAGCGAGGATATTCTCAAGCACCCAGAGAACATGAAGTTAAGGTTACTATAGCACAGAGCTCGCAAGACTACAGCCCTAGCACAAGAGTTTCTCTCGTTGCATCTGTCTTCATCCACACCTCTGTTCTATGACTCAGACAACTAGCTGAGCTCACTCTTCCTGAGCAGAGATTTCACCTATGACATGAGTAAACTAGCCTAGATAGTGTGCCGTTTTCAACCAGAGGCATGGCAGCCAACATGACCACTAAGAGACAACTCTGACTGCACTGGAACATAGACTCCAAGTACAAATCAAGGGTGGGAAACTTTTTGAAGAGGTTTTAGATGATGTCCGAATAGGACTAAAGGGGAAAATTTTGTTGTTTATTTGCTTAGTCGCTTCCGACTCTTCGTGACTTCATGGACCAGCCCACGCCAGAGCTTCCTGTCGGTTGTCACCACCTGCAGCTCCCCCAGGGACGAGTCCGTCACCTCTAGATTATCATCCATCCATCTTGCCCTTGGTCAGCCCCTCTTCCAACAAAAAGTATGAAGAGAAGGGCACCACTCCTGTGAAGCTCTGACAACTTCACTCATTCCTTTCAACCCCCAAAGAGACTCTTGGGACACAACAAACATTTAACATCCTGCAGAAACCTTAAAACTACCTATTAAGAAGATTGTATTTGAGGTACATATCAAAACCTTTTGTACCAATCTAACGCTGAGGTCAGCAGCAGTAAGACATGTTCCCATGATTATTTTGAGGCCCTATTTTCACTTGTATGCAGAGCCCACATTGTTGTTGTTTATTCGTTTAGTCACTTCCAACTCTGATCCATGGTCTGGCCAGCGGGGACAGGACCAGTCATACAATGAAACCTTACAATTATTTTCCTGGAGCAAGGGCTCATGGGACACCAATCAGGAGTGAAAAAGTTGGGCACGGATTCTGTATTTCCTAAGAGGGCAGCTCTGGACCAGTTACTGTGTTTATTTGCTGCCAGATCCAAAAGTAAAATGTTAAGACTGACTAAATGTATTGGATGAAGTCTGCCATTATGTCGTTGTTTATTCGTTCAGTCGCTTCCAATTCTTCGTGACTTCATGGACCAGCTCACGCCAGAGCTTCCTGTCGGTCATCAACACCCCCAGCTCCCCCAGGGACGAGTCCGTCACCTCTAGAATATCATCCATCCATCTTGCCCTTGGTTGGCCCCTCTTCTTTTTGCCTTCCACTCTCCCTAGCATCAGCATCTTCTCCAGGGTGTCCTGTCTTCTCATTATGTGGCCAAAGTATTTCAGTTTTGCCTTTACTATCATTCCCTCAAGTGAGCAGTTTGGCTTTATTTCCTGGAGGATGGACTGGTTTGATCTTCTTGCAGTCCAAGGCACTCTCAGAATTTTCCTCCAACACCACAATTCCAAAGCATCTATCTTCCTTCTCTCAGCCTTCCTTATGGTCCAGCTCTCGCAGCCATATGTTACTACTGGGAATACCATGCTTTAACTATGCGGACCTTTGTTGTCAGTGTGATGTCTCTGCTCTTAACTATTTTATCGAGATTTGTCATTGCTCTTCTCCCAAGGATTAAGCGTCTTCTGATTTCCTGACTGCAGTCAGCATCTGCAGTAATCTTTGCACCTAGAAATACAAAGTCTTTCACTGCTTCTACATTTTCTCCCTCTATTTGCCAGTTATCAATCAAGCTGGTTGCCATAATCTTGGTGTTTTTTTTTTGAGGTTTAGCTGCAAGCCAGCTTTTGCACTTTCTTCTTTCACCTTCATCATAAGGCTCCTCAGTTCCTCTTCGCTTTCAGCCATCGAAGTGGTATCATCTGCATATCTGAGATTGTTAATTTTTCTTCCAGCAATTTTAACTCCAGCCTTGGATTCCTCAAGCCCAGCATGTTGCATGATGTGTTCTGCATACAAGTTGAATAGGTACGGTGAGAGGATACAGCCCTGCCGTACTCCTTTCCCAATCTTAAACCAGTCCGTTGTTCTGTGGTCTGTTCTTACTGTTGCTACTTGGTCGTTATACAGATTCTTCAGGAGGCAGACAAGATGACTTGGTATCCCCATACTGCTAAGAACTTGCCACAATTTGTTATGGTCCACACAGTCAAAGGCTTTAGAATAGTCAATAAAACAGAAATAGAAGTTTTTCTGAAACTCCCTGGCTTTTTCCATTATCCATCAGATATTGGCAATTTGGTCCCTAGTTCCTCTGCCTTTTCTAAACCCAGCTTGTACATCTGGCAATTCTCGCTCCATGAATTGCTGAAGTCTACCTTGCAGGATCTTGAGCATTACCTTACTGGCATGTGAAGTGAGTGCCACTGTTCGATAGTTTGAACATTCTTTAGTGTTTCCCTTTTTTGGTATGGGGATATAAGTTGATTTTTTCCAGTCTGATGGCCATTCTTGTGTTTTCCTAATTTGCTGGCATATAGCATGCATTACCTTGACAGCATCATCTTGCAAGATTTTGAACAGTTCAGCTGGGGTGCCATCGTCTCCTGCTGCCTTGTTGTTAGCAATGCTTCTTAAGGCCCATTCAACCTCACTCTTCAGGATGTCTGGCTCTAGCTCACTGACCAAACCGTCCAAGCTATCCCCAATATTGTTATCCTTCCTATACAGGTCTTCTGTATATTCTTGCCACCTTTTCTTGATCTCTTCTTCTTCTGTTAGGTCCTTGCCATCTATTTTTTGATCATACCCATTTTGGCCTGGAATTTACCTCTGATGTTTCTAATTTTCTGGAAGAGGTCTCTTGTCCTTCCTATTCTATTGTCTTATTCCACTTCCATGCATTGCTTGTTTAAAAATAATTCCTTATCTCTTCTGGCTAACCTCGGGAATTTTGCATTTAATTCAGCATATCTCCCCCTATCACTGTTGCCTTTTGCTTTCCTTCTTTCTTGGGCTACTTCTAGTGTCTCAGCAGACAGCCATTTTGCCTTCTTGGTTTTCTCTTTCTTTGGGATGTATTTTGTTGCCGCCTCCTGAACAATGTTGCGAACTTCTGTCCATAGTTCTTCCGGGACCCTATCCACTAAGTCCAGTCCCTTAAATCGATTCTTCACCTCTACTGTGTATTCCTTAGCAATATTAGTGAGCTCATATCTAGCTGATCTGTGGGTCTTCCCTAATCTCTTTAGTCTGATCCTAAATTGTGCAATAAGAAGTTCATGATCTGAATCACAGTCAGCTCCAGGTCTTGTTTTTACCGACTGTATAGATGTCCACCACTTTTGGCTGCAAAGGATGTAGTCAATCTGATTTCGGTGTTGTCCATCTGGTGAAGTCCACGTATAAAGCCGTCTCTTAGGTTGTTGGAAGAGAGTGTTTGTTATGCAGAGTGAGTTGTCTTGGCAAAATTCTATCAGCCTATGTCCTGCTTCATTTTGTTCTCCCAGGCCATGCTTACCTGTAATTCCAGGTGTCATTTGACTGCCCACCTTAGCATTCCAGTCTCCCGTGATGAAAATAACATCTCTTTTAGGCGTGTTGTCCAGTAGGTGCTGCAGATCCTCATAGAACTGCTCTACTTCAGCTTCTTCAGCATCTGTGGTTGGGGCGTATATTTGGATCACTGTGATGTTAGATGGCTTGCCCTGAATTCGAATTGAGATCATTCTATCGTTTTTTGGATTGTATCCAAGCACTGCTTTAGCCACTTTACTATTAATTACGAAGGCTACTCCATTTCTTCTGTGGTCCTCTTGTCCACAGTAGTAGATCTGGTGGTCATTTGATGTGAAGTGGCCCATTCCAATCCATTTCAGTTCACTGATGCCCAAAATGTCTATCTTTAATCTTGACATCTCACCAATAACCACATCCAATTTGCCCTGGCGCATAGATCTTACATTCCAGGTTCCAATGGTGTGTTGATCCTTAGAACATTGGATTCACCGTTCACCACCAGCACCGTCGGCCTCTAGCCGTCCTTTCGGCTTTGAGCTAGCTGCGTCATCACGTCTGGGGCTAGTTGAACTCATCCTCTGTTTCTCCCGAGTAGCATTTTGACCATCTTCCAACCTGGGGGTCTCATCTTCCGATGGTATACCGACATATCTCTGGTTGTACTGATCTATTTAATTTTCATGGCAAGAATACTGGGGTGGGTTGCCATTACCTTCCCCAGGGATCGCATTTAGTCTGACCTCTCTGTCATGACCTTCCCGTCTTGGGTGGCCCTTCACGGTTTAGCTCATGGCATCATTGAGGTGCTCAAGCTCCAGCACCACGACAAGGTAACGATCCTTTGCTGAAGAGAGCCCACATTACCTGCCCCTTTCTTATGCTCACTTCATCAACACACCCAGGCAATCTCACTGTTTTCCTCCAGTTTGTTGATTGAAACTACCAAAGGTATCATAATAAACATATCAAGATGGTGTTTTGGACTAACTATCAAGCAATCATTCCCTAAGCAATAAAATTCTGCATGTTATTTAACCATTAACAAAAACTTTAGTAGATATCAGTCCTTATAAACAACAGGAGTTGATCATGTGATCCATCGAAGCTGTTTATGGAAGTGAGATGTGCAGTTTTATTTTTCAAATAATATACCTTCTCGCTTGGAAGAACCCTGGCATAATGGTTGCATTATGACAGATGTACAGTGACTCTTGCAGTTGCTCAACATTCAGATAATTAAAGCCTTGGTATTATCTCAACTAAAGCCTCAGGCACTCCCTGTCCTAGCAAGCACCAGAGATGGAAATCAAAACCTTAAATGAAGATGTAGTATAGAAAGGTTGTATCATGAAGATTAACTGAAGCTTTTAAAAGGGCATTGACATGGAGTTTAAGTGTTACTTTGTCCCTGCATGCCACCTGAGTGAGGTAGAAGCAGACCTTAGCTTTTTCTCTTCTGTATAAACCAAGCAAGATCTAGAGGTTCATCTCAGGTCAGAAAAATTCACTTCATTTATTCGTACAGTGATGGGGAGAGGGGTGAAATATGAAGCCATTTCCTCACCTCCATTCTCATCCAGAATACAGTTGGGAATAATGTAACTTCTAAACTGATTAGGCTGTGATATACATGTTGCAGGTAGCCATCCATCAAATAGGAGTAATACTGATTCATTTGAATAAAACATAAACATTGTACAATCCTTTGCAACTTGAAAGTGTTATATTAACTGGAAGACTACAAACCTACCTGTTGCTGACCATCCCAGTAGAATTCATTTTTCAGTGTGCAAGATGCACAATGGGTTATGCAAGTGAAGCTCATTCCAGCTTAATGTTCTACCCTTCATGCAAAGCTTGTCTCTTAATGAGGAAGGTAGCCTCTACATGTTTCTTCCTAATGAAGCAGTAACACAAGCTTCAGCCAGTCCAGAATGCAATAGCACACGCAGTATGTCCATGTAACACCACTGCTGCATGAGCTACATGGGCTCCCAGTAGGCTTCTGTATGCAATTCAAAGTGCTGGTTGTCACTTTTAAAGCCATATGTGGCATGGGGCCAGATTCCTTGCATGACTGCCTATCTTTAACGGTCTTTGTCTGTCCCACCAGATTTGAAACAGTAGATATGCTCTGAGTCCCCTCGGTGAAGTAGGGTCACCTGTTAGGACCTAGGAAGCATGCCTTCTCTGTCATGGCACCTGCCTTATGGAAAAACCTTCCCTGGAGATTCAGGAGGGCCCCACCCTGGCTTCCATCCCAGGCACCAGGGCCAGGATATTAGCGGAAGCCCAGTATGTGTATTCGAGTATGGAGATTTTTAGAGGGATCTCAACTTGGCTCATGTAATTGATTTTGATTGTATATTGTGTTTTTATCTTCTGTTTGCCACCCAGAGTAGATGGGTGGCTGTATAAATAATTCACATATACAGTACACACACACACACACACACTTTTTGGGTGGGCAGGACTATGTTATGCAGGTGGGCAGGGCTGAAATTTGTCAATATTTTCTCCTTAGATTTATTGGGGCGGTTTTGTTTTACACTGTTTTATGCTGAAGTTTGGAGGAATGTTTCCTTCAGAAAAATGACTGTACCTAGGGTCAAATGCAATCAGGATGGTAGGAGAAAGGTTTGGGACTGTGCACTGTTCAGCTCTACCTCATGTTTACTTTATATATCCATCTGCCAGGAAGAACTGCTTAAACAGAAGCAATGGAAAAGCCTCTGTTCCTTGTGGTTAAACACCTGCAGTAAGAGCTTTTTGCTACGTCAATTTCCTTGAGTTTTGTATCCTTTCACTTCTGCTTTGAGCATTCCAGGTTTGCCCACAGACAAGCAAGACTTGGAGATAATAAACAAGAAATCCAGAGGGCAGAGCTAGTATAGCTGGATCGGGAGCACTCCCTAAATACCCTTCAAATGACACACTAAGTCAGGGGTTTTCAAACAAGTGCAGAAGCTGTTAGTTTTTTAAAAACTGAAAGTTCCCAGAACCTCTGATCAAGAAGCAAAGCTCTAGTGATAAGAAATTGGCTGCTTTCAAAAGAACTTGGCTTTTTGTTTTTTGTTTCATTTTGGTTTTTTGCCCTTTGTCTTTCATGGAACCCCAGTGAGTTCTACAGAAAAATCTGTGCTGGGTCATCCTTCCCCACCTAACTCAGGTGCTCTGACCCGCAAAGTCTCTCAGGCAGCTTTGCAGAAGCCTTTCCCATCTTTGGTTCCTGATCCTGTTCAAACACCTTGTAAAGCAAGTTCAATAATTCAGGGCTCTGAAGTGTTCAGGAATTGCAGGGAACATTAGCAGTTTCTCTTATTGATGTTTGTCTTCTTTATAGTGACCTAGAAATTGAGCAATTGCACTAGGGCAATTTTCTGTAATAAAGAGAACTATTTTTAGTTCACAGAGACATTACACAACAGGGCTGATGTGTCATGGAATTTCTGCAGGGACAACAGCCACTGACTGTTTAAAGGAAAGCTCCCAAAACTGACACTCCCAAATGTATCTACAGGAGGTGGGGAGATGGACAGCTAGGACATTGTCTTAGCTAGGCCAAGTCTTCAGTCCAAATTGCATTTATATTAATCTGAGTATTAGATTTAGATCCTGGCCCTAACCTCATAATTTTCTGATCACAGCCTAGTGTTCTGAATTAATTTCCAAGTTTAAAATTCATTTCCTGTGGGTTTGAAAAGAATTCTCAGCAACCAGAGATCATGTGTTGATTGTGGCTCAATGTAAGTTTTGTACTGCAAAGTGTTTGTGCTTGAGAACTAGCATGACCCACTTGAGTGATTCTATGTGTCTGATATTCCAGGTGAGAGACTGTATGATAGGACACAGAAGTTGTATCCGGATATACTAGTCCTACTCCAGATGCATTGATGCAGCTGTCCGGTTGGTACAATGGCTAAACAGGAGATACTTAGAGGCTTTATTATAGGGTAGGAGAAGGCACTGACACAGGGGGAGACATGTGAATTGCATACCTTCCATTCCAGCTTTGAACACCCCTGGAATGTCATTTTATTTTCTTCGTCTATAATGTGAAAGCCATTTTGTTGGATGATGATGATGATGATTTTGGTGACTTTGAGTCAGAGTCTAGTCCCTGCAGTTTTGTTGGCAAGATTTCTGAAGTGGTTTGCCATTGCCTCCTTCCTATGGCTGACAGAGTGACTGGCCTAAGGTTACCCAGTTGGCTTTCGGCCTAAAGCAGGACTAGAACTCACCATCTCCTAGACTAATGCTTTAAATACTACACAAAATTGTCTCTTTAACATATATTAATTATTGCAAAGTTTGTATCAGTTTTGATAAGAACAAATTAAGCAGAAAGGGGGAGAGGATCATGCGTGAATCAAGTTTAAAATAGACCAACCAAAGCAATGAGGAGCCCAACCAGTTTAGTGGGAGAATGAGGCCAATGATTCTACCTACTGGTTTATTGGTCAAATGTTTATGCCTCAGCTCAGGAGTGCCCATTTTCCTTTGATTTGAGGGCCACATGAGACTTGCATGGCTTGTTGAAGAACACACTCCAAACATGGACAGGGTCAGGACAGATTTTGCTAGGAGGAACAGGAATTCTAAGGGTACAATAGGTGATGTGATTATCTTCAAGACCTAAGGCACCAAGTTTGCTCCCCACCTCCCAAATGCAAAAAGCAGCTCAAATGTTTTGGGCCACCCAGTTTGGGAGGCTCTGGGGATGCTGATGGGCCAATGTGGCTCCCAGGATGCACTTTTTGTACCCCTGCCTTAGGTCTTCTTTTGGAGGATCAGAATTCAACCACATGGAGTAGAACAAACAGCTCATCCATAGAAAAGTAGCAACCCATTTATGCAGGAAGAAATATTAAATCTTGCTAGTCTTTGCCACCATAGTGGCTGTCTGCACCCTCATTTTAAAGCTACTGTATCTATGCAGCAGTGCAAGTCCTTTTAAAAGGAAAGGAAAAAGTATTTAAAACTGAATCCTGAGACTAGGTCTGGAATGTTCCCATTATGACAAATATTGAAGAAATTCTCCAGCTAGTATCAAATAGTTGAACACACTCACAGGCATATACTGCATAACTGTGAGAACTAAATGTTACTCTTCCTCAAATAAGTTGAGGAAATAACTTTTCCCCAATGATAATATTTAGCTGTCTGTACATGTGATGCCGTTTCAGTGAGTATGTCAGTAAATTGGGAGGATTTATTTGGATTCTGGATTGTGTACAATAATTTCCCCCTGTGAAAAGAACCCAGAGATATTCAGACCCAACAGCAGCTTGAATCAGCCAGAGGGAACTTGCATGCAAATGGGGTATAGGCACACATGCTATCATTTGTTGGCCTGGAGAAGGCCTGAATCTAGCTTCTGGATTCCCCAGTTGTTCCTGAAAGAGAATGACTGACCTTACAGACAGTTGGACTGGTGGTGTATTGCTGATTCCTTGATCAGGCATTTCTACTGAAATTGGCCCCAACCCTTCTGGCCTTTAGGAAGGGCCTGAAGATTTGGCTATGCCTTTGTTCCTTGGGGTCCAGTAATAGTGGTGAGCCTTGGCAATGGCTACATTAAATGGATGTATGATTTATATTCACTGGCTGATTATGATTGTTTTATTGGTTTTTTAATTGTGCTTTTTAAGATAGTTGTATGCTGCTGTGTTCATTTTTTACTCTTTAATTGTTGTGAGCCACCCCGGGTCACACTTGTGAGATGGTGGCTATAAAAAATCAATAAATAAATAAATAAATTTGAGTGTTTATTTACTTTCATTAGATCCAAGCATCTCTAGTTAGAATTTTATCAGTAATGGGATGCTGATTGCAAACATTTCACCATTGAAATGTTTCACTATTAAATTGTTCTTAAAGTAACTCATGTATCTCATGGTTTGTTTGTTTGTTTGTTTGCCAACATTTATATGCTGCCTATTTATATTATTCTAGATGTTTTATCTGTAATAGGTATTTTGGAAAGCCCTGCATGCCCAGTAATACAATGCTTTGAAGAGATGACATCGTGAAGCTTAGTAACAGGCTCTAGAAGAAAGACTGATTCTGGGAAAGAACTCAGAGATATTCAGACCCAAAAGTAGCTTGAATTCCTTGGTACTTTATGATTATGTGATGTTCTTCCTTCCCTCTAATCTCAGCAATTTGGATCCAAATCAAGTTAGTTGAACTCAGACACAACTGATGACTTTGGAACAACTTAGTTATGATGTAAGTCCCTTAAATTAAAGTAACAATTTGGATTTAATCCAATGTGTTAATGACTCTGTTGTCTCAACAATATGTCTACACGTGTGCTAGAGACAGATTAGCCTATTTGTAAAAAGGGAACACTCCCTATATTACAGGCATGAATGCTCTACTGGACCACTTCCAAATGAATGTCTTTATAAGTGTGCACTGTTAAACACCATCGCTTAACAATCTCTTTGCTTTATCCAAAGTGCCCCCCTATGCTAAACATTTTATTTTCTCATGGCATGTTGAGCATGATAAGATATCAGATGCATTAAAGTCCTGTTTAGGTATTCCTGCCAGCTGGCAGGCTATGCCATCTTTAATGCTATTGCACTGAGCTGCATGAACTGAAGCAGAGTTGGGATTTTGGGGACAGCATCATGTGGGAATGTGGGAACAAAAAACCCTCTTCAGATGAGCATATGAACACCTGAATAGACTCCTCTGTTTTTTCCTTATACTGGCATCAGATGGAATTAATTTTTCCAAAATATAGTGCTTTGTCCTATTATTTGCTTTGACCCTCTCGGTTTATCTTCTTCACAGTATTTTTACAGGCACACAGCAGTTTGCTGCATTTTTCGTTTGTTCCCATCCTATCTTTGTCAAGGAGAAGCAATGAACTGTTTGTACATCAATATTGTAGGAACTCTTGCCAAGGGAAGTTGGCAGAGAAGAAATGCACTGGGTTTGGTTATAGTGAAGGCCTGGCTCCATGTCATTACAGTGCAACCATCTGAGTTAGAAGAAAGTTTTGTAGCTTCTTCAACTCACAGGAGCCTGGGAGTTTCTGCCTAAAAGGAATGGGAACTGCCCCAGATCTGAAGTCTGTTTGTCTGAAGAACATGACATCATATCATGTTCCTTTAATTGAGTTCTTGTCTATTTCTCCTTGAGCAGAGATTCAGGACTCCTGCATATTTCTGGACCTGGGCTGCACATGGGCATTCCCAGGATATCACAGATAAGCCAGTTCAGGGGCTATTCTGAGAATACCCATATACTGTATGTGGCTTCTTGTTATAGCCTATTGGCACAAGATGCAAGCACAGAATGAAGAAATTGAAATTTCTCCTGAATCTTTATAGCATTATTTCTTTAAACAACTTTTAAATGCTGCTTCCCATTGCACTGATATCTTGAAACTGTGTACAAAAAGGTAAAAGCAATGTTAAAAGTATCGACATAATAATATAAACTTTGCAGGAATTAAAAATGACTACCCTATATGTTTTTTCTACTGAAGGCAGCATTTTTAGACTCTATAAAACTAAAGGATCAGGAGGTGGCATATAGAATTTATTTCCATTTTTGTCTTCAGTTAAGGAAATTAGAAACCTAATTCCACTTAAAAAGAATGGGGCTGGAATTCTAGAGAGAGGAAAAACTGCGAAAAAGAGAAATGGAACTAGTGGAAAACCTAAAGCGATTAATGATGTGTGCTTATCCTCTGGAAAGAGATTTGCTCACAATGTGAAAAGGGCATATACTATCTGGTTCCAATATATGGAACCAAGATGACCAAGGAAATCATTGTTTTATTTTAGATCAGTGTTTCCTATCAGGATTTCAGTACCTTGCTGAGCAAAGAAGTTCTTGATTTGCACACTGAAGAGTGGGGAGCTTAAGGAAAATATCAACCTATGACTCAGAAGGTAAAGAGATGCCCCTCTCTCTGATGGTAATCCAAGCACTAAAGACTTCCAGAATGAGCAAATCAGTGCAGAGCTCAGCTGGAGACCAGGTTGCCCAGGAGGGCACAGAGGAACTGACGAAAGAGTGCTAGGTAGCTCCCCACAACAGAGGGATCAAAGAAAAAGCCAAAGCATGCTTCCACTGTAACCCTTTAAAACGAAAGTAGGAAGATTGGCTTTCTGCTGCCATAAAATCAGTTTTATGTTTTGATCACATTGCTTCGGTGCCAGAGCTTCAAAAAGAAATACTTAATATAACAATATACATGTGGATCCTTTCTTAGAGCTGACTTGGGTTTGCTGCACAGTGTGATAGAGAGAACCTGTGTTGATGCACTTCACTTCTGCTTAGCAATAACTTCCACTAGATGGGAGCAGAGAGATGAACCAGAAGTAAAGGACGGGGGTCATCCATACAGCTGCTTTTGCCATGCATTTCTCCCATCCCAAAAGGAACTATTGTTGCTGTAAATTTTGCTGCCCCCACAGCATACCCTTACTGTGCATCTGAAAGACCATGCTGTCCTGCTGTCTGTCTGCTGTCCTGTGCAATGCTGTAAGGGAAGTAATTGGTGGTTTCCTCTGGCTGAAATCCAAACATCACCAACCAGAAGAGAAGCTGGCACTAACGATTGTACATAAACTGTGCCAAGGTAATGCTTGCACTGTCTGGGTACCCCATCCAGGATTTTTTCCTCTATTTTTTTCTTCCACAGGACTGCCCACCTATCAACCAATCACTAGATGGCAGCAAAGACTTCATCTCTCTTGACTGCAATGTAGTGGTCACCCTGATTTGTGCTATTCAGATGTGGCTACTGAAAAAGTGCTATTGGGGTTTTGGTGTGGGAGAAAGACATGTGTAAGCTGTAGCGTGCTCTCAGGTATATGTGTGTTATTTCTCCAAAATAATTATTGACCTGTTGACTGGTCAGCTAATTGTCCACTAGGTGGCAACAGTTTTCAAAACTTGTATCCCTTGGCTGCCATCTAGTGGTTATCAGAATTTGAAGCTGATGTTGAAGAGCTGGATCTCAGAAAGAGGCAGAAATCACTTTTAGATTGATTGATCGATTGATTGACTGATTGATTGATCTACCACAAGGGAAAAGAAATCACAACAAAAGTGCTTGTAGAACTTGGGGTTCCCATCTCCTTCCCAGCCAAAACAGCACTGCAAAACAGGCACAAATCCCAGGGGAGGTCCCACAGAAGACTTGGTAGACTAAGTGGAGCCAAGCAGATTGCTGGCTTTGAGTATGTAATCTCAAGATGCTTTCTCTATGTACCCTGGATTGTCCACAGGCAGTGTCTTGTGCCAGCGTAACATGGAAAACAACATTTGCATGCCAGACATACAAAACCATAGTGGCTCTGTCTTCGGGTGGAGCTGCACTTTCTGCTTGACCCTTTGCCGCTATGAGCCATTCACTGCTTCTTAAGTGCAAGGACAGATGACATAATACTTTTCCCATGCCCAGCCCATTGCAAATGCACCTACACCTGTGTTTTCCAGCTTCAGTTCAAAGCTGCTGTTTTCTGAGCAGAGCCATAAGCCCTTCGGAGTGGATGGTCTCCAGGGGTTCATTCCTTTTAGCAGCTCCAGCTTCAATTGGCTGCTGCGCCCAGCACGGCCCCTCCCCTCCAGTGGACGGTCGCTGTTCTGGGCAGCCATTTTGGCCCAGGCTGCTCAGTGGCTGTGTTCTCTGCTAGTTGGCAGCCACTGTTTGTTTGTTTGTAATAATCTTGTGGTTGATCCAGCAATTAGCTTGTAAACTCAACATGTTATCCTTCACCCTAGAAGCTGGTCCTCCACTCAACCCTTACATCTCCCAGTGGGTACCCTCTTGGTTTCTGCCCAGGCTGGATGAAGTCTGCCCCCTTGCTTCCCCACCCACCCACCTTCCTGCAAAGCTCCCCTGCCCTTCATTTCATTTTTTTAGGTCTTTGTGTTGCAAAGTAGGAACCCTGCTACTGTACTGTGTTGCTAGGAAGCTGAACTATCAGTTCTTCCTTGCTACAGGGACTCCCTGGATCTGCAGAAAAAGGAACAGCCTCTTCCCCTGTTGCTTGATTGTTCTGGCATCAGCGCATCAATGCTGCAATAAGGGGGGGAGAGGAAGAGGAAGGGTCTGCTTTGGTGTCAAAAGAGATACTGTGGGAAGGATACGCGAAGGCATCCGGGTGTGCCAATATCTAGACTGCCAAGGCAAGCCACAGCACCGGTGAGGCAGGAACAGTCCCCCAAAGGGAAAGGCAGGCCTTGGTAGGCCGGTCCACCCAGGGGCCAGCCAGGGAGACTTGCCTTCCCTGCATGGACAGGCAGAGCAAGAAGCAGGGGATCGACCAGCCAGGTCTTGTGGTAGCTGCAGTCCCGACTGAACCCCAGCCGGTCCCAGTTGCCAACCCGCTGCAGCCTGGATTGGAATTTCTGAAGTTGGCTTAAGAAACAGACAGGAGCCACATGAGAGGCCAGGAGCTGAGGCTGCAGTGCAGGATTGTCCTTAGTAGCTTGCTGACAATGACACAGAGGCTACATCATCAGGATATGTCCTTGGTAAAGGGTAAGTGGGGCCCCTTTGTGTTGGGACAAGGAGGCCATTTACATGGGTTTAGGATGGTGCCTATGGATAGCAGTTTGTTCCCAGACTCTTCTCTTGTGTCCATCTGGTTCCCTGTCCCACCTGATTTTTAAATAAAAAAAATTAAAAAATGGAAAATACTACACCTCTAGCGTCATGAGTTGTCATGTGTGAGATGGGCGGCAGAGAAATTTGATAAATAAATAAATCATACTTATTTGCAGGAATGCTTTTGGGCTCAGAAAAAGAACCCACTGGAATGGTAAAAAATATCCCATGAGCCTAGTTTATTTTCTGATGAATGCTTTTTTTTCCCTTACAGTGCTCACCACAGCAATCATTTGATTAATAGGCCAGTCTCCCATTGCAGTATTGTTTGCAATGTAATTCAGGAATGGCCATGAAGAGATTGGAAGCTTCTTAGGTTTCCTTTTAAAGAAACTAGATTCATAAGATTCACCACCTTCACCAGATACAATTCATAAGGCTTACACTTGGAATGAAAAAAAAAAATTAGAAGGCCTAAAGCAGGCTAGCTATAAAAATGCAACAAAATGTAGAAGTCTTTATTACAAACAAGAAGTGTGTGTGTGTGTGTAATCATTTAACACTTCCCTGGCAGCTCACTTCTTCCAAGGCTTCAGGAGGCTGCCATGAGTCAGTCTGAACCTCCTGCTGCTCTTGTCTGTCCAGCTGGAGCATCCTTAGCCCCCCTCCCCAGGTGTTTCCCCTTCAGCCAAGCTCCAGCAAGATTGAAAGGAAGACGCTTTGGATCTTCCTGCCCAAATACAGAGCGGAACAACCTTGTGCCAATCCTGCAACAAAAGTTTTGTGCACAGGGAAGGTTTTGATTAGATATTCTCTCTAATCAGTGAAGCCAAATCTCTAGAAAGAAAAATGCCTTTATGGGGGAAAAGGAGATACAGCAAGGAAAGGAAACGATCACACACAAAGAGAATTCCAAATAAAATCAATAGTCAGCTTGTCTAAACGAGTTACTTATTACCTCCTTGAATAAAGTCTTTGGTTTCAGCATTCAACACACATGTTTTTTGCAGAGATGAGAGTTGGAGAGAGATCTTTTGGGCCACAGGTGTGGATGTTCAGAGTCAGGGCCTTTTTGTCCTTCTGAGCACTTATTCCCAGTTTTATAGAATGTGGGAGATACGTGAAAACCACTCTCTTTGGTCACGTGGACTGTTCCTCTGCCCAGTCAAAGACAATGCTCCATCTATGACATCCTGGGCCTAGCCAGCAAATCAGAAATCATCTAGGAGATAAACCTACCTTTCTAAAGAACTTTAATAGAATTACTGTATAAAGGTGCAGTCAGGGTTTCGTGGTTCTCCATTTCACTCTTGTGGGAAATAAAAGTGGGATTCCATCTATCCAGGTCTCATGAAGAGGCCATTTTATTGGATGCTCTAGGGGGCACTGCGGTGCCATATCAAATCTTGGGTTTGTTAAAGTGCTCAGAAACTGTTCTTGGTCTTTCTACAGTCACATGGTTGTTATTTTATAGACAGCAGTTAAACTCTATGACAAGTACTTTTTTATCCTTTATGTTCTTAGATTTTCTTTGAAAACCTATGCCCTCTGTTCCAAATCATTTTGAAAAGTCTGATTTGTAGCATAACTAGGAGAGAGAGAGAGAGAGAGAGAGCGCACAACCAACAGGAGATTATCCCAAAGTCATGGTTCCTTGCCTGCTCTGTTTGTTCTAAAGGGAGAGGTTCCCTTTTCTGCAATGTCTGACTGAGATAAAAAGAATTTACAGCCTTCAAAACCTGGCAACCTCCAG
The DNA here is from genome assembly GCF_035149785.1 of Candoia aspera. Lineage (NCBI taxonomy): Eukaryota > Metazoa > Chordata > Lepidosauria > Squamata > Candoiidae > Candoia > Candoia aspera. Next base: position 34,961,469 of record NC_086155.1, read on the forward strand.
AGGTGCTTGGACTACAGCTCCAGAATTGCCAGGCAGTTGGCAGGGAACAGATTCAAGAGGAGGGACAAAAAAAGAAGGGGTCACATCTGGTCTTTTTAAGACACGTTGCAGCTGCGAGCCACAGCGACTGACCTGGCTGGAACTTCTGGAAGTTATAGTCACAAAATATTTGGACAACCTCAGGCTGAAGAAGGCAGACATTGAACTTCTGTTCTGTATGAATAGATGGTTAAGAAAAATGTATTGTACTATTCCAAATCTTTATTAAAATAATCTGTAGCCAGAATCCCCAATATTTCTGGGCTGTTGAGCACATCTGGAATATTGAGTTATGTCAGTAGCAACATTAAATGATTGCCACTTTGGGGGGGGCCACGAAATACCACTTACTGTATTTACCACAATGCAAATTGGCAAGATAACTCCATTTTAATTCTAGCCACCCAGAATGCTGTCTGTAATTTCCGTTTATGTGATTTTTTGTCTAGACAAAGGAACATATTTACTAAACACTGGGATGTACCACCCCACTCCATGATACACATTTTCTGAGTGGGACCCAAAGGCATTTTTGAAAATAAAAAAGATGGCTCAGGCTACTGCTTTGCTTTGCATCATACTTCCTATTTTTTTCTTTTTATTATTTATTTAAATGATTTCCCTTGATGGGAGCCAAGGAAGAGGTCTGTAAGCACACAGGTACCACATATGGGATCTAGGTCCTAGTAACAAACTAGGTTACAGAGTAGCTAAGTAAAAATGTTTATCAAATCTAAAATCAAAAGCTTCAAGCTCTTTTCTTTGTACTCGTATTTCATAATTCATATTAATCTGAAATTTAATGTTCCAGTTTTATTTGCTATTGCACACACATTTTATAGTTCAGATGCATGCATTCAACATTAATGGAAACCTTTTCATCTTTAGGACTTTGGACAAACATTAACCAGCCTTTAGGCATTGACTGTTCTTAGGTAACAAGAAACCCTTGTCCTCTAGATTCCAACCAAGTTAAAAGTATGAGTGACTCACCCTCAGACAAACCCTCTGCTTCTCATGTGCATAAAAAAAGGAAAGAAAAAAAGAAAGAAAGAGATCAAAACAGTGGTCTTATTTACAAGCCCCAAAGGTAGCTAGTCTGTAATTAATGGCATGGCTGGTTGCATAAAGGTAACTACTACAAGGCCTATTTACCTGAAGTTATTAGTGTAGTGTAGCACTTTCTAAATCTGGTGTGGAAGAGTTTGGAATAGTGTCTGTGTCCTTGCTGTAACCAACTGTAACATAGACAAACTGATCTGCAAATGGTCTGTTGGTTAAAATGGTAAAAACCAGTAGGTGAATCTTTTAATAGTCTGGAGATCAGCACTATCCCTTCTTAATGTCTGCACAGCAATACATAGAAGATTACTGATAATGGAGTGGCTGATTGACTGTGGTGGAGCACTGCTGCTTTTTATGCTACAGAAACATTTGTTGCTGCGAGAACATGACCAGGTTCCCTCCTGCAGGACTCTTGGAAAATATTAATCCATAGATAATGGATTAATGAACATTCCTATGGGCACTTCTACACCACAACCTTTTCTTCCCCCAAGCCTGGAATAGTTTAGAACAAATCCACATCTGTTTTTAGCTGCAGTCCTTGAAATGGTGAGCCCCAAAAGCAGGGTTCCAAGGTACCCTACCACATGTCCCATCAACATCCATGCAAACCATTTGCCAATTATAATAAACATCAACACTTTATTCAGAATTGCTGTCAAGGCACCAAGGTGCTCTCCCAACTGTTCAAGTAAAACAAACAAACTATAAAGTGCTAACAGTAAGAATAGGTGGGATCACTGAGCATGGCACCAGTCCAGGAGAGCCAAAGTCCCAGGTCGAAGTATTCAGGGTTCCACACAGCCTTTTTGCCCTGGCACAAAAATGCCCCACTTATCATTTTCTGAGGATAAGTCTTCACAATAGACTCTCCATCCTACTGCCAGCCTGCTGCTGAAAGAGGCTGAAGCTGGTCGAGCAGGAAAGTTACATTTTCCAGCTATTGTGGCAGAAATCCAACCCACAATCCACAGTGCATGGAGGAGGAGCCTCTGGAGGAAAGTGATCTGTCAGCTCCAATGGTCCAGCAGGTCCACCATTGGACCACCCCTCCCACCTGAGTACTGGGCTCTGTGTTTTGTGGCCCTTTGTTCTGTGGTTACCATACAGAAAGATCTCAATGGCTGCCCTCTTTTGGAAGCAAAGGACTTCTTCTTTAGCATTATATTTTAAAAGTCAACTTGAAATGATAAACTAATAATATTCAGACTTCTCAGAACAGGTTTATTTTCAAAAGAAATGGTTTCATTCCCACATTGGGGATGGGGAGGTTTGCCCCAGCTTAAACTCTAGCCTAAATTCTTTTGAGTGAATCCCTGTTGTGCTAGGGCACATCAGTGAAGGATTTAGTTCTCAGTTTGGCAGGATAGACTTGTTTATTCCACACTGCATTCTAGCCAAGGCAAGAGATGCCATTTCAATAGACTGTTGGGGTTGGGTGGGAGGCTAATTCTCTTCCTCGCAGCCACTCTGCTCGGGGAAACCCAGGTTCCTCACTTCCTCTCCTCTTGCTGCCTAGAGCCCAGTCCTCACTTGGGGCCACAGAGCACAGATTCCTTCACCTCACTGGTGTCTATCAGACAAGTAAACTCCCCCAGCTGCCCCCTCCCCTCAGAAGATATGGGACAGCTGGCCACTGGTCATATGGGAGACAGACAGCTCTCTGTCAGCCAACTCTACCACCCAAGTCCTAAAGCTCCTGCCACCCCATAGGGATCCTTCCATGGGACTGGTCTTCTTGCTTAGCCAGACACTGTAGAATTGCTTTTCTCAACTTCCTGCCACTGGCTTCCTCCCTTGCTCACCATGCTTTCTTTGGAGAAAGTGAGTAAAGTTAATGTTCTGTTTGAACCTCCCCAACAAATTGCCCAGTCAGACCGCAACTGGAAGCAGGACAGTATGTTGGAATTTAGGAGGGATTGCATGGGAAAGTGAACCAGCAGGGACAGAGGACTTGTGCAGCAGGACTTGAAATCATGGATTTTTTAAAAGTTCTAGTCATGAACCTTCCTAAGGGTAGAACATTTTAAAAAACAGTCAGTGATTATCAGCCCTGACTTGCAGGGCAGGGCTATCCAGCTGGCCCTCTCTTCATGTTTTGGGGAGCAACTGGTAGTGACAGAGTCCATGTGTTGTGGGGGGAAGGACAGCAGGGAATTCACCAGTCACAATCCTGAACTACCATACATTGAACTGTGTGAGGGCAGTTGCCAAGGTACAGTAAGGACAGCACTTTTTAATACCAACATACTTTCTTCCAATCTCCAGGATAGGAGGAAAGCTGTGTAGTCGAGTCCTTGGACTTTGGAATATAAAAGAAAAAAAGAATGAAGCAAAGCATCAGCAACAGAATGAAGTATCTTCCTGTCAGGCTCAGCATGCGGGGAGGGGGCGGAGGGTGGGAATCAAGGAAGCAAAAATTACACAGCATTCACTAAAGAACATACAGAATCTTGGAACCTGCCAATGGAATTTCCAGCCATCATTTACAGTGAGTTTGTTCAGGCAGAGTCTCTCTGAATGATTTGAAATGCTTGTTCACAGGTCTCTTGCCACCTGAGCTGAGTTGTCATTTATCAGATAAGCTATCAATGGAGTCCCTTTCTATCTCTTTTGTTTATGTCTAATGTTCCTTCCATTACTTTCCCAGCCTGCCAACAATATCTCAGGTTTTTTTTCTGTTGGAAGAGGCCAACATGATTTCAGTCGTATGTTAACAAAATAAAAGTATGATCTTGGTAGCTCTTCTACTTCTCTTATGTTACTGACCCATGATTCCACTTGCTTCTATCCAAACCAAGTTGGTGATGAATGTAAGCATTTGTTTGCCCAACAAACAGTGTGATACTAGACAGAACCTGTGCAAGTGATCCCAAGCCCTTTGCCTTCCGTTTGGTAAATGGGGAAAGAACAGAGAAATACACATATGGAGCAAGAATTGTTGTTGTTGTTTATTCGTTTAGTCGCTTCCGACTCTTCGTGACTTCATGGACCAGCCCACGCCAGAGCTTCCTGTCGGTCGTCAACATCCCCAGCTCCCCCAGGGACGAGTCCGTCACCTCTAGAATATCATCCATCCATCTTGCCCTTGGTCGGCCCCTCTTCCTTTTGCCTTCCACTCTCCCTAGCATCAGCATCTTCTCCAGGGTGTCCTGTCTTCTCATTATGTGGCCAAAGTATTTCAGTTTTGCCTTTAATATCATTCCCTCAAGTGAGCAGTCTGGCTTTATTTCCTGGAGGATGGACTGGTTTGATCTTCTTGCAGTCCAAGGCACTCTCAGAATTTTCCTCCAACACCACAGTTCAAAAGCATCGATCTTCCTTCGCTCAGCCTTCCTTATGGTCCAGCTCTCGCAGCCATATGTTACTACAGGGAACACATTTATGTGGCTGTTACTTGCATTATATGTGGGCTGTTAATGTTTTATAAAGTCTAAAGACAGAGATTCTTCTTATGGGCTGGATATAGCTAAGTCCAGCACATACAGCAGAAACGGCCTTTACAAACTGGTTATATAACACTGCATGATTTAATTGCTAGTCCAGTGAATTTAAACTTTCGGTTGGTTTAAGGATTTGCACACAATACCAGAGATGCAGCTTATCTCCATTTTTTAGAAGTGGAACTGTGCCTCCTCCCTTTGGACTAACACTAGCAATAAACATATTTAATAACAATAAAAAGATAAACTTTGTTTTAAAGTATTAGGTCATTCATAGCCCAGCATATTTTAGTAATCCAATGTTTCTTAAATTTTTTATGGGCATGGAATACTGAACTATAATTTTTTTATGAGGCACACTGAACTGCCACTCTAATAAAAGGGGGGAATAAGATTTAGGGACTATTGAAAGAGAACATATTTTAATAATATCCTTGATTGTCTATAACATTTCTTAACAGAATGTATGAGTCTTGCATATGATGACATATTTCAATAATGTCTACAGTGAAATTTGTTAAAGAGTAGCATCATATTCAGACTATTTTGATAGTAGCTGGAAATTCTCTTCCATAAAGATATGTTGGAAAAAAAATAGTAGAATCTATAATGTCTTTTCACTTAAAAGCATATATACTCTTGTGTAGTTTCATCAAAAAGTCTTCTAGTATTATTATTTCAATTGTTTCAATATAACATGGGTAGGATATTTGGTTGACTAGTCAAAGTGAATGGGTTCAAAACCCTTCTCTTTAACCTTAGGGACAATTTCAGGGAATGCTGGTGTTCCACAGAATGTAATTTAAGATACTGATGTTAGCTGTATTTTTCTCAGCAATAGAGCTACTTGGAAACTGAGCATTTGCAAAATAGAAGTATGCCCGGCCCTAACAAGCTTCACAAGCATATAAACTAGTCTCACTCCATAGATCTGATTTAGCCGCGGCGTGGGTGCTTGAATAATCCAAACATAACTTGCAAATGACCCAACAGTGATAGATGCCTTAAATCATATTGCTCAGAACTTCCTTCCTTAGAGGAGGAATAGCAACAGTGGAAATCCAGCCAGTGTTTGTCAAGTGGTGACCCTTAAAGTTTCTGATACAAGTTCTTCTACCCATACTGAGAGATGGCAGGAACTGAACCTAGGTCCTTTTGCCCACAAAGCATGCATGCTTTATTGCTCAGCTACAGCACCTCTGCTACTTCTGCATCACTTTGTAGCCAGATTACTGATCACAGCTCAATGCCATAAACCAATTCTGCCGGAGTCTGTGATCGCCAAGTGCAATTAAAGTGTTATCAAGGAACAAGAGATCGCAAGTGAATTTCGGAGTAACTGTTTTTGCAGTCTGAACTCCGAAATGGCCTTATTATCTTAAGAAGGCTTTTAAAAAGTCAGCAAATATTAACCAGCTGAAAAACATTTTAATTACTGCTGCATTTGGTTTGTTGTGTCTGGACATTTAGGCGACAAAATTTCTTCAAAGCATGTTTTTCACTCAGATGGGACATGGTATTACATAAACAGGATTTTAGCACAGGATGAATACTATTGTGAAAGGCTTTACCAAATGGCATTTTTAAAAAGTATATGAGCTATTGTTGAAGCACATACAAATAGTCATATTTTGTCACTCTTTTAGTTAAAAGAGCCAAGAAAGATCTGATTATATCTTGCAGTTAGATCAAGCCTAACATACTCTTCAATTCTGTATGCTCCAATTCAGAAGTCATCTGAGACTTAATCCATACAGTGAGGAGTGCTAACACTTTATTCTGATTAAATTAACACATAGACCAGAGTAGCTGCAACCTCATTCATGCATATTTATATCCAGAACATTAAAAATAAGTAATTTATGGCAAACATTAATTTCTATAAAATTAACAATGGTCAATGCTGTTTTATGAAAAAATGTAAAAAATACTTTTATTTTAAATGTTGATATCGAGAGGAAAATCTTAAATATAAATTAGTGTTGTGAATTTGCCATGTATAGTCCTATTAAAGATCTGCAAAATGACTTGTGCTAATTTATTTATCTGTTTTATACCCTACCTTTCTACTCTGTTGAATGCTGAAGGCAGCTGACAGTTCTTTCACACACACATACACACACACACCCCCTACTCATTCAGCACCCTACTCATGCACTTATATAATGAATTACTGATTTTTCTTAGTTCTAAGAGAGTAGGGGCCAAAAAAGGGAGTGCAAGCAGTAACATAACCCTTCCCACCCTACAAAAGGAATGTCTCTGACAGCAAAGACATCTTTGAGGGGCCTCTCCTACAGATCTGGGGACCTGGATTGGTTCCACGTGGACAAGGTGATCCCTCAGATACTCAGGCCCTGATCTTTTTAGAGCTTTATAGCATTTTAACAGTTAATTCCAATTATGCCCAGTAAGCAATTGGCAGCCTGCATAGATCTTCTAGTGATGGCTTCATACAATCCTTGAACCTTGCACCATTATCAGCCTACCTGCAGATTATAACAACTGCAACTTCCGGACACTTTTAAAAGATAGATCCCCACTGGTTACATTGCAGCTGTCAAGATAGGATATAAGTAAGGCGTGTTTTAAATGGTACTAAACAACTGGATTAATCAGATCTTATCACATTATCAAGTACATAGAGGAAATGCTAGTTGTGGGAAAGCAGGAAATCTTGCTGTACTATAAGGAGGAACAGTATAAACAAATCTGATATGTTTTAAAAATTAAATTATATTCTCTTGCTTTTTTTTTTATCACATGCACTTTTACCTTTTTAATGATGTTGTATGACATAATGGCTTCAGCAAAGGATCGTTACCATGTCGTGGTGCTGGAGCTTGAGCACCTCAAAGATGCCATGAGCTAAACCATGAAGGGCCACCCAAGATGGGAAGGTCATGACAGAGAGGTCAGACTAAATGCAATCCCTGGGGAAGGTAATGGCAACCCACCCCAGTATTCTTGCTGTGAAAACTAAATGGATCAGTACAACCAGAGATATGTCGGTATACCATCGGAAGATGAGACCCCCATGTCAGAAGATGGTCAAAATGCTACTGGGGAGGAACAGAGGATGAATTCAACTAACCCCAGATGTGATGACGCAGCTAGCTCAAAGCCAAAAGGATGGCTAGCAGCCGACGGTGCTGGTGGTGAACGGCGAATCCGATGTTCTAAGGATCAACACACCATTGGAACCTGGAATGTAAGATCTATGAGCCAGGGCAAATTGGATGTGGTTATTGGTGAGATGCCAAGATTAAAGATAGACATTTTGGGCATCAGTGAACTGAAATGGACTGGAATGGGCCACTTCACATCAAATGACCACCAGATCTACTACTGTGGACAAGAGGACCACAGAAGAAATGGAGTAGCCTTCATAGTTAATAGTAAAGTGGCTAAAGCAGTGCTTGGATACAATCCAAAAAACGATAGAATGATCTCAATTCGAATTCAGGGCAAGCCATCTAACATCACAGTGATCCAAATATATGCCCCAACCACAGATGCTGAAGAAGCTGATGTAGAGCAGTTCTTGTGTGGACCATAACAAATTGAGGCAAGTTCTTAGCGGTATGGGGATACCAAGTCATCTTGTATGCCTCCTGAAGAATCTGTATAATGACCAAGTAGCAACAGTAAGAACAGACCACAGAACAACGGACTGGTTTAAGATTGGGAAAGGAGTACGGCAGGGCTGTATCCTCTCACCCTACCTATTCAACTTGTGTGCAGAACACATCATGCGACATGCTGGGCTTGAGGAATCCAAGGCTGGAGTTATAATCGCTGGAAGAAACATGAACAATCTCAGATATGCAGATGATACCACTTTGATGGCTAAAAGCAAAGAGGAACTGAGGAGCCTTATGATGAAGGTGAAAGAAGAAAGTACAAAAGCTGGCTTGCAGCTAAACCTCAAAAAAAAAACCAAGATTATGGCAACCAGCTTGATTGATAACTGGCAAATAGAGGGAGAAAATGTAGAAGCAGTGAAAGACTTTGTATTTCTAGGTGCAAAGATTACTGCAGATGCTGACTGAAGTCAGGAAATCAGAAGACGCTTAATCCTTGGGAGAAGAGCAATGACAAATCTCAATAAAATAGTTAAGAGCAGAGACATCACACTGACAACAAAGGTCCGCATAGTTAAAGCATGGTATTCCCAGTAGTAACATATGGCTGCGAGAGCTGGACCATAAGGAAGGCTGAGAGAAGGAAGATAGATGCTTTGGAACTGTGGTGTTGGAGGAAAATTCTGAGAGTGCCTTGGACTGCAAGAAGATCAAACCAGTCCATCCTCCAGGAAATCAAGCCAGACTGCTCACTTGAGGGAATGATAGTAAAGGCAAAACTGAAATACTTTGGCCACATAATGAGAAGACAGGACACCCTGGAGAAGATGCTGATGCTAGGGAGAGTGGAAGGCAAAAGGAAGAGGGGCCGACCAAGGGCAGGATGGGTGGATGATATTCTAGAGGTGATGGACTTCTAGAGGTGGGATCCGCTGGCCCCATTCCAGGAGAAGACAAGTTTGTCCGACCCTGTGAGGGAGAGCGCTAGCGAAGACCGAACCTGACATCCTGCTACTGGAAAGTGAGGAGTCGAGTGAAGGGGAACCGGACTCGACCGTGATGTGCCCTGACCGGCCTCCCCAACTGGGTGAGCTCTCAGCCATTCGAGAGGAGGCAAGTTCTGGGTCGGAGGGCGAAGCAGCGGGCATGAAAACCACGCCGGAGACCACCGTAACCACCCCGGGCGAATTGGTCACCTGGGATGAAACCTGGGGGGACGTCTCGGTGGTGGGGGGCCCATCCTGGAGGCAGAGGTACCCGCTATCCCCTACAGTAATCCAAGTGCCACCAAAAGGGGACTCTCCCACTCCGGACCGTATCCAAGTGTTGGAGTCAAAAATGGACTCGTTAGAACTGATCCTGAAACAGATGAGTCTGGACCTGAGTTCGCTGAAGGAAACGCGGGAGGGGTCAAGCCAGCGGCATTCGACCCCTTCGTCCCATGGGCAGTCCCCTGAGCGGAGAAGGGCGGCACGTCCAAGAGAAGGGGACCAGGCTGTCCGAGTGGAATTAGCGTCGCCGCCCGTAAGGTCGCCGCCAGTCCCCGAACGGTGGCAGGCAAGAGAGGTCGGACCCACCGAAACCTCAGTGGGGGGCGCAGCCCATCGGCGGGCGGGTTGAGGGACTTCCCCGTCAAATTCGATGGGGACCTGACAAAACTCTCTTTCTTCCTAACAAATGCCAAGGCATACATGGAGGAGTGGGGGTCGCTCTTTTGCTCGGAAAAAGCGAAAATTATCACCATTGCTACCAAACTTAAAGGTAGGGTGGCAGACTGGCATGTATAGATGTGCCAGTCGGAAGCACCTGAACTGGAAAAATTCAACGAGTTCCTCTGGGCTCTACGGCAGCACTTCGAGGATCCCTTAGCGAAAGAGCGGGCGAAGCGTGCCCTGAAGGAACTCAAGCAGGGATCGAGATTGGTGGCTGATTATGCGCTGGAGTTTAAGGCGCTGGCGGGGAAGGTGGATGACTGGTCGCAAGCAACCATCATCGAGCTGTTCAAGGATGGCCTGAATACAGAAGTGCTACGCTGGTCCTTAGGACGGGATGACCCGTACTGTTTGTACGAGTGGATCCAGCTCGCAGGGAGGGCTGAACACGCACACGAGGTGTTCACCCAGAGAACAACGAAGTCGGGGCGAGATGGGAAACCTAGTCGCCCGTTGGGCACCGGGGGAAGAACCGGTCAAAGATCCTGGGAAGAGGAGAAGGAGAGGCGATATGCGAAGGGGCAGTGTCTGCGATGCGGTAAAGAGGGGCATCGCACAGCAGCGTGCCCGAGGGCGAAGGGTGAGGAACGACCAGGGAAGTCGACGGCGAAGTCCCCTTCCCTGCCGAGAAAAATGAAAGCAGCGGTGGCTGAGAGTGAGGTGGACAGCGTACCGTTCTATGAAGACGAGGGGGAACCTGAATTATTGCAGCCGGTGGGAAACGCCAGCCACCTGCTTTAAAGGGCGCCGCAGGGCAGGTGGTGGAAGAAGGGCGTGAGCCTACGTCGGTGAGTGGCAGTTATCGCATTCTCACGGTGAAGTTAAAGTTGGGCTCCCGATCTAAGACAATAGAAGTGTGGGCCATGATTGACTCGGGGTGTTCCCGGTGTTTGATGCACCCCGATGTGGTAGCGGCCCTGGAGCTACCTACCTTCCCATTGCAATGACCCATTGCCTTTACGCAATTAGATGGGTCCATGGCGGGTGGCAAACCGGTCACGCATTTCACTGGGCTAGTGGCCTTACAAATGGGTAGCCATCGGGAAGGGTTGTCGTTTGTGGTGGCTCCGGTGGGGGGTCCCCTAGTGGTTTTGGGAGTACCCTGGTTGGTCCAGCAAAATGCCCAAATAAACTGGGTTTATCGAACTGTCACCTTTAAGGACGGATTTTATCAAGCACCAGAGGGAAGGGAATCCCCAGAGGAGGTGGTGGGGGTAGCGGCAGCTGCGACTCCGCATTGCCCGGCCCCTCCTCTGGAGGGCCTGCCGGTGGACTACCAGATGTTTGCTGATGTGTTTGGAGAGAAAGAAGCGGATCAACTGTCCCCTCATCGGAAAACGGACTGTGCCATTGAACTGGTGCCTAACACCCAATTACCTAAGCCGAAAATCTACTCAATGATGCAAAAGGAATTAACTTTGCTTCGGGAATTTGTGGACAAAAACTTGGCTCGTGGGTTCATCGAACCAGCCAACTCTCCGGTGGGAGCACCAGTCCTCTTCCGCCCAAAGAAGGATGGGACATTAAGACTCTGTACCGATTTCCGGGGGCTAAATGCAGTCTCAATATCCAATAAATATCCCTTGCCTTTGATAAAAGACATGTTGTCTCATCTGGCCAAAGGGAAAATCTTCTCCAAACTAGATCTGAGAGAAGCCTATTACCATGTAAGGATCAAGGAGGGTGATGAGTGGAAAATGGCATTCAATTGCCCATTGGGAGCATTTCAGTATAAGGTTTTGCCTTTTGGTCTGGCTGGGGCCCCTGGGGTGTTTATGCAATTGATCCATGAGGTACTCCATGAACATCTGTTTAAAGGGGTATTGGTGTATTTGGATGATGTATTGATTTATACTGAAACTATGGAGGAACATGTATCTTTGGTTAAACAGGTGCTTTGCAAGCTCAGAAAAGCTGAATTGTATGCCAAACTGTCTAAATGTGCCTTCCACCAAACACAAATTGATTATTTGGGGTATAGAATTTCAGATAAGGGCATTGAAATGGATCCTTCCAAGGTCCAGGCTATTGTGGATTGGGAAAGACCCCGTACCCGCAGGCAACTTCTAAGTTTCCTGGGGTTCAGCAATTACTACAGATTATTCATCAGGGGGTTTGCTGAGATTGCCTTGCCACTAACGGAATTACTTCGAACAAAAGGACTGGGGGATACTCGAAGAGTAAAAAATCCAGGTGCGCTGCTGCGGTGGACGCCGGCTTGTCAGGCGGTGTTCGATCAGCTAAAGGCGTCTTTTACCAAAGAGCCAATTTTACAACACCCGGACCCCTCCAAACCTTTTGTGGTTCAGGCCGATGCCTCTGATTTTTCCATTGGTGCATTGTTGATGCAGGCTGATGGAGCAGGGTGCTTAAAACCATGTGCCTACCTGTCTCGTAAATTCTCTGAGACTGAAAGACATTGGCATGTATGGGAGAAGGAGGCGTTCGCAGTGAAAGCTGCTTTAGAATCTTGGCGACACTTATTAGAGGGGGCGAATCACCCTTTCGAGGTGTGGACAGACCATAAGAACCTAGAAGCCCTCAGCACCCCCCGCAAACTGAGCCCGAAACAAGTACGTTGGGCTCAGTTCTTCAATCAATTTAATTTTCAATTGAAGTTTATTCCGGGGAAAAAGAATTTCTTGGCGGATGCGTTGTCACGGCAACCCCAGGACTCCTGCGCAGCACCCGAAGTGGTCAGCACTCTGTGGACAACGCCACAACTGGGAATGCAGGCTGTGACGCGCAGCCAAACCCGTGCGCAGCAGCCAGCCGCTGAGGATTCGGGGCTGCCGAGCGCTTTGTCAATTCCCTCTCAGTTGCAACAAAAGTTTCTAAAAGAGCTTAAAACTGATACTTGGTTGCTGGCTAATAGAGACAATGTTACATTTGACCGGGGTTTTGCTTGGAAATCTAACCGTCTCTACATCTCTGAGAATTTGCGAAAAGACGTTTTGCTCCGTTCACATGATGACAAGGTTGCGGGACATTTTGGTTTTGTAAAAACCTTGCACCTAGTCCGGCGGCAGTTCTGGTGGCCCACCTTGCACAAAGATGTAAAGGAGTATGTCACCTCCTGTCCTGTGTGCGCTATGTCAAAGCATAAAGTCGGTAAGCCTCAGGGACTCTTGCAACCCGTGGCTAGTCCAATGTACCCTTGGGATGAGGTTTCCATGGATTTTATTGTGGAGTTACCTCCCAGCCAGCGCAAAACAGTGATACCTCCCAGCCAGCGTAAAACACAATCATTACAGTATCAGACAATGGACTTTTCCCCATGCCACCCACACACCCTGGTGTCTTTGTTTTGCAATATCCCCATGAAGTTGCCTTCATCTTGTTCCTAACCCAGGCATGCGACAGGCTTAAATCATACTTATTCTAATACCATCTAAGGACAGACTCTCTGGGTGTAAAGTCTGCTCAGATTTGAGACTCATTACCTCAGATGACTGAGACTAGGAACAGAAGGCATGTCTGTTGTTGTTGTTGTTGTTGTTATGCAGTTGGTGCCCCATGGCCCGTTTCCTATTTTGAGATTAAGAACTGAGGCTGTCAGAATGTCCTAAGGGGGATCAACCATAATGTCCTTCTGGAAAACCTGGTTTATTTCAAGAATTCTGAGAGTGATTGCATTTGATCATTCCAGGTTTGCATTGTAACTCATACCATGAAACACGGCCTATCATTTGTGAAGGAGGCTCCCCCTCAGGGAAGGATTGGCTTTAACCTGGAAATATTGCACCTTTGCCAGTAGTGGCTATTTGAGATCACTTGCTGTGTTTCCATGCTGGGATGCAGATCCTTCTTCAAGCTCTGATGTAACTTGTTTTAATGTGTCTTTGAAGTCTCACCTGTGATATTTCAAATATATGCACTGGCCCTGTTCTCAGGGCACACATAACCAAATCAAAATAAGATTTTAATGTATTATGTAAACAGATAAACCTAGTCAGCATTGAGGTTTGAGGCCATTAGTTTTAACCCAAAACATCAGGTCTCTGTGATCTTTCTTTAACCCTACTTCCAGAGATTATTTTAGCTAGAAATGATCAGAGATAGAAACCGGAACTATAATCATGCAAACCATGTGCAGTTGACATTGGTTTTTCCCAAATAAAAGTGCAGTTCTAGTGGGGTCTCACTTTTCTATCAAAATTTGGTTATAAAGGAACACATTCTAGGTTATATACTGTACATTCTTGAGACGAAAGGCTCATCCTCATATTCCACTTATCATGGTACAGAGACACCTTGATAAGTGTTTTAAGTCTTTCTTTTTATTAGGGCTTACCTTTTGGTGATGAGAATAGCAAAGCATGGTTATATCTCCACTCTTATTGTGTCCACAGATAATTGACTTGTGCCCTTGTTCAGGGTAACGAGGTGGGCCGTCCCTTCTCTTTAACATGTTCATGAGACCATTGGGAGAAGTCATCTGATGGCACGAGCCACAGTATTACCAGTATGGAGATTATACTGAAGTATACAGTACATCTCTACCCCTGGCTGACGAAATGATGCTGTCCCGATGCTGGCCCAGTGTCTGGGGACGGTAAGAGTTTGGATGGGGAAGAATCAGCTTTGAATCAACCCTAGCAAGATGAAATTGCTCTGGGGTTTTGGTCTGTAATGGACAGTAGGCATAACCTTGAGAAACAGGAGGAAGAGCCTCAACCAAGGCGATAGTTAGATAAAAGAAATCTGAGCCGGGCCAGGAATGCAATTTGAGAAAGCATCTCAGACATGACCCTCCCTAGTTCTCATGAAGATAAAGGGAGGGAGGGGGGAAGCACATTCAGACTTGCAAGATTATAACTCTCCCAGGGGTGAAGACCTGGCTCTTCCATCCTGTGTGGGGCATGAGGAGGGGTAACCAACCCTGGGGGTGGTTAGCACCCTGAAGTTGCTCCCGTAAATTAAGAACTTTTTAACATCTATGTCTTGGACTATTTTTATTTAAGAATATTGTTTTATTGTATTTTAATTAGTTTTTATTCTTGTTTTATTGTAAACTGCCCAGAGTCACTCTTCGAGTGAGATGGGTGGTGACTAAATTTGAAATATAAATAAACAAACAGACAAATAAATAATAAAGTAGTATTAGCATTCATAATTCTGGTGTCTTAGTTTGGACTATCCTGAAGAGCTGACATGGTCCCCCAGAATCTGGTGAGGTACCATCTTAGACTCTTGCCAGGGTTGTACTTTCCTGGACGGAGCTGATGTGCAATTTGGGGGTCCTCCTGGACTCTCGGCTCCTGCTCAAGGAGTATCTGGCGGCAGTGGCTAGGGGGGCCTTTACATAGATCGATCTTGTGCACCAATTGCACCCAATCCTGGACTGGGAGGCTTTGCTCGCAGTCACTCATGCCCTGGTCACTTCCCGGCTGGATTACTGCAATGTGCTATACATGGGGCTGCCCTAAAAGCCTATCAAGAAATTGCGACTGGTTCAGAATGTGATGGCACATGTGGTTCTGGGCACCCCATGGTTTGCCCATGTTATGCCATTGCTGCGTGAGCTAAACTGGCTTCCTGTCTCTTTCCAGCTGCAATTCAAGGTGCTGGTTATCACATTTAAAGCTCTGAATGGCACAGGACCAAGTAGGACTGCCTCTCCCTGAGGCTATCTCTTTATTCCATTACATTTGATAGGGTGGGCACGCTCCATGTTCCTTCCCTCAAATGTTGCCAACTAGTGGAACCCAGGCAGTGTGCCATCTGGTAGCAGCACACCCTTTGGGACACCCTCTCCCCAAGATCTGACAGGCCCCTTCCTTCCTAGCCTTCTGAAAAGCTATGAAGACCTGGCTTTTCCCACAAGCACTGTGGGAAGCACTGTGTAAGGCTGGAGCCCAGAAAGTTTTTTTGTGGATGTGTGGCAGCTGGGGGCATCAGGAGTTCTCTGTGTTGGTTTTATGTTTTTATTATTTTTGTTGCTTTTATTGTTGTTTGAGAGTTGCCCAAGGTTATGCTGCATAAGATAGGCAGCTATATAAATCTAATAAATGTTTGTATGTATGGAGTCTCCTAACCATGTCCTGCCACAATTTTGGGAAGCTATTGGTAGTTTGTTTCCCCACTTGGGGGTGGGGTGAGGAAACCAAGGAATCAACCAGCTGATACCAGAAACTATCCTGCATTACATCTGTAAGGATAGCATCACTCCCTGGCCTCACTGCAACTGGGGGCAGTGCAGCTTATGACAACATATTTTTCAGCTGACTCAGAGATGGGATGAACATACATTAATACAGCCATGAGAAAGCACCCAAAGAACAGACAGGATGTAAACAGAAGCAATATTACAATACTTTTTCCAAGCCCTAAATAAATTAACTAAATTTATAAAAATGGAGCTATTTTACTGAAGACTTCTGGAATCAGTCAATACATTGTTCCCGATTCACTCCATTGAATTGGATTTTAATTTGTATAATCCCCAGCCCACAGTCTGGATGCTACAAGGCCTGAGCTCCAACATATCTGCAGCCCGGCTTCCCCCCTCCACCCCCCTTCAGAATAAGGGAGTAGCAACACAAGAGTTGGCACTGTATAATAGAAGCTTGGCTGGTATTGCATTGAAGTTCTTAGCAGGTGATTCAGATAAATCTTTGCAAACTAATCAGGTTAATTGTACCTATTGCAAAAGATCACCAGTTACATCAAAGCTTACTGGAAGAGAGGAGCAGTGCTCTTCTTTCTTAGCCTGTAGTAATTTTCTCTGAGCAAGGTGTAAGGTTTATTATTAGTTGGGCAATCCTTTCATAAGGAACAATCAACATTTCACAAAATAGTGAGCAAGTTCCAGAATTCGTTGTCACTCTTCCCCGCAGTGACATTAAAAATGGATTTGATTTGGCAACCTTAAATGCCTGCAATGAAATTGTAGTTTAGATTAGATTAATCTCCGCTTGTATTGCAACTGCAAGTTATACACAAGATTTGAGTCAGAGCAGTACAGGATGATCGTTATACCATTAGTATTTTAAAAACTCAAAAGTCTAACTTCAGCTGCAGTCTTATCCTTTAATTCTTCTCTTTATTATTTTCCTATTCCCCCAACAAAGAATTCTCATTGTGGAATATCGCAGTGAAGTTGGACTTGAAATTCCTAGTCTTTGCCATGCCACTAGGATCTTTGTTATTTAGGCTACAATAATTGCCCTGGAAATGTACATATTTTTGGTTGCTTCTAGTGCCCAGCTATTTACTTCAGGACTTTTTTTCCTGATAGACCATCATAGCTTCCTTTGCTTTTTATAGCACATTTCGCCATATGGAGGATATTCTCTGACAGAGGTCTCATTCTTCTTAGGTATGTAGGTACTCAGCCTAGTTCCTAGTTACAGTCTTTTCAAGGGCATTTGCTCCAGGCAGGGGATATGTTCACTCTTTCATTGAGGAGAGAGCAAATTAGGTTCCATTGCCTGGGCAAAGATTTAGATATTCCATCAAAGCCCAGGACAATGTTTTCCTACCCAGGCTCTTTGACACTTCATTAAACTCCTGGCAGGATTCCTCCAGCTCCTGGCAGCTCCCTCAGTCTCCTTTTTGGTGCCTCATTAACAACCAACTACTCCCAGAAGTGCTCAGTTAATAACCTCTCAGAAAGGATTGCATTTATCATGACTTAGCTAGCAGATACTTCACAGAAACAGTGGTTTCCCAGGACCAGCTGATCCCTGTGAACAATAAAACAAAAATGCACACATTAGTTGTTTTTTCTATTGTAAAAGGCATTAGTACTGGCCAAAAGTCCTAGAGCTTGTAGAATCCTTCTCCTCTGGTGCCAATAGGCAAAACAGAGCAGATATAGCTGGGGGATAGGAATGGAAGGGTGAGAGGTAAAATAATTTCTGGGACCTTTTCTGTGGGGTTAAAAGTGATGTTTTAAACCAACTCTGGGACACGGATTCAACATTCTCCAACCTTCAAATCAGCTTTCCTCAACTGGATTCCGTCTTTGACTCTGACAATCCTACAGTTTAGGGCAACTGAAATCTAACCCATTTTCATGACTTCTGTTTGAGGAAGGTAGATCCAGATGAAATGAACTACAACTCTATCAATAGTCAAGAATATTTGAGAACATTGCACAATGAATGAATTATGTTATATCACTGATGCTGGCCTGGACTGTGCTGTATTCTTACTGCTTTGCTTGTATTATGCTTAGGTGCAAAAGCATACCAAATAGAAATACTAAATGGATTGATTTACTATGTGCCATCAAGTCACCACTGACTCTTAAAAGCCATGTAGATAGATTTTCTCCATGACAATCTGTCCCTACTCTGATATTTCAGGTCTTCCAACGGTATACCCATCGCCACTGTAACTGAGTTCAGTTGCTGCTGATTGTCCTTTTCTCTTCTTTCCTCCCACATTTCCTAGCATTACAGCCTTCTCTAGGGAAGCTCTAATGGTCTTTGCATAATGTGTCCAAAGTAGGACAATTTGAGTCTGGCCATTTGAAAAATACCAAATACTAGTCATAAAAATAATGTAGTATTCCCCACAGAATAATCAATGATGGATTTGTACACTGAAAACTATGCTATAGAATCATGTTCTAATAAACTTCCTAATAAACACTGAATGTCCTTTTACCATACACAGGCTTTCCATGCTCTAGAAACAAAGTTGAACATATCATGTCTCATCCAAGCTAGTAAAGGATTCTCAGCCCTATGATGAACTTTTAACCTGGGAGAATCTACTGTATGTAATGTAACAAAGAATGCTAATAAAATTTTTACAGGTAGTCCTCACTTACTGACTACAATTGGGACTGGCAACTCTGTTGCTAAGTGATGCAGTTGTAAAGTGAATCATCATGTGATTATGCCCAACTTATGATGTCAGTTCTGGCTGCAGTCATTAAGCGAATCACCACAGTCATTAAGCACAATGTCACGTGACCACAACTTGTGACTTCCTGCCAGCTTCCCCATTGACTTTGCTTGCCGGAAGCTGGCTGTGAAGGTCACAAATGCTGATCATGTGACTGTGGGATGCTGTGACCATCATAAATGTGCACTGGTTGCCAAGCACCGGAATCGTGGTCACGTGACCAGGGGGACTCTGCAATGGTGGCAAGTTTGAGAGCTGGTTGTAAATCTCCTCTTTTGGCACCATTGTAACTTCGAACAGTTGCTGAACAAGTAGTCGGTAAACGAGGACTACCTTTAGTCATGGTGCATTCTATCCTTTGATAACCATGATAACCATGCATTTAGGGATCCAGCTGAACAAAAATGGAGAAAATGCTTTCACCGTATATAGAATATGAGACAAGAAAGAAAACGTGTTTGAGTAATGTAGGGCTTAAGAATAAGGCTTTAAAAATTTATGAGCACAGTAGTCAGTGTATTTGGGATATAAAATTTGACACCATACCACTCACAGTCCTTTTTTCTATTGGTTCAGTATATCATTTTATACATATTTGCTTTATGCAAGGTTTTTGGGGATCACACTAGCATAAAGTGAGGGAAGCCTGTATATTCTTAAGGCCAAATAGGAATACCTGTATATCTAACTGAGTGGACATTCTAACAATTAATTAACAAGTAGTGGGAATGTTCATTTTTATTAGCCCCAAAGGGAAGAAAATACAAATATTGTATTTCTATACTATGGTGGATTTTGTTGTTGTTGTTGTTAGTATTTATTAAGTTGATATACTGCCTAACTTCCAGCGATTGCTTTATCATTTATATTACTTTACAGCCAAGTATGATTTGGGAATGGGAGGAATTTAAAGGGCAGGAAAAAAATCTCTGCCAAATTTCATCTGATTTGTATCTTAATGTGAATGACAGAAATAGAAAGGGCACGAGAGGAAGAAAAGGATCAGAGTCGCTGCTGTTGTATATGTTTAAGCTTAATGTGTGTGTGTGTGGGATAGAGAAAGAATGTGTGTAAAACTGCAATTACACTTCACTACCAAATAATAATAATAATAATAATAATAATAATAATAATAATAATAATAATAATAATAAATTAAATGTGTATGCTGCCTGACTCCCAATGATTCTGGGCAGCCCACAAGAATTAAATAAATTACAATAAAATCAATAAAAGATAAAATTAGTTTATTAATTAAAAAAGAATGGACAAATAAGCAAAAAGATTGTGTCTTTGTCATGGATACCTAACAATACAGATTCATTTATCTGTTTGAAACAATCAGTGTGTAGTACTAGTGAACTGGATAGTCAATCCTAAACAATAATCCTAATGAATCTGAAATTTGCACTCTCCAAATACAGAATATCTCTCTGAACATTTTGTTTGGGGGATACTGAAGCTTTCTGATATCAGGATGAAGGTGGTTGTTTCTTACTTGATCGATTCAGAGCAGGGAAACATGCATGCGATCAGTTTTCTACAGTGCCAAATTTCAGTATTTACCACTTAGCTTGTAAAGACTGGAAAATAAATCAAATCTGAATAAAGAATGGGGGAAAGCACAACAGCTAGAGGGCAGTCACAGAATAGTTATATTAAACAGAGAACACTAAACATTATAAAAGAGGAGATAAAGAAACTACCTCTGTTGCTTATACAGAACTATGGTAACGATGACAGGATGTTATGTTCCAATTTATATCTGCAACAGGAGCAACTATGTTTTCAACATTAGATCAGAGATGGCAATTTCCTATACGATGTAACGTCATTGCATTTCCACTAGCATTACCCTAAACTGCACGTCTTACTGTGGTGGTGGAAAAACTGTGGCCTTCCAGATGGTGCTGAACTACAACTCCAAAAAAAATTAGTCAGTGGTGGTGGTGTTGAAAGTTGTAGTTCAATAATGTTTAAAGAGCCTCAAGATCTTCACTCCTTTCCTACTGAGAAAACCTTGTTATGTTATGCTTCCCTGCAATAGATCTTTCATTTTATGCTGTATACTCCTCATTAGCTGGGCTCGAACATTGCTCTAAATCAACTCTCCCCACAACCCGAGCTCAATCCCAGCAGAAGCTGGATTCTCCGGTAGCCGGCTCAGGTCAACTCAGCCTTCCATCCTTCCGAGGTCAGTAAAATGAGTACCCAGCTTGCTGGGAAAGGTGACGACTGGGGAAGGCAATGGCAAACCACCCCGCTATAGTCTGCCAAGAAAATGTTGCGAAAGTGGCCTCTCCCCAAAGGGTCAGACATGACTCAGTGCTTGCACAGGGGACCTTTCACCTCTTACCTTTTTTTGGCTTTGTTTTAGTGAGTTGTTTGAACTCAGCAATGGAAATTGTGATATGTGATTTAGCACTATGTGGGAACCCAGCAAATGATGGTCTTAAAATACTATGGCATAACAGAGCCAGAAGAGGCTATACTATTACCACCTGCTCCTTCTAGTTCAATATTGCCAGACCAGACTCTAGCACTGGAGCATAAGAAAGGAGAAATCTGGGTTTGTAATTTAACCTTTCTGGAGGGCCCCGTTTGTTTTTTTATTGATTGATTATGTGCCATCATGTTGTTTTTGACTCCTAGTGACCATATAGATTGATTATCTCCATGACAATCTAGCCCTAACCTGGTCTTTTAGATCTCCCCATGGTGCACTCATTGCCACTTTGCTGCTAGTCATCCTCTTCTCTTTGCTTCTACCTTTCCCAGCATTAGAGCCTTCTCCAGAGAGCTACTGTAGCATCTTTGCATAATGTGTCCAAAGAAGGATAATTTGAGCCTGGTCATTTATGTCTCAGGTGAGAACTCTGGGTTGATTTGTTTGATGATCCATTTATTGGTTTTCTTGGCTGTCCATGGTATTCTCAGGAGTCTTCTCCAACACCAAAGTTCAAAAGTGTCAGTACTCTTCCTATCCTGCTTCTTCAAAGTCCAACTTTTGTGAAGGCTAAAACTAAGCTGCAATAGTTATGTGAAACTATCCTATAGTGTTCCTTGCAATGGTTTTCAGAAATAGAGGTGTAATTAAATTTGGTTAAATATTTCTATTACTTGACTTACTGATTTCATTTGGAACCTCTCAATAGTTGCAGTTCTTTGGGTGCTGTTCATGAAAACTGTACATAATATACCTAAGAAAAAATAAGCAGCAAGAACCCAATTGACCAAGAATGTGAAACCAGGGTAAAACTAGCAGCAAAAGAAAGATGTAAGATTGTGTAGATGTAAAATCCCTAACATTGGTTCTTAAAATAACAACATCTTTTCCTGACCCCCATCAGAACACAGTAAGTGATCAGTGTGATTTTTATCTGAGTTTATCTTTTATTTCCAGTTAAGATGTTGGTAGGGATGATGGAAATTGTAGTTCAACATATTTGGAGGGTGTCAAGTGGGGAGAATCTGATTTTTGTGGCATTTTAGTAGTCAAAATATTATTTTGATAAATTACAGCAAACTTGTACAGTGTAATAAGTATTATAGCTGAGCCAGTTTGGTCTAGTGGTTAAGGTGCTGGGCTAGAAACCAGGAGTCTGTGAGTTCTAGTCCCGCCTTAGGCATGAAAGCCAGCTGGGTGACCTTGGGCCAGTCACATCCTCTCAGCCCAACTTGGTGCAATGTAGACTAGCCTCCTTGTGGTGCACCCCGGGCAACGTGACTTGTCACGGCTAAATAGTCTACACATCTGGCTGCTGGACCTCACAAGGATTTCCCAGCAAGAAAAAGCAGCATGAACACTGAACTGCTATGCCATATGATTAAAAAAAAAAAAGTATTATAGCTGGGGCTTGGGGGATGGGGGAAGATCAAATTATATTTAAATGACAAATTTCACATTCTGCTTTTTGTTTTTTTACTTGCATATAGCAGAACAGAAACCCAATCAGAGACAGGACTATTGTACATGTGGGTAGATGGAATCAACCATAAGCGGTTTTAGGGGATCTCAGCATGGGAAAAAAAAATATCCCCACCTCCAGTTGCCATAATCCCAATTCTAATCAAATGACCTGCAGTTGCTTTTTGCAGGTTTTTAAAAAAATCACACAGTGCCAAATGAGAGCATTGATGTGCAGCCTGGTGCTGAATATATGACCAATATGAGATTTGATCCCAACCTCATTAACTGCATTAACTCTAGTGCAAATTCAGCTCAACATTCACCAGGTAATGGTGGAAACAGACAGTCCTCTGTTTCAGACGAATTATGAGTTTCACAACCCTTGACACTTGGCTTGTTTCTTTGGTAACTGTCAGCATTTTTCCTATGTAGACTATTGTTTCTACATTGATCTCAGGAAAGGAGAGCAGCAAAAGAGGTAATGAGAGACTTTTTGTTGCACCAATTCTGTTGGCAAGAATGCTTAAGCTTTGGGGTTGCACGTAGCCACTGCAGTTAAATCAGGGATGTGCAGAACAAACCTCTATATGGACATAAAGGCATCTTTGTTTTTTCATACTCCTGTTAACTTTTTTTGGGGGGGGGAAGCCACCTTTCCAGACCTAAGGCAATGGACAAAACGCAAATATAAAGTAAATTACAATAATAAAATACCATAATAGAACTTACACTGCAAACAAAATCCATGAATATATGCATCACATAAAGGATCCTCAGAGCAATAAAACTTCAATACAACAATAATGTCTTAATCATCACATCAGTTAAAAGCCCTTTGAAGCAGGATGGTTTCAAAAGATCTTTAAAATTTCAGATGAGGAGTTCACCTACACATTCCTTGGGAGAGAGTTCCATACCAAGGGGAATCCTAGAGAGAAGGCCTTGTATCTTGTGTCCATCAGATAGTTGGTCTTAAAGGCTGTCTGCTGAGTAGGGCTTCCTAAAACTGATTGTATGTGAGGGTGCACACTGCTACCCTCCCTGTTTTTCTCTGGATGCCTGTTTGATTCTTTCACCCTTTCTGCCTTCAGAATGAGATTTATCAACTCTTGAGCTTTATCATATCCAAAGAGCTATTTCTAATCAGTTACCCTATTGACTTAGTGACATCCTGTTTTCCTTTGCTTATCAAATCCAGCCTATTTATAGCTCAACTGTAGCCACTTTCGTTAAAGGAGGCTAAAGCTTAATTGTTACAGAAAAATCTGTGTTTCACCAGTTGCACTTCAGATTACAGATGTGGTTCAATGGGGTGAATGCTCCAAGACTGATCCTCTTATAGGTACAGTACTGTATGTAACATCACATTGGGGACCCTCCTCCCAGCATTCTGAAATGGTATAATCCTAGGCAGGTTTACTACCTCAGTAAGGATTAGAGCCTTAGAGTTATTCAAATGAGCTTTCTTCCTGACCATAATAAATGAAGAATACTGAAACACACCCACTGGTCTTCCTCAGAAGCTGTTTTTACCTGCATTAGTAAAAATAAGCCCTACAGCCCTGTCAGCAATGCTTTTATAGTGATGTACATAAAGTACACTTTCCAGTTCCCACAAAAAAAAAAAAGAAAGATAAATATACACAAAACCTGACATTAGAAATGGCAATATATAAAAACCAGTGGGGAAGATTTAAACTTGCCTGGACATTTCTCAGGTGCCCACTCTGAGAAAAGCCTTATTTCCTTGTGAAATAGCTGAAGTAGAATGTAAGAGGTTTAACTCTGTTTCTTAAAAATTAAATAGACACAGCCAAAATTTCTTACTACACTAAATGTGTTGACTCACTCATCAATGACAGAATACCTGTCATACTTAATAATTGTTTGGTGAACCAGCACTATTTTGGAGTGTCTGTTGTTGCTCTGCACCATCCATGTTTGTTTCTTCTTTCACTCTTCTCCTTCCCCTATACACCCAACCATAAATGTATAGACGCTGTTCTCAAAATAATGCTTTACACATCTGATGAAATGGACTGTGGTTTATAAAATGTAAGGCTTCAAGGTGCCTCAGGAGTCTGTTCCTCTGTTTATGGTTCCAATCTGATGGAGGATCTCTGTGTGTGGAGAGTTTCTTTCCCATCAGTGTGAACACAAAACTCTCTGGGAGGTGAGCAATCTGGGAGGTGAGAAGGGCAGCGGATGGTGCACACCTGCTGTCCCTTTGCGTTTTAATAGGACATAAGGCAGAGTTCATGTAAAAACACCCTCTTATAGTCCTGCTTTTAAAAATGCTCTAGGGTTAGCTTGACACCTGACGGAGTTCAGAACATCTGCTCGCAAGTTGTTGGCCATCCCTGGATGGATTTTTAGTTGTTTTAGGCTTTTTCCCAATGAAGGGCTCTGTCATGCACCCATTCTCTTTCCCCTGCACCTGGGCAGCATGCTACCTTGGATTAGTCCTTTCTTCCTTGGTTATTTGTGAATTCTTGCCTGCTTCTATAAATTATTGCTCAAGTGCTTTAGTTCTGCCTGAGGGCTGAAAAAGGACACCTTTCCTTCCCGCCATCCCCCCCCCCCACCCTCAACAAACAATGACCTAGAATACTCTTTGTTTGTTTGGTTTACAGCCAACAGGTCTGCCTGGGTCTAAGCAAACAGAGTGAAAAGGATGTCTTCGGGTGGCAGTTTGGAATGTCAACTAGTTGCTGGGGGATGTGGGAGATCACTCTAGGGACTGCAGATTGTGCTCTCACCCTCAGTGACCTCCCAAAGACCTGTGCGTGTGTGTGTCTACAGCTGGAATGGTGGTGTAATGATTCCCTCACAAGCAATGTTTACAGCACGTTGGGTGGGGAAGAATCAATAGCCCACTTTTCCTTTCCATTCTGTTTGGTGAGGGCTGGATCACAAACAGAGCAGAACAGATTCTCACAAGAATTACATCAGAGCTCTTTGGAAAGGTAATGTCAGACCAATGACTCCCAGGCAGCATACTATATCCTGGTGCCCACTTAGATACCTTGGACTTCACATTCCAAAATTCTTAGATATTTGGATCTAGAAAAGTTAGAGGAATCGGTATTCTTTTACTTACCAGCTTCCTTTCCCACTGGCCCTGTTGGCCAAGCCTGCTGTAGTGCAGCAATATCTAGAGGGTCATATTTACCCACCCATTATGTCTGGTTTCTACATATCCACAGAAGACCAGAAAAGAGAAGAAAGAAGGTATCATATCAACATAAAAATCAGAAATCTTTTCAAAAGATTCTAAGGAGACAGAATAGACTACAGGGTCACTCCCCACCTACTCACATTAATGCCTGCCCTTGTTAATAATGATAGCAACCTCTCTGTATATCAGAAATCAATACATTACAGAGTCAGGATCCACCCTTACCAATTCCTAGTTTCCTAGTAGTTTTCTATCTTCACGGAATTTTTTCTGTAGGGAAAACATTCAGAAAAGCAGTTTCTTTTCTTTCTCAAAACACAGTCAGGCCCCAAAGTGGAAAATGTTATTTGCAGAAGGATTACTTCATCCTCTCTGTTATAATCTTGTTATGATATACTGTCAATATCTGATCCAGGGCTTAAAGAAATTAGTATTTGCAGCATTATAGGATGTGTCACTGATTATCATCCTCTGTGTGGACAAATTGATGGATGTTTTATGTTTTCTTCTTTGAATGCTATCTGAACTTCAAAACAGTATAGAAATTAAGTAATAGATTTTACACATACAGTACTTCTGTTCATCCCAGAGGAAACCTGGGGTGGGGAGTGACACAGCATTGGAGTTCAACCCTTGCTATTGTGGCCCGGCAAATAACGAGTCTTCCTTTGACAGAAAGGTACAAGACCATTGGCCTCCAAGCTCCAGACCCATTTTGAATCTCTGATGCCTGTCCTTTAGTGTTTTCTATAGAATTGTCAGTCATTGACAAAATGCTTAAATTTGACTAAGGTTTGTACATCCTGGCTGATATGTATCAATTTCTTAGTATAAGAAGAAATCTTGTATTTCTAATGCTCAGTGTGTTGTGTAACAGGACTATGTGCATAAATCATATACCAGGTTGTGTTGTCTGCCAGATAATGGCATGTTCTCTCTCCCTGCCTCCCTTTCTATACTTACTACATTTTCTCTTTGTGTTGTATTTAAAAACGTAACATGTCCTTTGAGTCATGATCCACTCATGATGACTTCACATCCATGCACTTTTCTTGGCTGCAGCACGGAAGTGAGTTGCCATTACATTCTTCCAGGTTGTTTTTTCAGCTTCCCACTCTAGCCTACACTCCTTGTATTCCCTAGAGCAGTGTTTCTCAAACTTGGCAAATTTAAAGTGTGTGGACTTCAACTCCCAGAATTCCCTGGTTGGGGAATTCTGGGAATTGAAGTCCACATATCTTAAAGTTGCCAAGTTTGAGAAACACCTGCCCTAAAGGATTCCCAACCAAATACTAACCAAACCTAAGCCTACTTAGCTTCTAAGCCAGACCAAGGTTATCCACATCTTGGCCCATTGCTGAGTGATGGTGAGCCACAAAATACCAAGAATTCAGTTCCTAAGTGCTCCTGTGAGATGTTTCTTTGTGCCTAGCAAACCCTGTTCCTTGAGTGCCTTGCATGAATATTCCTTCCAGAAACAGTGGTTGTTGGTAGCCTGACCCAATTTGAAATTCTGCCAAGCCTCTGTGCTCATTAGCTCATAAGCAAAATTACCATAGTAATGCTGCCACCCACTCTAGGGCCTTGGCACTGACACTCCCCCTGAGGATGCAAAGGTCACCAGATCAAATATCTGGGAAAACTGGGGAAATTCCCTGCTTTCTGAGTATGTAAATGACTGACAAAATGGAGTCTGCATAGCCCTACCTATGCCTGAAGCTTCCCATCCTTTTAATTAAATGCCTTCCTGTCTGTACTCTCCGGGCCTTGCCACCAGCTATGCAATCAGCATGTTGCAAAAACATTGCAATGCATTTTGAAGGATGAAAGCCCTTTTTCAAGGATCACCAATAAGGATTACAGGTTGTATACCAATTAGAACATTGATGTATGAATACCAACCAGTCTTCTCCAACCTTTTTTGGGGGGGGGGAGGGGTAGGATTACAATTTCCAGAATTCCCAGTCTGCATGCTCGTAACTCTTTTAAACTCTTGAAAGACCCTGGGGTACAATTTCATTTGAATCCTCCTTTCTTATCATTGGATCCTCTATCAATGTAGTTTTTCTCTCCCTGTTTCTCTTTGTCTATTGAAATCAAGGTCTCACTTAATAGAAGCAGGCAGGGAAGCCCAAACCACTGTAGTGGCAATACAGAGAATATTTTAAGTGATTAGTTTTACTGCCTTGAATGACTGATGCCAATCTATCTGAACAGTTCAAACAGCACATCATATTTTAGATAGTTCTCCCTTTTAATGTGTATTTATTTTTTTAAAAATACAGTACTTTCCACACAAAACATCTCAAAGAAGTTGTGGAACCTGCCTTTTAAAAAGTTCTGGTTATGTGGGCTAGCCATTCTGGGAGTTTCAATCCCTGCCCCTTTGTATGGCAACATTGGGGGAAAGTTGATATAAACATAGAAGTTTGGCAGACAATCTATTAAAATATTACCTGAATGTAGCAAGACATAGTTCCAACTTCGTGAACAAGCAGGTATGCCAACTTACTGGATGGATTGTGGTCCTGCAGTTAATTGCAGCACCCCACTCATTGAGGGCCAGAAAGGAAGGGTGCTGGGAGTTATAGTTCAGAGGGCTCTGGAAGGTTATAGGTTTCCCACTTCTGTCTTAAACAGA
Organism: Candoia aspera; assembly: GCF_035149785.1. NCBI lineage: Eukaryota > Metazoa > Chordata > Lepidosauria > Squamata > Candoiidae > Candoia > Candoia aspera. The sequence continues at coordinate 34,989,900 of NC_086155.1, forward strand.
CAGCATATTCTCAGCAACTAATATAGGACTATCAGACATGGGCTGCAAAAGTTTGATCAGCATTGCTGCTTGTTCACAGTCTGGATTTTTGCAGCCCAGATCTGGTAACCCTAACATAGACAGAGGCAATTGTTTTCAAAGCTGGAGGCAGGCGTGGAGGAGAATGAGCAAACTGTTCACAAAATCTGGGTGTGGTTCATGGACTGACTGTTACTGCTAAGGCAAGCAACCCAAAGGTACACAACTGGGATTCAATAAGCTATATATGGGGAGAAGGAGATTGTTCTTTCCATCTTGATGTAGTAGCTTCCTTTTATCCTCTCCTACAATACCTGTCATGCTCAGTAAGATCCAGGACAAAAGCTTGGATGTAGCTTCCTTGATTTATCTGACAGTCTTCCTCTTTTTCAAAATGAGGGATCACATTGTACTGAACAGGGACCATTCCAGCTGCTGGCATCTCCCATTTAAAAAGAACTGCTGCAATATTAGGTGGTGGCTGAGAAGGAATTTTCCTAATACCCAAAGAGCTGCTATCAATCAGAATACACAGTCTTGACAGTTTTGAAGCTGATTAATATGCTGACCTAAGATAAAATGTCTTAAATACTTAACAGTGATAATCTTTTCCCCCATGATAAAGAGTGTCTCCTGGCCTGTTTGTTGAGAGGGGCAGGAAGCAGGTGCAATTCCCTTCCTGAAATCTTCCAGGCTGAAGATGTTGGAAGGCATCCTTCCAGAATAAGAGGACCGTCTCTGGAGAATCATCTTTTTTACTCAAGAAGGGATACCTGTAAGTTCAGAAATCAGGTATTGAAGAATGTTCTTAGTCTCAGTAGTTCAATTTCCCAAGAATTTGGTTGAAGATGCACTTCAGCTAGAATGGAGATAAGTTTTTAATTAATGATGGGTGGAGAACTGAAGGGAAATATTGACTTCAGCAGGGCTATTTCTCAAACAAGAATACTAAATGCAAGATTGGGTCAATAGAAGCAGCTAAGGCTTATTGTTTGAGGCAATCTATATAGCAGCATTTGGATTTTTATTCCATGTATTAAAACAAAGATGGCTTGTACAGTAAGCATAGTTCACTCTATTGGCAGCAATAGGTATACATTCTGTGTTTTCTGAAAAATAAAGAATCTCTTTAGTGACCAAATATAAATCAATAAAATATAATCTGATAGATTAAAAGGGGTGTTGGTGCATGTCTCAATTCACAAAATAGCTACATTGGGGGACATATTTGGAGGACTATCTGCCATATTCCCCCCTTCCATCCCAACAGGATGGTCCCAGTTATTCCCACTTCCCACATCTTTTAGAAGACAGATAATCGTCCTTCAAAACACAGCACTGAACATCAGCACCCATCATTTTTATTTTTCCATTTGGGCCCAGAAGCATTGTAATGCCACAGGCTAACCCTTAACTTTGGGACTAGGAACCTGCAGGACATTATCTGTGGACATGTAGGAGCTTCCAGGAGCTACACTGGGGATCCCAGAACTACACATGGTTTTTTTCCAAAATGAAGGATTGTCATCAATTCTGCAGGAAACACAGAAGATCCTTCCTGTGAATGTACTTGAGGGGGACCTATTGTCCCTCCCTAGAGTGGCTGTAATGAAATCCTGCTTTTCTCCACAAATGGGTAGGAAGAACCCTTAAGAGAAAAGGTTCCTTTTGCCATTCACTGAGAATGTTTTAATTAAACATCCTAGTTGCTTGTGGAGTGGTAGTAATGTTGATTCGGATTGGGCTGAAGAGATAAACCTTCCCATCTCTGTAATGAATGAAAAATAGTGAAAGCCATAGGTACCTGTTGCACTTGGACCTTGATGTTTAGCTGAGCTTTACCATTTTTGTGTAGATTGATTCCAAAGCTTCTTACATCTACTAGCTTGCTGTTGGGCTTTAACAACATGCAGGGCAGACAGTTGGCCAGAAGCTCCTGGAGAACAGATCTGCAGATATTCAGCAAAACTCCTCCCCTTCTCATCTTGAACCTTAACTTCAGAAGGGTCACATGCACTCGCTGTGACTCAGGACACTACCCTTGTATTTAATCATATCAGTACATCATCCTTATACTGCACAACCATTTCTGTAGGATGGAGAGAGGTGGAGCACCAATTATTTTCCTAGCAGCCAAACTAGGAAAATAATCCCTCAGGCCTCCTGAGCCAAGCTCTTCATCTTGCAACAGTCATTTTCTGTGACTCAGCAGATGATGGGAATTCACTAAACCCAGGCACCTCTATATCTCCCAGGTTGCTGCAGCAAGTTAGGAAGCTTTATGGCAAAATCACTAATTATCCAAGAAAGCAACCAACACTGTGGATGAACTGCAGCTAGGAAACCTGTTAGTAACTAGTAGGAAAGATTAAGAGCCACATGGAGAATAATTGCTTCTTGTGTTATGAGCACCTTCAGAACAAGAATACATTGTCCCATCAGTTGGCTTTCAAATGACTAAGTAACTTCTTCCCCCAATGGGGTGTGAATAAAGAAAGCAATACCAACAAATAAAAGAATCTGAAAAATGTGAATAGTTTAGCTCTGCCTATTGCATGACATCACTGCAACACTGCCCTGTCCACTGTGGTTCTCCACCATCTTGCGGTGAGTGCCACACTCTGGCTGCCCCAAAGTTACCCCCTCTGTAAAATGGTTCTAGCATCTAGCCAATGTATTAGAAAGAATCTGAAAAACAAAATAGAGAACGATCTCACACTCTTTTAAAATGGACTGTCATATATCTGCTTCTGTCAGAAAATGCCTTGGGGGGTCTGTGCTTTCTGATGTGATGAGATGAGATGCATATGTTGCCTTGCCAAGCTTGTTGCTGTGGGTTAAATTCAAGCAATCTTCTTTGTTTGGGAAGGAAAATAAACATTAGACTGAACTCCTTTTGTATTGCAGAAGAGCCATACAAAAGGAAAGGTGATGCCCAGACTTACAGTCTCCATCTCCAGGGACAATTATATTGAAGTCCAAGTATAGAGAAAGCCAATTCAGAGTTCAACCAAGCCAGGCCTTCGGTAGTCTGGGGGCGGGGGGTGTCAAAATCTTTCTAATACCAAATCTGAGAGAAAATCACTAGGAGACAAGCCATGCTCCCCTCCCCCACATCTAAGACTGACCTTGCTAATAGGGCTACTTCTAGTTCTGCATTAACAAAATTCTTCACGTGTTTAATTAATTAAGAGGCATGATTTAAGGAGCCATTAAAGAGTCACATTTGCTAGCTCCCTAAAGGTAAACCTTGCCTTCAGGCCTGGTCCTGGCCCTGTTCTCAGTCTGTCCAAGCAAGTCATCTGGTTGGCTTCAAGCAAAGAGCCAGCAGAAAGTTTGAATAAACATTGCCAGGAACCCCTGCCTGCCTATCTTCTGGGATTGCTGAAGATCGTTTGGCCTGCACCCAAAAGCAAAAGCTGATACTGTAGCTAATTACAACATTGGTATCTAGTTGGGAAGTCATTAAGGAAGAATTATGAGGCCAATGGTCAAGCCTCACCAAATTAGTTGATTTAAGTCAGTCACCCCCAACCCTGGTCCTCTCCAGATGTATTGGGTCAAACAGAACGCCTGGCCGATGTTGCTAATGGCCAAAGAATAAGAGAATGAAAGGAGCTGTAGAGTCCCAAAACATCTAAACGGTATTGATCAGGGAAAACTGCTGTAAGGTTTTGGGTTGCCAGAAAGCTCCTCTGCTACTTACATTTCAAGGAAAGGATTATTGTGTCCATGATAGGAACCTAGTGATATAAAATTGCCTCAACATTAGATTCTATCAGTTTAGTGCTCTTTCTTTATGTTTATTTCTTTATTTATTTATATTTCAAATTTCCATCACCGCCCATCTCCCCCGAAAAGGGGACTCTGGGCGGTTTACAATCAAAATTAAAACACATAAATTACAATACTCTATAAAATAAAATAAATATACAGTAGAAAATATAAAATCCAGCAGTGTAGATCTTGTTTGTTGGGGAGAGATCTATAATAGCCACCCCCAAGATGAACTGGTGCCCCGCCCACCCCATGCGAGGCGGAAGAACCAGGTTTTTAGGTTCTTCCGGAAGTCCGGGAGCGAATGGGCCTGTCTCAGCTCCGGGGGCAGAATGTTCCAGAGGGTGGGTGCCACTGCAGAGAAGGCCCACCTCCTGGACTCTGCCAGGTGGAATTTCTTTACCAGCGGGGTTCGTAGCATGCCCTCTCTGCATGACCAGGTGGGGCGGGTTGATGTTATGGGGATGAGGCGGTCCCTCAGGTAACCTGGCCCCATGCCATGTAGGGCTTTAAAGGTGATAACCAACACCTTGAATTGGACCCAGAAGCAATCTGGTACCCAGTGCAGCTCACGCAGCAGTGGTGTCACATGTGCTGATCTTGGGGCACCAATAACTGCTCGCGCGGCTGCATTCTGGACCAGTTGAAGCTTCCGGATACTCTTCAAGGGTAGCTCCATGTAGAGCGCATTGCAATAGTCTATGTGGGAGATGACCAGGGCATGAGTGACTGTTCGGAGGGCCTCTCGATCCAGGAAAGGGCGTAACTGGCGCATAACATGAAGTTGCACAAAGGCCCTTCTGGCCACGACTGCCACCTGCTCTTTGAGCAGGAGTCTTGAGTCCAGGAGGACCCCCAGATTACGCACCGGGTCTGAATGGGGCAGCGCAACCCCATCCAGAACTAAAGATGATAACTTCCCGGATACAGAGGAACCATCAACCCACAGCCACTCCATCTTACCAGGGTTCATTTGAAACCTGTTGTTCCCCATCCAGACCACCACAGTCCCCAGGCACTTGGAGAGGGCAGCTACTGCATCACTTATCTCACCCAGGATGGAGATATATAACTGAGTATCATTGGCATATTGATGATACCTCATCCCATGGTGACGGATGATCTTGCCCAGCAGTTTCATGTAGATGTTGAATAGGAGAGGAGAGAGAGCCGAACCCTGCGGCACCCTGCAATGGAGGGGTCAAGGGGCAGATCTCTCCTCTCCTATCACCGCCGATTGGGACTGGCCCTGGAGGAAGGAGGTGAACCAGCGCAAAACTACGCCACCCACCCCAACTCCCTGAGCCGACCCAAAAGGATACCATGGTCGATGGTATCGAAAGCCGCTGAGAGGTCAAGAAGAGCCAGGATGGATGCACTCCCTCCATCCTGCTCCCACCAGAGATCATCCATAAGTGCAACCAATGCAGTCTCTGTCCAATATCCTGGCCTGAAACCTGACTGAAAGGGGTCCAGATAATCTGTTTCCTCCAGAATCCTCTGGAGCTGCAACACAACCACTTTCTCAACCACCTTTCCCAAAAAGGGAAGGTGCGAGACAGGGCGAAAATTGCCCAGTATAGTAGGGTCCAGGGATGGCTTCTTGAGGAGGGAGTGTACCAGTGCCTCCTTGAAGGCAGCCGGAAACTCCCCCTCCCTCAAGGATGTATTAATCATCGCCTGGACCCAACTACAAGTCACCTCCTGGGCCGATTTTACCAGCCAGGAGGGGCAAGGGTTAAGATGGCATGTGGTTACATTTGCAGTCTGGAGGATCCTGTCCACTTCCTCAGGCCCAACAGGATCAAACCATTCCCAGATAACAGGGTAAGTATGTCCCCTCGGCATCTCCCCAGACCGTGCCTCACACTTAGAGTCCAACTTAGAACGAATCTGAGCGATTTTATCCTGCAGATGCTCAGAAAACTCCTCCACACAGCCCTGTAAATGGCCCTGTAAATCCCCCTTACCCAAGAGAGATCAGGTATTCCTAAACAGGGCTGCCAGGCGGCATTCTGCGGATGCAATAAGAGTGGAGAAATATTGGCGTTTCGCCGCTCTTACCGCCACAGGGTAGGCCTTAATGGTGGCTCTAGCTTGTGTTCGGTCAGATTCGCTCCTTGTCTTTCTCCAGCAGCACTCTAGATGTCTCTTAATCCTCTTCAGAACCCGCAGCTCCTCTGTAAACCACGGGGAGTGCCAGGTCGGATGAGGCAAGAGAGGTTGCACAGGCACAATCCTGTCCCCCAGAACCATGTTGTAATGTTACATTACAACTCTCATGAGAGCCAGTTTGGTCTAGTGGTTAAGGTGCCGGGCTAGAAACCAGGAGTCTGTGAGTTCCAGTCCCGCCTTAGGCATGAAAGCTGGCTGGGTGACCTTGGGCCAGTCACTTTCTCTCAGCCCTAGGAAGGAGGCAATGGCAAACCACTTCTGAAAAACCTTGCCAAGAAAACTGCAGGGACTTATCCAGGCAGTCTCTGAGAATCAGACCTGATTGAATGGATTTATAAAGAAAAAAGAGTCCAACAAATTAAAAGCCTCAACAGAGGTTGACTTCTTCACAGCATCATGAAGGTATCAACATTAAATTTAGTTCCAAAGGAATCTGGTACTGGGGCATACTATCTTACCCCCACTTCACAATAAAAATGATCAAATTAAAAATGAGAAAGAGATTACTGTCAGAAAGACTTCTAAGATGTAGTAATAGATTACTTCATTTTTAAAATAATTTTATTAAACAAAATTAAAAGGAAGATGAAAACTAATACAAACTAATATAAAGTAAGAAAAAGAAAGAAATCAAAGAGAATGCTAAAAGAGCAAGAAAGGGGAAAAAAGTAAAAGCAAAATAGAAAAGAAAGAAAAAAGATACAAAGTGGCTTCCGATCTTTACAGCAGTTATAAGTACAATTATACATTTACCTCTTACTCTATGGTTACAACATGACTCTCTTCTTTCTATAATCTATCCTATCTAATCATCAAAAACATAAGTTATAAGTTCAATTTTTTTCATTTCATGCAAAAATTCCCCAAGGATTTTCCAGTCAGCAATAGACATAGATATTGTCTTTTCTTTAATCGAAGAAGTCAATTTAGCCATCTCCACTACTTCCATCATCTTCACTAACCATTCCTCCATTGTGGGTAGTGCCAAATCTTTCCATCTTTATGCATACAATAATCTCACTGAAGTTATATATACAAAAACAAAGTTCCATGATTTTTTTCCAACTGTTTGTCTATCAGTCCCAAGAGGAAGACTTCTGGTCTCAATTGTATATTAATCTTTAAAATCCTCTGAATCAGTGTGTATATTGAATTCAAAATTTTCTAGTTTTTTTACACGTTCACCAAGCATGATAAAATGTCCCTTCTTGTTGCTCACATTTCCAGCATAAATTTGAAGTGCCCTTATACATTCTGGACAATTTCTCTGGTGACATATACCCATGGCACATCATTTTATAAAAATTCCCTTTAAGATTATAACATAGTGTAAATTTCAATTCTTTCAACTACATATTTTCTCAATATTCCATCTGTATATTATAACCAACATTTTTAGCCCACTTTATCATAGTCTTTCACTTGTTCTTCTGTTTCAAATTGCAATAAAAGTTTATACATTTTAGCAATTACATGTTCATCATTTGTACACAATTCTATTTCAAACCCAGCCTTACAATGTTCAAAATCATAAACTCTTTTGTCTACTTTAAATCTTTCTAATAACTGTAGATAAAAAAACCATTGACAACTATATCCCTCTGCCACCAATTCTTCTCTTGATTTTATTTTATATTCCCCTTGACAAAATTCTAGTATCTCATGATAAGTTAGCCATTTGTATTTGCCTATTATTTCTCATCTATAAAATGCCAGAGAGTTGGAAAGAGGCCATATAGCACTGATACCTAAAGAGGAACAAGATTTGACTGTAACAAGAAACTATAGTCCAATGTCATTATTCAATAAAGACTAGAAGTTGTTTACAATTCTAGTTGATAGACTGAAAATAATTTTGCAAGAATTTATTCATGAGGATCAGTGTGGGTTTTTACCTAAAAGACAGTTAAAGGACAATGTTAGAAATGTGTTGGACATTTTGGAATATGTGGAGAAATATAATAAAAAACAAGCCACATTGATTTTCTTAGATGCAGAGAAGGCCTTTGACAATTTGAACTGGGCTTTCTTGTTCAAGGTTTTGGAAGATATGAATTTTGGAGAGAACTTTATAAAATGGGTAAGATTGATTTACATTTCATAGAAAGCACAAATAATTGTTAATGGAGATCCAACAAAACCCTGTGAGGTAGAAAAAGGAACAAGACAGGGATCCCCATTGTCCTCTCTCTTATTTATTTTGGTTCTTGAAATACTGAATAGGGATATAAGCCAAGATGAGAGGATTGTGGGAGTAAAGATTAAAAAAGAAACTTATAAGTTAAGGGCTTTTGCAGATGACTTGGTGCTGGTTTTGGAAAATCCTTTAAAAGGAATTGAAACATTAATGGGAAAATTACTAAAAGAACTTGGTGCAATAGCAGGTTTCAAGATTAATAAACAGAAGATGAAGATGTTAATAAAAAGCATGAAAATAGAGGAATAAACAGAATTGATGAATAAAATAAGTTTTAAGATTGAGGAAAAGGTAAAATATCTGGGTATCACTATGACAAATACAAACTGTGTGTTATTTCAAAGTAACTATGTTAAGACATGGAATTAAGTTTAAAAAGACATGTTAAGATGGGAGAAACTACAACTGTCATTGCTGGGGAGAATTTCAGTGATAAAAATGAATGTCTTGCCTAGAATGATGTTTTTGTTTCAGACAGTACCTGTTCTGATAACTGATGCACCATTTAAACAGTGGCAGAAGGATATGTCTAAATTTGTGTGGCAGGGAAAAAAAACACAAGTTAAATATAAGGTGTTACAAGATGCAAAGGAAAGAGGAGGACTGGGTCTACCTGATCTGAAATTGTTTTTTGCAGCTTGCTGTTTGGTTTGGATGAAAGAGTGGATACTGCTGAGAAATTGAGAAGTTAGAAGGACACGACCTGAGATTTGGGTGGCATGGATATTTGTGGTATGATAAAGTCAAAGTTAATGTGGATTTTAAAAATCAGTATGTTAGACGTGCCATATCGAGAATACAGAATAGATACAAACCCAGGTTGTGCCCAAAAACACCTTTGTGGCTCTCAGCACAAGAAGCATTTTATAAAATGTAGTAATGATTACTTCAGATGTTGCAAACTAACTGGAAAAAAATGCATGTCCTGCTTAGAACAGAGGGGCAATATATTGTTGCCGCTGGTGTTTACCTAATTTAGTGATAATTTTTCATCAATTATTGCTTGTAAACATATTTTTTAAAAAAAATTCTGGTTGTACAATGTTTGCTTGAGCTAGGCAAGAGATAGAATATTCAGTTACCCAAATGATAATTAGGATTCTTATCTCAAAAGTCACCAAGAATCTTAAAAGTAGATCATTTGAAAGGATCTTTCTATGTCAAGCAAATATTGAAATTTCAACATTCGGAAGAACCCCAAATACTGAAAGTTGACCAAATTTCAAATTTATAGGAAAACTGTCTAGACAATTGTGATCTTTGGAGCTTGATCCTTGTTAGTTGCTTGATCTAAATAAAGCAAATAAAAATATCCAAATAACTGCTTAACTGGGAGAGACTGAATTTAACTGGGTGTGAGTTTAGGGAAAATAGAAGATTGGTATAAACCCAAAGAAGTGGCTTGTAGGTTTCTGCACCTGTGATCCTGGCACAGGGATATGAAACTCTTTTGAATGTTCATGTTAATATGATAGCATGCTGGGGGAGAAAGGAGGCAATCTCAAAGTGGCAATGCTGCCTATTGAGGATTGTTTCTATGGAAGTAATCCACACCCTCTTAGCTAATGCCAAGCTATTCTAAATACACACTTCTAGGGAAGAGGGACCAGCTGACAGATTTAAAACTGGCTTAGCAGGGTTTTTGGCCACCTCATCTTTCTCTCTCTCTCTCTCTCTCTCTCTCTCTTTCTCTTCCCTACTGCTCCATAATATCCACAGCTCATTTTCCAGTTTTCTTTTCATTCCTCATGGATAGCATGATGTGTAGCTGTTGCCCAGATAGGATTCTCTGGTTGTTGCTCAGAATAACTTGACAGAAGTCTACCAACCACACAAGTGATGACTGAAAGCTGATGACTGAATGTCCCTTTGGCTAAAGCAATGGGCTCAATCTTCCAAGGGAATGCCACCAATTTACTCTGATTCCAAAGAATATTCATGAATTTAGGAGATAGTAAAAGGAAGTGGGAGAACAGTTTCTTTGATCTTGTTCCTTCCTGGGAGGAGGAAGAACCAGGAAAAAGAAGGACAATATGCAAAGCTCTGCTGTGGTGGAAGGGATTTGAAGCAAAGCTAGATTCAAACATTAGGCTAAGCCATAACGTGGCCTGTTCAGCTTCAGTTTAGTATACTGTGTGAACCCAACCATTGTGGTATGCACCTATGTTGCTTACTGTGGTTTTGTTGCTTAGTGTCATGTCCCCCGTTGCAATGCAATCATGCATCATAACGGGGAACATGCCTTTCCGGATAAGGGAAGGAAGGAGGAAGGAATCATACTAATCCTTTAAACACTCAGGTACAAATGCAATTAAAGGACAAAGGAAGCATACCTTTGCCCTGACCAAAGAAGCCATCATCATATCTCCCGGGCATCTCTGCATTACCCCGGGGGACGCACCTGCGCCGGACACGGGAAGGAGACAGAGGCAATCAGCGATAATCCCCCCGATCGCCCATCAAGACCCCGGTATCGCACCCTGATCGCCCATCAAGAATCCGGATCCAGACTGTGGGACAATGGGGGGGGGGGGGAGAAGGGCCAGGTCCTCACCGCGGGTATTTACAGGATACCCCGCACGCCATGTGCCCACTCCTGTCTTTTTCCGTGTATGCTTTCTGTTCCCATTAAACCGGAAATCCTTAGCCCTATCTAAGTGAGTCTGTGTCTCTTTGGGAGCAGGGCAACCATCACATAAAGACAGGAGTCAAAAAAATTTTTTTCCGCCAGCACCAATCCAGATGTCATCTGTGAGGGACCCAAGTTGGCGATGGATAAACTCAACCCACGAAGAGGTAGCTACCTGAGGACCAGCGCCAGGTCACGGGACTCCGCGGCATGAGCGATCAGCAAGAACCCTACTCCCAGACGGCACGAAGTCCAGGAGGGTTCAGGATCAAGCTCGGAGGAGGAGGAGGCCAGGAGGAGCAGGACCCTCGAAGACACCAGAGAGTTGCAGGGCGAGTGGGTCACCCTGGACGAGATGGCGGGATCCCTGCCCGGAACGTTCGGGGCGTCTAAGAAGCTGCGGGACCAGCTGTCCCCAATGACCGCAGGAGCTAAGGGAAGGCGCCGGAGCGGACGGACCGAGGATGGCTTCCAGGCAGATAAGCGGCTAAGCACAGTGGAATTGAGGCTGCAGTCGATCGAACAGCTGCTCCTGAGACTCTCGATCGAGTGGGAATCCCGAGGTCGGGGTGAGCCGCAGCCAGGCACCAAAAGCTCATCACCCCCCCCTCCCACCCTGGAGACACGACAACTGGGAAGAGGCTGGAGCCGGCACGAGACAGAGGCAACGCCGCCCAGAGCCTGGCTGAGGGAATCCCCACACCGCGACCGGAGAACCCCAGCAGCCCGAGGTATGCCCAGACGACCAGACGTGGTTTGGAGCCCACCGGGAGCAGGAGTGAAAGACCTCGGGGTCAAGTTCGACGGGGACCCAGCCACACTATCATTCTTCCTCACGAACACAAAAAATTACATGGAGGAATATGGACCATATTTCCGTTCGGAAAAGGGCAAAATCAATGCCATAGCAAACAAACTCAAAGGAAGGGCGGCTGACTGGTATGTCCAGCTATGCCAGGCAGATGCCCCGGAACTCGATTACGTCGACGAGTTTCTCTGGGCGCTGGATCTACACTTCAGAGATCCCTTGGAGAAGGAGAGAGCAAAAAGATCCCTAAGGGGAATCAGCCAAGGGCAAAGATCTGTGGCAGATTATGCCATGGAATTCCAAGCACTGGCTGGAAAGGTACAGGACTGGTCGCAGTCTACCCTAATTGAATGCTTCAAAGAGGGTCTGAACTTGAACATTCTGAGGTGGGCATTATGCAGAGACGACCCAAACACTCTAATTGAGTAGATACAGCTGGCCAGTAAGGCGGAAAATGCCCAGGAAACTTTCCTGCAAGCCAAAAGGACGGCGCAACAAGCAGCGACAGCAAAAGGACCCTGGACCACTGCAGGACCAGTGAGAACAGCACCCCAAACCTGGAGAGAAGAGAGGGAGCGATGGTTCGCCAAGGGGCAGTGCTTTTGATGTGGGAAAGAGGACCACAAAGCAGCAGCCTGCCCGAAAACAAAGGCCATTGACAGACCAAGAAAACCGCCGGGCAAACCACCCACAGCACCCAAAAAGATGCCAGCGGCCAGTGGAGAGATCGGAGCAAAAGATCTACCTTACTCCATTGAAGAAGAGGAGAGCAACGAAGAAGAACCGGTGGGAAACGCCAGCCACCTGCCCTAAGAAGCGCCAGAGGGCAGGTGGAGGAGGAGAACGGGTGCAGCGACATCTGGGTGAGTGCCAACTGTCCCACTCTCTATGTCAAGGTGAAACTAAAGTCCAAGGTGAAGTCTATTGAAGTTTGGGCCCTAATCGGCTTGGGCTGTTCCAGGTGCCTAATGCACCTGGACCTGGCAGCTGATTTAAAGCTCCGCTGCTATCCACTTCAGCACCACATAGTGTTTACCCAATTGGACAGTTCAGCGGCGGGAGGGGGCCCGGTCACCCAATTCACTGACGAAGTGGCACTGCAACTCGGCAGCCACCGGGAGAGACTGCAATTTGTCGTAGCACTGGTGGGCCAACCCTTAATCATCCTGGGCATCCCGTGGTTGGTCTGAAGGAACCCATACATAAATTGGGAAACCAGGACAATCACCTTCACAGACAGCTTCTACCAAGCACCTACAGGGGATTGAGTTCCCCGTGCTGCGGTGGGGAGGGCGGCATCTACAACAATACACCTGGAGGCGGCGGCACTGGAAGGCTTGCCAGACAGGTACACGGAGTTTGCAGATGTGTTCGGGGAGAAAGAAGCAGACAAACTTCCACCCCACAGAAAGACGGACTGTGCCATAGAACTGGTCCCCAACACACCCTTGCCAAAGCCCAAAATTTATGCAATGACCCAGAAGGAACTGGCAGCATTGCGGGAGTTTGTGGACAAGAATTTAGCACGAGGCTTCATCGAGCCAGCAAACTTGCCAGTTGGAGCCCCAGTCCTCTTCAGAGAGAAAAAGGATGGGACATTAAGGCTCTGTACGGACTACCGCAGTTTGAATGCGGCTTCCATTTCAAACAAATACCCTTTACCCTTAATCAAGGACATATTGGCACATCTGGCAAAGGGCAAAATATTTTCCAAACTGGACTTGCGAGAAGCCTATTTCCGCATACATATACAGAAGGGGGATGAGTGGAAGACAGCTTTCAATTGCCCACTGGGTTCATTCCAATACAAAGTGTTACCGTTTGGTTTGGCAGGGGCACCAGGGGTATTTATGCAATTAATTAACGAGGTCTTGCATGACCACTTGTTCAAGGGGGTACTCGTCTACCTAGACGATGTGTTGATATACTCTGAAACTGAAGAGGAGCACGAGTGCCTGGTTAAGCAAGTGCTCAGGAAACTCTGCAAAGCAGAGCTATTTGCCAAGCTCTCTAAGTGCAAGTTTCACAAATCGCAGATAGACTATCTGGGCTACAGAATCTCTGCGAGGGGCATCAAAATAGACCCTGGAAAGGTCCAGGCCATCCTGGCATGGGAGCGCCTGCACACTAGGAGGCAACTACATAGTTTCCTCGGATTTACAAATTTTTACAGGGGGTTCATCAAGGGACTAGCAGAAATTGTTTTGCCCCTAACCAATTTACTCCGCACAAAGGGCTTGGGCGACACGCGTAAGGCACGAAACCCAGGAGCGATTCTGAACTGGACTCCTGACTGCCAAAGGGCTTTTGATCACCTCAAAAGCCTATTTACAGCAGAACTGGTTCTACAACACCCCGACCCCACTAAGCCTTTCGTAGTCCAAGTCGATGCCTCCGATTTTTCGATCGGGGCACTCCTGCTTCAGCGGGATTTAAATGATCAGCTGAAGCCCTGCGCGTACCTCTCCCGCAAGTTCTCCAAGACAGAACGGAGATGGCACGTATGGGAGAAGGAGGCTTTTGCCATCAAAGCTGCCTTAGAGGCATGGCGACACCTCCTGGAAGGGTCCACCTGCCCCTTTGAGGTCTGGATGGACCACAAAAACCTAGAAGCGCTCAGCACCCCGAAACGCCTCAGCCCCAAGCAGGTTCGCTGGGCGCAGTTTTTCAGCCGCTTTGATTTTAAACTGAAGTTCATACCAGGAAGGAAGAACTTCTTAGCCGACGCTCTCTCTAGGCGGCCCCAGGATGCCAGTCAGGCATCCGACATTGTAGGTACTGTGTGGACCAACACACAGCTGGGTTGCCAAGCCGTCACGCGCAGCCAAACTGGAACACAGTGCACCCCGGCACAACCACCCGCAAGGGGAGGGAGACACATGTCAATTTCATCCCACTTGCAACAGCGGTTCGCACAAGCCTTAAAAACGGACACATGGTTACAAGCCAATCAACACAATGTTTCTTTTGCAAACGACTTGGCTTGGAAACAAAATAGCTTGTACATGCTGGAGCAATTACGAGCTGAGGTTCTAAGCCGTTCTCACGACGACAAAACGGCAGGACACTTTGGGTTCATAAAAACGCTGCACCTGGTCAGGTGACAATTCTGGTGGCCCACTCTTAGGAGGGATGTAAAGGAATATGTCGCTGCCTGCCCCACATGTGCTATGGCCAAACGAAAAGTGGGGAAGCCCCAGGGACTATTGCAGCCAGTGGCAAGCCCCTCCCGCCCTTGGGAGGAAATCTCAATGGACTTTATTGTAGACTTGCCACCCAGCCAGAGAAAAACGGTCATCTGGGTGGTCAAAGACTACTTTTCTAAACAAGCACATTTTGTCCCATGCGCCTCCATTCCCTCCGCTCAACAGCTGGCACGCCTCTTTTTAAATCACATCTATAAATTGCACGGTACCCCCTCCCGCTTGGTGACAGATAGGGGTACACAATTTACTTCTAAATTCTGGAAGGCATTTTTGAAGCTAATTGGAACTAAGCAGGCACTGTCCACTGCTTGGCACCCCCACACGGATGGCTCTACGGAGATCCTTAACTCCACCCTGGAGCAATTTTTGCGCTCCTTTATAAGTTACCAGCAAGACGACTGGGTAGATTTACTCCCCTTTGCTGAGGTGGCATATAACAATGCAGTGCACCAGAGCACGGGTCACACCCCCTTCCGGGTGGTCTATGGTCGAGACTTCATTCTGATCCCGGAGTTGCCACAGCCAGAGACCCCGCCTTGTTCCCCAGATGACTGGGCGGCACAGCTAGCCAACGTGTGGCCAGTCATTCAGCTGGCTCTCTCCGAAGCTCAAGCAACCTACAAGCGGTATGCGGACAACCACAGGGCTGCGCAGCCAGACTTCAAAGTGGGAGATAAGGTCTACCTCTCCACTAAGTTCATCAAGTCTCCGCAGCCCTCCAAGAAATTGGCCCCCAAGTTCATTGGCCTGTTTCCAATAGTGGAAATAATCAACCCGGTAACTTTCAAGTTAGAATTGCCACACAACTTGAAGCGCATACACCCGGTGTTCCATTGTGCCTTACTGAAACCGGTTACCCCTTCAAAGTGGCACAACGACCCCCACTCCCCGCCTCTGCCCATCATGATCGATGGACAACAGCATTTTGAAATCAAGGAGGTACTAGACTCCTGAAGGCTACGGGGCACCCTCCAGTACCTGGTCCGCTGGAGACATTTCCCCCACCCGGAGTGGGTGCAGGCTCGGGATGTCTCAGAGCAGCGGCTTGTCAAACGCTTCCATGAAGCATATCCTGACAAACCGGCACCTTGAAGTTTTTCTTGGGGAGGCAGTATGTCATGTCCCCCGTTGCAATGCAATCATGCATCACAATGGGGAACATGCCTTTCCGGATAAGGGAAGGAAGGAGGAAGGAATCATACTAATCCTTTAAACACTCAGGTACAAATGCAATTAAAGGACAAAGGAAGCATACCTTTGCCCTGACCAAAGAAGCCATCATCATATCTCCCGGGCATCTCTGCATTACCCCGGGGGACGCACCTGCGCCGGACACAGGAAGGAGACAGAGGCAATCAGCGATAATCCCCCCGATCGCCCATCGAGACCCCGGTATCACACCCTGATCGCCCATCAAGAATCCGGATCCGGACTGTGGGACAATGGGGGGGGGGGGAGAAGGGCCAGGTCCGCACCACGGGTATTTACAGGATACCCCGCACGCCATGTGCCCACTCCTGTCTTTTTCCGTGTATGCTTTCTGTTCCCATTAAACCAGAAATCCTTAGCCCTATCTAAGTGAGTCTGTGTCTCTTTGGGAGCAGGGCAACCATCACACTTAGTGTGATGAGTGTGCTGAAGCCAGTCATGGTTTAATCAACAGACAATAAAATGGGTAAGGAATAATGATGCAGGTAAACCTGACCTTCATTTGATTCCTAATCTTTATTAGGTTCAAGAATAAATATTACTGTAAAGTGCACGTCATAAACTGGAATACAGACACAAACACACATACATATGTGGCTGAACAATATGACATTGAAGTGAGTCATGTGACAGGCATCATAAATAGCTCAGTGGAAAATATATGAAACGGCCTCTTCTAGGTGTGCTAAATCTGCTGCAGTGTGTCATCAGCATGTACTAATTCTATATAATAATAGAGGGTCCTAGTGTAGCCAAAATGCAGCCATTCTGGCTACACACAAGAAAAGTATTAGTGCAGTAATAGGAATCCAGACCTATATAGGGTGGAAAAGAAATTTGGAGGCATGAAATGGCAACTTCTTATCTATACTGAAATATAAATGACTCTTGTAGGGAAAAAAATGAAATACTGTTGGCATGGGTTTGTTCGCTTGCACCCAAAACTAGAACATTCCACACTGCAATATTTTATTGCAGATTCCTCTAGTTAATTTCTCCATTTTTAAAGTAGTTATTGTCAATTGGAAAGCAAAACATTGTTTTATTCATATTCAGTTGGTCTGGAGGAAGAAATAAATATTACCAGTGAATGGCAACATTTCATTCAATGAATTAAACATCATGCTATAATATGCTGTTTTGACCATATAAAGAGTAGCTCAAGCAATTATAAGAGAAGATGGATGTATGCATGTATCTCTATAAAATTTCTCATTGTTGCTTTTTGGTAGTTTGTTTGTTTCTTTGTTTGTTAAAGCTGCAATAGCTTTAGAAGGCACGCAAGAAGAGATGTTTCATCAGCTGGCTTCTCACAATACCTGTTATGAAGGACACCAGAACATCTTTAAAAAATGAAAAACATGTAAGAGAGGTCATAACAGCTCAACAGGAAGACTCCCTGTATTCTGGGTAGAAACAATGCTGTCACCAATGGAAAAAAATGGAAACTTTCAGCCTAGAGAATCCCATGCTCAGAAGATTCCAGCCTTTGCCCAATTACGGAAGGAAGGGGCTTAATCAAATGCATAAGAAGCTGACAAGCATGTGTGTGCTATAAGTTTAAAGAGAAATTAAATGGAAAATTAAAATAAAATAAACTGTTTGTGAAAAAAGTGCTCAAGCTTAGGTGCTTAAAAGTAATTGCCATAATGATTCAGGGTTCACAAGCCATTGTTGATGGCAATACAAACATCCTACCATGGACAAGCTGGTGGGAGAATACTGGTAGTGGAGTAAAAACCCACTGCTTTTATTCAGAAACTAGGACAGCTTCTCTACTTTATCACTTTTGAAACTGGGAAGATTAAGATCCAGATCAGAAGGGTCCATCAGAAAATAACAGAAAGAGAAGAGAGGCAACCTTATTCCAATGGCTCTACTAAGAGATCAAATACTTTTCGTACTTTCTCTCCATAAAAATTTTTCCTTGAAAATCATTGTTAGAACTCAATGACTGGGCTCATACCAGTGCTAAACAAATATTTGTTAAACTGTGGTTTGTTGAATAAACTACAATTGGCTGGGATCAGGTATATCACTAAACTATAAACAATCCATTACAAATACAATGGCTATAGTGACACATAACACTAAGTCATACTGTAGTATGGTTTGTTTTGTTTTGTTTTAACTTAGCATGATATGTGAATCCAGCCTATATATACATATTCCTGTAACATTATAAAAGCCCCTCCCCAAAGAATAATAAGTAGAAACCCAAATAAACTAAAGACATCAGATAAAAACAAGAAAAGGAAACATAACTTAGATAAATTTGATTTAGACTAACACCACTCAGTATACCTCTCCATACCTTTCTACCCAAGCTGTCACTGCTTCCATCACATCCATATGCCACTTCTGGAGCGTCATACATTGCCTTTCATACTTTAAACTTCTCATTTCTCTCTTTTTGAGGATCTCATCATTTAGTATAACTACAAGTTTCTTGATCTTCCCTTCACTTCCTCTCAGTCTACTCACTCTTCTTTTATATGTTTATTTTGTGACTAAAGAGAGAGCCAGTTTGGTCTAGTGGTTAAGGCACGAGGCTAGAAACCAGGAGTCTGTGAGTTCTAGTCCCGCCTTAGGCATGAAAGCCAGCTGGGTGACCTTGGGCCAGTCACTCTCTCTCAGCCCAACTCACCTCACAGGGTTGCTGTTGTGGGGAAAAGAGGAGGAGGAAGGAGTATTAAGTATGTTCCCTCCTTGAGTTATTTATAAAAATAATAAAGGTGGGATAAAAATTAAATAAAAAATAATTTTAAAATCCTCATTACTTCTCTCCATATTGTCATACAACTTCGATGTATTTCTTTTGTATTGGTAACTGATTTTGTATTTAATCCACCTTCAGTCAGCCCCCGTTCATTCTTGGCCTATGTCTTCTTATTTCACCATGCATGCTTCTTAGATGTGGCTTTGGGTTCAGAAGTGATCTGGTTCTAGAGAAATATCACTTTTAGTTCTGCATGGGGTTGTGCTCCCTTGGATAAAACTGGCTTGTAACTTGGGGACCTTCCTGAATTCATAACCCCTAGAAGGGTCTTTATGCAGCTCCATCTGGTGTGTCAGTTATGGTCCCTTCTGGAAAAGGAGGCTCTACTCAGTCATTCATCTCTTAATCACCTCTTGATTAGGCTATTTTAATGTGCTTTACATGGGGCTGTCTTTGAAGAGCATTTGGAAGCTACAGTTAGTTCAGAATGCAGCAGCTCAAGTCATTATGTGTGCTTCTAATTTACCCATATAACCGCAATACTTCAAGAGATACATGGATTGCCAGCTGACTTCTGGGTCAATTCA
Source organism: Candoia aspera (assembly GCF_035149785.1). Taxonomy (NCBI): domain Eukaryota; kingdom Metazoa; phylum Chordata; class Lepidosauria; order Squamata; family Candoiidae; genus Candoia; species Candoia aspera. The sequence continues at coordinate 35,009,225 of NC_086155.1, forward strand.
AAGTGCTAGTTGTCACCTTTAAAGCCCTTCATGGCTCAGAACCTGGAATGCTGTGATTTTGTTCCCACTGATAGTGGTGGATTTTGATTTTTGGCTATATAGATTATTATTCCCAGCACTATATTGCTTTTGTTTTGTTGTTGTTGTTATACTGTTTTAAACCCAGTATACAGAGGTTGGGATTTATGTCACTAAGTGTTATTCACAACTGGAGGAGCCTATAAGCCTGGTAAAATACATACATATGTGCACATGTACATGTGCTCCATTCCCACTGCATTCAACTTGCTTTTATGTTTCTCTTGACCGCTCTAATTTCATATAACAAAGCGGGCAGAGACATAGATCGCTTTCCAGTAATCAGGCACAGTCATAGGCACACACCCACTAAACAAATTTCAGCAACTCAATAATAAAACCACTCTGTTTTAACATTTCTCCAGGTAACACCACGTACCATTGCAGCCTTAGAATATTTCAACATTTTCACTGTACTTATGACTTCCTTTTGATCATTTTTTTCTTGACATTAAAATTTATAGTATTTGTTTCAATTCTACTTTTTGACATTTTGCTCTCATTTACATACAAATCTTTAAAATATTCCTTCCAGCATTTTTTTCATTTCAGTTTCATCCCAAATAATTTCATTATGTTTATTTACAATTTCTGTAACTCTGCTGGAGGTTCTTTGTTTAGTCCTCTTCACCCGATTCCAAAACAATGTTTGACTTCCATCAAAACCGTTCGACATTGTGTCTGACTCTTTTAATGTTAATGGTTCCCTGCCTTCTTTGACTGCCTTCTTTGCAACTTTTTCTCTGTATAAACATCATACATTATCTTTCACTCACCTTCATTTCTTTTAGCAAACATTCTCTGATATTCATCTTTTTCTCATCCAGGGAGTCCTTTCACTTATCATTCCACCAAGCATCCCTTTTCACATTTCCCATTAGCATAACTCCAGACCCTTCTACGGCACGTTGTAACATTTTTTTTTCACTCTGTTCCAAGCAGAGTGGGAAGCAACATCCTCTTTCCTTACATCCACTTTCCATTCATTCTCTTGGGAGATTAATCTGTCTTCTAATACTTTTTCATACAGGACTCATACTTTCTCTTCCTACATGTTTATTTTCTTGTTTCTTTAATTTCTTTCCTTTTCTTTCATGTCCCTTTTTATCACTTGACACTACCAAAGAATGGTTAGTTCTGCATTCAGGACCTCTCTTCATTCTTGTATTCTTCAATTATTCTCTATATCTTTTCTTATAAACCATCAAACCAATCATGCTTTTCAATTTGTTTTTGGTGTGTATGTATGAATAGATTATACTTAAACCACATGTCCAAAACTGATTGCTTTTATCAGCAGATACCCACCAAATTATATCCATTGTCATTTATTCTGGGGTCTCCAAGTGACCCAATCACCTTTCCTGTAAGTGTTCACCTCATTCCCAGCCATCAATTCATGTCACTTAGCAGAATCCCCTCCTTGATTTCACTTGCTCAGAGTGCTGCCCAACTTCCTCCAAAACGTATCCCTGCTTCTTCTATTATCACCACTCATTGAGGTGTCTATCATCAGTCTATGATTTCCTACTCTCATATGCACTTATGACAACCTAGATTATACCACTTCCTATAATATGGCATTATATTTTAGCCTCCTCATTCATAATCAAACCTACCTCTTCACTTCCTTAAATGTATTCATCAGCTCCATTATACAAGATCAGGCACCTTCATTCAGATCTATCACATCCTTCCCTTTTTGCTTAGTTTCATAGGCATACAACATTTCTTTTCTTTTCATCATTTCATTTCATTTCTTAATTTATGCTGTTTAAAAGCTGATGCCTGAGCAGGAATCATCATAATGATTATTAGGCAGAAAGGGCCTTTCAACTCTTTTTACCAGGTTTGTGTGTAAAGGAACTAAGTGGATTATTTTTCAGGATTTTTCTAGAAGAAGAAGAAATTCTCCAATAATCTCTCAAGGATAGGACTTAGCCCTAATGGTGACAACTGCCACTGAAAAAGCCCACTGGGAGGACTGTCCTCCAGAAGTCTTCGCTTCATATTTAATTGAAGCATAGGAAAATAGACCTCTCAAGACCCCTGGAAAGAAGATCACACAATAAAAGACCAAACATTCATTCACATATCAAAGCCTCTTAGTAGCTAAAGAAGTGCAACCACCACATTACTTCTGTGTGAATTTCTCCCAAATTCTCATTTGAAATAAATTTTGATTCAAATTATCTTTCATCAAAGTAAATGAAAACTTGTTGAAAAAAATATTCAGAATTTCTCTGGCTGGCTATTGTTGTTGTTATTATTATTAATAATATTGATCTGCAATATAGGGTGGAAGTCTCTGTGGTTAACAACATGTTGGTCTAGCAGATAAGGCAACGGGCTAGAAACCAGGAGACTGAGAGTTCCAGTCCTGCCATAGGCATGAAAGCCAGCTGGGTGACTCTGGGCCTAGTCGCGCTCTCTCAGCCCAACTCACCTCACAGGGTGGTCGTTGCAGGGAAAATAGGAGGAGGAAGGAGTATGAGGTATGTTCCCCGCCTTGAGTTATTTCTATATATATATAAATAAAGGTGAGATATAAATAGAAAGAAAGAAAGAAAAAGAAAGCAAGCAAGCAAGCAAGCAAGCAAGCAAGCAAGCAGAACTGGAATAACCCAATGGTTTTGAATACCAAAGGAGAACCCCAGAAATCCTTCCAGCCTATCATGACCATAGAATTCTGCCTGGCTTAGGAGGAGGATGAAAATGACAAAACATGTTTCTTTCCACCTGCTGCTAGAATATCTGGGCTGAACTTCTCATCTTTCCTCTATTTGGTGTTATTGTTCTTAGATTAATAGTTAAATAATTTGCCTTTCCTTTCTTCTTCCTGAGTTGTTTCTCAGGAATGTTTATCTGCTGTACTTTGATCTTTTATGTTTCATTTACAATTTCTGTAATCCTCCTTGAATCCTTGGGATAAATATGATATCAATCAAAATAAACAAATACATAAAATCATAGTGGGCAATACAGCTTACAGCATTTGCCAAGAGGTCAGTGTAACTGCTTTATTGATGTATGTGTTTTTGGAATCCTCTTTTTTTTTTTTAACTATGTGGTCTCTCATATTTTTATCTCATCATTCCTCCAAGAGTGTCTTCCATAGAGTTTTATCATTTCATCTTCAGAGTAACGCTGTAAGATAGATTGTTCTGAGGCCAAGCTATTCTTATCACTAGGAACAATCAAAAAGCCTCTTTGGGTTACCACCCAAAGGTGGTATGTGGCAAACTGGATATGTGGCAAACTGGTCCAAGCCTCTACATTTTGTCACACTGCCTAGAGCTGCTGCTTCATTGAGCCCATGATTCTTAGAGCAATGCATTATGAAGAAGCTGTGGGACCAACTGTATGTGTGGCCACCATGGCTATTTTAGTGGATTACTCTAAGGAACCCTTATATTGGTGTCTATAGAGGCAGTGAATGGCAGTGATGGTGTGATCAGGAAAGGGATGCATGGAAGGATGTATGTAAGGAGAGTAGCCAATCCTCCCCCATTTCTCAGAGTGATACTTTTTGCTTGCCTCTGCTAGCCTAAGAAAGGGACTTGTGCAAACTAGCTAACTGGTTTCTGGACTGAGGAAGATCTTCCTTTGAGTCCAGTGTTCTAGCTAGTCTTCCCTTGGGTGGCATCCTTCAGATACATTGGACTACAACATCCACACCCGCAGAGCTTCAGGTCAATTATCAGGCTGGCTGAGGTTCTGACAAGCTACAGTCCCATGTTTGGAGGACATTAACTGCAGAAAGCCAGGCTAGCCATTACATCATACTGGCTCTCTTTCGGTTACTGAATCTCACCTTCATCTCAAATGCTATTGACCACAATTGTTCAGAGATGTGGGTGCTTTTAGAAGAAGCTTTTAATTGCAACCACACAACCTCATTTTTGAAATCTGAAACATAGCCCAAATATCATTGTCTTCCATTTGTAATCCCCTGTATTTTCTTTTCAGTGATGCGGTTATTTTCCTTGTTAAAGAAAATCCATTGAGGAGGAAAAGAGAACCATTACATGCTGTATTTTAACTGATAACATGAGAAGTCATCCATCTGAAAGCATCCACTGCTTCCCAATCATCAGTACTCCCACTTAAGGTAACCTTCAGCTGCCTAGACAAAGCTCAAGTGTACCCAATATAAAGTTTCAAGATAGGAATGTACCTACTGTCAGGGAGTGTAATTTGCCTAATAACTTTCTTGGTTTGTATTTATATAGCTCTTTGTTCAACAATATGGTAGGGACACGCCCTCCTGAGAGCTGGCACTAAGAACAGTTTTGCTGCACCAACCTTTCCCATACAATTATTGAGAAATCAAAGATATTGTCTAAGAATCTCTGGTTTGCAGCCAGATGTAATTTTCCACCTGTTTTGCTTTGTTCTCAAAAGAGCTGGAGCTGCCTCAGAAACAGGAGATTAGATCAAGAGATTTCAGGTACACATTGCTTTAAAAAATTACTAGTATTGTCAGTGCTCTCCAAATGATGGATGGGTTGGCCCATTCATTCAATATCTGCAATAGGCATTGTCTATTAATACCCATGTCTGCATCTAAAGGATCTTTCCCTTATACACAAGCAAATGAGGATGAATGAAGTTTCCAGAATTGCCAGTGGGACTCAGATAAGCTGGAGTTCTCTCTTCATGTCTTATGAACAAGCAAGTGTCACAGATGTTATGAGTAGCAAGGGATTTGTGGCATGCATGGAAAGGAAAAGGAAAAGAGCATGCATGACCTACTTGTGGTGTGAGATCAGGAGGCTAGTCTCTCCAGCACAAGCAGCATCCTTCTATGTACAGTAAGCACAAAACTATACCGTGGGACAAGGACAGGTAAAAATGATTATTCCAACAGGTTGCATTCATTAAGCCCCCCCCAAACAAAGGTTAACATTAACCAAGCTCTGTATGTCCTACAAATGTATCTGTTCTGTGAAAACAGGCAATTGATTGATTGACTATGTGCTATCAAGTCATTGTTGACTCTTAATGACCACATATATAGATTTTCTCAATGATGATCTGTCCTAACCTGGACTTTCAGATCTTCCAAGGGTGTACTCATTGCCACTGGAACTGAGTCCATCCACCTTGCGGCTGGTCATCCTCTTCTTCTCTTTCCTTCCACCTTTCCCAGCATTAGAGCCTTCTCCAGAGAGCTAGGTCTTCGCATAATGTGTCCAAAGAAAACAGCCAATGTGTGAGATATTTCTAAAAAGGTTGGCCACCAATGAATATTTGGATCAACACAGGATGACTATTTGGATCAGCAGAGTATGACTTTTATCAATGTAGTCACTCACTGAGCCAATTATATCAAGTACATCCTATAAAGAGTAAAGAGAATGACCTTGACAGAGAGCGAGAAGATCAGTTACCAAAGCAACAAAGAGGGAAACATTGCTTGAGTCCAAACAATGAAGGAGGGTTACAAAAACCCCTTAGACAAACACACACACCCCACTAATTCACATGAAGATAAAAGAGGGAAGAGGGAAGCACAATCAGACTTGCAGGATTGTGTTACTATAACCAATTAAATAAAAGTAGTTTTTAGTCTATTTCTTGATCTGTTCTGCCTTGTAGGGCTGATACATCCTGCTATGCTGTATGTCAGGTTCTGAACTGTTACGAAGTACTACCACATATTAGATATGTCAGTTTGTGTCAATATCAGCTTTCTCCAGTCTGATGCATTCCCTGGAGATTCTCAGGATCGTAATTCAAATAGCTCTGGGGACACTGATTATTGCTTATAAAGCTCTGTATAACTCAGGACCTGGCTGCCTATGACACCAACTATCACATATAGATTCTGCCTGTCCAATTTGAGTGAACAGAGTATATCAACTAAACAGTGGTAGGAAACCTGAAAGAGAGCATTCTCTGTGGTGCTCCCCTTTGTTGGAACAGTTTATCCCCCAAGGCTTGGATGGCTCCCACTCTATAGTCTTCTAAAAGTTGGTAAAAATTTGGCTGTTGGATCTTCTGGAAGGCGTTTGGAGCCTGACTGGTAAAAAGATGTGTAATTGTTAACTATAATACATAATGTAATTTTGGATTTATGGTATCTCTAAGCCAAGTTTAGGGCCACCAGACCTGGACTGCAAAAATCTAGATAGCCTCTAGATGGCAGCAAAGGAAATACAAAAACACTCCTGTCTATTGGTCATCTGGAACTTTACAGCCTAGATCTGATAGCCCTAATAAAGTCAGTGCTTGAATTTTGAAGGGCCTCCCACTCCACATGCTTACAGCAGGCATGAAATGTCACAATGTTTGAAAATCTGAAAGTGCATCATAGTTGTGCAACGCAAAAATCCCTCTTGAACTGCATGAACTTTCCCAGAGGTTCCAAAAAAAGCAGCCTTGAATATTTTATTGTACATTCCTTAGCCTGAAGTTTGCTACTAATATATCCCATTTCTTTTCCACTCACATATCTTTGCTATTAGCACTTATGACTGCTGTCACCCTTTATTATCTAACAATGAATAGCCATTATCTATTGTATTCTTTATAATTGCTGCTATCTAACAATAACAATAGCAATTGTTATCTAACAATATCTAACAATAATGATAGTAATAATGATATTGATGTGCTTCATGCCTTACTAAAAGATCTGGAAAAGCACTTGACACAATAGGAATGGATAGACCCTCCACTCATCACTTGCAAAAAGTCCAGTTACTTGGAACAACACACATATTATGATAGTATCTTTAGCTATCTTAGATCCTTGGGAAGGATCCAATAGTCAAAAGTACCAAATCCAGTCAGAACTATCTGATAGATTGTTTAAAGAACAACAGCAGCATTTACATGCTATTTTCCCACTAATTAATGGACCTCAAAGTTATCCATTTATTTTAAAACTAATGCTTTGTAATTCTGTTACATCAGCAATGCTCAAGGCAAGTAATGAAGTACAAACATAGAAAGAAATTAATAAAATTACCTAATGTCCAAATGACATCAGCCACCCAACCTTTATTTCTTTTCAAATCTCCAAGGCACACTTGATGTCCTCTAAAAATAAGATGCTAACACTAGATGCTTTTAGATTAATCTAGCAGTGTCAGACTACAAACCTTTCTCTGGTTGTATCTAACAATGACTGAGTTCCCACAATAGTTCCTACATCCTCAGCCCATGAGACAGACAGTCTTAAACAATCTTTAGCTATAGTAGGGCTGAGTAGTATTTTTCCCCTTATTACAATATAATCCAAAGGCAGCCTTGAGGTTTTAAAACCTATTAGACTTGGTTACCTTAAAACAGAAATGTATTATATACTTGTATTTATATTTTGTTTGCCCCACTGGATGGGCTTGATACATAGAATGGTAATAATTCTAAAGGTAAATGTTCCAGGTAACCCATTACATGTTCTCAGTTATGTATGTATTTATTTTATTTATTGTATTTTTACACCACCCATCTTGAAAACGACTCTGTATATGTTGTCTTGGAAGACTGGGGCACAACATATTGAGATGGCTATCTTACCATAATGTACACAAAGACCTTTACTAAAATGGAATGTCTTTTGACAATTATGTTACAGGAATGTACTTGCTGGTGGAGGAGGCAAAGGATTCTTCCAGCAAATGTTTGCATGATGAAGGTTAACAACAAGTTTAGACAGAGTTGGTCTGGCAGGTGATGACATATGTGGGAATTCACTGTATGACAAGTGAGAGGCACAACTAATAGCACAAGGTGTGTGTGTGTGTGTGTGTGTGTGTGTGAGATTGTTGTATTTTCCACTTGAGAAAGAAGGGAGAAGGCAGGTAATGGTGGTGACCTTGCACTTTCTCTCTGTCAATGTAGTTTCTCTCTGGCAACTAAATGCCCAGGGTAGATTTACTGAGAAGTAAAGCACAGAAATGAAGTTGCTGTTACTCATAGGGTATAATCGATCACAGTCACTTGCATCTCATCATTTTCTCTTTTTTTAATATAATTTTTATTAAAATATTTGAAAAGAAAGATAAAAACTAATACAAACTAATATGAAGTAAGGAAGAAAAAGGAAAAAAGAAAGAAAGCAAAGAGAAAGCAAAAAGTGCAAGAAAAGGAAAAAAGCTAAAGAAAAATAGAAAAGAAAGGAAAGAGATACAAAGAAGTGGCTCATGATTTTCAATAGAAGACTGAAGCATTTGACTTGGTCCCCCAGATAACTTTAGTTTCATTGTGCCATGTGAAGTCTTAATGAAAATTAGGCTATGGAATGTGGGGTAGGTAGGGTTTTATTTGCTTTTAAAAATTGTGTTTGCATATTTGTTCTTTGCTTCCAAGATGTGTGTAGTGTAGTAAAGGACACTATAAACCAATCACTACCTCCATTATCTCACAACTGTACTTAGTAAATAAGTTATAGATCAACTGCTTATTTTTCATTATGCATGCAGGTTACTATTAATATGCCCTTAACGTTGAGACTTTCCTCCTAATTTTACCTTTTTAGTCATACTGTTTTTAGTTTGGTTTAGTTTAGTTTTTCCAATAGGTTTTCACAATTTGACTAGCACACCTGAGCAAACTCATTTTTGAATGCATATTTATCAGAGAAACAAAGAGCAATATTGAAGAACAATAGTAAGAGTGGCCAGTTGGTTTCTGAAAAAGCAACCTTTTTCAGACTGAAGACCATACTTCACCTTTCAGTGGGCTGTTGGGGGTAGAGTTCCCCAAAGTTGGTTGAACCAGGAAAATTAAAATTGACTTGTTTTAAAGGTAATTAGAGTAATAGCTAATATGAAGGTGTCCCATACGTTTAATATTTTTTATTTTCTATCACATTCAGAATTCCAGTTCAGCAATACATCTGGAGAAACCAGGCTATACTACCCTTTCTTCACTTGAGCAGAGTAGGGTCACTAGATTTTATCTGCTAAAATTCAGATGAGCACTGGATTGCAGCGAGGAGTAAGAAAAACTCTGCCTGCGCTGGTGGTTACAGAATCTTTGCACCCCAGATCTGCTAGCCAACCACAGAAGCCCAGAGAGTGGCTCTGGGAACAAGCCGGCTTGCCTGACTGCAAACAAATAACATGAGTTGGAAGACAAGTGATGGGACCTTTCAAATGTGCACATCAGACACATGGATAATGGTGCCAAATGTTGGTTAAGCAATTGTCACTTTGTAGGCTGAAAAACAAACTTCAGTTTTGTAATAAAGAAACCAGCAGTAAAAGTTGAAAGGACAATAAAATTTTGCTGTGTTTCTTCCAGAAGCAGAACAAAATAGTGTACACCCAGAAATGTACACATAGGCATGTAGAAAAAATCAGTACGATACAACACTGTTAATGGCAGGACTGAGCAAGAGCAGGTTAGCATTTTTGGATGAGGAGAACCACAAAATCCCCTGTGACCTCCTTCCCACTTGCCAAAGCCCCATCTACTTTTTTTTCCTAGATAGGAAAAATACGAACCCTCTTAAAAAGTGTGGGATAATGGAAATGGAGTTCTATTATATGCACTTCTTGCCGTAACAAGAATAGGGACGGTTGCAAATGAACAGTCTATAGCAGTGTTTCTCAACCTCGGCAACTTTAAGGTGTGTGGACTTCAACTCCCAGAATTCCCCAGCCAGCCATGTTGGCTGGGGAATTCTGGAGCTGAAGTCCACATATCTTAAAGTTGCTGAGGTTGAGAAACACTGGTCTGGAGTATACAATAGTAGAGATAAAACTGAGACCAGTCCTACTTTAGCAGTTCCAAACACATCTGGAGGGCACCAGGTCGGAGAAGGCTGCCATAGGCATTACCTAGTTTCTCTTCCAAAAAATCCTGGGAATTAAAGTTCTGCAAAGGATTTCTGAGAACTCTCAATACCCTCATGAAGTGACAAACTATAATTCCTTGATTTGGGAACGAGGAGGGGGCCATGGCAGTTAAAGTGATGTTACGCATAAGCTTGTAGTGTGGACATGTCCCAAATATTTGCTTACAGCTAATTCTTATGCTACTACACAATGAGGGAAGTCAGTAATGGAAAGCTTGTTCCATCTTCTTTTGGGGGAGAAAAACCAGAGCCTGTGATATGACCACATCCCATGTTCTAGGAAAACTTGTTTATTTCTCACATTTCTGCACCGCCCATCTCACAAGTGACTCTTATACAGACAGGCCCCTTAAGCCTGCTCTGCCATTCAGACACAACTAGCTTACTATCTAGCAGAGTACAACTCTGTTCAACAGTGTGCTACATCAAAAGTACAGTTAACATCTGTGTGCATGGTGGCATCCTACCTTCCGCTTAAGTGCTGTTTAGCTAAAGCCAGGTACTGTGTCATTTGAACTTGAAGCAACTATCGCAATGGGTTTATGAAAAGTGGAATTGTTCTAGAGTAGAAATTCTAATTTCCATATAGCCACCATAGGGCTCACATTACTAAGATGAAGACTTTGGCTAAAGAGATATGCACTTCATGGAGTAGGATGGCAGTGGACGTACAGTACTTTTGGCTGAGCATATTATGCAAGCATTACCTTTTAGCTAGCAGCTATGTTTCAGTTCGTCTAAGAAATGAATTTTTGAGTTGTAGCCAGGTTGGTGTGTTACAGTGAAGACCAACACACATCTACATTTTGAAATGTAAAAATTAGTACATTTATTATGGCCCAGAGTCTAAGAAAGGTAAGCCATAATATACAACTTAGGGCTTTTCTGCATTGCAGCCTTTAGTTATTTGACTCCCATGCATAAACCAGCTGGAAATGTTAGTTTCAGAAATCCCTTTCCAGATTTCTTCTGTTTTGGCCATAGTGATGTCCTGATGTCCTGTCAGACACATATTTACCATGACTTCTGATTGGTGGAACTTCCTACCTCTCCCTCCCATGTTGGGAAAGAAAGAACCAATCACTTTTCTTTCCATGGGTTTTCCACTGCCAGACCTTATTTGTTTGTTTGTTTATTAATTAATTAATTAATTAATTAAATTTGTATCACTGCCCATCTCCCCCCAAAGGAGGGGCTCTGGCTGGTTTACAATAAAAACCAAGTTAAAACTCAACACAATTATAAAACAATAAATTAAAATATAAAGTATGATAGAATCCAGATGGACTAAAAAATTCTATAGCAGTCCGTGAGACTAAAGGGCCATCGCCAGGCGTTGGAGTGGCTATTCCCCTTCCTGTTCCAAGCATGTTGGCAGGTTTTTAGTTTTCTTTGAAAGTCCAGGAGGGAGGGGGCTAACCTCACTTTCGGGGAAGGATGTTCCAAAGGGCAGGAGCTGCTGCAGAGAAGGCCTGCCTCCTAGACCCTGCCAGATGGAATTGTCTTACGGATGGGGCCCATAGCATGCCCCCTCTGCATGACTGGGTAGGACGGGTTAATGTAACAGAGATGAGACGTCCCTTAGGTAACCTGGACCCATGCCATGTAGGGCTTTAAAGGTGATAACCAACACCTTGAATTGGACCCGGAAGCAAACCGGCACCCAGTGCAGCTTGCACAGCAAAGGTGTTATGTGTGCCGATCTTGAGGCACCTAAAATCACCCACACAGCTGCATTTTGGACCAGCTGTAGCTTCCGGATACTCTTCAAGGGTAGCCCCATGTAGAGCGCATTACAGTAGTCTATATGGGAGATGACCAGAGCATGAGTGACCGTTTGAAGGGCTTCTCGGTCCAGGAAAGGGTGTAACAGGTACACAACACGAAGTTGAGCAAAGGCCCTCCTGGCCACAACTGCCACCTGCTCTTCAAGCAGGAGTCGCAAGTCCAAGAGGACCCCCAAGTTATGCACCGGGTCTGTCTGGGGCAGTGCAACCCCATCCAGCACTAAAGATGACAATTTCCCACATCCCAAGGAGCCATTAATCCACAGCCACTCCATCTTACCAGGGTTCAGCCAAAGCCTGTTGTTCCCCATCCAGACCCTCACAGCCCCCAGACACCTGGAAAAGGTGATCATAGCATCACTTACTTCACCCGGGATGGAGATGTATAATTGAGTATCATCAGCATCATCAGAGTATCAGAGGAGGGGCCGAGGGTCGGATTTCTTGCACCCTACCACCACCAATTGGGACTGGCTCTGGAGGAAGGAGGTGAACCAGCGCAAGACGATGCTGCCCACCCCCAACTCCCTGAGCCAACCCAAAAGGATACCATGGTTGATGGTATCGAAAGCCACTGAGAGGTCAAGAAGAGCCAGGATGGATGCACTACCCACATCCCACTCCTGCCAGGGATCATCCATAATGCGACCAATGCTGTTTCCATCCCATAACCAGGCCTGAAACCTGACTGAAAGTGGTCTAGATAATCCGCTTCATCCAGAATCCTCTGGAGCTGCAACGTCACCATTTTCTCAACCACCTTCCCCAAAAAGGGTCCATCCTGGCTCTTCTTGACCTCTCAGCAGCTTTCGGGTCCATAAGGAATCTTATATGATTCTTTTTGTGTGATCTGGGATGACTCCCCCTTGTACTTGACCACAATGGAGTTGTAAAAAAACGAAAAACAAAAGAGAACACATTTTTACCAGTCACTTTGCTTAGAAGAAGTTGGCAGAACTCTTGTCAATTTCACCTTTTTTAAAAACAGAAAGATCTCTGTTTCAAATTCCGGCAGTGAGCTTGTAAAAAAACAAAAAGCCACCAGCCTTTCACCAGTCTCCTGATGAATTTGTATCTTTAAAAAAGCTGTAAAGAGCAGCAACTAAAGACTGAAGGGGAGGGGGCACAGTAGCCAACTGGAATGGAAGTGTTTTGCGTACTATAACATGAAGTGAACAGCAGATAAAAGTGAATAGCACTGCTTGAGTTATCACAAGCTGGGAAAAAGTACTTTTAATGCACTGCATGGAAAGATGGACAAAGGTTGCATCCCTAATGGGCTGGGGGAGGGGAGGGGATGATACTGTGCATTCCTACTCCCAAGAAATGTTTATTGGTCTATATTCATGCTCAGGTACCCTGGTTGTGTGGATCAGCCGGTAGACTGGAATTCCAAAGTAAACCAAGCACAGGATTTTATTTTTAATACTCATGGTACTCCTCCTCCTCCTCCTCCTCTTCTCCTCCTCCCCCTCCCCCTCCCCCAGAATCAAAATTAAATGTTTGCATTCTCTTCTTGCATGAACTTGCCTTTCTGAGACTGTGGTAGTACAAAGTACTGTAGTTTCCCCTCCTTTTTCATCAGATTGTGAGGCTCTTTGTCAGCAGCTCAGATACTGTTTTTTCCCTTCAGCTCTTATCAGATTGTGAGTCAAGACTGGAAATTAACACTAGCTGAAATACTCTAGCCTGGAGTTTAGTGACTAGAAACCTGGAAAGAGAGGTTAGTGGGTCAGCTTCACTTGTAGTTATTATGCAGGATTGAGCTACTAGAACAGCACAACTGCTGGGACAATGCAAAGTGACTACCGAATAATCATGTTATGTAGGCTGAGGGTGATGTGGCCTGAAACTGTGGCATGACAGTAGGCTGAGTAAATCACTACACTGCAGCTATAGAAGGTTTCACCTTCCTCCCACTTAGCAACTTAGTCAGTTGCTTCGTTTATCCTCTAGCTGTCTCTTAAGAAATTCCCAAAAGTTGGTTCACTTATTATGCCATAATAATATAGTCTGCTTAGTTTTGGATTAGCATGATTTATGTACCCAGCCACTATGGTTTATAAACCATGGTTTATGGTTAATGTGTTATGTGAACAGGGGCACTGTGGCATCTTTTTAAGCATGAAGTCTTTCAAGTGATTATTACTCACAACGAAGGCTGAAATTCTTAACATGCTGAGCATGGATGGTGGACCCATGTTATGTTGTTTCCTCAGATAAAATACAAAATGCCTCATAACTATCAATCTGACATCAGCACTGATGATAGGACAGTTTCTTCTACTCTACATAATGAGGCAGCAGAGTAGATCATGAGGCTTTCATAGCGAAATCTGTCTTCAGTATCTTTAAGGCTACCAGATCTGGGATTTAAAATTCCAGATAACCACTAGATAGCAGAAAAGCATTACATTTTCTGCATCTCTTTGCTGTCATCCAGTGGTGGTCTGGATTTTTGGATCTGGTAGCCCAAACACGTCCCTACTTCTTAGTCACCACTGACCATTTCTCAAAGGCTGGAACCCATAATAACATCCTCTACTTGCCCCCAGCCCACCAGTACGGCAATCTCTGCCTGTTTTTTCCTGCAACACATCAAAAGTAATGTTTTCTAACTTTGCCAGTACAAACAGCACTGTCCAGTTCGCCTGCTGCACTTCAAAGCATTGTAGGCAAATACCCCAATTGAATATTGTGGGCTGTAGCAGGAATACCCCTCCCTTCCAATCACTGGTGGCTACTGATGTAATAGTGGAACTGTGAATTTCCCCTCTCTTTTTAGAAGTTCACTGAAAAACCTTTCAGGGTGAATCTTTCTTCTTTTTCAGCCAGGTCAAATTGATAGAAGTTCTGCCATTTTCCAATTCTGGGTGGTTTGTTTTTTAACCACTCCACTGGGGAATGCATCAGAGGGGAAGGCGTCAGGTACAAAGAGGAGTTAATGGAGGTGGGGGAGCTCAGACAAAAATCTATCAATGAAAAGGACATGTCTTCAAAGACTCACCCAGGAAAAGAAAGCAACTCTGGCTTGCTTTCCAAGCATGGGTGGGAAATCCACCATCAGGCTGCGTTAACTGAGGCTGAACAGAATAGCAGTCATTGCTGTGACCAAAGTGGAGCAAGGAGTTTAAGAAAAAGGGATTTCTTAAGCTGGCGTCATTTCCAGCTGGTTTATACATGGGAATCAAGCAGTTTAAGCCCTACCTGAGACTTGCTCACTGCACTACCCTCACAGATAAATGCTACATCACAGCCTTTGTAGACCCAGACTGTGTCACATGAGCACAGTAACTGGGATAAAAATATGCAATGCCTGCTGGAGCATGTGGCCCAGATTGGTTGGCTCTTTGTCAGCAGCTCAGATACTGTTTCTTCCCTGAAGCTCTTATCTGAAAAGACTTACAGTCAAGCTGGGTTCACACATTGCTACAATATGGTTTATTTAGGATTTGGGTGGTTAGTGTGATGTTTAAAGCCATCCATTTTGGATCTTAGAACCTAAGATCTTATGGTGTCTTCAACAAACCAGTTTTGAAAACTTGGCTTACATGAAATGTGAACTGAGCATCAGAGATCTAGACCAACAACTAGTCACTGATTTAGAAAAATAGGAACAAGTTGGAGGAATAGCCTGGCCTAAGGCCAACAGGCTCCACACTTTATACTAACTATGCTTAACCATACTGTAGTTTGTTGAGTAAGACAAGATTGGACAACACACTAAATCATAAAACATGATTTATAAACCATAAATACTGGGTTTATGAGACTAACGCAAACAAATTGGAGTGGGTGGCTATATTAAATTTAAATAATAATAACAACAAATTACATTATACTTTAGGATAATGAGTGAGGCCAGCCATACAGACATAACAGGATCTCTATTTTTTCCTGAGCATGGTAAATAGCAGTGTAGAAAAAAAGCAATAAGGAGAGCTAAACATTTAATCTTTTGCCCCATTTGTGAATCATCTTAAAAAAAACATGAAGAGAAGATCCAGTTATGGGTTTTCCTGTCATATCTGTTTTGATCCTCAGGACACTTGAGTTTCAAGATTTAACCTGAACCACAATGTTTTCCTCAACATTCTCCTTTCTCAGCCAAAAGAGGCTGAAAGGCAGGTAGTTAGTGGTTTGAGAAAGAGAATAGTGGCATTCTAATGACTCTGTTACGTGACCTCAGGCAGGTCACAAAACTTTGCGTGCCTGAGTTACTGAGTCACCGGTCCTGTGTATCTGGTGGTGAGAAATGGAGCTAATCCATTATTATTGCTCCACCAACAGGAACAAAGGGATCAGCTTACGTAAAAGAGGCAAGTTTGGGACAGTGGAATGACATGTCAGAAAGACAGGTTGCCTTAAATGTGCCTCAGCCCAGTAGTTTGCAGATTGGCACACCCAGAATATGAATTGTTCATAAGCCATGCATACTAATTTTGCTGGCAAACTTAACTACTCTAAAGACAGACATATATACTTTCTATATTGTCTGCTTTCTTGTCCTTACACAGAACATTCTACATTGCTTTCTTTATGTTTATCTGTGCCTCTGATTTGTATGAATTTGTCTTTCGTAAGCATGATGTACTTCTCTACTCCCACGCATATATCTCCCAAAGGCCTGTAACAGTTTGGAGCGTCCCTGATTTGAACTTAATTTTTTAAACCTGATCCTCAGCCTCTAGCTGCCTGCACAAAATGTCCCTTCTTTTTCCAGCACATGACCTTATTCTTCTGCATCTTCTTGAAATCAAAAGCATTTCTACACTTCAGAATTATACTACTTTGAAAAAGTAATTGCCTTTCAATGGGTTGAAAGTAGTGGTCTAATTAAACTACAATTCAAAGCATTTTTGGCAGATGGGTAGTTAAATTGTATGACAATAAGATTATTATGCAGATGTACCTCAGGTGTAATGAAAGTGCTCACCAATTCAGGTGCTTTCCTATCCAAAAATAAAACATCTTCAGGACATCACAAACTTGCCAGCCTTTTCTAGCCTAGCTGTCTCCAGATGTATTCAAGTGCAAATCCTAGTATCCTTTTCAGGCATGGGGAAGGATTCCTTAATGTGATCATTTCTACAGACCTATGAGGTTGTTGTGGAATATTCCATATCCAAAAAATGTCAGTCCTGAAATTGAAAGGCTTCCAAACTTAGGATTTGAGAATCTACTTTGCAGCACAGTCACTTAAAGTAGCAGTGGATTGGAAGACCTTTCCGCATTCACTTCTAACCAAGGCATAAATATGCTCTGGTAGCCTTATTTTTCTGCTCATGCCCAGATTGTAGCCTTCATCTCATACCTGGTCCCAGTCAAGTTGCCTTTGGCTATATCAGTGTTTTTCCCTTTTTTCTGCTCACCTAGCAGTTCAAAAACATGCAAATGTGAGTAGATCAATAGGTACCGCTTCGGCGGGAAGGTAACGGCGTTCCGAGTCGTCATGCTGGCCACATGACCCGGAAGTGTCTATGACAACACCGGCTCCAAGGCTTAGAAACGGAGATGAGCACTGCCCCCTAGAGTCGGATTCGACTGGACTTTACGTCAAGGGAAACCTTTACCTTTACTTACTGACATCATCAAAGTGCGAAACATCGAACCACTTTATGGTAGGAATCCACAACAATTGTAGTGTACGATAAATCCCAAGGTTGGCTTAATGTAACTTTTTGTCCTGTGCACAATTTGTGCTATGGGGCTGACCACCTTGCATTATTGCCCCATATAATGCAGGCCTCATCTTCCCCAGTTTAAATACTCCTGACACAGAATGGTTGCACACCCATTAAACTAAGATATAAACCTTTCCACAGTTACATTTTGCACATCATTTCTCTACTGTTGTTCTTAGAATCTGCTCACAAACACTTCAACTGATCAGTCTGCTTTATTAAATATATAAGACCCAGATCCTAAAATGCATTCAAACAAATAAGAGCCACCTGCAAAAAGGAAATGGAAAGAAGCCCTTGTCCTGTTGATTGGGTTGTTTAAACAAGATCATACTAAGACAGGATTGGGACAGGTAGTGGGGAATGGCTAACTGCAAGGTTTTATTGATATCTCATTTTCAGTTGGTGATAATCCATTGTCAAAATAGTACTATAAGACACTCTAGAAAGTCCCTCCCATCATGGACAATTGTATAGGATAGGTCAATTCAGGTAAGAGAATATGCTGCTGTAAGTACCTAAGTGCTAAGCCATTTAGGGCCATATAGGCCAAAATCAGCACTTTGATGTGTACCTGGAAACTTACTAATAGCTAAATGCAACATCCACAACACCAGTTATATGTTCCTGGCAATCAGTACCTGCCAGCAGGCTGGCTACCATATTTTGCCCCAATTATAGTTTCCAAGTGGTCTTCATAGATAGCTTCATGTAGAACATATTGCTGTAGTCTAGGAATATAGTGATGAGAACATGACTTACTTTTGATCTTATGCTCCAGAGCATAGGAAAGTCTCTCCTGCCCATGGGCTCCACCTGGCCATAGAGGAATTACTATGAATCCAGCAGGACTCTAAAGTCCCCCACCCCCCAGAGATAGTGCTGCTTGCTTGGGGACAGTGCCTCACCCCTTAAACGATTCGGGAGCCAATCAGTAATTATTATGGACAAAGACCAACTCCATCTTGCTTGGGTTCAGTCTCAGTCTGTTTCATCCCATCCAGACCCTTACGGCATCCAGACCAGGATAAGACCTCCACATTATCACCTGCTCAGCTTAGGTTGGTGATATACACCCCAGTATCATCAGCATATTGATGATACCACACCCTGAACCAAATGTAGATGTTAAGCAACAGGGGAGAAAGGACTGAACCCTATGGCACCCACAATGAATGGTTACTAGGTTGACCTCTCATCCCTTATAACATTTGATGGGAACTATCCCATAAGGAAAGATGAAACCACTATAGAACAATGTCCCAATCCCCAATCCTTACAGGTATTCTAGAAGGATACCATGACTGATGGCATTTAAGGCCACTGAAAGACCAGAAAGTGTGCAGTACTTCCATCCAGATCCCAGAAGAGGCCCTCCCACAGTGCAGCCAATGCCATTTCAGTCTCATGTGCTGGCCTAAATCCCAGCTGAAAGGCACCCAGATAATTTGCTTCCTTTAGGGTACATGTGTCGGAAGTTCTGGCAAATCCAGCATACCTCATTTGCATGTGAATTAACATGTAAATTAAGTTCTCCCCAGTGCAACTCTGAGGAAGCTGTTTGTTGCCACTCCCACTTCCTCTCTTCCTTCTTCCCCACCAGAAGCAAGCACATGGATGTGTGCTGCTCTCCTCCATCCTGGGCACCCTGTGGTGGGCCTGGAATTCCCCTTTCTTCCATACAGTTCTTGGCAGATGTAGGGCTGAGAGTTCAGGGCAAAACTAAGTATGTAGAAAGGAAAGAAGAACAAAGGAATTTCATCTTTTCCGCCAAGATGGATGTAGCAGAAGTAGCAGAAGCAACATTAAAGTCAGTAAGAAATTCTTTTACTTCTTAACCTATATGTCTAAGCGTGTGATTCTTCATGCTTGGGAGGGCTGTGTGTGTAATATCCATAACCTGTGTTTCTTTGGCATGCTCACTGAAGCTATCTAAGATAATTTTCTTTTTCTGTGCCAGCTTCTCAGCTGTGTTATAAGCTCTGCTCCATGGAGTCCTTGGTGCTCTCTGAGCCTTGTTGTTTTCTTGCAGACATTTCATTGCCAGACTAGGTAACACCTTCAGTGCGAAGAAGCTCTGCTCCATTTCAGTGGTTCTAGCAGGCCACTGAATTGGCTTCAACATGTAGCTGACTTCTCACCCACCTCCCAAAACGGAAGGCTGGAGCCAGGCAATAATTACTGAATATGGCTGGATACAGAGATGGCCTCTTAAGGAGGGGACACTTTCAAGGCCTCTGGCATCATCCCCTCCTTCAAAAAAGCATTGACAGCTTCTTGGATAAAGTCAGTCAGGTTATCCCTGATCCCTGAAGGGGCCTGTTGGGGCATAGTTCCAAATCATGTGGTCACGCTACAGAGCACCCTATCCACATCACCAATGCATAGGTCAAAAGGAGTCTCAGATAAAATGGCAAGATATTCCCCAGTTACCACCCCAAGCTATTTTACTGGCAAAATATAGTGAAAAGCTATCACAGCCTTCAGACAGGAGATCTTCATGCACACACTTTCTTAAAAAGGAGGTAGCAAGACTACCGGTCAGCAACCTGCCTGTGTAATGAGGGAGGAGAAGTGAGCTCAATTTGCCTTGTACTTGTGCATGGTCAGATTCACTTTGCAAACTCCTCCAATGGTGAAACTTCTGATGTTAGGGATTTCAACTTCTTTAAGGGACTCTGACAGCAGCCCTGAGATCAGATTGAGAAGCTCAGGTAGAGACAGTACTGGATCATTTCTTGTCCCTATGGCCCAATTTAGTACGCAAGCACTCACACTATGCTACTTTTAGAACAACACCCTTTTTCACTGGCAAGACGGTTCAATAGATCAACACCACCCCCATCCCTCCCTCTGGTGTCCAGATTGAAATAGGAGCTGACACCCCACCCAGAAGGGCAGATCTTGGGATCACTGCCCTTGCCCAACCAAGTCTTGGTAATGTCAGATCTATCTGTTCATCCACCACCATATCATGGATCAACAACATCTCATTACAGATTACCTCATTTTTATCAACAGCAACTTGTGTCCAATTCACTAAGAATATCTCTTGGACTTGCAGCACGCCATAGTCATTGATGCTATCTTTCTTTATAATGTTGATAGAAGATTTTATATACAGTATATAGGACTTAAATACAAATATTTTTCATATTCATATATTTTATATTTAGTATTAATATATTAGAAACATTTGCACTTTTATTATGGCTCTGAAACCATGTTTTATTTCCTTGAAGAGTTTTGTTGGCTTTATTACTCTTCCTTTCTAACAGACCTTGATAGATAGCTATGCCCATAGAAAGATAAGGTGTACCTTCCAAGGATAGCTTCTCCAGAGGAAAGGTATTGTTTAATAATGGTCAAGGGGCCCTAGCAAGGATGGAAGGAAGTCCCTTATATGGAATGATGTTAAGATAGAAGGAAGGAAGGAAATTCCTAATATGGAATGAGGTTGAGGTGGAGTATGGGTAACTGAGGAAGGGGTGGTATTCTAAAGGATGAGTTGAATGGAATGTATATAATATGTTGCAAGAAGGGGGTCCTGAGCGATCACCCACCTAACAGCTTATTTATTTATTTATTTATATTTAATAATATTTATATTTATAATATTTATATTTATTATTTTAGTATCTCGGTTACTTACTTTGTAATTTTATACTTCCATGTTTTTAAATGGTTAATTTTCTTGTAAACCACCCAGAGTTCCCCCTTTCAGGGGGAGATGGGCAGTAATAGCATTGGAATAATAAATAAAATAAATAATAAATAAAATAAACAGCTTGCTGTTACTGCTTTTGCTGTTGGGTGAAAAATAAAGAACTTAATTTCAACTGCCTGTTTCTTTGGTCCCCGCTCAGAAATGAACCTGGTAAGGAAATAAAAAATTCTAACAATGTGATGATGCAGGGATCTGCAGAATGGTCACTGCCTCAGGCAAACCATCAAGGTGATATTTACATGCTGTAAAAGTAAAGGTCTCCTTCAATTCTTGTTGTGTCTTTAGTCTATTCATCAGATCTGAATGGACCATATCTGCATATGTAAGTGCACTTTTCTTACTCTAGCTATCTCAAAAAGGATCGTTACCTTGTCGTGGTGCTGGAGCTTGAGCACCTCAATGATGCCATGAGCTAAACCGTGAAGGGCCACCCAAGACGGGAAGGTCATGACAGAGAGGTCAGACTAAATGCGATCCCTGGGGAAGGTAATGGCAACCCACCCCAGTATTCTTGCCGTGAAAACTAAATGGATCAGTACAACCAGAGATATGTCGGTATACCATCGGAAGATGAGACCCCCAGGTCGGAAGATGGTCAAAATGCTACTGGGGAGGAACAGAGGATGAGCTCAACTAGCCCCAGTCGTGATGACGCAGCTAGCTCAAAGCCGAAAGGACGGTTAGCGGCCGACGGTGCTGGTGGTGAACGGCGAATCCGATGTTCTAAGGATCAACACACCATTGGAACCTGGAATGTAAGATCTATGAGCCAGGGCAAATTGGATGTAGTTATTGGTGAGATGTCAAGATTAAAGATAGACATTCTGGGCGTCAGTGAACTGAAATGGACTGGAATGGGCCACTTCACATCAAATGACCACCAGATCTACTACTGTGGACAAGAGGACCACAGAAGAAATGGAGTAGCCTTCATAATTAATAGTAAAGTGGCTAAAGCAGTGCTTGGATACAACCCCAAAAACGACAGAATGATCTCAATTCGAATTCAGGGCAAGCCATCTAACATCACAGTGATCCAAATATACGCCCCAACCACAAATGCTGAAGAAGCTGAAGTAGAGCAGTTCTATGAGGATCTGCAGCACCTACTGGACAATACGCCTAAAAGAGATGTTATTTTCATCACAGGAGACTGGAACGCTAAGGTGGGCAGTCAAATGACACCTCGAATTACAGGTAAGTATGGCCTGGGAGAACAAAACGAAGCAGGACATAGGCTGATAGAATTTTGCCAAGACAATTCACTCTGCATAACAAACACTCTCTTCCAACAACCTAAGAGACGGCTTTACACATGGACTTCACCAGATGGACAACACCGAAATCAGATTGATTACATCCTTTGCAGCCAAAGGTGGCGGACATCTGTACAGTCGGTAAAAACTAGGCCTGGAGCTGACTGTAGTTCAGACCATGAACTTCTTCTTGCACAATTTAGGATCAGACTAAAGAGATTAGGGAAGACCCACAGATCAGCTAGATATGAGCTCACGAATATTCCTCAGGAATATGCAGTGGAGGTGAAGAATAGATTTAAGGGACTGGACTTAGTAGATAGGGTCCCGGAAGAACTCTGGACAGAAGTTGGCAGCATTGTTCAGGAGGCGGCAACAAAATACATCCCAAAGAAAGAGAAAACCAAGAAGGCAAAATGGCTGTCTGCTGAGACACTAGAAGTAGCCCAAGAAAGAAGGAAAGCAAAAGGCAACAGCGATAGGGGGAGATATGCCCAATTAAATGCAAAATTCCAGAGGTTAGCCAGAAGAGATAAGGAATTATTTTTAAACAAGCAATGCACGGAAGTGGAAGAAGACAATAGAATAGGAAGGACAAGAGACCTCTTCCAGAAAATTAGAAACATTGGAGGTAAATTCCAGGCAAAAATGGGTATGATCAAAAACAAAGATGGCAAGGACCTAACAGAAGAAGAAGAGATCAAGAAAAGGTGGCAAGAATATACAGAAGACCTGTATAGGAAGGATAACAATATCGGGGATAGCTTTGACGGTGTGGTCAGTGAGCTAGAGCCAGACATCCTGAAGAGTGAGGTTGAGTGGGCCTTAAGAAGCATTGCTAATAACAAGGCAGCAGGAGACGACGGCATCCCAGCTGAACTGTTCAAAATCTTGCAAGATGATGCTGTCAAGGTAATGCATGCTATATGCCAGCAAATTTGGAAAACACAAGAATGGCCATCAGATTGGAAAAAATCAACTTATATCCCCATACCAAAAAAGGGAAACACTAAAGAATGTTCAAACTATCGAACAGTGGCACTCATTTCACATGCCAGTAAGGTAATGCTCAAGATCCTGCAAGGTAGACTTCAGCAGTTCATGGAGCGAGAATTGCCAGATGTACAGGCTGGGTTTAGAAAAGGCAGAGGAACTAGAGACCAAATTGCCAATATCCGCTGGATAATGGAAAAAGCCAGGGAGTTTCAGAAAAACATCTATTTCTGTTTTATTGACTATTCTAAAGCCTTTGACTGTGTGGACCATAACAAATTGTGGCAAGTTCTTAGTGGTATGGGGATACCAAGTCATCTTGTATGCCTCCTGAAGAATCTGTATAACAACCAAGTAGCAACAGTAAGAACAGACCATGGAACAACGGACTGGTTTAAGATTGGGAAAGGAGTACGGCAGGGCTGTATACTCTCACCCTACCTATTCAACTTGTATGCAGAACACATCATGCGACAAGCTGGTCTTGAGGAATCCAAGGCTGGAGTTAAAATCTCTGGAAGAAACATTAACAATCTCAGATATGCAGATGATACCACTTTGATGGCTGAAAGTGAAGAGGAACTGAGGAGCCTTATGATGAAGGTGAAAGAAGAAAGTGCAAAAGCTGGCTTGCAGCTAAACCTCAAAAAAACCAAGATTATGGCAACCAGCTTGATTGATAACTGGCAAATAGAGGGAGAAAATGTAGAAGCAGTGAAAGACTTTGTATTCCTAGGTGCAAAGATTACTGCAGATGCTGACTGCAGTCAGGAAATCAGAAGACGCTTAATCCTTGGGAGAAGAGCAATGACAAATCTCGATAAAATAGTTAAGAGCAGAGACATCACACTGACAACAAAGGCCCGCATAGTTAAAGCAATGGTGTTCCCTGTAGTAACATATGGCTGCGAGAGCTGGACCATAAGGAAGGCTGAGCGAAGGAAGATCGATGCTTTTGAACTGTGGTGTTGGAGGAAAATTCTGAGAGTGCCTTGGACTGCAAGAAGATCCAACCAGTCCATCCTCCAGGAAATAAAGCCAGACTGCTCACTTGAGGGAATGATATTAAAGGCAAAACTGAAATACTTTGGCCACATCATGAGAAGACAGGACACCCTGGAGAAGATGCTGATGCTAGGGAGAGTGGAAGGCAAAAGGAAGAGGGGCCGACCAAGGGCAAGATGGATGGATGATATTCTAGAGGTGACGGACTCGTCCCTGGGGGAGCTGGGGGTGTTGACGACCGACAGGAAGCTCTGGCGTGGGCTGGTCCATGAAGTCACGAAGAGTCGGAAGCGACTAAACGAATAAACAACAACAACAACAAGCTATCTCCAGCATAAAAAGCATTTAAAGGAGAGGCTAGCCATGAAATTGTAGGACATCACTTTTCTTGTAAGGTTACATACTTTTATCAAGCTTTGTCTTATAATATGTCCTTTTAAGCTTTTGCCCTGTTTTGTGTCCCTATACCT
This sequence comes from Candoia aspera, assembly GCF_035149785.1. NCBI lineage: Eukaryota > Metazoa > Chordata > Lepidosauria > Squamata > Candoiidae > Candoia > Candoia aspera. The sequence goes on from NC_086155.1 coordinate 35,034,036, forward strand.
ATATACTATCAGAGACATTCTGAAGCCCATTAGCTTCCAATGTAGATGCTCTAATGTTCAGGAATTTTATCTATTCTGTTAGCCGTGACAGGCAGCTTGCTCTGTAATATAATTTTAAGTTTGGAAGAGCAAAACCATCTCAGTCTTTTGAGACTTGTAAAATTTTGAATGTTACTCTAGGTTTTTTTTTCCACTCCATATAAATTTATTAGCAGTTTTTTGCCATCCATGTAAAGTTTTTTCTGGGATCAGAATTGGCACTATTTGAAACAAGTAGTTTATCTTGGATAATACATTCATCTTAATAGTCACAGTTGATCCTAAGAAAGCTGCATAAATAAGTGCATTAGAGGCCAGTAATTAATATACCTATAGCTTAAAGCTCAACACCATAACTGTGAAAAAGATACAACTGGAGTGGGTTGCTGTGTGTATGTAATTGCAAGATGGTGCTACTGAAGAAAAAAACAGAGAATATTGTACCCAACTAAACCGAGCTCTCTTTCTGTTCCCCAGTTTTGGAACTGCAATATAAATGGTAATTCCAAGTGCAACAAATGGTTAGTGAAGGAGGTACAGGAACAAAAGTCATGTATTAGAAGTCTGCCAATATTTGTCTGTGCCAAATATTATGTGGGTTTCTTCATCCAGATTAGCAAATTCAGGGCATGGATCTAAAATTCCCTAGCTGCTAGCTACAGCTAGGCTTGCTTCCTAGGAAGTTTCACTAGCAAATTATGTGAAGGTCTGCTCCCCAGCCTGAGGGCTCTCTTTCTTTTTCCAGGCCCGGCAGTCAAATCCAAGTTTATTTGGCTTGCAAAAGACTGCTTCCTATGTTGAAAGTCAGTCTCATGGTCAAAATAAAAACTGCAGTAAAATTAATCATGGATCCATTCTGACTAGAGGATGAACAGGGTTATTGATTGTTCTCACCTTAATAATTTCTGAAGTCTTTCCAGAAACTACAAAAATATAGCTCTGACAGGGAGATACTCTAATGTTTCCATTCTAGCATTGTCTTTATAGCATACAATATGCCTTGTCTAGTGCAGGAGTGGGCAATCCCAGGGAACTGAATGGGTCTAGGTTTGGTCCAGCCATTAGCCAGATGAAGCAGCCCACTCAAGCAACTGATTTGGGTATCATGAAATTCAATTATTAATTAATTAATATTGTATTTTGAGATACAGGCTGCACAAATCCATACTTACTGGGTTTTCTGCTTCAAGTGCCAAAATAGCCTTGGATACTGTATACCTTGATTTGGGAAGGAAATAACCTTTGACAACTTGGGCTGGCCTTAAACATGCACATTCTATATAGAAAATCTATCTATGTGGTCATGGGAGCCAAAAACGACTTGCTGGCACATAATCAATCAATCGTATAGCATGACAACAGCACCTAAGCATGAAGCTCCTGGATCCCCAGAGGCCTTCAAAAGTTGCCAAAAATCTGTGATTTGTAACATGACTAGGAGGAATTTATTAAATACATGAGGAGTTAACCACACTTAATTCAATTTTGATTTTAATTTAATCATAAATGAAATTTAATAAGTATCTTTTTACCACGCTTTTGGAGTGTGGCCTATGCACATCATTTGAAGACTAAGTCAAAAATAAATGGTATCCCTGGCTCACAGGATATCAAAACCATACTTGGCTGTGAGAAGGACTTGGTTTTGTTATAGGATGCTCTAGAATTGTAGTCTGCTACTGTGTCCATCTTCATGTCAAGACTCAGGAGAATGAATTATCTGAGGCTGGTGCCTTTTCTAGGCCTTGATTAGGCTTTCAGCTTATAGTCCAATCTTGCCAACTGAATGTAGGCTGAGTCTATCTCAGATTTCACAGGAAGGACATTGTTTATAGTTGGATGGCCATCTACATGAAGTCTGTCTCCCTCAGATATATATGTTGCTGGGATACCTCCAGTCACAAAGGACTCCTTGTTCAGTCCAGGAAATTATTATCCTTGTGACTAGAGACTAGAGGATGTGGACCACTCATTCAGGGTGATAGAGTTTCAAGGCTTAACATCAAAGTCTTTCCAAAGGCCCACTACTAATCTGCCTTTCTGTAGTCTTTAATAAATGAAAACACCCTATAATCATTTCACTTATGGAGACCTCAGGGACTTCTCTAGTTCAATAAATTATAGGCTCACTGGGAATAATTGGGTAAACTAGGAAAGTGATCAGTCTTGAAGTGGCGCAAGGTTTTTCTTTGGGAATTATCAAATCACCACTGCCATAATGAGGTCTTGTAATCAGAAGGATTAAAAAAAAAGTATTTATTTTCAAATGCACGACCAAAATGGGAATCTGAACATTTAACACTGGCATACTTGGAATTGCAGAGTAAAAATAACTGAGAATCTCATTGAATCTGGTAGGTCAAAAAACTTAGAAGGTACTAATTTGGGGGATGGGGGGTGAGTAAAGAAATTTCTGGGAGATAAAAGAGAAGGCCAAATGTCCAGGCCACAGGTCCTAGATAGTATATTGTTGGACATCTTGACCTCCAGATGTTGCCAGCTCCACATGTAATAAGACCTTCTCCCTACACAATTTTGTTAAGGAAGAACAAGCAGAGTGAAAATGTATAACCAAGATTTGGTTGGGTAAAGATGAGGGTACTTCTAAGTGCTTCAGCAACTGTGATTTTAAGGCTAGGAAGAACAGGTGAGAATGTTGCTGTGAACAGATTTGGATGCAAGTAGATGCTCTGTTCCATGGATGGCTGGGTATAAACGCCTGTATTTGAATCTGGGATGTAAGGACAAGTTGGGGTGTGCCTACTGGATGTGATTGCCTCCAAGTGGCCAATCCCTGTTTGCTGCTCCCAAAGGGCTTCATGATGTATTGAGGAACTCTGGAAAATAAAGCAGCATAAGTGATGCCTGGAGGTTGTTGGCAGAAGAAAAAAAGTGAATACAACCAAGCTCAGCTACATGATCAGGTTTGGGCCTACATCCTGGCAATAAGGACAGGCAGTATTTCTTCACTTGTGCTGCATCAGTGGAGTGTTGCCCAGTGGCTCTTTTTAAGGTAGCTAGTATCCCATACCCTGGGTAAGAATATTTTCCACTGGGCTACTGTAACTTGTTTGCAGATAAAATTGCTCATATTTATTCTGAATTACTTGCCATTTGTACCAAAGAGGTAACTGTAATGGTTGCCTCATCCCAAATACTCAGTCTCACAAGCCAGGGCTTAAAGATAACTGATTTATTAAAGGAATAGTATGCAAATACAGAGAAAGCTGAGAATGAGCAAAAGCGCGCCAAATACAAACTTAAAAGCCTTGCGTCCGAACCAGTCCTGCCCCCAATGCTCGTTAGCAACCACCCCCCTCCCAGGTGCTAGCAACCGTTACATGCGCCTGGGAAAATAACCTTGAAAGGAGTTTCTAACCCAAACATACATTCCGAAGTAGCAAGATAAAGAACACAGTAGAAATGGAAAATACCAGCAAACGTGCAAGCATGTAATACACGGATTAGAGGTTTGACAGGTTTGACATGAGAAACGTCACGATGTTAACAGAACATTGAAATGATGAACATGACAGTAACTGGGATAACTTATTGTGAAATATCTAGGATAATTTGTAGAATCTAAGAATGTGGGCAAAGTTCTCTGCTACTCCAGGTCTTCTACCTATGAACTAGATCCATACTTCTCTTGGATCCTTTGGGCAGCTTGGCTATGTGTAAAAGCCTGGATTTGGAAAATGGTCAGTGCTTCTTTGGGGAGGGGCTGTTCCTGCTGTCTTAAAGTTGCAGAAGGTGGTATTCCCACTCCTGAATAAATCTCAATCTAGCTATGTTGGACAACTCTCATCCAGTCTCCAAGCTCTCCTTTTTGAGGAAGAGTTTGGAGACAGTAATAGAGTAACATTTGCAGAGAATCTTGGATATTGTGGATTATCATAACCATTTAAGTTCAAAGTATTGTTTATGACTCTTTATGGTTCATGTCCAAGTTATCTTTGGGACCATCTGCTCTGGATACAATCTGCTCATTCTGTGCATTCTCCCTGAGAAGGAATACTCTGGATCCCTGCTCCTCCTGGAGGCTGGGGAGTAGGAGCTCAAAAACAGGCCCTCTCCACACTATCCCCTACTATGTAAAATACCTCCCAAGGTCAGGATGACTTCCATATTGGTTGCTTTCAGAAGCCCAGCTAAAATGATTCTTTTTCACTACCCATCTTTTAACTGTCAACTATATGCATCCATCAGGCTTAAATATTTATCTCCACTATTGGAAAGAACAGCATACTGGGACCCGAATTTTAGATTGTCTTATTTTCTCCAGGGCACTAATATATATATTGTACGCAGAATTTCTATGTTCCTATTGAAGGCTGAGACTTTAAGATCTCAATATATTGAACAAATTGGGGTATCCTGTAAAGGCGACTCTCTCATCTAATTTCTGTCTCCTTGTACTGTGATCACATATATATGTATCTTATTTTATTATTGTATCCCTTTCTATTATTTGATTATGCTTTGTTTATATTTTAATTCTATCTTGCTGTATTGATAAGGTCAATTCAGCTAATCAATAAAATGAAATTACTTCCTTCATTACCCATCTGAGGAATGAAACAGATTTGTAGCATTGTTAGTGATTTTAATTTTAAGTGAATTGGTTTTGAATTTTTATTGTCAGGATTAATATCATTTTTTTATTTTTTGACATTTATTGCTTATTGATGGCTAACTTCATGTTTTAATGGATTGTATTATTTGATGTGATGTGGGATGCCCAGAGTAGCTGGATGGGGTGTAGGATATAAATCTGTCAAAAAAAGAAATAAAAGCAGTCTATCTCTATATAAATACCTATTGCATTTAGGCATGAAAGCCATCTGGGTGACCCTTGGGCCAGTCCCTCTCTCAGCCCAACTCACCTCACAGGGTTGTTGTTGCGGGGAAGATAGGAGGAGGAAGGAGTATTCGGTATGTCCCCTGCCTTGAGTTATTTATAAAAATAATATAGGCGGGATAGAAAATAAATAAATAAATAAATTTAGTAATTGTTTTTCTACTAGAAATAACAAACAACTGTTAAACACATTCAAACAGATAAATACATTCAAATAAATAAATTACTCTTCTAAATCATTGTAATACAGATAGAGGTTCAAGGATGGATCTGGATTTGAAGGGGGGGAAAGGAATTTAATATAATCAAAATATTTATGACACCCCACTCCAGAATTCCAAATGCTCTTTTATCACTCTTAGTTGAAATATGCAGATGAAGATATGGTGTGTGTGTGTAGGCATTGTACCTATCAAAATGAGTGTTTTATCTTGCTTTATGGTGGAATTACATATATCCCACCTTTTATCTTGCATTTTCCTTTTTGGGTAAACAACCTTATGCAAAACACAGAAAAAGGGTAAGAAATAGTAAACCAAAAGCACTAAAGGCTTGAGATAAGAAAAGAAAATGAAACACAGATAAATCTAGTTTACATCAGTCACAATCCTTCTCCATCCCTCTCTGTCCTTGTGAACCATCTTTGCTTCCATCAAACTCATAAACAACTTTATACATTGCTTTTTGTTCAAGTTTTTGCTTCTCTCTTTTTGAGGATCTCATTGACTCCATCCAACCATGGCTTTCTTCATCTTCTCTTTTCTCATGACCCATCACGTTTCCTTCCTATATTTGTAATGCTAATTACAATGCTCCTTACTCATCTCTACCCTTACTTACACTCTATATGCCCAAACCAACACAACATACTTCTGCTGAATCAATGGTCAACTCACATTTACATTTAATCCAAATTCATTCAGCACACATTTATTTATTACCTAATCTTTTCTTCTTTTACTACACTGCATTAAATTTAATTTTGTGTCAGGCTCTGCCTGAGACCCAATAAAAACACAGACGCTAGAGTAGACTTTAGGTTCTGGTTTTATTTAGGACTAGAATGCATGCCCTTAGAAAGCTGAGAGTGAGGGGAGCGTGCCGGAACGGGATTTAAATAGCCCGCGCCGGTCAGCGCTCCACCCCACCTTACCCCAGGTGCACCCCACGAGTCCCACCAGTTCGTCCTTGCCAGGTGAGAGGTCGTCCAGCCCCCTGCGCCCCGGGCATCGCCTCGATCGCCTTCCTGTGCGGTGATGATCCATTGCCAGGTGATCAGGCTTCTAATTCCTCGAAAGCCCGGGCACGCCCTTCTGAACCTTGCCTGTTCAGTTGTTATTCAATTTCTTGTCAGTTACCTTTTATTGTTGCTTCCTGGGTTGCTGGCCTCGGTCGTTACATTGTTTCTTTAGACCCATTACTGCTTTTTGTGTTTCTCTATTGCCCTTGCCTTATCAGCCAGGGACCCATATTCTTGTATTGTCATGTGAGCCGTTGCGATGTTTGTGACATCGCAACGGCTCACATGACATACTGCCCCCCCTGAGAAAAATCAAGCCGAGGGTTTGGAGGGATATGCAGTATGGAAGTTGCGGATTAGCTCGGGAGCCTGGATGTCGCGGGCAGCGACCCACTCAGGGTGTGGAAAGTGTTTCCATTTTACCAGGTATTGGAGGGAGCCCCGCAGCTTGCGGGAGTCGAGTACCTCCTTGACCTCAAAATGTTGCTGTCCGTCTATCATAACTGGTGTGGGGGGGGGGGAGTGCGCAGGTGCCACCGGGAAGAGTCTCTTGCCGGCTTGAGTAAGCTGCAGTGGAACACTGGGTGCAGCTGCTTTAAATTATGGGGCAGGTCCAAGCGCACCATGACTGGGTTCACGATTTGTGTCACCTGGAATGGCCCAATAAATTTGGGGGCCAGTTTCTTAGACGGTTGCGGTGATTTATTGAATTTGGTGGATAGGTAAACCAGGTCCCCTACCCGAAAAGTTGGTTGTTGGCGCCGGTGTTTATCCGCCTGCAGTTTGTATGCGGCTTGTACCTCCTTAAGCACGTCCTTGATGATGGGCCAGGAGTCTGCGAGTTTTGAACCCCAGTCACAGGCGGCCACTGCTGGGGATGGGGGCTGAGGGAGCTCTGGGATGGGGACGAATTCCCGACCTGACACCACCCCAAAGGGGGTTTGTCCCATGCTTTGATGTATCGCGTTATTGTATGCGACCACTGCAAACCGGAGTAAGTCCACCCAGTCGTCCTGGTGGTAATTTATATAGGAGCGGAGGAATTGTTTCAGTGTGGCATTGAGGATCTCTGTAGATCCATCTGTCTGGGGATGCCAGGAGGTTGACAGGGCTTGCTGGGTACCTATTAGCTTCAAAAAAGCCCGCCAAAACCTCGAGGTAAATTGTGTGCCCCTATCGGTCACCAAGCGGGAGGGGCAGCCATGGAGGCGGTACACGTGTACCAGGAAGAGTTTCGCCAGCTGTTGTGCTGACGGGATCAAGGCACAGGGGATAAAATGGGCTTGTTTTGAGAAGTAGCCTTTGACTGCCCAGATTACCGTTTTCTTTTGGCTGGGCGGTAAATCCACGATGAAATCCATCGAGATTTCATCCCAAGGGCATGAAGGTGCAGCCACGGACTGCAGCAGCCCCTGGGGTTTGCCGGCCAGTCGCTTGGCCATCGCAGACACCGGGCAGGACGCCACATACGTTTTGACGTCCTTTCTCAGTGAGGGCCACCAAAATTGTTGTCGAGTTAGGTGGAGGGATTTTAGGAACCCAAAGTGACCAGCCTGTTTGCTATCATGCGACCTGCTGAGGATAGTCGGTCTTTGTGAGTCAGGGACATATAACCTTCCCTCCACCCAGGCGAGGTCCTGTTTCATAGTCACTTTGTTAGGGTTGGCGAGGAGCCAGGGGTCAGATTTTAATGCTGTTATAAAATCTGTACGTAACCCACCTGGCATCTGTGGTTGCCTGCGGCTCGGGGCGGGCTGCGCCGGAGTCGTTTGCAAGGGGGGGGGAAGGCTGTCCCTGAGTGCGGCTCTGGGTGACAGCTGCTAAACCCAATTGGGAGTCAGAAAGCACAGTCCCTACGATGTCGGAGATAGGCTCCACGTCCTGGGGTAATCAGGAGAGTGCATCTGCCAGGAAATTATTTTTTCCTGGGATGAACTTCAGCTGGAATTTGAACCGGCTGAAAAACTGAGCCCAGCGTATCTGCTTGGGACTGAGGCGCCGGGGCGTACAGAGCGCCTCGAGGTTGCGGTGGTCTGTCCAGACCTCGAAAGGGCAAGTCGCCCCTTCCAAAAGGTGATGCCAAGCCTCCAGTGCTGCTTTAACCGCAAATGCCTCTTTCTCCCACACATGCCAGCGCCTCTCTGTTTCAGAAAATTTCTGGGAGAGATAGGCGCAGGGCTTCAGGATTCCGGCGGAATCCTTTTGCAGTAGGATAGCCCCAATTGAAAAGTCAGAGGCATCAGCCTGCACCACAAAAGGCTGTTTGGGGTCGGGGTGGGACAGGATTGGCTCCACTGTGAACAGCGCTTTCAGCCTGTCGAAAGCGGTTTGACAGTCGGGAGTCCAATTAAGTATGGCCCCTGGGTTTTTGACCTTGCGCGTCTCCCCGACGCCTTTGGTCTTCAATAAATCGGTCAAGGGCAGGGCAATTTCAGCGAACCCTTTTGCGAAGGACCTATAGAAATTTGCGAACCCAAGGAAACTTTGAAGCTGGCGCCGGGTGCGTGGGCGCTCCCAGCTCAAAACAGCCTGAACCTTCACAGGGTCCATTTCTATGCCCTTGTCTGAGATTCTGTACCCTAAGTAATCCAAGCGCGACTTGTGAAATTCGCACTTGGAGAGCTTAGCGTAGAATTTGGCTTTCCGGAGCTTAGTGAGAACTTGTCTCACTAATCTCTTGTGTTCCCTCTGAGTCTTAGAGTAGATTAGGACATCATCTAGGTAAACTAAGACTCCCTTGAACAGATGTTCATGCAGCACCTCATTGATCAGTTGCATGAAGACCCCCGGGGCCCCCGCAAGACCGAAAGGCAGTACCTTGTACTGGAAGGACCCCAAGGGACAGTTGAACGCTGTTTTTCACTCGCCCCCCTCCCTGATGCGAATTCTGTAATATGCTTTGTGGATGTCAAGTTTGGAGAACACCCTTCCCTTTGACAAGTGTGCCAGCATGTCTTTTACGAGGGGGAGGGGGTATTTGTTTGACAGGGAGGTGGAATTTAACCCGCAGTAATCTGTGCATAGTCTTAGGGTGCCGTCCTTCTTCTCCCGGAATAGGACGGGCGCTCCAACCGGTGAGTTTGCCAGTTCGATGAAGCCCCTAGCGAGGTTTTTGTCTAAAAAGTCCCGCAGCGCCGCCAATTCCCTCTGAGTCATGGGGTAAATTTTGGGTTTGGGTAGTGGGACGTTCGGGAGCAGTTCAATTGCACAGTCCGTCTTGCGATGGGGGGGTAATTGGTCTGCCTCCTCCTCCCCGAAGACGTCGGCAAAGTCCGAGTATTGCTCCGGCAGTTCTTCTGGGGGGGGAGGAGCGTGGGCTTGATAGTCGACGATCTCAGCCCTCCCCACCGTCAAAGCGGAGGATTTCTCCCTTGCTGGTGCCTGGTAGAACCCGTCCTCGAATGTTATCGAACGGGTCCTCCAATTAATGTAGGGGTTGTGGCGGGTTAGCCAGGGGATCCCCAACACCACTATGGGCTTGCCTACCGGGGTGACCACAAAGACTATGGTCTCCTTGTGGGTGCCCATTTTCAGGGTGACCTTCCTTGTACCCTGGGTGGCCGGTCCCCCCCCCCCCCCCGCCGTGGAGCCATCGAGTTGCTGAAAGATCAGCGGCTTTGGGAGGGGGAAGCAGGGTAGGTTTAATGTGGCAGCAATGTCCGGGTGGATCAGGTTTCTGGAGCACCCAGAGTCCACCAAAGCTCCAACCGTGATGGCTTTGGGGCAGTAGGTCAGTTCGATTTCCCCTGCCAGGATGGGACAATCCCCACTCACCCTGGGGGTGTCGCGCCCATTCTTCACCACCTGCCCGGCGGCGCTGCTTTGGGCAGGTGGAAGGCGTTTCCCGCCAGCTGCTCCTGGGCGTCCAACACGTCCCCTGCAAGGTAGGCGTCCTCTTCCTCGTCCGGGGTCGCTAGCGCTCCTGTCAGCCGTCTGGGAGGGCTGGGTGGCTTGTGCGGTGCCTTCTGCGTTGGTCTGGGTGGGCGATCTGTCGTTCTGGCCTTGAGGCATTCAGCTGCCCGGTGGCCCATCTTCCCACACCTGACACATTGCCCGCAGGCAAACCAACGTTGTCGCTCCGCGTCCCATGTCGAGCCCGACTGTGGAACTGGCCCTTTCCCGCTGGGAGGGGGTCTGTCTTTCTCGGTTGCTAGCGTGAAGGTGCGCTGGGCGTGCTCAGCCTTCCCGGCAAGACAGATCCACTTGTGCAGGGAGTCTGGATCGTCTCTGTATAGTGCCCATTGCAGCACCTCACAGTTGAGGCCATCCTTGAACATGTCGATCAAGGTGGCCTCGGACCATTCCGGGATTTTCCCCGCTAGGACCTTAAATTCAAGGGCGTAGTCCGCCACCGCTTTTTGTCCTTGGCGAAGTCCTTTAAGGGTACTCTTGGCCCTTTCCTTTGCCAGGGGGTCTTCGAAGTACCACTTTAGAGCGGCTAGGAAGGTATGGAAGGCAGCCAGGGCTGAGGCTCCAGACTCTGACATCTGGACATACCAGTCCGCAGCCCTGCCCTTAAGTTTTGTGGCCACCACTGAGATTTTGGCCCCTTCCGTTGCAAAGCAACGTCCATATTGTGTTATATAGTTTGTGGTGTTCGTCAAGAAAAATGACAGGTTCGTGGGGTCTCCGTCGAATTTCACGGGGAAGTCTTTGGCGAACCCCCCAACTTGCGAGACCCCCACCTGTGGGTGGCTAGGGATGACCCCCACCGGAATGGGACCACGGGGCCCTGAGAAAGAGTCCCGTGCTTGGCCCCTTCCTCTCGGGGTTGTCGATAGGGTGGGTGGGGTGCCACGATCCCCCCCTACCCCCTGTGCAGTAGCAGTCTTTGTGAGCTCGCTCATTACTGATGCCATGGACTGGAGCATGTGTTCCAGGGCTTGTACCTTGGACTCCAGGGCTCTGATCCTGTCGGGTGTGACAGGGTCGTCCATCCTCGGTGCTGCCGATTGCTGCCCGATCGGCAGTCCTGCGACTTCCCTCTTGGGCTTTTGGGGGTAGTGGAGTCTCCAGGTGGTGTAGGATGCCCCTGGCCGGGGTCCCGTTACGCCGTCCCAAGTGAAGAGTTGTTGGCTCCTGATTTCCTCTTCCAACGGGGCTCTCCACTCCGGGCTGGAGCTCCAGGTTTGGAACTGGGGTGCGGTGTGGGCAGGGAGGGAGCCCATGTCCCATCTCGGGCACGCCGACTCCAGAAGCTGTCTGGTTGTCTCTCCCACTTGTGTTGTGTCTTTCACGCCTCCGGTCTGAAGCACCGACTCCATGGCCGTCCCCGGTTCCGTCATCACCGGTGTTCTCTCCCACGGAAAAATTTTTCCGGTGGAGACTGGCGAGGTTCGTTTTAAATGACTCTCAGCTTTATGTCAGGCTCTGCCTGAGACCCAGTAAAAACACAGACGCTAGAGTAGACTTTAGGTTCTGGTTTTATTTAGGACTAGAATGCATGCCCTTAGAAAGCTGAGAGTGAGGGGAGCGCGCTGGAACGGGATTTAAATAGCCCGCGCCGGTCAGCGCTCCACCCCACCTTACCCCAGGTGCACCCCACGAGTCCCACCAGTTCATCCTTGCCAGGTGAGAGGTCATCCAGCCCCCTGCGCCCCGGGCATCGCCTCGATCGCCTTACTGTGCGGTGATGATCCATTGCCGGGCGATCAGGCTTCTAATTCCTCGAAAGCCCGGGCGCGCCCTTCCGAACCTCGCCTGTTCAGTTGTTATTCAATTTCTTGTCAGTTACCTTTTATTGTTGCTTCCTGGGTTGCCGGCCTCGGTCATTACATTGTTTCTTTAGACCCATTACTGCTTTTTGTGTTTCTCTATTGCCCTTGCCTTATCAGCCAGGGACCCATATTCTTGTATTGTCATGTGAGCCGTTGCGATGTCACAAACATCGCAACGGCGATCATGACATTTTGTTTCTCCTGTTATATGTTTTTCACTTCCAGTTATATGTTTTTCACTTCCATATAACGAAGTGAAAATACTTTGTTATGCAGATACTCACCAATCACCAATTCTTATTCCTGGATCTCTAAATGATGCAATTACTTTTTTTCTGTGCTCTTCACCTTGTTTCCACCCATTCATTATTCTAAATCACATTTATTCAGACTGTTGAAGATTTCCCCAATTTCATCCCTAGATTTTTCCATTATCATTATTCACTGAAACATAAGATGCAACTATCACTAACTCCCTAAAGCACTATTTGATTGCTCTCTCATTAAATCCAGACAACGTAGCTAAAATCAGGATTGATGGGATTTGTTTTCCATCTGGACAACTACTAGTTCCTAACCCATATTTAACCATATACCAAGTGATTCCATTCTATCTTCTCCTACTTGTAACACATAATCCTATGAAAATTTCAAACAATGGAAGTTTGGAAGATCATTTCCAAGTATGTATTTCTAGAATTCTGCACATGTATTTGTGGAATTGGTTCAATGACAGTCTTGCCTCATTAGGCAAGACTGGCAAGTCTGTGGTCTTGTTAAGAGCCAAAGCATTGCAAACTTTATTCTGGTTGCAAGTGCTAAAATCGTATAAATGAATAATTATGTCTAGAAGTGTCAGTGAGTGTCTGCATAATTAAAGAAGAGCTGGTACTCCACACTCAGTTCAAATGCTGGTATTCTAGGTTTATTGTATACCTTCAGACATGTTGGTTTTTTTATAAAATAAAATGTTAATTAAAAATGGTTATATAGGTGAAAGTTTTAACAGAATATTCTCAACATATTCTTAGTTGTGTACTCAGAATATTCTTAGTTGTGTACTAAGTTGGAGAAATGCATTCCTAAAAGTTTGCAGTATGATTACTGGCCTTATTCTGTGCTGTCCCTATACAGGCATTGTACCTATCAAAAGGATAAATGCTTAATTTACATGGCACATGACAGATGTGTTGACCTTCCCTCCCAACTTTTTTTCCCTTCAAAAATCCATTACCCTCATGCTTTTGTGATACACCTTTGGGGCAATTCTGGCTTCCTTATGATGACAAGTATACTATCTTTCAAAATTGCAGTAGTATCTGTTTTACTTGTGGGATGCTACTAGGGATGTACTGTGCCGTACGATCAGCCTAGCATTGGGAAATTGAGTATTGCCTTAAGTTAAACGGATGTGGATCAACCTGTTCTTTCTTTTCTCCCAATGACTAATTGCTTGACATTAGCCGTGGATGGTTATGGAAGCCACATGAGCTCATCAGGGCAATGGGGTAGTAGAAAGCAGCCAATGACTTTGAGTCACTGGAAGAAGCAACGATGGAAAGAAAAAGGTTCCTCCACTCAGAGAAGCAGCCACTTGCCCACACAGCATGAACACCACCCTTATGTCTTCTCCTTTGTTGCCTGGAGATGGATCTCATTTTCCTTAAAGACTGAAGTTCAAATTACTACATTCTTCATATTTTTAAATTCCCATCTGTACTGGGAGCAGTCCTGAAACACAAGGAAAGAAGAACACTCTTTCTCAACAGTATGGACTCCATTTGGAGAGTAGGTTCTCAGGCAAGATTCTTGTAATGGCCTTGTTTGCTGAGGCAGCCCCCTTCTTTGTCACTGTCCTAATTGCTCACCTGCTTATTACCATCTCAGCAATCTATTATGCTGCTTGATAAAACAAGATGATGCATTTTCCATTCTAATTACAAAATCTGACCAGAGTGGTAACCGAATCTGGTGATGAGAATAGAATGCTGGTGTTCTTGACTGTGTCAGAAGAATGGAGTTTAGAGCAGGATAGGGCATATGTCAGCTATACCCCACAAACAGAAGGATCAGGCATAGGTTGCCACTGCTTCTGTCACCTAAAGCAGCCAACTCCTTCTGTCCAGTGACAGAGCTAGCCCATCTTTTACTCTGGGCTTAATCCATAGCATTTACAGAAGGAGAAATAAAGGCAGGTAAAGCTGCTGCTTCCGCCTGTCTTTGTTACTATCCTGGAGAGCAAACCTAAATAGGCAGCAACAGTAAATATAAGAAAAATGTCAGAAACAGCATACTTAGATGGTTGCTAATTCATCTTGCATTGGTGGTGTGGGCCTTGGCAGGCACCTGTTACTTACTTTTGAGAGTAGCCTTGAAGCAAATATTGTTGGCTCCAGTTTAGAAGTACTTCAAACTTTTTGGATTATCTGTCCAGGTATTTGCTAGAAATCTGTTTTATCGTTTCAGGGTTTCATTTGTTCTGATAAGCTTGGTGTTCATATCAGCCCTAGCCAGCATGACAAATACTGAAGGATTGTGAGAACTGTAATGCAAAATATTTACATGTATACACACCCATAACATTATTCCTTTTCAGGGTAAGCAATAGTATGCATAGCAGAGGGGGAAAAAAAGATAAGAAATAGTAAACCAAAGATACTAAAAGTATGATTTCTTGTCTTGTTCCCATCCATCTATTAATGTCACCTAACAAAATACTTTCCCCCTCTGACAGGATTTATTCAGAATCATGCACAATTAGTCTCCAAATTCATTCATGCTTCTTCCATTATCATCATTCACTGAAATGTAACATGCAACTATCACCAACCTATGGATTCCTACTTTCATATGTACCCACAATGACCCAGATGACACCAATTCAAACTTTTTGATATAGATCTTAGCTCTTTTGTTCATGATGAAGGCTATACCTTCACTTTTCTACATGTATTCATGAATTCAGTTCCACAAGATCAGGCCACCTTCATTCAGATCTAAAGTATTACATCCTTGCCCTTTATCTTGGTTTCACAAATACACAATATATACTCCTTTCTTCCCTTCCCTTTGTTAATTCTTGCTTTTTAAATCATTTATACCTCCTCTTACAAGGTGCATTCTTCCATATTCAATGGTTATAACCACAAGACCATAAACATTGACCTCTGCCCCCATTAGGTCTTTGGTCAATAATGGATTTAACATAATACTTTTTAGTAACATAAACTAGAATACCAGTTTTAATCATGCCCTTGACACATGCAGTATTCCATGCTAATGGTAAGAATAGTGCCAGTAGGTTTTGGCATATTTTGGCCAGTATGCCAGAAGTGCAACAAAAATTCAATTGTACTTCAAGCTTGCTCATACTATTCTATGCGAGCTAGAATCTCAAATGTAGAGATTGCTTGCAAACCAACATACTGTTTACTGCATTTCACCAATAAGGAGGTACATGCAGTATACTAACATACACTCATGATGCTCCAAAACATTTGAAGGGCACTGTAATTTTGCTCTACATCTTATTTGTGCCTTTTATGTACATCAGTGGGCTAGAAATACAGTATTGTGAGTGAAATAAATAATATTAAATAGATTACAACAGAGTGATCCTGGCATCCCTAACTTGGTCCCCAGATGTCTATCAAATTCCTTAATCCTTAATATTTTAACATTAAAAAAATTAAAGCAATAATGGAAGCTGACATGATAAAAAGCAAACCACCAGATTCCAGAATGTTATTTGTTTCTAGTAATGTTTCTGGATACCAAATAGATCACACAGACAGACTTAGTAAATAAAAATAGTGGGTGGAGTTTTCATTTCTAAGTATATGCCTATCTGTCAGAAGAGAAAGAGACAGAAAATAGAGTCTGGTTCAAGGCTCAGTGTAGCAGGAAGTAGCTTTGCCATTTTGTCTTCTAGAAACTTGAGACTGGAGAAAGATGATTAAACTTCCTTTCCTTCTGTACTCCAACCCTATATGTGGAAGCAAAAGAAAAACAAATAATACCACAACAAGATAAAGCTTCCAGTTATGTCGTGAATGTGAATTTTGGTTCTGTTGTAGAGAAAGGCTTAGGCCCACTTTTTGAAATGTTCTAATGCAATTTCTGATTGTCTCCAGCAAAACAAAAGATCTGACAATAGATTAAATACAGGGAAATCAATTGCCATTAATAACCTGTCATTTAACCTCAATTATTTTCCTCTCATTCAACAGTCCTGGATCTGAATCCCAATAAAGTATTCCATTTCCACAACTGTCACCTTGGATCTTGGTTGCTTCAAAAAAAAATCCAGTTGTTAGGATTAAAGGGCCTAATAAGAGCTGGTGGGACTCACACACTACTTTTTCCAAAGCTCAGGTTTTGTGCCTTTCATTTTTCAACTCAAAGGATTCACAGGAGAACTCTGTGGCCACATTGATGCTGCTCTCTAGGACAAGAATGGATGGGGTGGTGGCTTACCTGTGTTCTTCCAGAGTCTCTTAGGTAACCTTCTCTGTCTTCCTTTTGTCTTACAATTTTTCTTGATTAATCTTGAAAAGGTGCATTTTATCTACATGGCTCTAACAATTCATTATTGGTTTGAATGCCCTTGTATTTCAGGCCTGAAATGGCAGCAGCTGAATTTTAAATGGGAAAGATCCTTGCTCTGCAAAGTATATAGTTCTTGAACATGCACCTGTCTTGGTAGAACTTGTGACACAAAGCTACACGTAATTCCAGTCTTGCATTAAGGGCAAAGGTGACATTTTACAAACTTCTGGTGCCCAGTTTCTGTTTCTGTTTGCTGGTTCCAGGAGATTTAGCCTGGATCTGCTCTATTTATCTAAGTTCAGTAGCCACTGGTCTATTTACAAATTCAGTTGCATGAGAAGTTGGCAGTGAGTCACTGGTCAGGAAAATTATCCACAGACCTTTACTGAGTTTTAGACTATATGTAACTGTGAAAGCCAAGAACAACAGGGATGAGAAAGAAATCAGTCAGGCCAGTTTTTCAACTAGCTCATTTACTGGAAGGAGGATTAGATTCATAAATACCCAACAGGGACTAAGCTTATGCCAAAGTACTGAGTAGATTTGCCAGTTCACTGCACCTGCCCAAATTCCACACTTGAGCAAAGTAGCAAGGATCAAGCACTTCTGGCTGAGGCAGGCTATCTGGCCTATGCTCAAGCCAAGGGGTTTTTGGCACCTGGCTTCTAAAGGAGAGGACATCAACTGGAAAATAGAGAGTGCAAGTGAAAGTCAGCTTCTATCCCATATTGTGGCACAAGAATAGAAAGAAAGATGATGGTTTTCTTCTGAGATTTTTTAGAAACTAGAGCAAGAGAAATCTAATTTTGGAAATTAGACCAACATACAGGAAATTAGGCTGGGGTGGTAGTGGTTTGTCCTGATGCTTAGATCTCTAATGTTGCTGTATTCAAATTCTGATGTTCTTTGGTTTCTTAGGAATAAACTGTATTCCACAGAGACCAAACACAAATCAAATGTATTTTCTTAATGCATAGTCTGGATTTCTAATAATCAGGATGTACAACACTCCAGATTGGAACTGAGATGCTGAACTCCCTATGTTAAATGGAACTCCAATTTTAAGGGATTGATGCATATAAGAAATCTACTTTAATGAGGGTCAGAAGGTTAAGAGAATTGACCATTTCTGGGGAGTGCCCTAAAACCACGGGTTTATTTTTTTCAAAGAATGCTCAAGTTGGTGTGATTTAGAAGGGTACCATTAAGTTGTTTTGCACAAATTCATGTCTGAGATCGTGTGGGCCTGATTTTGCCTAACTCCTAAAAGATCATGAGCATATACTTCTGCTTGAATCACTATTAACATTACTAGTATTTTAAGCTGCTTTTAAAAGCATAGCCCTCACATGCAACATAAACAAAAATGAATTGTGTTATAATGCATTAAACCTAATACAATCAAGCCATACTGTATGATTTAAATGAACATAGCATAGACATAAAGAAAAACAAAATCGATTAAGGTCATAAACCCACATCAATTTAGTGAGGAATAAGACCTATTGAACTGAATAAGACCGGTGCTAAGGACTATGTAGTAACATAGCTTTAAAAAAAAAAACAGGGCCCATGTAGCTACTTTAAGGGTAAAGGTAAGGAACAGATCAGTTGGGAGGCTGTTCCACAGTTATGGGATCATTAAGAGAGGACTATATCTCTCACGCCCAATTTTAGGGTTGGGCAAAGAAGTGAAGCTTCCAAAGGTCTGAGCAGCCAGGATTGTCTGAGTGAAAGCAGATCTTGAACTTCAAGGTATTTAAAAAACAATTGCCAACTCACAGATTTATTTATTTATACTATATCCTAAATTTCAGACAGTTTTTGGCTTCTAAACAGAATTACATCATGTCAGAAAAATTTGCAAGATTACAATTTACAAACTGAAAAAAATTGTTTTGTGCAATTCTACAAATGTTGGATTTGCACATATCATAATTCACCCATTTTCTGCTGAACTGTAAGCTAACCAAGCCACCAGGGTTAACATTTTGAGGTAAGCCACAAAAACCTAACCAAATCTAAAACTAAGCAAGCTCAGCATGTTGTGCAAATGCAGCTTCTAGATCTTTAACTGATCCTATTAAGCTTGTATGAACATAGTGATGAGAAATGGAGTCCAGGGAAAAATGAGAGGGCAGAGCTGAGTCCTTCAAGTCTAGAAGAAACTGGCCCAATATAAGCTGGCATTTCTATCCCATTCAGGCTAAGCTGCTCTTCCTTTTCTGGTTTCCCTCTTGATCTTACTTATTTATTCAGTCATCCATTCAAATGTCTCACCTTTCCTTCAGGAGCTCAAGGTTGCTTAGCTAGCATTTCCCCCTCCAATTTTTCCCCATAGCAACACTCTTGCAATAGATTCATCTAAGTGGCTGTGACTGACTGAAAGTCACCCAGTGATCTTCCATGACTGAAGGTGGAACTGAAACAAAGTCTCCCCAATCCTATCCCGGTATCTTAACCGTTATATCACACTGGTCCAAAGGGGATGAGGCCATTGTGACTTTTCAGTCCTCTGGTCCTAAGGCAATGTCAATAGGAGCTGAGTCTTCTATCTCGCAAAAGAAACAAAGCGCTTCCTTGACCTTTCTTTTTCTTGTCATAGTAAGGCTAGGTTGGGTCTCCCTTGGCCAAACTTCCCAAAAGGCAAGGGTACACCTCTTTTTTTTATTCCTAGCAACTGGCAGATTACACATACTGGATGTTCTTGAGCCTGCTAATGATGTAATCTTGTTGCTGGTAATCCTGCTTACCTGGGAGACCCTCATTAGGTTTTTGGTGAAAAGAAGAGGCTGTTGAGCAGAAGCCAATCAGGCACTTAGTAAAACACCATAGTTCTTGGTTCAAATGATCAAAAATTAATATTGATAAATAATATTTTATCCTTTATCATTTGGTCTGATAAAGGATTTAGAGCCTTTCCTTTGCACCTCACCATAACACAAACATACCTATCAGCAGCATCTTGCTTTTAGCAAATCCTCATGTCACTACCTACATCTGGTCCATAGTCCATATCAGAGATAATCTTAAGTCATCCTTGGCTGTTCAAGATAAAGCAGTGATCTTCCTCTTACCTCAACACAATTTTTGCCATGGATACAATTTGATATGCTTCACCAACTATCCAAGAGTCTTGGTGGAGCTTGTGGATGTCATCTTGGACCTTTTCTGTAGAGAAATCATGGAGGATAGATGTAGTGTCAGAGGACTGGAGAAGGGCAACTGTTCCTACCTTCAAAAATGTAGAAAAAACATGCAAAACATGGGTTCTGGAATTCTTTCCAGCCCTTTACCAGCAGGGGCCATATGTTTGAGGGTATATGTCCACTCAGAAACATTGGGCAGGCTGCATATGCTTTGCTCTGGGTCATGTGACTGGGATGGAGAAAGGGAGGGTCTTTACAGTGGAGTTGTCACCAGCAGTCACCATTTTCTAACCTCTACCCTACAGCTTCTCCACGGGGATACAGGGGTGAGGGATTTTTTCTCTCTCCCTGCCTCAATTTGCCCATTTTGTAAATTTGGCCTTTTTTTTTGTTGGCTTCTCTCTCCACAGTAAATTTGGTTCTATTCTCTTTCTGTTCAGCTTTCAGAGAGTTATTATGCTGATTAACAGATGAACAGAGCTCTGGCCCCCTTTACATAATTTATTTTCCATTCCATTGGGTTGAAAAGAATTATAAGGGGAAAAGAGAAAACTTGGGAACTAAAGGCAAGTCAGCTTAACATCTGTATCAGGTAAAACTCAGGAAGAAATTATTAAACAGTCAAATTGTGAGCATTTAGAAAAAATAATGCATTGCATGATAGGTGCTAGCTGGATTTGTCAAGAAATCATGCCAAACCAACCTGGACTCCTTTTTAGATACAATGACCAATTTGCTAGTTGACATACATTGAGTCAAGCAAAGCAGTGACAAAGACTCCCATGAAATCCTAATAGATAAGATAGCAAAACGTAGACTGAACTGTGCTACCATTAGATGGGTACAGAACTGTTTGAACAACTGTACCCAATAAATATATGTCAAAATGAAAGGCAATGTTGAGTGGTCTATCACAGGGCTTTATTCTAAGCTTCATGCTGTTCAGCATATGTATAAATGACATGCTTACAATCAAATATGCAGATAAAACAAAGATGGGGAGATAGCAAACCCCTCAGAGAACAGTATCCAAATTCAGGAGGCTCTTGACAAGTAGGAACAATTAACCCAAGGTCAATTAATACAATACAGCATAATAGCAGATGAATGAATTTCAGCAGGGAAAAACATAAAAGTTCTACATTTGGTTATAAAAATCAAAGACATGAGTACAGGTTATGGTGGGGTATGGGGGACCATACTGTGCAGTGAAAAGAATTTCAGAGCCTTGGTGACTCACAAGCTGAACATGAGCCAACAATATGATACAGGGGTAAAACAAAAAAAGGAATTGAATGCTAGGTTGCATCAACAGAATTATAGTCAGTTTGGTCTATTATACAGCCAGTTTGGTCTAGCGGTTAAGGCAATGGCCTAGAAACCAGGAGACTGAGAGTTCTAGTCCTGCCTTAGGCATTAAAGCCGGCTGGGTGACCTTGGACTCTCTCCCAGCCCAACTCACCTCACAGGGTGGTGGTTGTGTGAAAACAGGAGGAAGAAGGAATAATAGGTATGTTCCCTGCCTTGAGTTATTTATAAAAAATAATAAAGGCGGGATAGAAAATAAATAAATAAATAAAGTGACAGAAACAAGAGAAGGCATTCCTCTCTGTTCTGTGTTGATTAGACATTACATAGAGGTACAGACCTCTTTACACAAAGAATATTACATCTACTTCTGGGCACCACATTTTAGAAAGGGCACTGAGAAACTGGAACAGATATAGAGGACAAAAACCAAGATGATAAAATATGTGGAATGAAAATCTTCTGAAGGTCAGTTGGATGCATGTTTAGCCTGCAGAAGAGAAGAGTGTGAAGATATGATAGCTGTCCAGGTATCTTAAAAGGCTGTACAAGATGAGGCAGAATTGTTTAGAGTTGTTCCAGGAGATGAGACAAGAAACAGTAGGTTTAAATTACAAGAAAGTATATTTCAGATGACATCACAAAAATTTCTTAAAGTTAGGAGCTGTTAACAATGGAATTGTTAAACTGCCTCAGAAGGAAATGGACTCTACTTCATTGGAGGTGTTTAAACAGAGGTAGAATGGCCATCTGTTGGGGATGCTATAGTAGTAGATTTCTGCACTGGGCAGGAGATTGGTATACAGTAGATAATCTCCAAAGTCCTTTCTTCCCTTATGTTCTATTATTCTTTTGTTGATGCAATCAGATGGCTCCTAGGCATTGGGATCAGCACAGTTTGTACTGATAATTTTAGGCTGGTATGGGCACACCTCCTTCCCTCCCATCACTGAGCATTGTTCTCCAGGGCCACTTTTGGTCTGTGCAGCAGAAGAGCTCTGAACCCATGTCCATAAGAAGCCCAAGTATAGTTGAAAAAAGAGAACAAAACCAGAGTAGATTTTGACTGATATCTAAATCCGCTATTCTAGCCATTTGCCAAAACTTGCCTCCTCCCCATCCCCATCCTCATGCCCATACCACTTTACAGAGAGTGACCAATGAATGGTTCCTACTGGGTGGTGTCATTTGGTAGGAGAAGAGGAAAACAAAGCCAGTCCATCTTCTTAACATGTCCTGTGCACCATAAATAAAGACAGTACCATTTGCCAGCATCATGTCTGTACCAGAATAGGAATCAACAGTGAGGATAACAAATTTTATATCAATATAGGTTTTTTGCTGACTCAAGGACTGGTGGATAGCACTATAACAGCCTTTAGGAAGAGCTTTTAGTCTTTTCATCTCACATTGAGATATAAGACAGGTGAGAAAATTTGCTCATGTGCCCTCCAAAGTTATTAAACTACATCTACCATCACTCCGAGCCAGTTTGTGCTCTCCAGACATCCATTGCAACCTCCAAGTTGCAGTACAACTCCCTAAAGAGTTGATCATTTTTTTTCTTTTCCCCAACATCACTCTACCTGTTAAACAAGTATATCTGGCTACTTGCCAGCTGTATCCAAATCATTTACAAGAAGAAAGGATGTAAACAGAGTAGAAAGTTCAGGCTTAATGCCAGGAAAGAGGGTTGGGGAAAAAAGGCTGAAGCGCTTATGTTCAGTAGGGTGTCTATGTCTGAAAGGGAAACTCAGGTCCAAATCTTATTGTTCCATTGTATTTTTGGTTTAAAAAAATCAAGAAATGGGATGTATGACTACCTATGTTCACGTCTTGTTTTCTTTCCAATGAGTCTGTTATTGTCTGTTGGGGATGAGCTGATGAGATTAAGATGGTGGTGGATTACAAAACCTATTCACTAAAGGCTTAATAAGCAGTAGTGTATTTTGAAACAGGATTGCTGAAACAGTTATGGGAGCTAAAGACCTTGATGCTTTAAGATATGAATTTCAGAGGAGGGATCATGATTTTGTTTTATGTATGGCAAAGAATGAAAATGTATCAATTTAAAAGTTAATAAACTGAGGCTTCAATACAGAGCACATTAACCTAGCATTCGTTACCCCACTGAACACAGTGAAAGTGGGTTTGGACTGAATATACATAGGAAGGATTGCACTACTGCTGTACTATGAATCTTTTACAAAGAATAGCTTGTTTCATCAGGTGTTGATGACAGAATTACAGATGGTCACATATTACTTTCTATTTCAGTTGCAGCTGATAGCACATTCTGATTGAGATTATTCCAATTCCGATCTCAGATAATTGGATTTTCCCTCTGAGGCATTGGGGGTGGCTACAATTAGAAGCAGGATTTTCAGCAGCATGACTCAGGAAAGACTCCTTAGTAAGTTTTTGTTCATGCCCTGAGCATGACTGCTAAATTTAGGAGCAGGAAGGAATTTCCCTTACCTCAAGCTGGCTCCTAGCCCATTCTGGTGGGTCTTTCCCCTTTGCTTGTGGCATGCGGGTTAGTTCAATTGCTTTAGTAATTTGTCGTTATTTTCCACAGTGATTCAATATAGTCCATTGGATCTCAGGTGGCAGCATGCAATGCTCTGGATTCTATCGGCTTCTTTGATGGATAATAACTTTGTGATTAGATTATAATAAAACTCCTTTCAGTCCTTTCTATACTGTGATTCTGCTCCCCTATCCCTGTATTTGCAATTTAGAAATTTTTAGTCATCAGATATTGTTTGAAACACTGCATGTAGGTGACTGTTGGCAAATGGGCATTTTTTAAATATTTGCCAGTCAGGTATCAATGGTGCAATATGCCATACTTAGACAAGTAATATAATGTTAATGATAGAACATCTATACTTCTAGGTATTGGATAACTTGGAAGTTAATAAAACAGCATGTAAGATAGATGGATAGATGGATGGATGGATGGATGGATGGATGGATAGAATCCTGTTGTTTTTTTTAACTCTAGAAAGTATGCTAGTTACCATAGTGAGGGCAACTTATTAGCTGTCCTGCTGGGTTCTAGAATTTCTGCATGATTGCTGTACTGTAGATACAAAGGATCTCTCAGCATATTGTTTACCTTTTAAAGTAAAAATCCCCCATGCAAATGACAGATTAAAAACATCAAAATAGATTTTGAATACATTTAGCAACCTTTGCCCCCTACAGATAACCCCAACTCCAGGTAACTGCCTTCACTAACCCAGTGAAGGTAATTGCTTTCACCAACCCACCAACCCAGCTGAAAATTCTGGGAATTATATTCCCAAAACATTTTGAAGGTGCCAAGATAGAGGAAAATAATATATACTACCAAGCCCACTTAAGGATGACATATTTGCTGCATTGTTGTGGAAAGAACCTTAGTAGTATTTATTGATTTGGTAGATGAAATCAAAATCTGATCTATCTGTTCCTCATGATAATCCTTTACCCAAATACTCAGTGCAGATGGAGAACCATAAATGCACTGTACTATGAATGAATGCATTAATTATCGCTAAGTGTATCTGCTGTTATAGCTGATATACTATTCTGAAGGTAACATAGAAAATATAGCCACAAGGCATTAGGACTAATACAGTATTGTACTCCTTTTGCATCATGGCTATGCTTGTTATACCAGAATGCAAAGAGAAGTGGCCTGTTGTGTCCTCTCTCTCTATTGACAAGATAGAATAACCTTCCACTGTGCACATCCAAAACAGCAATTTTTTCCTTTATCAAGAAGGAATAGAGGTATGCAGATCTGGAGCAGTGATGTGTCTCCAAATTCTCTTTCTGGTCTGAGACAATAGGAGAGGTGGGGAACTGGTCTTGGAAATATATGTCGTTCTCCATTCTATCCTCATATCATATCCCCTTGATTTTGGACTCATTTCAGGAATAGCCCTGGCTCCAATTCCTACTCTGAGTCCTAGTCTGAAGGAGGATTAGAATGCTAAGGTTGCCTCACCACACTTAATCATAAATTAGGCAGCCACATTTTAGCTTTGTGTGTTATATAAACCCAGTCTGTGCAATTATTTATGGTTTAATGTGTTATGCAAATGCAAAATATTAATTGAATAAACCATTTAGCTGATCACAAGTAAGCATGTCATGTAAACAGAGCCTTTGTGCTTAAGAAGTCATTAGCAGGTGGCAGTGATGGTAAAGATTAGAAAGCAAGGAATCATAATGGCAATCAAAATGCATCCTTACCAGTGGGGAAAGAAGAAGGTGAACATAAGATTGTGTCCACCAACACAAGCTGGTGGGAAAGGAGTATGGCAGGGTTGTACACTCTCACCCTACCTATTCAACTTGTACGCAGAACACATCATGCGACATGCTGGGCTTGAGGAATCCAAGGCTGGAGTTAAAATCACGGGAAGAAACATTAACAATCTCAGATATGCAGATGATACCACTTTGATGGCTGAAAGCGAAGAGGAACTGAGGAGCCTTATGATGAAGGTGAAAGAAGAAAGTGCAAAAGTTGGCTTGCAGCTAAACCTCAAAAAAAACCAAAATTATGGCAACCAGCTTGATTGATAACTGGCAAATAGAGGGAGAAAACATAGACGCAGTGAAAGACTTTGTATTTCTAGGTGCAAAGATTACTGCAGATGCTGACTGCAGTCAGGAAATCAGAAGACGCTTAATCCTTGGGAGAAGAGCAATGACAAATCTCGATAAAATAGTTAAGAGCAGAGACATCACACTGACAACAAAGGTCCGCATAGTTAAAGCAATGGTATTCCCAGTAGTAACATATGGCTGCGAGAGCTGGACCATAAGGAAGGCTGAGAGAAGGAAGATCGATGCTTTTGAACTGTGGTGTTGGAGGAAAATTCTGAGAGTGCCTTGGACTGCAAGAAGATCCAACCAGTCCATCCTCCAGGAAATAAAGCCAGACTGCTCACTTGAGGGAATGATATTAAAGGCAAAACTGAAATACTTTGGCCACATAATGAGAAGACAGGACACCCTGGAGAAGATGCTGATGCTAGGGAGAGTGGAAGGCAAAAGGAAGAGAGGCCGACCAAGGGCAAGGTGGATGGATGATATTCTAGAGGTGACGGACTCGTCCCTGGGGGAGCTGGGGGTGTTGACGACCGACAGGAAGCTCTGGCGTGGGCTGGTCCATGAAGTCATGAAGAGTCGGAAGTGACTGAACTAATAAACAACAACAACAACAAACACAAGCTGGACAAACCATGGTATATGGTTTGAGAGCAAGGCCCACTCCCTCTTTGCACTGAAGATGTTGCCTAGTCTGGCAATGAATTGTCTGCAAGAAAACAACAAGGCTCAGAGAGCACCAGGGACTCCACAATGCAAGATCTGTTGAAGCTCTATAGGCTTAATTTTCCATCCTGCTTGAAAGCCTGTATATGTAACCACCTCACTCATCCACCAACCTCATGGCTCCAATCTCTCTCTCTCTTTCTCTCTTTCCAAATAATGTGGTCATATAATCCATATAATTGAACAAATCTAACTCCACCTTTCATACTTAAGAGATCTAGTGACTCATTTGAAAAAGCTGTTGTGGAGAGTCAAAGCTGAAAGTTATCCAGTAGAAACCAATACTAAGTATCAGAGTTTGCTTTTATCCTGCATCCTATGCTCTATCACAAAAAACAAGCCTAAAGTTTGTGCAAGTAGAAGAAAAGCTATACAATGTATGGAGAAACCCTGGACTTCATTGTTCCTCATCAAGCAGGGCCCTTGAGAAAGCCAGTCAATGCCATTTCATGTTGTAGTGAAAAGTGATTGCAATCAGTGAATAGAAAGAGAAGGTAATACCTTTTGGGGAAGGGAAGAATCCAAAAGAATAGAAGCAGAAGCTAACCACAGAGTGAGTATTATCATAGGAAAAGCAGACTATAGATTGCAAGCAGTTTGTATATTATTGTTATTCTAATAAACTAAGTAACTGTTGTTTAATTGAAAGTCTTAGGCCATTTTATAAAGGACAAACACTCTGTAAGTAAACAGTAAGAATGGGGATACAGCTCAGCATATCTGGAGGGTGAAAGATTGGAGAAAAAATAGCTGTATTCTCCTATGGTTATTTTCATTATTCAAATGCAGTTTTCTTTGGCATTTGTGATTAATTGGACTTAAAGCAAACAAGATGCCATAATCTGTAGGAGAACAACCCATATTGGGTAGTATTTTATATTGCAATATAGTGTTTGTTTTATTATACAAGTATTACTTGTATATTAACTTATACAAGTATAAGTTGCCTTTTAGGACATTGTCCTTAAAAGATAGCTGACATAGAAATATATTATGTGATGTGTGTTCAGTGCCATTTGGAATAATGTGGTGTGCAGTAATTTTACATGGGTAAATACTTCAGCTAACAGTACTTGCATCATGGGGTGGTGAGTAAGGAATCATGTATTTCACAAGGAGCACTCTGTAATCCTCACCAGTTTTATTCAAACCATACTTCCATAGTCTAAACTCAGTAAAAGCATAGGACCATAAAGAAAGGGGGCTGGGATACCTCTATGCCCTGTATCCCCCATAAATTGAATACTGGGATGAATCAGAATTTGCTATCTGCTGCTGTTCCTGGAAAAGTGTGTTTTGGACTATTTCCACTTGTTGATGGGTTCTTACGTAACTGCAGCAGTTAAGTTGGTTTTTCAGATATGTTTACTCATTCATTTGAGAGAGAGATGGAGCAATACAAAATCCTTTTATTGGACACACCCTTCCCAGGGTCAGGTGGAGAACAGAGTACAGACTTGTCAGCCCTTGGCCTCCACTAGGATCAGACTGTTCAGAGATCTGTAAAATTCCATTTAGGTGCCCTGGAGTCATTCATGACAAAGTGGAATCCAAAATTTGATAATTGGTTTTGGAAAGGCCAACTGTATATCTAAACTTTCTCGGAAATGAATAAAATATCCCCCTATTTTAGAGGTGCTATCAGCACTAATGGGCCACTTCTTAGACAGAGGTTCTCTGGGTTTTAAACACTAGAAACCTTCCTATAATGCTTAAATAGATATTTAGTAGCAGTAAATACTATTCATTTTTTGCAACTGATCAAGGTTTCATTGTTTGGTGAGACTGTTGTATTTCCAAAGTACTCAGTATAGGACTTTGTACCATGGAAAATAAGATTCTTCTCCTAGAGGTTATATCTGGAAACATTATTTCTCTGGCACACTAGTTTTTAGAGGAAGCATTCAAACATTCAGTCCATGGAACCTATCTCCAGCAAGAATTAATGCAATGCAATTGCAATTCTTACTGGCATTTCTCATTTAAAACAGAAGATAGAGAGGATAATAGGGTTCTTCTCTACCTTCCAAAGGAAAATATACTGAATATTATGATAGAGATTCCAAGAATAGATACCTCTGCATCCATAGAGAATCACTTAGCAGGAGCATTTGTTAGTTTGAATTTTTACCAAAAGCTCATGCTTTCTTTTATCACCTTACATTTATTCTGTTTCTATGGCTGATTGACATGGATATATATATATATTTTCCTCCAGCCTGGTAACATATCTTTCTCTAATATCATACCTTTTAGATGGGTGGGGACTACAACTCCTAGAATTCACAACCAGTATGACCATTAACCATTTGAGTTGTGGAATTTAGGAGTTGTCCTAATACATCTACAAGGTGTCAAGCTAAGAAAGGCTGTTTGAGTTCACTTTCTTCTATTTCCTGACAAAATTACTCTGAGAATTCACATACGGACACACACATATGCATACACATCAATTATAGCCTATGATGTGAACAAGGGCATAAAGGCATAAAGTTTCAAATAAAGCAAATTATTCTACATATTGGGAGAATCAAAATCAACAAGTTGCTCTTTTCATTATTATACATTGGAAAGCAAATATAGAGATTGCAGCCCGCCTCAGCTTTCCTGCTCAGCAACTAAATCCCAGATGCCAAGAACCAGTCAAAACAAAATTAAAAGTATTTTGTAAAGGCTCTTGGGATTAGGGACTCTGCACTTGTGGGAATGTGTTTTTATATCCATTTGATATATATCTACATTGGAATACAAAACACCTAATTCAGAGCAAATTACATATATTAAATAAATACCATGCATAACTACTTCTATATTTAATGTTATTTAACCTAGTTTGGTGGCATGATCTGGATCAGGAACACTATTGATACATGAAAAGGAGAAGCTTAATTCTGTCTTACTCACATGGTGTACATGGCCAGTATAAAATACTCATTTACAACCACTACCTGAAACACCCCAAGATACCCTTTACCTTGCAGATTTTTTTTCCTAGGTAGGTAGATAGACAGACTGCCAAACAAGATTGAGATGTGGAACCTCATGTGGTTATTTTCAAACAATGACTATGGGTTCTATGTTGATCCCAAGACATTCTTGGAGATAATGATGCTAGAAACTGAGTCTTTGGCAGAATGCCAGCTTGCAGCTTCTCTGTTGTAATGTGGTATATTAAAAGTATCTCAGGACATGAGATCAGAGAGCTTAGAGGGCACTAAGGGAATGATCCATAGTGGTACCCATGGGGGGGCATCATGTTGCCTACCTCACATTGTTCTTACTAGCAGTGGATCTTCAGCAGAAGTCTTTCACACTGCCCACTTCCTTTTAAACTTGAGATGCCAGGGAATGGATCTGCTACCCTCTGCTTATAAAGTACTTGCTCGACTATAGTGCTGTGATCCGTCCCTTTGTGATGAAATTTTTGGAAACGAGGCAGCCTCTATTTTGATTCCAAAGCTATTATGCTAATAAGAAACATCATTATATGTAATGTATCTTTGATATACCAGAGTCCTAAAATTTCACAGAGTAATTGGTAGGATATAGCTGCATTGATGGATATCTAGATACTTAACTGTTTAGTTGTGCACTGATCATTGTTCACAACAGAACTGACCAAAGAAAGCAGAGTCCTATGACTCTAGATTCAAATGTCATTTGGGCTCAAATAGTTATGAAAAGAATAGACCGAAGCAACCATAATTTGGTATATTCCATAATGAAATCATCCTTCCTGAATTTTCACCCAAGTATGGAATTGGACAAAAATATCAAGTTCAAAGTATACAACTGTCAGCTTTCCAGGAAATGCTACTGCACTGATAAGTGGATAAGGACTGCAAGTGTATGGGCCATGGCAGGTGCTATCATCCCCTCAGATTCTCCAACAGTTACTAAGCAGCTGATAAGCAGTTGTCCGTTATTGCACTATAAAAGGCTTCCTTTCCTAGCTTAAGAGCAACATCTAACAGTTTACTGGCACCATGAAATGGGCACAGTTGTGATAATGGAGAAAAAAGGACTATGTGCCCCCAATGCACTGGGTAGCCTAAATTAAGACTTGATAATGCACACTGAAAACTATTTATTTTTTCTTTTGAGAATCAAGGCCTCCTTCATCCAGAGAGCCAGTTTGGTCTAGTGGTTAAGGCAACAGGCTAGAAACCAGGTGACTGAGAGTTCTAGTCCCGCCTGAGGCATTAAAGCCGGCTGGGTGACCTTGGGCCAGTCACTCTCTCTCAGCCCAACTCACCTCACAGGGTTGTTGTTGTGGGGAAAATAGGAGGAGGAAGGAGTATTAGGTACGTTCACCACCTTGAGTTGTTTATAAAAATAATAAAGGCAGGATAGAAAATCAATCAATCAGTCCAAGGACTCCACAGTTCAACACTGAGCTACAAATATTCGCTTTGATTGGTACAAGATAAACAAGTTAGGAGGGAGGGAGAAGTTCAGGAAGTTCTACTTTCTGTAGCTATTTCCCCATTTCCTCTTAACCACAACACAATTCTTGAAAACAGCAAATTCATCCTACTTTTCGCTATTTTGTGCCTTCAACTTGTCCCTATCCTATCAGTGAGACAGGCTTAGGCATCCTTAAGAATACCAGCATGAAAGTAGTGTTTTAACTACTTTATTCCAAAATTGTCCAGCAATAATCCATAAAATCTGTTACTTTTCACTGTTCCTGATGTTGGAAGCAAAGTCAGGGAACCAGCAATCAGCGTGAACAGAAAAGGGCTTATCGGTGCAGGCACCTCCTATTGTAGGCACCTCCTCCTCCAGCCCCAGATCTGTCTCTTCTGCCACAATTCGGCTATTTCCTCTCTAAAGAGCCTCACTCAGCCTTGCATGAAATGGTAAGAAGTATAATTTATAATATAATATTGCCAGGGGCTGAAATTGCATAATTGCAACACAACAGGGAAATAGTGTAAGAGAGAAATGCTTAAGCGCCCCCCTCCCTGCTTTTGCCTCCAGAGCACAGCACAAAGGAATCTAGATGTTGGCAGCCCATTACTTTGTAGAAAAAGGGAAAAGAAGGGGAAAGAAATGTTAAGGTGCTCTCCCCAAGACCCAGTGCCAGCATCTCAGTTCTATGGTGACATGCTGTGAAGAAAGGGCAGCAAAGCCAGAGGGCTCAACCAATCCCTTTGCCTAATAGTCAGGAGAACACCATTCAGCCATGAGTTGGAACATACAGTATGCTGCAGAGGCCTGATAGGGATCAGCGTCGGAGCACACGCATCTTGTCTTCTTACAATCAGAAGAACCTTGACTTTTCTTTACAAGTGAACCAGCACTACAATACTGAATTTATTTCTTCTGATTTCGAAGGATGGTAGTGGAACTGTAAGTGGAATGAGAAGGCATTACCTGCCTCAAGAATTTTGGCAGAGCTGAGCATACCTAGAGAGTATCAAACAATGTCCATAGGCTTGCCAGTGATTTCATGCAGATTAAGATACTAACCACAGTTCAGAATATACATATCCTTGAGTAAATTGCTCATCCTGATAGGCTCCACATGGTACATGTGCAGGCATTAGTTTGCACTGGGCCCTTGATATCCTCTCAAGAGACATGCCTTAGCAAAAGATTGGGGACTGAGAAAATAGTTTGAATGCATCAAGAAACTCCATTGTACAAGATAGAGTGGGGTAGTTCCTTTTGTCTTTCCAAAACAAGAACACATGCAAATAGCCTCCAGAAAAGCCTGCCTTAACAAATGGAAAGATTAAATGACCCAGAAGCTGTCCCTTACTGTGGGGACTCCTGAGAAGTAGATAAGGCTACATGTATAGGCTTGTCCCACCACAATGAATGGCAACAAGCATTTGTGAAACAGCTGGCTTGATAGTTTCCATTCAGGCTTATATGCTGTGTTCTTCAGCTTGCCTTTTGCTTTCAGCTTGACAATCACTGTGGGCAGAGAAAATGGCTGCAAATTTTTTTATTGACCGAACAATGTACTGTACTGTTGCACTAGAGAAATCCTGGCAGTTAACACCTACTGAATAGAAACATGCTGATACCTCTTGTGGTCTATTAGGTTACCCCTGTAATTACCAAGGGTGTTGCTGCTGTGTGTGGGTAGAATCTGGGGCCAGCTTCATTAATAATGCAGTCAATGACAATACTAGATTATAAAAAAGAGAAAAGGGCTCAGTGACAGCCTTTGAAGAGGGCATAGTCAAGCTCAGGGTAGTTAAAGTGTGATAAAATGGGGAACTGTTTGCTTTCTTTTAATGTGTTTGTACATGGGCAACTCATAGAACTGGGAGTTAATAACTACTTGTACATAATTCTTGCATTCTTCGTTTATTGAACAACTTGACAGCCTGGGTACACAGCATGTTAGGAGAAAGAGGGCAAGGTTGATTCTACAGAATTTGAACTGAAAAAGCCTCACAATCAGAAATGAATGATTCAGTGCTGATGTTCAAAGAAGCAATGTTATAGAAAGCTTTCTCCAAACTGGTGTCCCCCAGATGTGTTGGACACCATCTACCATAATCCAAATTGGGGAATTCTGCAATAGAAAAACTGAGAATCTGAAATGATTTTGAAAAGCGAGTTTCCAAACAGTAGCCTATGTTATCTACCATGTATCTCCCTGTCAGCTTTTATTCTTCATATTCTTTCTATCTTTTTCCAGTATCTGATATGTGTAGCACATCTCATAACATGAATAAATAACTATTAATGGACAAGTAGCTTGCATTGCCAAGGCAATTTTAAAAAATCTATCTGCCTTGCTTGAAGAGACCTCTAAAAGCCAGTTTGGTCTAGTGGTTAAGGCACCAGGCTAGAAACCAGGAGTCTGTGAGTTCTAGTCCCGCCTTAGGCCTGAAAGCCGTCTGGGTTACCTTGGGCCAGTCACTCTCTCTCAGCCCAACTCACCTCACAGGGTTGTTGTTGTGGGGAAAACAGGAGGAGGAAGGAGTATTAGATATGTTTACCGCCTTGAGTTATTTATAAAAATAATAAAGGTGGGATAGAAAATAAAAAATAAAATAAATAAGATGCCCTAAAACCCAAATTCCAATCTTTCCATTGAAGTACTGCAAAACCAAGTTAAGGAACAGTAACAAAATTTACTGACAAATCATCTCAAGTCCACATCCTAGTGCTAAAGCAGTGCTATAAATACTCCCCCAAAATTCACCTCCTGCATCGTCCAAATTATATTATGCCTCGCAAGCACATGGCAAGAAAGTTAAGATGCCTGTAAGGCAAGAAAATCCAGAACTAAGTCCAGTTGGTTTGTGTAAGCTATAACCTTATTTCCTGCAGCAATTCAAGAGTTCAGAGCAACCCAATTCTTCTTAGAAGAAACCTGAAATATGCCAGTCAGACTTTACGTGTAAAAGCAAAACCTGTTCTCTGAGTGGAATTTAGTTTAGTTTTGTTCTTGCATAACAACTGACACCATAGGTGAGGCTTCTTTCCAAATTTTTGGTATCTGAGGCACGAATCTTTTCCTTTTTTTCTTGTACCTGCCTCACTCTGGCATTCAAACAGACTACACCGCAGGGTTCTCCTTGCAAAATGACTTATTTCAGGAAATGCAGAATCTATGCTTCTTCACCTGTCGCTAAACCATTCATGGGATTATTTAACCACTCATTCAGCAACTGTTTGAAGTTACGATGGCACTGAACAAGTGGTGGCTACAACTGGTCCTTGAATTCCAGCTGTCCCAGCACGCTGGCAGTCACACAATTGTGATCTGGGTGCTTGGCAAGTTGCAGCGTCCTGCGGTCATGTGATCGCCATTTGCGGCCTTTCCTGCCGGCTTCCCACTAGCAAAATCAATGGGGAAGCCAGCAGGGAAGGTCACAAGTTGCTTGGGTAAGTCTCCCCCACCCACACGCCCTCCCCGAGCCCCTCTGTGCTCACTCCTCGCTGGGCACCCTCATACCCTCATGCACTCTCCCTGAGCCTTGCTGCACTTGCGCTGCACCTCCCCTGCCGCTCGTGCACTCTTGCACACCCTCCCCCACCCAGTAGCAGTCACCCCAAGCCCCACTGCACTCACACTGTGCCTCCCCAGCCACATGCACACCCCCTCGCTCCCTCTTCCACCCAGCAGCAGCCACATACCTGCTGCTGGCCTGCTTGTGAGCCGCCTGGGACTTGCAACTTCCTGCTGGCTTCCCCACTGACTTTGGTCGTTGGTTGGAAGATAGCAGGAAGTTCCAAGGCGGTGTTTGCTTAACGACCCACAACCTCGCTTAACAATGGCACTGGGGACTGAAGGGATTGCCGTCACTAAGCAATGCAGTCACGTGATGTCGCGCTTTGCAACCACATTGCTTAGTGACAGAAATTCTGGTCCCAATTGCCATTGTAACTTGAGGACTACCTGTATTGTCTTCCAAACCCAGGAGCCATCTCCACACACAGGGCTGGGTATTTCGAGGTGACCATTGTACTTCAAAGGCCCATTTACACCAGTCGCCTGCAAGGCAGAGCCCCCCAGGGAATCCCAGTCTGTCCTTCCTTCCTCCCACAGACGGATTTCATTTTCCTGGCAATGGCAGGGACAAGCAGAAGTAATGTTTTGTGGGACTTCCTCTCTCCAGTGGATGTGCCATGCTATATGCCCTTGCTATTGTGAGGGGGGGGTGAAGAGCATCCCCTGAAGGTGCCTCAAACTCATGAGAGAAGAAAAAGGGAGTTAGCCACAGGTGGGTGACCGGACCCTGAACCCGTGGGGCTGAGGATATGCGTGTTAGATAGAGCCGTTTAGGTTAGGAATTTATAGCTGATTGTGTAGAGTAGCTGGCGTCTACAAAGAGGTGTTTGAGTGGGATTAGCCTTTGAAAGGAGGAAGAGATAAGGATGGCAGAATCATCCCGGACACATAAACACATAAATTTAGTAACTAACTCAAGAATGCTTGGGAAACAAGAAGATTGTGAGCTGAGCCCTCAACAAGAGGGGGAGGACAGATTAGGGTATAAAAAGTTGGTGTTAACCTTGTTCTTGGTTCTTTCCTGCACCTGCATGGAGGGAACCCGCCTTTGCAAATGCGTTACAAATAAACTCTTTTCTCTGTATCATCGAACCTTGTGGATTGGAATTCTTTTGGGAGGTTTTCCCGCTGACAATTTGGCGAGCCAGCCAGGAGCCTGAGGCTTGAGACCGATCCAGAGGGGTTGCTATGAGAGGGTAAGTGGCCACCACTTCCCGTTGTTGAAGTGTCCCTGTTCGAGACCCCTCGGGACCGCCTGCCCAGGTTCCTATATAGAGCGACGATCCAGAGAAAAGAAGCGAAGCCCGACTGTTGGAGCAGCGGGTGGAGAGGCACCCAGCGGTTGGAGCCGGGGGTGGAGAAGTCCAGCTGATTTGGAGATCAGTTGGTGGGACCAGTCGTGGACCCTGACGAGGGTCGGAATAGGTGAGTTGTAAGGCTCGGGGAGTCGTGACTGACCGTGGGGCCCATGTGTGGGTGGTTAAACAGTCGCAGTTCCTGCAGGTAGCCGTGAGAGTCCGGTGCCTCAGGTCGGCTGTAGTGTTCCCTTGGGGACGGGTTTAGAAGAAGTCAGACTTTAAAAATAGCCAGCGTCTGCTGGGAGTCTGATAGGATCTCGCTGCGAAAGAGAGGGCTTAAAATTCGTATCCAGCGTGGGCTGGAGTCCTCCTATTTGGGGCGAGATCAGGAAGAGACCGGTCAGTCATGGGGAAGGCACAGAGCAAACTACCTAGGAGACTGGAGGCCGGGGTTGGAGCCCCGAGCAGAGGGCCAGATCCGGATGTGCCCTTAGGACTGGTTATAAACCAGTGGAGCATGCCATGGCTGAAAAGGTATACCAGAGGATTAGAGAAGGTGATGATGATTAAGCTGTGCACAAAACAGTGGCCAAAATACCCATTGGTCGATCCCGAACGTCCCTATTTTTGGGATCCCAATGGGATGTCCGATGGGTATTGGATCACTCAATTAAAGAACTATATTGTGGAACATGGTCTTATGGACCAGGTCCCTTATGTAGAAGTCTGGTAACATGTGTCTTGGGAAGGGCCAGACCCGCCCACAGGCATTTTTGTAAGTAAAGAGGACAGCAGCAATGAGGAATGCCTTTTTAAACTCGTCTCGATGCCATAGGTTGAGGTCGGACTTTAAAACTAGCCAGCGCTTGCTGGGAGGCCGGCCCGGATTTGCCCCCGACAGTCAGAGGCTTAAAATTGCTGGAAAGCAAATCCAGCGTGGGCTGGAGTACTCTACCTTGGGTGTAAAACAATCAGAAGGCCGAGAGGGGCTAGTGCTGATCAAGGATCAGGGTGAGAGAAGGCAGTAAGCAAGATGGGCTGAGGAGAGTATAGAGGATCTCTCAAAAGAAACAGAAAAATGTAAGCAGGAGGGCAGGATCAGGGTAGCAACAATAAGGGAGGTTATGGAACAAAGGGAACACAGCAGGATGCCGCCACTCAGAGATGAGGAAAGTATAGGTGTGGAAATGGCGGGGAAGAAGAGAACTGGTAGAAATCAATCCTGGGAGTCCTTCAGGACTGTCAGAATTTGTATGAGTATGTGAAAATGTTTTCTGTTTGTAGGTCTTTGTCTGTGTATTGGTATGCATATTTGTTGAGGGAAATGGTGCAGAGTGTGTGTGTGCTCATGTGTGTGTGTGTGGCATGGGCATCTGTCCTGAGCTGAGGAGAGAAAGTTTGAAGAGGGAAGGAAGGGAGAGAAAAAACTATGTGAGCTTGTCCCTTAAGGAGTTAAACGTGAGCCTGTCCCTTTAGAGGAACTGAACTCCTCCACAGTAAAGGGGGAATGCTTCAGGTTTTTGGAAATCCATAGCCCTGGCCAGGCTGCGGGTCTTCCAGATTTTTGGCTTTGCTGTGAATGGAAGGACATGGGATTTGATTGTGCCATGTGTTCAGTGCTGTGAGTAGGTGACCAATTTAATTTGTGTGGAAGGGAATTGGGTAAAAGTGAATTAAATAAAGTGAAGGAGAAATAAGAATGAACTTGTGATGTTGAGATGACTTGAGAGAAAGAATGCCTATGGGGTGGTACACAATTTTGGAAAAATATGGTTAGAGAGGGGACTAAAGGGAAAAAAGTTTTTCCCTGTAATAACACCACAATTAAGCACCGGAGAAAGATGATTTGTGGATGGGTCAAACAAAGTAGAAGAGGGAAAGAGGAAGTTGGGTTTTGCGATTGTTGAAGGAAATGGGGAAGTGATAGAGAGGGAGCTTTGCCTCTGAGTTGGTCAGCGCAGCGATATACCAGCTCATCAGAGAGGCCATAGCCCAGGGGTGGTGGGAAATCGGTGGGCATATAAATGGGCGAAGGAGGCCGCTGGCCAATTGGAATTACAAATGGTGGCGGTGCCAATTTTGGACCCTCCAGAGAGCCCGGTCTGGAAACCCACTGAGCAAGAAAGAAAAAGTTAAGAAAGGAGGGTTGCAGAGAGACGGAGAAAGGATGGCAAACGGAAAGAGGGGGAGAAGTGGTATCTCCCGAGGTTATGAGGGGAATTCTGGAAAAAGTGCATGAAGGAGGGCATTGGGGGACCGATGCTTTGGTAGATGCAGTGAAAGGAAAGTTTTGGTGCTTAACTATATGGACCATAGCCCATAGTGTGTGTTGGAAATGCTTAATTTGCTTAAAAGTCAACAAAAAGGCAGCTAGAAAGAAAGAGAGGCAGGGGGGGGGGCGACCGTTAGCCTCCTGGCCGTTTCAAAGGGCACAGGTAGACTATACTGAGCTGCCAGAAAAAGGGGGGTGCTGGCGGAGCTCATAAATAAACAGGGTGTTTGCAGGGCAACCCCAGGAGGAGAGGGAGAAATGAGAAAAAGAAAGATAAAGAAAAATGAAATGCCTTGTTTGTAGCTCAAGGTTTGCGGCCCCAAAGAGGGGGAGGCAGGGGGAGTTCTCGGAAGATTGGGTCGAGGAGGTATTCCATGGGATGGAGAGCTCGGGAAACAGACAGGCACAAAAAGGACCTGGAGAGACGCAGGCTCTCTGGGGAGGGGAGTTGAGTTGAATCACAATAGGGCAGTTGAGTGTGGATTGTCTCCAATAGGCATGGGAGCGGCTAGATTCATCTTGATGGGAGCTATCGCCCTTTTAATAAAGCATTCCTTTCTCCTGGCTGAGAGGCAGGGAGGAAGAGCTTCTGTGTTCCTGCAGGGCTGTGATGGATTGCATGTGGCAACAGCCTGTTGAGGCATTGGTGTGCAGTTTTCTTTTAGAGAGCATTTGTTTGTCTGAATGTGTGCGTATATGTAAGGTTGAGAAACTGTTTTGAGTTGTGAAAGGAGAGTTGAGAGATTGTGTGAGTCT
Source organism: Candoia aspera (assembly GCF_035149785.1). Classification (NCBI taxonomy): domain Eukaryota; kingdom Metazoa; phylum Chordata; class Lepidosauria; order Squamata; family Candoiidae; genus Candoia; species Candoia aspera. The sequence continues at coordinate 35,072,542 of NC_086155.1, forward strand.
ATTCCTTAGGTTTTGTGTGTGTGTGTGTTGTGATTTATGTAATTTGAATGCATATGATGGGAAAGTTGAAAGGTTTTTGTCAATCCTTTCCCATTTGTTTTGTTTGTTTTTTAACTGTTTGAGGGGTATGTGTGTTTTATTATTTGCCCAGTCTCACCCAAACTCCCCCCTTCAGTCTGCCTCTTGCCTGCTTGTTACAGGCTTGAGGATCTAGATGAGGGGACAGAAGGGTGACAGAGGGGAGGGGCAATGCTTTTACAGAAGATCCTTTACTCCCCCATCTTTTTAGGATTCTTCCTTTTGCAGTGCCTTTACACACATCAGAGACAATCTTTTAAGTTTCAGAGATTTCTCGTTCTGCTGTAGAAGGAAATGATTACTCCTCTTGTGAAAAGGGGGGGGGAATGTGGGCAGTTTCAGAGAAGCAATGACTCAGAGTGAGGGGGGGGCACCCCTTTGCTCTCACAGCTCCACTCTGCTCTGCCCCTGGCATTCCAGTTTTAGAAAAGTGTGTGTGTTTTTTATAAATTTTATATGGCTTAAATTTTAATCACTCCTCAACATAGCACATGATGATAAAAACAGGAGAGAGAGAGAGGGAAAATTTTGGACAATGTATGGTTTTAAGTAGAGCTTCCATGGACTGGTATGATCTATCTGAATTTTTGTTTTTGTTTTTGTTTTGACAATTTTGGTTATGGAAACAGTCCAAACACTAGATGGGCTCTTATGTCAATGCTTTCTTTTTGTTGTGATTGCTTTACAAGTTTTGATTTTAAGGAAGTTATTGGCAAGAAAGTTAGTTTTATCCAAAGTAGTGCTTAAATATATCCAAAACTACACCTACCAATCTAGTCACATGGGACAAACGCTTTGGGGGATTGTGTGTCTAGAACATGGACACAGGCCTTTGTGGTAACAATACTAAGTCTCTGGATTGCTCCTAAGAAAAGACTAGGAGTCAGTCCATTTGAGATGGGTGACTCTATCTTGGAATTCTTAGTGGAGAAGTAGGAGACATGCATGCCATGGGGAGGAAATTTGTCTGCAAGTATTTGAAACAGTTATCTGCGCAAGTCTTGTCCTTGTCTCCCTATCTACAGGAACACAGAGCCCTCCTGTTGGAATAGCAGACGCATCCTTTTAAGTCTGGAAATCGAGTTTAACCAGACAGAGGGGAGTCGGCAACTGAGTTGGGAGAAACCCTAAAGAAGACACTGGTGTTGCCAAATACTGCTGGACACTGGACTGTGCGGAAAAAGAAAAATGCGCCTGAACTTTTGTCTAATACCTTGTAGTTTTGATGACCATACGGGTCCCTGAACCTGGAAAAGAGAGTCACAGGGTTCAAGGGAAGCTTTGAAGACTCAATTTAGCACAATAGGGAATTTCTATTTCCATATGAAAAGGGATTAGGATACAGTTCTGAAATCCAGCCTACCTGTAGTATGGAACTACGGTTAATCCACTGGTATGGATTTGTTAGCCTTATGGGCTGGTGCCTATAACTCACACCATCCAAGAGATGGAAGCTTCAGTTAAACGGCATCATCAACAATGGGGAAATGAGAACCTGGGAGAAGATGATGATTGGAGCTGGCTATGGGACTGGTTACCAGGGTTTGGATGGATAAAACAGCTTTGCTTTGCGATTATAGCTGTAGTTTGCTTATGCATATTAATATGCTGTTGTATTCAATGTGCCCCTGCATGTATTCAGATGGGGAAAGGATTGTGTGACAGCTTGAAGTGGAGGACGGAGCGTTAGATGTTGCTTGAGTTTGAGGCAGTAAGGAAGTAAGAGAAAAAGGGGGGAGTTGTGAGGGGGGGGTGAAGAGCATCCCCTGAAGGTGCCTCAAACTCATGAGAGAAGAAAAAGGGAGTTAGCCACAGGTGGGTGACCGGACCCTGAACCCGTGGGGCTGAGGATATGCGTGTTAGATAGAGCCGTTTAGGTTAGGAATTTATAGCTGATTGTGTAGAGTAGCTGGCGTCTACAAAGAGGTGTTTGAGTGGGATTAGCCTTTGAAAGGAGGAAGAGATAAGGATGGCAGAATCATCCCGGACACATAAACACATAAATTTAGTAACTAACTCAAGAATGCTTGGGAAACAAGAAGATTGTGAGCTGAGCCCTCAACAAGAGGGGGAGGACAGATTAGGGTATAAAAAGTTGGTGTTAACCTTGTTCTTGGTTCTTTCCTGCACCTGCATGGAGGGAACCCGCCTTTGCAAATGCGTTACAAATAAACTCTTTTCTCTGTATCATCGAACCTTGTGGATTGGAATTCTTTTGGGAGGTTTTCCCGCTGACACTATGGAGACTCTCTTTTTCCAATGTATTCTTAGGCATCTTTGGGGGCAGGTAGGTAGGGTGTTGTGTGGCATCTAGCTCAGAAATCGTTGCTTTGGGCCAGGGCGACCCTTCCGCACAGGCAAACTAAGCAGGTGCCTAAGGCACCAAATTACACAGGGGGCCAGATTTTGAGAAAAAAAAAATCAAACGAAACAAATGCTTTTGGTGGGGATGGGCCCTTTGGATGATTTGCCTGTTTGCTTCAGGAACCGAAGTAAGGAAGAACCAGAGCACAAACTGGAAGAGGAGGAGACCATGGAAGTGCCAGGCGATCTCATTCCTCAGCCAAGGCGCGTTGCTTTCTGGCAAAGAAAGTCCACGCCCTCTCCTTTAGGCTCCCTCAGGAACGTCTTTCTAGGAACTGCCAGCACTGATGCTTTTAGGAACACCTACTATCGGGTGGAGCTCGTAGGAAAAGGGCTCTGAACCAACCCAGCTCAGTACACTGAACTGGACAAAAAGCAGCCTGTTTCCTCTGAAATGCCTTGATTCTCTTTTGGCTCTCCTTGCAATCAATCTGCCACCCCATTCCTGCCCCCCACCCCACCCCTTTGCATAGGTTGTACCAGAGCTCGTGTTCATTCCCTGGTTCTGATCCCTGCCTCCTGCTCTGCAGAAAGCCAGGGGATCTACTATACTGGAACAATGGCAGCAAAACAGAGCTCCTCTCCTCCCTGGGCTGGTTAAACATTCTCCTAGCGCTTGGGTAACAAGATCCACCACAGGATAGCCTCGGCAAACAGGAGAAGCTTGCCAAGAGGCAGGATGCGTGACAAGCTGCTATTGCCTCCTTGCCAATCTCCTGCATTAGCTATTGAGTGAAAATAAAACTCACCCACCCCAACCCCAGTTCCCTCCCCAGTTTGTTCTCGACCGAGTTTCATTATCTCATGCTAAAACTATGCCTCATTCTCCCTGGCGTCCAGTCGGCCAGTCTCCTTACCTGGAGGGCAAGTTGGTTGCTGGTGGCAAAGAAACCCATGTCTATATTTTATCTTATGTGTTTACAGCTATAGCACCTTCCATGTATATGCATGTATATGTCTGTGTGTGTGTGTGTATGAATATTTTTCCTTTTTAATTATGTTTTTTGTAATTTGCTGATCATTGATCAAAACAAAATATAAATTTGTGTGTGGGTGTGTCCAGGTCTAGGTGTATATAGGTACAGATGTGGGTAAGACAGAGCGTGAGCACGTGGCCAGATCTACCAGTTGTCTGGGCTCAGAAACAAAGCAGGTTGAGCCAGTTTCTACTACTTAAATGGGAGACCACTATAATAATAATAATAATAATAATAACAACAACAATAATAATATTTATAAGCCATTCTGCATTACTGCCTAAAAATTATATGGATACGTCCATAAAGTCACCAAGCGTCAAGCCTGAGTTTGAAGGAGAGTTTACCTTATGTAATTTTAGCTTTACAGTCAGTAGAATAATTTATCACTTTCTACTCAGCAACTTTCCCACACAGAAATACTATTTTTGGTGCTTCTAAACAATGCTAATGCTTGACATCTGGTTGTAGGATATCAGGGGTGTCCACAGGGTATGGTTAATGCACCTAAAAAACAGGCAGAGCTTTGTTTGCACTATTGTGGCTGCCATCTTGTGATTTTTTTGTCCATATCCTGTGGTCACCCCGTCAGACACCCCACTATTATACCACTTTTTTGTTATTTTGCTGTCCAAGCATGATTGTAGATGGCCTAATGCTATTTAGCCCGCCATGTCCAATGTGAGCATTTTATGAACAAATCTGCAGGGAAATTAGAAACAGTCAAGAAAGAAGGTAATTTTTGTATGTTTGCAAGATGGATGTCAGTACCCTCAAACCCCCCCAAAAAACTGTATGTTCTTTATCTAGGATGTATCACCATACCGGCTTGTTTAGAAGCAGCCATTTGGATAGGATTTCCTGGCAACTCCTGCAGAGGGATTATAAACCCAACTGCCTGTTTATAAAACCTCATTTACTGCAGGGTGAACATTTAAATATACTACAGGGTCAGGGTAAGCAAGTCTGCTATGAAACAGCAGTCACCTCATTTGGGGCAGATTAAAATAACTGCCTGGAGCAGCCCTGCCCAACCCAGTGCCCGGCTCCCAGAATTCCTAGCCAACGGGCTGATCTGTCCAAAGGGCATCGGGCTGAGCCAAATGCCAATTAGCTGGTTGCTGGGGCCACTGTAAAGCTACAGGCCTCTCACTTTCTTTTCAAAAGGTCTGGTAGTACCCACATTTTTGGTATGTTGGAGAATAAGCTCTGAAAAGCAGGCTGATTATCTGGAGGGGAAAAAAGGGTGCAATTGTCCTGCTCCCCAAAGCAAGTGAAAACAGAATAAGCAAACAGACAAAAAGCAAAGACTTCCTGGGATGGGAGAGGCACATTCTCACTGCCGGAAATGCATAGCTGAAAACAGGACCAAGAGTGAATACATGTTTGAATAAAATTTGCATATGCTAATCTGTATGTATACTACCTTACATTTAGAAATCTGTACTACGACTAAAGCAGAAATATACATTTCATGAAAGCAGAGAGGATTGTCTTTTTTGCCTACCCTTTCTATTGCCCAGATGCTAATCTGGAGGACTAACTCTTCACTGGCATCTAGTGAACATCCAGATTTCTGCAGTCTATACCTGGAAGCCCTACTTAAAGGATTTCCTTCCTTCCTTCCTTCCTTCCTTCCTTCCTTCCCTCCCGCCCTCCCCTTTAGACATTTTTGAAAAAGGATATAAAGAAACACAAGTAAAAGACAATAAGAGACTAAACAAGGGATCTAAAAATGTCATGGAGTTTACAGTTTTCCAATATATAATTAATGACTATGAATGTGTATTATATTGCTTTAAAAAATTAAAAATCACTAATAAGCTTTGATCTGGGAATAAATATCAGAACCATGCTCAACACAGTATAAGACACTGACTGAAAGTATAAGCTATAAGAAATTGAATTAATACTGAGAATCTCTTCTGATTAAATATCCCATGAAGTTAAAATATAGACTCTTTACACAGAGACAACCAAATCAATATATTAAATTATAGTCCAGGAATGGTTTCCAATTTGAACTGAATCCTATGTCAGATTTACCTTAAGGTACAAAGTTATTCTGGGCATTGAAGCATACCCCCACAACTTGGTTAACCATTCTTCCAAGGAGGAAATCAAACAACTTTTCCAGGAAGAAGGATATGACATCCTTGTGGCAGTTAGCATATACAAAGCTAACTCCGTATACTTTGAAGAGTTGTGTGGTTTAGTAAAGTTTAATAAAAATAGTGTAGGTTAAAATGGGAATTCAGCTTTTAAAATTTGTTTCATTCTAATATTGTTGAGCTTTACAACATTGCCACCAAATTTTTTAAAAAATGACCCAACTTGCTCATTACATTTCCAGTAATTTTTAGAAAATGGAATTGTCCATTTTAGCAACCAAGATTGGAGCAGTATACCAGTGATAAAACATCTTGTATAATGTTCTCCTTTCTTGCAGCATTTGATGCTTAACTAGACTTAGAAGGGATACCCAGCTAAACAGGGGACCACCTTCAAAGAAAGGACTGTCCTTTTGCACCCCTTCAAATAGGCTAACACTGTCCTAACAGCCAGGAACCACGCTGAGACAAGGAATAGGTCTCTAGTGTTTTATTACTGCTACATTAGACAGAAAATCCTAACAAACTGAAGAAGCATGGGAAAACCCAGACAGATAAACCCCAAAAGTCAAGGCGGGTCTGTTCTGTGTCTCTTTGAATGGCTGCTCAACTCCTCACTACTACGCATGCGTTTTCCCCCCTGGATAGGGGCCCCCTCCTGCTCACCATCAGTGCTCATGACAAACACCCCTGTAAAGTAAGAGAACACATTCTCCCCTAAGGTAAAGGTAAAGGTTTCCCTTGGCATTAAGTCCAGTCGTGTCCAACTCTAGGGGGCGGTGCTCATCTCCATTTCAAAGCCGAAGAGCCGGCGTTTGTCCATAGACACTTCCGTGGTCATGTGGCCGGCATGACTAAACGGAATGCTGTTACCTGCCTGCTGAAGCGGTACCTATTAATCTACTCATATTTGCATGTTTTCGAACTGCTAGGTTGGCAGGAGCTGGGACTAGCAACAGGAGCTCACCGCGTCATGCGGATTCGAACCGCCGACTTTCCGATCGGCAAGATCAGCAGCTCAGCGGTTTAACCCGCAGTGCCACCTCGTCCCTTGCCACAATCTCCCCTAGCTCCGAGCAAATTCAGAGTAAGGGCTATTTATTGAGATTGCATAATACTTTTTTTCCCCCCCTCTAAAGGGCCTCTGGTTATTCTGGCAAGATCCTCTCACTGCATAATACCTGAGTTTCCTTCCACATTACTATAGTGTTTTTCTTAGGGACTGGGCTGAACAAACTCAGACTCATTTTGCTAGCCTGCATAACAGTTGAACATAACATGCATGGTGCCAGTGTGATTTGCTTAACTGAGTACTGAAATGAGAGCAAGGCTGACCTCATTAAAAACCCTGTCCCAAACATAAGACTCTCTGTTTATGACTTTGGACCAGTCACTTTCCCTGCATCTGGCCTAGCTTTCATTGCTGTGAAGAGGAAAGGGTGTCCCTACAGACTCAAAACACAAATTAATTTATACTGACATAAATTAAATGTCAGCAACAGGGCTGCCCTTTGCCAAATCTGATCTCTGGACGAATAGTTAACTCAGAAAGAAAAGCTCAGAAAGAATGGAAGCCACAGTCTCTGCGGAGAAGGGGAGGCTTAAGCCACTGGGCTCTGAAATTATCCTACAAAGAAGACTACCTGCTAACCTGGCTCATACATCCTGCTCAGCCAGTGTGAACTGTGTATGGAGACGTTTTTACAATTTCATCTGCATCTGTTTTTAGCTGCTAAATTAATCAAGCCCTATAGAAGCGATTTGCCAATCCTTCTGTGGGAGTGATTTTCTGACTCCTGAGTCCAGCCTGCAGCCCTGGGTGGAGCATCCCCCGCCCCCCAGATAGACTCACTCTGTATCATCTGCAAATCTGAAGAGAATCCCTTCTATTTATTCCCTCGTCTAAGTATTTTTTTTAAAATGTTGAAAAGTGCTGGGCTTACTTTCCCCCCTTTTTTTAAAAAGTGAAACAACGTTAGCTTTTCTTCCATCTTCTGGCACTTCAGGACTTCTCAAAGATTATAGCGAGAGGTTACAGTCAGAGACTACGAAGAGAGACGGAATCAGACAGAGCCTTTGGCCCTGAGCTAGAAACTGTTTGGGTTGATTGTTTTATACTCTGCCAAAGAGGAATGTTTTTTTAATCCAAAATGGATTTATAAAAGTGAGCACAGCTTCACCCCTATCCCAGTCCTAGGGAATCTACGTTTTTTATTCTAATGAAGAGCATATAAAGCTCCTTTATACAAAGCCAAACTTTCTTTGTTTCAATGGACAACATCTCTTCAGAAAGGGTCTTTTCAGGTTTGTTTGCCCTTTTAACTAAAAGAATGACAACTGCACCTGGAAGCTTCTGTGTGCCAAGTAAGTGCTATATAGCTGACTTGTATCATTATATATCCAAATGTCTCTTTGGATATAATTTTAGAAGAGGGCCAAAGATTTCTCCCATACACAAGGATCATTTCATATTATTTATTTACAGACTATCAATGCTGCTTGTTGTGACGCTGGATAAAAGAATTAGCTATGTGGAAAACAAGACTGGAATTAATAGAACCTGAATTATTTACCTGTATTACATACCTTTATTCAGAAAGCAGAAGTTAATTATTATAATGCGAATGTGCCCCTCTACAGTAACTTTTCTCAAAGTGTTGCCTTCCAGCTATGTTGGACTACAATGCTCATAGTTCCCAAGCAGGTTGATCATTGTTTATGTTTGATGGAACTTCTCAAGGTCAACATTAAAAATACATTTCCCCTTTCCTTTCTATTCTATCTCAATGATAGAATAGAGAATTATCACATTCTATCCCAAATCCAACCTCTGTTCTTCACTGCTTCGCCTGGTGATACACATTTATAATTTATCATGCAGCACACAAGAATTAAAAACCAACAAAACAACGATTTATTGGTTGATTATTATTAAAAAGCAGGAGGCCTGTACATCACACAGGGCTCTCTTTCCTGGATACACCAGTGAACAGGTACAAACATCCTACAAACACATTCTGATTTCAAAATAAAGATTTTCTTTTTTATTTGTTCAGCCCAGCTGAATATTAGCAACAACAATCATTAGTTTTTGAAAATGCCCAGTGCTTCCTGATGCAATCACACAAACTTACTTATGAAAAAAATAGATATCTATGTACATTATATAAACATATATATATATATAAAACATATAAATTAAGAGCAAGAAGAGGCTATTCATAGAGAAAGCTGCAGCACATTCTAGGGAAAAGAGTTCTTCCTTTCTAGACACACATGTACGCAGTCAGCTGGAGAAGAGTAAAATCTGTGGCTACTGAGCCTTGCTCTCTGGAATGGTGTGAAATCCATAATGATCTCAGCTTTACTATTGCTAATTTTCTGCCTGTTAAACAGGAACATTTGCTGGTAATCAGTCAGTTGCTGGATGGGAAGCTACATGTCCAGCTGGCTCTCCAAAGCGGCTATCAGGCTTATCAGCATTCCTATGTTATGGTAGAACAGTGTCAGAACAGCGTCCCAGTTTCCCGCACATAGTTGACCACAGCGTTCACCTTCAATCAGCAGATTATTTGATGTCTTGGGAATGGCCCTCCAGGAATAGCCAAGAACAGCCTGTTCCTTCTGCCTCAATGAGCTTTGTGCACTGTCTTAGACAGCCAAAGGCATTATAATCCTAATTCAGAGTTGGCGGCTGCCAAAGTCCAATCGCAACAAAATAATAATGGTTCACAATAACCTACTTGAGCCAAAATATCAGCTGTAATTGCTTGAACTCCCAGCTGGGAGCCAGCATACACACTTTGCCCATGGAGGGCTAGAGTTTAACACACTGCTTGAGATAGCAGTTTAATGGTTCTGGGCCCATGACAATCCATTGTCCTCATAAGAGTGGGCTTCCTCATAAGAGTGGGCCACGTTCAAGTCCACATGAGGTTCTCGTAGCTCTTTAGCTCTGGTCTTGCACCTCTTCCTCCTTCCAACCACTGGAGTTTTTCCCAAACTTGTACACAAGTCTCCGGCCGTCCACACGTTCCAGAATTTCCCGTTTGTAGTAATACCTGAGAGAAGAGATAGTAAGAGCTTTAGGAAAAAAAGTCCCAAGGATTACCCCCACACAGACACACGGGGAAAAAAACATCAAGGCCAAAATCTTTAAAATGTTTCATGACAGAAGTAAATGTCAGGTTTCCATAATCCAATGCTTGGAATTTATTATTGCAGGAACTGTAACTTTTGGTGACCAGAAGCCATACTTTTGTTTTGTTTACTGTTGGGGTGGGGAGGGGGGTGACTGAGGCACTGCTGTAATTACACCACCAGAGAACATAGGACTGGATTTCTGTCCCTTTTCCCACTTCTCAGAAAGTCTGAGTTTATTTTAAAAAATGATAATAGATGTGCTTAACAGATGTAATTTCCCACCCCATTTTGAGGCCATGAACAGTTGTAGCCATAAAAAAGGGGGTTCCACTGCAACAGCATCTGCTCAGATGTTTATCCCTGTTGTCTCTTCATTCTACCCCCTTACTAAGAATTGCAGTCCTTATAATACACTTGTCAATTTTGTTGATGTTTTTTCTCAAGCGGATCATGTTATTTTTGTAGGCCTTTTAACAAAAACTTAATGTGCTATTTATCATTGAGTTTTAAGAACTTGCTGCCTTTTAATTTCTTGTGACTCTGCTTTAATTGTATTTTAATACAATTAATATGCCCTTTGCAGAGTGCCATGACATTTTTTAAAATTATGAAGATTATTGGTCAGTATAAAAAAATAACAATAGATACCTCATGGCACGGCTGAGTTTCTCATAGGTCATGCTACTATTTTTTTTCTTTTGTCCCCAGAGCTGGGCTACAGCCTCTGATCTCAGGAACTTGAAAATGCCTTCTCGACGGTCTTCCCACTTCAGCAGACCCTCATTCAGCTCAGGATGAATTAGGATGTCCCGGATGAATTCCCATAAGTGGATCCCTCTTGGTGCTGGTTATGAAAAAGGGAACAAGACAGGCAGATCATTCATCTGTCCAAATGGCACTGCAAGCTGGAAAGGTTTCCAAACTGGGCATAAAGGATTTTCCACTGCAGGGCTATGGCATCATTGCATAAGGAGATGGACAGAATACCTCTGAGCAACCTCTATACCTCCAAGGAGACAAAAGATGATCAGATAACTGAGATGCCTTCAGTCAATTTGGAAGACAAGGAATTATAATGCAAAGTGACATAACTCAAGCATTATGCAGGTGATCAATGTTTAAATGTTTAAATCCCTGTTCCATTCTGGCATACCTGGTAGGGATACAGTCACCCGTAACATTTTTATTTATTTATTTATTTATTATTCAAATTTTGCCACCGCCCATCTCCCCCAAAATGTCTCTGCATCTATCCCAATGGATCAAATGTGTGAGCTGCCTCATGACTTGAAGTTAACAGGCCAGCTTATGCAAGTCAAGCAGTTGTATAGGATAGCAAGACTTGTAAATGTCATCCCCTTATGGCACCAGACAGCATGTAATCTGACCAGTGCTGCGGGAAGTGCTTAGACAACTTTGGGTTGCATTCACTAGCCAGATATCATGAACTTCCTGCTCATATACTGTATGATATCCACTTACAGTGTTTGTTCTTTTTGGTCTCCAGGCAGTCTCTGCTGTCCTTGCTGATCTTCCTTGGTCGTCCCCTTTTCCTTTTTTTGAGATCTTCTTTCTTATATTCTGGACAGTGCCATGTAGGAAAAAAAATAAGATGCACTTGAATGTTTTTCCCCAGTACTCTACATTCCTATAACTATCATATGTGAACTTGAAAGTTCAAGCACATTCCCTAGAACAGTACTCAGTACTGGCAATTCAGAGCCAGAATCTGTACCTAGTATATATCTGACAGATCAGGTCCTGATCCCTTACCCCATATGCCTTGCCAACTGGTTTGTTTATCCTTGGGTAAAAAGAATGTGTACATTTGTGCACAGCCAACACTTCAGTTACAATGTAAACAGAGCTTATTTCTAGACAGGGTCATGGGGGGAAGTGTCTAAAAAGTCAACATGATAGCTACACATTAAAAAGGGGTGGGGCTTTGATCATACGGTCATGGCCACCATCTGTTTCTAAAACAAAATTCTCCATCCTGATATTCTAAGAATGTGGACAAGTCTCATTACCTCTAGCAAGCATGGCTCCCATTATTCTATATCTTTAACTGCCAGGAAAGAGTTTGGTTAAGTTTCATGCTGTTTTTTTAAATTCTACTCTACATTTCTTTAAAATGAATTTGCAATAGAATTCTTCAAAATCAGAAAACACTAGATCAGCGTCTAGGTCAGTTGCTCTCCTACTCTGGCTATACTATGAGAACAACTAGATAGCAATTATATGTACCTTTCTCTTAAAACAGAAAGCTTCCATAAAAAGCTGGAGACTTGGATGTTTCACTGGTTCAAAATGAAGAAACTATTTGTTTTTTCTCCTTAGGCCAGTTCCCCATTTAAAATTAAACCACCTCCATCCAAAGAGGGCAAGATAAGGGCCTTCATATTGTTTTTCTCCAAAGAAAGAAAGGTCACCAGTGCCTCATTCTGAGTACAGAAACAAAGCTAAACAAATTGTCAGCCCTTATTCCCATCCTTAGAACTGCAGCCTCCTACAACCGCTTTTTATTTTAAAATGGGGTGGGTGTAGGATAAAAATACAAAGAAATTATATACAGTTGCATTAATTTGAAGCATTAATCTGAAGTGCAGAACACCTTGGTGTGCCTTGGTTTGTGTTTGCTAAGTCAATTCTATCTATGTATGTGACAGCTCATACCGCTTCTGACCCTTCTTTCCTTTAGCAGTGTTACTGGCATTTGACTTGGTCTCCTAGTTGTACTATAGTAGTCATTTCCCCAGACTATCTTGACAAAACTGCTGTAGACTAGGTGAGAGGGGTTTGTATTTGCAGAGAACAAAGCTAGAATATTCAGAATTTGATTTTGGTTTTAAATGCTGGGCTCAAGCTTGTAAGAAATCCAATTTATTTGGAAACCCTTTTCTCACATTTAAATATAGCAAGATTATGTTACTTCTGTTTACACAATGACGAGGGAATAGACTCTGCATATGCATAGATTATTCTGTTACTTTGCTCTGGGACTCGGCTCTAACATTAATATTTTCTAGAATTAAGCTGTTGGAAGTCTATGATTCTATTCATTTTTTTAGTTTTGATTTTTTCCCTTCATGTTTGTCTTGTTTTTATTTTTTTTAATGTCTTCTTCTAATTTCTACTCTTCCTGTTCATAGATTTAGGAATCTTTTGTCTTCCTCCTCGTTACTTTGACTTTGAAGATGCGAATCATTCTACTGCCAAAAGAGCTAGCAGCAAAAACATTTAAGCAAGCATATCCAAAATCCTGTTGATCAGTCTGAGTCATAACTCACCATCAGGAAATTTGCAGTGCTTTCTGTCTATGGGATCAAGATCTAGGTCACTTCCACCGGAGTCTTGAGACTGAGGGCTCTGAGACATTGTCCCTGAGGAGAAAGGAAAGGAAATTAAAATCTGTGCTCTGGATACTAGCTCTGGAAATCGAGCATGATTTGTCAAATGTTCTCTCTTAAGAGAAGGTAGGCACCGCACTGGAACCTGAGGATTTATTTATTTATTTAAAAGACTTATATTGTGCTATCATTCTACTTCTAGGACTTAGGTGTTTTTGATATTAGGTACAGGTATACGGCCAAATATCGCCCCCCCCCCCGCCAAATAAAGAAAACTGTTAACAGATTGCAATCTGCTTATGTGAGTGAGTTTGATGTGAAGATGGATCTATTAAGGCCAATGGGCTTCCTGTGATAGCTAAGCTAGAACCTGCAGGAGGCAAAGGACATCAGCAGTTAGGGGAACATACAGTACCTGCTAGAGATGCAGAGCTGTCTGGTGACATGGCTCCAGAGATGTAGCCAAGATCAGGCTGTAAGAAAAACTTCATCTCATCCAGATAGTCCTGACTGCATGAGTTCCCCAATTCTAGAAAAAACAAAAAAAGAGAAATTGAGGGTTAAGCACACTCACAAAAACAGATGTAAACAACAGGGAATCTTTGCAAGACAGAGCAGCTTTCATTATCATCTCACCTAAAGGACTGGATTCCAGAAGGACCTCCTGTGATGCATCTTCAGTCCTCAGCACTGACATGATCCAGCCAAGTTCATCTGAGACAGATGCTACAGGGGTGAGCGAAAGAAAAATATGTTATTCCTGAACTGTAAGACCAAGTGCTTTTCCCTTGTTCATTCAGAGATAAACTAAAGGCTGCTTTGTTGTCCTTATAGGGAAATGTGATATAATAGGGGTAGTGTCTTTCTGGAAATTTAGATTCATCCCTGATAAATAATGATTAATCTGGGACAGGAACCAGGCATTTTTTATTGCTCTTGTAAATAGAGATAACTAGTCTCCTTGATGCTTTCCAGACTGTTGCCCTTTTCATTGGCTGTGATCTGTTGCCTTTGCAGTAATACAACATGTCGTCGCTTCACTGAGCAACTGAAGTGTCCCCCTCTCCTGCGATGAAGATGAAGAGAAAGGTTTCATTGTATAAATTTGGAGATGGGGGTAGGGCAAGCTAATGTTAGAAGACACTAGGGTGAAGCCAATAAGAAAAGGTAGCACTTGCTACTGGTCCAGAGTAAATTCCCAGCCCTTTCTCTCCCTAAAGAAGACCTTGTGAAAGATGAAAGGTCCCCTGTGCAAGCACTGAGTCATGTCTGACCCTTTGAGGGGATGCCACTTTCACAACGTTTTCTTGGCAGACTATAGCAGGGTGGTTTGCCATTGCCTTCCCCAGTGGCCACCTTCCCCAGCAAACTGGGTACTCGTTTTACTGACCTCGGAAGAATGGAAGGCTGAGTCGACCCGAGCCGGCTACCAGAGAATCCAGCTTTTGCTGGGATCGAACTCGGATCGTGGGGAGAGTTTTTGGTTGCAGTGCTGCTGCCTACCACTCTGCACCACACGAGGCTCTTAAAGAAGACCTTACTTCCATGAAATAGGCTGGGTTCATACAAGACACGAATCCATAGTGAGATTTGCTATGGTTTGTAAAGAATGGTTTATGGCTTAGTGTGATGTTCAGTTGTGTGTTATTCAAGAATCTATCATTCAGCAAACCTTAGTTTAGTGTGAGGTGTGGACCTTGTCATTTAGTTTTATACTTAATAACCCTCATTTTCTCAATTTTTGTATTTCTGCCTCAAAGGGTGGGGTGTAATGGGGAGGAATCCCAGTGAATTTCTGCATTGAGAGAAGAGGGGGGCACCAACACATACCAATCTCATGCAAGCGGTCATACAGCTCATCCCCAAGGGGCCCAAAGATAAGTCCCAGCTGATCCCGTGTATATTGGCAAAGAGTGTAGCCATCCATGTTGCAGCAGGAGAAATCGATGGCACTGGCATCATACTTGTTCTTCTCCACATGATAGCTGATCCACTCCAGTACCTGAGACCTGCTCCAGCAGTGTGGCATCTCACCATACCATGTTGGTTTGCCTGCAGAGTGGTAGAAGGGAGAGGCAAGAGGAGGCGGGGGGAGAAGACTGGGCTTAGTTGAGCAGGTGATTGCTTTGCTAGTGCCAGCCCAGCCCCTGGAACACTGCTGCCTGAGCTGCACAGGGTGCGGCCAGTTGATTTACGCACAGGATTTATCTTGCTTAGTCACTGTGGTTGGGTTAACACGTACACCTGTCACCTGTCCCCTTATCTCTGAACATGCCCCTCCCAGCTGGGATGAGGTCATTTAGGGCAGCAGCCTCTCAGCTCTCTGTGCAGCTAGCCATGCCTCCATTAGAATACTGTATGTGATCAACTGCCACAGTGTCAGCAGCGCTGTTCAGCGCTGCAGTGGCCCTTGACCTATAGAAGGCCATGAATATGGCTTTTCACTAGTAGGAAAGGCGGACTAGAGAAATTACAACTGGCCTTTTGGCTCTGCAAGGTTTTAAGACAGCCTTCTCCAACCTGTTGCCTTCCAGATCATCATCATAATTTGTACAGAACATGACAAATGTTCAAAGCATTTCAGAGGCATTAACCTAGCATTAGTTAGGGAATTTATTCAAGTTCCCCAAGTAAAGGGGAGAGAGAACTGCTTTGCATTGAAATCCATCTGCTGTGGGAAGTTAGGCCTCCAAGGCCAGTAAACCAGAGTTCCAAAATCCATTCTGGGTACAAGGTACCCTATTTTCTCTTTTATTCAATTGCCCAGTCTCCTTGCACCGTCAGATTGTGGACAGCTACCTGTTGTCTCCGTTGCCGTGCTTGCATTACTCAGAACAAGAGACAGGTTGTCATCTTCAACAAGGTGGGTTAGCAGATCAGGGTCTGGTGGGGCCTCCTCTGGCTGGTACATGGCACTGATATAATTGGAGATGAGGTTGCTGATTTCACAGGAACCTGCCATGGAATTTTCTGTTGGAAGATTGAAATTGTTAGATTTGGACAGAAATGGACAGCAGAATGAGCAAGGAGGGCCATTGATCACATGCAGTTTTTTTCTTCTTTAACATTTTGCATATATTTGCTTTGCAATAGTAACTCCTGTTTCCTGATCGTTCTTCATATTTTCTGCAGTATTTCAAGTCCTTGCACAGTCTCACTCAAACTAGTGCCCTCTAGGTAAGATTGACCGCAACGCCCATCATACTTCATTCCAACTGAGTGGAATTGTAATCAGGCAATTTTAGAAATCACCAAGTAGGGAAAGGCTACCTTAATGGGTGGGATCTTCAAATATCCGAGGGGAAGCCTTCTATGTTCTAGACAAAGAGGTCTGTCAACAAATCCAAATATATCCCAACTCTCATTTTATCAGTGTTTTAACTATTTTGCTTGGAGAAGCCACAGAAATAACTTTATACTTACATTTCCCATCCCACCTCCATCCCTGCTCCCTAGATTTGACTAATAGAGCAACAATGTAAAAGAGAGGTGGGAAAATAATTATCACTTTAAAAGTAATGCAGTTATTTACTAATTAATAATAATAATAATAATAATAATAATTGTTTGGAATTTTAACCTTGTTTTTATTGTAAACTGCCCAGAGTCCCTTCTTTGGGGGCGGGGAGATGGGTGGTGATAAAAATCTGATAAATGAATAAGTAAGAACCTTCAGAGACTGCATTTTAAGTTTATTTTTTGAGATGGAAGTGCCTCTACCTTCATTTGTATGTATGTGAATGTTTAGCCTACACTCCATTAAAAATAACCTCTAAGCTAGGTACAGGCTACAGCATGGCCCCTCTTATCAGACAGCATGCATTCAACAATCCTCTTACCAACTTCAAATAATTTTCCGTCTATCTGAGAAACGATTCTGCTTTCTCTGAAAAGAATTATTTCTTGCATTTTGCTCACCTAACTTTAAACTTTTCAGGCATTATCATTCATCACTGGCTGCCCTCTCTCCCACCCTTCATCTTGCTTATAGACTTTAAGTGCTCCAGGTGAGATGGGAGCCCCATCCCTTTAGATCTGTAGAGCAAAACTGAAAGTACATCAAATATAGAAGAAAATTGCTAGAGAAAACCAGCCACAATCTCTCTCCCCTTTGCCAGAAAGTTGCAAATTGCTTGCCTGTGTAACAATAAACCCCTTGATGTTTAACTTTTCTGGATGCTTCTGAACTAACCATCCAAAGATATTGTACAGCTATTCCATAATTTTTGTCACCCCCAAAAAAGAAAATGAAAAACCAGGGGGAAAACATAGTAGGAGGGTTACAAGGAAAAGGTGTCAATCTCTACCTCCCCAATACATTTCTATGAATCGGAGAGGCTGATGGTGTGAAAAAAAAAAAATCTTGCCTGGAAACATCATCGGAGTCCATAGGAACAGAAAAACTGACTAGCTGGAGGAGGGCAAAAGGTTCTTTGAGCCGGCATTTTGGTTCCAACACCAGGCAGTCAGATACATTGGTAAGCTCACAAGCCAATCATGCACTTGGTACTTCTCTGAAGCTTGTGGGATAGGGCAGGGTTCTGTATATATTGGCATCAAATAAGGAGCTAAATAAAATGTACTTCAGGTGCTGCAACAACATCCTGAACAAAAACTGAGTTGAATATTGAGCAGACACAGCTATTCCACTTCCATCCTTCCCCTCACCCACAAAACCAATCTACCATCTTCCTTTCATACCTACCAGGCAGGTGCTGCAGCAGCAGTTAATCCACAAAGTAGTAGGCTAAAAGTAGCAGAGAGTGTTCAGTAGCTCCTGCTCACCTGTGCCCTGGTATTTGTGTTCCCTTCCAGAATATAACTCAGCCCCTCCCCATAGCTGGGCCTTTATAGGGCGCCTCTCCTGTAACATGATCTCCGCCTCTAGGGAAATTCCAAACACAGGTACTCGACTCCTGCCTAGAGAATTTGCATATGTGCCACCTGGGTCAATGCCAGCCTACCTTGCCGGGAAATCTGGGCAGATAGTTTAATCATTACCAAAGAAGCCCTGGCAGGGCCTATGCCAGTTTCACCCAGGACAATGTTTTTCTACCTTTCCTATCACTTGTGTTTGCTCATCAAAGCAGTAAACTGCCCGGCTTTCCCCTCCCCTGCCAAAAATAGAACTATATAAATGGCTTGATGGGGGCAGCTGCCACCTGCCATTCCAGTGGAGGGTACCAGGTGTGGTTTGAAGGTGACAGGCACACCACTTACAGATCAGGAATGGCCAAATCCATAGTGAAGGTGGCTTGCAAAGCCTACTGTGTCCTGTGTAAGAATCCCTTGCAGGCAAATACTGAAGCCAAAGTTTTTCCAATGTACTAAGCAACAGTTAAGTTCTCTGGTGAGCTGCTTTCCACAACAAATCTGGATTCTTGGTTAAGGACACAACAACAGTTAGTCAGTGTTAAGAATGCAATTATAGATGAATTTACCTGGAAGTAATTCCAATGGAAATTGATAAAACTGATTTTATGTTAGCTATATATAGGATTGTGGCATGCTTTTTACTACAAATCATGGGATTTCAGTAAGTGGTAATTTAGTCCCATTCCTTTGCTATCAGTGTCACATGTACCCTTATCTTATGATTACTTAATGAGATTGCAAGTGCCAATGACCCCAAGAGGTCTTACTTCCTCACAAATGTTGTCACAAGTCTGTATTGTGTTCATGCTGGCTTTCTAACCCCAGTGTTGTTCATGAAATAAAAAAGGGGGTGTTTTCATATGGAAGAAGTTTGTGCCACTGTAGGAGATAAATCAAATATTTGTATTAAGAGGCAAAACCCAGAAAGACAGGCTTGTGTAGTCAGTTATAACAGATATAAAAAGCAAATTTTATGGCATCATAATATACTGCAGCATGAAGTATCCAACTAACTGATTTGGGCTGTTCTCAAACAACTAAGCAGAATTGGATCTAGTTAGTATTTGAACGGAAGACTGTGGAGGTGAACAAAAGTGTCAAAAGAAGGCAGTCTCAAACCACTTCTGTATTATTGTCAACAAAATGATTGGATGTGTCCACGAAGCCACCAGGTATCAGGGTCAACTTGAGGGAGACTTTATTGGATTAGAACCAGCTACACCACCAAAAACCAAATACAGGTGACGTTTGTGGACTTCCCAGAGAGATCAGCTGACCCCCGCATGGTTGGAAACAGGAAGTAGGATTAAACGTAGGGTTTTTTTTCCTGATTCAGCACAGCTTGCCCCATATTATTGGTTCAGACATAGGAGGCCAGGAGATAGCGTGGTATTTATTCTTTGCTCTACCACTGCCCCCTTCTGTCACCACAGGCAATACTGCAGAATGTTTTTTCCCAGTGACATAAGGAAGCTTTTAGCCTGGGCTGCCTTATACATTCAGTCTAGGAAATGGGGGAGAGGCTTTTTTGAAATTGACAAAAACACTTTCTAATCAATGTAGATTTTAAATTGACCCAACTAGTTAGAGACAGGCAAAAAACAATTAAGCATTCCTTGTGAAAACAGCCGCAATTTCACTGAATTTCAGAGGATTAATTCCCTTCGTACATGGACCTGCCTCACAGCTGTGTGGGATTGTGACGAGCTAGATAAATGACTTTTGTCACTGAAAGCTGGTAAGGCTTATTAATGGGCAAACTCTGCATTCATAGCAGCTACAGCTTGGTGGAAACTGAGACAGCCCACCAACTTGCCCAGCTGGCTGAGCCACTTGCAATGTACACGCCACACCCTATTGACGTCAAGTGGAGAATGTTGCTTGGCAAGAGGGTTGCCCCACTACTCTGGTGCCACTGTGCAGGCAATAGGTCAGACAGGGCAGTTCTTCCATCTGATTCCTGCATTCTTCTTAACAAAAGTGATCAGTGAAGTAGGTATATCTCTGTTGATCCTTAGGCAGTTCCTTTGCATTAGGAAGAAGACTTCCCTATCAGGTTAAACCTCACAACTGGATCAGCAGCTGGTGGTGGTTTACCTGGTGGGATCTGGGGCTTTGGCAGCTCCATGGTAAAGAAACATTTATCCCCAAGATATTTTAATGCCATGAGGGGAAGAGCTTAATCTCTTGAATTTGCACAGGTCACAATTTTCAAGTCAAAGGAATCAAGTGGGTGAGTGGGAGGGATTAATGCCTTTCTATTGAATGTTAAGGATTGGCTTGGTTTTAGTTTGGTTTGGGGGATCTGAAATAATACATTGCTTACTTCACAAATGCCTGGTACACATGTACTAATGTACTTGATGGGAGAGAGAAAGAAAAAGGAAGCCACTGAACATGTCTGGATTGCAGTCCTATCATTCTGTCCTCACTAAGCACAACTTTTGGGGCTTCTGGATCTTGTGAAATAGTTGGGGCCACTCACACATGAGGCAAGAGAAAATGGATGTAGTCACAACATAAACAGGGCAAATTGAAACCATAATTCGTCTTAAAACCCATCCACTTTTTCATAAATTGATTCCATCCCCATATTAACCCTCTTCCTTTCTTATCCAGAGTAAACAAATAAATTTTAATGTTAATATCTTTACCAAGAATTGCAGGCTGAAGGCCATATAAAACACTGTGAGGCTCTGTGTGGTTCCTGGGTTACAGGCTGTACACTAGAGCTGTCTGCATGGGAGGGCAGGCAGTCAAAATGGTGATCTTGATTGTGGGTTGCAGCTGCAATCTTGACTTTTTAAAAAAACCCTCCCCACTGTGGACACCCTTTTTGTGCATTGTGCTACCTATATCTATTGAATTCACTGAACTTTAGGCTTATTCTGGAGTACTTATGTAAAGTATTGCTCTGTTACTTGGAAAAACGTGCTAAAGATACCAGTTTTAAGGAAACATGCTATAGACTTATATAGAGTGTATACATATAATTCATTTATTCCAGAGGTTTTAACATGGACTAATTATTTATAAACAACTGTGTTAATTAAGTAAACTCAGAAAGGAAGGCAAATAAGAATGATTTAAACAGGGCAAGGGAAATGTTGTAGAATAAAAATCTGGGTGTATGGCTGTAATACTGTATTTTATTTTTCAGCAATCGATCCATGATACCCCAAATTAATTCAAGACGATAAGAGCTGGTGTAGCAGATAAGGTGTTGAACTAGGATCAGGGAGATTCAGGTTCAAGCCTGTCCTTAAATGCAGAGGCTCACTGGATGACCTTGGGCCAGTCACTGCTTCTGAGTACAACTTAACCGACAGTGTTGTTATTGTGGGAAAATCTGAAGGGAGTGTCATTTTTGCCAGTTTGAGTTCCTAGATAAAAGTTGGGTTAGAGGAAGCAGCAGCAGCAGCCTCGGATATCATGCACCTTGACTTGAGCAGGTGGATGGAGGTGCTGTTTGATATTTTGCCTGATGCTGGAAGCAGTCATAACTACATGATTTTAAAAATGGTGAAGAACAGTAGCCTATGCAGTTAATCACACTATAATTATTATTTTAACAGAGGTTAAAAGACTCTAAAATTGGTACATCCATGAGTTTTCTTGGAAACATTATTATCATCATCATCATTTTTATCCCACCTTTTAATATATTTTGGTCAACTCAAGGTGGTAAACATATCTAATACTCCTGCCTCCTATTTTCCCCACAATAACCATGTGAGATGGGTTTGAGCTAAGAAAGAATGACAATAGAGACAATAGAGAAATAGTTTGCTCTTGCTTCCTCTGGGATGAATATTTTTCCAATTTCCAGTCCCAGGATTTCCTATTAATCTCCTATACCAGCACTAATGAGCCTTTCCTTGCTTAGCTTGTTTGAGGTCAGCCAAGTGTTGTCACCTGTGGTGACACTTGTACAATGTCGTATTTATATATGGAGTGTAATTTTTGAGCCCTATGTTGCTGTATTCTGTCATAATTCAGTGGCATGCAAGTATCTCAGGCATCTGTTCATATATTTAAGAAAAATCCCTATCTGAGTTATTGGAACGGTGCTGACAGTGTACAGCTCCATTCCAGTATGGCAACTCCCATATTTCCCAGTTACTTCTTGCTAATTATGGGAGTTACAGTTTAAATTAATCTGGAGATTGGAAAGGATGGTTTGGAGACAAAGACCGTGGATATTTTAAGCCTGATTAGGATGAAATGCTTCAGACCTTACACAAGTGCAGGACCTCACAGTTACCTAGTTCATTAGAATGATTGGTTGATTATGTACCATCAAGTTGGTATTAACTCTTAGTGACCACATAAATAGACCTTTTTAAAAATAATCTGTCCCAGCCTGGCCCTTCAGGTATTCCAATAGTCCATCCACCACTGCTATAATTAAGCATATCACACCTTGCTGCTAGTTGTTCTCCTTTCTTCCATCTTTCCCAGCATTATGGACTTCTCAAGAGAGCTGGGTCTCTGCATAATCTGTCCAAAATATGATAATCTGAGGCTGGTCATTTGTGCCTTGAGTGAGAATTCCTTCTCAGTGAGAACACCTTTTCCTTATTTTACCATGTCTGTTTCCATCTTTGATGTCTTTACAGATGCCAATGTAACACTGCTTCTTGTCTTTTCTAATAGCTCCCTGAAATTCTTTATTGAGTTCCTTCATGAGATATTTGTCTTTCTTGCTTTGGCTTCTGTTCTGTTCTTAGTAATTTTCACTATCTGTTCTGACATCTAGATTGCTTTCTTATGTTCCTTGGTTGTTGGAAATCTCTTTTCACATTCATTCTTAACAACGTAACTGATTTCATTCCACAGTTCCTCTGGTTCCCTATCAATGAAGTTCAGGATTTCAAAATGATTCCTGTTGTGACAATGGTGGATATATGCTCAAGATCATATTGTGGAAACTGATTGGGTATGTTCTTCTGCTTTAGCTTGACTTGGAACTTTCTCATGAGCAGTTTGTGATCTGGTGATGTCCATGCATATAAGCATAATTTTGGTTGTTTGAAGATTGTATTAGTAATGAAAAAATCTTTGAATTTGCAGAAATGGTTAAGTCCCTCTCCTGCTTCATTTCTGCTTTCTAGGCCATGTAATCCAATTATGTTTTCTTCCGCACTATTTCTAAATTTGACATTCCACTCTCCATCCATAAGCAGCACTTCTTGCTTGTGTGTTCTGTCAATTTCAGATCAAACTTGACCATAACACTTTCAGCCTCCTCTTCCTCTGCATCATTGATTACAGCATAAATTTGAATTACCATCATATTAAAGGGTTGACTGCAAAGTCTAATTTATATTATTTGGTCATTGATTACATGATACCAAAAGTACCACCTTTGCTATATCATTCAAGATAATGAAAGCATGCTGTTCCTTCTTTGTTTTCATGTCCTGAGTAGAAAACAGTGTGATCTTCTGACTGAAAGTGTCCAATTCCAGCCCATCTCAATTTGCTGATCCCTAAGATGTTAATGTGTA
The DNA here is from genome assembly GCF_035149785.1 of Candoia aspera. Taxonomy (NCBI): domain Eukaryota; kingdom Metazoa; phylum Chordata; class Lepidosauria; order Squamata; family Candoiidae; genus Candoia; species Candoia aspera. The sequence goes on from NC_086155.1 coordinate 35,095,950, forward strand.
GTCAGTTCATTTCACCTTTCACTGTGTTGAGGTTTCCCACATTAATGCTTCTTAAGTTCCATGTTCCCACTGTAATTCTGTCTTTGCAGCTTCACATTTTCTTTTCCCGCATGGCAAAATCAGCAACTACTGTAGATGTCCTGAAGGCTTTAATCTAGCCACATCATAAACATGATTAGTACTCCAACAGATCTTCAGCTCTTCCTTAGTAGCATGTTGAATGCCATCTAACCTAAGGCCCCATCCTCTAGCACTACATGATCAATCACTTTATACTGCCTATCCATGTAGTTTTCTTGGTAAAATATAGCTTACCATTGCCTTCTCCTGAGCAGTATGAACTGATGCCTTTGCCATTGTTACTAAAGTGATCATCCACCTCCAGCTGCTCCCCAAAAGAGATGCCTGCTTGCTTTAACTGGGCAGCTGGGATGACCTTCACACCTTGGGTGACCCTGCTAGGAGCATATACTCTTGGTATGCATTCCAGACATTCTTCACTCATCCCTCCCAGGAACACCGTCCTCCTGCCATGATGACGCAGTATAGCAGAACCTGGGGGCAGGGGGTCATTAAAGTACTTGACTTTTTTCAGGCCTATTGGGAAGCCTGAAAAAAGTGTTCCAGCAATGACATCTTTTCTTAGGCTTGCTTGAAAGATGCCTGAACATGTGGGCCACTGTAAAGAATACCAGAGAAGTGCTATGCTTCTGCTCATGCAAGGTTGAAAGTGCTTCCGAATCATTTCTGTTGTGCATAGACCTATTACAGACAATTAGTAAACACAAAGAAGTGAGATCCACAAGGCATGTTAGGTTTAAAGATGGCTCTGAAAACACTCTTAATATAAACTGACATCAGAGTGATAGGTTGCTCAGTAATATGACTCAGTATAATCCAACTCTATATAGTGCGTCTCGCTTCACATGGATATTTTTATTAATCCCAAACAATTTCTATGCCAAATTAATTAAATGCATTTCATAATAAATTGTTTCCATCTGTTTGGGACAATCATTTTAAATTGCCATGAGGCTGCTCACGTCCTGATCTTTGATGGTTGCTGTTTCAGAAAAGAATTCTTAGCCCTAAACATGGATTGTGCTGGGAAACAGGGGCACCAGGGCAAGCAGACTTGGCCTGGCTACCCTTTGGTGGCTGGCCTACTTTTTAGTGATTATAACCTTTTCCACACTAATGAACCTTAGAGGAGCCCAGTCTTTCCTGTAGTGAAGGAAGGAATAGCTGGCATCAGGGTAAACTGCCTTGAGTCTCTTAGTTTCCCTCTGTTTTGAGTTTGGCTGGTTTTGGAGTACAGAGAATAGCAGGATTTGCTGCATAAATCATAACCTGGGGATAAGGCAAGGTCAGAGTTATAGGGAGAGGGTTTAAAATTGGGTTTGCCAGGCAGTTCTGAATTTTTTGTAAATAACTAGTGTAGAAAGACTCTAAGTTTCTCTTAAGATCAACCAGCTATGGGAGTATATTGAGAATATATAAAAACACAATTCTTCCCTATCTCTTATGGAGGAGAATATATGATATATTATAGAAATGTGTTTATCAAATTTCTATCCTGCATGCTCCCAGGCAAACCAGCCCATGGCAGTTAACTTGTAAGAAGTTTGGTTTGCAAGGAAAGATAAAAGTGAAATACTATGAGCCATGCTAACCAGACATGGGAGGATGTATTATCTTCCATTCATTTTTAAGTACAATGTGCCCCTTATCATCTTTGGCTGTAGAATCAGTTTTGGAGTCTATGAACTTGTGCAGAAATCCAATGCAAACTTATCCTTTTTCAAAACAAGAACTGCTTTCCTGTTGCAGTTACTGTAGTTGCACTTTTTCAGATTCATAGGTGGCCCTACAAAGATATCTGTCTGCACAAATATTATACTTCTCTGTTTTAGGCTGTGAATAACAACATGAGTAATGGCACACAAATCTGCTTATCCTCTCATTGACCTTGTCAAATTTACATGCTTATGACTTGGAAGTTCTTTGTTCAACATGGATGACCAAATCAAACTATTATGTAGAACTTCTGGTCCTTCTGATGTTCCTTTACTACAGATCCCAGCATCCCTCATGTCAGACTAAGTTGTTGGGCCTGTCAGCAGCTATAGTTCAGAAACATATGGAATTTGAAATGCTTTCCACATACAAAATAGAACTAATGAAAAACCATGACATTATATCCAAATAGCAATTTTCACCATAGCTGTAAATCAATAGAACCTATTTCATAGAAAATATTTTGTAAACTGGGAGAATTATAATGAAATGTACTGGGGGGGGGGTGTTCAGAAATCAAAAATATGATATTTGCATACACGCACACACATACACACACACACACACCAAATTCACTTTTTTTGCTGAGGCTGCCATTCGTGCTCTCAGCCTTACAGGAATAAACTATATTCTATGGAATTCTATTGTTCTCTTGAGAAGAGAAAACCATTTTTGCCTAGCAATCATTTCGAGTTCTGCTGTTGCTTCCAAATTCTCAAGTATCATCTGTTATGGGAGAATCTGCAAAGCAACATTCTTGACTCAGAACATCTTATCAATCCTTGTTGATGGAGTCTTGGATGTTTTACAGGTTGGCACCAAAGTACAATTGCAAAATCTAGGAATATGTTTATTCTGTACACTTAATAGTTCCACAGAATCACAGAACTGATTCTCAACATTTTTCATTTAGGTACGTCAGTCAGATCAGAGTCAAAACAAATCATACCACAGACAGAACCTGAATTACTCCATCAGAAGACAAGTTGCCTTTCAGCTCTGAAATGACAAGGCAGATTTGGGTCACTTGTGCCAGAATTATCCCAATTAAAACGAGAGTGCACAGGCCAAAACCAGGACTGTGGACTGGGTATCCTATGTGTTCCCCTACTTCAGATTCTCACTTCGATTAATCATTTTTGTTTGTGAGTATCTAGAGTTAGCATGCCTTCTAACTGATCACCTAATTTAAATATCTGGATTCTTATTTTTAGCTGGCACATCACAGATTCTGCTGCTCTGGACGCATTTTTGTATTACCAGAAAACCAACCCTACATCACTCTCTCATTGCTGCTTACATAAATATATTAAAAGAACAAGCAATGAATTGGTGAAATCAAATACTCACTTTTTGCCATGTATTTTTTTAGAATTGCCTCTACCATTACATATGTCAAATCATCGTCCTTTCATCATAATGGTCATACTAGAATGATCTTTAGTCTTTCATAATGCCCTTGGTGACTCTTGCAAGAAACATAGTTGTGAAATACACTGAAATGTGCTGTTTTGTTCCAATAGCCCCATTTGTATTGTTTTTTGTTTTTGTTTTAGTTGCTCCAGGTTTTCTGTTCTCATATTTTACTTACAGGCATATTCAAGGATCTGAGGACTTGAGGATTTAAGAAGGCAGATATTTTCACCAGGGCCAGTAAGTTTCAAATGTCTACATGTCAAAAGTCCATTTCTGAAGGACATGATAAACGCTGTCATGTATATCACTGACTACTATATGGGCAGATTAAGGAAGTGATAGATGATCCTTGTCCCTAAAGTCTGAAACCTTTGGCATTTAAATTTCGATAATTTGGAACTGACCAAAAATACTACCCCACTTCAATTTTCTATGTTAGTCTTCAGTCTGATCCCCACTCCAAAGTCTCTCTCTGAAAGCATCTACTGCCACCTTCTGTACAATACAGAAAAAACAGGAAATATCCATTTTGTATGCCCACACATTGAACAGAACAATGGGTACCTCAATGCCCATTTTTAACCATTATCAGCATAGCTGGAAGTCCTCAGGTCCTGGAAACACAGATACACACAGAGGATGGATTCACACATTACACTAAGTCATAATAGGTTTTGGTACTATGAACCAAGCCACTGTGATTTATGAAAAATGTTTTATGGTTTAGCCCAATGAGAGAACCCAGCCAATAAACCCTTTTCAATAAACCATAATTAAAACAAAATGCAGTGTGTGCACCTAGCCAAGGCTTTTTTTCCTATCTGTATGCATGTGTGCACACACACACACACACAAACTGAGCAAGCAACCTTTCAAAGACCTCCAAGATTCTGCTGCAGGAGAGAGCGCACATTTATAGTAACCAAGCCAGTTCTTTTGGTACACGGATGTGGGGGGGGGGCGGAAACCTCTCCACAAATAAGTTTTTCCACATTTAGCAGTAAAAATACAATATTGACAATTAAAGTAACATTTTCTGCCCTTTAATGATACCTCCAACCTGCTGCCAAATAGCCTCCGGTAGTAGGGACGCCCTGAGAGATAACACTCATGTGAAGGGGTAGCATACTAATCAGAAACAAATATTGAACCAATGCATCGATGGCTCCACTCCCTGGCAGCTTAATGTCAGGGTAATGATTGTTCATAGCTGCCTTGAAACAGAGATTTCAGCATTCGTGGTTAGGGAATGAGGTTTGGATAAAATTGTTTCTTCTTACCCAGGAATCTGTCTGCTTCTCCCCCGGGAGTTCTTGCTGCTTCCATTTTGTCTACCAACAGCTGCAGCTGGAAGATGGCTTCTGACCCTTTTCGAGAAAAATCTCTTTATAAACTTCAAGGAACTAAAATGAGCAGAAACAGCAGCTGCTCCTAGGGAATTAGTTCAGACCTTGCTCAGTCACACAAGGGAGGTAATTTCCTGCCTCACCCCACAGGTAGTTGTGGTTGCAGCTACAGCAGAGCTGCAGAGACTAGAGGAAAACCGCAAGAGGCAAATGGCTGGCCCACCATGTGGTCACCAGTCATGGCAGAGCCGGGGTGGAGGGAGCAGTAGTGAGGAAGGAAGGAAGCTGTGTTTGAGAGCCTAGCCCTCTAACAGAATGTAGTTCCTCAAGTTAAAATGGGGAATAGTTGGCCCAATACATGCAAAGCAATGAAGCAATCGGCATTAAAGCAAATGCTGAATAGGCCTTTGCAAAAATATTTTTTATGGGTGGTGGGAAATCATTTTATTCTTCTGTTTGCAGCATTTTACACTCTTTCTTTTTCTTTGCCCAACGCTGACACCTTCCAGATGAATTGGGCTGGAACTCCCACTATTTGTAGCCAGCAGGTCCATGGTGGATGTGGGTTATAATCCCAACTTTTGGAGGACATGAGTTTGCTGTTTGGTAGTTATTCTTATTCTTTCTAAAGCATGTTAATTGAACTGCAGCACAATCATGTGCTGACAACACTTATTATGCCTTTGGCCCAAAACTACCTCAGCTTTGCAAATATTAAAGTAGTCTTTTCCCCCTTATTCCACCAGTATCCTATGGCAGCCTCAAGGTGTGTAAAATCTGATTGGCTTTCTTGCCCATAACTTTGGAGAAGAGTCAGGGCACTCTGCAGTAAGTAGAGACTGCAATGAGGGGACTTCCGGGGAAGACATGGCGACCTGAAGCAGGCTCTGCAACAAGCAGAGCTGACAACCTGGCAGAATGAAGAGCCTGGCTCTTCATAATTCTTCTCCAGACAAGAGGACTTGGGATCACCCACAAGTGCTCCAGACAGCTTCTTCTTGCGAGGAGACCGCAAGACAGCAGTCTCCAGCAAGTTTAATGCTCTGGGAGATGAGGAAGAGTCTTCTTGCTCAAACCATGGTCAGTGCCATCAAAAGGACACTGAGTTCTCATACTTACTTTTCTAATCACTTTTGGAAATTGCTTGTTAACTGCTTTCCAGCTATCAGGAAACTTTGGATCAACAAATTTTACAGCACACTGTGAATTTTCTTCAATCCTTAGCAAAAGAAGTTTTAAATACAAATTCAAGGACTTTTTTTCTGGAATAAACAGCAAAAGGGTGATAAAAACTTTAATTTTAGAAAGTTGCAAATGGACTAAGGGCCCAGATAAATTTGAAATAAGATTTTGGAATTAATTATAAAGAATCCTTCCTGTGGAAAACTGCTCTTGTTTTAAATTCTTTTTAAAAAACATAATAAGATAAGACTTTAAAAATTGGACACTAGAGGGAACTAGAAGGAACTAAAGATTACAATTAAAGGAGAAGAAACAGAATGAAGCAAAATATTTTAACATTGGACATATTGAAGGATATTTTTGAACAATGGACCTAGAAGTTAACTAAATGTCTGCCTCTATCGATAGGCTGTGTTTTATCTGAAAAGATTAAGACAGATTTGAAAGGGAATTTAAAAATGGCAGGCTACAAGAATGACATGGAAAAAGATGCTATACTGGACATACAAAAGAAACCATCTGATGTCTTAATAATTAAAAGGGATATACAAATAATGAACCAAGAGAGTGACTTGGATAATTTTCCTATATTAAATTTACAAAAGCTTGTTAAAGCTTTGAAGAATTTTGTGAGCAGAGGCAAAGAAAAAATAAAAAGAAATCAAGTTCTAGGACATTATTTGAAGGGACTAAAGATCAAGATTGTTAAAGTAAAAGGAAGGGATATAAAGTTGGGTTATCTGATCAAGGTTAATATAGATATGTTGTTATCTCTGGTAACGCTTAATGGACTTTTGCTGACATCAGGAGTGAAACGACAAGGTTGTATGGATTTGTTTATAGATAAGGGATGGGATATGGGAAGAAGAGATCATTTGTTGTATTTTAAGAGGTGATAAGTTACTAAATTTGTTTATACTTCTTGTGATGAAAGGAGAAGTCACTTCTTTAAATATTTCTTTTCTTTTTCTTTACTATATTCTTATTTTTCTCTTATTTTTCTTTCTTTTTCCTTAGTTTTTATTGTTGTAAATAAAAACTTTAATAAAATTACTATACAAAAATAGGGACAGCAAATTTTACACCAGTATGATCTTCTGCCAACTCAAGGATGGGTGGTAGCACTTGAGCTCAATAGTAAGGAAAAACTCCTAAAGAGGGAATCAAATAGATATTTCCTGGTAGTTCTGTAGGTTTCTATGGTTGACCTTAGGGCTGAAAAATGCATGTGATTGCATGCAAGTTTTGCTGAGGGTGGGGTTAGAGCCAAAAAATTTGGTGGATGAGGAAAATGTTGAGGAATGCACTACGATCAGGCTTGGTAGTGATGCTTCCTGGTACAAGATGGAAAAATATCACATCAGCTTTCACTTGCCTCTACCACCTCCAGTTCTCAGATCTGTTGCTTGTCTTCTTTTCAAAGTGTCTTTCTGCTTCTACAGGTCTTTTCCTTAAAATTCCTTCTTTGCTGGCTATCTTGTGTCCATATGTACTGGACTGAAACTCCTAACACCCCATGATAATGACTGATGGAATTTGTAGTGCTATGCATCTGGTGAATATCACATTAGACTTCACTTCAATTAACTTTATTTCAGAAGCCTATTCATTCTGCACTGCATTGTGTGGTTTACATTCCAAACTATTTTTGTGTTTGGTTCATAATCTGCTTTTTCATTCTTTCCTTTGTTTACTCCCTCTCCTCCCTGTTTTTTGAAAGCGCGTTTTTTACCTTTCCTGCTGCACTGACTGATTTTATATTGTGAATCCACATGAAAGGATTTTCTTTCCACAAGATTGGAAAGAATTGTAGTTAAAGTTCCCCACTTATGAAAAAAGTAAAAAAAAAAAATTATCAGGTTGGGTGAGAAAGGTAGAGAAATCATAGGGCTGGGCAAGACAAAGAACCCACTTCCACATACTTGCAAAGCTTTGTCAACTCATGCTGACAAAATTAGGAGATACAAGTTATCTTAACCAGTAGATCTTTGTGATTGAAGGGGTACGGTGGGGGTGGGGGGACAGGACTGAGGCAGGATTAAAGTCAGGGTTGGAAGGGGCCATTTAGGCTGTTAAACATGACAGATGGTTGGCCATCCTCTGCTTGAACATATCCAGAGAATGGGAGCCAACCACCTTTCTGGCTATCTGCTTCCACTGTTGAATGGTTGTTTTTTATTTTTTATTTTTTTCTTGCATTCAACTGGATTATTTCTGGTTGGCTTGAGGGTTTCAATCTTGCGTCTTTTTCAGCAAAATAGAAGGATCTGGATCAAACATCTCTAAAACCATACCCAGCTGGGCCTGTTTTAGGGCCTACTGTTAGCAAGAACAGCACCAGCAACTTTCCACAGGCGTAAGTAAGGAGTCCTGATAAAAAGTACCCCTGCCAACTACAGAGTTCCCTCATTCTGGTGAGAGGAGTCCCTCCGCCCTGCAGTGTAACTGATGCAAGGAGTGTGTGTGTGTGTGTGCGCGCAACAGAACTTCAATCACATTCCTTCATGTGATCCTTCAAACTCTTACAGCCATTTCCTATTCTAATGCCATTACTATTAGAGATCTAACACTTTCTTCTAGGACATTATTGTTACTTAGACTTCTTTCTCTACTCCTATTAGGATGAACACCACTTTGGCTCTGCTTTTAATCTGTGATATATATTTTTTTAATCCATTCAATCTTGTCTGATTCTCAGAGACTGTCTGGACAAGTCCCTGCAGTTTTCTTGGCAAGATTTTTGGAAGTGGTTTGCCATTGCTTCCTTCCTAAGGCTGAAAGAAAGTAACTGGCCCAAGGTCACCCAGCTGGCTTTGTGCCTATGGTTGGACTAGAAGTCAGGGTCTCCCAGTTTCTAACCTAATGCCTTAACCACTACACCAGACTGGCTCAAGGAGTATATATATTAACTCAAAACTAAGTAATGAGGATACTTGTAGCAGAAGACAGGGAAAGAAAAATCTAGGAATAATGAGGTAGTGTATAAATACTGCAGAATAAATGAATTCTCACACAACTCTAAGACGTGAAAATCACAGATAAAAATGTATTAGAGTCAATACCAAATGGTAGCTATTTTTAATTGAAATATGCATGTTGCTCATATCTTTTAATTTACTTGGAAACATGTATGTATGTATATTTAAATCTGTATTTTTAACATTTTCAAAATTTACAAAGAAAAGAAACAAAGATCTTTTACCTAGCAGGTTACCCATGAGTAAAGATTACCTTTGGGGAGCTTTAATCTCCTGAAATTTCCAGCATTTAATCAAAGGAAGATTGAAGCCAGTCCTGTACACCAGCAAAAGTTTGGAAAATTGCCTTTATTTCTTCTACTCCTTTAATCCCACAGATCACACACAGACATTCATACAAACTGGTCTGTATTTGCGGCTTTCTTCTTAGCTTTCTTCAGTTTTCAAACCTAAGATCTTTTTTACATAGTTCTGGACATTAACGTGTAGCTGTGAAGCAGTGGATAAAAACACCTCCACGGCCAATGCTTGAGCTGTTTCTGAGCCACTCATCATGGCCTGGTAGATGGGAAGGGTGTACTTCTGTTTTCCCTGAAATAAAACATAAAGTAACTTATTAACAAGCCAATAGCATCCTGCAATTTTTTCAGGAGGGTAGCAATTTTCTCCAAATCTTGTTGTAAGATATACTAGTCAACTAAACATTTCTTTTTCAGTTATAGAAGTTTTTAGTATACTGGCAGTATACTGGATTTTGTATCTAGGATCCAGACAAAACTGGGACTCTGGGCTTGAAAACTTGTAACTGCAAGTAGTAAGACAACAGCCTGTTGCTGGATAGAAATAGAAAAGAGATTCTTGCAAAGCTACAGCAACTTCATTAAAAGTTGCAATCAAAAGTATGTCTGCTGTCAAACGTATATATAACAATAGCCCCATTTAGACATATACTGGCTGGTCCTCCATGCATAACTGCAATCCAGGTAAAACAGAATTCCCAGCTATATGGTGGTGCATGTACCCAATAGGGCTGAACAACTAGGGCTATCTGACCCGGGCTGGAAAAATCTAGACACCAGATGGCAGCACTGCAATACTAAAAATGCTAATTCTGTGAGCCAAACTACAGGTACTCCTCCCTTAATAACTATTTGTTCAGTGACCTTTTGAAGTTACAACAGTGCTGAACAAATGGTAGTTACAGCCACTGCAGCCCCCCCCCACAGTCATGTGATCAGAATTTGGGTGCTTGGCAGCCTGCCCACATTTACAACCACAGCATGCACTTCAACTCCCCCTACCTGCCTACCTCTCCCTGACCTCTGCCCTTTGGGATGCCCTACACTCCACCGCCCCTGCCACCCTGCTTTCCACCCTGCACCCCCACCGTCCTGCACTCTGCCACACCTGCCACCCCCAGCTGCCCCTTGCTGTCGTCTTCCTCCCGCTGCTGACAAGGCACACCCAGCTGAGGCAGCTGCCGGCCCTTCACAATGCCTCATGAGGTGCTTGCAGAAGCATTGCAAAGGGCCAGCAGCTGCCTCAGCCGGGCATGCCTGGTCAGCAGCAGGAGGAGGACGATGGCAAGGGGCAGCTGGGGGCAGCAGGAGGAGGCAGTGAGGGCAGAGTGCGGGGCGGCCAAAAGGGCAGAGATGTGGGGAGACAGGAGGGTGGGGGGAGCTGAGGTGGAGGCGAGCACAGCAGGGTGGCCCAGCCTCATCTGCCGGAGCTTGCCAGTCCCAGCTAGGGAGGAGGCAGCATGACGGAGCCGGCAGTTCGCACGGGGCACAAGTGTGAGTTCCTTTCCTAAAGACTGCAACCGGGACTACTGGAACTGCCATTGCTAAGCAGTGCAGTCACATGATGTTTTGCCTAATGACCACTTCACTTAGCAATGGAAATTCCAGTCCCAATTAGGGCTGTTAGGCAAGGACTACCTGTAATGGCTGTCTGGATTTTTTCCAACCCAGATCTGATAGACCTATGAACAACATATCAAGCCTAACCCTCTTAATTTCCAACAAAGCATTGAAAAAAGTCAGTACTTTAGTGTTTCTAGGAACTATCCCCATGCAGCAATATCAAACACCAACCTGGCTGCGAAGAAAGTCTTTCACTTTATCAAACTCTGCTTCATGATTATTCTTGAGCACAATTTGGCACCAACGAAGACACAGCTCAGCATTCTGTGCTTTAGAGATCTTAGGATACAAGGCACTCATCTTCTCAATATGCCCTTAATATGGAAGGACAATGAAGGTAAGTTTTTCCTCAGGATAGAAATGTCCATGGCACTCTGGACAATGATACTCTTTCAATTACTTTTTTAATGGTCACTGTGCTTATCTTTCATGCATATTTGAGAAAGCACATGTCAGATTACCTGTTGCATATTAAGCACTCTCAGATTCCTGTTTCATTTTATCTCCGCAATATACTCAAGCTTTCTGTTTTTTCAAGCGCTCCTACTGTTTTTTCAAGTGCTACAAGATTTTTATATTTTTAATAACTAGCATGATTACCTGTTTGAAGGCTATTTTGTTTTATTTTTATAATGACTGTTAAAGGAAAGGCAAATTCCAAGATCTTTCTGTGCCTGAAAGCCTCTCATACCCATGCAATCGCTAGTTTCTGGAACTGCCAGCTTGCATCCCACTAGGTCAGCCTCCATAAAGCTTCCTTATAGAGCTGCGGTCACACCTTCAGTTTAGCGGAAGGTGTCTCACCATCTGGTAGAGGAGATTTCTGCAAGATATTATCTAGGAAATAGGCCAGCTGGTAGGCCTTCCATGCAGAGATATCTACTGCTCTAATTGCTTCCATGTCGTGGTCAGGAAATGCCCAGAGTTCTGCCAGTTTCTCAGCTGGCTTCATCAACAATTCTCCAGGCGAAAGATCAGGAAGGTACGGGGGCCAACCAGGTGTATTCAGCCATCGGTCAAACTCAAAGCCTGCCACAGGAACAAAGGGAAAGAAAAAAAAATCTCCTAGTTGGAATCTGTGTCAGTAATTAACAAAATTGCAACTAAAGATTTCAGTAACATAGTTCAATTTCTGAAGTATTTCATGTACATTATCCCAATGCTTCTTCCAATTGTGCCCAAGAGGCATATTTTTTACTAGCAGATGACAATTGAAAGTGAAAACAAATATGGTCATTCATGTCTCAGCAAGCATTCCACAATATCACCATTCCTTCTGTGATCCTCTGTCATGAAAGAACAGGCACATTGGTTCCAATCTTCAAACAAAGCAGAACTCTGTGATATAACTAGCATCTTCTCAACCATGAGACTGATTCAAACTCAAGTAGAAATTAAGCTAAGAGAAAAATTATCTTCACTGAGTGGGAAAAAGGTTATTTCAGTCAGTGCCAGAAAATCCAGAACCTCAACTAGAGAAGTGGTTCCTGAGTTACTACAGAATGGTTCATCTAATGAACAGTGATTCTTTCCACATCAAAAATGATACCACGGGACTTCTGGTGGGGACATGGTGGACTGAACAGCTGTGCCCACGGGCTCAGCGGGCAGAACTAACAACACGGCAGTTTTTTCAGGGTCTGGCAGATTTTTCCTGAAGCTCAGGAGTGTTTTTCCAGAAAAAGGAGAACACCTGGAATCACCCCATCTGTCCTCTGGACAGCTGCTTGCAGCCAGAAGATCGCAAACAGCATTTGCGCTCAACTGGTAAGAGCTAGCCAGGAGGCTGGGATGTCACCATTTCCAAGTCGCGCTGTAGCCTTAAAGAACACTAAGACCGGCCATCCCATTTCTAAATCACCCAATTTATATTTCTTTTAAGTATACATACCCTAAGAGAGCTTTCTACAGCAAGGAGAAGTGGTTCTCTTGGTATTTATTGTTATTTTGGGGATCAATTTTTTAAAAAGTTCTTTTTAAGTTTTGGACTTTGTTTTCCATCCAAATATTAAGGAGGACTGAGAGTAAATAATTGTCCCCCTGTTATTATTTTTCTACTAAATTTGAAGATATTAGCATTTTCCTACACGTTGAATGGGCTGTTTTGAATGTTCAGTTTTCTGCTTCTACTTTCCCTGGGGAACTGTCTGCATATCTAAACTTCGCTTATGTAAACATATTTCAGAATTCTTTCATATCTTTGACTTTCGCTGGTTAAGCTCCTAGGGGGCGCCATAATCTACTGCGTGAGACATGGAGGATTTTAAACAGACTTTCTCTGACTTCCAACAAGATTTTAAACAGATTCTTTCTGATTCCTACAAAGTTTTTATGCAAGGCATTCAGGACACTGTGGAAAATATGAGGTCTAAAATGTGACATTTGGTTGGGGATCTTGTGGATGAAACAGGAATTTAACAGCGACAGAAATGTCTCTTCTAAGAGTGGGATTGGGACTTCTGTTGAAATGCTGGATGAAGATCAGATAGTTGAGTTGAAGAAATTAAAGGCAGAGATCAAATTGCAAGCCATAAGTGAAACTGATCTTCTGATGGAACGCCATGGAAAAGAAGGGATTATTATGTATGGGAGGTCTCCTGAAGTGAAGTCTGAGTTTTTGAGGGGGACAGTTGGGCTGTTTGATTTTTTTAAGAAAAAAGATCTGTGCGTATTCTGGCGATATGTAAATGCTCTGGTTTTGTCAAGATTTAAGACTAAGAACCACGCTGAGATCAGATGCTTAGCTCTAGTGTTTATTGTTCTGCCCTATAGTACAGAATCCTGCTAAACTGACAAAGTATCAGCGATTCCTTCTAGAAAAGCTCAGAAAGTTAAGGCATTTCTGTTCAGGATTTCTTGAAAGAAAGCTGAAGAGAATCAGAACTACGCGTGCGCTTCTTCCCCTTGAGAGGGGCCCCTCCCTCTCCATCAGCAATGTCCACAACAGGTTTATTTTGAAGTGGGATAAGGGTTTAAGAATATTTATCTGGATTACTTTTAGGGTCTGTCTGATTTCATTTATCTTTAACCATTTGGATTAAGATTATTAAGGTATAATAAAAAATAATAAATGTCTGGTTTTGGGTTTAATATGATTAAGATTATTAAAATTGTTGTATGATCAAGTACAATAGCAGACAATTTATATGTTCTTTAGTTTGATCTTTATTATAGTAGACAGGAATGTATAGAATAGTAGTAGGAAGGAAATAATTAAATAAATGTTATCTTTGAGGGGGAAGTTGATTAGGAGGTTTATATATTTTTTCCTTTTAATATAAGGGGAGGGAGCAACTATATTTAGTGATTTTTATAATGTGCCAAAGGAATAATTTATAGAGATAATGTGATTTTGGTTTAATATAGAGAAAGGGATTGATTATGGAAAATTGTTGTATGCCCTTGCTATTAAAAGTTGCAAGTCACCTCTTTTTGTAATTTTGAAAAAATTTCTCTTGTGTTTCTACACTTTTTTAGTTTTTTCTTTTTTTTTCTTTGTATTTTTTGTTTTTCTGTAGCTTTTATCTTTGCTTGAAACTTAATAAAATTCTTATAAAAAAGAAGATACCACAGGTCTGCCTTGTTCCATGGGCTATATATCCTAGGGGCTATGCAACATATCAACAGCTGGATTCCATGTACTCACATATTCACATGAATCTATGTACATTGGCTTCTGACTTACACTCAAACTGAAATTAGCAAATCCTGAAGGAGAACTAGTTGTTTCCTGAAGATTAGGCTTCTTTTAAGAATAAATGGCATGCCATATTGGCCTAGACTGAATAATGACATCTTGATGTCTTGCTGTTTTAAAATTCTGGTCTATTTTCTATGGTCTAATTCAGACTAACGATAGATTCCATAAATAAATCTGCTTCTTGATGTCTTGTCTTTGGGCAAGATACATGCTTCATTACACAAATTCAAAATCTGTGCATTCTGTTTAAAAACATTCAAGGTGGCATTAAAAGCAAGCATGCTTAGCAGAGTGCCAATGGCCAGTTTTTTTTTTTAAATAACAGCATCTTTGAAAGGTGTATTTTTCCCTAGACAGAGGCAATGTAGGTTAGTTTAACATATTCCCTACCTACCATTTTGTTGATGCCACTTCCTTACCTGTTACTTTATTGCAAGAATAAACTTGAAGCAGAAAAAGAGAAGATCCAATGGGCACTTAAAAGCCCCTCCTCCCTAATGTTTCCTAATTAAACGTGTTTTCCCAGGCTATTTTAATTTAGAAAGAAATGGGCATTGGGGCTTTGTCTGCACACAGTGTGTACATTCCCTTAAGCATGCTCTCTTCAACCACCTTCCTCAAATGTGTAAGATTTCAATTCTCATAATTTCCAGCTTTGTGCAAGCACTTTGGGGAAGTTTTAAAACAAATATTTGTGAGAAACAGTGAGTGGGAAAGAACAAACTTTTAAAAACAACTTGTTAACTTCTTCTTAGGGCTAAGGACATATGTTAGATTTATCTGATTAAGAATGCTCCTGCCATCAGATATCAGAAACACTTAATATTTGGCACAGTGATAACGTTCTGGACTGCAAGCCTTCTATACATGGTGGTAGCAGAGCACTTGCAACGGTACATGTAATTTGCAGATATGAGATCAGTCCTTTATGCATCATGTCTGCAAATTATTCCTCTCTCCAGCCTTGGAATTGCTGCTGACAGAGCAGCAACTGTCTGACTTATTATAAGAACACTTTATAGGAGTGTTCACTACATGGATGCTGCTGAGTTCAGCAACATTGCCACAAGGCCTTTTTCCAGGAACCAAGGTAAGATGTTTTCCAACTGACTTTTTATTCTAACCTGTACTGCGGTCAGGCAGAAACTTTAAAGATAGCAGAGCCTTCGCTATTTTTAGCTTATGGGAACTAGCACACAATTTCCAATAAAAAAACAACCAGAGTGGGAGCAAAACAGTGAATAACTCAGCAGAATCGAGTTATTCTAGCAACTGGAGACAGGAAAACATGGAGCTAATTGATCTACAAAATGGTCCAGGAGGACTCTGGGGGGAATTGCTACCCAGAGAGTTAGGAAAAACAGAAATGTTCTGCTGCCTTATGGTAACTGAATGATTTTGTTATCTATAATGTCTTTGCTGACCTGGAATGGTGTCCACCCCTTGCTTCTTCAATTCTGGGAAATACTGCAAGTAGAAGTTGAGGGCATCATCTGCTGTGATGCTCTGAAATTTGAACTGGTTCACATAAGCCTGCCACAAAAAGAAATTGTCCTGAATTATGCTGCAATCTACTGGTTCATCTCTGGTCTTTCAGCTCTTTTTTATCAATGTCTCATAAATGTTCTTCGCATATAAGGCTCCCTTGCCAAATTCAGGCTCAGCTTACTTCTACCTCCTTGGTTGTAGCCTGAGAGCTACAGTATCAATCTCTGCTTTAAAAAAAAAAATTCCACATTTTTTCAATTCCCCAAACCTTGTAAATTTGAAAAGCCAACCTTCCATGTCATCTGGAAGACAGCCTTGCTTACTTAATTGGCTTACTATTTCTTAAAACCAACTGAAGGCTCCGTATATGTTATTCATGCAGCCAGCTAGAATGCCTTTCACTGGAGAAGCAGCACAAAAAAATTGCCCTACTCCTCTAGCATCTTTAACTTTGGTGACTTCTTGCTTCAATCCCAAGCAGTATTATAACAGCAAAATGAACTCTGATTTGCTTGGGATTGTACTAGCAGCAAACGCTTACTTTACTGAATGGCATGATGCAACCATGCTCCAAAAGCTGTTGGTTCACTGTCAGAGGTGAACTTAGATGGGTATGCTAGATCAGACTACAGGTCTGTGTATTCCAACATTCTCCTCACAGGGAGTGTGGGGGTGGGGGTGTTTGTAAAGAGATGCTTAAGGAATTCCTACCACAGAACATGACTGCTATAGCACTCACCTCCTCTTACCCATATTCCTCAGCAACTGATATTGAGCGGCAAATTGGCCCTGGGTTTGTCTAATCTCCTTTTAAAGCCATCAAATTGGTAGCCATCAATATGACTGCAAATTTCACAGTGAACAATGCCTTTTATCTCCCTTCGATAGGCCACCACACATTGTCATGACAAAAAGAGAGAAGTTTTCCTATTCTTTTTTCCAACACCATGCATAATTTTCTATACTTCCTTCATGTCCCTGGCACTATAATCATGTAGCTTCAACAAAACGTTCATCCTCTCTATTGTTCTGTATCTTTACCTGATCTACACTATTCCTGATCAGAATATATGGCATGATACAATGATCAGAACCATATGCAGCTTTCTAAACTTGAACGCAAAGCAGCATCCTCTGAAAATGCATAATGAGATGAGTGCAAAGCACAGACAAATTCCAGGCTAACATACAGTACCTGCAGAAAAGCATCAAACTTAGGCTGATCCCCCACAAGATGGGCAAGGTATGAGACAAAACAGTAACCCTTTTCATAAGGAGTTTCGTTATATGTGTCTTCAGGATCAACACCTGAAAGGGACAAATATACAAGCTGAAATTAGCAGAACCAATCAACTTGTTAATGCGGGAAGAGTAGCCTCACTGGAAATAATCAAACATAGAACTTCAGCATGGCAGGTTCTTAAGAATTACCTCTCATTTAACATTCCCACAACTGGTCCTCTTGGGAGCAAGATAGGTAAGAGACAAAGGGCTGCCTAGCTGCTGGAAGGACCAGCCACAAAGACCTACACTCCAGAGTTAACTGCTATGACTTCTGGGAATTCTGGGAGTTGAAGTCCACACATGTTAAAGTTGCCGGGTTCGAGAAACACTGCTTTAGATCAGTACAGACCTGGTTCAATTTGCACCCTGAGCTTGTTGAGAGGATGATCTTCCCCAACATTGTCCATGTGCTGACGAAGCAAAGCTCTCCCTGTAGCAGCTTCCAAAGAAGTATAAGCAGCACCTGATTTTAGGGGGAATCAACAGGAGCAACTCAGGTTATGAAGCCTCTGGCAGCAGCCAAGCAATAAAACCAGAACTGCCACTTTGGTGCTCTGGAATCAGCCGTCAACCACAGTCGTGAGATGGTCATTAGGAGAGCAGCACCAAAGCAACAGGGACACAAGAATGCACTGCTACAAATTTGCCAGGCAAGGCAAATCCTACTGGAAGTGCAATAAAAACAAGAGCACCCCACCCCCTTCTCTCAATGGCATATATTTAACCGTACACAAATTCAGCTTGTCACTCCTCAAGGGTGGAAGTCTAAAAGTTCACTGGGAGCATTTATGAGTACACTGTAGTCCTCTTAGGCAGCTGTATCACTTTGATACAGTTTGATAACATCCTCTTCGTAAACACTGGACACAGAACGTAGATATTCTGGGAGCTGCTAGCCAAACACATCTGGAGGCTGCCAGGATGGGGATGGCTTAACTCTGGGCATTGGTCATCAACCACTCACCATAGAGTACTGCAGAAATCCGCCTTTGGGCATACATGGTGAAGCCCTCGTTCAGCCAGAACTCCCCCCAATGGGCATTGGTGACCAGATTTCCAAACCAACTATGTGAGATTTCATGGATGATCACATCTGCCAGGGAACGATCGCCAGCCAACAGGCAGGGTGTCACAAAGGTGATACAGGGGTTTTCCATCCCCCCAAATGGGAAAGAAGGTGGCATAAACAGGACATCATATCTATCAAAAGCGAAAAGTGTTAGTCAGAAGACTATCTCTTGTTATGTGAATCATATTCTAATATGTTCCTACATACCACACTGCAACATTGAGTTTATTTCACCAATTTCAGCTAGCAGAATCCAGAAATAAAGTGAATGTATATCAGACTTCTCAGGCAATCCACCTTGCCTCAGCTCCTGATGGTTGCACCAGTCCCGTTCTCTTAACTGAGAAATGACTCTGCTGCCCTTTGGTAATCCTCCTCCTTCCCCAGCCAAAGTTCCCAGTGCACTCATCATAGATGTGCCCTGGGTTATTTGTCCAGTGATGCTGCACTGAGCATTTTTGGGCCAGAGCTTTACACTGAGGCAGGGCTGTGCAGCGTTTCAGATTCAAAGGCAAAAAGGTGCTTTGACATGCCTAAACTCCTTAAACAAAACACATACAGTATTTTCCGGGAATTGTGCTGCAACTAGGTGAGCATCCCTGTGAGATGTAAAGCTTCTTTTTGCCTTTGAAAAAAGACGGGCCAATGAATCAAGAAGTTTGATTCAAGAGATGGACGTACGGGGCATGCATCTTTTCCAACTTCATGTGCTCTAGATGTGTGTTGGGATGCTGGCTGAAATTCTTGCAGGTGCAGTTCCAACCCCTCTGGGTGCACCAGGAAGAGAAGACCACCTTACACAAAGTCAGGTCACAAAACTACGTACCTCAGGATTGCCTATACTGATGATCAGGATGTCAGACTGGTTTTTTCCCCCTAATCCTACTTGGGAAGAGCAGAGTTTAAACCTAACACCTTCTCCCATCAAAGCCTAGATTCTGTCACTCAGCTATGATTTCATCCTAGTGCGGCTGAGAACAGGGATGGGCAGTATTTTTTTCCACCAAGGACTACACAGCCCCCTCCCACTTCTTTCAGTCTCCAAGAGCCATGCGGAGCATGTGAATGACATCATAGCAGGGGGCAGGCACCACAAGTCTGAGGCCCAGAGTTTTTTGTTTTATTTTGCTTATTATGGGAGGGTTTTTTCTAAAGTAAAAGATGTTAAGCCTACATACACCTATTTTGCTAGTTACTTTGCTAAAAAAATCACTGCCATAAAATGTTGGCATGTTGCTCTCAGGTTTTGGCAGGCCCAATCTCGGAATACTCTAGGGCAGTATTTCTCAACCTTGGCCACTTTCAGATAGGTGGACTTCAACTCCCAGAATTCCCCAGCCAGCCTTGCTGGCCGGGAAGTCGACACACCTGAAAGTGGCCAAGGTTGAGAAACACTGCTCTAGGAGCTGCCCCAAAACCAGGCTGGGCAACACGTGGAGCCCTGGATTGCCCTTTTTTTTGGTGAAAAACAGGCAAGAATAGCTCTGCCTAAGTGTGTGCTTCTGTTTGGGAGGATGGGTGCTTTCCTGGGAATGCTTTCCTTTTTGAAACAGGTTCAGCAACAAAAGGGGTACCTTTCCCATATGTATGGACCAAAAATCTTCTCTCCTGCGGTAAGAAACTTTTCAATCACACCTTCGTACTCTTTCTTAGCGGCCTCAATCAGGCAGGGCTCAGCCCATACATGACTCCTGGGGAGAAAGCAAAAACGGCAGGATGGTCAGCCTAAGAGGTAAGAGAATATCCCTAGCTGTGTAAGCAGCGAGCCACAACACACATACTGACCTTTGTGCACACTTGGATGCCTATGGCAAGGTAGAGCATATTCTGTCCTGGACAAGGAGCAATGGAGCCATTCTAGCAGGGAGCAGGCCTATTTTAAAACAGTTCTCCTTTTTTACTGAAGATCTCCCACATAGAATAAATGTAAAAAATGCAACTAAATAGAAAATGTGTCAGAAATCTCAGGGGTCAGGCAGAAATATGCAAAGTGCAACAGGGCTTTTTGTTTAGAAAGAGACAAAGAGAATAACTGCTTATTCTTCTTAAATGCTGGCTGATAATATCCAGGGCCAGATGCAAATCTCAGTTTGTACACACATTCACTCATCGCTACCTCAGTTCCCAAACTGAGCAAAAAACAGACCTGTACTGAGTAATGCTGAAGGGCAAGATAGTACTGCTGTTGCCGCATGGCCCTGGGGAAAGATGTGGCTGCTTTAAACAGTGGCTGCAGTCAGGTGCTACATTTGTGCCTCTGCAAACTTTGCAACACCTTTTCAGAATCAAATCTGAAGAACCACCCAAACTGGTTAGAGAGGCATGGGGTAAGAAACCATTTTGAGAGACAGGGCCAGTGGGCGGAATAAGGACTTTCCCCTGTGCTCCACCACTGCCACCTGATTGTGGGAAGAGCTTTCCACCAATCCCAAGGGAAGCCAGATTGCAATTCCCTTCCTAGGATTCATCTGGAGAAGATTAGCCCTCTCCAGCAATCTTGGATTAAAATGACAGTTATCTTTGTAGCAGCCTGTTACCTTGGTCCCACTTCTGCTGAAACAATGTCCCCAACAACCAGGGCCACCAAATAGGAAGGGATGGGGTGAGGCATCTCGAAATGGAAAGTGTTCCCCTTCTGCTTCTCCCTGGTAATTGCACTCATCACAGCAGTGAAGCCTGCAGGGACCTAAGAAAAGAGAAAAGAAAAACTGGCTGAGTGGCAGAAAACAGCATACCTAGTCTTGCCTTGGGAAGAAGGATTAACCCCTTTCATTTTCCTCACAATCTAGATGGAAAGAAAGGGTGAGGACTATTTTCTGCAAAAGGAGAGAATATGCAAATGCTACTGAAGACATCTACACAGTGAAATGTCATTGTGCACGTGGCAGAATACATAGCAATGAGTACAATGCACAGGAGCTGACCTCCAGAAGGCCTCCATCTCTCAAAACCCAAACTCCTCTTTTTGGAAGGGAGCTTGCAACTGAAGATTCAAGAAGCAACAGTTATGCAAAAGAAAAGCGAAAACTGTGGTTGGGTGGAAAACTGTCTGGGTGAGTTCACACCTTCTTCAGGTTTTGAAGGCAAAGCTGATATCGGTTTATGGTCTATATCGTGGGAGACACATAATGGAGAATATCAGCACTGAAAAGTAACTATCACTCCAGTCTTGTTTGCTTGGTTTTGCCTTGTACAATGCCAGCTATTAGGACATATTCAAAGCAAAACAGGGTGAAACAAACCATAGGTTAATATGATGCATGACTTCAGGCTCTGAAAGCCCTGTGGACACCACCTTGAGGAAAGAAAAGCGAGATGGCATTTTTAAAAAATGTACAGCAATCTCTCCTGTAATGAATTCTAGGTTAAAGACACACTTAATTATGGAGTTTAAGCGTGCTCTGCTCCTGTGCAATTAAGGAACTCCTTACCTTTATAACAGCTGAATATGAACTTTTAACTGCAGGGGTGTCAAAGCAGGGGAAAACGGATCTATTCAGAACAGCCTGGCCTTGAGTGTACATGTAGGGCTTCTGTTTTCCTGCAGTCTGCTCGGGTATAAGCCAACATACCTGCCAGGAGACAAAAAAACAGCCTTCCATAAGCAATGGGAAGCTCTGAACATGAGCAGAGTATGTGTTCTTGACAGCTGGAGTGTGAAATTCTGGGAAAAGGGACCAGCTGAGCACAGGAAAGCCAGAGGTGTAAAGAAACAGCCTTCCCTTCTGGGCAGTTTGATAAGAATCCAGACAGGAAATCTGTAAAAGTGGGCACAGGATTAAACTGTCAGGCTCTCTTGATGCTACTCTGGTTTTCACCAACCTTAACAAAGAATGAACAGATCTTCATTAGGCCCAGCCACCCCTTTACCAAAGCAAAGATGATTTTAATATCACCCTCCACCTGATGCCAACAGTGAGCTGAGAAGTATTTGAGGGACTGCCTCTTCCTGATTACTTCTTCCCACCCCATCAGGCCTGGCAGAAGAGACTGCTAAGGAACTTTGTTTTGTGAGGCCTTTTCTGCTGTGGCGCCCACCTTGTGGAACATCATCCACCCCTGAGGTGACACTGGCCCCCTCGATGTCCTTCCAGAAGTCCCTTAAAATCTGGTTAAGTCAACAGGCTTGGGGGTCTCATGGAAATGGGGTAACTGTATTGTCTGTAACATTTATACTTTCCCTATCCTTTAGTTTTTTTTATATAATAATAATAATATTTATGTTTTAATTTTAGAGTATTCTTGCGATTACTGTTTTTTATGGCTTTATTGTATGCTGCTGAGTCATGTTTCTGTAAATTGGGTGGTATATAAATATGATAAATAAATGAATTTTTCAAATATGAAAGTCAGATGAAAACTAAAATTGTCCAGGCTCATCTGCGTTTAGAGGTAAACATTCTTCACATACCCAAATCTTTTAGCTGTGCAACCCAAATCTTCAGCTTTCCAGAACTGCTGCTGTGAATTATTTCTGAAGGAATTGATCACCTGGTCTTGGGCTCACGTGATGTTCAACTTATTTCCACAAAGTATATTAATGCAAATCAATATTACAAAGACTGGAGATGTTGGGATTAAGGAAAGCTAAGGAAAGGAGATTTTTTTTCCCCCTTTCTTACACATGGGTTAATCTGTAATGCTGCTGTAACTGGTTTTATTTAAAAATGAAACATTTATCAGTATGAGCTTTGCCCAAACAACAAACTCTGTTTTGTTCTAATGTTTGCAACAGTAAGGAATGTGGCCTCAAAATTATCAAATAAAGTATAAATGCAGTGATTGGGGATGGGAGGAGACATAAGAACAGAAGCTGTGCCCTGCTGGATCGGACCCCCGGCCCATCTACACCAGCAGTCTGTTCTCACAGTGGCCAACAAGCTGCACAAGGAAGCCCAACAGTTTCCCAGCAGATGGCCTTCAGAGGCAGTCCCACTGCCATCAAGGCTAATAGCCACTGATCCCCATGGCTTCCCTGAATTGTTCCAACCCTTTTTTGAAGCCAGCCAAGCTGGTAGTCAGCACATCTCATGGTAGCAAATTCCAAAGTTTAATTATGCATTGTGTAAAGCTAGATAGCACAAATCTCATTTATGGGAGTCAATTCCATATGAATTGCATCATGTGAATGACAGTAGAGATATGGATGCCAATTTGGTCACACATACACCATCAGGAAGCGGTCAATTTTAGGGAAACAAAATATTTTGCTTGGGGAACACAGCTTTTCATCAACCTTTGCAAGGAAGCCTTTCTGTTGGAGGGTCCACCTCAATTCAAGCCTACAAACCATCTTTGACACAAACCTCTTCCAATCCCCAAATCCACATCACCTATCGCTCCTGATTAATGGGTGTTTGGGGATTATACCATAAATGCTTATATCATCATTTCTCAGGGGGAGAAACAGCCAGCTGATACAAAATCCAATCTACAGCAGCCCTGCATTGGGATTTTAATTTACAGAAATTTCCAAGGCTTTGCTGGCTGGTAAATCCAGGAACTGTGGTCTAAACACATCTGGAGGGCACCAGATTAGGGAAGGAATCTTTATTTTTAAAGGAACACAGTCAGTACAGATTAAGTCAGCCAACACAGGGTAACTTTACAGACATCTGTATTGTGGTCCCACTTTATTTACAGGAACTGCACTGCTCTGGGCCATTTCAATCTTTGCTTTGGAGTTTTCCCTAAATAGGACAGGAAATGCCAAACCTGTTTTGCCCCCAGCAAAAAAGGAAGAGGTAGAAGTTACAGAAGAAGATCAGGGAAGCCTGCCTTCCATACCCACAGCCTTAGCTTTTGCTGCAGCTCTAGTTCGCTCCTCCTCCCCATGAGTTGGACTACAGCCCCTATCATTCCCGGCCAGTGTGTCAAAGGGAGGAAGAAAATGGCAGCTAGGAAAGCACCAGATGAGAGAGCGCTGAACCAGATCAAGGGAAGTGATGGCCTCACCACATGCTGATGCTGATCCACAAAGAGATGAGAACTACAAGCGGTTTGTACTGCCTCTCTCCCTTGTTTGGCAAACAACCCAAACACTATACATGCCATCATCAGGGTCAATGGTGTGATGATGGCACTATAGGAAGGTCAAGGTAATGGTCTCCCTTGAGCTGAGCTGGGCTTCTAGTGACTACACAGGAATCCCCATATTATTTTCTTGGCAGCAGTACAGGAGTTGTTTGCCTCCTTCCAAGATGACTTTGGACTCTGTTCTAGTCTACAATTCTGGGATTTCTTGGTGGTCTCCCATCCATGTACTAATCAAGTCTGAGCATGCTTATTTTTTTCAGCCAAAGTCAACTAGGTGTTGCCATCTATTATTTCATAATAGCAAGGGAGGATGGCATATTTAAGCTTAAGAATTATCCCCCAGTTTGTCTAATAAGTTGAAAACACTATACCCTGGGCAGTTACGGTGGCACTCCTAAGCACGTACAGAGTGCCTTCTTTCACTATGGAGCCATCATGCAGCCACTATAAGGGCAAGGATGAGCCTTGCTCACTAGAGAAGTGAAGGAGCGGGACGAAAATGGGGGTGGGGGGCAGAACACCAACCCATTGCCAGGTCGGGCCGCCCCTCCCTCAGCCACTCACCCCGGGACCCCCTCCCGCTCGGTAGGCGATCTCCAGCACCACCGCGTCACCGCAGATCAGAGGTTCAGGCAGGGTGACGTGCAGCGCGGAGCCGTAACTGGCGAACGGACGGTTCTGGAAAGAGACGGGGCGTAGGGCGCCCGGCTCTTGGCCTTTTTCTTCCTCGTGGCGTCGGCTCCTCGGCGGTGCGAGACCGGCGCTTTCCACCTCCACGCTGGGATGCGAGTCCAGGATGATCTCGCTCACATGATCCCGCAAGCACGTCAACTCCAGCCTCACCGAGCCTCGCAAACGCCCGGAACCCGCTGGCCCGAAGTCGACGCGCAGAGCCAAGTGCAGATGCCGCAGCCGGAAGGAGTCGGCGCTGCAGGCACTCGCTGTGTCCCGGCCCGCCATGGCGAGTGGAATCCAGAGGCCCGCAGCGGCAGCGGCGGCAGCAGCAGCGGCGGCGGTGGAGGCGTGCCGGTGGGGGGTGGCTGAAGGGTGGGACGCTGCCAGGGCTCGGCCCACGGGGAGGAGCCAGCAGGAGCGCCCCAAAGCGTGGAGCGGATTGCTGAGGTGGATTTTTGTTTTGTAAGTCTGTGACGCTCCGGCTTTTAAGTGGCAACAACAGTGGCATCTGAATGCTGTACAAGAGAGCACCTAGGGCTGCAAGCCGTCTCCTGCTTGCAAAAATTGTTGTAATTATTAGACTATCAGATTAACACGGTTTCGCAACCTTGGCAACTTTAAGATGTTTGGAGTTGAACTCCCAGAATTCTCCAGCTAGCCGTTCCTGGCTGGGGAATTCTGGGAGTTGAAGTCCACACATCTTAAAGTTGCCAAGGTTGAACCCTGGACTAGAAGTTCAAGTGCTATCTCTTAGGTCAGCCTACTTCACAGACTTGTTGGGAGAGTAAAATGATAGGACAGGAAAACCCTGTCACGTGTCCTTTTGAACTCTTTGAAAGCAGTCTATAAAGGTGGTACAATAATGTCATGCTTTCTGAGTCAGTATTCCTTGTGTGGAAAGACTTGGAGTTGTTTAACTTTTTATTTTACTGTTTACTTATAATTTATTTTATCCTGCATCATCAGAAAGGTAATTCCAAAATTGCTGGGCAAATGTTAGAAGTGCTAATTGATAAATGCTTCAAATAAAGACTCCATATTATTTGTCCGTCATTTGCATGAGATACTCAGTATGTTGGTTTATTTTTTATCCCCCCTTTTCCCAAGCCAACTTATGTTTCTCTTCATTTTATCCCAGCAGCAACCAAGTGAACAGGTAACTTGGGCTGACAGTGAGTGGCCCCAAGACCTCCAGTAATATCCATGCTGAGGGAGATAGATTTCACTCTGGGTGGGTCTCCCTGGTCCCTGAGATTTGTGATTTGTTTCCATTTTGTCAAATAACCTACCTTGACACCAAGGTAGCATATAAAAAGATTTCATTCAGTTGTTTTGCCATCTCATTATTTTTTATTATTATTATTATTTGTATGCCTCCCAACTCAATTACTGTGGGCTGCTCACAACAAAGAAATTACAATAAAATCAATAAAACAAAAAATTAAGATAAAAGATGGCAAGTGCGATGAGGTGAGTATTCTTCATTTTAGTACCCCTCAAGTCAATGTTTTGATTCCGCTATATTTTTAAAAAAATGTCCTATTATTAATGTAATTATTAATACACCTCATAATTTGTTTTTGCATCCCCTTATCTGTTTGTGTTATTTTGTGCAAGTTTCTTCCTTTCAATTTGCATTCCTTGAGCAAAAGTTCCACTTCTTCCTTGACAACCTCTTCTCTAATAGCTTTTTTAATGTGGCTTGTTAACTTTGCTAGTAATCTCTCATAAAATTGCTAGTATTTGTTCGTTTGCTCGATTTGTAAGACTGTCCACTCATCAACAATTCTGGGAGGTATTCAGATTGAAAACAATAAGAGTAAAAAGCACAAAACACCAATAGCAAACAATTCCAATAGGGAGGCAAATAACCTCCATACATCACAGTTACAATGCAGTTAGTGGAATCACACCCCATCTTCAATCCAGCCTGTGTGATGGAGTTTTTGACCTATAGTAGGCATTCTACCTGAGTTTTAATTACAGTACTGAAGTTCTAGAAGGAAATATCCCTATTGACTTTCAACTATCTTTTACAAAAAGTTTCTTCCTTTGAAGTAAAATGTGATTATACTGAACTTTCTCAACAATTCTTCTCTTAATGTAAATTAAATTACAGTAAAACTTGATAGCATTGTGGTTAGTGTTTTCAGCCAGTGTGGACTTCTGTCATGCATGAAGTTTTTAGGATTAAATCCAGTTTTTTCCCCTCTAGTTTTCCAAGCTTCAGCAAAGGATTGTTACCTTGTCGTGGTGCTGGAGCTTGAGCACCTCAATGATGCCATGAGCTAAACCGTGAAGGGCCACCCAAGACGGGAAGGTCATGACAGAGAGGTCAGACTAAATGCGATCCCTGGGGAAGGTAATGGCAACCCACCCCAGTATTCTTGCCGTGAAAACTAAATGGATCAGTACAACCAGAGATATGTTGGTATACCATCGGAGATGAGACCCCCAGGTCGGAAGATGGTCAAAATGCTACTGGGGAGAAACAGAGGATGAGTTCAACTAGCCCCAGACGTGATGACGCAGCTAGCTCAAAGCCGAAAGGACGGCTAGCAGCCGACGGTGCTGGTGGTGAACGGCGAATCCGATGTTCTAAGGATCAACACACCATTGGAACCTGGAATGTAAGATCTATGAGCCAGGGCAATTGGATGTGGTTATTGGTGAGATGTCAAGATTAAAGATAGACATTTTGGGCGTCAGTGAACTGAAATGGACTGGAATGGGCCACTTCACATCAAATGACCACCAGATCTACTACTGTGGACAAGAGGACCACAGAAGAAATGGAGTAGCCTTCATAATTAATAGTAAAGTGGCTAAAGCAGTGCTTGGATACAATCCAAAAAACGACAGAATGATCTCAATTCGAATTCAAGGCAAGCCATCTAACACCACAGTGATCCAAATATACGCCCCAACCACAAATGCTGAAGAAGCTGAAATAGAGCAGTTCTATGAGGATCTGCAGCACCTACTGGACAACACGCCTAAAAGAGATGTTATTTTCATCACAGGAGACTGGAATGCTAAGGTGGGCAGTCAAATGACACCTGGAATTACAGGTAAGTATGGCCTGGGAGAACAAAAGGAAGCAGGACATAGGCTGATAGAATTTTGCCAAGACAACTCACTCTGCATAACAAACACTCTCTTCCAACAACCTAAGAGATAGCTTTATACATGGACTTCCCCAGATGGACAACACCGAAATCAGATTGACTACATCCTTTGCAGCCAAAGGTGGTGGACATCTGTACAGTCGGTAAAAACAAGACCTGGAGCTGACTGTAGTTCAGATCACGAACTTCTTCTTGCACAATTTAGGATCAGACTAAAGAGATTAGGGAAGACCCACAGATCAGCTAGATATGAGCTCACTAATATTCCTAAGGAATATGCAATGGAGGTGAAGAATAGATTTAAGGGACTGGACTTAGTAGATAGGGTCCCGGAAGAACTCTGGACAGAAGTTCACAGCATTGTTCAGGAGGCGGCAACAAAATACATCCCAAAGAAAGAGAAAACCAAGAAGGCAAAATGACTGTCTGCTGAGACACTAGAAGTAGCCCAAGAAAGAAGGAAAGCAAAAGGCAACAGTGATAGGGGGAGATATGCTGAATTAAATGCAAAATTCCAGAGGTTAGCCAGAAGAGATAAGGAATTATTTTTAAACAAGCAATGCGCGGAAGTGGAAGAAGACAATAGAATAGGAAGGACAAGAGACCTCTTCCAGAAAATTAGAAACATTGGAGGTAAATTCCAGGCCAAAATGGGTATGATCAAAAACAAAGATGGCAAGGACCTAACAGAAGAAGAAGAGATCAAGAAAAGGTGGCAAGAATATACAGAAGACCTGTATAGGTAGGATAACAATATTGGGGATAGCTTTGACGGTGTGGTCAGTGAGCTAGAGCCAGACATCCTGAAGAGTGAGGTTGAGTGGGCCTTAAGAAGCATTGTGTCATGTTCCCCATTGCAAGGCATCCATGCATCACAACGGGGAACATGCCTTTCAGGAAGGAGGAAGGGATAACCCTAATCCCTTAAGCACTCAAACACTAAAAGCAATTACAAGGACAAAGGAAGCACACCTTTGCCTGGACCGGAGGACCCATCAACAGATCGGCAGAACTTCCACACATTACCCCGGGGGACGCACCTGCACCGGACAAGGAGAGAAGACAGAAGAGACCGGCAGTGATCACCCTAATCGCCCATCAACAGACCAGTATCGTTTCCAGATCGCCCATCAAGGATCCGGATCCAGCCTGTGGGACAATGGGGGGTGGAGGTGGACAAGGTCCGCCACGCAGGTATATACGGGGTACCCCGCAACCACGCCCACATTCCCGTCTTTTTGTGTGCGTGCACTCTGTACTCAAACGGAAATCCTTAGCCCCGTCTAAGTGAGTCCGCGCCTTATTGGGAAACGCACCCATTACATAAAGACGGGAATCGAAAAAAAAAATTTCCGCCAGCACCAATCCAGATCTGATCTGTGAGGGACCCGAGTTGGCGATGAACAGAATCAACCGACAGAGCGGCGGCAACCCAAGGACCGGCGACAGGTCACCCGGCTCCACAGAACGAGCGATCAAAGGACCCATACACCCCGACACCGCGAAGTCCGGGTAGGTTCGGGATCGAGCTCGGAGGAGGAGACCGGGAGGAGCGGGACTCTCAAAGCCACGAGAGAGTTGCAAGGCGAGTGGGTCACCCTGGATGAGACGGCGGGATCCCTGCCCGGAGCGTTCGGGCTGTCGAAAGAGGCGAGAGAGCACCGGCTCACGACAACCCCAGGAGCTGAGGGAAGGCGGCGGAGCGGATGGCCCGCAGACGGCTCCCAAGATGATGAGCGGCTCAGCACGGTGGAATCGAGGCTGGAGTCGATAGAGCAGCTGCTCCTGAGGTTGGCGATCGGGTGGGAAGCCTGAGGGAGAGGGGAGCCGGGACCAGGCTCCAGAGGTGTGTCACCCCCCCCCCAACCTCCCAGACGAGACATCTGGGGCGGGGACGGAGGTGGCAAGAAGAGGACGCGGAACCAGGCAGAGGTTTTCATGAGCTGAACAGGGGGACGTCTCCCCCCCCCATCCCAGAAACGCAACGTCGGGGTCGAGGTTGGAGCAGGCACGAGACAGGAGCAACGCCATCCGGAACCTGGCTGAGGGAATCCCCACCGAGAGAATGGAGAACCCCAGCAACCCGGGAGGTGCCAAGATGCCCAGAGGTGAGGTGGAACCCACCGGGAGTGGGTGTCAAAGACCTCGGGGTCAAGTTTGACGGAGACCCGACCACGCTGTCTTTCTTCATCACAAACACAAAAAATTACATAAAGGAATATGGACAATATTTCCGGACCGAAAAAGGCAAAATCAACGCCATAGCAAACAAACTAAGAGGGAGGGCAGCTGATTGGTACGTACAGCTGTGCCAAGCAGGGGCTCCAGAACTCGATCACGACGAGTTCATATGGGCGCTCGACCTACATTTTAGAGATCCCCTTGAACAGGACAGAGCAAAAAGAGCCCTAAGGGGAATTAGCCAGGGGCAACGTTCTGTGGCAGACTATGCCATGGAATTCCAAGCCCTGGCTGGAAAGGTGGAGGACTGGTCACAATCAACCCTGATCGAGCGTTTCAAGGAAGGTCTGGACCTGAACGTCTTGAGGTGGGCGTTATGCAGGGACGACCCTAACACTCTCATTGAGTGGATACGGCTAGCCGGCAGGGCGGAAAATGCCCAAGAAACGTTCCTGCAAGCAAAGCGGACAGCCATGCAAATGACACGGGGACCCCGAGCTGCGGTCGGACTGGCGAGACCAGCACCCCAATCCTGGAAGGAGGAGAGGGAGAGGCGATTCGCCAAGGGGCAGTGCCTCCGTTGCGGGAAGTAAGGGCATAAAGCCGCATCCTGCCCAAACGCTAAAACAAATGACAGCAGACCGAGGAAACCACCGGGTAAACCACCAACACCGCCCAAAAAGATGCCAGCGGCTACTGGGGAGGTCGGACTGAAATCTTTACCCTACCCCATGGAAGAGTCAGAGAGCGACGACGACGAGCCGGTGGGAAACACCAACCACCTGCCCTAAGAAGCGCCAGGGGGCAGGTGAAGGATCAAGAAGGGCGCAGCAACAGCTGGGTGAGTGAAAACTGCCCCACCTTGTATGTCAAGGTTGAACTGAAATCACAGCTGAAGTCCATCAAAATCTGGGCCCTGATCGACTCGGGCTGCTCCAGGTGCTTAATGCACCCGGACCTGGCGGCTGATTTAAAGCTCCGCCGCTATCCACTTCAGCACCATATAGTATTCACCCAATTGGACGGATCAGCGGCGGGAGGGGGCCCGGTCACCCAATACACCGACGAAGTGGCGCTGCAGCTCGGCAGCCACCGGGAAAGCCTGCAATTTATCCTGGCACCAGTGGGCCAACCCTTAATAATCCTGGGTATCCCATGGTTGGTGCAACGGAACCCACACATCAATTGGCAGACCAGGACAATCACCTTCCCAGATGGCTCCTACCAAGCGCCTACAGGGGATGAGGTCCCCCGTGCTGCGGTGGGGAGGGCAGTGTCCACAACAATGCATCTGGAAGCAGCGGGCCTGGCAGGTTTGCCAGACAGGTACGCGGAGTTCGCGGAAGTGTTCGGGGAGAAAGAGGCGGACAAACTCCCCCCCCCACAGAAAAACGGACTGCACAATAGAACTGGTTCCCAATACACCCTTACCGAAGCCCAAAATCTATGCAATGACCCAGAAGGAGCTGGCAGCATTGCGGGAATTCGTGGACAAAAACCTAGCACGCGGCTTCATTGAACCCGCTAACTCAGCAGTCAGAGCCCCAGTCCTTTTCAGGGAAAAAAAGGATGGGACATTGAGGCTTTGTACGGACTACCGCGGCTTGAATGCCGCGTCCATATCAAACAAATACCCCTTACCCCTCATCAAGGACATCCTAGCACACCTCTCCAAAGGCAAAATATTTTCCAAACTGGACTTGCGGAAGGCTTATTTCCATATACGGATACGGGAGGGGGACGAATGGAAGATGGCTTTTAATTGCCCCCTGGGGTCGTTTCAATATAAGGTGTTACCATTTGGTCTGGCGGGGGCACCAGGAGTATTTATGCAACTTATTAACGAGGTCTTGCACGACCACTTGTTCAAGGGGGTCCTCGTCTACTTAGATGACGTGCTAATATACTCAGAAACGGAAGAGGAGCACGAACACTTGGTTAAGCAAGTGCTCAGGAAACTCCGCAAAGCAGAGCTATTTGCCAAGCTCTCTAAGTGCGAGTTTCATAAATCACAAATTGACTACCTGGGTTACAGAATCTCAGCGAGGGGCATCGAGATGGACCCAAGTAAGGTCCAAGCCATCCTGGCATGGGAGCGCCCACGCACGAGGAGGCAACTAGAAAGTTTCCTCGGTTTTACGAATTTTTACAGGGGTTTTATCCAGGGACTGGCAGAAATTGTGCTACCTCTAACCAACCTACTACATACAAAGGGCTTAGGGGACACGCGAAAGTCACGGAACCCAGGAGCGCTCCTGAACTGGACGGCTGACTGTCAAAAGGCTTTTGAGCACCTCAAAAGCCTCTTTACAGCAGAGCCAGTACTACAACACCCCGTCCCCACCAAGCCTTTCGTGGTACAAGTAGACGCTTCTGATTTTTCCATTGGGGCACTCCTGCTTCAGCGGGATTCTGACAATAAGCTGAAACCCTGCGCGTACCTTTCCCGCAAGTTCTCAGAAACAGAACGGAGATGGCACATGTGGGAAAAGGAGGCGTTCGCTGTCAAAGCCGCCCTAGAGGCATGGCGGCACCTCCTGGAAGGGGCCACCTGCCCCTTTGAGGTCTGGACAGACCACAAAAACCTAGAAGCTCTCAGCACGCCAAAATGCCTCAGCCCCAAACAGGTTCACTGGGCACAGTTTTTCAGCCGATTTGACTTTAAGCTTAAATTCATACTGGGGAGGAAGAATTTCCTGGCCAACACTCTCTCCAGGCGGCCCCAGGATGCCAGTCAGGCATCCGACATTGTAGGTACTGTGTGGACCGACACACAGCTGGGTTGCCAAGCCGTTACATGCAGCCAAACCGGGACACAGCGCACCCCAGCACAGCCACCCACAGAGGGAGGGAAACGCAGGTCAATTTCACCTAGCTTGCAACAACAGTTCGCCCAAGCCCTCAAAACGGATACATGGTTGCAAACCAACCAACACAATGTATCTTTCACAAATGGTCTGGCTTGGAAACAGAATAACTTGTACGTGCCAGAGCGATTGCGAGCGGAAGTTTTAAGCCGCTCACACGACAAAACAGCTGGGCACTTTGGGTTTGTAAAAACACTGCATCTAGTCAGACGACAATTCTGGTGGCCCACTCTTAGGAGGGATGTAAAGGAATATGTCGCTGCTTGCCCCACATGTGCCATGGCCAAACGAAAAGTGGGGAAGCCCCAGGGACTGTTGCAGCTGGTAGCGAGCCCCTCCCGCCCTTGGGAAGAAATCTCGATGGACTTTATTGTGGACTTGCCACCCAGTCAGAGAAAAACGGTTATCTGGGTGGTAAAAGACTATTTCTCCAAACAGGCACACTTCATACCCTGCGCCTCCATTCCCTCCGCGCAACAGCTGGCACACCTCTTTTTAAACCGCATCTATAAATTTCACGGTGCCCCCTCCCGTTTGGTGACGGATAGGGACACACAATTTACTTCCAAATTCCGGAAGGCATTTTTAAAATTAATTGGAACAAAGCAAGCACTGTCCACGGCTTGGCACCCCCACACAGATGGCTCTACGGAGATTCTTAACTCCACCCTGGAGCAATTCCTATGCTCATTTATAAATTATCAACAGGACGACTGGGTAGACCTGCTACCCTTTGCCGAGGTGGCCTACAACAATGCAGTGCACCAGAGCACGGGTCACACCCCATTCAAGGTAGTATATGGTAGAGACTTTGTTCTGATCCCGGAACTGCCCCAGCCAGACACCCTGCCCTGTTCCCCAGATGACTGGGCGGCGCAACTGGCCACGGTTTGGCCCATCATCCAGCTGGCTCTCTCAGTCGCTCAAGCAACATACAAAAACTTCGCGGACAACCACAGGGCAGCCAAACTTCAAAGTGGGAGATAGGGTCTACCTCTCCACTAAGTTCATCAAGTCTCCGCAGCCCTCGAAGAAACTGGCACCCAAATTCATTGGTCCGTTCTCAATCATAGAAATTATCAACCCAGTGACTTTCAAGTTGGAGCTACCACACAACTTGAGACGCATACACCCAGTGTTCCATTGTGCCCTACTAAAACCGGTCACCCTTTCAAAGTGGCACAACGAACCCCCCCCCCGCCCCCGCCCATCATGATAGATGGACAACATTTCGAAATTAAGGCGGTACTAGACTCCAGAAGGCTAAGGGGCACTCTACAGTACCTCGTCCGATGGAAACATTTCCCCCACCCTGAGTGGGTGCAAGCGCAAGAGGTCTCAGCACAGCAGCTTGTCAAACGCTTCCACGAAGCATACCCTGACAAACCGGCACCATAGAGTTTTCTTGGGGGGGCAGTATGTCATGTTCCCCGTTGCAAGGCATCCATGCATCACAACGGGGAACATGCCTTTCAGGAAGGAGGAGGGGATAACCCTAATCCCTTAAGCACTCAAACACTAAAAGCAATTACAAGGACAAAGGAAGCACACCTTTGCCCGGACCGGAGGACCCATCAACAGATCGGCAGAACTTCCACACATTACCCCGGGGGACGCACCTGCACCGGACAAGGAGAGAAGACAGAAGAGACCGGCAGTGATCACCCTAATCGCCCATCAACAGACCAGTATCGTTTCCAGATCGCCCATCAAGGATCCGGATCCAGCCTGTGGGACAATGGGGGGTGGAGGTGGACAAGGTCCGCCACGCAGGTATATACGGGGTACCCCACAACCACGCCCACATTCCCGTCTTTTTGCGTGCGTGCACTCTGTACTCAATAAACGGAAATCCTTAACCCCGTCTAAGTGAGTCCGCGCCTTATTGGGAAACGAGGCACCCGTTACACATTGCTAATAACAAGGCAGCAGGAGACGATGGCATCCCAGCTGAACTGTTCAAAATCTTGCAAGATGATGCTGTCAAGGTAATGCATGCTATATGCCAGCAAATTTGGAAAACACAAGAATGGCCATCAGATTGGAAAAAATCAACTTATATCCCCATACCAAAAAAGGGGAACACTAAAGAATGTTCAAACTATCGAACAGTGGCACTCATTTCACATGCCAGTAAGATAATGCTCAAGATCCTGCAAGGTAGACTTCAGCAGTTCATGGAGCAAGAATTGCCAGGTGTACAAGCTGGCTTTAGAAAAGGCAGAGGAACTAGAGACCAAATTGCCAATATCCGCTGGATAATGGAAAAAGCCAGGGAGTTTCAGAAAAACATCTACTTCTGTTTTATTGACTATTCTAAAGCCTTTGACTGTGTGGACCATAACAAATTGTGGCAAGTTCTTAGTGGTATGGGGATACCAAGTCATCTTGTATGCCTCCTGAAGAATCTGTATAACGACCAAGTAGCAACAGTAAGAACAGACCACGGAACAACAGACTGGTTTAAGATTGGGAAAGGAGTACGGCAGGGCTGTATACTCTCACCCTACCTATTCAACTTGTATGCAGAACACATCATGCGACAAGCTGGGCTTGAGGAATCCAAGGCTGGAGTTAAAAATCTCTGGAAGAAACATTAACAATCTCAGATATGCAGATGATATCACTTTGATGGCTGAAAGCAAAGAGGAACTGAGGAGCCTTATGATGAAGGTGAAAGAAGAAAGTGCAAAAGCTGGCTTGCAGCTAAACCTCAAAAAAATCAAGATTATGGCAACCAGCTTGATTGATAACTGGTAAATAGAGGGAGAAAATGTAGAAGCAGTGAAAGACTTTGTATTCCTAGGTGCAAAGATTACTGCAGATGCTGACTGCAGTCAGGAAATCAGAAGACGCTTAATCCTTGGGAGAAGAGCAATGACAAATCTCGATCAAATAGTTAAGAGCAGAGACATCACACTGACAACAAAGGCCCGCATAGTTAAAGCAATGGTGTTCCCCGTAGTAACATATGGCTGCGAGAGCTGGACCATAAGGAAGGCTGAGAGAAGGAAGATCGATGCTTTGCAACTGTGGTGTTGGAGGAAAATTCTGAGAGTGCCTTGGACTGCAAGAAGATCAAACCAGTCCATCCTCCAGGAAATAAAGCCAGACTGCTCACTTGAGGGAATGATATTAAAGGCAAAACTGAAATACTTTGGCCACATAATGAGAAGACAGGACAGCCTGGAGAAGATGTTGATGCTAGGGAGAGTGGAAGGCAAAAGGAAGAGGGGCCGACCAAGGGCAAGATGGATGGATGATATTCTAGAGGTGACGGACCTGTCCCTGGGGGAGCTGGGGGTGTTGACGACCGACAGGAAGCTCTGGCGTGGGCTGGTCCATGAAGTCACGAAGAGTCGGAAGCGATTAAACGAATAAACAACAAGTTTTCCAAGACCATGTTCTGGGAACACCACAGTTGTAAGCAAGGTCCCAATACTTTTCAGGCAGGGAGCCCCACTTGACCTCCCAAAGTTAGAAGGACCCATCCATAGAGGCTGTTGGAGAGGTGGGAAGGGAAATTCAGTTTCATGGGGGACATAGATTGGCATGCTAATGTTATACTGTTAAAGAACTGCTGTACAACACCCCCACCCTGCAACTTAGTGGGAAATCACAGAGATATTTGCAAATCACCCATTCCTTAATATAAAGTTCAAGTTGCAACAGATCTGAAGGATTTTATCTGCCCAGGGAAGAACATGCCTGCCTGTTCTGAAAATTTTAAGGAATTATGGATGACAAGCTGTCAAACCCCTTTGATCCATCAGCAGCATAAGCCTTACATTCCTCAGTTTAGTCATAAACCAGAGTCCTGCACATATAGAATGTCTTGGGCTCAAGCCTTCCTCGTGCAGAGTATTTACCATTTTTATCTCCTAAGCTAAAACAGATTCATTTCTAAAGAAAGGACATCTAATCTATAAACACTTGTGTCCAGCTAATGATTTGCTATGCTATGCATATTTTCTAAGAGAACTCAACCTGGGTTTAAAGGGGCTTATCTCAAGGAAGTAGCACAGCTTTGCAGCCTTAGGCTGCTATCTTTGACATCAAAAATCAGAAGGAATTTGGTAGAACCTTTCCAGACTAACATACTTTATTAAAATTAGCAAATGGCCATAGCTGAGAGTTACAGTGGTGGTGTGAGGACACAAAGTGGGAGGGGAACATCACATGGAGGGGCAGGAAATCCAGGGTTTTAGACGTTGGGAGGAGAGTTTGGTCCCTCTGCTCCAGCTCTTTTAAGTCTATTTTAGAACATATGCACTGCAGTACATTTTAAAAGTGTTTCTGACTTCAAATGATAGCAGACTGTGCAACTGGATTTTGGGCATAAGAGCTGCAAAAAGAGCTTAGCCACTGTGTGCAGCCCTAAAACAACAGCTTTTGATTGTGCTCCCTTTAACCCAGTAAGTCTTATGTTTGAACAGAAATGTAAAGTTGCCTTATTGGGTGGGGTCAGATCCTGTGGCCTTTCAGGTGTTCTTAAACTAAAGCCCCAATTAGGGTGAACTTTAGCAATTCTGCCTGGAACTGATGAAAGATGGAGTCCAACCACTTTTGAGGGCCACAGTGTTCCGTTTCTGATTTATGAAGTTGCTGCCTATTGGCCTTATTTCCACATACACTTAACTACTGCACTAACTACTAACCCAGTCAGATATAATGCCTTCCTCCTCAGCCAGATAGGCCACAATTATCTAGTGACCATAGGCTTTTTTGTAGCCCTAATTTATACAGTACCCCTGTCAACCCAGTTAAGGAAACCCCTGGAACTCCACCTTTCCCAGCTATTTACTTACTTCTCTTCCAAATTTGTGCTTATTGCAATGAGCATAGATTGCCACTAGGTGTCAGTGTAATGGAGCACTTTACTCAGAGATGGTCCAACAGAGAAATGTCCCGCTACTTCTGGTATTTCATTCTGGCAGGGACTGAACCATCATGATGAATGACATGCATCTGGTTTAAATATCAGTCTCTCCTCCCTCCCACCCATCCCCATACACACCGTGTTTGTGGACATTCCTATTCTTTCTTCTCTTTTATTATTAACGTTCTTTAGCAAAGGTAAGAAAAGATGAAGGCTTTTTCCTCTCATTTTTTATTTTCATGTCACCTTTAAAATCAGTATTATACCTTCTTCTTGCCTGGATGCCTTGGTGATGAAAATTCTAAAG
Organism: Candoia aspera; assembly: GCF_035149785.1. Classification (NCBI taxonomy): domain Eukaryota; kingdom Metazoa; phylum Chordata; class Lepidosauria; order Squamata; family Candoiidae; genus Candoia; species Candoia aspera. Next base: position 35,134,205 of record NC_086155.1, read on the forward strand.
ACAATTAACTATCAGTTCTAGATGGGAAAAGGTCAATATATTATTTATTTATTTTATTTATTCTATTATTTATATCTTGACTTTCCATTCAGAGAAAGGGCTCTCAGCATTTTGGAATGTTTTAGAATTACAATAATAAAGAATTATATTTATAATCATTTACATAATAAATGTATATATCACATCTTCAGTCAATGCACACCCCTAGGGAGTCTGGGCCAGGCTCATCTTAGAACAAAAATTTCAATGGAGCCCAATAAGAACAGAGTATAAGTAAATAATAAGTAAATATAATACTTATTACACAATAAGTAAAGTTTATTCTTTATATATTTATTTATTATTTCAATTTATATAGCCGTCCATCTCAAATACACGTAAGTCAGCTTATGATGACTTATGCTTGAAAAGCAGAAAACTTAAAGACCAGCCTAGAAACATCCTAAGTGTCCATCTGTGGACACAGATCACAGAAAGCAGAAGACACTCTGGAGTGACTTTAGCCAGTCCCTTTGCTATAAAATTCAACTTCTGCCATACTGAGGTGGCTGCCCCAGGTGAAAGGTCCCCTGTGCAAGCACCAAGTCATGTCTGACCCTTTGGGGGGACACTGCTTTCGCAACATTTTCTTGGCAAAGAGGTCTAAGACCCCTTTTTCTGGCCCTCTGAGATCCCTCTAAACATGATAACTGAATTATTTGAAGATGATAACTGAATGATAAATGGTTTCCTGCCACTTTGAGATGGGAAACACTGGCGTAAGTTTAAAATAGGCATATTACAGGAACCGTTCTCCAACTCCCCCTGAAATTCCTGCCTGTTCCCTGCCTATGATCCTGACCTGCTTTGTGACTCAGGCCTGCTCTAAAATCTTAAGTGTGGCCTTTAGGGAAGGCTGCCCACCCCTAACCTACATAGTGCCTTCCAGATATGTTAGGACTGTAGCTCCCAGGATCCTCAGCCAGCAAGATCAATTGGTAAGTGCTTGCTGGGAATTCTGAATGGGGATGCATTTGCAATACCAGGAGGGTACTAAGGGGGGAAGCTGCATATGCATTATACTGACACTGCTTAAGCTGAGTGTGAGCCAAACCTCCGTGAAGTGTGAAGCATTGCCTGAATCCGTGCAGAATGCACATTTACTTTTCTACTGAGTATGCCGCAGCCAAGTTCCTGGATCAAAGGGCATACATTCAAGAAAGCATATGTTCTGGCACATCTCTTGTTAGAAATTGAAAACCGAACACAGTCCTAAAGAGCTGAGTGGGAACTGGAAAGTCTGAGCTTAGTACTGTGGCAAAGCAGCTGCTCAGGGGGTGGATGCTCAGGAACAGCTCAGTCCTAAACAAAGCTTTTGCAATGAACTATGTTGGCCAGACCATCTACAGATTCCAGGATGTTGGCCAAACAAGATGTTATGTGTTTGGTTCACTGGAGAAATGGGCCCCCTAACTACTAGCACCACCCTGCTTGTCAAGTTAATGCAGAATTAACTTGACATACAGTATGTTTCAGCATAGATACAGGATCCTGCAATGCAGCAGTGGGCATTTCTAGTATTTCACTGTGGCAAAAGAGAAGTGTGAGCTGCTCCTCATGTGGTGGGTGAAAGTTTTTGCTAAATTCTGATGTTAATGGTGAGAACAGAGTTTCTCTGAGAGCAGTTGGAAATCTTGTAATGGGTCACTCAAGGCCAAGAAGGCATCTTACAGAAGGATTGCATTGCTTTCTTCATCCTCAAGTCAAGGATTAAATGTATTAACATGTGCCATGTAATGACTGATGCTGATGCCTTTTTTCATAGTAACAAAATGAGGTAAGAAAAGTAGACAGCTTTCTCATGGGCCAGCCGAAATGTTGGATAACAGAATAAACACGATAATAGAATAAAGGGATCTCCAAAGATAATTGCCCACTATCTAATCTTTCCTTGCAAACATAGTTTCCAAGTCTGCAGGATTCTGCTGGCTTGGAATTCTTGGAGTTGCAGTTCAGGATACTTAAAAGACACCAGAATAAGGAAGACTTTTTGTTTTATGAAATGTACAAAGAGGAGTTTTGAAGCAGAATATGGATTCTAAATGATCAGTGATAGTATACAACAATGATGGGTCTTCAGATATTGTATCTTAACCCCTGACTTGGCTATATTGCTTTGCTATAATATTTGTTGTTGTTCAGTCATTAAATCGTGCGACTCCATGACCCCATGGACCATAGCATGCCGGGCCTTCCTGTCCTCTACTGTCTCCTGGAGTTTACTCAAATTCATGTTCATTGCATCGGTGATGCTATCTAACCATCTCATCCTCTGCCGTCCCCTTCTCCTTTTGCCTTCAGTCTTTCCCTGCATCAGGGTCTTTTCCAGTGAGTCCTCTCTTCGCATTAGGTGGCCAAAGTATTTGAGCTTCAGCTTCAGTATCTGTCCTTCCAATGAACAGTCAGGGTTGATTTCCTGTAGGATTGACTGATTTGACCTCCTTGCAGTCCAAGGGACTCTTAAAATTCTTCTCGAGCACCACAGTTCGAAAGCATCAATTCTTCGGTGCTCAGCCTTCATTATGGTACAACTCTCACAACCATACATCACTACTGGGAAAACCATAGCTTTGATTATACAGACCTTTGTCAGCAGGGTGATGTCTCTGCTTTTTAATATGCTGTCTAGGTTTGCCATAGCTTTTCTCCCAAGGAGCAAGCGTCTTTTAATTTCATGGCTGCAGTCACCATCCGTGGTGATCCTGGAGCCCAAGAAAATAAAATCTGTCACTGCTTCCATTTCTTCCCCTTCTATTTGCCAGGAAGTGATGGGGCCATGATCTTAGTTTTTTTAATGTTGAGTTTCAAGCCAGCTTTTGCACTCTCCTCTTTCACCCTCATCAAGAGGCTCTTTAGTTCCTCTTCACTTTCTGCCATTAGGGTGGTATTGTCCACATATCTGAGGTTGTTGATATTTCTCCCAGCAATCTTAGTCCTGGCTTGTGATTCATCCAGCCTGGCATTTCTCATGATGTACTCTGCATATTAGTTAAATAAGCAGGGTGACAAAATACAGCCTTGTTGTACTCCTTTCCCAATTTTGAACCAATCAGTTGTTCCATGTCCAGTTCTAACTGTTGCTTTCTGACCCACATACAGGTTTCTCAGGAGACAGGTAAGGTGGCCTGGTACTCCCATCTCTTTAAGAATTTGCCAGTTTGTTGTGATCCATACAATCAAAGGCTTTAGCATAGTCAATGAAGCAGAAGTAGATGTTTTTCTGGAACTCTTTTGCTTTCTCCATGATCCAGTGAATGTTGGCAATTTGATTTCTAGTTCTCTGCCTCTTCAAAACCCAGCCTATACTTCTGGTAGTTCTTGGTTCATATATTGCTGAAGCCTAGCTTGTAGGATTTTGAGCATAACCTTGCTAGCATGTGAAATGAATACAATTATGTGGTAGTTTGAACATTCTTTGGCATTGCCCTTCTTTGGAATTGGAATGTAAACTGACCTTTTCCAATCCTGTGGCTACTGTTGAGTTCTCCAGATATGTTGGCATATTGAGTGCAGCACTTTAACAGCATCATCTTTGAGGATTTTAAATAGCTCAGCTGGAATACTGTCATCTCCACTAGCTTTGTTGTTAGTAATGCTTCCTAAGGCCCACTTGACTTCACTCTCTAGGATGTCCAGCTCAAGGTCAGGTTATCAGGGACATTAAGATCTTTCTTGTATAGTTCTTCAGTATATTCTTGCCACCTCTTCTTAATCTTTTCTGCCTCTGTTAGGTCCCTGCCTTTTTTGTCCTTTATCATGCCCATCTTTGCACAAAACATTCCCTTGATATCTCCAATTTTCTTGAAGAGATCTCTAGTCTTCCCCATTCTATCGTTTTCCTTGATTTCTTTGCATTGTTCATCTAAGAAGGCCTTCTTATCTCTCCTTGCTATTCTCTGGAAATCTGCATTCACTTGGTTATATCTTTCCCTTTCTCCCTTGCTTTTCACTTTCCTTCTTTCCTCACTTTGCTTTCTTGCATTTCTTCTTCTTTGGGATAGTTTTAGTTGCTGCCTCCAGTACAATGTTATGAACCTCCGTCCATAGTTCTTCAGGCACTCTGTCTACCAGATCTAGTCTCTTAAATCTATTCATCACCTCCTCTGTATATTCATAAGGGATATGATTTAGGCCATACCTGAATGGTCTAGTGGTTTTCCCTACGTTCTTCAATTTAAACCTAAATTTTGCAATAAGAAGCTCATGATCTGAGCCACAGTCAGCTCCACGTCTTGTTTTTACTGACTGTATAAGCTTCTCCATCTTTGGCTGCAAAGTACATAATCAATCTGATGTTGGTATTGACCAGCTTGTGATGTCCATGTGTAGAGTCATCTCTTGTGTTGCTGGAAAAGAGTGTTTGCTATGACCAGCGTGTTCTCTTGACAAAACTCTATTAGCCTTTGCCCTGCTTCATTTTGTACTCCAAGGCCGAACTTGCCTGTTATTCCCGTTATTTCTTGACTTCCTACTTTAGCATTCCAATCCCCTATGTGAAGCCAATTAGTGGACAGCTAGGACCAACTGAATTCAAGCAGAGCTTAACACAGTGGAGGAAGCTGTGCACAGAAAAAGGGTATTATCTTAAATAGCTTAAATGAGCATGTCAGAGAAACACAGGTTATTGATCTTACACACTCAGCTCTCCCAAGCATAAAGAATTACATGCTTAGACATAGTAGGTTTAAAAGTAAAGTAAAAGGATTCTTACTGACTTTTATTCTTGATTCTGTTATATCCATCTCTGGTGGAAAAATGATGTTCCTTGTTTCTTCTGTTCTTTCCCTATACTTAGTGATTTCTTAGCCCTACAGCTGCTAAGAGCTGCATGGAGAAAGGGGAATTCCAGGCCCACTGCATGGTGCCCAGAGATGGAGCAGCACAGAGCCATGTGCTTCACTCCCAGTGGAAGAAGGAGGAAGAGAGAGAAAGAAGAAGTGGGAGTGGCAACAGCTTCCTCAGAAACACAAAGAGTTGCATCCTGGAACGAAACTCAATTTATATGCTAATGAGGCATGCCGGATTTGCCAGGACCTCCAACACTATGATGAAAAGGACATCTATTTTTGGTGTTAGTTCTAGAAGGTGTTGTAGGTCTTCATAGAACTGGTCAACTTCAGCTTCTTTGGCATCAGTGGTTGGGGCATAGACTTGGATTACTGTGATGTTGAATGGTTTGCCTTGGATTCAAACTAAGATCATTCTGTCATTTCTGAGGTTGTACCCCACTACTGCTTTTCCCACTCTTTTATTGACTGTGAGGGCTACTCCATTTCTTCTAAGGGATTCTTGCCCACAGTAGTAGATATAATGGTCACCTGAATTAAATTTGCCCATTCCCATCCATTGTAGTTCGTTGATTCCCAAGAAGTTGATGTTCAATCTTGCCATCTCATGTTTGACCACATCCAGCTTACCTTGATTCATAGATCTTACATTCCAGGTTCCTATGCAATATTGTTCTTTACAGCATCAGACTCTCTTTCACTTCCACTTCCAGACACATCCACAACTGAGCATTCCTTCAGCTTTGGCCCAGTCGTTTCACTCTTTCTGGAGCTACTCATAATTGCCTTCCACTCTTCCCCAGTAGCATATTGGATACCTTCCGACCTGAGGGGCTCATCTTCCGGCGTCATATCTTTTAGCCTTTTGTTACTGTCCATGCGGTTTTCTTGGCAAGAATACTGGAATAGGTTGCCATTTCCTTCTCCAGTGGACCACATTTTGTCAGAACTCTCCGCCATGACCTGTCTGTCTTGGGTGGCCCTGCACAGCATAGCTCATGACTTCATTGAGTTACGCAAACCCCTTCACCATGACAAGGCAGTGATATAGGAAGGAGTTTGCTATAATATAGCAAGGGTTTAATCAGTATGGTCTATATGCATGTGTTCCTGAGTCAGTAGAATTTCCACAGAACTGCATTCAAAGCTATCATCATTATAAATGTACCATACAACAACTATAGCCAATAAAATTTCCAGATCATTTGGATGAGTTTATTAGGTATAATTTCCTTTCAGAAGGGAAGCATAAACATAGGGTAAAGGCTTTGCTCCTCAATCAGATGGTTAACCCTTCCAGAGCAATTAGATGGCTAAATTCTCAATTCCCGTTGTCAATCATACTTTGGATACACTTCTTGTACATACAGGAGTAGACAAATGAGGACATATTGGTAGATTATTGTAAGATTTGCCATAGGTTTACAAAGGGTTTTGACTTTTTAATGTTGAACAGTAAGAATTTTCCTCTCCTTCACTTCTAAATTTGTTTTACTTGCTTTATTTTATACCATCTCACTTCCCAAGAACTCCTGATAGTTACAACACAAAATGCCAACATTGCCACATTATAGTACTATAAGACAATATGCCATGATGATTATGATCCAACCTCCACCTCACAATGACCTTAGATATTAAAAACTTTCTTAAATAGCTCTGTTTTCACTCTCTTCCTAAATATAAGAACGAGGGCAAAATACAGATGTCTAGAGAGAGATTATTCCAGAGGGCAGAGGTCATTACTGGAAAATATTGGCTTCTGATCACTCCTCCCCAAATTATCTTGCAGGGCAGAACCTTCACTATTCTTACCTGGAATGCATGGACCAGATGGGTGGGTTCTCCTTTGAAACAGATGCTCTGCAGCTACTTGGGTGCCAAAACATGTAGGGCCTTATAGGGTAAAACCAGCACTCTGAATTGTATCTGGAAGCCTATTGGTAATTAATGCAGAGCCCACAGCAATGGAGTTATATGAGAACAGTGACCCTCACATAGCCACAACTGGGCTACTGTATTTTGCACCAACTGCAGCTTCCAAGTCTTTAAACAGGGTGCATTGCAAATTTATGCAAGAGGTGACAGGAGCTTAAGTTACTGTTGCCACGGCCTCTTTTTGCTGGAAGGGCTGCAACTGGCATTCCCTCTGAATGCTCAAATGAGGAAAATTTGGGGTGAAGAAAATGAGTTTGGTGTGAAAGGATTGCCAGCCAAATTCTGGATTTGGCTGAAGACAGTTACTCAGTGTATTGGAAACATCCTCTCAATTAAAATAACTACAAGCCTGCATTCAGCCACTACTTTCACATGAAGCTCTAATAAAAATCTGAGTGGATCCCACCACAGTTTGTCTCTGGCCACTGAATTACGGTCACCCTTAATTCAAAAGTACACAGATGCAAGAGCTCACACATTATGCACCTATAAAAGTGGCCTAAGCTATAAATCAAAAGCTAGTAGCTTAGTTGGCAATGTAAGAGCTGTATTACTGAGGTGTGACAGGGACAATCTATCAAGCACTCTTTTTATTATTTGTTCTATGCTCCTTATCTCTATTATTTACAACCGGTCTTATTAGGGACCTTTCTCTGTCTGAAATCCAAGCTGCTGAACAGGGGTTTAGCTGGATGATAATCTTATTCTATTGTACGTATCACCTACTGTATTGATTTATCTTGCTCAAGAAAATGGTCAAACTAGGATTATGGCTGTGAATGCTGTGAAGATTTATATTGTGGGACTTAACTACAATTTGGAGTTAACCTTGAGAGCTAAGCACATTACAATTGCACCTTGTTGTCCGGACTTCCAGAAATGGGTGGGATGGTCCATACTGGGATAAATATGATCTAAGTTTATTGCCCAAGCTATACAAAACCAAGAAATAACAAGTATTTTATCTCCACTCTGTGGAGATAAAAGCATTTCATAACATAGGCAGCTTTCTTTTTCCAGGTCAGACTATTTGTCTCTTTAATCAGATCTCCATCACCTCCTTGGTCCACTTGATTCCAGGCCATTTGGTCCCTTCCAGATGTTTTGGACAGCATTCCTTCCATCCCTTTCCACTGGCTTAGCAGAAGGTAAAGAGAACCAATACCTTCTTGAGGCTAGCAATCACTGAGCCTGAGCCCTTCTGCATGAAAAATTATCCCATTATGATTGAAGAGTTTTTCCCCAACAATATTGCTTCCATTTAATTGCTGGGAAAATGCTGTATCCTTCCATAGAAGTGCAACTTCAAAGACATCAGAAGAATAAAGATGGTGCTCTTATTTTCTAAACAACTGACTCTTCTACAAAGGCTCTTAGGAACGCTGGGTAGCAGAAACCTTGCCAAGCCTTGCCAAGCTTGTTCCTCAAATACTGGAAAGAAATAGATGCCAGTGGAGTTTTTCTGCATCTTAGAATGATTTTGATCCCCCTTTCACCAATTTCCTGAAGCCTTTTCAGGAATTTGAACAATTTGGTTCAAAAGGGTGTCATTTTTGCTCTTTTGTCACTGAGGATCTAAACGTCTTTCTTTCAAACCTATACTTTCAGTTTACTTTGCTTGCTTTATGTATATTTAAATTCATAACATGCATCTTTGAAACACAAAGCAGCTTATATGGAATTGCCAAGTGGTCTCCCATCCAAACATTGCCCAAAAGTAAACTTGCTTTGCTTCAGCAGGTAGTACTCAAGGTTAGCACAATCTATTACTATTATTACTGCAAAAGAAAGAGCTGAATTGATCACTAATGTCTGTTGCAGACAATGGGGAAGTTGACTGTCACGTGAACTCATCCCACCTTCAATGTAAACTTTTGCTTCCAATGATAAGGAGGAGCCTGTGATGCAATGTAAGGTGAAATCCCATTATTACTTCCAACAGGAGACTTGAGCATATGCCTAAATGAACGGAATGGAATTAATTCCAGCTATATCCTGCCCAATAGGATTTGAAGCCTGCTCGCTCTTAAAACTTGCAGAGGGAAACCAGCATGAATTTATATTTGATGTAGCCAGGACAGTTGGCAAGTGGTTGGTAGAAAGATTTTTGAGCCGCACTTTGACAGAACTGGGTCTGACAGTTTCACCTGTGTATTAAATCTGCCAGTCCAGCAAGTCCATCATTCAGCAAGGCTGGGGCGTTCTCAGCGAATGAAAAACCTGAAGACTTTGGGAGGACCATTCTCCTCCTGAGTTTCAGCTGGCAAGCGAGTTCAGCTAAGACCAGTTTCCGCAAACGTTTATGGAATCTTCTTTTCTTTTTAATGGCTTCTGGAAACCGAAGTAAGTCTTGTCAATTCCGCAGACAGTGTAATTAAGTAACTCCTTTAAGAGGAGAAACGGAAGTTCACGCTCGAGTTTAATAAGCGGGGGGGGGGGGCGAGCCTTGAAACAAAGCTGCCCCCCCCAGCAAGGTCTCCCTCTTCTCCCCCTCCTCCACTGAAATTGATGCCATTTAGCGAGGGGCTTGTCAGTGGTAGCGCAAAGGAAATGGTGTGTGGTCGTTGGAAGAAGGTGACGGGTCTCAGAGTGACCAGGCTGTCCGACCCCGTGTGCTGCGAGCTCGCGCGGGTTCCCAGACACGCGGTCCTCCGGAGAAGGTGGAAATCGCGCCGCAGCTTCTCGGTGCACCACACCCGTCCTTCTCGGAAGACCGGCATTGTTGCCCCGAGCTGGAAGCAGCGGAAAACTGGAGGAGAGGTTGCATCCGCGTGCACGAGCACACACGCGTGCGCACAACGCCTCGGGAAGAAGAGCGCTGGATAGCTCTGTTCCCAGTCTCTCTGGATCGCTGCTGTCTGGACCTGGCTCTCAGACACGATCGTGGGAAGGAAGGGGTTAGCCCCAGGCTTCTCCCCGCCCTCCCCTCCCCCTCCCCCCTGAGAAAATCTGACACAAGGATAAACAGATTGCCTCCCTCCCTCCCGCCAGCCAGCCACGATTTCTGAGACTTTCTGAAGAAAGCGGGAGAGGGGGGGGGGGGAGCGAAGGAAGAAATCTGGGAAAGAGAGGAAGGGGAACCAAGTCCGCCAACGTGTGAGCGGCTGGGTGGGTGTCGCGTCACGCTGGCCTGGCACCTTCCCTCCCACGGCAGCGTCGAGCGCCGGGGTGTGCCGGCGGGGCCAAAAGGCCCACGTGACCGCCCTTCCCAGCCGGCACCCCCGGGACCGGCACTTCGTGCAGGAGGCGGCAGCTCGGTGTCCCGGGGTGAACCGCAGAGCCTCCCTTGCCAGCTTGCCGGGAGCGGGAGAAGAGGAGGGAACCCGTCTGTGTGCTTGCCCATCGGACAAGGAAGGCGCGAGGGAGAAGCCTGGCGGCGGCAGCGGCAGCAACAGCAGCAGCAGCAGCAGCAGCAGCAGCAACTGCTCCACTGCCCAGGCCGGCCTTCGCGGGCAGCGCGGACTACCCCGCAAGGGGGAACTTCGGGGGAGAGGGCGGGGGCGGCGCGGGCTGCGGGACGCGCCTTCTGGACCGGGAGCAGCGGCGGTGCTTCTCTGCCCTCCCCCGACGCGCAGGACCACGGAAGAGGGGATGGCGGGCCCCGCGCAGACCGCCTAGCCGGGTGAGTGCCCGGGGCTGCCCTGTGGGTCGGGTCGGGGGCCTTCAGAGGGGGATGGTGCTCTCCACGCCGCGGCCCGGAGGTCTGGGCGGGAGGGGCTGCCAGATGGTCCTCTCCGCCTGCTGGCTCCGCTTGCCAAGCGGCGAAGGTTCAGGCGGGGTGGCTGCCGGCGGGGCCGGGCGTCTGCTGCAAAAGCCGGTGACTCAGCCGAAGGTCGGAGCGGCGGGCGCTGGGAAGAGGCGGCCGGCAGAGCAGGCTACCCTGCCCAGCCCGGACTGGCGGAGGCCGAGGCTGAGCTTGGCGCGGGGCAGCCGCTCAGCCAGCCGGCCTGCCCGTCCGCCCCTGCAGACGGAAAGCGCCGCTGGGGAGAACCCCCTCGCTCCTTCCGCCCGCCCCAGCGGAGGAGCTGCTGTCTCGTCTCCGCCCAGCGCCCCCCGCGCGGACCCTCGCCTCAAAGAGGAGTGGTGCTCCCGCTTCCATCGTGCCCAGCTAGCATGGTAAGCTGGGGAATATGGGGTGTCTTTAACTGTCCCCTTTATACTTCGGCAAGAACTCAAGGCTGTAGACCAACACGCGGGCACACCTTCCTACCCTAACAAGGGAGCTCCTCCCGTCGTTTTGACTCTTGCCTTCGCAGTTTTCTCTTGGACTGCTTAGTGGGAATCGGACTTTCCCGGGGGGACCAAGCCCAGAGAAAGTACTCTGATTCCGCAAGGGCCGTTCTGTATTCTAGACTTTCTCCCCCATCTCAGGCCACGTGTAGTGTGGGAGATTCGCTGGCTTTCAAAAGCTCCCCATAGAACAGGCTTGATTCTCACCATTTATGCTTTTCCCTATAATGCACAAAAGGGGAGCGGGATGTTGCAACCAGCCAGTCTCAGGAAGAAAGAAGGATGCTGTTCTTGAGGCCACTTAATATCTACAGTAGAACTGCAGCGCTCAGAAGTGTCATAAAGATCCAGTCATCAGGGAGCTGAGCTGTTGGGCAGGCTGGTTCAGGTGGGAGGGGGGGATGCTCACTTCAATGCCCCCCCCATCTTTTCACTGCATCCTCTGCCAATGTAATTCCTCTCTCCATTGTTGCTGTTGTCCACTGAAGTCTCTGGCTGAGCAAAGGGGGGAGGAGCATTATAACTCCTGGGATGACATTTTTACTTCTGTCTTTTCTTAGATGAAAAATATTGATTCAATGGTTATAAATACTAAATCATAACTTGGTGGGAAAACACAATGTCTTGGGTCCTTTCCCAGTAGAAGCAAAGGAGGCTCCTCTTCCCTTTTTAGACATGCACATGTCTGTCTTCTGTAGCTGATTTCATTGTGTTGCAAACCTCTCTGGAAGCTTATTTGTCTTAGGGAGCAGCAGTCCAGCCCCCTATCCAAAACACAAGGCCAGGGAGAAGGCTTAGTGTACAGCCTCCTTTTTCTCAATATCCAAACTTCAGTCTTTGCCAATGCACTCTGTACAGTATGTTGCTGAGAGCTCCTGAGCTTGACACAAGGGCCAAGTCATTTCTGGTCATAGTGTGCCAGGAAATAGATCAAACTGACTCGCAAGCACTAAAAGGCTGGTTGGGGGAAGGGGAAGAAGGTATGTGATCATCAAAAGGCCTTGCAGTCTTTGAGGAAGCTGATAAATCCTAAGGAACAAGCTTAGCGAACAATGAGCAGAATTCATCTTTCTGTCTGGAAAATCAGATGCCCTTTTGTTTTTCTTTTGCTTCAGAGTGTGTGTCCAGGGCACTTCATTGCTTGTTTGTTCTGAGCTCTGTTGCTTTACCAAACATGTTTGGTGCCTGTTGTTGTTATGTATATAACAGACACGTGCCAGGCTTATGATAAAAGGCACTTTGCCAACAGACTGAACGAGAGGCGACCCAGACGCATAGCAGGCGCAGACAAAGAGAAGTAAAACAGCAGGGAGAGAGAAACATGTGTCAAAGGACCACCCATAGAAATGAATAAAGTAGGAGGTTTGGGGGGACGTTGGCATGGATTTTGATAACAGTCCTTATAAACTGTTAGAGGATTTTGGTTCATGATGATTGAAAGGTCTCCTCTCATTTCTTCAGAACTGCTGTGTTTGTCCCTTAGGCTCAGCTTGTGAATACTCCAAGGTGAGTGTTTTTGTAAGGGATCCCATAAATATTGGAGGAAGGTCAGTAGTCATTTAATTGGGTAGGGGAAGAGAAAGAAAAATCCACATCAGGATGAAACTGTGAAAAGTACAGCAGGCATAGCACACAATGGCCTTGTTTAAGGAGGGAGAGACCAAAAGTGGCAACAGTTCGGCAGAGGCAAATGTAGAGCTTCTCCTTCCTGCTCCCAAGCCTGCTCACTTCTGCCACTTTGGTTTGCAGATAGTTTCCAAGCATAGTTGCCTGCTACAGTTTCATCCCATTGGTATCCAGGTTGGACATTTCTTCAGGTGCCTTCACTTAAGGCAGGGAAGGAACCTGGGAAATTCTGAAAGCAGGGATGTTGGAGAAAGCTGTTTCAGATTACAGGCGGAGGCCAGGAAGGTCAATATACTTCCATGTGATGCCCACTGATGTCCCAAGATTTGAAGTCCTTTCACACAGCCATATTAACATCCACAGTGCTGGAGGAACTAATTTGAACAGCAGCTGGCCTTGAGCTGAAGCAGGTTTCCCACATTCCCAGCTTATGACTTGGCTCACATCTGGCAATATCGCTGTTCCTGTGTGATTTGCAAAAGCTTTGAGATAGCAAAAGGTTTAAGTAAAGTGCATCTGAAAGACACCAGGCAGGGGAAGCTGAAACAGAGTTTAGAATTGCAGGGCAAGTCTTTTGGATGAGGCTGTACAATCACCATGCCTTGTTCGTGGAAATTTTATAGATGCTCCAGATGACATCATCTCTCATTTGAAATCCTCTCTTGTTTTCCACTTCCTTCTCTCTCTCTCCCTCTCTCTCTGTCTGTCTGTCTCTCTCTCAGCCCCCCCTCCTCTTTTTCCCCTTAGTGGACACAATATTTGTTAAGGAGGAAAGCTCAAAATACCTGCATACCTCATGGTAATACTAGGAGCTGTCCCTCTGAAGGTGCCCCTCTTGATGGAATCCAAAAGATAAAGCAGTAAGTGCCTGATAGATGTTTCTGGGAAAAGGACCATTGTAAAGGTAAAGGCCCTCCCTGAACGCTATGATCTAGAATAAAAATTCCTATGAGTGGAGGTGATCTCTGTCAGCATTCAGCATGTCAGCATAGTTTGTGTGTGTATGCCTTTGAGTCAGTCTTGACTCCTGTTGACTGCCTGGACTAGTCCCTGCAGTTTTCTTGCTAACGTTTTTGGAAGTAGCTTGCCATGGCCTTCTTCCTAAGCTGGTCACCCAGCTGATTTAATGCCTAAGGCCTGACTACAACTCAGAGTTTCCTGGTTTCTCGCCTGGTGCCTTAACCATTACACCACACTGGTTATCTTTTTTAATCTTCTTTAGCTCAGACTAAAGAAGATGAAAATGTGGAAATTGTCGTGTAGAAGATGGAACACTCCTGTTTTCTCTTGCTGGAGAGAGCAGGATTGATTTAACGATTGGAGCTCCTTATGATTGGAGCTACTTAATACTGGTGGGCTTTCCTTCACTAAGTTCTATAAGCAGAATTTGGATGGACATCTGTCTGGGAGGCTGTGGATGTATCCTTCATTACAAGTTTGAGCAAAGGGTAGATTAAATTGGAACTGAGGAAGTTGTGTTCTAAAAGTCCCATGAAGACAATAGCATGTCTGGACCCTCCATCCCTTCAGTTCCAAAATGCGGCTCCTGATAAAAGAATAATGATGACGGGGGGAGTGATCACTGCAACTCCCAGGGCTGAGGGATAGGCAGGCAAAATACCACCTTGGGGAACTGGAACTTCTGGGTGCTCTTTCTCCTAGCTGATCCTCACATTTTCCTCTTCAGTATGCTCTTTATTCTCTTTTTCTCTTTCTCTCTCTTGCATTTACTACGCACTGCTCTTGCATCCTCTGCCTCTCCTCTCTTACTCATTAGCAGCCATTGCCAACACTGATACTGATAGTGGGCTGTGAGAATAACCTTGGGAGACAAGAGGAGGAACTAGCGCAGTGTTTCTCAACCTTGGCAGCTCGAGGATGTGTGGACTTCAACTCCCAGAATTCCCCAGCCAGTATAGCTGTCCACATGGTCCACATATCTTCAAGCTGCCAAAGTTGAGAAACACTGGCCCAGTCTGACAAAAGAAATCTGAGTCCAAAGGAGAGATGGGGGTGGAGAAAGCATCTCAGAATAGATTCCCCCTAGTTCTCTGGAACATAAAGGCAGGGGAGGGGGAAGAGCTTTCAGACTTGCAAGTTTTTGTTACCATAACCTTACAATAAAGGTGGTGTTAGTACTCATGGTTTTGGTTTCCTGTCTGGACTATCCCAAAGGTTTGACAGATACCTTTTCTTTCTCTCTTGCCTTCAATTTTCTTTCTTTTTTTAGTAAAAATTTTATAAAGTTTCAAATAGAGATAAAAGCTACAGAAAAACAAAAAACTACAAAGAAAAAACAGAGAACTAAAAAAAGTGTGGAAACACAAGAGAATTTTAAGAAAAAGTTACCAAAAGAGGTGACTTCCGACTTTTAACAACAAGGATGTACAACAAATCCATAATCAATCCCTTACTCAATATTGAACCAAGATCACATTATTTCTATAAATCATACCATTGGCACATTATAGAAATCACTAAGTATAGTTGCTCCCTCCCCTTATATTAAAAGAAATACACACACACACAGTATATATATATATACACACCTCCTAATCAACTTCTCCCCAAAGATAACATTTATTTAATTATTTCCTTCCTACTACTATTCTATGCATTCCTGTCTACTATAATAAAGATCAAACTAAAAATCATATAATTTGTCTACCATTATACTTGATAATACAGCAATTTTAATAACTTTAATCATGTCAGACCAAAAACCAGACATTTTTTTATGCCTTAATAATCTTAATCCAAATTATTAAAGATAAATGAAATCAGCCAAACCTTAAAAGCAATCCAGATAAATATTCTTAAACCCTTATCCCACCTCAAAATAAACCAAAGCATTTAAATATCCCCACAATGCATGCAATGCTTTTTTCTTAAAGAAATCAAACAGCCCAATTGCCCCCCCAAAAAACTCCAACTTCTCTTCAGGAAACCTCCCATATGTAATAACCCCTTCTTTTCCAAGGCATTCCATCAGAAGATCAGTTTCACTTATGACTTGTAACTCAATCTCTCCCTTTAATTTCTTCAACTCAACTATCCAATCTTCCTCCAGAATCTCAACAGAAGTCAAGGAGACATTCCTGATGCTGTTAAATTCCTCAGTTTCATCCCTGACATCCCCGACCAGATGAGACATTTTTAAACTCATATTTTCTACAATATTCTGAATGCCTTGCATACAAACTTGGTAAGAATCAGAAAAAATCTGCTTGAAGTCTTGTTGGAAGTCAGAAAAAGTCTGTTTAAAATCCTCCATGTCTCACACGGTAGATTATGGTGCTTCCTAAGAGTTTAACCAATAAAAGTCGAATATATGAAGGAGTGTGTTTACTTAAGCGAGAGTGAGATTGCAGACAATTCCCCAAGGAAAGTAGAAGCAGAAAAGTGAAAGTTCTAAACAGCTGATTCAATGTGTAAGAAAACGCTAATTTCTTCAAGTTTACAAAGATAATAACAGGGAGACAATTATTTACTCTCAATCTTCCTTAATATTTGGATGGAAAACAACCCAAAACTTAATTTTTCTTTTTAAATTAATTACAATTTAGAATTAAAGAAATTTTAACCCCAAAAATAACAATAAGCACCAAGACAGCCCACTTCTCCTTGCTGTAGAAAGCCTCTCTTAGGGTACATATACTTAAAAATATATAAATTGGGTGACTTAGAAATGGGGTGGCCAGTCTGACTGTCCCCTTAAGGGTACAGTGCAGCTTGGAAAATGGTGACGTCCCAGCCTCCCAGCAGCTCTTACCAATTGAGGGCGAATACTATTTACGATCTCCTAGCTGCAAGCCGCTGTCCTGGAGGACAAATGGGGTGATTCCGAGTGTTTTCCTTTCCTGGCAAAATTCTCCTGGACTTCAGGAAAGCCTACCTGAGCCCCACAAAACTGCTGCATTGTCAGTTCTGCCTGAAGAGCCTGTGAACATAGCTGTTCAGTCCACCATGTCCCCACCGGAAGTCCTCTTGCCTTTGATTTTCAAAAGAGATTGCTTGCCTCTCTGGTGAAGTCTCTCAAGGAGGCAGGAAGGAAGAAGAAGCAGGGTAGCACCTCTGCCACATGCCTTTCAGGAAGGAAAAAGAGATGTCTATGGTTACAAATTCAAGAGCCTTTCAGGCTGCAGGGGCCTGGAGCTTTGCCCAATGATCTGGCCATAGAGGCATCACTTGCGTCAACCCCCACCAGGCCCTGTCTCCACGCACCCTTCAGTATGGCACAATTGTGGCCTAACAAACCCTTGTCTTCATATCACTGCTCAGAGTCCTTCTTGGGGGCGTGGGGGGAGATGGGCAGTAGCAAGAATCTGAGAAATAGATAAGCATCATTCACACCGCCACCCCCTTTCCTGGATTGCGGGGGTTCATTTTTGTTTGTTTGTTGCTATCTGTTTATTTTTGTCATCCTTGTTATCTTTTATTCTTCATTTTTGTCTATTACTATATATATATATTAATGCTTTTATTTGTGAACTGCCCAGAATTGTTAGGAGTTGGATGGCATATAAATTTAAATAAACAGATTTTCCTTATGTCATCCCCAGCCCATTAACTTTAAATTTTCATGAGCTGCACAAGTATCAAAACAGCTCCCCACCCCACCCCCACTGCCCAACAACAACCTCAGTGGGTGTAAAATCTGCTATCCTTTGCCTTGGAAACAAAATCATGGGATCAGTAGGGGGTGTGATTTGAGAGAGTTTGGGGAAGTGAGGGGAGGCCCCTCCCGTTCTGGTATTAGCGAATGTTCATCAGAGCCACTTCCTCCCAGCCTTTGTCCTCTTCATTAGCACTTTGTTTCATGATTTCCTTTCATATGAATCTCCTCCCCAGTTTCTGTTTTTGACACCAACTTCTCTCTCCAATTTCCAAAAGATAGAGGAGAGAACAGCCCCCTGCTACCCTGAGGGGAAAAAATTGCTAATCTGTTTTACAGTTGTTTTGAAATATCAGTTCAATGTCCAGTGAATAATAAGGGATGTTGAAGCTGGTTTTTGTTGCTTATTTGCCACTTTCCTAGTATTTGTCAATTCCAGTTGCTTCCCTTCTTACTCCCCTTGAAGACCGGTTGACCATCAGCTAGTCAGGTTCAGTCCTCCCATTCTAGAGGACCTAACAGACCTGGTAAGCTTTGCTTCTCTCCTCTCCAGGGTTATTCCTGCCCTGGTATCTTCCCATATTTCTTTATTTCACATTATTTCAGCATGAGAGATGCCCAAATGGCTGTGGGAGAATTGGCAGACAAGCCACCCTAGAAAAGATAACCAGAATCTTAGAGTGAGACCCACCGCATTCCTGCTGCAGTGCCCAGAGTGGTAGGTATTCTCTCTGCTGGGTGGTGATGTGCTGAAAGGGGATATAGAGCAAAGTCAGAAGATACAATCAATCACCATCTCTGTAATGGACTAGCACACTCACAAATCAAGACAACACCTTTTGGCAGTGACTCAAAACTGACATAATAGAAGCAATAGAGGACTGAGCTACTTGAAGCAGACTCAAGGATGGGTGGAGAACACTTGATTCAATAGTAGAGAAAGACCCTTTCCCCGTGGATTGCAGTGTGCTTGGAAAGATTCAGTCAGTTGTGTATTTTCACAAAGCACTAAAGACACCCTTTTGGGGTATCTGTGTATGTACTGTATATAGTGAATGGGGTGTGTGAGGGGTGTGGGTAGATTCACATAGAAAGACATTTCATATGCCCCATCCATCCATCCATCCATCCATCCATCCATCCATCCATCCACCACACTCTTTACTATCCCACCCATTCATTCACACATAGTGCTTGCCATCCCATAGTCTATTGTGAACAGCCGGTCAGGAGAATGTGGAGTTTGTAGTTGTGAGGAAAAAGAGAGAAAGCAGGGTGGGACAATTATAATTTGAAGGCAAAGAACGTTTAAATGTGTGTGGGGAGCTGCTCTCACCCAGGTCACTACCCCCATACAGATATCTATGATACCTGCAGAATCCCTGTAGTACCTTCTTCCCTGGTCCGAGAGTCCTGTTTAGAAAGCAGTTGAGCCTTGTGTAAATCTGGCTGGGTTTACATCAGTGTTTCTCAAGCTTGGCAGCTTGAAGATGTGTGGACTTCAACTCCCAGAATTCCTCAGCCAGCTTGCTGGCTGTGGAATTCTGGGAGTTGAAGTCCACACATCTTCAAACTGCCAAGCTTGAGAAACACTGGTTTACATCGTATGTTCAGATACCTTGGGAGAGGGAGACTGTAAGAGCTCTGATCATTAGCAAAATTGCTGCCCTGTAAGTTGCTTTTCCTATGATGGATTTAATGATGGAGCTGGCTGCTATCAAGTGGGACATGGTTTATGGAACCCCCAATTCCAGTGACCCAGATGAAGACGGGGCTGGCAGAAATGCTACAGGAACCTTTCCCCACTCAAAGGAGGGAGATGCAGGTTGTGCGACAAAACTGGCTGGTTCAGCTCAAAGAAACAAAAAGCTCTTTGCTGCACATTTGCATCTACTATTGATTATTCAGCAGGGAAGGTTCACAAGGTAAGGGAGCTGATTTGGCCTGCCTAAGCATCATGGAAAAGGGTTTCTCTTTGGAGCTGGCAAGAGTCAGGAATAGATTCCTGGAAGAGGACCTTGAGAAAGCTTAATAAGGTCCACAGATGATGGTTATTATTGGACTAGATCAGCACAAAAAGCCTTTTTAGCTTTCATTTTTAATTAGAGCATTGATTCTTAAGTGTTGAGTCAGAGCTCATTGGAAGGCTTGCAGAACGAGTAAGGAACCATCAGCAACATCTTCCTTGAATGATGGAGGGAAATGGACTAAAAGGAATGAAAAATAAGTCTTGATGGGGAAAATGTCTAACCGGTGGGTCCTCAAACTGAGGCACGACCACATAAGTGCATTTTCTCATACAACTATCTTATTCAGAGACTCTGTGTGTGTTTGTGTGTCCTGCTCCAGATAAAGTCTTCCACTTCCAGTCTTTCTCCACTTTTTTTCATATTTTGTTTCCACATAAGATGCATAAAGGAACACACATTATTATTCTGCACAATGTCTTTGGCAATAGCTGAAGCTCTTTTTCTAGAAGGACCTGAGATTAAAAATCTTAGTAGGGATGGGATCATGCATATGCAAAGAGCAGGATTTGAATGTCTCTGATACTTTCTGTTTATAATGCTTTGCCTTCTGCTACCAATTTCCACCTTCTATAACCACCTTAGCCTCAGTGCATGCAGGTGTTTGTGCCACTAAAATTTGTTTGTGAAAGTAAAGAGCCTTCCTTTAATGATACTTAACATACTTACCTTTCATGCACCCTTAAAACCCCAGACTTTGCATAGTTACTAGTTTGGGGGGGGGCAACACTGCACAGAGGCTGGCTCAATATTCTTGGACATCTGTCTGTTTTCAAAATTAAAGTCCTGGTTATGCTTTGCCACTATTGCGGGGGGGCAGTGGGGACAAGTGACAAAATTCTGCCCCTTTCATGATGTTCCAACACTAGTACAAAAAGGTGGCATGTGTGTCGTGATATGCACATTCCAAGATACTGTGTAATGGTTGCCTAACCTAACAAAGCCAGACTCACAAGTGGGCTCTAGGAAATCTGGTTTATTGAAGGATTAGTATGCAAGTACAGAGAAAGCTGAGAATGAGCAAAAGTGCACCAAATACAAATTAAGAACCCTCGGCTCAAAACGTAAGACCTCCCCCCACCCAGCCGTTCTAACCGCCCCCCTCCCAGGTGCCAGTAACTGTCTTCACCAGTCCTGGGAAAGCAACCTTGAGCATTTGAGAAAACCCAAACACATTCCATTCCCTCAACCAAGAGATAACAGTCCGGGCTATGGCAGCCTCCCTTCCCTGCAAATCAAACACGCAATTAACAACTGACACGTGAAGTGTTACAAATCAAATACGTGGTTGGCAAATGACATGTGAAGTGTTACGATGTACCAGGCACATTGAAACAGTGAACATGACATACCGCCCCCCCAAAGAATACTATGGCGCAGGTTTCATAGGATAAGCAGAATGAAATCGTGCAATTAAAAGGGGAGAGCGCACATCGCGTGCAGCCACCCACTCAGGGTGGGAAAAATGCTTCCATCGAATGAGGTACTGTAGTGTGCCACGAAGTCGGCGAGAATCCAGGACCTCCTTCACTTCGAAGTGCTGCTGGCCATCAATCATGATTGGCGCGGGAGGAGCGAGCTGAGGGTGCCAGCGAGCGGAGTGGGTAATGGGTTTGAGCAAGCTGCAATGAAAAACAGGGTGTAAATGGCGAAGATTGTGAGGCAGGTCTAACTTAATCGTGACAGGATTCACAACAGCGACAATAGGAAAAGGGCCAACAAATTCAGGTGCCAACTTCTTAGAAGGTTGAGAAGATTTGATGTACTTGGTAGACAGGTACACGTTATCTCCCACCTTAAAAGGGGGCTGAGGTGCACGTTTTTTATCAGCATGGAGTTTATAAGTCGAGCGGGCGTCAGCCAACGCTTCCTGGATCACCGGCCAGGACTCTGCCAAGTGTGCAGCCCAATCCGAAGGAGAGGAAGGTGGAACAGTGGGCTGAGGAAGGTCAGGAATGGGCACAAAGTCCCTCCCAAATACAGTACTGAACGGTGTGCGCCCAGTGCTTTGATGAACGGAGTTGTTGTATGCTACTTCAGCGAAGGGGAGGAGATCTACCCAATTGTCTTATTGGTAGTTTACAAATGAGTGGAGGAACTGCTTAAGGGTGGCATTAGGAGCCTCCGTGGCTCTGTCAGTCTCAGGATGCCACACCGTGGATAAGGCTTGTTTAGTGCCAACAAGTTTTAAAAATGCCCTCCAGAAGCGGGAGGTAAACTGTGTCCCACGATCTGTGACCAAACGGGAGGGGCTCCCGTGGATCCTGTAGATGTGGATTAGGAAATGGTGGGCTAATTGCTGTGCCGATGGAATGGAGGCACATGGAATGAAATGGGCTTGCTTAGAGAAATAATCTTTCACCACCCAAATCACAGTCTTTCTTTGGCTGGGAGGCAAATCGATGATAAAATCCATGGAGACCTCCCCCCAAGGGCGGCAGGGACTAGCGACAGGTTGCAGTAAGCCCTGAGGTTTACCCCCCTTCCGTTTTGACATGGCACAAATCGGACAAGAAGCAACATAATCCTTGACATCACGTCTTAAGGAGGGCCACCAAAATTGCCTGCAGATCAGGTGTAGAGTCTTTACAAATCCAAAATGACCCGCCAGCTTATCATCATGAGACCCCCTTAAGATTTCCTTTCGCAGAGTGTCAGGCACATAGAGGCGATTTTGCCTCCAAGCGAAGCCTTTGTCAAAAGAAACCTTGTCCCTATTTGCTTGGAGCCAGGTGTCAGATTTCAGCTCAGAGAGAAACTATTGTTGCAATTGGGAAGGAACAGCCGGCGCTCTAGCAGCCGGTGAAATTGACGCTGAGGCCCCCCCCCCCCACGGGTCTGGCTGCGTGTGACAGCTTGCATCCCCAATTGGGGTTCTGTCCAAAGCGACCCCACGACTTCAGGTGCCTGGGCTGAATCCTGAGGCAAGCGGGAAAGCGCATCGGCCAGGAAGTTTTTCTTCCCTGGAATGAACTTTAACTGGAAATCAAAACGGCTAAAGAATTGAGCCCAATGAACCTGCTTAGGGCTGAGTCTACGAGGCGTGCTAAGGGCTTCAAAATTCTTATGGTCAGTCCACACTTCAAATGGACATTTAGCCCCCTCTAAAAGGTGGGGCCAAGTGTCTAAAGCTGCTTTCACAGCAAAAGCCTCTTTTTCCCAGACATGCCACCGTCTCTCTGTTTCAGAGAACTTTCGGGATAAGTACGCACAAGGCTTGAGGCAGCCGGCAGCATCGGCTTGCATCAAGAGAGCCCCAATGGAAAAATCCGAAGCATCCACCTGAACCACAAAGGGTTTATCGGGATCAGGATGTTGCAGAATAGGTTCAGCAGTGAACAACCCCTTAAGTTTGTCAAACGCCGCCTGGCATTGAGGCGTCCAATTGAGCACAGCCCCCGGGTTTTTCACCCGGCGTGTATCACCCCACCCCTTGGTTTTCAGTAAATCAGTTAGAGGCAATGCAATCTCAGCGAACCCCTGGATGAATGGGCGATAATAGTTGCAAAACCCCAGGAAACTTTGGAGCTGCGTGTGCGGGCGCTCCCAATCCCAAATGGCTTGCACCTTGGCAGGGTCCATTTCCATCCCAGCATCCGAGATTCTGTACCCCAAATAGTCCAGTTGTGTTTTGTGAAATTCACATTTAGAGATCTTGGCATACAACTCTGCCTTCCGTAGTTTGCTGAGCACCTGTTTCACCAAACGCTCATGCTCTTCCATCATCTCAGTGTAAATCAGCACATCATCCAAATACACCAAAACCCCCTTAAACAAATGATCATGTAATACCTCATTAATTAGCTGCATAAACACCCCAGGTGCCCCTGCCAACCCAAACGGCAACACCTTGTACTGGAAGGAGCCCAGCGGGCAATTGAAAGCAGTCTTCCATTCATCTCCTTCCCGTATACGGATACGGAAGTATACCTCCCTCAAGTCCAGTTTAGAGAATATTTTCCCTTTGGACAGATGTGCCAGCATTTCTTTTAGGAGCGGCAACGGGTATTTATTTAGGACCGAGACCACATTGAGCCTGCGGTAATCCGTGCACAGTCTCAAAGTCCCATCCTTCTTGGCTTGGAACAAGACGGGAGCGCCCACCGGCGAATTAGCTGGCTCAATAAAACCCCTGGCTAGATTTTTGTCCACAAACTCCCGTAATGTTGCCAGCTCCTTTTGCGTCATGGCATAGATTTTAGGTTTGGGCAGCTGCGCATTAGGGACCAATTCAATCGCACAGTCAGTTCTCCAGTGAGGGGGGAGTTGATCCGCCTCCTTTTCTCCAAAGACATCTGCAAAACTCTGGTACTGTTCCAGCAGGCCCTCCAGGGGGCCAGCTGCGAGATGCGGCGTCGCCGCCACCACCCTCCCCACCGCAGCCTGCGGGGCGTCTTCTTCTATAGGGATTTGGTAGAACCCATCCCCAAATGTCAGAGTTCGGTGCACCCAGTTTATGTGTGCGTTTTGCTGGACCAACCAGGGCATCCCCAGAATGACCAACGGCCCTACCACCAGCGCCACAATAAACGGCAGCCTTTCCCTGTGGCTACCCATCTGCAATGCCACCAAATCTGTAAAATGGGTGACTGGCTTCCCCCCCGCCGTAGAACCATCCAGCTGGGTAAAAATCATAGGGTGTTTTAGGGGGAACGTGGGTAATTCCAATGCATCCACCACGTCCAGGTGCATCAAGCAGCGGGAACACCCCGAATCGACCAACGCCCATGCTTCAACAGTTCGGGTGCAGGAGCCCAGCTTAACTTTCACTGCCAACGTAGGAAAGTTTCCACTCACTGAGGGGTAGTCGCGCCCTCCCTCCTCCACCTGCCCAGCGGCGCCCTTTAGAGCAGGTGGCTGGCGTTTCCCACCGGCTGGAGCAATTCGGGCTCCCCCTCCTCTCCGAAATATGGGACTCCTTCTTCTTCGCCCTCAGCTACAGCCGCCTTCATCTTTCTGGGGAAGGTGGGCGACTTCCCTGACGATCTCCCCTGGCGCTCCTCAGGCCTCCCTTTTGGGCATGCCGCCGCTCGGTGGCCCTCCTTCCCACATCGAAGGCACTTTCGCGTAGCGGCTTTCCCTTTCCTCCTGCCATGCCGTTCTTCCTGCTCTGGCTGCGGTGCCCATGGGTTTGGCAGCTCTCATCATGGCCATTTGCTTGGGACCCTCTTGCTTTGCGCAAACTTCGCGTGGGCCTGCTCCACATTCCCTGCTAGCTGTATCCAATCATATAGAGTGGTTGGGTCTGCCCTCCCCAAAGACCACCTCAACAATTCGGGTCGCAGACCATCCTTGAACATTTTTATCAGGGTTGTCTGTGACCAATCATCCACCTTGGCAGCTAAAGCTTGGAACTCTAAGGCGTAGTCTGCCACCGACCTTGATCCCTGGATTAACTCCCTCAGGGCCACTTTGGCTTTTTCTTTTGCCAACGGGTCAGCAAAATGTAACTTGAGCGCCCACAAGAACTCCTCAAAATCGGTCAATTCTAGGGCCTCCATTTCAGTCAATTGCATGAACCAATCAGCTGCCCTGCCTTCTAGCTTGGTGGCCACCGCATTTACCTTAGCCCTCTCCGAAGGAAACAGCGCCCCAAACTCCTCCATATAGCTCTTCGCATTTGTCAGGAAAAATGACAACTTCGTGGGGTCCCCATCAAACTTAACCGTAAACTCCCGGTATCTAGCGCCCAGCGGGCTCTTCTTCTTCTCCTTCTGCCCAGTCTTTCGCTTGGCACCCATCGACTTTTCATCTGGGGGGGGGGGGGAAATCCAAAATCCTGACTTTGGGATGTCTCTTCTCCCCCCTTTCCATTTTCCTTCCTCGGTTGTCCAAACGCCATGGGGGCGATGGGGACGATCGTCTGGGGCTGCTGGATGGTGAACCCGCCCGATGTCTCCTCCGACCTTTCATCCTCGCCCCCGGGGAGGAGGGAGGAGAGGGGGACCTGGCGGGAATGGTGCTCCCTTCTCTCCTCGACTGGGTCCCACAAAGCCAACGATATTTTCAGCACCATTGCCTCTAGGGATTGCAACCTGGCGTCCCACCCTTGTGCCTTCACAGGGGTTGCAGAGTCCTCCGACCCTCTTTCACCGGCCACAGTCACAGTTGGGGACAGCGGGTACCTCAGCTTCTAAGACGTCCTCAACGTCCCTGGTAGAGGTCCCTGCTCCTCATCCCACATCACCTGCTCGGTCAGCGCCTCGTCTGCCTTCTTCATCACCTTGGACTTCACAGTCTTTTGGATCGCAGGACTGGGACTCGACACCCCCGACAGATCCTCCGATTCCGGAGTGGGTTCTCTCCCTCCTCCTCTAGCCGTGGAATCCGGCTCCCCAGCGTCTGAGTACTCACTCTCCCCCGAGTACGGAGTGGGCTCAGTCATCGCTAACTCTAGTTCCTCACAGATTGCTCTGGATAGAGGTTAGCGGTAAGGGTTTAAGATTCTCAGCTTTATGTAATGGTTGCCTAACCTAACAAAGCCAGACTCACAAGTGGGCTCTAGGAAATCTGGTTTATTGAAGGATTAGTATGCAAGTACAGAGAAAGCTGAGAATGAGCAAAAGCGCGCCAAATACAAATTAAGAACCCTCGGCTCAAAACGTAAGACCTCCCCCCACCCAGCCGTTCTAACCGCCCCCCTCCCAGGTGCCAGTAACTGTCTTCACCAGTCCTGGGAAAGCAACCTTGAGCATTTGAGAAAACCCAAACACATTCCATTCCCTCAACCAAGAGATAACAGTCCGGGCTATGGCAGCCTCCCTTCCCTGCAAATCAAACACGCAATTAACAACTGACACGTGAAGTGTTACAAATCAAACAACTGACATGTGAAGTGTTACAAATCAAATACGTGGTTGGCAAATGACATGTGAAGTGTTACGATGTACCAGGCACATTGAAACAGTGAACATGACATACTGGCAGCATTGTGCTTAGCAGTGAATGCCTATGCTTGGGATTAAGTTATGTCAAAGGCTTTTCTCCCTGAAGAACCTTTTTAATTTTTTAAAATTTAAAATTATTTATTAAATATAAAAGCAGAATTAAAAAAGGAAAAAAGCACAAAGTAGACAAGAGATGTACAAGCATCATAACATTAATTAAGTACAAATTCTTAGAATTTATTTATTTATTCTTCGAATTTCTATCACCACCCATCTCTCCCAAAAGGGGACTCTAATGTTGATTTAGTTCTATATATTTGAATACCTTATGTAATTTTAAAACTACAGTTCATTGTTAAAATCAAGTTAATGTACTGATCAATGACAGTAATCTGCACAGTATGAAAAGAAGTCTTATTTAGTCAATAGGAAAGCTAAGTTTATTTAACAAATTATCCATGATTTAAGTGTTAAAACATTATGTTAAGAGAAAGCAAAATTTTGGATGTAGTAAAAGCCCATGGGTAGAATTATGGTAAAAACAAAAGTTTTCCATCTTAAATTCCATATCAGATATATAGGTAAAGGTAAAGGTTTCCCTTGACGTAAAGTCCAGTCGAATCCGACTCTAGGGGGCGGTGCTCATCTCCGTTTCTAAGCCTTGGAGCCGGCGTTGTCATAGACACTTCCGGGTCATGTGGCCAGCATGACGACTCGGAACGCCGTTACCTTCCCGCCGAAGCGGTACCTATTGATCTACTCACATTTGCATGTTTTCGAACTGCTAGGTGAGCAGGAGCTGGGATTAACAACGGGAGCTCACCCCGCCGCGCGGTTTCGAACCGCCGACCTTCCGATCGACAGCTCAGCGGTTTAACCCGCAGCGCCACCGCGTCCCTATCAGATATATAAATATAGGTTAATGTAGACATTGAGGCATACTCCCACAACTTAATTTGCTATTCTTTTACTGAAGGAAATGTTTGTGCTTGAGCAGTGCAGAATATCCTAGTTGTTCTCAACATATACAAAGCTAGTTTGATATATTTTATAGAAATATGAGGTTTAGTAATATTTAATAGAAAGGGAATTGAACTTTTAATTTTTTTCATTCTAAAATGAATGTCATTTTTGCCAAATTTGGGGGCTTTACAACACTTGATCCAATACAATTGTTACATTTAGAAAATGAATCATCAATTTTAGCAAGCAATACTGGATTGATATAGCCTCAGTAAAACATACAAATTTTCTTAAGTGTGATGTTCAATATTTTCTTCCATTGAAATTCCCATTGTTGTGTATCAGTTGTACTGTATAAATTCTGCATCTGTTTAATCATACAATCTTTAACTTGTTCGGCCTTTGAATCATATTACACCAGCAACTTATATGAGGCCCAGCAAGTGCTCTGAGTTTTATGGTACAAGGTTTTCAAATTCAGTCAAACCTCTTCAGTGTTCTATCTTGGTTTTGCAGTTCGTTTAGAACAGTGTTTTTTTGGGGGGGGAAAGTTGCCAAGTTTGAAAAACACTGCTTTAGAACAATACTGCTTATATGAAGATATTGAAACTGCTCAGGTGGTTCTGACGGTTCCAGAGAGTCTCAAAGGATTTCAGCTTTGTCCTTTTGACAAGTAAATCTTGCAATCTATATGACTGAGCCTGATGAGGGTTTAATGTCTCTTCCCTTTATCCCACCATTTGGTGGAAAGGCAAGCAGGCATCTTTTCAGGGGCTGGTTATAAACTCTGGAACTCCTGTCAAGACAGATCAAGGAAGCTCTTCCTCTTTTGAACTTCCACCAATAGGCAAAACAACATTTTTTAAAGAAATCAGATAGACCTTTGGAAAATATCCAAGGTTACAGGGTGGGTACTGTTTGATATATTTTTAATGATTTTTTTTGTGGGTACTGTTTGACATATTTTTAATGTTTTTGTTATGCTTTTAGTAGTGCTTTTCTAAATTGGTGTTATTGATAGCTGTTTTTCACTCTATTTGTTGTTGGAAAATTAAACAACCAATAAATAGTTTAAACCCCAACCTCTGAATAGTCCCTTGAATTATATGCAGTGGTTTAGTTTGGATCTAGTTACAGCAGGTCCAGTTTGGTTGGAACTTTTCAAATGAGTCCCATGGGCCTGGGCAGGATCTTTTTAGTCTCTGTGCAGTTGTCATCAACCTTTTGGGTGTCAGGAACCTCTTCAGTCAATCTCATCCAGGAAATCCTGGGGCCAGATAGTGGCAAAAACAGCACCTGGCTGCCCAAACGTTATCTGGTGAATAGTTACCAGGGCTCTTTCCCTCTGTCAGAAGAACAGGCCTCTGATGTAGGAGACACATTTATAAATAGGCTGCTAGGACTCAGTATTTTTCCTGTTGAAAAAGCAACTGTTCCTGCTGCAGTTAACAGAACAGGAAAAAGGTGCTTCCTCTTGCTGAGGTCTGTGGTGTGGCAGATGGGGTATCCTTTGGGACAAGACAAGTGAAGCAGGAGAGATGAGATTTCAGCAGTGAAGTTGGTCCCATCTGCTTTGGGCTCAACAGCTTGCTGCTGAGTCCTGGGGGATGGACGGAGCCTGTCACACCCACAAGAAGTACTAATTTGGTAGGTTCTCTTCTGTCAGCCCTTGGGCCAAACAAGACTTTCCTATCCCAGATGGCTTCAGGAAGATTCTTGATGCATCATGTATCCTATTAGCCTAGTGGCTGCAGGGGAAAAAAAGAGTTGAAATTGAGTCCTGGGGAGATACTGGGGAGATCCATAGATGCTTTCCCTGCCTCCTCCTCGCGTAGTCATCAGCTCAGAGAAGTTGATAGTCTGATTTATAGATTAAACAAGGTTGACCAATTTCCTTATCCTGGCCTTTAAGGTATATATCTCCTATTTGGAAACATTGCAAAATTTGGGGGAGTGTTGCTCAGAAAACTCACAGAATAGACAACATAGTAGAGTTATATAACAGTATGGATGGTGCAGAGAAAATGAATAGATCTCTCTCCAAATGCTGGAACCCAAGTCATCCATTGAAACTGAATGGTGAAAAGATAAAAGCAAGAGTCCCCCCCCCCCAAAAAACCATAATGCATAGTTAACTTGTGGAATCCTTTACTCAAAGATTGCAGCATAGATGGCTTAAAAGGGATTGGACAATTCTTGGAGGGTAAGGTTATCAATGTATTTTAGTCAAAATGACCATACATTACTTCTAGGATTGGCAGAAGTAAGTTTCTCAATACCAACTGCAGGAGAACCAGAGGATCACACTGCACCAATGCCCTGCTTTTGGGACTGCCAGCATCTGGCTGGTCCACTATGGGCTCTTCCTGTGCTATACTGTATGTATCTCCCTCTCCATCTTTGTCTATGCTATTGTCAACACAGTCCTCATAAAGTAAGTCAGAGAATTTAAAACATTAAAAAACACCAAGTGCCACCAGGTTTCTCATTCCAAATAGCAGAAACCTTCTGGTAGAAAACTGTATTTCTATAAATGTTTAAAAACAAGCCCTATTATTTGTCCAGAATGAATATATTATCAGTTTCTTCCTTCAGCATTTTCCACCCTGCTCTGCTGGCACCAGGCAGCTCTGTCCTACATTGAGAACTTTCAAAAGGAAGTAATTTGGATCCGTCATTTCATCATTTATTTAAAACTAGGAGGAAAGTCCATGTACTTGGATATGGATAGAGCTGAGGGCTTCCCAGAGTAGCTGCATATGGTAACCCTGCCTGGACAACCTGATTTTGCAATGCCTTAGCAGATACCTCTGTGGTGATGAAATCGCTATCAAAGAATCCAAAGGAATGTTCGATACAAACACAATTTTTGTTGCTGGGGGTTTGCTGGAGCCTTTGTCAGGTCAAGACATTGCCAAAAAACAGAACAAATCAAACCTCCCTCTCTTTCTTTCCTCAATAAGTAACAGAGTGATAATCTGAAGCAAATGGTAGACCCTATAGCAAATGTTGAAAGAGAAACATGGATCAAGGCCTTTTTAAATAGGAAATTTAAATCCCTAAAAGCATATTGGCCAAAAGAGAGAAAATAATACTGGACAGAGAATTCTCTTATATTTCTGTCTACCAGTTCTCATTCAATTTTATGTGAGAGAATTTGTTTCAAAATTTCTTTTAAAAGACACAAAAATTTTGGTGAAATTCTCATTGGTGGAATGTGTATTCCTGAGTTTCATTGGCCAGTCCCATCTCTCCAGCAGTTTGCTGCTTCCCCAGCTTCTTTCAAGCCATTCCCAAGGAAACAATTGTGAGCAACATCTTCTCACTGGCCTTTTTCAGTACCAATGCTAAGGGAGAATTCTGCCTTGAGAAACTGTTGGAGAATTTCTCATTTTCTTGCAGAAATTTGGAGGAATTTTCCAATCAATTTCTCTGCTTAGAAATTTGGTGAAGAACTTCAAAAAGCTCTTTGTGCCAGGATGTCCACAGAGGAGGAAGTAAAAACTGTCTACATGGCAGTCACAACCACACAAACACAGTCGTACCCCTTTGTAACTGTGTAGGACAAGGGGCAGGGCTTCAGTCACATGGCTTAATTTTTGGACTCCCGACTCCAGTATCACAAAACTCCATGATCTTTTTTAGGCCAATACTTAAGGCCAACCCAAAGAGTCACAAGGGCATAGAAGTTTTGAGTCCTTCAGAACAATGGTAAGTAAACAGTGCCTTAGTCATCTCCCAACTGAATTATTGCAACATGCTGTATATGGGGCTGCCCTTGAAGACCATCTGGAAGCTTCAGTTGGCCCAGAGTGCAGTGGAGTGGATAGGTACATGTGCAACCCATTACATCCACATGACACTGCTACTCTGCAAGCTGCCCTGACCCCAAGAACATGTTCCTATGGGGAGGGCATGTTCCAGGTTCCCTCATTTAACATCTCATGGGACCTAGGAAGTATGCTTTTCTGGTGGCTGCCCTTGCTCTCTGGAATGGCCTTCACCCCAACATACAATAGGCCCCAACTCTGCTGGCTTTCAGAAAGGCAGTTAAGACCTTGCTTTTTCTCCAGGCATTTCCCCCCTAAGTTAGTGGAGTCCTCTGTTGGTTGTTTTCATCTATTCTCTTCAGTTCACCATTTTGCACATCTGTGTTATCTTTTAATGATACATACCCATATATCATGAAAAGATTTCTTGTTTAATGTCAAACATTTCTTGTTTAATGTTTTGTCATGTTGGTTGAGTTGGGTGGCCACGTAAATGCTTGAAATAAATAAATAAATCAGGCCATGAATCTGCAGGATCTTATAAACTTGTTGGAGTACAACAGCTGCTTTTCCCACATTTTTAGAAGACTGTAACTAAATGCTGATTCATGGATTTATTAACAGCTACATTTTTCTCCTGTCTTTTTTCTTTGTAAAAACTTTGTTTACCATTTTATTGAGCTTGAAAACTTGCACATTATTTTATGACTTTGAATTGGATTTTGTTCAATTTCCTCTTTTCTTTCTTGGTGTGGAGAAATGGAGCAGCAGAACAGCAGGATGGAACAGACAATCAGTCAAGCTTAAAAACTGCTTACTCATTAGTGCTGCCTGCCCGTAGTCAGTGAAAATAGTTGCAAATGAGACGCTTTAGCACTGAGCTGTTTTCTCTTCCTCTCCATCTTCCTCTGTTTCTAATTTGTTACAGTTGTCAGAATTCCTTCAAACACATTTATTAGCTTATTTAAGCCATTATAATCCTATAGTAGTCTCTTGAATAGGTTCACTATCTAGATGTTTCAGCAATCTATTCAATCTGCTATGCTAGATTTCTTTTGAGGATTAATTTTACATTTAACATGATTACACTGTAATGCTTTACTTAGCTACCTGGAAGTAAGCCCAATTAATTTAATGGGGCCACTGAGAAGACAGGTTTAATTGAGCATTGTTAGAGTACTCCCCACCCCCCCAACCCCTGGAAACATAAACTTTAGTAATCAGCTGTTTCTCTTACCTCTTTTTTGTAGGGCAACCTTTCTCAATATGATACTTCCAGATTAGCACAAATTGTTATGCAGCCTTCCTACTATAGCAACTGGATAGCCTGTCCTCATCTAGCACCTGATCCAGAAGGGAGCAACAAGGCTGGAAATGGGCCATCTTTAAGTTAAAATGCCCCATTGGATGGAGATGGGGATCTAAACCAATCAAATGAGGAACTTGATCCAAGCTTCTGCTACCAACAACAGAGGTTAATGAATAAGAGAGGGGACCCTGTAAGCCTCCAGATAAAACTGAACTACAACACCCAGCAGCTCTGGTGAGCATAGCAGACAGTGAGGGGTTCTGGGAATTTGGGAGAGCCCCAAATATCAGCCTTTTTCATCATGTTGCCTTTCACATGTCCACCTCCAATTCGTATTATCTCCAAGATGCATGGCCACACTGTCTGGGGATTATGGGAGCTGAAATTCAACGTATTTTGCAGGCTGGAGAAATCCGGGCTTCTATGTTTCTTTGAAGAGAAATGCCTTTTAAGGATAGGCAGCAACCATTTCTTTGTATTTTTCCTGGGATTCCCATGAGTTGCCAGGAGGGGGAGCAAATGCTTTACGTACTTTAATCCAAGCACAGCCCTTTCCGTTTCTCCTGATGAGTTAGTTACAAATAGGCCTAAAATCCTCTTTAGCTGCTTACTGTTAAATCAGTCTCTGCCTTCAGCAGTAAGTAAATGAAATGAAATCAGATCATAGCAGGGGGAGGAGGTCTTCAAGTTATGGAGAACCCCCTGAGACTCAGCAAATTAGATGGATCAATGGGTGATACTGTGGAGTCTGCATAATCATTCATTATCTATTATTTTAAAAAGCAACACAAAAATTCTTTAGGTCAAAAGGCAAAGTACTCAGGTAAAGTACAGTACATAGACTCCTGAATTGCTCCTTAGACTCCTAAGTAGGGCAACATTTTTAAGATAAATGTTCTATAACACACACATCTTAAGAAAGTTTGTTCAAACTCAGTGATGTAAGACTTGCAGCTATGAAAGGAAATCAGCTTCTAGAGTTTATAGATGGGAAGGGTCCTTTAAGACAGAGATTCTGCCATAAGTCACATTTTCATACCTCATCCTAAAGGATGAAAACTTACCTAAGATCAAATTGCTTACGCCCTCTAAAATGTTAATCTAGCACTTGTTTAGTTATGGCTGGGTTCCTGCTAAGACAAATGTGGCTTGAAAATCAGAATATTAAGCCAATCCAGCCAGTGTGATTACCTTTATGTTTCACTGTGTTGTATATATCCTGGCTGATGGATAATTTCGTAAATCATGGTTAACATGTACAAATACATATTAAGATAACAATGGAAAGCAAATTAAATATCCTTAAATCTTTATTAAGAATCAGTTTGGTTTAGAGTTAAAGGCACTGGGTAAGAAAGCAGAAGACTATGAGTTCCAGTCCTGTCAGCTGCGTGACTTTGGACCAGTTACTTTCTCTTAGCCCTATGAAGAAGGCAGTGGCAAACCATTTCTAAAAATGCTGCCAAGAAAACTGCAGGGGTTTATCTAGGCAATTGCCAAGAGTCAAGATTGACTCAAAGGTATCAAAAAAAGAAAGAAAGAAAAAAAAGAAAGAAAAACCAAAACTCTGCATTAAAATGAATTCAAGTAAGGTAGCTTGCATTGATTCATATATGACAGTGCAATAAATATATGTATTAAACACGTATAGTATAATTGTGTATAATGTGATCATCTGCAGTATAAATGCCTATCTGAAAGAATATCTAACTGACCTAAAGAAATAATCTTATATGGCATAAGATATACTTAACTCCTTGATTTTAATTTGCTAACTCTACACAGGGTAAGCCCTATGTAGAATATAAGTCCCATACACACTTATTTATTATTCTGCCTTTCCTCAAAGGAATTCAGGGCAATTGTGTGGAAGGGTTTGACACACGTGATAATCAAGGCTGGCTGCCTGGCTTATTTATTTCACTGTATTTAAAACAAATGACTTCATTGCATTTTAGAATGACATCAACCGTTGTTGCAATAACCATCACTGGAGGGCTTCATGGTAGGGGTTGCTTGCAATCCAATCTAAGCAGACATAGTTTAAGAGCAACATTTTAAAAAAAGAATAGCTGGCAGACAGGAAATTGGCAGTGAAGTCTGCCTATCCAATGTGGTCCATGTTGGTTTAATCTGAAGATGGACTCTGCTCAAAAGACTGAAAGATTTTTGTTCAACACAAGGCCTGGATTTCCACTAAACCCTAAGCTAGGTCAAATACTTAACTGCTGCACTCAGACATCAATATAAACCTGATCAGTTCTAAATATGGTTAGTTTTTTGTTGTTTACAAGGTTGTGGAAAGTGCAGCCTGTTTGGTCAGTTTATGATTCCATTTATTATTATACAAACCCAGAAAATGGATTTATTTATTTTATTTGGCACCAACCAACTCCAGAGAAACTCTGGGTAGCTCACAATACAATAAACAAAATAAAAACAATAACCTGGTAATTGGACAATCTTAGCAAGTGTATAAAAAGTAAGCCAGGTTAGAGGGGGAGGGGAGAATTAAGGATTATGTCTCCTCCACTTTTGCTAATCTGCAGATATTTCAGAAGAGTTACTTAATAATAGTTGTATTTGCAAGTTGTAAACAATCAGAAACTACGCAGCCACATCTTACCCTCGTGTATTGTTAACTGCAGTTAGGTTAATCACGAGTAGGTATCTTATGCACAGTGTCAGTCTCTTAGCAGTGTGGTACTGCTGTAGAAAATAACCCAATTCACATATTATGCTAAGCTAGAGTGCAACACTGGATGCAAACATTGGAACAGTCAGGCATATGGGGCAAGACCGAACAGCATTTTGTTTTGTTATACATAGGGTCGCCATGAGTTGTAGACAACTCAACAGCAACTAACAACAACAACAACAACAACAAAGCGTAGCTGGTTTTGTTTGGTTTACTGTGTTATGGGAACCCAGGCAATGGTGGCTTATTCATCAAACCATGGTTATGTTTAATGTCTCCCCTCATGGATCAGAATGCATGTCAAAATCTACTTCCGCTGAGCATCTGCTGGATCACTGAGGGAGAATGCTCCTGTAGGATGGGCAGTTGTAGTCTTGGCCATCCTCCAGCAGAAAAAATGGCACCTCCAACATCCAGCCTTTTTTCATCCCTCCACATCAGCTGCAGCACCACCATTGGACACCCTTTTTGTAGAACAGCTGGGGAAGGGGCGAAACATGAGTAGAGAGGGAAGGTGGAGGACTGCATGAAGTCAAGATAAATCAACTTTATTTTTGGATCACTTTGAACACAAAATATGGGATTTAAGTCAATCTGCATGGCAACTGTCACCATAGCTATGCTAAACCCCCATAGTTCCAATAATAGAACAGTGAAATTATGATTAAAAACAACAAAACAATCCCAAATTATCCTCACCTTGCCTATTGTTCCTGAAATTTTGTTATGATACTGATTATTAATATTGTATGTAGTGTATAGTTTTTATAAACCAGGAGACTGTGAGTTATAGTTCTGTCTTAAGCACAAAGACAGCTGGGTGATCTTGGGCCAGTCACTTTCTCTCAGCCCTGGAAAGGAGGCAATGGCAAACCACTTCTGAAAAACCTTGCCAAGAAAACTGCAGGGACTAGTCCAGGCAGTCTCTGAGAATCAGACACAATTGAATGGATTTTTTTAAAGTGTATATTTACTGTATATTGTCTTTTTAAGCCATTTAGTTTCATTTTTTGATTGAAACAACATAAAAAGACATAATAAATAAGAAACAAAAAAATGTCTTGCCCCCTTCCCTATATCATGGTGAACCATATCAGCTATAACTCCCACCTGAAATAATCTTGAGTCATTTTCAACATGTACTGACGTCAGCCACCATCCCAGATCACCTTCCCCCAAAGTGACAAAGATGATGTGGGTGGGTGCTTCCTTCAGAAAGGATTTTGATCATTTCAAGATTATATAGCTGTGGCCCTCCAGTGCTGTTGAACTACAATTCCCAACAGTCCCAGACAGGATGGTTTCTGATGAAAAATACTGTTAGGACAAATACTGTGATAAAAGTTTAGTAATTTCTGGAGGCTCACAGAAGGTGATAATTAATTCCACTGCCCCAGAATTAGTGACATGTGGGTGTAAAACAAATTGAAACACATCAATATGCATTTCTTTAAAAAATAATTTGCTATCTGTCACAGCAAAGTTGCCTAATAATATATCAGGAGTCTTTTCCAACTAACAAATTTTATTAAATGACATAAGCTTTCGTGAGCTGCTGCTGAATTCAGCAGATGCATAGAATGTCTATACTGCTGTAAGACTTAAATTGGAAAGCGGTGGGAGGGAGGGGAAGACAGTTTGGTTATACAAGTATAGGTTACATTTGAGACAGATTACCTTATCAATTAACTATTGAAATGTGTTAAAACTCATTGTGTTTATTGAGACCTTTTGATGTATGTCAGTCTAGCAATCTTTTGCTCAATGGTGCTGTTAAAGTCTTGTTTTTCCAAGATGGCCACTTGGAAAAACAAGTGTCCTGGGAGGTTGAAATGCTCTGATATTACTTTGTCCTTGTTTTGTGTGGTGTTCATTAATTCTTTTGCACAAAGTTTGTCCTTTTTATCCAATGTAGAATCCAGAGGGACATTGCTGGGAGATTGTGGTTTTGCTACCATAGACTAAGGGGCTCTCCTCATACAATGTCTGTAAATTTATAATCCTTATGGAAATGATGACCAGATACCAACATATTCTGTACAGATCATACCTTTATCTCCTTTATGTGATTGTGTACAAGCCTGTGTTTCTTTTTGGTCATTTCTATCTGCATACCTTTGCCAGATGAGCTTTCTGTCTTGTACCTGCTTTAAGGAATATGACCATACTTCCTATTTGTAGTCATATTTCACTAAATAACAGTCCAACCTGAATATTTTCATGCATCAAAAGGTAAGAGATCATTTGGCTCATAATTATGTTACAGGCCTGAGATAGCTGTACAAGCTGTACACATATAAAGTAATTCCTACTATCTTTATCACTTAAGCTTTTCACTGCTGTACATATTTGTTAGTTGACTCCTTGGCTTTATTTAAATTCATTTAAGTCCATATTCATTATTCCGTAGTTGTGAGTCTGCTATGGTTTTTGGTGCAGTGATATTTGACCTTGTAAAATCATTGTGAAGGTCATTTCTGAAGATGGACGCTATCTACAAGCCTTTGCCATCTTATGTACAGTTTGTTATGGGTAGCTCTTCTGAATTTGCCACTTCTGAATTTGCCAAAGCTGGTAACTAGTTGTCTAACCCATTTTTTGGATGTTGGCTGAACTAACAGTAGAAGCTTCTTCCCTGGAAAGAAGGGTGGGTGCCTTATAAAACTGTGCTAGGTAGTATCTTTAGCTGACCTTGATCGATCTCAGAAAGCTAAGTAGGGTCAGACCTGATTAGTGCTTGTATGGGAAACTGGCAGAAAACCCCAAGGCTGTAGGCTAGACAGGGAAGTAAAAAAAAAAATGAAGAAAAACCACTTCCATATTGTTGCTGAAAGTACCACGTGAATGCGTCTGTATTAAGCCTAGGAATGGAGCTGAATGTGACGGAGATACATTGAAGTACTTTTACAGATAATTTAATGCTTACCATCAAATTCATCTTAAAATATTTTTAAGCAGGCTCATCTGTGGTTACTGTACAGTATCAACAAAATCAATTGCTGGTTTCTTTGTTTGCTTTCCCCTTTGAACCATCAGTGCCCCAGTAGGTGGCAGCATCATTTTAGAACAAATAACATTGCCCTGAACAAGCAGCAATTTTAAGAAGCCTTGTATCCAGGCTTCTGACTGTTTAGGGCCTTCTGATTCATATAATTCTATGCCTTGAGAACATGTTTTTGAAATAAATGGACACTGTTTTGCTGTCAACATTGAATGGCATTAAGTGGGCTCAGTTAAGTTGTACATTATGTGAACTGTTAAATAAGTGGGTAGAACAATATTTCTGGAAGCTCCTAATTAAGCTGATTTTGAGTATGAGATGTTCTGAAGTTGTCCCAAAAGTACCTCTTCTGCTTGGTTTTCTAAATTTTTTTTTAAATTAGTCAGCTGGTCTAGACAAGGTCAGATGGGTCCTGCCACTTGATAAACTTTGTCTGAATGGCTGACTATAAGTGTCACATCAGTTAGTAGACAGTAAATTTAGGTTTGATCTCCTTCTAATCCTTTCATATTTCATTTTTTCTTATAAAATCTGCAGCTGATTTTTCTTTGGTACATGATCCACACTGATGTACATTCAGATTCTTTAAAGCAACCTTTTAACTTGGTTTCCTCCAGATGAATTGTACTACAGTTCCCATCCTTCCAACCATGTTTGGTGGGTGGGTATAGTCTGCCACAATTTGGAGCATGTCAGGTTCAATAAGGCTGACCTAAGAAAAGAGTGTCACACTGCAGCAGTGTTTCTCAATCTTGGCAACTTTAAGATGTGTGGATTTCAACTCCCAGAATTCCCCAGTCAGCATGGGGAAGAAGTCCACACATCTTAAAGTTGTCAGAGTTGAGAAACACTGCACTGCAGGGTTCACTCTGACTGCATATAAACCACTGAACAAATCCTGACAAATACCACCTTCATAAGGCAGGCTAAACCAGGTCATTTTTAATGTTAGGAAAAATTCTCTAGCAGTGAGAATAGGATGATTGTAGGCCAATTACCAAGGAAGATGCTGAGTTTCCCTTTGCTGGATGTGTTGGAGATGTTTTAATTAGGATTCCTGCCCTCAAGCAGAGGGCTGGAATCAATAGCCCTAACTGCTTCTTCCAGTTCTATGATTCTATGATTGAAATACCCTTTTTTGTCATATTGGTGCAAATTGTGGTTAAAGTGCTTTAATCACACTTTGTACCATAGATAATTGTTAGTTCCTTGGCTTGCCTGTGCTCTTTGTGTTGTCCAAACCCAGAAAAGAAACTGAAGTTAATCCGCTCATTCTTCTGGCCTCCAGATACTGAGAGCAGAGACTACAACAGGCAAAAATGGAGCTGCTTCAGCTACTCTATCTCTGCTTCTGTTTTTTCCTCTTCCCGTGGTTTACAGATTACAGTGCCTGGTTTCAAATATCATACTAAACCAAAAGTGAACTTCAACAGCTAATGGAGTGTACAAACCTGCTTTTGTTACTGATCTTCTCCACTATGTCTATCCCGAGATGTAGACTATACACCAATATAATCTTTGTCCTTAAATATCTCAAGAGACATTTCTAAATAACTAATAATACTGCTGGATAGGTATGAGTGCAATATTGCTCAAGGCAGAGGCTCTTCTGAGGTATATATCACCTTAGATTCTAGCAAATTCCTGGGTAGGTCATTTTACTGCTCAAATGAATGTTTCTGATGTTAATGTCCCCCATTGTTTCTTGCTTAGAACATCCCTGAAAGGTTAAAGCCCAGTGATGTATCAGAAAAGCTTTAGGATTATTTAAAAGCTTAATGATCTTAGTGGCTCCAACATCTTGGTTTCTTTTCTTCTGAAACCGATCTGCAAGGTTCCCATTGAATCACCTTTCAGTTTCTGATTCTGTAAAGTAAAGCAGTTTACAATAATCTTTTTGGCATTTGTGATACACTGGAGTTTTCAAAACAGAAAATTGATTTTGTAGTTTTTCTCTGAAATGTTTATCATGGTGCAGTATCCCACTATATTCCAGAACTATATTCCAGAAGTAAGTAATAAACTCACCAGTAGTTGAGAAAGAAGCTGCTATCCTTCTCATTCCCACACAGTTCTTTGGCACATTATGGACAACGCCTCCTAGTTATGAACAACACTCCCTATGGGATAGAATATATTATAATAGGTTTTGTGTTGTTTTTTGGCAAGAACTTCATTTCATATCAGAAGAGTGGATTGGAAAGTTATTTGGAGGGAGATGTGGACTGAGGCAAAGATAGATGGGGGAATAAGCCCACGCCACTACCACCTCTTTGTTCCTAAGTTACCCTGGAGAAAAAGCTTGCTTTCAGCAAGAAAAGTCATGTTCGAGTTTTAATATGTAGTTAATTTATCTCTAAATAATAGGTTACTTCTTTTTGTCCGGTGCATAAGCACATGGGTTTCAGTATAAGACAAATGTATTGGATTATATATTCACATGTTTTTGAAGAACTAGCTATTTCCCCTTCCCTTTCTTCTTTGAAGTACAGACAAATATGAGATGGGCAGCAGGGAATAGTTGTCTCTGGTATATTTTTATTATCAGGGCTATGTGAATTTTGCAACTGTACCACTTTGTGTTGCTGAATTCCACATCTTTAGAAGCCAAAAAAAAATTAGAATTAAATTGAGAGAATTTAAAAACAAAAGAGAATTTCTCAACTTTAAAGATGCCCATTGCTTATAAAGTCTTAGAAGATAGAGGAGAATCTGAGCAAGAAGTGTGGAAAAGGCATCTGTGTGTCCCCAATGAGCAGAAAGCAATATAAACTGGGAAATCTATTTAATTTGAAAGTATATAAATATTTCTTCTTTTAAAGTATAGAAAACCTGCTGTGATTATGACTATGTCTTTGGCGCTGTTAAATGCTCAACACATAGCACAAAATGAAAACCTGAGCTGCCAGAGTATAGGGCAGTGTTATTCTACCTGCTGCAGTGCCTTTTCATGCTCCTCTGTCTCTCAACTTTTTTAAGCTCAAATTATGGCCACAGCATAATAACATGCATGAACCCAGCCAATATCACAATCACTGAGACTAGTTGGTTGGACGTTATCCCTTAGCAAATGTGTCAAGTGATTTGTCACATATGTATATACAGTACATACAATGTGGATGAGCCCTTAGAATTTCTTCATCAAGTAAATGTAGATGGACTCCAGGGCTGCAACTGGGGGGGCGGGCAAACGGGGCACATGCCCCAGGTGCTGCGCTGGGGGTGTGCCAAAATGAGCACTGGGGGGGCGCCAAAATGGGCACGGAATCCATGTTTGTCCTGGGTGACACAGACCCTAGCTGCGGGCCTGATGGACTCCCACAATTAAGGTTCTGCTGGTTGGGAATTATGGAAGCAGAAGTGCAACATGACTGGAGGGCAGTAGGTTGGGTAAGGCTAAAGACTTAGCTAGAAAGATTAAGATGTTATTGGCTATAGTTCCATCTTCTCTCCTTAAACTTTCTATCACTTTCAAGAAGAGTTCAGATGTTACATTAAGAACATCCTAGCGAACATTAAAAATTGATAGTGAGGTCTTCATCAATCTTATTTTTCCCCATCAAGTACACTGTTCAAGGCTACTTTGAAATGTAAGATTCCAGATGGAGGCCTTATTTGTCTGCCCTTGTGTAAAGGAATATAGAGATGTCTTTGGTGAAGGTACGAATGAGCTGTTAAGGGAGGAGAAATGGCAACTCAGTCCTGGGAAAGTGGAAACCGTGAGAAAGAAACTCAGAATAACCCCACCTTAATTCTGCTTGGTGTAATAACTGGCAGAGAGAAACTCTGATGAGCTTTCAAGATTCTATTGTTATACCTTACAACAATAAATCAGCATTCTTGGAATCTTTGCAGTGTCTGTTTCCTGACCTGGCTTCCCCCAAAGGGCTGACATTTTAAGATTAGCTTCATTATAAATCCTTAACTTCAAACAATTCCTGAAATGGCTTTGAAGATTTTGCATTTACTTGTAAGTTTCTAAACCAAAAGAGCACTTAGTTCTGCTTGCTAGGTACTGTACATCCTCAGACCTGGAAACTGCTTGGTACACTGACTGCTTGTCATTCAATAATAGCAAAAGAAAGGTGCTTTGTGTATACCTTTTGTTTCACAGAGGTTAATCCAAATTTCTTGGTCTCTGTGCATCTGCTTTGGGTTAATACCCTACCACCACCAAAGTCCTTCCTTTTTCTACTCTCTTCCATTATATTTTCATTGCAAATGAAATAGGGCTTATAGTAGCCTATTGTTTTTCTTTTATGTAAGGCTAGTTTGTCACAGAATAACTCATATTATCCAGCAAGTTCTGTTATCTGTTTCCATATCTTCAGAAGTGGTCTGTTGCCTGCACTCGGTGTCCTTAGGTTTCTTTTTCATTGCTCACTTCTGCTTGACAGCAAACAATTATCATGCACTCTGCTATATTAAAAATTGACCTGACATTTCTCTATAGTTTGCATTCAACAATGGCTTCATAATACAAGGATCTTGTATTATGTATACAATACTACATATTATGTATATGTAGCTAAAAAGGGAGTTAATAATTTAAGACAGGCAGAGATAGTGTGAGAATGCCTGATTTGCCTAAAAAAGACACACATTGCCTCCCATGGTACAGCCTGTGAAAAACTGATTCTGCAGGTTTTCAGCCTTGATCCAGTTAAGACTAAAGAAATGCCAACAGTAACTGCGTTATAGTTAGAATGTGAGTCTGTTTATTTCTAGACTTACATGTGGAATAATCTGCATGCTTATTAAAAATAAAATCCCCTGTATTCATCAGTCAAGCTTATGTATAGAGACGACCCTCCCCTATTCTTGGCACCCTCCAGATTGGTAAGTTCTGGGATTTTGATCTGGAGGATGTTCAGATTGCAGAAGGCTGGCATAGGGACATCTTCCTTACTTAGGTGCTGTTCTAAAACAGATTATTAAAATTAACTATAGGAGCATTTCCCTGTTTTTGGGGGGCAAGGCCCCTGTTTTTGGGGAGTAATGCTTTTTTAACCAGAACCCAATATACATAATAGGCTGGTTTATCTACTATACCGATTAGTTTGGAAATCTCTGTAGGAAGGGTACATTCTCTTTGAGCACTGAATAACTGAACGAATATTCAAAGAATGCATTGCATTAAGCAGATCTTTGAGATTTGGAAAAACAGATAAAAAGCATTTGTGGTGCAGTTCATAATATCCACTCAGCTTTGCAAAAACAGATGTTTAGCATTCAGTTGCATGTTCCTGGTTCATCTTCCCCTTTGTTATTCATTATCCATTCATTATCCATTCCTTTGTTTTTTTGCAGAGGTTGACTTTGATTTTGTGCAAGTCATTGGTTGGCCATAACATTTGATGAAAGCAGAGGAACAATTCATTAATTCAGCCTTGGTTGGGGATAATAAGAATGGAAGTCTAACATGTCTTGAGGGCAACCTGTTGGTGAGGACTGAACTACCATAACTGAAAAGCTAATGGCAAAGACCCTAATCCAGCAAATGAACTAGGTGTCACAAATCTGAACCTGTTCTGTTCACTAGAAAATAGAATATGGATCACAAATAATGAAATTCTGTTCACAAATATGTATTCCAAGTCTACTGTCTTTGAAAAAAAAAATTAAATTCATATGACATGTTGCCTGGGTGGCCTCTAAAAAAAAAACAATTAGTGTCCTCTTTTTGTGAGGTGCTTTGTCATATGGTACATACAGTCGTAGGATTATAAAAGAAGAAACAGTTCTGGTAGCTTAAATCACTGGAATCACACAGGGAGCTGCCCCCACAGGTTGTTTGCCATATAAAGAACATAGTTTATGCAGTTGGACTTCCAGCTATTACACTCAAGAGTAATACTGTATATATGTGTGAGTCAGACATGTTGCCTCCCCTCCCTCATTAGCTGGTGTGAGGGTCCTGATATGATGATATATATGCATATGCAATATTGGGAAAAATATTGATTGAATTTTGAATGCAGTTTCTGCTTAATTGATGCTCCCTGGCTGCTTTTCCCCCCTCTTCATATATAGTACTATTAATGTGCATAAGATTTCAACAACACCTTCTTTAATGAGGTGTCCTCCAGATGTGTTGGGACAGAACTTCCATAATTCTTATGCCTAACAGCCATCTTGGATAAAAATGATGAGACCTATAATTTATCACATCTGAACATGACTTGATTGGGGAAACTTGCTTTCCAAGGGATGCTCGCAGGAAAAAAATCTGTTAAAATTTAATGCAGGGTAAAATAGCAAAAAAGAATGAGACAGAGGTGGGATAAAACAGGCCATCAATACGTGTTTGAGCTTGTTTCAGTTTTTTGGCCTTAGGTAGGCTGACCATATGTCCCGTTTTGAATGGGACAGTCCTGTTTTTTTAACATTTCCAGACTGTCCCGTTGTTTTAATATAAATGTCCATTTTGTCCCGTTTTCTTAAAAACCTTACTTAAAAATTTGAAAGTTCCCTCGAACCTGTCAGAATGCAGTCAGACTTTGAGTGGAAGGAGGAGGAGCTCAGCAGAAATGGCTGGAAAAAAGCCACAGAGCTCAACCTGGCGGGAAGCCTAAAAAGAAAAAAACAGGATCAGCTGATAGGCGGTGATCAAAGGGCGAGCCGATTGGCTCCTGCCTTGAAACGGCAGGAAGAAAAGAATGTAAAAGCACAGCCAGAGGAAGAACAGCTTGTCGGGGACAACTGTTCACTAGACTCTCCAGCCCAGCCTTGCCTCTCGCAAACAAAAGAATCCAAAGATTCCCAGCCCGAGAAAACCGGAGAAGTTCCTGCCTGCCAATCCAGCCCGTCACCCAGCCCTGCCCCATTTTGCCATCCCAGTGTCCTGTTTTTAACCCCGTCCCATTTTGCCATCCCAATGTCCCGTTTTTGTCTCAAGGAAATATGGTCAGCCTAGCCTTAGGCTTACCTACAGGATAAGAAATGATGAGACTTGGGACAGAAGGGGTACGAAGGAAGGTGATAACATGTTATATTCTGGGCAACAGTTCCAATTATATGGAGCACTTAGAAAGAAAGGCCAAAATGACTTGAAGAATGATGTATGTGAACTG
This sequence comes from Candoia aspera, assembly GCF_035149785.1. Taxonomy (NCBI): domain Eukaryota; kingdom Metazoa; phylum Chordata; class Lepidosauria; order Squamata; family Candoiidae; genus Candoia; species Candoia aspera. The sequence goes on from NC_086155.1 coordinate 35,179,168, forward strand.
ATAATTCATTCCTAACATGCTGATAAAATCCTTCTAAGAGTTGGAACTGTTATATAACTGAGCGGTTTTTAAGGTATTTTGTTATTAATATGGTGTGGTCTTTAAGTGAGCTTCAGCTAGCCATCAACCAAGTTGTACAAACCTCAGAGGAAAATAAAAATAAATAAAAAAGAGAGGTTAATATGTGCAGGTTTGGTTACCAAAAACATGATGGATGGAGTATTATAACACAGCTATATCACCTTGTCTATGGTATCACCACTGTACATATTTAAGCATGCAAGCAGACACTATGAATTGATGGCTTGAACAGCCTTTTTTTTTCCCTTGTCAAAGGCTCTGCCAGGTCTAAATGTTGTTTAAGAGGGAGGTCTCTTTCCATTCTCTCATTGTTCAGCCCGTGAAGCCTAATCCAGCCACGCTGAAAGTAGCAAGTACCTTCTTAGAGCAATGGTATGCTGTTTATATTAACTTTACAAGCTTTGAGGTGCTCTTGCAGGCCAGATGCTCTGGTTAAGCATTTGGGCAGCTATGAAGAAATAAGCAAATGACTCACAGGTAGCTGCCTCAGAGCATTCCCTTAACAAATTATTATCTACTGTTTCTCTTCACATGAATTTATCTACATTGACTTATCTGCTGCTTCTTGTGAGGCTGTTAAAACAACACAGAAAAAGGGAGTTACTTTTTGAAGGTTGGACTCCCACAGTACACAAGGCCACAATGTGATTTATTTGATGTTGGTGCAGTTGTAGTTTATTCAATAAATCATGATTTTTTTTAAAAAAATGGCCTTGCTAACATGTGAATCGAACCACTGTGTAGTGCTCCAGACAGTTGCTCCTCATGAGGAGACTGCAAGACAGTGGTCTCCAGAGGGTTTAGAGCTCTGGGAGATGAGGGAATAGCCATCTTGCTCAAACCACGGTAGGTGCCCTCAAAAGGTCACTGGGCTCACATACTTCCTTTTCTAATCACTTTCAGAAATTGCTTGTTAACTGTTTTTCAGCTATTAGGAACCTTTGGATTAACAAGTTTTACAGCATTGGGTGAGTTTCCTTCAATGCTTAGTGGAAGAAGTTTTAAATAGAAGCTTAAGGACTTAATTTTTTTTTTCTGAAATAAACAGAAAAAGTGTGATTAAAACTTTGATTTTAGAAAGTCGCAAATGGATTAAGGGTCCAGATAAATTTGAAATAAGATTTTGGAATTAATTATAAGAATCCTTCCCATGGGAAAATGCTTTTGTTTTAATTCTTTAAAAACAACATGATAGGATGGGACTTGGAAGGTTTAACACTAGAGGGAACTAAAAGGAACTAAAGATTATAATTAAAAGAGAAGAACACTTAACTGTTCTTAAGTAACACTAACACTTATTGATACGGAATAGAGCAAAATATTTTAACATTTGACATATTGAAGGATATTTTTGAACAATGGACCTAGAAGTTAATTTTAAGAGTGTTTGCCTCTATGGATAGATTTGGTTTAAAATATGTTATGGAACACGTTTTACTAGACAAGACTGAGACTGATCTGAAAGTGGATTTAAAAATGACAAGCTATAAGAGTGACATGGAAAAAGATGCTGTGCTGGACATAGAAAAGAAACAGGCTGATGTCTTAATAATTAAAAGGGATATAACAAATAACAGACCAAGAGACTGACCTGGATAATCTTCCTATATTGGATTTACAAAAGAGGCTTGTTAAAGCTTCAAAGAATTTTATGAGAAGGGACAAAGAAATCAAGTTTTAGGACATTATTTGAAGGGACTAAAGATCAAGACTGTTGATAGTAAATGGAAGGAATATAAAATTGGTTTATTTGACCAAGGTTAAAATAATATGTTGTTATCTCTGGTAACTTTTAATGGACTTTTGCTGATCAGGACTGAAATGACGAGGTTTTTAAGGATTTGTTTATAAATAAGAGATGGGATATGGGAAGAAAAGATTATTTGTTGTATTTTAAGAGAAGGTGGTAAGTTACTAAATTTGTTTATACTTATTGTGATGAAGGGGGAAGTCATTTTGTCATAAATTACTTCTATTTTTCTTTTGTTGTTGTTTATTCATTTAGTCGCTTCCGACTCTTCGTGACTTCATGGACCAACCCACGCCAGAGCTTCCTGTCGGTCGTCAACACCCCCAGCTCCCCCAGGGATGAGTCCGTCACCTCTAGAATATCATCCATCCACCTTGCCCTTGGTCGGCCCCTCTTCCTTTTGCCTTCCACTCTCCCTAGCATCAGCATCTTCTCCAGGGTGTCCTGTCTTCTCATTATGTGGCCAAAGTATTTCAATTTTGCCTTTAATATCATTCCCTCAAGTGAGCAGTCTGGCTTTATTTCCTGGAGGATGGACTGGTTTGATCTTCTTGCAGTCCAAGGCACTCTCAGAATTTTCCTCCAACACCACAGTTCCAAAGCATCGATCTTCCTTCTCTCAGCCTTCCTTATGGTCCAGCTCTTGCAGCCATATGTTACTATGGGGAACACCATTGCTTTAACTATGCGGACCTTTGTTGTCAGTATGATGTCTCTGCTCTTAACTATTTTATCGAGATTTGTCATTGCTCTTCTCCCAAGGATTAAGCGTCTTCTGATTTCCTGACTGCAGTCAGCATCTGCAGTAATCTTCGCACCTAGAAATACAAAGTCTTTCACTGCTTCTATATTTTCTCCCTCTATTTGCCAGTTATCAATCAAACTGGTTGCCATAATCTTGGTTTTTTTGAGGTTTAGCTGCAAGCCAGCTTTTGCACTTTCTTCTTTCACCTTCATTATAAGGCTCCTCAGTTCCTCTTTGCTTTCAGCCATCAAAGTGGTATCATCTGCATATCTGAGATTGTTAATGTTTCTTCCAGCGATTTTAACTCCAGCCTTGGATTCCTCAAGCCCAGCTTGTCGCATGATGTGTTCTGCGTACAAGTTGAATAGGTAGGGTGAGAGTATACAGCCCTGCCGTACTCCTTTCCCAATCTTAAACCAGTCCGTTGTTCCGTGGTCTGTTCTTACTGTTGCTACTTGGTCGTTATACAGATTCTTCAGGAGGCAGACAAGATGACTTGGTATCCCCATACCGCTAAGAACTTGCCACAATTTGTTATGGTCCACACAGTCAAAGGCTTTAGAATAGTCAATAAAACAGAAATAGATGTTTTTCTGAAACTCCCTGGCTTTTTCCATTATCCAGCGGATATTGGCAATTTGGTCCCTAGTTCCTCTGCCTTTTCTAAACCCAGCTTGTGTATCTGGCAATTCTCGCTCCATGAACTGCTGAAGTCTACCTTGCAGGATCTTGAGCATTACCTTACTGGCATGCGAAATGAGTGCCACTGTTCGATAGTTTGAACATTCTTTAGTGTTCCCCTTTTTTGGTATGGGGATATAAGTTGATTTTTTCCAATCTGATGGCCATTCTTGTGTTTTCCAAATTTGCTGGCATATAGCATGCATTACCTTGACAGCATCATCTTGCAAGATTTTGAACAGTTCAGCTGGGATGCCATCGTCTCCTGCTGCCTTGTTGTTAGCAATGCTTCTTAAGGCCCACTCAACCTCACTCTTCAGGATGTCTGGCTCTAGCTCACTGACCACACCGTCAAAGCTATCCCCGATATTGTTATCCTTCCTACACAGGTCTTCTGTATATTCTTGCCACCTTTTCTTGATCTCTTCTTCTTCTGTTAGGTCCTTGCCATCTTTGTTTTTGATCATACCCATTTTTGCCTGGATTATTTTTCTTTACAATATTTTTATTTTTTATTTTCAATTTATTTTCAATTTATTTTCCTTTTCTGCACCTTCTATTCTTCTATTTTTTCTTTTTTTAGTTTGTATTAGTTTTTTATTGTTGTAGTTGTAATTTTTAATAAAATTACTATTAAAAAAATTGTGTCATTTGTGCAATGACATATGACATCATGACATATGTGACATTAATGCCATATGTGACATTAATGATAACTTGTACTGGATGCCTATGCCTGTATAGTGCATATAAGAAGCAGGATGCCTTGGAATATCACTTCCCTTAACAATACGGAATATGACTTTCCCATACCTGTATCTGGTCATCCACTTTGAGAACGGGCAGAGTTCTTGATTCCTTGACTGCTTTTTAAAGGCTTCTACACTTTTAAAGGTGTAGAAGCCTTTAAAAAGATATGCTGCTTTAATGAATAGCAGAGGGGTGCTGTGTTTGTGCTTGTGTAAGGTGCAAAACACCTCTGAATCCTTTTCAGTATGTGCATATCTGTATGAAGTAGGCTGTTTATTTGACCATACATGGCTGCTGTTATTGCAAATTACTTCGTCACACCTTAGCTATCTTCAGTGGGCTCTAGTAACTGAAATCTATTCCTCTACCTATTAATACATTCAACATTTTGCAATAAGAAATAGCTTAAGTATTTCCTGCATAATATGAAATAGCTTAAATGTTTCCTGAAAACTCAATGAACATTTAGGATCAATGATTTTAAGTGAGAATATATATGGCATGTATCTCTAACTTTTTTCAGATCTATTGGTTTTCAAGTGGAAGGACATTTTGATGAGTGCTTTGATGATGTGTGGTTCAAATTCTGGAGGACTGTACAGTATCATGTGTTTGCCTGCACATTTGAATTGGATTTGGTAGTTATTTGGCAGAACAATCATTTAGGTTTAATTAATTAAATAACATGGTTGATTTAATGGTGAATGTTGAAAGCTATGCCTTGTGTTAATATAACTTTGCTTTTGATAAAATATGAGGCTAGTTCACGTACTGTATTACAACATAATGACCGATTTTGAATTGCCAGAGGCAGCATGCTGATAAGTTAGAAACTGATTCACGCCCCCTTCCTTCTTGGAAGGTCATTGTTAAAAGACTCTGATTCTACAAATGTGGATTGAAATATTTCTTTATAATCACCAGTCTTTTCAATACACTAGGCATTAGTGCCCTGTACAAGTTTTACTCTGCAGATCCCACAGTTATTTGCCATTAGGCATAAAGGCTAAGGCAGATAAGTGTTGAAATCCAAAATATATGAATTGTATTATCCCTGAATTATTCTCATGAGATACAGATGCTATAGCAATGCCAAAATAACAGATAAACCCTCCATAATCATGAGCTTTAGAATTTAGTTCCTCGGTCAAAGAGATGAGTAGACTTCTGTAGATTTTTCTAAACATTTTTTTTACAAATTGGGTAATTTTTACTCTAATTAGTTGATTATTTGTTGCATATTGCTTAGGGGTCATTCCTTAAGATTGTGCTTTAGAAAATGTGAGATTGCCTGTTTTCAGTAACACATATGACATTTTTTGTATTTGGAAAAAAAAATCATTTCATTCAATACTACTAAACACACACAATGGTCCAATAAGCAAGAAAGCAATCTTCTCCTTCTGCATTTGTACCATTAATTTTTTTTCTTTTCTGACTTTGCACTGTCCCCACTGTGCAAAAAGGGTAGTATTCAGCATCTGCTGAATATCTGCTTTCAAAACAGTTGAGAAGAGCAGAAAGCTAGTCAACACCCATTGTGTATGTGTGTGTGTGTGTGTATACCTGTGATTTCTGATTTGGAAATTAAAATATTTACAACAGACACAATATAAAAGAAAAAGGGGACATGAAGAGAAAATTAAGAAGAACCGATTACCACTTTTTGTATATCTTTAGATTAAGGCATGGTTCATATATCACGCTAAGCCAAAATCTGGTTTCTGTGTTCTGGGGTTAATTTGTTCCATGAAAACCAGCTATTGTGGTACAGAAAATTTGGTGTATAGTTAGAATATTGTATGAAATCGAGAATTATGATTTATTTATTCAAGCATGGTCAAATAAACCATAGCATAACATGGTATGGTATGGTATGGTAATCAGTCCTAAGTTTGCAGCATTCAGGCTGATGCAGTAAGTTTGAGATGGTTCTGGAAGTGGGGGAACCAACTGACAATTGTCATGATATCAATATTATTCTGCTAGCTTTAGATCAAGACTTGTGAGACCATGTGAGAGTATGTTCCTATTTTAAGAGACTGAACTGTGAGTTCAGAAGATCTTGAATCAGAGCTTATTCCAAACATAAAGTGTAGTATTGGATAAGAAGCAGGGAGACCCAGGTTCAAGTCTGCCCTTAGCCATGGAAACTCACAAGGCAACTTTGGGACCATTACTCAACCCAACCTACCCATAAGATTATTGTTGTGAAGAAAAGTTAGAGAAGGGATTGCTATGTATGGCACTTTTTGCTCCTGGAAGAAAGCTGGAATACTTGACTAAGTACTCAGCTACAGAAAGTTAGGCAAGTGACTTGCTTTGCTGATCAACTGCAATATGGGAAAGTAAGACTGGAAAAAAGAACATTAAGAAATATATAGACAGTGTCTAGTCTGATGAAGAATTCTGGAGAAGTAGGAACTTGCACATACTCCGGTAGAATTTTGGACAGATGAAAATATTGCTCAGCTGTGAATTAAAAAAAAAACTTTTCAGACTTGGAATAGAAATAATCATGAGAAGGGCTATAAAACCCTGTGAACATACTAAATACCATTGAATGCTAAAAGATGATAGCATTGTTTCTTAAATAGTCCACAATGTCAGTGAAAATCCTACATCCCATGAGTGTATATGAAATTTTTCATCTGCTGTTTATTTCATACTTTCATGTATGAAACACTATTTGCAAAATCCTGTGTGAAAAATATAGTTAAATTGAGCTCAGCAGGCTTTTAAAAGTTTGCCCAGTGGCTCACAAGGCCTCTAGGGTGCACAGCAATGCCACTAGAGAGCTGTCCAACACCAGAGCCTCCTGAAGAGCAGGTCACCTCTCTGGGGAAGCAGGTGCTGCCTATTTGCCAGAGGTGGGTATTCTGGGGGAAATGGCATTCCTTGCCCTTTGAGCTGACTCTTACTAGTAGCTGTGAGGCTTTGTTGTGCCTCCCTGCCCCTGCAGAGCTACTTGAGTGGGGAAAGATTTCACTGTCACTTCTGGCAGTCATGGAGATGACTCTGTGCATCCCAGTTGAGGCTTAACTAGAATGCAACAGAACTTCAGTCACATTCCTTCATGTGATCCTTCAAACTCTTACAGACATTTCCTATTTAATGCCATTACTACTAGAGATCTAACATGTTATGGGCTTCTAGGACATTATTGTTATTTAGACTTGTTTCTCTACTCCTATTAGAATGAACAGCACTTTGGCTCTGCTTTTAATCTGTAATTTACATGTATATAATATTGTTCATCCTTTCCTTGTTCATACCCTGCATTTCTGTTTCAAAGAAGGAAGTAAAAACTGCTGCTGAAGAACCTGGAACTTCAGATATGGAACTACCACAGCCTTCACTCAACCAGTGCATTCAGGCTGTTGCAACAGAATGAGCATGGCTAGGAATGATGGGAACTGTGTCCTAACACGTTTGGAAAATAGCAGGTTGAAGAAGCCCAACTATTTTAATGGGGTGCAGTAAAAGAAATGAAATCTTTAGAAGATGGGCTCTTCCTGCTGATATTACACAGTTAGGTTATTTTCAGGGACTCTGATGCAAACTGAGTGGTTCAAAGATCCTTCTCTCGTCAGAATATGATTATGCATGTAGTGAGGCCCTTGCTTTTGAACAGGTCTTTCGACCCCATACTTAGAATTTCTGACGTAAGAGGATTAACCGGGGAGGGGAGAAAAGCCAACTTCTGCTAGATTGAATGTCGTTCATTAAGCACTTAATGAATGCTTAAGCCTCACTCAGACGTCCCCGACGGGCAACGTCCGTAAAGAGCCGCCAAAGCCCGTCCCGGTGTTGCTGCGTGAAACCAGGAGCGGCCGCCTTTCCCCGCCGCCTCGAGAGGACCAGCTTCCGGGCGCTCCCTGGGGGTCAGCCTGTCTGCTTTGGGCAGCAATCAGAGCCGCCGCGCGGGCAGCGGAACCCACCTCCTCGCGCCCGCCTCTGCCCTGAGCGAGCCTGGGCCCGAAGAGAGAGAGGGCGGGAGGAGCCATAGCCACATGGCGCGCGAGAGGCGGGAAGGAGATCTCGGGGCTTCGTCCCGGTGGCCCGAATTCAGCTGGGCGGTAGGTGACGGGGAGCAGGTATCGGACGGGGCTTGCTGCCTAGCTTTCCCCGCCTGAGGGCCCTCCCTCCACCAAATATAACGTTGGACTTCGGCTCCCCTAATCCACAGCCATCACATGCTAGAAAGCAGCACGCCGGTGGAGGCGGATCTGCCCGAAGGAACCCAGCGCCGGGTCATTTGCCTCAGCTGGCGAGAGGGGGAGGCGTGGGGCGGTGCCTTGCCCTCGCGCGGCGGCAGGTAGCGAAGCCCGTCGGAGGGGAAGAAGACGGCCGGCTCCTCTTCCGCCCGCCAAATTGGGTTGCCCAGATAATTTGTAGAGTGGCTGCGTTTTGCAGATACGATGTTTTCTGTGCTGAAATAAGGCAGCTTAAAGTGCAAGACGAGCCGGATCTATGCTGTTCCAAATGAAAGTTTAGGGTGCCTCAGTTCAACTGTAGCAATTGCTAAATACTTCTCTTCCAAAATCTTCCCCAAATGCCTTTGTCCAAATGTATATGCGTGTGTCTATGTTCAGGGCTCCTAGAGTTTCGCCACTTTTATGTTATACTTTTATTTCTTGAACATGCTCTTCCAGTAGGGTCTTCTATTATTTATAGCATGCATAAACTGTTATACAGTAGAATAAGATATATTAAAAGTTTCTAGGCAAGTCTTCCCTATATTCAGTTAAATAGCTTTAAAAAATACATTGAGTATACTGCTGTGGAAAGTGATGGCTTGCTGAACCATGTAGACTAATTCTGGTTTTGCACAACAAGCTAAGCTATAAACTATGGTGTATAAGCCCAAATTGCTGGTTTCACACAACATGCTCCATGCACACTAAACAAGCCATATTTTGCTTATATATAACTACAGAATCCTATGTCACCAGTCTAGATTTAGTAGTAGCTGATTTGCAAAGCAGGGTGAAAATGGTCCTGAAGTCAGTGTTCAGAGGCAAATAATTTCCAGGATAACTGTTCTTAGTCTAGGTATCGCTGAAAGATGTTAATCAGCCTTCCCCAGCTTGGTATCCACCTGATGTATTGGAACACTCTTATTAAACACATCTGGAGAATACCAGGGTGCAGGAGGCATTTCTGAGTGAGAAAGTATTCTGAGATAAACTATTTTTTGTGCAAATTGCACCTTAACCCAATACTGTCCATAGAAGTTGCATTGTTCTAATATATCTTCCTCCTAAATTTTGCTCTGTCAGTTTGAATCTCCTGTATGAGTACTTGAGTTAACCAGGACAGAAATGTTTGGTGGGCCAATTTGGCTTGTTTCTAAAATTTTACCAGACTTCACCTTCTGTTCATTTTCTGGCCTGTTGAAAGTCTTTAGTATTTGTGACCAATCCAAAGGCTTGCTTCCCACTGCATTGTCCAAAGATCACCATTTGATTCTTCATATACTTGGTCTTTTCTGGGAGGAATCCACCCCTCATTTAAGTAATAAAGCAGCTAGGTTGTTGCTTTGCTTTTGGCTTCTATTTTGGTTTTGACAAGTTGCTAGCCTTTATATGTAGACTGACTGCTTCAGGAGCCTCCAGAGGATCTTCACTGCTTCCACATTTGATCACTATCTTTAGCTTCAATTTTAAACATCAGGAGGACAATAGCATTATTTCTTTTAATCCAGCAGGCACTTGCATAGAGTACAATGATAGTTAACTTCCTGGGAATCCTGGTCCCAATGTTAAGTCCCTTCTCTGTTCAAGATAGGGTTGATTGACCTCGTAAGGCCAGTTTTGTGTTGCATATCCACCTTTGTGTATCCATGCATAGCCTCCAGCCTCCCATCATTCCTGACAATAGATATGCTAGCTGAGACTGGCTGAAATTAGAAACTAACAACATCTAGGGGACCGATCAATCACTGGTTTTTATTGGCCTTCCAGTGGGAACGTGGCTGACTGAGCAGCTGTGTCTGCAGGCTCTGTGGACAGAAGTGACAATGCATGCTTTTTTGGGGGCTCAGGCTGCCTTTTTCCCGGAGCTCAGAGTTTTTCCATGAAAGAAAAAGCTCGGAATCACCCCATTTGCTCTCCTGAATGCCGTCTTGCAGCCAGAGAATCGCAGTGTTCACAACGATCCGGTAAGAGATGATGGGAGGTGTAGACACCATCATTTACAAGCTGCGTTTGTAGCCTTAAAGGGACAGTAGGTCAAGCCACCCCATTTCTAAACCACCCAGTATATGTATATAAATAAAGTTTATGTACCCCAAGAGAGGCTTTCCATATCAAGAAGAAGCGGACTCTCTTCGTACTTATCATTGTTTCTGGATTAAATTTTTAATTTTTTTTAAAGTTTTGGCTTGTTTTCCTGTTTAAAGATTAAGGATGACTGAAAATATATAATTGCCTTCCTGTCATTATTTTTGTACTGAATTTGAAGGATTGAATATTTTCCTGCACGCTGGATTTGCCGTTTTGAATCTTCAGCTTCCTGTTTACTTTCTCTGGGACCTGCTTGTTAGCACACTTTCTGTCATGAGTAAGGATGGCGAGCAGAGGGCTTCCATCCAGGCTGTAAAGTGCATGCGTAGTACTGAGGAATTAGGTAGCCATTCAAAGAGACACAGATTGGGACCGCCTTAACCTGCGGGGTTTATATGGCTGGGTTTTCCCACGTTTGTTCAGTTTGTTAGGATTACTGTTATGTATTAGCAATAAAACATTAGAGACCAGTTCCCTGTCTCAGAGTGTTTCCTGGGAGTCAGGACATGTAGCAGTAATAAAACACTAGAGACCTATTCTTGTCTCAGCGTGGTTCCTGGCTGTTAGGACACTTTCTCTTGCCAATTTCATTTGGAAGCTTTTTATTAACCCATTGACTCCTATCTGTGCAGTCAAGTATCTAGGAGGCGCCATAATCTACTGCCTGGAATATGGAGGATTTCAAGGAGATTTTTTCAGAGCTTTGTTGTGAGCTTAAGCAGACCTTCAAAGAGACTCTCTCAGAGTGCCATCAAACTATTCTGCAGAATATACGGGACATTGGAGAAGATATTATTTCTAAAGTGTGTCATCTGGCTGAAGATGTTATGGAGGAAGATGGAGATTTTGGCAAAGATGAAGATGTTCCTATTGACAGTGAGATCGAAGTAATGCCAGGTGAAGACTACATTTTGATGCTGAAGGAGTTAAAGCGACAGTCTGAGCTGCAGACTATTAAGAAAGTTGTTTTTCTGGGGCATTGTTATGGCTTTTTGAGGAAATGTTATGGGAGAGAACTTGCTTTGTGGGAGTTTTTTTGCTGAGAAGTCTTAGTTTTTAAGGGGGGCAGTTGGGCTGTTTGATCTCTGTATGAAAAATGTCTTGTATGTTAAATGGAGATATGTAAATGTCTTGGTATATTTCAAGGTGGGGTAAAAAATTAAGAATGCTTAATTGGATTGACAATGAGGTTTTTTATGATTTTATGTCATTTTAATTATTTGGATTAAGATTTAGTAGTTTCTTTTTAAGGTTTGTTTGATTTTTAAGATTTATAAGGTATCCATAAGGTATAATAATAATTGCTTGGTTTTAGGTTTAATAGGGTTAAGATTGTTGTAGTATTATTAATTATAAAAATAGATAATTTATATGTTTTTATAATTTGATTTTTATTATAGTAGACAGATAAATAGATTAGTGTTAGGAAGGAAATAATTGAATAAGGGTTGTGTTTAGGTGAGGGAAGCTGGTTTAGACATTTATACATTTTTTTTCTTTCTTTAAAATAAGGGGAAGGCACAATTATTTAGTGATTTCTGTGTGTGCTGATGGATTGATTTATAGAAATAATGTGATCTTGGCTTGATATAGAGTAAGGGATAGGTTATGGAAATTGCTGTATATTCTTGTTGAAAGTCGGAAGTCACTTCTTACGTAATCTTTAAAATTCTTGTTTCTTGTGTTAATAAAATTCTTGTTAAAAAAATCACTGGTTGTTTTCAGTGAAAGCTTCCAGGCTCAGATCCCTGAGAGGCAGGTTTACTGAATATATTGAAACTTTCTTCTAGTAATCAAGCCTAAGACTGGGTTGAATTAGTAGTGATGATGTCTCCTGGAACTCATCAGAGATGCAATACCTTCTGATTGATTTGCAAACTTGGAACTGGCTTTTTAACATACGGTAGCAATATCCCCATTTTGCACAGTGCTTGAAAGAACTGTTTAAAAAACTTCATAGCAATTTGTGCTGGATTGTTAGTAAACAATCTGGGTACTAGGGAACCCCTGAAAGGCCACGAGGGCAGCATGGGGTTTGTGGTTTGTAAACTTGAATATCAGTGTTGTTGTCTAGGCAAGGACTCAATTAGAGGTTTGTTCTCCTCCAAAAGCTGCTTTCTCTATTTATCACATCTGTGTTTATGAAATAAATGTTATGCCAGTTGCACAACAACAGCTTTTTCTTGAGTAATTCATGTTTCCTGTTGCAAGCAGGCTGGAAGACAGAAGATGTCAAGGGATTGAAAAGCCACTCTGTGGACATGGCTCAGAACCTGCAAGTCCAGATTAAGCCGAGTTCTCATTTTGTTACACAAGGGAGATTGCATCAGTATTTGGGGCATTACTCCACCATTTTAATGCTTTGCCCAAGTTTGAGATTAGAACTGGGTTGGATCAATTGTGCAACAAATATTAATGTGCTATGAGGTGAAAGGGAAAGTTGAGCCTTGACCACATCATTTATCTATACGTGTGTGGTTTCTATGAATGCTATTTGTTTGCTCCTAATCCCTGAGTGTGTATTTTTTAAATTATTTTTACTAGGTTGAAATCCTGGAAAAGATAGCAGGTTTGCCTGGAACTACAGTAACTCCAAGGCTGCTCTTCCACCCTTCTAAAAGGGGCTACTCATAGTAGCAATCCTGCCTTTCTACTCCCTGACATCAGGAGAACTTGAAGCAAATGATTCATTTCCAAGTCCACAAAGAGGATTGAGGTTTGGATGTGAAAGGGAGCCAGGTGTAAAGACTGGCTCATCATGAAGTTCAGTTGATGGCCTTGACCAAATCACTCCTAACCTAACTGGATTCCCAGAATACTATGAGTAGAAGTTCAGGATACAGTGTGTAACTCACATACTGTGCTCCCAGTATGATAAATTCCCTGGGCTATTAGACTCCTGAACTTTTAATAACACCTTCTCACTCCATGGGTACACATGCTGTGCGTAGGACTGATATTTATTAGGGATCAAGATTAGAGAAGTGGAATGGGTAAAGAATGTATGTACATATGATAGTAATTAGGGTATTTTTGTTTTATTGCTGAGCCAATTGTAACAAAATTTCATTTTAATGTACACTTTGGTGTATAGTGAAATGACAATAAAAGCTGTTCTGTTCTGTTCTATTCTATTCATGCCTTTGGTCACCCTAATTTGAACTTGGAACAGCCCTTCCATTGCTGGGAGCAGCCCCTTCTTGTTTTTGAGCTCTTTTTCACTCACCTTCCTGTCTTTGGTTTGTTGTCACTGTTTACTTCTTTCAGAAAAAGAATACGCTCTTCAATTAGGGAAAGAACTCTGAAAGATCCTCATCACAAAATAGATAGAACATAGTATGTGGGTTCAGTCAGGGATTGCTCTGGATTGCTTGTGAGCAGATGGGGCTGTGATGAATTTTGTGGGACGTTGGTCAGAAAAATCCTATGTCCAGCATTTAACGTTCTTGGTATAAATCATATAAGTACATATGAAATGCTTTAAGCCACCTTTCATCAACTTGGCACCTTGTCCCAGGTTTTGGTGTATGTGTATGTGTGGCAGTAATGGGGAGGGGGTGATCCAACAAGATGGCAGAGGGTAGGGGGAGGCTGCTGTAACTACTTCTCTCTGCTGAGATTGAACTAAGATTCAGCAGTGGTAGAAATCCTTTCCATAGTTCAGCTGTAGATAACCTTCTTAGACCTCTCCCCCTTCCTGATCTGTATTCTGTGAAAGTTTCTCAGGGTTTGTAAAAGCAATAGTAGCCATGTAGGCCATGAGAAAAAATATATCTACAGTCCATAGAGACAATCCCTTTATTAGGCCAAGTGAAGTTTTATAGAAGAGAGAGAGAAAGAGCGTTTTGAGTCTCCAAGAACTCTTATCACAGCAAGATAAGATTCTGTGCAAAAGCCAGAATTTGGTCAGAGGGAGGGGTGAAAAGATGTGGCTGATTTTTGAGCCATGCTTTTACAGTTTGCATTTTCAGCTGAAGGGAGAGTTTCCAGACATACAAACTAGCTGAAAAGCTACACAGTGGTATGAGATTGCACTGCAGAAAAGGTAAGAACTCTTTCTGGGACCAGGGTTAACCTTTTTGGATAGGAGCTGGGCTTCAGTGAGTGGGATGATGATGCTTACTGAGGTGAGCCATGAGAGAGATGGCTAGGGTTTTCTGTATTTTTTGGGTTTTGGAGGGTTGCTGGGGAGATTTCTTTATTTTTTAAAAAAACATTTAAACCATTTTAGGGCATCTGCTATACTTTTTTGTGTGTCTTCTGCCTTAAAGTGATGGGAAACTAGGCTGCCAATTTTCAGTAGCTGTATTCCAAGAGGGCTCTGTGGGGACACAGAAAATGTTTCGGGGGTGCACAAGGCTCTGGGCTTTCAATATTCATCTCTGAAGTAGGGGTTCTCTATGTCTAAATCTCCTGTGTTTAGAAAATGGAAATGGGTATCGTGAGATACACAAATCCACCAGCTGAAAATTCAGCTAAACATAAAGTGGAAGATACAAGTAGTCCTCACCTAACAAGCACTCATTTAGTGACAGTTTGGACTTACAATAGTGCTGGAAAAACCGACTTACAGCTGGACTCCACACAACCATCACAGCGTCCCTGCAATCTCGTGATCACAATTCGGGCACTTGGCAACTGGTTCACATTTATGACTGTTGCAGTGTCCTGTGGTCACATGATCACCATTTTCAACCTTCCCAGCTGGCTTCTGGCAAGCAAAATCAATGGGGAACCACATGATTCGCTTAACAACCATTGCAAAAAAGGTCATAAAATTGGTTTGCTTAATGACCATTTCACTTAGCAACCAAAATTCTGGTCCCGGTTGTGGTCATTAAATGACGACTACCTGTATGTTAAGCTGTGTGCAAAAGGCTGCCCTCTTTCCTTTGCCATAATCTCTGCAAGCACCATCCCTCTGCTTTGCTATACTCTTTCTGGGTTTCCTCATTTGCTGTTCCAGATGTATATGACATTGTCTGATCTATAGCAAGCTGCAAACTGATATGGGTCCCAGCTCCATTCATAGAATTAGTGGTTGCTGTGGTGATAGCACTGAATCCTGCTCTGGGCTTTGCAGACTCCCTTGGGAAAATAGCCCAAACTCCTTGGCCCTTGTCCATCTGGCTGGGCCAGAAAGCAGACTAGTTCCTAAATGGCAGTGTAGCTAAGTGGGCCAAAGCAGCACACCCAGTGCTGCCCACACCCGGAAGGGATGGAGAAAGAAGATTGCTGACTTAGCAGCCTGCAGATTGTTCTGATCATGGCATAACCACAAGAAGCAGCAAAGAAACCACTTCCTTTACTGCATTCTCCAAGGGTCATTCTAGAGAACAGAAAACATCACAAAAAAGAAAAAAAGGGAATGAAATTTGCCTTTGGCAAATCTCAGAAAGTAAAAAAGATCAGTTCTGATTACTATCTGAATGTGGACTACCTGGATATTACAGAGATGTTGGTTAGATTAGAAAACAGGGAGGGGGGAGGGAACTTGAAAAAAAAACAATGGCAAACCATTTCTAGAATTGCATTAAAAAT
Source organism: Candoia aspera (assembly GCF_035149785.1). Lineage (NCBI taxonomy): Eukaryota > Metazoa > Chordata > Lepidosauria > Squamata > Candoiidae > Candoia > Candoia aspera. Next base: position 35,195,003 of record NC_086155.1, read on the forward strand.
ATATAACTCAGCCTCCAGGAGAAGCTCAGTTTGACTTTCCAGATTTCATTTCCTCTTTTTGTTGGTGATGCTGCCACCAGCTGAGGTTGATTAAAGGCTATAAATCATCTTTAATATTAAAGCATCTTTTTCTTGTCTTGTCTAATAGCTACTAGGAGAGCCATTCCTACTATTCAAGCATAGTAAAGTTGTGGCAAGGGCAAAAGTTTTTAGATGCTGGTCTTGGGAATAGGTAAGAGAGCAATTTACAGTTGGTGTGACTCTATTTTTACTGTAATTATTGCAATATAGCAATCCTCACTCATCATAAACATTCAGATAAAATATTGGTCCATATTTTACACTGGAGCTTTTTCAAAAAGTCTGGTTTCTGAAGCTTAACTATTTATCTGCTACCTAAACCAGAAATAAAGATTTGCAAAATTTGAAAACTGTAATACTCATTGAATTCTGTGACTCCAGTGTCTGAATTCAGCATGAAACCACCACATTTCCCAGAATGTTTAATGTGTACAGAAAATGACTAGGTTTTAGTCAGGAACCATTAATCACCCTATCTGTATGATCTGATTCTGGAAAACATCTTCTAAGGCAAGAAATTTAGTATGCTTTGTATGTGCATACTTTCTATGCTTACATTCAGGTTTCAGACAACATCTCCAAGTCAGGCTGGCGAAGACTAGTCTGATACTTTGGAAATCCTCTCCAAATCAGGGTAGATCAGGCCAGCCTGGTGCTCCCATCATCCTCCAGCCAGTATCACTAGTGATGGAGATTGTAGTCCAAAATTATGGGACACCACCAGGTTGAGGGGAGGCTGGTGGAAATATATGGTCCTGGATAAATAAGCTGAGTTTGTTGGCTGGTTTCCTGTATTCTAAAGCCTATGGACTGTCTGGAAGAATTATAGAGACATAAGGAAGCAGGAAAATGGATGCAACAATGCCAACAATTCCCAACTACCATATGTTTCTATTAATGGTGTAAGGGCTGAATGTGGCCAGGCAGGAACCAGTGGTTCTTAGGCTAAACAAAACTCTTATACATAGAGAATACGTAGAGAGTAGATATACATAGAGAGTAGATCTATTTCATCTCAAGGCTGGGAAAAGAATGAGCACATTTCCACTGATCTGAAAAGGTAGAAGCAAAGGCCTAGAATCTGAATCCCGAAACATGTATGTGTTAGGCTTTATTTTCCTGTGTTCTGCAGTAAACAGTTCTGTTGCATACAGTAGCTTTTATCTTATCTGCAGTAAAGGAACTTAGTAGGTTATGTGATATCTGTGAGCTTCTGCTGTTAGTAAGTTCCTGAACATAAGATTAAGGGTAGGGATGGTCAGTATTTAGTATTTTGCCAGTTGTGAAATCTGATGAATGATATTGCTGCAACCCACACCCATAGAAGCTTGTGGGGAAACTTTCTGGTGGCTGTGAGAACATTTAATTCCATTTTGCATGGACTGCTGGATTGTATGGGAAGCATCATAACACAGCTGCATCTCCCCGGGGAAGGAGGAAAGTGCTACTTCTCAAATAATCAAGCAGACTAATGTAAGAATTAAGTTGGTGCACATTATAAAGTTTGTTAAACAGATGGTTCATAACATCAAAATAAATTTAATACAAAAACTCATTTGGAGAAATAAATTCTAACTTTTAAACAAAAAGTGAGATTGCTTGTTTATTAGATTTACTGTATATCCTACCTATCTTTCAGGAGCTCAAAATGGCATACATAGCTTTCCCTTCTTCTCTTTTTCCCTGCAATGCAACCTTTGAGAGTGACTAGCCCAAAGTCTCACCAGCTCCAAGCACTACACCACTCAGGTTTTCTTATTAGGCTTTTGTTACCTGTTTTTTTTTTTTAAATCATGGATTTAAGTTTAGAATGAATGTTGTTTCCCTGAAATTCCCTGTTGTACATAATGGTCCACATTGCTTTCTTGCTGGCTCTTTGGGGTAACATTCCTTGCCAGTGAGAAATCACCCTAGAAAAGCTATCACTGTATGCAACATAGTAACCTCCCTTAATCCTGGAAGTGGGAGGTGACAGAAAGTGGGTATGACTCCTGATGCAGTCTTCCCTCTTCCACATCTAGGTTGTCACACCCAGACTGAGAATAGCCCAGGGCTCATCTGTGTAAAAGTAAGTCTCTTTGTAAACGATTTCAGCTTGGCTTTGAATAAATCAGGAGAAGTTTTGCTTCTTGATGAGTGGTGAGCAACATAAAGACGGAATCTGATAAAACTTTTTTTGGCCAGTGTGTGTATTTCTAGACAAGAGGGAAGGAAGGAAGGAAGGAAGGAAGGAAGGAAGGAAGGAAGGAAGGAAGGAAGGAAGGAAGGAAGGAAGGAAGGAGCGAGCTAGCTAGCTAGCTAGCTAGCTAGCTAGCTGAGAACTGTAGATTGGAAGGATTTCTTTAAGTGACAGGTTCAGCATTCCAGATACTGGTCAAACAGAACTGAAGGTTTTTATGAATGTCAAGTCCAAGATGTACAATAAATACATAAGAGGAAATCAAGATTATTTTAGTAAAAATATCTAAAGTTAGGTAATAGGTCCAGAGCAAAGCTATAGGTGCTAAAGTCTTAGTCAGAAAATCAAGAGTAGGTTATAGCAAACATGGCTGCCTTGTTGGAATTTTATAAAGTCCATGAATGGGCAACAGTTAGCTTTCACAAATGGAGCATTTCTTGGAATTTATTTGCTCCTCTTTCCCCAGTCTAGGTTGAAGTCACTGGAAACCCTTTTTTTCTTCAAATTGTTTCAGTTAATCTGTGTTATAAGTAACTATCAAACCATGGTCTATATCCATAGCTAAAAATGTTTATATGGCCCTTCTGCAAAGTAAAATTTGAATGTTGAGCTTATTAATAGAATTTGTTATATCTTTCTTATGCTAAGGAAAATAGTTAGGATGCATTGCATGAAGACTGTACCTCCTACCCCTCAGTTTTAGCAAGCAATTTAATTCAAAATATTCTTTTATGTATTTGTTGAAAATTAACCATTGTGTAAGAAACACTGAAAAAACTGGACTGCAGACTTGCTCTAGTTTATTCTCCATGAACTGTCCACCAGTAATGTGGGCCATGCAATTAATGAATGACATTTTCAGCAGAACAGCAATGCAAAGACTTGCTGTGCAGGAGTCCCTATTAGTGCTGCATCACACTTTTCTAGGAAAGTGAAACCTAATTTGCTAAGCCTACCCCAGTACAGGTTTGACCTAGATAATTGGCTCCATTCTTTGATCTCAATTGGTCCCCTTCCAATTAACTAAAAGAGAAAGTAATTGCAGAGTGTTAATGAAAATAAATAGATCACAGCTGTCCCACAAACCAAGAGGTGGAGGAGATGATAGGAAGACATGGATACTCCAAGTTTAGTCCAAGATGCTGGAAACTGAGCACAGGACACTGACAAATTATGGTGTGATCAAACTCTGTGAGGTCATTGGGTTATCCTTTGGACTGAGCTTGGTGAGAATAGGGATATTTGAGAAATATAACTCACTTTTCTCTCACCTGATGTTGAGCTACAATTTCCATAATTTCCAGCCAGATGACAGGAAATTACAGGTATTGCAGTCCATCACATCTGAAGCCACCAGGTCATGAATGGCTGCTATTGGGCTTGCCAAGATTGCACTTTCCCATTCTAAGCCTAGTAATGTAGCTATAGGGGAAGATAAACAATTTGGTTGTATGAGCAAGGAGATTCTTTGCAGTCCATTCTGCTTCCAAGTCTCTAAGCACCAGAGAACATGAAAATGAGGAATCATCTCATCCTCATCTCATCATCTCTCCATTTTTCTTAGAATCCTAGATGTAGATGAAAAATGGTTTTTGTCCCATATCTCCTCGCTTTCCAAATTCTCCCTTTACCAGAGACAGCTTTTAAGGCAGAGATGGGCAACCTGTAGCTGAAACTCGGTCCTGACCTATGGAGCTGAGTGACCATTATGCTGAAGTGATGATTTTCTGCTGTTTTAATGGTTATTTTTGTTGGCAGATTGCTGGGAAAGCCTTTGGCCCAGGAGAGATCAGAAAAGTCACACACACCAGGCATATCTATAAAAATAATTTATTTACACAAAGCAAAAACAAAAACAAAGCGTATTTAAAGGACTTAGCTCTCATTGAGAGCTACCTGGCTTGCTACACGCCGCCGGCAGACAAGGGAAAGAGGAACTGAAACAAGTCCGGGCAGGTTCCTCCCCCCAGGTGCAATAATTAACATTCGAAAAGGGGGCAGTTGAATTCAACCTCTGCACCAGGCCAAAATGATTAGAGACAATAGCACCTTAATCTGTTAGTAGGAAAACCAGTAACAATTTTAATATGTTAGAATCTGCTTTAAAAATTAGGTACTCTGATTAATTAGTGTACTCTGACTAGCCTTAAAAAAATTGGAACATACATCATCCATATAGTTGTGTGATATGAATCTATCTATTGTGGTTGTGGCAGCTGCCCCACCAAAGTGTGAACCAGGAAGGAACAAAGACAGATTTATTGCCCACTGCTGCTTTAAGGGATGGGATAGGTTGTACTGGAGGTATTTGTGGTGATGCTGTCATTGGCCCTGTTCAATTAACACACTTGGCCAGATCAGCCGCTTACCCAGTCAAATCTCTTTACTTGTGGTTCTGGCATCACTCAATCACACTGTGTCACATTTACCATTTGGGGAATAGAGAGTCCTCACCCATATTCTCTTGGAAGTATCTGGTATCCCATGAGTCTTTGCAACAGAAAAGTACTAGAAAATCTTCATGACATGGTAGCCACTTGCCAACTGGCCATGCAAGCAACAGTAAGTGTACTTTGGCCACTGAAGTGAGTTAATCTTTTGGCAATGAAAAGATTTGCTTTTTCAGCCACTCTTTTTCTTCAGCTTTTTTTTTTCTTGATGAACTGGGAATGGTCAACTAGCCAGATTTTGGTGTTTCCATGGCATGACTGATTGTGCATCACTGACATGTTTGTGGTTAAATCCCTCCCTAAGTTAGTTGACTGGGACAATTAATCCCTTTTTGCTGTTCCCACAATATATTACTCCTTTTGTTAACCCAATTAAGAATATTGTGGGAACAGAACTATCATGTATCTAGTTAAAAGGACTGGGTAGATGTGACACAGGGAAGAAGCGAAGGCAGATGAAATGCAGAATTTAGAGTGACTTCAGTCCTGTTCTTCCTGCTCAAATTCAAAAAGCACATTTCTAGTTCTTGCACATATTTAATAAAGTTGCCTTGGGTATTTTACTGTTTCTATGTGAGTCCTGTCCAGGTGCCTGAAATAGCCATTTATCCAAGGCCAGTACTAAATCTATATGGAAAATCATTTATCCGTTGTGCATCACAGAACAACACAGCTCAGTCAACTTCATATTAAATAAATATAAAATCGTTGAGGCAGCTTCTGCAAGGCAATCTGTTCCACTGCTTTATGTAGCCTAACTTCAAGGCATGCTGGATGTAAAAACAACTTTTTAAAATTCCTTTCAGTATGTTACAACAACACATATTGCTTCTGTTTTGCAGATGCTTTTAATGCCATGGAAAACTGGCATAAATAGCAAAAACAGTTTTTTCCCCCTTCTCCTCCACGGCTGATGTCAAACAAAAACCATATGAAGGAGCAGAGTGATCCAAATGGATTATTGTCTTAAAAAGATGGGCATAAATGTATTTCAACTGCATGTGTCCTGTCTGAGGAAGTAGTCTGTGCAATTCAAAAACTTCCATATACTTATTGGTAAAATTGACTAAGAAAGAATTATCACTGGAATCAAATGGGGATTTAAGCTGCATTTTCACTCTTGGGTCTGGGCTCTCAATAGTTTGGTCTCTAAATGTCAACATGTTTTCTCTTACTTTCTAAAGATATGAACCTTCTACACCCCCCTTCTGCAAATGAGTCACAGGACTTCTATGATGCTGAAGCTATAAAATACTCCTTCCTGCTAACATGTGATCAGCACACTAAAAATCAAATAAGGATTGCCAGCATCTTTCCAAATCATGATTTCTTCACGTTTTATATTCTTATTATAGCTATTTTTTTTTTAAATCCTGATTTTTTCATAGCTATTTAAACCAATGAGATTTCATGAGCAAGGAATTAACAGTCTTAGAATGAAAAGCTTTGAAATGTAGATTCTTGCTTTAATTACATGAGATGCTGCCTGATAAGCTGTTGTATAATTTGAGTCTTTTCTCTTCAGTTACTGTCTTGATCTGTTGATCGTTTTTATAGTTAGATCTAGAGGTAATAATTATTGGAATAGTCCCATTCAAATCAATAGGATTTAAGTTTATGATGACTAGTGTGCCCTGTCAATTCCAGTGAGTTTATTAAAAGCATGACTAAAGCTGGATTCAACCTGGCATTTAATTCTATCAGTCTTCTACCATTAGAAGGACAGTGTTCAGAATAGAGCCAGATCATTTTGTATTTTTGAAATTTCTGTCCTTTTTATATTAAGGTAGTTGATTATCTGAAATAATACTGATTTCAGCATTATTTCTTTATCAAATTTATATAGCTGCCCATCTTACAAATATGACTCTGGGCAGCATACAGTAAAACAGAACAATTAAAAATAACACTTTAAAAACAATTAAACAATTAAAACAAATATAACTAAAACCATGGGAGAGTGCATTCAAGATCTTACATTTCATGGGCTCCCCACTTCAGTGGGATCCCCAAGCCTGTTCACAAAACCATGTTAAAAGGGATTTCTGAAAAATCAGTAGGGTCAGGGCCAATCTCACTTGGGGGGCGGGATGATTTTCCACAGGGTGGGTGCCATGGCAGAAAAGGCTCACCTCCTGGGTATCATAAGATGAAACTCCTTAGCAGACAGGATCCATAACATGCCCCTCCTGCCAGATCTGATGGGATGGGTAGATGTAACTGGGGAGAGGTGGTCCCTCAAATAACCTGGCCTCATGCCATGTATGGTTTTAAAGGTCAAAACCAGCATCTTGAATTGAACCCAGAAGCAAACCAGCAACCAATACAGCTCGCAGAGCAGACATGTAGTTGTAGGAGCACAGACAACTGTTCATGCCACTGCATTTTGCACCAGCTGAAGCTTCTGGATACTCTTCAAGGGCAGCCCCATGTAGAGTACGTTACAGTAGTCCATTTGGGAGGTGACCAGAGCATGAGTAACAGAGTAGAGCTTCCTGATCTAGGAATGGGAACAACTGGCGCACAACACACAGTTGTGCAAAGGCCCTCCTAGCCATGACTGCCACCTCCTCTTCGAGCAGAAGTCATGAGTCCAGAAGGATCCCCAGATTGTGCACAGGGTCTGTTTGGAGCAGTGCAACCCCATCCAGCACCAAAGATGGTAAATTTCCAGATCCAGAAGGCCATAAAACCTAAAGGCACTCAGTCTTGCCATATAGGGTGGATGGGGACAGAAGGGTGACAGAGGGGAGGGGCAATGCTTTTACAGAGGATCCTTTACTCCCCCATCTTTTTAGGATCCTTCCTTTTGCAGTGCCTTTACACACATCAGAGACAATCTTTTAAGTTTCAGAGATTTCTCTTTCTGCTGTGGAAGGAAATGATTACTCCTCTTGTGAGAAGGGGGGGGAGGTGGGCAGTTTCAGAGAGGCAATGACTCAGAGAAAGGGGGGGGCACCCCTTTGCCCTTCCACAATTTCAAAACCCGACTTCCTCTTTCCCTCTTCTACTTCGCTTGACCCATCCACAAACCATCTCTCTCCGGTGCTTAATCGTGGTGTTATTACAGGGAAAAACTTCGTTCCCTTAAGTCCCCTCAACATCACAAGTTCATTCTTATTTCTCCTCCACTTTATTTAATTCACTTTTACCCAATTCCCTTCCACACAAATTAAATTGGTCACCTACTCACAACACTGAACACATGATACAATCAAATCCCATGTCCCTCCATCCACAGCAAATAACAGAAGGGATGGCATAGCCAAAAATTTGGAAGACCCGCAGCCTGGCCAGGGCTATGGATTTCCAAAAACCTGAAGCATTTCCCCTTTTACTGTGGAGGAGTTCAGTTCCTTAAAGGGACAGACTCACGTTTAACTCCTTAAGGGACAAGCTCACATAGGGTTCATCTGAAGCCTCTGGTTCCCCATCCAGTTCCTCACAGCCTCCAGGCACCATTATGATGTAGCTGCCTTAATGCCTCGTGTCTCATCATGCATATCTTCTCCAGAAGATACAGATATTTAGCAAAACTCTCAGAACTCTTCTCATAAGAATGGAATGTGTTCTCTATCCCAGGGGGCATTTGCATTCATTTTAATACAAATAAATTAATAATTTTAATGAACCTGTGATTCTGGATAGAGTGGTGATAAATGACTTGGAAGGACAGCAGATGCTGCAGGAATAATCCACTCATGCCATGTGTCTAGTTTTTACTAAGTTCATTAGAATGTAGTGGCTCATGGGCCAGACCCAGTCCATTATCTTATGCTGCTTTGATTCATTACTGAAATTATTAGGTTAAAGGAAGCTTTCGTAGATTACATTTCAGTTTTATCAATAATTTTAGTTCCTTTTTTCCTTTGGTCATCTAACAAAGCAGCCTTTGAGTAACACTGTTACTCCATCAGCCATTATAGGGAACTAAAAAGGTTGAAACCTATGAAATATAAGGTTGGAAAATATTAACAGGTATTTTATACAGCAAATTGCTTGGCTAGTTTAAAAAAAAATTAACACTGGAATGAAGTCTTAAAAAAATACCCCACAGGAGCTGTTCTTTCAGCACTACCGATGTAGGTGACTGAAAAATCAGGGGTCTTGAAAATGAAAAGCTCACCCATTTGTCTAGTTGAACGTTCTGAGTATAGAGTTTCTATTAGAGGTTTGCATACACTTGCCTGCTTTCCTCTGTTTCTTTTTCCATATGAGAAAAAAAACAGAGTGTTGATTACTGTTGTTTGTAAATCTTTGGAAATGATGCAAATGATACTGACTGCAGGCAGTGTATGTACCCACAGTTCCTTGTTGTTTGCTGCCTCTTCTTTCACTCTTTTAGCAGCTGGGTGTCACCTTTAAAATATTCAAAACATCTCCAGTTTGCAGCCTATGTGTTCCTCAATTTGGGTCTCATTTCACACCTTTTGTCTGTGGTCAAGCCATAGTAACTCTTAACTGTTTGTGTTCCAAAGAGACCAAAATGTCTGGATTTTTAAAATGCAAGCATTTGTCTAGTTTGCACAAAAACCCTGATGGTTATCTATTTATTTAAAATAAAGGCAGTTTGATACATGAGATTATTTTAGTGTCCATAAACTCCAGCACAGAACATTCAGTGAAGCAGAGGCAAAAGAGTTAATGTAACCAGCAAACTAAATTAGTCATTACCTCTTTTCACAACACTTTATATAAATAGCTGCACTATAAAAAGTAATTATGCATGTCTCTTGCTGGTTCCTTTTCGGTAGATCAATGAGGGAAGGTGCTTAATAAGCTTAGGCTTGCTGTTGCTTTGGACAGAATGTTATCCAATGTCATTTGTTATTAGCATCAGTGTTGCTTTAGAGCAGTGCTTCTCAACCATAGCAACTTTAAGATGTGTGGACTTCAGCTCCCAGAACTCCCCATAATTCCCCATGGCTGGCTGGGGAATTCTGGGAGTTGAAGTCTGCACATTTTAAAGTTGCCAAGGTTGAGAAACCCTGCTCTAGATAGTTGCTCTCCCTTCACTGAGGTGCGACTGCTTGTTCAAGATTAAGACCTGTGGATAGGATGGGAGTGGGGTAAAAAATAAGCATCAAGGGTGGCATGTGGAACTTGAAACCCCTTCACAGCCAACCATCATAATAGCTACTGGCATGCTCTACTTGTATGGGAACACCAAGAAATTTGTGAATCGTAGCATGGAGTATGGATTCATCAGGGTTTTTTTTCTTTTTAAATTTTGGACAAAACATGATACTGACCTTTATTTATGTTTTTACTTGTTTAAAACCAACTTCTCACAGGATCTTATGCCGGTAAAGCCATGCTTGTAAGGGGAAAAAAATATCATCCAGTACAAGTAGATTTTTGCCATCACTTCTGACTGGGAGCTAACATAAAAATATCTGGAAGTGTGTGGTCTTGTAAATAAGGTTGCTCCTTGACTGAAATCAAATTTAAAATTCTTTTGTCACCTTAGAAGCTACCCACATTTGCTCAGAAGTAAGCTCCACTGATTTCAGTGGATTTTACTCTTAGGAAAGTGCACATAGCATAATGTGCATAATATTAGCTTCTTCCATATTTCTTATGGCTTTGGATTTTACTAAATGCTGATGTATTCCATCCCTTTTCAAACCTGAAATACACAGAACTATGACCTATAGGAAAGCATTTTCTTTCAGTTTTCAAGTGTAATCAGGATCCTGTCAATAGGTTGTTCATGATTATGACTAACAGTACAATTCTGTACATCCTTACCCAGAACTCAGTCCCCCTGAGGTCAGAGAGGCTTCTCTTTAGGAAAGCACATATAGTGTTGAAGCCTAAATTTTTACAAAATGCTTAAGATACTCAATTTCCTGTGAACCATGCAAATTATAGTATCATGAAACTGTTAATCATGGATTTTATATCATAATCTATAGCAGAGGCCTTTTCATTATTTGGCATTAGCTCCTTTTACCTGGAGATTTCAGGATTTGAAATGGACTCTCAGCCTTGCGAGGTAGACCAGACAGGAAGCATGGCTAGATGAGCTAATTCTACTTTATTGTAAGGTTACATTAACAGAATCTTGCAAGTACGTTTCTTCCCTGTCACCTTTACAGCCCAAGAAACAAGGGAGGATCCCTTCTGAGCCACTTGCCCTACCCATGTTCCTGCTGCAGACTAAGTTGGCTTTTATTTGACCATTCCCTTGGCCATCTCTCTTCTCCCTGTCTCCCAAGGTCATTCCCACATACCATTACAGTGACTGTAGCATACAAACATGTGTTTTATCCTTGAATAAATATTATCTGTGATAATAGTTCAACTAATTTTCAAAATGTATTTCAAAACATTTTCAGACTGAAGCTCATCTCTTTGGAAAATGTCACTCAGATCTAGAGTAATGTTTTAAAATGAAGGATATAGTCCGAGATTTTACCATGCTTTGGAACAAGCAGCATTGTTTTGTCAGGTCCTGCTTATTTACAGTATACATTTTCTCAAAAATTGTTCTCTCAGTATCTCATCTAGGGCATAATTGCTTTATTGCCATACAAAGCCTGGATATAGATGGAAATAAAGAGAAAAATGAATATTAAACAACTGAAAGAGGTGTCAAAAATTAGGGTGTATAGAAAGAAAAAACAGTGTGGTATCCTACAGAAGAAACTCTTCCATGAGTCTGAACATGGCACTGGCCCTTTGGAACATCCTTCCTCTGGTCTGAAGTTTAGATCAGTGCTGGCCCTGCTGTTTTGTACAAGGCCTTAAAGATGTGGCTTTGTTACTGGACTTGGAGATCTGGATGTGTTCAGTGGTTGTTAATTTGTTGTTGTTTTACCTCAGCTGCTGATTATATCTGTCTGATTTTTTTATATTGTTCTATATTTCTATATAGTTGTTAATTGGTGTTAGCCGCCCTGAGTCATTAATTTGAAATAATAAATAAATAAAGTATGCTGAGCCAACAAGTGGCGCTGCGGGTTAAACCACTGAGCTGCTGAGCTTGCTGATTGGAAGGTTGGTGGTTCGAATCCACGTGACAGGGTGAGCTCCTGTTGCTAGTCCCAGCTCCTGCCAACCTAGCAGTTCGAAAACATGCAAATGTGAGTAGATTAATAGGTACTGCTTCGGCGGGCAGGTAACGGCGTTCCGTGTAGTCATGCCGGCCACATGACCACGGAGCTGTCTACAGACAAACACCGGCTCTTTGGCTTTGAAACGGAGATGAGCACCGCCCCCTAGAGTTGGACACGACTGGACTTAATGTCAAGGGAAACCTTTACCTTTACTATCAAGTCATAATCAATTTTAAGACCTGTCAAAATGACTATTTTACATCTAGGTTACCCACTCTAGGCCGAATTGCATTCATCTACTCTAGCTAGAATTACCTTTCTGAGATGATTATTCTTTTCTGTGCTGGCTTCCTCCCTGTACTGCATTAATCCTATAAACTAGGTACAATCTTTTTTGTACTGAGGGCTGTGTTCCATTGGGACCGATATGTTCATCCTAGAGTACCAATAATTGGGTAACAAATGCTGGAGGGAGGGAATAGGAATGGTATCTTCAGCCATTTCTCTCTGTTAGAAGACAGAATTGTGTGCCACTGACTTGTCTTACATTGCCTAAATTAATCTGTTACCTTTGGGTGCAGTGGACAATACTGTCCTGTTAATCAGTATTAACATAAGATTTAACTGCCCATCTATTTTTCTTTAATATTTAGAATGAGAGAAGATGCCATCTTGTTGTTTGCATAGACAGCAAAATATCTTGCGCCAACTGTGAGGGAAATCAATATATTGTTCTTTACATTCAAGACCAATTTAGAAGATTCTGATGTTTAGTTTTGAAATGGATAAATCCTCTTTATTAATTGTTTAGTTGCAGTGACAAAAAAGATAATACTATGTACCAAGGTCTGCAAGAGATTTCATTGAATACAGATGGTTCATATGAGTTGGATCTGTATTTGGGAATAAGACCTGACTTAAATCATGTGTCTGAATGTAGAATGTTGGCACCTGAAGTCTAAAACTTTGTACTTCATGTCACTATGCAACTGGGAACTGTTGCAGAAGCAAGTGACTGGGACACAGTGTGGCCAGTTGTCATTTGGAAGCTCTAGCTTCTGTAATATGTATCTTCTCCAGAATTGTTCTTCCAAGGTGGTGGCAGCTTCCCACAGAAATGAGCTACTGAGAATAGTGTCCTTGAAGTATCATGGGGAAAAACATTAAAAAAAAAATCCAGAGCAAACTTCCTCTGAGGAACTAACTCTCTTTCCTGCCCTTCCAGATGGAGCCAGCTGAGAGCCAAGATAGCAGCTGGAGGAATAGTCTGAAGTGGTGATAAGGGGAAATTGAGATCAATGTAGGAAAGACTTCTTTTCTTTTTTCTTTTCTTTTCTTTCTTCAGTATAGTTTGGCTGTTAGGGAGCCATTGATAAATTCCTTATGCTCTGAGAAGTGTAGTAGGGTGGGGGAAGCTTGATTACCAGAAATGTTTAAATGTTTAGCGACATAAGCACAGTTTTGGTGGGTCTGCCTCCCAGCTCTAGAGTAAAAGTTTGGCAGGCAATGCAGGATCTTGTGTATGAAAGAAGGATGTTTCAGTCAGCAAACATCTGGTGAGAAATACAACTTGAATTCCCAGATTTTGCATTCCTGCACGTACAGAATTGCAGCATGTCAGGAGTGATAGCTGTATAGCTTAAGGTTGAGGTGAGTTTATTCTTTCCCCAGTCATTTCCTCCGTTTTACATTCATGTGGGTTGAAATGTGGAAAGTTTGATAAGAATGATTAGAATGAGTGGCAGGACAAATATTCCAGAGGGCAGCCATGTTAATCTTTTGCAACAAAACAAAAGAAAGCAAAACAAAAACAAGTGTCTAGTGGCACCTTAAATTCTCTGACTCTCAAAGATGAGAAAAATCCATTGATTGAAAGCCTAGGATTTAAAGCTTGGGTCTCTCTCTTTCTCTCTCTCTCTCTCTCTCTCTCTCACACACACACACACAGAAGATTTTCTCAGTGCAGAATATGGGAATCAAGCTCTCTGTGTGTGCATGTATGTTTTCTTTCTTGCCTCAAGTAAAGCAAGTTACCTAACTGAACTAAAACTATGATTACTGAACATGGGGTTGGATTTCTGGAGAGTTGAGACTTATTGCTTTGCCTAATGTAAAATCTAACACCACCCCCCATTTGAAAAACTCTAGTTAGTGGAGTCTACCACTGTCAGAGGCATACCATTCTGCTGCTCACCTGCTCTGAATCTCTGAAATTCCATCTAATATTCACCCTGAATTGTCTTTTAATGTTGGTCCTCTTGGTCCTCGCCCTTCCCACAGTTTCAATGGAGAACAGGATTACTCTGTCTTGTATTGTTATATCTCTCCTCAGATTTCTCTTTTGTAGATTAAGCATGCCAACTCCTTTAATTGTTCCATATTGGACTTAGTTTCCTGATAACTTATCATTGTGGTAGCTCTTTTTTGAACCTGTCCTTGTCCCTTGTAAAAGTGTGGTTTCCAAAACTGGGCACAACTCCAGCTGTGAGTTGGTTGGAATAAAATGGCATAGAAATGTTTGCTTGTTTGTTTGTTTGTTTATTTATTTTATTTATTATCCCACCTTTATTAAATGAATAAAATACATCTATTGTCATTTGAATGCTTCTCTTCATCCTCTAGTTTTTCTTCAGATTGTATACAGTAAATGCCATGCTTCTGTTAAATGCAGCCCAAGACTGCACACTTCTTTGCCGCTGCAACATACTACTTGCTCATGTTCAGGTAGTGGTCCCCTAAGACTCCTAGAATTTTTGGGCATATGCTGCTATAAAGCCAAGTCTCCCCAGTCTTGTCCCTGTGTGTTTGATTTTTCCTACATATGTCAGACCTCATATTTCTCACTGTGTACATCAGCCTGTTGGTCTGATGTTCAAGATCACTGAATTATGATTTTTGTCCTTTAAGGAGTAAATCAATCCCCCTAGCTTGGTATCATCTGCAAATCTGATAAGCATCCCTTTTGTTCCATTCACTAGGTTACTGATAAGGATGATGAAGAAAAACACAGGCAGTTGTGAAAATTGTCACAATATTAAATTATTGGGAAAGGTGGAGAAGTCTGTGCTCTTCTATCTGTTGGGTAACAGCATTTGGTAACCTTTTCAAACATCTAGTTGTAGAAATCTCAGAATTTCTGAGTGCTGTATCCCATATCAATTGTGAAATGTATAAGCATTGACAGTATTGACAGCATGAGGTAACCCTAGAGTGTAAGCTCCTTGATGCAAGAATCTGTTTCTTTATATATGATGTAAAGCACCAAGATATAATGATAAAACAAGTCTTAAATAATCATCTGAGATTTATAAAATTTAAGCATATGTCCAAAGGAACCTTGAACAGAATCCTAATCTGGTAGGGTCAAAGAGATGGAGGTTCAAATTCACCTTCACCTTGGAAAGCTCTGAGGGATGTTGGGCTACTCACACTCTCTCAGCCCAACCTTCCTCATGTGGTTTTTATTGAGGACAAAAATGGGAGAAGGAAGAATTGTGAATTTTGCCTTAAACACATAGAGAAAAAGTGGCATATAAAAAAAAAAAAGTTGTAATATATTTGTTTTCCATAAATTCAGAACATCTCCTTGTTATTGAAGCTACTCAGAAACATACTTTATTTTCCCCTCCCATTAGTGTTCCCAGAATGTGTTATAAATAATCATATTTCCTTCCTTTAGTTTGAAAATAGTTCCTTCCTGTATGTAAAATCTCACATTCTGGGATATGTTTGCCAAAGTCTTTTGTATCTTAAGACTAAAATGTTCCTTTCACGCTCCTGTTATTTGGGGGCAATTTATTTTCTTCCCCTGTTGCAAGTTTGACAGCAGTACATTTGCAGTTATTTTTTTAAAAGTATAGTAAGACTTTTCTGATCCTTTGCTAATTCAAGAACAGCTGGAGGGCAAATCAAGTTATGGCAGATTTGAATTTGTTAATCTGCCGACCACCTATTTAAGCTGAGCAGCAGCAACAGAGCAACTCCAGTTCTTTCTTTTATGTGATGAAAGAAAAAATAAGCTGTAAAAACTAAAGCACCTCTTATATACTAATAATGTGTATTAATGTTGTATTATATAATTAAATTTTAAATAGTGGAATCAGTTTACAGAACAAAATGAAAAAATGGGAAATTAAACATAAGCTAGTGTATGTTGTCCAAATTTATAAATGGTTGTCCAGTCAGGACTCCCAGTGGTAAAATGCTGGTTAAAATACTGTATTTTTAAATATAGAAAGAGAGAAGAGAGAAAAGTTTTCAGACCATTATATAAGTAATGGATTATTAGGCATCCTTCAAACTTCATAGTATAATCTTTTGTGTGCTATCATAAAAGTATGCAATATCCATTTCCATTGTCCAACTCTTAATTTTTAAAGCATATGTATATATGTACAATATCTTCTGCCTAAAAGAGACCTGCCATAGTGCATGACTACATTATATAAATCAGTCCTGCGTATTGATTGTAACAATTACCTGAACCTATCAATTTTTTCTTGCAAAGACATGTAAGTGCCCAATCAACATGCAATAATATTTTTGTTAATCATCATTTTAAATTTATAGAAATAAATTTTTAGATACCCAAATAGTCTTCAAGTGACATTCACATGCCAGACATTCAAATTCCTTATTTCATGCCTCCTTATAATTTTATACATCTATTCTAACAACCATTTATAAATAAATAGTATGGACCTATTGTTGTGTAAAGAACATGTTAAATTCTTTGGTACTAGAGGATATTCAAAAGCACTTAGGATTGCTGCCCTGTATCTAATCTGCACTTTGGGTATTGTGTTTACATGTACTGCAACTTGTTAAAAAACAATAATAATAGTAATAAGTCTGGATAATGGGCAATGCAATACCTGGAGACAGCAGAAGAGAAGAGAAAGAACTGGAGAAAAATCACAAAATACAAAGACCTGCAAATAGAAGTAGAATGACTGTGGCAAAAGAAAGCAAAGATAGTACCAACAGTAACAGGTGCCTTGGGTGCAATCCCAAAACATCTGGAGCACCACTTGAATACCATCGGCACTGACAAAATCACCATCAGGCAATTGCAAAAGGCATCTTTACTTGGAACAGCTTATATCCTGCGACAATACTTTTAACACCATCAAACAACATCTGCCTATCCCAAGTCCTTGGGAGGGACTTGATAGGTGGACAAAAATGCCACATCCAGTCTAAACATCTGGCTGACTGTGTGATCAACCATAATATAATTGAACTGCCTTCCTATTTTCAAGTATGGATTCCCTCGTGTTAATTTAGCATGATCATAAAGAAACCAGATTTAGCATGCTATTACCCACAATGGAATATTACTTCTTTACATAATGCAGTTAAGCCTATAAATCACTGGGAGAGCTTACCAGTGGTTGCAGGGAGAAATGTTAGTTGGCGGAAACATCATGGTAGGTTGTCTGTAATGGTCCTCTGAAGACTTTCTGGCAGCTGCTATTGTGATTTCCCACAGTTCCTCTGAGTAACATAGCTGCATGTTCCAGACTTTATGGATCACTACCCTAGCGGTCTCATGCTATAATTTATTAATATCTAGTTTTGTGGTAATCCTGTGAGATCCTATACTGACTGGGTCCATGCATTGTGCTAAGCCTCAAAGTGATTTGTTTTTGGTTTGGCATTTGGTTTATCCAAACAAGCTGGAATGACTTGTTCAATAAGTCATGGCTTTACAAAAAATCTTGTTTCCCATTTTAAATAATGGGGCTTTTAAAACCACCAACAGTTAACTTAAGTTAGTTAAACTAATGATAAATTAGGGTAAACAAACTGTCCCGATCAGGTCAGATTTAATAAAAAAAATAAACCCTTATGGTGTCTCCAAAACAGTGTTAAAGTAGCTCAATGCTATACATTTGAATAGTTCAAAACATTTCCTTGAAATAAAAGAACACATTTCTTGTATCTTCCTTCTATCTACCATGCTAGATTACATAGTAACTATGTTTGAGTTGTTTTAAGTAAACCAAATTAGGAGTAAGTCTGTTATGTTAATTTGATGAACTGTATAAATGTCTGGAAAAGGTTGATTTTTTCATAAAATTCCAAAATAGTTGAACGGACACTTTCAGGGAAATCAACAAGCCATATCTGATTTGATTTAAATGACATGTATTTGTCCAAATTTATTCAAATACACAATTCAAATTCAAATATTTATTAGTAAATCATCTTTTACTGGGAAGCTTAATTTTTTAAAAGACATTATAGCTCAAAAGTACTAAAAGCTAGCAGCATATTAAATTTAGCACATGCAAGTAACTATTTTTATTGTCTAAGATGGTGAGCTTGATTTCAGTATCATATAGGCCGAAAATAGCAATTTCAGTGTTATACAGCCAGCAATCTTTTGTCTTACTGGTAAGTCATATGAAAAAGTAAAACTAAAACTAAACTGAAAAGGGGGAAAAAGATTTTCACCAGCAGAAGCACATACCCTTGCGCTGGACATGTTTGGCTGCTGGAGCTCCAGACTTAACGTGCTCTGATTTCTGTTTCCTCAGACTGATCCTCCTCCATCCAAGTTTTGCTGATGATGAATGGAACAGCCAATGTGAATGCAGCTGGACGCAGCCATTATGCCTCCTCCATACCTATTCCCAGAGCTGCGTCTCACAGCAAGATACATTCCCTGACCGCGTCTCCCAAACTGCCCCCTAAACAGAACAGTGTGGGAGCATTTGCCTCACCAAGGATATCATCTCCCAGGACAGGGAAGGCACTGGTAAGCTTAAGCAGTGGAGCTCCTAAAGGATCGAAGCAGAAGCCCATGGTGAAGGCTGCAGCTGCTCCAAGCCCTAGGCTGGAGAAAGCAGAGGGATCTGGGAGCCATGGTGAGACAGATGAGATGCACTCTAGTCTCAGCTCAGATGTGGTGTCTGGCTGTAGTAGTCCCTGGGGCTTACAGAAGGCCAGTGCCAGGCCCACTAGGATAGTGAAGAAAGCTGTTATTCAGACAACTGAGAAAGTAAAGCACACCTCAAAACAAGGTGAAAGTAATAGCAGCCTTTGTGCTGTGAAGGTCCTTGGAAAGCCCAGCACAATTGCTGAACCTGCAAAGACCACTCATCTACCAGGGAAGAGCCCTTCATATCTTAACCTGTACAATGGGACGTTGATGTCCAAGACTTCAGAGGGATCTACCACAAAGAGGCCTCAGAGCTGTCCAGGAAAAGGTCAATCAGCCTCAGAAGCCAACTGGAAAGAAAATGGAACATCCAAGCGAGAAGACAATCCTCAAACAATCTCATTGGATACAAACAACCTTAATAAGGGACCTGTGTTACACACGGCACCCATCAGTTTTTCTTCTGTGCCACAGCACAACCATCCCATTATGGCCACTGTAGCCCCGTTCCATTATCGGTAAGTGTCACTGAGTATGTATTCCTCGATGTATCTTTCTTAGGCACCTTGGTTAAAGATGAGAAGGAAAAAGAGTTCTAGCTCTCCTTCCCCTTGCCCACATGTTAAGATGTATCATAGGAAATACATTATCCTTTTACCCCTAGTTTTTTGAGAAAGTTTAGCATTTGACTGATACAAAGAATTTATGAGCCAAGGTGGGAGAAGAACAACTCCATTTTTAGACTCTAGCACTAAAAGCAAGCTATCACTTAGGGCCAAAGTCATTAACACAGTGAGACTTGTTAAGAGTCTGATCTGAATAGATCTATACAGAGAGTTGCTTGTAGCAAAATTATTTGCATTATTGCTTCCCCAGGTCCTCAGATAGCATTATTGCCTGATCAGATTGTAGATAGTTTGTTGTGGCACCCTAATGGTATAGTGAATGATATGCTCATGGAGATATACTGTATATATGTATTATAACAATGGCAGGACTGCACTGACATGTGCCAAGCAGCTGTCATATGCCAGCCCAAGTTCAGTCAGCTAAAATAATCACTGCACTCATTGTATGGGATATGTCCTTTTAGGGGGAGATGGGCGGTGATAGAAATGTGAATAATAAATAAATAAATATGTGAGTTTGGGTCATGTGACTTGGCACCTTAGGTCAAAGAAATCAGTTCCTCTTAGAAGGACGTGGCCTCTGCCATATGCAGAGGCCAGGCAAGAGACAGAACTATAGTTTAATAATTATAACCCTTCTGTGCATTATGTTAAGATGGTTGGAGATATATAATAGGCCTATGCAAATTGGGTCCAATCCAATTTAAAATGTTGATTTGGCTTGACAAGTTGATCTGACTGAAATTAACAATTTGATTTGGAAAATTAATCTAATTCAATTTGGATGTCCAAATCAAATAATCGGAATCATGATAATTTTATTTGAACCCATGTGTGCATATACAAAAAGGGCCTGAATTGGTCTGAATTGAATCGATTCAGGAGTGTCAGTACAATTTGAACTAAATCACTTCAGTTTGAAAATTCGATTTGAGGGAAATCAATAAGCCATATTTGATTTGATTTAAATGACTGATTTAAATGAAGACTCAGTGAATTGCCTTCAGACTATTTCCAAATTAAATATTTGCATGGCCCTAATATAATATGAGTATGAAGAGAAATTGATTGGTTGTGCTTTTTCTGCCTACCAGATGGCAGGGTGAGAAAGAGAAGAGCAGCCTTTCTCAGAAGGGGGAGGCATGTGATGTGCAGCAGTCCAGCCCTCCCGAAGGGCCTGAACTCACCCTGAGAGGCATGAGTAAGTAGAAACTTTAGCAGATCATTACCTTTAGTGGTGCCAGGGGCTCAGAATCCAATGGATGTAAAGGAAAGTGGATCTGCTTCGGTGTGCTGCATGTAGGATGCAACTTCCCTTAAAGCATTAGCCACATCCATGATTTTTTTTGGACAATGAAATTTGTGAACTGGCTAGTGAGGGAAAATTTCTATTGGTTATTTTCCATTGTCCAATATTGTTCTTCCTTTGACTTTGAATTGGGACTCTGGATGCAAAGCAAGAAATCTCAGACCCACTGAGTATTGATTATATATTATGAAGTCCAGGATAATGATGATCTATTTTAACCACTAAGGTAGCCTGATTATTGGTCTTGACTAGGTTAGGAGAATGATCCTGAAAGCTTCCCAAACTGAGTTTAAAATACTCAGCTAAGCCAGAATAGGTCCCACAGAATGAAAGAAGAGAGATCAGTGTTTTCATAAATAGAATTCACAATTTGGGATTCTCTGCACAGTAGTGCCTGGATACATATCAGATAGTCCTCGCTTAGCAATCACAATTGGGATTGGCAACTCCATCACTAAGCACAGCAGTCGCTAAGCAGAAATCACATGACCATGGCAGGCTTATGACCTCACTTCCCATTTGGTCATTAAATGAAACATCGCATGATTGCGACTTATGATTTTACTTCTGCCTTCTCTATTTATCTCTGCTTGTTGTAAGCCAGTTGCGAAGCACACAAATGGTGATCACATGACCATGGGACACTGCAACAGTCATAAATGCAGGGATTGACCACAAAGCTTTTTTTTACACTATCATAACTTTGAATGGCTGCTAAACAAGGCAGTCAGCAAGCGAGGACTACCTGTACATATTTTGCCCATTGCAATTTTTCAGTTTTAAATAAGACTAATATTCAGACAAATGTATCAAACATGTATCTCATAATGGAATAACTGCTATAGCTTCTACTGTATTATAATTTCTCTTTGGAAATGTTTACAATAATGTAAAGGTACAGGATGATTATCACCAATTGTTTTACATAGTTGCCTACTCTTTATTTTTGTAATAATAACGAAGAGCAGGTCATGCATTCTGAAAGTAGTTAAATGAAGTGGAATTGGGAGTGAGGTTTCAGAAGGTTAGATAAGAGAAAAGAACTCGATATTAAGAATCTGAGGCTGCAAATCTACATTTATTTGGGGGGAAAAGACTGTTAAACTCAGTGGTTACTTCTGAATACTTGGAGATGTGATTACATGTTTGACAAATACCGTTTTTATGACTCTGCTTGGCACACTCACAGAAAAGTATTATATGTAGTGTTTAAGATCAGATTCTGAAAATATGATCAGATTTGTCAGAAAACATTTTAATAATCAACAAATGAAGGCTTAACTACACATGATATGCTGGGACATATATTCTCTCCTTCTAGTGTTTTATTTTTAAAGCTGAAAGCAGCTATGAGCTTGCGTTCTTGCAGAGAACTGATGGGAAGAATGATTCCTTAACTCTTTCACCTCGCTGCTCAAAATGTTCTTTCCTCACAACAAATTGGTTGCTCTTTCAAATTCATAGTTCAAGGGCTTCTGTGAGGAAGCCATTTTGAGCACTATAGTATACAGAACTTTCCTGGCATACATGCTGGTTGACAGCGCTTCCTCCTCATATGTATGTGTTATTCATTAAGTGCTGGATCCACACACTAAGCTAAGCCTTTGTTGTAAAAACAAAGCATAGCTCAGTGTGTTGCATAGTTCCAGTTCAGTGGCTGAATTTACATAATTTATTAACAATGGTTTCTTTAATGTTGGTTTATTGACTCAGAGACAAACACTGCATTCACCCAGCATGCTAGGCCAGAACTAAGCAATCCTTATTATAGTTTAGTGCAATCTATGAACAGTCCTGAGTACCTTACAACAATGGAAAGATTCCTTTTTCATTCCTTTTACCACAAAAGGACATTGAAAAGAAATTATATAGAGATGCTTGGAAAGAATTTTGGTCTTACTGTCTGACAGCAGGATAACTCTCCCAAAATAACAACATGGGACCAAATTTGGTGTGGGGGAGAAATCAGGGAAAGAAAGACTGAAAATGGGCTGGAGCTAGTAGGAATTGCAAAGAAAAAACATCCCTGGTGCACTCCTCCATGCTAAGCCCATTCCCTCCTCCTTCATGACATGCAACCCAGAGTGGAGGATATGCAGCCTGCCTTCTGCTTTCCCAGTGCACACATACAGACAAATACACCCAGATGCAACATGAGAGGAGTGAAGAACAATACACCCAAGCTTAAGTCCCTTGGGATAAAGTGTGCATACATGCACGCACATGATACATTACTTCATTACACAGAAAAAACTGTCTCCTGTGGCCGCTGTTGGTGAAGATGCTGGGAAGAATTGCATAAGCCAAGTTCTGCATGCTTGTCTTCCTGGTTTATTTTTCCAAACAAAAAGAACATTAGAAAGAAACTATGTCAAGGGGGTAAGGACTCTGTCTGTCAGCATAATCCTCTCTGAAAAATGATCAGAACAATGCAAAATTGGGTGTGTGGGGAGAAGCCAGCAAAATAAAGATGGAGTTTAAAATGGGCTGCCCTGACAAGGGACGAGAGAGAGAGAGAGAGAGAGAGAGAGAGGGAGAGTCCAAAGCATCCTTATGGGAGAGGCAGTTGCAACATTGCTGATGGCTCCCTTTTCAGCCTCCCACCTTGTCCTTCCTGTCCCACTCCCATGACCCAGATTAGAGCTACTGTTAAGGGGTTGGGAAGAATCTAGAAACCATGCTCTTCACATTTTCCCTACCTGGTTGTGAATAAGACTTATATTCACAGGTTTTACATAGGGCATTTAAATCACTAATAATGGCTGGTACTGGAAAGTGCTACTTTTTTGTCTCAAGAGATCAGAAAAAATGCATAGTGTGGTCATTGGTGCACCAGCTTTCTGACATCTTCCTCCTCCTTCTCTAGCTATATGCTGATACATTTGAATCCATACTATGCTGAAAACCTGATCCGTGGGTAAAATACATTACAGCCTATGGAAGCTGTTAAATTAAGATGCCCTGAGCCATATTGGGTGCTAGAAATAATCCTTAATCAATCAGTCACATCAAT
This sequence comes from Candoia aspera, assembly GCF_035149785.1. Taxonomy (NCBI): domain Eukaryota; kingdom Metazoa; phylum Chordata; class Lepidosauria; order Squamata; family Candoiidae; genus Candoia; species Candoia aspera. The sequence continues at coordinate 35,218,611 of NC_086155.1, forward strand.
ACTGTGCATTAGAACTAAATAAGATGGCAGGTTGCTTCAAAATCTCTTTTTATGTTAACAAGTGATGCTTTGAATTTCAAGGTCTGTTAGCAGGATATAGGAAAAAAGAGTTTATGTATAACATTTTGGAACACTTGAATTTAAAATGAAAAAAGCTAGTCAATATTTTGTGTGTTTTTTTTTTAAATTCAGATTATGGATTTGGGGAGTTATACGCCACTCAGAGTGAGTTTGATTAGAGTGGCATACAAGCCTTATAATAAAAATAAAATTTCCTTATTTGTTTCCCAAATGTTCTACAGAATTGGTAAGTGATGTCATTTTGTCTCTTTTACCCACCCATGATTAGCTTTTGTTTCAGATTTTAATAGGCAACTGTGTAGTCTTGCTTTTACGTTTTTTATTCGAATCCTGTTCAGTTGCAACCGAAGGCTTTTATGTTCCTAATATCTTAACTCTAATCAGTGGTTAAGTTCAGTTTTCAGTGAAGTTGAGTTTTAAGCCATAATATGGATTATCCAGATGAGGACATGTTTTAGTCATTGTGGTTTATAAATCATGGTTTATGGCAGTTATATAAACATGCCTCTGAGCTCACATAAGCCATAATCTGATCTGTTTGGTTTTGGCTTAGCATGTTGCATAAACTCAGCCACCAAAGCTTGTAAGACTTGGTTTATGAGTTAGCATATCTTGTGAGCCCAGTTAATTTTGGTTTGTTTAATAACATAGGAATAAACTATGCTTTTGTATAATGAATCTAATCAGTCTCACTTCTAATTCATATGAGGCTAATCAGCTAGTAGAGCTACTCATGAGAAGACCTTTCAGACCTGATGAAACTTCTCTGGAAATTCCTGAAAAGTTGGTTCAGATAGACCACTGCTTAAAACACTGGATAGAATGAAGTAGTATTAACCCATCCTGACTTCGTGGACATCTCCCCAAACAGCACCCTTCATTGGCCTGTTACAAGAGATGCTGTCTGAAAAGATAAGGATATAGATCCCTGATTTTTTTAGCACAGGAGGAATCATCTCTCATTCAAATAAAACTGCATTTCCAGTCTTTTCTCTAACTTTTCCTCTAGCAGAACCCCAGGGCATTCCATGAAAGTAAGATGCCCTTGTATTCATGGAATCACCAGACTGAATACAATCCACTTTGTGCTCTTTCTTGTAGTCTCCAGAGCCTCTTGTATTGCAGTTAATAAAAATCACTGTCATACTTACTGTCTTGTCATTCTGAGTTTCTACCTTAAAATATCTCAGAGGATGGGAACACCAGGTAGGGCTGGGCCTGATTAGTACTAAAATCCCCAGGGAATATCAGGATTGTAGGCTAGATTGAAAAGTTGAAAAATATTCCAAAAGAAGGGAATGGCAGATCACATCCATATTATTGCAAACTGCATGGATGAATCCAGAAAGTCATGAGGAGTCAAGCTCATCTTGAAGGAGAGTTTACTTTTTATATCTTAAAACAGTATTGCAGAATTGGAAGTGGATATTTAAGTCACCAAATCCAACCCAATTTACATTAAGGCAAATGGCTATCTAGCCTCTGCTTCAATACGTCTGATGAGTCTACCTTCTCTTTGGGTAATCAGTCCCATTGACAGAGTATGCTAATTGCTAGGCTTAACATAATTTAAAAATGAATAAACCTCCAACGCCCCAAACCCTAGGATAAAAATTAAAATCCCGTCCCAGGTTATGTTTATGATTTCACTATGCCCACTTTGCATCATCACAGTAATCACACACACACACACCCCATCGCAGCCACTAGATCTAAATCAAAGATGCTGGGAACTGAATTTCAGCAAAATTCTAAAGTGTCCAATCAAAGTAATAGGACTTTCTTGTAAGATCTGGCCAAATCACATTGCTTGGATTAAACAGGGTAGAGTTTTCCATTAAATTTTGGATTGCTTTGCAGACAAAGTCATTAGGCTGGAAGGTCATTCAGATCACCCTAAATCCATAATAATCTAAACTTGGCAAGCAATGGTTGTCCTAATTGCAAATCAGCCTTTCTCAACCAACTGAAAATAGCTAAAAGAAAGATGTAGGAATATAGGTAATATGATTAAATGTAAATAAAATAAACTTTTCACCTCTACTTACATTTAGTTGGCATATTTCCATAGGTGTAATTTTTTTGTGGTGAAATCAGGCTATTTGGCTGGAATATAGTTCAATTTATTGTGTAAATCTTTAAAATGGGTTAATTTAGCGACAATGATTAGTGCATTATGTGGACAGGGTCAGTTAACCCACATAGCGAAATAAGTGAGAAAACAAGATAAGTGAGCGCCAGCCTGGTTCAAACATTATGATAAGCCCTAATATAATTTATTTCATTTTGGCTACGTATGTTATATGAACTCAGGCACTGAATTTTGTAAGCAATAGTTTACTGCAGGGATAAGCAATTGGTTAGCTTTCCAATTATTGCTGAGTTATGGTCTAGCATTCTTCACTAGTGACCATGTTTTCTCAAGTTGCTAGGAGTTGTATTTCAGCAACATCTGGAGTGGCCCAGTTTTCCTCTGCCTAGTTTATGGCTTAGTGTGTTGTGTGAATGCAACCAATGCTGTTCTGAAATCTGCCTGGCATTTTTCCAAGTTTTCCTCACCTGTGAAAGAGACTTCTATTTTTCTGAGGGTGCTTCCAAATTTCTTTCATTTTTCTTATAATTGAAGGTGGCAGAGGGTGCCACAACTGGTGCTGTTGTTTTCTGTTACACATCTTTTCCTTCCTACTGGTTGTGCAGACTTCTCAATCCGAAAATTCCCACTGAGAGGAGTTCTGTCATGATGTCTGCCTTAGAGTTAAACTGAAATCAGAAAAGCTTTAGAGGTTACAGACTGCTGGAGAGATGACTGTACAATGAAAAACAGGACATGACTTTCAATGAGATAATTGTATAATGAAAGATGACCCCTTGGTCATTCATTACTAATTACATGCAGGAACACCACATTCCATCCATGAGTATTTCACCAAAATTCTCTTCTCCTTTGATAGCATTTTATTCCCATCAAATTGAATAAGAACTAAACATGTAGAAGAAACTTTCTGCACAGAAAATGCTTCCTCTATTGGTAACTTACAGTATTTGAAAAGATTCTTCCTTACTCATGATAGCTGCATTAATGTAAATGGGGCAGAAGGGCAAAGCGGAAAAGGAAACAGTCTTCTCTACCAGACTGGATGCATCAAAAGGTTAAGAAAGAAACAGGATTAGCACATGCAACTGCCTCTATTTCAATGGACTTGGTGATTTATTGGGATTGTATTCATTACCAGATAAGCCCTTTGTGGCTCCACAGCAGTGGCGTGCAGGCGTTATGCCGTGGGGCACATTTTAAAATTTTTAAAAATGCTTTTGACCCCTGCAGGTCACCGGGGGGTATGGGCAGTGAAGCAGTGCTGTCACTGTTCTGAAAAAGTCCTGGCTGTTCTTTTGCAGGGAATATTTTTTGGGTTGAGGAGTTAAGGCACAAATTCAATGTGTTAAATCTCAACACACATTTTGCAACATGAACAAATCATGCAGTCAAAAACTGGCAATTTCAGTGGTGTGGTTTGGGAATGCTCTGAATGCCTGCAAAATGGGATGTGGAAGAGCTGTTGTCCATAGGCTGTGGGAGCCTGTGATAGTACAGAGAGGAAATGTAGCACACATGTGTTTCCAGGACCGAGCGGTCTTTTTTCGCTATTGTTGGCTCAGTGAAGAAGGATGGCTTGTGTTCAAATGCACAGAGGCAGATGGACTGTCAGACGTTTATCTAGTGTTACTTGTAACCTGACTGCTTTGACAGATGGGAGGTCTGTAGTCAGTCCTGAGATGATGGGTCATGTCACTGGGGTGGGGGGGAGGGAGAAAGAACACAATCATTATTGAGGAGGACGGGGGGAAAGACTGCAATATGCCTAATAGCATGAGATGGGCTAGAGGTGAACAGGAGGGCAGACGACAGCTTCCACAAGCGATGGTTTATATGCATTGTACGAGAAAACACCACTCAAAATCTCTAGTCCTTTTGGGATCTTCAGACAGGGGGAGGTAGGCAGCAGTCACATTAAGACTGCCAGGCCCACAGAATTTTGAAGTTTGACATTAGCAATTGTAGAAGAAGGTAGTTTGGTTACATCTCATCCTCTGTCACCCATTGTTCTCTGCTGCTTTTCCACACAGGTCTCCAGGGTGGGATGAGGCAAGTGACCAGCAATCCTCTCAATTTTGTTGGCTTTCTTGATTTCCTGTGTTTCTCTTGGTGTATGAATTTATTTTTGTTTGCAAGATGCCTTGAATATTTTATAGAAAAGCAAGGTATAAATGGCAGAGAAACAGATAACTCTGATGCTAAACCTATTTACTTGAGAATAAATACTGTTTTCTCTCTCTCCTTGGTAGCAGAGGATCATACATTGTACAGCAAAAGTAAGAATAAATGCAATATAATGAGAATCTATGAATGTGTATATGCCTCGCCAACTCTTCCTTGAGAATAAAACATGCTTCAACAATAAGTAGAAAGAAAGGATGCTGCATGAGCAAAATCAGCTCCAGCAGACCTTGGCAGGCTGACACTGCCTGTTGCCATGACATCTACCACTTACACAGGAGGGTCATTGGACTTCAGCTTCAAATACAGTCTTACATTAACTGCTGGGGATTATCACTGGGTATTTCTCATTGCTAAATAAATCTCATTGCTGTCTAAACCATCCTCAATCCTACCCGATTTATGCTGCTACTTGTACTCATCCTTACAAAAGATTATTATGAATTATTGTCATTATCACTGATGATTACGCACCCTACTGGCTGCTTCTTTGTGACTGGAGTCACACAACCTTTTAGACTAGGCTAAACTGAGAGTACATAGTTTGTGGTTCAATGGTTTGTGCCTTCAAGTCAGTGCTGACTCCTGGCAACTACCTGGACAAGTCCCTGCAGTTTTCTTGGCAACGTTTTCAGAAGTGGTTTGTCAATGCCTGCTTCCTAGGGCTGAGAGAGAGTGACTGGCCCAAAGTCAACAGCTGGTTTCGTGCCTAAGATGGGACTAGAACTCATGGTCTCCTGGTTTCTAGCCTGGTGCCTTAACCACTACACCAAACTGGCTCTCTGAAGTTCAATATTTAGCTTTTATTTTTGCATCAGGAAACGGGTTTAGGGTCAAGCATGTTGTGGAAGGTCAGCTATTGTTTCATCATGTGGATGTCCCTGGACTTCAGTATGCATATCTATTCCAGTGAAGATTATCCCTTTTCTCTTCATTGCAATAATCCTCATATAACACCATTAGAATGTTCTGACAAAAACTTCCAGTTAGTGCCCATGGAGATATTTTTCAGAAACATTCTTTGTATATGCTGTTTGAACAATTTTATTTTGATCATTCTGGTAAGAAAAGAAAGAACCTCAACGCTTCCCAAGCAGGATTGTTCTATTGTACTGTATGCCTGAATGAGGTGTAACTTGTAGTCCATCCCTCAGAAGTCTAGCATTCAATAAACAGATGAAAAGATGTGTGAAGAAATTATATGATATATGAGCCATGAAAATGAGCCATGAATGTAGACACTGAGTAGAGAATAGATTGTGAAAACATGGAAAGTAGTGAAGCTGCTTACAGAACCAAATGGGCCAAGAGAGGCTGTGGATGATTGTACAGAAGAACATGAATGGACAAATAACTTTTCTGATGCATATTCTCCAGTCTACTCTGTGCCTTTTAATTGTTCCACATAAACTGAGAGTAAATCCTAGAATACAAATACAGCATATGCTAGACAATTTTGTCAGTTGGTATCGATGTTTGAAAGGGTAAATTCCTGATCAAGTTCCATGAAAAATTACTGTGCTATGTAAAATGTAGAGATAGGTGATTGGATTTATGACTGTATTCTGCAGATACTATGCATTGTGAAGCAGGTATGTTCAGTGGCGTCCTGGTAATGTGCGTTAGCAGACATGCATGTAGCATTCAGATACTATTGTGTCTTATTCCTGGTGCAATTGTTAATTTCTATTTTGGAAAAAGTGAAACGTTAAGTGGCACTAAGTTATGCCTAGAGAGACAAAAAAGTTAAACATATACAGTATAAGCCTCATAAGTCTATGGCTGGGATTTCTGGGAACTGTAGTATCAATATTTCTGGAAGGTAAGAAGCACCGATAGGTGATGGAAAGGAGCAATCCAAGGAATTTAGAGGTGTCATTTTGTCATTGACTCCACTGAATACAACCAGTGCAGAAAAATATTAGAGAAATACAGCAACTGAGAGAGTATTTCCCAACTATGGCTCCGTCTGGATGTTTGACTTCACCTGTTATTTTTGGGCCACAATGACTGAGGAATTCTGAGAATTGAAATCCACTCAGCTGGAGGGCACCAAAGTTGAAAAAGGCAGGAAGAGGAATCTTCCATACACTTGCCATCTCCCAATCATGCCTCTGCCACTAGCTTCCGTAAGTTGGAGGGGAGGAGCTTTTAAGGAAGGAACCTGTGCATACATTCCCCATGTGTGTCATGGTCCCTGTTCCAATGTTCCTGAAAAACATCGTAACGGGTTCCCATGCCATGGGGCTGACACAAGTTGCTGTACGGGAGGGGGCCGCTCCTGTTCCTTGTACCAGGCTGCGATGCGAGGAGTGAAGAATGACAAATGCATGTTTGGGTTATCTCACCCTGTCAAGGACGTTTCCCGCAGACCGGCATGAACCATTAGGGGCACCTGGGGCATGGAATTGTGCTGACTTTGGGGGGAGGGATTGGGAGTTGCTTGGAGATTTATTGGGAGACATCCCACACTTTTACTATTCTCAGCTTTGCTTGTGATCCTGCATACTATTCATTATTAAATCAGATATCCCTGTGTGAGTCTGATGGTGATTTTGAATAGGCAATCATTACAACATGATTTAGAATCCCATCCATCATGTCTATCCAGGCTATCACTTGATGGGAATATGGCAGAAAGGATGTGACTAGTGCACATGATCCTATTGACATTATTATAATTATAATGGTAGAAAGTACAGCTGAATAGGGCTTATACCTATTCAGAAATAGGATGCTCAATTGTTCAGTCTCAAGATTTTGCTGTTACTTATTATTAATCTGTTCTGGAAACTGCTGATTGTCTTTCCATCTACTTTCTGAATTCCTGCCAGGCTTTGGCAACAAAGCAATCTATCATTGGCTATAGTTGAAGTCACATATATAAATTTGACCTGAAAGGGTGGGGAGGATGAGGCTTCCTAGGACAGAGATAGTGATAGTTCTGGACAGAGTTTCATCTGATAACAGGATGGAAAATCAACTCCCCCTTTAATAGAGAATGAACAACCCCAGTAATCAACTCCCCCTGGTGCCACATGCACCATAGGCCATTCCTAACATTTTGAGAAATGTGACCTATCCAGCCATCAACTCTACAGTTTACTTGTATTTGCTCTTCAAGGAATAAGCTGCCTGTGCTTTTAAAAATGAGAGACTGCTCTGGAAGGGAAAGAATCTGAACCTCCCCAGCTGCAGGACAACCCAATCGATGTGGGAGAGAGAAGAACCATGTTGGGTGTGTCTTCGCTTTCCCGTTTCATGAGGACATACGATCCCTGTGAGCCTAGGCCCAGCTGGGACCAGCTGTCCTGGACTGTGACCTTCCTGGGAGAATAGAAATCTGGGCTTCAGTGCCACATCTCTACTGCAGCCTTTCTGCAAGTTCCTGCTGTTTAATGTACTATGGCTGGAAATTATAGCACTTGGTTAAGCAACTGTCTCTGCTTGGCCCTGTGGGTGAAATACTATCTAGTGTGACCAAGCTAGAAGAATGGACAAATACTGATTCGGTGTGGGAACTCGTTCCCAGTCATCATTGCTTCAGCTGCTGGAGGGAGATGTATGAAATACATGCCTCTCCCTTCCCATTTATGACGGTGGAAGGAACTTGGCAAGAACTGGGACAGCTGATTCCTTGTCCACTGGTGGTAATGTAGTTGCCTTCCCAAGCATTTAAAATTGACTGTGTTGTTTGCAAATGATATGGAATTGCTGCGTGGCCCTTTCTTTTCCATCTAGGCTCTATAACCCAAACATACATAATAACTGTGTTCAACTAGGGGATACTTTTAGAGACAACTTTTAGATTCTTAGAAGTATTTAGCCATTTGCTTTTCTCCAAAATAACTTCATCTCATCTCAAGGTCACAAGAAGGAGGGGGAAGAACTCAGAAATTGATAGGAAAATAAAGTTGCCACAGCTCCCAGCCCTTTCCCCATATACGTAGAATGTCAGAGTTATAGCTGAATTACTCTGGGCCAGGGCCGCAACTGGGGGGGGGGCATCTGGGGCATGTGCCCCAGGCGCCATGCTGATGGGGTGCCAAAATGAGTGCTGAGGGGGCACCAAAATGGGTGCGGAATCCATGTTTGCCCTGGGTGACACAGGCCTGCTCTGGGCATCAAAGACCTTGGCACCTTAGAGATTTAAGGCTGCATCACATACAGTGTATTGGTTGTATCAATCATTTGTCTTCAGTTGGAATGTTTTGTGTATATAGAATCATATGAGCAATAAGAACATCTGTTATTGTATATTGGAATCCCGCCGGAGAAAGCAACTTGGGAGAATGTGAAGCATGGAAAGAACCAGCAACTGCTCCAGCTGTTTTGCTCTTTAAAATCAGCACTGCACCAGGTGTCTGCATGTGTCTATATGTAATAATTCTGGATGTTTCTCTGAATAGGTTCTAGATGTTAACATGTGTTGGTTATTTTGTTTTAATAATATATAAATTACATGAAAAAGAATCCCCTGAATAAGTCCATATTGTATAGAAACTACTTTCCCTTAAAGTAATTTTTGTGAAAACAATTCATTCAGAGATACAGAAATAAAATCATAATTGGGAGCCAATTCTGTGTGCTGCTTAGATCTATGAACTATAGAAGATTTTGAGAGTGATGTTTTAAACTTTTGTGTAGTTATATCTCAGAACTGTGCAGGCATTTTAATAGGGCTTGTTTTCTGTTGGGGGATGTATTAGGACTTTTGCAGTAAGATAGGACTGAGCAACCGTTTGAGTCTAAGCAACAGTCAGTGTAGTGTGGCATGGGTTAGGGTTAGGGTGGTAGTGTGGTATGCCAAGTGTTACACATGGGAGGGAGGCAGGGTGGGTGGAGGGAGAGAGGGTCGTTGGGGGATGCAGTGAAAGGAAGGCCCATAGGTGTTGCCTTTTGCTACTTAGAATAAAGGCAGGAAATAACTGTAAGAAAATAAATAAAGGGGAAGTGATTGAGGGCAGAGCAGAGCAAAAAGGTGGGGTTTCTTCCTTGAAGTATTTTTAGAATAAAAATAATTAAATGAATGAATGAATGAATAGTCTGCATCTGACAGGGGCTATCCAGATGCTTCCAAGACATCCAGAACAGCATGAAAGTTTCACTAGTCAGAAGAAGATGCTCTTACGTAGACGTTCCTCAAACCTGAAGACGAGCTGTTCCAAATGAATGGTGTGTTTTTAAAAACCAGAAACAGTTTTGTCTTCTAGTGGAGCATTTGAAAAGATGCAGTTTAAAAAACAAATAGGTTTGCTTTAAAAGCACCTTTAAAGTTTAATTTAATATAAAGTTCACCTTTATGTCTTCAGTTCATACCAACCTGGATATAATTTTCATTGGTCATTTTTTTCTTTTCTTCACAGAGATTTAGCCCTAAAGCAGTATACAAAGGGAGAAAGGTTATTTTGAAGTGATTTGCCACCAACATTTAACAGCAAACCGTATCACTGCCAACACTTGGAACTATTGCGGAAATTGGCTGGCAAATGAGGAGGGAGTTCTGAGGCATAGCAAAATCTCATAGGAATTGTGTGTGACCCAGTTTACCTGTTGCCCACCCTTGTGGCAGAGGAATGGGGTGTGACAAGGCAAACAGGCCAGACATGTTTGCTGGTTTAATTGATGAAGCAATTATTCTGCTAGTTACAGCACAGTGTGACAATTGTGTGGTACGGCTGTGCTTGGACAAGATGCTTAACCAGGCCAGTTAAAAAGCCAGTTGCTGCATACACACAACATGTAAAACTTGGACAGTTTAACCTCGGTTATATTATTATTACTATTACTATTACTATTATAGTTGTTGTTTTGGTAGCATAGCCTTTTGTGTGAACTCAGTCCATCTGTGTAGTTTATGATTCAGTGCATTGTGCAAATGGATTTACTCAGTAACCAAGTTAAGCACAATGCACAGACACAGTCACTGATTTTAACGGGGCCTTGAAGCCATCCTGTTTAAGCCACTCACCCGCTCCCATTGTTACAGTATTTGACAGGAGTTCAGAGTAATTCCATACAACATGGCAGGCCATTTCCTTCAGAGCTTCATTTTTTAATGCTTACACCATAACTTTTCCTCCCCTGGAAACATAAATGCTCATTTTGTAGGCATATTTCCCACGAAATGTTGCCCAAGTGTAATAAGGGAAACTGATTTCACTGCTTTCTTGAGAGAAGGCCAGGCTCTTTCCCCAAGTTGTGTCTCCCTAGGAAATTGGGACTGAAACTAAGCCCCAGCTCCAAATGGCAAGCATATAGCAATGTGATTTGTTCCCTCTAATTGTTTGTTTGATTATCTTTGCTCATAGACTGCACAACCCTGCTTTCTTTTGCCCCACCTCTTCTGAAGTCCATTTTAAAGGATTAAAAAAAAGAAAGAGAGAGAGAGAGAGAGACTGGAATTTATATTATTAAACAAAAGCAAAACATACCAGTTGAGCTCAGTGGCAGATGCACCATGACACAGAGATGTTCTATCCAAGGGAGGTGATTTAGCAAAGATAATTAAGAAATAAAGCCCTGCTCTTCCTAGAAGCTGCTGCATGGTGCTTCCCAACTGCATGCCCACCAGGCTAGTGGTTGAATCCACATTTATGCTGTAAAACCAGTTTTTTCAATAAACCATTCACAAGCATTTCTTCCATCTCAGATGTGTTTGTAGGCTACATGTCACTTATTTCAACCATTGATATGGGAATGGGTGTTAAGGGGCAAAGGCAGGAAAGGAGAAAATTGAGTTACCTTATTCTTTATAAGAATAATTAGGTAAGAGAAAGAAATTTCCCTGTGCAATCTGATTTTGTAAATTCATCAGACTTCTGTTTTTCTTATTCTTTCTTTCTGTTTTAAATTGAATGATACTGGGATGGCTGTTGCCAAGGGAGCAAAGGAGCTGGCTCTGAAGAAAAGATAGGGGGATGCTCTAGGGATTGCAAAGAATATAAAACCAGTAAGCATGTATGACAAAGAATAAAAAGAGATGATTATGGATCATTTTTGACTTTATAACATCCATTAGCTGTTGTTGAGTGCTATTTTCATTTGATGATTTGAGATGCATTGTTTATTGCATTTGCTAGGTTAGCACGTATAAACCTACAAACACCTACAGCAAACCCCAAGCTTCCTTTCAGTTGGTCTGATTTTCTTGGGCATTTCTATTCTATTATATACTGTCATGTACTCCACAGTATATGTAAAATGATGAGAAAGGATTTCTAAATAAAAAGATATGTGTGTTGCTGTTTTTGCTATTTAAATGCATGCTTACAACTGGGATTACTCATAAGTCCAGTGTACAGCATGCACAATTATCTTTTTACAGGAGTTTCTTAATTTGTGATAGCTATATGAGGAAGGGAATATGCACTACAAATACCACATAGAGAGTTCTGTATAGATTCTAGTTCTGCTGCATCATAGGCTGGAAATAAATGAAAGTCCTACAACAATTTGTAAGAAAGATTGCTGCTCTAAGTATGTACACTCATTCCATTTTCATGGCTGGCAAACATGTTGATACTGGTTTAAAAGCCCTGCAAGAGTTTGATTATTGGTTATAGTAACAAAAAATATGGAAACTGCTCTTTATGCTCTTTAAGAACTTCTGCTTTTCTCCATCTTTATGCTGTGGCGTTTATCACATATGTAGAATGGATGCTACTCAGGATGTTCAGTGAAGCTAAAGCTGTATCTTTTCATTCAATCAGGGCCTGAAGTAAATTAGATCTTTTTGATTGTATTGGCCAAGCATTGCTCTGGCAAAATGGCCATTCATGTCTATGGAGTTATGTATAAACAGTTTTTAATTTTTTTAAAATTTCTTTTTCTTAAAGTAAAAGGTGGGGCTTTGGACATTCAAAATCTTCCAGGCCATCATAAATTCTACCAAACTAAACCCCATGAAGTCTAGGTCCTGGTCATACTGTCCAGGGATTTAGAGAGGGAAAGAGATAGTATATGGTTCATGGTAAAAAAACAGAATGATCAATTGATCGTGTACTATCAAATCAGTGTTCATTTTATCAACCACATGGATAGGCCTTCTCCAGGATGATCTGTCTGAGCCTAGCCCTTCAGATTCTCCAGTGATACATCCACAGGCATGATAATCAAGTCCATCCATCTTACTGCTGGTCATCCTTTTTTCTTTCCTTCTACCTTTCCCAGTATTATAGATTTCTCAAGGGAGCTGAGTCTTTCCATAATATGCCCAAAATGTGATAATTTCAACCTGGTCATTTGTGTCTTGAATGAGAACTCTGGATTGATTTGTTTATGATCCATTTGTTTGTTTTCTTGGCCATTCATAGTGTTGTTAGGGGTCTTTTCCAACTCCTAAGTTCAAAAACATCAATACTTTTTCTGTCCTGCTTCTTCAAAGTCCAATTTTCACTTCCAAATAGCATCACAGGAGAACTACTGCCTGCATGTTTCTGTTTTTTGTCGGTATAGACACATCCCAGCATCTGAATATCTTTTCCAAGGCCTTACCAAGTCCTAGTCCATGGATATTTTTTTTTTGACTGCTGATTCCTTTACTGTTGATGATTGATCCTAAAAGGCAAAAGCTATCCACCACTTCAATATCTTCATTGTCATTTCTCAGGCTGATTGCTTTACCTGTTGTCACTATTTTGGTTTTCTCTGCTGCGGGTTAAACCGCTGAGCTGTTGATCGGAAGGTCGGCGGTTCGAAACCGCGCGGCGGGGTGAGCTCCCGTTGTTAATCCCAGCTCCTGCTCACCTAGCAGTTCGAAAACATGCAAATGTGAGTAGATCAATAGGTACCGCTTCGGCGGGAAGGTAACGGCGTTCCGAGTCGTCATGCTGGCCACATGACCCGGAAGTGTCTATGACAACGCCGGCTCCAAGGCTTAGAAACGGAGATGAGCACCGCCCCCTAGAGTCGGATTCGACTGGACTTTACGTCAAGGGAAACCTTTACCTTTACTAACCATGTCCCACTTTTTCACTGTGGTCCTTGACTTCCATTACTAGATTTTCCAGATCATTTGCATTTTCAGCTATCATAATAGTGTCATTAGCATAGTAAAGATTATTGATGTTTCTTCTTCCAATTTTGAAACCACCCTCATCTTCCAATCCACCTTCCCTCAATATATATTCAGTATACAGGTTAAATAATAAGGAAAGAGTAAATAGAATTGTCTCACTCCTTTGCTAAACTGGAGCCAGTCTATTTCACCATGTTCCATCCAGGCTGTGGGTTCTATCTTGTGTATGGGTTTTTTCAGGAGTGCAATGAAATGTTCTGGGATTCCCATTTTCCTAAAAACATTCCACACTTTGACATGGTTGATACAATCAAAGCCCTTTGTATAATGCATGAAGCACATATTGATTTCAGCATTCTTTGGCTTTCCCAATTATCCATAATGCATTAGCAATGTTTCTTGTTCCTCGACCTTTTCTAAAACCAGCTTGGACATCTGGAATCTCCCTTTCCATCTAGGTCTCTAATCTTTGCTTGGGTGATCCTAAGCATTATTTTGCTAGTATGTGAAATTAAGAATATTGTACAATATTCAGCTTGCTGGGGAAGGTGATGACTGGGGAAGGCAATAACAAACCACCCCAATATAGTCTGCCAAGAAAACGTCGTGAAAGCGGCATCCCCCCAAAGGGTCAGACATGACTTGGTGCTTGCATAGGGACCTTTCACCTTTCATCACAATAGTTTGTACATTTTGTTAAGTCTCCTTTCTTTGGTGTGGAGACTGACCCTTCTAACTTTTTGGCCACTGTGTCGTTCATCAAATCTGCTGGCATAATTTGGTTAGAACCTTTACAGATTCTGCTGCTGCTGCTTGCCATATTTCTGTATATAATCCATCAATTCCTGTAGCCTTTTGACTTGGTAATGAGTAGAGTGTTGAATTTCACCTTCTAGTACTAGAGGGTCTTGTAAATATGGAATATGGTGTCTTGGATGTTGACAATTCCAATGTACAGAAGTTCAGAATATTCCTTCTATCTTTGTGTGATCTTTGAACCAGTTACTGTCCATTGGCATCCTTTAGCTTCCAATTTGAGATTGGAGCCTCCTTCTGAGTTCAGAGATCTTTTGGAAGACTTTCCATGTTTTTCCATGTCTATTAATATCCAAATGTGTCTCATAATAACTATAATTATTATAGTTAGAGTCCAGAGTCACTTGCTGACATGGGCCGCTAGAGAAATCAAATAAATAAATAAATAAATAAATAGCATTAGTATGCAAATTAGGAATCAGGAAACACAAAGCAAGCTTTGTGAACAGAGGCTGATATTTATAGGTGGCCACAACTAGCCATGAATATGTTAAAATGATGACACAACACAAGCTCTGCCCTTCCATACTTTTTTGCAGTATCACACATACATATGTATGGAAGGATATTTGCATAACAATGTTGCAATGCACGTTTCATCACTGCCCTCCCCTGGAAGCTATACTGGTATAAGATCTATTTTTCCCAATATATTCTGTTCAGCCTAAGTTGTTTGCATTTGCAATTGATTTTGATGCCAGTTAACTTGTTCTAAAATGTTTCTCACTGCTTGTTGCTTAATTTGGCAGTTTAATTGCATAATACATCCTTGCAAAACCTGAGGTGTTTGATGAGGCCAACAACTAATCAAGAACTTCTACTTGTATATTTAAGGCAATTAAAAATTAAAATGTATTTCAATGTTTAACTTACATATAATTAAAATACCTAATCTAAATTTATTGTCTTAACTCTCACCACCGGTTGGCAGGTTGGTGATTTTAGACTGACGGAGAATAGAGTTTAAACCAGCCTTGCCAACCATGTGCTCTTTAGATCTGCTGGACTTGTAATTCCCATAATCTCCAGCTGCATGGCCAATTCACATTATGTGTATTTGGAAGTTATGTGTAATGCATTATAAAATATTGGCACAAGATTTAAGCATTAGGAGACCTGATTTATTTACTCTTTCCCAAATTCCTTGTAGTGTTATATAAGAGTCGTATCATATTCTCCAGATGTGTTGGACTGTGATTCTTGTTACCCCTAATCAAGTGTCCAGCTGAGAATTATGATAGTTGTAGTCTAAAACATCTGGGGTACATTTAGTTGTGGAATACTGTCCTGTTTGTTCTGCTGTAATTCAAAATAGCTGATGCTTAAATTCTCTGCCTGAAGCAATTTTTCTGCCTGTTCATTTCCATCATCCCCCCTTCTTCTTTTCTCCACTCTACATGGTAATGCTCTCTAATGTGATATATCCTGTCCGTTGCCATGGCATCCTTTGTGAGGTCACCAGATAAAGCTAATTGCCCCCTCCCACAGGAAGAATAATTAACAAAGAAAGAGAGAGGGCTGTAATCAAAGCCCACTTCCCTTATTTTGTTTTGGATAAAGGAAAAGTATACAGATAGGCTCCTGTCCTTTGACTGGGAATAGGGCAGGGAAGAAGTGGTTCAGGCAGTTAGCCTCAGGTTGGCACTCTGCCATTTATCGCTGCTTATTGGTTTCAGTCCGGAGGTGGCTATGGCCAGATTTTTTTAATCATGCCATAAATGAACAATATGTTTACTGAGTTCAATCCTGATTACTCTCAGATATATGTGCTGAGAGTCTGCATGTCAAGAACATGTTTTTGGAAAAGTGAAGGGTGACAGGGAAAAATAATTAGCTTCAAAACAACTGCTTATATCTCTAGCCCATGGACAGTATGTGGCCCCATCCCCTTTTTTAAGCAGCTGCAGGAGTTTCCCAAGGGCATGCTGTCAGTTGGCTGCACTTTGCCACTGAAAATCAGTGGCATGATTTACTCTCAGTGTTTAGTTGGGAAATAAATGTTTAAACATTTATTTAGTAGCACTCATTAACAACATTTATATACCACTCAAATGTCTCTGTACTAAACATTCTATCAGTGCACCATCTAGTGGTGTTGTTTTGTGATCATCCCATCTCCTGCAGTCCCTGCTTTAGGAAGTCCCTTGATTTCCATCCTTGGCAGGGTCCTCAGACTTGTCCCTAAGGATTAGAAGGGCTCTCCTAAGCATCAGCATCAGCGGCAGACCCTGACTTCTTAGATCTTTCATTGCCTACCTGGTTCCTCCATATGGATTAAACTACAGTTCCTATTATCTCCAGCAAGCACCCTCATTGATCACCCCCAGCCAACACAAAAACTGCTGGCTGAGGATGGTGGGATGCATAGTCTAACATTTGGAGGGCATCAGGTTGGAAGAAGCTGACAGACTCTATCAGGTCAATTCAAAACAAAAACACCCTTCTATGTTGTAGGGAATTCTCATTGACAAAGGATCACTGAATGCCTGAAAGCAGGGTGATCTACAGTGAACTTTCAGTTCCTGCAGGTTACTGACTGTTAGACCTCAGTGTCACCCCAGTGACTCAAGAATGCATTCATCACTCTCAGTGCACCTAGACAAAAAGTTGAGCAGTAATTTTGACGCTGTTTAAGAAAAACGTATTTGCCTGAGTTTTCTTGTTTGTTTGTGACTCATTGAATCTGAATTTGCATCTGCCTAATCCATTGATTACGTTAGACTAGGTGTGATAGCCAAAACAGCTAAAGCCAGCAGCATAAGCTTACTTTTTGCAGCCATGCTGTTTGACCAATTTTGCTGGCATTTGATCAAGGTCACTAATCAATATTAGACCTCATATTGCTTGTGAAGTTTTAAGAAGCCTAAGTAGGAAAGTTACAAAATAGAGATCATTAAGTTGCTTTTTGTGCAGATGAATTTGTGTTCAAAATATAGCAAGGAATTGTGCCATACTACTGAAGACATAAACAACTTCATCCTCCAACCCTTGCCTGCCTATCTGTTTGCTTGCTTGTTGGGCAGAGTCAGTCTTGCTTCCAAAGGGCATTGAAGCAGCATTCCTGCTTTGCATTTCTCAATAAGCGGTACATATGATTTATCCTTTCATGACACTGTATTACATGTTTCCTGCCTCCAACTTCGTATAATTGGATGCTACTGGTGAAGGTATGGAAGTGTTTCATGTACTGACATCTCAATACAATGTAAGATTGAATCCATGTTTTCTGCCCAGAGGGAGCAGAGGAACCCACAGTGGGACTACCATCAGTTCCCATGATGTATAGCTTCACCCTTAATGGACAAGCAGGTAAAGTGTAGAAAAGTGTATTTTTATAGTATATAGTATATAGTATATAGCTCTGTTCTGAATGCTATTCTCTGCCATTTAATAAATGATGTTCCTCCTCTCTCTTCTAAATCTTCAGTGTTTACCAAGAAAATTGCAGCAACTGCAAAGAGCGAGAAAGAGAGAGCAATTTTTATTAAAGATTCTTTAAAAGGAAGTTAAAAACCAATACATACTAATATAAAGTAAGAAAAAGAAAAAAATCAAAGAGAAAGCTAAAAGTGGAAGAAAGGAAAAAAGAAAAAGAAAAATAGAAAAGAAAGAAAAAAGATAGAAAGAAGTAACTTCCAAACTTTTTTACAGCAGTTATTAGTACAATTATAAATTTGCCTCTTACTCTTTTGTCTACTTTAAATCTTTCTAATAACTATATAAGAGAATCCCCTTGATAAAATTCTAGTATCTCACAATAAGTTAGCCATTTGTGTTTGCCTATTATTTCTCATCTGCAGAGTGCTTCTTGTGCTGAGAGCCACAAAGGTGTTTTCGGGCACAACCTGGGTTTGTATCTATTCCGTATTCTCGATATGGCACGTCTAACATACTGATTTTTAAAATTCACATTAACTTTGACTTTATCATACCACAAATATCCATGCCACCCAAAACTCAGGTCATGTCCTTCTAACTTCAAGAGCCTTCTATTCCTCAGCAGTACCCACTCTTTCATCCAAACCAAACAGCACGTTGCAAAACACAATTTCAGATCAGGTAAACCCAATCCTCCTCTTTTTCCTTTGCATCTTATAACACCTTACATTTAACTCGTGGTTTTTTCCCCACCACACAAATTTAGACATATCCTTCTGCCACTGTTTAAATGGTGCATCAGTTGTCAAGGTATTGTCTGAAACAAAAACACCATTCTAGGCAAGACATTCATCTGTATCACAGAAATTCTCCCCAGCAATGACAATTGTAGTTTCTCTTTTCTTAACGTGTCTTAACATGTCCATTTCCATTGTTTGAGGAGGTGTTGGTGTGTTAATGGAGCCAAAGCCTCATACTTGGCTGTGTGAACTTTTGGAGGAGGGAAGGATCCACAAACTGTTTCTTGCATTGTAGTTTGCGTGAAATCTATTGCTTTTAAACAAGTTTGGGGAGAAGTGAAGCACACTTGGGGGGATTTAAAAACAAAATCTTCTGCTCCCCCCAGCCTTTATTCTTCCTTTTGAACACTTGAAATTTTGTCCCTGGAGCTTTATTGTCCATTGGAGTGACTTCAAAAAGGAAACTGAAAACCTTCTAATCTATAGGGCAGACATAGCATTCTGTACTGATTGGCCAAGTGAAAAAGCATCTGCCTTGCCCTCTGCGTTAAGTGCCTCTGAAGGACTCTTAACAAGAAATGCCAAATTGCACAAACATCCCACTGCTGTATACACATACCACAGCCATATCATCTCACAATCGGTGTTCAGGCTGCCAAGAGAGATAAATATTTTACAGTTTAGAAAAAGTTGGCATAAAGTACCACACACACACACACACACACACACAAGTATTAATCTAGCACAGGCATTTCATGCTCTGTTCTGCCCCCAGAGACAGTACCTGAGATCAAGATGAGACATTGCAACCAGAGTCACTGGGAGTTGGGTAGCATATAAATTTATTAAATTAAATTAAATTAAATTAATTGCTTCAAGCATGCAAAAATGCCAATAAAAGTAGATAACAATAGACAAATTCATACTGTACTTCATTATGCCTTCTAATTCCTAAATAAATCCACAAACATCAGTGAGATTAATCTTTAAATAATGCAAGAACACTATAAAAAGGTAATTTTGTACTGAAATCTTTGTTCCACTTCTGTGATAAAGTTAGTGTTGATATGATAGTATTCCTATGATAGAAGATTCTGTTGGAGTGTCTCATTCTCAGTGTGTAGAATTCATTTAAAATTTATTTAAAATTTATTTTGTAATGTTTTTGAGTTTTTTAAATCAATAATAGATGACAGAGTGCTGGTGCTTACGTTACCCACATACAGTATCTTTCCATCCATTCCAACTATTTCCTGATCTAAAAAAGTATCTCACAAACGGAATTGCCTTGTGGCATCTTCCAGTCAGATTTAATTGAAGTTTAGGAAGCCGGGGAGGCTGTAGATAACTAAAAAGATAATTGCCTAATAAAGAATACTTTATGCATATCATTCAGCCACTTCTTGAACTAAAGTAAGTTCAAGAATCTTGCTCTTCTAACCTGTGAAAATTTATTATTATTTTTTTCTTTAAATGAAAATGAAAACAATGTAGATAATTTTAATTGCTTTGAACAATCTGGCTGGATGGCAAGACAGGATATAAATCAAATGAATATATTGTGGAGGAAGACTTGTACTCCATGTATGGTTCCATCTGGGGCAGTAGTATATGGGTGTGCAGTGTCAGTATTTCACTAGCGTAAAGACACAAGGTCCTTATTTGCAATTTTTTTTTAATCCATTCAATCATGTCTGATTCTCAGAGACTGCCTGGACAAGTCCCTGTAGTTTTCTTGGCAAGGTTTTTCAGAAGTGGTTTGCCATTACCTCTTTCCTAGGGCTGAGACAAAATGACTGGCCCAATGCCTTAACTACTACACCAAACTGGCTCTATATTTGAAATAGTATGAATTTATTATTTTAGTCTCTCGGCACATAAGGATATAATGCTAAGCATATAGAAACAGAATTGAGAAAAGCATTAATATTTGTGGTATTGTAGGAGTGCAGAATGTACAGGTAGTCCTCATTTAGTGACCACAATTGGGACCAGCAACTCAGTTGTTAAGTGAAGTGGTCGCTACCACAACTGTGCTTACGATCTTACTTCAGCTTTCCTTTGCTTTACAGACCTGTGAAGGTCGTAAAAGTGAGGATTGGTCACAAAGTTACTTTTTCATCACTGTCATAACTACAAACAGTTGCTAAATGAGGCAGTTGCTAAACAAGGACCATCTGTAATGCTAAAAATCAATCAGATATGATGGGGACATCTTGGAATGGAATATTTTGAATTATTGAATAGGATCACCATCTAGAATCCTGCTAGGATTGAGACTGCAGATAAATCTCATGTACATATTTATTTATAATTTTAAAAGCAATAATCAAATCAAATTAAATTAAATTATGTATGTATGTATTTCTTTATTTGATGCTGACTGACTCTCAATGACTCTGGGCAGCTCACAATAAACCAGAATATATAAAACAAGATAATAGGAAACAATGAATAACAAATTATTTTTTGTGAACTGCCCAGAATCATTGGGATTCAGGTGGTATCAAAATGGAATACAATAAATAAATAAATAAAATGAAAAGAAAAGAAAAGAAAAGAAAAGAAAAGAAAGAGAAAGAGAAAGAAGAGCAAGAAGGTGAATCCGGCATCTCACCAACATCAAACATCTAGCAGAGGGAGCTCCAGCCACCCTAGCACAAGCCCTGGGATAACAGGGTAGGAGCCATCTGAATCTCAGGGGAACTTAATTCCAGAGGGCAGGTGCTATGACAGAGAAGGCATGCTTCCTGGATCCTGGTAGGTGACATTATGTAATTGAAGGAATCCAGAGCATACCAACCTCCTCAGCTCAGATCAGCTGAGCAGACACCAAGGAGATAGTCAGTCCCTCAGATAACTAGGCCTTATGCCATGTAGGGCTTTATAGGTCATAACTAGCACCTTGAACTGTATCCAGAAGCAAACGGGCAACCAGTGCAGCTTGTGGAACAGAGGTGTCACATGGGCATAGTGTGGCATGCCTTTATCTGCCCACACTGCCCACACATTGGCATTCTGGACCAGTTGAAGCTTCTGAGTGGTCTTCAAGGGCAGCCCCACATAGAGCACAATGCAATAGTTGAGCTATGAGGTGATTAGGACCTCGCAATCCAGGAAAGGGTACAAGCTGTATAAATGCTTTCCTGACTATATTACCGCCTGCTCATTGAGCAGGAGCTGTGAATACATGAAGACACCAGATTGCATATCACCCATGAATGGAGAAGTGCAACCCCATCCAAGGTCAAAGATAGAATATCCCTGGAATAGCCACTCGATTTTGGTAGGATTCAATCGAAGATAGTTCCTCCCCATCCAGGCTTGTACATCCTCCAGGCACTGGAACAGGACCTTGACAACATCACTTGGCCAACCTGGAGTCAAAAGATATAATTGGGTACATTTACTTATCTGCATACTTATGATATGAATTCCAAAGTGGTAGGTGACTTCACTCAGTGGTTTTGTGTAGATGTTGAATAGGAGTGGAGAGAGAGCCAAACCCTGTGGCATTCCACAGAGCAGGGGAATGGCCTCTCCCCCCAACCAACATTGAGTGGAACTGGTCCTGAAGTGAACCACCATAAGATGGTGCCCCCCATTCCCAATCCCAAGCCAATCCAGAATGGTACTGTGGTTGATGTTATCAAAAGCCACTCAGAGATCAAGGAGCTCCACCATAGGTCATCTACAAGTATGACCAAAGCCATACTAAATCCTGGCTTGAAGCCTGACTGAAATGGGTCTAAATAATCTGCTTCCTCCAGGATTCCCTGCAGCTGCAGTCCTTCCGAAAAAGGGAAGGTTGGAGACAGGGTGATAGTTATCTAAAACCATTAGATCCAAGGATGGAGAGGTGGACCCCACAGCATAGACCCAAGTGCAGTCACCTTCTTGGCCACTTTCATGACTCAGGAGGGACCTGGATTCAGCACACAGCCATACCCAAGCCCACTCATCAACACATCATCTGCTCAACATCTATGCTTCAAGATGGAAGGTTTTTAATCCACTTTCTGAAGAAAATCTTTGTAGGGGTTAATTTTAATTAAGGAAATAATGCACAAAGAAACAGTCCCTCCTTGGGTGCTTTTTTAGGGTTTCGAGGAGGAAAAAACAAATATGAGGATCTCTTTACAGGCCTCCTGGATTATATCTAGAGTTTTTGTAGGCAGGAATGTTGGTCTTTCTCCCCTATTGAATTAAATTACTACCTATATATACAACAGTTGGCACAAAACAATGCTGCCATAAAATTTTCTGTCCCCATTGCATGTCCCTATTCTGCCTCTTTTGTGTCTGTTCTGAAGGTCTCACAAGTAATTGTGCCAGAAATATGCCCTGGTAACTTTTTTTTGTTTGCCATGGCCCCATGATGTTGTTCTCATCTTGTCCCCAGCCCATGAATAAGACATGTTGAAGTTAACAGGTTGTAACTGGTGTTGAAATATTATTTCCCCCCTTGTTTCAAAACCACTCAAAGTCATCAGCAAGGTGTGTAAAATTTGCTTTTCGCCCGTTACCTTGGAGGGAAGTCAGGTGACTAGCAGTCACTAGAAACAGAGGTATCAGAGACAGATAGGAATGACCAATTTCATGCTGATGTAGTTTTCTGCTGACTCAAAGATAGTGGTGAAACTCCATAATGGTGAAAGAACCTGAATCACTAACTAATAGGAGGAGGATCATACATCTAGGCTAGTTGCCTCTCTCTGCCAATCCTCCCACATCCCATTTGGACATCTCCATTTCAAGTTAAAATAATGCTAAATAAAGAGGGATGTGGGAATACTCTGGGGTAGAAACAACCTCGGAGAACAGGGAAACCAATGCTGCCATGATTGTGCAAGTAGCTAGGTCCTGTTGAGCAGAACTGAAACTGATTCGCTGCTGGGTAACCATTCTCTTACTAAAAGGGAAAGGAAGTGATTGAAATGGACCAATACAGAGAAAATAGTAAACAAGCAATAAAAACTCAGTGGTAAATAAGCAATAGAAGCTCAATTCAACATTTCTTTCATGAGTCTACTGGGGTTGCTGTATTTAAAGACAAAGTTACCTACCCACCGATACAATTTCAAAATACTTTTAAAGCAGAATCAGAAACAAGCAATAAGTCCTAAACCTACTTACCATCCTAACTTTGCTAATAAGATTTACAGCATAACAGCCCTGCTATTCTTAGCATCTTCTCACAATCACTTTCACCAATAAATATGTTTATTGAAATACCACTAATCAATTCCCTCTTTTTCCCCCAAATAAAATAGTGGAAGTCTAATCATTTCAGAATACTGTTGAAGCAAAATTCTGATTCCCTTTACAATTTCTTTCCAACGTTTTACTGGGTTGTTAGAGTTATGATATACTGTATGTGTTCGGTTTATGATAATAGTAATATGAACCCAAGGTTCAGTAAGAAAACAACAGAAATCCTCACTGTTTAGCCTTCACTTTTAGTCTTAGTCTAAGGAATACAATCAATCCATAGAAATGTAGATGTACCCAACATTTATTTATTTTTAATTTGATTATTTTTATCCCATTTTCTCATGTCGAAGAGAACTCAAGATGGCTCTTATTAACGCATAAAATATTAACATATAAAATATCCAAATGTAAAATATATAAATGATATCTAGCTTAATCTAAGTCTTGTTTTTTATCCCAGAAATTCATAATTATTCCTTCTGATCTCTATATCTGTGCCCTCTTCTATTCTCTAGACACGTCTCTTTGAAATGTAGATTTTTGTTTATCTTTCAAGTTAGTTCAGATCACCTCTCCCCAGGATATATCCAGAGACCCATCTGTAATGACTCTGCACTTTTTTCTCATGTACTGCAGACCACATAACAGATTTGTGTTGGAGATAATTTCATCAGATAAGGAGACAGCTGGTTAAACCACCCATTGGTGAGTTGGAATGAATTAATGAAAACAGTGATATCAGGAGATAAGATGTATCTGTTCCCATGCAAGCAAAATTAGCTTCATACTGTAGCTCCCTAACAATTCAAGACAGACTGCACAAAGTAGTTCTTTAGGTTCCTACTCAGACTCATAAGGAATCCCCTACTTCTGCTATGCATGTCCCAAATGCAAAGTATTCTGAACAGCAGGAGCAGAAACAAAACCCAGAAGAGCCTATGAGTAACATGGCTGAGACATGAAAGGCCCCAAGTCACTGTCTATCCATTCAGAGATAAGAGGCCTGCGTTATGTTATATTAGTTGTTTGGGGATTTGAGAGCTGGCTTAGGTTGACCAATAATGCAGCAGTGACTCAGGGCTGAGTGAGCACTTCCTTTCCTAGTAGTTTGCTTGATAGTCATCTGTGAGCCGATCTGTTAAGTCTTGCCTGGGTTTATGTCATCAGATTGACCTGTTTACTTAACAGCAGGATTCCTGAGGGTATTCCTTTCTTAAAATGGATAGCTGTCTTTGAGTATTTCTTTTTTTGCCAATCCAAGAGAGTTAATGGTTGGAAATACAGGAAAACAAAAAGAATTATGTGTTGTTGTAATTCTGCAGCTTTTGCAATTGTTCTTTCCTCAGGTCAGTACTGCTACAATTATTGTGTATTCTGAAGTTGCAATCTTATGAATATTGATTTGGAAAGGTGCTTCATTGAAATCAATGGGAGACATTTCCAAGTAAATATTTTTAAAGCAGCATTCTACCATAAACACTAAGAAATGAGACAAGCTTTCTGCTCTATCACATTCATTAATTTTATTGTTAGTACTACTACTACCACCATTTTTAAAGTACCTCACATTAGTTAGTTATAATACTTAGCATTTATCTAGTGCTTTGGAGCAGTCAAAATACTTCACATAGATCATCTCACAAGAAATCTAGAAGGTAGGCCAATATCATTATCCATCATTGGAAAAGGTTCTTTCCCCAAGTCTAAGTTCTGTGTCTGTGACAGAACAAGATTTGAACTGGAGACTTCATATTTCAGTCTCTTTGTCACTAGGACACCTCCAGTTCTTATGGTATGTGGAAGATTTGCAGGCTCTAATAAAGTCAAGAACCCCTGATTTTGAGAATTAGTGACTCCTCTTTTTATTATTTTTTTATTACTCTCCCCACGACCTGAGTTTGATCCCAGTGGAAATTGGTTGCTCAGGTCTACTCAGCCTTCCATCCTTCCAAGGTCAGTAAAATGAGTACGCAGCTTGCTGGGGGAAAGGTAATTATGACTGGGGAAGGCAATGGCAAACCACCTCACTCTATAGTCTGCCAAGAAAATGACTCAGGGTCCTTTCTTCTTTCTCTTTTTGTTATCAGTAACCACTGGCCTATTTTCAATTGAAAGTTGTCTTTGTTACTGTTGAAACATCTAGCAATATGGGACCAAGATGTCCCATGGATCTTCTCCTTCCACAGGAATCTGCCAACCACTGAGCTCAACAGGGGAGTCTTGAACATGGAAAAGAACCTTCTCTGTCATTAGTGTTCCTTCTAGCCCTCTCTTAAATGACTTGACTTTCTGTCAATGGTTTTGTTTTGATTGGCATTTGCTTAACTCTTGAATCACTTCCTGCAGTACTTTGTTGATACTGTATTTCTTTAAACATCCCTGCTTTTAAATTATTTTAGTTAACAAAGTGTTTAATGGTAATTGCTCTGGACTCACTTTAGGCAGTGGAAAGCCAAAATATAAATTATTGAATGAATTAATGAATTAATGAGCAAACTGATTCAGCACACACAATCCCCACAAACTAATAGCCTTTACTAATATTTTCCATCTAGCTGATGGGAGGGAAAATTGTGGATTAGTGCAGATTGTACATTTTCCATGGATGAATTATATTCCAAATTGTTTGCATTGTGTAACCTCTTTTTTCTGTCCATGCTCTAGTTCATGTTTCACACTGGACTGGAATGAGGAACCCAACGTACATGGAAAGCTGCTGTCCAGTGCCAAAGATATGCATTAGCAAAAATAATCATTTACATAGGCCTCTTGCAGAAATGGGTTTAATTTGAATCACTGTACTAATATAGCAGCAGTCTGAAGCCATATAGAGAAAGATTATGTACCTCCATGGGAAAG
Source organism: Candoia aspera (assembly GCF_035149785.1). NCBI lineage: Eukaryota > Metazoa > Chordata > Lepidosauria > Squamata > Candoiidae > Candoia > Candoia aspera. The sequence goes on from NC_086155.1 coordinate 35,244,994, forward strand.
ACAATTCTGCCAAGCAAGGCCCTTACTGCTTGCATCTGTGTATTCTTTTTCTCAGCTTGTCACTAATCCTTTCTGATGACCATTGAGCCTTTTCAAACATAGCTTGTAAGGATGGCTTCAGTTTTACTGGATTCTGACATGGTATCTCCATCAGTAGAAGAAATAGTAAGATTTCCATTTGTAGGCAACAACAACAAAATTGCAAGTGTGTATCAGGATTAGAAAGAAGGCTTGGGTCCATCTGATGTACGTACAGTATAAGAAGGAAGCATGGAAATGCATGCAAAGCCGTTGGTTTCCAATAAGTCAGATGGATATGCTGAAGGTGGCCTGTTACCTTAAACAGAGCTATCTATTTTAAGTGCTAGGATTCCTTCTTGGAAAGGGCCATTTGTGACTGCCTTCTGTCTCTGTCTGGCAGGTGTAGAGAATGATAAGACAGAAGACACCTTAAATGGGTATCAGGCTGGTTTGCACGGATGCCTCTCCGACAAAGTCCCGTTCATCTGCGTGTGCCTGCTGAAAATCCGCTGACCCCCCAGCTTTCTGCGAGTCCTTTCTACCGCAGGCAGGCGGCAGGCAGCTAGCTCTCGTTAGGGCGCGCGCACGCGTACTTATTCCTATGTAGATACATACACTCACACCCCCTCACGCACAATTACCCACGCCTCCTTTTCGCAGAACCAAAAATAGCCTAGCGCGCGTATTGCGCCCTCCGCTCCATTCTCTTTCTCTTCCGAGCCAGCCAGGAGCATCTTGCGGGCGGGCAGGAAAGGCCCTTTTTTGTGCGTGCCTTCGTCCCCCCGCTCTCCTCAGCGGCGCTGGAAGAGAGAGGAGGGGCCGTGCGCTCTTGCGCCTCTGTGAGCGCGCCGGGGCGGGGAAGGTGGCACCGGCTGCTTTGATAGCGTCTCTCTTTTTCTGTTTTATCCTACCACCACCTCCTCCTCCTCCTCCTCCTCCTCCTCCCGTCCTTCCTTTCTTTCGCCTTCGTCCCCACCCGCCTTCTTCCTCCTTCCCGTTCCTCCCTTCTTTCATTCTTTCTTCTCCCTCCGTGCTTCAGAAGCTGGGCTTTTAAATGGTTTCCTCGCGGCGGGCGGGAAGAAGATGCTTGGTAGCAGCGGCGGCGGAGGCAGCAACCACGTCAAGAGCCTGCAGCAGGACGCGGAGCTGAACGGCGAGGAAGGACCAGGGGAGCTGAAGGGCTTCAAGAAGGCGGCGTCCGAGGGCAGCAAGGCCATGATGCAGAAGCGCGCCAACGCCAAAGGCCCTGCCGGGGTGGCGCCCAAGGCGGCTGAGCTGAAGGTCTTCAAGTCGGACAGCGTGGAGGCTCGCGTGCCGGTGGCTTCGAATCTGCGCAAGCAGAAGTCCCTCACCAACCTGTCCTTCCTGACCGACAGCGAGAAGAAGATGCAGCTCTACGAGCCCAAGTGGAGCGACGACATGGCCAAGGCGGCCAAAGGCTTCGGGAGCCGCAGCCTCAAAGGCGGCAAGCAGGCGCCCTCGCTCATGTCCAAGAACCTCTCCAGGTCTGAGCACTCGCTCTTTCAGGCTAAGCTGGCCCCGGCCGCCGGCAACAAACCGCCGCTGGCGCCGCTGCCCTCCAACCTGGGCAAGCCCAGCCGCATCCCTCGCGGGCCTTACGCCGAAGTCAAACCGCTCAGCAAAGCACCCGAGGCTGGCAGTGGCGACGACCCCAAGTCGGACGACGAGATCCTCTCCAATAAGGGCAAGGCGGCGCAGCAGAAGCAGCAGCCGCCGCCGCCGCCGCAACAAACGGCGACGCAGCCGGCCGGGAAGGGGGCGCCGCCGGAGGAGAAGGCTTTTCTGAAGGTGGATCCCGAACTGGTCGTCACCGTTCTGGGCGACCTGGAGCAGCTGCTCTTCAGCCAGATGCTCGGTGAGTCAGCCTGTCCCCTTCCTTCCCGCGGATGGATAGCTGCCTTGCTGGTGAAGGTTCTCGGGGCTTTTGAGCGGGAGCCAACAACGCTCCTTCGGAAAACAGGCTGTGTGGGAAGTCTGCGTGGCTTGGGATGTGACTCCCCGTTGGTTTCGCCCTCTCTGTACAAACCGAAGCTGTTTGGTGCCTAATGGCATCGAGTCTTTCAGAAGAGGGGACTTTGAGGCTTAGAAAGAGCAAGTAACACTTCAAAGAAAGGGATATCCTGGGTATGCCGTTTCGGTTTGGTCATTTTCCAGCTGTCAGCACTCTGGGAGCGTTTCTTGCCATCTTCATTACGCATTCCTGTTTTGTTCCTCCAGAGTAGATGCTTGCTTCTTTTTCCAGAGGAAAGTAGAGTCATTTCTAACTGACCAAATTGACATGCATGGGCTAGGTGTGTTCTGTTTTCAGGCAAAATGTAAAACAGATAGCTGAAATGGACCATACAGAAGGGAAATTATTCTGATTTTTTTTTCATGCTTCAGATATACCAAGTCAAGGGAAGATAAGGGACAGAAACCCTGTTTGCTATTTCAGCCAATTAAGCAGAGCAGGGTGAACAAGCAAAGAAAATATGGGACAAATCTAGACTCGGGTTTAGCAGATTGGGATGTATTTGACTGGGGAGGGATAAGGCTGCAGGGGGATATGAGAACCCATGCTAAAATGGATGGCTCCCCGTTTGTTCAGCTGGGGAATGACAGAAGAAAGGGCCCTTTTCTGTGGTTGCTGTTATGTCATGGTAGCGTTCTGACTGTTCTGCAGGCAGTTTATGGGTACATAGAGTAGGTCTGTGGGGAGGGAGAAGAGGTACAGCTGCTGTGACTGCTATATGAGCAGCCATTCACAAAGCTGGGAGAGCACAAATTGTGAGATGCTGTAGGCTGTTTTTGCATTTCCCTGTAGATGACCATGCACCCACAGTATAGCAGATGTGCTTGGACACACCGTAAGCCATTGCCTTCTGGTTGAGATTGGTAGAAGAGGGGAGTGGTCAGTAACGTCTCTATACCAGCTGCAATTGAAAAGTGGGGGCACAAGGCTGTAGTGAGGAAAGGATGGGCTGATGCATCCTTGAAGTGACCAAGAAGAATGGACTCTTGTTTGGTTACTAAGGAGATCTGCAAAGGAACAGTGCTGCTGCCGCTGCTACTTTCTCCACCTGGAATTTCTGTTTGAGACATCCGCCCAGGAATGGCTGCTTTGCAAATGTTGTACGCTTAGCATAGAGAGAATAAATAGCAGCACTGCCTAAGTACCAACAATTTGGTTTCTATGCAACGGCTTGGCTCATAATGATCTCTAAGGAATACCGCCCCCCCACCCCCCCCTGTAAATACTGTTGTCCAACTGATCTATATGCAGGGAGGAGAGAATTCAAACAGGGGCATCCACAGTACATTTAGGAGCAGGAGGTTTGGGAGGATGCCTAAAATACTAGGATTGATACTCTTAAACTGCAATCCTACATACACTTGATAGGGCTTGGTTTTCAATAAGCATGTGGAATCCTGCTGTAAGAAATTTAGGATTATCTGTCTGCATTCTCCTGGGTCATGTGCTGTCTGTATCTTAGAAAACTACCACACCCTTTGGGCTGACGAGCAACTGTTGCTACTACTTGAACTATTCAAAGAACATGGTTTGTGGTATCAATAGCACTAGAATTTTGGGTGATAGAGTAGGACTAGAACTGGGAGGAAATAAGATTGCAGGAGCCCAGCTAGAAATATGTATATGGGAATTAGGAGCAAGCTATGAAAGTTGAGAACTCTATTGCTGGAATAACAGAAAAACTATAGATGTAGGATTGAAAGTCTTAGGGCATGTTAGGATGTGAAAAACATATGTCTGGGACCCTTGCATTTTGGCAGAGACTGTTTCTGAACACAGAATAATAGAAGGTGAAATAAAATAAGTGTTATTATGGAAGCACTGCATAAAATAATAGAGAAAAAGTCCTAATTCGGTAGTGTAGCACATATATTGCATGGCAAAAGTCCTGAGGTCAGTCCTTCAAATCTGTTAAGACTAGGACAAATCTACTGGAAACCCTGGAGAGCTGCTGCCTCAGTATAGGTACTTCAGAGCCAGATAGCTCAGGAATCAAGATCTATTCTGCATCATTCCAGAGTGCAGGTCATGGAACAATTAAGTTACAGGAAGGCAACTTCTCACGGAATGTTAGAAGAAACTTTCTATCAGCCAGAGTACTTTCATGAGGGAATCAATTGCCTAGAGTGATGGTATATTCCCTTTACTGGATGTGTTAAGCAAATGGTACACAGCCTTTTATCAGGGATGCTTTAAGGTGATTTACTGTACTGAGAAGAGAATTGGATGATGGCCTAAATGGCACCTTCCAGCCCTGCATTTCTGTGAGTAAGGAAGGGATGACTGATTTCTAATTTGCCACCATGAGATGTGGCTACCAGTTTGTCTGGCTTCAAAAAAGGGTTGGACCAATTCATGGAAGCCATGGAGATCAGTGGCTATTAGTCTTGATGGCAGTGGGACTGCCTCTGAAGGGAAACTGTTGGGACTGCCTCTGCTGGGAAACTGTTGGGCTTCCTTGTTCAGCTTGTTGGCCACTGTGAGAACAGACTGCTGGACTAGATGGACCAGAGGCCTGATCCAGCAGGACACAGCTTATGTTCTTCTAAACAAAGGTCTCTATGTAGAAAAACAGTGAGTACCTTGGATGTATTCTGTTATGTTTGAAGAGGGTGTGAACTCAATAATGGCAATCCAAGCAATTCTGAATCATTGTATTTATGTAGAAAAAACAGCATGCATAAAACAACATTGACTATCCAAGTATGTTAGATTGAGCTGAGTAACACTGCAGAGCTATTACGAAGCAGAAGGATTTTGACTGAAGTTATTGGGCATTGGCAGAACAGAGAAAATATAGCATACCAGGCTGTAAGAGGACAAAGAATCTGTGTGTTGGAAGAGGAAGTCATTGGCAGAGCCATTGGAACAAAGAAGAGAAAGAACTGTCATTTGGAAATTGTAAATCTATAGAATCTAGACAATACAGATAGGTTAAACTTTTGCATAGTGCCTCCTTCTGTTGGCTGTAGAAATGTCTAGGTCCTCTGGTTTGTGGATCAATATATGAGGGGGGAAAAAATCACTCCAAAATGTGAAACCAAAAGTGGAGGGTTTATCATAGCTATTGGCCTGTATTAGATAAAGGATGGATAAAGCAAATTGCTTAGGGGTTGATTTTATATTTTGAGATTAAATGCTTGGTCTCCACTTTCGTCAAGCTCTCCTCTCATAGGGCAGTTCACTCTGCCTCTTTGGTATTCCTTCTTCCATGCCAAAGAATAAATACATCCTGAAGAATAAATATACATCATGTGTCAAAATGTAGAATGAACCACAAGGAATGGAAAGCAAAGCAGAAAACTTGATTACTGGTCCTCCTGTGTCTGAAATATATTCTCCTTATTCCTTGTGATTTTCCAGATATCCTAATCTAGAATGATAGATGCTTATCATAGAACCACAGAGGTAGGAAACACTATTTAGGCCATTGAGTTCAATACTGTGCTCAGTGGAGGAATCCAAATGAAAGGATCCAAAATAGATGACTGTTCAGCCTCTACTTTCTGCGATGAACAACATTATAATTTAATTCAAGACACAAAGAGATTGAAGAAAGAATGGGTAGTTCAAATTAAGAAATAAATGCAAAGTTTTTTATCTAGAGAGAATAATGTAAATATACACTTATAGAATGTACACTTCTATAACTATACGTATTTATGTCCAGGGTAGGAGAATTCACTGTCTCCCTAAATGACTTGTTAGGAATGTCAATTTAAATCTATCTTAGACCATTATTCTACGTCTTGTACTCTGGGATGATAGACTACAGGTCATGATTTTCTTCAGTGTGACACCATTTTAGGTATATGGAGAGATTCTTGTATCATGATTCAGTCTTTTCTTCTTAAGGCTACAGTAAATATGCTGTTTACCCAAACTCTTCTTGTAGACACATTTCTATTACCCTGTTCATCTTTGTAGGCCTTCTTTATATCAGTTCTGAGTTCTCCAACTTAACGTGTGGTATCTTGAGCTGGGGTGTAACCAGTGCAGAAGAGTGGAAACATTACTTTCTATGATTTGAAAATTATACTTCTACTGATGCAGCCTGAAATTGTGTTTGTCCTTTTGGCAAGCACATCACAGCGTGTGATTAAATATACTTCCAAGGTTCCTTTCATACATATTATTGCCTAGCCATGTATCTATAAGTGTACAGTTATAGAACTGTACATTCTATAAGTGTATATTTACATTATTCTCTCTAGATAAAGAACTTTGCATTTATTCCTTAATTTGAACTACCCATTCTTTCTTCAATCTCTTTGTGTCTTGGATTAAATTATAATGTTGTTCATTGCAGAAAGTTCACTGTAGAAGATGGGCAAGTATCTCAAGCTTGATTTTGCCCAGTTTCTCATGTTTTTAATATTATCAATCTATCTTGTTTCCACAGCAGGTATTATAATAATAATTAAAAAATCAACACAAAATATAAATATTACCAATATATGCTTTCTCTAGTGTGTGCACTTTTTGTGCATATTTCTTCTTGGGTACTTTTGGTAATGATTCCCAAATATACATGGTTCTGAAAGCAGTTCACCTGTTATACATGTTTTTATGTACATACTTTGTAAACTACATAGTAAAGTGTGTTAAAATGTACTTTTAGATGTATAATTGTTGTGCCCAACAGTGTTGGGATATTTATCCTAATTTAAGTTACTTGACATATCTAGCTAAGTTCATTTATTCATTTACCTTTTCATTGTTCATCCCTGTAAAGCCCCAAAAAGTTTTGGAAGACTTTACAGTATGCTTCTGATTCCAATACTTTACATTATTTGACATCATCTGCAAATCTGTTCACACTTTTTATCAGGTTGTTAATTATTATATTAACAAGAACAAGTTTCAGTATACATTATAGGAGGCAACTTATTGAGCACCTATTTTAATGATATAACAGCTCATAAATTCCCTTTTTCTCATTCTGGTATGATTAAGATAGTTGTAATTTATTCCAGCCCTTTACTGCTTGTTTTTTGGGAGAGATTTTTGTGAAGGTCGTTGTCAAACACTTTGTGGAAATACAAGAACACAACAAGGAGTACCCTAAGATATTTTAAAATATGACCTCAATTTATGGTTGATTTATGCCAGGAGCTATAAATGAAGTTTCTCCTGCACATGCCCAGGGATGTGCATATGAAAATAAGCCATTCATTACATGATGTAGAAACTTCAATTTACAGAAATAAAGATGTATATGGAATTATAGTATTAATCTTTTAATACATCCCATATTTTTGTTCTTCTTTCAGTATTGTGAGGAGCTCAAAAACTATAACCAATGCTTTCCTTTTAGATAAAAATATGCTAGCCATGACACCCTAATTTGGATAGCTTGTGGTTAATCTTTGGTAGAAGCAAGCCAACTTCAAAAACTAGTGTGTGAAGCTGATTATTTAGTCGTATAGTAAAACTTCAGTTTAGTTTTGGACAACACCCTAAACATGGTTACTCCAAAATCAAAGTGGAGATTTTTGACCTCCTTACAATCATACAGAGAGAAGAGGAAAGGGGGAATGTAGAACCTGGGGACTTATTTTAGTAACATTAAACCATGATTTAGGTTTTGACTGAATAAAGATATGTCCCTTTAGGATATGTCAGCAGTTCAAACTACGTGAATAACCAACCCCCTTTTTTTTGTAAAAGAAAGGGAATTGCAGGGTTCTTGTAGGTTATTCCATAAATTATATACAATGTCAGGACAGTAGAGGAAGTTGGATTAGAGATGTCCTGGATTATTTACTCAAACTAAAACAGGAGTCATCTACATAGTAAATATCTATTGAATAAGGTTATAATATCTATGCTAAGAAACCTGGAAATGGCTTATGAATCAGTGAGAGAACTGAAGACGAAGTCCAGATTGCATCATCTGAATTGAGGCATGTCCTGGACTAAATAGAAATGGTGCAGAAGTACCCTTGGCATTAATTAGCCAGTATCTTATGTGCATATGGCAAGAATGAAGCTGCGTTATGTATATTTGTCTTGGAAAGTGTAGGAATATACCTTTGGTTATATGGCAATGTGAATAGTACCAGGGACTGCTTAATTTATCAGTGGCTTGCTTCAACCCTTGATCTCATTTTTTCACTGGTTCCTCAGCATCTGAATTACATCACTAGGGTACATGCTAAGCATACCATCCCAGTAGGTTTCAAATCTGTTAACAAGAAGCAGCCAGAAGTAAAATATGTCTCTTAATTCACTGGGACTGCAAAATCTGCATGGGAAGATTCTAAAGCAGAACATAAAAATATTAGTCTATGGATATCCTGAAGCCAGTACAGTGATTACTTGAAGCCAGCACAGATTTGTCAAGGATAAGTTTGTTACCTTTCTCATGTTTCAATTTTGGTGAGAAAGTGGATATAATGTATCTGGATCTCAGCAAAACATTTGATAAAGTACACCATACAGTTTGATCCTGGGCCCAGAATTCTTTAACATTTTTTTTGACGACTTGGATAATGAGATGGAAGGAATACTCATTAAATTTGTCTATGACGTAGAATTGAATGAAAGAGGTGAAATGATCATATGAGTTTGGAAAGATGAGTGGAAAACCATAGTTTTCCTGATTTGGATGTAATAAGAAACTTTATTCAGTTCATGCAGGATCTTCAGTGTCACAGCAATAAGAATGGAGAACAGAAACACTGCTTGGAAAATGAGCAGAAGGCTTATGAAAATCTCAGTTAAGTAAGCTGATGTGTATATGTCTGAACTAGGTGATACAGTGGATGGCAAGATGAATTTGATTTGAGACATCAGTTATTGCATCTCATCCTTAATGAATTTTATGAAGACAAAAATAAGATAATCCTTATTTAATCTTGTTCTAGGAGGGGGAGGATTTGTGCTAAAGAAATAAATATAGCCAGATATGATAGAGGAACTTTGACTTACATTTCTAGCTAACATTATAGCTCTCTTTTTCATGGCGAGAAATCTGTAGTGGTAGAACTCTGCTGTTTTGGAAAATCCTGTAGTCACCTGTGATTAATATCCCCTTGACACTTGGTAAATTGAATGACATACACAATCCAAAGAGAGTATAGACATGAACCCAAAGCAACATCATAATAGCTTATTTTGCAACTTGTTATGTCTCTTGACCAAAATGCCCCAAGAGGAAAAGCAAGGAGGGAAGCAAGCTAGAAATTCATGTTAGTAAGTCAGAGGAATGGAGTTCTTCACTTATTGACATGAATGTATCTTTGAATGTATCTTTCCCTGGTAGCTGATGTGTCCCATACTGTAGATCACTTGCTAAAGCAGTCTGAACACTGCTGACACTCCAGTTCCCCTTTCCAGGGTCTGTTTCTGCTTTGGTATAAGTTCATTAGTTCATTTCTCAGGCTGAGCCATGTGACAGAGGAATTGTTTAAATTTATGTGTATAAACATTAGGCTTGGCATTTGTATATATTGGAACATGTATTATTTTAAACATGACCTACATCTAAAAATGAATTTTTAGTCTATGTCTTGATTGTCTCAGGGTGATTATATTTCTTCATCTTCTTTGCCTTTGCTTCATCTAGCCACAAACAGTGTTCTGGAGTAGTCCCTAAATTCTGGAGGACTGCCAATTTCTCTGGTTTGTGTGATGATGTAAAAAATAGGTATCAGTGTAGCAGTTCTGCATCAGATTGCATGAGCATGCAGAGATGGGCATGGGCAAGGGGGAGACCTTAGTTACAGATAAACAACTGACTAATTTATAGTGGATCATATAGAAACTGAGAATTGCTGGATTTCTTGCAAAATGCCAGAGTAGATGGATCATAGTCAAGGGCTAATGCAATTAACTTTCTTTGTGGTTAAACATGCATACAAAGGATTTATTTAAGAGATTAACATATTTACTGGAGAGGAATGGCTTTGAATTAACCATTATATGCTCACGTTTGAAAAGCATACAGGAAAAATAAACAAACAAACAGATAAAGCTTCAGTGTAACCAACCATTTGGGCATAGGGAATCTCCATTAAATCTGAATGTCTGTTGAATCTAAATATAAGTCATTTATGTAATCTGCATCAATTTATTAAGCATTTTTTATTTATTGATGCCACCAGAAACTCTTCAGTCATAGTGGAGTCTAGGTGGTTTACAGATATTAAGAAAACAATAGTAAATCATACATTATAACAGAGTATTAAAGGGAAAGATGAATATGAATATGTAACAAATGAATAATTATATAGACTCTTGTGATTCTACGGTCAGACCCCAAAGACCTTCTGGAAAAGCCTTCAGGAGGCCATGGTGGTGGGGCCATTTTTACCTTAGGGAGCAGACAGCTCCATAGGAGAGGAGCTGCCTTTGAGAATATTCACCATCCCCTCTTGCAGTCCCTAGTAGGTGCTCCCTGGGTGTCTGGATCACATAGGCAGAATATATCTGGGAAAGGCAGTCTCTTAGACACTGAGGCCCTGAGCCATATAGAACTTTAGTGATTAGCATTTTGAATTCACTGTAGCTCTCACAGTAGCAGTGTCACATGGCAGTACAGTAACATGACTGGCCAGTAAGCACATGGACCACACATTCTGAACCAATTGAAGTTTCTTGGTGTCTTCAAGGACAGTTCCATGTGGACCAAATTAGAATAATCTAATTGGGAGATGACAAGGGCATGAGTGACCATCCTCAGTACATTCTGTTCCAGGTAAGGTTGCAACTGGCACACTATCCAAGGTGGCACAGGCCCTCCTGGCCCCAGCTTCTGCCAGGAGTTCTGAGTCCAGGAGGATCCTCAAATTGTAAACCTGCTTTCTCTGGAGAAGCACAACCCTATCAAGAGTCAAAGATGGTACAATCCTGGAATCAGAAGACTTCTGAATTAACAATCATTCTGTTTTCCCTTTTCCCTGTACAGACCCTGGCAGCCTCAGGCACTGGGTCAGGACTTCTGCTTCTCCTATTGGGCCTGGGAAGGTGATGTACAATTTGGTATTGTCAGCATATTGGGTATCATATTTCAGTTACATAATAGAAGTAAATGACATCACTGCAGTAAAACTTGATTTAATTGGCAAACATTATATGGGAGTGAAGTCTGATTAAAAAATGTATACGTTATATCCTAAGTCCACTAAATTATGTTAAATGTACAGACAAAAGTCTTGTGCAATATCCAGCTTCCACACCATGTCAAAATATGAAAATAAAATGATTGCCTTCGGTTCACAGGTCATTATTTGGGACACCTCATATGGTTGTTAATGGCTTAACTGTTAACTATTATTAATTTATGAGTATAGATTTTTGCTTTGTAGAAGTAATATGACCAGTGGTCAATCACAGACTGGGTTCACACAGCATGATAAGCTAGACCAAAATGGAGGTAATGTGGTTTAACATGTTGTAAAAATCCAGCCAGTGTCTCAGCATGCTGTGTGAATAAAGCCATAATACAGTTTATTAGTCTGGGGATAAAAAGTTGTGTGAACACAGCAATGGTCTTTTGTAAAATCAGATTTAAGGTTAGCATGTTGTATGAATTCAGCCATCATGATTGAATTAAACTAACAAGATTTCTGCTATTGAAGAAACCTTTGCTTTGGCTATGCTGGCAGGAGTTCTGAGAATTAATCCAAAAACATCTGGAGGTCATTCGGTTAGGAAAGGCTGTTTTATTCCACAAGTATTGTTTGTTTTCCACTTCAGCGTGTAGGTACTGAAAGCACCCAGGACAGTGATAGGCATCCATATACCATGTAAGATATGGGTGTTTTTGAACTCTGTATATGATATATATGCCCAATACTATATTCAGGGTCTGTGCTATATTGAAGAGAGAGACCAGCCAGCTGTAAACAAGAGTAGGAAGAGGCTGGGGATTTGATTGATTTGCTTTTTTGACTTTGGTGCTGAAAATGCTAATGCCATTTCCCCCCCAGAATGATCTACTCTACTGCTCTACTTGAATGGAGTCAGTGCTATAGAAATTCATATTCTTCCCATTCATATCCTTCCTGTTCCCAAACTGCACTGAGGTGCCCTGAGGCACTGCAATAGACTCACAGGGAAGCCACAGGTTATTCTAAATTGTTGCAATGTCCATTTGTGGAGCTGGGTTTTGCAAAATCCATTTGTGATGTCATAGCTTTGTGAACCTGGTTTTTCAGTGGTCTTTTGGCCTAGGGTCACCATGAAAAAATTACTGATACATTGTTGTGAACTGAAAAAGTTTGGGACCCTCTAAATTATCCTATTGCATGATCTCCTTTGCATTAAGAATTGCCTTTCCCCACTCATGTCAATTGCATTAGCCAATATTAAATCCTGACCTCACTGTCCACCTTTGATATTATCTGCTGGATTTTTTGGGGGGGAGACATTTTTCATTGTTTATATACTATGCCACCTTGATAATTGTATACTTGTTAATTAAATTTTCAAAACATATTGTCCCAATTATTTTTTTTTTTGCTTTTCTGGGCCTCAGTGGTTGTAATCTTTCTTTTGCCAGTCTTTTTTATAACTTGACAATGCCCAATTGATATTCTCATAACCAGATTCTCAGCTTATTTAATCAGAAGTCACTTTGAGTTCATAACTTTGCAAGCTATATTTACCAACAGTAAGTTGTTTGTGGCTGTACAGAGCATAGAAGTATTTTATATTTATCTTAATATAACCTGAAAGGCATTTCCTAGATATTTGAAAAGAATTTACACCTGTGTACAGTAATGGGTCCATGTTTGTGGTTTAACAATGCTGTAGGTTTGTCAAAGACACCCTTCCATGCTGAGATGTGGTGAATAGCTACTTGGGACCAAGCCTTTTTACTGGTACCAGGAGTATCGGGGGTGGGGGGGTGTCAAAAAAGTCAAGATGGCAATTGCAATCACATGATAGAGCCCTGCTCCTTTGCGCTATATGTCAACGTCACATGCCTGTACAAAGGGGCAGGGCTCTGACATGTCATGAACATCATCTTGACTTTGTTGACCTCAACCCCATGGATGCTACAGGTGGTATCCCCCTGACTCAGGGAGGTATGTCTGGCACCTACTTATCAGCATCAGGCAAGGACATTTTTAATTATCCAGTCATTTTAATTAACACAGGCTCTGATTTTAAACATAATCTGCTGTTCAGAATCCTTTTAATTATTCAAGGCTGATGGTTTTATTATTTAGAGTTTTATTTGCGGCTTTTGTGTATTGTAAGGAACTCTGAGAAAACCTGATTTTGAAAGATGGCATACAATTTTATTAGATAAATAAAACATGTTTATATGCATGTCACTTTGACCTAATTGTCTAATGAAGGTGTCAGTATCCTTACAGTGCTTTCATTTCAGAAAGCTGAAATCAGGTACATATAGTCAAGACCCAAACATTTGCTCTCTACAACAGGATATGAAACTTGATGTCTCCTTATTAAAAACTAGGACATTAATTCAGTAATGTCAAAATACTGTATAAAGTGAACTTGTCACTTTAAGAGCAAAGAAATTCCAACAAGAGTAAGGACCAAATTAAGGCTACTGGGAATTGTAACTGTGCATGTTACTGTGGTTTGGTTGGAGAAGTTTTGCACTTCCTCTTCCAAATATTTTAATCATCTTGAGACTGGAAGAAGGGGTTATTTCAGCCAATAAAGTATCTATGTTAAAGAATTATTAATATTTCCCAACCATATTAAAGAGTTTGCAAATAATATGCGCAGATTTTGAAGCAGGAAAGTGTCATGCATTGGGAGGAACTCTACAGAATATTGCAGCAGAAACATCTACTTTTATAATGGCTATTTTCATTGTACAAATGATACATTTTTTTGTAAATTAAAGGCTAAGGTTAGTTATGAAAGCCTGTGGGTTGTGGCTTTGGTTGTTATATGGACAACAGACTGGTTAAGAAAGGCCAGTAATACAAGGGAACTAAACGTAAAAGTAAAAACCCTATTCGTGTAACTTTCAGCAGGTCCAAAAGTCCATGTACTCATATAGGGGCAAAATAGATTGAAAGGTGTGAGAGCCAATATAATGTAGTTTTATTAAAGTTAATGTAGTTTTATTAAAGTTTGCAATCACCCATTGGCAGCAAATACTAGGTGACCATGGGCTGGTCACTGGCCTTATTTATAAATAATGGTAAGCCATGATTTATTTAACTATGGTTTACTTGAAACCACAGTCACTAATTAAAATTAATAATAAATTGTTACCTAGGTTCACATATAGTAACACTAGGAGCCACAAACCAGCAAACCACATTATGGTTTGATATTTTGTGTGAAACAAGTAATCATGGCTTATTCATCAAACTATGGTTAAAACAAGCCATGGATTAAAGTAACTACTGAAACTGGCTTATCAGTCTCAGAACTGTTTTGAAGACAACATGGCAATGGAAACAAAATTATCCTTTTAAAAAAATCAGGCTGAACTAATTGCATTCAATTCTATGTTCTTATATTAGTTTACTAATGTGTTGCTCCTAGAATAAAGGAATTTGTATTAAATATTTTTTTCAGTTGCTGGAACACAGCTTATTGAGTACTTTTCCCTGTTGTAGCAACTTGTCAAGATAATTTCATCAACTGTAATTCAGTATTAGAACTAAATATTATCTCTATATTTAGAAAATGAGTGAACCTCTGAATAACAGATGTTTAGGGTATAGATTGGCCATACATTAAACTAACTTTCTTTTACTTATAGACTTCTAGAAGTATGGAATCACTAACAGAATAATTAATGACTCACAGGTGCCTGGGGGGGCAAAGGGACGAATAATAAGACGCACATACTTGCATTAGACATTATGACACAAGTATATGCACATCATGATGCACAAGTCATCACTGTAATGTTATCATGGTTTGTTATAGATGCTGCTCTAATACCTGGTTTTTTGACATAGTTTCTGTGGCATTCTAATATTGGGCACTGACCTTGATAAAAACTCAAGTTAAATGGTTTCTTCATTTCAACCATACAATTGCTATCAATAAATTGAATCAAAGTGGTGTGTTACTCAGTGTTCACTCCTTAAAGGTATTCACATAAACCCTCATCTTTTTAGACAGCAATTCAAAACCTAGACTTCAGGGCAGCCTTCTTGTCCAAAATCATTCCTGCCAGATGTGTTGGCTTTAAATACTCCAACCAGGTATGGGCCATGCTGGTGGACAGCAAGTTAGGAAAGGGAGTTCTAAAGTCTCACCAATTCAGTTGGTATTGTTCTTTCTTCATTTCTTATAATGTAGAAACCAAAGTGAAACAAAGTGATTGATTTAGAACAGACAAAAGGAAATACTTATTTGTACAAATCTGTGTAACTTTAAAAAGGGCCTAGTAAATTCACAGAGAATGATACTGTTGCTAATCATAATGCTGGATAGGTCTTTGGAAGTTGCAATAAGCTACTTGTGTTTTTTGAAATTTATTTCATGCCCTGGGTCTTCACATTGATAGAGGCTGCTTAGTCTGATACTTGTTTTATGTGAGTATTATATTCTTACAGCTCTCTTTTCTTGTAACTTTTTTCCCCAATTCTTTTCTGATAATGTGATTTGCTCCATTTTTACCTCCACAGTCATGCGAAGTTGGTTAATCTGAGAGATCAGGATGGGCCAAGAGACACCTAATGAGCTTAATGACTAGGTGGTGGTCTTTAAATGGTTCCTTTTGTGTCTAAGTCAGCTTTCTATCCATTGCACCACCCTGATTCTCTCCCTCTCCATGTCTACAACAAGGGCTTTATTCAATTATTTTCTTCCCTGCCATTTTCATGGGAAGCAATTTGAAATGAATATTCGTCTCAGATTTCATTATCGACACCTATAGAAGCATCCAAGTGGAGCTGAGAGTCCTATTACTTTGACAGATTTATTCCAGGTCATTGCAAGGCTGAAAGCATCCTCTTTTGAGATGCCAGTCGTTTGTCTGATCTTGGTTTGATTAGAGACGTCATTTTACCCTTAAAGATGTTTAACCTCCTCCCATGCTTGCTGCTAATTTTTTCAGTTTCATCTCCCCTGATTTTTGTGATGCTGCCAGCTTCATGTTCTCTACATCATTTCCAAATGTTTGTGTTTCTTTCCCCTTTTTTTAAAGATCAAACAACATGTTCTAGTATAAGTTCTCTGATAGCTTTATTTTAATTTAAATCTGCCACGGGCATCTACATACAGTATGTGTGGGGGTATGAATTGACTATACAGCAATTGCTTCTTTATTTTATTTGTTTATTTTATGCATCCTATGTTTTAAAACTCATCTCACAACGTTGTTGGTGGAAAAAATAGGAGGGAGCAAGTATGCCATCTCTGATCAATAAAAGCAGGAGGTAAATTAAATAAACATAAATAAATAGTGTATATTATAATTTATCATAGCTAATTGCTTCCAAGCATTTGTGTTTGTTTCTAAAACAATATTAACATTAAGTAAGTTAGTAAATATAGTAAATAACTCTGATGGATAAACTAATAGGAGCAAGTGACAGTAAGAGACAATTTTAGAAAGGACTGTTTCTGGTTTATACTATGCAGCTTCAGTCCTGCTAGCATCAAAGCCTTCTCAGTCACATTGTTATTGCAATATACTTTGGAGATTTCTATGTTGAGTGATGAAATTTGCTAGTAATCCTGATATATGTGTAAGCATTTGCAACAAGCCGTGTTAATGGAAAAATTATGATGCGCATGGTGATGTCATGAAGAAACCCTGTCTTTATGTTCTTGCATCCTAATGTTGTATGCAAGTATGGAAATCATCAGGTTTGAATCATGATGCACAACTCCCTGAAGATGTCTATACTTTCCCAATCCACATTTTTCTTTTTCTATTTCTGCTTGGTACAAGTTGTAGAATAAAAACATTATCAAATATCCTAGATAGAAGCTCAAGATATAAGCATCATTTTCTTGGCAAGCTTGGATATATTTGGGTGGACAAGTTAGGGGGAGTGCCCCCAAGATATGTCCATCTGAGCTTGGCCACCCAGAAAGTGCAGCTGGTGCAGAATGTGGCCACCCATGTACTAAAAGGAATGTCTTGACACTAACACAGAATGCCTATATGTGGGAGGTGCTTTGGTTACCAGTTTGCTTTCAGATGCAATTCAGGGTGCTGGTGATAAGCCATAAAGTCCTATGTGGTTTAGGATTAGGATTAAGGAGGAAGGTGGAAGTAGCCAAGGAGAAGGGATGAGTTTGGCTGCCCTCTCATGAGGATCTCTTTGCTGGGCAAAGAGTGAGAAAGCCAGCAAACCAGCAAACCCTTTCTGCTAGGGGAAGGAAGGAAGGAAGGAAGGAAGGAAGGGAGGGAGGGAGGGAGGGAGGGAGGAAGGAAGGAAGGAAGGAAGGAAGGAAGGAAGGAAGGAAGGAAGGAAGGAAGGAAGGAAGGACCCTGCCAAACAAGGAGAGAGAAGATAATGGAAATTGAATGAGAAAAAGACCTCTCTGCTCAGCAAGATAGAAGAAAAAGAAAAGCAGGATTTGGGCAGCTCTTAGAGAGATGAGTTTCCTATATGATAGTTTCCTATACACAGTCTTGAAAAGATCCCCCAGTAATAAAGCCAAATATTGGCACTCTGGTTAATGAAAAACACTGCTGGTTAAGGAGCACAGCATTTTTTTAAACAAACCAAAAATAAGTAAATGTTCACTACCATATTGTGATACTCTTCATTTTCAACTCACTGTCAATGTATGAAAAGGTATCAGTGTTGCAATCCTTGGGCTAATGAACTAGGTTAGATTTATTGCCAAACCTTTGTGAAGTCTGACAAGTCTGTGGAAGCATCCAAGTAGTTCATATATCCAAAAACCACAGCTTCACCTTTCTGTGTGCACTTTACAGAAAACTGGCTGATAAATATCTGCATGTGCAACTATGAGTGGGAAAGTTTAGTTTGTGTAGGTTGAATTTTACAATGGATGGGGACACGTGGAGGGAAATAAATGAGGAAACGTTGGAGGACTCTCGGTGGGAAGATACGATAGCAAGGAGCTGGGTCAGGAGGGAGAGAAAACAAATGGAAGGATAAGCTTATAAGTTGCACTGAAGAGCAACGGTCAGAATGGGCATTGTGATGACTGAGATAGGCAGAAGAGCAAATTAGTTCTCCTTGCCACTAATTAAGATGCCTACTTCCTCATAGATCCTTATTGCAGCTGACCAATTATTTATAATGTATAGCAAATCTATTCAGTACAAAATATGACTGCTTCACCCTCAGTTGAGAATGAAACATGCTTGTTTAAATGGTTTCTTTTCTTGGTGAAATGCTTGGAAGTGACATTTAGATCCTTTCACAGCTGATTTCTTTATATTTTACCAAGGAAGGCAGAGGTTTACGCTAAGGAATCTGGAACATTTTTGCTTGACATGAGCCAGGAATATTTGTACTCTTGTATACTTATCCAAATATAATAGTTACAAGTCTTTAGGCATGAAGTACAGACGTTTTGCCTTCCATGTTTGTTTGTTTTTGTTTATTTATTTACAAACATTTGTATGCTACCATCTCCATATGGCTGAACTATAATGCCAGCATTTTTCACCTTTGGCCATTCTGGCTGAGATGGCTAGGAACTGCAGTTCAGCAATATCTGAAGGACCTTTGGTTCCTCATCTTTGCCTTAGACTATTTAAATAATCCTTCATTTTCATTTAAAATGCAATGCTGAAACATGGTGGAAGGGTTAACAATGTTATTGACTCCACAATAGGAAAAGAAATTAGTAGGCAGGAGACTGAGAAGGCACCAAGTTTGAATCAAGCTACCTTGGTGTATATTTGTGGGTTTTGGTTTCCATCCTTTCATGTTTCCAAGGCGAATCATTACTGTTGGCAGCTTCATTTGGGGATTCAAGAGATGGAAGTGCCTGTGTTTTGCATCTGGATAATGCCTGCCAAATAATGTTTTTAGAAAATAGATTTGTCATGGATCTGTGGTGACCAAAGAAGTTAGGAAGCATTGGGTGATAGTTACACACATCATTTACATTTATTGAATCCAATTATATATCTTTGGCAACAGGTTGTGTGATAATTTTCATAATTAGATTTGCTAATATGAACTATCAGTGCATACATATATTATTTGCAAAGCAATAAAATCAAGAAAACATTTCAGCTGCAAAGTAAGTTCAGCTGTAAAAAGTAAGGCAAATTGATTCTACCACCGTAAACTTGGATTGTGTAATTTCACATGATGGCTTAGGAAGAGCAACAGTAACAACAAATGTTGCAGTATAGGATATCAGCAAAATCCTATGGGAGATCAGCTGAATCTTGTGGCAGGATGGCATGGGATCTTGGCATTCTTGCACAAGATCTTGTGAGACATCTGTGTTTTTACATGAAATATTATCCAAGATATTCTGGATTGTGAACTGTCCAGAATAATTTGTTAGGATGGGCAGCCATATACATTTCTTGAATTGGATAAATAAATATCATTAAGATCTCATCAGAATTCACTATTTTATAAGATTTCAGGTGTTTTTCTGGGTCTGGCAAGTGCCCTTGAGCCACCAGGCACAACATGGCTGACCCCCTTTTTGGTTGGTCAAATGAAGTGATGCTTCATAATGCTTACCTTATAAGAACAAGACTGAATGAAAAATAAAGTTTTTAACAAGCAAAGTGGAATATTGCTGGCAGAGCTGATTGCCATCTCGATCAGGTTACACTTTTATGATAATCTTCCAGTAGGAACAATAATACAAAAAATCTTGGGTGTGTGCTCTGCAAGACTTCAGAAGATTTTGTGAATGTAAAAACAAGGGGTGAAGCAATGAGAGTTCCAGTCAGAGGTTTCTGAGATTCTCAAGTATTGGTGCTTGGCTCATTCAGTTTTTCATGCCCTTAAATGCTCTTAAAATTCCCTGAGTCTTGAAGAGCCAACGTTCTTATAGGGCATTGCTTCTCTTTAGGAATGAAGGGAGGGACAGTCTTCTGTTATAAAATGGCGCATGGCAGATAATTATACAGTTTAACTTTAGAGTGCTTTAGGAGTCATCTGATGTTCCCTTCCCCCAGTTAATGAGCCCTGGGGCTGCGCAACCCCTGGCCTACTCAGTGCTTTAGTACAACAGCTCTTTGAAAACACTGTGAATACTTGTGTGATTGGCCATAAGGGGCTCATGTGGTTGAAAATAGTTTGCTAATTTTCTACAAAGCTCTATTCTAGTAAGATTTGTGTGGCCTAGTTGGAATGTTTGTGAGCTGCTCCATGGCTGAAAAAATTCTATAGCTATAAATAATAGCAAGAATGGCTGCTGTCCATTCAGTGTACGCAGCCTGAATTAAGAACAGAATTCACCAACTTGATGGCAGTCTTCAATGAACTTTGCTCTTAAGTCTATCCAGCAAAGGAAACCTAATGTACTGTATGTGCACAGCTCCAGCTAGCAATTTCCTTTCAGTTGAAATAAGTATTGTAATTATGGAAGATTCAAGACTCCATGGTTTTCAGTTCAACTTTTTAATTCGTTTTTACATACTTTCTGATCCAGTTTCAATTGAAAACGACAAAATATTCACAAAGAGTTTTCTATTTATTGATTGGCTCAATTCCATACTCAGAAACTAGTCTCAGAAGCTGGTTCATGTTCCCAGATCTGCTCTGTTTGACCTTGGGCTGAGTCACTTCCCCTCTTTGTGTTTGCATTTCCACTTCTGTATCATGAAGGAGATAATGTACTCTGCTCAACTGTGGAGATTTCACAATGGAAACACTAAGCCAATCTTAAGTAGGTTGATTGGCATCCCATTTTTTATAATACTTTCATTAATTGAATGAAATATGATGAAGTCCATATAATATAGATACGCTAAGAGACTCATAGAACTGTTTACTGCATGAAGCCTACATCTTTGATAGTACTGTTGGATTATACCAAGGTTTTGTTAATAATCACCCTGATTCTTTGAAGCAACCTGCAATTAAAACATAGATGTGATAGATTTTCTATACTGCAGGTTATCTATTCGGCAGCATCCAGGTTATTGGTATTCACTGGCCCATTATCTCTCAACATTGAAGTTTCACTTAGCTATCATGTCTAATTACTATCACTAGTTCTAACTTTATCTCATCCAGCCTGGTACCTTTCAGTAATGCTATTCATTTCTCTTTATATATCAGCCTTTCTCAACCTTTTGACCCTGGAGGAACCCTTAAAATATTTTTCAGGCCTTGGGGAACCCCTGCACATTCAGGCTCAAATATAGGACAGAAGTTACAAAATTATTATATTTGTTTCATGTATAGGCCTGTATATATGCATTAACGGTGTTCTTAAACTAAAAATAAAGAACGAAACTTACCTCTTTAATGTGAAGTTGCCTGAATTTGAACTATTTTTAAAAATAAATGGTGATCTCCCAGGGAACTCCTAGTCACCTCTCACAGAACCCTTGGGTTCCATGGAACTCTGGTTGAAAAACCCTGATCTATATCATACTTACATACATCTTAGTTGCTTTTGCTTTTTGCTTGGGGTAAGCGGTTTTTTAAAGGCACAAGGACCAAAGAAGGCCAGTGTTATGATGGTTGGAGATTGGAGAAAGTTGAACCAACTTTTTTGGCCTTTCTGAGAAGGTTTGGGGGCTTTAAAAATATTTAATATTTGATGTATTTAGTCCATTTTGTCCTTTATTTTATCCAATAAATGAAAAAAAGTGCCACCAAAGTTTAGTGTTTTTCTATAGCTATCATAACACAAGCACCAGAGGCTAAAGCGGTCTACTCCTACTTTTCTCCAAGGATGGGTAACCACAGGTATGTGAGTGAAGTATGGCTTACATTTTCCCAAATAACCCACAAACTCTGTTCTTGACTTCGTTCAACAGCTCTGTGTACAAATCCAGACACTGCTCCTCTAATTTTTGCTTTCCCTCCAAATCCTTATGGTTGTATCACATTAACAAAACCAAAAGAAAACTGGCAAAGGTAATTAATGCCACAAAGCAATTCACTGAGGAACAGCAACATTGTATGGTAGGCTATATACTATGAAAAAAGAAGTTTTTTCAAGGTCATTTCCAAAACGTAAGGGAGAATCCTGATAAGTAATAAAATTCTGTGCCCTAAGATGCATACATAAAAGGAAATGTGAACATATCTGTCTTTTCAATGAAATATCCTGTCAGATGAAATAATGTTGATTGAAACATCAGATCCAACACCATAGCACGTTTACCTCATCATTTTTTAAAATCATCATTTGGAAAAATAAATTGCAAGAATAATTTTGTGCCCTGGGAATAATTGTTGATAGTACCAGACTTCGGAAGCGCAAACCTTTTACCAGCTTAATCAAGGAATATTAATGATTTGTGTAATAATGGTCTATAAGCAGTCTATAATAATGGTCTATAAGTGGTCTTGCAGTGGATATCTGGAGCCTGGTAATCTTGCAATCTAGGGAGCCCAGAGCTTGTCTCTTTCAGAAAATAAATACAGTTTATTCACTGAGGATCAGCTCAGTAATACTATAGTAATTTATAGGCCAAACTGTTGGCATTTGTATATATCTTCCTGTGTAAATATTCACAATTAACTATTTTCATTTAGGAAATATTCAGGAGCTGCATCATAGTGACAGAGCACATATATTGTATATTATCTCCATGTTCAGCTGGAAAAATGGTCCTGTCTGAAATCCTGGACAAGAACTGCTTGTTGATGTAATCTAGATGGACCAACAGTCTGAATCATATAAGGCAAAATTCTTCTGTTCTGGTCCTGCTTCCTACTGTGCTAAAATGTTCAATTTTCACTTTTGCTTGTGTGCATATTTTCCCATATTGTTTTTATGAGAACATGATGTAGATGTATTATTTTGTAATTTCTCTTGTTTGGGAATCCAGTCATAAATTCCAGCAGTCTACAGTATATTTATTAGGGACACTAGGTATAATTAGATGACTATAATATGCTCTACATGGAACTGCCTTTAGGATGATTCAGAAGTTTCCATTGGTTCAAAATGCAGTGGCTCATCTATTAACTATGAGTAACAGATTTAGCAGCACTACACCCATGCTGTGGTCACAGCATTGGTTATTAGTTTGCTTCTGGCTCCAATTCAAGTGCTGCTTATCACCTTTAAAGCCATGAATGGCGTGGCACCCAGATACCTCCAGGACTACCTTTCCCATCGAGATTTGGCTCACTCGTGTGATCCCTGAGGGAAGAAATGCTAAGGTGATGAATAGGGTAACTTCTCAATGTCTTCTCAGTAGCTATCCCTAGCCTTTGGAATACCTTATCTCCTAAAATGAGGAATGCCTCCAAGCTCTTGGCCTTCAAGATATTTTTGAAACCATTTTGTTCCACAAAGCATACAGATGGTGATATTATTAGAGCTGCCTTATTTAGATGCTGATTGATTACTATTATTTAATTGTAAACCATTGTGAGTCTTTTTTGGAAGTGGGCAGCCTATACATTGTTGTAGAAATAAGTACATTTTACTTCCGTCCTGATTTATCTCATAGTATTATCTTCTTAATTAAAAAGGATAAAAATGTTTATAAATAGAAAATAAAGTTTTTCTTCAGAGAATTAAAGCTTAAAACTATACAGCTGAGGAACTGGATTTGGCTCGGGAACTACGTAACAGTACTGCAGATGGTTGTGATGGGAACACAGGATGTGTTTGATGGAAGAATGTTTTTCCTGTGGTAAAACAAAATGTTCATGTATGAATATAGCCATGTTTTGTAATTTACTGGGTAAAAATGTGGAGTTCTATCACATTCATATGCTGCTTTTCCTACAAGAAGCTCAAGATGCCATATTTAAGATTTTAACTTTGTAGAAGCAGATACGTTTAAGAGTAGGCTGAGAAATAGCATTGATGAAAGGCCTAAAGTTATCAGTGAATTTCAGATCAAGTGAAGGTCTGTGGAAGTTGGGACAAACAAAGTTCTCACAAGGGCTAGAGATGGTACCAAAGGAATTAGATAACTATGTGGAATACTTGGCTAAATCAGTGATCCTCTGTGATGATGATGTTGGATGGTAGCACTTTTTTTCAACATAAAGATGTTGTCAGACTCCACAATTAAATGATTGCCGAATCGTCTGATAGTGTTCGTCTGCATCGTTGAGCCAACGCATGTCAAGCAGGAAGAAGGGAGGGGGGAATGCAAGGAATGTGAATTGCAGGTGTTTGGACTGGAAGAAGGGAGTCAAGGTCATCCTGTCAGAGACAGTTGAGATTGGCACTGCTGACCGTTGGAAACAGCACAAGAAAAGACAGGGAGGGTGCAGAGGCTTGGAATGTTTTAATTAGTGAGTTTAGGCACGAATCTTCAGTCGCAGGTTTTCTTCTGTTCTGTACACTTGTTTTCATTAAACCTGATTTCTGCATATTACAATTGTGCATGTGTTGGGTCATATTGAGACTAAAGGTGTCAGTTCTTACAGATGTAGAAAATCAGACTATTTATAGGTTAGGACTAGAATCCAGATCAATATACCACATCCACACCTGGGAATTAAAAGACAAGTATAGTTTTTGCAAAAGCGGGATTTTTTGAAGTAGATTTTGGGCTATTCTGTAAATTTTGAAAATGCAGAATTAAGAGAGAGAGAGATTGGTTGTTTAACTATCTAGAAAGATTATGGTTCTTTGATATTACAGTGGTATCAGTGGCATCAGAGATATAAAGGATAAGAGTGGAACCAATAGCTGAGATCTTTTCTTCCACTCTTTATCTACTTTATATTTCATTTTAGAGTACTGCATAACAGATCAGAATACACATTAAGATGGTTTATTGTATAATTTTCTGCAATGGCTCATTGTGATTTGGCTGTCCGTACATAAGATTGTGGCACTGTGCTTGTGTGTTACTTTGCTGTCTGCCCCTTGAGTGATTTGTGTACAGTAGTTGCCTCTACTTTAGCTTGCCAGCCTGTGTTTTTTTCCCACCAGTCTGTGTATCTCTCTCATATTTTCTAGCTCTGAATTTCTCAGAGGCCAGATCTTGAGTTTCCTTATGGACTGATCCTGAACACACTTGTTTGGACATGCATGCAGGAAAAAAATATATAACAATTTGATCTTAAGAGAGGTTTTGTGGCTTGAAACATTTCTTCTTTCTGCCCTCTCCATGTTGCCTAAAACATTTGGCCTGTGGTTTGAAGACTTCAAGAAAAAGAAGAAGCTGTTAATTAAACAATACTGTATTGCAGTATTCCTGCAAATGAATCCAGTCACTTCAATATATCAGTTTCTTTTGCTCCGTTAAGTGAAAAGTGTGGGAAAAAGGGATCGTGAAATTGTTTGAAAAATGTGAAAGGAAAGCAGCAACCTGTTTTACGTTATTTGATTAATACTGTGCTTCATATGAATCCACTTTAGAGAGAGAGGCACAGAATATTGTGTGTGTGAGTGAGAGAGAGAGAGATGAACTTGCATGTAGCTATGCACACATACATACTATATGTACACACATCTATGTGAAATACAGTTTTCCATATAACTGAGACTGTATGTGAGAATGAATGAGAGTGATTAAGGGCCATCTGAATAAAATATCCTTGGCAATGATTATATTTTAATGTAATCAACATAAAATAAAAACAACAACCCTGATATTTCTATATACCATCATGATTTAGGCTACAGAATGTAGGACTCACTTTTGGTTGGAGGTGAAGGCTTCAGTTTTCTGGTCTTCTTTAATAGAAATTGTTATCTTTATTTAAGACAAGGAAAGGAAAAGGCAAGTGCCTACTAGAGTTTCATCTACAGTCTTTTTAGCATCCTGAAACAAGAATTTGTTTTATTCTCTTTATCTGGTTTAAAAATATGTTTTGATAAAGAGATTTATGAAATGAATTGTTAAAGAAGAGTGCTTGTTCTATAGAGGTCAGTCCTTTCATTATTTTACCACCTGCTTCCAGGACCTGAATCATAATAATTTCCATTAATCTGATATTCTTAGAATGCCAGCTACATACAGATTTTGCTATATGTTTCGAAACACATTCCCTCTGTCCTCAGTATCCCTGGATTAGGCAGAATCATCAATGCAACAACAAGCCTGTCATCACTTAACCATGCTGCATCAAGAACTAGCAGTGTTCATGCTGTCTTGGATAGAGGGAATTTCCCAGGTATGAAAAATGCCATCTCTTTTGTTACTTTCTTGTTTTTAAGAGAACAATGACAATATAGTTAAATAAAAACAAATGTAAATACATTACACTGATGTTCCTAATAATGGAGCTGTCTCTTAAATTTGAAGTATAATTTCTTCTTTGGGTTGTAATTTCCCAGTGCTTGACTTATCAGGAACATTTTTCTGTATTAGACCTGAAAGTATGCTGTATTCGTTTCCCAATAAAAATTTATAATAATAAGTATAACAAGAATATATCTAAGATAATTCCCTTTGTATCTTGACATGAATCTCTAGACTGAGCGTGCTTCTTCACTGAAAAGAGACAAACTTTGCAGAAACACAAATGAGTAGCCTTCTCTGAGGACAGGTAATTTGGTACAATATTGAGAGTAGCAGAATTATCTATCGTCAAAATAGGCTAATTGGAAAGTAGAGAAGTAAGGTTACCGAATAAGTAAGAACACCTCTGTAAATGGGGGCTCATAAGAACCCATAAATCAGTGTTATTTATTTCAGCGTCTAAAAGTTCTCTTGGAAAATATACCCTGCTTTGACTCAGAATTTGGGAATTACTATTTTAGAATGACAGTGCAGAACTCTGGAAAACTCCATCCAGTTCTCAGTTCTGCAGTTTTAGTTCTGTGTGAATAACTTAAACTCCGATCCATAATTCCCTATTCAAGAAAAGAAAAGAAAAAAGAAAGGAAAAGAAAAGAAAAAAGAAAAGAAAAGAAAAGAAAAGCACTATTCTGTTCCAGACATTGTGCTTTGAAGGATTAAGGGCATTAAAGGCTAGGATGTAGTCCAGTTGGAAACAGACTGTTACTTCCATTTAAGAAATATGTCTGATGAGAACAAACTTACCATTTTGATGTGGAGAAGTAATCTGGTGGCATGCATTGCTCACTAATCCTGAAAGAGAAATGGTACCAAGTCAGAGTCTGCTTGCCTTTTAGCCTAGCAGGGATGCAAGTGTTGGGCTAAAAGTAATGAGTTTGTGAGATCTGAAGTCAGATCTTAATTGCAATTCTAAAAAAGAAAAATAAACTAATCTTACTTTTTAATATTATTTTGTGGGTTCTGTCCTCAGCCTGGTACATCCTCTGGCTCCATCTGTGTGCAGAGTAACAAAGCTGAATGTAAAATTTTCAAGGACGGTCCTAATGACAACAATTAATATACTGCAGGTTTTTGCCTTTCTTGAATTAGCCCCCTTGTGGTTCGTGGGACAGCTCTTTCTGGACCCTTGTCTTCTTTTGTTATACTGTATTGTTAAGCCTAGAACTCACTGTTGTATCCAAAGCTGTTCCAAAAATGAAAGAATTGTGCCCACTTGCTGGCTAAAATCCAACATTCATTTATTTGTGGCTTGGCTTGGCTTGGCTTGGCTTTGATTGATTGATCATGTGCCATCAAGTCATTGTTAACACTTAGCAACCACATAGATAGATTTCTCCATGATGATCTATCCCTAACCTAGTCTTTCAGGTCTTCTAACAGTGTACTCATCACCACGGTAACTGAGTCTATCCACCTTGTTGCTGGTCGTCCTCTTCTCTTCCACCTTTCCCAGCATTAGAGCCTTCTCTACATGTCTTTGCATAATGTGTCTGAAGTAAGATAATTTGAGCCTGGTCATTTGTGCCTCAAGTGAGAACTTTAGGTTGATTTATATTCAATGATACGTTGGTTTGTTTTCTTGGTTGAAAAGTTGAAAAGTGTCAATACTCTTCCTATCTTGCTTCTTCAAAGTCCAACTTTCACTTCCACAGAGTGTCACGGAGAATACCATGGCTTGCACAGTTCTGATCTTTGTAGATATAGACACATCACAGCATTTGAATATCTTTTCCAAGGCCTTCATGCTGCTCTACCAAGTGCCAGGGCAGAAGCTATCCACCACTTTAATATCTTCATTGTCATTTCTAAGGCTGGTTATTCTACATGTTGTCATTAGTTTTGGTTTTCTTTATAATTAATTTTAGTTCCATTTTTTCACTGTGCTCCTTGACTTTTATCACTAGAGCTTTGCATTCTGGCTATCAGGGTAGTGTCATCAGCATAGAGCAGGTTATTGATGTTTCTTCCTCTAATTTTAAAACTGCACTCATCTTCTTCCAATGCAGCTTCCCTTAATATATGTTCAGCATATAGGTTGAATAAATAAGGGGAGAGTATACAGCCTTGTCGCATTCCTTTGCCAGCCTGGAGCTGTCTGTTTCACCATGTTCTGCCCATACTGTGGCTTCCTGACCTGTATATAAGTTTCTCATGAGGACAATGAGATGTTCTAGCACAGTATCATCCATCATTTTATAATTTCTATCCATGTGGTTTTCTTGGTAAAATTACAGGAATGGTTTACCATTGCCTTCTCCTATGCAGTATTAATTGGTGCCTTTGCCATTGTCACTAAAATGATCATCAGCATCTTCCTATATCACTGCTGCCCAGTATAGGTGCCTCCTTGCTTTAGCTGGGCACCCTGGGATGACCTTCACACCTTGGGTGACCCTGCTGGGAATATATACTCTTGGAATACATACACTCCTGATGTTCTTCACTCATCCCTACCAAGATGAGCATCCCCTGCCATGATGAGGCAGCACAGCAAGACTGGTGGGGGGGAGGTCTTTATCCACAGTTTAAATTGCTCAGTGATGTTGGTGGTTATTTAGCCTGAGAGTAGTTTTTGCCTGAGTGGTGGTTTTATTTTGCCTGAGAGGTAGTTTTATATTAGGGATGCCCTTCACATCATGTTTTAACATTACCATTTATGAAAGGTTTTCTGTGAACAGGAAAGCATGGTGACTAGAACTGTTGCTAGTTATGGGGAAAGGCTACTTCTTGGTTCTTGTGATGGAGTGTATCTTTTTCCAGGGAGTTCCACTCAAATGTAGGGAATAGTGTTTGTTGAAACAAGGTTCTAGTGTCCAAAAAGTACAACAGGTCTTTTATTCATTTAGTCTCACAAGATATTTAATTCCAACAGCCAGAAAGGACATCTGAGTTGCTTGTCACCCTAAATAAAATGCTCTCCTGGTTGTCCTTATTCTGCTCAACAGACAGAGCTTGGCTCTAGAAATGACAGAATATCCATGGCTTTGAGCTGCTAAAACCTACTTGTAAGAACCAAAATGTGAATGGCTGTGTCTGTGTTCTCTGGGTGCTCAAAGGGAGATCCTGAACAATTACAGTACATCCAGAACAGGTTTGCTTGCAAGTTCTTAGAGCAGCTTTTTAGAAATGTTCCTCCAATCTTTTTCAGTAGTTTTGGCTCACAAGAGCATAACAAGTTTTGATGATTATGCAGATCCATTTTTAAATTTCTTTCTTTCTTACCGAAGATTAGTAGGATGTTAAAAAAATGTGGTAGACTGAGGAAACTACTGTGTGAATACTCTGTGAATACTCCTTTGAGACAAATTTACTTTACCTGAGATTTATTGTTGTATCTGAGTTCCCAAAGCTCCTGTAATGTCTCTTTTTCCTTGTGGACATAGTCCTGAGTGGGTCCAGTGGATAAATTGTGGGAATGTTATCAGCATAATAGATCTTGATTTAAGCAAAACCTTTGACAAAGTACCCCATTACATTCTGATTAACAAGTTAGTTAAATGTGAGCTAAATGTTACGACTATTAAGTAGCTTTGGAGCAGATGCCTAAACCAAAATTTGCCTGAGAGGGCACAATTCTCTCAGCAAAGCTTATTGAGAGAAAAGGGGATGAAGTTGCAAACATTCCAACAACTGAAGTAGTTCCTATTTAGAATCAGTATATCCCCATCCACATAAGGCCAAGATTTTCTAGCAGCCTTCCTGTAATCCTGCAAGAAGACAGGTCTTTTCACTGATAACAGAAAAGCTTGCAACTGACTGTTTACATAACAATCTCTTGAGTGTTTATGAATCTGGGTGCTAGCTATTATACCTGTCTTGAAATCAGTGTTCAAAGACTGTTTATTGATTGTTCCTTAACAAACTGGAATGAAGTAGCAATATCATAATCAATAAAAAAAACCTCTCTTCAATATCCTTATTAAAAATGTGGGTAAGAAGATGGAAGTATTGTTTATGTATTCTTTAAGAAGCATTCAGAGGAATTGGAGCTGGTTCAGAAAAGGGCAGTGAGGATGATCAGGGCACTCAGACCTAAATCTCACAAAGATAATATGAAGGAACTGATTTTGCACAGCTTTGAGAAGAGAGGACTGAAGGGGGCAATGATAGTGCTCTTTAAGTATCTTGCCACATAGGAAAAAACCAAAGCCTAGTCTCTGTCATCACAGAGGAGAGCTCATGGTATAATAGATTTAAGCGATAGAAAGGCCAATTCCAGTTGTACATAGAGCAATTTGACAATGAAACCAATTATCTAGAATGGTAGTGGATTCCCCTTTACTTGACAAGCTTAAGCAGAGACTAGACAGCTGTTAGGGATGTTTAGTTTAGTTTAGTTTAGTCTGCATAAGCATGGAGTTGACCCAAATGACCTATTCTAGCTCCATAATTCTGTTACTCTAAACTATGTTCACTGACGCTGTCTAGAGACTTCTGATAGTGTAAACTTACATGGAACTTTGGGGGGACATAGCCACTTCCAAGGGCCTGATACCTTGTGCATCTCAAGGTAGGAGATGTATGGACATTCCAACCTGTTTCTGTCTGTGGCAACTCTCTGTTGTATCAACTTCAGTCTACATAAAGAAGGTCAGATTTAGTTAGGAAACGTGGGAGGGCACTGGAGCCAGCAGATCTGAGCCAATATCTGATTGTATACCTGGAATGCTATTTTGGAAGAGGGGTTGTAGGCAGAATTGAAGCTACCAGGATAGTTTTCCAATCATTGCTATATTTGACACCCCCTCCTCTCCAATCCTGGCAATTTAAAGCAAAAGGATTGCTCTGCTGGTTAGACTTACTTCTTAGTCCAAGTATCTAGAAAACCCCTTGCATGGGCATGGGGTTACCACTTCCTGATAAACCACAATCTACAGATTCCCAGTGCCAGCCTTACAATACAATCCATTGTTATTATAATGAATTGTAGGCAGGTATGGTGGTAGTATAGAATATACTAGAATATTTGAATGAGTCTAATACTGTTTACCAAGTTCCAGATGAGCTGATTTTTTTCTGGGTGGGAGGTATATAGTGGGATGAAGAGAGATGAAATTAGGAGCAGCATTAAGGAATGGAGGTGTGTGCAGTAAATATATGTACAGTGCTAAGCAAAGTTGCAAGTTTCATTTTCTTTTGTTCAATATGATAGCTATCCCTCTGTAATAGTTCAGCACTTAGAACAGAGGTACTAGAGCAGTAGCTGCTCAGAAATTAGCCTTCTGTATTTTGCAGAAGTAAAGAATACTGTTATGATGGTATGTGAATCTCTAGAAAATTGACTGTAGAGCAGAGTCTAGGGATGCTCTACAAGCTGAACCCAGTTGCCAGCTTTTTTAAGGAGGCACTGACCATGTAGCATATGTGGCCATTGTTACTTTGAAGTATCTTTTCAGCTGAGATCTGAAGTGCTGCATGTCCCTAGAATCAACCATTGTTCCCTAGAGCCATCATTGTTCTAGGCACACTGTTCGATATTTAATAGCTATCAACATCAGGGAATTCCTCCTAATATTCAGCCTGGACCTATTGTCTTTTAATTTTAACCTGTTGGTCATTTCCTAGCCTTGGTTTCAACAGACAACAGATATGTCCTCTTTTGCATCATCACTCCCCCCTCACTCCCCTCACGTTATCTTTTGAAAGCTAAACTCCTTTAATCATTCTTCGTAGGGCTCAATTTCTAGACCCTTTATAATCATGGTAGTTCTCTTATGAACCCAGCCTGATTCTCCATGTCCTTTTTAAATGTTTGATGCCCAGAACTGGACATAATACTCCAAATGTAGATTAATCAGTG
The DNA here is from genome assembly GCF_035149785.1 of Candoia aspera. Lineage (NCBI taxonomy): Eukaryota > Metazoa > Chordata > Lepidosauria > Squamata > Candoiidae > Candoia > Candoia aspera. The sequence goes on from NC_086155.1 coordinate 35,277,112, forward strand.
CAAGTACAATTAAACTATTACTATGATTTGGATGCAATGTACTTCCAAATTCCTATGGCTGTTTTAGCTATTTAGCTATTGCATCACACTGCATATTCATGTACAAATGTTAGTCCACTAGGACCCCTGTATCCTTCTCACATACACTGTTGCCAGAGCACTCTCTCTAATCCTGTACCTTGCTTTTGATTTTTCCAACCCAGATATAGGACTTAACACTTGTTATCATTGAACATCACCCAGCTGGATGTTCAAATGTATTAAGATGATTTTGAATCACAATTTTTCCTCGAAAGTATTGCTTGGTGTCATCTGAAAATCTGATAAGCATTCTACTCTCTGAATGATTTTTAAAGATACTGAATAGCACTGGACAAAGGAATAAATCATGAGGGACCCTATCCAGTATTTCTCTCTAGGTTGATGCAGAACCATTTAGAAGCATCCTTTGGGTGTGGTTGTTGAATCAGAGATCATATGGGAAAACTGCTGTGACAGTGACAGCCCATCCAGATGCTGCCTTGTCACCTAGGTGAATTGATGCTGGATTATGATAAGCAGTAGCCTCACTGGTGACTCCTTCCCATGCTGTCTTGGAAATCTTACTGTAGTGAAATGTCGTAGGCCGAACTCACATTGCAGCTACTTTCATTCTGTGGAGGTAGCATTAAAAATAGCTCTTTATCTTGGAAGATAATATATTGCAACAGAGTAGTGAACAATGCAAGTAAAAGGTAAAGGTAAAGGTTTCCCTTGACGTAAAGTCCAGTCGAATCCGACTCTAGGGGGCGGTGCTCATCTCCGTTTCTAAGCCTTGGAGCCGGCGTTGTCCATAGGACACTTCCGGGTCATGTGGCCAGCATGACTCACGGAACGCCGTTACCTTCCCGCCGAAGCAGTACCTATTGATCTACTCACATTTGCATGTTTTCGAACTGCTAGGTGAGCAGGAGCTGGGATTAACAACGGGAGCTCACCCCGCCGCGCGGTTTCGAACCGCCGACCTTCCGATCGACAGCTCAGCGGTTTAACCCGCAGCGCCACCGCGTCCCTTTCGAACAATGCAAAAACGCAGATTAAAATAAAAGTTTTATATGAAGGAAACAGTAAATAGAGAGTTAGATGTGAAGATAGAAATGGGTCTCCTAGGATAGCTGGGGCTGATAATTGTTATGAAGGACATGCAAGACACTGCATCTGAGAAACATTTTAATTTCTTTTTTCCAGTCCTGGATATAAAACAATGTCATATCATGAAATAAGAACGAGCATCCCTCCCTCCCTTCACCTCTTTACAAGAGTAACACAGCAAATTGTTGTCACAGCAGCATACTGGTGCTAGTGTCTAAATAGGATCATCCACTTGCAATGCTCTTTCGTGCCCTTTTGCTTTTTAGTTTGCAAACATTTGCTCTCCACATCACCACTGTCCATGCCTGGATTAGCCTTAGGGGCTGAATGGTACATGCCAGTGCCAGATAACTTGTGTAGAAAGCCATTTGGGGCATATCATTTCTTTGGAACCTTCATTGCTCTGACTTGGTGAATCTCACACAAAGCTGTCATTGTATGTGAAATTCTGTTTCCTTCTCACATGGCATGCAATTGGGATTGCAGTAAAAAGAGATTCCACCCTGCCTGGGAATAAAACTCTGCTGAAGCTCAGCTATAAACAGCCTGTGTGACAAGAAATAGCCAGTGACAAGGAATTCATTAACCTCAGGCAGCTAAAGGAGCCAGAAGTATAAGTACACCAAGTGGAAGGCAACAGAAAACTAGAGTCAGCATTGTTAACTATTGGCACTGTAGAGCAAAAAACCCAACAACCCTTGATTAGTGCAAATGAAAGCATTCATTTTGGTTCATAATGATTCCTTGTATCATGTTAATCGTTATTACTTGTGCGTACTTGGGCAGCTGACTGAAGGAAACATTTGTAGATTCTGACAACTCTGGAACTTTTGGCATCAGCAATTAGTTCCTAATAGAAAAATCCAGATTCAAAAGCATCTAGTGCAGTATATTAACTATAATTGTATTGGTATGTGTAAACTGTTGTATTGATTTCCTATTTGGATTTGTTCTGTCTATTCCATAATTGTGGGGTATTTCTATCTCTAATGATTAATTCATCATCTGTTAATTGAACCCTGTTATGCCACAACTGTATTTAAGTGGAAAATCTAGGAGTAAACAACCCATACAAATCTAATAAATATTACATTTACCAAAGGTATTTTTTATCAAAATGATATAGTGAAACAAGTTTAGCAATGAAACTATGGTGTGTGTACTGCATGTGTGCTTTAGTATTCAAACAGCTTTACATATATAATTTCACTTCTTTTCTCCTTTTCTTATATCTTCATATCTCTTAGCTGGCATTAAGAATTTTTTGTTTTAAAGCAGTGTTTTTCAACCTTGGCAACTTGAAGATGTGTAGACTTCAATCCCAGAATTCCCCAGCCAGCATTGGCTAGGGAATTCTGGGATTGATGTCCACATGTCTTCAAGTTGCCAAGGTTGAGAAACACTGCTTTAAAGGTTCAGTATTACAGATTTTAGGACAGGATCCACTGACACTATTACTGTATATGCCACTTAAGACCGAAGGCAAATGTACTGGATAAATATTTGTCTTTTGGAAGCTGTAATTTAGTTAGTTGGCAAGCTGGGGAATACTTCGTTAGGTTTTTAGCTACCTAAGACCATGATTTTGACTACAACAGGGTAACCAAACTATCCTTTTAGAATTCATAGAAAGCATCTGATTGAGCAAGCCAGAGAATGAAGGCCCTGGAGAGTCTTGTTGGCTTCTTGTGAATTATTCACTTCCAGCTTGGCAGCTGCTAATCAATTCCTTTCACCTACTTCCCTTTCACAGTGGGATACTCAGCTTTTATGCTTCTTTACTCAGTTGTGCTTTGTTTTAGGACCACAGAACATTGTGTAAGAACAGGGGCCATCAGGAGAGCTTGGCTAGTTTAACCCTACATGAATCTGTCTGTCTGTCTCTGTCTATCTCTCCGTGCCTATGTGTGTATCATAGCTTAGACCACAGTTGGAGAAACGTAGCTCAAATGGACCTTTGAGTATAGTTTGCATTGATTTTTAATTTTCTGTTTCCTGCTGTGGAGAAACTTTTCAATCAGGCTGCATATCTCAAAGCGTTCTGCTTAAGCCTGATTATGAATATAAACAAGACAAAAGTAAATTAATATATGCTTACCTTGTAAATCGCTCATTCAAGGAACTTGATAAACTGAAAAGTAGTAGCTTGGATAAATGCTTTGTGATCAGCTACATGAGTTCTGTATTCATTAATGCATCTCCCTATTTGGTTTATTTCATTTGGTGCTTCTATACCATGATATTAAGGTGCAGATATACACAGGAAGGAATGGCAATTTTAAATGCACTATTGTAAATAAAGAGAGCCAGTTTGATGTAGTGGTTAAAGCACTGAGCTAGAAACTGGGAGATCATCCTGTCTTAGACAGGAAGCCAGATGGTGACCTTGGGCTAGTCATTCTCTCTCAGCCCTAGGAAGAAGGCAATGGCAAACCACTTCTGAAATTCTTGCCAGGAAAATGCAGGGCTAGTCCAGGCAGTCACCAGGAGTCAACACTGACTTGAAGGCACCTCCCCCACCCAAAAAAGTAAATAAACAACAATAGAAAACTGTTTTGGAGAGAAATCACATAATTTTTACAAAGACATCCCAAACAGTTTTAAAACCTAAAGAGCCCTGATCAAAGAGGATTTTATTCAGTGACAGCAAAGCACCTGCCAATCTGTTCTCTGTAAAGTCAACTGCTCATACATGCATAGCATGTAGTTGGATAAATGCCCCTTTGATCTCCCTGAATTGAATTATTTGGGATACCATATTTCCTCAGATGGAATTCAAATAGGTCTGGCCAAAGTACAATCTGTTTTTTCTTGAGAAGTTCCCTGCATCATCAGGGACATGTTTTTACTATACTTTTGTTTCAATTTTTGCTGCACTAACCACACCATTTCATCCAACTTTATCAAGGCTGATGCTTTATCATGTGAGCCAGAATATTTATTACCTTACAATCTTCTTCCCACCTTGATTTTTGATTCACACTCTCCCCCCAGAGAGCTTATTTATTTATCTCATCCTACCCTTTCTTATTGTTAGATTGATATCCCTTCTTTCTTTCATACAATTTAAAGTGGTACACATAATGCTCCTCACTCCTATTTTCCCTACAACATCCCTGTGACTTGGGGTTGGGCTGAGAGGTAGTGACTGACCCAAAGTCACCCAGCTGGCTGATGATGTCCAGAACGTCATTGAAAACCTGGATATTCCCCTGGGACTTGGGGTAGAATAGGTGTCAAATCCTTTGGGATTTGTCATTGATTATGGATGACTTTGTCTGTGTCATGAGCACTGATGGTGAGCAGGAGGGGGAAAACGCATGCATAGTAGAGAGAATTTGAGCTGCCATTCAAAGAGACACAGAACAGACCCGCCTTGACTTTTGGGGTTTATCTGTATGGGTTTTCTCACGCTTCTTCAGTTTGGTAGGATTTTCTGTCTCCTGTAGCAGTAATAAAACACTAGAGACTTATTCCTCGTCTCGGTGTGGTTCCTACTTGTCAGGACAGTCTGACTTCCTGTCACTTTTGCTTTTTTATTATCGTTCTTGCTTTTAAAGTTACAAGCTGCCTAGAATCTTGTGGAATTGGGTAGCCTCTAAATTGTAAAATTGAATTAAATTAAATTCTGCACTTAGAAAACTTTGCCCTCCTCTGATGCCTTCTCTGCTTGTTTGAATCCATACTTAACAAGAGCAGGACCCATACAGTATGTGTGAGGTCAGATAGGTGACTTTCAGAGATCCCCATAGCTTCTCTCTCTCCCTTCTTGGGAATTAGGGGACCTGTGTCACAAGGATACATTCTTCCTTCCTCTTTAAATTTGTGTTACTAAGTTTTAAAAATGTTCTAATTAACATTTCTTTTAAAATGTGATATTATATAAACTATATAAACTATAGTTTAAATATAAACTATATAACTAAATAACCATATTATGTTTGTATAAAATATTATATATATACACACACCTATTCTGTGATAAACTATATGGCAAAAAGAAAAGACACCCCCCCTACTAAATTACCTAAGGATGGGTGTGTGTGGGGGGGGGAGAAGTCTCTTCTTTCTGCAGGAGAAGGCCCTTTCCAATATGGTTAATTGTCAGATTATTGGTAATATGGCATTCATTTTAGGGCAAAGGTGGGCAGATTACATCCTTGTACTCATGGTCACCAAATATATTTCTAGTGATTGCCAGAGTGCTTGACTGCACTGCCAAATTTTGTTGATATTATTGCTGTAAAATCTCATTCACGTTGAGCTCAAATTCTCATGACTTTATAGATTCATCCCTACAGAAGCATACTAGCCATCCTTGGCTAATTTCTGACAAGTTTATCAGGCTGGCAGGTTGGATGACAAATCACCAGGAAATCCCATAGACACTAGACTGTTCAGCTGAAGGCACCTATGAGAAGAACAAAATAGTCAAGAAAACCAGCTACAGAGAGTCTTTAGTTTTACCTTTATTGTGTAAATTAGCAATATTATTTCCTGCCATTTTCAGGTGGCATATGTTTAAATCATTTTTTAAAAAATGAGAGAAAGAAAGAAAGAACCCAAAGGAAATCTTATGTAGCTTTACCTGCTGAGCATCATCATCATCATCACCATCCTACTATTTAGTCTCACATTCACTGCAACATTTGTCCCTGAAGAAAATATAAGATGCAGCTACCCAAAGCTCGCCCTCTCCCGCTTTGGTGCATGAGGAGAGTGTTGCCTGCTGTTATGTATCTGAATAAATTGAAATGGTTGAATGAGAAATCCTACTGATAGCTGGGTCCTTTCTTTTGGATCTGCTGAATCAATTGCATTTCTCATGTCCCCCAGGATTTTAATGCATAACGCCAGGAACTCTATGACAGCAAAGGGAGCTGTCTTACTTTATCTCCCAATATGCTGCTCAACCAGAAATCAGGTGAAATTGCTATGGCAACTAGGAGATGACATTGAGTCTTGTTGCCTTGGAAACAAGGACAAAAGTCCAAGAAAAGGCCCATCTGTAATTTTACATTTCCATATGCCTGTTTAAAGTACTTTATTTTATTTTTTACAAGAGAGAGAAGTGATACTTGCTTATTGTTTTAGAAAATGGCTCCATCTGTGTGAAGAAACTGTGACTGAAATTTAAGTAGAGCTTAGTACTCAACTTCTCCTTTTTGGTTTGTTCCCTTTTCAAAATGAATACAGTACTGCTTTTAGAATAGTTAGATAAGTGTGGGGTTGTATGTGGGTTTAGATTTCCATCTTATATTTGTACATACTAGGTAATTTGTTTAATAATTTGGTCTTACAGATTCTTTCCCTGGGCTATTTTATTGGGGTTCTGCCTGGCTCAGCATGTGACATAGCTATTATGTGTTATTTTGCAATTGGCTCCAAAGGGAATCTTGGTAGTAGTCACCTGGGGAAAGTAATTTAGCATAATGATAAAACAGAAGAGATACCAACATTAAAAACTGAGGCTAGAATCATTGCAGTCCACAACTCTTTAGAACAGAACACCTACATTAGAGGATTTATTGCACAGGTTAAATTGTGTATTTGTGATTATGTATGATAATAGAGCATTTTATGCAAGGTGAGGATTGCATATTTTGGATTAGGGCTGTACCCAATACCCCCATGCAACTTGGCTCTACTGCTTTGAGACTTGTATTACTTTCGGGTTCTACTCAGCCCACTCCCTCCCCCTTCCATTGTAGGCTGGTTCTTCCCCTGTTCCCTTTTTTCAGGTTCTGACTTTTTACAATACAGACTGAATCTACTGGTTTCTGGGAGCATGGAGTAAATGTCCTATTTATCTACTAAATGGTGCTGAGGGAGGGCTGTTCCTGCATTTGTAGTCCACACAAGAGCTTGATATGCCTAAGGAGCTTCTCATTGCAAAGAGAAGAGCTGAGAAGCTATATCCCAGTAGAGTCTGGTAAATGGAGAACTCACTTGGGATTCTGTAGGTGTGAGAAAAACCTAATTAATTAGATTTATAGACTTTCTTCCCTGAGAAACTTTGAATCCTTTTTAAAAATCTGGCTTGCTAAAGCCTGGTGATGTTCAAGTTTCAGGTTTCTAAACTCCTTTCCATTTATTAAGAGGGATTCACATGGATTAGCAGAAGCTAGCCTGGAAATGCTGATCTGGCTGAAATGAAAACTCTTCCCTCCACTGGTAATTGGTGAAGATACTCTTCTGTGCTGTCTTGCAGTCTCTCTAATGATGAGTTAAAGCTTCCATGTCAGCACAATGTTCTGAATAAGTATGAAAAAGTAATTTGAACTGGGACACCACTTGGTAGCCGTTGGATTCTGTTTTGTATTTTAAAGTGGGAATGGTGTTGCCATTTTCACAGGCTCCATGTTTATAGCTTTCATATATACTTTTTTCTTTCTTTTTTTAAGCAGAGGAAGGATCATCCATCCCAACAATATGAATTGAAGCCAGAGTTAGAGATTTAAAAGAACAAAACCAATGCAACTTTTAAAGGGCCAAGTCTTCCATTTCTGTTTCAGCTTTCAGAGGAATTAAAAGGAAATCTACAATACTTTTGGAAATGATTTGCTAACAGCCACTCACATATGGTGAGCCAGGAATATGTCTCGGTGACCAATAAAAGGAAACTGAATTGTATATTGGGAAACTGCTGACTTTACCTTTTTAGGTGGGGTAGGTAGCAGATGATATATTAAAAAGCACTGTGGATTATTAATGGCTGGATTTGTTTCCAGAACTTCTTTAGTTCTCCATTATCTTAGCTTCTCAAGAGTGAGGCTTGATCTCTCTCCTCTAAGTGTATACCCATGGGAAACACTATCTCCCTCATTTAACAGTTCCAGTTGTACGCACCCTTTTAACTGGAAAGGCTGCTTGATCCTTCTCATGTTACCAGATCTAAGGAAATTATACAATATAGGAAGAGCTTTGGTGTAAAAGAGTCTGAAAAGACTGTAAACATCTAATAATGTTATATCTCTTCTCTTCTAAAAACATTATTAAATATTGCTGAATTAGAACAGCTGAAGGCCTGTGTGATTGCTCGAAATGAACAAAACACATTTTACATTAATTATGTAAAATACAAATAGCAAGCAGTTGTTCTATACCTTATATTTTTTCCTGAACATACTGTACTTAAAACAAAACAAGATAAATTAAGTTCAGTCATAGCAGTTTGCTTTTGGAGGCTGTGTAAATTTTGACCTAAACAAACAAACATTCACCCTGGAAAATCCCATAATCAAATCTTTACTCTGTTTAGTACAACATTATGGCCTTTTCCTAATATTCATTTATTATTGGAACCTTTGATTTTCTCTAGCCAGCCCTAGAAAAAATAGCACAAGATAAAATTTTGCTGTAATAGGTCTAATTAATTCATGGTACCTAGCCATTCATTCAGACGCATGATAATCTGAAATATAAGGGCTGCATGCTATAAACTGTCTGCTGAGGTGTACCCCATAATCTGCACTTCCCACCAGTGCAGCAATTTAGCCTTAGGTTATACATTTTAGTTAAAAAGTTGGAGGCTGTTGTTGATTTGCTTTTAACTTGCATGCCTTTTATTCCCAGCTTTGTCAAGTATATACAAATGCTTTTGGGTAGAGTATTATATTTATATTTGGATAATAGTCCTGAGGTGCATGTCTGTCAATATGGTACCTGGCTTAATTATTTATCTAAAACAGATGGTGTCTTTTGTGCACAGCCAACCCAATTATAATTTTTTAGATTCCCATTGGGCCTAACAGTCTTTCTTTTCCTGATCTCCATCCATCTGGAGAAAAAATAACTTCTTACTGCAAAGAGAGATTGGGGAAAGAACATCTATTGAAGTAAAGAAGGATGGAGCTGCCAAATCTTAGCAGTTTTGATCTGGATGCACAATCCTTGATGGGTTGGGATAAAACAAGGGTTGTGCATGCATTCATGCAGGCATAAGAAATACATCCTTTGAGAAAATCAGCTTATTATCAGAACAGCTAGGGTAGATACTTTTCCATCATCAAAGAAGACAGAGATATATTAGGGACAAATAGGTTTTTGGATCTGAAGCCAAAAAGGTGCTTCAGAGTTGGTGTGAGCTGCACCTGTACTTCCTTAAAGAAGCTACATATTTTCTTGCTGAGGCTATGGCTATGAACCACCAACTGAAAGCCATACTTGCAGCAAAAGCCTTCTTGAAGAAGAAGCTGTTTAGAGAAGTAGTTCTGGTGGAAATCAAAGGGTAAGAAGAAGTTCTTGCCTGTAGCCCTGAACAAGAAGGAAAACAAATAGAAGAAAATTTGCATAGTCTTTTCATATTAAACACTGAAAGTCCAATGTCCTTTTGGGCAGGAAGTAAACAAGGAAGCACACACTCAGGTTACCAGCCTCAGCAAAAGAAGCAAGAACAAAGGTAAATAGCCCTCATAAGGTACTATTACCTTATGAGATGTTAATCTAGTCTAGCACATCTAGAAACACATCTGCAACAATAGATAGGTGCTGGAAAACAGTCTGCAGGGAGATGCTGTAGAATTCACTAAAATTTGTTCTAGAATTCATAAGAAAGTTGAAGTACTTGTTTCAACTATCCCTGTCTCCAGGAACAAAGAGAAACATTTCAGATGGAAGCAGGCAATAAAATACTTGCTGGATAAAGGCCTGAAGGGAATGGAGAATAAAGAGCTATCCTGAATGTTAAGCCTTGGAGTCAATTCATCAAGCACTGAATCTTAGGATGAAGACATTAAAGTCAATAGCAGAAATCCTGCTTGTTAACGTTCTGTGTTTGTCAGAGCCATTTGCCTAACATGAACCCTCCCATCAGAGGTTCCTCAGGTTTTCATACAGGTGTGATCAGTTTCACCTAAGTGCACCCTTGTTCAGTTAAGCATCAACATCCCAAGGTGAGTCAAGTCTTGTGGGCATTAAGAACATAGGGATCCGCATTTATTTAAGTGCCTGTAGTAAACAATGTCTACCTAACACTTCAGTGTCTCCAGTAATATGGCCTTGTGATGAACCTGGTAAGCTGGTACCATCCAAGGAGGATCTACATCTGGGTCAACAGCCACACAGAGATAACAATGCTATTGCTATCCCAGGAGTGCACTCCCAAGCCCTGAAATAGATTGTAGCATACAGAAGCTGACCCTTATGAAGCTGGCAAAATTGAGGGCATAGTTACAGCAATCCTGAAGTTGCTTCCATGGGCCCATTTCCCCTGCAAGCTACTACAGTGGCTTTCTGCCCCATTTCAGGATCAGATCATCAACAGTACCCACTTTGGTATAATGGTACCATGCAAGGAAATCCAATCCCTGCATTGGTGGCTGCATGGTTCCATTACGAGTTAGCATTGTTGATCAACAACTGGAGTAGAGGACAGTATGGCTGACCTGAAAGCACCCTCAGACTAGATGAGTAGATTCCATTGACTGGTATGAATGGACAAGGTTCTAATAGAAACCTAATGAAATAACTGAAGGGCACCCAGATCAAAGGGCTTTCAGAGGAAGAACATGTCCAATGATATGGGTGGAGAAACTCCTCCTATCAATTGAATAGACAAAGGGGATTGCTACCACTATGACAAGCTGCTTAAGGAACTACATCCAGAGATTTTTCATGAGATCTCAATAAGTCATGGAAGTGAACATCAGATAGCTGAAGTGCTTCTCCTGATTCCAAGATAACAGAACATATGGATAGCCAACTGGGATCTCGGCTGAAAGAATGGCTTTATGTGTTCTTATTCTTTACAACACTATCCAAGATGATGTGCAAGATAAGCTGCTTAAGGCATGTTGTTCGTTGTTTATTCGTTTAGTCGCTTCCGACTCTTCGTGACTTCATGGACCAGCCCACACCAGAGCTTCCTGTCGGTGGTCAACACCCCCAGCTCCCCCAGGGACGAGTCCGTCACCTCTAGAATATCATCTATCCACCTTGCCCTTGGTCGGCCCCTCTTCCTTTTGCCTTCCACTCTCCCTGGCAACAGCATCTTCTCCAGGGTGTCCTGTCTTCTCATTATGTGGCCAAAGTATTTCAGTTTTGCCTTTAATATCATTCCCTCAAGTGAGCAGTCTGGCTTAATTTCCTGGAGGATGGACTGGTTTGATCTTCTTGCAGTCCAAGGCACTCTCAGAATTTTCCTCCAACACCACAGTTCAAAAGCATCTATCTTCCTTCTCTCAGCCTTCCTTATGGTCCAGCTCTCGCAGCCATATGTTACTACGGGGAACACCATTGCTTTAACTATGTGGACCTTTGTTGTCAGTGTGAGGTCCCTGCTCTTGACTATTTTATCGAGATTTGTCATTGCTCTTCTCCCAAGGATTAAGCATCTTCTGATTTCCTGACTGCAGTCAGCATCTGCAGTAATCTTCGCACCTAGAAATACAAAGTCTTTCACTGCTTCTACATTTTCTCCCTCTATTTGCCAGTTATCAATCAAGCTGGTTGCCATAATCGTGGTTTTTTTGAGGTTTAGCTGCAAGCCAGCTTTTGCACTTTCTTCTTTCACCATCATAAGGCTCCTCAGTTCCTCTTCGCTTTTAGCCATCAAAGTGGTATCATCTGCATATCTGAGATTGTTAATGTTTCTTCCAGCGATTTTAACTCCAGCCTTGGATTCCTCAAGCCCAGCATGTCGCATGATGTGTTCTGCGTACAAGTTGAATAGGTAGGGTGAGAGTATACAGCCCTGCCGTACTCCTTTCCCAATCTTAAACCAGTCCGTTGTTCCGTGGTCTGTTCTTACTGTTGCTACTTGGTCGTTATACAGATTCTTCAGGAGGCAGACAAGATGATTTGGTATCCCCACACCACTAAGAACTTGCCGCAATTTGTTATGGTCCACACAGTCAACGGCTTTAGAATAGTCAATAAAACAGAAATAGATGTTTTTCTGAAACTCCCTGGCTTTTTCCATTATCCAGTGGATATTGGCAATTTGGTCCCTAGTTCCTCTGCCTTTTCTAAACCCAGCTTGTGTATCTGGCAATTCTCGCTCCATGAATTGCTGAAGTCTACCTTGCAGGATCTTGAGCATTACCTTATTGGCATGTGAAATGAGTGCCACTGTTCGATAATTTGAACATTCTTTAGTGTTTCCCTTTTTTGGTATAGGGATATAAATTGATTTTTCCAATCTGATGGCCATTCTTGTGTTTTCCAAATTTGCTGGCATATAGCATGCATTACCTTGACAGCATCATCTTGCAAGATTTTGAACAGTTCAGCTGGGATGCCGTCATCTCCTGCTGCCTTGTTATTAGCAATGCTTCTTAAGGCCCATTCAACCTCACTCTTCAGGATGTCTGGCTCTAGCTCACTGACCACACCGTCAGAGCTATCCCCAATATTGTTATCCTTCCTATACAGGTCTTCCGTATATTCTTGCCACCTTTTCTTGATCTCTTCTTCTTCTCTTAGGTCCTTTCCATCTTTGTTTTTGATCACACCCATTTTTGCCTGGAATTTACCTCCGATGTTTCTAATTTTCTGGAAGAGGTCTCTTGTCCTTCCTATTCTATTGTCTTCTTCCACTTCCGTGCATTGCTTGTTTAAAAATAATTCCTTATCTCTTCTGGCTAACCTCTGGAATTTTGCATTTAATTGGGCATATCTCCCCCTATCACTGTTGCCTTTTGCTTTCCTTCTTTCTTGGGCTACTTCTAGTGTCTCAGCAGACAGCCATTTTGCCTTCTCGGTTTTCTCTTTCTTTGGAATGTTTTTTGTTGCCGCCTCCTGAACAATGCTGCCAACTTCTGTCCAGAGTTCTTCCGGGACCGTATCTACTAAGTCCAGTCCCTTAAATCGATTCTTCACCTCCACTGCATATTCCTTAGGGATATTATTGAGCTCATATCTAGCTGATCTCTGGGTCTTCCCTAATCTCTTTAGTCTGATCCTAAATTGTGCAAGAAGAAGTTTGTGATCTGAACCACAGTCCGCTCCAGGTCTTGTTTTTACCGACTGTATAGATGTCCGCCACCTTTGGCTGCAAAGGATGTAGTCAATCTGATTTCGGTGGTGTCCATCTGGTGAAGTCCATGTATAAAGCCGCTCTTAGGTTGTTGGAAGAGAGTTTTTGTTATGCAGAATGAGTTGTCTTGGCAAAATTCTATCAGCCTATGTCCTGCTTCATTTTGTTCTCCCAGGCCATGCTTACCTGTAATTCCAGGTGTCATTTGACTGCCCACCTTAGCATTCCAGTCTCCCGTGATGAAAATAACATCTCTTTTAGGCGTGCTGTCCAGTAGGTGCTGCAGATCCTCATAGAACTGCTCTACTTCAGCTTCTTCAGCATCTGTGGTTGGGCGTATATTTGGATCACTGTGATGTTAGATGGCTTGCCCTGAATTCAAATTGAGATCATTCTATCGTTCTTTGGATTGTATCCAAGCGCTGCTTTAGCCACTTTACTATTAATTATGAAAGCTACTCCATTTCTTCTGTGGTCCTCTTGTCCACAGTAGTAGGTCTGGTGGCCATTTGATATGAAGTGGCCCATTCCAGTCCATTTCAGTTCACTGACGCCCAAAATGTCTATCTTCTATCTTGACATCTCACCAATAACCACATCCAATTTGCCCTGGCTCATAGATCTTACATTCCAGGTTCCAATGGCGTGTTGATCCTTAGAACATCGGATTCGCCGTTCACCACCAGCACCGTCGGCCGCTAGCCATCCTTTTGGCTTTGAGCTAGCTGCGTCATCACGTCTGGGGCTAGTTGAACTCATCCTCTGTTCCTCCCCAGTAGCAGTTTGACCATCTTCCGACCTGGGGGTCTCATCTTCCGATGGTATACCGACATATCTCTGGTTGTACTGATCCATTTAGTTTTCACAGCAAGAATACTGGGGTGGGTTGCCATTACCTTCCCCAGGGATCGCATTTAGTCTGATTAAGGCATAGCTAATTCTATTCTTCCCCGTTTGGCCCAGGAGGCCATGTTTGTTGCCCTAATGAAGTTGAGACAGGAACAGTGCAGCACCTTCTGAAATGTCTGGATATCTTGCCTCAAGGTCCAGTTCTATACAAATATGTACCTGGATACTGAATGGAGTATCCTTGAAAATGGATCTTCTGGGTTTGCCAGTAGAGACCACTTTGGGCCCTGAGCAAATAGATCCATCAGTTGACTTGATATAACTTAAAGGGTGGCACAAAAGACTTGTGGCATAGGAATTACTGGACTTCCTGCAGATGAGCTGGTGAGGCAGCAACAGTGAACATACTGCATAAACAGGCAGCTACTTTAGGCCCTGTTTCTTCTAGATACGCAAGGGGCACTGTTCTCAGAGTACTCCTTTGGGTACATTCCTTTTCTTACCCCCAGTGATTCACTGTTTTCCCTATGGGTCTTTTAGTACTCAGAGTTTTAGTAACCAACCTGATGATACCCATTAGATAGATTCCTATTGACATTCCTACCTGAAAGACAGCTTTCTTAGTAGTTCTAACCATGGCTTGAAAAATTAGTCAGAAGCATTTTCTATTAGGGAATCTCCAAAGTCTACCTCCAAGTTTCATCTGGCACAAGATCTTGTGCTTGCCAACTTTGACTAGATCCAACATGCTGCAGAGAATGCATGTGGCTCAAGCTAGATGTGTGCAGGACTCTGAGAATCTATCACAGGCATACATTAGAAGGGTGAAGAGCCAGTATTTTGTTTTTCTCCTACAAAAAGGAAATCAGGAGAGATGAGTTTCCCACTTTACAATTAATGGATGAGTTGTAGAATGCATTATCCTAGTGTACCTAACTGTCAGCTCCACCAGGTAGACCAGATCAGGAATCAACTCCACAGGAAGGCTAAGATTACTTCTATTGAGAGTGGCTAGAATAACCGAACCTTGCAAATCTGATTGTGCTGTACCTCCTCCCTTTCTTATACCCATAGGAATTAGGGAAGTGTCTACCTCAGCGGCTTCCGCATACTTTCTGTTTGTTTTGGTCTTAAGTTATGCTTTGATAATGGATCTTGCCTATCTCTGTCAAGGTCATCTTCCTTTCTTTCTACCCTAACCAGCAACATATTCCTTCCCTTCATGCATCACAGTACACTGTGTAAGGGAGAGAGGGAAGGCTACATCAGCAACATTTGTACAGTGGCTCCAGGTGGGCCCCTCTATTTTTATGGAAGATCATAAAATAGACAAATTGCCTCTCAAGAACTTTCTGCTCCTGATTGATTGCTCTGAGCTTGAGTTTCCTGTGCTTTGCTGGATTCTGCCCACTATCTAAGAGATGGATGGATAAACTCTTTATATCATAATCCCTGGGAGTTATATCTCACTTTACTGCATAAAAATTTGGCTAGAAGTTGTACTAATTTTCTCAGTAATTGACAAAGAACCAAAAATAGCTCAACTGTTATTCTTAGCTGATAATTTATTCCTTTTTTTATTCCAACTCCAATAGCTGTTGAGGTTGGAGCGTAGAGGAGTCTTAATTTAACAGTGAAGGAGATATCAGCAAGTTGCTTTTTGCCCCTAGGAGCAGCTGTGCAGAAAAGTAGTCCAGATACAGATTTTGTGTTATTGATCTAAGACCATTTAGTTCAATTTGTGAAGGCATTGTAAAAGTTAAATTGGTAGTAATCAGCATATGGAAGATGACAATCCACCATGTATGAATCATAAAATCAGGAAAGCTTTTTCCTTCTTCTCTGTCACTTACATTGTAGTAGCAGATACAGGAATTTTATGCTCTCATTATTAAAGTAGGATATGATATCTCTTCTCCTTCCCTTAAAGTATATTCAACTGAAATAATTTTTTAAGTTTGATCTATTATTATAACATTTGGCAAATCTCCTTTCAACAGCTCTGCTACAAATAATAATGGATAACATATTCAACAGGTGAGGTAGGCATTGCTGCTTTTGTAGGTGTGCATTTAAGCATTCCAGTGTCCTTCAAGATTGATTGATTGATTATGTGCCATCAAGTCATTCTTGACTCCTAGTGACTATGTAGCTTCTTAAAGATATAGCTTGGGAATTACAGATCCTTCAAGATACAGCTTCTGAATTACAGAGCTTACGATCTATAGTCAGCTTCAAAAATCAGGATTCTGTAAACCAAGCTTCCCTAATTTAGTGACTTTCAGATATGTTGGATCAGAACTCCTATAACTCCCAATCAGGCAGATTATTTGGGAATTGTGGAAGTTGTAGTCCAACACATTTGAGAGGATACAAAGTAAGAGAAGTCTGCTATAGGTAGAAGAAGTTTACAAATGAAATCCTATCCAAATCCTGGTTATCAGGCTCTTTCAGAGGAGGAAAGGATTGGGGAAATATGAGATAGGCTGTAACTGAGTTAGCATCTGGAGCCACGCTATATAAATAGCACTGAGCCCATCGCATTTATTTCCTGAGCCATTGAACATCCTCTGGATAAAAGTCACTCTAACAGAGCTAAAACTAAGAGCTTCACTTTGTTGTAGGGATTTGGTGCAGTTGTCCTAGTTTTATAACAGTGTCTCTTCAGCTCTGTTTAAAGGACTACCCATATTAGAATTATTTATTTCTAGTGCCAATATTGGATGGATAGATGATATTCTAGAGGTGACAGACACATCCCTGGGGGTGTCATGTTCACTGTTTCAGTGTGCACTGCACATCGTAACGTTTCACATGCCATGGCGCTGACGCGCATTTCTGTTTGGGAGGGAGCTGCTGTGAAACCTTGTGCCAAGCCTTGTATCTATGTTCATTTCAATGGAATGTGTTTGGGTTATGTGCTCTGCTCAAGGACTTTTCCTGCAGACCATCAGAAGCCATTAGGAGCACCTGGGATTGTGAGCTTGGGAAGATTCTACAGGGGGAGGGATCTCATTTTCACCAAGGGTTTTTAGTTTGCATTTGGCGCGCTTTTAGCATTCTCAGCTTTCTTTGTGATCCTGCATACTATTCTTTAATAAATCAGATATCTTTGTATTCCTGCTCATGAGTCTGAGTGTGTTTTAGAATAGGCAATCATTACAGGGGGAGCTGGGGGTGGCGACGACCGACAGGAAGCTCTGGCGTGGGCTGGTCCATGAAGTCACAAAGAGTCGGAAGCGAATGAACGAATAAACAACAAACTGCCAATATTAGAAGTCGCTTCCATCTCTAAAAAGACTACGTAACCAGGAATCTGGTTCTACCAGATCTAGGCCAGAAGAATATGGATGACCTCCAACACTTTCCTGCCATCTAGTGATCATCTAGATTTTTGCTTTCCTGATCTAGGAGCCCTACTGGAATCTCTCATGTCCCTTGCAAAGACTTTATTGTATGAATACAAGGTATTTCCATAACTGATACTGAGAGTTGAATGTCTTCTCAGTTTGAAACTGTGTGCAAAATGTACTTACCACTATGGCTACTATAATTGGATCGCAAAGAGATATAGAAAGGTATCTCTCTGCCATCTAATGGTCATCCAGAGTTTTGCAGCTCAAATATAATATGCTACTGCCACAGATTTGCTTAAGTAACGTTTTAAGTTCCCAATCAAAGCAAATATTTATAGCTCGGGGTTGAACTGTGGAGTCCTTGGTGCTCTCTGAGCCTTGTTGTTTTCATGCAGACATTTCATTGCCAGGCAACATCTTCAGTGCAAACAGGGAGAGGGCCTTGCTCTCTGTTTATATATAGTGGCTTGCCCTGCTTGTGTTGGTGGGGGTGTTGTTCTCTCCTTGGGAGTTCTTTGATTGGGCTGTTGTTTGCTGCTTGGTTGATTGACTGAGTTAATAGCTCCTTGATTAGGGTGTATTGTGCTGTTTGATTGTTCATCTGGTGTTAATCCTAGTGTTGATTTTTGCATGTCTGGGTGTTGATTGCTGGCAGGAGGTGTACTGGTCTTTTGGCTTTATGGTATATAAATGTTATTTACCTCTATGTGCCTGTTGATGGCTGCTTTGTCTGAGTGCCAGGCTTCTAGGAATTCTCTGGCGTTTTTGGATTTGGCTTGGTTTAGGATGCTCACAGTTTCCCAATGGAAACTATGGTTGAGTCTGTCCATGTGTTAAATAGGAGTTCTCATTGTGTCTTCTGTCAGTTGGTGTTCGTGGATGCGCTCTGCTGGTCTTCTGCCTGTCTGTCCTACATAGTGGCTGTTATGGTCTTTGCACTGTATGTTGTAAATAACTCCTGTTTTTTCTTCTTGGGCTATTGGATCTTTTGGGTTATTTAATACGTTTTGAAGAGTTTAGTTGGTTTATGTGCTACGGTGATGCCATGCAGTTGTAACAGTCTGTTGGTAGTTTCTGAGATGTTTCTGATGTATGGCAGTGTTATCCTTTTCATAGCTTCTGTTGGTTGGGTTGTAGTGGGTTGGGTGGTGAGGCATTTTTTGATGAAGTTGAGAGGGTATCCATTTTGCTGGAAGATGCTGTCCAGATGATCTGTTTCCTTTTTCTGGTGTTCTGGGTTGCTGCAGTGTGTAAGTGCTTTTTCACTTGCCCTCACTTTCTAAAATCCACTTTTTGGCACCTCACATAATGTTTTGTTCTGTACTGTTCTACATTTTAAGTGTTTAACAATTTTGTATTGTTGTTAACTACTGAGTGCTTATGGGCAGATAGTTTAGATATAATTCAAAACAATACCAATAAGTCTCTGTTTGCCATGGACAGGATTGTACTAGTACATTTCAAAAGTATACGCTACAAACAAATGTAAGGCGCAAAAGCATGTAAAAATAAAAACCCAGAGAGCAGTCAACTATAGCAAAAACGTAACAGTAGAAAAATAAGTAATTTCAGGCCATTAAAAAAGAAGAGGTCAGCAAGGAAGTCCTAACAATAGGGATGGAAAAGAATGTGTTTGGGATTAATTTTAGATACCAGTAGATGCTCCTGAAATTTATATGCAAATCAGGACACATGTTCATGCTAAATGCTGAAATGTGAGCTTTTCAGAATTTGACAATGCAGTTTGCAATTCCCAAAATATATGCAAAAAAATCTGTATATTGAGGACATACAGACAAAATGGCAAATATTAGGGTAGTAAAGCCCTTTATATTAAGGGGAAAACATAAAAGCATTTTATATTAGGGAAAAGTTTTCATATGAATTTAATTTTTTTTTTCTTGTCCAGTTTGCTAACTGATGAAAAAACAAGGGAGAAAAGTAACTTAGCGAAACCGGATTGGTCAATTCAGCCATCTGGGCTGAACACAGACAGTGTCACAACAGAGAAAGCCCTGTACAGGCCATTGAATAAAACTGACACAAATACCTTTAATAAGCACAAAGAAGTATCATGCGCCATTCTGGCCTATTGATGCCACTTGGTAATACAACTGGTCTCTATGGAGTTCTCTCCTTAGAAGTGAGCCTGGTGATAGAAGAGAAGCCGAATCCCTCTCTCTCTTCCCTCCCTTTGCTGCCAACTGGTCCCAGCTTATCTTCTATACTGATTAGGGGGTACCTTCTCTGCTCAAGTTTCACACATCTTTTTCCCCTGTTCAGTGGCATCTCTCAGAAACTTTCATGATCTCTGTTTAGTACATGCACTGCTGCTATCTCCATAGCAGCACAGGGTGTTCAAGAGATATGGGCATCAGCTGGCCATATTGTTGTAATCATGGGAAGCACCTAAGGGCTTCATAAGGCAAAGGATTGTTTTCTAAGGGGTGAAAATGTGTGAGACTTGATGAAATTAATTCATTTGTTTGGTAGGACGTCAAGCAAAGAGAAATGGAATTTTAGAGACCTTGTGTAAGATGTTAATACCAAACATATTTGCTCTTAGAGGGATTTCATTTTTATACTGCAAAGAGTAAATGCCTTCAGATTTGTACTGTGTAGCCTAAAGCTACCCAATTACTAGAAAATAAATATTTTTATATTTTTCTTCTAAAGCAGGAGACTTGATACGCTGCTTCAAATATGTACACACAGTCAGATACCACATGATGAGTTCAAACGTCAGATTGGTTTTGCTCCAGGGAATTCTGTAACCTTGTGGTATCGGGGAAGTTAAGAGTTGTACATACATCCCAAGGCACACTAATGCTTCTTAGTAAAGAGGCCTTCCTGTCACAAGTCTTTACCACACATAGTTAAATGAAATCAGAACATTTTCAAGTTGTCTTCACCTTTTTCAGATCTGTGATGACATTCATTATGTTATTATCATCCTCATGCCTGTAATTTATCCATCTAATGTTACTGGGGAATGCCAATTAGTCAGAATTTCCTTTTGCTGCATCCAGGCCATTCAACAGCCCAGTGTCCTTTGTACCCACCTGCCTATTTCACCGCCCCTTGCATGTGAATAGCAAACATTATTTTCACCCCTCCTCAAAGCGGGAGAGTGTGTGGTAAGAAGGCTCTCCCATGAAACAAATTGCCCTCTTGCGCTACAAAAGTGTGAGTGAGGTTCCTGGTGTTAGACTAGTGCTATTAATTTTCAGATCTCAATGGTGGAGGGTTGGGGGGGATTCTCTTTGTTAGGGAAAGTGATAAAGGGAAAAAATAATGTACTGTTAGATACATTAGATATGAAAGGCTTCTATGCTGTAAAACCATTCAGTGGATGGTGCACTGTGTCTATAAACTAAGTAAGTCTCTAAGAGAACTATGGGGTTTATTGCGTGAATTATTTTGTATCTAATAGAGATTTGGCTATGATGGGCACCGTTCTGCATAATTCTATTGTTCTTCAGTAGGCTCAGTCTCTAGAAGCAGGAGGAAAGAGAAAGGGAATAGTAAAATGGGTTGGATCACTTTACGCTGCCTGTGGAAAGTATCATTTTAAACCAAAGGTGGGTTTAAACATTAAACAAAGCCATAATGTGGCTTGTTCAGCTTCATTTATTTATCTGATTTATTTGTTTGAGTTATATGCCACTTTTCTTTTCAAAAGGTTTGGCTTAACATGTTCTGTGAACCGAGCCAATACGGTTTGTAGATCATAGTTTATAGATCAGCGCAACATGTCAGTCTGGTCATAAAGTACGCCCCTGGAAATAGGAAATTAAGATCTGAGGAACAAAGATTCCTTCCCTATGTTTTGCTGTGCTGATTTTCTTTTGCCAGATAGCTGAAAAAAAATGCAGAGGTCACTTACATCTAAAAATCAGAAATTACACAGCTTGATGTGATGATCTCCATTTATTGAATTAGAGAAGGACTTTCCCGTAATAACTGAGTCTTCAAATGTTGGATACCTATCAAATTGCACAGCTTAGCAAATGGTCCACAGAGCCTCTTAGCCTTACTCTTTTTCTTTCTTTTGCTATTGTTTCCAGGGTGCTATTGTTTTCAGCATTACCACTAGGACCCAATGGGAAAATCTTGCCCAACCTGCAACCCAGAAATATTTCTCACAATTCTTAGAATACAAGCCCTCTTAACAATAAAACAATCAGGGTGAAAACTGAGAAAGCTACTTCCCTCTTCGAAGTTTCAAGTTAATTAAGACCTCTGAGGTCTCTCGGATGAAAAGAAAAAAAGTTCATGGATCAGACCAACAATAATAGACCTTTCAGTCTTTCTCATTAGTTTAGGAGGAAGGAGATGCAACTCATGCTTTTCGTGAGCAGTGATGAATAAATAATGTCAACAGGAAATGCTAGTAATTTATTGGCACCACAACCAGGAAATCATAGGGCCTTGGAATAGATTGGAAAATAAACAAGTTAAAAAATCGTGAAAGAAGACATAGCAAACCACTGCCATATTATTGCCAAGAGGGCAGCATGGACCTATCCATATGGTCACCCAGAGTCAACTCGAAGTACATTTTATTTTTCTGACTGGTACTATAAAATCTGGTCATCATTTCACATGCAGGTACCTGATTTGGAAAGTTCAAGACAGTTGAGGTATAAGGTATGTTGGACTGCATTGTTACAGTACAGTATCTATTGGTTGTCCTTAGATGGCTCAGGGTGACCTTGATGAGGCCCATCAAATATTAGTGATACATGATTGCTTTTAAGAAGTATCTGTTTTGGCTCTATACAACACATAATGTACTATCTCGGGGTCCTCCTGGACTCATGGCTCCTGCTGAAGGAGCAGGTGGCAGCCATGGCTAGGAGGGCTTTGCACAGCTTCATGTGGTATGTCAGTTCTGCCCATTCCTGGAGCAGGAGGCCCTGCTCTTGGTCATTCATGCCCTAGTTACCTCCCAAATGACTACTGTAATACACTCTATATGGAGCTGCCCTTGAAGAGCACTCAGAAGCTTCAGCTGGTGCACAAAGCAGTGGTGCATGTAGTTAATGGTACTTGTTCTTTGGCACATGTGATACCACTGCTCCATGAGCTGCACTGGCTACCAGTATGCTCTAGGTAAAATTCAAGCTGCCGATAGTCACCTGTAAAGCCCTTCATAGCTTGGGGCTGGGTTACTTATCATCTCTCCCCAGTTGTTTCTGTCTGTCCCATGTGGTCCAGCAGGACAGCCATGCTCCAGGTCCTGTCTGTTAGGGAGTGTCAGCTGGTGCAGCCCAGGAGGAAAGCCTTTGCTGCCATGGTGTCCACCAATATCGTCCCTCCAGAGATCAGATTGGCCCTGATCCTGCTGGCCTTTTATAAGGCCTTGAAGACTTGGTTCTGTGCTCAAGCCTGGGGCCCTGGGTGTGTGACAGAGCCCGTTTCTTGGTTGTGTTGATTGATGTCTTTGTAATTTTTCTCAGCTGCTGTGTGCTTTATGTTTTTGTATATGTTTTTATTATTTTTAATACTGTTAGCCACCCAGAGTCATGTATTTGAGATGGGCAGCTATATTTCTAATAAGTAAATAAATAAAATGATTTTTTAATATATATATCAGTGCCCATAACTATTGTGATACTTGCTTTACTTACTCAGTAACCAGGATTTGTGCTTATCCATCATTTTTAATATTAAGATTGCTACCATATTCAGCATTCTAAAACTGATCTAGTGACCTCAATCCTTTATACTAAGGGGAACTAGAACTAGCACTCACTGCATCATCCTTTTACCACAAGAATCTGGCACAAGTTAGAGTTTGGTGTAGTACTAAACTGTAATGTGTTTGAGGTCTAGTGTTATATATAAACCTGGCTATTACAGTTTAATACTTGGAGAAATGTGTGAATCCAACAGATACTGCAGTACTAAACTTAGATTGAAGAATCTTTTCCTTAGGCTTTTCTTGCCATATGCATTTGCATGTTGACAAGTATATAGCAAAGTGTGTTCTGAATTTGGCATTTGTATTAAAATGAATAAAATTATAGGAAAGGAGAAAGAAGAACAAATGGGCTGGTACCTGAGTGAAGCCTGCAGATGTGCTGATTGCAGGGACACATGTGAATATGGCACATTTACAAATACTATATGTCTATATGTGGTGGTGTAGAGGAGGGGGTACAGCTTTGATAGGAAATAAGCATCATAATTTATCAGATGAATATTCTCCAAGGAATTTTTTCCTGAAGACAGAAACATGGAATGAAAGAAACATGTATATGCTTCACTTGGGTGCTGACAGCTATTGTCTGGGTCTGGAAAAGTGAGCTCTCAGGAAGAAAAACTATGTAAATGAGAGAAGGTATAACAGAATAAATAGCCTCAGGCAGCTGTCAGAATGGATATTTTGGAGATAGGAAAATCTCTAGACAAATGAAAATTTAGAATGAGCCAAAAATAAACATAGGTATAAAACTGAATCTCCTAAAGGAAATAGCCATTATGACTTTTGGAATGCACAGAATCAGTGATAGTTAAGGAACAAGGAGGAAGAGAGCTGTATTAATCTCTGGTGGCTCAAAATCCACCTTTTCCAACTAACAAATTTTATTAAAAGGCATAAGCTTTTGGGCTTCCAGTGTGAGTCATGGCTGACTGAAGATGTCTCCACGAACAAGCAGAGATGATGACCGCTGTGAAGAACAAAAGACCGGTGAGTAGACCAGTCCTTTGAATCTCTCTGGAGAAGGAGAGATCGGGAGATTGCCCACGAGTTCTCTGAATGGCAGCTCCTCATGAGGAGACTGTAAAAATAGCAGTTTCCCACAGGTTTGAGCACCAGGAACTGAGGGAGATGACATCTTTGCTCTTAGCAGTGGCAGAGCCTTTCATAAGGGCACTAAGCCAGTCAAACTCACTTTCTAATCACATTTGGAAATGTTCAATTTAACTACTTTATAGATATTAGAGACCTTCAAAACGGCAAGCTTGAGTTGACGCCTGGTGAGCTTTACCTTCTTTGGATTTAAGAAATTTTAAACAGAAACTTAAGAATTTAAAATAATATACAGTTGGCAAAAAGAAAAAAAAGGATTTTCATTTAAGAAAGTTTTAAACTGATTGGGAGACCAGAGAGATTTGGAATATTGGTTATTTTTGCTGTAAGGTTTGAAAAACAAATATATAATTAAATAATATACTCATGGGAAATGACTGAAATGTAACTAAACCCATATTAGGAACTGAGGCTTGATGAAGGTTGCAAATGGACACCAGATGGAATTAAAGGACTGGGAAGAAATGGCTAAGCTGGCCATAACTTTTTCTTATCTTAAAGAGTTTTTTGAAACATGGACTGAAATATTTATAACTAATCTCTCAGAAAGGATACAGATTTCAATGGATAAACTTTGAGAAGATGATGAGAAAAACTTTTAAAAACTTTTACCTTTAAAAACTAAAAAAAAAAAACTATTATAGAGTTTGAAGGCATGGAAGACAACAAAATTGAGATTATTAAATTAACATTAAATCCTATGGTGCCATAGGAATGATTTAAAGGTCAAGATTGTGCAGAGCAAAAAGAAGGAATATAAAGTTGGACTATTTGACCACGGACAAACTATTTGTTTGATATTTCTGGTAACTCCTAATGACTTTTTGCTGAACTAGGATTGAAAAGATTATGATTTCTGGATTGCATATAGATAAAAGTAAGGCTACGGAGAGTAGAGCTTTTTTATTTGTAAGTTTAAAAGAGGGTGAAAAGTTAGTATATTAGCTTATGCTCAGTGTGATGAAGGTTGGAAGCCTCTTCTATATTATTATCTTTGTTGTCTTTTTCTTTTCTACCTTTTTCTTTTCTTTTTTTTCTGCACCTTCTGAACTTCCTTTTTTCTTCTAGTTTAGTTTGTATTAGTTTTTACTATGTTTATTAAAACGTCATTAAAAGTATTAACAAAAGGCATAAGCTTTTGTGAATTGCATCACATTTCATCAGACACAGAGTGCTAGACTGATACAGGATTTAAATTGAGCTGAGGCAGGTTGGTTACGTAGATGCAGATTACATGTTAGACAGATTACAAGTACTTTATCTTAAAAAAAATTATATTAAGAGTTTCCATATAATTCAAGACAAATCAAAAGAAAGAGAGAGAAAAAACAAAAACAAAACTCTGCAAGAAAAGAAAAAACTGAAGTTAAGAAATATATAAATGACTTCTGACCTTCTTTTCAACAGATAATTACAATCTTATTGTCCTTCCCCCCACTTAAATATTTTGCAAATCCCCTCACCCCCTCATTTAATCTGCGTCTTTCTTAATCTTCAAATCCATAAATCAATTCATTTTCTTCTTTCAGCAAAAAGTCCGTATAAGTTTTCCAGTCTTTCAATACGAGTACCTTATCAATAAACAACTGTAATGTGTTAAAACCCATTGTGATTGTTATGACTGTCTGAGATTGCCTGAAACCTTTTGATGTATGTAAATTCAGAAATTTCTTGCTCAATGGTGCTGTTGAAGTCCTGTTTTTCTAAAACACTCATTCTGAGGTCTGCCATAAAATGTCCTAGGAGATTAAAATGGTCTAATAGCACTTTGGCCTTGTTTCGGGTACTGATGTCAAACTTGTGTCTATTCTTTTGCACAAAATTTGTTCTGTTTGTCTCAGAATCCATAGAAAGCAAAGCAGTCCAATCATGCAAGAGTTCAAGCATGGGCACAGGGGTGAACCAAACCTACCTTCTTCTCTCATGAACACAAGAGGGGCATAATGGTATATTTGTAACTTACGTCTTGATTTGTGCAGTGTTGGCTTTTAGGAGATGCATTGTTAGCAGTGATACAGCCAGGCAATTTAGCTAAAAGCAGCCTACTTTGACTTTGACCAAATTAGAGACTTCCTGTTTTGACCTAGGCTCCAGACTGAGGGAAAATCCATGCCCTCCATTGATCGGTGTGGGTGAAAAAAGACAAGCAATGGTAACTTTTTTGTGTGTATTTCGACTGAACCGGTTGAAAGATTGGTTGGAGAAAAGGATTCTGTGAGATGGCATCTGCTCTTTCTCTTGGGATAAACTCTACAAAATTTCAGACAGATTTATTTAAGGGTTTCTTTCCCTCTACAAAATAGGCTCTCTTTCCCAGGGACCTTGTTTGAGCAGAGCCCTGTAATTGGAAGGCTCTGAGGAACCCTGTGATGAAAATGCATCAGTTACTTGGCATGTATTCCTCCTCCTCCTCCTCCTCCTCCTCCTCCTCACCATCATGATGCTTTACAGATAATTGGAATATAAAGATCTGGCTTTTTGCCAATTCAAGACCTCCTTTCAGAAGTGCTCAGGAATACTGAATAATTCATGAATCTTGAATTCAGGTTGGACTGCTTGATAGAGGTCCTGCTTAACTTGTATATTAAGTCTGAAGCTGTTCTTTTCAAGTTGTTATTCCAGATTCTGCCAAATCTTTAATTTTTAGCCAAGAATTCTCCCTCATGTATTAAATTTCAACATGTGAGGATATTTTTTTTTATATGGAAATACTGATATATGTCTTAATACATATGTGAGTTTCCCTCAGTATCAGAATAGGCTTGAATGCGAAATCAAGCATAGCCTTAAAAAAATGTTCTATGGGATCAACTTTTGTCTCCTTGGCTTTACCTTTATAAACATTGCTTGGCATGTGACAAAGTTCCTAGTAATAGGAAAAGACATGCCACTTTTATCAATCATTCACTCCTGTAGTTCCTTGAGCATTGGGAACAGATCCAAATATTCTTGAATAATGAATTCCAGAAGATATTCCCCGATCATGGATTGCTGCCTACAGAGCAGACAAATTAGAAGACTCTCCCATGCTATATTTTGCTAGACTAGTTCCAAACTATTTTCCTATATCCTAGGCCTGTTACTGCCATCTTGTGGTTATATGTAGGATATACTGGTTTGGTTGGAAACAGACAATGCAGAAAAGGGTTGAAAAAGGAGACTGGAATTGGCAGTTTGTGTATAAAGTGCACATTCAGCTCTATCACATCCCTTATTAATTGCTTTACCATCTACCCATTTGTCAAAGAAAGAATGACTGTGAGGGGCCTCTTAACTCCTTTCTCTACAAATGCTTTCCCTGTGAGTCCCTGCAGTGGAAACATATTATACCATTTTTGTATTGTATTGTCACCCTTTTAATGTAAGAAGGGGGTGTAAGCCATTCAGAGTGCTGCTGAATTAGTGTGGGATATAAGCTGCAGTAAGTAAGCAAATAAATAACAACTGCAAATGTTCCTCAATTTTAGTGACATTTGTTGTTTATTCGTTTAGTCGCTTCCGACTCTTCATGACTTCATGGACCAGCCCACGCCAGAGCTTCCTGTCGGTCGTCAACACCCCCAGCTCCCCCAGGGACGAGTCCGTCACCTCTAGAATATCATCCATCCATCTTGCCCTTGGTCGGCCCCTCTTCCTTTTGCCTTCCACTCTCCCTAGCATCAGCATCTTCTCCAGGGTGTCCTGTCTTCTCATTATGTGGCCAAAGTATTTCAGTTTTGCCTTTAATATCATTCCCTCAAGTGAGCAGTCTGGCTTTATTTCCTGGAGGATGGACTGGTTTGATCTTCTTGCAGTCCAAGGCACTCTCAGAATTTTCCTCCAACACCACAGTTCAAAAGCATCGATCTTCCTTCTCTCAGCCTTCCTTATGGTCCAGCTCTCGCAGCCATATGTTACTACGGGGAACACCATTGCTTTAACTATGCGGGCCTTTGTTGTCAGTGTGATGTCTCTGCTCTTAACTATTTTATCGAGATTTGTCATTGCTCTTCTCCCAAGGATTAAGCGTCTTCTGATTTCCTGACTGCAGTCAGCATCTGCAGTAATCTTTGCACCTAGGAATACAAACTCTTTCACTGCTTCTACATTTTCTCCCTCTATTTGCCAGTTATCAATCAAGCTGGTTGCCATAATCTTGGTTTTTTTGAGGTTTAGCTGCAAACCAGCTTTTGCACTTTCTTCTTTCACCTTCATCATAAGGCTCCTCAGTTCCTCTTCACTTTCAGCCATCAAAGTGGTATCATCTGCATATCTGAGATTGTTAATGTTTCTTCCAGAGATTTTAACTCCAGCCTTGGATTCCTCAAGGCCAGCTTGTCGCATGATGTGATCTGCATACAAGTTGAATAGGTAGGGTGAGAGTATACAGCCCTGCCGTACTCCTTTCCCAATCTTAAACCAGTCCGTTGTTCCGTGGTCTGTTCTTACTGTTGCTACTTGGTCGTTATACAGATTCTTCAGGAGGCAGACAAGATGACTTGGTATCCCCATACCACTAAGAACTTGCCACAATTTGTTATGGTCCACACAGTCAAAGGCTTTAGAATAGTCAATCAAACAGAAATAGATGTTTTTCTGAAACTCCCTGGCTTTTTCCATAATCCAGCGGATATTGGCAATTTGGTCTCTAGTTCCTCTGCCTTTTCTAAACCCAGCTTGTACATCTGGCAATTCTCACTCCATGAACTGCTGAAGTCTACCTTGCAGGATCTTGAGCATTACCTTATTGGCATGTGAAATGAGTGCCACTGTTCGATAGTTTGAACATTCTTTAGTGTTTCCCTTTTTTGGTATGGGGATAAAAGTTGATTTTTTCCAATCTGATGGCCATTCTTGTGTTTTCCAAATTTGCTGGCATATAGCATGCATTACCTTGACAGCATCATCTTGCAAGATTTTGAACAGTTCAGCTGGGATGCCATCTTCTCCTGCTGCCTTGTTATTAGCAATGCTTCTTAAGGCCCACTCAACCTCACTCTTCAGGATGTCTGGCTCTAGCTCACTGACCACACCGTCAAAGTTATCCCCGATATTGTTATCCTTCCTATACAGGTCTTCCGTATATTCTTGCCACCTTTTCTTGATCTCTTCTTCTTCTCTTAGGTCCTTGCCATCTTTGTTTTTGATCATACCCATTTTTGCCTGGAATTTACCTCCAATGTTTCTAATTTTCTGGAAGAGGTCTCTTGTCCTTCCTATTCTATTGTCTTCTTCCACTTCCGCACATTGCTTGTTTAAAAATAATTCCTTATCTCTTCTGGCTAACCTCTGGAATTTTGCATTTAATTGGGCATATCTCCCCCTATCACTGTTGCCTTTTGCTTTCCTTCTTTCTTGGGCTACTTCTAATGTCTCAGCAGACAGCCATTTTGCCTTCTTGGTTTTCACCTTCTTTGGGATGTATTTTGTTGCCGCCTCCTGAACAATGCTGCGAACATCTGTCCATAGTTCTTCCGGGACCCTATCTACTAAGTCCAGTCCCTTAAATCGATTCTTCACCTCCACTGCATATTCCTTAGGAATATTAGTGAGATCATATCTAGCTGATCTGTGGATCTTCCCTAATCTCTTTAGTCTGATCCTAAATTGTGCAAGAAGAAGTTCGTGATCTGAACTACAGTCAGCTCCAGGCCTTGTTTTTACCGACTGTACAGATGTCCGCCACCTTTGGCTGCAAAGGATGTAATCAATCTGATTTCAGTGTTGTCCATCTGGTGAAGTCCATGTATAAAGCCGTCTCTTAGGTTGTTGGAAGAGAGTGTTTGTTATGCAGAGTGAATTGTCTTGGCAAAATTCTATCAGCCTATGTCCTGCTTCATTTTGTTCTCCCAGGCCATACTTACCTGTAATTCGAGGTGTCATTTGACTGCCCACCTTAGCATTCCAGTCTCCTGTGATGAAAATAACATCTCTTTTAGGCGTGTTGTCCAGTAGGTGCTGCAGATCCTCATAGAACTGCTCTACTTCAGCTTCTTCAGCATTTGTGGTTGGGGCGTATATTTGGATCACTGTGATGTTAGATGGCTTGCCCTGAATTCAAATTGAGATCATTCTGTCGTTTTTTGGGTTGTATCCAAGCACTGCTTTAGCCACTTTACGATTAATTATGAAGGCTCCTCCATTTCTTCTGTGGTCCTCTTGTCCACAGTAGTAGATCTGGTGGTCATTTGATGTGAAGTGGCCCATTCCAGTCCATTTCAGTTCACTGACGCCCAGAATGTCTATCTTTAATCTTGACATCTCACCAATAACCACATCCAATTTGCCCTGGCTCATAGATCTTACATTCCAGGTTCCAATGGTGTGTTGATCCTTAGAACATCGGATCGCCGTTCACCACCAGCACCGTCGGCCGCTAGCCGTCCTTTCGGCTTTGAGCTAGCTGCGTCATCACGTCTGGGGCTAGTTGAGCTCATCCTCTGTTCCTCCCCAGTAGCATTTTGACCATCTTCTGACCTGGGGGTTTCATCTTCCGATGGTATACCAACATATCTCTGGTTGTACTGATCCATTTAGTTTTCACGGCAAGAATACTGGGGTGGGTTGCCATTACCTTCCCCAGGGATCGCATTTAGTCTGAGCTGTCTGTCATGACCTTCCTGTCTTGGGTGGCCCTTCACGGTTTAGCTCATGGCATCATTGAGGTGCTCAAGCTCCAACACCATGAGAAGGTAACGATCCTTTGCTGAAGAACACCAGCTTAGCAAGTGACAAATATTATAAGAATTGTTTATCTCTGCTATATTACATACATATCATGCTAGCTGCTGCTTCTCCATCTATTATTTTGTTCTCATACACAGTCTTTCAACCTATCTATAGCAATTCTATATCTCTCCCAGTAAGTATTATCTTAGATGATTTTAAATGAATATTCACTTCCAATCTCATTAGAAGCTCTCACAGAAGTCTCTAGTTAGAGTTGGAGTGTGGACTAACTCAACTCAAGGGAAAATATTGCAGTGTTATAAATTCAGATCTCATTTATCCTTAAAATTAGATGGACCAGTCCAACCTGTGGTAAATGGAGTCCTCTTGATGGGGATGGAAGCTAATCACAGAATGCTCTGCCATGTCACTTTTTTGTACAATTATAATTTATAAAAATCTATAAATGTAAATAATATCAGTTTTAATTGGCTTTAACCACACACTCTCATAGATGGTGAAGTATCTGTAGATACAAATTATTGCGTTATGTTGTAAACTGCAAATAAAAGTGTAATTGAACATCCATATCAGGAAGTCTTGTATTTTCTGATTTATCTGATATCTCTGTAGGTCTAAGGGCTTTTATTGGTGATACAAATTTTGCTTGGTGCTGAGGCTTTCCTTTGCAGCAAATTAGCTTCCCATTCATTATTTAATTTTTAAAAAATAATTAGGTTAGGCAGGAACCTTGAGAAGTGCCAAGGAAAGTTTTAGTGCATGTACTGTTGCCCATTGATACCAGTGTTCGATCAGGATATAATCTATCCAGTGCAAATCTTCCTGCTAGTGGAAATATCTATTTAGCTATTTACTGACCGTTGAGTGCTGCCCTTAAGTCATATATGTAATTGCATAAATAGGGCCTTCCCCTATAAAGCAGCCTTTGCAGACCTTGACTCATTTAAGTAAGGCCTTTCTGAATCCTAGCTAATGGCATATAAACACAGCAACACATAGATATATACACAAACACTGATAAATACACCCACTCACCCTCCTAATAAGCCAGTACAGGACAAGTAAACAGAGACTTTGTTTAATTCTGATTTCCTCAAACAGTGAGCTATTTTGTATTAACTACCCACAGGAATCTTTGCAGGGAAACTACTGTTTTGGATGCTGCCTACCTTCTGTTCATTTTCTGCAGCCCCCCACACAGACAAGCACTGTCTACCAACAAACCATGCCACAGTCTCAGCAGTTCTGAAGCACGCAATTCTTCCTCATGA
The DNA here is from genome assembly GCF_035149785.1 of Candoia aspera. NCBI lineage: Eukaryota > Metazoa > Chordata > Lepidosauria > Squamata > Candoiidae > Candoia > Candoia aspera. The sequence goes on from NC_086155.1 coordinate 35,309,185, forward strand.
GAACCAAGGCTTCCTTAACACCAGTAGATCCATGTTCAAAATACATATACAGAGTGAGGAAAATTTTGCTTTGGAAGCAATTACTTTAGGGTTAGGGTTAGGGTTTTAAATCCAGCTTCAAGCCATTTAATGGTAATGAGTCCTGGTGTGAGGATAAAATAGTTGCTTAAAACTATGGTTCTCTAGCTGTTTATTACAAGTTGCTTTGTAAAGTGTATGATCCTTCCTGAGTTCCATACTTCACTTTTTGGTTGAAGCAGTTCCTAATTTTTTGCAGGACTTTTAAGTTTTGCTGGCCTATCTTGATGATTCTTGGGAGGTCCAGATTGTTTCTTACTTTGAAACACTGACTTCATTTTCCTGTAGATGTCGTTTTGCAATCAGGTCTCAGTTATGCACACCAGATCAATTGCCTCATTCACAATCAAGTTGTGGATGAGGAACTCTTAATTGTAAACCATCCTGTCATTCACTAGCAGCAGCTGGAACTCAGGGCCGCCAAGAATTCGATAACCTGGTATTGGGGCAAATCTTGGGGATGAATATTCCTAGAGTAGCTATGTACAAACTATAAGCAGTCTATAAGGTGCTGATCTTAGGTATCCTTTCCATATTCCATTTTCATGCAAATCAATATCCTGGGAAGAAATGAAGCAGCCCTTACATTAAACTCATTCTTAAAGCTATATCAGTTTAAGAAAAGAAGGAAATAAAAGAAATGTGCAGGTATTAAGTGAGGCTTTAGATAAACTAAAGATAAATAATTAGCTTTTCCTGTTGCTGATTTGCTTTTACAAGATTAGAACAAACTGCTCAGCCTTCCCTGATGGTATTAACTGTTCTTTAAAGATGAAAGTAAAGCCTAGTTTTGTGTTATCGTGAACTGGTTATTTTCTTGGACTCATTGGTTTCTCCTGGAGTAGATCTGGCTCTTTTTAGAACAAAATCAGATATCAGATTGTCAAAGATTATGAAACATAAATTATCTGTTTGGTTTTCCTTGCAATGGCCTTAATAAAGAGAATATGGATAACCTGTCCACTACCAGAACTGGCATCAGAACATTGTTAGATTGTGAACTTTTTGAACAAAGCCAACTAATGCCCAGAACTGCTCTTTACTTTTAAAAAGAGAAATGTTGATTTCATTTACACAGCTGAATGAGGCCTAATATAGGACTTTTCTTCATGGCTGAGTTATGATGCATTCCTCCAGTTCTTGAGTTGGCAGGAAAAAAAATGCCAGTATAATATTTATTTATTAATTTATTAATCAAATTTATTACCGCCTGTCTCCCAAAAGGGGCTCTGGGGGGTTTACAATAAAACATAAATAAAACTATAAAACTATAAAGCACTATAATACATAAAACAATAAATACAGTAAAAACCTTGATGGCTGGAAGTTCTCTGTGATTTGCAAGCAGAACTGGGTCCTTCTAAGAAACTAACCATCCCCAAGAATGGCTATTCTCCCTCCCGCCCCAGGCATAATTACAGAACCAGGTCTTTAGCTGTTTCCTAAAGTCCAGGAGGGAGGGAGCCAATCTCACTTCCGGGGGAAGGATATTCCAAAGGGCAGGTGCTGTTGCAGAGAAGGCCCGCCTCCTGGACCCCGCCAGATGGAATTCTCTTGCAGACGGGGTCCGTAGCATGCCCTCTCTGCACGACCGGGTGAGACGGGCTGAAGTGATGGGAAGGAGACGGTCCCTTAGGTAACCTGGACCCGTGCCATGTAGGGCTTTTAAGGTGATAACATAACGTAGCATAATAATATGCTCTGCACTGACCACCAAGCTCTCATCTACCTCAATAATGATGCTTGTGAGATATCTGGTCCTTTCAGCTTTACTGTGGGAGAATTTAAGGACAGCAATTGCAGTAGTCTCTTGCCTTTGTCTCCCTCCCACTCATTGTCACCAGCTGCTGGGAAAAAGGCCACCAAGTGCTTTCATTAATGCAAGGCAGAGCAGGCTTGGGTAAATTGGGTGCAAGTTCATCAAACAGAGGCTTTGTCCGCCTTGCAAGTTGCCTTGTCACTGGTGTGGAGATGCTCTGTGCTGGTATCTTGTCACCTGGCATGTTTCTGAACACATGTCTAAAACCCAGAAAACCTTTGTCCAAAAATAGCCAAACTGGCAAGTTGGTAGTGTGAGTGGAGGATGGACCAGGATTAAATGAGGGGTACCTTATTGGGCTGGAAGGAGAAACTAAAACTATTGTAAATATAAGTCCAGTATAAACAAATTTCACTCAAGTTCCCAAATATCCAAAATCATTAAGTGCTGCAAAAGGATGCCAGTATTGGCAGTGAGTGGCTGTCGTCCATAGTGCCTGGAAGTATCTCATGGAGTATGCAAAATGGTACTGCCTCCATCCAAAATAATAAAAAGAGTAGAAAGCATGGCCAGGCAAAACTCGTTGTTGGCAGCAGAAATAGAAAACCTTGAATGCACTCGTTTGGGACAGTCAGCAATACATCTCTTTCCCAGTTAAAATGTCTGGTAATTCCTTTTTTTTAAAAGACATATCTACTGGTCTCTTGAACATTTATTTAAAAGCTAGTCTAATACTCTTCCAGAATACTAGTAAATCAATATATATAAAGAGTCTGTGTAATACTTGAACAATGCTTTGTGAAGTGTGGGCCAGGCATTATATAGGCACTGGGTGTTCAGTTTCTCCTGCAGCCCAAGGCAAAAAGGCCATGGAGGGTAGAGCCTAGGGGCCTGCCCTCAGCACCCCAGCTAGCCAATGGAGGTTAGCAATTGCCAGTTTGTGAGTGAGGAACTGTACAACGTTTGTATGCCAAGACTTCAGTATGCTCTCTGCAGTCCTGCATTCAGGAGCTAAAAATGAAGGCAATAAATACATCTTTCAATGGGTATAACTTCAGTTTCCTATTTATTATGGATGGTTCTGATATACTGTCATTTCTTCCTAATAAATCACTGTCTCTATTTTTGCTTTCAGAGAATGCTAGGTTAAACGTTAGAAAGTATTAAGAGGTATTATTCTTAAAGATTGTGAGAGCATCATCTCATGATTTCTAAAGCACATTTTCCATGTCTAAATTAAAACCATGATTTTATATTAGCTGATTATATCAATTCTGCTTTCATAGGTTCCAGTGCTGACAATGTTAACTGGGACTTCTGGAGGCTTAGGGTGTCAGATTGGGAAAATCTGTCTCAGAGGTAGTTCCTCTTACTGTGTTAGTGGTAATGATCTAATACATCAAGAAGTGCAATAATCCTTTGAACCAAGCCTAGATTATTAGATCCATGTTGTTAGCTTACTGGACATGAGAAAATTTGGCTATATTTAGTTATCTGTGCATTTCAATTTTCTGTGAATATATTTCCTTGGCTAGTCTGATCTAAAGATGGAAATATAACTGGGAATGTCATATAGATTTCTACATGGTGATAAAAGTTGATTTTGCTGCCCTAATTTCTCCATTTCAGACTGTGAAAAAATAAACAGATTTTTTAAAATTACAGTTTTCATATTGCTAATTTGATACATTATTTCAACGAAACAAAACACTCCAGGCTGCAATCCTCAGGAGGCCAGAAGATACATTAAATCTCCTTCTGTAAGAGTAAATAGAAAAGTCCACCCATAAAGGGTTCCAGTTTTGGTTTACTTTCCTACCCATAGCGGAAACCCCAACCAGTTTTACTCTAGTGTTGGAGTTTTAGTATCAACTTTTTGAGACCAGAGAGGAAGAACAGGAGGTATTCCAATACTACTCACTACTCAAAAGAATAAAACTGAAAACAGCTTCCCTCACCCCACCCCACCGGGAAACAGCAGGACATGGAAAGAGATGCTTGATGGCAGAAGATAGCAGAGTAGACTGTTGCCCCACAAAGCATTTATTTAAAAATCAAGGGGACAGCTGAAAGCAGCATGTCTTATCCTTCTTAAATGTGGAAGCAGCTCTTCCCAACAGCTTTCTCTTGGACCCACCACATAGCCATGGTGCTTACAGATTTCCCTCTACACTCTCACTGTTTTCTCTTGTATATGCCAAGATGCAATCATTGTGTTTGTTGATACTTCCATGTACTTTGCTATAATCTACTCACAAACACAGCTGTCCTATCCTAATGACATAATCCATCTGGGCAGAAGAGTATTTATTTCTATTACAATACGTACATACAATGTACATACAAACATCTTGTTCACCAGCAGCATGTCAGTGCATCCTGCAAAGCAAATTCTAGCCTTTGTCATATTATCTGAACTGTTATTCATTCATACTCATTGCCTGCTTTTGTACCACCACCACCCACCACCCTTTTTAATGTGTTACAAGATTTGCCCATCCATTCCTACCCCGAAGGAGCCAGCACTGGCATGCTTCATAAGGTGGGACATATTTGTTGACATGCAGTTGCCACTTTCATTTAAATCCCAAGATAGATTTGAAGAAACACTCACCCTAATGGCCACGAAGAAACCAATAGAGAAGGAAAATCTGATGATAAATTGGCACATAATGAGGTAAGGAAGAAAGAGGCTAATCTTAGGTTAATATCACTTCTTGTTGCTCTCCCTGAACAAATTACTTTATATATTCATTTGGGACAAACTGCACAATAGTTTGGTTCTGGGAGTGAATTCACCATGGCATGAGCTCCCAACAAGGCTCCAAATCTTGTGAGATCTGGTAGCCTCATCTTGAACCGTGATGAGATTGTGAGCGCAAAACACCAAAATCTCACAATATGTTAGTGTTCTTGAATGTGATTGTGCAAGATTTCCATGTTCTCACATGAGACTTCAGGGATCTCATGACCTTAGTGATGATACAGTAGGTTTGCTATTTAAAATAAATACAGATTTGAAACAGATTTTGTGGGACTGCAGGCATGGTTTAAGGAAGGAATGGATATTTTGACACCCCAAAGCTGCAGTTGTTAAGTGAATGAGCAGTAACTGGAAAAGAAACACAGTTTCAATTCATAAGCCATTGTCTGCACAAAGACTAGAAGCAAAATAAAAACCTGTAATTTCCAGCCAGAAATCCAGTCTTGTCCTATCCCATCATTCATCCCCCAAAATGTAAAATTGATTGCTAATATATGGAAATGTTAAACTAAGCTGATTAAAGATTCTCTGGTAACATTGCCAGAAATATTTTTGGAACAGCTTTCATTTGCTTCTGATTCTCAACTACAGGGTTTTTTTCCCTTTGAGCAAGGAAGCAATTGACTCAAGCCTTATACCTCCCCCAGATCCTACAGCCTGCAGCAAGGAAGTTGATTTAAGTCAACAGTAAAACTACTGCTTTAGTAGTAACAGTGTAGGAACCTGAGATGAGAGCTTGGTTGACTCATATATTATGTAGAAACCAAAAGGATTAGAGTCCACTCCCAATCTGGATCTGCATACTTAAAATAATAAATCCCAGCTGTATATAAAAACACTATGCTAAGCAAACAATCTACCCTCAGTAAGTTCTTATGATAAAACAAAGAGGTTGGTAATAGGTAGTAGTGATAATCATCTAGATGAGAATTGTGCTGAAGCAGAGCACTTCTACTTCTAGCATGCTCTCAGTCATATCCTTCTTTGCCCAATGCTCTGGTGATAGTGACACCACTACCCAAGAGGCTTAAATTCTGGGTCAAAAGATGCTTAGCCATATTCTAGGTTCTGCATAGACTTATCTATAGAGCAGAATAGCCATTTTTGCTGTCTTCCAGCAACTATCATCTAAGCCTTCCTTACCCCAATCCAACATTAACTTATTTAAACATTTTCATATTTATCAATTTGGATTGTACTGTTGGCCCTAAATAAACAGGAAGTTATCCTACATCAGGTCATTGAGAAATTCCTCTTTCTTCCTGGCCCCTTTGGTTCCATAGCTATATAGATGGGGAATGGTGCTCTGCTCTGCTTCTCTTGACAGCTGGGCAGCCGAACTTCACATTCCTGCATGCAAAGTCAGACTGGAATTCCTTAGAGCATCAGCAGTTCGTATCTCAAGGAAGGAGTTTACCTGATGCTGAGAGAATCAGCTACTGCCACTCATTCCATCTGAAGTCAGCTGGCTGCTTTCCCAGAGTTCCTCCTAAGACTCCTATTTTGTTACTTTAAAAAAAAAAAAAATTCTCTCCCTTCTTTATTACTTCTTCCACAGTTACCACCCCAGATTTTCTGACTATGCCGAGCACTGCTTTTAAAAGCCTTTCAAGTGTGGCATATGATTCTACCCCCATCCACACAGTTTACACGCAGGAATCTGTAGGCTGAGTCTTGGGTTTCAAATCTGATTGCCAGGAGGGTTGTCTCAGGCCAGTTGAAGATAATGCAGAGCTGAACTGGGGTATTATCATTAGCTATGTGGTCACTAAGAGTTGACAGTGACTTGATGGCACATAATCAGAATCAGTCAAGTTATAGGGAGGAAAATTGCAACTGTCTAGCAGGATTTGGCTCATGCTCTCCTATTAACAAATATAGATTATATATATTATTTATTATTTATAATATAATATAAAATATGTAAAGAAAGTTTCTGCTATAAATTTTGATTGTGTCAAAATACTACTACTTTTGACTAAATAATAGTCAGATCCATTCTACGGATGCCTTTTGGTGGATCAGGCTATTCTGTAACCTAATATAGTTGCTGCCTAGCACTGGGCAGAAGGGTGCTGCTGCTACCAGAATCACGCTTACACAGGAAAGACCATCAGGACTACAGCTGGCAAACACTTGGAGTGTATCCTGCAGTCTCCCTGTCTGCCTAGCTCCGAATGTGCGTGGTCTATATGTCAAACAGCAACTTTGGAGTATACTGGAATGGGAACTAATTCGGGGTGATTCATAGAATATTTTATGAGTTGGTTTCAATAGCCTGTTGTGATGTGTAATCTACTTCAAATTTTTTCATGTATGTTCATAGGTACATCTGTGTATCAAATCATAGAACTCAGGAGGTATGGCCTAATTTAAGGAACAAGGGGGAAATCTCTATTGGAAAGGGCCAGCTACACCAGCTATGCTGCTGTGTGGATATCCAAATCAGTGCACCTCAGACAGATGTCTGTCTTGCTTCCACTTAAACATAACCAAGCTCACCATCTCTTTGGGTAATTGGTTCCATTTTCAAATTGCAATTTTTGTTAGGAAGGTTTTTCTAATATTAATTCAGAATTAACATTAGAAATCTGGAACGAGAGAGCAGGCCTTATGCTTTTCTGTGTGACATCCCTTCAGAAGTTTGAAAAGTGTTGTTATATCTCCTCTCAGACACCTTCTCTCAGTGCCAAACATACTATTCCACTGTAGCCAAATTTACACCACATACTTCGTTCTGTTTTTTAATTAATCGATTTTCTGGGATTGCACAATACTTCAAGGTATGAAACAACTAATTTGATCCGAGTTTACATAAAAGACTAAAGTGCCAACAACCTTCAAGGTAATCAAGCTTAGCATATTATGCAAATTCAAGCATGGTTTTTAATTGCCCTAGTTAAGCATGTTGTTAACCTAACCCCTCAGTTCACTGATAACTGTCTTCCCTCAACTGTCTTCTATTACTGGAAAGGAGCTCAGCTGGGAGAATTCTGGAGTGAGTGACAAAATGGAAGCAGTGATAGAAAATAAGGAAATTCCTGTACTTGCTTGTCATGTGCCTCTTTTGCTAGTAAACGCCAATATCTGCTTTGTGATTGTGACATGTCTGCATTTGAGCTGCTGCCTCTGTATCTAGTTTGACTCTCGCAGAAGAGTTTTGAGCATGTTCCTGATTTTCTCAATTATATTTCCTTAAGGAATTCCATTTTGTAAGATATGTTGACATGAATGTAATAAGGAGGATAACAAGCTATGGTAGTTTCTATGGAATGTGGTCTAGCTTCATCAGTTGGATCTCAGGGCAGACTATTCAGAGCTTACAGAAGATCTGCTTCTGATGCATCAGTAGGAGGCCAGTAGTGATGTATAAGTTAGTTGTTTAAGAACTGAATTAGTTGGCAAACAAGGTAATTCAAAGGCAGATGCTTCAAGCCCCATATATATGATGCTATAGAAGATAATATAATGCAGTTACAGCATTCATGAATGCTTGATCTAGATTAAGCCTGTGGAACAGAAGGAATTTTTTAAAAATGTAATAAACTGAGAGTGAGAAAAGATCTATCTGTCTGTCTCTCCATCTCTCTCCCAACAGGGAAACTATTTTTTAGTAAGCAAGAGATGGTTGGTTGGATGGACTTTCTGTGGATAGTTAGACTTGGACTTGCAAACTTCAGGATCAAAACCTTGTCCATCCATATACTCAGAACATGAATTTAGGTTATTTCCTACATTCTGCATCATAGTATTCTTGTGTGGAATAATGATAGAGACTGCAAGATACTTTGCATTAAAGTGCTTCAAAAATCATTATGCATAATAAATACTTTAATGCCATTAATTATGTGGTGGCCCAAACATTTTATTTATTTATTTAAAAGATTTGTATGGCTGCCCATCTTAAAGCACAACGATAAAACCATAAAAAACAAAACAAAAAGCAAAACCCTGGCACCTCAGTCATCTGCCTGGGGTGCCCCAACAACCAGCCACAGACACCATCACTCTACCCCAGGTTCTGGTATTTGGACCACATAACACCAATTCTGTGGGCCTGCATTGGTTGTTGCTTGGTTTCTGGGTTCAGTTTAAGGTGCTATCATCAATCTATAAGGTCCTTCATGGCTTGGTGCCTGGGTACTTTCAGGACTGCCTGCTCCAAAGGAATCTGCCTGGTACCCTAGTTCTTGTAGGGACCAACAAGATCTGAGACGGGCCAAGGATATAAGGCATGGCTTTTCTGTGGAAGTGCTGATACTCTGGAATGGCCTCCCTACGGAGATCAGACTCATTCCTCCTTGCTGGCTTTCAGCAGATGGTTTAGGATTCCAGTTCCATTATTCTTCACATTGTAGTCCTTTGTTGGTTTTAATTTTCCAATACAGGCAAGTTGACTTGGCAAAGGGTACAAGCACACACATGCCATCAGCTGAAGGGGGATATGAAGGAGTGAGATAGGTAAATACTGTATTTGTGCAAAGCTGGGCATGAGTATGGATGTAACAGTGATAAGTAATAGATGAATGGAGAGATGAAAGCCATGCAAGGATTTGTGGGATATGTGGGAAAGCTACAGTTGCCATCCACCCTCTGAGTGATATTATCTACTTTCAACCTAATATCAACCTTGAACACAATATCCATTTTCCCAACAGATCCTGAATCCCAGAGAAAGAGGACAGTACAGAATGTGCTTGACCTGCGGCAGAACCTTGAAGAGACCATGTCCAGTTTACGGGGCTCTCAAGTAACTCACAGGTGAGATCTCTGCTCTTGGTTCCCTCTGTTCTTGGCTACAGGACTAAAATCACATTTTGGTGCATTGTAACAGATCAGTTGGCCAATTTCTGTTTGACCTTTTATTAAATCAAAGGGCAAAAGAGCTAGCATGGCTCATCCAGTAAAAAGCAAAAAGTACCTCTATCCTGAAGAATCAGAATTTTGAAAAGCTGGTGTTAAAAAGGTGGCTGTCCTATTTTCCATGTACACTATTCTTTTCCTATCCCTGCTAAATGAGATGCTGATTTTATAATTATTCAGTTCTTTTAATTAAATCAGTTTTGTTCTTTAATCTTGGGCATCCTCTTTGCTGTATGCTGTGATCTGTGTTAATGGGATTAGGATGTATCTTGATTTTGATAACAGTGAGATTAGCTTGTGTTTGATTCAGAAAGTCAAGGCATATTTACCCCAAAATACCGAGTACTGTATAGTGTTTTTGAGTATAGAAAGCGTGTTTCACACCTAACTCTAACCCTAGTGTGTTTGGCTTGTTTTGATTAGCATGATGTGTGAACTCATCTCTTACAACTTAGCGTTACATGTGAACCAAACTGTTATGGCTTAGTCAACAAACCATGGTTAAAATTTCTGATGTCATTATGTATGAATCATCCCAATATCTTACTTCATAAATAATCTCTGTGGTCTTTTTTTAATAAGAATTTTATTAAGTTTCAAGAAAAAGATAAAAGCTATGAATAAACAAAAACCTACAAAAAAGGAAGAAAAACTAAAAAGATGTGAAAAAACAAGGGAATTTTTTTTCAAAGTTACAGAAAGATGTGACTTTCAACTTCTAACAGCAAGGATATACAAAAATTTTCCATAATCAATCTCTTACTCTATATTAAACCAAAACCACATTATTTCTATAAATCATTCCACTTTGGCACATAATAAAAATCATTAAGTACAGTTACTCCCTCCCCTTATACTGAAATAAAGAAAAAAAAATTCATATAGACCTCCTAAACAACTTCCCCCCCCAACGATAACACTTACTTAATTATTCCCTTCCTACTACTATTCTATACATTTCTGCCTACTATAATAAAAATCAAACTAAAAAGCACATGAATTGTCTGCCATTATACTTAATAGTACAACAATTTTAATAATCTTACTTTTAATAAACCCAAAACCAAAGCATTTTTACCCTAATAATCTTAATCCAAATCCTTAAAGATAAATGAAATCAGCCAAACCCTTAAAGCAATCCAGATAAACATTCTTTAACCCTTATTCCACTTCAAAATAAACCAGAGCATTTACAGATCCCCACAATGTGCTCAGAGCTTTTTTTTTTAGGAAAATCAAACAGCCCAACTGCCCCCCTCAAAAATTCCAACTTCTCTTCAGAAAACCTCCCACACATAATGACCCCTTCTTTTTCATGGCATTCCACCAGAAAGTCAATTTCACTTACTGCTTACAGATCTCTCTCTCCCTTAAATTTCTCCAGCTCCACTATTCAATCTTCATCCAGCATCTCAACAGAAATCCCGATCTCATTCTTAGAAGAAACATTTCTATCACTGTTAAATTTTTCAGTTTATCCACTACATCCCCAACCAGATGACACATTTCAGACTTCATATGTTCCACGATGTCATGAATGTCTTGGATAAAAGCTTGATAGGAGTCAGAAAGAATCTGTCTTCCAGTGGGGACACGGCAGACTGAACAGCTGTGTCCACGGGCTTAGCAGACAGAACTGACAATGCAGCAATTTCTTTCGGGCTCAGGCAGGCTGTCCTGAAGCCCAGGAGTGTTCTCCGGATAAAGGAAAACACCTGGAATCACCCCATTTGCTCTCTGGACGGCTGCTTGTAGCCAGAAGATCAAAAACAGTGTTTCTCATTCAACTGGTAAGAGCTAGCAGGGAGGCTGGGATGCCACCATTTCCAAGCTGTGCTGTAGCCTTAAAGGGGCACTAAGACCAGCCACCCCATTTCTAAATCACCAAATTTATATATATATTTAAGTATGCATACCCTAAGAGAGGCTTTCTACAGCGAGGAGAAGCTGGTTCTCTTGGTGCTTATCGTTATTTTTGGGATTACTTTTTAAAAATTCTTTTTTAAGTTTGAGCTTCATTCTCCTTTGTTAGGCCCAGCCCAAGAACAATGAAGAATCAGTCCATTCAAACTCCAGTTCTTTATTTGCTCACACCGTATAGATAGAATCTTGCCAGACTAAAGCTACTCTACCTAACCTGAGGGGAAATAACCTGGGAGACTCTAGGGCGGGGCTATCCTGAACTTCTTTGTTTTCCCAACATTGTCTCCTGGACTGTGCCTCCTCTTATCTCCTCCACCTCCTTGGAATGTGCCCCCCTCCTTCCTGAGAACCAGCGGCAGCACCAAAATCCACCACATCCTTCCAAATATTAAGGAGGATTGAGAGTAAACAATTGTCTTCCTGTTACTATTTTTGTACTAAATTTGAAGATATTAGCATTTTCCTACACATTGAATCGGCTGATTTGAACTTTCAGCTTTTTGCTTCTACTTTCCTTTGGGAACTGTCTGCTTATCTCACTCTCACTTTGTGTAAACACATTTCAGAACTTTTCCATATCTTTGGCTTTCACTGGTTAAGCTCCTAGGGGGTGCCATAATCTACTGCATGAGACATGGAGGATTTTAAACAGACTTTCTCTGACTTCCAACAAGATTTTAAACAAATAATCCCTGTTGTTTTAAGGATGACAGTGATTGTGGAATTAGCTCAGCAGAGCTGGAATCCTAGCACTCCCATTCCTCAGACCTGAGCTTTGCCAGCAGCCTCTCTGTAGTAAAACTTTCCCTTCACTTCCTATGGTCCAAGTGAGCTATTGCAGTGACCGCAGCGTTTTGGACCTCCAGTGAGCAAACCACAGCTATGTGTCAATGTAATTTGGCAGGAGGTGGGGAAGGGGTCGGCTGGGAAGGTGAGCGCATTCTCCAAGCTAAGCACATGGAAGTTGTGACCAGATTATTTCTCACCATCTTAGGGAATGGGGGAAACCTGGTCACCCTCTGCCCACTTTTGTTTTCAGCTCTATCGTTTAACTCTCTGGTATCCTACATTACATTCTGAGCTTTGTGTGGATAGTAACTTTAATAATAACACTAGCACAGAAAGAGATGCTTAGCCATAAAGCTTTAGTTTCTGACAGTGCAAATTTAGCTTGCTTCTCAAGGAGTCACCCTGTTTGTGTCTTGTTAGCACCAGTTTGAGTTTTAAATTACTAAAAGCCACCTGGAGTCATTTGGAAACATTTTGCACATAAATCCAGAGATTAATGCAGATCATGGATTGTTTATCTGTACTGTGTGAACTTCAAGTAATGACTGACTGCTTCTCTAAATGCAGTGCTCCCTCCGTATTGCTTAGTTGGTTTCTTAGCTTCTGTCCTGTTTTTCTACCCCACACCACAGAAAGGGATTTTGGCTCATGATGCAGAACAAAAATCTCACACTGCCTGCCTCACTCCATGTAGGGTGGGAGCTGCCAGATGAACTCCACCCAGATGAGTCATTGCAGCATGGGATCCAGCAAGGGAGGACTGCTGGGCTGCTTCCCATTCATTTGTTTAGTTAAATGTGAAGAGGTTGGACCAAGGGGGATTGCTTCACGGAAGAAATCCAAGGCATTTGTTTCTTCTACAGAAGGCTAGATTTCAGAGAGCTGGGCTAGCCAAGAGGAAAAGCAGGTGAAAAGATACGGATCTTGAGAGATGGGAGGATGCCAGCTCATAATACAACAGAATGCCTGTGCATATCACTGGCTACACGTGCTCTTACTGCCAGATAGACTGGAGGCAATCTGTTTCTTCAACAGTTTAAAAGCTGCACTTATGCTTGTGCCCATCAGGAAGCCAATCATCCATCCATTCATTGCTTTTGATTATGCAAGAACTTGGAGAAGCAAGTTCTAAAGAGTAACTATTTTAGTCTGTCTAAGTTGAACCAAGAAGAGTCTTGTGACACTTTTTAGTCTAACAACATAGGCACTCATAGACTGCAATCCCTTCTTCAGATGCAAGGCAAGGGTGGCCACTGTCTGTGAAAAAAGCATTTTTAAAGTCAGTCAGTCAGTCAGTCAGTCAGTCAGTCAGTCAGTCAGTCAGTCTGTCTGTCTATCTATCTATCTATCTATCTATCTAATCTATCTAGAATACGAGGATATGTATAGCTAGCCCTATGTGTGCATAAGCCTGTGACTTGAGAAACATGTGATACCTTTGATGAAATGACTTGCAGTCCACAAAACTGCATGCCATCACAAGTTAGTTAGTCTTTAAGGCCCACAATGCTTTTCTTTTTTGTTGTTTCTGAAGGAAAGATTAAAATAATCATAGGCTATCTAAGTCCAATGTTATAGGCTGTAAATCCAATGATTAAAGGACAAACAGTGGAACATAGAGTGGTCAAATACATTGCATCAGATTCAAATTATAACTTACATTCCTTTCACAGTGGATTTCAATGTTCTAAACTCGTTTGGCTATAATCATGTAGCAGTCTCTATGCATTTTTTCTCTGTGTCAACTAGTCTTCAGATGACAGGTCAGTGAATAGTGGTGCCTCTTGCTTTCTTTTCTCCTCTCATTTTAGGTATTCGAGTTGTTAGATCTAAGATGAGTGTGCTACACCTATAAACAATCATGTAAGAGTTTCAGTTGAATCTTCTCTCTTGGACACATTAGGACACAGAACCTTGAAATTCAATTAATCACAAAAACAATTGGAATTGAGTACAGTGAATCTTTCTCCAATGATAATGTATAAATGAGTCAAAACTATTCATTTAGAAATATATATTGAAGAGTAAAAGAAATGTCAGCAAGTTAGCACTAGACCTTAAGCATGTTGAAGTTCCTTTGCTAGTTTTCCTTCTCTTCCATTGGAATTCTCAAAGCTTTTCCTGAATAAAAGAGGTATAGATAATGGTTGGTTTCAGTGAATGTATTGTTGTGTTATTGTTTGCTTATGACTTTTAGCTATTATGGATTCTGTTTTATTGTATATTGCCATGATTCCTTGTGGAACATGGCAATATATACATTTTTGAAACAAGCAAGCAAGCAAACAAATGAATAGCACTGAGCCATAAGGCTGCAGATATGGGGATTTGTATAGGCATTCTGATGACCATCTGTAGGTTGGGGTTGGAGTATCCCTCCTGTGCCCAAGCTCTTCCCATAGCTGCCAAAGAAGTCTGAAATGGCACTCCTCCCAACACTCTTGGCTTGTTGTCATTGACATAGCCAAACAAGACACAGCTATGTCTTGTTTGGTCAAGACATAGCTGTCTTGACCAAACAATGATCCAGCAGTTTTCCAAGAATAAAAATCTCATACTCTTGAAGAATCAGCCCATAGCTGAGAGAGGTGATAATGCTTCACTGAGTATGAGAAGTAATACCAGCTGTATAAAGGAGGCAGTTATAAGATCTGTACTGGAAAAGCCATTGACTTGGAAGATCTCTGCAAATATATGCCAGTTTTTTGGATAATGTATAAAGAAAAGTGTGGTCTTTCAGTTCTGGATGTATCTTGATAAAAAGGATTATACCTATTCAAGTTGAGGTTTTATCCAAGACAGAGTACTGAGGCTGCTTTGGTCTTTTGGAAGGATGACTTGTTCCATAAAAGAGATGGAATGGAATGCAACTGTGCTTGTTCTCCTGTATCTATTGGCTGGTTTATGTTATTTGGATAACATAATCTATGACATATATCTGGGTGGTGGGTATGTAGGTGGACTACTGTTCAACACCTAGGTTGTTGACACAGAGTGTCTCATTGGGGTCTTTCTTGTCTGCTATGTCAAGAGTTCTCTAAGTGTGAGTCAACCCAACAATTTATAGAACGGTTACTTAAAAAAAAAATCCAGACCAGGCTTGCACAGGCACAGTGGGAGTATGGTCAAAACTGTCTTTGAACTTTGTTTCTCCTCTGCCTGCACCAGTATGCTTCCATGTAAAAAAGCTGTGTATCAGAGGGGAATATCCTAAAGCCTTCTCCTTGATAAACTCATTTTATTTGTATAGGGATTTTGTTTATTTGAAGAAAGTTCAATCATATGCATGTTGTTTACCATCTCCCCAAAATTAGGTTTAATAAGCAAGGAAGAGATGTGTAGGCTTTGCTGCCTGGAAGGCTGAAGATACTATTAAGTTGGAGATACTGTTTGAGCAAACAGTAGTTACCTTATTAATTTATGATTCCTACTTGAGAAATTAGTGCAGTAGAAGCATTAGACATCTTCTGGATTTTACTAAGGATTGCTTGAACAATAAACTCCTGTTTAAACTGTTCTAATAGGTTTTTTTCAAGGCTGGTGTGTCTGCCTAGAAAAGCCTGATTGTTAATCTAAACTAACCTTAAGCTAGGGATATAACATTTCATTTTATGTAGCCAGGAAATATTGAGGAAGTTCCTTTGGGGGAAAAAAAATCATCTGGGTGTGAGTACATCAGTGCATTGTACAAAGTAACATATTGCTCTGAGCCATGATTTGGCACACCCATGCTTTTGTTAAAGGATTAAACCATGTAACAGAAGAATATAGCCCATGATCAAAGATAAATCATAGTGTGCCAAAAGTGGGCAAAGATCAGTGGGACCTAAAGAACAGGGATTATATTTAGTAAGATAACATCCATATGATTCAAATTTTGACTTGGCCTTTATTTCAGGTTTTGAAGTGCTTGCAAAATTAAGGTGTTAAAGAAAAATAACTGAATTTTGAATTGAACCTACATATTCATCAACATTAGAAGATAAATTGCTCCCTAATTGTACACACTTCAGTCTGCATGGGAGTGAATCACATTTTGAATGTGCCCTTGTGTAAAATATTCCCTGCAGGTAAAGTGTTTGCATATGCTAGCATCCCTATCTAAAATCTTATAGCAGATATGGGTAACCTGTGGTTCTCAGAGCTGCTCTTTAATGCCTTTAGTGCCTTCTCTGTTTAGTGCTATTGAAATTGTAACCTACACCCTAAATAGGTTTAACAGAGATTTAAAAATCAAGAAAACATCCCGAACTCCCTTCAACATCTAGGAAAAAGTGAAATTCCAGACCCTGTCAATGTGATAGAATCCTCCCTGCTTTGCATTATGCTCACCAACTGTGATTCTTCACTCAGTCACTCTATCTAGACATATGGAAAATAGAGATTCTCCTATTGAGAATTTGGAGTGTGTTGACTTTACTGAGCCATGAGACTGAACTAAAAGTCATGGTTTCAGAGTGGAAATCATTGACGTGGAATATGCAGTGGATACTCTATATGGTGTGAATTTTTGCCAGCAGGAGGCTCTCCTTAAAGCTGGAAGGGTTGAAAAATGTCCAGCTACAATGATACTTAGATTTCATAAAGTGGTAAGGAAGCTTCTGAGTTTTCCAGAACTTTAGATTGGATACTGAGAGCATGAGGGAAGTAAAAACAGGCTTATGAAAAAGCCCCAAACTGCAATTTATAACACTGTACCTCTAACATGTGATTTTAGGTTGCTGTAGGGACTATTTGGAGCTGTTCCCTTTGCTGGGAAAATATAACAGTTTCAATATTTTGGAGAACAAATATAAAAACAATTATTCACATATGTCTTCAACTTTAATAAGAGTACATGTTTCACCTGAGAAGCATGGAATAGAAGTTTATTTTTAAATGTGATATATTTTTATTAGTGTTTAATTTCAGTTCAATCAGATAGGGTTTGTTATTAATATAATTATTGAAACTGTACGTGTAGGCTTTGCAGGCCGCCTTCATCTCTCCCTGTGTTGTGAATCCATTCCAGAGATGGTTTTAATTATCAGTTTGTATTTGATGTCCAGTGATGTGTTTATTGAATCTAAATGAAATGCATGCCTGGGAGCTAGAATATCAGCAAGGGCCATTAACTCTGATGTTTGCCTTTATTTGTAATGGAGACATAATGTTATCAGCTAAGTTGATCATGCTTTTATACTTTTTACACATCTGTCGATCGGAAGGTCGGCGGTTCGAAACCGCGCGGCGGGGTGAGCTCCCGTTGCTCGTCCCAGCTCCTGCTCACCTAGCAGTTCGAAAACATGCAAATGTGAGTAGATCAATAGGTACCGCTTCGGCGGGAAGGTAACGGCATTCCGAGTCATCATGCTGGCCACATGACCCGGAAGTGTCTATGACAACGCCGGCTCCAAGGCTTTGAAACGGAGATGAGCACCGCCCCCTAGAATCGGACACGACTGGACTTTACGTCAAGGGAAACCTTTACCTTTACCTTCAAGGCCTAGTTTTTATATTACTATCCATGGTATGGACAGTGGAATAGGAGGAATACTTTAATTGTAAGTTGTTATTCATGTGAATTAGTGTCACAGCTATGTTAAGCCTTTGCTTAATAGTTACACTAAGTCCTCACTAAGAGACAATGATCAGCACTGGTGCTGTTCACAAGGCATTAATACTTTTACAGAAGGTGTGGGTGAAAGGATAGCTTAGCTTCTGTTTGTCTCCTTTTAAAAGAAAAAATGTCAGTGTGAAAATGCATTTTAGTACATTTAGAACAGGAACACTCACACTTCATTCCAATAAAATAAAAGATTAGAGAAAGGCAGAAGAACTATGGCAAATCTGTGCTTGTCATTCTTTCCAAAGGTCATAGACCCAGATGTAGAGATACTATAGAGGATTCTTCAAGCTGAACAGGATGAATAAAAGGTGGGCCTGCAGACTGCTCAGTATGGTGGATTTGCACTCTCACCTTTAAACTGGGATGAAAATTTTTGGCTTTGTTCCTTTTGGGTTACTGGTAGGCTTTCTTTGGCCAGTTAACAGGGTGGAAGGCTGAATTGCAGCATCCAACCATAAGTTGCCCAACCCTGTAATATATAAAGGACTTATCAGATATTACTGACAGCAAAGGACAACATCACAAAAGAGTGCAACTTTCACACAGCAGTGGCAATAGGATGCATTTGAGAAGTTAAGTACATTTCTCTAGTTATAAACTATAATATATCTAGAACAGGGCTGATGCATTATCACACACATAACTCTAATGGGGGAATGTGGTTGTACAGGAGAGATTCTTAGGTTTATTAAGTGACACAATAACTTTGCAGCTCTTGTTGCAGTCCTGCATAGTTTGTGAAACTTTGTGTACTTACATTACATGGTGGTTTTCTTTCTTTCTTTCTTTCTTTCTTTCTTTCTTTCTTTCTTTCTTTCTTTCTTTCTTTCTTTCTTTCTTTCTTTCTTTTTGCACATACATCTGGATTAAATAGCTTAAGTAGTCCTTTCCAACTCTGTGATTCTATGATTCTAGTTAGTGATATTAGAGCTTTGTTTGGTACCAGAACTGGCTATCTACAAGAAAGCAGAGCAATAGCAAATAAGATTAAGATGGTTTTCTTTGAACTCCAAGAAGCTTTGTTCAAAAACAGTGATATTGTCTGACTAGGGCTGTTAGATTGGGACTGCAGAAATCCAGGCAATCACTAGAGGGCAGTACTGTAAAGAGTTACCCTGCTGCCATCTAGTGGATATCTGGATTTTTGGAGTCCAAATCTGCTATCCTTCAGCCTGTGTATACAGTCCTGTGATTTTGTGTACCTTTAGCTCTTGGTCACTAGTGTAAATACAATCAGACTACTAACCTGGAGGCCTTTAGGCACAGATGGCCCCAACCAGACTTCTAGTAATAAAAAGAAACCAAACCTGGTTGTGGTCTGCTAAAGGGCTAGAACCACCTATATAACATTTGCCAAAGGGGGCACACTGGGTAAAATGAAGCAGCAGGCAGAAGTAGGCTGTGGGTTAGTGCAGGAGACAGCCTCAGTGCTTACTGATGTGAGCGAACAGTAGAAGGCAGCAAAGAGATAACAGCAACACTAACTATCGGTACCACTTCAGTCCTGAGAGAGTGCCTTGAGTTGCTACTGCCTGAGTCACTACTGCTGTCCTTCTCCTGGACAGTAGCTTTGAATGAAAGTCTCAGGCATCAGAGCAGGTCTACTCCTTCAGTGTAGCCACTGACTCTTTAACCAATCCCTAAAGTTGGGAAAGGGGCCCTATCTGAGAGGTTTGCCTTGCAACTCAGGTAGCTCTACTCTGGGTTTTGAGAAATGCATTGCTGAATCCCATCCCTCACTGGTCTAATTCTCAACCTTTCTTTCTGTTCTCTTCCTGCAGCTCATTGGAGATGACATGCTATGATAGTGATGAAGCCAATCCCCGCAGTGTATCCAGCCTGTCCAACCGTTCTTCCCCTCTCTCATGGCGATATGGTCAGTCCAGCCCACGCCTACAAGCTGGAGATGCTCCTTCAGTCGGTGGGGGATGTCGCTCAGAAGGCACCCCTAGCTGGTACATGCATGGGGAACGAGCTCATTATTCCCACACCATGCCCATGCGCAGTCCCAGCAAGCTCAGCCACATTTCCCGCTTGGAGCTGGTAGAGTCCCTTGATGCTGATGATGTTGATCTTAAATCTGGGTACATGAGTGACAGTGACTTAATGGGCAAGACAATGACTGAAGATGATGATATCACCACAGGGTGAGTACCTTCACCCAGTAGAAACATGCAAGTTAAATGACTTTTTAAAATTATGCTTCATGTTCTGTATATAGTAATATCCAAGGCACATCACAGCCATAGTTAATACGGTTATATTTCTGTATTTTTTCTTCCCTTTGCTATGCAGCTATTTCACTGGCTTGTTAGTGATTAATACCTAAGACACACAATAGTGCTGGATACATCTGTTGAAAGCATTTTTTGTAGACAGGGATTTAGATAAGGACATTTATTTGATTATTACTTCCCAAGAAAAAAGGAGTTTGCCCAATGTGATACTGTTAGTGCTGATTCATCCAGATAGATAAAGCCCAGTGATCATATAGAACACATGCTTCTAGTCAAATGTTTCACCGGCAATGATATTCTCAAGCCTAAAGACTTACTTGAAGTGACAGAAATGTCTATGCAATATTTTAGGACCAGTTGTCCAACAGCTTACCACTTCAGTAAGCACAATTTTAGCAAGTAAGCATTTTTAAAAGCATGAATCTGTCTTGCACCGTGAGCTACCAAACCATAGCTTATTGAATTGTGGTTGGGTTAACACAATATATTCATCCATAAACAATAAGAAGCTAAGCTAAAAACAAAGAAACCATATTATGGCTTAGTGTGATGTATGAACCAAGCTGTGTATAATATCTTACAACTTTGAGATTCTATTTTTCTGTCTAAAATTTAATTCCATTCTTTTATCAATTCTTTTCTCTAAGCTCCCTACTTCTTACCTTTTAGGAATGATAGTGGATGAAGGAATTTGGGGAAAATGGGAAGAAAGAAACAATATTTACATCTTTTACTGTTTTTAACTTTTAAAGTGATAGCAGGTTCTCTAGGGTTGTCATCTAATAGCCCTACCCATGGGTATGTGTCACAAAAATACTCTATATAAATACTGTATATAAACTATATGGAGTCTGACATAAAGATCTCACTGATGATGTATTAATTTTTATATTAGTTTTAGCAATCTGTATCTGGAAAAATTTATTCTAAATCATAATCTGAAATAAGCAAACTTTAAAGGGGTATAAATTGTATTTTGTATAAATTGTATTTTGCTCTGTTAAGTAATTTCATCCCTTGATTTCTGTAAATTTGGTAACATTTGGTAATGTGTTGAGTAGAACAAAAATTATGTCTTCGTTAATTTTAGCATTGTGCTTCAATGTTGGGCTGTTTGGAAATTAAGGGTCTTGTTTTTCTTTGGCTGATACCTACTGCTGTTTGAGAGAGATGGATAGTAACATAGTGAGATATTATGTAATGCATTTTCCATTTATCATTGGAAGGAATTTAAAAGTCCCAGAGCTCCATCAAGGGAAGGGATGTTGACGTGGGACTAAAAATACTCATATATTATAGGAAATTGTGCTAAAGAATCTTTGTTGATCACACAACTCTGGTCTACAGATGTGTGATTGTGACAAGTTCTGAGTCTATTAGAATATTAGAATAAACAAGCTAATCACTGGTACAGATCTAACAGAAATAGGCACTATGTGGCTGAAGTGTGGTTTCCCCATGGGAATATTAAGAGTTCATGTCAAGCAGTGAGTAGCTTTGAGTTGCCAACAGATCTTATTTTTCACTTGTAATTTTTTCTTCTGTATGGAAAGAAAAAAAAAAATGGCCACCTCTTAATTTCTGGGGAAAATGATAGACAACATAGTTTTAACCTAAAAATTCTTGCTAGAAAAAAAGGTGATCAGTGATTTTTGGAATCAGACTATGATATCATGCTGCTGGTTGTCACATTTAAAGCCCTGAATGGATGGGGCCTGTTTTTTTGCAGGACTGCCTCTCCTTGAGGGTATCTGCCCATCCCAACAGGTTGGGCAAGGTGGGTGTGCATCAGGTCCCTTCAATTAAATGTTGTCATCTGGTGGGACCTTGGAGGTGTGCCTTCTCCATAGCTGGCCCAGCCCTTTGGAATAACCTCCTTCCTGAGATCTGGAAGGCCCCTGCCCTTTTAGCCTTCCAGAGGGCTGTGAAGCTCTGGCAGTTCCCCCAGGCACTGGGCCAGGATGGGGAGGAGCCAGCAGCTGTGGAACTCCTGGATGTTATGGCACAGTGACGGGAAGTATGCTGCTTTGTGTATGAGTGACGTGGTTGTTTTTATTGGTTTTGTCGTGAGCCAACTAGGATGATCGTACATAAGATAAGCAGCCATATAAGTTTTAGAAATAAATAGACAAATTACTCCTTTATGATAGAAGGGTAGTACCATCCCAGAGTTACCGTCTTACGTTGATTATATTGGTTTTCTTCCTGCTGAAAATGGATAGTGGAACTGATCAATATTACTCTGTGAGGCCAGGGTTTAATGTTGGGTTCATTAAAAACTGAACTGTTTTTATAAGTATTATTTTTGTCTGTTTCCTTGTTTCTCCTCTTTCCCCCTTTTTTTGTATTTGGGTTTTTTTTTAAATAAAACAACTAAAATGAACTGTCAGAGCAATTTTCAAAAAAAGTCATTTTTTTAAACAACTGCTACTTTTTAAATTAACAATCATAGAAATGTGGAGCTTGATGTAAGGACTTTGCTGCTGTATTCTTCTATGTTCTGAATTAAGGGACATTCCCTTCAAATAAAAGACAGCTGCCCACATGTCTGTTGCACCCTAATTGTTTAATTACTTGCAGAGGAGCTGTCTCATTGAACACGGAATAATAGGATGGCATAGAAAACTCCTGTGATTTCACCATTGATATGAAACAGGAGTTTGGTATCATCAACATGCAGATGATATGCAACTGTATATTTCAACCCCAGGCTGCACAGATAAAGCTGTCAGTGTACTAACTCGGTGTCTGGAGGCTGTTTGGCTCTGGATGGGGAGGAACAGATCAGCTCAGTCCTGACAAGACTGAGTGGCTCTGGCTGTTTGGGCCTCCTGAGTTATGGATGGTTTCACCATTGGTCTTGGATTTTGAGATTGGTGCACAACTTGGGAGCTCTCCTGGATTTGCAGCTATTGCTCAATGAACAGGTGGCAGCTGTGGTGAGGAGGGCCTTTGCAGGGGTTTATCACTGTCTGGAAGCTATTCGGGTTTGGATGGGGTGGAACAGACTTTGGCTCAATACTAACAAGATGGAGTGGCTGTGGCTATGGCTGTTCGGACCCCCAGGATGTTACCACTGTTGATCTTGAATGGGGCTTCACTTCCCCATTCAAGACTAGTGCACCACTTGGGTGTCCTTCTGGAGTTGCAGTTGTGACTAGTAGGGCCTTTGCACAGGTTCATCTTGTGTGCCGGTTGTGCCCTTTCCTCGATCAGGAGGCTCTTCAGACAGTTACTCATGCCCTGGTCACCTTAGGATTGGATTATTGCAATGTGCTCTTCATGGGGCTGCCCTTGAAGACCACCTGGAAGCTACAGCTGGTTCAAAATGCAACAGCATGATTAGTTGCGGGTACCTCTCAGTGTGTCCAATGTGTCATCACAGCTACATGAGCTGCATTGGCTGCCAGTCAGCTTCCGAGTGCAATTCAAGGTGCTGGTCATTACCTATAAAGCTCTGTATGGCATAGGGCTGGATATCTGAGGGACCACTTGTCCCCAACTGTTTCTGCCTGCCCAGTATATTCAAGTGGAGTGAGTGTGCTCCAGGTGCCCTCCATTAAACACTGTAATCTTGTGGGACCAAGGAAATGTCCCTTCTCTGTTGTGGCCCCCACCCTCTGGAACAGCATCAATGATGGAATGTGTCTATGCAGGGGAGGGTGATGTGATGGACTCTTGTAACTTAGCAGGTTCTCAGGTAGGAGGGAGCACATTCTAAGGAATGGGGAGAGACAAGAGACAACACAGTCTGGAGTTGGATCATGGGAAGAGGAAAAGATTCAGATTAGCCGCTCCCTAGAGTCTCCCATGATATTCTAGAGGTGATGGACTTGTCCCTGGGAGAGCTGGGGGTGGCGATGACCAACAGGAAGCTCTGGCATGGGCTGGTCCATGAAGTCACGAAGAGTCGGAAGTGACTGAACGAATAAACAACAACAGAGTCTCCCAAGGTATATCCATTAAGTTAGAGTAGCACAGGTTTAGTCTGGCAAGATTCTGTCTGTACAGTGTAAGCAAATAAAGAACTGAACTTGGTTGGATTGCTTCTATTGTTAATTATCTGCAGTCTTAAGAATCAAGTAGGCCTATTAATTCTTTTTGTGTGTGTGTGCCTTAAAGTTAGTGCTGACTCCTGGACAAGCCCCTGCAGTTTTCTTGTCAAGATTTCAGAAGTGGTTTGCCATTGCCTTCTTCCTAGGGCTAAGAGAGAATGACTGGCCGAAGGTCACCCAGCTGGCTTTGTGCCTAAGTCAGGACTAGACTAGACCTCACAGTCTCTGAGTTTCTAGCCTGGTGCCTTATCCACTGCACCAGACTTCACCTCAGTCCCTGCAATTTTCTTGGCAAGATTTTGGAAGTGGTTTGCCATTGCCTTTTTCCTAGGGCTGAGGTCTCGTATTTTAGTATGTACTTAAAGATTTGTGATTATGGACACATAGCCACAACCAAATAGCAGTTCCCTGTTTACTTTGGCTTTGCATTTCAAGGTACTAATACAAACGGAAAATAATTTCTGGAAAAAGCAGGTACTTCCTCTTCCTCCCAAGAACATCCATATCCCAATGCTAGGGAACTAATTCTGCAAACTGACTAGGATCCAGAGAAGGTATGTTTCAGCAGAGGAGAAAACTGCATGTAGCATCAGGACATTAAGTGCCAGTTTTGTCACACAAAATAGGAACTCAGATAATAATTGCCCCAGTACTATCAAATGAGTTTCATAACAAAACAACAATTTGGTTGGTGGAGAATTCTGGGAGTTGAAGTCCACACATCTTAAAGTTACCAAGTTTGAGAAGCGCTGATCTAGAGGGCAGTTCTCAACACCTTTTATATTTACAACATTTGGAAGGAGGGATTTTTTCCCCTGTTGAAATCCACTGCAGCTGCCTTTAAGGGCACCTGCAGCACCAAAGACAACTCTCTTAGTCAGAGGCCATTTTTAAATAACTAAAACTTTAGACAGTCACCCAACTCTTCTCATCACACAATTAAAAGGCAAACAAGATTGAGTGGACTGTTCAGGCTAAATCAGTATACTAAAACACAACTCAAATGGGCCAATTTATTTGTTTGCAAGTCTACAGGGCTTGCAGAAAACTGGCAGACATTCAGGACTTCTTGTTCCTGGGCAGTAGATGAGCACAGAAATGTTTCAGTCAAAGCCTGTCTGCAGGCCAGTAAGAAGTGCTTTATCCCACCCCTCAGTTTTATGCCCAAAAGAAATTCTCTCCTGTGAAAAATGAAATAAAACCCCATACATTTGATGTGCTCACATTAGTGGCAAGGCACTGAGCCACACATATAACTATATTTGAGCCCATTTGCCCAAGCCTGTTATCCAGCCATTACATCTGTATAACAGGAACAGAGAATCAGGGTAAGTCAGTTGTCCTCTGCAGCGGCCATACAGATCACCTCATCCAGCACAGTGTTCTGAAACCTGCTACTTCTACAGTGACGTTTGCTATTTGGAAATACAGCCTCCCCATTTGTTGAAAACTGAAGACTGCAGCATGAGGAGACCAGGATCTAAGCACCAGCAGTGGAGTCACAAGGTTCCTGGGCAAAGTCAATTAACTCAATGATTGGATTTTGCACCCTGTCTGGAAGTAGGAAATACAGCCTCCCCCCATCCACCAATGGCACAAAAAGACAATGTTCCACTAGAACTGCAGCCAGAAGAACTGTTTTCTAGAGCCACTATTCAGTATGGAGTTCTACTGGCAGATGTTTTTGCCCAGTTCCTAGAACATCTGTGCACTAGTTTCATTGGAAGAAGTGAAGCTGCTAAATCAAGACCCAAGTTTTATAAATCTGTTTTCTCCTTGTTTATATAGGTGCCTTTTTAAAGTCTTATATGACTTTAAATGGATTTTAAATGGATATCTAAAAAGGTAGCCTTAGTCAGATGCACAGAATGCATGAACAAAGTTGAAAATGACAAACATCTAGATGCTCCTTCAGTTCAGACCAGCTCTAAAGGCACAAATGAATGTCAAATAATTACTGATGTCTTATTAACAAACTCCATAAAATGAACTTTGATTTACTATTAAAATACAGCCTTTTTTCCTGTGCAAAATTAAACATTGACTTAGGATATAAAAACACAGTTTTGAACTTCTCCCCCAAGATGACACAGTTCCCTTGATTTATTTTTATTCTTGGTATAATAAACAAAGAAAAAAAGTTACCCTTAACCAGAACAAAAATAATTATGCCTATAAAGTTTTTTTAAAAACAATTCACTTGAAGAACTAGAAGTCAAGATATAAGCCCAATGATAAAGCTAAAAACCTGACAAGCTAAAAGCCCCTTCTTCATAAGAAAGTTGCAGTTTAAAAAGGGAAAACCTGAGAATGTGTCCATCCAGAACACAAGGCACCAGCTGAGAAATATTTCTTTAAAGAGGAAGACTACACTGTTGACAGTAACATTGCTGTAGCAATTATTAGTGTAGTTAAATTTATCTTCCATTTCTCCCTAAGTATTAGGGATGACTAACCACAGTTATACATAAAACAAAACTGCATATGCATCATCAATATAAAGTGGCAAATGAATGAGAGACCATTGAATGGGTTTCCATTTTGTTTTTATTTTCTACTATACTTGTAGTTGTTTTTTTTTTAAATAGATCGTTTCATAGATTTTATTCATACAACAACTCTGTGAAGTAGGTCAAGTTGAAAAACCTAATGAGTTTCATGGTCAATGGATCTAGGTCTTCCCACTATTATTGTCTCTCCTATTTAATATTAACCATACAGTTTTTTAAAATTTTGTTTTCTGTAATTTTCTTTTACCGTTACTGATGCTCTTATGCTTTTATTCTCACTCATATGCTAAAG
This sequence comes from Candoia aspera, assembly GCF_035149785.1. Taxonomy (NCBI): domain Eukaryota; kingdom Metazoa; phylum Chordata; class Lepidosauria; order Squamata; family Candoiidae; genus Candoia; species Candoia aspera. Next base: position 35,336,063 of record NC_086155.1, read on the forward strand.
CTGTATTTGAAAATCAGTTAGTATTTTCCTAGTTGCTACAGATGATGCTTACAGTGGTCCAAAGAACATTATAGTTTCGAGCCAATATATAGGTTTTTATTTGCGTTTGGCTTTCTTTAAATGGTAGGGTCCTTGTATGCACACATGCACAGATCTTGATAATTGAGTAATGTAATATCTGTCTGCTCTTTGGCTAGATTGTGATTCTTGAGCAAGGAACAGAATAAGAAGGTAGTTGCAGGAAGCAAGATGGTGAGGGGCAGATTTAATGGGCCTGCCCTGCCATTAATAGGTGAGCTTGACACACCTTTTTTCAGGACAATTAACAGGCAGCAATTTCCATTGAGTTTGTAAAATGAATGAGCTTCAAGGCAGGCTGGCCACTCGGGATTGTTAAAAAACCTTTTGCTATAGAGAGGGCAGGTAAGTTATTTGCTAACTGCAACCATATCCTTGCTGCAAGTCATGAACAAAAATACTCCCAAATGTGTCCCAGGCAGGAACATGTTCTCTGGTACTGTGCTTTTCTTGTATACTGTATGCTTTGCTGATCACCAAAGGAGAACCTCAGGGGACAGGAAGAACCTCTGAGGAACTGTCTGTTTTGGTGTGAACCAAAGTCTTAAAGGTTCCTCTAATACTTGTCTGTTGGGAAGGTATTCTTTGATCTAGCTGAGATATGATCAATACATTCAAACCATCTTCCTTAGATTTTTGTTTGGGATGTTGCCAGTCTTCTGCAGTATGGTATCAGCTAGTTTAGAAAAGCTGACTGGCAAGCTGCCCTGTTTGATTACTCTATTTACACAAGTAGCAAAGAAGCTACAATTGCATTGCAGATGCTCAGTGGAGGGAGGAGCAGAAGCATGTTTCCATGGTAGCGGAGCATGGTTGCTCTTCAGCAAGGGTTCTAAAGATGCTGTACGGATCTGATTTCTATATACAATTCTCCATTTGCTCTGGGTTTGTTGCATTATTAAAACTTGGTTTTATTGTGATCAGATTCCTTTACCTTTTGGACTAAGCTGTGTAGAATTCAGAAGCAAATCTATTTTCCAGTTTCCATGCATTCAGTTTTTTTTTTCTGATAATCTTTCCTTTTCATTGGTTTTCCTTTTCATCAGTTCTAAATTGCATTAATACAGGCTTAGGGAATTATAAGAGTCTGAGTATTAATTCCTGGAACAGCTTTTGTGGAATCCAGCAGACCAAGGCTCTTTGCCAAAGTGTTTCTTCCTTTTCGTTTTTCGTATGATTTCTGGCTTGTCTGCAGCATAGTACTTAATTTGGGAGTGCCCAAAACATGTCAAGCAACAGGGCAAGTTCAAAGAATCGCCTGGTGGCTTTCTTTCCCAACCTTTTGAAAAGAGTCCAGCTATCCTGTATTTTTTAAAAAAGTGACAGGAATATAATCACAGCTGCACCCAAGGTTTAATTTGAGGATGGTTCATAGTAGCAGAACTAATTATATTGTACGCAATGTTTCCAATGCATTATATACTGAGACCATATTTATATCTATCAGAGCTATGACACACTGAAAATGATTAAGGTGAAGTGCTTCAAATCTTTGCAAGTATGGTATGGAAGTATTTATTTTAAAATCCCCACACTATTTTTTTCAGATTATCCTGTAAGTTATTAAAATAAATGCAACCCTTAAAACAGGTAGTGGAAGTGTGAGGTTTACTGAAAGTGTAAAAAAAGTCAGGCTACTTTAATGAAGAGCAGAGATGTGCTGAATTTGCCTGAGGTCTAACTGAAGGTATAGTTATTGTGCACTTCTTTCTATCTGCATCTGAAGACCCTGATGTCCTTTGTCTGGCTTACTGTAATTCTGGCCTAGCCTTTGCTGTACTGTGCTAAAACCTTTTTGGGTCTTTGGTGAAGACCCTTTGTTTCATCCTTGTCTAGTCTGTCCTCACTATCTTTTATTTATTTGTTTTTAATGTTGTTGCTGTTATTATTATTAACTAGTTATTGTATTTTCCTTGTTTTAGTTGTTGTGAGCTGCCCAGAGTCATTGGGAGCCAGGCAGCATACAGATGTGATCAATATAATTAATTAATTAAAAATGTTCCCTGGCTGTCAGTATACTGCATATACCACCTAGCTGGTGAGATGCAGGCAATAGTATGTTGACTTGCCAAGTAGTGTCTAAATTACAGATCCTAGGTCACATAAAATAATATGAGCATGCTTGACATAAAACTGGACCTTAGTCTTGTTTATTATAAACATTTTTATACCACTACAATCTCAATAATATCGCAAAACTAGAGTAATATCATAATATTATTTAAATATCCAAAGAATAAATTAAAATTAACTGAAACAAAAACAGTCAACAGCACTGTCCTTATGATTAGCAGGGAATGCTGCATGTAGCATGGTTGTGACGAAGGCTGGTAACATAGTTTATAGCTTCTCTATCTTATTAAAAAGGAAAAAGGATTGACCAAAGCCATGATGATGGGCTACGGAGGTAAGTATCTGTGGGCCCGTCTGGTGATAACCACGACATACAGAACTTTGGAACTTGGAATGTAAGAGGGGTAAATAGTAAAGAACATAAATTTTAAAAATACAATAAAATAAATAAAAATAGATCGTTTGACTCTGAAATGAAGAGAATGGGAAGGATGGAATGGATCTTAATGAATGGGAAGCATGAAAAAGAATTCTTAGTGCAATGATGAAATGAAAGAAACGGTGGATGAGGAAAAAAAAGGCAATAAAATGGCTGCCGAGAGAGAGAGATGGAAAAAAAACCAGTATAAAATATTGTATAATGTGCATATTCAGAAGAAGATAGTTGCCAAGGTAGTCAAAGAGAACAAGGAACAGAGAAAATACAGAGTGATTTTGATGGAAACAAAACATTGTTTTGGAAGCAAGTGAAACAGACTAAACAAAAAGCCTTCACCAGAGTGATTAGAATTAAACACAAAAACAATGAAAGGAAATTTGGGGTGAAATTGAAATGAAGGAATTAGTATTTTAAAGATTTGTATTATTGCTTTCCTATACAAAGGGGAATGTAGCAAGAGTGAATGTAAAATGAAAGAAGTATCACTTGTTTCACTTCCTGAAAAAGTGTTTGGCAGAAAGTTGATTGAAAGGGTACAGGATGAAACAATAAGTAAAATTAGGGAATTTCAGTTTGCAGCATGTATGCAGACCAGATTTTTGCACTTCAACAGGTCATGGAGAAATACGTGAATGTGAAAAAAAAGATTATTATACTTTTGTTCATTTGAAGAATGTGTATGATAAAACTAAACAGGCTGGAAGTAAGGAATACTTTTTTTTGCAAATGTAGGGTTGAAAGTTGTTTGCTGAATGCAGTAAAAATGCCTTTCATTTCTTTGACTTACTATTTCTTACTCCTTTTCTGCACTCTGCATAATGTTGTTTGCCTCCAAAAGGAATGGTATGAAGGGCATGTATGTATGCCTGTATGTAGCAATAATACTATGGATTAAGTCAATCGTTCTGTACAGACTCTTTTACTATATTAGTGGGGATTCCCAGTGAGTCCCAAACTTATTCCCATTAGAGAAAGTGTTGGGGGTGCACAGATGTTTGCTTCCCTTGGTCACTCTTTTTTTGGCTCTTGTTATATAACTGTTTCTTACTGGTGAGAAACTACCAAGCATTATATTTCTCTGTCTTGCTCTCCAAAGAGGTGAAAGTCAGCTAATTCAATGTCTAAGCCAGGATTCCCTAAAATTTATAGGAATGCAAGTCCAACCTATTTAGAGGGCTGCAGTTTGAGCTAAGCTCTTTAAATAGCCACCTGCACTCATTCAAATGCTTCTGCCTTTAATTAGTCCTTCCTGCATTGCATGTTGTGGTTTTAAATGCTGATCCAGCAACAAACTGAAGACTTTCTGGTTTTGATTTGCTGATTTTGGGGATGTTAAGGGAGTGATAATAATACAGAAATGGATTATGAGTTTACATTCAGATTTAAGATGTGATCTATGAATGTATTTCTGTGGGACAGAATATGTTGCTTCAATTACTATGACTCACAAAGTGATTGTTCTTTCCTAATCTAAGGGGAATTGATCCTGTTGTGCTCAGCAGCTGTTGCTTTTGGACACAGTGCTTTTTTCTTCTTGAAAAATAAAAACAAATTTACAAACAACTCAGTTAAGCAAGATAAGGGGCAGGGTCTATGTCTAACAGCCTCAACTGTCAAAATAAAAACATTATTGTGCCCTGAGTCCAACATTATGGTCACATCTATACTAAATAACTTGAAGATAGTGGTGCACATTGTAACTTCACAGTGCTTCTGTAGCTTGGCTTAAAAAAAAAGTTCCCTATATCAGAAATAGAAAATTGGCATTGTCCCTAGGTCTGCCGGTATCATGAATCAGCATTTTTATCTGCAGAGGGAACAGAAGATCTGAGTGGAAATGTAGGCTGGTTCTTAATTGGGGCAAGCTGTGGATGGGAGAAGTTTGTAATGTTGAGTTCTTGGTGCTTTCTGAGTTTGGTTGTTGGGAGTAGTATATGTGTAATATGGACAAGGTTATGAAAGTCAAATTAATGGGTGGCCTCACCTTTTGTGGGGAAAGGACTTGGGCAAGTATCCTCAATCAAGTTTATTTTTCTTTGTTGGTCCTGATCCAACAGTAGGTCCACTTCTTCCTTAAAGTCATATGTGGAGTTAGTAGATAAAAAACCTTGCTTCTCTTCTTCACTGTCACTGTTATTCATTTGTTCATCTTGTTGTGGCTAGAAAGAGAGGACAAGTAAACTGGTAGTAGGAGCATTCATTCCTATTTAGGATGTAGGCTTTATCAGGTGCCCAAACATGCCAACCCATGACACCAGTCTGTTAATGCTGAGATTATTCAACTAGAAGGAAATGTTATTCTGGAATAGCTGATAACTGTTGTGGCATCCAATTTAAACAAAGGATCCTAACGTAGTGCTTCATTGTAATACATAATGTAGATATTAGTCAAGCTGAAAAAGGAAGCTCCCAGTTAACCTCAGGATCAGTAGGCTTAGTGCAACTTTATTTGATATATTTAACTGATATCTAGAGCTGTCTATCCTTACTTTTGGTTCTGAGATAGGAAAGCCAGATTAGCAATAAGAACAACAACAACAAAAATAGAGGAGTGATGTTCATGCTAAGGAATGACTAATCTCAAAGCAATTTCTACCTTTAAAATGTGTATGCATGTATATGTATATATAGATATACATACATACACAAGCTAGTTTTTAAAAATATCTTTGGATGGTATCTGATCATGCATGTGGATTCTAGAACTGCATTTCCTTTCTCCTCTGAAAAAGGAAACAGTTTATTTTACTCACTAGCACTGATGCTGCATCATAATATATATATATATATATATATATATATATATATATATATATATATATATATATATAATATTATATATAAATAAAATAAAATAATAAGTAATAGGTAATAATTGGGTAATGAAATGTCTGCAAGCAAACAACCAAGCTCAGAAGCACCAAGACTCCACAGTTCAACCCTGAACTACATATATTCTATTAGTTATTTTACTTTTAATATGCACTTTATAAGTTACTGGCCCCAAAATCAATCTATGGAAGTTTATTCTCCTTTTTATCCAGTATGTAGTCTAAAACCCTAATACATACTGAGGAAGACAGGCAAAGGCTGAAATTCCTTGTCCATCTTTCTGCTATTCCACCATCTTTTCTGGCTTTTACAGAGCTGACTTACCTGTTAAATGGTAGGGAACCATCTTGCTAGGGAATATAAGTGCTTGGATTTTTATTTTTTATTCCTCCATAGCCTCCTTTTATAATCCTACCTATGACTAGGAAGAAACTTCCTCATCTTTATTTGCCTTGCTTAATATGTTCATGTTGCTGCCTGGATTTAGATAGTCACAACAAATGTGCATGTCCTCTTGTGGTGACAAGTCTGGAATTTGACAACTCCTACACTAATGTTCAAAGTAGAGGGTAATTCGTGATTGAAAATCCATTCGGAGAGAACCAAGATATAAAATAATTGCATGGTCTCTGATAGGTGCATGTTAAATAATAATTTAAAATATCTGAAAGGACTGTAGGAAAAATAGTAAGAGTATTAACAGTTGTAAACAATGATGTTAAGTCAATAAAATAAAATCAGCATAGGTTCTGAAACACTGAAAAATGCTTTCTCATTTTTATCACTGATGTTGCAGGGACAACCAACTTGCTGTCAGTGGACGGGTGGATTGGAGAACATGTGAGTGCTACATAGTGAAAGAATCTCAGAGCATTATAAACATTTTGGCATGTTCTGTGCCTTCCTCCCTCTGTACTTAAACACTGGTCCAAAGAAGGGTGTGCAATCCAAACAGTACTGCTGTTATTTGGTTGCTAGATCAACCATTTCTATTTCCTGAGTTCTCAAATTTTATGCTGTGGGATTTAAAGGACATTATTTCTCACAAATAAATCCTGAATTTACAAGATCTTCTGTGGAGCCTAATTTGGCTTCTTTCAACAAAGCCTATGGTGCACCAGATTTCAAAGGACCTGAGAAGGCCAGAATTATTCTACCATTGCAAATTTACTGAAATGTTGGTATGATATTACCATTATTAAAGGATCCCTATTACAGATATTAGTGGTAGGAAACGGGAAAGTATTTCATGGCATACAGTGCTTTTTTTCCCTCTTAAACATACAAACTACATGCAAGCAAACATTTAATTTCTCAGTACTTAAATCTTATTTTAACATTAAAATAGGGCCTGGCACTCTTCCCTCTAGATTCTGCCTCCCTCTCAGGTAAATGTCACTGGAGGGCAATCTTTGAAATACTGCTGGACATGATACACTGGTTCTGTGATTAGGAGCTCTCATGGTTTATTTTAAAATGTATAGTTGCCACAGAGACAGGAATAGATGCAGTTTTGGACTGTGGTGTTGGAAAACAGAGAGTTTAACTCTTCTCAACACCATTTTCCCAAATGAAATTGTTTTATAAGTTATTTGGCTTATAAAGGCATATATGAAACTATAACGTTTTTAAGCAGAGGAAATAACAGATTCAAGAGGGTTTTTCCTTTGGTAACAATAGGGTAGAGAAATGTTAATTAAATATTAAAATAGTGTTATATTGTAGTTCTGTTATTATTTTTAATGTTCACTTAGGTTATTTGAATGAAGATTCTGGACCATTTCATGCATTTTGGCTCTCTCCTGGTGATAGAATAGTCAGGGAGGATCCTGATAGGCCCTTTTTTATGTATCTTTTTGCATGGATGTTATTTTTTACCTTTTTTAAATTTTTGTAAGTTTGCTATTGGGTGTAATTGTTTCTAAATTCTGTTTGAGGCTTAGCATATTACACTGCTGCAATTTGATGAACTAGATCTCTTATCTAAAGATTTTATTTCCTCCCTTCCTTCCTGTAGGACAGATGTGCAGTGGGAAAATTATTCACCAGCAAACTAGACCAGGTAGCCCTTGGTGAAAATTTTTTCACGCCCTGCTCTTTTAATCTATCCTGCTATATTCTGAAGCTGTCCCTTTGATGTATGTGGGTAGGTTTTTCTTTATCTTGCCCTGCACTCTCTTGTATGCAAGTTTTGGTTATTTTATATTGCTCACAGACATAGCAGAAATTTGCTACTTGGTGTCCAAAGCAGTGATTGCAGATACTAGAAGATAGGGAAATGGCCAGTTCTGCCCAGATGTGAGACACAAGTTCCAGTATTAATATTCACACATTTCTTGTCCAATATGCATTTTGAGATACAAAGTTACACTATTCAGCTTAACACTTCTTAGTCTCTGAGTATTCTAAAAAAGTTGACTCAGTAGACACACTGATTTCTGTGGGTGCTTTGTATAGCTGAGTTATATATTACATTTATATTAAATAACTGTTAATATAATCCTTTCAGGCAGACTTGTAAATGGATTTGTCCTGCCCCAAAGATCACCGTGAACTGTTCCAAATTTGGAGTTCTCTTTCTCTCTTGGTTGAAAAGCAGCTTGTCCTGCCCCCATAGTGATCTTTCCTTTACTGTGCCTGGGTCATGTTTGCTTACAGAATGAATCATTCTGGCATGCATTGGCCCTGTGTTTACATAGACTTCTCTGACTTCCCCATATTGGGTTTGTCTTTGACAATACAGAGCCAAAATGACAGAACTTTTCCTGCCCTCTGCAACCATATTGCCTCAGGTGGTTTGCTCCTTGCCTTGGCGATTGTCTTGTGATTAAACTCTTATGCAAATTGCAACATGAGGCTAGTTAAGCTAGGAATTACATTTTTAAGCCAGAACTTTGTCTGGCCTTGCAGAATTATAGGGGCAGAGCAAGGAAAAGAGATCTGTACTTCCAAGACATGAACATGACTTGATCTATGTACAATTACTGCTCTTTATCTTTCTTGATTCTTTGTTTATTTGTTGTTTCACAGCATTTTAATAGTGTTCCAATCTAAAACTTTGGGCAGTGTCTACAAATATGATACAACACAAACCACTACCCTTCTTAACCCATTCAAAAACAATCCAAAACATAAAACTAAATGGTCTTCCTTAGAGGCTGAAGGCCCACTGAAACAAAACATTGGTTATGCCTTCCAAAACATTAAAGGCAAAGGAGCCAAGTGTACTTGGGGAGCACCATGTTCCACAAAGTCGGGGCTACCACATGTAAACTCAGGATCTGATCTACAGTTGGAATTCATATTGGTTGCAGATAAAAACTACATTTTCATTCTGTGAATCTCCCACATGTGGTAACAAAAACATCTGATTGAATTTGATATGTGAATTTGAAAAGCAGTAGTTGAGATAAAGGACAGTGTGAGCTGAGAAAACAATTTTTATCCCTAAAAAGGGACATTGGAGACAAGCTTAAGTGTGAATATGAACCCAGTTGAGGGAGGGCATAAATCTAGGGTCCAAGTGACAGAAAAGAGTTAGAAGCTGTGGTGACATTATGCTTCTTGGGCCTTTCAGGAGCATTTTAATAAATTATGTCTTAGTTTAAGGGAAGCACATCTGACAGTTTATTTCTTGAAAAATATGTATGCACCCTTCTCTTGTGCCTCTTCAAGATGCCTTACAAACAAATAAAAACAATGCATTAAAAATCAAACACCAGCCAGTTTAAAAAATTTCAACAAGCAATCAAGATATGATTTCATGGTAGTGACAGCATTCCCTCCTGCTCTTCAGCCAGGGGAATGGTTGGACAAGAGGCAGCTTAGCCAACAAAGGGAATGTGGGCATGGCAAATATCTCAGAAGGGATCTTCCCTAGTTTCTTGGGCTGTAAAGGTGTTGGGGGAGAAATGTACTTTCAGACTTGCAAGATTCTGTTAATGTAACCTTACAATAAAGTAGAATTAGTCCATCTGGCTGTGCTTCCTGTCTGGGCTACCTTGCTAGGCTGACATCATGGCTGCTGGCAAGGAATTATGGGAGCTATAGTCCAAAACATCCTTAGGGTACTGCCAGAGTGTTCAGTGTTGGCTTTTATAAAGCAAAAAATGTATAATCATGAGTCAGTGCTTTGCTGCTGAACTTTATCAGTGCAAACTGGGCATGCAAAAAATACAGGATTGATATGGCCACATGTAGTCAATTCATTGTCTATCCATTTTAAGATGAGCTCTAGTCTAGCAAATACATTTTATCCTGGATAGAAGATAAAGTCATCTAGAATTGTTTGGAATTGTTTATTGTTTGGTCAATCTCAGATACTATACTCATTAAGTATTATACTGAGGACTCACCTACATAAGAAACAATGAACTGATGATATTCTGTCAAATGTATCCCACTTGATGAGAAAAGGAATGCTTTATAAGAATACAACAAAGTTAGCTATTTTTTTCACCCAATAAGGAATAGCTCCAAGTAGATGGGCTATAATGGGAGAAAAGGAAGAAGATATTTGTGCTAAGAATTCACAGGAAATGAAACTAACGATCACTGGCATTAAGACCCTGGCAGCCATCATGGAAGAAGATACTGTTTTCCTGCTAAAGAATATGTTGGTGGGTAGGAGGAAACATGAACCCCTAACTGCTACCTCACCCCCAGCAGTTGAACATTGGATTAGACAATTCCTGCCTCCACTATAGGAAGTATGGGAGAAATGCCTTTCAGAACCATTGTAAATCCCTGATTAGCACAGATTAGCATACTCTGTAATCCCAACCAAACTCTTCGTTACCTGAATTTGGCTGAAGGGATCCTAGATGACTTCACACTTAAACATCCAGAAGGCTTTTAGCACAACTTCTTGAACTGACCCTGTGTTCATGGAATCATGATGTTCCTGATAGGGAACATCCAGAATTGAACACTTGTTTCCAAAACTCAGGGGTTTTCTTGAACCTATGTCAGAGGGCTGGGTATGTCAGAGCCAGCATGGAGCTTTAAAAATTGGTCTTTTGTGGAAGGGATTTCTTAATGCTCAAAATAAACAAAAAATAAAGACTGGCTGCTTCCTTTGAATCATCCATGTGTATGTATAGATGTATATATGTGTATATATATAGTGTGTGTGTATATATATAAAGTTCACTTAATGACAGTTTCATTGAGAGTAAGAAGTTCACATTAAAGAAATACTGCACAACTACCTATAAAATAAATCAGTCATTGACCATATGCCTATAGGGTCTCCTTTTATGTTCCAGGCCAGAGAATAAAACAGATTATCCTGGATTAGAGTTGAGTTAAATTATAAGTGGTAGCATTAAGACAGCCTTGTTTGAAAGTCATAGCAAGCCCTAATTTTACAGCATTCCTACATTAAATATTGTGTGAAGCAACTTATACTGCCCCAATGAAAGCTAGCTTCTGTCTGCTTTTGTGCAAAACATTACAATCATGTGAAAAAGTTTTTACTGTGAACCGCCCAGGGTCCCCCGTGTGGGGGAGATGGGTGGTGATAAAAATATGATAAATAACTAAATAAATTAAATAACAGTAAGTATGCCCATTGAAATTTTTGACTTTTTCAACGTATTTCAACATACAGATATTTGATCTTCATTTCAACAATATTGGTAAAGGGGATATAATATAACAAATACCATGCACTGTTTACATTTTGTAGTCCATTGTGTAATTAAATAAACATAAATGCAAATTTCACATGTTTGTTTGTTTGTTTTTAAACAGACTTTGGATTTTTCCTAGCATGTATCTTTCCCATTAAACAGATGGAGCAAAGGAATTGCTTTCTTAAGGGGATCATTATCCTGGGTCCTGAATGAGCCAGAACTGGTAATGATTTATACATGCTCTCTTTGTTTTCTGTTTTTGTTTTTCCTCTCTCTGTCATGAGTACTGATGGCGAGCAGGAGAGGGCCTCGATCCAGGGTGGAAAATGCATGCATAGTACTGAGGAATTAAGCAGCCATTCAAAGAGACACAGATCAGACCCGCCTTAGCTTTTGGGGTTTATATGTCTGGGTTTTTCCCACGCTTCTTCAGTTTGTTAGGATTTTCTGTCTAATGTAGCAGTAATAAACACTAGAGACCTACTCCTCGTCTCAGCGTGATTTCTGACTGTTAGGACACTCTCTCTCTGTTTGGGTGTGAGTGTGTGTGTGAGCTTTGCCATATATAGTCTTTGCAGGAAACTTCAAAGAATTCTCTTCCATATCTCTTCTAAGTCAGGGTTAATGTTGTACATGGTGGGGGGTTGGGGAGACCGTTGTAAGTGCCTGTTTAGCCAGGTGCTCCAGGACATCTTATGACTCTGGCCAATAAAACCCTTGAGATAAAAAAACACTAAGCCTTCAGCATGTTGGCAGTCACTGACAGTCAGTGAAATGGGGAATTGGATGCAGCTGCATTTTTCTGGACACTGACATAACCCCTGGGATCATATTCTGGGCTGTGGTTTATGAGACAATACTTGCTTATTCTCACTGATTAACCTCATCTGACTGTTTTATTCTACAGTCTGGAAGGGGATATGACTGGATGTGCCCAAGCATGCAACAAGGCAAAGGATTGATACCTGGGCTGGGTTAAACTGCTTTGGGCCTTCTTGGACCAGAACTTCATATTAAACCTGCAGTGGGCAAGTAGAAATGAGCTTATGCATAAGCACACATTCACCTGTAAATGAGCAATGCACTGGTTTCTGTTCTTTTTGCGAGAGAATCACAGTTTTAGGTATGAGATCTGGGGAAGTTAAGCATAAAGTATATGAGTAGTTTTCCAGATAGGAGAAAATAGTTTTGCAGTTTGAGTTAAAAAAGAGAAAGGGAAAGAAACTTGAGGTTTGTCATTGGCTGTGGAAATGCATCCTTGGGGATTTGGAAATTGTAGGTTGTTACTCTGGAGAAGCTAGCCCAATGTTGTATTAGAAATTGTCAGCATGCCTGCCTGCTCCTCCTTTATGCCTTACTTTACATTATAACTAGATGTTGCAAAAATATCTCCAGCGTTTTCAGAATGAAATAGTCTTTGGCTACCATGAAGCTTCTTACTGCTTGAGAAGTCAGGAGTATGCAATTCAAGGCTTATAGTTCTTACAAATATAATATGTGCTATTTTATATAAAATAGATAGTACTCTAGATCACAAATTGATATGTTAATCAGTAAAGTGTTTGTTGAACATTTTCATCTATTTTAATAAAGTCTGTTTTTAAGATAGAGGAAGTGTGTGTTTGTATGTACACACACTTTCTCTTTTGGGGGTAAATAAGCAACAGCAAAACGTCATGGAGGACATGCAGCAAAGACAGCAATCCTTCAGCTCCTGAGCCAAATCTCTTTTTAGTTGCCATATGTAACCCATCAATCTTTTCTGCTTTCCACTGGCTTGCTATTCCCAAAAGCAACCTTTCTTTTGCCTAATATTGACTGCAGACAAAAGCAGCTGTTTGGCTAAGTTCTGTAGTTTGAAGGGGTTTAGGGAGAACCTTCGTTGCCATTTCCCAGCATCACACATGATTAACCGGAAACCTTGCAGCATCACCTGCTATGTAGGCCCAACATTTTGTTCCTAGCACTGGACGTGAAACTCTCTAAAATGGTTTGTGCCTCTGCAATAGAAAAGAGTTCAAGAAAGCTGATGAATAATCAGGAGAATACTATAAGAAGCATTTATGAGGTCATTATCACTTCAGAACTATTCATGTTTCTGTTGTGAACCAACCATGCACAAGCTCCTGAGATTTGGTTTCTTTTAGTTCAATATACTTGGCTGCTCTATAATCGTTTGCTGAAGTTTAATATGCAGCTGGAATCATCCACCTCTCTATAAATCTTGGTTTCTTATTGAATGTTAAACATCACACATAGGTAATGACCCCATGGGAATATAGGAAGCAGTGCTATGAAAGATCAGCAGATAGTGGAATATCTTAGCTCTTTCTATGGCAGAGTACTAGAATGTCATAATGGACATGCTTGCCGATGTAAAAGTTTTATGTTGAGATATATAGCATGTTGTGCTGCTTTTCATCATGAACAGGATGGTAAAATGATACCTCTTTCAAAAGTTGGAATAGAAGCTGAATACATTGAGTTTACAGGACACAGGCAACATTGGACTAGTAATGTAAATTTGCCAAGCAGATAAATAACTTCCTGAATATGTGTCAGTACACTGCATGTACTCCTAGGTGGTGGGTTTTGGGCAATGGTAAGTTGGTTTATAAGGTACTCTCTAGCTTGTAATGACCTGGATTCAGGAAGTACATCTCTGATGATGATGAAGATGATTAGGTTTATATCCCACCTTTATTTTGTATAACTAAAGGTGGCATACCTCCTCTTTTTCTCACAGCAACAAACTTGTGAGTTGGGTTGGGCTGAGAGAGAATGACTGGCCTAAAGCCACCCAGCTGGCTTTCATGCCTAAGTGGGGGACTAGAATTCGTGGTCTCCCAGTTTCTACACCAGCACCTTAACCACTACACCAAATTGATCGTATTAGGCTTCTCTGTGTTTGATCTCACTATTTATGGCATCCTTCTGAACTACTGTATCTCTGAGGGTTGGAAGCCCTGTGTTACACCATTTCCACTTCTTTCTGAATGGACAGGAAGTAATATTTTCCAAATCTATATGAAAATTCTAGAAGAAATTTTAATGGAACCAGCATTCATTGGCTTGGAGTAATGATAGCCAGCTTTACAACTCTACCGCAGGCAAAGTCAGAGATGCTATGGAAGTTTTGACTTAGGGTTATGAGTTATTAGGTCTGAATGGGACAAAGCAGTCTGAGGTTGAACCTTAGCAAGATGGAGTTGCTACTTCTTCAGAAGTTGTAACTCTGGATGGAGTAGCACTCTCCGTGATCTCATGGTTACTGTTTGATAGCTGATAAAGACTGTGGTCAGGGAGCCTTTGATATATGTTGACTAGTTGTGGCCTAATCTAGGCTTGGAGGTCTTGGCAGCAGTGACTCATATTCTTATCACCACTCAACTGGACTATTACAGTATGTTCTAGGTGGGGGTGCCTTTGAAGACCACTCAAAAACTGCAGTTACTTCAAAATGCGGTGTCCCTTGTATTGGCAAATGAGAATCACCACAGCCATATTCCACTTGTGCTGTAGGTCCTTGTCATGGTCACCGTTGCGATGTTCGCTACATCGTAATGGTTTGCATGCCAGAGTGTTGACGCGTGTTCCTGGCTGGGAGGGTGCTGCTGATAAACCTTGTACGGGGAGATGTGTGGGGCTGTGCCAGGAAGGAATGTGTTTGGGTTATCTCTTAAATGTCAAGGTCTTTTTGCCCGCTGATCAGCAGAGCTTGTTAGGAGCACCTGAGAATGTGGGATTGTACTGTATGCAAGGGGGGGTGGGTCGTTGTTGGGAACGGAGCTATTTAGTTTGAATTTAGGTGCGCTTTTCTCATTCTCAGCTTTCTCTCTGTTTGCACTCTATTCTAAATAAAACCAGACCTTAAACTTTGATTTTGAGTCTGAGCATTTTATTTGAGTAAGGCAATCGTTACAGTCCTGCATTGATTACCAGTATGCTTCATGGCACAAGTGCAGGCTTTGATCTATAAAGGCGTATATGACTTGGCTCTGATATTACTTCAGGAATGCTTTCTCCATAGAGATTCATTCTTTCCAATGCATGTTCTCCAACAAAATGTACTGCTAGTCCCCAGTATCAAGAGGCCAGAGAGGTGCAGCTCTCAGACAATGTTATTCTGTTGTGGTCCATCCTGTTATGGAATAGCCTCTCTCTCTCAAGGCCAGATTAATGCCACCTTGATGGCCTTCCAAAAATTAGTTAAAACAGAATGGTTCCAGAGAATGTTTGGTGGTAGAGTGGATGTCATTTTGTAGTATACTGTTATTGTCCTGACTAAGCAAGAACCATGCCGAGACAAGGAGGAAGTCTCTAGTGTTTATTATTGCTATTGTAGACAGAAAATCCTACCCAACTGAAGAAGTGTGGGAAAACCCAGACAGATAAACCCCAAAACTCAAGGCAGGTCTGTTCTGGGTTTCTTTGAATGACAGCTCAAAGTCTCTAAACTACGCATGCGTTTTCCCCCCTGGATAGGGGCCCCTACCTGCTTACCATCAGTTATGGTGTGGTTTTGTTGTTGTTTATTCGTTTAGTCGCTTCTGACTCTTCGTGACTTCATGGACCAGCCCACGCCAGAGCTCCCTGTCGGTCGTCAACACCCCCAGCTCCCCCAGGGATGAGTCCGTCACCTCTAGAATATCATCCATCCATCTTGCCCTTGGTCGGCCCCTCTTCCTTTTCCCTTCCACTCTCCCTAGCATCAGCATCTTCTCCAGGGTGTCCTGTCTTCTCATTATGTGGCCAAAGTATTTCAGTTTTGCCTTTAATATCATTCCCTCAAGGGAGCAGTCTGGCTTTATTTCCTGGAGGATGGACTGGTTGGATCTTCTTGCAGTCCAAGGCACTCTCAGAATTTTCCTCCAACACCACAGTTCCAAAGCATCTATCTTCCTTCTCTCAGCCTTCCTTATGGTCCAGCTCTCGCAGCCATATGTTACTACTGGGAACACCATTGCTTTAACTATGCGGACCTTTGTTGTCAGTGTGATGTCTCTGCTCTTAACTATTTTATCGAGATTTGTCATTGCTCTTCTCCCAACGATTAAGCATCTTCTGATTTCCTGACTGCAGTCAGCATTTGCAGTAATCTTCGCACCTAGAAATACAAAGTCTTTCACTGCTTCTACATTTTCTCCCTCTATTTGCCAGTTATCACTCAAGCTGGTTGCCATAACCTTGGTTTTTTTGAGGTTTAGCTGCAAGCCAGCTTTTGCACTTTCTTCTTTCACCTTCATCATAAGGCTCCTCAGTTCCTCTTCGCTTTCAGCCAACAAAGTGGTAACATCTGCATATCTGAGATTGTTAATGTTTCTTCCAGCAGTTTTAACTCCAGCCTTGGATTCCTCAAGCCCAGCATGTCGCATGATGTGTTCTGCGTACAAGTTGAATAGGTAGGGTGAGAGTATACAGCCCTGCCGTACTCCTTTCCCAAACTTAAACCAGTCTGTTGTTCCGTGGTCTGTTCTTACTGTTGCTACTTGGTTGTTATACAGATCCTTCAGGAGGCAGACAAGATGACTTGGTATCCCCATACCGCTAAGAACTTGCCACAATTTGTTATGGTCCACACAGTCAAAGGCTTTAGAATAGTCAATAAAACAGAAATAGATGTTTTTCTGAAACTCCCTGGCTTTTTCCATTATCCAGCGGATATTGGCAATTTGGTCTCTAGTTCCTCTGCCTTTTCTAAACCCAGCTTGTACATCTGGCAATTCTCGCTCCATGAACTGCTGAAGTCTACCTTGCAGGATCTTGAGCATTACCTTATTGGCATGTGAAATGAGTGCCACTGTTCGATAGTTTGAACATTCTTTAGTGTTTCCCTTTTTTGGTATGGGGATAAAAGTTGATTTTTTCCAATCTGATGGCCATTCTTGTGTTTTCCAAATTTGCTGGCATATAGCATGCATTACCTTGACAGCATCATCTTGCAAGATTTTGAACAGTTCAGCTGGGATGCCGTTGTCCCCTGCTGCCTTGTTATTAGCAATGCTTCTTAAGCCCCATTCAACCTCACTCTTCAGGATGTCTGGCTCTAGCTCACTGACCACACCGTCAAAGCTATCCCCGATATTGTTATCCTTCCTATACAGGTCTTCCATATATTCTTGCCACCTTTTCTTGATCTCTTCTTCTTCTGTTAGGCCCTTGCCATCTTTGTTTTTGATCATACCCATTTTTGCCTGGAATTTACCTCCAATGTTTCTAATTTTCTGGAAGAGGTCTCTTGTCCTTCCTATTCTATTGTCTTCTTCCACTTCCGCACATTGCTTGTTTAAAAATAATTCCTTATCTCTTCTGGCTAACCTCTGGAATTTTGCATTTAATTGGGCATATCTCCCCCTATCACTGTTGCCTTTTGCTTTCCTTCTTTCTTGGGCTACTTCTAGTGTCTCAGCAGACAGCCATTTTGCCTTCTCGGTTTTCTCTTTCTTTGGGATGTATTTTGTTGCCGCCTCCTGGACAATGTTGCGAACTTCTGTCCATAGTTGTTCTGGGACCCTATCTACTAAGTCCAGTCCCTTAAATCGATTCTTCACCTCCACTGCCTATTCCTTAGGAATATTAGTGAGCTCATATCTAGCTGATCTGTGGGTCTTCCCTAATCTCTTTAGTCTGATCCTAAATTGTGCAAAAAGAAGTTCATGATCTGAACTACAGTCAGCTCCAGGTCTTGTTTTTACCGACTGTATAGATGTCCGCCACCTTTGGCTGCAAAGGATGTAGTCAATCTGATTTCACTGGTGTCCATCTGGGGAAGTCCATGTATAAAGCCGTCTCTTAGGTTGTTGGATGGTATGGTTACTGGTTTTAAAGTTGTTTTAATTGTGGTAAACTTCCATATCTCTATGGAACTTACAGAGGTGTATACACTTATTTAATAAATAAATAAGACAAAGGAATTAATATAGATTTAAAAGCATTACTGATTTGACTGTTTATGGTGAAAGACTGAGAGAATTACTGAAGTTTAGCTGGGTGATGAGGGTTTCAGAACATGGTGGTGAACATGGTAGTGCCAAGAGTGGAACTTGGTAAAAAATAGACATGGAAGAAAGGAAATATGTGAAAGAAACTGGAGAGAAAGTAGAATGACTGTGGGAAGAGAAAGTACATATTGTGTACCAAAAAGTAGAAGAAAGATGATTCCTCAGCGGAATGAATGGAAGGAAGACACAAGGAAAGTGAAGGAGTGAAAACAAATGTATTACATGGCTGTTACAGAAGTGTGTGTAGATATATGAACAGATATTAGGTAAAAGCATGCTTTATAGGATGATCAAATGAAAAAGCCTTTGGATGAGAAAAACGCATGGAAGAGAATGATTGTTGCAAATGCTGATCATGCACACAGTTCAAGCATTTCTATTGGAAATTACTGTATATGTTGGATATATGGTGTCATTTGAATCTATTATAAAAGTATACTTTTTTCCAACTCTTGATTTTTTAATCTCTTGATCCTTAGTTAGTATGGAGAATAAATGCAATATAGGTTGTATACTATATCTGACAGTAGCATTGTTTCTATGAAAATTTGTTTTACTGGATGAAGATAATGTTTAAATATGATATTATTAAAAGATTTACAGTTCATTGACCAGTTAAAGCAAGATGGAGATACTATATGATAAAAGGCAATTAGCAGATTTAATTACTGTTTGGAATGTTTTAAGGCTTATATTTAGGCCTGATTATCTCATGGCAGTAATTAGAAAATGAAAGTATATATGTATGTATGTATTTAGCTAATTTATATGGCTGCCAATCTTAACCAAATAACACTGGGTGGCTAACAAAAGACATGGATAAAATAACACAATATAAAAGTTATAAACAAATAAAAATTTAAAAAATAACCAAGGCTCTTTGTAAAAATTTCTCATAACACAGAACATACATAAGGGTTCCACTAGTATCTTGGCCCCAGCCCTGAAGAAGACAGTAATTCTTCAAAGCCTTCTGGAAGGCCAACAGGGCCTAGGGAGAATCTGTCCCATTGGGCAGGCACTACAACTGAGAGAACATTTCCGGGGTCCCACTAGATGACATTGTTTTACAAAAGGACCCAGAGCATGCCCACCTAGCCAAGAGGGACTCCTGTGTTTTCCCAGATAAACAAATTGATAATTTTCTCTTTACCTACATTTCAGCTTCCATATTTTCATATGGAATATAGTGAGTGGTGTTGATGGAAATTAGTTTTATTTATGTCTCCATTTCCAATATGGACTAGCATGATGGGAATGCATCTAGCTATAGATAAATAATAAGCCTGCCATATTCTTCATTCCTTTTGCCTGAGCAGAGCAGTTACCAACACTTCATCAGCTAAAGTCCAAAGCAGAACAGTGCTATGGGATTACATCAAGGGTGCAGCAACTAGTTTGTCACTGGGAAACTCAATCAGATGCTTTTGGGAAGCCCACAACAGCACATGTGTGCACCAGCTCTCTTTTGTCTCCATGAAGGATTACTGTGAATTTGTCTAATCCTTTTTTTAGTCATCTAAATCAATGGCGGTGAATTCTATCAGTTAATTAGCCTTTATATGAACATATTTTTCCCTGGATGTATTGCCTGTCACTTATCTGTAAACTGACCTCTCTTGATTTAGCAGAGTTGGCACAGTGGTATTTAATCAACAGTACATACAGAAGGTCCTGAACTGTTCAGTGGCAGCTTCTTATTTTTCCCTGCCCAATAATGCTGAAGGCATTGATGACCAAGACTTTTCTGTAGGGGAAATGTAGTATTTTTTCAGTGGAGAATAGAAAATTGTGGCCATGTTGTTGCTGAATTAATTATTTCAATGAAGGGTTAACTGTTGCAGCCAAACCAGCTGTCGTACTCCCAACAATCTGGAGAAATCAGCCTGGGTCAGATGGACAGGGTGAAGGATGTTGGGAACATTGCTCCCCACTCATGTCCTTGGCATTACTCACCATCCAGATTGGGATGCCTTAATTTGGTGATGTGACAATAGGCTTCTCTCAAATACCTTGTAGTTGTGTTTCCTATGCTTCTGCAGATGTAGATAAAATGAAATGTATGATTTTTATTATTGCAGTTCCTCCACTCTGCACGGCTCAACCTATATGAAAGAAATTATATAGGAGCAGTGTCTAGGTTCCATAACTACAGTTTGTCAAAGGGAAAAGAATGTGTCTATTCTTGTGGAATGGTGTAATATCTAATGCAGAGTTACAGCGACTGTTTAGCAGGGTAGGGAGATCTGTGAATATGAGGCAGAAAATTTATTTCCACACACATTGTAGTCGGGGAAGTCTGGTAACTACCAATCTACATATGTAGCCTATACAAATTGTGTCAAATGCTTGCAGTTTATTTATTCCACTTGTATACCACCAAATCAATTACAGGCTCATATAATACTTGAGAGATCAATCAGAAATGAAAACATCCTTAAAATAAGTTAAAACTTTAATGGTAAGTATAAATATAAACAGAAATAACCAATCACTAATCAGAATTTAAAAATGCAAAAATAATAGTAGTAAATAGAATAAAACTATGACAAAAGCAAAAGGAAAAAGGAAACAAAACTAACTAAAAATGACAACAACCAATACTTTTCAGAAAAATTCTGTCATAGGTAATTTCTGACATTTTAGAAGAGATGGAACAATCCTTAATTCTGAGAGAAGCCCAGAGCAGTGACTGAAAAACAATGCCGCCAGGCCTCCATTCCCTTTGTTTCTCAATGGTGAGCTTTAATCAAAAGCTTCTTCTGGGAAGAACATACTAGATGGACCAATTCGGTTAAGAGAAGGCAGGTTCCTAGACACCAAGTCATGGTGGAGCTTTATAGATGAAGATCAACACTTTGAGTTGCAGCCAGAAACTTACTGGTAACTAATGTAGGCCCTAAAATACAGGTGTACTATGCTGATAGCATAGCATTGTTACTGCCCTATGGTGTAGAACAGCATTTCTCAACCTTGGCAAGTTTAAGATGGGTGGGACTTCAACTCCCAGAATTCCCCAGCCAGAAATGCTGGCTGGGGAATTCTGGGAATTGAAGTCCACCCATCTTAAGGTTGAGAAACACTGGTGAAGAAGGATGATGGTATAGAAGGATGTGTATACTGAATTTTTAGTGCTTCAGAAAGATATAGCTTTGGGCAAAATGTGTATGCATCTGCAAAATCCTGTAGGTCATTTCATTCCTTTTGTTTGTTATATTTCAGTGCAGTTTCCTTCTGAACCTCCAGTTTTTTTCAGTGAAATTAGATCACTAACTGAGCCATTTGGCTGGCAAGTGCTTAATATATCAGTCTCTATTTTCCTGCTACGCAGGCCAACTTTGCTTGGAGAGTAATCAAGACTGAATGGCAAACTGGGTGTTGCAGGCTGGCTATAGCTGGCACTTACGCTTGGAAAGGAAAAGGAACGTACTTGTTTACTCTCTGCCTTTTTGATAGGTCTGGATCAGACAGAAATAGTATTAAGCTTAAATGAAAGGCAATAATGTTATTGAGTCCTCACCTGGAAATTCTACAAAGACAGAACCTGGTCATTGAATTTTCCATTCTTTTCCTTTACAGGTATGCCCCTTCCCCACACTCAGTGCAGGAAAAATGTATTCAGGCAGTTTAGTGGAGGTGCTTTTAGCTAGTCCTATATCTTATGGTGCTTTCAAATGAGACTTTTATTCTGTGTTTTCTCTGCCTCTTCCAAGAATTTTAGAGAACTATCTAATTCATATGTTCTTCCATTTTTAATCTCCTTATGTTTTCCCACCAATTATTCTGTCTTTTGCCCTTTTCCATCCCTACTGATCAAATGAGGAGGAAAAGATAAAATGCTTGCAGAATGCTTTTGATTGATAGAACTAGGAGCTGTCCATCTAGAACCTCCTTCACTGCCATAGAACATTTCCAAACATAAGCATACAATACGAACAGCACCAGCTGGAACCAACAATAATAACAATAACAGTAAGTTCCCTAAAAATCAGTGTTTTTGTTGGACACACACACAAGAGATGAAGCAAGGGGTGTTGTTCTGTGAAGTGAATTTCTGAGGAGGTTTACTTAATACAAATATTAAAAAGTTTGTGTGCATCTGTTTGTATTAAGAGTGATGAGAGTCTCATATTTCAGCCTTGTTGTTGTTGTTTTAATGGAAACTTATTTGGAGCATTTGATCTGAGAAAGCTGATTGGCTCTGACACTCAAAACCTTAGCAGATCAGGAATTACTGAACCAAAACCAGAGGTCTTTGAAACTCCTATGAATTATACCAGCCTAAAGACTCTACTGGGAGCCATCCATCTAACACGGATCTGCCCAGAGTCACAGGAACTGGTCCCAGACATACACCCATGCTTTAGGCTCTGACCCAGCTGGAAAGCCCTGCAATAGGCAAGAAATATTTTTTTAAAAATGAATAGAAGTGTGCTAGTATGTTTCGAAGGATTATAGGTTCATGCCCAAGTCAGTATGATGGCACGTCTCCATGCTCTGATCTTATATAAGTCACTTTCCTTTTTGGTTCTGTGCCCTGAATAAACTGAAGAAATAACTGCGTTGCTATGATTAACGATGTATTAGTTATGGGTTTGTTCATCCCTGAATGCAGTAAGCCTCCTTACTATCCACCAAGGTATTATTTTGTGGACCGTGAATGCAAGTGGACCTCCGAGGTTTAATTCAGATGCGTTCAGAGCCAGAGAACATGGTTGTGATTTGATAGTGATATCATTTGTAAAATTGAGGAAATTGTTTGAAAGAACCATTACGGGATTGCTTGCACCTCCCCTTGTTTGCTTGAGTGCTGTGCCAGGAAACTGGACCCCACTATTACCAGACTCCTTGGTAAAGTAATGGAATGGAGAACTGTGCTGAGTATCCTGGACATTGCATGTTTGTGACCACAGATGAGCTCCAGCTGCTCAGCACAAAAAGAAAAAAGAAAAAGGGTAATGTCAGTCCCAGACACCGCAGTCAGGAAAGTTTGGGTGATTGACAGCACCTCCTGGATTAGGAATGCTTTTTTGGAAAGCTATCTAAGTTGAAAGCTGAATTGTCCTTTGATTCCTAGAGGTACAATCTTGTGCTGCAAGTTGTGAGAAAATGAGAGGTCACTATAATTCTGGTAGTTATTATGGCTATGATTATTATTCTTATTTAAGTACTTCCATCTTCATTCTGACCCACATAATAACTGATGACTTAGCTATTCCAGTTGTACATTTAGAGTATAAGAAGCATTTGCTTTTTATATATTTATAATGCAACCTTACTGAAATGGTTGTAGTAAAGTTTAAACAGAGAAAAGTCAATTTCAGATCTCCACTGAGACATGAAGATCTCTGGACCCAGTTGCTATCTCTCAGCTTCATCAGTGTCATAGGGTGCTTTTGTAAATAAAAAAAGGCAGGAGCACCATGTACAGGATCCTAAGCTTCTTGGAATGATAACAGAAGAGGACCTTTTTATTTACTCCAGTATCTTCACTGGGGCTATATTAGCACCACAAAGAAAGCTTGGAGTTTGACTTTTAAAGTCAATTTTGTCAAAGCTGGTTGTAGGCCTGCAACTAATTAACTCTCTCTCCCTCCCTCTCTCCCCCCCTTCCTCCAACCCAACCCACACACACACACACACACACACACAATATTGGTTGGGTTAATGTAGCAGATTAAGACATAATTTCATTTATTTGATTTTGGCTTAGTGTGTTATTTGAACTTACACACTGTGTTTCTAAATAATATTAGGCATAGTGTCATGTGAACCCAACAAGCTACAGTATATTTAAACAGGTGACTGAATCAGTCATTGGTTCATCTTGCCTAGCAGGAGGTTTTCCGATCACATCCTACATGACAGCTTCATAGGAGATGCCAATACAGAGCTGTAGTCCTTATAATATCCTACTCAGCAGCAGGCTAGAGCAAGTGTAGCTTTTTGTTTCAGTGCCAAGAATGTAGCAGTGTGCTGTCACCTGCTTGACTTTGGTAAGGGTGTAATTTTCAATCAGCCAAATGCTGACAGATTCCTAATGACTATTGTTGGCTGCCTGAGCTCCTGTAGGGTATTGCTGGCCCAAGCTTAGACATGAGTATTTTTCCTGCAGCCAGAGTAGTGCAGCTCCTTGAAGAGGAAAACAAATGCAGAGCTTTAGTATAGCAGGTCCTCAGAATGACTTCTAATTGGGATTAAGAACATGACAAAAGCAGGATAGTAGTAGCCAGCATCTTTTTCTGACATTTGCCATTCTGACAGTTGGAAATATTGCCTTATGGAAATAACTATTTTTTATCTAATTAGACAGAAGTGAAATCATGAGGAAATTTATCTAGATTGATTGTGAATGGTTAAAGAAGAGAAAACTTTTAAATTTTGCTTCTTCATAGCATAATTTTTTTTAAAAAAAGACTTTTGTCTGTTACATGTACTGTACTTCATTAGCAATTAGTTTATTTCTTGCCATGCTTCAAATGATTAAAGCATGAACAAATTCAATTCCCCACAGTTGGAATGGCCCCTTTGTTAAGGTCAAGGATTAAGATATATGGAGTAGCATTAAAGTTGATCTACTATACTGTAGCTTACTTATAGTCCAACATAATATTTATAACGTGCTTAGATTTGGCCATAAGAAGGGCAGGTATTGTGAGTGACTGACTGAATGAGGGGAGAGGAATGTGCCTTGAATGATGTACTGTGTACTCTCAAGAGAGAAAGAGGATTCACCTTGATCCTTACTTCTCAAAGTCAGTTGCAGTGATTTGGGTGTTAAATGCATGATTCATAGCCTTGCTTTATTCTGTTCTCTGGCAGCTGCGATGTTGACCTGCAGTTTTTATGGTTTGGTACAGAGTCTAAGAAATTTATCAACTTTCTCAACTTAAAACTAAGGAGCATTGCATCCACAGTTTGCTGGTTGTTTGTCCTACTGGCAGAATTTAAGATCATTTGCAACTGAGAGCTTAGAGGAAAGAATGAGACAGCTGTAAGGTCAGTCACATTTATTTTTAATCAAACCTTGTACCACCTCTAACCTGCATGCACCAGTTGACTGAATCGGTCCCTTCTGTGTGTTTTTAAAAATAAGATTCTTCTTTTACTGGATAACTGTAGGGGAGCCAATTGCTTGGGTTCTACCTCTCTGAATTCAGAGGCAGACAAAGGGAGGGGCAAAGAGAAGAAGCTCCCATCTTCTCTTTGCCCCTCCCTTTGTTTCTTTCTCCTCCCACAGCACTTTTTGAATGAAAACAAACTAACCATTTTGTTTCCCTGCATTCTATTCCTTTGTTTTTTAATCAAGACACTATGTATATTTAATTTGATAGCTATATAAGACTTTAACAGGGTCATATTTTTACTTTTCACTTATACATTATGGGAAGCATGCCACTGCATGAACTAAAGTATGTTTAAAAAAAAGGCTGAAGAAACAGTCTGTAATAACGTTCAACTAAGGGCCGCAATTAACTTGTAACTAATATCATGGGAGCTAGCTTTAAAAAGTGGGCCAGGTCAGGGCAACCTAATAAATGTAATTAAATTAAAAGGTTTGAATCTAATTGAATTAATATATTCTTTGTATATTTAATACAGGTAGTGACAGTATATGTAAGCATCTTTCCATTGCTGCTTTTACGGAGGATGTATGGAATAAAAAGAACCCTACCCAGTTAGTTTCTGAGGAGATGGGTGAAGCATGACAGCATGACTTGGAAGTGTTGTACACATGACTTTTCATACAGTGAATTGTCTGGACAAATTTTAGTACACTGTAGATAATACTCCAAACTGATGCATGAACATAGAACAGCATAGTACGTTTTTGCATTCTAGTTTTTAATCAAAGGGGAGGAATGTCTTTTCATCAAGGCTACATTCTGCAGGCCTCAATTTTATCAAGCCTTTGGACAGTGATGGTGTGTGGGAACCCCAAAGAGAGCAGGTGTTTGCTTTAAGCGTGCCACATTCTCCTAGCAGCTGTCTCCTCACTTCCCTGGCAGCATCAGAGCTGCATAAGTCAGCCCTGCCTTCCTCCTGCACATCCACAGACGGTATCTTCTTTGTGCCAAGTTTTGTGGGAAAAAAGTGTCTTTCCAAGGCGGTTTCTTCATTGTTCTAAAATTGATCCTATCTTTCAGCCTTTCAGATATGACAATTTAATTGGGAGGCCTTCACGATCAGTCAATCTGATAGGTAATTTTTTGGTTTATCCTTAAGCGTTGATAATTTACTCCTTGACACTACTCAGCCATCTTATTTTATAAGTAAAAATGGCCGAAGAATGATAAAAGGGTTTCTCCTCATGAAAACACATGAAGTTTGGGTATGTTTGGGTCTGACAAGTGCCAAGCCATCTATGCTTCTGATTCATAATATTCACTAGTGATAACATGATTTGTGTGATGCAAATATATTCACCTGTAACCACCACATATTTATGTCAGCCTTCATCATTTGCTAGGCACAATGTGGAGAATAGTACCGAGTACATACTTATTAGTAGCCTGGTGTGTCTAATCTCCTTTAGTGATTGTGGGAAAGTCAGTTTAACTAGTGGACAGTAGCTATTCTATATTCCCAATCCAGTAACCCAGAACAGCTGTACATTGATATGGTCCCAAAGATGACATGGATGGGATTTGGGGGAGGATGATTTAGAGGGTAAAAGTGGACCATTAAACCTTTTAATGCAACTTTACCAAATCTCTGGGTACTCTGTGGGCCTCAAACTGGAGCAGAGTGTGGACTGCATACCCACCAATGCTATACTGATGATGGGTCCTCTTTTGAATTTTGAGAGTATGTCATGAAATTCTCATAAAATGGCTCTCATGGTGATATACTGTATCTAGTCACAAGCACATTTCCCAAAAGATTATTGAGATTGCATCCAGCCATTCACTGTAACCCCATCCCATGCACTCTGCTACCCCAAGTAGGCAGGTGGGCACACTTCAAACAAGGCACTGGGCTGCAGCCACCTAGCATTTTTATTTTCTAAGAATGGCTCTGGGTCTATCTAGATTCAAGGCTCACTCTTAGAAATAAGGATCATAATGGAATTAATTACTGTGTTTATTCTTTTTTAAAATGAAAATCATGGGACAAAAAATTAAAATCAGGTGGGATAGAGTCCCTGGCAATCCCTGAGGAGTTCATGCCCCTGTACCAGAGTAGTATTTGCCTTTTTATATATAAATAACATTTTCAGTGAGAAATATAGACACTTTAGGCTATACAGTTTTCTACCACAATACCTTCAGCAGCAGTCCTGCCTTGAAATGAATATTGTTACTTTAACTATGTACACATAGGATTTCCCTGTTTAGATTCCAGAAATTAGGTACCTTGGTGTCAGCTAAGATGCAGTGAGTGAGCTGACATTCCCAGTTAGAAACTAGAGTCATGTTCTGTCCTTGCAAAAGGAGGAAAAAGTAGGAGTGCAGGGGAATGACGGTTCCAGAAGTCTGGAGTCTGTCTGATATGATTTAAGAGCCTCTTTCTACAACTCTTACAAATACTGGTTAGAGAGCTGAAGAAAAGGGTGAAAGTATAAGACTTAAACTGGCTGACTTAAACAAAAGGCAGACAGAGGAGTAAGGGAGGGTGTGGGGAAGATGGGCTTCTTCTAGCTTACTGATTTATAAGGCAGGCAGTTGACTCAGGGGAGCAGTAGAACTGAGCAGCACACAAGAAGGCTAAATAATAGATAGCTCTTTTAATCACTATATGCACAGTGAGAGATGGCCTGCATTTCTGTGGTACCTTATTTGTGGTTCCTCTGATCAGCTTTCATTTCTTCCTTAATTGCATTGCTTAATAAGATCCTTGTTAGTACTAGCTTCTTTCTTAGCCATTTTTCATGGAAAGAACTGGTTGGGCTCCAAGGTACAGAATCATATTAGAAGTGATCCTTTCAGTGATCGTTCCCTTATTGAGGAATTCTGTACTCTCCAAAAGCTATCTGAATTCATTAAAGGTATTTTCTGTCCTTAAGATGAAAACCTGACTTTTCTCCATTGTTCTTGGTGGTTTGATCTAGTGATTTTCTTACAGTTCTGATTCTTTAAATTGGTGTTTTAAATTCTGACTTTGTATTTTCTGATTTTTTTGGTAATTTTTGTTAGTTCCTTTGATTACTTTTTGGTACAAAAGTGGGATAGAAATATTTTACATAAAGAAATTAAATTAATATTTCATTAGCTATGTATAGCTAATCAACACAACCTGGCAACGGTAGCAATTTCTGCACACATGTACAGAAAAAAGATATCTACATCTATATATCTATATCATCTGTATCTATATCTAGACAGATCTTTGTGCTAACATTTCCATATATGCTTATATATGTAGTACTACATCTAGAAAAAGGAATAGGATATATTCTTTCCTGTTTTATAGTTTTTTTATATAGAGGAATAAATAAGATATAGTCTGAAGGTTCCTTGACAAGGGAGTAGATAAAAAGACCGTGCCAAGGTAAAGGAAAGCTTAAGGAAGCAATTCCAAATCATGGGGACAATGTTCTTTCAGCTTTGCGCATGTTGTGTTTTTTCTACCATGTCAATAATACACAACTGTTGGGAGAAGTCAAAGGAGAAAAGATTTGCACACTGGAGCTAGAAATCTTTCTGCTTTATTAAATTGCTAAAGATATAGATCCTTCAGTGGGGGGGTAGTTCTTTTTGTAATTGGTGAGAGCTGAACGTATATGGGTGGATGCAAAGCAAGGAGAAAGCTAATGCATTAAAGTAACTTCCACTGCTATAGATATGTCACTGTATATGCATAGTCATGTAATATGAATGATTTAGCTTGCCTGATATATTTAAGCACATAAATTATGATCAAGTAATACTGCACATTTAATGAAATGAAGCTATCCTCCAGATTATATGTAGCAGATTAATGCAACCTTATGCATATTATACTCTGTTAACTTAGCGAGTAACTGGATAATAGGATTAAAAAAAACACTTCAGTATCAGCCATGGAGCTAAGCTCTGTGGAATTCTTCATGCTGCCCAGAATTGGGCGGCCAATATGTTCAAACAAATAAAATAAATAAATAATAATGCCCATCCATGAGACAAAGACAATACACAATATACAATATACATTGATATACCTAAGTGAAATAAGGTTTTTAAACTATGCTGAGTGTTGGTGCTGATCCCACCTGACTTTTGAGTTAGAACTGCCTGATCCGGGCTGCAAGTATCTTGAGAACAGTTACATGAAAGCAGAAAGTTTCCCAACAACCTAACTTCTTGTGCTCTGGTAGACCTCTGGACTTTTGTAGCCCTACTTTGAACAAGCACATCTCTAAAATGACTTAGTGAATAGTTTCATGTAGTTTTCTTAGGAACAATATGGAAGTGTTTTTTTTTTTCTGGAAATTTTACTGAATTGACAGGCTACCCTGCAGCTCTGTACTTCCTGGTGTCTTCCATCAAAATACTAACTAGCTCTTATCTTCCTCAGTCTTTTTTAGATCAGTCAAGGTTGGTTAGATATAGCCAATTACCTGAACTAAAAAGATTTTTAAAAATAATAAAAATCACTGCTCTGGATTACTGCAATGAGCTGTAGTCTTAAACATACAGTATGCTGGAAACAATCCACTGCTTTTGCTACATTAAATTATTTTAAGGACTCCACACAATATATTAATAATTTTATTTTTAATTATCCCAATATTCCTCATTTAAAAGGAAGCCCAATTCTGCTTGCATTAAAATTGACAAGAGGTACTTGTGTAACAGCGATAGGGCTGATTGTTAATTGTTTTTACTGTCGTTATTATGTACCAATTGTCAAGGCTATTAGAGAAGAAGTTTGGAAATCAAACTCCTTGAGCAAAAGCTGCCTTTAGAAGCATGTATGTCTTTCCTATTGTGCATCTGGAGATTAGAGTAAAATATCTACAGGTTTTGATCCAAGTCTGTATGCTGTTCTTAATAAAGGTGACATTTGAAAAATCACCACGACTGTCTTCATCAACATTTAAGACATTGACTAGCATTAGAGAAGAATTATGACCTTGAAGTACAATGATACTATAAACCTGAATATGGCCCATTGATCTCAGATACCCTTAGTACCAAGCATGGCAGAAGCTTTTGTGTGTCTTCTTTCTTCCTGTCAAGGTTCTGCTTTGATTGCTCCTAAGCATGTCTTAGCTTGAAATTGCCTCCCTATATCACCTTAAGTGTTCCTGACTTGATGATGTAACGCAGGTGTTACTGACTTTACCATGGCCTTCTGACTCAGCAGTTGAAACCCCAAACAGGGCACTAGATTAAATGATAAAGCAATGTCAGCAAGAAATTGTCAGGCTGTTGCCATTCTCAGAGAGACCTTGGCAGTGCTGCAGATACCTGTGTGTTAGGGGCTTTGCAGGTTTATGTCTGAGGGCTATAGAGTGCTAAGGGTATGAGTTTGCAGGCAGTCCTCCTTATCTGTACCTTACCTTCTGCATCTCTAACAAAACAACAAGCAGTGGGAAATCCACATAGGGCAGGGAGTGTCTCTTGTGCAAAATTAAAACAGGCAAACTTCAGTTCAGTATCACAGATATAGAAGAAGATGATGTTGGACTGCTTTAAATTTGGATAGTCATTTTTCCTTTGTAATATTGCACTTTGTATCAGCTCCTCCTCTCAGCAAATTGAGATGCAAAGCCCAACTTTCCTCGTGCATTTTTTAAAAAAAGTAACAAAAAGTGACAAATCTGCCCCAACACTTTACATAAACAACTCTTTCTCATCATCCCTAGCTGTCATAGCTATTGAGTTGATAGGAACTGTAGGCCAACACACTTCCATGATGCCAGATTGACATCTGATGGATTGTAGCCCATGAAAGCTTATACTGTAATAAAAGTATTCTCTAGTGTGTCACAAAGCTTTTTTTATTGTCTTACTGCAACAGACCAACAAAGGTATTCCAAATTAAAGATGAAAAAGTTAAGGCTCTAAAAATAATGACTTGCTTAGGGTTACCCAACTCAATATTTTTAATAGGTTTGCATGTTATGTTAAATTTAATGTTACTTGATTTTGGCTTTGCTTGTTGTTTGAACCCAACCATTGTAGTTTATGTCTTCCCTTGTTCATTTCTACTGTTGTGGTTTATTCAATAAAATGCAAACCATGGATTATTTCTGTGTGTAAACCCAAGGGTAACATTTTGCCTTTCTAGCTGACAATCTAATGCCAGCTTTTATATGTGACATTTATTATTCTCTTACCCAAAGTAACCCATTAAAATCCAGGGCTAGGATTCTTTTGTGACAAATATCACTAACTATTGAGTTGAGTCCATGCAAACTTGACCTTTAGGATTTAATACTAAATAGATAGATATCCCCAGTGTTACTGTCAGAAATGGTTGTCTGGGTGAATTAGGACATTTTCCTACTCAGCTTCATCTGTCCAAGGGGAGGGAAGAAGCTACTGCTACATCAGACTGGTCCATCAAGAGCTGTTATCAGAAATTAAAACTGATTTGCTGATTTAGTATCAGCTTAGGTCAGAATGGAAGAGCCTGACAGTATTTCAAAGTAGAGAGGCATTTCCTGAATTTAAATGCAGAAAAAGTATCTTCATCTTTTCCTTCCAAACTGTTCTCATTTTGGGTAGCAAAGTATAAAATTGACTGCATGCTTACAGTTAACTGAAGAACAATCCAGTGCAGCATTGGGCAGCCACAGAAGGATGAGTGTGCTGTAGAACAAAGACATCTTGCCTGTTGCCAAAATGAAGGTTTTGCTGGGAGCTTAGTATGTAGCGGGTCCCAAGGGGTTAATGGAATTAAGGTTCTGCAGCGTCCTATGTACTATACTCACTGCTAGGGGACTGGTTTTATTTTCCCAGAGAGGCTTGCAATTTTGTGCTGCAGCTTGTGCTAGAAGGAGAAACCCAAACAGCCCTTTGTCTGTTATACCTGCAGTGGGTGTTAAAGAGGCAGCATTGCAAAGCAGAGGGGACAAGAGTCAGCAACGTAGGGAAATAGTGCACTACAGCTTTAACTGTAGCTGTCAGGAGCCATCAGAGGGAAAGCAAGGGAGTGAGGGGATGGCGAAGGAGGTACCAAGGGAAGGGTCTAATTTCTTCTCCGCCTTCCTGCTTCATGTGGCTGCTTTCTGGGAGGTTGCGCCAGTAGCAGGGAGCTTGTGTGCAAGATTTGCTCTGAGTGATAGGGAGAACTTGAGAAAATGCTCCATGCCCCATTGCAAAGATCAGGGAGGACCCTCCGGACAGTACAGTTTGCCAGACCCAGCAGGTAAGGAAGGGATGCAGGTGGTGGATCACAGCTGCTTTGGTGTGGGAAGGTCCCGGCTCCTTGTAAAAGAAACAGGCTGGTGATGCCTCCGCTGAGGTCTTGGCTAGCACCAGCTGTGCACTGCTCTGACAGTGAAGCATACAGTGCTAAAAATCCTTGTCTATCTCATCAGCTGGTGTGATCTGGAATGAGGAGGGCTTTGCCAGGGTGGTGTTCATGAAGGAACAATGACAGGATTTGGTGACTGAGGTGGGGGCTCCTGGCACCATTTGGAAACCTTAGGTCATTGGGTATGTGTACTGCAAAATTTAAATTTCAAGAAGATATTCTCCAACCGTTTCCATCTCTCTCAAAGTTGGGTGAGAAAAGCTACAAAGGGAGTGATTTCCTCCTTACTCCTGATTCAGGAAAACCTATTTCCTCCTTACTAATTCAAGAAAGCCTAAAGGAAAATGCTATAAACATCATCTAAAATGTCCAGCCAAAGCTGTAGAGAAAGAAAATGTTAATTGTTCAAAATGACTGTGATTTTTTTTCTTTGCTTTCTACAAAATGTATTCGGCTGCAGCATGCCGTGTGCTGATACTGACTGTGGTCTGGGAGATGACACCAGCACACACTGAGATGGGGAAGGGGCAGCTGGGGAGGCTTAGGGCATTTGGTTGGCAGGGAGCCACACAAGAGATAGAGCCTTGCATGCCATTCTTCTGCTAGCCGCAGCTGATTCACACAGCCCCATTTTCCTCCATTGTATTCTCTCCTGCTCCTTGCAGGGTTAGTGGACCGTTGGGGAGCCTGCAGTCTCTCTCTCCCTCCTTTAGGCCACCTGGCTTTACTTCCTGCCTTTCTTTTTGTGCGTGTTTTGATTTGAAATGTGCCCGCCTGGTGTCTCCCTGCAGCCCATCCTCTGTGAAATGTGATCTTCCAGAAAGGGGAGTGAAGGAAGGCGGAGGCCATGAGGGAAGGAATAGGTGGGACTTGGACAGTTTGAATTTCTGGGGAGCAGCCTCTGGAGCACGTGCTTGTGTGAGACTGACTTGGCTTGCCAGGAGCTCAAAAGCAGCAGAGCAGACGTGAGTGAGCCGAGCAACATTCATGGATGGACAGCCTGAGAGCCTTGTTGTGAGAAGAAAGGCAATATCCTGTCTCAAATAGGTTACAGATGGAATTGCAGCTTGGTTCAAAGGTGCCTTTCCAGAGGTTTTGCTATCTGGGGCATGTGAGCGTTCCCTACAGTGAAATGGAAAGGGAAGCAGTAAGCTTGGCAAGAAGGGACATTAGAGAGCATCCTTGCTTTATGGAAAATTAACTCCTTAAAGATTCTGCTGCAGGTCTGAGGAGTCATTAGTGTCTCCTGCTTTCTTAGCAATGATTCACTGAAAACAAAAGGACCTTTCACCTCATTTGAATCTTTAAATGTTCTATTTAGTCTTGTAGCTTGCATCCCAAAAATGTATCGTATGATCACCCAGGTACTGGAAAACCATCTATAAGGGGAGGAATGTTGTATATTGGGCTCCAATTTTAAATAGTTATGTTTTTCCTCTGTCACAATATAACTTTTTTTTTTTAATAATGAGCATAACGTATCTCTGTTTTGGACACATTTCTGTCTTGAAATACTTACTGGTCACTGTGAAAGTCTTACGGCCAGATGTCCATGTTTTTTTTCAGACTGAATGTGTAGTCGCATTCCATTTTGAAAGGCAGTGAAACTGCTCTGTTCTGATTATAGCCATTCATGGTCTGCTAAATAGCTGCAATCTTTTTCTTTCCACAAGGAAATGAGAATCTACAGGAGGAAGTGGAAAATGGATACAAACTGGAAATCTTTGACATAGGTTTCCTTTTATGAAAGAGAACTGATGGTCCTGTGGAACAACCTCATGAATTTTTGACTCTTTTTTTTTTTTTACTCACAGAAATTGACTTGTTTGAGTAATCAGAACTGAGCTGAATTGTTTTCATCTTACATTTTCCCTCATCTCTCTCTCTCTTGCCATAAAGGAAAAGGAAGATGGAATAACTACATAATGCTTTTTTGGTTGATAATTCTGAGCTTTCTCTCTGAAAATAGTCTTAGAGCATCCTTTAGCTTTATAACATCTCTGAAATAGATTTGGTTGAGAGAAAGTAATGAAGACCTGGTTCTGCTGTCTCGCCTGGGGCAGGAAAGTGAATAACTATTCTTGGGGGTGGTTCGCACCCTAGAGTCCCTCCCACCAGCCTGGATTTTATACCTTTCTTGGATTCTATTTATTTACTGTGTTTTATAATAACTGTTTTTATGAGATTTTAATGTTTATATTTCGTGCTTGATTTTATTGTAAACCGCCCAGAGTCCCTCTTTTCAGAGAGATGGGCGGTGGCTAAATTTGATTAATAAATAAATAAATAAAATCTCCATAGCTCGGTTAAGGTGTGTTTATTAACACCCAATTCTTTATGACACTGGAGAGGCTGTACTTGACTATCAAGTGCACATGCTTAGCATGCAGATATTAGTTTGGTCTCTAGCTGTCTCAGTGACAGTCTTTCATAGCAGAGCTGAGAAAAAGACCCAAGGACTGATTCTTGGACTGATGCTTTGTGGCTTAAATTTTGTCTTAAACAGCATTATGCTTTATACCCAATTATCTTTAAGCATGGCCATTGCCAAGAGATTTGCTGAACCAGCCAAAATTGTGCCTTCAGTACTTCTGAGTGAATAAGAACATAAGCATTTCCATATTGAATCAATCTACAAGAATTGAGGTGTACAGGAATCCTCAACACAGCATGGCTGATCCTTTCTCATTTGTTTTTTTTTATCTGAGTCAGAGATGTACTAGTTTTACATACTGCGTTTTTGCTCTTGAAGATAATAGCTGTTGAAGAACCTGTATTCATTGGCATGTAATCCTATAGTTACAGATGCAGAGAAGCACCTTATTTCTGGGCAAAAAGATAAAGTTGGTGTTCTCCCTGAAAGTTCTCTCCTTGTTTTTTTACCTCCATCATGAACTGGAATTGAATAGCTGTGTGATACTGGAATGAGGGTAAAAGAGTTACTTATTGAATTCATCTTGATTATGAAAATAATAAAATAATAGGAGCTCTATTAGGAAAAAAGTAGCAATTCTATCAAATGATAGCTGTATGATCCCTGATTTGAGGTTGTGAATGTATGCATCCCTAATTCTTGTCAAGAGCTTTATTTCCAGCTTCAGTTTAAATGTTTTAATTCCAGAGACCCTGGTATCTTGGGGGATGACATGTGGCAGGTGGGAGGCTATTGACTTATTGAAAAAGCAGTTGGAAAGACTGAGGGCCATAAAGAAGTCATTTCCTCTGCAGTATGTGAGAATTTCAGTCACAATACATAGTGCCTGCCGGTATTTGAGTGCCCTCTGGAGTGAATTGCTTTGAATTGGTCCACAAGTGTAGATACTATGGCCTGAGCCTGAAGAAAATTATGTCCAAACACCAAAGATTCCAGATGTTTCCATATTTCTTTGGTCACTAATAAATAATTGTAGAGTACTTCCAACAGAGCTTGGAAATTAGTAGCATACTTACCCTGAGCTGCATTGAAATCAGAAGAGATTATTTCAAATTGATGTGTGGAAGTTCATTGCAGGAAAAGATAAGAATAAATGAATTGCTGAGTATCAGAAAGTCAGCAGCTGGTATTGGAAGTACCAGCAGCTCATATTTCTTATGAACAGCTAAGAAAAATGAAAGACTACAAATAATGCTTGATGGGTCTCAGAAGTACAGGGAATCCTTGTTTAACAGCTGCCTCATTTAGCAGCCTTTCAATGGTGATGAAAAAGTAACTTTACAACCACTCTTCACATTTATGACCTTTGCAGGTTTGCAAAGCAAAGGAAAGCTGAAGTAAGATCATAAGCACAGTTGTGGTTTCACTTAGCAACTGCTTCACTTAATGACCAAGTTGCCAGTCCCAATTGTGGTTGCTAAATGAGGACTAACTATATTATACATGTGAGAAGACAGGAATGATCATCATGTAGCCCAAAGACCATGGTTATATACACTTTTCTGTAGCCTAGGTTATTCTATTGTCCTGGTTACATAGCTTTTCTCCCTGGAAAATTTGCTTTCTTTTTCACTCACATTCACTTCAGGGTTCATTGGTTAGGCTCTGTGTAAGCCTGGCTTGCCTATTGATTCATAGTGCCCATCATTGTTGGATTAAAAGCCCCTTGTCCTTTACAAAGCCTTTAGCAAGCTTATTCCAGCTATTTCAGTTAAAAGGCCTTCTAGCCATAAATAGCGTACAGTTCTCGGACCTTCTCTTTCTCTGCCTTTCAGGAAATATTACTTTCCTGAAACAGCACTGAGTGTAATAGCTTCTGCTAACATAAATGAGCAGGTCTGCTGAAGAGTGAAGAGTGATAAGCTTACACGGCTTTTTTCCTCACCAAGTCTCCCGTATGTATGAGTCTCATTCTTTGTGCAGTTCTAATTTAGTGTCCAATCAACCATTTTCTATTAGCACACCCATGAGTTTGGAAGGCCAGACTGTCTGAACTCAGGCTATTTCTGCTTTTTTACTCCTGTACCTGCCTATATAATGTGATTTCTGATTTTACTATGCAGGCTCTTCCACATTTCTCTAAAAAGGCAGTGGGCAGAGGGTAAAGGTCCTCTAGAGGTCACTTCAGCAAAGGATCGTTACCTTGTCATGGTGCTGGAGCTTGAGCACCTCAATGATGCCATGAGCTAAACCGTGAAGGGCCACCCAAGATGGGAAGGTCATGACAGATAGGTCAGACTAAATGCGATCCCTGGGGAAGGTAATGGCAACCCACCCCGGTATTCTTGCCGTGAAAACTAAATGGATCAGTACAACCAGAGATATGTTGGTATACCATTGGAAGATGAGACCCCCAGGTCGAAAGATGGTCAAAATGCTACTGGGGAGGAACAGAGGATGAGTTCAACTAGCCCCAGACGTGATGACGCAGCTAGCTCAAAGCCGAAAGGATGGCTAGCGGCTGACGGTGCTGGTGGTGAACAGCGAATCCGATGTAAGGATCAACACACCATTGGAACTTGGAATGTAAGATCTATGAGCCAGGGCAAATTGGATGTGGTTATTGGTGAGATGTCAAGATTAAAGATAGACATTTTGGGCGTCAGTGAACTGAAATGGACTGGAATGGGCCACTTCACATCAAATGACCGCCAGATCTACTACTGTGGACAAGAGGGCCACAGAAGAAATGGAGGAGCCTTCATAATTAATAGTAAAGTAGCTAAAGCAGTGCTTCGATGCAATCCAAAAAACGATAGAATGATCTCAATTCGAATTCAGGGCAAGCCATCTAACATCACAGTGATCCAAATATACACTCCAACCACAGATGCTGAAGAAGCTGAAGTAGAGCAGTTCTATGAGGATCTGCAGCACCTACTGGACAGCACACTGAAAAGAGATGTTATTTTCATCATGGGAGACTGGAATGCTAAGGTGGGCAGTCAAATGACACCTGGAATTACAGGTAAGCATGCCCTGGGAGAACAAAACGAAGCAGGACATAGGCTGATAGAATTTTGCCAAGACAACTCATTCTGCATAACAAACACTCTGCCAACAACATAAGAGACGGCTTTATACATGGACTTCCCCAGATGGACAACACCGAAATCAGATTGACTACATCCTTTGCAGCCAAAGGTGGCAGACATCTATACAGTCGGTAAAAACAAGACCTGGAGCTGACTGTAGTTCAGATCACAAACTTCTTCTTGCACAATTTAAGATCAGACTAAAGAGATTAGGGAAGACCCACAGATCAGCTAGATATGAGCTCACTAATATTCCTAAGGAATATGCAGTGGAGGTGAAGAATAGATTTAAGGGACTGGACTTAGTAGATAGGGTCCCAGAACAACTATGGACAGAAGTTCGCAACATTGTTCAGGAGGCGGCAACAAAATACATCCCAAAGAAAGAGAAAACCAAGAAGGCAAAATGGCTGTCTGCTGAGACACTAGAAGTAGCCCAAGAAAGAAGGAAAGCAAAAGGCAACAGTGATAGGGGGAGATATGCCCAATTAAATGCA
Source organism: Candoia aspera (assembly GCF_035149785.1). Classification (NCBI taxonomy): domain Eukaryota; kingdom Metazoa; phylum Chordata; class Lepidosauria; order Squamata; family Candoiidae; genus Candoia; species Candoia aspera. The sequence goes on from NC_086155.1 coordinate 35,374,494, forward strand.
AAATTCCAGAGGTTAGCCAGAAGAGATAAGGAATTATTTTTAAACAAGCAATGTGTGGAAGTGGAAGAAGACAATAGAATAGGAAGGACAAGAGACCTCTTCCAGAAAATTAGAAACATCAGAGGTAAATTCCAGGCAAAAATGGGTATGATCAAAAACAAAGATGGCAAGGACCTAATAGAAGAAGAAGAGATCAAGAAAAGGTGGCAAGAATATACGGAAGACCTGTATAGGTAGGATAACAATATCGGGGATAGCTTTGACGGTGTGGTCAGTGAGCTAGAGCCAGACATCCTGAAGAGTGAGGTTGAATGGGCCTTAAGAAGCATTGCTAATAACAAGGCAGCAGGAGATGACGGCATCCCAGCTGAACTGTTCAAAATCTTGCAAGATGATGCTGTCAAGGTAATGCATGCTATATGCCAGCAAATTTGGAAAACACAAGAATGGCCATCAGATTGGAAAAAATCAACTTATATCCCCATACCAAAAAAGGGAGACACTAAAGAATGTTCAAACTATCGAACAGTGGCACTCATTTCACATGCCAGTAAGGTAATGCTCAAGATCCTGCAAGGTAGACTTCAGCAATTCATGGAGCGAGAATTGCCAGATGCACAAGCTGGGTTTCGAAAAGGCAGAGGAACTAGAGACCAAATTGCCAATATCCGCTGGATAATGGAAAAAGCCAGGGAGTTTCAGAAAAACATCTATTTCTGTTTTATTGACTATTCTAAAGCCTTTGACTGTGTGGACCATAACAAATTGTGGCAAGTTCTTAGTGGTATGGGGATACCAAGTCATCTTGTATGCCTCCTGAAGAATCTGTATAACAACCAAGTAGCAACAGTAAGAACAGACCACGGAACAACAGACTGGTTGAAGTTTGGGAAAGGAGTACGGCAGGGCTGTATACTCTCACCCTACCTATTCAACTTGTACGCAGAACACATCATGCGACATGCTGGGCTTGAGGAATCCAAGGCTGAGGTTAAAATTGCTGGAAGAAACATTAACAATCTCAGATATGCAGATGATACCACTTTGATGGCTGAAAGTGAAGAGGAACTGAGGAGCCTTATGATGAAGGTGAAAGAAGAAAGTGCAAAAGCTGGCTTGCAGCTAAACCTCAAAATAATCAAGATTATGGCAACCAGCTTGATTGATAACTGGCAAATAGAGGGAGAACATGTAGAAGCAGTGAAAGACTTTGTATTTCTAGGTGCAAAGATTACTGCAGATGCTGACTGCAATCAGGAAATCAGAAGACGCTTAATCCTTGGGAGAAGAGCAATGACAAATCTCGATAAAATAGTTAAGAGCAGAGACATCACACTGACAGCAAAGGTCCACATAGTTAAAGCAATGGTGTTCCCCGTAGTAACATATGGCTGCAAGAGCTGGACCATAAGGAAGGCTGAGAGAAGGAAGATAGATGCTTTGGAATTGTGGTGTTGGAGGAAAATTCTGAGAGTGCCTTGGACTGCAAGAAGATCAAACCAGTCCCTCCTCCAGGAAATAAAGACAGACTGCTCACTTGAGGGAATGATATTAAAGGCAAAACTGAAATACTTTGGCCACATAATGAGAAGACAGGACACCCTGGAGAAGATGCTGATGCTAGGGAGAGTGGAGGGCAAAAGGAAGAGGGGCCGACCAAGGGCAAGGTCGATGGATGATATTCTAGAGGTGACGGACCCGTCCCTGGGGGAGCTGGGGGTGTTGACGACCGACAGGAAGCTCTGGTGTGGGCTGGTCCATGAAGTCACAAAGAGTCAGAAGCGACTAAACGAATCAACAACAACAACAACAACAGAGCCATGTCAAGACACCCCCCCCACTTTTTTTTTGCTTCTAATTAGGGCATTTATAGAAAGTGCCCTCGCACAATCAGTCTGGAACAGCATCCCCCAGATATCCATATGATATTCAAAACTGAACTGAAAACAAGGCTGTTCCCCAAGACCTTAGGGTAGGTGGTATTGAACCTCTGTAGCCTTTTATTCAGTTTAGTATCTTCTTTCTTCTGGATGTATATGATCTTTGTTCTAATTGTTTTGTTGCTTTTAATATTGTAAGCTGCCCAGGGTCTTATGGAGTTGGACATCCTGTAAATTAAACAAACAAATGTTTGTAGTTTTCTTTAATGTCATTCTAGGTAATTAATCTCAGAGATAAACTTTTAGAAAGCAGTAGCCAGAAAATAGTTGGGATGATGTGGTGGTGGCTAGGATCCTCATACTGTTTTATTTCTTTGTTTCTTAGATTTATATCCCACCTTTCACTCAGGAGCTGAAGGTGGCATATAAAATGCTCCCCTCTCTCATTTCTCCCCATTACAACAACACTGAGAGATAGGTTGTGCTGAGAGAATATGACTGGCTGAATTGCTATGGTGATAGATGATGGACTTGAACCTGGGTCCAACACAGTTTAGTTGTTTAGTTTTAGTTTAGTTTAGTTTAGTTTAGTTTAGTTTAGTTTAAAACAAAAACCTGGGCTCTAAAGTTTTCCTCAGGTTCCAAGTGCTTCCTTCTCTCTTGTTAAAAATGAAAAAAAGAAAACTGTTATCCTGCCCCCCCCCCAACATCTTGACTCAATTCAAAATTCACTTATCTCACACCAGCACTTCCTTTTTCTGGCCTTGTCAAGCAGAGTTTCTCTGTGACAGAGAGAGAAGGTTGTATCAAAGACTATCTAGTTTGGCCTTTGCATGGAGCTTCCATTAATGTCAAAAAACCCCTTGCAGAAGTATGGAAGATGATATGGAAATTCAGAGCCTATCTGAATAACAGGATTTCTGTTGTGAAGCTTTCCTATCAATAGTTTCTCCTTTCTGACAAGAGTAGGAAGGTGAAGGTAAAAATGATGAGAAACATAGGCAGGGAAGGGTGGAAAGTGGAAATTCCTTCTGGCTCATGCTTCATTGCAAACTGGAGGACAATCGTTGGAAAAACTTCCAGCTTTCTTTGAGAACTCTTGGAAATATCAAGCCAATTGCAAAGCATGTCCAAGGACTTTGCCCAACATTAATTTTCAATTCTATTCTAAACAATTTCCATCTTAATTCCAAGACAAGCTGGAGCCAGTAGTTAATCATTCCTGTTATTCTAGCCCAGTGCTTCTCAACTTCTGCAGCTTTAAGATGTGTGGACTTCAACTCCCAGAATTCCCCAGTCAGCATGCTGGGAGTTGAAGTCCACACATCCTAAAGCTGTTGAGATTGAGAAACACTGTTCTAGCCCGAATGGTAACCTAGCCAGGAAGGGGTATATAACTTTTTCCAAAGCTGCATGTGGTCTTCAAGCATTATGGTACAGCTGGTCTCCAAAAAATAGTGGGAGAGACTTGAATAATTCAATTCAATGTGATCATATTTACATTTAATTAAAGTTAAATATCATTAATCTGGTTACTCTCCACTCATGTTGTTAATATTGTTCTCTTCTGGGCCTAAAAAGCACTCCTGAACTATTAACAGCCATGCCATTGAACAAGCACAATGTTTTCGATACCTGGGGGTAATGGAAATAAAAGGGCCCATGCTAACTCTGTTTCACAAAATGCTCATAGGATTGCAGCAGCTATGGTATTTCAAGATTTCATCATTCCAGAGGAGGTCAATATATACCTGTAGCCACTAAGCTCTTTGATGCCAAGCCCCTAGTTCAATTTTTATATGGCACACACCTTGGACCATCTCCCAATGATGCACCGATGGAACTTGTTCAATACAAATTTTTAAGAGAAAATTTTCAAGTTCCTTGCTGTGTCCCAGCACTTTACTATGCATTGGCTGGAATGGTGAGAGAGGGGACTAGAATATGACAAGCTGTGTTACACTACTGGCTGAAGCTGACATTTTCCCCTATAGGCTTAGTTCCACTGACATTAGAAGACAGATTTCAAAGTGGGTGGAAACAAGCCATTTACAACAAGCTTTCTCTCCTAGGACTTTCCCCCACTTACTAACTATCTCTGAGCTACGAGCAAGCAAGGGCCACACTTAAGCAACATTTGTTCAACGTAGACCATCAAACAGATGCTGGTAATACCACTCAGCTTCCCATGACCAATAGTCTGAGATAGACTCTGGCACCAGCTATGTATCTCACAGCTTAACATCACGAGTCAGAGAAGGACTTTTACCTTAGCCCAATGTAATGCTCTCCCTTCAGAACTTCTGGCGGGAAGATAGAAAAGGATACCATACCCATTACAAGTATGTCCCTGTGACTCAAGACAGGTTAAAACTATTGAATATATTCTTCTGTATTGCCAGTTTTATACAGAACCTAGAAGTGCTTTAATTACCCCTGACCAGCAAAACAGGATTTACCAATCAACAGTATAAGCAACTTCTACTTTCTGACATCAACCCTGAAAGAACACACAAGGTTGCCAGGTTTTGTGTGGCAGCATGCAAAATCAGGCAAAGAATAATTAAGAGCAACTGAACCTGCCTGAGTATGGATTGCCAGAAATAGCTCAGGCTCAGCATTAACCATTGGTTATGCTTTAACCTCTTGAGGGTGTTTATGCTTTGGTGTGTACATGCCATGTCAGCTATTATACTATATTCTCAGGTTTGACAGGGGTCTGTAAGAGAAGTTTATAATCCTCAGATCCATTTTGGATAATTTTATTGTTTTATCTACACTTTTTGTTTTTTATTTGTATTTTATGTTGCTATTTTAAAGTTTATACTACCCGGATTGCTAATTTTGATCCATTTTTCCTTTTGTCACACATGGGTAGTCTGAGCAAACATCTTAGCATTTTTTGATTTAATATTGTCTTTTAGCCAAAATTCTTTTGTTTGTTTGTACCTTTCCTAATTACCCTGATATTGTCAATTTAGTTTTGGATATTTGAATACCTATTCCCTTGTGCTGGTTAATGACTGCAATAAAGTTATTTCATTATTTTGCAATTTCTCTTCTGTCACATGAAAATTACAACAAGAACTTGTGGCAGTCTTAGGGGGCGACTTATGAACCTTGGGGTTTCAGGTTGGGCCTGAAAGTAATTCTAGATTACATGCCACAATCTAGCATTTCAGTAATCTTAAGTTGTTTTCTTGGTGACATAGAATTCTCCTTTCCATAGTATGCATTAGAAATGTTCACCTAGAAAAACAAGCTTCAAAAAAACTATATCAGATTAATTGCATATAAATACATTGAAATAAACACAATAAACAGTTTTATAATGACTTCAAGTCAGTTTGGGGCAGTGGTTAAGGCCCAAGGCTAGAAACCATAAGTTCTAGTCCCACCATAGACACAAAGTCAGCTGGGTGACCTTGGCTGATCACTCTCTCTCAGCCCTAGGAAGAAGGCAAAGGCAAACCACTTCTGAAAGTCTTGCCAAGAATATTGCAGGGGCTAGTCCATGCAGTTGCCAGGAGTCAATATCCTAATGAATGAAATATTATTACAACTCCGAAAAACATTGTGTTAACACCTATTTCATATGTAAAACTGAAAAGCTTATTTGAAGTCATGCACAAAATGTGACCTAGATCATTATCATGCTTATGATGCAAACTTAGTCAAACATTTTTATTTTCCATGCCATAAAATATCATGTATCTTATCCATTCTTTTTTTCATCAAGGATCTGGGCACTAATTCCAAGAAAGTGATTTTGCTTAGTGTCCCTGGACTTTATGAAGAAAACCTAACAAAATTCTTAATTGCATGATTGAATGTTTAAGCAGATAGGCATTCTATTATGTAGAAGGCTTATAAGTTATGTGACCAGAGACCATTTTTCTATGTAACATTAAAGTGTGTTTAATTGCAAATAAATAATCTTCATTATAACAGTGAACCAATATATATGCTTGTTAAGGAACTATCTTAATTAGAAAATTGGAAACTTGATTTAAATCAGTTAAGTCAGTTCCTTTTACTAGCAAATTAAAATTCATTGATTTAAACCAGTCTGTCTTGCTTTTCCTCCTTGGGAAATCAGGAATATTGCTGTTTGTGAGCTAGCGAAACATATGTATATGTTATCTCAAAAGTAGATTGAATATGATAGGTCATAGATGTAAGCATAATTTTTGCCTCCTTTGGAGTGTTCAGTTGTGCATATGAAGTGCATTGTAGTGCATGAAAGCTTCTGATTGACTAACAATTGTTGTATCAAGTCAGAACAAGTGGTGTTTTATTTTCCTTCATTATTTCATGTTATGTCATGCGCTGCCTACCTCTGAATAACGTTCAGACACTGGGTTGCGAAGCAGGCTCTGGTTTATTTCAGGATAGGTACAACGTTGTTAGAAAAAAGCTGAGAGTGACAGGAGCGCGCCGGTGCGGGGTTTAAATACCCCGCGCCGGTCAGCGCCCCCTCGCTCTCGATCACGTCACCCCCCTTTGTCCCATGTGTTGCCCTGCCATTGGTTGAGGGTTTCCAGGATCGCCCATCCTCCGGTTTTCAATCTTCTGCTGATTGCTTTCAGCTGGGCGATCCCCGTTGCAATTGCCGCTGATGGCTTGGGTGGCTCCGTGATCCGTTTATCTATTGTCTATTAGCCGTTAGTCGTTGTGGGTTGATGGCTACTTAACTTGTCCCCCTTCACCTATTTCCTTGTCATTGTCATGAGTGCCATTGCGCTGATGACTTTAGCTCAACGGCACTCATGACATACTGCCCCCTTTCCGAATAGTGTTCTCCCCCGGGTTTCTGGGTTTTCCCCTTAGAGCTGTCAAAACGCCACATTTTTTTTTTTTTTTTTTTTTTTTTTTTTTTTTCAAAAGTTCCCGCCGGAGTAGTTGTCGCCCCTCCCTTTGCTCTTCCCTCTACCACGTGCCTTCCCAGGGTGTGTCCATGGTGCGCATGCTCGGGTTCTGACCTGGCGTGCGCATGCTCCAACCACACCCTGTTTGTTTGGCTCAGTTCGGCGAGGCGAGAGGCGTGGCTGGTCGGGTGCTGCTCAGCTCCAGGTAGGGCCCTTTTTTGCTTATTTGGAGTGCGTCGCCTTTGTTGTGTCTCCTGGGCGTTGCCCCCAGGTTGCCCTGTTGACTTGCTTGCCACTCCCCCGCGGCCAGGGGGCGGGGGGAGGGTGCTGGCGATCGTTTGTCACCACCCCGTGGGCCCGGGGCGGGGGGAGTGAGTCCCGGGGGGAGGAAGGTCCACCCAAGTCGCGGGCTTGGGGGGGGCCCTTTCCCTTGGGGCACGGGAGGCGGGGGGAGGCCTGCGGGGGGGGGGGTTGGTTTTGCTGACCTTGATTGCGGTTTGTCGGGGTATGCCCGGTGAAATGCTCTGGTCAGGTCAGGCGCGTTAACGTTGTGCGCCGCCACCCATTCCGGGTGGGGGAAATGTTTCCACCTGACCAGATAGTGTAGAGTTCCTCGTTGCTTACGGGAGTCGAGGATGTCCCTGATCTCGAAGTGGTGTTGCCCGTCGATCATTAGCGGTGCGGGCTGTGGCATGCTTGGGTGCCATCGGGAGGAGGTCGCCGGTTTTAGGAGGCTGGTATGGAACACCGGGTGGAGTCTCCGGAGGTTGTGTGGCAGGTCCAGCCGTATTGCTACCGGGTTCACTATTTGCGTGACTCGGAACGGCCCGATGTACTTAGGCCCCAGTTTTTTCGAGGGTTGGGTTGACTTTAGGAACTTGGTGGAGAGATAGGCCATATCCCCCGCCTGGAACGTCGGTTGTTGTCGCCGGTGCTTGTCGGCCTGCTCTTTGTAAGCAGCCTGTGCCTCCTTCAGCGCCGCCGTGATTACTGGCCATGCTTCCGCGATCTTCCGTCCCCAGTCGCTGGCGTCCACCTGGGGTTCCGGGGGTTGAGGTAGCTCCGGTATGGGGACGAAGTCGCGCCCCGAGACTACTTCGAACGGGGTTTTTCCCGTGCTCGTGTGGACGGCGTTGTTGTATGCGACTTCGGCGAACGGGAGCAGTTCAGCCCAGTCGTCCTGGTGGTAGTTCGTATAGGATCGTATAAATTGCTCTAAGGTGGCATTAAGAACCTCAGTGGCTCCGTCCGTCTGCGGATGCCAAGCCGTAGACAGGGCCTGTTGGGTCCCCGTCAGCTTCAAGAAGGCCCGCCAGAATTTGGAGGTGAACTGTGTGCCCCTGTCGGTCACCACACGTGCGGGACATCCGTGTAGCCTGTACACGTGGATGAGGAAGAGTTTGGCTAGTTGTTGTGAGGATGGGACTGACGTGCAGGGGATGAAGTGGGCCTGCTTTGAGAAGTAGTCCTTCACCACCCAAATGGCCGTTTTCTTCTGGCTGGGTGGGAGGTCCACTATAAAATCCATAGAGATTTCCTCCCATGGGCGGGAGGGTTCTGCCACCCGTTGCAATAGCCCCGCGGGTTTGCCTGGTGCCCGTTTGGCCCTAGCGCACGTTGGGCAGGACGCCACGTAGGTTTTTACGTCTCGCCTGAGCGCGGGCCACCAGAATTGCCGCCGTGTTAGGTGTAGGGTCTTGAGGAACCCAAAGTGTCCCGCTTGCTTGGCGTCGTGTGACCTATGCAAGATCGCCTGGCGTTGCGAGTCCGGGACGTAGATTCTGCCTTCCCCCCATGCTAGGTCTTGCGCCATCGTTACCTTGTCGGGGTTTGCCAGGAACCAGGGGTCGGTTTTGAGGGCGGCGGCGAGGTCCGTGCGCATTCCCCCTGGTAGTTGCGGTTGCCTTCTTTCCGTCGCCGGTTGTCCCGCCGTCGGCTGCGCCGTAGCGTCGAGCTGCCTCCGTGCGCCGCTTCGGGTGGTCACGGCCATCCCCAGTTGCGAGGCGGATAGGACCGTCCCAATGGTGTCTGGGGCGGGCTCTTCGTCTTGGGGCAGCCGGGAGAGGGCGTCGGCCAGGAAGTTCTTCTTGCCCGGCATGAACTTCAACTGGAAATCAAAGCGGCTGAAGAATTGTGCCCATCGGACCTGTTTTGGGCTAAGGCGTCTAGGCGTTCGTAGGGCCTCGAGGTTCCGGTGGTCCGTCCAGACCTCGAATGGTTGGGTGGCTCCCTCGAGTAGGTGACGCCATGTTTCTAGTGCCGATTTCACCGCAAAGGCTTCTTTCTCCCAGACGTGCCATCGCCTCTCTGTCTCGGAGAACTTCCTTGACAGGTAGGCGCATGGTTTCAGGAGCCCCGTGGAGTCTTTTTGTAGGAGGATGGCTCCCAGGGAGAAGTCTGAGGCGTCGGCTTGGACCACGAACGGCCGTTCTGGGTCCGGGTGCGCGAGGATTGGCTCCGTCGTGAACAGCGCTTTCAGCTTGTCGAATGCGGTCTGGCACGCGGGAGTCCAATTCAGCACTGTGCCTGGGTTCTTGGCGCGTCTGGTGTCCCCCACCCCTTTGGTTTTGAGGAGGTCCGTTAAGGGGAGGGCTATCTCAGCGAACCCCCGGGCGAAGGACCTGTAGAAATTCGCGAATCCCAGGAAGCTCTGTAGTTGCCGTCTGTTGCGGGGCCGCTCCCAGTTTAGTACCGCTTCGACTTTTGCGGGGTCCATTTCGATGCCGTCCCCGGAGATTCGATACCCCAAATAGTCTAGGCGGTCTTTGTGAAACTCGCACTTTGTGGGCTTTGCATAGAGCTGCGCCCTTCTGAGCTTGTCGAGGACTTGCCTGACTAAGGTTACGTGTTCCTCGTATGTTTTTGTGTAAATAAGGACGTCGTCGATGTAGACCAGGACCCCTTTAAACAGATGTTCATGCAGTACCTCATTGATGAGCTGCATGAACACCCCAGGGGCCCCCGCGAGTCCGAAGGGCAGTACCTTGTACTGGAAAGCGCCTAGGGGGCAGTTGAACGCCGTCTTCCATTCGTCCCCCTCCCTGATTCGGATGCGATAGTACGCCTCGCGCAGGTCCAATTTGGAAAAGACTTTGCCCGTGGACAGGTGGGCGAGCATGTCCTTCACCAGGGGTAAGGGGTATTTGTTGGACAGGGAAGCCGCGTTTAGGCCCCGGTAGTCGGTACAGAGCCGTAGGGTCCCGTCTTTCTTCTCCCGGAATAAGACGGGGGCTCCGACCGGTGAGCATGCTGGCTCTATAAATCCCCTGTCTAGGTTTTTATCGATGAACTCCCGGAGGGTTGCCATCTCCTTCGGGGTCATCGAATAGATCTTTGGTCTAGGTAGGGGGACGTCGGGCAGTAGGTCGATTCGGCAATCCGTCTTGCGGTGGGGGGGTAGTTGGTCTGCCTCTGCTTCTCCGAAGACCTCGGAGAAGTCGGCGTATTGTTCCGGTAGGTCTGCAGTGGTAGCGGCGTTGTCTTGTGTGGTCGCCTCCGCTCGTCCTACCGTGGGGTTGCTTTTGCCAGCTGGTACTGGTGCTCGATACTCGCCGTCGCCGAATGTGAAGGTGCGGGTCGCCCAGTTGATCCGCGGGTTGTTTTTCGCGAGCCATGGCATCCCCAGGACTGCAATGGGCCGTCCGATGGGCGTGACTACGAACGACGTGCGCTCGGTGTGAGTGCCCATTTGCAGGGTGACCGGCTCGGTTTGTAGCGTGGCTGGTTTCCCCCCCGCTGTGGAGCCGTCCAGCTGGTGGAATGCTAGCGGCGTGGGGAGGGGGAAGCAGCGGAGTTCGAGTTTGGCGACTAGGTCGGGGTGGATAAGGTTTTTTGAGCACCCCGAGTCCACTAGTGCCGCGGCCGTGGTGGCTCCGTTGCCGGCAGAGAGTTGAATTGCTGCCAATATTACGGAGCTTTTGTCGTTTCGTTGAGGTGGTTCGCGTTGCTGTCCCGCCGCCTGCCTCGCCACGCGTTTCAGGGCAAGCGGGGAGCATTTCCCGCCGGCTGGTCGGGGTCGGTATTGTCCTCTTCTCCCCAGTAAGCGTCCCAGCCATCTTCCGGTGTCGCTGTGGCCACGGTCATTCGGCGGTGAGGGGGCGGCCCCGGGTTGGGTGGTTTGGGGCTAATTTTCGGGGCGGGCTTGGGCGCGCTGGTCGGCAGTCGGTTGGCGAAGCAGTCCGCCGTCTTGTGCCCTAATTTGCCGCACCTCCCGCAGGGCTCCCGGTTGAACTTCATTTTTGGGTATATGGGGCCGGCCATCCCCCCGTGTGGTGCGGGTACCTTTTTCCCGACGTAGTTTGTGTCTTCCGTGGTTGTCATAAGGAAGGTGCGGTGCGCGTGTTCGGCTTTCCCCGCGAGGTGGATCCACCCGTGTAACGTTTCTGGGTCGTCGCGGTAGAGGGCCCATTGGAGAACGTCGCGGTTGAGCCCCTTTTTGAAGATTTCTAGCAGGGTGGTCTCAGACCAGTCGCAGACCTTTCCCGCGAGGGCTTTGAACTCCAGGGCGTAGTCAGGGACCGTGCGTGTGCCCTGTTTAAGTCTCTGGAGTGCGCTTTTCGCCCGTACTTTAGCTAGGGGGTCTTCGAAATAGTTTTTCATCTCGTTGATGAAAGCAGGGAAGGTGGCGAGGGCGGGGGAGCTGGACTCGTACAGTTGGACGTACCAGTCCGCCGCCCTGTCTTGGAGTTTGATCGCCACGGCGGCGATCTTGTCGGCCTCGGAGTCATAGGAGTGTCCGTGCCTCCCCATGAACTCCCTAGCGTTGGTCACAAAAAACGAGAGTTTTGTGGGGGTCCCATCGAAGAAGATGGGGAAGTCCTTTGGGGCCCGGGCGTTTTGTGCGGCCCCGCCTCTCGCTTCTCGGGGTGTGGTGTCGGCCGCCTGTGCCGTCTGCTGGCCCTCCGCTGGCCCGTGTGGGTTCGATGCTTCGCTCGGGGTGTGGGCTTGTGCGGGGACGTCGTTGGGTGGCGCGGGGGGCATAAGCGCCTGGAGCATGGTCCGGAGTTCCGTCAGCTGAGCCCGCATGGCCGCGAGTTCAGCTCGTGCCTCCTCGTCCACAGCCCGCGCCGCCGCTGGGGCCGGTTCCGTTGGCGCGTCCTCGGGGGTGGGTTGCCGGCGGGGTTCATCGTCCCTCTGCCGCGGGTCCGCTTCCTCCGCCGTCTGATGGGTGTCTCCGTCGTCCTCCTCCGTGTCGAGCGCCGTGGGGCTGTCGCTCCACGCCCGTTGCTGGGGTGCGATGTGGGGCGCGGGGTCCTCCGCTGGTTTCGGAAGTCGTGCTGCTCCCTCCCGCGGTCGGGTTGCCTCCGTCGCCATCTCCCCTTGGGGTTGGAGCTGAGGCTCGGGTCGGGTTGGGTGGGCGTCCATGGCTCCGGGAGTCCGCGGTGCCTCTGGCCTCGGTCGGTCCTCCTCTGCCTCTTGCCGCGCGGCTCGCCCTCCTTGCCCGCGCCGTTCCGGCCTCATCTTGCTGGTCTTCTCGCCGTCTACTCCTCCCGCGGCTCGTTGTCGTCCGGTGGGGCTCGGCGAGGCTGAGTTTATGACTCTCAGCTTTATGTCATGCGCTGCCTACCTCTGAATAACGTTCAGACACTGGGTTGCGAAGCAGGCTCTGGTTTATTTCAGGATAGGTACAACGTTGTTAGAAAAAAGCTGAGAGTGACAGGAGCGCGCCGGTGCGGGGTTTAAATACCCCGCGCCGGTCAGCGCCCCCTCGCTCTCGATCACGTCACCCCCCTTTGTCCCATGTGTTGCCCTGCCATTGGTTGAGGGTTTCCAGGATCGCCCATCCTCCGGTTTTCAATCTTCTGCTGATTGCTTTCAGCTGGGCGATCCCCGTTGCAATTGCCGCTGATGGCTTGGGTGGCTCCGTGATCCGTTTATCTATTGTCTATTAGCCGTTAGTCGTTGTGGGTTGATGGCTACTTAACTTGTCCCCCTTCACCTATTTCCTTGTCATTGTCATGAGTGCCATTGCGCTGATGACTTTAGCTCAACGGCACTCATGACAATGTTATGCAGGCAGCTGTATTCATATTATCTTCTAACTTTTATGAAATCAACCAAGATGTACAATGATTGTCTTAGTCCATGACTATTATTTTGTATTTCTTCTTGCAAATCCATATTTACATGCATATCTAATACACACAAACATTCACATTCATCAGTTGCCAGTTACTCTGTGGGAAAGTGGGCTTTCTTCCCACTTGGAAAGGTTGTGTTACAATAAATCTGTTAACTTGCAAGAGCTATGAAACAGTTGTTTTGATTCTGCTATAAACTGCAAAGGTGAGAGGTTTTAAACACAACAGTGATACCTAAAACATCACAAACTTCTACCTGTACCACAAGGCAACCATCCCCAGATCAGTAGAAGAAAACCACATTCTAGGAAACACCAGAACTTTTTGTAATTGGAAGAAGATGTTTTGTACAGATCTAACAATAAATGACCCATCATTTCAAAATCTGTACAGGTATCAGACAATATGTACTGATTCCTTTGTGTGTGACAGGATCGGTAGATGTATTGTATCCAAGGATTAGCCATGTCATGTTTTGCACAGGTAATATGATATATAATGTATACCAGATTCGGTACCTTGAATCAGGGGTCCCCAACCCCTGGGCTGCGGACCGGTACCGGTCTGTGGCCTGTTAGGAACTGGGCTGCACAGCAGGAGGTGAGCGCTGGGCGAGCAAGCGAATTTACAGCCTGAGTATTTACAGCTGCTCCCCATCACTTGCATTACCACCTGAGTTCCGCCTCGTGTCAGAGAAAGCAAGCCCATTGGCTGCTATCTCCAAATGGCGCAAAGAAAAAAGAATAAAAGGTCGGGAAAAAGAGGAAGCGCTTGAATCATCCCAAAACCATCCCCCGCCCTGGTCCATGGAAAAATTGTCTTCCACAAAACCGGTCCCTGATGCCAAAAAGGGTGGGAACCACTGCCTTAAATGTTATGGACTAGTTCAGTCAAGTGACAGATACTTTTTTCCCCTTCCATTTGAAGTTGATCTTGAAAGAGTTCAAAGAACAGCAGCTGTTGTCCTTAGTCTGCTTTTTTCGGCATAAATGGGAGTTCCTAACTTTGAAGCCAGGGGAATCCTGTGCCTGTTTCCTAGGTCTGTGTTTTAATTGACTTGGTTATGTGAAGCCATACCTTTTGCCCTGAGCTATATGGAAACCAAAAAGCAAACAAAAATCAAAGAGGTATCATTTGTTTTGATTTGGGATGGAGCCTTGTTACCAAAGTATGTACATGTACGGCCTCTCTATTTACTATAATATATTCATGTTTTGTTCTTACTCTGATATTGTAATACCAATATCTTATTGATACAGAGTGATATCAATAAATAAAATATTTTTATTACTTAAGCAAAAGGATTTTGAAAAGGGCCCATATGTAACTGAAGCAACACCAGCTTTACTAATTCATATAATTTTTTTCCCCACAGAATGCTTGGTAGCATTGATTTCCTCCTTCCAAATTTTTGTGCATCACCAAGACCTTTACCATATATTACATTTCTGGAAGAATTTCTTCCTCTGCAGACAATTATAAAGTACAGAAAGCCTGTTTGTCATCTGGTTATTATAATGACAGACTATTTGAAGACCAGTTGCAACTCACATTGACTTTCCTAGAAAGAAACTCACTATTCAGTGTAGTTATTTTTTTTAAAAGATTGAGATTTTCACTGAGGAATTTGTTCTCTGTTCATTAAAAATGTGCCCAGGACACAGAAATACTTGGGGAAAAAAGTATGTTCTTATTCCCTTGCAACAAGTGAAGGTTAAAACTCCTCTTGAACAAATGGCCAGAGTGTTACTTTGTTTGACTTGAATATATATGTGCTTGTTATGAGAAAAGAATTAGCAGAAAGAAACAGGAGTGGCTTCTGTCAGGTCCTTAGTTTCCTGGTGTTGGCCCCAAGATTGGTGCTATTTTGTGGTCTGTCTGGATGGGGACCATGAGAGGGGTGGTTGTTGCCATCAGCTATAGTGGTCAAGAGATTGAGTCAACACTTTCCCTCAGTTGGTCCTTGTTAAGGAACAGCGTGTTTGAAGACAGGCAGCACTGTAGATTCTCTCCTTTTGTTTTGAAATGAAAGAGAAAAAGGGGAGCAAAAACATATGGAGCTTTGTAACAATAGTTGTAAATGAATTTCTTATCTCTGCCTCTCCTATACATGCCTGTCTTCTCTTTGATGATTTATCCTCCTGAAGGAAACATTAGGCTTATCCCTACACTATGTGAGGGTTGACTTCATTACAACTGAGACAACAAAAGCACTGCAACTGGAGTTGTTGCCTTCTGGTTGCTCAGGTCTGTAATTGGCAATAATACATCCTAGTGTCTATGAGCAGTTGAGTGAACAAGGATTTCCTTTGTGTGTTCAATCATCTCCATCTGCAGAACCACTTTATTATTGGCATTATGAAGTGATCTGACTGTGCTAACCTGCTGCTTGTTAGTCTAATGGCCAGAGCATAAATTAGGAGGCCTCTCTCACCTAAGCCACAAGCTCACAATTTGGAGTCAGCCCACCTGTACTATAGTTACCATACATGGCCAGCCCTGAGTTAGAAAAGTTGGTGGTTCTTTTTCTCTGTTCCATGAAGAAAAAACAACTGGACTGGCAACTGAATTTTATTTTAAAAGTGGAAATGGGATAGTGCCCTTCATCCTATCTGAGGTTTAGCAGAGGGCTATGTAGGAACCCAAGCCAAATAGTGTAGTATTCCCCAGGCTGGCTGGGGAATTCTGGGAGTTGAAGTCCACACATCTTAAAGTTGCTGAAGTTGAGGAACACTGCCCCAGGGTGTGTTCTAACAGAGGAGAAATTTTTCAGTTTCATCTGAAGTAGCCACATATGTTTTTCAGATTCATAATGAACCAGATGAAAACCAATTAACTAAATAGCAAGTCTAACAAGCTAGTACCATGGATGCATGGGTGTCTGTGGAACTAATGCAAATTACATATTTGTGTCATTTGTGAACGATATCATGAAAAATGTGATGTCATCATAGATTCTAACAGATGCCCCTGGATGAACATAATTTGGCCTGTACCCAGCTTTTGATAACTTCTTGTAAACCGCCCAGAGTCCACCTTTTCAGGGGGAGATTGGAATAATAAATAAAACTTTCAGATCTAACTGTTGCACAGCACAGTTCAGTTCTGCATTCATACTTTATGCTAATCCATAATGTTTCTTGGTTTGGGTTTATTGTAATATGTTAATCCAACCATTATGTTTTATAAATCAAGATGTTGGCTTAAAGGTGTGAATCTTTTATAAACCATGGTTAAAAATAGCTTCACATAGTCTATGAACTCAGTCTTTAAATTCTTACACAGCTTGGTTCCTTAAGGATGATCACCTTTCCATGCAGTCCTGACTATTAGGTGAACTAATCAAAGCAGGACTGCTCCATGTGACAATTTGTTTGTGGAACCAGATTTCAGGTCCAGCAAATTTTTGTGCCATGTCTAACTATGAAGTGTGGAAGAAGAGGCCTCTGCTTTTTGACATACCCAGTG
Organism: Candoia aspera; assembly: GCF_035149785.1. Classification (NCBI taxonomy): domain Eukaryota; kingdom Metazoa; phylum Chordata; class Lepidosauria; order Squamata; family Candoiidae; genus Candoia; species Candoia aspera. The sequence goes on from NC_086155.1 coordinate 35,390,790, forward strand.
TTGCTGTAAGGATGCTGCATTTTGGAAAGTTAAAGAAAGATAGAAGATCCTTTGGCTACCTTGCAAATCTTGATTAAGTGCAATCCCCACCATGGAATTTTTGCAGGGAAAATATTTGTTAACTTTTCACTTGAGACATTCCATCTTTTTTATTGTTGTACTCAGCAAATCTTCTCTGGAGCTTGCTGTTTTGTCTTCTTTGTACTTGATGCTAGGATTTTATTTTTTCTGGCCATTTAAAATAGATTTTTAAATTATTTTCTGTTGCTATTTTTACTGTACAGTATCTGCTTTTAAAATATGTTTTATGTTGTCATTTTGGTTCTTTTTTCAGTTTATTATTATTACTTGTTAGCTGTCCATGGAGTTGAAATATTGAGGGGTAGGGTATATTTTTAAGATAAATGAAATTAAACTAAAAACAGATTTGAACTGTTCTAGACTTACATGGACTGTGTAATATTGTCTTTTTTGGGGAGGTGGGGTTAAGCTGCCATGAGAATTGTATTTAGGATTAACATAAGGACAGATATAGGGCCACATATAAAGTCTTGCTTTTTATAATTCCTGAGCCATCTGGATTCACTCAGAACAGGAAAAAGAAATCCTTCTGGTCATATTAAATACAATGTGATGCCCCCGAGTCTGCATTTCCCATCCACATGACCTGATAGCTAAGAAGACGAGAATAATACACAAGTACAATAGATGGTCATATTGATAAAATGCCACCTAGAAAGTCTTACTTCTTTGTGTACATGCAATTTTTACCATTTCCCCCTTTCTGTGAAAGAAGCTTCAGGATTTTGTTGTTTTGCTTTGCTTTGTTTTTGTTAAATGAAAACTGTATCAAAGCCTGCATGTTTATGCAAATTGTAGAAAGCTTTAGGGAGTTAAGGGTTGTAGAGGTTTTGCCAAAGACCTAACAATTCACCATGTCTAAACGTACTCCTCGCAGCAGTGGGAGGTTAATCTTCGGAGTTCTTGCCACTCAGGAAATTAGTTCTCACATTTTGAGAAGTGCAGTACCCCTTCGCTTGCTCTCACCCACAAGCTCTTTTTTCCACAAGGTTCCTCTCCTCGCCATGGGATTTGCTGGCTAGATTAGCTTGGCTTATTCAGAACTGCTTCAGACCACAGACATGTAATGAGCAGACGGCTGACTCCCCCTCATTGGAGTGATTGTGAGGTCAAGGGAAGGATGCAAGCAAGAAAGAAAAGGAGGAGTTTTGTACTACATGACGAGTTGCCAAAATAACTTGGGTGCCTGTTAAGAGCCATATCTCTCTTTAGAATCCTAGTTAGTACCTCTTACTTTCAGCCTGCCAAACCTTTTGTTGCTTCTCAGTTCAGTGCCTGTATGCAACCCTCCAGAATTTGATGTGGTGCTTAAAACAGACTTTTTCAATGTTCAGGAGCATCAATGAGTCAATTTAGATGGAGTTTAAGCACAAACCACAGCTATTTATGGCTGAAGGCCAGGCATAACTACTGCGAGCTCTAATGAATTTCAGCCCCTTACAGAGATGAGATGTCATCTTAGTCTGAATATTTTCAGCTGCTGGAGATGATACATAGATTTCCTTTAGTGCAGACCACAGCAGAGTGAAAAAGAGGAGGATTCATTCTTTGAAGGCATTGGTAGAGAACAGAAGTTAGAAATCCATCAACCATCCCTCTAACTAGATGACCGCCGATCCTTTGTCTTACCACCCCACGGTTGGCCTAATCTTTTTATCTCCCCACCCATTTTCCCTTTCTGCTCTTAGTTAGGTCTCTGAGAGAAAAGGACTTGCATTACACTCCTTGGATCAGTTTTTGGACCCCTAGAGATGGCCAAATTATACCTCCTCTTTCTTAGTCTTCATTAAATTTCTGAACAGAATCAGTCCCTGAAAATATGAGATTATTTTCAGTTGAGTCCAGTTTTTGATCTTGCTTAGGCTAATATTCCCAATGTAATTCCATGTCTAATAAGAATGTCTACAATATATCCTCAGTTTTTCCCGTGTTATTTCATAGTTCTGACATAAGTAAGAATCACATATCTCTTTTCCATCCAAGAGAAAATGTTCTTTTAAAAAAAGCATGGAGGTAGTGGAGGAGAACTATTTTGCATCTGTTGTGATAGTTCCATATTGACAATTACATACAATTACAAGAGTGTATGTGTGAAAGCAACACATGAGCAAACACCTGAAACTGCCTTACCTGTTGGTAAAAAAATTATAAGAGAGTATCATAGATATTGACACGTTTGAATGAAATACTATGGTAATATGTGGTGAGAGAGAGAGGAAGTCATAACTTAAAAAGTGTCTACTCTTGGTTTCGTCAAGAATAGCTATTTACCAATCTCTTGTGCCAAGTGTTACCACTAGGGATTATAACTTTCATTAGCCATCCATTTTATGATCAAGTGTAGCATTCACAGTCTAGAATATCTGGAGGACACCAGATTTCTTAGACCAGTCCTATTCTATAAAGGAGGGTGGTTTAGGTTGATTTGGTTTGCTCTGGCTTAACACATTTCTGGGAAATACCTTTCCATCTTTTTGACAAAAGGGCCACTATACTTCTCCCAGCACCCATGTCTAATTAATGTCTCTTTTTAAAGTCTGCACTTTATTCTTTTTTGGGACTCTCCCCTATTCCCTGCCCACCATGTCAATTCAGGTAAAATGTTAAATCCCCAACTCTAGCCCTGAAGAAGCTCAGTCTAGTCAAGAAAATAAACAGCTTTCAGAGTCCTCAGAAGAAATAGCAAAGGAAATAGAAATGATTCCTTTTCCCATCCCTTTGTGGAAGCGAGTTGCACCACTGAGAAGCTGATGCAGCCCTATTGCTCCTAACTGCTTTTTGAATTTCACAACTCTCAAAGTATTGTAGAGAGCAATACATGCCATAAATCAGGAGTGTCCAACCTTTTGGCTTCCCTGGGCCACATTGATTGAAGAGGAATTCTCTTGGCCACACATAAAATATATAATATAGTTAATGTATATAAGTAATAAAACTTCATTTATTTTAAACATTTTTTATTATAAAATTTTAAAAAAGAGGGCAACATAAAACTAGTGGGGTATTTGACCTTGTTTTTGTGAAACTGATACATCAATGTCTGGTTCGATGAAAGTGGTTGCAATTCTCAGTTCTCAAGGTGCTCGTCAGAAATTTTAATTCTAATTTTACTCTTCGTGTGCTTCATCCTTGAAAATAGTTGCTCACAAATGTATGTGCTGCCAAAAAGCGATGTCATGAATAAGGCGTGATTGTGAAGTGAGGGATATTTTTCTCTGGGTCCAGTAGAGAGAGATGATTAAATTTTTCTTTGAGTTGAATGTCTGATTACAACTCTATGCATTCCATTTGAAAATTCAGAGGTAATGTAGTTCTGTCGACTGAAAATGGAGTCAAAGATATACCAAAATATTGATGATTTTTTCGGAAATCTTGAAACCTGTTCTCAAATTCCTGTATCAGACTGAAAAGCAAGGCTGCCTATTTCTCGCTGTTCACAGGACTGTGTTTAGCCAATGTATTAAAATGTATAAAATTATTTTCCATAACTTGAGTTTGCCATAATGCTGTTATGGTTTGAAACATTGCAGGGATAAATTGGTTTTCACCTTGAAGACACATGTTTAACTCATTTAAATGAGTGGTCAAATCCACCAAGAATGCTAAATCTGTGAGCCATTTTTCATCTTTAAGTTCTGGCACAAATTTTCTTTTTGATTCCATAAACGACTTGATTTCATTTTGCAAATTATAAAGTCTTTTCAGCATTTTACCTTGACTTAGCCACTGTACTTCAGAAAAGTAAATGATGTCCCCATAATCAGCATCCATACTTTTAAGGAACTTTTGGAATTGGTGATGATTCTGTCCCTTGGCCTTTATGAAATTCACTGCTTTGATGATAATTTGCATGACATTATCTATTTTTAAAGCTTTTATGTATAAATTTCCTTGATGTAGAATGCAGTGATACTTCATCAAATGTGAGTTGCCAGTGGCACTTGCATCATCTTCTATCAATTTTGTAAGTCCCTCACTTTTACCAACCATCACCGGGGTGCCATCAGATATACCAGATACTGTATGTTGACAATGGTTAAAGAAAATTGCTTTAATGTCATTTTTACTGCTTCATACAAATCAAGAGATTTAGTTGTGTCTTTTAATGGCACCAAATAAGCCATTTCTTCAGTGACATTATATTCGTTATCAATACCTCTAATAAAAATGGCAAGTTGAGCCGTATCTGTAGCATCAGTACTTTCATCCATTGCCAGAGCATAAAATTTGAAATTAGCAGCTTTACTCTTCAAACCTCTTTTGATAGATTTTCCTATTTCTTCAATTCACCAGGCTATAGTCTGGTGAGACAAACTGATTTTAGAAAAATCACCTTTTTTATCAGAACAAATTATATAAATTATAATTATATAAATTATATCTGCCACGCTTTCTGTAAATTCACCATTGGTAAATGGTTTTGATTTTTTTGCAATCAGATTTGCTACCAAACAACTAGCTTTTATAATAGAGTCCTTTTGAGTTGTGACTTTAAAAAAAAAATTGTTGAGACAACAGATTTTTTTTCAGTTTCGCTAATTTGTCTTTACGACAAATTCCTTTATATGCTTCGAATTTGGCAGCATGTTTTTCCGTATAATGCCTTTTCAAATTGCAGTCTTTGAAAACTGACACATTTTCACATTTTCCCTCCAAATTAAGCATAGTGCCTTAGTATTTGTCTCGACAAAAAAGTACTCATCTGTCCATTTTTTGTTGAATACAAAAAAAATTTCCTTCATCCACAATTTTTCTTTTTTTATTTTCTTTTTTGGGTTCTGTTTTCTGTTGAAATGACACTGAAGCCATGCTGGAATAAATTTATTTAGGAATAAATATATTTTTTAAGAAAACACAACAAGTCCATCGTAAATTGTTAGGTAGACAAATAAACAAAGCAAAGTTTAATAATCAAATAAGAAAACTGACATGTCTACTTAAGAATAACAATAAATGCCTGTCGTCACAGAACATGTGTAGGTAGGTTGCAATATTATATATAATGCCAAGTTGCCATAAGCTGACGTGTAGCGGGCAGCAGCAGTGTTAGCGCTGCACTGCCCCCTCCCCTACAAAGCCTTCCAGTTTCTACCTACACAGTCCATGCTTGAGCACCACGTGATTGAGTCACAAAAAAAATCTCAAAGTAATGTTAAAAGTTTACAATTTTGGGGGGCCGCATTACTAGCTGTTCAGGGCCACATGCAGCCTGTGGGCCGTGGGTTGGACACGCCTGCCATAAATAGTGACTCTACTAATATTGATTGATATAGTGTATAAGGTAAAGGTAAAGGTTTCCCTTGACATTAAGTCCAGTCATGTCTGACTCTAGGGGGCGGTGCTCATCTCCGTTTCAAAGCCGAAGAGCCAGCATTTGTCCGTAGACACTTTCGTGGTCATGTGGCCGGCATGACTACATGGAACGCCATTACCTGCCCACCGAAGCGGTACCTATTAATCTACTCATATTTGCATGTTTTCGAACTGGTAGGTTGGCAGGAGCTGGGACTAGCAACGGGAGCTCACCCTGTCACGCGGATTTGAACTGCCGACCTTCAGATTGGCAAGCTCAGCAGGTCAGCAGTTTAACCCGCAGCGCCACCACGTCCCTAATATAGTGTATAGAGTCAATATATAACAGAGTTTTTCAGCCTGTATGCTGGCTGGGGAATTCTGGGAGTTGAAGTCCACACATCTTAAAGTTGTCTAGTTTGAAAAACATAAGACAACTTTATATAAGAACTGTAATTCTCAAAATGAGTGTAAATTATATGTTAGAATTAGTTGTAAACACGGTTTACAGAGTCTATGTTGACTAATCTCCACTTCTCCATACTTTGCTGGAAATCTAACACCTGATAAATCTGGTCCCAGAATTTGCAAAGTTGATTCCTGTTTTAAGCAGCAGCTATCTGGACTTCTGAACCACAAAGTCATACTTTTTGTTCTGTCCTTTTCACTCCATTTTGTAACCTCTACTGACACTTTTGTTGTCTTTCGTTGCTCCAAACAAGCTGAGTTTGCAAACAAGGACCTTCACAAACTGGAAGACTTGTTAGTGTTGGTATTTTTCTCAATGGAAAGAGGGCCATCCCCTCCATATGTTCTTGCAGCTGTTGTTTCAGATACAAACTGTCTACTATTCAACAAACTGTCCAGGCTGGCTACCTGACAGCCCCACTTTTCGTCCGGCCATGGTGGGGGAGGGTGCATTAGAACATAGATCATCAAAGGAGGTGACCTCTCTCCCTCCAGCACCAGCACGTACTGCATCACAGCCAAATGGAGGATGGAATTACCTTAATACATTTTTGGCCATTTCATTTGTTGTTTTAGAGGGATGGATTTTATTTAATTAGACTTGCTTGTTCTGATATCTGACTTATCAAAAGAATATTTTTTTCCTTAGCTCCTTTAATATAAAACAAACAGTTCTTTATGCCTATTAGTTACCAAACAATCCAACAAAAGATTTAAATATTTGGAGATATGAAGTCACCTAGTAATATTTCGCACCTTTTTGTTTATTCTAGGAGAACATTACTCTGATTACAGTGAATGAATATCTGTGTGTGTGTGTGTGTGTGTGTGATGGAATACATTGATAACAGAAAACACTGTTAGTTTAGTAATTTGGTTTCTCTGCTGAAGCCACAGATATAACTGACTGGTTTAAAGACTGCCTTGGAGAAAACTGGGTGAAGTGTTCAGTTTGTTTTAGATGAGCAGACTTTGGCTCTTGCGTGTCTGTTCTAGATTTGTAGATATTTAAAGCAACAATAAATTGTAGACATGGTACTCACTGGCACTGCATGGCGTTTGGAGATACATTGCATGGGTCAAATTCTGGAGTGGAATAGGCAACTCCATTACATTATTTTAAGAAAGGATATAATTAAAAATCTGCTGATCAGGGCTAAATGCTGCAGTGTGTTGTAAAGGAACGGCTGTACATTTCAAGGAAAACAAAATACCTTCTGCATGAAGTTGTTCTATGCCGTATTAGCAGTGGCCACACTTAATACTTTGGGGGAGGGGGAGGGTTTCAGTAGACAAGGTAATTGGAAAAAATGGATGGGACCATGCTTTTCTCCCCTGAATTTGGTGTCTGGGCTTAAAAAAAAAAGAGAGACGCCTACTTGAAGAAATTTCCCTACTTTAGGGGAATGCTTCTGCTTCAAAAGGGTGAGAAACAGTGCTACTGCTAAATTGTGAATTGTGGCTGAAAGAGGTTGTGAAACTACAAAAAATGTTTGCTGCCTTTATGTGGTCCTGAGACCTTAAATTGGCTAGTCTTGTTGTAAATTGTTGTTGTTAGTTGCCATCGAGTCGTTTACGACTCATGGTGACCCTATGTATATAACAGAACGAAATGCTGTTTGGTCTTGCGCCGTATGCCTGACTGTTCCAATGTTTGCATCCATTATTGCTGTAATTGTATCAATCCATCGCATTGAAGGTCTTCCTCTTTTCTGCTGGCCCTCAACTTTACCAAACATGATGTCCTTTTCAAGCGATTGGTCTTCCTGACAATGTGCCCAAAGTATGAGAGTCTAAGTCTAGTTATCTTTGCCTCTAGGGAACGTTCTGGTTGTATTTCTTTAAAACTGAGTTGTTTGTTCTTCTGGCAGTCCATGGTATTTTCAATAATCTTCGCCAACACCACAATTCAAATGCATCAATTCTTCTTCTATCTTCCTTCTTTACCAACTTTCACAGGCATATGTGGCAATTGAGAAGACCATGACATGAGTCAAATGCACCTTTGTTTTTAAATTGACATCTTTACTTCTGAAAACTTTAGATAGGTCTTTGATGGCAGATTTTCCCAGTGCGATACGTCGTTTGATTTCTTGATTACTACTTCCCTTGGCATTGATTGTTGATCTGAGTAGACTGAAATTGTTAACGACTTCAATTTCTTCTCCATTTATTGTAACATTGTTTATTGGTCCATTTGTGAATATCTTTGTCTTCTTCACATTCAGGTGTAGTCCGTATTGCTGACTACAATCTTTGATCTTCATCAGCAAGTACTTCAAGTCGTCTTCACTTCCAGCAAGCAAAGTTGTATCATCTGCATATTGCAGGTTGTTAATCAGTCTTCCACCAATTCTGATACCCCATTCTTCTTTGTACTTTCCTGTTTCTCGAATTATTTGTTCAGCATACAGGTTGAATAAGTAGGGTGAAAGTATACAACCTTGCCGCACACCTTTTCCAATTTTGAACCACTCGGTATCACTGTTTTCTGTTCTAACGACTGCCTCTTGATCCGTGTACAGGTTCCACATTAGTACAATTAAGTGCTCTGGAATTCCCATTATTTGTAATATTAACCATAACTTGTTATGGTCCACACAGTCAAATGCCTTTGCATAATCAATGAAACAGAGGTAAACATCTTTCCAGTATTCTTTACATTCAGCCACGATCCAACTGACATCAGCAACGATATCTCTCATACTGAGTCCTCTTCTAAATCCAGCTTGGACTTCTGGTAGTTCTTTGTTGATGTAAGGCTGCAAACATTGTTGAATTATTTTCAGCAAAATTTTGCTAGCATGTGAAATTAATGAAATTTATGATTTCCATATTCTGTTTGATCTCCTTTCTTTGGAATGGTATGAATACAGATCTGTTCGAGTCAGTTGGCCAGGTCATTGTCCTCCAAACTCCTTGACACAGAAGAGTAAGTGCTTCCATTGTTGCATCTGATTGTTGAAATATCTCAGTTGGTAATCCATCAGTTCCTGGAGCCTTGTTTTTCACCAATGCCTTCAGTGCAGCTTGAACTTCTTCCTTCAGTACCGACAGTTCTTGATCATATACTACCTTCTGAAAAAGTTGAATATCAACTAATTCTTTTGTATGCAGTGATTCTGTATATTCCTTCCACCTTCTCTTAATACTACCCATGTCACTTAATGTATTGCCCATAGAATCTTTAAGGATGGCAACTCAGGGCTTGAATTTTCTCTTCAGCTCTTTCAGCTTGAGAAATGCTGATTTTGTTCTTCCTCTTTGATTTTCTAGCTCTAGGTCTTTGCATATTTCATCATAATATTTTTCCTTATCTTTTCGAGCTGCCCTTTGAAATTTTCTATTTAGCTCTCTTACTTCATTCTTTCTTCCATTAGCTTTAGCTACTCGGTATTAAAAAGCAAGTTCCAGAGTCTCATCTGACATCCATTTGGATCTTTTCCTTCTTTCCTGCCTTTTTAATGATCTTTCACTTTCTTTGCATAATATGTTCTTAATGTCTTCCCACAACTCTTCTGGTCTTTGGTCATCAATGTTTAGTGCATCAAATCTATTTTTGAGGTGATCTCTAAATTTCAGGTGGGATGTTTGGCACTCTTGGACTTATTTTAATTTTCTTCAGCTTCAGCTTGAACTTGCACATGAGCAATTGATGATCTGTCCCGCAGTCAGATCCTGGCTTTGTCTTAACTGATGGTATTGAGCTTCTCCATTGTCTCCTTCCACAAACATAATCAATTTGATTTCTGTGTAATCCATCTGGCAAGGTCCATGTACACAGTCGTGGACTGTGTTGTTGGAAAAAAATGTTGCAAATAAATAAATCATTGGTCTTACAGAACTCTATCATGTGATTTCCAGCATCGTTTTGGTCACCAAGGCCATATTTTCCAACTACTGATCCTTCTTCTTTATTTGCAGCTTTTGCGTTCCAGTTGCCAATAATTAACAGAGCATCTTGAATGCATGTTTGATCAATTTCAGATTGCAGCATTTTGTAAAAGTTTTCACTTTCTTCACCTTCAGCATTCGTGGTTGGTGCATAAATTTGAATAGTAGTAGTATTAACTGGTCTTCCTCGTAGGCATATAGATATTAGTCTATCACTAGCAGCATTGTACTTTAGAATTGATCTTGAGATATTCTTCTTAATGATGAATGCCATGCCATTCCTCTTCAATTTTTCATTCCCAGCATAGTATGCCATATGACTGTCAGAATCAAAGTGACCAATGCCAGTCCACATCAGCTCACTAATGCCTAAGATGTTGATCTTTAGGCATTCCATTTCATTCTTGACAACTTCCAATTTTCCTTGATTCATACTTCATACATTCCATGTCCCAATTATTACTGTTACTTCTCATTTTGAGTCATGCCACATCAGCAAATGAAGGTACCAGAGGCTTTACTCCATCCGCATCATTAAGGTCAGCTCTACTTTGAGAAGGCAGCTCTTCCCCAGTAGCGTATTGAGTGCCTTCTGACCTGAGGGGCTCATCTTCCAGCACTATATCACAAAACATTCTGTTGTGATCCATAGGGTTTTCATTGGCACGTTTTTGGGAGGAGATTGCCAGGCTTTGCTCCCTAGTCTGTTCTTTGTCTGGTAGCTCTGCTGAAACCTGTCCACCATGGGTGACCCTTTTGGTAGTAGAACTACGGTGGCATAGCTTCCAGCATCATAGCAACATGCAAGCCACCACAGTATGACAAACTGAGAGAGAGGTGGTGGTGTAAATTATTAGTAAAGGTAAAGGTTTCCCTTGACGTAAAGTCCAGTTGTGTCCGACTCTAGGGGGCGGTGCTCATCTCCGTTTCTAAGCCGAAGAGCCGGCGTTGTCCCTAGGGACACTTCCGGGTCATGTGGCCAGCATGACTCACGGAACGCCGTTACCTTCCCGCCGAAGCAGTACCAATTAATCTACTCACATTTGCATGTTTTCGAACTGCTTGGTGTGCAGGAGCTGGGACTAGCAACGGGAGCTCACCCCACCGCGCGGTTTCGAACCGCCGACCTTCCGATCGGCAGCTCAGCGGTTTAACCCGCAGCGCCACCGCGTCCCCTCAATTATTAGAATGGGATTAATATAATCTGATTTTTTCTGAACTAACATTTGCTCATTGTTGAATATTAACCCAGGAGCTTCATTTTTTTTTCCAGTTAAGAGATAAAGTTTTTTTTTGAGTTGAGCTTGACTTCTGGTGACATCATGGACAAAAACATAGGATGACTTGCCCTTGTCTTCTTTTGAGGGTTGGGTCTTGGGTTTTTTTTGTTTTTTTTGACCTCACACTCTAGCTTGGTGATTTTCTTCATGCCACCCATACATTCATAATATTTGTAGCAACTTTGATAGTCTATAATTTGTTTCTCAGTTTTTCCTCATTCGGATTTGGTGATCTAAAGCTGGCTGGGTGACTTTGGGCCAGTCACTATCTCTTAGCCCAACTTACCTCACAGGATTGCTGTTGTGGGAAAAATAGGAGGAGGAAGGAGTATTTGGTATGTTCGCTGCCTTGAGTTATTTATAAAAATAATAAAGGCGGGACAGAAAATAAATTAATAATAATAATAATAGTACATTTGCTTTGCTTAAAAGCATGCATACATCATTAAGAAGCTGGCCTCTAATAAAGGAGCAATGCTACCTATTTTTTTCTAATAAAATAAAGAAGTTGCAGTTGCAGAAGTGGTAATTTTGTGTATGTAAAAAAATGTTAATAGCATGGATCTCAAAAACAAAATGGAATCAGCAATTCACCATTTCATATGGAATGTGACAGTGCAAACTGGATAATTTTAAAAAAAGCATTAGAGAAGATTTCATTCTGTAAATTGTAGTGGTTATTTTATTATCAAAGAATAACTGTTTATGGGAAACAGACTCCATATCCACTGCAGTTTATAGCTGTGGACACCACATACTTCCAGTCTTTATGTCCATGGAATTTCATGGAAGATTGAGATAAAGTTGTCATCACACTGTAAAACTCTAGTGGTTCTTCTACCTCTTCTCTCATTTTTTAAATTATCATTGAAAGTCTGTTGAAGAGGGAAATATCGGAATGGCGCTGTAATCCTTTGCAGATACAGATTGTAAAAGAAGCGATTGAAGCACTGCTGGTATAAGGAGCTGGAGATACCCTTCATTTGTCTATTGCTTGAATACCATTTTCAGTGGTAGAATACTCTTAGCTTCCCCACTTCCTGTGTATTGCTTTTATTTGCCTTCTAAACCTTTCTTTTCAAAACCCGAATGTGTTTTGAATACCTGCCTTTCTCCGTTCTTAATGAAGTGTTCCCTGAACTTTCTCTCCAGGAATGAATGAGTTACCCTAATTACTCTTACAGCAATTACTTACTTAATTTAGTACAGTACTCTTTTCCTTTGCTGTCTTAGACCTGAACAACTTTGATCTAAATTTGTTTATTTCTTTATTTTATTTAGAAGATTTAATGGCCACCTATTTTACACATGATAATCCTAGGCAACATTCAATCCTAGGTGACATTCAATAAAACAGAATAAATAAATCCAACAGAACCCCAATGCTTATATATCCCAACTACAGCACCACAACATCACACTAATTCTACATTTACATTTGCTGAGCTAATGAACTGGAAGTTTTAGGGGGAAATTTAAAAGGCAGGCTATTTGGTATTCTGAGCCAGGGTGTAAGGTTTTAAGACTCCTAATTTCAGAGCCAGGTATATTGACTTTCCTTGCTTTTCTATGTTTGTTTCCATCTTCAATGTCTTTACAGAGGTTTTGTAATACTGCTTCTTATCTCTTCTAACAGCTCTCTGAAACTCCTTGTTAAGTTCCTTTCTGAGACTTTTGTCTTTCTTGGCTTTGGCTTCTCTTCTCTTCTTGGCAATTTCCATGGTTTGTTCTGACATCCAGTTTGCTTTCTTCTCTTTCTTCATTTTTGGCAGTCTCTTCACATTCATCCTTAACAACTTCTTTAAGTTCATTCCGTAATTCCTCTGGTTCTCTATCAATGAAGTTCAGGACTTCAAAGTGATTCCTGATGTTCTCCTTGAACATGGTGGGTATATGTTCAAGATCATATCATGGAAACTAGCTGGCTTCCTTCTTCTTTAGCTTAACTTGGAGCTTGCACATGAGCAGTTCATGATCTGTTCCACAGTCAGCACATGGCCATGTCTTTGATGCTCATCCACCTCCTTTTAGCAATAATACAGTCTATTTGATTTGTATATACTCCATCTGGTGATGTCCATGTATAGAGGCGTCATTTTTGTTGTTTGAAGACAGTGTTAAGCTATGAAGAAATCATTGGAATGGCAGAAATTGATTAGTCAGTCTCCTGCTCCATTTCAGTTTCCTAAGTCATACAGTCCAACTACATGTTCCTCATTCATGTTTCCAACTTTGGCATTCCAGTCACCAATCACAAGCAGCACATCTTGCTTGCATGTTCCATCGATTTCAAATTGATCATAGAAGTAATCATCCACCTCTTCTGCATCGGTGGTTGGAGCTTCTGCATCGGTAGTTGGAGCATAAACTTGAATGATCATCATATTGAAGGATTGTCTGGGAAGTCTGATCAATATAATTCAGTCATCAATTTCAATGTAGCCAAGTACTGTTCTTGCTGTACCCTTCCTAACTATAAAAGCAACACCATTTCACCTTTGTTTTTCATGTCCTGAGTAATGAACGGTGTGATCTTCTGACTGAAAGTAATGGAGCTAATAGCAAGTAGAAAATTTATCCTCTTAGCTTGCAGATATTAGCAGATGATATGCTAATAAAATAATAATAATAATAATAATAATAATAATTAGCATATTATATAAAAATTCCTGGCTTGTGGGGAGCACATAGAATCTGATATCTTTCTGAATAATAGAGACATAGCCTTCAGAATTGGTATTCTTTGTTTGTAACACAACATTCCCATCCCAGCTTTAACATCAGGGCAGCAATTTCAGAATCCTTTGCTAGCTTTTTGTAGCTTTCTATGGTTTGCTCAAGTTTAGTAAGCAACTATAGTAAGTAATCCCTGGTTCCTTTTTACAAAATAATTCTATGTAAATATAACCAAAATATAAATATTGAATATTAATTACACTAGATCTGGCATCCTGAGATGTTTCATTAGCTGCTATCTTAAAATTGTCACTAGCTTCTGAACATTATATTTCTCTCAGTTTTGCACATTATTTCACCAAAGATTTTGCATGTTCCAAGGCTTCAGTATTCTTCTGTTTCAAAGACTAATATACTTGAAAGATCATTACATATGAAGACAGCATATAGATTCCTTCAATCCATGTCTCTAAAATGGACAGCTGATGCATTGTTCCACCCATTAAAGTACTAAGGAGGAGTAAATCAAATGTAGTTTATGATCTTGTTTCCCTTATCGTTTACCATCCAGGAAGCTTATGTTCAATCCTTCTTATCATTATTCTGCCCCATACCTCTTCTAGACTTGTTAAAATGTTTTGGGGGCTATTATTGACCTAGTGAAGCAGTGACCTGAAAATAGGCGCTGCTTATTCTATTGGAAGGAGTTAATTCATGGGTTGCTATGAAGATGGACTTTGGGCATAAATGGTAGCTGCCATTCTAGCCTAGAGCTTCAGATCACTGCTGTGACCGAGCAGCATTCTTTACTTGAGGTGACTTGATTGACAGCTAAAAAGATGGGCTTTTACACATGGTCTGCTAGAGTATTAGCAGCAAGATTCTCTTCCATTAATTACATTACAGAAGCCGGAGTATGGGAAAACCACGGAGCCAATTTGACAAAAGATCCTAGGATCAAGTTTTGTTGGAAGTCATTTCTGCCTCTATATATTAAGTATTAGAGTTTCTTCATAATCTCTTATTCATCTGTTTTAGGACTGATCCTTGGCTTTGTCAAGAGATTAGGGGACTGGGCTGTGCAACCCAGGGTAACACAAAACAGAATATATAACAAATGTGTGAGGAAGAACTCAAATCTATCCTGTATTAAGGTTCTTTTTTAATTATTTGTTTGTTTGTCTGTTTGATGTATAGACCACCCAACTCCAGAATGACTCTGGGTGGCTTACAACCAGGAACCAATCTACAATCACCCTGCCCTAAGTCCTGAGAGAACAACCAGGTGTTTAGTAGTTTCCGGAATGACATAAGGCTAGGAGTCATAAAATTTCTGGGGGAAGATCATTTCAGGAGACAGGAACTGCAAGAGACTAAGAGGGCTTCCTAGGTCCTGCAAGATGGCATTTCTTCAGCTGGACCAAACTGGATGGGCAAAGAATTATTGCAAAAAGTCATTTTTTCCTTATAGATAAGTCACTTCATAAACTATTGTTGTTGTTATTGTTTATTTGTTCAGTCACTTCCGACTCTTCGTGACTTCATGGACCAGCCCACGCCAGAGCTTCCTGTCAGTCGTCAACACCCCCAGCTCCCCCAGGGATGAGTCCATCACCTCTAGAATATCATCCATCCATCTTGCCCGTGGTCGGCCCCTCTTCCTTTTGCCTTCCACTCTCCCTAGCATCAGCATCTTCTCCAGGGTGTCCTGTCTTCTCATTATGTGGCCAAAGTATTTCAGTTTTGCCTTTAATATCATTCCCTCAAGTGAGCAGTCTGGCTTTATTTCCTGGAGGATGGACTGGTTTGATCTTCTTGCAGTCCAAGGCACTCTCAGAATTTTCCTCCAACACCACAGTTCCAAAGCATCTATCTTCCTTCTCTCAGCCTTCCTTATGGTCCAGCTCTCGCAGCCATATGTTACTACGGGGAACACCATTGCTTTAACTATGCGGACCTTTGTGTCAGTGTGATGTCTCTGCTCTTAACTATTTTATCGAGATTTGTCATTGCTCTTCTCCCAAGGATTAAGCGTCTTCTGATTTCCTGACTGCAGTCAGCATCTGCAGTAATCTTTGCACCTAGAAATACGAAGTCTTTCACTGCTTCTACATTTTCTCCCTCTATTTGCCAGTTATCAATCAAGCTGGTTGCCATAATCTTGGTTTTTTTGAGGTTTAGCTGCAAGCCAGCTTTTGCACTTTCTTCTTTCACCTTCATCATAAGGCTCCTCAGTTCCTCTTCGCTTTCAGCCATCAAAGTGGTATCATCTGCATATCTGAGATTGTTAATGTTTCTTCCAGCAATTTTAACCTCAGCCTTGGATTCCTCAAGCCCAGCATGTCGCATGATGTGTTCTGCGTACAAGTTGAATAGGTAGGGTGAGAGTATACAGCCCTGCCGTACTCCTTTCCCAATTTTAAACCAGTCTGTTGTTCCGTGGTCTGTTCTTACTGTTGCTACTTGGTCATTATACAGATTCTTCAGGAGGCAGACAAGAGGACTTGGTATCCCCATACCGCTAAGAACTTGCCACAGTTTGTTATGGTCCACACAGTCAAAGGCTTTAGAATAGTCAATAAAACAGAAATAGATGTTTTTCTGAAACTCCCTGGCTTTTTCCATTATCCAGCGGATATTGGCAATTTGGTCCCTAGTTCCTCTGCCTTTTCTAAACCCAGCTTGTACATCTGGCAATTCTCGCTCCATGAATTGCTGAAGTCTACCTTGCAGGATCTTGAGCGTTACCTTACTGGCATGTGAAATGAGTGCCACTGTTCGATAGTTTGAACATTCTTTAGTGTTTCCCTTTTTTGGTATGGGGATATAAGTTGATTTTTTCCAATCTGATGGGCATTCCTGTGTTTTCCAAATTTGCAGGCATATTTCATGCATTACCTTGACAGCATCATCTTGCAAGATTTTGAACAGTTCAGCTGGGATGCCGACATCTCCTGCTCCCTTGTTATTAGCAATGCTTCTTAAGGCCCATTCAACCTCACTCTTCAGGGTGTCTGGCTATAGCTCACTGACCACACCGTCAAAGCTATCCCCGATATTGTTATCCTACCTATACAGGTCTTCTGTATATTCTTGCCACCTTTTCTTGATCTCTTCTTCTTCTGTTAGGTCCTTGCCATCTTTGTTTTTGATCATACCCATTTTTGCCTGGAATTTACCTCCAATGTTTCTAATTTTCTGGAAGAGGTCTCTTGTCCTTCCTATTCTATTGTCTTCTTCCACTTCCGTGCATTGCTTGTTTAAAAATAATTCCTTATCTCTTCTGGCTAACCTCTGGACTTTTGCATTTAATTGGGCATATCTCCCCCTATCACTGTTGCCTTTTGCTTTCCTTCTTTCTTGGGCTACTTCTAGTGTCTCAGCAGACAGCCATTTTGCCTTCTTGGTTTTCTCTTTCCTTGGGATATATTTTGTTGCTGCCTCCTGAACAATGTTGCGAACTTCTGTCCATGGTTCTTCCGGGACCCTATCTACTAAGTCCAGTCCCTTAAATCTATTCTTCACCTCCACTGCATATTCCTTAGGAATATTAGTGAGCTCATATCTAGCTGATCTGTGGGTCTTCCCTAATCTCTTTAGTCTGGTCCTGAATTGTGCAAGAAGTTCGTGATCTGAACTACAGTCAGCTCCAGGTGTTGTTTTTACCGACTGTATAGATGTTTGCCACCTTTGGCTGCAAAGGATGTAGTCAATCTGATTTCGGTGTTGTCCATCTGGGGAAGTCCATGTATAAAGCTGTCTCTTAGGTCATTGGAAGAGAGTGTTTGTTATGCAGAGTGAGTTGTCTTGGCAAAATTCTATCAGCCTATGTCCTGCTTCGTTTTGTTCTCCCAGGCCATGCTTACCTGTAATTCCAGGTGTCATTTGACTGCCCACCTTAGCATTCCAGCCTCCTGTGATGAAAATAACATCTCTTTTCGGCGTGCTGTCCAGTAGGTGCTGCAGATCCTCATAGAACTGCTCTACTTCAGCTTCTTCAGCATCTGTGGTTGGAGTGTATATTTGGATCACTGTGATGTTAGATGGCTTGCCCTGAATTCGAATTGAGATCATTCTATCGTTTTTTGGATTGCATCCAAGCACTGCTTTCACCACTTTACTATTAATTATGAAGGCTCCTCCATTTCTTCTGTGGCCCTCTTGTCCACAGTAGTAGATCTGGTGGTTATTTGATGTGAAGTGGCCCATTCCAGTCCATTTCAGTTCACTGATGCCCAAAATGTCTATCTTTAATCTTGACATCTCACCAATAACCACATCCAATTTGCCCTGGCTCATAGATCTTACATTCCAGGTTCCAATGGTATGTTGATCCTTAGAACATCAGATTCGCCATTCACCACCAGCACCGTCGGCCGCTAGCTGTCCTTTCGGCTTTGAGCTAGCTGCGTCATCACGACTGGGGCTAGTTGAACTCATCCTCTGTTCCTCCCCAGTAGCATTTTGACTATCTTTCGACCTGGGGGTCTCATCTTCCGATGGTATACCGACATATCTCTGGTTGTACAGATCCATTTAGTTTTCACGGCAAGAATACTGGGGTGGGTTGCCATTACCTTCCCCAGGGATCGCATTTAGTCTGACCTCTCTGTCATGACCTTCCCATCTTGGGTGGCCCTTCACGGTTTAGCTCATGGCATCATTGAGGTGCTCAAGCTCCAGCACTATGGCAAGGTAACAATCCTTTGCTCATAAATTATACATGTGAAAAATGTTAAAAGCCTTGATATACTATATTAAATCATTTCTATGCTAGAGCCTATAACTTGGAATAGCTTTAAAGCTTTAAAACTTGGAATAGTGTAGATTTGCCCAGGTATCTGATTTAGCAGTGGTGCCTGTTTCAGGGCTATAGAACAGTATGCCTCAGGGGTTGTTTTGGTTGGGTATGACATCCCTGGGGGTTTTTTCTGTGAGACAGTTGAACATTCATAGAGCTTCTGAATTAAAGAAGGCCCACAGATTGTTTAGTTTCTCAGAATCTGCCCCTGTTTTTCTGCACTGAGTACTTATTAAAAGACTGACTTCATTTGGCTATAAAGCATGAAAGAACCTAAGCAGCAAGCAAATGAAATCTATTGCTGGCTCTGCCTCTTCAGTCCTAGTCCCCACTGCTCAGCTGCATTATATTCATTAACAAAGGTTATTTGTTCCCTGAGGAAGAGGGGCAAAATAGCATCTGGGGATGAGCGGAATAGCCCTTGCAAGTAAGTGTGAATATCTTGAACTACAGTTGGATAGCTTAGTCAAAGATTAAAAAGTGAAGCTTTATTCAGATCTTGGTTTTCATCTCCAATGTGAATAAGCATGCATTTCATAGATGTTGACCACAATCTATGATTTTAAAAAATTTACACCAATTTATGTTTAAACAATACCTAAACAGCTAGTGTTGTACTCTCTCTCAATCATTTCTAAGCATAATTTATGCCCACAGTTTCATTCACAATTTGATACATTTCTTCACAGTAGGGTTTTGGGAAGTGTGAAATCTGAAACAATAATCTGCATGTTAAACTAGGTGGTGTGGTTTGCATCAGATGTCAAAAGGTTGGGTTGTGCCAACTTCCTTAGCTGAAAACTCATTCAGGAACAAGGTCAGGCAAAGGGCAGCAAACAGGAGCAGGGATGGTGTGATAACTAGTAAAAGAACCACTGAAAGGTCTACAGAAGGATAATGTTTTTATTATAAGATTATTTTTCTGTATAAAGCAGAAGCGCCACATTATGGGAATTGCTAGGAGATGGCTGTTGTTATTCCAGCTAGACCTCTTACCATCACATGTTACGTTTCTGCAAGAGAAGTTCTGTAGCAAAATCTTTATAGCCAATTCCCCAGTTGCTCTTGGACTAATGTTCTTGTTATCCTTGAAAATAATTGTAGACGACAAAATGGAGTCTGTATAGCTGGGATCTGTGAGTGAAGAAAAAGGTTGAATTCTTAGCCAAATGAGTTTGTTTGATATTTTATTCTGAACTATCCATGAATTGCTAAAGGTTATTTCTACCCCCTCCCCCTCCATGTCAGCCATGGTTCCATATGTCTGTTTAAATTCGAAACACAATATTTACAGCAACATCCAAGTGAACTACCAATTATTGCTACAACTTTCTCTTGACCTAGAGCTCTTAAGTAGTGTTTGTGTGACATAGCTGAACCAGTTGGCTGCTTTCTCAGAGAAAATAGCCCTGTGCACTTTCAGTGAACAGATGCCCTAGCCAATCAGGAAATGACCATCTTTGATAGCTTCCCAGTTGCCATATGACTGATAAACTATCACTTCCTGTCCCTTTTTTAATTGTTGAAACACAACAATATTTACCAGTTTTGCACTTGCCTGATCAGTGCTGGCATCTCCATCAAAAGAATTAGGAGATGCTTACTCCTCACCCTCTTTCTCCCTTCTTTTACCCAATATGTGGCTGGAGAGGGGAAGTAAAATTAATCTAGAATGACTCCATTTTTGCAGGGCTATTCTAGGACTTCATCTTTATGCCAGCAGCTGGACAAGAGAGTTAAACCTCTGTTAATCCTCTTATCCTTATTGGCATAATACAGCTCAACAGAAGAATCCCCCTCCCCAAAACACACCAAAAACATCTTGTGTGATGATTCTGTATAATTTGAATTTGATCCACTAATAATAATTAATATAGGTAGAGTGATACTGTATATCTTAACTCTGAACACATTCAAGATTTAATCTTGGTGAGAAACTGGTAGTTATCAAAGTAGTTTCCAAGAGTGGGATATGCACAAGTTGAAATTCTACCACTCAGACTATTTTCAGACAGTTCCCAAATCAAAAGTTGGGTTCACATATTACATTAAAGCATGTTCTGTTTTAACCATGTTTTGTTGAATAAGCTTTAATGGCTATTTCCTACATAACACCTAGCCATGAACCATAGTTTATAAACAACAGCTATGTTAAGAGATTGCATTAAGCTATGGTTTTAACTGTTTCACACATTGGAAGAAGCTAAAGCTAAGCAAAACAAATTACAGCTTAAATCAGTGTGTGAATGCAGCCAGTTTATCCGTGCACCTGTCTGTCTATCTGATCAATTTAGATGGGTGGCTATTTAATTTGGTACTCTTTTATTCCATTTATATTCTTTGGAATGAACTCAAAATTTGAAACTTATACTTTGAATTAAGGAATTCTGAATCCCAGGAACTGCTTTCAGTAGAGCCTAGATGTAGTTCATAGTCTTTTAATGTAAAAATCTGCTTATGAGAACCTGTTCCTACATTCTAGCAGTTTGGGAGCACCAGGAGCCATTTTGCTGCTGCTGCTTAAAGGCAGGAGCCCCCATCCTTTCTAGGCTAATTGGCGTATCTTGAATTTTCAACAGGTCACAGGTATTTCACATGGCTGTCATGAGGAGCATCTCATGTTAGAACATGCTTCCATACCAGAAAGCAAACTAGTGAGGTTGTTCCTCACCATCCTTTCTAACCTCTTCCCATGTTCTCAAGTGACTCAGCTTTATCTTTTTTTATGGGCAAGTGGTACATTGGGCAGGAAATCACCCTTTCCAGCAAAACATTGGGCAGTAGCTGCCAAAAGGCATTCTTGTAAATAAAGATAATGCAAGAGATTGCCCCTTTGCTTTGCCACAGTGCTATGTTCTAATTTAATATTATTTTAATTAGAATTAAAAAATCAGATAAGGTATGGGATCTGATGGGGGCCAATGGAGGTGTTGTTGGAACCATTGGAGTGCCACACTGGGGATCCAAGATTTAATAATTTGTGACTTGTATTTTCTGCTTATTGCCAGAAATTTAGCACTAGATCTGTTCAACGTATGTTTACCATACTAAAGGGCAGTATGGGCTGAGGCATCTCTTTTTCCAGAAGAGGAAAATGAAAGCTTCAGAATTCGAGTTGATAGACTTCTTTAGGTTGTAAATATGTATGTATTTGTTTGTTTTACAGCCTGATATAAGTCTACATATACAAACACACACACACCTGTTTTTTTTTATATTTACAACATGTTGTAAGCTAGTTGGTGCAAGAACATAGCAAAGTGTGTGAGAAATGGGAAGGATGTAATGGATTTGAATGAAAGGGACCTACCCTTGTGGAGTAGAACGGATGAATATTTAGGTTTAATTATGAATGAAAGGGCTAAAATATATGTAATAAACTATGAATTGGTGTCATCTAAGTTTCTGTGGATGCAACTGAATGTAGGAATCCACAAGTGCATTATAGTTGCATGTCCAATGAATGGTGATAATGGAAGAAGCACAGATGAGTTTTTGGAAAAATTGTGCCACATTCTGAATGAATAAGTGAAATCCGGTGAAAAACGTTCTATTAGGTGACATGACTAGCTGAATGGGACTGAACAAGAGAGTAGAGAAAAACTGCATGGGACATTTTGGACCCAACAGTAAATGTGAAAGGTGGCTATTTAGTGACTATCTGGTTATAAAAATGTCTGTTTTGCATATATGGTTTAAGCAAACATGTTCATGTATACATGCGACAAAAGAATGAATAGAAGTCTAAAATCTAGACTTCTTGATTGCTTATAATTGCTTATAATGAAAGACTGAAAGAATTAGTGAAGGATACAGGGTGATGAGAGATCTGAACACGGGACGGACAATTTTTGAAAGTTGATCTTGAGTTAAAAATAGACATGGAAGGAAAGGAAACAAGTGAAACAAATGAGGGTGAAAGTAGAACAACTTCAGGAAAATAAACTACATGTTTTGTACGAAAAAATGTTAGAAAATAAATTATTGTTCTAACAGAATGAATGCAAAGTAAATACAAGGAAAGGAAATGTGGAAACTGAAATAGAGTGAAAAGAATTACATTTTCAAGTGCTACGGAAGTATATAGAGGTATGTTATTGGGAAGTATGAACAAGGATGCTTGATGGAAAGATGAAGTGCAAGTGGGAAAATGAGGGATGAGGGGGAAAAAACAAATATAAGAAAATGTACTGAAAAATGAGATTGAGAGCAAGATACCGTACAGCTATAGCGTGCAAGGAAAAAGATACAAAGAGCAAGGAATGGGTAAGATTAAGTTGTGGTTGCTCGGTAGACATGAATATGTCTGCACTTTTATATGCAGAATACTGTGTTGTTTGCTACAAACCCAAATGATTTGGAGTGAATGTTATAAGGATTATATGATGCAATGTGGAGCATAGATCTGAAAATTAATGTATTGAAGACCAACAGTTTGAAAAAAATACGTATTTTTGCACTGTCTCCTGATTTAAAAATATCCTCCCACCCCCAAGCCTTAGCCATCTGTTTAATGGTTGAACAGAGATCTGGGCATAGAGACTAAGGAGTACAATCCACAGCTGTTAATGAGGATTTTTAGACGTGTGAAAGATAATTTCATACATATATAAATAAGCATGCTCTCTAACTTATTCTAATGTGATCAGATTATTTTTTCTATACTGTATGTTAAATATAGATCCATGGCCAAGTAATTAACCCTTTTCATAATTAGCCCTTTTCATACAGGACACATGGACATGTTTAGAAAACTTGCCTTTTGAAAGAGAAACTCAGACATGGGCCTGTAGTTATTTGAATACATCTGGGCTAGTCATCTTGGAGTTTAATGTGTAAAGTACCAGAAGAGATGAATGAAGCCTTTTAGTGAGATAAACAAACAGACCCATTTCTTTTCCTCCTCACAAGCACCTGCTGCTGTCAGACCCTCTACACTAGAAAGAAGCTTCTTCCTGTTCAGGGTGTTCATGAACTCCTTGTCCCATGTGGGAAGATTGGCAACAGTTCCTCATACTTATCATTTCCTCAGGCTTGCCATTTCTCCCATTCTTCCCCTGGGCTTTTCCAAAATCAGATAATTTACAATCAGTGGTCAAGCCATCCTGCTTGCTTTTATTTTGTATTTTAAGAAATACTGCTGAATTGGAGCAAAGGATGGGCGGGAGTGATTCCTAGGCTTTTCAAAACCTACTGGGTGATATTTTGATAGGATTTCTCTGTTTTCATTAGATACATTAGTGTCTATAAAATGGTAATTATTGCAATTTAGTTAAAGCAGGTTAAATTTGCCTTTTTCTTATATTCTTTTATTAACCTTCAGGACTGAAACTGTGTGTGTCAAGTATGAGTTGGCATTTTGAATCATCTTTGTGCCTCCTAGGTGGCCAGTGGAAATAGTGGAAACTATCAATCCTCATTATCACTCTCTGGCCTACCTTGGCTAAGATAGTAAAGGAGTGCTAAGGTCCAATGAACCTATAAATAAAATAGTCTGGAGTGGCCTCCCCCAGTGTCATGCCTTCCGGATGTGCTAGACTAATTCCTATAATCTCAACTCATTGTAGTATTTGGTGGTTGGGAATTATTGGAGCTGAAATCGAATACTCATGGAAGCCCCAGTATGGTCCTGATGATGAACTCTTTGCCCAAAGATATTCAATGTCTTTGGTGACTTTTTCTTTGGACTTAAGTGTGTTATTGTTCAATCTTCCTGCTTTATTTTTGCTTTCTGTTTTGGGAAGTAGGATGGAACACTCTGCAAAAGAATTTATTGTTTTGCAACTGTTAGTCATTACTCCTTAGTTCCCCTTCCTGGACCTTGTTGGGTGGGGAAGATCAGTTTGGTTGCTTAGCAGTACCTCTGTGCTAAATGTTGCTAACCATTGATCTTTTCTTTGGTTTACAGTTGGGATGAAAGTAGTTCCATCAGCAGTGGCCTCAGTGATGCCTCAGACAATCTCAGTTCAGAAGAATTCAATGCCAGTTCTTCACTCAATTCCCTGCCTTCCACCCCCACAGCTTCCCGCAGGAACTCTGCCATAGCGGTAGGTAGACCAAACATTTATGGTGATCAGAAACATTACCTTTTGAAAAGTACTTGTTGAGACCAGAGGAAGTAACCTGTTACCTCACTCCCATATAGTACAGGCTAGTTGTGAAAAATACTGGGTTTCATCAACTGCAACAGATACATCTGTGCATCTTTTTATTAATATATTTTTATTGAAGAAATGTGTAACAAGATAAAACCAATACAAATATTAGAAAAGAAACAAAGAAAATAAGAAAGAATAGTGAATAAGTAAGAAAGAAGATAGAAATAGAAATAGAAAAGAACAAGAAAGGGGAAAAAAGATTATAAAGAAGCAGCTTCCAATCTTTTTGACAGTGGTTATAAATGCATTTCTACTTTACCCTCTCTTTCTAAGGTTGCATCATAATTTCCTTCTTTCCATAAGCTACCCTTTCTAATCTTCAAACTAAACTAAATCTTCAAATCACAAGTTCATTTTTTTCCTTTTTCAGCAAAAGTCCATAAGGGGTTTCCAGTCACTGATAAATGTAGTTACTGATCTTTCTCTAATCAAACAAGTTAATTTTGCCATCTCTGCTAATTCTGTCATCTTCACCAACCATTCCTCCATTGTGGGTATTTCAGAGTCTTTCTTTTTTTTGCACGTATAATAGTCTCACAGCAGTAATCATATGTAAGAACAATCTTCCATGGCTCTTTTCTAATTGACTGTCCATTAATCCCAGCAAGGAAAGTTCTGGTTTCAGTTGAATGTTGATCTTTAAAATTCTTTGTATCATTATATGCATTTGAACCCAGAAATTTCTGGGGTTTTTTACAAGCCCATCAGGCATGATAAAATGACCCTTCATGTTGTCGACATTTCCAACATAAATTGGAAGTACCTTTATATATTCTAGACAATTTTTCTGGAGTTATATACCAATGGTACATCATTTTATGAAAATTCTCTTTTAGGTTATAATATAATGTAAATTTCAATCTTTTTATTCACATGCTGTCCCACTATTCCATCAGTAAATTGTGTCCAAAGTTCTTAGCCCACTTTAATCATACAGTCTTTCACTTGTTCTTCTGTTTCAAATTTCAGTAGAAGTTTATACATTTTAGCAATTACATGTTCATTTGTACATAATTCATGAAAGACTGTTGATTGGCGGGGCCCAGGAAGAGAGCCTTCTCTGCTGTGGACCCTGCCCTATGGAACACTCTTCCCGCAGTGGTGAGGCAGGCCCCCACTCTCCCGGCCTTCTGGAAAGGGGTGAAGACCTGGCTCTGCCATCTTGCTTGGGGCATGAGGAGAGGGTAATCAGTCCTGGGGGTGGCTAGCGCCTTGAAGAAGCTCCTGTGAATTAAATGAATTTAATTTAAGAACTTTTTAACGTCTCTATCCTGGATTTTATATTTATATTTTTATTTAAGAATATTGTTTTTCTTGTATTTTAATCTTTATTTATTCCAGTTTTATTGTAAACCGCCCAGAGTTGCTCTTTGAGTGAGATGGGCGGTGACAAAATTTGAAATACAAATAAATAAATTTCAAATTCTGTCTTGTGCTGCTCAATTCCAAATGTCCTATTATCTACCTTTAATCTTTCTCTGTGCGTACAAAAACCATTGAAAACTAAATCCCTCTGCAGCCAATTGCTCTTTTGATTTCATCTTATATTCTCCATGTTCTTGTTCTAACAACTCTCAATAAAGTAACCATTTTTCTTTGCCTACTGTTTCTTTCCTGTAAAATGCTTCTTGTGCTGAGTCCCATAAAGGCATTTTCAGGCACAGTTTGGGGTTATATCTGTTCCATTTTCTCAATATGGCACTTCTAATATAATGATTTTTAAAAATCTACATTAAGCTTTGTGTGGCGCAGAGTGGTAGGCGGCTGTATTGCAACCAAAACTCTCCCTGTGACCAGAGTTTGATCCCAGTGGAAGCTGGATTCTCGGGTAGCCAGCTCAGGTCAACTCAGCCTTGCATCTTTCTGAGGTTGGTAAAATGAGTGCCCAGCTTGCTGGGGAAGGTGACGACTGGGGAAGGCAATGGCAAACCACCCCGCTATAGTCTGCCAAGAAAACGTCGCAAAAGCAGCATCCCCCCAAAGGGTCAGACATGCACAGGGTGCTTGCACAGGGGACCTTTCACCTTTCACACCAAAATCTACATTAACTTTATCATACCATAGAAAACTATACCATCTATGTTGGTATAGTGCTAGGAAAGCATTTGGCCCAGGAGAGATCAGAAAAGTCACACACCAGGCATTTCTATAAAAATATTTTTATTTACAGAAAACGAACATATTTAAAGGCTGTTTGCTGAGAGGAGAGATTTCTCTCAGCTGCATATTCTCTGCAAGCCTACACAGAAGGGAAACTGAAAACTAGAACAAGTCCAGGCAAATTCTTCCCCTTAGGCAATGCAACCATTAACACATGAAAAGGGGACAATTAAATTCAACCTCTTCACCCAGCCAAAATGATTAGTTACCATAGTAACCTTAATCTGTAGTAGAAAACATAGTAACAATCTAAACCTCAGATTGTGCTCTTCTAATTCTAAAATTCTCTTATTTCTCAGCAAAACATATTCTTTCATCCAGACTAAGCAGCAGGCTGAAAAATACAATTTCAAATCAGGTAGTCCCAATCCTCCTCATTCCTTTGCAGGATTTTATATTTAACTCTTGGTTTTTTCCTTGCCATACGAATTTGGATATATTTTTTCCATTGTTTAAATGGTACATCAGTTGTCATAAGTATGGTTTGAAACAAAAAAGCATAAGAATCTAAATGTGAAGCATAAGAATCTAAATGCAGCAAATACTAAGTACTTGCTCTGAATTCTGTCCCTCAGTGCAGGAGGGGTCTGTGCCTTTCAAAACAAGATTTGATTCTGCAGACCTTTCTTCTGCAAAGTCAGTGCTTTGAAAGTCTTCGGAGGCTTTGATAGTATAAGCACTGCAGCTGAGCAGTGAAATACGTGCTTTAAATGCCGGAAATCTCTAGGCTAGCCCTTGGCATGTCCACTGTGAAGAGGATTAGTTAGAAATATAGAACTGAGGGTCTATGGAGATGCTGCCAAATCACAGTATTTCTGAACTAGATGGATGAATGTGTGATCTTGGGAAGTATTACAGATGGAAAAGCTGAAATGTCCAGCTGACAATGTTTTCTGCTCTGTAGCTCCGCACGGATTCTGAGAAACGGTCATTGGCAGAGAGTGGGCTGAACTGGTATGGTGAGCCTGAGGAGAAGACCCAAAAGAAGATGGACTATGACAGTGGGAGCCTGAAAATGGAACACAGTTCCTCCAAGTGGCGACGGGAACGTTCTGAAAGCTGCGATGAAGCTCCTGCCAAAGGCGGGGAGCTGAAAAAGCCTGTTAGTTTGGGCCCACCAGGCTCCTTGAAGAAAGGCAAGACGCCACCCGTGGCAGTGACCTCCCCCATTACTCACACAGCCCAGACTCTTAAAGTGGCAGGTGAGATTGGCAGTGAAATCATATTGTTATATTTTCTGTTTGCTTCCCATTTGTCTGCAGAATCCAAGCATGAGTGCATGACCATTTCTAGGGCATTAAGAAGGTCAAAAATATTTTTAATGAACCTACAGTTGCACCTCAATAAAATATTCAGCTGTGTTGTGGTCATAAGAAACTTCTAAGCCAGCCACCTCCAATTTGGAGCTCTTCAGATGTTTCAGATGGTATCTCCCATTATCTTCCAGGCAGCATGGCTACTGAGTATTATGGTTGAAGGATTAGGGGAGTTGAAATCCAAGGGCATCAGAATGAGGAAAGCTATTCTGAGCAAAATGTTGCAATTGCAACAATTACTACAAACAACTAATTGATACTGGTAGATAAATGTGGCAACACTTTTCCTTTCCATCAGGTATGCTCATATCTGAGTGCTATACAGACCATTTATGGTTTTTCTAGGAGGTAGAACAGGGTTTCTCAGCCAGGGTTCCATGGAACCCTAGGGTTCCGCAAGAGGTCACTAGGGGTTCCCTGGGAGATCAGGATTTATTTAAAAAATGATTCAAATTCGGGCAACTTCACATTAAAGAGGTAAGTTTCATTCTTTATTTTCAGTTTAAGAACACTGTTAATGTGTATATACAGACCTATACATGAAACCAATACAGTATAATAATTTTGTAACTTGTGGCCTATATTTGAGCCTGAGTGTGCAGAGGTTTCTCCAAGGCCTGAAAAAATATTTCAAGGGTTCCTCCAGAGTCAAGAAGTTGAGAAAGTCTGAGGTAGAGGAATGAGCTATCAAGAAGACATTGTATTTGCTAGTTGGAGAAATCTTACACTCTGTTTTGTCTGAGTGCTTTCCAGCTCGTATATGATACATGGAACTCCAAAGTGTTAGATTTGAGTAAATTTTTTATCTTCTACCCAAGGGGAAGTTGCGTAGCAATTACACTGGACTAGCATGGCAAACATCTCTCTTTTTCTTCCTTTTTGAGGATTTTTTTTTTTAATTACCCTATTTCCTTATTTGCTGTTTGAATATTAAGGCTATTGTAACCTCACTTCTTCTTTTGTGCCTTACGGTTAAAAAAAAACAATATATACTGACATTCCTGGAGAATTGCTGCCTCAAGTTGAACCCAGCATTTCAAGGGAACAAGTTTCCAGCAAGGCAACTGTGTCAGGTTCTTTGGTGACCTGCCACTGGATCAGGTTCATCTTGTGGACTGGGGCTTTGGGGGTGGAGAGGGACAGATGCAGGATTTGGCTGTCCAAATACAGAAGGCTGATGGGCAAAATTTGGCCCCAAGCTGAAGGAAACCGATCCCTCCTCTTATGTTATACTGGACCTGACAGGAATAAGTTCTTTTTGTCATCTAAACATCTGTGTGAAGGAATATCTTTTCCTATACCTATTCCAAATGTTGTTTCCTAATCAGTCATTGTAAACATACTCCCTCTCTCAGGTAAGCCTGAAGCAAAAGCAACAGACAAAAGCAAGCTCTTTGTGAAAAATGCTGGCCTGCAGCGATCGTCTTCCGATGCTGGCCGAGATCGGCTTTCAGATGCCAAGAAGCCTCCCTCTGGGCTTACACGAACCACCACGGCTGGCTCCTTTGGTTACAACAAGAAACCCCCTCCTGCAACAGGTACTGCCACAGTGATGCAAGCTGGTGGCTCAGCTACACTTGGCAAGATCCAGAAGAACTCCAGTATCCCTGTCAAGCCTGTCAATGGCAGGAAAACCAGCCTGGATGTCTCTAATGCAGGGGAGCCTGGTTTTATGGTGCCAGGGGCCCGCACCAACATCCAGTACCGGAGCCTGCCACGCCCTGCCAAATCTAGCTCCATGAGTGTCACTGGTGGGCGAAGTGGCCCACGTCCTGTCAGCAGCAGCATTGATCCCAGCCTCCTCAGTACCAAGGGGGGTATTTCTGTTTCACGCCTGAAGGAACCCTCTAAAATAGGTGCAAGTCGGAGCACCCCAGGGCCAGTGAATCAGACAGACAGGGAGAAGGAGAAGGCCAAAGCCAAAGCAGTGGCCCTGGACTCTGACTCCGTCTCACTCAAGAGTATTGGCTCCCCTGAAAGCACCCCAAAAACTCAAAGTGGCCACCAGACTCCTGCAAAAGAGGCTGAGCTGCCACCAACACCCCTCAGGTAGGAACAGTGGTTTTTAAACAGTAAGATGTTTTAATTTACAATTATTTATATTGCTTGTGAGCCATTTTAAGGGGACTTTAACTATGAAGGCAAGTAGTAATGGCTTCCTTTCTTGGATAGTATAGACTTCATAGTCTGCTGGTCACAATAACTCTTTCCTGCCCATGCTGGAGACAAGGTGAGCTTAATTTTGTTATTTAGTTACTAGGAAAAAAATGTCATTTTTGATCAGTGCTTTATTTTGTCTCTACTCTGATTCAAGAATGCTGTGGGAATAAAATTGCAGAGTCTGGAGTGTTATGACTAGAACAAAGCATTGGACAAAATACATATGACATTTTGATAAGCAAGCTGATAAATATGGGCTAGGTGGCATGTCTGCTAGGTGGATCCATAGATTCCTTGAAAGCAGAATTCCAAGGGCTGCTCATCAGTTGTTCCTCATCAAATGAGACTAAGGTATCAAGTGAGGTACAATAGAATTTGATCCTTTTTAATACTTACATAAATGATTTGTACAAAG
Organism: Candoia aspera; assembly: GCF_035149785.1. NCBI lineage: Eukaryota > Metazoa > Chordata > Lepidosauria > Squamata > Candoiidae > Candoia > Candoia aspera. The sequence goes on from NC_086155.1 coordinate 35,421,491, forward strand.
ATTTGAGGAACTTTGCAGGTGACACAAAACTGAGAAACTGTCTTTTAATATTCTTGAACATAGAAACAAAATTCTAAACAATCTCAATTAAGTTAGAGTCACAATAGGACTAAAAATAACACAATGAAATATAATGGTGATGTTTTTCATTTATGAAAAAGAAATCAAATGCACATATATAGAGAGAATACCTAGCTGGGTAAATATAAAAAAGATCTTGCAATTCTAATTGATTACAAGCTGAATACAAGTGAGTAGTATGATTGATAGCTATGGAATACTTTTTTAAAAAGTTTTTATTTTTTAAAATTGTGAAATTTAAAAAAAAAATCCTATTTCCTACATCCAGCATAAAAAAATCTCATATTTTGAACCATTTTTGAGAGGTCTAATAAACATGAAATACTGTTTTCTGATGAATTAATTTGATTTTTAAATCATAAGTATATGTCACATTTTTAAGAGCGGGACCCACTGATTCTCCAAAATAGGATATTCCATTTCTTCATTCCACAGTTCAAATATATAAGTAATTCTGTCTTTCATTTCACTTTTTAATACCTTACAAAACTGAACTGTTGTTTTCTGTTCAAGTGCTGCATCTCTTAAGAAAGCTGAAATTGTAGGTAGCTTGGAGACTGCTAGAGCATCCGGGCCATACTATTGTTGTTTATTTGTTCAGTTGCTTTCGACTCTTCGTGACTTCATAGACTAGCCCACGCCAGAGCTTCCTGTTGGTCGTCACCACCCCCAACTCCCCCAGGGACAAGTCCGTCACCTCTAGAATATCATCTATCCATCTTGCCCATGGTCGGCCCCTCTTCCTTTTGCCTTCCACTTTCCCTAGCATCAGCATCTTCTCCAGGGTGTCCTGTCTTCTCATTATTGTGGCCAAAGTATTTCAGTTTTGCCTTTAATATCATTCCCTCAAGTGAGCAGTCTGGCTTTATTTCCTGGAGTATGGACTGGTTTGATCTCCTTGCAGTCCAAGGCACTCTCAGAATTTTCCTCCAACACCACAGTTCCAAAGCATCGATCTTCCTCCGCTCAGCCTTCCTTATGGTCCAGCTCTCACAGCCATATGTTACTACTGGGAATACTATTGCTTTAACTATGTGGACCTTTGTTGTCAGTGTGATGTCTCTGCTCTTAACTATTTTATTGAGATTTGTCATTGCTCTTCTCCCAAGGATTAAATGTCTTCTGATTTCCTGACTGCAGTCAGCATCTGCAGTAATCTTTGCACCTAGAAATACAAAGTCTTTCACAGCCTCTACGTTTTCTCCCTCTATTTGCCAGTTATCAATCAAGCTGGTTGCCATAATCTTGGTTTTTTCTTTCACCTTCATCATAAGTTCCTCTTCAGTTTCGGCCATCAAAGTGGTATCATCTGCATATCTGAGATTGTTAATGTGTCATGACCTCGTTGCAAGGCACAAAGAGCCTCACAACGTGGATCATGATCATTAAGAAATAGAGGAAGGAGATAATCAAACTAGGGATTAACACAAGCACCCAAAAGCACCCACACCCATGGACCCATAGGCAGCTGAAAAGAAGGACGTCAGAGGAACGGAGATAAGCCGCACCTGGTGCCCCGGAGGACACAACTGACGCTGGGAGACAAAGGAAGGCACCGGGAAAACGCCCAGGCGGCCATCAAGGGTCCCATCAAGAGGGATCGGGACAATGTGGGGTGGGGAGCCCGGGACAATACAAGAGGGTATAAAAGGGGCACCTCCACACCACCAACCCCGTTCCCGTTTTTCGTTCTGTCAGCTATCATTCCAATAAACCAGAAATCCTTAATACCCATTAAGTGAGTCTGTGTCTTATTGCGAAGCGAGGCTGGCCCTGACATAATGTTTCTTCCACGATTTTAACTCCAGCCTTGGATTTCTCAAGCCCACCACGTCGCGTGATGTGTTCTGCATACAAGTTGAATAGGTAGGGTGAGAGTATACAACCCTGACATACTCCTTTCCCAATCTTAAAGCAGTCCGTTGTTCCGTGGTCTGTTCCTACCATCGCTACTTGGTCATTATACAGATTCCTCAGGAGGCAGACATGATGACTTGGTATCCCCATACCGCTAAGAACTTGCCACAATTTGTTATGGTCCACACAGTCAAAGGCTTTAGAATAGTCAATAAAACAGAAATAGATGTTTTTCTGAAACACCCTGGCTTTTTCCATTATCCAGCGGATATTGGCAATTTGGTCCCTAGTTCTTCTGCCTTTTCTAAACCCAGTTGGTACATCCGGCAGTTCTCGCTCCATGAATCGCTGAAGTCTACCTTGCAGGATCTTGAGCATTACCTTACTGGCATGTGAAATGAGTGCCACTGTTCGATAGTTTGAACATTCTTTAGTGTTTTCCCTTTTTTGGTATGGGGATGTAAGTTGATTTTTTCCAATCTGATGGCCATTCTTGTGTTTTCCAAATTTGCTGGCATATAGCATGTATTATCTTGACAGCACCATCTTGCAAGATTTTGAACAATTCAGCTGGGATAGGTAGGATCATCTCCTACTGCCTTGTTATTAGCAATACTTCTCAACCTCACTCTTCAGGATGTCTGGCTCTAACTCACTGACCACACCATCAAAGCTATCCCCAACATTGTTATCCTTCCTATACAGGTCTTCCGTATATTCTTACCACCTTTTCTTGATCTCTTCTTCTTCTCTTAGATCCTTGCCATCTTTGTTTTTGATCACAACCATTTTTGCCTGGAATTTACCTCCAATGTTTCTAATTTTCTGGAAGATGTCTCTTGTCCTTCCTATTCTATTGTCTTCTTCCACTTCCGTGCATTGCTTGTTTAAAAATAATTCCTTATCTCTTCTGGCTAACCTCTGGAATTTTGCATTTAATTGGGCATATCTCCCCCTATCACTGTTGCCTTTTGCTTTCCTTCTTTCTTGGGCTACTTCTAGTGTCTCAGCAGACAGCCATTTTGCCTTCTTGGTTTTCTCTTTCTTTGGCATGTATTTTGTTGCCGCCTCCTGAACAATGCTGCCAACTTCTGTCCAGAGTTCTTCCGGGACTCTATCTACTAAGTCCAGTCCCTTAAATCTATTCTTCACCTCCACTGCATATTCCTTAGGAATATTAGTGAGCTCATATCTAGCTGATCTGTGAGTCTTCCCTAATCTCTTTAGTCTGATCCTAAATTGTGCAAGAAGAAGTTTGTGATCTGAACTACAGTCAGCTCCAGGCCTTGTTTTTACTGACTGTACAGATGTCCGCCACCTTTGGCTGCAAAGGATGTAGTCCATCTGATTTCGGTGGTGTCCATCTGGTGAAGTGCATGTATAAAGCCGTCTCTTAGGTTGTTGGCAGAGAGTGTTTGTTATGCAGAGTGAGTTGTCTTGGCAAAATTCTATCAGCCTATGTCCTGCTTCGTTTTGTTCTCCCAGGCCATGCTTACCCGTAATTCCAGGTGTCATCTGACTGCCCACCTTAGCATTCCAGTCTCCTGTGATGAAAATAACATCTCTTTTAGGTGTATTGTCCAGCTGCAGATCCTCACAGAACCGATCTACTTCAGCTTCTTCAGTATCTGTGGTTGGGGCGTATATTTGGATCACTGTGATGTTAGATGGCTTGCCCTGAATTCGAACTGAGATCATTCTATCGTTTTTTGGATTGTATCCAAGCACTTCTTTAGCCACTTTACTATTAATTATGAAGGCTACTCCATTTCTTCTGTGGTCCTCTTGTCCACAGTAGTAGATCTGGTGGTCCTTTGATGTGAAGTGGCCCATTCCAGTCCATTTCAGTTCACTGACGCCCAAAATGTCTATCTTTAATCTTGACATCTCACCAATAACCACATCCAATTTGCCCTGGCTCATAGATCTTACATTCCAGGTTCCAATGGTATGTTGATCCTTAGAACATCGGATTCGCCGTTCACCACCAGCACCGTCAGCCGCTAGCCGTCCTTTCGGCTTTGAGCTAGCTGCGTCATCACGTCTGGGGCTAGTTGAACTCATCCTCTGTTCCTCCCCAGTAGCATTTTGACCATCTTCCAACCTGGGAGTCTCATCTTCCGATGGTATACCGACATATCTCTGGTTATACTGATCCATTTAGTTTTCATGGCAGGAATACTGGGGTGGGTTGTCATTTCCTTCCCCAAGGATTGCATTTAGTGTGACCTCTCTGTCATGACCTTCCCATCTTGGGTGGCCCTTCACGGTTTAGCTCATGGCGTCATTGAGCTCCTCAAGCTCCAGCACCACAACAAGGTAACGATCCTTTGCTGAAGCTCAAAATCTTTAAGGCTGTAGAATACATCCTTAGTTTCATCCTGCCTGAAACTCTGGGAAGTTTTTACCAATTACTATTAACAGTATTAAGTTATATGAACCAGTGACCTGACTGAAAAGGCAGGTTTCTGTGGTCTTCCTGTGACTATATGCTCAGAACCAAAGAGCCTGATAGTTTGGATTCTTCAGTGAGAACAGTTAAATAAAACAAAGCCTTACTCAATATTTGATTGCTTTGGGTCCTGACTGAGTCCTAAATGCATTGGGATGACTTGGGGCAATGGGAATATCTCCTGAAAGGAAACATTCTTCAGTTACAGAAGTGTGCTATGATCCTGACACTCCCAATTCAACAGGATAGTGAATCTGGTGCATTTGATTCTTATATGAGTGTAGATGTAGGTTAAAGTTGTTATTCTCAACATCAAATACAGGTTTTTAAATGTGCTAGATATAATGTTTTCACAATACATGATATGATCATGGCATGCAGTGTCCCACATTATGCCCACAACTTTGTCTTAATACTGTTCTCCCTTCTTGCAGGTCAGCTGCCAAAAGCTATGTAAAAGCCCCTTCACTGGCAAACTTGGACAAGGTGAACTCTAACAGTCTAGACCTCCCTTCTTCAAATGATTTCCATCAGATGCATGGTGGCAAACTACAAGAGTCACACTCAGCTACTGTAAATGTGGGCACCCATCTCACATCATGCTTCACACCAAGCCCTGCTCCAGTCCTTAACATTAACTCTGCTAGCTTCTCCCAGGGCCTGGAGCTCATGGGAGGGTTCAGCATCCCCAAGGAAACCCGCATGTACTCCAAGCTTTCAGGGTTGCACAGGAGCATGGAATCCTTACAGATGCCTATGAACCTGCACAATGCCTTCTCTGTAGGCAGCACTGCTGCACCTACTACTGCCTCTACACCTCCTGTTGCTGCTGAGGAAGAATCCAGTGAGATGGCCTGGACTGGGAGCCCAAGAATCACACACCTGGAAAGGTAGATGAAGGGAAATGGGGTAGCTTTCCTATGGGTAGAATATTTTTCATGGTAGAGTTCCATAAGAGCTTTTAGAAAGAGGTCTCTTTATGATGTCATGTCCAATTACATTGTTGCAATTATATTCTCTTTTATCTTATGATAAAACATATCATAAGCAGGTGGCACCACCTAGCCACCCTTGGCTGATCTTGAAAAAGCTAAGCAGGATCAGACCTGGTTAGTACTTGGATGAGAGGCTACCAGCAAATTCCAGGGCTTTAAGCTAAACTGGGAAGTCAAAAAAAATGTCCTGGAAGAAATCACAACTGCAAATCACTTCCGTATAGCCAAACAAACTACAGGGATGTGCCCATGTCACCAGGTGTTAAATTTAATTCATGGGGTTTTTTACCTTTAATATAAATAAGAAAGATGAAAAGATAGAAAAGGATGATAGCATTCCAGTGCAGAAGAAAATCCTTCAAACCCCACCATGGTTTTTAGCTTATGATTCTTTTGTTTGTGTACATGGCAAAGTTGCAGTGGCACAAAGAGTGCAAATACGGACTTCTGTGTTAAGCCAGATTGGATCTCTATTCCCAAAATTTCACAATCATCTTACTGCTTATCAGGAACCACATCTGGATAATTAACAAGCACTGCTGTTCATTCCTCTTCCTGCAGCTCTAACTGTGACCGGAATACGTTACCCAAGAAGGGACTGAGGTAATTGTCCTTTGTGTTCCAGTTAATATCGTATGGTGATCCAATAAATCTATTATTTAGTATTATCAGTGATGGGTGAGAAATATTGTCCAACTTCCTGTACTTATGATAGTGAAAGATGATCAAACAAAGAAAGCTTGTGTTTCTCACAAGCTAATGCTGTATAATTATGAGCCTGTCATTACGTCAGCAGCAAACCTGAAATTCTACAGCATTGCAAAGTCAGAAGGCCATAGCAAATCAATTCATGAAGGTAATTTATAATTATAGTCCACCTCTTTCTATTCAAATTATGTGATACAAGAGGTCTGGTTATAGCCCTGACTTCCTGACTCTATTCTTGATCATATTTGATACAGCAGTTCCAACTGTAATTCCAATATAGATTACATCAAGTTGTCAGAATGGATTCATTGAAATCATTTTAGCCATGATTAAAAAGTCCTATTGATTTCAGTGGGATTAACAACTTCTATTTCTCTGATCCAATGTCTTTGTTACTTTTCTGAAAGCTACAATAGAAATGTAATTGCTTTATTGAAATCGTTTTTTAAAAAAACATTTTTAAAATGTAAATGAATAAGGTCTCTTTTTTAAAAGTTAAAACCTCAATTGCATACCAATATAAAATATTATGCAGAGCCTAGAGAACTTCCAGCTGTTGTAGAGTTCAAATATATACTAGCTCTGCTGGCTTACTTCAACAAAATTGCATTGCTAAGTATTATAACTGTAGTCTTGGTTTATCTCTTTTATTGCCTTTGAGAATGATGTCTTGCATAATGATGATGACATATCCAGCATCCATAAGAAGGCACCAAATAGATTATTATCTTCCAGTGAGCCACGCCTCCTTCACATCACTCTAGAATTAGGACCTAATTATTAGGTGCTCTCTGAACACAAGTGATAAAATTTCAGACTACAGTCTTTTCTTTTAAACTGATTTCTTTGAATATAAATATTATACTGTTGCATTTCAAGAATCCCCCATAGAGATAGAGCAGTAACTATCTGATTTTAATTGCAAGCAGAGAATTGTAAAATTACCTTAATATCCTTGCTTAATGCAATATGTACTGGCTAAATTAACTATGTTAAGCCGCATCTTTATGGCACTTTTCAAATTACTTCCTTTCAAAATGCTGCCAGTCTCTGCCATTAAGCCCCTCTCTGTCCCTTGGTTTTGGCAGGTATCAAATCCAGCCCCAGGAAGAGACCAAGGAGAGGCGACACTCACATACAATTGGAGGAATGCAAGAATCAGATGATGCATCTGAGCTGCCCTCTCCTCCTGCTCTCTCCATGCCATTGGTTGGGAAAACTCCACTCACAAATATTGGTTAGTCAACTTTTTTTTTTTTTTTTTGCTTTCTTACAAAAGGAAACCATAGAGGTCTGTTGTTCTAGATCAGTATAATCCAACAGAAGCCATGCCATTTTTATTTTCAATTTCTATTCCTTAACTTTCTTCTTTCTAGCACTACTGACTTACCCAGAATCCAAGATTAGCCTCATATCAGAGAAGCAGGCTGCAAGATATTTGGGAGATAGTATGAATAGCCTGTAGAAATTGGATGAGAAAATTCTTAAGTGAAACATCCCAGGGGGACTCCTATGACTCCTTTGTTCTGTGTTCATCATGGAGTGGATGTGCCATATTTCTGTAATTTACCAAAGCCAGGTTGCTACATGGGATATTAAGCAAGCATGAGCTCAGCTTTTAATTTCCAGAAAAAAATAGCAATGAGGACCCTCCACCCAAGAAAACATGGTCAACCCTGAATCTTTAGTGACCAAGAATGACCTCATCGTGATTTGGGTGCTTGGCAACCTCCTTGCAATTACAATGGTCATAGTGTCCTGCAGTCACATGATTGCCATTTGTGACCTTCACTGCTAGCTTCAATGGGAAGTCAATGGGAAGCTGGCAGGAGGTCGCAAATGGCAATCACATGAAATTGCACCTAAAAACCGTGTGGGATTTGCTTAGCAGCAGCAACAGGAACTGCCACAACTGCCATCATAAGTCAGCACAGTCACATGACGTTGTGCTTTAAAACTGCATTGCTTAGCAACAGAGTTGCTGGTCCCAATTACCCTTGTCAAGTGAGGACTACCTGTATCAGTAATTTAATCCAGACTAAACAAAAGTTTTGTATGTTTGTGTGTTTGTGTCAGAATGAGAATATTAGGTGAGGAAGAAGTTTCAATAAGCAGCAAAACAAATATTACATCTACTTTTCTTTTAGGCTCTGGGCACAAATGCAGTTCAGAGAATACTATTAAAGCCTTACAGATTGCAGCCTGATAGGCTGCAAGGAATTGTAACTAGTCCCTCAAAAGTTAGCTCAGAACTGTGGCCAACAGGAAACTTTGACAGTTTGGAAGTAGAACTCTGCATTTTTTGAAGCAGGCTCATGGAGGCTCCCCCATCTAACTAAACTAAATTTAAGCCAGACATCTTTTATATCTACCTTATCCACCTATTCCACCACCACCACCAGTTCCCATGAAAATCCCTGCTTGCTCAGTACTAAAGATCCTCAATTTGCTTCTATATTGGCAGGCTGAAAATTTGAGGAGTTTTTTGGAGACTACAATTTGATCCTGATTTTGAGGACAGGGAGTTTATAGGAGCTTCCCCCTCTCCTTTTAATGTAACAGTCTAAAAATCATTGGCTAGCTAACATTATTCCAAGAACCATTCTAGAAAAGAAAATGTATGGCAATTGCCAAAGCCACTAGCTTTGTTTAAAGGAAAAAGAAAGAAGCAGAGACCCTCCTTCGGTTGCCAACATAATGTAGAAGGCTTCATTCTAATCATCCATAGATTTTAGGGGTGAGGCATGACAGAATCTCAATTGTCAATAGTTTGCTATATATTTTATATATTATATAGTGCCTTTGAGTCAGTGTTGACTCCTGTCAACTGCCTGGACAAGTCCCTACAGTTTTCTTGGCAAGATTTTTCAGAAGTGGTTTGCCATTGCCTGCTTCCTAGGGCTGAGAGTGAGTGACTGGCCCAAGGTCACACAGTTGGCTTCATGCCTAAGGTGGGACTAGAACTCCTAGACTCCCGGTTTCCAGCCTGATGCCTTAATCGCTACACCAAACTGGCTTTTTTATAGATTATAGAACATGCTTTCAGTAGTTCATGCCTACTGAATTGCTGAGAATACATGAGCAGCTAAGAATGTAATAACTGGGCTTGCTTTTGGTTTACTTAGTCAGTATGGGGAGCTTTCCCAAGTTTAATCAGGAGCCCAGAATCTTACACAGGTTTCTCACTTCACATGTAGAATTCTTTGGTGTTGTTTGGAGTCATCTGCTTTTCAGAACTCTGCCTGGCCTTCCTGGGAGTGGGGGTGGGGGTGCTGAATAAAAGAAAAAAATAAATAAATAAAACTGAAAAGTACAGGTATTTTTCATCAGAGATAAACATGAAAATAAAATTAAATAAGCAGTTTCAGTACAAGTCTATTTTACTACATATGTGCACTGAAAAGCAATCAGTCCCCTGAGAAATTTGAGCAAAACCAGTTCTCCAATTAGGGATAAACAAAATAAGATTTAAAGAATGATAATGCAATATTCTACATAATAGGCTTGGGTTCTTTTGCACACGTATTATTTATTGTTGCATCTTCTTTGTCTTTCCAGTTTAACATAAAAATACAGTTTATGCTTATTCCTTTTTATCTTTTCAATTTTACCATTGATACAATAATTTTACTCTTCTTTCTGTCTTATCTTTCAAATGGGAAGGGATTAACAGGTACTGAGTAGTCCGTACTATCTATGGATGGGCTTGAGCCAATGAAAATTATTTCACATTTACACAAGCATGAGAAAGAGAGTCAAATATTCTCCCAAGTCACCATAACAACCCAAGTCAAACTAGTAAAAACGATGTAACTACACAGGTGCAGATAAAGGATCTTATGCAAGGTGTGATGCACATTTACTTGTCCTTCTTTCCTCATCTTGATCCTGGCTGCTAGCCCCATATATAGTGCTCCTTGCTTCCTAGACCCCATCCCTGGCTTTGAGCTGCTCTGACTCGCCTCTTCTCCCTGCCCCCTTCTCCTGCAGTGAGTCCCACGGCAGCCAACACCCCAAGGATCACCCGTTCTAACAGCATTCCCACTCATGACTCCACCTTCGAGCTCTACAACGCCTCCCCCATGGGCAGCACCCTCTCCTTGGCAGACCGACCCAAGGGCATGATCCGCTCGGGCTCCTTCCGCGACCCTGTGGATGATGGTGAGAGTCCTGCACCCAGCTAGGAGGACAAGAGTCTCCTCCTCCACAATAATGATGCAAGGATACAGTTGTAATAATTCTGAACATCAGAATTTCTCAAAAGTACAAGCTGTGTTGGCAGGTGGCAGTGCAGGGAGTGATTATTATTACTGTTATTTTGTGTATGGGGCAGCAAAATAGAGTAAGGGATTAAAAAAAAAATCTGAATAGGTGCATCCCACCACCTTCTGATTTCTTGGTTATGCATGCATGTCCAGGACCACCAACCAGGACTCGGTAGGCAGGAATCACAATGATACTAGCCTTCCATGAGCCAGAGCTAGTTTCTAGATTTACTGCTGGTTCTTCTCCCTTTTTAGGGCATATTTTTAAATGGGATCTGGTAGCACTTCAAAACTGTCCAGAACACTTTGCTATAAAGGAGGTCATGCTGCCTCCAAGTGGTGATAAAGTACTAATTCACATAGATAGTAGGTATGGGAATAATGTAGGTTGAATTTGAAGTGAGGGGTTTGCCTACTACCACCTGGGTCTCAGTGTGAATTTTGTGTCTTTAAGTTGCACGAACAGCATAACTTCTACTTTGGCATTTATATTTTGATTTAAGACAAAACTTCTACACTAAGAAAAAGCAACAAACACAGAAATTTAAGAAGGTTTTCATCAGGATATTTTTGTTTGCTCCAGGAAATCTTGTAGTCAAGCATTCAGAAGCAAAATATAAAAATAAATAATTGCTGCCTCTGAAGTTTTGCAATTAGATTTCCTGCATTAGCCATCATGTGGACTCTTGATGTTGTTGACCTACTCTTTTCTACACATATGACCCCTGCCCCCCCCCCCCAACTGCCATCCTTCCTTCCATCCATGCTAATCCTGCTGGACCACTTTGTGACCATTTATGCTCCATCTGATGAGCAGCTGAAGAAACTCTGTGACAAGTCTCTCCCTTTCTCTCTCTCTCTCTATTACAGTTCATGGATCCGTGCTGTCCCTGGCCTCCAGCGCTTCCTCAACTTATTCCTCAGTAAGCTGTGTTCCCTTCATCATCTACTCTGTCCTACCTTTCACTTCCTCTGTGCTTCCCTTCTGCTAAGGGTGGTCTCCTGCTGCAGTCGTTCCAAATGGAAGTGTGGGTCATCATTGGCTGAGGGCTTGGCATGTTGTAACCATTGGGAACAGTAACATTGTATAGCATTATACTTTTGAGTATTGCTGTAAGGTATAGGGTATAATATGAGGGGAGGGGGGGGAGGGGAGGTGATATAGCATAGCAAAGTGGAAAAACATCTGTGCAGATGCTGGGTTCTTTGCATGGCTGGTCACTTGTGTTGCCTGGGAATGCCTTTACCACTTTCACCCTAACTGCCTGCCTCTCTGTCTCTCCTCTACCCCATTATGTGCTGCCAGGCTGAGGAGAGGATGCAGTCAGAGGTACAGTAAGACCCTCACTTTCCTTCCCACTGCTTTTCTGCTCTTGACCATTGGTGGAGAGCAAACAATCCTCCTGCTTCCTGACTCTCCTGCCTTTTCTCTCTCTTCCTCCTGCAGCAAATCCGCAAACTGCGCCGTGAATTGGAGTCCTCCCAAGAGAAAGTAGCCACGCTGACATCCCAGCTCTCAGCCAACGTGAGTAGCCAAATTGGTGCAATAACATGATGTAATTTAGGCATGGTAAAAGAAATACAATGGAGTTTCAGTTTTCACTACTGTAGAGTTACTGGGTACCCCAGCAAAGCTTGGCTGTTCTGAACAAACATGGTAGCCATGCAGACCAGAGTTTTAACAGAATTGTATTGCTGCAAAACCCCAATAAATTATCACTGAAAATTAGAGGGTGTTAAGCTTTTGTGTTTGATATGGAGCAACAGCACCCTCTCTTGGGCATCTATTATTCCACTAGTACAGTACAACTCAAACTTTTGGAGTTTTTGGTTACATTTATTTCGCACCTTCCCCCCAGTCTTTCTGAGTCTTCATCCTTCCAGAAGTGTTTGGGCTGTAACTCCTAGAATTGAGAAGTTATTGATTGCTTATTCTGGGAATTATGGTCCTGGAAATCTGGAAGACCACAGGTTAGGGAACGTTTGCATGGCGAATGGAGATATTTTCAGGCAGGTGAATCCAACCTATAGCTAAGTGCAGAAGTCAGACGTCTCTGCTTCACTGGAATGTTGTTCCAGTTCCTCCAGATTTGTCACACCCTGCAATGGAGAATTACTTTATAATTTTGAAAGCAATGGTGCTAGTTCATAGGCAATAAAAATGGGATTTTAGAGGCTTCCAGCCATTGCCCACAGTTCCTGAATAGCCATTATTTCTACTTGATAACGTACCATTACTAATATCAGGATAGATATTACCTACAGTGGCTGGCTATGTCTCTTTGGGGTTTGGGGCTGAATTTGATACTTCTTGTCATCTGTTATGGAGATGTGTGCGGAACTGAATTTGGAACCTTTCAAATGCAAGTCATATCTTTCTCACCAGGTCTCAACACTTCATTAGCTATCAAAATGTCCCCTTCAACATGAGGTCAAGGAAGAACTTCTTTCTCTTCTCTCTAGCTCTAAACTTAGAACTGGGAGGAGGAAGAAAATAACCCCTAACCCAAATAGCTGAGTGGTGGAACAAGGCAGTAATTTGTTTTGCACCCTCCTTCTGGTTTGGAGCTGAAAGAGGGAGGCAAAGGTGCATTGGCTTGCTCTGTTTCCACAACAAGTGGGCACACCAAACTTATAGTGTCATCACCTCACTCTTTAAGCTAGAACAGGGAGTCAGAATTGCATCTGGTAATCCCTGACTCCCAAGCTGCTCCACCCACGATTGGCTGCAAGAAACACAATTCCTGTGGTCTCCTCACGAGGAGCAGCTAGCAGAGCACAAGCGGGCAATCTCTCAATCTCTTCTTCTCTGGAGAGAATTTTGTCTGTCAGAACTCACCACCTCGCCACTGATCTTCACTGTGGTGCTGTCTGTGCTCACAGAGACACACTTGCAGGGACATCTAACCTGCCATAGGTCCTCACCCAGAAGCCAGTTCTTGAAGCATCTTTGAAGGAAACTGACATTCATCTGCCTTTCATACTATCTGCAGCTCAGAACTAGTGGGAGGTGAATAAATATGGGTAGAGCCAGACCAAATCCTACTGTTCAGCAGAACTTTTGATCTAAGTGAAGCTCATTCTCATTCCTCTTAGTTACAGGTTCAGATGTCTGGGGCTCATTTTCACTCCTCTGCTGGTAAAAAGTTAGTCAAACCATGACCTTGGTGTTATTTTATGTACTTTAGTTGGTGTATGACTAAAATTGGCTCTTTTTCTTTCTAGGCTAATTTAGTAGCAGCATTTGAACAAAGTCTGGTAAACATGACATCCCGTCTCCGGCAGCTGGCAGAGACTGCAGAAGAAAAGGTGAGTCATTAAATTAGAGAAGAGAACCAGCAAATAGTCAGTTTAGCTCTCCTGTTCAAGAACAGTTGTTTCTCTACCTCTCAGGACTCTATATGGTGAAGGAAGAAGCAGAAAATTATAATGATTATTTGGTTCCCTTGGGCAATCGATATTAGACAATGTGATCCAAGCTCAGTTGAAAGCAAAAACTTCCAGTGTGGGAAAGAAAACCACCTCCACTTCTGTATGTAGAGACTTGGGCCACAGAACCTTCAGCTTTTTCTTATATAATAATTTGTTCTCCAGTGTTGGGTATTCATTAAAAATATTAGTTTATATTACTACAATGGGATGAATTACTACATAAAAAGATAAAGATTGTCTTGAGTTGAACTTGACTCCTAGTAATTGCATGGGTGGAACTATGTAGTTTCCTTGGCCACAATATGGAAGCCGTTTGACATTGTCTTCTGGGATATGTATATGTATATGTATATTTTTTCCCCAATTTCCCAGTCTAGTCTGTAGCCCTGGGATTTCCTAGTGGTCTCCCATCTAAGTCCTAACCAGGTCTGTCTTTGCTTAGCTTTTTCAAGATTAAACAAAGTCAGCCAGATACTGCCACTTGCTGACACAATTTACAACTCAGGTGGTTCAATGTGCAGACTTAAAATAATTCCAGAGTAATTAAAATAAAACAGAAAAAGCTGATCAACCTTTCTTATTTAATACCTGTCTGATCAGGGTGAAATTTACTAACAGAAAGCCTCAGGGTGTTAGGGACGCACAGCTGTAGATTACCAGGGAGGCTGGGCAACTTGTCCTTTGGTGGCTCTTGTTTCGGGTTGGTAGATGTTCATTTTTCTGGTAACCCTCAGAACAGTAGAGGCAGCCAAGGCTGGATGCTTTTCAGATTTTCCTCAGTTTCTCAGAATAGGATTAGGCAGTCTGCAGGATGTAAACCTCCCTGTCTTTGTTTGGCGGATTTTTGCCCCAGTCACATTATCATAACTGTTCTCTTTAAAAAAAAACACAGAAATAGGAAGTAAAATAGGCACAGTAACCCTTTCCCCACGCTTAACATACCTGTTTTACTTCAAGGTACCTACAGTACTTCAAAAACCAAGGCAAAAAAAGAGGCCAGTTCCCACTGTAAGATTTCTCAGCACTGTCCCCAGAAAGTTAGGCCACTCTTCCCGTAGAGAAACACTAGGCTGGCATTGTTTTGAGAAATTAAAATCCTGGATAGAGCCAGCTCCTTTCTATTATTTGGAGCAGAAGGCTTGGAAAAAACTTAAGTGCTTTTCCCTAACATTACTCACCAGAATTCTTAGTAAAAGAATAAAACTCAAGGCATCAATATATTATGCAACATCTTCCAGGACAGTGAGTTGTTGGACTTGCGGGAAACTATTGATTTCTTGAAGAAGAAGAATTCAGAAGCCCAGGCTGTTATCCAAGGGGCCTTGAATGGAACTGACATTACACCCAAAGGTGAGCCCAGTGGTTGGTGCACATGGTCCCTGGGGATTATGTCTGTCTGTATCTTCTCCATGATGGATTTGGGTTAGGGTTAGGGTTAGGGTGTGTGTATCTATGTCTGTTGATGCCCAATTCTACTAGGCAGCAGGGAAAGCAGTATACATCTTTCTCCCAACTTAGGCAATCATTTCATAGTTTTAAATGCATATCGCACTTGTACCTCTCTTTCCCTATTATTCTCCACTTCCCTGTTCTGTGTCTGAGTTGGTACCTTTTAGATGAATAAGCTGATTTCTTTTCATGCAGAATTCTAATCTGAGATAATATTAAATTAATGGGAACAAACTGTACAGAAGAGACATGGGATTTTTTAATTGGCTTCTTTATACTTAACATAGTTTGAAGTGGAGACTGAAAAATGGAGAGGTGCAACCATGCAAACGTACCCAAGTCTACAAGCCCATTCTGAATGTGTCTTTTCTTTTCTTGTTGTCCAGAACTACGAATCAAGAGGCAAAACTCATCCGATAGTATATCCAGCCTGAATAGCATCACCAGCCATTCTAGCATTGGTAGTGGCAAAGATGCAGATGCCAAGAAGAAGAAGAAGAAAAGCTGGGTAGGTCAAGACAGAGGTGAAGCCAGGGGGACTAAGTACAGTATATGGAGATGAAACCCTGCAGTGTCTTGTCAGAATAGATAATAGAATGGCAACCGTGGTTATTCCAGGATTCTTGCCTGTAGAAGTAGCAATACCTGCTTGGAGAAAGTATTTCTTACAGAACGTTAGTTTGCATTATTTTGCTCTTGAATTCAAATGCAAAACTGCTCTCTACAAGAGGCTTTATCCACTGCTAAGTGATGGCCTATGAAGTACGCCAATAGTATTCAGTTATGATGGCCCAGCAGATAAATAGTGATGATGTCCATGTCATTATGGAGTTTTTACTAAAAAAACAAACACACACCTGCACTTAAAAGGTTCCTGATACGCTCCGTGATTTTTCTGCCCACCCACTCCCATCCCTTACCTGGGGATAACTTTTAATTATTTGATGTTTTTCTGTTCTCGTTCAAGCAGTTTGTTTTGAGCCAGGAATAAGAACAGAAAAATGTCTTAATTTTTCAGGCTACTTTTTAAAGGGAAAAAAAGAAAAGTAATTGAATGGAAACGTTTATGAGACATAGAAAACAATGTGCAATTATTATACTTAAAGAATTGAACTTTTAAAATGAATAGATTGCATCGCAACTGTTTTTTGCATGGCAACTTACTACTTGTGCTGCTAACGTGAGTCCTTATTTTTCTGTATGTTAACCTTACAGTTCTGCTGTTTCCCACTGTTCCGAGGAGAGCTGTACCTCCAGCTTTCTGCTCAGTATGTGGGCCTTCCCTTTAGGGAGGCTGGAATAGGAGTCTGCTCTACCTCTATGTGCTGAACATCCCTGCTTCTTTTGGGCAGGGAGCTCTGAGCTGAGTGCATGATTAAGTCTTGCTGTATTTTTTTCCCCTTTTCTTCCTTCAATGCTGATCTTACAACACTTTTTTATTTTCAGGTATATGAGGTAAGCTTGGAACTTCCCTTTCACCTTCTCCCCAATCCTTTTGTTACATTTTGCTCCTGATTGGTCACTCCATTGTATATGGGACAGCTCAACACTTGTGAAACTAACCATCCCATTTGCTCATATGCTTGCACTGCCAAGTCATACTGTAAGAGGCCACTGCACTGGGACTGGGGGCAAAGTTTCATATCTGTTGATAATGTGATTTTGAATCTGCCCTGATTCATTATGAAAACCATTATGCTTTTCACATACCAGTGTGTTTTTTTAACCACTTCCCATGTATAGTTTCTATTTACAGATTGTGTGCCAGTCTTTCTTATTGTATATAGATGCATAATACAGTTGTCATAAGAGAAGGAAGTATATTTTCAAAATATTGATCAATGCATTTAAGTATCTTCCTTTTTCATCATTAGCAATAGTTTTACAGATAGATGAAGGGGGGGGGGGAGTGCACAAGTTAAACAATTTATCTTACCTTATATTAAGGGAAAGTTCCCAATTAAGAAATGATTGCATTAAGCTTGTGCTGTAATATTATCACTGTGTGAATTTTTTGATAAGTTGTTAAGAATTTTTTGTTGAAGGATAAGATAAGTGAAGCTAATAACAAAGTACCCCCCATAGTTAGATGATGCTTTTCATATACAGTATAAATTTTGTTTGGGCCTCTTGATATCCAGGCTTATTCAGTTTCAGTGACCCAGGGACAAGATTCAAAAACGTATGACACTTCCTTCATTTCTGTGTGGCCAGACCTTGTCAGAAATGTTTCTGCCACCTCCCGAAGTGGCCTTCCATTTTGGAAACCCACCCATTGCTGTTATTAGCAGGGTCGGGCCTTGGTCTTGGAATATCCAGGCAGGTTTCCAAGCATCCACGGCTTGCAGCAGACTGGAATGAGGAAAATGCAAGCCCAAGACCCTAGTAACTGCCATTTGAAGCCAAACAGGAGGGCAGTGCACTGAGATCGTTTCCTACACCTTACGCTCCAAAGACTGGCTGGAGGGAGAAAAATAGCATCTCTGTAATCTGCCCAAAGAATTTGGTTAATGGGCAGATTAGAAGTATGATAATTACAGTAAACCCTATTTTCCATTACAGCAGTATCTTCACCCATTACAGTGGCTGTTCTTCCTGCTACTGTTTCAATACACATGTGAATCGATGCCTGTTTTGTGTCTGTGTGAGTGTGTGTGTGCATGCATGTTGCATGCTCTGCCTGAGCATGATTAAAATCATGCATTACTTATTCTTCTCAAGAGCAAAGCATACAACTATTTTGCCTGTTTTAAAATCTTCTTTACAATATTGATTGAGTCATTACTTTGGAGAGAAAGGTCTGCATCTTCGGTCTCTTAATAGCCAGGCTTTTGAGTACAAGATGAATGAGACACTCACCTTTTAGTTCCTTGTTCTGATGAGTATCTTTCCATTAAAACTAGAAGGGCTTATACATTCTAAGGGCAAATGAAGCAGCCTAGCCTTATTTGTAAATGTGGCACATCAATATCAGATTTAGAGAGAGATAGCGATGAAGAATTGACTGTTGGAGCACATTTAGATTCTAAATGTATAAACTCCAGGAGGGCAGTGCTTTATAATTGGATGAATTACTGTATAAGCATCACAAGGGTCTATTCACACCCAGTAAGCTTAGAAAATGTGGCTGTTTAATGTTGTGTCACTCTACAAATACTGCAGGTTATCCTTGACATGATCAGCTACACTGCAAAATCATAAGTGGGGTCTGATTATTCCTTCCTGCTCCTTCCTAATCCTTCTCTAAGACAGGAAGTATAATGCTGCTATTAAAGATGTAACCTAGTGATAGAATTAATGTCTGAATGTGTGACAAATGGAGTGCATGCTATCAGTGTAATGACTTCTATAACCATCATGGTGACAAGAACAGATGCATGAATTCTATTCCTTCTCCTTTTCCTGTTTTTTTTTATTACCCAGATAAAGATTTTAAATTTACATTTATACCTCACTTTTTCTCTGTGATCAACCCTTAGTCATACAAAGAGTTCCCACGCACTGACCAGATCCACTGAAGTGTGGTGGCTAGCAGTAGAAGCTTTCCTCCATATCTTTTGCCTCTGCTTTGAAAAAAGCAACCATGTAATGCAAGGAATCAATTCTGGCATGTTTCTAATGAGCTTGTAACCCACTCAGGTCACCTTCCTAAATAGCTACAGGAAAAGCAGCAGCTCTTGTGACACAAGTCTTGTCTACTCCTCAAAATCCAGGTTTTCATCAAGATAGTGGTAGTAGATTGTAGTTAGATTATAAACCTGTTGCCACATGTCATTCCCATCACCTTTTATGTTTCCTGTGTGTGAATAAAAGCCTGCCATCGCTTGCCTCCTGTTACAGGCAAGAAATCCCACTGCTAGAAATCCAGAACACTTTCAGCTAATGGTTCCCCTTCTTGTACATTATACCTTCTATACAAAACATGACAATGGCAGCAGTTATATGCAAGATCTCAGTTGATCAGTGCCAGTGTTGTTGCTGATTATTAACTCTAGTGCATGTGCAGACATGTCCAAGTTTCAGTCTGATGAACTGCCTTGGTTTCCTTCATTAGTGTGCAGAATAAGGTCATTTATTTATGTTCTTATTCAAGGACAATGAGGTGGGGGTGGTGAGAAAGACCCAGCTCATATCTGCCTCTTCCCTAACCTGCAACAGATACATTATTGCTTTGGAATCCCCAGGTCGTGCTAGGCTGTGTTTCTTTCAAACTTTCTTTCAAACAAACAGGGTTTATATATTTAGCTTCCCTCAAGGATTCAAATTTATAGTTTCCAAGCATGTAAGCAGTCTGGTTCTTTTCATGGTGAGATAATAATAGTGACATTTAGAATCATTTCACTTCCTTGCCAGGAGCTGACTCAGCTTGAGGCATTTCACATGCCATGAGGTAAAGGGGGAGCAAGCCGCCCCACCCCCTGGCCCAACTTATTTAAGTCTACTGGTTGGTAGCTTGAGGAGCATAATTAAGATGCACTGAACACAAATTAGGTACTTCTTAACCCTTCAACCACCTTTTATATGCTTGCATTCCTATTCTTGAAAGATTGTTCAGAAAAATGGATTTTTTTTCCCCTCAGTGCATGCTTATGGGTGGAATTCATCTTAATCTGTATCTTAAATAGTAATTAATTAAATGCAGTAATCTGTATCTGAAAGAGTACACATTCTTGTAAAACAGCTGTTCATTTAGTTAATGTTAATGTTAGAAGCATATTATCTGGAATATAATATATGAGATTTTAAAAAAAGAATCAAGGATGCTGAGTGTCCTGAAAAGTATTCAAAGTGATTAGAGAGGAATTTGCTTGACTTAAAGGGAGGACTTTCATAACTTTTTCTGTATCTTTATTTTCCTCTTCAGTTAAGGAGCTCTTTCAACAAAGCTTTCAGCATCAAAAAGGGACCAAAATCTGCCTCCTCCTATTCTGATATAGAGGAAATTGCCACCCCTGACTCATCAGCGCCATCATCCCCCAAACTGCAACATGGATCCATGGAGACAGCCTCTCCTTCCATCAAATCTTCCAACTCCTCTTCTGTAGGCATTGATACCACTGAGTAAGTCCAGCCTCCAACTCTACTGGAAGCAAAAGAGGAAGGCCCCTGTGGGCAGTTTGGTATTTGGAGAAACAAATATGCATGGACTTGCCTTCTATCCTCCCTTTTAATGCCTTTTCATTTCCTACACAGGCTGTTCCAAACCAATGAAGAAGAACCCGAGAAAAAGGAGGTTTCAGAGTTGCGCTCAGAGCTGTGGGAAAAAGAAATGAAACTGACTGACATTCGTTTGGAAGCCCTAAACTCTGCCCATCAGCTGGATCAGCTGCGTGAAACTATGCACAATATGCAGGTAGGAACGGTGCTCTGCAGAGCTGGCACTACGGCTCGGACTGCAGTTTTTGTATTGCTATAGGGACCAGTTTCTGAGCGTCTGTTGTGCGTTTTCATGAAATAATGAAACAACTGCACGATGCATGTCCTACATTACATGCCGCTGATACTGCTGATTTTATCTTTATTAGAGGAAGTACACTGTTTGAACAGTTGTGCACAGGTTATTGATCCTTAAACCTTTTGATTAATTTGCAAATTCCTTTCCCCAGCATAGAGATTTTTAAAGAGGACAAGAGCCTCTTTAGTGCCAGTCGAGGCTCTTTTTCTGTTTGTAAACTCACCATGGTCACAGTATGGATCACTGCCCCACATACTGTATTTCTTGAGATTAAAAAATTAATAGGGTCAGATGCACACTACATAATATGTCCTTTGAGCCATGTACTATCCTAAAAATATTCCAAACAGATATATTGTTTCAGAAACAGTAAAAAAATTAAATGATAGTGAGAGAGAGAGAGAGCGTGCGCCCGTGCGCAGGAAGGAGGGTGTGGTTTTGGAGCTCAAAACAGTTTTCCTTTGCTTGGGAAAAAGACAGGAAACCTCTACTGTCTTCCTTATTGCTTCAGTGTCACTACTGCAGGTTTGACATTACTGCTAATGAACAAACTAAAGTGCTACTGAGCACCTGCTCTCTGGTAGAAAAGAAATACCAAAATTATATTTGGTTGTAAAGGCCTCTTTTTCCAGTGGCTCAGCCTTAGGATTTGCTGCTGAATCTTTAGTCCAGTGTTTCTCAACCTTGGCAACTTTAAGATGCGTGGACTGCAACTCCCAGAATTCCCCAGCCAGCCTTGCTGGCTGGGGAATTCTGGGAGTTGAAGTCCACGCATCTTAAAGTTGCCAAGGTTGAGAAACACTGCTTTAGTCTCTGGAATCCATAATGTTGGTTGCCAGGCACAATTCAAGGTGCATGACGTAGGACCCGGATATCTTCAGGACTGCCTTCTCCAAATTGGTTTTGCCTTCTAATAAGATCCAACAGAGCAGTTCACTTCAGTTCACTTCACTAAGAGAGTGCCATCTTCAGGAGTTGGGTCTGGCAGTGGGCCTTTTCAATTGCCCCCTTCTTTGGCATAGCATTCCCACTGAGATCAGGATAGCCCCCATCCTCCTGCCTTTCAGAAAGGCCATCAAAACTGGCTTTTTCAACAGGGATGTTGCAAGCTGCTTCTTCCTGTAATCAAAGTATAATGGATGGAGAGTTTTAATTATTCTGGTGCTGTGTTTTGTATTTTATTGTTATTTGTGGTTTTAATTCTGTACTTTTAAACCACATTTACATAAATATGTGAACTGCTCAGATCAGTTATTTATTTATTTATTTATCAAATTTATCACCGCCCATCTCCTCCCATCAGAGGGACTCTAGTTTTGATGGGAATGGCATATAAGTCCTCTAAATAAATGAATGGATGGCACGAATGAATGAATGTTATTGTTATTAGGTATATCATCCCAGCCGTTGCTCTTTGTCCATTTCCTTTAGCTGGAAGTAGATCTATTGAAAGCAGAAAATGACCGGCTAAAGGTGGCGCCTGGGCCGTCATCTATCCCAAGCCATGTTTTGAGTTCATCTGCTGCATCTTCCCCAAGACGCTCCCTAGGACTACAGCTGAGTCACTCTTTCAGTCCCAGCTTAACTGATACAGGTAAGAAAAGAAAGGGAGAAAAGTAGGACCACCAAACTACTGATAGCAACTTACATTTTTCCTCAGAATCATTATAATCCTCTTCTGTTATTGTTGCTCAATGGTCAGTGTTTAAAAGATAGAATCAGGATTGGTTTAGAGGGGAAAGAGAGGGTAATGAATGCTATACAAAGACCTGTTTGTCTAGGTCACACCTGCATGCAAGTGTGTACACTTTGAAACATGATTCTTTGGCTCTAATCTTATACTTCCTCTCCTGGTGCATCCACTCAAAGACTGGCAATGTCTCTTTCTTTTTCCCCCAAGTTTAGATTCATAGATTCCAGCATAGAATCTCCTTTATTTTAGATTTAAGCGCATCTCCTTTTCCTTACCCTGGTTCTACTTTCACCTTCCCTTGTAGATTCTCCCTTTGAGAGAAAGTCCTGTTAATAAAACAAGTGACATCATCAGTGGTCTGTGTTTATTGCCAACAGGACTGTGCAAAATGGTTTGTGCATGAGCCATTCCTTACACAGAACAGCTGGTTTCCAGTTGTTATGGGTTCAAAAGAAAAGTTCCATTTTGTGCACACCCCTAATTATCAAATGTCACACCCTAATTATCAAATGTCAGGGAGGCAATAAAGTTTACCCTGGGTAGGGTAGGGTAGGGTAGGGTAGGGTAGGGTAGGGTAGAGTAGAGTAGAGTAGAGTAGAGTAGAATAGAATTAAACTTTTATTGTCATTCCACTATACATTAAGGTGCACATTAAAATGAAATTCTGTTGCAGTTGGCTCATAAAAAAATAATTACTAAATATTTATTTGTTTGTTTGTTTGTTTGTTTACCATTCCACTCTCATAATCATTATCCCTAATAAATAACACAGTCCTACATAAAACATGTGCCACAATGAAATGAGAGGGGATTATTAAGAGTTCAGGAATCTAATAACCCAGGGGACAAAAAAGTCCTTGCAAAAGTTCAGGTATATTCATCCTATTTAGGAAGTGCTTTACCTAAGTTTCAAATGGAGAGGCAGCTTCTATGCACTTGTCAGGCTAGAATGGATTATCTCCTTTCAGCTGCAGACTACCTTGAATGACAAAATATGTGGGAGCTTCCTCATAGTAACCAGTAGGATTCCAAAGGAAGGAAATTTTTAATGACAACATGGCACTGTGCTGGTAACACTATCCTTTGTCCTTAATGTCTGGTTATGTACAACTTATGTACCACATCTGTCTTTTCCAGAACTGTCACCAATGGATGGCATCAGTGCTGGCACCCAGAAGGATGAGATGGTACTACGAATAGTAGTGCGCATGCCACCTCAGCACATCATCAAAGGAGTAAGCACCATCACAAGAAGGGGGAGATAATTATTTGGGGCAGTGTCTCTCATGTGCAACATATCTGGGGGAGGGGATATGACTTTAATGAGATGATCTAGTTGCCATTGTAAACAGCCCCAGCCATGTTGTACCTGTGGTTTGGTTTCCAGGACTTGAAGCAGCAGGAGTTTTATTTGGGCAGTAGCAAAGTGAATGGGAAATTGGACTGGAAAATGCTGGATGAAGCTGTCTGTCAGGTCTTCAAGGTAGGATGCTAATTAATGGCCCCCTTTTTGCTACACTTCCAGCTTCAAAAACTTTATTTCAAACATCTAGAGGACTGAATTTAGGATTCAAGCATTCATACCTCAACCTTATGTTACTTCCTTTTCCTGGGCTTTAAGGACAGAACTTTAAATACTAACTTTCATGCTGGCCTTCTTCTATACTACTAAGTTAAAAAAAAAATCTCAGAATAACAGCAATGACGTAGAGAGAAGTGGCAGAGAGAAAAGAATAAGGACATAATAAAGATAAGCAGAGTTGCTACACACACACCTCCCTCTCTCTTTCTCTCTCTCTCTCTCTCTCTATATATATATATGTATAGTTTCTTCCTTGACCATTGTATGGCCAAACCAGGGGTTGCCTGCTGCAGTTTAATCCTTTGCACAAGGAAGTTAATTTAACCATTTTATCTTCCCATGCATGACTCTGATAATAATACAGTGAATATATGAAAATGGCTTAAGATTTTCTAGCTGTGCACCTTTAAATCATATTTCAACACATCAGTCTAAGGAGGGCAGTTCATCTGTGCTATCGATCTTTACAATTGCAATTGAAGTTATTGCACATATTCATGGAAGTTTTATCTAAATGATCATTATTTAACCACATCCACACTATTAAAGTAGAAAAGGAAGATACCAGTTGGGAAAAATGCAAAACATATTTTTTTAAATAAATAAAAAGCAAACCAACAAAATATATTTTCAAGATAACTCAGTGAAGGCTGAGCATGCTCAGTGACCACAGAATGTTGAGTGCCTGACAGTGGGAAGGAATGTCGTATTATTTACAGTCTCTTATATCCCATTCTCTGAGACAAGCTTTTACAGAATTTCGTTTTCAAACAATACCAACAGCCTATTTGGATGGAAGATATAAAGAATTACTAACTACACACTGATTATGCATTTGTAATAACTCACAGGTGGAAGACTTAAGCCATTACTTACTATTTTGCAAATTATATCAGGAACCTAGAGATAGATTCCTTATGCCTTTGTTAATCCAACTGAATCATGCTTGTTTAGAAGAAAAAAATCTACTTTCTGTTGACTGATGTTGATGAACGCGTAACTAAACAGGTTGCATTGTTTGCAATGGCCACAAGGAAGATACAAAAGCAGATGTTGACAAATAGTGCTGTTAATATTAGAGGGGATATATTTAACTGATATGGATTGTTGTAATCTTACATGAATTTTGCTAAAACCTACAGTTGCAAATAAATGTAAATGTAATGTAACAGAGTACACGATACTGCAGGGGAGTTTTGGGTTGTGGTTGTTTTAAGTCTCATCCGTGGTGTCAGTTGTTATACTGCGTATCTTTACCTCTGATCTTATTTCTAAGGAGCATGCATATTCTCCCTTCCCTCACTGTATCCTCAAAATGGTTAGAGATAGGATAAAAATGTTTTGAAAAGCAGTATTCAAACTAGTATAGGGTTACATCTTGTTTTGGAGCCTGACTGAATGGAAAACCTCCTGTCTTTTGTTCAGGATTACGTCACCAAGATGGATCCTGCTCTGACGCTGGGGCTCAGCATTGAGTCTGTCTATGGCTACAGCATCAGCCATGTTAAGAGAATCTTGGACATGGAGCCTCCAGAACTACCTCCTTGGCGCCGGGGTGTGACCAGCATTGCTGTGACCTTGAAAGGTACTGCTTTTTCCATTGGTTCTTAACTGTTTATTTCCAAATGACTGACAAGAGAGGAAGAAGCAACAGGATTGAGAAAGCCTCTGGAAAGCACTTCTGGTTCCAGAATTAGATGATGATAGGTGATGATGATTATTGCAACCCTGTAGTATTATGCTGTATTACTTATATGCAAAGAATTGTACTTGCTTATGTTATAATAAGTAGTCTCTCTGGTTTTGCTATTAGGTTGAAATAAGTCTCAGATTCAGGACCACTTCAGATCATTACTTAACCTAGTATTTCTCAAACTGGGGGTCTGAACAATTGATGGTTGGTTACCTGGATGCCTTCCTCATAAGTCCTTTTCAAGCAGGTTTGCCAATTTGATGCAAAAATGTGTTACTTAAGTGCCTTTCAAAGGAGGAGTAACTATGTCTGGTAGACCTGAGGCTTTTATGCGTATTTCTGACCATCTGCTTGCAGTTAGGAAGAAATTGCAGTAAGCAATTGAAAATAGCTGCAACAGGAAGGAGGCTGCTCTGGCACAGGAGGGACCACTGTAATGCAGAATTGAGACTATGATGTTATGAAGGTTTCTTGTAATAGCCATATTCTTGGGCATAGGTTTGAAAGAAAAATGTGTGGACAGCCTGGTTTTTGAGACTCTTATCCCCAAACCAATGATGCAGCACTACATAAGCCTTCTACTCAAGCACCGGCGCCTTATCCTCTCTGGGCCAAGTGGAACTGGCAAGACCTACCTGACCAATCGTCTGGCTGAATATCTAGTGGAACGTTCAGGGCGTGAGGTTACTGATGGCATTGTTAATACTTTCAACATGCACCAGCAATCTTGCAAGGTAGGAAACTCTTTTAATTGTTTCATTTCTGAACAGTCACAGGGGCAACTTCTCCAGTCCTTAACTCAGATCTGCACATAGTCTTCTTCCTTAGTCACAGGTTCCTCCTGTATTTTATTTGAGGCAATTTATCCTTTATGGAACCATTCAGTTTTCAGTGCAATTCTAGATTTAATTTCAATGAAACTTGCTCTGAAATATGTCGGTATAGGACTGCAGCCTTAATTTTCATGCATCTGTTTTTCCAGCCCTTTGTCAATGTTTCCCTTCAGTCCTAACTAGTGGTTCTCAGTCCTAAGCCCACTACCCAGTGTGAGTACCTTTCCTGATGTCCCTGCATTTCTGTACTATGGTGTTTGTGGATATTCTCTTTATACTGACACAGTAACATCTTACTTTCATTGTTTTCACCAGGACTTACAACTTTACCTCTCCAATCTAGCCAATCAGATTGATCGGGAAACAGGGATAGATGTTCCATTAGTCATCCTCCTAGATGATCTCAGTGAGCCTGGCTCCATCAGTGAGCTTGTCAACGGTGCACTTACCTGCAAGTACCACAAATGGTGAGAAACTAAGATATATATTGGTATTGACTTTTGGTATTGTGCTTTCAATAGAGATCCTGCCCTATAAGCTCTGTAAGTTACAAGAACTTACAGGTTATGCTAAGTTGTGATTTCTTTTCCTGCCTATCCTGTAGCTAACAATGATAGGTTTTTGGCAATGACATGGATGCACTATTACTTTAGGCATATGGCATCATTTTCTCTTGAATGACATTAAACAAGAGAACTTCCTCATCCTTAGTTTTGTGCAGTGGATGGCCAATCTGGCATAGACAGGAAGGGTTGTAACTTTCCTGTTCAGAATCATGGAGCAGGTTGTGGCTTGATTTATAGATCAGCTAATATCTCAAACACCTAGTAACCAAAATAATTGAGAGTACATTTTATTGTGCCCTAGAGCAGTACAATAAAATGTCACACAACTACGAGAAAAGATTGGCCACGCTATTTTATCTTCAGCATCTCTGTTGAAGTCTGACAGGAGAAAGGTATGGTCCTATTACTACAAATCACAAGAATCCTTAGTATGGGATTAAGGGCCCATTCAAGTGTTGTTTTTATAGTTATCATATTTAAAAGTTAGTATCCTGCCTTTGTAGGCAAATTTCTCATTCAAAGAAATTTAGTGTAACTTATGTAAGATCCTTAATATAAGGCAACTTCTTCTACCAGTGCCTTGTATAATTATTAAGGTAATTCCAGCTCTATTCAGCACTCTTTCTTTCAAGTTCCTCTGGAGAAAACATGTTTGTTATTTTATCTTACTATATCTTACTATACATGGTAAATGTATGTATAATTGTCAATTATTATTTCTAAGAGCCCATTTGGTGTAGTGGTTAAGGCATCAGGCTAAAAACCGGGATAGTGTGAGTTCTAGTCTCACCTTAGGCACAAAGCCAGCTGGGTGACCTTGGGCCAGTCACTCTCCCTCAGCCCTAGGATGGAGGCAGTGGCAAACCACTTCCAAAATCTTGCCAAGAAAACTGCAGAGACTTGTCCAGGCAGTCACCAGAAGTCAACATTGACTCAAAGCACCAAGACAAAAAACAAAAACAAAAAAACCCCAAAACAAAACAAAAAAGCAAAAAACCCCAGCTCTATTGAAAGTGGTGGAAGGTCAGAATAAAGAAGTTCTGAACATGCTGTGAGCCACCTTGAGTCATTATATGAGAAAGGCAGCCATGTAAGTCCTGTAAATAAATACATAAAATAAATGCTCCCCCCATCCAGAATGCAAATGCAACATATGGAATTTTCTTTCTCTTCCCCATCAGCCCCTACATAATTGGGACAACTAACCAGCCTGTCAAGATGACTCCAAACCATGGCCTCCACCTCAGCTTCAGGTAATTGCCACAGAAATGATTAGAGTGTCTCTTGTACCCTGTCAAGTTCAAGAATTTTATTCGGGGAGTATGAGCAGTATGCACATTGTTCTCTGGGATGAGGAAGGTGTAAAGTTCTTTCTCCTACTCAGTATTTTGGTCTAGAAAAGACAATGGAAGAGGATTGTTTGCTTGGGACGAGTACTTTCCTGTTTTTGTCATGACAAACATGTCTTGTCACGTTACTCTGTAGGATGCTGACTTTCTCCAATAACGTGGAGCCAGCCAATGGCTTCCTGGTGCGTTACCTACGTCGGAAGCTGCTTGAGTCCGACAGTGATGTCAATGCCAACCGCGAGGAACTGCTACGTGTGTTGGACTGGGTGCCAAAGCTCTGGTATCACCTCCATACCTTCTTGGAGAAGCATAGCACTTCTGACTTTCTCATCGGTAGGCCTAAGCTTGTCATCCAGGAAGCTGAAAATGAATTATCACCATCAAGTTGCACATTATTTCAGTCTGTTAATAAAAGAGGGATTAAGACACTGCATTGAATCTTCAGCCTCTCATTTGATTTCCCTGCAGTTAATTTAATTTTCTCCCAAACAATGTTGAGAGAAGAGCAATATGTATATGTTTAGAGTCACTCTAGTTGTAAAGACAGTTCTCAAGGTTATTTTGCTTTATTTGCTACATTTCTGATAGCCATATTCATTATACTGATATTCAGTATTACTGTTGAAGATATCTTTCTGTGGCTGGGCAATAGTACATTTAACAAATTTTAGGGAGTAAGCTTGTTCATTTAACTATAGGCTTCTTCGAGATATTCAAGGGGTCAAAATGTCTGTAATTACTGCATTCCAGATCTGAATGGCAAATCCAAAATGCCAAATAGCTCCTCCTTGTAGGTCATAGGAACTAGAAGTGAATGTCTTAAGGAGTAAATATATATCATAGTAAGTCCTCTTAGCCATAGCTACTATGATAATGCAGTAATCCCTTAAGACCAAAATGTTACATGGGTCTGATGTTCCTCCACTGGCTAGTAGTTTATCTTCCACTCCTTACTGTTCTTTCCAGGTCCTTGTTTCTTCCTGTCATGCCCAATTGGTATTGAGGATTTCCGAACCTGGTTCATTGACCTGTGGAACAATTCAATTATCCCCTATCTTCAGGAGGGAGCAAAGGATGGGATCAAGGTAATTTTCCCCATATCCTCACCTCTTCTAGAAGAACTAGTGATGTGGGTATAGCCTGCACCAATATGCACAGATAAGTTGCTCAGCTAAAGGTTGCTATTTTCTTTTACTCTAAATTATTCATAATATCATGCAGAAAAGCTGTTCCTTTCAATCTTGTCCTTTACTGCCTTGAATTTGTTCTAAGCTCTACTACATCCCTTAGTGAGGGAACTGGAAGAGAAACAGGCTTCTAGCAAGTATCAATATTTTTTCTCACTCTTCGGTGTTCCAGGTGCATGGGCAGAAAGCTGCTTGGGAGGACCCTGTGGAGTGGGTGAGAGACACATTGCCTTGGCCATCAGCCCAGCAAGACCAGTCAAAATTATACCATCTACCCCCACCCAGTGTGGGGCCCCACAGCATAGTCTCTCCTCCAGAGGAACGGAGTGGCAAGGATTCTACACCCAGTTCTCTGGAATCAGACCCCTTGGTATGTTTTCAGCCTGCAAATGAGAACAGTTGCTGCTGATTCTTTGCACAAGAGAATTAAATTGGGAGCTCAGAAGTATCTTCCTGAATTAGTATCCCAGTTCTTGCCACTATTGGATCTTTTAATTTTTTTCTCAAAAATCATAGCTTATAGGAATAGAAAAGTTAATTTTTCCTCATCAATTTTCATTCTGTCAAAAATTGCCAGCCCTTGCTAATTTGTTGGCTTAATTGCTCTATGACTGGAAGCCATTGTAATGCTGTAGCAGTGGCTGTTTCTCCATTGTATCCCTTTATGTCTTAAAACCCCTATTTCTCCCTCCCCTCATCTCTTACATCTGAAATAGCACTGGAACAGTGGACTGAATGTACAACTTAGCACGATAGGGTCAGTGTATTCAAATGGAGAAGAGCAAACCTCTGCTCTCCTCTGCCATATAGTCAAGAGGTCATTGTTGACCTCTTCAGAAAGCATAATGACCTTCACAAGAAAGAAAAGCCTAAACGACTATGCTGAGTGGCATTGCCATGATATGGCCACAAGGTGGCATAGAAGTGTAAGCCAAAGAAGCCTGCACCACACACCAACCGAGAAAGTTACATGGAATAGTCATGTACATGATCATGGAGGAATTGTGGATGATATAGGACAGAAGCAAACACCATCACATATATTCTCTTGTTGGCCCAAACAGAAATTGATGCTAGTGAACAATTATAGGACAGAGGTCCCAGAAGTCATGGCTCCTATAAGAAGGATATAAAATGTAAGATCCTGACTACTGTACACAGAGTAGTACAGGTACAGAAATCTATGATGGGTGAGTGATACTAGAGGGAATCCCAAATTCTGGACTTGGAGTCTGTGGACTTGGCTGTTTTAGTTAGCATATCTTCACTGACCACATTTGCTTCTTACCCAATCCCAGAAAAACTATTAGCGGGTTTGCAAAGCTGAGCTAGCCCCATCTAATATCTCTCTGAGGTTCAAGGTCAGAATCTTGGTACCCCATATACCCATTGTAGCAGCTTGTTTTCAATCTGAAGTACATCTATTGAGTTATATGTACATCAACCTACCTCACTCTGCTGCCTTCCAGGAGTGTTGGAACATTGCCTCCCATAATTCTCAGCCACTGTTGCAAAGAATTCTGGAAGTGGGAGTCCCAGTACATGGAGACGCATCAAGTTGGGAAAAGGTGGTATAGTTAACTATTACTTACCAATCTTTCTCCCTACCCTATACAGATGGCAATGCTGCTGAAGCTCCAGGAAGCAGCCAACTACATTGAGTCTCCTGATCGAGAAACCTTGGACCCCAATGTGCAGTCTGCACTCTAAAACTAACTGGATTGGGATGGAATGGAGACTGGAATGAGCCAATCATGGCTGTCTTCGCTCCTAGGTCTTCTTTCTTTTTTCTCTGGAACCTGTGGTCTGGAATAAACACCACAGAGTGGCAAGGAGGTACCCATTACTTCCTTTGGGATCTGTGCAGGTGAACAGTGAAAGAGGAGACGGGTTGGTCTCCTTTGCAAGATACTGCTCTCCCTCCACCTCCCAATAACTCTGGTGGTAAGATAATGGTGGGTTTTATTCTTGGGCTTTCTGCCTCTGTCATAAACTCCTGGTTTTGCAGTATGATTGGGGGGGCATCAAGAAATCCCTCACATCCAGTGTTCCCAACATAAATGTTCTTGTGTAAGGCAAGAGACTCTGGAGATGGCCACACAGAGCTGGCCGCTGTATTTCTGCAGGGCAGTGCTAACAGGCGGGGCAATGGCCAAGTTTGTGGTACCCTAAAATGAGGATCTTTTTATAAAATAAAGAAAAGCAAACCCCAGAAAGCATCAGAGTGGAAGCATCATTGCTGCTCTTGGAGCCGTTTCCTGTGGTTGCTGCCCTTCGACTTTCCTGCCACAACCAACGCAGGCAAAGACCTAGTAGGACTGTTAACTCTTGTCTTTGCACCCTCCTTATTTAATCTGCATGAAGGTCTTTTTACTTTCAAACTCCCAATAAACTCTTTTTACTCCTCCACTTTATTTTATTCAGTTAATCTGGGCCATTCCATTTGCTCTTTAGTTCCAGGAATTATGTTCTGTGTTTAATCATCTGCCTTTGGTTCCACAGGAAGGAGCCTCCTGAGTTAATAGTGTTTTCTGTTTCAGTTTACCTTTTTCTTGTTTTACCTTTCTGTAAATGCTATCCCCACAGTCCCTCCAACTAAAATTGGTGCTGACTGGATGACTTCCAGTAACTTAAATCCACTTTCTGGATCCTTGCAGCTTGCATCAGATGCACACAGAGTTGAATCAGCAGCACAACCTATGCACAATTTGCATGTAGACTCCCCTTCTTGTGCCATTCCATATCATTCCTTTCTGAAAAGCACAAGAGGTCAGGAAACTGTGATCAAAGGGAGGATGGGAGAATGTGTCATTGTGGTGCATCCCTTACTGGACAGCAACATCATCCATTTTTTTTTCCAGTTGTATACTGCTTACCAATCTCTTTTCTTCCACTCATTTTCTCATTATTTTATTTTGGGGAGACAGGGTAATAGATCCTTTTTATATGAGCTATCTTGAGCCTGTTGCCATTCAGATGTGCTGGAACTCAATTCCACTAATCTCCAGTCAGCAAGCTATGCTGCTTGAGGATTATGAAACTTGGAAGAAAAAAAAAACACATCTGGGAAGTAACAGTTTAACTGAGGCTGAATATATTACATTTAAACATTTAGCTTTGGATGTCATTTACATGATTTGCCAAACAAGTAGCCATCAAAACACAAGTCTTCCCCAAACTAGATGGTTTTGGTTGCAACTCCAATCAACCTTGACCATTGATCTCTCTATCAGGCATTAAGTTGGGAACAACTGAAAAGGGCTCCCATATGAAGCAAAAGGGGAAAAAAAAGCAGAAGTTATAATATCCTTAAGGAGCTATTTAGACTAGCTATATAAATCTTCTGATTATAGAATTTGTCTCAAGAAAATTTCAGTGCAGTTTCTATTGATGTGTGTTTTATGGGAGTAACCATCTCCACAAATGAAAATGGACTTTGAAGCTTTGATTAGCAACTACATTCAAAATTGAAATTATAGTTGTCAAGCCAGCAGCTCAACCCCTAATGTTCTATAAATGTCCTACTGATGACCTTTGAGGCAAGTTTGCCAACTTCTAGTCAGAAGAAATTAGACTATAGGAGGGGTCAGTGCACACCACAACATAAGCTTTTATGACCTTTAGCCTTGATCAAGTAAGATACAAGCATGAATTTTAGCTTCTGTGGTAGGAAGACATAATGATTACGTTCTCCATAATGCACATCTCTGCTTTTTCAATAGTGCCATGTGGACATATGAAGAGATACTTCATTGAAACCTTGAGTAAAGCACCCCTCCAATGCAAAACCACAGAATAACACAGTTCCCCATTTTTGAACAGCAGAGTGGCTGCTTCACTTTACGGATAAATCTTCTGAGCATGCAGAACTCCCTGACATCAGAAGAAAATGTTTTCTTGAGGCAATTCAGCATCACTTTGATCTCATGGCAGAGTGCCTCATTGATAAAACAGATCCCAAACAATCCACAATAGACTGTTTTTTAATCTAAGCATCACATCAGTATAGTTCTTATCCCAGCAGAGCATGTGAGAGGAGACAACAACTAAACAGTGTCAAATTTCTTAAAATGTAACCTCAGTTCTTACACAATTTTTTCTTCCATAGGCTAAAGTTTTAGTAGTAGAACATACTAACCCAGAGGCATCTGCAGCAGTGCTTTTGTCAAAGTGACTGAATGAGCATTGTGCTGTTGTGATGCAAGCTCTATCCCTTTCATTTGTGCGTGAGGCCTCACAACACATTTACAAAACAGGCATGATGGTGTGACGCTCGTTTAGTCATCCCCCCACCCCACTGCAGATGCCACTGTGTTAATCTACCACCCTCTCATGGCTCCAATCACTGCCTCATGCTTTCCCTCATGGTGCAACTGATTTGGGTTTCTTTTACATTGGCAAATCATTCACAAGGCCTGTAGATAGATAGATAGTGCCAAATACCTTTGGTCTTATATAGTTCTGAGCATTCAGGTGATATTGCCCAGATTTTCAGTATTTTCTCTTTTTAAAAATCTGTTTTTAGGAAGTGAGAAAGAACATTCTCAGACTTCATATTATATGCTAAGTTTTGCACTTGCCTAGTCCCTATGTAGAATGTATATAGTGTCATTTTCCTCCATGATTTTGCCATAAAAGAACCCTGTGAAGTCAATGCTAGTTTATTTTCTTCTAATATAATTGTAATATAATCACAGCAAAGCAGCACACACTTAAAAAGTTGCAATGGAGGATTTATTTCTATTTACTGTACCAGATAACCATCCTAACTCTTTTCAAGAATACACAATTCCTTCCTCACCTTATCTAATTGTTCTGTGGCCATTGAGGATGCTTAGTTTTCACTGGGCTGGTTTAGAACATGGGTTGTTCCTTTAGTTCCACCCCGCCCATTTCTTTTTGAACAATTTGTCCCCTCTTAGGCATGGTTGGGGGCCCAGAATTGGAGAAGAATTCACTATATAAGTTGTAAGTAAAGTACAGTCAGCAAAATCATTATAAAGAGCACAAGCTCCAGGTGTTGTCACATGCCAATAAGTAGGAACAGAAGACCTATCTAAGTATGCCTACAGTCTGGCCTCCCTTTCCAGTACTGCATTAACTTCTTAACTCAGCAGATGGGAAGCAAACATGTAAGATATAAGGATTTGCATTTTAACTAAAGAACACTTGCCAAGAATACTGGCCAGTTGAGTGAAAATTAGTTACAAATTATAATATTGATAATTCATGGATTGAATTTTGCACTGCTTTCCCTGAGACCCTTTTTGCTGGAATAAGTAAGCCAAGGGTATGAAATGAAATAAACAATAGACCAGTGTAAGAAATACAAAATTGATGTTTTCTTGGCTTCCTGTGTTTTTGTGGAGCCTTTTCTTTCCCCATTTTCTCTATCTTACTATCAATGGGGGCTTTTTGTAACCCTCCCTCTGCTTAACATGGGCTTTCATTGTAAACCACATAGCAGGATAGCAAGTGGTCTTGATCAAAAAACAGATGACTGTGCAAACTTTCCACACTTCTTGTCTCCAAGATTCATTACAATTTGCCTGGCTTGAGAGTTATAGTTCAACACATCTGTGTGGCACCAGAAGGCTGTACTAACAAATTACAAGGACTTTCAGGAGACAGTAAAGATTGCCTCACTTATAAATGTGACATCCTTTCAGGTTTTTTGAAGTCTCCCTGTCTCCTGTTTCCTTCAAGCAGAATGTATTTTGTAAAATGGAACTGTCCACTTTATAATCTAGAACTATCAGCCTTTATGGCAGCAATGATTGAGGAAATCCTCTTTGTGATGGAATATGAATCCATCACCCTCTTTACCCAAATAGGAGTGGGATGGAATAGATTGGAAACCAAGGAAGTTTTGAATTATGAACTAGAACTTACCCATTTGCAGAAGGAGGGTAAAAGGGATTTGTTAGCCACTATGGATTGGTATACTCTACTGTCCGAAGGACTGATAGTTTAGACCAATTAGTCTTCTTTATGTGGAAAAGCTCTTGTGCTTTCAGATGAAGTTGTGCTGCTGTGAAATTGTGATTATCTGAGCAAAAATGCAACTTGAATAACTGGGTTGTGAAATTGCTCATGGCCCTGAAACTCTTGCCTTAATATTACCATTTCAAGGAAGGAAGATCATGCCATGGATAAACAGAGCTTGCTCTTTACTGATTACTAAAAGAAGGCTGGGGTAATCTTGTAAATCCAGGCCAGACCAAATAGTGGGATATTTCATGTTCAGCACAAAGAGCCCAGGGAAGGCTGGCAGGGTAACATCCAATACCTAGTCTGTTAGGCTACCACCATAATTAACTATGTTGCTTGGAACTGCTTAGGTGATTGACTTATTAAATAATCCAGCAGATGCCTTTCATCCTGAAATGCCTAAACCTAATGAACAAAATCACTCTCCTATTTCTGCCTGCTTACACAACTATCTTATATTGGACAATATAAGTCCTAGCCAAGCACTCGCTCCACCTTTGAGGGCAAGGTTTCTGTTAAGAAATGGAATTCCTCTGTTGCTCACCTACTCCTTTTGCTGGAATAAGTAAGCCAAGGTATATGGGTTACTTCATTCCATTAGATTTATTTGTCTAACCAACATATCTCTGCCCAGAGCAATATTTACATACCAGAGCAGCCTTTCCCAACTTGATGTCCTTGAGATATTTTGGACCATAACTTTAGTCAGCACATGCAACAGGAGATAATGAGAGTTGTATTCTAGCATATATAGAGGCTGGGAAAGAAGGAAATAAGGAAATGCAGGCAAAGATGTTGTTGCCACTTTTGGAATTTAGACTACTGTTTCAGATCTTCGACAGGAAAGGAGTAGCATCTTATTCAACTTGGGGCTGGCCCAATCAAAATTACATGTCTAACCATAAAAAGGTTTGGCCTTGCCTTCAAAGGATTAGGAGCCATTTGTCTGGATGACTGGGCTTTTCAACAGAGCTAGCCCTCTAAAATAGTAACCAAAAGGAAAAGGCCTCCTCCTCATCTTTCAGCTTCTCACCTGGGATTAGAAGTGGAGGAGGGAAAACAAAAGTTCTTGCTTGATGACTCAAATCCAGCAGGTCATCCCTCCATTGGCTTGGCTCTCTTTCCAGATGAGCAGCCTGAGATGAATCTGGTGGCTAAGAACAGCCTGTGGGAAATGTGTTCAAACATTAATGTAGAAAAGCCCCTCTCCCCATGCCATTCCCATTTTGGGTGCTAGTTGCCTCTTTTCATTAATATTTTGTGAGGGGTTTTTTTTTTTCTGGATGTTCCAACATTTCCCTCAATGTGGTTCAGTTTCCTATCTTGCTGAATACAGTTAAATATGCACATCCCAGTACTGCAGGTCCTATGAATTTAAAGTTCTCCTAAGACACCAAGCGCATAGCAAATAATAGAAAACATTTGTACATGTGGATCTTCATTTCATTAATTGGTAAAATGCAAGTCAAGATGCAGTGATACTTATTCAGATTAATAATTGCTGATTCAAAGATTTTTTAATGTGTCCAAGTTGGTTCTATATCAGGATGAACAGTTGAAAACAAGTCTCTATACCCAATTACAGTTCCTAGCTAGCTATCCTTCATGTGAAAATGCTAGTGCTTCCTAACTGGCTGATTGCAGATGACATTACAGAAGTTCTAACCACCACCCAACCTTTATCAATATTGACAGTGTACCAGTTTTTGAAGTAGAACTTGAGGTGTGGTAGCTGCCAGTCATAACAGCAGCTAAAGAATTCAGAATATTGCTATCCAAAAACTGTATCAAGGAATCCTAAAAATCAAAGAGGCCTTTTGGTTGTTAGAAAAATGTGGTGTAATGTATTTCCCCTCACTTTCCATTGGTAGCCAGCTGCAGAGCAACTCTAACATTCAAATATGTCTATATTCATTGTTTTTTCATGGGTGGATCATTTAACACCATGGTGGGAGCTTATGACTAATTATCTCATGCAAATCCAAGGTGCTCAGTTATCTTTGTATAACTATACATATGTACATATCTGGTTTTATGTAACTGAAGCTTTGGAAATATTAATCTGCTCTGGAACCCAATAGATGATATAATAGATTTAGGCTATGACAAAACATGCACACTGGCTAGTTTAAAGCAAGCTGTTGTATAGAAAATGTAAATCTAACCAGACTGGATCTTTAATGTCCTGGTTTAATCTTCTGCAACAGCATAGGTGCTATATATGTAACAGTGTAATTTTGCCAATGATTTTAGAGTTATATAAGAGCTACACATTCCTGCTGTGCAGCTGATGTGAATGTGAGGATTCTATCTGAGAGAAGCCTCCTCACTCAAAATCCATACAACTTGCTGGTGACAGGGTCAAGAAATTATGTGTTTGCACATTTTGTCTTCCTTCATTTTCCTTTCCAGCCAAATTTATCGGAGATAATGAATTACAGCTTTCCAGAACCTCCATACTTAGACACTTTTTCAAGAGTGTGCCTGGAAAATGTGAGAGCTACGATCCTCCTCTCCACCAGGGAGGTAAATCTTGTATCCCTTCTTAGGACTTTTCAGCCTTTAACTGGCTTTAGGAGTTGGAGATATAAAATTGGCCTACAGCATTCTTCGCTAATGTACAAGAGAAGCAAAGCATTTTACAGTGTGGTCTGTTCAGCCATTTAGCAGGCAGTGCAAGTTTTTCTAAAACTTCTTTTTTGGTGTATCATTTTCCAGAGCCTCCATATTCCTACAACAGCTATGCAGTTTTTCTCCAATCTGATTAGCTGGAGATGAGAGTGCCAGGCTGGTGGATCTTTTTAGACCTCATATTTGTTAAAATTTCTATTTCAGATCTCCTCCTCCTCCTCTAGCACTTGTTTGATGTCAGTAGCAGCAGAGAGACTTTCAGTAGTCCCACTAGCAGGTTGCCTGGATTATCTATAATCCTAGTGGTGGTTCTTGTCAGTTAAACCTGGAGGTATTTTCTTTAAAGCTTGAAGTCCTATTTAATCCCTCCCCCCAAAAAAGCAATAACTTGAAAGAAGTTCGCTAACTTTTAAAAAAAAGATAAAAGAACAACTACTTGTGATGCAAATACTGACTTGTATTACAACCCACATGGACTAGAATTACAATTGGAATTACCCCTTTCATTTTGTGACTCTTTTGCTAAAGCTGCTTTTAACTGAAGCAGTACTGCAAAGTAAGGATAAAATGTTATCTTCTTCTGCATGTCAAGTTTTTCATCAGCATGCCATCTTTCAAATGCACAGTCACTGTCTTACCTTCAAAGTAATAGATGGCTATGTAGGAGACTGAACCCAAATTCATAAGTCACTAATAC
The DNA here is from genome assembly GCF_035149785.1 of Candoia aspera. Classification (NCBI taxonomy): domain Eukaryota; kingdom Metazoa; phylum Chordata; class Lepidosauria; order Squamata; family Candoiidae; genus Candoia; species Candoia aspera. Next base: position 35,460,407 of record NC_086155.1, read on the forward strand.
AAAAGTACCTCTAAAAATCTGGCTGTCTAAATTTGGAGACCCTTCCTTGCATCCTGATCTCATGCTTACTCAGATGCAAATTAAACAAGTCTTACACTTTCAAGTACATGTGCTTAAGATGCTTTAAGGGATCCACATAAATTGTGTTAAACCAGCTGGATGGAGACATTTTCTAGTCTTCTGTCCTCATTCCCTTTAGGACATGCTCTGTTTCACATTTGGTGCTTTATCCTTCTCCCAATTTGTCCCCATGTTCTTTTTTCTCATCTTGGAAATGCTCTTGCTGAGCACCACTCACTAATCTCAAGCACCTGTTGCATTGGGGCTATTTTGCACAGTGATATACAAAATATAAAACCTTGTGCTAGGTTTGACATAAAGGTTCCTCATTTGCCTTTTTTTGTTGTTTCATTCTTGTAGGATAGAAATATGCTGTAAATAACCTGTAATTGAATGGCCTGAATGAGTCTGAGGGACCAGCCTTGGGAGCTGAGCCCTGTGTCTGTGATACACCATACTGGGTTTTTAAATTTGTTCGGCTTTTTTTTTTTACAATATGTGAGTAACTGTGATTTGCTGACTCATTTCTGATTGTACAGTGTACACCTCCCAGCAGCCGCTGTGGGCCAGTGGAAGAAGGCATGGACAAAATTAAAAAATGCCTTCTTCCCCTGGGACTTGTCCTTTTACATTTCTTGTGCTGCTTTCTCTGCATTAGCTCACTCTTTTCACTAATTTGGCAAGGTTTCCTGGAGTAAAGTTAATGAAAACAAGATGAAAAAGCTTAACATCCTCTTCCAAGCTAATCTCTCTGGTCTAGTGCTATTATAATGGCATAATACAAAATAACTTCTGATTAAGTCCCAGATTAAGTGGGATGAAGTGGGAAGACTGGATCTCTGCATCAGGCTAGAACTGAGGGACTGGGAGGAGACAGAGGAAGACTGGAATCTCTTACTGGAATCAGGATAATTCACAAAGAAACTAATATAGATGCTACATAGTGTTAAGAATCAAGGATTTTCAATTTCCATATATTCTGTTTTCTGCTTTATACATTTACGCAATTGTTCAGTAGAATACTTTACAGTTTGGGCCATTTTGTTTATAAGAGCAGTGTATTATTATTATTGAGAACTATTCAGATAACAATTCATTGAGGATAGAATTAGTGCATCTCTTAGAGTGTTACTGATTTGCACATTTGAAGTATATAAATATTTGAAACAGCCTATTCATTAGTATTGAGTTTAATCTTAGGTTTAATAAAGAAAAAAAATCTAATTTGCACCTAATCAAGTTAAGAAAAATGGCCACCTTAAATTCATATCTACTCAATTTTCCTTCCTGCCTGTTAGCTAGACTATTAAAATTCCATTTATATGGAAGCAAAATTATTTTCACCACCCAGGGAAATTAGGAATATTACCATGAAATTCTATGCATTTTGTTTTCAAAGAAAATAAGTATGTTGTGTTTGAGTGTCAAACTGGGCAAAGTAGTATCAAGACTGGCTTGTCAACCCAATAGCAGTAGAAATGTCTTTGCTGCCAGTAGTTTCCCTTGATGCTGAAAACTCCTTGATGCTTGTAGACAAAGATACTAGATATACAACTCTGCCAGGCCCTACTCACAAGTAATCTCCAAGTCTTGACTTCCAGCCTGGTGATCTCTAATCCTAAATCTAGAGGAAAAGGAGAATGGACTTGCACTATGCAAATCTTTGTTCCCAATCCAATCCTATTAAAATATGCATAGGCTGTTTGATGGTTAAGTCTTGGAGATCAGGAGTCTTATATTTATTAAAATATTTCTATAGTTTCTAAAAAATTGTGACCAGCAAGTTACTAAAATATTTCAGTACAAACCCCAATGGAAAAGGTACATTATACATGATCCCAGTTTTTAATGAGTACTAGGCCATTGTTTTAGAGCCCCAAAAGTTGACATGGACAGTATGTCCTGCTGAGTGAAAATGAGATACCAAGCAGGGTTATTCAGAGAGAGATTATCCTTAAGATAAAAGGCCCCCAGGTCATGCAAGTTTTTAAAATTAAATGCAAAACAGTATGTTGAATTGAGTCTAGAAGCAAATTGGCAAACAGTGCAACTAGCAAAACCTTTCAGATTCAGGTAAATCTTTAGAGTTAATTTCAAGGGTAAGACTTTGCTTGTGTTAACATGACCCACTGAACCACAAAGTAGCCAGCTTCATTTTTGCCTAATGTATGAATCCAGGCCATTATGGTTCAGTAGGTCATGTGAGTTCAGAAAATTGAGTAAACCTTGGTTTAGTTAGCCATGGGTACATATGAACACGCTGCAGTAAACAGTTCAGCCCTGGAAAAATGATGAATACATGGACTAGCAGGGCAAGGTATGATGAATCTAGTAGAAAAAATGTGACCCTTGAGGAAAGAGGGAAGAGGGTGCTCCTAGAAATAATCCTGACCTTGTTCTTATGAAGCATGCCAAATTTTACATGATTAGAGAGGGTCGCAGGGCAGTCCAGACCACAGTCATTCCCTTCCAAGTATTTACACCCTTCAGTGCAGCTACTAAACTTGATGCTTATGGGCTGCTCTAAGTCTATAGACAGGGTGTCGAATAAGACCTCATTTCTATGTCCATGTGCTTTTTTACTATGGCTAATGATGTGATTCTGAAGATACTTTAACTTAAAAAAATGGTTAAAGAGTATCATAGTGCAGATCATATCAAGTGGTAGTGGATAACACTGGTACATTGAGTAGACATTCAAAAGAGTGGGAGAAACCTCAAAGGGGAAGAGATGGGGATAGGGTGAAGAGACTGTAAACAGCTGTTATGTTTCCCTCTATGAGTTTTTCCATGGATAAGTGACCTGGCCAACATAATTTGTAAAAGTTCTGATTATAGCCCCCAAATACTATTTTTCACAAGAGTGAAAAATAAGCAGGAATAATTTGTACTTATAAGAAGTTGTAATTTAAGGCAGGATAGTCATCACAAAAGATTCAAGTTCAATTCACTGAAAAGATGAATCATTATATGGATCCTTATCTATTCTAACATTTCTTTTGTAGGGCAGCAACACATGTCCCAGGTTATACAGGGAGATCCTTCCTAGTTGTGTTTTACTAGCTGTGTGAAGGATTGGAACTGACACCTTGTACAAACCAAGCAAATGATCTAGCTAGGCTATAGCATTAGTGCTGAGCAATACAACACTGTATCAGGGTTCAGCAATACAACAAAACTCTACTTAATTTCTCTTCTGCAGTTTGGTTTTAGCTTTGTATGTCCATTCACCAGATCCCACCACCCCTTATTTAGCCTGAGCAGAACAGACACAGCACCAGCCCAGAGAGACCACTGGTTGAAGAGCATTGGCATGAGCACCCAAAACAAAGAGTGGAGCTAGATGCCTTGAGTACTGATTCAAATGCAGTGTTAAAAGGAAGGGAAAGAAAGGCCAGACTGAATGCTATCCTAACTTCATTTCCATTTATTGCAAATAAATTTAAACATGGGGATCTGGGAATTTCATCCATTGATCATGAAACTTCAAGGGGCAAAGCTGGATGGTTCCTAGTGGCTCCTACCTAGGAGCATTGGTGCTAAGTAGTTGGGGGGCTCAGTCCCACAGAAAGGTAGGAGGAAGCTGCTGGAATAATGATAATTGCACTAATTCATCAATCCATCAGAAAACGTAGCACCCCTTCCCTGCCAAAGACATGTCACCCTTCCGCTCTTGCCAAGTCATGAAGATCTTGGCTTGAGGTGAAGCTGGGATAGCACCAAAGTTTAGGGTCTCCTTGGCTCACTAGCTACTGCTGATTGGAGGCTCAAACCTTACAATTTTAGCTTTTTTTCTAATTAAAATGCATTTTTTTAAAATTAAAAAAGTGAAAAAAATCCTGTTTAGGAGAGATGTGTATTGGCAGAGTTAGTGTTTCTTAACTGCATGGTATTCCTTCTAGGGGGTTTTATACCACTTTTTAAATTTCTCAGAAGATTTATGGTCCCAGTTTCTATGCTATTTTATCTCTTGCTTCTTTCTCTCTCTTGCTTTTTGTTTATTATTTGATATGTTCTCTTTCTTTCTTAAAAACTGTTCTTTGTAAACCTGCAATTTCTTTTATACCTGATGTAAACAAAATGAAATAAAAAATTCCAGATGTTGTACATAACTGCAGAAACAATCACAAGGAAACTACTGCCATCTGGACTGTTTCCAAGACAGACTGTTTATACTAGTGGTAAAAGAAAGGGGGTACAACCCCCCAAAAGAGAGGCTTTTAAAGCAAAATAAAAATATCCAAGCAAAGTACGGTACTCTTCACCAACTCATCTCTCTCTCTGAGCTGCTGTGCTGAGCTGTGCAGCATATTTCTTCTGGGAATATTGGTCTGTCTTAACACCATTTGACGTTTCAATAAAGTGATCTCCTGTGTTGCCTGCATGTTGACCCTTTCTGTTCAAAGAAATTTTAACAATAATCAATGTGTAGTCCCTGTGATCACCAACATTACCTGTGACCTCTCATTCTACTCTAGGGTTGCATCTATATAGCATATGGAACTTAGTTACTTTTTCTTTAGCCTCAAAATCCAACCCTTCTGATTAATTTAGTATTATGATTCATTGTACTATGTGAACCCAGAAAACAGGTTAGCTCAGTAACTGAGTTAAACACATTGCCTGAATTTAGGCAATTACATTAGTCCTCCATTGCACTACAACAGTGTCAGATGTGCTTTTCAGTGCTTTCTATCACTATTGCAATTAATTAACAAGGTGCTTCTCTAATGCAGCACCCTCTGATGTCTTCCACATGTGTTGGATTTGGGTCAGGCTCACTGGGTGATGTAGCTATTTGAAGTCATGATACCTTTGTGAATTTGGCCCTCTCTGCAATTAGCATAGATTAGAGATCCTCACCTCTGCAGATGCTGATATCAGCCTGACTTCCCACATTGCCCTCTGATGTGTGACCATTTAGTGCCATTTAAGGTGCAGCCTTCTTTCCCCCATTCGCTGGGGAAAACATATCAGTTCAGCTTTAGACAAATACTCTGTTCTGTTCTCAGTCACTTTGCTTGTTTACATCCTCATGACATCAATCGGGCCTGTTTGCATTTTGCAAACATTGAGAAATGCTGATTGTGCTTCAAACTTTGCCAGTTCTATAGGTTAGTTGAATCCAAAATCTAGAGCCAATGTAAAAGTCATAGTGGCTCAATTTGCACACTGTGCAGATTATTGTTTGAACAATTTGCAGAACAAGAAAGGGCATGTGTGGCATCATCACACAAATGCTGTGATTCGTGCTTATCATCAAATCCCAGAATGCAAGTACCTAAGGGTGGCATTTCAGTAATATTGTTGTGTATGGGTGTGCTGTCATTTTGGCCAGGCTATTTGGGATGGACATATTTGCCACCCCTGAACTGGAATAATGTTCAGTTAGGGAGATACCTTATGGAGCAAAGTGGCATCATTTTTGTCCATTAGATCTCCTGGGGTGCATAACTACAGTCATGCCTATGCAGTTCAGCTATAATGAACAAGCTATAAAAAGTGCATGATCACCCCTATAGTAGAACAAACAGTGCTAATGCTCATTCATGTACCTTAGTAAAGCATGAGTGAACAGGGCCATCATCGCCGGTCTGCAAAAATCTAGAAGAAACAGAACAATCTAACTCTTGGCTGCCATCTATTGACCATTTTTGCAGCCTGGTTCTGGTAACAACTGAGGCATTCAAGGCCACACAAGCCTTAAACATCTTGAAGTGTAACCCTCAGAACCTACCAAAACCTTCAGCAGAATTAAAGTTTATTGTAAGTGAAGGTAGAAATTATTAAATGTTAATTGTATTTAATTAATTCATTTTGATGACATTAAAAGTAAGTAAAATCAACAATTTTTTTTGTCTTTGCCCCACACACTTCAGGTCATGCTGGTGTGGAAGTGTGGTGCCCTGGTATGCCACTCAAATATCAGATGTGATCAGGAGTGAAAAAGATTACTCCCCAATATTAGCATACCACCTTGTGATTGTAAAAATCCAGTCAACCACTAATGGTAGCAGTCTCTTTTGTGCCATTTTGTGCACATCCAGACTCTTACAGTCCAGCAATCGTACAGTAACATGATTTGTTCTGTTGCCAGAATGCATGATACCAGTACTAATGGGACAGAGTTGCCTAAGTATATTTGAATGGTATTATATACTGTTGCATGAGAACCAGTTGGTATAGTGGTTAAGGCTGTGATTTCTGGTTCTGCCTTAGGCATGAAAGTCATCTGAATGATTTTGAGCCAGTCACTCCTGCTCAGTCCTAGGAAGAAGGCAATAGCAAGCCACTTCCAAAAATATTGCCAAGAAAACTGCATGGACTTGTCCATGTAGTTGCCAAGAGTCAAGACTGACTTGATGGCATTAAAAAAAAACCCACCAGCCAAAACACATTCTATTGGGTAGGGCTCTCAGATCATTTTAAAAGATCCAGAATTTTCTAATGACTTCAGCTATGATAAACACACAAAGGGACAGGGTCCCTTATTTAAAAATAAAATAAGCAGCAAATGGATCATAGATGTAAAGGTGCAAACAGCATGTATCGCCAACCTGGGTGAGCATGGATGGGTGATACAGCTCTGACTGTAATGTGTCCACCTGGGTTTCAGTGCATCAGCCTCAGCTTCAGTAAGCAGGGGAACAATGAGACTTATCCATCAGGAGACTTTAACCATCACTAGAATCTCTGTTCCCCAGATAGCCAGATGTGAGGTCTTACATGTACAGCTGGGATAGAAGTTCATATAGGAATACTATTATTGTCCTATCCTCCCAGCTGTACAGTGGCATCCCTGCCCAAGCTGCTTGATCTCATTTCAAGACTGGTGACTGATAAACTCATGATGATAGTGCTGGGTGTTTTCAATGTGCCAGCCTTTGCACTGGAATCAGAGGTGGCTCAGGATTTCATGGCTGTCATGACAACCATGGGCTTTTCCAAGGTCATTATGGGCCTTACGCACAAGGGAGTTAGATCTGATTTATATGTCAGAGCAGTAGATGCATGATCTGATGATCTGGAGTAAGAACTAGTCCCTTGTCATAGTTGCACTTTCTGGTAATTGTGGGATTAATTAGCACCATAAAAAGGAGGCAGGACCTCTTGGAGTAATCCACCCTAGAAGGCTTATGGACCAACTAGGTTTTAGAGAGTGCTTAAAGAGTTTCCCAGCAATCTGTAGGGTGCTAATGTTGGGAGTCTTGTTGAGCTCCAACATGTCAGATGCTCTCATCTCTGGAACAGGAGGTGATGAAAACCCTTGACAAGATGGGCTGGAATTGTGGATAAAATAATTCACATTTGCTCAGAGTCAGAAGCTGGCTGTAAAGAATCTAAAGATGTGTAAAGACTGATGCTTGAAACAAATCAGTGCAAGAGCCTGCAGAAAAAGCCTCTTTCTACAAGACAGATGCCACTATGGACAAAGTCTGCCTCTGTGTCACCACCAAGTGGCAGTTCAGAAGTTGTGGCACAAAGTGCAAGGCCTCTCCTGATGACTCTGGAAGGTTGCTGTAACTGAAGATGGCCCCAGGTTGCTTAAGGTTTTGCATATGAACATCAGCAACTTGAATCTGGCACACTAACAGTATGGAAGATAGTGCAGGTTTGTTAGTATAGGAGCTTTTTCTAGCAATGGAGCTCCTAGGACTGGGCCAATGGGCAGAGCTTTGGCACTCCACTGCTAGGCCCCCAAGCATAGGGGTCACTTTCCCCTGGGGTTCTCAGCCTTTTGTTTTGTAAGTCTCACCAATCACACTGTCAGGGAACCTGGATCCCACCAAGATAGTCGCAAAAACTTCACTTTTTCCATGAAGGATACTAATCAATACATTCAGAATCTTTGGCTGCAACAATTCATTCCCTTACAGGCTCTGTGCCATTGGCTCAGCCTTGATGGTGTTCATGTGTTCCAGTTATGTATGTCAATGATTCAGGGTCTTGGGGCCATATGAAAGTCATCAGAGTCCTTCCACAATACTTTGCTTCTGTCAATGGAAAGCAGTACTACATATCAAAATTTTGCCTGAACATTTGTAAATCTTTTTTTTTTTTAGTGTGTAGACTTCGAAGCCACCAGTGTGAAAATTAAGAAGCAGGCAAGAGCTCCATGTTAGCTAGTTCAGCTGCATTTTTCAGTGTTTTTGGCAGGGGGCGCTGGCTGGCTGGCTGGCAGTTTTCAGTGCAGCACCCTTTCAAAGCCTGGTCCCTTGCAGATATGTTAGATTACAGTTCCCAGCATATGTTGACTAAGGCTTATGAAAGTTTTAATCCAACACTTCTGAAAGCATCAGACAGAAGAAACTTCACCTTAGCTATGTTTTCTGATTCAAAGCTACATAGCTGTCAGACCAAGAAAGCTGAGAAATTTTACTTACACTTCAACATATTGTTACACTGCAGAAGTGATTATGACATTATTACATCGTAAGAAATCTTTGCCATGTTATTTTCCATATAAGAATCACCTTCAAGGACAAATCAAACGTCCATCCAGTCCAGAACATTTGATCCAAGAGTGGCCAGCCTCAAACAAGTTCATATAATTTGAAACTAGCCAACAATTATTACTTGTCCCAACCAGTTGATATATTATTATGAGAAACATTTCCTTTTTAACTGTCATGGCTTATCATCATTTATGGACTGTCCTCCATGAACTTCCATACTTTGCTTTTAAAAATCCGTCTGAGTTAATGAGCCCCAGTACTAATGTAATTTAAAATGGTTAAATCTCTTTTGAGTTGAGTTTGACTCCTGGTGACTTCCTGGTGAATTACATGGACACGTTCATGTAATTTTCATGCAACAGTATGGAAGTTCCTATGTCTTCTTCTGGAATGTTTCAACTTTCCAGTCGATCTTACAGCACTAATGTTTTGTGGAGTCTAGCAACCAAGTATTCAATTTTTCTACTTTATTCTTTTCAATTGGATGGCTCTGAATCCAATGTAGGAAATTTATTCTGTTAACATTGTCTAGTCATGCAGCAATGATACTATAATTATGAGCTCAATCGTATATACTGTATCTCTACCCAGAAGCAAGACCATTGGGATTTTGTCTGAGGTAAATGAACACAAGATTGTAGCCTGAATACATTAGTTGTAAATGGCACCCTACATAGCCAACATATATAAATGACTTCTTATTTTGTAAAGATGTCTTAGATTATATTTTCTTCCAGTGGTTAAAACAAATAACCATGGAGTTGATCGAAGCATACTGGCTTTAATCCGACAGTATTTGCTTCCAGCCTCTGGTGGTTTTAAAAGGGAATTAACATTCATAGCAGTTCAATAGATGAGCAGAAACGTATTGTTTTTCTATTTAGCTCATAAGTGTCATTTTAATTTCTCTTTAAATCAAAATAATTTCTTAGTTTGGCTCTCCACATATAAATAACCATATGTAAATGTCATGGAAATCTGGGTCAGCTTTTGGCTGAGATGCCTCCGCACACACACTCTTTGGAGCAATGCATACATGGTCACTGTAACTCTGCTGCCAATATCTATTTATGGCTACAATGGCTGAGCATGCAGATGTTTTCTTCTCTACAGAAATCTTTCCTGATGGACTAGAATAATTAAGTACTGCCCTGTGCCTTGTCTGATCTAATGAGCTGTCTTTAATACATCACTTTGGTCCCTTGTTTCCCTTCTTCTTTGTGCTCTTAATTCCCTCCTAAACCTTACAGATTGCTGACTATCATATTATGTACATTTCAAAGTTAATATAACCAGGACAGAAGTTCGCCTTTCAAGACACCCTTAGTAACAGTAGTGGATACACCCAGGTCCCTTTTCTTTTGCAAAATATCCATTGGGTGTTAAACTACTGCTGGGAGCAGCGGAGCTCTGAATGTAATTAGATGTCCCTTGACCCTTCTCAGTGAACTCCTGCATCAATCATGGCTGTCCTCATGATGTGTTGATTGCTGCTGCTGCATCCTTCCTTGATTGGAACTCTGCAGGTTGTTATTTATTTATTTAGTAGATTAATGTACCACCGTAATCAACCAGACTCTTGGTAGCCAAGAGCAGGATAACAATAATGTGATCAACTATATTAAAAATAAAACGTTCAAAGCAAATAATTAAATATTAACATTCATAATATATCATAATATATCACAAAATGCCAATAATTATAATAACTAACACACAATGGCATCATTTCACTCTTCATAGGGCCTCCAATATTTTACCATCTTTCAGAAGCCCAACATATGGGGAAAAGTTTGATCTCCAGAGAGAGGCCATTCTATAATGCAGGTGCAACCACTGTAAAATAGCCACTGTGAGCCTTACCTCCCTCGCTTTGCAAAAGTGGGGGACCAACAACAGTTTTTTGATGCATGGATTAGACAGTGTGATTCTGGCTGGAGAAAGCAGGCCCCAAATACTTTGGTGTCTAGCCATATAGTGCTTTATAGATTAAAAAGACAGCATTTTGAATTGCACCCAGAAGCCAATAGGAAGCCAGTACAGGGCCCGAAGCACCAGAGTGATGTGCTCATGGCAACAAGCACCAACCAAAAACTATGTTGCTGCATTCAGAACTAACTATAACTTGTGACTGATTGATACGTGTCAACTCTTAGCAACCACACAGATTTTCTCCATAATGATCTGTCCTTAACCTGGTCTTTTCTGAGTAGCCTTCAAAAGCAGCACTATGTAATTGCCTTCTCTGTTACAGTTCTCCTTCTGTTCCCAAGAGACTGAACAGCAAGATCTTATTCTGAATGTCCTCCCTCTGCCTTACAATCAATGCCATCAATGTGAAATTCAGGCTGATGGCTGCATGTCCCTGGGATAAAAACTACTGTGACATACTAAGCAGTGAGCAGGCAGAAGTTTGGGACTATTGAATAGCTTTCCTTTGAAAGGGAGGCAAGAGCTGCTGGACAAGAGAGGATACAAAGTGGCAATAGTTATTCTCCTATCGTGTAATTTAGGACTATGATCCATATAAAAGAAATTTCCCTTAATAAAACTGACCCTGGTTCATGAAAGTAGAATAAATATTATGGAAAGACTGCATTCTTAATGATAATTACTATATAGACTAGAGGGAATTTATTTAGGATTTTATCTACTTAAGTTTCTAGAAACAGATTTGGAGAGCCATGGGACACATCCTTTAAGTCACAGAGTAGTTTAAGGCCTCACAGTTAATCCCAGATGAAAAGTGGTGGGAATGACTGACTACTCAGGACAAAAAGAAACACATTGCCAATACTCAGCTTTCCCAATCCTGATATCCTTCAGCAGTGTTAACATTCAAGTTTCCTTAAAGTTAATCAACATATGATGCCTTTGTCAAAAAGCAGTCAGCCTCTAAGTTCAATCAATTCAATTAGGGGGATAAGTAGAGGTAGCTGTGGAAATTGGGTGTTAGACAATCTGAAAATTTGGCTCTGCCATGCCCTATATAAATCTCACAGACTTTGACTCCCCTCTTCACAATGAAATTCTTACCACACAGATTCAAAAGTACATCATGCCCCACTCAAAATAAATGTCTGAAGACTTATTTTAAAAATAATTGATGCCTAACAGTCTGGAAAATGTTACAAAACTATTTCTAAAACTCGGGGGCTCCCCCAATCCACAGTCAAAGATATAGTTTTAAAATTGAGATTTAAGACAATAGTGAATTGTCCCAAGAATAGCAATCCTGTCAAAAACACTCTGAGTGCAGTATAAAATCAGCCAGGAAGTCTTAAAGAATGCCAGAACAATAGCTAGGGATCTTATAAAAAAAAGTAGTAGGTAAAATGAGATTCATGGGAAATTAGCAAGAGAAAAGACATTGTTTACTAAGAAAAATGTTGATGTTCATCTGAAGTTTGCAAAAAACAAAACATGTGGTTGACTTATGGAAGAACATTCTATGGACAGATTAATCCATAATGGGCAGAAGAGCTCTAGTATCAGCCCTTTTTGGTGTGGACTATCAAGAAACAAGCATGCCAGGGATTCCAGAAAAGCTCTTTATTGATGCCGGGTAGACTAAGAGATTATTGAGAGCCTGTCAGGGTTACTCTCTTTCCTATTGTATGCCAAACAAAATCAAGGTGGGATTATTTTGAGTTCCATTTGCACGTTTTCTCAGGACTGTTGATCTTTTTCTGAAAGTCACCCCCTACCCACCCACCTTAACAGTCCAGTCCTCCCTCATTTCCAAGGCCAGGTTTATATTTCTTCACAGATAGAACCCAAACAAGCATGCAGGTTGTAGTATCATCTTTGGGGACACTTCGTTACCTAAGGACCTGAATGACTTGCTATTACAGTATTTCATTGAAGGAAACATTATATCAGGCTATTTCTCTGTCAGCTGAAGCTATAGCAAGACAGTGATCCCAAACATACCAGCAAGTGTACAGTTTGATCATTTCAAAATGGATGAAGTAAACTTCATGTTTTGAAATGACTAAATCAAAGTCGAGTTAAATTCCATAGAGATGTTGTGGCAGGACATACCTACAGTTCATGCAACAAAGCCTACATAAGTTACTACATTAAAGCAGTTCACCATGGAGGAATGGACCACAATTCCTACACAGCAAATGTGAGTCTGTTCACCAATTATAGGCCCAATTTGGATGCCATTATTTAGCTGTAATAATGGCATCCAAATGGTACAACTATCGTACTTACTAAATCTAAGGTGGTGATTACTTTTCACTCTGGGTAGATCACATCTTAGATAACTATGTTTTTGAAATAAATGAAACAAATGTCAAACTTAAACGTTATTTGTTCACTAGACTCTCTTTGTACATCAGTAGGATGCACATGATGCTCTGAATACATTCTATGATAAAGGTGTGTGCAAATTCAGAAATCTTGGATGAGTATTTTCCCTCAGAACTGCTTCTGCCCTCTCTCTACCTCATTGTTGAGGTTTTCCTACTAACGATTAAGACTGCTATTATACCTAATCATTTTTGGCCAGGTGAAGGGGTTGTATTTGATTGTCTCCTCGCACGTGCTTCATGCAAAATAGCCTGGGGGGAGGACCTGCCCGGACTTGTTTTCTCACTTCCTTTTTTTTCTCTCTGCCGGCAATGTAGCCAAGCAAGGCTTGCTCCAAGGGAGCTAAGTCCTTTAAATATGTTTTGTTTTTGTTTTGCTTTCTGTAAATAAATTATTTTTATAGAAATGCTTGGTGTGTGACTTTTTTGACCTCTCCTGGGCTAAAGGCTTTCCCAGCATCTGCCAACACTCATCACCTGATACCTGAAGCTATTTTTGCCTAATGAAAGTGGAACCAGTGCAGAATAAAACAAAAGAAAGCTTAATTTATTATATACATTCCTTGCCTCACAGGAAATTTTCTCATGGTGCTAAGTTTGGGCATTTTCATTCTCAGAATGTTAACAGCTATCGTATTCGGGGCAGAAGCACCAATTCCTCCATATAGTATTGGTTCTGCCTAGGTGAAAGTCTCCAATCCCAGATCGATTTCACTTCCAGGATTGAGCCAGCTCATTGGGAATTCTGGAGTTGTAGTCTAACACATCTGTATTGGGAAAGGCTAATATAGATACTCTATTCCTTATTGCACACATTCCCTCTTGCTGCTTTCACTTCATTCTCCCTTCCCAGTTGAAGTATCATGACTGTTGTTACTGAAAATGTGACCCTGCCTTTTTATGCTTATTGAACATTTTGGCATTCTTAGTTCTAAGGAGCAGAAAGAACTTTGTCAAATACTAATTTGCCCTGTAATCAGAAATCAGAAATCAGAACCAGTCTCCCCTTACTGTCACAACTTTATGGGATAGCAATTTCCAGTGGAAGCTGGGACCAAGTGATGGTTGTGGGATCTAGGTTAAGCTCAGCTCTTGGTCCTGTGGCCTTATTCAATCTCTGTTAACCACAATCTCTGCTATCCAGAAGAGGACCAATTTATGAAAGATTTCTAGGAGAATAGCCTTGAGTTTAATTTAATTGAAACCTGTAACAAAAACTTATTGCATTATTGATATTAGTAGTGTTAATGTTATTTCAATGCTAGATGTGTCTTTCCCATCAGATTATAAAACAAGTAGCTTATTGTAAACCTTGGGCTATCTGCTTATTTTACTGACTTCTAAAACAAAGCAAACCAAAATCGAAACCAACTAAGCTGTGGGTAGTGGATCTGTTTGAGAAATAATTATATTACAGGCACATATGCACTGAAGAGGAGACAGCACCTCCATCATATCCAAATGTCAGGCTTTGCAATAAAAATGACATATGATAATTCTGCAAAACATCTATCCTATAATACAACAAAATGTTATAAACAATGAAAAATATACAGTATAAGAAAGATATATATCTTTCTGCCAGATGTTGATCCATCTACCTAATTTATCGTAATAAGAGAGAATGAACTATATGTAGTATCTCTCTACAAAGAAAGGTATATTATAGCTCAATATGACACATATGCACATTGTGAAATAATGTGTAGCAATTTTTGTTGACCCTAATAAAGACATTACCCAAGTATAGGGGTTGGATTTTTTCCCCTCCCAGAACAACCTTGCTCTTGTTGTTTTCTATTTGATGTGGGCATCCGATTCTAAGTTCAGTATCAAGTAACTTCAGGCAAAGCATTTTGAATAATAGGCTTGAGCCTAGATAATTTCTGCCAACCAGGATAGGTACCACTAGCCTTAGTCAGACCACTGATTTAGTTTAAGATAAGCGACATTATATAGAGCCCCTGATTTTTCTCCAAATGTTAAGAAACCAAATGTTTTTGTTTTATTTCACACACACATACATATGGCTCCACACATATCCCTTGACCCATATGTTTTTAAACCTTATGGATGGAAATATTGGCTAGAAAATTGTGTTGATAAAATGCAAGAAAGAAGAAAAAGAAGGAAAAAGAAGGTCTCAGTAGTCAATATTAATCCTAGCTCTACACCAGACTCTTGATTACCAGATCTTCTCCTTCTCCTCCTTCTCCTTCTCCTTCTCTTTTAAAGCATAGAGCTCCAAACTGGTTGGAATTTGTGGGAGCATAGTCCACCAGATTTGGAGGTTATCTACCCCTGGACTGGAAATAAAGTATTTTGCCCCAACCTCCTGCTTTGCTTTGTCTAAGGAAGTTCTGATAAATGCACTTAAGTGCCTCCTTTGTCTTACAGCCTGACTCATATGAAAGGCTCAGGGTAGGTATAGGTGGTTTCACCTGGCTACAGATTCCCTGCTGCCAGGGCTCATTTTCTAGGCATTATGTTAAGATGCTAACATGGCTTGATACCAATAATGATTGACTACTTGGCACCCTCATCTCCCTGAGAATCACTGGCTATAAAATTTCAATTCCTGCAAATGAACCCATTATGTCTATGAATCCATTCCATTATTATTAGACTGAATCTTGTTTGGTCAGTTGGCAAAGAATAAGCTTTAAGGTGTTTCCATTATTTATTTATTGGGCTCCTATGCCACCCCACTCATTTCAGTCTCTGAGCAGCTTACATATTGCCTTCCATAAAGAAGGTTAAAAATATACATAACACCACCACCAATTTACACTTTTTCACCAAGGAACAATACAAAATCAATTTAAATACTTGTAAAACCCCAAAGTACAACAGGGCATAACACTGATATCCTATCTATCCTCAAGGTCTGTTGGAAAGGCCAGATTTTAATAGCCTCTCCAAACTCAGTTGGGCTCCCTGCAGTTATGTTTGTGCTTTGTGTATCATGAGAGATTATTTAAGGCTGACAATTCCCACATGTTTGGTTAAGATGCCCTTATGGGATCTTTGACAGCTGGGGCAACTAATTTATGGCAGTTGGTTCAATTCTGAGAGTTGACAAGTAGACCCTAAACCTTGTTCAAGATACTCCTTGATGAAATAACCAGGAATGACTAGCCAAGATTCCTCGAAGCTAGTAGCATGATGGTGGTAGTACGTCCACAAGGCCTTCTGGTTCCTTACCAACCCTAGTTATTGTCACTTATGTGAAGAACCCTTTCCCTGAACACAAATGTGGCACTGTCTCAATGTCCTCATGAAAACACACCAGCCTTGGGGCTTAGCCAGCCACTGGGCAGAAGCCTAAGCTTCAACTTAGCCTAACATGCAATTGTTTGTTTCCTCTGTGGACCCAAGAGAAGCAGTTCACAAAAATTGGGGGTCCTAGTTGTTGATGCAACAGATCTTGGTAAAATTCATCCAGGCCAACAACACTCTAAAATGTAAGTATTGTATATTTATCTGCACTGGCTAGTTTTGCCATTCATCATTTCTGTGCTGCCAAGTTAAGACAGCAATCCTATTTCTACTTCTGGGAGCCAACGTGATGTGCTTCAGGATGAAATTTTATTAATTTATTAATTTTTTCATTTCATTTCATTATTTCATTTCATTTCATTTCTATTGCCATGCACTCACCAAACAACTCTACAGTCTAAGATAGGATTTTGGTGTAAAGCTCCTTGGATGCATTTCATTCTGTAAAATGAAATGTATTCTTTATCAAGGGAAGAAGTTCCTCCTGTCATTTGCAGTTTTTGTAGGTGCTTAATTCTTTCTAACATAATTCAGTAACAGGGTGGAGACTAAAGGAAGGAGCAAGTTGGAGACTGGAAAATAGGCAACCTGATAGAAGGTACAATGAAGATGATGGCAGGAAACATAGGATTATGACAGATATTCTGTCATAACACAACACATGCATTCTCCAACTGGTTTATTTATTAATTTGTTATTTCAATTTATATGGCTGCTCATCTCAAGTTAATGACTTTGGGTGGCTAACAGTTTTTTTAAAAAATAAGGTAATTAAAAACAGAAAAAAACAAAACAATTGCACATAAAGCAGCATAAAACAACAGCTGGGGTAAAAAAAAGAGCTATCAGTAATAATTACCATAGCCAATGCATGGGCTCAACCCCACCTCCTGACTCCCAGGCCCAGGGACAGAACCAAGGCCTTAAGGCCTTAAGAAAGGCTGACAGGATCAGGGCCAATCTGAACTCCACAGGTAGGATGTTCCAAAGGGCAGGGACCATGACAGAAAAGTCTCTCTTCCTGGGTCCCACCAGATGATACTCCTTAGTAGATGGAACATGGAGCATGGTTCCCTTCAGAAAGGTCAGACATTCACTCAGATAGCATAACTGGGGATTATGGGTTTGAAATCCAACACATTTGGAGGACAGCAGGTTATATAACTCCAAAATCATGTGCCAAGGTACTTTGTGAAACATTATTAAATGTGACTCTTCAAGCTTCCTCTGTATTTTCCCTTGCCATGAAACCATAAAAGGCAAGTAAGCAAATATGATGAAATGCTTTAAACACTAGTATTTGGGGATTTCTAAATGAGAGTTAACAACAAAATGTGAAATATGCTCTTTATTATATTTGCAAAGACCCCAGTGTACCTTAACAAAAGTACATTCAGGATAGAAACAGGCCACTATTTCTCACTCAGTGAGAAAGCTAGACTCATTATAATGACAGCCAGTAACACTGCATCTTCTGGCTAGAAAACTAATATCTCACATTTGATATTCAGCACAGATTGCTATACAGATTCTCACAATCCTATACAAGAAGACATTTTTCTCCTGATTTTTATTTCTTATAAGCTTTGGAGCATGTAGAAATGAAGAATGCATCCCTGTTTGAATAGATTGATGATTCTGCAATAGAATTTGGGGCTGATTAAAAAAAACTATGTTCTTTGTAAGGAGACATAAATTAGATTAGATATAGCTGCTCATATACTGGGCCAA
This sequence comes from Candoia aspera, assembly GCF_035149785.1. Taxonomy (NCBI): domain Eukaryota; kingdom Metazoa; phylum Chordata; class Lepidosauria; order Squamata; family Candoiidae; genus Candoia; species Candoia aspera. Next base: position 35,478,252 of record NC_086155.1, read on the forward strand.
TACTAGTCTCTACCAAATTAAGCATATTACTGGAGTGGTCAGCTGTCTCAAAATCTGAGTGAAAGCAGCTGATTTCAGCCTTGGCCCTTGGAAAAGCTCCTGGATAGGACATGATTCCTTCAGAGGTATATAAGATGAATGATTCTTGGTGGGTCCCCATCCTGACTAGACTCTTCTCAGAAATAGATAAAACATGTGTTGTACCTCCACACTGGAAACAAAGTATAATATACCCAATCTTTGAAAAGGGTAATTGGCAGGAACCTGCCAATTATCACCCAATTAGTTTACTTGACATGCCAGACATCCCTTGAATAAATTAGAAGATTGGGAGGAAGAAACAAAACAAAACAAAACAAAACAGGCAGGGTTCCGAAAAGGACATAGCACAGTAGATAACTGTGCTACTCTGAAGGCCCTTATTCAGAAATATACCAATGGGCATACAAAACATCGCTATGTCACCTTTATTGATCTTATGTCTGCCTTTGATTACACTGGCAGGTCTTGACTATGGGAGAAATTAGGACAGATATTGATAAGCGCCTTCTTAAACTAATTATTGAACAATATACTGACATTACAGCTAGGGTAAGAATGGGCCCACAAGGATCCTTATCAGACCCCATTTTATTGGAGAGAGGAGTTAAACAGTACTTGCTTCCTTATTTAACTTCTTTATTAATGATATTGTTGAGGCCATGAAGTCACAAAGTTTTTTCTCTCCTTTGATCAATGGACAGAAATTCTCAATGTTAATGTATGCCCATGACATGGCTCTTATTTCCTATACTGAGATTGGCCTTAGAAGTTTATTGGCCAAACTAGCTGCTTATTGTGAAATGGAAAAACTGAAGATAAACTACAGTAAAACAAAGGTGGTAGTTTTTGGCAAAAGTAATATTAAACATAGATGGACAACTAATGCCCAACTAATAGAGCAATGCCCCTCCTTTAAATACCTGGGCATCACCTTTCATAAGCCCCTTTTATGGAAAACACACTTATCTAATGTCTTGGCAACTGCCCAGTGTACAGTAGGTGCTATTCTGACATTTTTCTATTGTAAAGGAGGGCAATTGGTAGCCCCTACACTTAAAATATTCCAAGTCAAGGTGATAGCCCAGATGCTGTATGGGGCTGAGATTTGGGGGTAGGATGAGAAGGTCATTGCCCAATTGGAAGTCGTCCAAAACAACTTTATAAGGAAGATCTTGAGCCTCCCCCAGGGTACCCTTGCTGCCTATTTAAGGATGGAGGTGCGGCTACCTTCCACTGCTGTTGGAATACACCTTGCATTGTTGGGCCACTATAAGAAACTGGAAAGGTTTCAAGAATCCCATCTTGCCAAACTCTGTTTTCTCCATCATACAGCTGGGAATCCATAGACTAAACTTTTGTCACCATTTTACAAATGTATTCCCTGCCACCTTTGGGAGAACTTAGATCTTGGAATAGAGAAATATTAGAGATTGGCTTTTTGAAAGGGATGCTAATAAAGATGCAACTGTCATACAATCATCCAAATTTTCATCTTGGTATCATCATTATAAAAAACACAGAAGCCTCTCCCAGTACCGGGTTAACATAAACAGTGCTTCACTGAGAAGGGCTTTAACATCCTTCCCCTGCAGACCATGCCCTCTGCATATCTCGAAGGGAGGTTTTGTAAGCTCCCTGTAGAACAACGCCTCTGTCTTTGTGGTGGTGGTCAAGCGGAGGATGTTATCCGTTATGTCCTCCACTGCCCCATTTATAATGAGATCAGGGCCAAATTATTAATGGCAGATGAACTCAAGGGCTGTGACCTTGAGAAACTGACTTACCTTCTTGCAGATATGTTTCCAACTGTTAGCAACCTACTTGCTACTTTTGCTCTGCTCTCATTTAAATTTACGAAGAAATATTTCAGTTCTTAGTTGTAGCTTTGGCTCTATTTTGTTGTAACCTTTTTATATTTAATGCTTCTTTTATTATTTTATTTTATAATTTCACTATTTTATTGTTTTATTGTTATATTTTATTGTATTTTATTGCATTCCTATGTTATGACCTGTGGTTACAACAATAAACTTTACTTACTTACTTACTTACATAAATTAGTCTCAAACTTCAGCTTTATTTCCTCTCTGTAGGATGCTATTACAATTGATGACTTTCAAACCTTTTTGATATAAGGCTTTGGCAAGCTGAATTGGTCTACAGTATAAAAAACACCTTCAGCAAGCTTATACTCCCTGTCTCACACTTCTTCACATACTATTTTTCCCCCAATCTTCAAGCAAGTAGGGCCCACAGGCACTTCCAAACATTTTCCTTCATTCCCACTAGGCTTCTTGTCCCATCTTAAGACCAGTTAAATAAACACAATTGAATAGAAAGCTAGCACGCTGCAAAGCAAAGCATCAGCCCCAGCCTCATATTTATTTGTAGGAATAGCTTTGGGCTCTACAAAGGTTCTGCTGAGATAATAAAAGGCATCACCAAAGGCTAATCTGATCTTGTTCACTACAGTAGCCATTTTGTGAATAATGTTACAGTGTACCATGTATGGGGAAGATATACATATTAAGGGATTTTTGTGACATAAGCTAGGTATGTACCTATGTAGGGAGAAGAGAAAGTAGGATACAAAAATCTAAAAAGTACAGAGCCAATACTTTACCATTTGTTGAGGTGTGGGTAGAGAAGGGGAAGAAGCTTATTCAACTGGCATTCATTCGGCAACCAAATAATTAAACATTTCAGAGGAGTTCAGCAATAATGTTTAATCATGAAAAAAGGGTTCAAAGCAAGGAGCTTAGAAGGCTTAAAGATTAAAAAGGGATGTTAAATGTAGAGCTAAATTCTACCTGAAACAAAAATATCTGCTTGATGAGGGAGTTTACATATCATGGTGTAATGTTTTAGAATTTGGTGTCATGGAGAGCACACGTGGACTTTGTGGTCCAATGGGCTCAAAGAATCTCTTCTTCAGTGGTTTTGAAATTCTTCCACATGAAAGGAGGAGGATGCATCCATGCAGCTGGGAAATTACTTGCTACTAGACTTTTTGCTCAGTTGCTCTATGGTTCTCAGGTGGGTCCTTATCCCAATTATAAGTCAGTGGAAATAGTGCAAACTAACTTCATAAATGTACTAATTCAAGCATCTTGTGGCCTCTTCATAGATTTTCAATATTTTTTAGAAATTACCTAGGCTAAGAAAATCATCAGGGAAAGGTTTAAATATTATTTAAATAAATGCCATTTTATCTTTGCTGTTCTTGTTGTTGTTTATTCGTTTAGTCGCTTCCGACTCTTCATGACTTCATGGACCAGCCCACGCCAGAGCTTCCTGTCGGTCGTCAACACCCCCAGCTCCCCCAGGGACAAGTCCGTCACCTCTAGAATATCATCCATCCACCTTGCCCTTGGTCGGCCCCTCTTCCTTTTGCCCTCCACTCTCCCTAACATCAACATCTTCTCCAGGCTGTCCTGTCTTCTCATTATGTGGCCAAAGTATTTCAGTTTGGCCTTTAATATCGTTCCCTCAAGTGAGCAGTCTGGCTTAATTTCCTGGAGGATGGACTGGTTTGATCTTCTTGCAGTCCAAGGCACTCTCAGAATTTTCCTCCAACACCACAGTTCCAAAGCATCGATCTTCCTTCTCTCAGCCTTCCTTATGGTCCAGCTCTCGCAGCCATACGTTACTACGGGGAACACCATTGCTTTAACTATGCGGGCCTTTGTTGTCAGTGTGATGTCTCTGCTCTTAACTATTTTATCGAGATTTGTCATTGCTCTTCTCCCAAGGATTAAGCGTCTTCTGATTTCCTGACTGCAGTCAGCATCTGCAGTAATCTTTGCACCTAGGAATACAAAGTTTTTCACTGCTTCTACATTTTCTCCCTCTATTTGCCAGTTATCAATCAAGCTGGTTGCCATAATCTTGGTTTTTTTGAGGTTTAGCTGAAAGCCAGCTTTTGCACTTTCTTCTTTCACCTTCATCATAAGGCTCCTCAGTTCCTCTTCGCTTTCAGCCATCAAAGTGGTATCATCTGCATATCTGAGATTGTTAATGTTTCTTCCAGAGATTTTAACTCCAGCCTTGGATTCCTCAAGCCCAGCATGTCGCATGATGTGTTCTGCATACAAGTTGAATAGGTAGGGTGAGAGTATACAGCCCTGCCATAGTCCTTTCCCAATCTTAAACCAGTCCGTTGTTCCGTGGTCTGTTCTTACTGTCGCTACCTGGTCGTTATACAGATTCTTCAGGAGGCAGACAAGATGACTTGATATCCCCATACCACTAAGAACTTGCCACAATTTGTTATGGTCCACACAGTCAAAGGCTTTAGAATAGTCAATAAAACAGAAATAGATGTTTTTCTGAAACTCCCTGGCTTTTTCCATTATCCAGCGGATATTGGCAATTTGATCCCAAGTTCCTCTGCCTTTTCTAAACCCAGCTTGTACATCTGGCAATTCTCGCTCCATGAACTGCTGAAGTCTACCTTGCAGGATCTTGAGCACTACCTTACTGGCATGTGAAATGAGTGCCACTGTTTGATAGTTTGAACATTCTTTAGTGTTTCCCTTTTTTGGTATGGGGATATAAGTTGATTTTTTCCAATCTGATGGCCATTCTTGTGTTTTCCAAATTTGCTGGCATATAGCATGCATTACCTTGACAGCATCATCTTGCAAGATTTTGAACAGTTCAGCTGGGATGCCATCGTCTCCTGCTGCCTTGTTATTAGCAATGCTTCTTAAGGCCCACTCAACCTCACTCTTCAGGATGTCTGGCTCTAGCTCACTGACCACACCATCAAAGCTATCCGCGATATTGTTATCCCTCCTGTACAGGTCTTCTGTATATTCTTGCCACCTTTTCTTGATCTCCTCTTCTTCTGTTAGGTCCTTGCCATCTTTGTTTTTGATCATACCCATTTTGGCCTGGAATTTACCTCCGATGTTTCTAATTTTCTGGAAGAGGTCTCTTGTCCTTCCTATTCTATTGTCTTCTTCCACTTCCGCGCATTGCTTGTTTAAAAATAATTTCTTATCTCTTCTGGCTAACCTCTGGAATTTTGCATTTAATTGGGCATATCTCCCCCTATCACTGTTGCCTTTTGCTTTCCTTCTTTCTTGGGCTACTTCTAGTGTCTCAGCAGACAGCCATTTTGCCTTCTTGGTTTTCTCTTTCTTTGGGATGTATTTTGTTGCCGCCTCCTGAACAATGCTGCCAACTTCTGTCCAGAGTTCTTCCGGGACCCTATCTACTAAGTCCAGTCCCTTAAATCTATTCTTCACCTCCACTGCATATTCCTTAGGAATATTAGTGAGCTCATATCTAGCTGATCTGTGGGTCTTCCCTAATCTCTTGAGTCTGATCCTAAATTGTGCAATAAGAAGTCCATGATCTGAACCACAGTCCGCTCCAGGTCTTGTTTTTAACGACTGTACAGATGTCCGCCACCTTTGGCTGCAAAGGATGTAGTCAATCTGATTTCGGTGTTGTCCATCTGGGGAAGTCCATGTTTGCTGGGGGAGGGTTATTTGTTTGTTTCAGGAGCTGATCAAATCAGACTGAACTGGATTGTTTGATCTCTACCTGAATAGAAGAAAATGTGGAAAACAGGGGGGAGTCTCCTGAAGCTAAATAGGCGTTCCAGGGCTCAGCAGGATCTTTCCCAGGCAATGTGCTTGGGGAGAGAGCAGAAGGGGGATTCTGGCTAGCAGTGCCAAGTAAAGATCAGCAACACAGAAAGAACATTAACAGAGAGTATTAGCATCTTGGGAGTCAATAGGTTTGGCTTCTTCTATCAGAACCAGTTCTTCCCAGGCCCTTCATTCCCACCTAGAACCCTCAAAGGATGCTGGGATTTTTTGAACTTTATTGCCTTTACTGGAAAACTTACCAAAAAATCCTTTGCAGTAGAACACATATGATCTCACCCCTCAATTTTCTTTACAATAAAGGTTACACCTTCCTGGCCATGGCCAAAGATAATCTTGATTCTTTTAAATGAGAATTTTCCTGGCAGAATTTTAATTGGCAGAACTACTCTTGGCAGAGGAATCTGCAGCTATGACATCAAAATGATGAAAGGAGCAACACAACACCAAAATGCAAGTCGGACCTTTTGTACTTATGCTGTGAAGTTTTATTAATTTATTGATTTATCCAATTTATATGGCCGCCCATCTCAGTGAGTGATTCTGGACAGTGGACAGAGTTAAAAAATAATTACAAACATTATAAAAGTTAAAATACAAGCAGCCAAGAAACAACAACCTAGATCACTAACACAACCAAGAAGAGGGTCCTTGCACACACTCGGGGCCCATGGTTCAGGTACAGAACCAGGTCTAGGGCCTTACAGAAGGCCAGCAGAATCAAGGCCATCCTGATCTCTGGAGGGAGAATGTTCCATAAGGTGGGGACTAGGGAAGAAAAGGCACTTCTAGGCCCCACCAAACCAGCATTCTTTGGCCGATGGGACCCGAAGCATGCCCATCCTGCCTGACTAGATTAGACGGGTAGAAACAACTGGGGTGAGATGGTCCCTCAAGTAACCCAGTCCTAAGCCATGAAGGGCTTTAAAGGTGACAACCAGCACCTTAATTGCAAGTGGAAGCACACTGGCAACCAATGCAGCTCACAGAGTAGCGGTGTTACATGCCTGAGTGACCAGTGCCATTTACTATCCCTCCTGCCTCATTCTGCCCTAGTTGAAGATTCTGAATTCTCTTAAAGGGCAGCCCCATGTAGAGCATATTGCAGTAATCCTGACAAGAAGTCATGAGGGCATGAGTGACAGCGAGCAGGGCCTCCTGGTCCAGGAACAGGTACAGCTGGTGCACAACCTGAAGGTGTGCAAAGGTCCTCCTAGCCATGACTGCCACCTGCCTTTCAAGCAGGAGCCATGATCCAGGAGGACCCCCAGGTTATGCACTGGGTCTGTCTGAGGGAGCGCCACCTCATCCAAGACCAATGATGGAAGGTTTCTGGCACCAGAAGGTCTAAAACCACTCAGTCTTGCTTGGGTTGAGCTGAAACATGTTGCACCCCATCCAGACCCTGACAGCCTCCAGACACTGGGACAGGTCATCCATGACATCACTCAGGTGGCCTGCAGTGGAGATATAAAGCTGGATATCATCAACATATCAATGATACCTCACCCCAAACTGATGGATGACCTCACTCAACAGCCTCATTTAGATGTTAAACTGGACGGGGGAAAGGACTGAGCCCTGCAGCACCCCACAAAGTGGGGGCTGCAGACTGGACCTCTCCCCACCATCAACACTGACTGAAACTGGCCCAGAGGAAGGAGGAGAACCAACACACCATGACACCCACCCTCAATTCCCAGAGCTGGTCCAGAAGGATACCATGAACAATGGTATCGAAAGCTGCTGAGAGTTGCAGGTTCCAGGCTAGTATGTAAAAGACAGAGTTTGACTCTGCAGCAACCCAGAACACCAGAAAAAGGAAACAGGTCATCTGTACAGCATCTTCCAACAAAATGGATACCCTCTCAATTTCAACAAAAAGTGCCTCACCACCCAACCCACTACAACCCAACCAACAGAAGCTATGAAAAGGATAACACTGCCATACATCAGAAACATCTCAGAAACTACCAACAGACTGTTACAACTGCATGGCATCACCGTAGCACATAAATCAACTAAAACTCTTCAAAACATATTAAGTAACCCAAAAGACCCAATAGCCCAGGAAGAAAAAACAGGAGTTATTTACAGCATACAGTGCAAAGACTGTAACAGCCACTATGTAGAACAGACAGGCAGAAGACTAGCAGAGCGCAATACTACGAACACCAACTGACAGTTAGAAGACACCATGAGAACTCCTACTTAACACATGGACAGACTCAACCATAGTTTCTACTGGGAAACTGTGAGCATCCTAAACCAAGCCAAATCCAAAAATGCCAGAGAATTCCTGGAAGCCTGGCACTCAGACAAAGCAGCCATCAACAGACACAGAGAGCTAAACAACATTTACATACCATTCAAAAGGGACAGTAGAAAAGCCAAGAGACCAGTACACCTCCTCGCCAGCAATCAACATCCAGATACGCAAAAATCAACACTAGGATTAACACCAGATAAACAATCAAACAGCACAATACACCCTAATCAAGGAACTATTAACTCAGTCAATCAACCAAGCAGCAAACAACAGCCCAATCAAAGAACTCCCAAGGAGAGAACAACACCCCCACCAACACAAGCAGGGCAAGCCACTATATATAAACAGAGAGCAAGGCCCTCTCCCTGTTCGCACTGAAGATGTTGCCTAGTCTGGCAATGAAACATCTTCAAGAAAACAACAAGGCTCAGTGAGCACCAAGGACTCCACAGTTCAACCCTGAGCTACAAATATTTGCTTCGAATGATTGGCCATCTTGGCTGACTGAGAATAAGATATCCGAAGCAAATAAGGCTGTCTTTGTGTATAATTAGGAGCATGAGCCCCTGGGTTTAAATCTCTGTTTAACAGTAAGCTCATGGGATAATTTTGAGCCAGACATTTCCTTGTTTCCCAGTCTGGCTCAAGGGATGTTGAGAGGATAAAACTGGTAACAGCCCTGAGCTTCTTGGAAAATGAGTGTGGTCTAAAAATATATCATATACATAAATTATGTGCATATTCTTCAGTTCTCATTAAAGGCTAAATATATAGTGGGAAGGATGGACAAAGCTGAGACTTACTCTTGTAACCTGCAGTGTGTATAGTGAATACATTCCATCTGTATATGAGCCACATAGTACAACAGAGTTGAGAAACTAATTTTCTCCTTTTTTCCAGGTTTCTGTCATCCTGGCCTATCAACATACGAAAAGTCTTGCTGAGTCAGGTCAAAGGGCTTCTGACCATATACATAATACAAAATCTTTGTGAATAGTAGCTATCATCAGGGTTGTCTGTGGGGGAGGGAGCATGTATCAAAAAAGTCAAGATGTTGGCTATGATGCACAATTGAACCCCATCCTTTTTCAGTGTATATTGTGTGTGTGATGCACATTTTAAAGGGGCAGGGCTTCAGTTTTATGGGCACAGCCGCTATCTTGATCTTTTTTTAACTCTCCCCCCTCCCCCTGTGGATAGCTTTGCTATCTTCTAAGTCTGAGGTCTCCTAAATAGGCCAGACTAATTGTCAAATATAACAACTAGCTAAATATCAAATAAAACATCTCCAATCTTTAATATCTATAAAACATCAATGTATGAAGCTGTATATAGATGTGGTCAAAGCAAGGATGGTTTGCAAGGATAGAATGGTAGGAGAGAAATAGTGAATGGTATAAACTAGATTTAATTATGTTCCTTTAATTTCTTTGGCTCACTATTTCTTACTCCTTTTTTGTGTTCTGCATAATGTTATTTTTCCCAAAAGGAAATAGTGCAATGGATGTGTCTGTGTGTATTTTCTTGCACAAAAATGATAACTTGTATTAGAAAGAATTATTGTTTAATTTATGTGATATGCAGCAGTGTATGTTTACGTTTAGGTACAACATTATGTAAACTTTAGGGTTAGATTTATTTTATTGATTGAATTCTCTTTAGAAGTTTCACAGAAATAAAGAACTGGAAGTAGTAATAAGTACAATACAATTTCAGCTTGTAGTAGAACAGCCTTACTGCTAGACAGAGGAGAAAGAGGTTTCTCATTACAAAGTACAGTAATAATAATAAGGATAATGTAAGTCCAAAAGCTGTAATTCCAGGAAAATTACAAAAACTAATGAAATAGAAATTAATGGAAACCAGAGCAACAACAAAGTAGGTAGTAAGTATGTAATTGGAAAAGGGATGGGGATACGACTGAAGTTAGTTGGGCCAACAAGGAGCATTTGTGGCTCTCCAGATACTGTTGGCTTAACTATAACTCCATTCTGAGTTAGACACTATAGAAAGGTAGATGATCAGAAGGGATCCTACAGTAGATGATCAGAAGGGATCCTCAAAAGAACTTTAATACAAAAGTTTCCTGACAGTCATAATGGTATTCCATGGTGGAATTGGGCAATATCGCTACACGTGCTAAGTGCTTGTCTTGGCGTACTAAGAATGAAGATGAAAAATGCTTGTAATTTTACAGTAATTGACAACGGTTGTCCATATACAGAGATGAATAATCCAATCCACTCTACAGTCTCTACAAACTGCAGAAAATCTGCTTCTGTTTCCCAGAAGGCAGTGATCGATACCTCTGATTTTTTACACTGGGCTAGGATGCACAGCTGCATGCACAATTCCCTCGCCAGATAGTGGCACTTATGTAATGTGCCTAACTGCTAACTTGGATATAGCAAGGGAAAATGGAATGGCAGTAATGCTAGGTCTGAATCATCAAAGAATGCTGCATTTCATAATGGAATGTTTTACATGGTGGTATTAATTCTTATCTTAGCCGGTGCCACCCCTGCTATTCATTAACAAATGTCTTACATGATTCACATAAATGTATTGCCTGGTTCTAGAATGCTGAAATGAGGGAACTAGCAAATATTTGAATGTAGCTCATAGAAATAAGCATATTGTTCAGAGAGGGTGAAGTTCATGGTCATATCACTAAAATAAATAAGCAAATGGCTGGTGCATAGCAGTTGTAGTGAAGTGGCCATTTGTAACCTTGCATGACAATTCCAAAGCTTAGATTCCTGGCTTTGACTTGAGCTGCAATTCCCAAGAATGGGCAGCTTATATTCCTGGCTTCTAGGAAAATGGCAACTTGTCTTTCATTGCCCTATTTTATTCCCCAATCCCTTGCATTTTACACAAAGCTGGTTTTTGGAATGAAAAAAAGGTTGTGATCTGCTTAATTGGAGCACTTCCAACTTTTTCTCTTAGCACAATGAAAAGCTGAGGAAAAATCCAGCTTGGATTTGCTAGGAGAGGAATGTTCGCAATTCATTGCCTCTTCTGAGTCAAAGATTTACCAAAAACTGACTCTGAGTTATTGTGCCAAGAAGAGAGGAAGGTCCTGCTATGGCCAAAAAGGACGAGACATTTCAACGTTGGGGGGAAAGACTCTTAATACACCTAGTCTCCAGCTTTGACCTTGACTGGAACTTGGATGTTATCTTGTTAAGTTTCTTTTCCTTTTATTTACAGGGGGCAGTACACTCAAAAGACTATTTGTTTCACTTCTCTGTGCCATTTGAGCAGCACTGCAAACTCCCTACAATATCCGTAGTATATAATCACTGACAATTTTGTTTATTTTATTATTCTCCTCCTTGGAGAATTGAGGTCTTCAGTCAATGCCAGATGCCTCATTGTCTTACACACACACATACACACACTGGCACAAGGTTTCTGCAAGTGTACACCCCCATCTGCCTGCCTTTGCAGCTGACTTAGCAGGCTTTTCTATTGATCGGGCAGACTTCCCCTGCCTGCTTGCCTCTGTGCCTGATTCAGACTGCAAACCTCAGCAAGCCTGGTTGCGGGCACTTGGAAAAGAGTTGTAATAGAGGGGAGGGGCTAAAGGCAACCTCCAGGTTTGGATAATGGACTGCACCACAGAAGAGGATGGGGAGGGGGAAGGACTGAGACAGCCCCTTCCCAATTAATGCAGAAGCTTTATTCTATTGAGTAACCTCTCAGCCAATGAGACTGGAGCTCTGCAGAATACAGTGAGGTACGGGAGCCCTGGAGGGGTGGGTGGGAAAAGCAACTGCAGCATTTTTGAGAGACTGCCCTGTCGGCTTGAAGTCTTCAGCCCTATCGGACAGTGCACGCACATGGGTGTATGTGCTGATTCTCCACACCATCAAGCAGTAAGTTTCACTTTCTTCCTTGTTCTTACCATTGTTTCCCACAGATACTTTGAAATGGGTCAAAAATCAGCTTGTTCTTTCCCTCCACTTCTCTGTAATAATGCCAAAGGAGCAGTGGGGCTTCGGGACAAAAGGGAGGGACAGAAAGAAATAATCTGACAAAATGAACTGCCTTGCTGTGTATTTAATTCTCTGCAGTTACTGGAGAAGCTGGAATAGATTCCCGGGTCACGCTGACCTGAATGGAGATTTCACATTAAGATCCCAGCTACTGAGTTGAGAATTCGCTGTCCGCGGTGCTGACTAAATGGCCAGCCAGGTCTGATACGCTAAGTGTGCGGAAGGGACAGCTTGTTTCTCTCTCTGTGTGCGTGTATGTGCGTGTGCCTGCATGAGTGTGTGTTGGAAAAAGAGTGGAAGGGACAGCTTCTCTTGTTGTATTCAGAAAAACCTACACAATACTGACCAGTGATTTACTTCTGGCTGGTGCAGAGTAGAAGAAGCTGATGCTATAGAATGTTAGCATCAAAGGGATTAAACAAAAACACCATTCTCGGTTTTTCCAGAGGGAAAATCCCAAGCACTACCTTGGTGTTCACTGATGATGTGGCAGAAGCTATCATAACCTCACCCCCTACCCCACCCCATCGTCAGGTTATAAGCATTTACAGGATTAGGCAAGTAAAGGATAAAGATACAAATGGGAATATTTTATAAATGTGCAGGTATCTACAAATTCACTATTCTGTATAACATGTTTCAGGGTCAAGAAAACATTGCAGATAAGCTTTTAGGCACACTGTAAATCTCTGCTCACCTGATCTGTATCTCTTAGATTCTCTAGTACACTCAGATGTTGCACTAAATGACTAGCTAGTTTCTCTGACATGGGTGCTTTACTAACTTTTCTGATGTAAGAACTGCATGTTGCAGAGACTCAAAGTCTAGATTTTAATTTCAGTGAGTGTGAGGTTTAAGGAGCAATGAAAACTCAGCTTGATGTGAATTGGAAGAAAGATATTTCATTACATCAACATTTCAAAGTTTATTGGAATACTGTAATTTTATATTTCATATTTAAGTCTGCCCACAATTCTTGAGACAGAAACTCACACTCTCTGTAATTGCTGAGAAGGTATGCTGAGTCAGCCCTTTGGTCACTGCTCAGCAGGGTATGTTGGTTCCCTGAAAGGAAGAACAGGCTGTGTTGGGCACGGAATAATGCACTGCACCAAAAGCCAGATGTATCTGTGTTCAGATATGTCCAAATATGTGGCTTTTAAGAAGAAGGGGTCAGAGGAAGGTAAGAGAGAATCTGTGATAAAAGAAATTGGGCACTGCATTAAAAAAAAACCTGGAGCAAATAACCTAAGACAACTTTTCTATCTAGAAGTTATTTGGTATAGGTATCTTCTAAATTGCTTTCAGTCTTCTCTTAGACAGTTTCAACCCAAGGTGGCAGAGATATGGACAAATTACGGGAATTTCTCTATGTAACTTTGTACACCACTGAATTCATACGAGGCCTTTCTCCCTATTTTAGCCTTTATTTTGCTAATAAAGAGCAATAATAATAATAATAATAATAATAATACACCACTGCCATTTTCATCACTGGTTGCCATTGATAAATTCACTTGGTCCTTTCTTTCTATAGCAGTGCCTCATGTTCAAGGACAGGAAAGTGCCCTAGGCATACTACAGTAAGAATCAATTGCTATTTGCAGGCAATTTTTTTTTTTGGTGGCGTTTTCAGTTACTCATTTTTATGGTTGGCCATGATTACAAGCTGAGTGTCACATCCTTGAGATCATACTGTAAGGAAATGGGACAAAAGAATAGAAGCTCCTCTTGCTTTCCTTTTCTAATTGCCAGTGAAGAATGAAATAGTTATCTTTGAATTAATTTGGCTCCAAGCACTTTGGAGCACTATTCCCATAACAGAAATAATTACTCACAAGCTATCACTATATTGTGTTTATCTTTCTCATCTTAAAAAAAAACCTAGCTTATGGTGGAGACCAATCACTTAACCAAGGGATGGGTAGACTTCAGGCTTGCAGATTCTTTTCTTTTTTATTAGAAACCTGAGATTCTCCAGAGGGAGCCTGATGAAGAAGACAGCCACTTAGAATTAAAGATTTCTGAGCCCAGGAATATATTTTGAGCACCAGCAAAGAACGTAGCTGACAGTCCTTCCTCACAAAAATCCATTTCTATTTACCACAAGCTCATTTTAACTTCAGCACTGTAATTTAAGGAGGAAGTTGAATCATCACTGCCATCATTAATCACGCATTGATGTATCATGAATGGTTCCAGTGATCTACCAACCCCATTGCCTAATTTCCAATTTAATCCAAGTATTTCTTTTGACACCATTATTTAGTTTGAGATGATCAGAAATGGTCATTATTTCAATTTATATTATATAACTTGTAGATGATGGAGATGGCCAGCATTCATTCAGTTCCATCCGTGTATGAAAGAACAGCATGGTGTGAAGTAGTTGCATCTGCATCTTCCAAAATGAGGCCAGGAAGGAAAGTTCACCCTTTTGCTCTGCATCCTTGCATTATAAGGTCGTGACAGTTTGCTTGGGATCACCAAACAATTTTCATTGTTTACTTAACTATAGTTACTCAGTTAACCAAATTTTCTGGATTTATACTTCAATGTACACTGTGGCTGGATTCAGACAAAATGCAAGGCTAAATTGTGGTTGGTTAGTTTAGGATTCAGTAGGATTAGTACTACTGATAAGTGAAATCTTAATTTGATTTTTAATTAGAGTTCAACTAGTAAATAAATGCTTGCTCTGAGAACCCTGCAAAAGGAAAGTTGTTTGATAGGTCTCTTTCTCAGCATGTAATATATTGGTAGGACTATCAGATGCAAAAATCCAGACAACCACTGAATGTTATAAAAAGTTCTAACCTTTTTTGCCATCTAGTGGTCTTCTAATTTCTTTTGAAGCCCAAATTTGGTAGCTTTAAATATTAGTGCATGCATACTAATAGTACTGCATTTGTTGGGAAGGCTGTTGAGCTGGTTGCAATGGATCAACTTTGCAGAACTTTAGGGAAAGCAAATTATCTGGACCCTTTTCAGTCAGGGTTCAGGCCCAGGTTTTGGATGCAGACAGTATTGGTTGCTCTCTTAGATGACCTTTGTTGAGACCTGGATGGGGGTAATGACCCCTTCTGATCTTACTGGACTTCTCATTGGCTTTTGATACATCAACCAATATTGGACCATCTTCAGAAGTTGGGAATAGGTGGCATTGTTCTGCAATGATTCTGCTCCTTCCTCATTGGATGGAGGCTGACAGGGTCTGGATGGGACAGAACAGACTGAAGTAGAACCCTAGCAAGTCTGAGTTGCTGTGAATACATTGGGATTTTCTGTCACCACCAGAGTTGCTCCTTGAGGACAAGCACTCCCTGACAGAGAATCTTGACTTCAGGGTCTTCTTGACTCATGGCTCCTGCTAGAACAAGTGGAAATTGTGGCTAGAGGGGCCTATGCCCTGCTTCAGCTGGTGCATCAATTGCAATCCTATCTGGGGCAGGAAAACCTACCTGTAGTAGTTCATATAATTATGAACTAGACTTTTGTAATGCACTGTACTTGAGATGCCTTAAAAATTACTTAAAAACTACAATTTGTCCAAAATGCAACGTTTCCCATCATTGGGAGCATATAATACCAGTTTTGCAGCTCCAGTATTGGTTGCAAATTAGTTTCTGGGTTCAATTAAACATGCTGGTTTTAATTTATAGAGCCCTTAATGGCTTGGTGTTTGTATATCTGCAGGACCACCTACTCCAACCAGTACCAGCCTAACCAGTTAGATCAAACAGAGAGAAACTGTTACCGATCCCACATTTTTGGGAGGTCCTATGGGGGTAAAGTGAGGAGGCTAGCCCCCTCGTTGATATTTTGGAAGCTTTTAGACAGAATTGTTCCAGGGAGCCTTTTCCTGATTTTATTATGCTATTTTCATTTCCTTTTCTTTTTATTTATAGTTTTCTGTTTGGGTGGTGTGGGGAGATGGAGTTTTACAGTTTTTACAATTGTTATATTGTGGATCTGGTTTTATATTTTATATCAACTTCCAAGAGTCTATGAACTGTGGTAGGTAGAAAAGTGGGAAATAAAAAAATAAATCTTTCTGTAAATCCTGTTGAGAATGGTAAAGGCCTCTTGGCCTCGTTGTTCTTAGAAGAAAAGCAAAAGGGAACAAGATGTGGTGCAAAACTTAGATGGCACCAGAGGAGCTTTATGATGGCAAAGGGAAGAGAAGGCGAATTTAGCAACATTGACTGAAGAGTTTGGATTTTTTTAAACTAACTTCACAAAAGACATTATAATGAATATTTAAAAAGGATAAACAATAAGGTTAGAAAGATAACTCTGTCACTAAATCAGTATTATAAAGTCAAGGCACCAAGTATACAAGGGCACCATCAGAGTCACTTGCAGTTTGTGGTCCTTCTGTGGCCCATCTACCTGTTCTACATAAGATTACGTCAAAGATTCATAGTATATTCATGGGCAAGGTGAAATTGGAATCTGGATTCCAACTCAGCAGCATCTTAGCCATGACATTAGGCATACTTGCAAAATGACATTGCAAAATAACTGAGTTATCACCATGTTTAACTGCCGTGTCTCAGATGCAGTGCTAATTTTCTCTTCATAGTTTCATTTCTGTAATGTGATTTTGATAACATCAATCATCTTAACATGTTGGCTAAACTAAACTTGGAACAATTACGAGTTCATTAATCAAATCTTGGAAGACTATTTAGATTGCACACAGTTTGACTTGCCAGTGCTTCAACACATCAGCTCCAGAAGACTTTCTTTCCAATAATACAAAAGGACAAAGTCGTTTCCCTTTCAACTAAACTGTAAATGGTATTTCATGCCGAAGTACAGCTGGCCTGAATCCAGTGGACCTGCAAGCCAACTTTCCAAATCTTTAATTCAATCAACTGTGAATCAGCATTTAAAAAAGGAAGAAACACACACCATGGTGTCTGATAAAGATGTCTCATCTTATGAAAACAAAGAGGGGAGCTATAGCTTAACTTTCCAAATGGAACTGATTTTACGTAAGATTTTTTCTTTCTTTTCATACCCATAATGCCTTATACATAATACAGTATGAAATTCTAGAAAAGTATTCCCTAGCTTGTACATGCTAAGGTGGGCAGTCAAATGACACCTGGAATTACAGGTAAGTATGGCCTGGGAGAACAAAATGAAGCAGGACATAGGCTGATAGAATTTTGCCAAGACAACTCACTCTGCATGACAAACACTCTCTTCCAACAACCTAAGAGACAGCTTTATACATGGACTTCCCCAGATGGACAACACCGAAATCAGATTGACTATATCCTTTGCAGCCAAAGATGGCGGACATCTATACAGTCGGTAAAAACAAGGCCTGGAGCTGACTGTGGTTCAGATCACAAACTTCTTATTGCACAATTTAGGATCAGACTAAAGAGATTAGGGAAGACCCACAGAACAGCTAGATATGAGCTCACTAATATTGCTAAGGAATACACAGTGGAGGTGAAGAATCGATTTAAGGGACTGGACTTAGTGGATAGGGTCCCGGAAGAACTCTGGATAGAAGTTCGCAACATTGTTCAGGAGGCGGCAACAAAATACATCCCAAAGAAAGAGAAAACCAAGAAGGCAAAATGTCTGTCGGCTGAGACACTAGAAGTAGCCCAAGAAAGAAGGAAAGCAAAAGGCAACAGTGATAGGGGGAGATATGCCCAATTAAATGCAAAATTCCAGAGGTTGGCCAGAAGAGATAAGGAATTATTTTTAAACAAGCAATGCGCGGAAGTGGAAGAAGACAATAGAATAGGAAGGACAAGAGACCTCTTCCAGAAAATTAGAAACATCGGAGGTAAATTCCAGGCCAAAATGGGTATGATCAAAAACAAAGATGGCAAGGACCTAACAGAAGAAGAAGAGATCAAGAAAAGGTGGCAAGAATATACAGAAGACCTGTATAGGAAGGATAACAATATCGGGGATAGCTTTGACGGTGTGGTCAGTGAGCTAGAGCCAGACATCCTGAAGAGTGAGGTTGAATGGGCCTTAAGAAGCATTGCTAATAACAAGGCAGCAGGAGACGACGGCATCCCAGCTGAACTGTTCAAAATCTTGCAAGATGATGCTGTCAAGGTAATGCATGCTATATGCCAGCAAATTTGGAAAACACAAGAATGGCCATCAGATTGGAAAAAATCAACTTATATCCCCATACCAAAAAAGGGGAACACTAAAGAATGTTCAAACTATTCAACAGTGGCACTCATTTCACATGCCAGTAAGGTAATGCTCAAGATCCTGCAAGGTAGACTTCAGCAATTCATGGAGCGAGAATTGCCAGATGTACAAGCTGGGTTTAGAAAAGGCAGAGGAACTTGGGATCAAATTGCCAATATCCGCTGGATAATGGAAAAAGCCAGGGAGTTTCAGAAAAACATCTATTTCTGTTTTATTGACTATTCTAAAGCCATTGACTGTGTGGACCATAACAAATTGTGGCAAGTTCTTAGTGGTATGGGGATATCAAGTCATCTTGTCTGCCTCCTGAAGAATCTGTATAACGACCAAGTAGCAACAGTAAGAACAGACCATGGAACAACGGACTGGTTTAAGATTGGGAAAGGACTATGGCAGGGCTGTATACTCTCACCCTACCTATTCAACTTGTATGCAGAACACATCATGCGACATGCTGGGCTTGAGGAATCCAAGGCTGGAGTTAAAATCTCTGGAAGAAACATTAACGATCTCAGATATGCAGATGATACCACTTTGATGGCTGAAAGCGAAGAGGAACTGAGGAGCCTTATGATGAAGATGAAAGAAGAAAGTGCAAAAGCTGGCTTTCAGCTAAACCTCAAAAAAACCAAGATTATGGCAACCAGCTTGATTGATAACTGGCAAATAGAGGGAGAAAATATAGAAGCAGTGAAAGACTTTGTATTTCTAGGTGCGAAGATTACTGCAGATGCTGACTGCAGTCAGGAAATCAAAAGACGCTTAATCCTTGGGAGAAGAGCAATGACAAATCTCGATAAAATAGTTAACAGCAGAGACATCACACTGACAACAAAGGTCCACATAGTTAAAGCAATGGTGTTCCCCATAGTAACATATGGCTGCGAGAGCTGGACCATAAGGAAGGCTGAGAGAAGGAAGATCGATGCTTTTGAACTGTGGTGTTGGAGGAAAATTCTGAGAGTGCCTTGGACTGCAAGAAGATCAAACCAGTCCATCCTCCAGGAAATCAAGCCAGACTGCTCACTTGAGGGAATGATATTAAAGGCAAAACTGAAATACTTTGGCCACATAATGAGAAAACAGGACACCCTGGAGAAGATGCTGATGCTAGGGAGAGTGGAGGGCAAAAGGAAGAGGGGCCGACCAAGGGCAAGGTGGATGGATGATATTCTAGAGGTGACGGACTCGTCCCTGGGGGAGCTGGGGGTGTTGACAACCGACAGGAATCTCTGGCGTGGGCTGGTCCATGAATTCACAAAGAGTCAGAAGCGACTAAACGAATAAACAACAACAGCTTGTACAATTCCCATTATCCCTAATTAATCTCCTTTTTATGGAATTAATTTCCACCTAACATTTCATTAACTCTTGTCCAGGGGAAACAAAGCAAAACAGTCCCACCTTGTGGAGGGAGATAGTCAGTGATAAAAATTTGATAAATAAATAAATAAACAAAACAAAACAAAACAGAAAAGCAGCAGAAAAATTATAAAAATGAAAGCAGTGTGCTGGCATCCTTTTTAACTGTAACCTTATTTTCATGACCTTATTTTAAATGGGACCAAGAAGATGATATGCAGCATTCAAACATAAAATAAAGATAACACTTCTAAATGCTACACACACACATGAAGGGATTTCCAAGAATCTTTTGTTTTGAGATAACTCAATGAATTTCAATTATGGGGGATGATCACTGACCTGTATTCCTTTCAGACATGTGAATTATTGTCAATTTGTCATATATGAAAATGGGGAAATTTGGTAGGGAAAGGCTATTAATTAAATCTAAGAAATCAAGCTATTATAGGAAATTTTCATCACATTATTTTAAAGCTGTGGCGTAGACACTATGCAGTGTTTCTCAGCCTGAGCAAGGCTGGCTGGGGAATTCTGGGAGTTGAAGTCCACACATCTTAAAGTTGCCAAGGTTGAGAAACACTGCAGTATGGCCTTATCTGAGAGGCCTGAAAACTTAATCTTGGCCTTAGTTTACCCTCTCTCTGAGATAATTTACCATTTTGTGCACAACTTTGGAATGAAGTACCCAAAGGAAACTTCAGTAACCTTTACTTGTAATCCAACCCCATAGCCTAGTTACTATGAAAATGTTGGGTTAAGAATGGCATATATAACACATAGACACAGACACAAATCAATGGAAACATAGTGGCCCAAGCAAGTCAAAAGCAAATGTGGCTCTCCTTGAAGCTGGTGGAATGGAACGGAGACTGCCTCTTTCCCTCTTTAAAGCACCATTGCAATGTGCAGCCCCAAGCCTTTTCCTACACTGGGTGCTGTAGTACTGATCTCGCTAGACTGAATATTCTGTATTCACATGTGCCATTCGGTGTTCCACTGGCACAAAGACTTAAACGTATCTGGTCTCATCTGCTTGACTGAGAGCTACTGAGGAATCACTGTAAGATGATGGCTTTTTGCAATAACAGTTCGGGGATGTTTGGAAAACGACAGTGTGATGTAGTCAAGCAAGGAGCACACGTGCACACACACACACACACATGGAACTGTCAGGATTGTGAAGATTCTACATGGATTAGCGGGAGCTCAAGCTGTGTGCCACTGTAGAATAAACTGTTTAGTGTGAAGATGATCCAGTGGGTAGGAAAAAGCATTTTCCCCCTATTGCCATTTTAAAATTCATCATTTTCTTATTTTGCTGTCCTGTTTAGGTACCAAAATAAAATCAAAATTAACAAACAATCCACAATGCCAACTATTCTGAAAGGTAGGGAGGGGCTATGTTCGGGTTACCAAAGAAATGCCTTTAATTGGTTGTGAAGGGTAAGGTCCACAATTTGCAGGCAAGGGTGCAAAGTAGGTGGGTTGATCACACATTTTAGTAGGGTTGGGAATTCCATAATTAAATGCACTCTCCCATTTGCGGGAGAGGGGTCTTTGGTTTTTCAGCCATACTTATATTACAGTTGTTTCCTGCATCAAGATGGTTGGAAAGTCAACATTCAGAAGGACAATTGGAGTGATCTCTGGGTATTGCAAAAAGGAGATTAGTAGCAAGGTAGAATAAAAGAAATTTAAAAGCCTGTCAAAGTCAATCTCTGACCCATCTAAGACTAAACAACATCAAAGCAGGATTATTTTGCCTGCCTGCCTTCTTTCCTCTCTAAATTCCTTTCCACTACTAAAGGAACACATGAACTACTAAAGGAACACATGATTCAGGAGTGTCTGCAGGGTATATTCAAAACAGTCAAGATGGCAGCCATGATGGTACAACTGAAGTTCTGCCCATTTTTTATGTGTATTGCACATTTTTTTTCCATACTCTGTGGACACCTCTATCTTGATTACAAAAATTGCAAGCCTGAATCAGCATGTTGCTTTTCCTGATGGCCATCTGATTACCATGCTCACCCAGCTTGAAGGAAAACTGGTCATTGATTTCCTGCTCCCATTAATGGGAGGAAAGCAAGTAACTGGATCCCTGCCAGCCAGCTGACCAATTTCTGATCATCAGGTTTCTGGTTTCCCGCTTTTAAAATGTAGCAGGAAGCTAGTCAGGGGAGTGGGGAGGATGAGGTGAGAGTGTGAGGATTGTCTGAGAGAATGCAATGCGTGCAAGTGTGTGTGTGTGTGAGAGAGAGAGACAGAAAGAGCACGAGAAAGACATGGGAGCATACGTGTCTGCTGTGAATTAGTGCATGTGACCCTCCCCTTCAACTCAGCAACTTGCATGGCACTTAAAACTGAAAAACATTATCAATCCCTGTCTTCTGCATGGGTTGAGTACATACTGGACCCAGTTGTTTGCCAAGATCAGCACAATGTCACTATAAGATTGCCCTGTAAACTTCAATATTGGAAATAAGAACATTCAGGATTGTAAACTACACGCTTCTGGTATGTGACGGCGGGTGGATTTGATGTTCTGTGTTGAATTATATTTTCATTTCTTGTCAGAATGCCAAAAAGGAAACAGTGCCTTTTCTTCCTCCCTCACAAAAAAGCAGTATTTAGGTTGAATGTTGCAATGCTGTCACCTGAAAATTCTCATAGACCATTTCAAAATATACCATATATTTGACGAGCCTACATTTGTTACATGGATATGTACAGTATCCTCAATAGATTTACTTTTTTATATTTCACTTTGTGACAAGTTTACATTCTTCCAGTACACTCAAGTTTGCCTTAAACTACCTTGTAAATCTTTCATGTGAGAACAGCTTTTTATGTAGATTTAAAATTACAAACTCAGTAATGCAATGTGGAGAATTTTCTTCTGATCTTCCCTTGTCTGAGTTTCAGATCTTCATTTTCAATAAGATCACTAAGATACAAAGCAATTGTTGAAAGACTTACTTTAAAAATAACCAGGAAAACACTAACTCCTCTTTTGAATGGGATGCATCTTACAGACTGACTGAAAGCACAGAAATCTTCCTGTGTAGAGAGTCTACAATAAAAGTATTTCAGCAGCACTGAGGATGAAAACTGCACTGGATGCAACCTCATATACTTTATAAGATAGATAACCATGGAAAAGGAAATGACACCTTGCTAAATCCCAAATTCCTATCTTTTGTGAAATATGGAAGAATGTGTGATCATAAATTTGGGTTCATGGTGTTACTTCTTCTTTACCTTGCCCAGGCCACTGAACCAAGTCAAAGCTACCATGAACTGAAATTATGGATTAAGACTGATTTATAAATTCCATTGTTAACAGCCCTGTCCTCTTATAAATACTGTACTGTGGGTCATATTTGTTTATTTACACTGAAAAATTCCAAATCTCAATAGGAGAATTTGTGCCTTTTTGACTGCTTGGCTATCAAATAAAGTACTTTCTTATTAAGACCACATTTGTGATAAGGTCAGTTGAACATTAAACAGTCCCACATTTCTAGGGAGTACCACTGAATAAAAATAACTAGATTACCCATATTTACACATACTGTGATTTTAAAGAAGTCTTAAGACAAAAAAAAGGACCTTAGATCTAGTTCATGCCAGCACACAGTGAGAGGCTGTTACAAATGGAAGTGAAATGGCTATTGGCATGAGAAAAAATATTATTTTATTTGTTTGACCTCCCTGCTTTCCATGGAATTGTTAAATCAGCACTGAAGCAAATGACAAAAAAGAGAATCCACAGCAGCGCCATATGGACTGGATTGCAATGTCACTTACAAAGGCAGGTGTTCACCTTGACAGTAATAATCTAACCTAGGAGAGAACGTAACTGGGCTGATCTGGTGAGTTTCCTTCTGCAGCATTTCCCTAGAATCTTCTTGCTTCCTTGATCACTGAGATCATGGTGGTTCAGATATGCTTTTAGAAAATGCCATTTCAGCAGGTCAAGCCATGACTCAGGCTATGATGATTGCTACGCACTGGTTCTTTGGCAGCAGTCATAAGGAAAAACACCTTCTGAGCTTGTGAAGCTCCATCTGCTACAGCCTGTAAGGAAAGTGCTCTTTCTGCAGGTGGGGGATGCCTTCTGCATTCTAACTTAAGGGTAGATATGTGTATTTCTCCACTCACATACTAAACAATTTATCCTGGGGCAGGAAGGGAGCAAATGTGCATCATTCTTTTAGCTCACATGCTGGAAAAATGTAATTGGTAGATTTTTTTTTTTAATCGTATGGTGTAGCAGTTCGGTGTTCATGCTGCTTTTCTTGCTGGGAAATCCTTGTGAGGTCCAGCAGCCAGATGTGTAGACTATTTAGTCATGACAAGTCATGTTGCCTGGGGTGCACCATGAGGAGGCTAGTCTACATTGCACTGATTTGGGCTGAGAGAAAGTGACTGGCCCAAGGTCACCCAGCTGGCTTTCATGCCTAAGGCAGGACTAGAACTCACAGACTCCTGGTTTCTAGCCCAGCACCTTAACCACTAGACCAAACTGGCTCTCAGCTGGTAGGTAAGAAACCCTAAACTATCTAATTAAATTATCTCCTTTTGTTCCTTATTACACCTTTGCTGGAATGAGAACAAAACCATCCACAAAATCTCTGTGTGGCCTGATCTTCTTGGTCTGAGATCCAGCAGGAGATACTACCCAACTGCCATCAGCCCTAGGCCTACTGGATCATGCAATCAGAGTAGTAACCTTGCTTGGTAATGGGCTCCCCACAGAGCTGCGAAAAAAGGAACTCAGGGCACTGACAGCAGCTGCAAACTCTGCAAACTGTAAACTCCGCAGCCTTGTGCTTCCTCCACTCCCTTCTGCAGTGCAGTTTGTCATTCAGTCAGCAGGAAAGCCTCTGGTGGGGGGAGGTGTGTCTTTGTGTGTGTGTGTGTGTGTGTGTGTGTGTGTGTTGAAAGTAGGGAGTGCCGTGACTCAGCAATGCTGTATAGTCCCCGGAAAATTAGCAACCAAATTGCTTCTAATTAAAACTGCACTCAGCAAATTCACTGGCCTGGATCAAACATGCTGCTCTCTGTCTCATCATATTCTGTCAATGAATGCAGCAGGGGAATGCCTCATGCACGATGCCACATAAATGTGAATGAGAAAACCAGTCACTTGGGCAATGTGCACTTTATGAGAATAATTCCAGAATTATTCAGGGAAAGATATGCGTGAGAATGGGGAATCTTCCATTATGAATCTGGAGAGGTCATATTTAGTCCAAACTCTTAGCTCACATAGTTTAATTAACATCCACATTATGTGGGGGGGAAAAACTGAAGTAGATGAACAGATATTTTTTCTCACTGCAACTCATCTGTTTCCTCAATCTCTCCCTTTCCCTTCCCATGTAGTTTTGATTTAGACTTCCTGGATGTTATTGATTTCAGCTTAACTGCAAGATAATTCAGTCATGGAGAAAAAGCTTTAGTATGTATTTTAGAGTAAATACAAAACCACTGCTTAGTGTATAGTCATGAATTTCCAGAAGACAAGCCATTCTATTTCCTAACCTGTCTGAATTATTTTAAAATGCACCTGAAACTAAGCTGGAGTCCATTGACTACTCTCTGTTCTTGAGCAGCAGACAAACATGTCTCTGAGAGTGGACAGAAACACACCGCTGGGAGCAGAGAAAGGAGAAATGGCTGAGAGACGAGCAGAAGAGAAAAACAAGACAAAGAGTTGGCAGTTTCAAGAGCTTCCAGTAGCTTTGCTAGATACATTCCCTGAACAAACCCCCAGCAGCTTTAGATGTGCATTCCCCCCCCCTCCTACAAATCTCTACTCTCCAGTTTATTTTATAACTATCCAGAGTATCTCAAAAAACAAAACATCTGGCAACAGGTGCCTCTTGAATCCCTCGGTAAATAGGGTGGATTCAGGCAGGTATTCCTTTCTCCTCTCCCCATGAGCCATCATGAACTATTTATGGAAACAACTGAGGTACAAGAAATTCTGATTATGATGCCATTCAATGACCAGCGTCTCATGCCAAAACTGGAACTGTATCTTCATCCCTAGGAAAATGGCCTCCAAATGGAATGTGAACATGAACCTCTATAACAGAGGTATGCAACTGTTTTTTGACTGAAAACCACATTTGGCCTTACCAGGGGCTACATTCTGAAAAGGGAGAGAGGAGATCAGGGTTACAACAGAGGTAGGTGGAAACAAATTATGAATTTAAATTTTAATTACAATTAAATTGAATTAATTATAAACAGTGTGCTCAGTCCCCACATCTTTAATAAGGTCCCATTATTGGCCTAGAAACTTGCAATTCAGCAGCACATTTAGAATGGTTTCTGGGGAGAAAAGAGTCCATATGTCCCTGTAGTTATGGGATCACCATTATCCTATAAAATAGTTATCCCCAAATGCAATGTAGCAAATGGTGGGCACTGGTATTTGAAGAAGCCATATTGTGACAGCATATAATATATCGCTAAAGAGAAGCCATCCTATGAAAACTGTTGAAATGAGACACCACTTCGCAGCTATGCCTTGAAAAGAATATTTATTTCTTCATTCTGCAAGGAACCAAAGGGCTCACATAGAACATTGCAGCCGTACTTTTATGCCAGCATGCCAGATGTTGAACCAAAACTTCTAGCAGCCCCAGCTAGCACATTAATGGGAAGGAAGCTGGGACTGTAGTTGCATGATATCTGGAGAGTCACAGATTCTGCAGCTCTCTACTAAAAATAAAATACTGGAGTTTCAACTGGCATTTTGTCATGTCTTCTTTCACTACAGAAATTTTATTCTTCCCCTGATAATTGGACATCCAGTCTCTGCTTTAAAATGTCTACTGAAAGAGAACCTGCTACTTTCTGCTTCTCTTTTATTGTGAAGCAAGTTCTTCCTAATATTTATTCAGAATTCTTTTTTCCTTCTGATTTAAATTAATTCATCTGTTAATGAATTACTTGATGAATTAATAATTAAATGGCCTTTGGAGCTACAGAAAGCATGGAGTCATTCACACAACACACTAAACCATGAGACAAGGTCTTCTTTTTATCACCATTCCAGCCATCCTGGCAGTGGCATTTTCCATTTCTTTTTAAACAAAACAAACGAAGGGGCAGGAAGAGTCTGAGCTGAAACATGTAGGCTGAGAGAAGGCTGAATGTTCCCCACTTTCTGTCTCCAATTTAGTCCCCAGGTGTCCATAGAGGAGGGGTGGCAACAAAGCAAAAGCAGAGCAGGAATGTTGACACGGCAGCAGCTTTGCTTTGTATCTTGCCTTGACCCTATTTTGTTTTCCTGGAAAACTAGTAACTGCTTAACCAAGAAGTTAAGGGGATTTATTTATTTATTTGATGAATTTATATGGCCGCTCATCTCACCAAACATGACTCTGAGTGGTGCACAACCAACAATTAAAACAATGATGATCTCCAGGCTATAGTTAAGGAAAGCAAACTCTTAGCTGGTTGCA
The DNA here is from genome assembly GCF_035149785.1 of Candoia aspera. Lineage (NCBI taxonomy): Eukaryota > Metazoa > Chordata > Lepidosauria > Squamata > Candoiidae > Candoia > Candoia aspera. The sequence goes on from NC_086155.1 coordinate 35,505,235, forward strand.
GCATCTGGGTCATTTTGGGCTCGGAAGCTAAGCAAGGCTGGGGCTAGTTAATACTTGGATGGGAGATAAACAGGGAATACCAGGGCTTGTAAATTAGATGTGGAGATAAATAAGAAGAAGGCAATAGCAAACTATTGGAAAAAGGCAATAGCAAACTATTTGGTATTACTAAGGAAACCTCAAGGTTCTTCCACTGAGACACCAGGAATTGAACTTGACTTTCAGAAGCTTTAGATTTAATCTGCCACTCCCTTTTAACTACTGTTGTTATTTCTATAAAAGAAATAACTGAAAAGTATTCTTGGCATGATAGGAATATGACAAGGAGCTCAACGGAAGAAACTGGAGTCTCATCCTGAAAATGGTCTGTTTAGTTTAGTATCTTGTTATTTTCTTATGTATTAGGCTGACGTGGTTAATGTTTCATTAAGCTTTACCCTACATGGGTTAGCTAATGTATGTTTGCATGGATCAATGTTGAGGTATAATGAATTTACAACCACAGAGCTCATTATTGCTAAAGTGACAGAAAAAGAGTTCTAGTTTCTGCCCTTCATCCACAAATGCAAAAGATAGCAACAGAATGCGGTCCTCATACAATTCTTCCCTTTTCTTGCAAGTACATTCAAAGATCATTAAAGGGAGAAATGATGAGTGAAGGGGAAGAGCACATTTGCCATATGAAATCCTACTGTTCTGTAACCAGAAAAACTGAGAATGAAAAATGATATATTCCAGCTTTCCAGTTAAATTAGAAGTGATCGTGAAGGATCTGTGAAATTTTTGGAACATTGCAATAAGGCCCAATAAAAAAATTAAAGCAAAGAGATTTATTAAAAAGAGAGGAGAACGAATGGCAGGACATCCACTTGCTGATTGCTTTGAAAATGCCTTTAAATGATGTTTTCATTTACAGTGTTTTGCTTGACTGTATCTTTTAATGTTCAGAAAGAATAATCATTGTCAGCAGAAGCACAGATGCTTTAGGGTATCCTTCAAGCTTTTAGGTGGCTTTAGTGCATTTTGCAGAAGTCACTGCAGTGAACTGAACACAACTGTAGAGCAGTATAAATCTCTGAATTCAGTTTTACCAAGAGAATGATGATAAACAGTACCTGGAAATGTAATCAAGTCCTCTGACAGCAAAATCTCATCTTATTGGCTAGTATCAAGGGGAAGGTAACTTTGAAAAAGGTTCATCTCTCATCACAATATGCAAGATATGCAGTAGTTAGGCCAGTTTCCCACAACCTGATGCTCTCCAGATATGTTCAACTGCAACTTGGCCAGCATGATGATGGCTAGCAAGAACGACAGCAACTACAGCCAAACACTTCCACAGGGTGCTAAATTTTAAAAGAATAGAATGATGGAATGGCTATCGGGGAGTAATTATATTAGCTGTTTATAATTAATTCAACATAATTTAATTTAATTATAATTAAAGTAAATCAAATTTAATTTTGGTTTTGATTCCACCTATTTCATTGTCTTGCACCTGCCTACTTTCTGCAGTGAGGACCCTAACATGCCCATGCAAAACCATGTGCCACCCCCCAGAACAATGTTGTGCATCCCTACTTTACAGTGCAAAGTGTACATTAAATGTTACATGTAACCACTGAAAAGATAAATGTGGCTGTATTCAATCATTCCCCACTTTAAGGGGAGTGTCACAATTATACTAAACAGCTGCATTTGCTTATACTGTATATTGATTACATTAGGAACAGTTGACATAGCACATGGCTGTACTATGATCATTGGTCATCCAGGAAGGACGTTATTGCAGTAAAATGGTGCTTACTACAAATTAATTGAAACTAATCAATAATACTAAACAATGAAAAGTTCAATAAAAAAATAAACGTATTATTGAAAGGCTGGAGATTCGGTCCTGCATATTAGAAAATTAAGTCTTCCCTTATTTTTTAAAAGACTAATAAAATGAAATAAAGCTGCTACCTCAAGAAAGGCTACCTCTGGTAAAACAAGCAAACATGCAAACAAAAACTTATGAAAGACATCAATTCTACCAAAAGGGCAATTGGCAAAATCTAGTATTTCTCCTGTAATGCTTCAGTTGGTTAAACAAAATAGCCTGCAGTTGCAACTGCCCTTTCATAAATTAAATGTAGTTCAGACGTGTTCTTGAATGGAATGCCTCCTTGAGACTGTGGAGAGCACATGCATCTCTGAACCATGGAAGAAACTGGAAATATTCCTGACAATAACTGAACAGCTGGCAATAGTTAAAATGATGGATGGGTTTGTAACCAGTATCCAGTTCTTCTCTGCTCTATCAATCAGAATGTATTTTTGGGTGCATACTGTTCTCAGTATGCTCAAAACTATACTCTTCGTTCCAGATTGTTTGGATCTACTAATCTATCACAAGAAATGAACTATATAGCAAAAGCCAGCTTGCCATTATCACTGCCAGGGCCTCACATTTTAATGGGAAGAAAAAGGGTAAGAGCCATCAAACTTTGGACTAGAATGTTCTAGGATCCAGTTTGAACACAGGAGAAAAAGGATAGTGAGGACCAGAGTCATGATCACTGACTTCCTGCAGGGAGAGCATAGCTGCTGCAGACCTTGGCTTAAATATACTCAGTGTGACATGGTGTTTTAATATACAAGGAAAAGAAGGGAAACAACACCAATGAGAAATGTTGCGGGGTGGTGGTGGTGCAGTTGATAAGAACAGACTCTATTCTCCATATTTATGGAACATAGTACAGAAGAAAGCTCTTGTTGGTGGGTGGATTATATATAATGGGATGAAAGTAATCCAAGCTAAACTAAGAGGAAAACTACTTCTGTCCACGTGAACCAAGCTAGCATTCATTTCTTGAAATGGCCCAAAGTCAAATCTGACTATTAAACCTTTAATCATAGCCAGGTAACAAATAGATGCAATAGCAATTATTGAATTTGGAATGATGGCCTCAAGTTGCAAAATGATTTTTTTTTAATCTGTTCAATCGTGTCCAATTCTCAGAGATTGCCTGGACCCCCTGACATTTTCTTGGCAAGATTGCAGAAGTGTTTGCCACTGCCTTTTTCTTCCTAGGGCTGAGAGAGAGACACTGGCCCAAGATCACCCAGCTGGCTTTGTGCCTAAGGTGGGACTAGAACTCACAGTCTCCCAGTTTCTAGCCTGATGCCCTAACCACTACACCAGACTGGCTCTTTCAAAATGATTAGGGCCTCTTTAATTCCAGCCTGAGCCAGTTTGATGTAGTGATTAAGGCATCAGACTAGAAACAAGGAGACTGTAAATTCTAGTCCTTCCTTAGGCGGGTGGGTGACTTTGGGCCAGTTGTTCTCTTTCAGTCCTAAGAAGAAGCCAATGGCAAACCAATTCTGAAAATGTTCCCAGGAAAATTTCAGGGTCTTGTCCAGGTAGTTGCCAGGAATCAAAACTGACTTGAAGGCACTAAAAAAACAAAAACAAATTCAGCCCCTAAACAAAGTATTAGTTCTTCTACTACATCAATTATAAAGATCATAAAAAGTACTGGGCCCAGAACAAAACCTAGTGGACCATACTTTTCATTTCTTTACTACTTTCCAAGAAACAGTTGGAAACCACTCGTTTAATAGAGTCCAACAACGAGCTATAAATCCACATAGTACCACAGGTTAGATGAGTTTTGAGAATGAAACACTAGGGTACTCACATGAAAGATCTTCCATCTTTCCTTGAGAAAGTGGTTGCATTGCAGCTTCAGAGGATTCTGGAGGAAACGGATTATCTGGACCCCTTTCAATCAGGTTTCAGGCCAGGATATGGGACGGAGACCACATTGGTCACACGTATGATCTCTGGCAGGAGTGGGATGGAGGGAGTGCATCGATCCTGGCTCTCTTGGACCTCTCAGCAGCTTTCAATACCATCAACCATGGTATCCTTTTGGGGCGGCTCAGGGGGTTGGGGGCGGGCACTGTAGTTTTGCACTGGTTCACCTTCCTCCAGGGCCGTTCCCAATCGGTGGTGATAGGACAGGAGAGATCTGACCCTTGACCCCTCCATTGTGGGGTGCTTCAGGGTTTGGTTCTCTCTCCTCTCCTATTCAACATCTACATGAAACCACTGGGTGAGATCATCCGTCACCATGGGATGAGGTATCATCAATATGCTGATGATACCCAGTTATATATCTCCATCCCGGGTGAAGTAAGTGATGCGGTCTCCACCCTTTCCAAGTGCCTGGGGGCTGTGGGGGTCTGGATGGGGAACAATGGGCTTCAACTGAACCCTGGTAAGACGGAGTGGCTGTGGATTGACGGCCCCTCAGTTTCCAGGAAGTTGTCATCTTTGGTTCTGGATGGGGTGGCACTGCCCCATTCAGAACCAGTGCGGAACTTGGGGGTCCTCCTGGACTCGCGACTCCTGCTCAAAGAGCAGGTGGAAGTCGTGGCCAGGAGGGCCTTTGCACATCTTCGGGTGGTGCACCAGCTACGCCCATTCCTGGACCGAGAGGCCCTCCGAACAGTCACTCAAGCCCTTGTCATCTCCCATATAGATTATTGCAATGCTACCCTTGAAGAGTATCCGGAAGCTTCAGCTGGTCCAGAATGTGGCTGCACAGACAGTTATTGGTGCTGTAAAGTCAGCCTATGTGACACCACTGTTATGCAAGCTGCACTGGGTACCAGTTTGCTTCCAGGTCCAATTCAAGGTGTTGCTTATTACCTTTAAAGCCTACATGGCATGGGACCAGGTTACCTGAGGGACCGTCTCATTCCTGTAACATCGACCCGCCCCACCCAGTCAGGCAGGGAGGGAATGCTACGGACCCCATCAGTAAAGGAATTTCATCTAGCGGGGTCCAGGAGGCAAGCCTTCTCAACAGTGGTGCCTGCCCTTTGGAATATCTTGCCCCTGGAGCAAGATATGGACCTCCTCACTCCCGGACTTCTGGAAGAAACTGAAGACCTGGTTCTGCCGCCTTGCTTGGGATGGGGAGGGTGACAGCTCCATCTGGGGGTGGCTGGCACCACAGCACCCCTTATTGATTGTGGTTCCATCTCCACTTGGATTTTATATTTATTATTTTATTTGTATGTTTAGACTGTAACTCAGGTTGATATGTTTTTATCATTATTTTATTGTAAACCACCCAGAGTCCCCTGCTGGGGGAGATGGGCAGTGATATAAATTTAAATAATAAATAAATAAATAAATAAATAAATAAATAAATAAATAACACACAAAGCCAAGTACCATCTCTTTAAATCTAAAAGCTCATGATGTTATATCATCAGTTGTACTAAAATAATCAGAGTGCCTTATTCATTATTTTAAATAGGCTTCTGGCTTTCTCATCATGGAGATTTTTGGATTAAAAAACAGTGTCATATCTCAGCCAGCTACTATCTCCCAGTATACTTCAAGTCATATTTATATCAGGTCATTGCAAAGAAATTGCTAATGTCTTAATGTCTTGCCTGCAGATAAACAGTTCTCCTCCTAAGTGTATTTCAGCATTCCTAATTGGTTAATGATCAATGTTAATTATTTTTTAACTCCTTTATATTGCCTGAGAATTTCAAATGGGATGAACTCTTAGGCAGAATGAGCAAAGATTGCAGTCTGACTTTAGGCCTTGACTAAGATAAAATATAACAATGACAAACTTGTCTCTTTCAACAGGTTCATTTGGCAGTCATTTAAATATTTGTTATAAGGTTTTGTGAGCCATTTCAGCTCTCAAAGTAGCTTTCTTTAATTGTTGGTGGCTAGGTGTGTATACCCAAAGTTTTATTAAAGTGTATTTAAAAATGTAAAGGCATGTTTAGTCATGAGGAAAGAAGTAGTCTTCATGTAAAAGTACTATTCATATGCAGTACCTGAAAAGAAGTCACAGAGAAAGTCAAGACCTATTTTGTATCATCCCATAGCGCATCAGACAAAATAATGGATTTAAGTTACATGAAGGCAGGTTCCAACTGAACATTAGGAAAAACTTCTTAAGAGCAGTTTGATAGTCGAATCAATGATCCAGAATGGACTCCCCTTGACTGTGTGTGTTCAAGAAGATGCTGGACAGCCATCTGTTGGGAATATTTAACTAGGTTTCCTTCACTAGGCAGGAGGTTAGATTTGGCTTTAGTACCCCTTCCAATTCTGTAATTCTGATACAATGGCAATGTATGCTATGTGAGCAGAGCAGCAACTGTGCATTCCTGGACAATACTTGTTTAAGTGCAGGGCCTGGAATGGATATCCTCTGCCTGTTCACTCACTCAGGAGTCTCCAAATTATGTTTTGTGTTGATAAAAGGTAACTAGGCAAGACAATATAGGGCACTGTGCAGACTCACTCATAAATACTGAGATTTTTTTTTCTACCATGAAATTTTATGAATTACAGTAGACTTCGTTAGATATCTAACATCATATGACATTCCTATATTGTTTAGCCAACGGTCAAACAACCTTGCAATGACAATACTCACATATAAACTGTGCCATAAACAGACTCCATAATGTTGCACATATATGTGGTATATATTTAATAACAGTATTCAACTGCTGATGTGACATAGCCTTTGCTTGTATCTGCACAGGTTATCATAAATGTGTGTCTAACAGAATATACTGTAACTTATTCCAATTCAGCCCCTTTATGAAATACTTCAGTAGCTCCACTTCACAACGTCAGAAGAGTTGCATCTATTAAACTTGTTTCACCTGAATTAGATACCTATGAGACCTAGCCACAATGCTGCTAGTGCAGAGCCAAATGCACAGCAAGCAATTCAAACCAGAAGGCCACATGTGAATATCCTCTACACACCATGCAGTTTGCAGAGCCTTGGGAAGCCCTGACCATTTTTCCTCACCATCCAGCCAGCCATTAGCAGAGATAAAAATTGCTCTTCCCAGGTTTTTCTTATAAGCTGCAAATTAAAATTAATTTTATTCAAAGCTCCCAGCAGTCCTTGAAAACAAGAACACTACTTCCTCAGTGCTAACAACAACCTGATCATGCCATCCAGCTAAAGACTAATTTGGGTAGTAGAGAGATGTGGGAAGAGCACTGAAGGATCGTAAGACAATAATGAGAATCAAAGACAATAATGTGATTGTCAACATATGCATACATAATTGGCAGAAGGGAATGGGGCAAGGATTGCTATGTTGCCAGCGATAGTTATTCCCACTGGGGAAGGGGCTAGGATTGCTGGTTTCTTCTTTCTAGAACTACTTCATCATTCCATGCAGGTCTTCTAAACCATGATTACCATATGCAGCAACTTTCTTGTGAAATATGGGAGTTTTATTATTTGCACCTCATTGATTTCACAAGCAATATCACAAGGGAAAAAACATGACAATCACACAACCATGTTCTACAAAGCACTTACAGTATTGGTAGATACTGTATATAACTTAAGTGTGTGCTTTCCTTGCATTTCTATGCATTTTCCTAGGTGTAAAGTGTGGTTAATTCTAAATGTGGTTCATTCTCATCAACCTCATCAATAGGTTTGAGATGCTGGGAACATGCTTAGTAGGATTTCAGATTCCATTAGGCTACTAAAATAAAGCATACTTCATTTTCCTTCTTTCTGGAAAAAAAAACAGAACTGAAAAGCTGCTTTGACCTCTTTGTTGCAGATTTCCTAGTTTTTTAATTCATTTTTCATCTAAATTAATTAATTTAAATTAACTTTTTCTTCCCATTGCTCTCAACAGGAAGGAACTAAACAATGCTCCAAACTCCAAAGCTTATATCCTTTTCTTACCATTTTGGGGTCACACTAGGAGAATAGGAGAGCTCTGGATCTTGCAGATCCAAAACCTTTCCTGATATGACCCTTCTTTTCACCTCTACCCACTCCTACTCACCCATTTCAACAGAACTTCAGAGGAGACCTTTTCTCATCTACAAGAGGGGTATTGTGCTCTGAACCAAGGAAAGTTGACTGTTGAAGTTGTTGAGTTATTCTGGTGTTTTAAGGTACACAGTAAAGGAGAATTGGATTTCTATTGCTATTTTTTTGCATTGTGGTTAATGGCAATTACAGTATCTCAAAGAAATTGTTCCTCTGCATACTGTGTTTGGAATTTGCTTAATAATTTTGCAGGGTCCCAGTAGACACCCTACGTAACGTCATGTGCTGTGTGAAATTTCATCACAGATTCTCTGGCCATTAGAATTGTCAGCAATTCTAGCAGTATTATGTATTGCCATGCATAACCTATCAGTCTTGTAGATCTCTTATACCAGAAGAAAAGTGTTATATTTCTTCTTCTCTTGACATTTAATATTTCAGTTTTCCTGAACACCAGGCAATATCTTTTCATATCCCAGAAATGCATCCAATGTCATTTGTACATTTGTGCCCTCTATTTACAATACCAAGGCTACTTGTTACCTTGGGTCAATCTTTACTTATATGGATTTTTTTCAAAGTTTAAAACTAGCTATGAATTATTGCTGCCATTCCAATACACCACCTGTGGCCCTCTGGCACTTGATGTGTAGCTTTTAGAGCCTTCGGGAATCTTATCTTTCTCTCATCTGGCTAATCAGCTGGCCATGAGGGCAAATCACTAGGAAGGGAGGTTAAAAACACGTTCAATTAAATGATTTTACCTGCCATGGGATTACTTCAGGAAAACACAAGGAAGCAGCTTTGACCATATTCTCTTCCAGCTATCATACAAACTTAAGAAGTGCCATACTAGACTAGACCAAAAATCCATCTAGTATTAGCATTTTATATCTCACAGTGGTCAGCTAGATGCATTTCAGAAGTCTGCAATTAATTCCAGAGTTTTACTATGTGTTGCATAAAGAATTACTTTCTTTTTCCACTCCTGGTTCCTCTATAATGAATTTCAATGGGTGGTCCTGTATTATAATATTGTGTGAAAAACACTTCTATATTCTCATTTTTCATACCATGGATGGATGGATGGGGATGGACGCATATTCAATCTTTACCTTTCTTACCTTCAAGCTAAAATCCTAACCAATATCGTTAGTTCCCCTATAGCAATGGGGAAATGTTAATCTTGCCTGCTGAGGAATAGCAATTTCTTTTTTCCCAAGAAATCCCTGCAGGGGAAAGTACAGGCATCTTAGTGAGAAAGAATTTGGTACAAAAGCAAATGTGTGTGTGCTAGCTCCATTTATCTGTTTGCCTGCCTGCAAAAGCCTCACTGGGGACCAATATGGCATTCTACTTAAAAAAAAGATTACTCACTCATTCTCCAAACATAGTTACTAGAATGTATTATATAGTTTGTTAACAGGAGAGCATGTAAATATGCTATATGACTAATCATAGAACTACTAAGGAACATATCAACTGTAAAGCTCATTTTAATGGACCTTAGTTTAGCAAGCTTCAGACCAATTTTTTGTTTGGACTTCACCACCATTTGTCTGTTAAATTGTGGGTTTCTCCATTAAATCAATGTTTTACTGCTAATGACACCAATTACATCAATTATGTAATTACCCAAATGATATAGACTCAAATGGCATAAATGATATATATTCAAATTTAATAGTCCTTTGGATTTATCAGACACTTGATTTCCCCAAATGAGCTTATTGTGTTTAAGGGAAATACTCATTTTTTATAATTTATTATAATGTACCTACATAATCATAATTCAGTACTGAATTTATTTTGGAAATATTCTTTCTTATGCATATTCATTTCTCAATATACTGTATTATATTCATTTGGCTAGTACTCCATAAACCTTTGTACATACTGTGTTCCCACTGTCAGTCCCTTGCTATTTTTATCCTTGATGAGGTGAAAACATTCATTGTACCAATGCGATAATTTACCACTTTTTAGGAACATAGTAAACTTGAATTTGTATCTTCCATTGATGTTTTCTTGGATTTCTGATCACGTATTAAAATTTGATAACTTTCTCCACACTGATTGATAGACCAAGGGCTAATTATTGACCTATCAATCTCTGGTTCACTTATATCACTGTTACTTAAGTCAATTTGGATCCTGCAGAACAAATTGCCCCTTCATGTATTCTGGGATCTTCTTGTATTTCATAAACTTAAATTTCATAAACTTAATCAATGCTTCATCCTTTGAGTCTTGTGGAACAAGTTTTTTTTTCTGAAAACATGCCTTTTCTAGTGGACTTGTTTGCATTTAAACAATACCAGTTATTTTGGAAAGATTATCCTGTTGCAAAGTGTGCAGCTTCTAGATTTTTCATAGCATTATTGTCTTACATATTGATGCTCAAGGAAACACACTCTTCGAAGATTAATAACGAATGTCCTTTTGGAATTCCCCCTATTATTAACCATTCATACAGCACTAGCCAGACAACTTGATGTGATTATTTTCCTGTAAACCCACTGCTGCCCATCTGTTGGTACAGATGTTGCTACATGTCTATAAAAGACCCTTAATAGCATAATGTAATCAGCAGTAACAATAAGCAGGATACACTAGCCATAACTATTTCCAAATTCATCATTTCGTTTCCCTGCCAGCATTGTTTAGAGGACATAAAGAATATAGTACATAATTTTTTTTAATCCATTCAATTGTGTCTGATTCTCAGATACTGCCTGGACAAGTCCTTGCAGTTTTCTTGGCAGGTTTTTCAGAAGTGGTTTGCCATTGTCTTCTTCCTAGTGCTGAGAAAAAGTGTGGCAGGACAGACTGTACTAAAGTTGTAGGCACCCTTTAAGTGTTTTCCTTCCCCTTTAAGCCTAAAACACCTCAGCATAAAGGAGGGCTGGGAGATTGGGTTTGAAACAGCTGGGTGTAGGTGTATAGGAGAAGGAGAAGACAGAAGGAAGCAAGGGTGAGAGTAGCAAAGATAGAGGCTTGTAGCAAAGATAGAGAAGGAGTAAGTGAGATTTTGTCCACTTAAAGGAGAACTGGGTTCTAAAGGTAGTAGTAGAGTAATAGTGTTTCATAGTTATAGTAATAGAATTAGTGATAGAATAGCTTAGTGACCTACATGTATTAGTTAGAATAGTCAGTTTAGAGTAGTAGTGATAGAAATATATCACTATAGGTTAGTTGGAAAGAATCGTATTACCTAGGTAGAAAAAAGCCCTTTTATACTGTAACTAGTGATTTTATAAGGGACACGGTGGCACTGCGGGTTAAACTGCTGATGTCCCGATTACCAGGAAACACACTGAGACAATGACTTGGTCTCTAATATTTATTAGTAGTACTTAACAAGAATCCTAACAAACTGAGGAAGCGTGGGAAAACCCAGCCATATAAACCCCAAAGGTTAAGGCGGTCCCGATCTGTGTCTCTTTGAATGGCTGAACAGTTCCTCAGTGCTACGCATGCGCTTGACAGTCTGGGTGGGAGCCCCCTGCTCGCCATCCTTACTCATGACAGCTGAGCTGCTGAGCTTGCCGATTGGAAGGTCAGCAGTTCAACTCCATGTGATGGGGTGAGCTCCCGTTGCTAGTCCCAGCTCCTGCCAACCTAGCAGTTCGAAAACATGCAAATGTGAGTAGATTAATAGGTACCGCTTTGGCGGGCAGGTAACGGCATTCCGTTTAGTCATGCCAGCCACATGACTGCGGAAGTGTCTACAGACAAACGCCAGCTCTTCAGCTTTGAAACGGAGATGAGCACCGCCCCCTAGAGTCGGACACGACTGGACTTAACGTCAAGGGAAACCTTTACCTCTACTAGTGATTTTATAAGTAAAAGAACCACCCTCCCCACATAAAAGGGGTGAACAAAAGGTCTATGTGTGCAGTGTCTCATTGGGGAACAACTTGGTGAGTTTGAGTAAACAACCCTTGGGTATCAAATGAACCTGTGACACTGGCCCAAGGTCACCCAGCTGGCTTCGTGCCTAAGGTGGGACTAGAACTCATGGTCTCCCAGTTTCTAGTCTGATGGCTTAACCACTACACCAAACTGGCTCTCTATAGTATATAATAAGGAGATCTAAAAAAGAGCCCAATTAAAACAACATAGCATGAAATGTGCATCATATCTTTCCTCCAGGAAACTCAGATATGAAGAATCTAGTGACTTTCCTAAATCCAGTGAGTTTTGTAACAGAAGGATGAATATCCAAATTACCCTCATCTGAGCCAAATTTCTAAATGCATAGAACTGAATCTTTGTTATAATTTTCAGCTAAAATACAACTTGTGTCTAAATTTTCAGCTTGTGTATGATACTCAAATTAAATTAAATGTATTCCGCATATGAAAAAGCTTGCCTTTGAAGCAAATAGAGAGTTGGAATCTTGTATAAGAGCCCTGCACTTCTATGTACCATCAATGCAGCATCAGTCCAGGGTCCTTGATATGCTAATAATGCACAGATAAATAAGGTAACCCAGCCTTAAAATAGACTGGCCATGTGGAAATCTGAATCCATTTCTTATAACTCCTGCACTACATTTAAAGCATGATGCTCCTAGGAGTTACAGATAATTCATGGTTAGATAGTTCGAACTGTCCCACATAGATTTTCTTGCTACAGGCCTTACAGTAACATGGCAAGTAATGGTTGCACAGTGCAAAAGTTTTACCACAGTTGTATTTTGGGCTGGTTTGACTACACTTGGAATTTGTGCCCAGTTCTGGTTCTATTTTTGTATGGTCTTCCTTAAAAAATCCACACTTCCGACCATTTATATACTTGTGCCTCACTTCTATGGTGCTCTCCTTGCAGCCCGTTCCTGCCAAAAACCTAAGCCATCACTGAGCATCTTTGATCATTCCACAACTTTCTGAGGGAATTGTGGTTTTTCTCATCACAATGTTTGATCTTGACCTTTCATCTGCTCTTCACAGTTTCCTAGTGCAACACATCTTTTGTTGTTCATGGGGAAGATTAAACCAAAGTATGAATTTAGTAGCTCCTCCTCCTCTTAGTCATCTTTTAGCATTGAGCCATCTTTATTGAGCAGTTGTTATAGTTGTTCTTTTCCTTTTATTTAAATCCTTTTTGTTATTTTTTGCATCATCCTTCAATAACCTTGCCTTTTTCTGAGCTTTGGTTTTTCTGATACCTGCTCTACAGTTCCAGGCCACCTGGCTGAATTCTTTGTTTGTAACTGTGTTCTTTCCAGTTTCCTTTTCCTGTACATATTCTATTTGTCTTCAGATCTTCACAAACTTTTTTGTGTAGTCCCCTTTTTTTTCTTGCACATTTTTTCTCCTAGCTGGAATTATTTGTGGTTGTGCTTTTAGTGTCTTCTTCTTAAGGAACTCCCAGTCATCTTGAGCACCTTTTCCCATTAGCATCTCTTACCATGGAATTTATTTATTTACTGTACTTATATAGCTGCCCATCTCACTTTTATGTGACTCTAGGTGGCTTACAATAAAACAAATAAAAACACAAAATACGTAATAGAAAACAAAAATAAAAACACATAGCAGCTGGGCATGATCTAACCTATCATCCATACAACATCTAGAAAGATTGTGTATACATCTTTATTACTTCAGGGATTTCATCTCCAACTCCCCAGAAGATTCAGTTTAAAGTCCTCCTGATTAAGCTTGCCCTGATTTAGATAGATAGATAGATAGATAGATAGATAGATAGATAGATAGATAGATAGATAGATAGATAGATAAACTTTTGTCATTTCACTATACACCAAAGTGTACATTAAAATGAAATTTCGTTTCATTGGCTCAAGCAATAAAACAACACCATAACCACTACAATATGCAACACACATTCTTCACCCATTCCACCCATTCCATGATTTGTCCAAATACATACATAATCAATCCCTCTGAAGTGCAACCCATCCCATGCCATCAGCCCATCAGTCCAGTAATTCAGTCTATTATCTCAGAAATCTGATCTCCCCCATCAATACTATTTTATATCTCTTCACTTGCAGCATGTTTCATTTCCTTTCTGGTCCTCTTCCTTGGACCACAAATATGGATGAAAGCACCCAGGGTCTTACGCTTCCTTCTTAAGATCTTCAAGATCCATGGTAACATGGCTTTAGCTGTTCTCTGAAGTATAATTTGTCCTATGATTAGCAGGAAAGAGAACAGATAAACTGTAACACATCTCTCATCAATCCTCTTGGTAAGCAGTAAACTTCATGAGCTAATGGGTTCAGTCCATACACATTTGTTTTAATTGCTTGTAGTACTGACTTATTAATTGCAATGGTTGGCTTTGTCTTCTTGGGCATTCGCCTTGCCTTTCAGTGATCTACCATCCTATCCCCAGTTGTGTTACTTTTTCTTCACCTGAATGCTCAGAGACTCTTCTGCAAAGTTCTCAAAACTGTTTCTGAGTTCTAGGGATGCAAAAATACCTTCTGTTTCTCTTGTTTCTGGTTACTCTTTTCCACAGCTTGCTCCTTTGATTGTTTTCCTCAATAAGAATTGCTTCCTCTGGCTGTTCATGTTGTGTCAACTCTTTTTGTTTGATCTAATAAATCTTGATCCTCTTCTTAGATCTAATCCAATTTTCTAACTTTTCCTGCAAATCTGCTCTTGCAGCACATATGCACCATGTAGCTTTCAAATAGGAGCACAAACATACCAAAGCATTAGAAGTCATGATTGTAGGATTCTGTCCATTTGTCTTCATGTCTGCTTTATATGGCACCACTACTGGGAAAGCCTTTATTCTTTCTTGTTCCCTTCTCAGGCTTTCAGGTTCGCTAAATACACATTACTTAGAGGAAAACTTGTTAGGGACTCCCCTTAAATTTCCCCACCAAAATCCACTGACAAATTCCCATTAGCTCAACCTGTTCACGCACTGATTTCATAGCATCCAATCGGTCCATAGGTGCTATGTTGGGCACATAGATTCTAAAGAAGTGAACAAAAAGCTGAGCCAAAGAAAGAAATGGAAGAATTTAGTTCTGCAAAGAAGATGGAGAATCTAAGAAGAGCAGATCTAGATAAAAATTATAGGAACATTTTTTGTTACGGTCCTCATACATACAGTACAACACATCACACAGCATGGTAAATATAACCACTTACAGTCTGGCTTTTAAGGGGGTCTGAATGTCTACAAATATTGCAAATTAGTAAATGTATAAAAAGGGGGGAGTCAGAAACCAATCGTTGTTGTTGCTGTTGTTGTTGTTGTTATTTTCCTTTTTCTTTTCTACTTTTTGGGTATTTTAACTTTTGTTAAATTTGCTTCATCTATCTTTTTTCCTTTTATTTTCCATACACACATGCACACACACACACACACACACTGCAATGAAGTAATTAGCTTAAGAGCAAAACCATAATCATATAACAAGTACTCTGGTGTGAATAGCAGTGGTCCTTTTTTCAATATTATATTTAAATTTGGGTGAAAAAGCCAAATAATTGTATGTCTGTAATACTGACATCCTAAATTGTAATTAATTTTAATTATAATTAATTGTAATTGATAGATTTTTTTCAAGATATCTAAATAAAAGAATGTTAATAATCTCTGATCATATCATAGAAACATCACTGTATTGAAACAATACACTGTATTAAGATTTGTCACAAACTTAGGGACTGTATAAATCATGTTGTCCAAGGAAATATAATAAAAAGGAAACAAACAAACAAAATAATTATAGGAACAATTTTTTTGATTAAATGAATCATGGGGCATCTGGGTTTCTTGAGAGTACTCCCAATTTAATAATGTCTGAATAGGGCTGCTAAGGATTAGTAATTTAGGATTGTCAAGCAGCATGTGGAAAGGGAAGGGAAGGGAAGGGAAGGGAAGGGAAGGGAAGGGAAGGAAAGGAAAGGAAAGGAAAGGAAAGGAAAGGAAAGGAAAGGAAAGGAAAGGAAAGGAAAGGAAAGGAAAGGAAAGGAAAGGAAAGGAAAGGAAAGGAAAGGTTTGCTAAGGACAAATCATGCCAGACTAATCTTATCTTTTTTTTTAATGATATAATAACTAGTTTAGTAGATCAAAAGAATGCTAAATATGTAGTGTACCTTGATCTTTCATAATATCTTTATGGACAGAATGGATAAATGTAGGCCAGATGATACAGTGGTCAGGTGAATTTGCAACTGATTCTACAACCAATCTAAAAAGTGCACATAAATAGTTCTATATCACCCTGAAAGAAAAAAAAAAATGGAAGGAAACAGGGCTCCCTCCTCAGCCCAGTGCCTTATTTATCTTTATAAAGGATCTGCAGGATGTTATGGAAGGGAAGCTTATCAAATCTGCAAATGATAGTAAGCCAGGGAGATTGGCTAATGAAGACAAAAATCACAATTCAAGGTAACTTTGACAGGGTTTAGACATTGGGACAGAGGATTTTTCAATGGGTAATAAGTGTAAGGACTTGCATCTGAGTAGAAAAAAAATCCAACGTGCAGGCATACGTTGAGCTGGCTTGGTAATTCAGTATCAGTAGAGGAACTGATACTGCATTCAAGTTTTCAGCATTTCATCTTACATGCATTTATCAAAATAATAGTTTGTTCATGAGTATACTAAAGAGCATCATGTTTATCTTATAAATATTTCCCCTGGAAAAGGAAATATTAATAAGATAAACATGTCCTAGTGGACCACTAGCCTTACATGAGCAGGTTTATGGAAACGTGGGCTGCATTTTCAGAAACACAACATCCAGTTCATTGTTCTATTGTACTCTTTGCTGATTATGCTAGGAGACTTGTATCTCTTGCATTTGCAAAGGGACATGGAGAAGCTGGAGTATGTTCAGAAAAGAACTTAATCAGAATGTTATGGGAACCAAGTCCTTTAAGGAATGGTTAAATAATCTGGGCATGCTTGGCTTGCAAAACAGAAGACTAAAGGAGATTTGACAGCACACCTCAAATATCTAAAAGGCTGTCATTGCAAGAAGGGGTAGACCTGTTCTCAACTGAAACTGAGAGCAGGACAAGGACTGACTGGTTAAAATTAAAAGAAAAGTGACTTAGGCTGAATAGCAGGAGGACTTTCCTGATGATAAGAGCCATTAAGCAGTGGAAAGACTACCTAGAATAGCATGGACTCCTTGCTGGAAGTTTTCAAAAGAGTACAGTCAGGAATGATTTAGTATATTCCAGCAATGAGCACATATTGGACGTGATTTATACAGTCCCCTTTGACTCATACATTCTCTGATTCTGATTCTATAAACTTAAATAAAATTTGTCCTAAATCTTTTATTTTTTAAAAAAACTATGTTGGTCTGCTGTTTTTACTGAGCTAGCAGAAAATATTCCAGCCAGCATAATCTCTCCAGAGGCATTCACTTTGATTTAGTTGGCTTCTGCTCCCAAAAAAACATGCTTCCTGGAAATTATGGGAGCTGGAGACATATATCAGGTGGGAGAAAGCTGAATAAGATCCAGCCAATTTCTCAGAATATAGTTAAAGTACCTTGGGGAGAAAGACAGCCTTTTGAGCTTGATAATAACAAAACAAAACAAACTAAAAGCTTCATCAGAAATGTGAAAAAGGTATGGCATATAGCGTATTCATTTCCACAGTGAAGTCCTGCACCACTCTTAGGTAATATAGGAAAACCAGAGGAAATATTAATAAGATAAACATGATGCTCTTTAGTATATTCATGAACAAACTATTATTTTGATAACTGCATGTAAGATGAAATGCTGAAAACTTGTATGCAGCACTGGGACCAGGGAAGGAAAATACCACACACAAGTATTAACTTTCAGTTGCCCTCAATGGATTTCAAACTACACTGACATCCTATGATTTGATATTAGGTCCACCAGCTGTGGGAGTGATACAGTTCAATCTAATTCTAGTATGTCAGTTGGAATAAATAGACTTTACAAAACAGACCCCATCAATGCATGATGCACAAGTATCAAATACAGAAACGAGGGGAAATAAGGGGCTTCCAGGTAAGGTTCTATGATGGACTAGATTCTCCAAAGCAGCAGAGATGATGCTGCGGTAGTGAACAGCAGCCAGAGGTGATTTCTGGCCAGCGAAGACTTTCCAGATAAAGAAGAGACCAAGAGATTGCCCACTTGCACCCCAGACTGCTGCTCTTCATGAGAAGACCGCAGAATGGAGTCCTGTGGTGAGTAGAGTGGCAGACAGTCAAGGGACAAACAGTACCCTTCCACATGCAAGCACAGCCTTTGAAAGGACACTAAGTTCAACCAAACCCTCACTTTCTTAATCATTTTCAGATGCAATCAATTTACAGTTGAAAAGAGGTCTTTCAAAACAGCTGGACAAAGAAAACAACCTCTTGGTGAGTTAACCTTCCTTCCGAATTACAGAAACTAAAGCAAAGAGGAAAATAATATTTTTAAAAGACTTTAAAACAACATCAAAGAGCTTAACAAGATTTTGACTAAGAAAGTTATAAACAGATAAAGGGGACTGTACAAATTTGAAAAATTAGTATTTTAGCAAAAGTGCTTTTGGTGCTATTTGGAATTAATTAAATAACTAGACCAGACCTTCATGGGAATGTTGATTGTTTGACATCAAAGGGAAAAGACAATTGGTGGAATTTACAAAACAAGGAGATAAGTGTAACAAAAGGTCGAATGTGTCACTAAAACTACAGAAAGACAGATTGGACTAAAGCCTTAAGGGGATAGAAAAGGTGAAAGAGGAAAAAAAAGGAGAAGCTTGCCTTTTACTTTCATCTTCATAATTGATTGACTTTTACTTTTGGATTATAAATAAAAGAATGGCAACCACCAGAAAAGCTGCAAGGCTTGGTGAGGGAAAGAGAGGATCACTGGAGCAAACAACAGAAAAGGGGATTACTCCAAAAATATTACAGAAGATGCTTGAAGAAATGGGGAAGCAGGTATCCACATCTGTCAAAACTATTAAAAGTGAGCTGGTTGCCTCTGAAGTGAGAATGGAAGAAAGATTTGTTAAGATGAAAGAGGAGATGAAAGAAGAAGTTACAAAAAAAATTGAAGAGTCTATAGCACAACGTACGGGAGAAGTTAAATTAATGACAAAGTGGAAATTTTAGAAAGTAAAACGGAAATAATAAACAGAGAGATGGAAAAAGACTTAGACTATCTGGTATTGCTAGAATTGAGAGAGAAAGAATTTTGCTTGAGACTCAGAGCAGTTCCAGAGGATCTTGGAGAAGACACTAGAGAAAAGCTTGTCAATCTTTAACAAACTTTTTGGAATGGGATGAACATGATATGGAGGGAGAACTTCACAAGTGTGTAGAATCAACACGCAATTTGCAAAAGTAAGAAATGTACCAAAGCATATCCTTGTGCACTTTGTCAGGAAGAAGACTAGAGACCAAGTTTTGCAGCAGCCTTTTACTACCAGACTGAAAATGCAGATGTGATTGTACTCAAGGAAATTCCAATCAGAATACAGTGCAAATGAAAAGCTTTTTTTTTTTTTAACTGACAAGCTCAAACAGAAAAAGATACAATTTCAATGGGATAAATTGGAAGGAGTGATTTTCACTTTTAAACAATGGAGGTTTAGGCTGAATTCAAACCAAAAAGCAAGATAATTTTTAGAAAAATTTAAAGGGGAATAGGAAGAAATGCAAATGGAAATGACAGAGGCCCTAAGCAACAGCCACTATAAGAAACTGAGGAGGAGACCACCATGTTAGGCACTGCAGGTATTGATTTTTCTAAGTTTTTGGCATAAATATGGATTTTAAATGCCTAACTTGGAATATAAATAGAGCAAATGCTCCTCAAAAAAGAAAATTATTTCACTACTGAAAAATTTGAAAGAAGATATTGTTTGTTTACAAGAAATGCATATTAGAAAAAAGATACAAAATATTTTATTGGCAAAAATGTGGGTGAAGAGTTTATTTCAGTGGGATCCAAAAACAAAAATTGAGTTGTTTTCTATATAAACCCCCAATATTGACTGATGGTTATGTTAGATATGTAGGGGTTGAAGCTACTTTGCATAGGACCAAGACTCTGATAATGGGAATTTATGCTCCAAATGAGGATTTATGGATAAATTAATGGACTTACCATATGAAAATTGGTGTTTAATGGGAGATTGGAATGGAGTTATTTCCCCATAAAAAGTATTTCTGAGAAAGATATTAAAATGACACAAGGTAAATTACCAAAAGTTTGTGTGTGTGTGTGTGTGTGTGTGTATGTATATGTGTGTGTGTGTGTGTGTGTGTGTGTATGATGGACAATTTAGAGTTGTAGATGCATGAAGATACGAAAGTGTTGATGCAAAAGAATTTACTTATTTTTCTGAAAGATGTAGGTTTTTTCAAGAATTGATATGTTTTGGATATCTAGGAATTTGGTTACTAGTGTTTACAAAGTGCAGATACTGCCAAAGACCTTTTCAGACCACAACCCAGTGACTTTAGCATTTAAAAGGAAAATCAGTTCCTTCAGATGGAGGGTAAATGAAACACTGTTGGAGAAAGAAACAGTAATGGAAGACTGCAAAAAGAAGTTGAAAGATTTTTTTTACAATAATTTTAATAGAGTTACAGATGGTTTGGGATGCAAGTAAAGCCTTTATGAGGGAACATTTTATACAACATAACAGCAAGCTCAAAAAAAAGAGACAAGAGAAAACACAAGCGATTTTAGATGAGATAAAAAACAAAACAAGAATTAAAGAAATCCCCAGGAAAGAAAACTATTTCACAACAAATTAAACTCTTACAACGGCAATTGTCCATATTAACAACAAGAGCATGGGAATTATAAGATGAAATCAAGAGATCAATTGACTGCAGAGAGATTTAGTTTTTATATGCACAGTTAAGAGAAAGGTTTAAGGTAGGTAACAGGACATTTGGAATTGAACAGCACAAGACAGAATTTGAAACTGAACTATGGATAATTGATGAACATGTAATTGCTAAAATGTATAAACTTTTACTGAAATTTGAAATGGAAGAACAGGTAAAAGAATGTATGATAAAATGGGCTAAGAACTTTGGACATAATATACTGATGGAATAATGGGAAAATATGTGGCTGAAAGGACTGAAATTTACATTATTTTATTTATTAATCAATTTATATAGGCCACCCATCTCACAGGAAGTGGGTGGTGTACAAATCAAATGATGTTATAATTTAAAAGAGTATGTTTATAAAATGATGTACAATTGGTACATGATTCTAGAAAAATTATCTAGAATGTATAAATCATCCAGAGTTGCTCTTTGAGTGAGGTCTGAAATATAAATAAATAAAAAATAAAATAAAAAGTAAAGGTACTTCAAATTTATGTTGGAAATGTGGAAAACATGAAGGGTAATTTTATCATGCCTGGTGGACTTGCAAAAAAGCCAGAAACTTTTGGGTTCAAATACCTACAGTGATACAAAGAATTTTAAAGATTAATATTCAGTTGAAACCAGAACTCTTCTTGTTGGGACTAATGGATAGACAATTAGGAAAGAGTTCTGGAAGACTGCTTTTATATATGATAACTCCTGCGAGATTATTGTATTTACAAAAATGAAAAGACTCTGAAATAACCACAATGGAGGAATGGATGGTGAAGATGACAGAATTAGCAGAGAATGGAAAAAATGACTTGTGTGATTAAAGAAAGGACAATAACTACATTTATTAGTGACTGGAAACCCCTTATGGACTTTTTGCTTAAAAAAAAATGAACTTGTGATTTATGAGTTTGATGATTAGAAAGGGTAGACTATGGAAAGAAGGAAATTATGTTGTAATCTTAGACAGAGAGGGTAAAATATAAATGTATTTGTAACTGCTATTAAGAAGACCAGAAGCCACTTCTTTATAACTTCTTTTTTTCTTTTATTTCGTTCTCTTTTCTATTTCTTTCTTTGCACTTTTTTTCACTTACTTACTACTTTTCTTTACTTCCCTTTTCTTTTTCAAAATTTGTATTGTTTTTATTCTTTAAAAAATTCTTTTTTCCCCTAAGTCTTTTTTCTTTCATTCATACATACATACATACGAAGGAAAAAAAGACTTCTTTTCATCCCTGTGTAACAGGTAGTTCTGCTATTGAGGCAGAGTGGGAAGAGTTTTCCAAAACAGTTGAGTCAATGGCTCCTACTGGTGGGAGTGGGAGTGGGGACAAGAATGTGGAGACAATTCTGCAAATGTTCCTGGAAGCTGTTTCAAATCAAATGAAAGTTTATCTATTTTAATATTAGAGGCACTTTTCTTACATTGGAATAAATCTGTTTATATATTTTGTATCCTGTGGTTTATTTTTAACTGGACTGTATTCATATATGTGCAAATTGTGTATTTTTATTGTGTATTTTTTATCTATGTGAACCTCTGAGAGCCTTTTGGGATTGTGGTAGTCTTTAAATGTGATAAATAAATTTCATTACACATACCGGAAAGTAGTAAAGGTAAATCATTCAAGACATAGCTTTTCCTGGTTTTTGCACTTATATGAAGTACATTTCCAAGACAAGCATATATTTTTGCTACTGGTCTGAAAGTAAATCTAATTAAGTAAAAACCTAATTAGAATGTTTTGCATGCTTTGAAAATTATTTGCCTCTGCTTGAAAGACTCTACTAATTAAAGTTAATGTAGTTGGTGCAGGTATTTTGACCGCCAATAAATATTTCAGGTTCCACATCCACTGCCCAGTTATAAACCCTATAACCTCCAGGAGGAAACTGTGGCGATATTTTGCTTAGAAATATCTATTAGGTGCACCCTGTTCCTACAATCTTGGTTGCATGACCTGCAACCTGTCAACTTGGCTATTTTTGAACTCAGGTTTAGAACTCTTTCAAAACAGAGGTAGACCCATGTTTGGAAATAGTCTAACTGATAGGTCACAGGTACAGCAGAAGGACTGCAAGGAATGTTGGGGGCCCTCAACCCTTCCCTTCACCTCCATCTTCCTGCTTCACACCCTACCTGAGAGCTCCCTTCCATTTCCCCATGCTTTCATTCTGTCAGGTTGTTTTTGGACATGGATTTAGTGTTCCTTCAAAAGCACACTGGACACATGTTCAGAAATAGGTTGACTGACAAGTCACAGGCAGAGAACCTCTCCATGTCTGCCGTCCATTAGCTGCCAACTTGACAGATGGCTAAATATAGCATTCAAAACACCTGCCTATACCTGCTCAGCTCTACCCTACCCTACCATACATTAGGAAAAACAATTGGTGGTTGTTCCCCCATCCCCAGGCAGGTGATGTTCAGTGGGAGGAAAAATGAAGCCAAGAGAATTCACCAAATGGTTTCTTTAACCTGTCCCCCATTAAGAACAGCACCACTTGGTGGTCTCATTACTGGGGCATAATAGGTCTTCACCATAGTGGCAGTGTGATTTGCACCAACACACTTTTCTGATGTTAATGTGGCAAAGATGCAAAAGACAAGGAAGGGAGGGAAGGAACAGTCTACTAACTAAATTCATTATTTTATTGAAAACCGCCCAGAGTCCCTCTTTTGGGGGAGATGGGCGGTGGCTAAATTTCAATAATAAATAAATAAATTTATTTGTTGAACTTTTTCTCTGGGACTTCAAGGTGGCCTGAGTAATTCTCTCTAATATAATCCTTCCAATGACCTTGTAAACAGAATAATATATAGGAATACAGTAAAGCCATTCAATTCATTTTGGCAGTGGGGGGAAGGTATGATTTGAACTTGGATCTCCCCATTCCTTCTCTAACATCCAGCAACTACATTGCACTGGATTCTGAAATATCTTCTCAATCTTAAAGTGAAAAATAGGTGCAAAATATGCTAACGTCGAAAAATCATATTCGAACAAAATGTATTCAGCTGAAATCTATGTTCACTAATGCAGACAAATTTGCCAGGGCAAATATTTAAAATGGATAGACTTGTCCACATCAAATGCTGTTTGCCTTAGCACTTTGCTACAGTAGCTTTGTCTCTGGATAACAGAAATGTTTCTCTCAGCTGCTTCCTTGCTACATTCTCAAGGTGAAGGTGTCTTTGCTTCACCCATTTCTTCTCTGTCTTGAAGCACTGCTTTCTGACAGCTCCTTGATGCAGGAAGGTATGCAAAATACATTGAGCTCCTGCCCAGAAAGGGAACAGTCTTTGTTCTGTATTCCCATGTGGATGAGAGAAGGTAAGCCAAACGCATTTTGCTAAAAACGGCAGCTTTAGTAGTTGTTGTGGGAAATGTTGTGGGAAGTGTTGGTGAGGGGTAGACCATTCCTTAATATTTGCATGATAAAAGAGGAGTATGAAAAGATCTTTCATGTGCTAAAATGTGAACATTTGTTTTCTTAGAGGAAAGGTGCAGTAAAAGGTAAGCTCAAATTATCAAAAAGATGGAGCAATATTCCAAAGATAAAAAGTTACACTATTTGAGGTATTTTTAGCTCAGAAGGAGAGTAAGGAAAAGATGTAGAGAGAGAATAGAAATATTTTTTCCTTCCTTTCCTATAATATTAGCACCAGGAGTCATTCCATCAGTACAATATTCACTAAGCACATTGTTAACCTATGAAATTTACTATCACAAAACACAGTTCACCTGACTGACATTAAAAGGAGAGTATACAAAGTATACCAAGTCCATCCTCCAGGAAATCAAGCCAGACTGCTCACTTAGGGGAATGATATTAAAGGCAAAACCGAAATACTTTGGCCACATAATGAGAAGACAGGACACCCTGGAGAAGATGCTGATGCTAGGGAGAGTGGAGGGCAAAAGGAAGAGGGGCCGACCAAGGGCAAGATGGATGGATGATATTCTAGAGGTGACGGACTCATCCCTGGGGGAGCTGGGGGTGTTGACGACCGACAGGAAGCTCTGGCGTGGGCTGGTCCATGAAGTCACGAAGAGTCGGAAGCACTGAACGAATAAACAACAACATACAAAGGTATCTGTCACCCTTGCCCAACATGGTACCTTCCAAATATGTTGGGGCACAAACTCTCAGAATTATTCATAGGCCATACTGGCTAGGAATTTGAGGAACTATAACCCCAGTTAACCTGGAGGATGCTAGGTTGCAGAAACTGTCCTGCGCAGACATTACGAAAGTAGGGAAACTGCATGATAATGCACCAAGGTACAGATGGCAAGGTCTACCGTACAAACATCTAAAGGTACTGTATGTGTTGTATGCATCTTACTGGAGATGCAGCATATTCTCACAGCTCCAGTGTTCATGTTCCCTGATTATGCTTACAAGGCTAAACTCATGGAGATAAAGCTATGCAGTGGCTACTAGTCATGATGTCTAAAAATTGTGTTAACTCCTGGAGTACAGCAGAAGCCACTGCCAGTAATTGCCAACTGAGTGCCTCTATATACATCGCAGAATGTATATAGAGGCACTCAATTGGTCAATAATGGGAACTGAATGCTTTTGTCTAATTTAGGAAAGCTCCCACATAATGGCACAAAATCCTTATCTGTGAATCACCTACAGATCTTTGTCCAAACATCACATGTGTTAAAAAAAGTTGTTAATTCAAATGATCAGGCCATCTTGTACATAAAAGAACTGACCAATGACCAATAAATTCATCTTAGAATTACTGCTGAAAACCCCAAATATTTAAGGCAATGTTTCTTTTATAAACTCAAGTTTATAAACATAAGACATTTTACACTTAAGGAAGCTCAGATAAGACTGTAACTGTATATATACCAAAACAGTACCAAACAACCCCAATGTCTTTGATGCTTCAGAACCATATCAGATTGGCTGCTTTGCTGATTTTCACTGATCTTCAAAGAATGTATGTACACAGGCAGAAGACACTTTCTGTCCAGAGACCTCTCTTGATTACACTATTAGATGCTAGTGCTGCCACAGATGGCTCATGGCACTCTCCCAAATGCCACTGGACCCTAATGCTGCCTGCAGCCTCTTCACAGTGATTGGGGCGGATGGTGCAGTCAAGAATCCCATCCACCAAGAAGATAAAAAAAAGCCATGTGAAATGGAAAAGCCAGCATGAACCATGGGCTGGGATCAGGGCAGCTCTCTTCATTACCACTTGAGCATTCTGCTCCAAAGAAGACCAGCTGAGGCAAGGAAGCCACGTGAAGCTTCACAACCAAGTTGACCCAGAGCAATTTACTATGAGTGAGCAAGGACAAGAAGGAATAAGTACAGATACATTGTGCTGATGACCACTGTGGGAAGAAGAGGATGATCATTGGCTCTAGACCCTAACTCCCAATTCCCATAGACTAAAGGTCTCTTATTTGTGGCTTTGTTATCAATGTTTTTATGCTGGAATAGAACCATGGCAAATTATGAGGGCCAGCTACACCAATCATACCAATAATATCAACATGCATAGAACTCTTATTTAACAACCCAGTTCAGGATTTATTTCAGAACCAATAACTGCATAGAGGAAATGGAATCACCTTGCTAATTATATCCCCCAACTTCACATGTTCAAAAATTTGCATGTACAGCCAGAAACCTGCATTCAAATGTGGTTAAGCTATCATATGTATAATCTATGGTTCTAATTATGCAACAGTATATATCGCATATCAAAGTTCTTCTGCATATTCAAATGGGGAGGGAAAGAGGAGACAGACCTTGTACCACTCTATACCTCAGGACAGGCTTATAACAGCCCTCTCTTATTGGTCTGCTGCCAAAGTATTGATGACAGAGCAGCAGCAGATGTCTTGTACCCTCGTTAAGCAGGCTTGTGTGTACCCACATCCTTCTCTGTCTGTGGATGTCCCCCATAGGACAGAAAGGGGTTGCTCTTTATCCTACAGTGATTAGAATGCCTTTCTAGGGAGTGTAGGATCTTATCCTAAATGTTAGGTGAAGATATTTAGGTTTAGCTATTTGGGAAGAATGTTGCTGGGAGGAGCTTTTATAACAGTTAGATAAAGTGAATATCTAACAACATTTGATTAGTCATTTAGAGGAGATGCTGTTCTTTTCACTGAAAACCCAATACCAGGCAAATTTCACTGCTGCTGTCATAAATCTTCATGCAACACTGGAAGTACTTGAAGTTAAACAAAAAAGACGAATGAGCAGCTGTAAAAAGCTGTTGAATAATAAGCAAAGCGTAGGTCAGCCAGAATGCCCAGCTGGACAGCAATAATACCTGTGGCCAGCCTAGATGAAAAGCAGTAGCAGTTGCTTTTCTTTACAGACCAACTTATATTTAAATTGTGTTCATAACATGGGGGTCTGCAGGATGTGGTCAAGAAAGTCAAGATTATGGCCACAATGATGCAGTTGGAGCTCCATCTGTTTTTCAAATGAAATGGGATAATCTTAATTGTTGTTTGCCAGGCAATTCTTTACTTATTTTAAAATATATCCTCTCTCCAGCCTGATTTTTTTTAAAATTCCACACTAATTGTACCAATAAAACAATATTCATAGTTGAATGAAACTTCCCCTCAAACTCATTCCTCTCCCTAAATATGAACTACTTGCTGAGATTTGAGGAAGGGTCAACTTAAAGAAATACATGCCGAGGTGTGACTTTATATGCAGAAAATCCCCGGTTCAATCCCCAGCATTCCCAGATGCAGTGGGAAATCCTGGTCTCTGAAATTCTGAAGAACCACCAAGAGTCAGTATGCATGCACTGTGGCTTGTTTGGTTTGACTTAGCATCATCTGTAAACCTGTCAGTGGAGGTTGGAAATCATGACTTATGGCTTTGTGTAATGTGGAAATCAGCCACAGTGGTTTGTAAGCCATAGAGTATAGCTTTGGTCTGTTAGGTAAACCCAGCCACTGTAGCTTATTAAAAAAAAACAACCACTGTTAAACCAAGGCTTAACACAATGCTTAAACTCAACCTTTGAGGGGAATTAGAAGACTGAAGATCCATATGAATCAGTAAGAGGTTCCCCCATTTTAAAGTTTAGCTGTGCTGCCAAAACTGTTAAGGTAATTTTTTGCAGTGATCTCTACTGCTGTGTTCTTCATTGCACTTTGGTCTGGAGGAATCAGCAGGTGCACAGACATAAATGTGATCATAATCTCTAATTGCATTAAATCAGGCCACTACTGAAGTCCAAGCAGCAGGTGCACATATGCAACTTAGTTATAGCAGACTAGACATGGGAAAGAGTAAAATGTATAGGATTCTTTACTCTAGAACAGTATGGATACCAGAAAGCAGAGTTCGCATATAAAAATGTCAAGATATTTGTTTCCATATAAACTGTAATTATGTTCTGAGAGACAGCCATTGTTAAATTCTACTTCTGATGAAATTCTGTGGGCAGAACAAGGAGGTTGATTCTTTAACAGCTATAAACAGCATTTGCAGATGATTTTAATCTTGGTATACATTCAGTTGCTCAGCCTAATCTTGAAGTAACTTTCCTAAACTTTAGCTGAAGAATTATTCTCTGTAACCCTGAATCAGCAGCCTCTTCCTTTGCCCTGGACCTGCTCTAGTTGGCTTCTTGACTTGTATCCTCAGCTGAATAGGTAATGGAATTCCTGTTGGATCCAAAAAACAAAAGCTGAATGCTTCTCAATGGCAGTGGCTGGAGAATATGTCCAAGAGCTACAGGTGTCTCAAAGGCGTCTGGCTGGCCATCACAGAAAAGGAATGTAGGTCAAGAGAAGCTTTTGTTCTGGCCCATAGGAGAGTTATGTTCTTAGGATGCAGTTTCTTAAGGGCGAGGATAGCATTAGTGTGCCTTAAACTAGACTACAGTGACTCCAGGGGTTAGCCAAGGATGCCCGGTGCTGGTACTGATCTCTCGGCCTACAGATATCCTAGGGAATGAAGCCATGTTCTACATGCATAGGACTTCCAGTGCAAAAGATGATTATATTTCTTATTAAGTGTGGTTATTGCAAGGGATTCTAGATGGAGCTTTTGCTTTGTCCTTTTGAAACTGTGACTACAGTGCTCACTGAAAGGAATCCTGACATTGATCAAACAGGCTTTAAAAAGGGATACATGCTGTTTCAGAGCTAGGTCTCCCCTGAGTACTACTTTGACATAGCTAATTTATATCCTTTGCAAATATATATTATTTTCTTAAAAGCAAAATTCCCATCTCTAAGCCACAAAAGACGTCTATCAGATTCGTAAGTAATCTGTGTAGACAAAAATATATCATTGTCAGAGAGTACATTCAGTAATCATTGACCTGCTTGTTTAATTATTCAAACTGAAGTATTTCTGGCAGTATAAATTGCTAAGGGGATAAGGCTTATCTGTTTGAAATATAGTAATCAAAACAAATTTAAAGGGCAACATGCTTTGCTAATGCCAATCAAAACACCTATTAGGAAATGAATATATTGATTTATAGCATGGGAAAATATGACTCAGTGCTCGAAAGGAAAGCATAGGTCAACAAGTTTCAGTTCAAGTTCTGAAAATGCAACTATTCTCTGGAGATGAGGAGCAAAGAGCTTGAGACAAGAAGAAGCTAAACATCAGAAAACCTGTGTGTCTTTGGATATGTCAGCAGCAATGTACCTGTTCAGATCAGGGGAACTGAGTAATGCAAGGAAGTTTGGGACAAATTTTAAAAAAAGCAAACTAGCCATACAAAAACTATAGGCTCTGCTGTGTGTCTGATGGAAAAAATGTGCTCTTTAAAAATGCAGGTTGGCAGAAACATCTCAGACCATGTCTGCCAAATACTTGACCTGAGAAGGCTACTTAAACATAATGGGATAAAATTGCAGGATGAAGTTATAGCTGCTTTTCTTACTGATGTCTCTGCAACATGTTACTGTGCTGAAACAAGCAATATGGTGATGCTTCTGAAAAGCCTGACTTTGGATTAGTTCATATCCAAAATATGTGAGCAGGAATCCCTAATGGGAACAGAAAAAATTATCTGAGCAAACAGCAGCTTCTGATTTCAAAGCTAGAGAAAAATCCTGCTTTACCTGCAAAAGCAGGTAATCACACCTTAGGGCATTTTGCCCACAAGGAAACAAAGACCTGGTGAGCATTTTAGAGAGGCAAATGGAGGAGAGAACTAGCCAACATGGAGATTTCTCTTTTCAAGGGAAGAAAAAATGCCCAAGGTAGGAAAAGAACAGAGAAGGCGGGGTTATGCTCAAAGGGGATTGGGAATGATGCATCTTGAGAAAGAGAAAGCGATACCTCAGAGAAGCCTTACTAAGAGCTACTAATAATTATGACCCTTCTGAACTCAGCTTATCTGGACAGTGAAGGAATTGTTCCAATGTTTAAAAGTGAAGATTTGTTGAACTTAATACAAGCTACAAAGAGCAAATAATGGTGGAAAATGGAAAGCAAATAAGCTTGCAAGGGATTGGAGAGGCTGTAACAGAATACACACTGAATGATGAAGAGACAATTGCTTTCCATATTAAGGATGCCCTGTACTCTCCAAGTACAGACTCCACATTACTAAGTGATAGTCATGCAGACAGAAAGGGACATAAAAGTTGAATTTATTAATGGAGATTGCTCAGTAACAAGCAAGGATGGAGATTCATTGTTGAAAGAAGCATTGCTAGAATCTGGACTTTTCAGAATGGGTCCCCCACAGAGTTGTGAATCTACTGATAAGAGAGTTGTTTTTTATTGGGCAGAAGATAAATGTAAATAAATAAATGCAGCTGAACTTGTAAAACTAGCAAAGCAGTGTATAGGAAGCAATTCCACTGAATTTTGCCATAGGAAACTAAGTCATCAGAACATAGAGTAAATCAGACGAATTTGGCCATACATTTCAAAATTGTAAAATCAGCACTGCCCTATGTGTATACATAGTAAATGTCCTTGAGAATCACTTTAAAAAAATAGTGAAAGCAAGAAAAATATAAAAATGCAACACAATAATATTTAGTGGGTGACAAAATCCACATTGATCTCTGCTCCCATCCCATTGAGACAAATTGAGGAAACAAGCATTTTATAATCTTGGATCAAGTGTCTCATTTTTGCTGTCTGATAAGGTATAAGGATGAAGTATTTAGTAAATAGAGACAATTTTGACTTTTGTAGAAAGTAAATTTGGAAGCAAGCCATATATTTTACATTCCAATAATGAAACAGATTTGGTGGATGGACAGATGTCTGCTTATTTAAAGGAAAATGGAATCATTCATAAGACACCTGCTTCCTTTACACCAGAAGAAAATGGATTAGGAGAAACAGAGAGCCATTCTCTACTGGACATATGGAGAAATATGTGCTTAGCCCTGGATCAAGGATCAAAGGTGGGGAGAAGCTATTTCAACACAGGCTACTCTGCTTTAGCAGAAAGCCCAGTTCAAATCACATCAGAATTTTTGGATCTAAAGCTTTTATTACATTCCCAAGAAGAAATGAAAGAAATTTGACTATAGAGCTCAACAAGATACATTGGTCGGATATGTACCATCCAGAGGAAAGATTAAAACAATGAGTGCGGCTTACTCTGATGAGAGATAAGGCCAATGGGAATAGAAAACCAGGATCTCCTACACTATCCTTATGCAAACAGCTATCTTGGAAGAACTTCAATTCTCAAGGGTACACCGAGCCTTTTCTGCCAAGGAGAGGCCTCCTTTTCTCTCCTTGGGACCTGGTGCTACATAGCACTAAAAGGAAGTGGGAGCAAACGGAGCATTGTATTGGAATATAAGGGATCTAGATTTGGACTGGTTCAGAAATAGGTTGAAACACTGTTAACTGAATGTGTGTGGTTGGTGAGTGAGTAAGTATTTGGTTTATTTTTGAGACATTCTGGTAAACATTGCCCATCTCTTATTCATTCTTCTGGTGTTTATTTTATTTTTTGTACTATGCCTAAGTATAAGTGCATGAAAATTAAAATTAAAACTACTATTATTATCATTTGAAATACCCTTCAGTGTTCACACTGATATTTTGTTCCACATGGACCTTCCACATGGACCTTCACTTTTTGCTTGAGTGAAACAGTATCTGTCTTTCTGAAAGTATATAAGCATGTACTGTTCCCTACAAGCAATAAAAGTAATAAAAAAAATAAAAGGTATTTGAGAAAATCTAATTCTGTTCCTACTTTCTCTTAATCTCACTAAAGTCTGCCACCTGCCTGCTTTGAAGATCTATTGCTAACCGAACCCAGCTTGGCATTCTATCATAGTCTCAAGTGCTCTCAACCATAACAATGAAATGATAGACTCGTTGTTAATTGGAAGTAATAATGTTTGGTAGGGGAAAATGCTTTGTTGGGATGAGAACAAAATAAAGAAGGGGATAACAGACATGCCTATTACTTTATTAATGAAAACCATTATTTTAATTTGATTTTGCACTAAACACAATCCCATTATATTAAAAAATCCTATGATTCTAGTTAGCGATGTAGAACTCCACAACTGAAGGTAGAGAAAGGGGGAAAATAGTACTCAAGGTGAATATTACATAAATGTTCATTTTTTTTAATTCTCTCATTTTTTAAAAAAAACTTTTTATAAATAAAAAACCTATCAGGCTAAAGAGCTGTGGCTTGGCTTTTTCTTCAGTTGGGACTATTAAATCTGGGCTGCAAGACTCCTGATGACCACTAGATGGCGGCAAGAAACCTAAGGGTTTTCACTCTTTGATGCCATCTAGTGGTCATCTGGAGCTTTGCAATCTAGACCTGGCAGCCCTACCTCAACATACTAAGCTCTTATTGTGAAATGGTACAATCACAGAAAGCCTTCAGCAGTCTTTGGTTCACTGTACACATGTGAAATGATATGGTTTCTGACATTAACAGCTTTCCCATTTAATATGGCGACATCCAGATACCTCAAACCTTGGGTGTGCTTGTCCTAGTGTATTGGACGGCAGTGTGAGTGGCATTTATGTAATTACTGTCATATGACACAGAGAATCCAGGTTTGTCGGTTCTAGAATGAAAAAAGATTGATATCAGATTATATATAGCAACAGGTCATTTATTTTTAACAATTACCAGTAGCCCAGCTATTATAACAGCACCATAGATTTCTGACTGTTCCCTTAGATACATTTCTTACTTCTTGTTGTATTACTCATATCATCACATTAGATTTAGAACAATAAAGGCTGTAAGTGGGATGGTAATTCAGGTAGCTTCTGCAAGTGACATGGAAGTGAAGAGCTGTGTTAATTCATAGCTGTTGTGGGACTCATTTGTTTTCTCAGTGGCAGCTCTAGAATACCACATAGGTTTGATTAATAAAAGTACATAGTCTTGAGGTAGACATTTGCAGATGTTCAGGGAAGGAAACTGCCATCAGTTTATAAGCTGAGTCACGTCTAAAGAAGAAAAGTCTAAACTTGTCCATGTATAATATTGATTTGACACAGTTTTGCAGGCTGAATTTGATTTGGTCAAAATTCAATGTCTTGACACTACTTCCTTGGGTACAAATAAAAAGTTGTTTCTGAAAGGTATCAGATGCAGGGAAAAGTTTACTTACTTTAGTTATGAGATAAAGACAGAGTTGGGCAATTTGGTATATAACAATTGTCTCCTGCTTCCTCTTGTTTTATGCAGGAAGGCAGTGAAGGCAACTGCATGAAGTAGAATCTTTGAGGGCATTTGCCTCTCAGCTGAGATATGTCAAAGGTTAAACAAGAAAAAAGTGCCACTTAAGATATTTATTTCATTTCTAGAATACAGTTAGAAATGAAAACATTTTGACTTCCAGTGGGGACATGGCAGACTGAACAGCTGTGGCCTGCGGGCTCAGCAGGCAGAACTGACAACACAGCAGCTTTTTTGGGCTCAGGCAGGTTTTTCCTGAAGCCCAGGAGTGTTTTTCCGGAAAAAGGAAAACACCTGGAATCACCCCATCTGTCCTCCAGACGGCTGCTTGCAGCCAGAAGATCGCAAAGAGCATTCGCGCTAGACTGGAGCTAGCTGGGAGGCTGGGATGTCACCATTTCAAAGCCGTGCTATAGTCTTAAAAGGACGCTAAGACCGGCCACCCCATTCCTAAATCACCCAATTTATCTTTCTTTTAAGTATGCATACCCTAAGAGAAAGGGACGCGGTGGCGCTGCGGGTTAAACTGCTGAGCTGCTGAGCTTGCTGATCGGAAGGTCGGTGGTTCAAATCCTCGTGGTGGGGTGAGCTCCCATTGCTAGTCCCAGCTCCTGCCAACCTAGCAGTTCGAAAACATGCAAATGTGAGCAGATTAATAGGTACCGCTTCGGCGGGCAGGTAATGGCATTCCGTTTAGTGTCTATGGACAAACGCCGGCTCTTTGGCTTTGAAACAGAGATGAGCACCGCCCCCTAGAGTTGGACACGACTGGACTTAATGTCAAGGGAAACTTTTACCTTTACCTTTACCCTAAGAGAGGCTTTCTACAGCAAGGAGAAGTGGGTTCTCTTGGTGCTTATTGTTATTTTGGGGATCAATTTTTTTAAAAAAATTCTTTTTAACTTTTGGACTTTGTTTTCCATCCAAATATTAAGGAGGACTGAGAGTAAATAATTGTCCCGTTATTATTTTTCTACTAAATTTGAAGATATTAGCATTTTCCTACACATTGAATGGGCTGTTTTGAACGTTCAGTTTTCTGCTTCTACTTTCCCTGTGGAACTGTATGCATATCTCACTTTCGCTTATGTAAACACATTTTGGAATTCTTTCATATCTTCAACTTTCGCTGGTTAAGCTCCTAGGGGGCGCCATAATCTACTGCTTGAGACATGGAGGATTTTAAACAGACTTTCTCTGACTTCCAACAAGATTTTAAACAGATTCTTTCTGATTCCTACGAAGTTTTTATGCAAGGCATTCATTGTGGAAAATATGAGGTCTAAAATGTGTCAGCTGGTCTGGGATGTCGTGGATGAAACAGGAATTTAACAGCGACAGAAATGTCTCTTCTAAGAGTGAGATCGGGACTTCTGTTGAAATGCTGGATGAAGATTGGATAGTCGAGTTGAAGAAATTAAAGGGAGAGATCGAGTTGCAGGCCATAAATGAAATTGATCTTCTGATGGAATGCCATGGAAAAGAAAGGGTTATTATGTATGGGTGGTCTCTTGAAGAGAAGCTGGAGTTTTTGAGGGGGGCAGTTGGGCTGTTGATTTTTTAAAGAAAAAAGCTCTGTGTGCATTGTAGGGATATGTAAATGCTCTAGCTTATTTTGAAGTGGGATAAGGGTTTAAGAATATCTGGATTGCTTTTAGGGTTTGGCTGATTTCATTTATCTTTAACTATTTGGATTAAGATTATTAAGGTATAATAAAAAAATAATAAATGTCTGGTTTTGGGTTTAATATGATTAAGATTATTAAAATTGTTTATGATCAAGTACAATAGCAGACAATTTATATGTTCTTTAGTTTGATCTTTATTATAGTAGACAGGAATGTATAGAATAGTAGTAGGAAGGAAATAATTAATTAAATGTTATCTTTGGGAGGGAAGTTGATTAGGAGGTTTATATATTTTTTTCTTTTAAAAGGGAGGGAGCAACTGTATTTAGTGATTTTTATAATGTGCCAATGGAATGATGTATAGAGATAATGTGATTTTGGTTTAATATAGAGTAAGGGATTGATTATGGAAAATTGTTGTATGCCCTTGCTGTTAAAAGTTGGAAGTCACCTCTTTTTGTAATTTTGAAAAATTTTCTCTTGTGTTTCTACACTTTTTAAGTTTTTTTTTCTTTGTAGTTTTTTGTTTTTCTCTAGCCTTTATCTTTGCTTGAAACTTAATAAAATTCTTATACAAAAAAGAAACGAAAACATTTTGGCAGCTAGAAATATGGCCTTCAGCCATAGCATGCTGGGTTGTAAGATTTTGTTTCATATTATACTGTGGCAACCACTGCAGAGTAGTTACAATAGCTCATAGCAGTTACTTTAACACAACACAGGAAATCTAAGGTGTTATGCAATGTGTACATACTGTATGTACTTTGCACAAGCTAATTGGCCAGACCTCATTTGTATAATTCCAGCTAGACTTTTGTCTCTGTAATGTCGAGAACAGTTTAGTTTCTAATAGGATAATAAAAATATACGTACATAGGAAGGATAAGAAGACAGTAGGCAAAATGAACAGGTAAAAAAGGAGGGAGAGGAAAGCGATGAGCAATGAGATTGTGGTTTTGTTCTAAAGGTAATGATGATGCCCCATTCCATATAATGAAGCTGGTTGGATTACAGTTTAAATCTTCTTTCTGTAATTGGTGATAGTCTGCACTGTTCATTACATTGGAGGGTAACAGGCCAATAGTGCTTTCTGGGCTGAAAGGCATGGTATAAATTGAATTACAGTGATTCTGTAATAATAATAATAAAAAAAACTCTTCACAGATTCCAGTTTTCACTTGTGCTTCAAAAAGCCAGGAAATTGGAAATTAAGAACTTAGTAACTGTGCAATATAAGCTGTAAAGACTTTGCAGTTTGATATGCTATTATAAATTTAGAAGTGACACTTCCTTTAGCCTCAACTTAAATTGATATTTCAGGTCAAGCTTGGGATGGGGAGCGTTGGGTTTAGAGATAGACTGTAAAACTGCAGCTACCCCAATCCCATGATAAAGATTCCTGATGAAATTATGCCTAATGTGTGTGTAGAAATAAAAGTCCTACCTTCAACACTATTTCTGCAGGTGGTGTGACACCTTTATTTCTCTTGAACATAAATCCCCCCCATTTTTTAATGATGAAAAAGTATTTACAATCCTGCTGCATTAGCTTCAGTGACAGAGGGCAATTGTCAACATCAGTGTTGATAATTAACAATTATAATTACTAACTCTGCCTGCAGAATTGCTATTCAGGGTGGAATTTTATTTTGTATTCATTGGAGTAATGCAATTGGAGTAAAGCAGCAGACAGATGCTGGATTTCCTCCCTGCTGATGAGGATGGTGAGGTTTGAGGCTGTGTACACAGATATCAAGAATCAGAAATAACCTCCTCCCTTGCCAATAATAAAATTCTGACTTTATAAAGGCACATGCCTAAGAATTGCCTTGAATGTTTAATATAAGTTTGGTCAAAAGGTAAGTCAGTGTTTCCTTCCCCTTCTTAAATTTGCTTGCCAACCAAAATTCCTCTCACCCCCCAGAATATCATGTTTTAAATAGCCATATTCTGAGCAAATTCCATCCAATCCTCATCAAATTTAGGATGCTTCTAGACATGATCCAGAGATTATGTACACCAAGCTTTATGCTCCTAAAATGTATCCCATTAATTTCATTAGCACTCTGACATTATAGAATGTTCACACTAAAAAATTGAGCAGAAAAGTATGGCTCCTATTAAATGAAATGTTCACTCCTATGAGCCTAATTATAACAACATTTAGAAGATAGTCTATTCTCCTGTAGAGGAGATGGTCTAAGTGCCTCCAGACAGACAATTGAAGCATTGACTAAGTACTGTTGTTGTAGAAGTAATGGTAGAACTTAGCCTTGGATGTGGCAGTGAAGGTTGTGGGGAGCCAAGCTCTTGATGAGGTATAATTGGCAACACAGTCATGGAAATATCTTCTGATTTTTCCATCAATAGGACATTTTTGGGCTCCCATGAGTAATGGGTGGGATATCTGGATGTCCCTTTGAGACAAATGATTTATGGAATGTTTTGAAATGTGAGAGAGTTTGGGTAACTCAATGGTTGTCCCATTCAACATAAGAAAGCTTTGTTTGCAAGGGTTGATAAAAAAAATGAGATTGGGGCAGCACTATTAGAAATGTGGGACACCACCTTTTAGGTTCATAGAAACACACACTTGCTGGAGGTAAGCCCTGAACGTAACAGGTGTTTAAGACAGGCAGAGGCTAGAAAAATGGCTATACCTGACAGAGAAAGAACTACAATAATTGGGATATATAATTATCCCATAACTAGGCATCCCAGCAGGAAAGCATATTTTGCCTTTCAACAGATAATGCCTTCCATATAATCTAAGTTTCTGCAGAGGAAGATGAAGAAAGGTTCTCCATATTATTTTCTCCTATAATGAAGTGAAATATTTAATCAGTACTGTTTTTCAGAAAGGGCTATTGGATAGTTCATTCGCTAGAAAAAACTAAGAAAATTGCTTCTTTTGCATGCAGAGCAGCCAAAGCACATCCACAAGCGGGGGATATACACCAAACTGATTGTTTTTACTGATACACGTTGCTCTAATTTATGGACCTGGATTTTATTTCTGGATGGATTCAAACTTGTTATGACTTGCAGCTGTGACAGACAAAAACCTTACTTGCTAGAGTCCAAGTAGCTTCTGCCTATTCCTACATCAGCTGCAAGAAGTATGACAGTATGACATAGCCTCTACAGTATCTGAGCTAGGGGTTTGTCTGCGTCCACTAGTGGGGTGGTGAAGTCCTTCCATGGCTGTAGAATGTACTGCCCCACCTTGACCTGGAAATCTTAGTCTCTCACCCACAGGATGTTTCTGGAGTCTCCTTTGATTTATTTTTTTTACCTTGAATGTTATTTATGTGGTTATTTTGTCTGGGCAGTCACGTTTCTTTAAATTATATATGTTTTAAAAATTTAGTGCCAAGCAGCCTTGAAATCCAATCAATAAGTTAAAAAATAATAATAAAGTGTTGCATCCATTTATAAACATGGGTACATATATAATATGTATTTGTCAGGCTGAGGACAGGTAGAAAGAAGTTGCTCTGGTGTTTCCAAAACCAAAACCAAAAAATAATTAAAAATACATTTAAAATTTTTCAGTAAAAGTGTTAGCTAAACAACAACATCACAAAAAATTCAGAACAATTCTAGCAAGGACATCTGCTTAGCGGATAACCATAGGATAAGCCTGAGATACTATGCGTCTCCTGGGAAAGAGGAAGTCTGTATCATCCCACAGGATCCAATTACGGCTCCAGTGGACCTCCTCATATAAATCTAATATTGGCAGTACTTCTGCTATTGGTATATCCACAGATAAGGCATTCTGGGATAGCAGTTTCAATGGAAGGGATCCCCAAAAGATAAGGATCTGCTAGGCCTGAAAAACCACTTGGAAAAGTCTTCGCCCCATTCTTATTCTGGCCTGAGATGGCAAGGCATGGGAAATGGCGAAACTGACATTTTACGTCTCTCACTCCATTTAGAACTGTTCTGTAAAATGAAACTATATTAATAAGTCCAAACTCTATTGGGTGAGTAAAATAAAGACCTGTACTTTGAGTTGAGCTCAACTCCCAGTGAATACATGGATAGATACATCCATGTTGTTTTTGGAGAACAGCGTGGAAATAGTTTGCCATTGCCTTTTTCTGTTTTTCTTTTTTAACTTCCTCCAACCTCCCCTCTCCTCCCCATGTCAAAATTTCTCTCTGTTTTGGAAAACTTACATGTCAGAGAAAAGACTGTTCTCAAACAATAACAGCAGTCAGACTAGCCATGTTCTCATGATTAATGCTCATATATTCCAGATAGCCCTATGAAGGATCTGAATAATGCATATGGCTTAAAATTAAAGAACTCAAGCAAATGCTTTTTGATTTAATGCTGCAGTTCTGGAATATCAGAATTTATATTATTATATTTTATTAATAAGATTATTATTATACACACATAAACATGCATATGGAAGTGAAAGGTCCCCTGTGCAAGCACCGAGTCATGTCTGACCCTTTTTGGGGGGACGCCGCTTTCATGACGTTTTCTTGGCAGACTATAGCAGGGTGGTTTGCCATTGCCTTCCCCAGTCATCACCTTCCCTAGCAAGCCGGGTACTCATTTTACCGACTTCAGAAGGATGGAAGGCTGAGTCGACCTGAGCCAGCTACCTGAGAATGCAGCTTCCGCTTGGATCGAACTCACAGATACAAATAGAGAGAGAAATCATGTCTGACATTGCAGCTCATGAGAGGTGAGATAACAAAGATATATGAGAGGAGAATAAGGCTGATCCAGCAACCTATGTTTATACAAGACATTTAGAAAGCCCTGCCCATATGGGCAGAGAGCAATCTTTGCGTGATAGTTCAGGCCTCTTGCTCTGCACATGCTCCACAGCCTTCAGTGACCATCCTTACTCAGAACTGTAGACTCTTTACATCATTATGAACTTGCACAGGCCAGAGATAGTTTAGCTATCTTTCCCTTCCTGAATCTTCCTTGGACCATCTGAAACAGGGGTCTTTGTATTCAAAACATGCTACAAAGTTATGGTTTCACATGTAACTTCAAGTCATGGTTTGCTTAACTATGGTTTACTGAATAAACCTTTAATTGTCTGAATTTTCACAGCAAGCTAAGCCATGAAAAGATAAATCAAATTATTATTAGAATAACGTATAAATTAGTCACTGTTCCACACCATAACCCTCCCTCATGTTTCCAAGTATAGCCAGAAATTTAAGGTTATTAAGGAAGACAACTCCAGTCATTAAGGAAAATCCA
Source organism: Candoia aspera (assembly GCF_035149785.1). Taxonomy (NCBI): domain Eukaryota; kingdom Metazoa; phylum Chordata; class Lepidosauria; order Squamata; family Candoiidae; genus Candoia; species Candoia aspera. Next base: position 35,545,450 of record NC_086155.1, read on the forward strand.
TTCATTCATTTGTTCATTCATTCATCAAATCTCCACTGGGAAAATATCATTTTTCTCCCTATTACAAAACAACAAAGGTATCATTTTCCAAGAGCTGTAATACCATGTACAGATCAACATGGCTATGTTTATGGTACATGTTACTGGTAGTTTAAACTTGGGTATATATTTCAGGAATTCTTTCCTCTTGCCTTAGTGCAATTGATAAAAGACAAAAGAGTAGATTTCCTGTCAGTGACAGTTGTTTTAAAATAACACACCTCAATTCAGGGGTGTCCACAAGGGGGAGTAAAAAAAGTCAAGATGGCAGCTTCAATCGCACCACTGATGCATGTTGAAAAGGGACATGGCTTTGATCATACAGACATGGCTGCCATATCGTCTCTTTTGTCCTCCATGTACAGCCTACCTATAATGCTTCCTCCAAGAAACATTAATTTAAAAGAATAACATTACCTGCATTGATTCTCTTGCCAAGACAAGGAAACCTGTCCTACTTTATGACTGATTGCTGGGCTTATTTTACATATGAACAATCTATACTATTTGCTTTTCCTTTGCCTCTGACTACACTGATTACAATGGAGCCAGTTTGGTGTAGTGGTTAAGGCACCAGGCTAGAAACCGGGAGACTGTGAGTTCTAGTCCCACCTTAGGCACTAAGCCAGCTGAGTGATCTTCGGCCAGTCACTTTCTCTCAGCCTTAGGAAGCAGGCAATGGCAAACCACTTCTGAAAAACCATGCCAGGAAAACTGCAGGGACTTGTCCAAACAGTTGCCAGGAGTGAAAGATTGACTTGAAGGCATGCACACATACAGTACAACACCCTTCCCCTAACCGTGTGTGTGTGTGTGTGTGTGTGTGTGTGTGTGTGTAGACCTGTAAGCACAAATTTTCCAGGTTAGAATTATACCTCATGCACCTTATGAAATTGCCGCTGAGGTTGTAATTTATATTTTTCTATTCAAAGGTCACTCCACGTCCACTCTACCTATTGAAGCTTACAGTATGTCATAATACATGTGTTAGCTTCTGGCTGCAATGTTTTGGGAGGAACTCCCAGTGAATTCAAAGGGGAATACTTTTGAGTAGATAGGGATAGGAATCCACTTTAAAAAATCAGAGTTGTATGAAAAGTCACAGCACTTGATGCTTTCTCCTTTGCATTTTCTTCTTAGTGTTCTATTTGACATCTTGAATTTTCTTCGCCTCTTATGTTAATTATTGTACAGGTCTAACTGTAATTCTTTTGCTCCTTTCTATCTCTCCAGCTACTACACAACAGCCTCCCTTTTCCCCTGCAAATCCCATTTTCTTTTGATGATTGCTAGAACCTGCCGGCAGAAAAGTATTATTGTTACTGTTGTTATTATTATCACTATTAATATTTGCTCCAGGTTTTGATATAATAAGCATCTCTATAACAATGGCAGGTGATGATGGTACAAGTTAATGCAGAAGGAGAAAAATACTGTAAATTTTTAAATTTTGTATTGGATTGGATCCTGCTACCTGCAAAAACTACTGTAACTGCCACGTCTTCTGCAAGAGCATTCTCAGAAGAGATGCCATCCATAAGCAGCCAAAGAAAATAACCTGGAAAAGCATCAGATCAGCAATAGCAACCCTCCCAGTGGACCTGTTTGTCCACTCAGTGACAAGTATATCCATCAAACACTGTGATCTTCAGTATCTACCGTTCTGAGGGAAAAAATCAGTAAGGTTTGGTGAAGAATAAGTGGAAAATACAGAAGAAAGAAAAAAACTTCTAAATAGCAGAAGAATTATGATGGGGGCATCATAACTCTTCTCTTTCAAACCTACCCCACCCCAACCCCAGCAAACACACAAAAAGAAGAGCCAGTGAAGAACTACAAGTCTTCCTTCTGTCTTGAACAGGCAATGTAACAAAACATATCCTTCTTCTCACAGGAAAAGCAGGAAAATCCTAAACTGATGGGTAAACATCCAAACACAAATTACAATGGAAATCATTAGTTTCTGATTGTATCTTCAAATAAATACACAACAGCTATGCAAGCATCAGAAACAACAAATGATTCAAGCAGCCTATTTGTTGTTTATTCGTTCAGTCGCTTCTGGCTACGCTACTCTTTAAATCATAGCACACATTTTAGTCCTAGTGTGATTGAACAGCCCAGCTTTTCTTTGGCCCCAAATTCATTCAGAAAAAAAGCCTTTTGACTATATATTTGAGACCAGAGTGCAAGTTTGGACTCATAAAAGAAAATTTTATGGCTTAAGCAATAAACCGTGATTTTTTTTTTGTTCAAAATTGATGGGATAATTCCATAAAGTAATCCAGGGCAGAACAGCTTGGCCATCATGTTACAAAAACCTACAAAAGTCCATCATATCCCTGGTATTTCCAATCATCTACATGAAAGTGTGACAAGGACATTCACATCTTTGGAAATCAATTTCATTTTACTTCATGATGAAACTGCCAAATCAGTCCTTGGGATCAATAATGAATGGACTGGATGAGGGACAATAAAAGTAAGTTCAATCATGACAAATAGGAGATATTGTTGTGGGTGCTTTGTCCAGACAGCTGGCACTCAGTATTTCCTAAGTGGGATGGTATTGATTATTAAAACACACATACACAGAGGTTTATAGTTTATAGCTGATCCTGTATGTATGCATGCATTTAGTTCTTAATTTTATGGATTTCAGGGCTTAAGGCTGTGACAAAATGGTGCTGATAGATCCAGCTTTGTCATTAAAGCTATTGGCAACAAGGTCAAGGAGCACTCTCTACAACTAAGATTGGTGAGGCAGCTGAAGCTCCTGTTTGACAAAGTACCTGGTCATGATTATCCATGCCAATGGACACTCTGGCAGGGATTTCTGGGATTTGTCTCAACAATCTGTTGGGCATCTAATTGACTGAAGCTGTCACGTGATGTGCTCAATGATGTTCTGAAATTAATCAGCAATCTTGGTATGAATTTTGCAAAGAAAGGCAGACATGATGGCTGAGAAATGTGGCCTGTCTACCCACTACATTAGAACCTAAACATTTGCTCCGGATGCCAGAGGTAGTGATGCTGGGAACAGGGAACTTTTTTATCATAGTGTTAAATGATGGAATTCCTTCTGCAGAGGAAATCAGCTGGCCCCCTCCCTTTCATTTGCTGAGACCTTTATATTTAACCAAATGTTCAGTCCATGATGAATTACTTTGTTTCTTCTATTATATTATTTTCTTTTAATCCTCTCAGTTCTTTTGGTGAGTCATTCAATCTTCCAAAATGCACTTAGATTTTATTGTATTTTTATTTGTAATTATAATAGGTAAGCCACTGTGGGAATCCTTGTGAAACTGAAAGTTGGGGTTTAATATCTTTTTAAAATAAAGTATATCTGGATTGAAAAACTGCTACTCCAAACAGCAGTGATTTCAAGCCATCATATTTATAACTGTAATTCATCTAGAAGAACCTCTGTCATGCAGAAATATATATCGTATCATATCATATCATATTATATTAGACATGTCTTTATTGTAACTTTCAGGAAAAAAAAAATTTTTGAACTACTACTGCATTGCAGTACCTTGGAGATTTTCCCAGTAGCTGTATGTGCACAAAGAAATGTTTCATGGAATTACAAACACAAAGATTATTTGTGAGAAACAGAAATCTATAGATCAAGCTGCTGCAGTTCTCCTTTCTTTTGGTGAAAGTAAAATCGTGTTTACTCTACTAGATGGTCAGTTCAAAAATCAACACATGAAATTACTGCATCCCATTTCATGCCTCACTGCAATTCTGTGTCCCAGGGCTCAAAATCTACACACAGTCTACAGTCCTTCTTGCCTCCAGCTCATAAATGAGGAAAACTTCTCTTCTGAAAACTGGCTTACTTTGACCTAAAGGTATCAGGAACCACTGTTAATGTTGGGTAGAACTGTACCCAGAACCCCAGGTGGGAATGATTAAACCTCTCTCTCTCTTCTCCTTCCCCACATACACATCTCTCTTCACATGGATACTAAAGATGAAACACATCACAAATTTATTTGTCTGTTAGATTTATATCCTACCTTTCCTTTTGGAGCTGAAGGCAGCATACATAGGATTCCCTCCCCTATTTTTTCCCCACAACAACTCTGTGAGGTAGGCTGGGCTGAGAGAAAATGACTGAGTCAAAGGTGTACAATGAGCTTCCACTAATTGGGGTGGAGTTGAACCTGGATCCAACATCTGGCTCTCATTTCAATGTAATTCCATTTCAAGAAATATTATATAGTTTGCTAAACCAGAATTCATCACAGCAGGGACAAGTATATAATTCATGGAGACTACTGGAGACCAGCTCAAAATATTTGTAGGCTCAAAACCTATGTAGCAAAAAGTATACAGTGGTGATTAAAAATTTGTGAACTCTTTTGAATTTTCAGTATTTCTGCATAAATATGACCTAAAATGTGATCTGTTCTCTACACAAGTCCTAAAACTAGATAAAGAGAACCCAATTAAACAAATGAGTCAGAAACATTATACCTGGTCATTGATTTATTGAAGAAAATGATCCAAAGCTACATATTTATGTGTGGCAAAATTATGTGAACCTTTGCTTTCAGTAACTAGTGTGCCCTCCTCAGGCAGCAATAACTGCACCTAAATGTTTCCAATAACTGTTAATCAGTCCTGCACATCGGTTTGGAGGAATTTTAGCCCATTCCTCCTTACAAAACAGCTTCAATTCAGGGCTGTTGGTGGGCTTCCTTGCAGGAAGTGCCCATTTCAGGTCCTTCTACAACATTTCTATAGGATAAAGGTCAGGACTTTGACTTGGTCATTCCAAAACATACTTTGACTTGGCCATTCCAAAACATTAACTTTCTTCTTCTTGACCATTCTTTGGTTGTACAACTTGTGTTTTGGGTCGTTGTCTTGCTGTATGATCCACTTTCACTTGTACTTCAGTTCATGGAGAGATTTTTCTGTAGAATTTGCTGGTACAATTCAGAATTCATAGTTCCATCAGTCATGGCATACCATCCTGGTCCAGAAACAGCAAAGCAGGCCTGGACCATGATACTGTCCCCACCATGTTTCACAGATGGGATAAGGATCTTATGCTGGAATGTAGTGCTTGTCTTTCACCAAACATAATGCTTTTCAATCAGGCCAAAAAGTTCTATTTTGGTCTCGTCCAGCCACAGAACATTCTTCCAATAGCCTTCTGATGTATCCACATGGTCTTTCGCAAACTGTAGATGGGCAGCAATGTTCATTTTGGAGACTAGTGGCTTTCTCCTTGCAACCCTGCCATGCACACCACTATTGTACAGTGTCCTCCTAATGGTGGTCTAATGAACACCAACATTCACCAATGCAAGAGAAGCCTTTAGTTCTTTAGATGTTACCCTGGGCATCTTTGAGACCTCCCAAAGTATTACACACATTGCTCTTGGTGTAATCTTGGTTGGTTGACCACTCCTTTTTTTTTAATAAGAATTTTATTAGATTTAAAGCAAAGATAAAAACTACAAAAAAGCAAAAAAAGTACAAAAAGAAAAGAGAAAAAAGTAGAAAGTATGAAAACACAAGAAAAAAAGAATTTTAAAGATTACATAAAGAGGTAACTTCTGACTTTTAACAAAAAGAATATACAGCAATCTCCACAATCAATCCCTTACTCTATATCAAACCAAAATCAAATTATTTTTATAAATCATTCTATTAGCACATTATAAAAGTCACTAATTACAATTGCTCCTTCTCCTTATATTAAAAGAAAAAGAAATATATAAACCTCTTAATCAACATCCTCCCAAAAAACATTTAATTATTTCCTTTCTACCACTATTTCTATACATTTCTGTCCACTACAATAAAAATCAAAACAAAAGACATATAAATTGTCTACTCCTAAAATTAATAATACTGAAATTATAACAATCTTAATTCTATTAAACCTAAAACCAGCATTTATTGTTTATACCTTATTAATCTTAATCCAAATCATTGAAAAAGAGTATGAAGTCAAACAAGCCTTAAAAACAATCCAGATAAACATTCTCAAATCCTTACCCCACTTTGAAATAGACCAAAGCATTCACATATCTCCACAATAAACACAAGGCATTTTTCACAGAGAGCTCAAAGAGCCCAACTGCCCCCTTAAAAAATCACACTTCTCAGCAAAAAAAGCTCCCACAGGAAAAAAAAAAAACCTCTTTTCCCCCATAACTTTCCATCAGAAAGACAGTTCCATTTATAATTTGCAATTCAATCCATCTATTTAATTCCTTCAGTTCCACAATCTGGTCATTATCAGCAGAAACCTTGATCTCACTATCAGTAAAAGCATTTCTATCATTGTTGAGTTCCTCAACTTCTTCCACAACTTCCCCAGCCAGATGACACATTTTAAAGCTGATATTTTCTACAATGTCCTGAATATCTTGCAAAATAGCTTGACAGGAGTTGGAAAAGATCTGTTTAAAGGACTTTTTAAGCTCACAACAAAACTCTGAGAAAGTCTCCTTGAAATCCTCCATGTTTCAGGCAGTAAATTATAGTGCCACCTAGATACTTGATGCGAGAATAGGAGTTAATGAGTTAATGGAAAATTTCTGAAAGTTGTTGACACAAGAGAAAATATGCTAACAGGCAGCTCCCAGGGAAAGTGACAACAGAAAGCTGAAGTTTCAAAACAGCAGATTTGTCGCGGTCAGCCTCGCTCCGAATAAGACACGGACCCACTTAATAGGGATTAAGGATTTCCGGTTTATTGAAACGGCACTGACAGATAGAAAAACGGGAATGGGGGTGCGGTGTTGAGGTGCCCTGTACATACCCTCTTGCGGGGTCCCGTGCTCCTCCACCCTTCATTGTCCCCATTCCCCTTGATGGGTTTCTTGATGGCTGTGGGGGCGTTTTCCCAGTTGCTGTCCTTGTCCTCTTGGTTCAGGTGTGTCCTCCAGAGCACCAGGTGTGGCTTATCGCTGCTTATCTGAAGTCCTTCTATTCAGCTGCATATGATTCCATGGGTGTGGGTGCTTTGGGTACTTGATTCAAGAGCTGATTTAATTATCTCCTTCCTCTTTTTCTTAATGATCATGATCCACGTTGTGAGGCTCTTTGTGCCTTGCAACGGGGTCATGACATGCTGCCCCCCGAAGATGTCTTTAGGGTGCTGGTTTCTCTGGATATGCCTTGTGGAAACATCTAGTCAGTTGTTTTGCTAAGACGTGTTGTGCCTGGACCCACTCTGGGTGTGGGAAATGCTTCCATTTAACGAGGTATTGTAGAGTACCCCTTTGCCTTCTTGAGTCCAGTATCTCCCGTACCTTAAAATGCTGTTGTTTATCTATCATGATGGGTGGGGGCGGTGGGTCTTCCGTGTGCCATTTGGATGGGCTTGTTGGTTTCAGCAAGGCACAGTGAAATACTGGATGGATCCGTCATAGATCGTGTGGCAGTTCCAGTTTGAATATCACCAGATTGATAACTTCTGTTATTTTGAAGGGTCCGATGAATTTCGGTGCCAGTTTCTTCGAGGGTTGTGAGGTTTTTATGAACTTAGTGCAGAGGTAGACCCTATCTCCCACTTTGTAGTTCGGTGCCTCCGCCCTGTGATTGTCCACAAATGTCTTGTACGTGGTTTTTGCGTCTGCGAGAGCCGTTTGGATGATTGGCCAGGTTGTCGCCAGTTGTGCCGCCCAGTCATCTGGTGAGCAGGGTGGGGCATCTGGTTGAGGTAGTTCTGGTATCAGTACAAAGTCCCTTCCGTAGACCACTTTAAATGGGGTGTGGCCAGTGCTCTGGTGCACTGCATTGTTGTAGGCTACCTCTGCAAAGGGTAGCAGGTCCACCCAGTTGTCCTGTTGGTAATTTATGAATGTCCTCAGGAACTGTTCAAGGGTTGAGTTTAGGATCTCTGTAGATCCGTCTATGTGTGGATGCCACGCCGTGGATAGTGCCTGTTTGGTGCCAATGAGTTTTAAAAATTCCCTCCAAAATTTTGACGTGAACTGTGTGCCCCTATCAGTCACCAACCTATAGGGGGCGCCATGGATCCTGTATATGTGTGTCAGGAACAGGCGTGCCAGCTGTTGCGCGGTGGGGATGGTTGCGCAAGGAATAAAGTGTGCCTGTTTTGAAAAGTAGTCTTTTACCACCCAGATGACTGTTTTCCTTTGGCTGGGTGGGAGGTCTACAATAAAATCCATGGAAATTTCTTCCCAGGGGCGAGAGGGCCTGGCTACTGGCTGCAGCAGCCCTTGAGGTTTCCCCCCCTTCCGTTTGGAGGTGGCACATGTGGGGCAGGTGGCTACGTAGTCTTTAATGTCTTTTCTCAGGCTTGGCCACCAAAATTGCCGTCTCGTTAGATGTAGGGTTTTTACGAACCCAAAATGCCCCGCAGTCTTGTCATTGTGTGAGCGGTTTAAAACTTCCCCCCGCAATGACTCTGGTACGTACAAGATTTTCTCTTTCCAGGCTAGGCTGTCCTGGATAGATAAAAGGTGTCGGTTGTTTTGTAACCATGTATCTGTTTGTAGTGCTTGTGCGAGTTTTTGTTGCCAGTTGGGTGAAATTGAACGGCGGCTCTGTTCGTTTTCTTGCGTTCGTGCTGCCGTGTGCTGATTCCTCGTATGGCTGCGCATGACAGCTAGGCAGCCTAGTTGTTTGTTGGTCCATACCGTCCCCACGATGTCTGAGGCTTGCGTGTCGTCCTGTGGCCGTCAGGAGAGGGCATCCGCCAGGAAGTTCTTCCTGCCCGGTATAAATTTCAGCGTGAAATTGAACCGGCTGAAGAACTGTGCCCAGCGCACCTGCTTCGGGCTGAGGCATTTAGGCGTGCTGAGAGCCTCCAGGTTCTTGTGGTCTGTCCATACCTCGAAGGGGCAGCTGCCCCTTCCAGCAGGTGCCTCCAAGTTTCCAGAGCTGCTTTCACTGTGAACGCCTCCTTTTCCCATACGTGCCATCTCCTCTCCGTTTCGGAGAATTTGCGGGAAAGGTACGCGCAGGGTTTCAGCTGGTTGTCAGCATCTCTTTGTAGTAGGAGAGCTCCGATGGAGGAGTCGGAGGCATCTACCTGCACTATGAAGGGCTTGGTGGGGTCAGGATGTTGTAGTACTGGCTCAGCTGTAAACAGGTTTTTTAGTCTCTCGAACACTGTTTGACAGTCAGCTGTCCAGTTTAGCACTGCCCCCGGGTTTCTCGATTTGCGCATGTCCCCCAAACCCTTGGTCTTTAGGAGGTTGGTCAGGGGTAGTACAATCTCTGCCAGCCCCGGGATGAACCCCCTGTAAAAATTCGTGAATCCGAGGAAACTTTGAAGTTGCCTCCTCGTGCATGGGTGCTCCCACACCAGTATTGCTTGGACCTTGCTCGAGTCCATTTCAATCCCTTTTTCCAAAATCCTGTACCCTAAATAGTCAATTTGTTGTTTGTGAAACTCGCACTTGGAGAGCTTGGCAAACAGCTCTGCCTTGCGCAGTTTCTTGAGCACTTCCCTTAACAGCCATTCATGCTCACGCTCTGTTTCCGTGTATATTAGCACATCATCGAGGTAAACCAGCACCCCCTTAAAAAGGTGGTCGCGCAGGACCTCGTTGATTAATTGCATAAATACACCCGGTGCCCCTGCCAGTCCAAAAGGTAGCACCTTGTATTGAAATGACCCCAATGGGCAGTTGAAGGCCGTTTTCCACTCATCTCCCTCCCGTATCCTTAGGCGGTAATAGGCCTCCCTTAGGTCAAGTTTAGAGAATACCTTGCCCTTTGCCAGGTGGGACAATTTGTCCTTTATTAGGGGCAGGGGGCTTTTATTGGATACAGATGCTGCGTTCAGGCCCCGGTAATCTGTACAGAGCCGCAGTGACCCATCCTTTTTTTTGCGAAAGAGGACCGGTGCTCCTACTGGGGAGTTTGCAGGCTTGATAAAACCCCTCGCCAAGTTCTTATCTATAAAGTCCCTTAACGCTGCCAGCTCCCTCGGGGTCATGGTGTATATTTTGGGTTTGGGTAGAGGCACCCCCGGGACCAGTTCGATGGAGCAGTCTGTTTTTCTGTGAGGGGGGAGTCTGTCCACTTCCTTCTCGCAGAAGACATCTGCAAAGTCCACGTAGTTTGGTGGCAGGCCGTCTGGCAGCGCCGTCTCTCTGTGCTCCGAGGTTGTCGTTGCTCTTCCCATTGCTGCCTGGGGGACCTTGTCCCCTGTGGGTGCTTGGTAGCGCCCGTCAGCAAACTTGATCTCTCTGGTTTTCCAGTTGATGACTGGGTTTTGCTGCATGAGCCATGGGATTCCTAGTATCAGTAGGGGTTGCCCCACCGGTGCCACGATGAAAGCCAATTTTTCCTCGTGGCTGCCAAGCCGTAGCGCGGTTTCGCCGGTGTATTGGGTGACCAGGCCCCCTCCCGCTGCTGTTCTGTCAAGCTGAGTAAACACCAAATGGTGCTGAAGTGGATAGCAGCGGAGGTTAAGAGCGGCTACCAGGTCTGGGTGCATTAAGCTTTTAGAGCAGCCAGAGTCAATCAGTGCCCAGACCTTTTCAGTCTTTTCCCCATGGGTGAGGGTGACACGGACACAGAGGGTGGGGCACTCTTCACTCACCCCTCTGTCTGTGCGCCTGTTGCTCTTCTCCACCTGTCCTTTGGCGCCCATTAGGCCAGGTGGCTGGCATTTCCCGTCGGCTCGTCAGGATTGCTTCCCTCCTTGTCATGCGCTGCCTACCTCTGAATAACATTCAGACACTGGTTTGCGAATCAGGCTCTGGTTTATTGCAGGGCAGGTACAGCGTTGGTAGAAAAAAGCTGAGAGTGACAGGAGCGCGCCGGTGTGGGGTTTAAATACCCCGCGCCGGTCAGCGCCCCCTCGCTCACGGTCACGTCACCCCCCTTTGTCCCATGCGTTGCCCTGCCGGTGGGTGAGGGTTTCCGGGATCGCCCATTATCAGGTTTCCATTCTTCTGCTGATTGCTTTCAGCTGGGCGATCCCCGTTGTATTGCCGCTGATGGCTTGGGTGGCTCCGTGATCCGTTTAGCTATTGTTTGTTGGCCGTTAGTCGTTGTGGGTTGATGGCTACTTAACTTGTACCCCTTCACCTATTTCCTTGTCATTGTCATGTGTGCCATTGCGCTGATGACTTTAGCTCAACGGCACTCATGACACTCCTCCTCTGAGCTGTAGGGGAAATGTCTGCCTCGATACTCCCCCCTCGCTGGTCGCTTTCTTGGCGCTGGGGTTGGTGCAGCTGGTGCCCTCCGCGTGCTCTCTCTGGGTGTCTGTTTGGGGCAGGTTGCCGCCTTATGATCGTCCCTACCGCACGTGAAGCACTGCCCTTTTGCGAAATGCCGGTCCCGTTCCTCCTTCCACAGTTGGGATCTCGCCTTCCCCGGCCTTGCAGCTGTCCGTGATGGTCTCGCTGCCTCCGCCTGCTGTGCTTCCCTCTGGGCTTGGCGGAACGTGTCGTGGGCGTCCTCTGCTTCCCCTGCCAGCCGGATCCACTCGGTCAGGGAGTTGGGGTTGTTGCGGCAGAGTGCCCACCGGAGCATGTTCAAGTTAAGTCCTTCTTTGAATTTCTCAATCAGGGTCGATTGAGACCATACTTCCACTTTTCCGGCTAGGGCTTGGAATTCCATGGCATACTCTGCCACGGAGCGCTGTCCTTGCCGTAGCATTTTCAGAGTCCTTTTTGCTCTTTCTTGCTCCAGGGGGTCCCTGAAGTGCAGTTCCAGCACTCGAAGGAATTCTGTGCTGTCCTGCAGCGCCCGGGCGCCTGATTGGCACAATTGGATGTACCAATCAGCGGCCCGTCCTTTTAGTTTTATGGCGAGGGCATTGACTTTGCCCCATTCAGTCCTGAAACAGGGACCCCATTCCTCGAGGTAGTACCTCGCATTTGTCAAGAAAAAGGAGAGTTTCGAGGGGTCCCCGTCAAACTTTATGCCAAAGTCCTTGGCTGCCATTCTGGCCTGGCTCCAGGTCACATCTGGGCCGTGCAGCATGCTGCGTGGGGGCTGGTGCGGGTCGAATCGGCTCCCGGCGTCTGGTGGTGTCGGTGTCGTCTCTCTCTGGGTCTCCTCGCAAGTAGGTCGGCTCATCGACAGGGTGGGAGGGTGGGATGTCGTCCATCTGGTGGCCTCTTGGAACCGGGCTCCGCCGTAGCCACCACCGTCCGCTGGGTCGTCGCCCCGTCTCTCGTCCGGGTGCGCCTCCAGTCGTTGGGTGGGTTCCTGGGACCGGGCTCCACCGTAGCCGCCGCCGCCCGCTGGGTCGCCGCTCCGCCCCTCGTCCGGGTGCGCCTCCAGTTGTCAGGTGGGCTCCCAGGACCGGGCTCCGCCGTAGCCGCCACCGCCCGCGAGGTCGTCCCGCCATCTCTCGTCCGGGTGCGCCTCCACAATGCTGCCACCGCGGGGTTCCTGCGCCACCGTCAACTGTTGGAGCAGCAGCCGTATCGCTCACACCCCCTCCTCCAGCGCGTCCAACCTCGCTGCCGTCGGCTGACTCCCGCCAGTGCGCTCGGCTCTCCACTCGCTCTCGCCTCTGGTCATCGTGGATGACAGTCCGTCCTTCGGTCCCGCCGGGGTCTCGGGCGAACCTAGAGGGGATCCCCCCATCTCGCGCGCCGTGGCCCGCTGGCCATGGGACACCTGGGTGTTCCCCCCCCACTCCTCTTCCTCTGAGCTGGATCCCATACTTACCTGGACATTGCGCTGCCGGGACCTCAGGCACATCCCTCCCGAGGGGAGGGAGTTTCTCCACTGGGTGCCGAGTGGTTGCGTTGCCGTGCTCCGTGGTTCTTCATACCTAGCTGGGTCCCTCACAAGCTGGTTGGATTGGTGCTAGGTAAAAATTTTTTTGTGGATTCCCGTTTTTATGTCGCGGTCAGCCTCGCTCCAAATAAGACACGGACTCACTTAATAGGGATTAAGGATTTCCGGTTTATTGAAACGGCACTGACAGATAGAAAAACGGGAATGGGGGTGCGGTGTTGAGGTGCCCTGTACATACCCTCTTGCGGGGTCCCGTGCTCCTCCACCCTTCATTGTCCCCATTCCCCTTGATGGGTTTCTTGATGGCTGTGGGGGCGTTTTCCCGGTTGCTGTCCTTGTCCTCTTGGTTCAGGTGTGTCTTCCAGGGCACCAGGTGCGGCTTATCGCTGCTTATCTGAAGTCCTTCTATTCAGCTGCATATGATTCCATGGGTGTGGGTGCTTTGGGTGCTTGATTCAAGAGCTGATTTAATTATCTCCTTCCTCTTTTTCTTAATGATCATGATCCACGTTGTGAGGCTCTTTGTGCCTTGCAACAGGGTCATGACAAGATTCAACATCTAGGAAAATATTAAATTCTTCAAAGTCAATACAAAATAGTAGCAGGGATGCAATTATTTATTCTCAATCCTCCTTAGTATTTAAAAGGGTAACAAGCGAAAACTTAAATAGAATTTTTTTTGTAAAAATTAATCCCAGAAATAACGATAAGCACCAAGAGAGAACGCTTCTCCTTGCTGTAAAAAGCCTCTCTTAGGGTACTTAACTTAAAATATATATATATAAATTAGGTGACTTAGAAATGGGGTGGCTTGATTTAGTGTCTCTTTAAGGCTACAGCGTGGCTTGGAAATGGCGACGTCCCAGCCTCCCAGTGGCTCTTACCAGATTGGCGCAGACGCTGTTTGCGATTCTCTCGCTGCAAGTCACCGTTCTGGAGGACGGATGGGATGATTCCGAGCATTTCCTTTGTCTGTAAAAATGCTCTGGGCTTCGGGAAAAGCCTGCCCAAGCCCAAAAAACCACTGCATTGTCAGTTCTGTCCGCAGAGCTCGTGGACACAGCTGTTCAGTTGGCCATGTCCCCACCAGAAATCTGGTTGGTTGACCACTCCTGGGGAGGGTAACAATGGTGTTAAATTGCCTCCAGTTGTACACAATCTGCCTGACAGTGGACTGGTGGTATCCAAACTCTTTGGAAATAGTTTTGTATCCTTTTCCAGCCTGGAAAGCATCAACCACTATTCTTTGGAGGTTCTCAGAAATCTCCTTTGTTCAAGCCATGACACACTTCCACATACCTGGATTGTGAAGATCAGACTTTGATAGTGAATACTCAGAATTCTGTTCTTTAAATAAGGCAGGACCTCCCACACTCCTACCTGATTGTCATCTCATTGACTGAAACACCTGACTCTAATTTCTCCTTCAAATGAACTGATAATCCTAGAGGTTCATATTCTTTTGCCACACACAAATATGTAGCTTTGGATCATTTTCCTCAATAAATCAATGACCTGTCATGAGCACTGATGGTGAGCAGGAGGAGGCCCCTATCCAGGGGGGAAAACGCATGCGTAGTAGCGAGAATTTGAGCTGTCATTCAAAGAGACACAGAACAGACCCGCCTTGACTTTTGGGGTTTATCTCACGCTTCTTCAGTTTGTTAGGATTGATGTCCTAACAAGCAGGAACCACGCTGAGATGAGGAATAGGTCTCCAGTGTTTTATTACTGCTACATTAGACAGAAAATCCTAACAAACTGAAGAAGTGTGAGAAAATCCATACAGATAAACCCCAAAAGTCAAGGTGGGTCTGTTCTGTGTCTCTTTAAATGACAGCTCAAATTCTCGCTACTACGCATGCGTTTTCCCCCCTGGATAGGGGCCCCCTCCTGCTCACCATCAGTGCTCATGAGAGACCAAGTATAATGTTTTTGACTCATTTGTTTAATTGGGCTAGCTTTATCTAGTTTTAGGATTTGTGTAGAGATCAGATCACATTTTAGATCATATTTAGGCAGAAATATCAGAAATTCAAAAGGGTTTCACAAACTTTAAACAACTTTTTCCCTTACTTAGGGAAAGTTGCATACAAAACTGCTTATTTTGGGAATAAGGTATTCTAAAATACATCCATTAGAAAGATGCATGCAATATACATACAAATGTATATGTAAGAATATGTACACATGTATACATTTTCATATATGGGAAGTTGATATTATTTATTTATTTAATTAATTTTTATCCCGCCTTTATTATTTTTTTATAAATAACTCAAGGCGGCGAACATATCTAATACGCCTTCCTCCTCCTATTTTCCCCACAACAGCAACCCTATGAGGTGAGTTGGGCTGCCCAAGGTCACCCAGCTGGCTTTCATGACTAAGGCGGGACTAGAACTCACAGCCTCCTGGTTTCTAGCCCAGCGCCTTAACCAGTAGGCCAAGCAAATGCAGATTTCCTTGAGGTTAAAAAAATGCAGAACAAGAAAGAAATTTGATGGAATAATAAGCTGACTGAATATAGATCAATGCACACATTCTGAACATGCATACTCTCATCCATCTACTCATTTTTGTCATCTTTCTCTTCCTTCCACAGCTTCCCCTACCCCCACTGCACTCTGGTCTCACTAAACAACTATATATGCAGTTAAAAAGATTTTATTGGAGCCAATAAAAACTTTTTAAAAATGACTAATTGCTGCATAGAAGGTGATTTTCAAGGAATTAATCCTTTCTGCTCCAAACTCCTAAAAATGTCCCTTGCAAAGTAATTATACTTTTAAAAAATCTTCAGTTTGTGCCAATTTAAAAAGATTAATAGCTATACAGGGAGCATTTTCAAGGAGATATCCTACCTGAGAAGGGAAAGTTAAATTAGGTGGAGAGTCAGAAAACAGGCCACCCATGAGTGATAGTCCTTATCATAGCATCGGGAGAACCTGTGTATAACCTGTACATTCAGAGGATTCTATCATCTTTGAAGAGAAGGTTTTCTCATCATACAGAGTCATTGCAAGGGCTTTTTAAAATAATGTAATGAATGCACATAAGCAAGAGCAGAAGCTGCTAACTCAGTCCCATTTTCTTTTCATTAGGCAATGTGGAATGAGGGAGAAGGCAGAACATCTCAGATTAGACAGAGGTGGACAGTTATGAGTGTAATTGGTCTGGCAAAACTCTGGGAAGGTAGGCAAAAAGGTTCATGATCCCTGGAAATCTGAAACAGAATCAGTAGTGTTATTGCCTGCTCTATAATAACTACTTCCAGTATGTGCACTCTCTACAAACACATCTACATGGGTAAAAGTACATACCTGACTTGTGTCTGAAGAAGATTCTTTTGCCTGTCCCAAATCTCCCACCACTGAAATTCTACTGCTGACATTATCCTTTCTTCCAACCAGGCTCTTCTTGTGATAGTAAGCATGTCTAGAAGAGAAATACCAGAAGAAATGAAAGGTTATGCGATAAGGAGAAGGTTTTGTGCGTAAAGTCCAGAGCCACATTCTATTTAATATGAACAGGTAGACATATGAATACAGAATGTGATCCAAAAACTCAGTCTTATCTCATACAATTACAGAAGCATGATTTGTTTTAACCTGTGCTTTGTGTTGCCCAGAGAAATGGTGGGGGGGACATTCAATGGCTTTATTGTTATTAGTAAAGGTAAAGGTTTCCCTTGACATTAAGTCCAGTCGTGTCTGACTCTAGGGGGCGGTGCTCATCTCCATTTCAAGCCAAAGGCAAAAAAGGCATGGTCCTCTCCTCCCTCACCCTTCTCTATTTCCCTACCACCACATTGCAGAACGACTTACTCTATGGTAGGTGTGCTCCGTAATGCCATTATTATTGCCCATCATGTAATGATGAGATGAGGCTGTGCCATCTGTGCATCACTAACAAGTCATCTCCTTTTTTAAAATTGCTTTTTATTCATTTTTATTTTAGAAGAATACAAATTATAAGCAATACACTAGAATAACAAAATTAAAATAAAAAATCCTTAAACATAAAAATATGATAAAAACCAGAAAAAGAAAAGAGAAGGGGGAAAAACCACTGACAAACAAACAAGCAATCTACCTTATAGCTGAAACTTATAGTCAGTCACCAGTTTACTAATCAATACTATAGTGTAATCAGATTCAAAATATTATTGTAAAATATCATAAAATCTTCCCAAAGAAGAACATATTGCTTCATCCTTTGATTAGTGGAAAATGCTGGCTTTTCCAGGACAGATAAATTACAGATTTCTAAAAGCCATTCTTTAAAATCTGGAGCAATAACATTTTTCCAATTTTTAAATATTATTCTTTTAGCCATCAACCCCATGCACGATAAAATCATAATTCCTGATAAACAGTCGAATTCCAAAGCTTTGGTATATAATTCAACATAACATTGACATCTTTAACATTTAAAAGTTTTCCCATAAATCTACTATATACACTGCAATATCATTCCAAAAAAGTGACAAATGATCACAGGACCTTATCACATGGGCCAATGAACACTCAAATTTTTTACAACTCCAACAAAGAAAAGCTGATGTCCATATTTTTGAGTATATTTTTTGGGAGTCCAATACGCTCTAAATATAATTTTTCATGAATTAACCTTAATCTCAAATCCACTGATATCATTTAAACATTTTTAAGAACATGAAACCATTAATGGGACATTATCTGCAATACCAGTTCTTTAGTCCATGTTTGAAATATCCCTGTGTTTTGGATAAATATATGTTATGGGTTTTACTTCTGTCATGGATTCCATCAAATAAGAGAGCATCTCAGGTGCCTTTGAAGTGGCCAAAGCATCTGGCCCATATTGAGCCATGAAAACATGCTTGAGATTACTCCACAGTTGTGAACTCGGAAGACCAAATTCAATTTAAAGGTACAAGTTTCTCACTTCAGTTGCTTCCCTAAACTTAAGCAGTAGCCATAGTGATCCAGCTTCTCCTAATGATTAGCACATCATTTATCTGCAGTGGCCTGAAATGCTTCAGTTATCAGAACAGTTTTGGCATTTGCTAGACAGTGAATACTGTAAGAAAATAGGAAAAGTAAACTCAAACCCCAAATCCAGACAGGATGAACCTACCTTCCAGGAATCATAATTTCTCTTGGGCTGCACAGTCTTTGTTCTCCTTATGCCAGACCTTCTTGCATTTGCCCTCTGAGGTCACCTTTGTATCAGAATTTATTTGGATCTTGGGTACATTGCACTCATTGCATCAAGCCACACAGCAGTTATGCAGACTCCAGGATATCTGCTGACAGCTTGGGCAAATCTCAGGAGTGCTGTATGGATTCAAAATATTGTATGAGCCTGTTAGCTCTTAGCACATGTTAATATTTGTTAGCAAGTTGGCACATAGTTAAGATTTGTTGTTTTCTGCCTTGCCAAGAAATAAAATGTGAATCACTGGTACAAGCATAGAAAGATGCACCTCTTTCAATAATCCCAAATAACACAGTCCTTGCTTGTTTTTAATCCCATGAAGTTATCAGGGGCCATGTTATCTGTTGCTAAAAGCTAATTATCCTGTTTACTCAGAAGTAAGTCTGAGTTCAAACTGGCTTATCCCTACAAAAGTGCACATGTCATTTCAAGCCAAACCAATGAATCACAGTGATTATTTCATCTAACCCCTTTGCCTTCTTTCACACATGATTTTCACAAATGGAAATTTTGTTCCTATAGGATTGATGGAGGGTATGGCAATTTGGAATAGCCATTTGTATTTCCTGTGTATTTAATAACAATACTGATCTCTCTAGGGCACAGCCTAAATTAATAAGGGAGTAGACATTCTACCTCTTTGACATTCTGGTGATTGATGGAAAGGAACTGACGTGGATTAGGGCTTATGCAGTGAAATTAATAATAGATAAATCAGCAGGCTGAGCAGGCACATTCATGACCTTCTTTGGCAGGTTTGTTACAGGACAGGCTGCCATGCTGATCAAGCACATTTCTGAAGCTACAGTTGAAGTCACATTGCAGCTAATGGTGGGAAGGAGGGAGGTGTGTCAGAAAAGCATTCTGGGAGAAGTATTGGAAAATATGCTGGGGACTGTTTCTCCTACATGTTAACTTTCTGAAAAAGGAATAATGGTATGTTTTATATGACCTTATTCACTTAATGGCCAATTCATATGCTTAGAATTGCAACCATATTTTTTTTATTTCCAACTTTCTGTATGAGCCAACTTTCCTTCATAGATAAAAAGGGCCTTTTTTCTGAGGAACCCAGGGGTGACAGAAATGGGAACCTCTCTGAGAAGCACCTGTTCCCATTTCC
Organism: Candoia aspera; assembly: GCF_035149785.1. Classification (NCBI taxonomy): domain Eukaryota; kingdom Metazoa; phylum Chordata; class Lepidosauria; order Squamata; family Candoiidae; genus Candoia; species Candoia aspera. The sequence continues at coordinate 35,564,537 of NC_086155.1, forward strand.
CATTCCTCTGATTCTGCCTTTATTTGGGAAATAACCAAAAATGCATTGAGTCTAGTGGGTGTGTACACACACATGTACGTGTATGTGTATGTATATGTATGCACATCTGTGTGTGTGTGTGTGTGTGTGGAAAGAGAGAGAGAGAGAGATTTGCATTCATTTGCATCTTTTTACTTCACTGAGAAATGTAAGGTTGTCTTGTTACCTAAAAATATTAGCACTCAGCCAATGTTATACAATAAAGAGAACTACAGATTAAGAGCACTGGGTTCCATTTCAATTAAGACATGACATACCCATGGGCAAGTCATTAACTTTCTGTCTCATCTACCTCACAAGATTGTTATGAGAAGAAAAGAGCATTTAAGTAATTCTAAGCATCTTGGAGAAAAGGCAGGATAAAGATAAGATAAGATAAGATAAGATAAGATAAGATAAGATAAGATAGGATAGGATAGGATAGGATAGGATAGGATAGGATAGGATAGGATAGGATAGGATAGGATAGGATAGGATATGCTTTTATTGTCATTTTACTATATACCAAAGTGTACATTAAAATGCTAATCTTTATCCTTAATAAATATCAGTCCTGCACCCAGCATGTGTACCAGTACAAGATTTCACCCTGATTTCTTCCATTTCTCTGTCTATTCCATATTATTGAACTTTAGCCACATCCAGGATTGGCTCCATGCCCCTGAGTTCCTATTGCTCCTGCTAGGTAACTCGGGTGATTTATTCCTGGCTCAGCAGTAATATATCGTACTTCAAACCACTGTGAAGCTAGTTTGTTTTCTGAACTGCTATGGCCCCTGTGGAGCTGCTGGGTGGGCCGTTTTCTCTTGTCTTACCCCACCTCTCAGCTCCTAGGCTGCAGAAGTGTTAGCAGGTTTTTCAAGTGGAAAGGTGCCTTGTTGTCTTTTCAATTCCCATCTCATAAGACCAATACGAATTTTTTCAGATAACCAGACAAATGAACCTAACGTGATATATAGGTATGTGGGAGAAATAGAAATAATGTATTTTCCTTCCTTTTAATATGGCACAGAGTTGTGATTTGTGTGTTGTTATTGCTGTTCTACCACAGGACTTGTTAGTTCAGGAGAGAGGAATGTTTTTGGTTCTTGTACTCAATGTTTTTAAGTTGGCTGAAGTGAAGATGTTTTCAAACTGGTTTTATGGCAGTGGGAGAGTGAAAGCAGTGGTCATGTAGAAGTACCCTGTCCAATTGTATAGTTTCTGAATGCTTCCAATCTTATTTCACTAACTCATGTCTACCCACCAAAATCACTTCACTCCCTTCTTTGCTGCATTAGCTCATTTTTTAAAAAATCTGACCACATTGTTTCCTGCAGTTTAGGAATTAGTTTGCCTTTGAGTGACCTGGAAAAAATCTGTGTCAGCAGCTTTATTTCTTCTTTCAGCCCTTAAAAGATTAATCCAAAACTAATTAGGCTTTGTTTCAGTTTTTTTCTCTCTCTTTCTTTCTCTGCCTGACATAGCTGTGCTAAATTCCAGTACAGAAATTTGGGCAAACTAGAAATGTGGCTTTCTGTTTTTTAGTGAAAGAAAGGAGCCCACCGGGACTTATACTGGAGTGTGATTCAGGCATAGATATTTTGTGTACCTGCCGCAGATATGTAGCTGGTATTCAGACTAGAGGAGACCAATTACTGTAGCTGTACAGCAGTACCATTAGACCCTCCAAAAGAAAACAGTAACTGAAGAGGTTTACTTGATGCAAAAATTAGGGCTTATTTGTAAGCATGTTAGATTGAAGTGTATAATCATATTTATTCAAGAAAGTCAGCATCTGAATTAATTGCATATTGCTATAGCAAGCTAGTTCTAAGACTGTAGAGTTTTTTAGATAGCAGAAGGTTATTCCTCTGGCATTTAAAATACAAGTCTGCATATTAGGGCTTGTTGAAGTACCCATTAATATACCATTTGGGTTTATGGCAGCTTTCAATTTCATGGCCTACAATCTATAGCATTTCAGCCATTCATGTAGCTGATACATGTAATAAAAGCCCCAAGAAGAACTTACCTCAATTTCTGTCTATGTGAATGGCACATAGTGAACGGGTAAACATGGTGCTAGCCCTTATAGCTAGAGGGGGTTCATATCCAAGGATACAATATAGATTTGGAGGGCACACATTTTGCAGGGAGAAGGCTTTTCCTGAGTTTTTGTTCAGCAGTCAAGCAGAGGATCTGCTCATAAGGATGGGTCTTCAGAATCTCATAAAACTAGGTCTACAATTTTCTAAGATTAGTTGCATAAACAGTAATTCTTTAAAGAAGGTAGTAGCGAAACCATCATGTCCAATGCAGGAAGAACAAAGGGGAACAAAAGAAAAAAAAAATCTGTACAAGCAAGTACAAAACCACAAAGGATGGGTTGCTCATTCTTCAGGATATTGCCAAAAGGTTAGTAGAGGTAGAAACAATTTGAAAGAATAAAATTAAGAAATAGTAATAGATTGAAGCTAGTCCTCAAGAAACAGTACATACAATACACTGAATCACCACTGTCATGTTCATGGTTCCAATGGTCTGGATACATCGTAACGTTTCGCATGTCAATTTCCTGATCCGTGTCTGTCATTTGCTGGGAGGAGAATTTCATATCCTTACTGTTACTGAGGAATGTATGTTTGGGTCATTGCATGTGTTCAAGGTTACTTTCCCAGGCCGATGTGTAACGGTTACTAACACCTGGGAGGGGGTGGTTGCTATGGTGGGGCGAGGGGCGGGATCGGGTTTGAAGCGAGGGTTTTTAGTTTGCATTTGGCGCGCTTTTGGTCATTCTCAGCTTTCTTTGTATTTGCACACTATTCTTTCAATAAATCAGTTTTCATTAAGAACCTGCTTGTGAGGCTGAGTATGTCAGAATAAGGCAACCATTACAACCACAAATTTAATATATTGTTAGATCTATACCTGTACTGTAAATAAGCATTTATTGGTCTTACATGCAATTTTCTTGCTATATATAAACACCACCATGTATGTTATGTCATGATATGAGCTACGGAAACTCCCTTCATATTCCTGCACTAAAATGAGTGTTTTAAGAAAGGAACAACTGAAGCATAAGCCTGGAGTGTATATGTTATTTGTTCTTTAATAACAATAAAATCACAATCCTGCTTCTCCTACATGTTTGCTCTGGAGAATCACAGAACTATTACTTTTATTTTCAAGATTCCTTTTGAATTGCTCTGATACAATTGGATTAGAAGTGCAATTTGAATGTAAAGGTAGCAGTATTTTATAATGTGCATCATTATATAATAAACCAAAATTACTATTTCCCTGGAAATCATGTTTTTAAAGTTACTGATTTTTCCAAGAATTCTTCTTACTTAATTGCATGCATCTGTTTTGACTGTTTAGCAACTGAAAATAGATGTTACTCATTTTTAAAATATATATATACTTATATGTATGTTTACTTACAGCTCAAGTTGTGATCCAGATACTGACATCAGACTGCTGGTGAGTAGCCATCTTTATCAAAGTCTGCGTAGTCCTGTTCGTTAGATTGATTATGTGCCATCAAGTTAGTGTCAACTCTTAGCAACCACATAAACAGATTTTCTCCATTATGATCTGTCCCCAGCTTGGTCCTTCAGGTCTTCCAATGGTTCATCCATCACAACTGTAATGGAATCCATCCACCTTGCTGCTGGTTGCCCTCTTCTTCTCTTTCCTTCCACCTTTCCCAGCATTAGAGCCTTCTCCAGAGATATAGGTCTTTACATACTGTGTCTGAAATAGGATAATTTGAGCTTAGTCATTTGTGTCTCAAGTAAGAACCCTTGTTCTATGATCTGTTTGTTTTCTTGGCTACCCGTGGTATTTTCAGGAGTCTTCTCCTACACCAATATTCAAACACATCAATACCCTTCCATTGACATTTCCCATAACAGGTGTTCTGCTAGCTATTCATTATTCCACTGTAACATGATCAAAGCAAACCTGGGTAGAGATATTGTTTGTGTGGAGTTATGCTGAGATATCTGTGCCCCTTTACTGAATCTGTGGAAGAAAAATATAATGGGGACATTTTATTTAGGCCCCATTCTGAAAGTATTTTCTCATTAAAATGCCATCCATTATTGAAAATGCCTCTTAAACCTCCAGACAGCACCTTCCCCATATTCTGAAATTTCTTGGTTTGAATTAAACAGAAATGTTTATTTTAAAAGAAGCTTGGGCCAGCAAGTGATGAAATGGTTTCAAACCAATGTCGTCATGTAACATCAATTGAGGATGTTTGTGTCACTACTTTAGAAGCATTTTCTTGAATAATCAGAAGCAAATAAACATTGAGTTTTTTCTGGGGGTGGGTAAGCACAAACTTTGTGCCATAGGAAATTGAAAGATAATGCATGGCTGTCTAAAAGAAAGCCCCTTCAAATACAGTGAGATTTATTTGCATGGAAACATATGAACTGCCAATGGAGTCTAGTAACCATGGCTATATTTCAACATTGGAAGCAGTATGCCTCTAAATAACAGTTATTAGAGAACATGGCAAAAGAATGCTAATGCACTCATATCCTGACTGTGTGCTTCCCAGAAGCGTTACATTGGACATTGTGGAAACAGAACTTAAGGTGGCTTTTCTGTTCTTATGACAATGTCTAACTGCACAGCTCCTCACCCTGATTCTAAAGAAGAGAGATAAATGTGAAAACAGAGGAGAGCAAACACTTTGTGACAGCATGGATGGTAAACTTTTATGCTACCCAGATTTTTAGTAAAAGTTGCAGGGCTATATAAACTTGGTCCTTAAAATTTAAATTCTTTACCAGGGCAATCTGGATTGTGTATTAAAAAGGTGAGGAAAGCAATGGCCAGCTGAATTATTTCTGACTCCATCAGTATGCATGGTGATCTACTTGGCTAACTCCTTTTATTTTTACTTCTTTGTAAAGATAAATAATGTCATGCTCTAGAACCAATATCTCTCAAAAACTAATGGCAGCAACTTTAGGGAGGAAATGGAACTTCACCTTCTCAGGTGGGGTCTTCCTGCCTGAGATTTGCAACTCATGTTATAAAATCAAGAGAGGTACTGCTAAGCACCAACTCTCAGAAGTGGACTTCAGATTCATACAGTGACAGTGTTCTCAGCCCTAGATTCCTGCTTTGACTGAGACTATAACATAACACACTGATTCTTTAAAAAAACACAGTTACAGGAAAGTGTAAAGACTTCTAGCTACCTACACATCAATGGAAGCCTACAGCAGCCTTGTGGGATGAGGCTTCTCTAGGCACTCCACTGTTTTTGTTTTTTGTTTTGTTGTCATACAAACTTTGCTGAAATGTGCAGGAAGAGATTCACAAGATGCTAAGACTACTTCCAAGCAATGGTTCTGTCCTCAAGTGGGTTTTTATTTTATTTTTTAATTCAATTGTCCAAAACACTAAACAGGACAATCTGTCAGTATCTCCAAGGTAGCTGGAATACCAGCCAAGGTGGCCACTCCCAATAAAACTAGAGTGCCTTTGGATGCCTTTGATCATCAGCTACTGCATCACTGATTAGCAGTAGAGTCAGCCATGTCATGAGAATGCAGTCTAGTTGCTCCAAATCACTGTAATTTATTTACCTGAATAATTGGACTGCAGAATTGCTGTCCATGGTACTGATGATGAAGCTTTGATGGATGGATACTTGGATACTTGTAACCTCAATCTTCCTAAGGTTGAGAGAAAGTGACTGGGCCAAAGTTACCAAGCTGACTTTGTGTCTAAGGGAGGATTAGAACTGTCAGTCTCCTGGTTTCTAGTCTGGTACCTTTAACCACTACACTAAACTAGCTCTCATGTAGAATATACTCTATGTATTGCACTGTATATATGAGAATGCATATGTAGCCCGCTCAGTCATGGTGAGATTCTGGGACTAGACAATCAGCATAACAATGGGGATATGTCCACACGCATGGTGCACAACTCTTCCTGTTTTTTCCTTCCAATCAATAGTGTACAGGACAAAAAGAAAAAGAAAACAATCTCTGGTGATCTAACTGAGGTTGAAGTTACTGTCTTTGGGTCCCTTTCCACACATACATTCATATGCCCAGAAAATTGAGAGAGGAGAAGAGGAACAGCAAATATAATATAGGTGGAGCAGCTCCATTTTGTAGCAACTTTTAACCTCTGTTTCTATGAGCAGAGACAGGAAACAACTTTAAAGTAACCCTCCATTCCAGGTCTGGATAAATCACAGAGTCAAGTTCCAGGTGAATTAACTTGCAAAAAACATTAACCATAGTTTGATCAAGATCTGGGTTTATATGACAGCCTGGTTCTAAAAACAACATAGCTTAACAGGTAATGACCATATCTAATAATATCCAATAGCTTTCAAAAGCTCATTAATGAGGAAGTAAAAATATTGTCCAATAGGGAATTACAATTTACAAAGTCTGTCGTATTATTCCAGAGATGGGCAATATGTAGCCCTCCAGATGTCAAATACTAAAGACCATCATTCCTACCTAGCATGGCCAATCTAAGGAATTCTGGAAGTTACAATCTAACAATATTTAGAGGTCAACTCATTGTCAGTTCCTGTCCCAGCTAAAGTCTAGTTCACACACCACATTAGCCTATGGTTTGCTTTACTCTAGTTTATGAAATAAATTACAATTATTGGAGTTCACATAAAACACTGTGTCATAAATGATGGTTTATAAACCATAATGGCTATGAAGCCTGATCTACTGTATATAATTTATTCATTTGAAATATTTGTATCCTGCTTCCCATTAAGAAACCTTGAAGCAATTTACATTACACACACACACACCCCACACACACAGTATACAGATCTACAGTTTGCATTGGAAGAAAAGCTAATGTCTCTCCCTCCCACAATGGGATGCTGTAATCAAGGTCAGGTATGTCATATTACAATTTTTGATGCAGAAGAAGAAAAGATCTTTTGGACCTTATTTTTCTTCATGTATCATTCTGAATCACTTGCTTGCAAGGTGATTAGGAAACAATGCATTTGAAGTGGTTTTGGGGTGGGGGTTGCCATGACTTTAAGCATCCTTTCACAACCTGGCACCCTCCAGATATGTTGGCACTAACTCCCAGAATTCCCAGAGAACATGGCCAATGAACGTGCTAACTGGAAATTCTGGAAGGGCCAACACATCTGGAAGGCATCCACAGTAAATCCATAATAATTTCTGGAGAGGTAGATTTTCTTATCACATGAACAGAGACTGCAGTACATGCTCCCAGAATAATTTTACCATTCACATAAATGCACTTTAGAACCATTTCCTGTTGATATTCTAGATGTAGTTTGTATGATAATTTAACCAACTGCAACATTGCTTGGAAAGCCCCGGTGCCTGTGACAGATGGCAGTAGTCCCAATAATTCATAACTAGTAATAATTAGGGCTATTGAAACATCTTTAAGTCAAGGGATCCTGTCATTAATGTCAGCAAAGCAGTATGACCTTTGTGAGGACAAAATAAGTCTGGAAAGGGGGAAAATTTGTTTTGTTACAAATCTATCCCCAATAGTGGGTCTTGAAGCAGTAATTGTTATGGTGTTTACTAATATAATTATATTTTATCCATGATCAGTTGTAAAGAACCTCCAAAGCTTGGATGTCTGCACCACTTCACTTACGTTTGAATCACATTATCTACCTCTATTTGCTTCTTTTATGGATTCCTGAAAACAATTGGATTCTGGTTATCCAGATGCCCTCTTAGTCTGATTTAATGGTTAGGGTGGGGTTTTTTTTTAACATTCATTTGCTAAACTAATATATAACTTCTTTTTTTCATTTTGCTCCAAGCCACTTAAGCCATTTCATATTGAAAGGAAACCAACAGAAAGAGGAACTGAAAAAACATGATTTTCTTAATTCATTAATTCAACTCTGGAGTCACCATCAGCTTGTGGCAATCTTGGCTGTGAGGCTACTGGCTGTAACACCCCAACACTGTCCAACCCTTGAAACCTCATAATTGTTTTTTCTAGGACAAAGTGACACATCATTTTCATTTGCTAGAACAACCCTGCCAATGCCAACAGACAAGCACACCGCCACTGCCAGGGAAGAGAGGGATGCATCAGAGGATTCTTTGGCCAGCACTCCCTTAAAATTAATAAATGTAATAAATAAATTTGGAACCAGTCCTACCAAATGCCTAATAAGGGAACACTGCTAATAGTAATAGTAATAGTAATACTTCTCCAATGTGGCACTCTCCCCATGTGTTGGGACTGCAGTTCCCAGAACACTTTTCCCGATTCCCAAGTGGGGAATTCTGGGAGTTGTATATCCATCATGTCTGAAGGGTGCCACATTGGGGAAAGTATGTATAAATTTCTATTTCTGGTCATATCATGGCATGATGTTTCCTTAAGGACAAGATTAATAAGAAACAAGCTAGCTGGCCGACGTAACATAAATTATGGTTACAAGGAAGAGGGGTGTGGATTTTATTCTCCAGAGTGCCTGAAGGCAGAACAAGCAGGAAGTTTAAGTTCTATAGAGACAGATTCAAACCTGAAATAAGGAAGAATTACCTGACCGTGAGAGCTATTAAGCAGTGGAACAGCCTGCCTCCTGGAGTCGTGAATGCCTCACTGCTAGAATTTCCAAACAAAGCTTGGGAAATCGCTCATCTGGAATGGTCTGAGGATTCCTGCCCTGGGCAGGGGATTGGACTAGAAGATCTCCAAGATCCCTTCCAGCCCTAGGATTTCAGGAAACAATAATCCAGCAATCACTTTGTAATTGGGGCGGGAGGGTTGGGTGTGGGGGGGGGGAATAAGAATGGATAAAAAAAATTGCTTTAGGAAAAATTAAAATAAAAAAGAACTATGATCTCCTTTGCAGCTTATGGTCAAACATCGTCCCTGAGAGGTAAATATCAATTCAGATGCTCCATTATTAGAACAAGAAGGATAAATGAGAGAGTGCCAGTGCTTTCTAATCAGGAAGTTTACCATTTCCTCACTTAATAGATCCAGGCTGGAGGGGTCCTGTATGTCCTCAGCTCTCAGCTCTGTGACAACTCTGTATGATCCTGTCACACAGTTCATTGCATATTCCCCTTCCTCTTCTTACTACTCTGTTGGCATTCATCAGTCACCTTCTTTCGAAAAATCAATGATCATGCAGCAGCTGGTTTCCAGTGTATGCCATGATGAGTATCACACAGCACAGCTCAGATGGAGTGGGAGATATCATGGAGATCTGGTGTGCTGTTATAACTAAGTGCATATAGTATACTCCAAGAAGTACTTATCTCAGGCATAAATCCATATGGAGACCTTGGACAGCATTCACTGCAGTACGTGAACAACAACAACAACAAATGCTAGCCTTTCTTATAAAGTTGTGAGGATTGGAAATATGTATGTGAATATATGTGTTAAATACATCATTATTGATATAATAGGAGTGGCAATATTTATTTGAGTACCCAAGTTAAGCAGAAGTATGGTGCATGCTCGGGAGAGAAGCTTAGAATGAGCCTCTTAAGTTCCCATCACATCCCTGCAAAATCAGAAGGTGCTGGATGTATTTCATGGCTGTACATGTTAAAAAATGAAACTGTCCAAAGCTTTAGCAGCAACATTTCTCAAGTCTCAATTCCTATCTCACTGTGAATTATGGGCCAACTATGATGGTGCTTATAATGTATGAAGATGTCCCGCGACTGATCTATCCAAAATGTCTGAGAAGTTTCTAATGCAATTCTCAAACTCCTACAACAAAGACATTATCCTGATGTTCCCCAGCTGGTGCCTACATATAGAGAGAGTAAATACCTATATCTATATACAGTATTATATATTATAATTTTCATGAATCAGAGCCAGCATAACCACTAGTCAAGGATGATAGAAATTGAACTGGAAACCACTTAGAGACCATCAGATGGTCAATGCCTGTTGTGATATTCTCAATTTGTAGGAGGATGATAACCTGTCCAAGGTCATTCAGCGAATGAATCCAAGAAAATATTTTCTAAAATGTATGAATTTAAAACGTGTATACCATCTACCAGTGCTATCACAGGATATTACTAAAGAATATCTGAATGAAAAAGAAAAACTACATTCAGTTTTGCCTATGAACAAATATGAGACTTTGCAGACAATCTCATCCACTTAACTACTAATTTGAAAAAGCCTCCCAATTTTCCTGCTATGCTACTTCAGGAAGCTAGAAAGTGACACTGGTGGAGTTAGTGAATCTCGGTAGCAGGAGCACTGAAGTAGAGTAATTACAGGGTAATTGTTATGCACGCTTTCTCAGAAATATGGGTAGTCCTCGGGTTACGTCCATTTGTTCAGTGACCATTCAAAGTTACAACATTGCTGAAAACATGGACTTACAACCGATCCTCATACTTACAGCATCGCAGCATCGCCATGGTCATGTGATCAAAATCCAGATGCTTGGAGTCTGGCCCGCATTTATGACTGTTGCAACATCCCACAGAATGCAAACTGCCTCCACTTCAACTCCCCCCACCCATCTGTCTCCCCCTGAATCTCTGCCCTTTCGGCCACCCTGCACAGCATGGCCGAGATGAAGAGGCTGCTGTATTCCACTGCCCCTGCCCCCAGCAGCCTAGAAAACCTTTTAGCAGAAGGAGCGGAAAGAACCCAACTCACAGGTCTGTCCTCATTGTAACCAGCAGGCATAGGCCAGGAAAAGAGCCGTGCTCCGGCCGTTCTCACCCCAACTCCCCCAGCTAGCCAGGGCAAGAAGGGCCAATGAATGCAGAAATGGCACAAGCACCAGGACCCAACCAACCTCCAATGCCTGCAGGCAAGAACCCCAGCGGGCAGCCTGGTTAGGAAACCTCCCTGTTCAGCAACAGTCTACCCTTGTGGATCCAGGAGCAGGAAGAGGCATGGCTCTCTGCCTTGCAAGCACTGCAGGCCATGGTAGGGAAGAGGAAGGCAGCAAGGGAGGAATGAGTGACCAAAGCAACGCACACACATTCCCAGAACTGGTGCCCAGAACTGGTGTCACTGGGACAGCCACCACCAGCCTCTCTACCCCTGGGGCCAGTGCTACTGCCCACACCAAGGCGGTCCCAGAAGAACTGGGTGCAGAGTGGGCTTTGCAAGCAAAGTGCCAACGTGGCCAGCAGCAGACTGCGGGCGCAGCCTTGGAGGGGTTTCCTCCACTGATGCCACCACCCCAGAGGGTGACTCAGGCAGGACACCTGCCTATCTCCCCCCCGTCCTTTTGGCCACTTTGCACAGCATAGCTGAGATGAAAACTCTGCTGTATTCCTCCGCCCCTTTGCAAACAATCAAATTGCTGAATAATAATAACAACAACAACAACAACGATAATGATAATGACAATGGATAACCAGTATGACCACATCTCTGGATGTGGAGGATAAGAGCACACTGTCCCATTTTCAGAAGGCAGTCATGTCTCCCAGATACAGGATTCCTGGATATTCCTGCCTACCTGCTCATGTAACTCCCATTAACTAGTAAGTTTAGTTGTGTATTAGTGATCTAATCACCCAGAGGACCATTTGAAAGAAATGAGTCAGCATGTCGTGCTGGGAATCTGCATGATAATTATAATCTCTCATCTCATGTAAGAATGATGTCCAATTGAAGAGAATGATGTCCTTCAAGCTACCATTGATACATACTAACCTTTTGCTTTGGGATTAAAACCCTTTGCAGAGAATGTCTAGCACCCTGGTGGATTGCAGCATTCTCCAATGATCCAGCATTCAGCTGAAGAACAGTGCTGGACCTATAGATTTCAGAAATGAGAAAATGATGCTTCTTTATCCCAGCATCCCCATGGGGAATTCTGGATTCAGCCAACTTCCCTGCCTAATTTGAATGGCAGGACTTGAGACAGTCTTTTTTTCCTTCTTTTTCCTTCTTCCTACCTGTTTCTTTTATACCATCTTTCCTAATGAAGCTATCTTTGTGACCTTTGAACTAGTATAAAGTATTGCTCTAAAAGGGATTTGTAATAATTTATGCATTTAGTTTTATGCTGGCAAATTTCTTTTTTATTCTGCTTAACTGTTGTTCCAACCACAGAGTTCTTATTCTACCTAGGGCCTGTAGGAGACACATAGACAGAACTTGTATTTGCAGTTTCCAGCATCTTCTCCAATATTGTTCCAAAACTAGACAAGAATTATTGTTGTTTTGTCCTTTAGTAATTCTTCACTGCAACTGCAAAGAAGCAACAAACTCAAGGGAAGAATCATTTATGTTAACTCAGAAGTGTTCCACTAAGTTTGACTGAATACACTGTCAAGGACATGCACAAAACCACAAGCCTGCACAAGTTGTTGATAGATAGATAGATAGATAGATAGATAGATAGATAGATAGATAGATAGATAGAATTTAACTCCCATATGTATACAGTAAAAGTTATGGAAAGCATTTTATTCACTTTGTTTAGCAACATATTTCCACACGTTGGGGTAGATATGTGTGCAGAACAGCCATTCAATTGAAACTAATGTGGCATTGCATCCCAACGTTTATGCAACACAGTACCTAGCAGAAAGATGTTAAAAGTAACAGGCAATAACAGTGAAACCTGTTTCTAGCAGAAGTCGACACCTAGATATGTAAAATAATTTCATTTTTTTTTTTTTCCTGATAGCCAGTTGATTTTATACACACTCTATCCTGAGGCAATATCATTCTTCTGCAACCTGCCAGTTTAAGCATTTTATATAGACAAGACAGGCCACAAATCTACTGGTTGTAGCTTAGTCAGAGATGGACAGTATGTGGCCTTCCAGATATTGTAGAACAGTTCTAGCTAGTCTGGCCAAATATTATGGAAGCTGAAATCCATCATCATCATCATCATCACCACCACCACCACCACTATTATTTTGATTTATACCATGGGGGCACTTAATGCTGCAACTGACATCCGGACTGCCAAAAGTTGCCCATTTCTGGTATAGTGCTTGTAATGTGATAAGTAATTAATACCCTGAAAAACAACTAAGAATGAACAACACATTTGTTCCCCATCCCAGCTTAAACACTAATCAACCTACAGTAGCACAACTGAATAACTGTATTTCTAATATGCACACTTACTAACAAGTCTCGCTGAATATAGTGCCTTACTTCTGTTTAAATATGCCTACAATTGTACCATAAGAGTCACCATTTCTGGCTTGGCAGCCAGACTCTTAATCCCAGATATGTGGAGAAAAGTGTAGTTATTTTCATGGAAAGAGGAATGCATTTAGGATATTTTCATCCACCAGAGCATGAACCAGTTTCATGCAGCAGATTTCACATTGCAGCTGATAGCAACAACTTTACATTCTCTGAATCACTACAGATCTTTCCCAGTTGGAGACAGAAGGCTACTCAATAGGACAAGGAGGCATCTTTCAGGTGTCCTGAAAGTGCCCCACCTTATCAATTACAATTATTCATTTTCCTCATGAGAAATGCTTGTGGGACTTCTCCCCTGCCCCTCCCTATGCCAAAATAACTTCACTAGCGTCCCGTACTACCCAGGCTGCAAAATATATTGGCCCAGGCTTGCTGTCACCCCAACACCCTCCCCCAACACACACACACCTTTGCTCTTACCCCAAACTGGGAGGCAAGCCCGGGGAAGGGCGCAGGGCGGGTCATCCCTGGGGCAGAACTGGGCCTTTGGGATTTTCTGAAATGGGGGCTCTCCCGCCAGACTGTGGGCCGGGGCGGGCCTGATGCACGCGGTGGATGTGAGGAGCATGCCAAGCCAAAGCACGCGGGTGAGGGAGGGAGGGAGGGAGGGAGGGAGGGAGGGAGCGAGCGGGCGGGCGGGCGGGCGGGCGGGCGGGGTGTGTTCGTACTACCGCAGAGGGAGGGAAGAACCCGCCGCATCTGCCGCCTGGATGGGAGCTTTGCGAGGAGCCCAAGTTCTGCAGCGGCCCGGCTGGCGGTGAGGAAAAAGGCAGCGCCCAACAGCTCCCGCTCGCTCGGTAAGATTGCAGCGGCGGCGTCGCGTGGCTCGCGTTGGAGACCCCGCGGGAAGTAGGGAATCCCCCCGCCGCCTCTCACTGCCAGCCTCCTGCTAACCAGCTGGGGAAATTCCCGCGGGCGAGGCGATTAACTAAACGGCGTGGCTAATGGGGGCGCGACTTGCCCGCCAGGAAGGGCGAAAGGGGCCGGCCTTGGCTTGGCGTCCCCGCGTGTGCGGCAGGCTCTGCGGCGAAAGTTTGCAGGAGGCGGCAGAGGGCGGCCCGCGCTGCGGAAGCCAGAGAGGGCAGAGCGGATCCCGGCCGGGGCTCAGTGGAGGTGTCGCTGGGCTCCGAAAGCGTTTGAAACGGAAGACAGGATTGCGATAGAGAGGCTTGCCTCGGAGCATATACAGAATGTCTCCAGGCGGGGTGAAGTGAAAGGGCAGCAGGTTTTTTTAATGGCTTGGCTAAACCAACTCCAGCGCTTTGTATTTGGGGGACCGAGGGTGGAAATCGCAGCGCAAAGATAAAAGTGGGAGAACCGGGCCGGGGGGAAGAAACGGGGGCCAAACCAAGCCGCAAGTTTCTTTCATAATTACATTTCTCAAAGCCGGTGATTTATTTCTAAAAGAGAGAGGGAGATGCTTTGCAAATATTTACAGCGGATGGCTGTCAAATGTGGAAAGAAGGGGGATTTGATACCCTGCTGATGTTACAAATGTTGGGAGGATTTAACCCTGAAGCAAACGAAGCAGCCATTTCCCCGGGAATTCCTGGAAAGTGGGGCGTCGTGGGGTGAGGGAGAGAGCGAGACCGCTCAGAGACAGATGCCCTGCTAAAGGAAGCTAAATGGGAATCGGAGGAGCTTTCCGAGGGCCGTACTGGGGCATTGTGATTCCCGAAGTCCCTATTGCCGCTCCTTCCTTCTTTTCGAGATCATTTGGAGGCTCCTTTCAAACAGGGAAACTTATTTTAATATATTCATTTCTTTCTGTGAGGCAGCTTCCTAGATTTAGGGGAGAAAACAACTTTCATTTTACTGATGTGAGCTCGGATCCAGTGGTCTTACTACCATCGCCTGCCCTTACCCAGTGGTGGATAAGGAGTTACCTGACTCTTGCTAGAAAGACGAAGCAATAGTCCTGTTGCAATAGATAGCAGAGAGTACTAGGAAGGCTAATGTAAAATCTGGATCTAATTTTAAAAAGGAGGGAGAGAGAGAAGCTGTAGACTGAAAGAAAATTCCCCAAAAGATGAAATTTCTGCAAAGGCCAATACTAGTTTTGTTTGGTGCTTGTAAAAATGTATTATCTCCCTTCTTAAAAGTTTATGAATGCTCCCACAGTATAGGAATAGGGTACTAGTGGGAATAAAGTAAAGCCATCTTCAAATCAAGCTCAACTGTTGGCCACATCCACATGTCCATATCCTTTTCTTGGCAACTATATAGAAATGATTCACCATTGCCTTCTTCTAGGTTTTTGTTTTAACTTCCCATTCTAGCCTCCATTCCTGGACTTTCCAGGTGATTTCCCATCCAAACACTAACCACAATTGACCCTGCCTAGCTTTCTTGATCAGACAGTGTTAGCTGAAAAAGATTAAAGTGTGTGTGTGTGTGTGTGTGCACGCGTGTGCACATGTATAAAAATTACTGCTATCACTGTATAAAAGATGCTCATGAATTCACATCAGTATGCTCAAGTGGTATAGTTTCAGGTCCAAAGGCACCTTGAAATGTCTATGTGACCACCATCTTTCTGCTACTACTCTTCCCTCACAGATACATTTGTGATAGCTGGTGGATCCTGACAACTGATCTGCAACATTATCAAAAGTTGGTCAAATCAACAGTACCATCACGCTTTGTATGAAGTTGGATGAAGTTTTATATTGATACATGATAAGTTGAAAGTGAATTGTATATTACAAGGTGGTTTCTGGGTCTGGAAATAGCTGTTCTAGATTATAACTCAAGCTGCTGAACCATGCTTGTTTGGATTTATTTAAGGGATGTGGGTTCACTCCAAAGGTTCTGTTTTAGGCAATGATGAACTAAAGCTGAAGTTACTAAATCATCAAACTATATTCTTGATGCTGTCACTTCAGAGCTTCTTTGAAAAAAAAATCCAAGAAATTTACTGTTATAGGGAATAGCTTTTTCTGAGTAAAAGCTAGTAGTATTGTGCCTTCCATGTATGCATCTTTTGCACAAAAATATATTTCACCATTGCTCTTTATACCAGAGGAAACAACTGCAATAGTGTTTTCACTTCAATGGGTTTAAGATGCTGTGTAAATGTTAGCCACCTCCACCTTGCACCCTGACTTCTATGGGTTTAACTGTAAAGTGAGAATTAATCATGAAAGAATTGTGAAGAATTTTGCTTATGGGAGACTAGACAATCTATAATTGTATTCTTCTTTATTCTGATAAAGTTCTTCTATCTGCAGGATAAGCCTAAAATAAGAACTAAGGTAAAGTATTAAAGAAATGTGAGTTTGATATAAATATTTTAAAGAAATATTTGGGGGGGGGGTGAATTGACTTTGTGGTTCATTTGCTGAATGACCTTGAACAAGTCATTTATGTCTTATATTCCTCTTTGCAAAATGAGGATATCACAACAATTGTTTCCTAGTCTGATGTGCCCTAGATGGTTTGTGCTACAACTCCTATTACCTCTTGTCAATGGTCATGCTGGTTTTGGCTCATGGAATTTTCTAGTAAAAAGGCTCTAACTTAGGAACAGCTGAATACTTCCTTCGTTGCAGGAGATTCAGAACTGGATGAATTAGAAATGATCAGATATTGCTGGGTAGAAGCCACTAGCAATTAAAAATCACAGATGCTATAAAGGGTATCTTTTGACATTGGATACATAGAAGATAGGAAAGTTCTTGGGAATGCTGAATTAAAACCAGCCATGCAGCTGGCTGAAGCATCTGTGATTTCTGCATTTATTAATGAAGGTGAGATGAATTTAAACTACATTGTATTTCTTAATAAAGCAGAATCTCAGTACTGAGGGCATCCACCTCTATTTGTTTCTTTCTATTTGCTATTTTTCTTTCTAAAACAGAAAAAACAAGTCATTGTTCCTGAACCTAGAAAGAAAACTTATAGTTTCCTTTAGGAGGAAGGGGGGAGTAGATTTATTATGAATCTGCAAGAAAATTATTTCTGATCTCATTTATGCTTGTATAAAGGGGGAGGGGTACTCAAAGCTTTGCTTGCTTGGAAAAAATAAATAGGTTTCAATAAACAAAAAAGAGATAATTAAGATCAGTCATAGAAAAAGGCTGAATACACAAACACACACAAGTTAGTGCAGAAAGGTATTTCAAGAAACTTTGTAAAAGGAACAGCTTCTTTAAAAGATGACTTTTTTTGCTCCAACCCAGAGTCAAGGGAGGGTCCGTAGTTTTTTTGTTCATGGTTCCCTTGATTAACCTCATCCCCTGCCTGGTTAAAACTCTGATAAGTGGCTGCATAAAGGATCTCTATGCTCATTCCTGTGCAGGACAATCCTCCTGTAAACATTTGTAAACATCTAGAATGTCTGGTTGGCAAAAGGGTGGTTTGCCCAGTGCAATTCCATGGCACCTTCAAAAGTGTTTTCTCTATGCAAGAATGTTAAGAGATTTTATTCCATAAATGGAAATGAAGTTATGTTGTACTACATTAGAATACATGTCCTAAGGTCTATACTAGTGCTAGCTAAATGGGTAACCTGTTTCTATCAAACTTCTGAATGAAAACACCTAGAAAATGAATCTCACATTTTACTGGGGCAAATGGATAGTATCATATATAACATATCTACTCTAACTGTACCACATCGCATTCCCTTTTGCAGCAAGCAGTGTTATACAAAGTGCAGAAAAGGCATAAGGCAAATGAATTAAAGGCATTAACTAATAAGAAGAAAAGGAAATATTTGCTAACACCATTCACTATTTCTCTCTTTAACTTTCTATCCCTGAAAACTATCCTTAGTTCCTCCACATCAATATACCTCGACATATATTGCCTTTTGTCAAAATTTCTTTCTTTTCTTTGAGGATCTCATGATGCGTTACATGTAGATGTCCCAATGTTCAGTTTCAAATGCCTCTACTTAAACCAAGTTAGGGCATATCTGGAGCTCTCTGTGCCCCTGGGCAAACCTCTCAAGTGGGCCCCCCAGAGGGGAGAGAGCTCAGGTGCCAAACCTAACTCCAGGTTGCAACAGGAGGGTTACACAGATGCTATGTACCCCATGGCACAGCAGGTCTTAGTCCCACAAGAGTTTCCCATTGCTTCTTAGTCACTCAGAGGGTCCCTCCCCTGCGTCCCATCCACTTGACCATTAACTCAGAGGAGGTTCCTCTCTCCCACATTCAAAATATAGCCAGACATGCAAACAGTACTCAGCCCCTTCCTAACTCAGTCGTTTGGAAGTCTCTCTCTTAGTCATACAGTATCTGGGCTGCGAAACCTCCTTAGACATGGTAGCAAAGAAATATAGACATGTCCTCTGTTTGCTGCCATCTAATGATCATCCTGATGACCCTGTATCACAAATCAGTTTGTTGAAAGTGTTGATAAAAAATGGCAAAGGAGACCCTAGCAGCTGCCCCCCTGCCTTCACTATATTTGTGTCACTTCTTTAAAGGTTGAACAATCATTTGTTGAGAAGGGTGATATTATACAGTACTTAACTTTTTTTGTAGTCTGGAAAGCCACTGAGTGAATGTGGTCCCATCACATGTAGGAGGGGTTAAGTTTGTTTGTTTGTTTGTTTATTTGATTTCTATAGCTGCCCATCTCAGCAAGTGACTCTGGGCGGCTTACAATAATAAAGTTGATGGGATTTGGGGGAGGGGTCTTCAGTTTTCAAAAAACTGACATTTCTAATTTAGGACTGATGCTACAGTTTCTGTTTTCCTCCTAAACATTATAGGAACCTGTGTCATCTTTCATCAGTCATGGTCAGAGGGGCCCCAAAATTTGCAAAATTGGACTTGTGGGCTGCAATTGCCCACTGTGTCTTAAAGAATCCACATGGGAGGTGTTAGAAGGAAAATTGAGGATGGAGTCAGTCATCTACTGCATCCAGTGAGCCATTTACTGGGGTTCCTAAATCACCTGGTTCCTAAATCACCAATTTACTCTGGTTTAGGATTCTAAGACTAATCCAGTGTTTCTCAACCTTGGCAACTTTAAGATATGTGGACTTCAACTCCCAGAATTCCCCAGCTTCCCCAAGGTTGAGAAACACTGCTCTAATCTATACTTTAAAATGTCTGTTATTAAATAGGTATCAGGGATCCTTGTCAATTTACTGGAACTCATCTAGAAACCTACCAGTATATTTCAGTCTACTTTGTTCATCCCATCTTCTTCAGGTTACCTGATCTGAACTACAATCAGACTGAATGAAAATTCCATGTTGCTCTGATAATTTGCATCACTGGATTGTAAAAACATGATGTACCTACATATATCATGGACTTCTAATTCTTGCACCTACTATGTAGGTGAGAAGTAAAACAATGCTACACTGGAAGTGCAATATATAAGAAGCAGAAATGTCTGTTTTTGCTGCTTAGAATGTACAAAACAGATCTTATACAAACTATAGACAATTACTTGTTAGCATATTGCCTCTATTGGTGTGTGAATGACTTACTTCCCTTCTGCACTGGATCCCTTTTTATACAGAATGAAGTAACATAAACTGAAGGCTGCGAATTTCCCCCCAGACAAATGACTTGCTGACTTGGGAGGCGAAGACCTTGCCTAGAGAGCTTCAAGGACTAACCATAAATTTATGACTTGAGAACTGTATAATAGTTATATGTTAATATAGTTATTTTTATGGCATAGTCAACACTTGCTTTGTTTATAACCATATGAATATAAAATCAGATCATTCATTTTTAAAATCCAGAAGACAATTTAATGTTTTTTCCCTTGTATATTCAAACAATGGAGCTTTCCAGGTTTCTCCATAATTGGCTTATGGCCATAATCTTATATATACTCCAAGGATAGAGTATGGTCTACTGAATGTGCTTATTCCTGAGTAGCGTTCTCTATTAGGGTGTGATACTGACGCTATTATTCTTAAAGAAAAATCAACGTGTCTTGGTTCAAAAAAGATGTGTTTGGAGATGCTGCTGCCATAGACCATTGCAATACATTCTGCCTTGATTTGGCATACCAAGAAGAAGGATTACAACATGTCTTCCCATTCCACATTAGACATGTAATGCACTCTGACGTGGAAAACAACTGTCTGATCTCTAACCTTCTCATTTGCAGATAATTTTGAGGAAAGAGAGTGGAAGCAGCTTTGACTGCTCTAGTTTCTGATGATTGGAGTATGCACAAAACTGAAAAACTATTTTGTTTCAAGGTCAAGACAAAACTATCTTTTTTTCAGAAAGTTCCTTCAGAACATTCTAAATTGGCTATGTTCCAGGGGAATTAAATTCTGAATTCCTTGAGTGTTCTGTACAGAACAAATTTTTTTTTTCTTTTTGAAAAGATGGGAATAAACAACTTTGATCGCTCATTTTTCATTTTTGGAGCATAAAAATAGATGCAGTGATAATTAATGCTCACAGCTACCTACCATTTAATCTACAGAAATCTAAATCATTGTTGCCTCTTTCTCCACCTCCATCCCTTCTCCCCACATTTGGTCTCAGCCATTAACAACTTCCATTTTACCAGCTATGTTGGATTTTTAAAAACAAAAAAACACCACCACGACCATCACCTCCACCCAATTAGAACTTATAAAAAGAAGCCAATGACAGGACTTGAGATTGTTGGAACAACCAAAAGAGTGCTTGGACCAATTTTTGGACCAATTTTTGTCTTGATGTCTGAATAAAACCAGTATGTTTTGTTGGAAGCTCAAAACACTCACAACAGGCATTTCAACATTGAAATAATTCTCACACCTATCAAGTGTAGCTCCCTTGGACTTTCATGATTGCTTGTCTGTGTTTGATATTACTGACATTGGTATTCCCTCCTGATTGTCTGATCTAGGCATAAACACGTTGTTTTGATTCTAATATTTCCTATAAGATTGATTTCAGAAGATAACATCAGATGTTACCCAACCCAGTAACTTTGATTCAATAGAGTACCACAGAACTGCATCCTCTTCACATTGCCAAGCCTACCCAATATGATGCTCTCCAGATATAATACATTTGCCATTTGGCTGCAGATGATGGGACTTATAAGCCAAAAAAGCTTCAAATCTAATTAAAATTCCTGGAAGATGTCACCCAGTATTGATATGCTGATTGAGTCTGCAATGCAGAGAATTTTTTAAAAGGAAGTAAAACATTACTTTTTATTTAATCAATTAATGACATTCATGTTTCCTATCAACATTTGGCCTTCATAATTGTCCTCTCACAGGGGCACAGGTTTCACAGGTGTATGTTAGTCTACATGTGTTTGAATTATATGTCCTTCAGATATAGAAATAAGTAAAAATATCCCCAGGTTAATTGGTAGAATCTGTTGCTCAAATTGTGAGAAACTAATGTGTATTTGTTGGTGGGGATAAGAGAAAGAGGAGGATAAGTTATCGATGGGAATTCTGAAGAAATTCTGAAATTGTTCCACAGTTGTTGGAAAGGATGAGTCCCCGTGGGTTCCCTCTTGAGAATTTTGGATGAGTGGAGAAAAAAAAATGGAATAGCTCAAGTGCAATAATATGCAAGCCCTTTTGCTGGTTTAGCATTATTTGCAGGGCGTACTAACAATCTGCTAGTATCCTCATGAAAATAAAGTGGAAATGCCACATCATTCATTTTTCATCCTTTACTGGAGGAACACCATTCTTCTACTATATGTCTAGACCCCATAATAATAATAATAATAATAATAATAACAATAATAATAATAATATACTCTGTGTGTGTGTGTAAAACTAATCCCCTAATATGTATCCAGAAGCTAAAAGAATGTATAGAAGGCAAAAGATATTGACTGTGCTTTTAAAGCTATGCTTTTCCAGATAGTTTATTGCTTGCTTGGAATTCTGCATAGTCAGTGAAAACAAAATAATTATCAAATCATTAGGTGAAACGAAGGTGCTTACTGTATTGTCAGCTTGTATCCCCTCCTGGTGTCTATTGATTGGGATTTGGAGCCTATAAGAGGAAAGAATGTCAGAGTTTTTATGTATGAAAAGAGAGCAAACTGTAGAGATTGACTTGTCAGGGAGAGTGAAAGGTCATTTTTCTACCTGGAGGAGGACTGCACTGCAGAGAATAAGCTGATTGCTGTTTTTATACGTGGCTATCTTCTTTAATAGCTACAGGTGAAATGGCTTGAACACTAAACATGATGTTAAAATAAATACAGCTTCATGGAATGGAAGGTTAAACTGCTGCTGCTGTAGGACAAAACTGGATTTATTTACTTATTTATCTTATTTATTTACTAATATGTATGCCAGCTCTATGGCCATAGTAACTCTTACTTCTGGGGACAGCAGGTCCAGGTTGATGACAAATGTTGAGAAGCCTTTCCAGTATTGGATGGCAGTTTGATCAGGATCAGATTTGGGCTGGGAAATATCCAAGTGAAGAGTCTGGTAGGAAAACATTTAGTACAGAAATGCAAAACAGAAGCAGAAGTTCTGTTTTGCCCTGAGCCTGACCACAGGGCAAGACATCAGGCAAAATCAGGAGTAGGTTTGAGTAGAACTGGAAGAAAAGGAAGTGATCGGTTGTGCAGGTTCAAGAGAAAGAGACAGTGTTGAAAAGTAGGACCAGCAACTGTAAAAAACACTGCCAGTTGCCATTTCTCTTCAGTCCTTGGGGCTGGAACATACCAGGCTTTAATACAGTTGGGATTGGATATAGCGCAGGGATAGAAAGCATGCTTGAAGGTCTGAGGTAAAAAGTTCAGGAAAGCTGCTATCAGTGAAGACAGGTGGTCCTGGATTCATGGAACAGTGGTCTTATCTGCTACAAAGCAGTTTCCCATGTTCTGTTTTGACTACATGATCAGTTCTGATGCAACAGAAGAGCTGTTACAAACATTGTTATGGAATCCCAGCTCTGTGCCTGTCATATTCTGATCAGTCAAGAAGTCTTTAATTGCTGTCTTGAAATAATGGAACGAGATCTTGAAATCTGTCTGTCTGTCTATCATTTATCTAACTACATGTCAAATTCAGCATGTTTCATCCTGGTACCTTCCATATGTATTGGATTCCATTCCCATTATTCCTAGACTTTGGCTGTGCTGGTGGCAATTATGGAAATTTGAGGCTAACTGGAAGACACCAAGTTGGGGAAAGCTGGTCAGAAATAGATAGCTGCTCCTTGTCGTGACTGCCTATATGCCTAAAGAAGCATTTAATCTGGTTCTGAGTTCTTCTTTGACATATAAGCAAAAATGCCTACATCTTTGCTGGGCAGCTTATACTTCTTATCCGCTCCTGTGAATTCTTCCTTATCTGTGTGAATTTCTGTGGAAAATTAGTTTTCAGTTTTATGGCTTGGAAATAGAGATGTGTAATTTACTCTTGGGACCTTGAAAGAGAGATTGTTAGGGATTGGCTAGGTATGATGTAACTTGTCTCTCTCTTAAGTATTTTTGTCTCTTATAGAGAGGTGATTTGGAACTAATTTGTCTTTGACTTATCTTTGTGACTGGACTGTAGTGTCAATGATCAAATGCGCTGTGTGTTCTTGGTCTTAGATAGCTTTATTATGGAGGAAGCACAGAACTCAGTTTCACTATCTGACTGTAAATAATCTATCTCCTCAATTTGTTTTTAGTATTTTGGGTGGCTTACATTTATTTCTTTTGATATTTTGATGCATAATACTTTGCCCATATTAATAAAATATATATTCTGCACAATGTGCTCCTGATGTTTTTGCCTAGAGCCTTCAGATAAGTTCTGCATCTTCTTCTTTTTATTTCCTTTCAGACAAAATATATCCAAAGTGATATAGATCTCCTAAAAATAAGCCATCTAAAACAGTATAAGTGATTTTTAATACAAACATTGTAAAGAAGAAAAGAAATCCCAGCAGTATCTGTTTCAGTACTTAAGCATGCATCCCTAAGAACAAAATGGATTTTTGTCAAATTGTAGCAAAGATGGCAGAGGATAGCTGGTACCACAGGTCTCAGTGCAAGGCCACCACTGAGAAAGCTTTGTCCTGAGTCTCTTGAGATTCTATAGTGCAGTGTTCCTCAACCATGGCAACTTTAAGATGTGTGGACTTCAACTCCCAGAATTCCCTAGCCAGCATGAATTCTGGGAGTAGAAGTCTACACGTCTTAAAGTTGCCAAGGTTGAGAAACACTGCTATAGTCAGTAACAAATGTCCCCAGAACCAAAACAATCGGGGAAGCTCATATGGATGGATTGAAAGTATTAAACTGAAAAAAATGACTGGTCACATGTTATCATGTGGCATTATAAGAATTATAGCATGATCTAATTATTTGGATGATCTCAAGCCTGACTGGACTAAAATATTCCCCGGTGGAGAATAATTTATTCAGGTGTAACTTGAGATTGTAACTGAAAATTCTGAATCTGAGCCATGTGGTTATATCCAGATATCAATGCTTGATTCGTTTCTTCTTGTTTTGTAATTCTGGGGAGAAGCTGCTCCCCAGGATTTATGAGCTGTTGTATAACCTGAGAGAGGCTGTTCAGCCTTAGTTCAGCCATATAGCCGGCAGGAATGTGCTCTTATCTCTCCTTTCATCGTGTGCCATCTGCTTTATATAAAAGACACAGAACTATTCAGGCTTTTCAAATATATCAATGGATCTGCAGGACTGAGTGTCCTGATGTCCTCTTAATATCACTCCCACTGAAATAAATATATAAATGAGAATGAATGAATGAATGAATGAAAGAAAAGGGAAGGAAAGATTTATCAGTCATTGATTATATTCCAATATTGCACATAAAAGAATGTAACTAAAAACTGAACATGTGCTGGGCACACTTCAGAGGATTACTTCTGTAATTATATAAAATGGTCACCAGTGTTGCTAATATTTATAATAATTATAATAAAAATACTATTAATTTTAATTTGGAGGTCTGTCTACCAATTCATTTGATACTAAACTAGACTCTTTCTCCTGAAGTTTTAGTAATGGAGCACATCACCTTTTAGCAAAATGACTCCTTTGCTCATCTATCAGGGAAGGATTACAGATGAAAGAGTATCACACTCACTGTACTATCAATTGTTTCAGCAGGGACAAGTAAAAAGAAACAGATGCATAAAATTAGATATAAAACCCACGGTGGGATGATAGGGATTTCTATAAAAGATTTAAGGCCCTTTGAATTTAATGAAGCTTAGTGACTCTAAGGAAACATCAGTGTGATTTATGCTTTATGCTTTAGGCAATATACAGTGTACTTCCAACGTATCTTTTAGCGGTGTTGACAACTGACAGGTTTCAAAATCATCAAATAATTCAAGCCAATATAATGTCATTTATTCAAATACTAGTTAGCACCCAGTAATGGACTTTCCTGCTTGTGTGCATTTGTGCATATGCACATATACATTTGTGTATATGTATGTATGATAGGGGGAAAAAACCAAGGATGCTGTATTAAGAATACAAGTATCAAGAAAAATTCCGAAATTCACAATCATAAGTTCCATTCCCCAAAATACTGCTTTAGGGAGGATTTCTTGGGATAGCAGTAGCCCTCATTTGTTGTACTTACCTTTTAGTTGGAGTTTTCTGGGCTTAGGGAGATCAGTACCAAAGTAGAAATTGGTGCTGCATTGCAGATGTTTCACCATGCATTCCAGCGAGGCTTACTCAACACTCCAGTTCAGAAGTGGGAATCACCTTGCAGTATTTCTAGTCTATATTTGGGGGGATTGGTTCGTGATTGGAAGCTTCTTGGGAAGTATCAATGGATTGATCCCAATGCTATTTGGATTGGTCCACCTTGTCAATCTATTCTGAGTGGTTTGAATCTGGTGCTTAACTGGGTGGTAGATCATATCCAGCTTTGCAGAACTGTTGATGGCTCCTTTTTCTGAGTCCCAGGCTTCTACAAATTCTCTAGCTCTTCTGGTCATTGCATAGTCAATTATTGACCAAACAGCAGAAGAGCCAGAGAATTCCTGGAAGCCCGAAGACCAATCACAAACATCTGGAAGTACCCAAAGAGAGATAAAAGCTTTGCGTGATATAGAGAAAGTAAATAGATTGAAGTTAATTTTGGAACTTAAAGTTTGGGTCATCCAGACTTAATGTGGGAAATTCAGAACAATCAAAAAGCAGTACTATAATTCACATAGTGTATAGCTGCACTGTGGAGTTTATTATATTGAGCAGTTGGTCTGGTTCACACAACATGCCAAGCCATGACAGTTCATTTGAAGTTACATGAACTTAGCCACTGTAGCTTGTAAACTAGCTCTTAGTATGTTGTGTGAAACAAGCAAATTTTGGTTTATTCAGGAAATGGTACATAAATCATAGCTTAGCATAATGTGGGAATTCAGTCAGAGAACTCATCATTTACCTGCATGACTTTAAAATTATAAATTAGAGAAAATCATGGAAAATAAGGCTACTAATATCAGTTGCTGGGAACATGAGCAGGCAGATGTTAATATTTTGTGTGCCAGCCAGGGTTGTTGTTATAAAATGGGCAGCTATATAAGTTCTTATATAGAGAGCCAGTTTGGTGTAGTGGGTAAGGCACCAGGCTAGAAACCATGAGACCGTGAGTTCTAGGCCTGCCTTAGCAGTGCCAGATTAGATGTGGTGAGGCCTTAACTATATAAAGCTTGGAGGCCCCTTGTTAAAAAGTTATTATCAGAAGGTCTCACAAAGATGCATACCAAAACAGGACCTTGGTATTTAAAGTGAAAAATACAAATTATTTTCAAATGAATGCATCTACTGATTACATATTTATCATTCGGCTGGCTTGATCTCTTTCACAGATTATAATATAGTATACCCTGGAAACAATACTTAAATGTAAATTCTAAAAGCCAAAAAAAAAAAATCTCTGAAATTATGTGAAGCTCTGTGGATTGGGAGGCCCTAAGCTGTAGTTCATTTAGCTTATGCCTAAATCTGGTACTGTGCCTTAGGCACAAAGCCAGCTGGTTGACCTTGGGCCCATCACTCTCTCTCAGGCATAGGAAGAAGGCAATGGCAAATTGCTTACAAAAATCCTTGCCAAAAAAACCTGCAGGGACTAGTCCAGGCAATCACCAGGAGTCAACACAGACTCAAAGGCCAACTCACAAAAAAAGTCTTTTAAAATAAATAAATAAGATCTCACAGTCTACTTGCAGAGGCCCCACAGACCTCTGGTTTACCTCTGTGGAAACAGAATGCTGGACCAAAGGGGCGCTTCAACTGATCCCATACTGCTGTTCTGTTCTTCACCATTAGTATTATCCCCCATATTACAGCTGAGCGACAGATTGAAAAAACATGGCTGTCACAATAACTCTAGCTGTAAGACTTTGGATCTTTGTGGTTTCAAGTTCACTTCAACTATGAACTCACTGGGCAGCCTTTAAAAATTCACCGTCTTGCAGATCTGCTTTTCCAACAGAAGGATCAACTGAGGCAAAGATACCTGATGAAAAACTAACAGATGCTTCCACCCCCCCCCCCACCACCCTGCGGAGGTTGAGCTCATCTTAGCAATAAAAGATCACCATCTGCTGGGAGGTCTCTTGCTCTCATTTGGGGGTTTTTGTTGTTATACCAGGTAAATCCACTGTGTAAATCTGAAAAATAATGGAAGACACTGTAAATCTGAACAACAAAAGCTCTTTGAGGCTGTCATTTGAGAGAAGAGGGGTCCCAGATGTTCTGTGCCAGCTCTTGTTTAATATCTAATAGAAGTTGAGTCTGTTTGGACTGTTGGAAAACTTTATTTATGCAGCATTTTTCAATTTCTTTTTTCAATTAAATGGAGCCCCCTAGAGGCTATCAGAATCACTATGCTGACAAAATTCTACAGGATTCTTCTTTCTCTCTCCTCACACGTAAATGAGACTAACACAGTATTATAAATAAACATGGATGCAATTTGGAAGGATTCTTGTGTGGCAGCTGAAAACTATTTGTAAGAGGAAAATACCCCAGCAAGTGTGTGCTTGTCTATATCTGCAGGGCCAAAGTAGCTGACTGCATTAAGGAGAGCCCCCCAAACAGATTGCCCTTGACTTCTGCATTTGACAAAGCCCAATATTCTTACAAGAGCCAGTTTGGTGTAGTGGTTAAGGCATCAGGCTAGAAACCGGGAGACCATGAGTTCTAGTCCCACCTTAGGCACAAAGCCAGCTGGGTTCCTTGGGCCAGTCACTTTCTCTCAGCCCTAGGAAGGAGGCAATGGCAAACCACTTCTGAAAGACCTTGCCAAGAAAGCGGCAGGGACTTGTCCAGGCAATATGCAAGAAACAGACAATTGAATGGATATGGATATGGATATGGATATGGATATGGATATGGATATGGATATGGATATATACACACACACACGCTGTATAAACACATACATACATACTGTACATACAGTATGTATTCTTACAGCTTAGTTGCTCTGTGTGGACCTGTTTCTTTTCTTCCTTTTGTGGCAGTCTCATCACTGCAGGAGAAAAGCAGGGTAGATACATCCACTGCTGTATGAAAAATGTTGTGGTAGTATTTGTAGAACTTAAATCAGTGTTTCTCAATCTCAGCAACTTTAAAATACGTGGACTTCAACTTCCAGAATTCCCCAGCCAGCCTGCTGGGCATTGAAATCTACACATCTTAAAGCTCTGAGATTGAGAAACACTGACCCTGATATTACATCCATCCATAATTTGTGGTTAGATGAAATAAGCCTCTCTTTAATACAGTCTTCTCGTTTTGCAGAATGCATAATTCTTTCTCTTCTTTCCTGGTTTGGTGCTAACCCGGACTGTACCATACATCTAATTTGACCTGCCTACAAACAAGGAGTATAAAATAAATTGATCCTAGTTTGGTGGGCAAATGGCAACCATATTTTAATGTTTAAGTTATAATGGTTAACTGTGTTTTGCTATAGATTCAGAAAGAAGAAATTGCAATGCATTGGAGAAAAGGGATAAGGAAGAAAAAAAAAGTGCATATGCCTGAAGCTGTTTCACAGTCTGGTTGCATTCAGTTTGCTGGCACATTGGAAACAAGCCATTGCTTAACCATGGTTTGCTATATTATTACCTGAGTTTTAGTTGCGGGAGGCCAGGAGTCATGGGAGGCTGGGAAAGGGCCTGGGAGGGGCAGCAGAAGTTGCGCATGGGCAGGGGGCATGCTGCAGGTGAGGAAAAAAGCAGGAGTGACTTACCAGAACAACTTGCAACGTTCCCTGCAGGCTTCCCCATTGAGTTTGCTTATCGGGCAAACAGCCCGCAGGGAAGGTTGCTAGTGGTGATCACATGATTGCATCTCCCTGCAACATCATAATTGCAAGCCAGGCACCCGAGCGCCCAGATTGCAATCATGTGACCGGGGAGTGCTGCGATGGCTGGAACTTGGAGGATCAGTCGTACATCCATGTATTTCAGCGCCGCTGTAACTTTGAATGGTTGCTGGATGAATGGACATAAGCCAAGGACTACCTGCATGCATCAACATTTCTTTCTTAAGCCTGTTCTGTCTTAAGTCCCCTCTCTCTGAGATTTCTTTTTCTGCTAACAGCCAGCATGTAGAGCTCTTGCACCTTTTTTATGTTGTGCTTTGTCTTGCTGGGCTGCCATACTTCTTTTCCTCTGTCCACTTTGTCTGAAGGAAAAATGCCTTCTTTCGTACTCAGCTTGCTGGTGGCTGCAGAGCTCCAAAACACATGTCTTCTCCCATACTTGTGTTAAGGTTGCTTTTTATTGGCAACTCTACCAGGCTGATGCTGGGGGAAAGGCTCAAATGAGAGGGAAAGAAGGCAACACAGGTGCCTGCAGTTTTGCCAAGCAACCTGCTCTTCCACACAGGGCAATTTTTTATTTTTTGATTCCTTCAAGTCAGTCTTGACTCCTGGCAATTGACTGGACAAGTCCCTGCAGTTTTCTTGGCAAGATTTCAGACGTGGTTTGCCATTGCCTCCTTCCTAGGGCTGAGAGGGAGTGACTGGCCTAAGGTTACCCAGCTGGCTTCATTCCTAAGGTGGGACTAGAACTCATGGCCTCCTGGTTTCTAGCCTGATGCCTTAACCACTACATCAAACAGGGCAATAGCATTGTTATTACAAGCTTCCAAACTGATTCTCAGTTCCCTTTCCTAGAGCAGTTACATATGATCATTAATTTTGTTTTAAAATCTAAATTTGCTGACTCTTTCATCAACCCTCACGGAAGTGGTCTTATGAATGTTTCTGTCCTTGCCCACACTTTGTGTAATTCAGTATAGATTAGTTCAACCCATCTTTGGACAGGTTTGGAGTATATGTTAAACTGTAATCTGAGGTATTGTGAATTCTTACACATGCATTTTCCCAAGGAGTCTATTCACATTAACTTGAACATGCAGACTAGGTATGAGTATTCAAATCAAATCAAATTTCATCACCGCCTGTCTCCCTCAAAAGATGCCATTGTTTTCAGAGTGTGTGTGCACACATCTGTGCCTGTGTCATCTCTCAATCCCTGCACGGTGCAGGTATCATGCATCTAAGATGGGAAGTAAATTTATATAAATAAACAAATACATAAATAAATAAGAATGAAGAGGCTCATAGATGAGCCTTCAGAATGGCCAATACACGATTAGGAGTGCTCAAAAAGGGAAATAAGGAAACCATTTCCAGAATGAATAATAGGCACAAATGTTTAGAAATCAGTGGCCTTAAACCTCCTAGACTTAAAATAGTCATTTAAACTTTACAAAGCTGACAACCTAGACCAGTTATAGGCATGCAAAACCAGTCTAATGATTTTGAATTCCAGATGCAAATACCAAAATACAACATGTTTTGTTTTCAGGATAAAAACCCCTCCTTAAAATCAGACAATGTCAGGGTAGCCTTACTTCGAATAAGACACGGACTCACTTAGAGGGTCTAAGGATTTCCGGGTTTATTGAAGCAGAATGCATACGGAGAAAAAGATGGGAATGCAGGTGTGGTAGCAGGGTGTCCTGTTTATACCCCGGTGGTGGACCTTGTCCTCCTCCACCCCCCATTGTCCCCCAAGCTGGGTCCAGATGGGTGATTAGAGTTGGTACGGGTCTGATGATGGGCGATTCGGGCGATCTCCAATGTTCCCCTTTGTCTCTTTGCCTTCGTCCGGTGCAGGTGCGTCCCCCGGGGTAATGGGTGGGAGTTCCCCTGATCTGTTAATGGTTTCCATGTCCTGTCCGAGGTGCACTCCTATTGTCCTGGTG
This sequence comes from Candoia aspera, assembly GCF_035149785.1. NCBI lineage: Eukaryota > Metazoa > Chordata > Lepidosauria > Squamata > Candoiidae > Candoia > Candoia aspera. The sequence goes on from NC_086155.1 coordinate 35,595,947, forward strand.
ATTGATTTTATGGGTTTGGGTGCTTAAGGGATGATGTGTGTGTTTAAAGGATAATGGTTATCCCTTCCTCTTTCCTGATGTGCATGTTCCCCGTTGTGATGCACTTATGCCTTGCAACGGGGAACATGACAGACAGGGGTTTCTAGCAAAGAATCTACTTTGAGCCTTACTATAATTATTAACATTTTTTTACTGCTAAGTTGATGCCTTGCTGGAACTGTTGGCTGGAATTTCCAGGAATTGTACTTCTAACATACCTAGATATCACAAGGTTAGAGAAGGCTGCTTTATGTTATGAGCATGTAATTGGAAAGCATGGGGACTGCTTCTTTACTGGATGGGGAGCATGACCTGCTAGAGAAAAGAACTGGTATGTGGAAGACATATTTAAGCTGTCTTCCATTCTTTTCCCAAAATGTAGCCAGCTGCTCATCTCCAGCCAAGATTCGGGACCCTTGATTTCTGAATACCTGCTTTCATACAGAACAGAAGGGATGAACATTGGAAAAATTAAGTATCCATAACCATTCTGCTGATTCTCTCCTGTTATTGGTGTTTACACATCCTTTGAATATGTTTTGCAGTAGAGGAGATTTATCTGAAATTCTCAGAACTTTGATTTTAAAAATGCAGCTGAATGCTTGGGCTCAAACTCCCTCTCCTTAAACATGTGAAGACCCAGTTAAAGCTGTTCTCTATTAGAGTTGCATGCAGTGAAAATGAAAGCTTTGGAAAAAGAATCAAGATATAAAGCAAAGAAGCTTTGAATAAAAGGAACATCATGTCCACCAGTGACATATTTCTAACCCTCTATCATCTTTTGCATTTCATCATAGTGACAGCTTGAGATAGGTTACAAGGTCAAGCATGTTTTTCTTACCCAGTTGTCAATGCTTTTTTATCTTTCTGGATTGTCAGAGGAAATATAGTTTTATATTCTTATACTTGCTATGTAGAAATTTATATTTTGTCTTTGCTTCTTGTTTCAGCAAATTACACAGTGGGTTATTTCTAGATTTCAAGTACCTCTAGAACTTGTTCCCATAGTTGATACATAAGCTCCATAGCAAGGCAGGGCCTCATTCTGAACAATTTAATAAGGAAGGTAGGGAAAGGCAACTGTATCAACTGAACCACCTGCACTGGTCCTATATATCTTCTCCCCATCATGCAGGGGACACAATTTGTGTCGATGATCAGAAGCTCTCTCACAATGTTCACAGGAGGTTTTTTGTCACTTATTACCACTGGATTATACAAAATATGAATTGAGCTTTGCCTTCTATGGTGAAAGGAGAGAAGGAAATCAGAGCTATCATCAGCCCTCTTGAGAAGCATGCTCCTTCAGGATTTGTCTCTCACCCAGTGGCCTCTAATAGTCATTCCACTAGAATATGAGAGAGAAAGAGACCAAGATAAAATTGAGATTTGGTACTTCCATGTTGTTGGTTTTATTCTCCTGTCCCCATCTCTTTTCCCACTTGTGACTTGTCTTTATAAATTGTAAACTATGGCCAGCATTATCATTGTGAATGATTATGGAACAGTTACCTTCCCATATTTCTCTCATTACGGTGTCCAGTCTCCTTGCCTTGCTATGGAGCTTATGTTTCAACTATGGAAGCAAGTCCAGCTCCATTGAGATGGACCAGGTTGCCAATCCCTATTTTATCCCACTATCAACTCTTGTAAAAACGAGCGTCTCTTTTCAGCCATGGTTATTTGGGAAGAATGTACATGTAGCAGAACTGTCTTTAATGGCGGTGCAACTAAATTCATTCATAGCCTTATAGTTAGGGCATATAAGCCAAGGGTGTTAATGTGTTACTTTTAATCTCACTGGAAAATAACAGTAACAATAACAATAAACACACTTTCTTAGATTTCACTACTGCATGGTTTAATAGGCTAATATTTTTTGTCAGGATTCTGAAGCAAATCTGTTTTATGCTACTGTAGATTAGTTTGTATTAATATCTATCACTCTAGATACAGCTTTCTGGGTATTTTACAGAATGTTCCATCATCCAGAAGCCAAAGCTATTGAGCCCAATCAAGTCATAAAGATACTGTTGAGTGGAATTATACTTTTATTTGAAGACTGAGTTTGTTGTCTTGCCTGAGTTGGCAGGATAAATTGGATAATCTCTTTTGAATATTGATTAGCAAATTTGATATTGGATCCCTAAGCAGGTAAAGTATTAATATGTTTACATGTAGCAGGTTTAGAACTGCTACCTTTAAAGACAAAATAGTTACTCATCTGTTAGAGCTATATACAACAATAAATCAGTATTGAAGCTTTGCAGAACCAGCTTAAGTGCCATTGCTTAATGGTAGTTTAATGAAGCACAAGGTTGCCTGGTTCAGATGCAATGCAAAATCATAACACACTTCAAGCATTCCATTGAGCGTTTAAGGACTAAAGTGAAAAAGGGCTCAAACCAGGAACAATTGTTCTGTGCCCTGTGTCTGCCCATGTCTGTGTGCTGTCTGATAGCTTTATGTCTAGTGCCTCCTCAGCCACTTCCTAGTCTAGAGGAGAGCATATTTGCATACAACTCTCCAAGTGTAAGGTAATTAGTCACACAAAGTATAATACAAAGGAATATGATAATAACTTTCCCTCAGTCGTGTTAACTAAATACGAGTTCAGTGAGTAGAAGAGATAATAATATTATCTAGACGTTATTCTGCATTTTATTAAGGAAAATATCATGAGTCACCCCTCTTGTTAATTGCAGCATGCTTTTCCAAGTGCTCCCAAACACTCTGTTTGGTAATTTGTTCAAAGATCTTGCCCATTATAGATATCAAATTGACAAGTCTGTAGTTTCTCTGGTTCCCCTTACCCTTTTTGATGCTGAAGATGACATTTGTTCTCTTCCAGTCTTCTGGGACCTTACAAACAATTCTTCAGGAAGTCTCAGAGATTATTGAGAACAATTCTGCAATTACCTATACTAGTTCTTTCTGTCTGTCTGTCTGTCTGTCTGTCTGTTGTTCTCCTGCCTGCCTGCCACCCATCTCACCACAGTGATTCTGGGTGGTATACAAAGATTAAAAACCAATGGTTACAAACAATAACCAATGATGCCTGAGGTAAATAATACATTCCAATCACAAAACTCCATTGGTATCAAGGGCCTCTTGATCTCTTGTTTCTTTGGATGACATGCTTCCACATGTTTGCCTCTGCAAAAGGGAATTTTTCCTGTTTTCTGATGTTCTCTTCACTTTGCTATCCCTCCTGGAAAGCTTCAGCTGTCCTGCCCAGGAATTTCTTGTTCTCCCTGATGTGCTTTAGTATATAAACTCTTTCCTCAACCCCCTTTACTTTCTCTTCCAATAAGGACACAAGCTTGCACTTGGCAGCAAGTGTAGTTTGGGTTCTTTTTCAGAGAGGAAGACAGATATTTCACCCAGGGATGCTTCTGTCGCTGTCAGTGTTGCTGAGTCTGCCCCACCACTTCCTGAGCCAAATTGCCATGCAGATCTACTCCATTTGCTCCCTTTTCACTCACTCTGGTCATGAGCTCCTGAAAGCTGCCTCTTTTAGTGAGTTCTAGCCTGAACTGGAAGAATGAGAAATAGAAGGAAGGAAGGAAGGAAGGAAGGAAGGAAGGAAGGAAGGAAGGAAGGAAGGAAGGAGCCTTCCCCACTGAATTATCTTTATTTTATTTTATTTACTTTTATCCTGCCTTTATTATTTTAATAAATAACTCAAAGTGACAAACATATCTAATACTCCTTCCTCCTCCTGTTTTCCCCACAACAACAACCCTGTGAGGTGAGTTGGGCTGAGAGAGAGTGGCTGGCCCAAGGTCACCCAGCCGGCTTTCATGCCTAAGGTAGGACTGGAACTCACAGACTCCTGGTTTCTCTTGCCAAACTACTGTTTGTTCTTCTGTTCACTCACTCAGTTATTTTATTAGTGTATTTACATAGCTCCATGAGTACACAATGCTTCTTCCTTTCATTTTATCCCTATAATCATAGCCCAGTGAGGTAATTTACATGAAGAGGTAATGACAGGCACAAAGTCATCCAGTGAGTTTCTATGGCTGAGCTTAAGTCTCCTTAGTCACTGTACTGTGCTGGTATTATTATTTATCTGTTCGTTTTATATCCCATCTTTCCCCTAGGAGTTCATATTTTACCCCTACAACAATACCCTGTGATGTAATTTGGGCTGAGAGAGAATGATTGGCTCAAAATCCCTCAGTGAATTTCTGTGGCTGAAGATAGACTTGATCCTGAGTCTTCCCCTTGCTAATCCTTAATCATGATACCACATCATCTCTTTATTAAGCATGCTTACATTTCTCCTTCATGAGTGAGGAAAAAAAATAATGCTTTTGTTTAGAATTTGGAATGAAATGTTGTTTCTTTATGTCTGAGTTCAGTAAATCACACTTCGTTGAAAACATAATTTGATCTCAAAACATACATGAATTTGAAAGATGGATTATTTTATATGATTAGTCAACCACTTCTTTCCAACACTCAGATTGAAGCTCTTGATATACTTAATTTGTCCAGATGGAACATTCTGACCCTTTATATTGAGGACTTCTCTGTTCAGCCTGGGTCTGTTGTAGCGAAGGAAACCTCTTAGGAAGAAAGAACCACATTCTTGTAGTCCAAAGCACTCCACAAAGATCAGCATTTAACAGAAATTGTACTAAAACCTTAAGAACACAAAAGGTAAGTTTGCAATTATGCAGTATGACTCATTAGGAAGGATTCAATGAGAATTTCCTCTTAAATAATTCAACTATTGTTAAAAAAAAGGAGCTTAATGGGGAAATAGACCAAACAGAAAAAACATATATTCAACATAGACATACAAAGTCCATTTCATTTAATGACCTACATGTTATCTGCATGGTCAGTTATTGACCAAACAGCAGAAGAGCCAGAGAATTCCTGGAAGCCTGAACTCCAATCACACCCCCCCCCCAAATCAAATACCACAGAGACTAGAAATACTGTAAGGTGATCCCACTTCTGAACTGCTGCTCTGAGGAAGCCTCACTGGAACACAAAAAAATGTGATCTCTTTTTGGTACTGACCTCTCTAAGCCTGGGGAACCTCAGCCCTGTATTAGGGAGGGTGTTATGTCCAGAGGTAAGTATGGGGGGAGAGAGAAATTGTTTGATGCTATAGCTACAAAAACTGTTCCCAGATGACACCATTATCGTCTAATTGCATTTTCTCCTTTTAAGAGATGCAGGTGTTGTCCAAATGCCATAGCTTATTTTCCCACAATTTTTACTATTTTATTTTCATACCAAAGGAAATGGAGAAAAACATGGAATAGCTTTACAAATGCAGTAATATTAGGCACTGTCCATCTGGATGTACCCAAAGAGATATAAAAGCTTTGCGTGATACAGAGGAAGTAAATAGATTGAAGTTAATTTTGGAACTTAAAGTTTGGGTCATCCAGACTTAATGTGGGAAATTCAGAACAATCAAAAAGCAGTACTATAATTCACATAGTGTATAGCTGCACTGTGGAGTTTATTATATTGAGCAGTTGGTCTGGTTCACACAACATGCCAAGCCATGACAGTTCATTTGAAGTTACATGAACTTAGCCACTGTAGCTTGTAAACTAGCTCTTAGTATGTTGTGTGAAACAAGCAAATTTTGGTTTATTCAGGAAATGGTACATAAATCATAGCTTAGCATAATGTGGGAATTCAGTCAGAGAACTCATCATTTACCTGCATGACTTTAAAATTATAAATTAGAGAAAATCATGGAAAATAAGGCTCAGTTGCTGGGAACATGAGCAGGCAGATGTTAATATTTTGTGTGCCAGCCAGGGTTGTTGTTATAAAATGGGCAGCTATATAAGTCCTTATATAGAGAGCCAGTTTATACTGCAGTATAAGAATGGGCCGTAACAGAAGAAAAATAACTGCTTGATGTGATTTCACTTTTGGTGTATAATAAAGATCCTTAATTAGCTGTGCCGTGTCAGATGTTTGGGAAGCTTCTGACAAGTTAAGCCAGTTAAGGGAGAGGAACCTGCTCAATGAAGATGGTGGGTCAGTGTGTGGCAGTTGTGAGAAAGGCAAATTCCACACTAGAGATCATTAACAAAACTGCCAACACAGTATTGTCCTTCAGCAAATCTGCTTCTGGAGCACTGGGTGCAGTTTTGGTCACCACATTTGAAAAAGGATATAGCAGAGCTAGAAAAAAGGCAGAAGGCAACCAAAATTACCAGGCAACTCAGACAGCTTCCTTATGGGAAAAATCTGAAACATTTGGGATTCTTTAGCTTAGAAAAATGGAGAATGGCAGGTGTGGACATGGCAGATATATATAAAATCACACATGGCAGGGACAAAAGTGGGTTAGGATGAAAGATGATCCAATGAAGCTGCCTGAAAAGCAGCTATTTCATTTAGGGAAATAACATCCTCCTTCATATAGTATATATTTGACCAGCAGGATTCATTACTATTAGATATGGTGATAGCCACTAAGTTGAATGGCTTCGAAAGGGGGTTGGATGAATTCATGGAGGATAAATTCTGTCAAGGCCTCTTAATCTGAAGATGCTGCGTTATCTCCAGGTTGGGGGATTCGTGTCTCCAGATATTAGCTGCAGAGGAACAGAATGGGAGATGAATATGTCTCCATCTCCTGCCTGGGAAAACTCCAGCGGTATCTGGCTGGTTGCTCTGAATTCAAAATGTGAACTAAGAAGGGTTTTGACCTGATGTAGCAGGGCTGTTCTTGCGAGATCACATTTTGACAGCTGAGAAGAGCCCTCTCCTGTAAGGTCTGCAACTTAATGCAACTCTGCACGATTTGTGCCAAGTCTGAAAGATGTTAAAGGAGGAGAGAGAGAGAGCTGGTGCAATATAACATCATGGGTTATACAGTCCTAATTCAGGAGAAAATCTCACTGAATTCAATTGACTAAAGAAACTGGGCTTGCTACCTAAGAGATTAAGCTGCAAATCATGAAAATCAGTTCAAATCTTGTCCCTGCCATGACACTGCTTTTAGATATCAATAACATGTTTATGAGACGGATCTATCTTTCAGAATTGTATTAGTGCTTATAAACAGGTAATATATATCAAGGGAATGGGATATTCAAATATATTATCTACTGTACGTCCTAATCACTCCTGTATCACTGTCCATTACAAAGGCAGAAGAAAACTTGTGCTTTAGGCTGTACAGATTTTATATTTGTGTTACCAATGGGTTTACAAATAAATGCATGCTCAGATCAGTTCTTAATATGTGAAAGTGCATAGAAAATGTTTTTCCACTCTTGTACCCATCCTCCATAGTTTCTTGGGAGGATTTTTAAAAAGTTGGAACAGGGAAAAGAAACTTAGGGCGTGTCTGAGTATGTTTTAAAAATGAAACATTGAGAGGTAGAATTGTTAACAAAGCTATCAGAATTGGTAGCTGGCTGGGGAATTCTGGGAGTTGAAATCCACACATCTTAAAATTGCCAAGGTTGAGAAACACTAAGCTAGATAATATGAGTGTGGGGGATCTGAATTAAGTCTGCAATTTTGTAAAGGTGGTGCCCCCCAGAATGCTGGAATGTAAGCATGGAGAAGGAATAGGTGACATGGATGTATCAGCCTCTGCAGTCAGGTGGCTGCTATAACTCCAGGGGACTGAACATATAGCCCATGTCCTTCTATGCCCCTATCAGCATAGAAGTGACGTCCTGGGAGAATCCTCCTCCTGGAAATAAAGAAGATTGGCTCAGCTGCTCCTGCTCTGGGATTGCTTTGTGTGTCGGGTGGGATGAAAGTGCTGCAGTGAAAGGTAGCCTAGTGACTCAGCACTTTTTCCTCTCCATTTTTCATCTACTGCAGCAGAATTAACTCTGTCTTTGCATGATATGCAAGATGCTGTTTGCCAACTTCTCAGATGATGGTTGGGAGGATTGGTGCAAAGGTTAGGACTGAACAGTATGAAAAGTCCAGGTTGCACTGAATGAGAAGTGATCAGAATGTCACCATAAATGTTTCCTTTACGTTCGTAGGTTTCTCTCTATTGTCTTTTATAGAACTACTGCACAAAGGATGGAGAGGGATTATTAGTATGGAAACTCAGGTTGCTCAAATAGCTTTTCTTTAGCTAAACTTACTGGTTGTAAGAAAACTGCATTTCCCCAGGATTATAGTCAAAATGCCCAGAATTGTAACAATAAACAAACAAACATTAATTTAATTCATTTATGCCCCACATTCTCATTTGAAAGGTAGCATTCAAAGAGGTATCCCCTGATTGTATCCAGTTTGCCAGTTTGGTCTAGTGGTTAAGGCAACAGGCTAGAAACCAGGAGACTGAGAGTTCTAGTCCCGCCTTAGGCATGAAAGCCGGCTGGGTGACCTTGGGCCAGTCACTCTCTCTCAGCCCAACTCACCTCACAGGGTTGTTGTTGTGGGGAAAAGAGGAGGAGGAAGGAGTATTAAGTATGTTCGCCACCTTGAGTTATTTATAAAAATAAAAATAATAAGAGTGGGATAGAAATAAATAAATAAAATAAATGAAAATTGTATCCCCATGAGGCCTGTGGACCTGAGAAGCAGTCATCCCAGTAAGCTCTGTGATCAGGGGGGATGTAACCCAGGCAAAGGGGATTGTTTGCTTGTTTGTTTGTTTACAGGACTTATATGGCCACCTATCTCATATGATGACTCTAGGCAGCTCACAACAATTCATAAAAAACAGAAACAAAAGTACCCTTCTCCCCAGGCACAGACCTCCTAGCCCAGTGCTTGTGGGAAGAGACGGGTCTTCACAGCCCTCCGGGCTCACTGATCACTGCTCACAGTTACTCATGCCCTGGTCACCTCCCAAAGGAACTATTGTAACACGCTTTACATGGGCTGCCCTAAGTGCATCTGGAAGCTTCAACTGGTGCAAAATGTGGCAGCATGGGCAGTTACATGTGCCCCCAGAATGGCACACATTACACCTCTGCTTTGCAAGCTGCATTGGTCGCCAGTTTGCTTCCAGGTTCAATTCAAGGTGCTGGTTTTGACTGACCATGTAAGGCAAGCTACTGTATGTAAACAGGGAGCAAACCCCACACTCATTAGCACTGATGATGTTACTGAGTGGGGTAATGAAATGTCTGCAAGCAAACAACCAAGCTCAGAGAGCACCAAGGACTCCACATTAAGCTAAGGTTTATTTTAAAACCTCTTCTTTGCCTCTGGCAAAAAAATCACCGAAGTTTACAAACCATAATGGTTGGATTCACACTTCATGCTAATAAATACGTTATACAAATAAAACTCATCATGGTTTAGTGGAATGTGCAAAGCCAGCCAAGAGAGAGACAGAGAGAGCATACTTTGAACTAAAGGATGTTAGAGTCACTTGTCTTTAGGCATTACTACCTCCACCTGCGCGCTCAGAAGGGAATCCCTGCTTCCCCCTTTGCTCCTCGGAAGTGAAACCTTGACAAGCATAGCCCTGGAACATGTTATTGCTTAGAAAAGAGGGGGGCCTATAATAATTGGGTGGGGCCACACTCCAGAAGCTTTACAATATTAATTGGACCAATTAAAATAGGAGCATTTTTCAAACCAAGGACATCACTTGGTCTTTGAGTGATGTGCTGTAAGCTGATCTTTAAAATGTGGGTGCTTCTAAAATAAAAATTAAATTAAATGAGTCTTTTAAATGCTAATATGATTATTTCCTGTGCGTTTCATAGTTTTCCCACATGAGCATATTTAACAGGAACTAGAGCTGCAACTTTTGGAGCAGTTCTGACAGCTGCATCATGGGATTTGGGGAGAATCAGGTTGCTTATCTCAATTTAATGGTAGTGGTTTTTAAAAAATGCTTGAAAGATGATGATTATTAAAAATGTCTGTTTTGGTGGTGGGGGATGATTTTATGTTTAGTACTCCTATCTGGGAAGAAAATGACACTTGCTTTTTAAATGAAATCAGTAAAATTGCTTCTGGCAACCTCCAGCAGCTTGCCTTGAGCAAAAAAGAATGACACAGACATTGCAGTTGTCAAAAGTACATCCTGTATATACTCCTGATCACTTTTTCCATAGCTAAAGTTATTTTGAACTGTTGGTGGAAAAATTTTTCAAAGTTTTGGCAATTTTTGAGCAATGGATTCCATTTCCATCCTGGGTTATTAATAGTTCTCTTTTTATCTTCAGTGAATATCAGAAAGCTTTTCTCAGTTCTTTTCAGTCCTGATGGTAGACATCCTTAGTCCATTTGTCATGCTTTCTGTCTTTATTTCCCTTACCCATTCTCAACAAATTCAGCACTTGCTTCTGGCGTGTCCTACATTTCTGCCAAGTTGAAGTCAGATGTTTTAGGGGCTGTTTACAGGAATTTGGACTTACCACTAATTCTAGCCAGGGAAAGTGGCTGAAGGGATATAAAGACCTGGGGAATCTTTGTTGCAGTTTCTGTTTTCTCAGTAATTGGGAAAGAAATTACAGTCAAGCTAGACCAATTAACACTTACTGTAGGTGTTAAAACCACTCTGAAACTCTACAATCAGATGACAATTAAAACTGTTCCGAAGAGTGAGCGAATTGTGGAAGGGAAGGGAAGGGGGTAGATGAAGAGCAAGTTGTTATGATCTTAAAACCATAAAGTGGAACATTTCTTCAAGCATCTCTTTCTAAGAACTGGAATATGTGCAAAATGATTCAAATATTTAAAAGGCTTGGTGGAGAATACAGGAAATTATAGGCCAATATCTTAACAACAATTGATAGAATGTGTTATTAAAGAAAAATAGTCAAAGTCAAGAGCAATTCTTGCTGACAAGGATCGACCATGGCTTTTGCGGGGGCAAGATTTGGCTTATTATTTTTCTCAACTATTTTGAAAGCATCACCAGAGGCTCTTGAGCAAGAACAGTCATGGGAAAAGAAAACGTGTTCTCAAGTAGCTTAGTAAATAACAGGAAATAGAGCATTTATTTGCCCAAGATTTGGGCAAACCCATAATCCAGTCATGCCATACAGATCTTTGTTTTTCAAAAGTGCTTAAAAATAACTGAATCATGAGGGGCACTTTCCACTGAGGACAAATCCATCAGGGAGGGACTGTGACTGGGAAGACAGTGCCGTATTGTGGTCCCAACCTAATTTACTCTGAAAACAGCTGATTCCTTATCATCTCATGTAATTTTGATCCTAGGATAGCAATTACATATTCAAGGATGGAGGGTAGGGAAAATTCTGCAACAGTACAAAAATTTTCTGCATATATTCTTTCTAGATACTTGATCATTTTTTCAGCAAGCCTGAAGGTTATATTCGGAGCATTTGTACAGTTTCCCTATATTTTTCTCCCATTATCTGCATTTTCAAAAAGCATGCAGTGGAGAAATATAACTTTTGTTGTTCTAGAAACTAAAACAATTCAGTGTATTCCCCTGAAGACAGTAATTTTAGAATAGCATCCATTTCTCTCTACTCTGCACATTTTGTTTTGTTTTGTTTCCTGTTTTGCCCTCTTTCACAGCAGGAATGGGGACAGTAATGTCAGTAGAAAATACAAGGAAAAGGTATTGAATTGATGGATTAAATTTTGACAGTGTGCCTGAATATGCCACATAATTTAGTTTAAAATTGCAAACATTACAGAGCTTGGCCTTAAACATTTCATATTCATCTATGCTGCAGTTTGCCTTTGTTACCCAGCTGTGTAATTCAGGTAGACAAAATAGCAGTATGCTTATGGATACTGCATCTCCTACTTGAGTCCAAAAGCTGTGAAGAATCTCTCTTTAGTAAGGTGGGTCGCAAATAAAATGAATGAATCTCTCTTAGCCTATCTATCTATCTATCTATCTATCTATCTATCTATCTATCTATCTATCTATCTATCTATCATCTATCTATCAGCATAAAGCACCTGATGGATAAGGACTCACCTCCCTCCTTTACATTTTGTAGAACTGTCATTTAGTTTGACGCCTGCTTGTTAAATAGTCCCCCTCCCACTGACAGATATTTGAAATGAAGTTATAATGGGAAAGAAGCAGAAAGAAATTGATGGATTCATTAGCCATTCCACCGCCAGGTTGGAGTTTGCCCTCCCCTTTTCCATCAATATGCCCTCATCCTTTTGACCTCTTCTCTGTGCTCCAAATGTTAAATCATTACAAAAGGAAAGAAACTATTATACTTGGTCTGTAGCTTGCACATTACTTGTTGGCTAACTAGACCTGACTTTAATCACTTAGAGATGCAAAAGAGCAAAACCAAAAAAGAGGTATTTGTTATTTACCATTTGGTGACATAAATATGTAGGAATCCTCCTATGTGAAAGAATGGAAAGCCATGTTCTGAAAAAAGGTGGATTTGTGGGTGAAGTAGGGTTGAGATTTTGAAACCTACCAAAAAGCAGCAAGATAAAATCCAACTCTTATAAAATAACTGGGTATACATGAGTATTTGCATCCCCCAGGGTAAACGAAAACCAGTTTCAGATATGGGGACACTGAATCTTGGTAGTGGTGAGTTCCTCATCCCTTCTATCTACAGCCCAATTTCCCTTCACTCTGCTCAAGCATAACTTATATGAGGTAGAAGGAGGGAGAGATGCCTTTTCTGCCATGACCAGTTGAATCCTCTGCATAAAACCTAAAACAGTGTATATAACTGAAAGGGTGGAATGCTCCTCTGATAAAATGTATCCTGCGTTTTCAGTGTACTTTCAATTCCCAACGAAAGCTCATCCCTTGCAATATCTTGTCTAAATTTGGCCTCTTCTGATGCACAAGAGGAAAGGAAGGGGGGAAAATATCTACAAACTAGGAAAAAGAATTTGCCTTAACCTCTACTATGCATCACATTAATAGTCACCATGCAAGTGTCCTTCAGAATGCATCCACTTCATTTTAAGGGCTAATTAAGCTACTTGTGAAGCTGGAAAGCCATTTACTGAATACTCCTAAATCTGGACTCCCTCTTGCCCTATTGCCAGTTTTAACTTATTCTGCTGTTACTTTGTATTGAGGACCATAACATATGTCTACCATGAAACATAAGAATAAGTACTGTGTTAAATAGTACTATTTAATAATAAGTACTATTTAAACGTACTAAACCCCATTTAGTAGAGAGTAGACTCCACTGTATTTAGCATGCATTGAGATCTCATGGAGTGAGAGGAGAGCTACTGAAAATCAAGCTCAGAAGTTCTGTTCTTCAAGCTAATAGTTGTGATTCGTGCCTTCTTTTACTTTATTACAATGAGGAACATTTTTAATTTCTTTATCTTTAATGATAATCATGAATTTTGTTCTACAGTCCTTCAGGCATTCTACTTAGTAAATCTGGTGTTCTTTATTTTTTACTATTTATCTTATCTGTTCTTTAGGTCACCCCATATTTGCATGGAATATTGTTGAGATTGTTAGCTTAATGATGTTATTTGTTTCCCTTAATTTAAGTTGGAATTTTACAAGAATGTCATGATCTAAGCTACAGCCAGCACCAGGTCTTGCTTTTGTTGACTGAGTAGAACTCCAACTTTACTTGAAAAATATTTACAATCAATTTGATTTCAATGTTGTTTGCATGGCAGTGTCCATGAGTGGACCTGTTTTTTAGGTTGTTGGAAAAAGGTACTGCTATAAACATCAAATTATCCTGGCAGAACTCTGGGTCACCTGCTTTATTTTGTATGTCAAGCCTTAATTTTCTCATTATTCCAGATGCTATTTTCCTTCCAACTTCAGCATTCCAGTCACCTATGCTAAGTATGATGTCTTTTTTCAGTGTTATATTGAGAAGGTGTTGTCACAGGAGGACTGATTGCAGTTTGGTAAGCTTTGGCTGAAGAGTTTTGTGCCAATTATGCACCTACCTCCTGCTTCGTATGTTCCAAATCCATATAACACAATTCCACTATAATCTTATATACAGTGGTGCTTGAAAGTTTGTGAACCCTTTTGAATTTTCAATATATCTGCATAAATATATTGAAATGTGATCTGTTCTTCATACAAGTCCTAAAACTAGATAAGGAGAACCCAAGTAAACAAATGAGTCAAAAACATTATACTTATTCATTGACTTATTGAGGAAAATGATCCAAAGCTACATATTTCACAAACTGTAAACAGGCAGAAATGTTCTTTTTGGAGAGTAGTGGTATTCTCCTTGCAACCCTGCCATGCACACCATTGTTGTTCAGTGTTCTCCTGATGGTCTCATGAACACTTTTGCCAATGCAAGAGAGGCCTTTAATTTCTTAGACATACCCTGGGTTTCTTTGAGAGCTCTTAAAATATTACACGCCTTGTAAAGTGTGAACTTTGATGGTCAACCACTCCTGAGGACGGTAATAATGACGTTGAGTTGCCTCCCTATGTACACAATTTGCCTGACAGTGGACTGGTGGAGTCCACACTCTTTGGAAATAGTTTTGTAACCTTTTACAGCCTTGTAAGCATCACCAATTGTTTTCTGGAGGTCTTCAGAAATCTCCTTTGTCAGAGCCATGACACACTTCTACATACCTATGCTATAAAGAACAGACTTTGATAGTGCGTACCCAGAATCCCATTCTTTAAATAAGAACCCACACTCACACCTGATTATCATCCCATTGATTGAAACACCTGACTCTAAATTCCCTTTCAAATGAACTGATAATCCTAGAGGTTCACATTCTTTTACCACACACACAGATGTAGCTTTGGATCATTTTCCTCAGTGATAGGCACTTCTATAAAGCAGAATTGGGCAATGGAAACACCGTATGTGGTCTTCCTTGTCACTCTACTTTTTATCATCAGCTATTGCTCTAAGGAAAAAAAAGATTGTCCTTTTATGAGATATTCTGAGATACTGCTGCAAATATAAATAACCTAATTATGTATGTAAATTACTTGGAAAAGCAAGATTTTGAGCCTTCTACGTTATGCATAATGTTGTTTTCCGTACTAAGTGAAATATTCTAGGAAAGGTTTGGGCTGAACTATGTAATGTCTCTGTGGTTTTCAGAGTGCCTAAAAAGCAGTCAAGATGACTTGGAACTTCTTCAAAAAACACCCCAAACCTGAACCCATAATAGCTGTTACTACAGGTGGTACGGTATCTCCTACCACCACAGTGGCACCAGCAGTCTCACTGGAAAATGCAACGCAGATCTCAGGCCCAGTGGAGAGCACAGAGGATACTTTTGCAAAATTAAAAGACAAGTTCATGAATGAAATAAAAAGTATACCCTGTAAGTAGCATGATCTTATTTTGGACATATTTGGTATCAGTATGGTTCCTGATCTAACTGTTCCATCCTTGCAATTTCTAACATTTTGCATATCAGTGGAATGCAGAGGTTAGCTGCCCACCCAGCTTCCTGCCCTTTTTATTATAAGTAGCAAGAAATATAATTATTTAATTGGGTTAAAGGGGACAAACTACTTAGTTATACTTATTGAGAAAAGTTGTGAAATGGCCTGAAATACTTCTTTCATTGTAGTGAGTTTCTGCTGAGAGAGAGAAAGAAAAGGAGATGGGCCACACTAAAATGGATATGTTAAATCTAATTTCTAGGTGAGATAGTTTAATTTGTTGCGAACATACTGACTTAATCTTTAACAAGTCACCTGGAGAAATGACTCTCTTTATAGAAAATAAAAGAGGCCAGTAAAATGTTAGACACTGGGAAAAGGGTCTGTATGGGAAATAGATTATCCATAGGATCTGCCGTTTGAGGGGTGTCGTTCAGAAATATTATGAGTCGTAACTACCTAATTATGGAATACCTTCCCAAGCTCATTGCTTCTGGCCTTGCAGCAGTAATTATCTTGCCAGTTTTAGCAGAGATTGACCCTGCACTCAGATAATGGCCCCAATTTGCCTGGCCATTGTATGTTTCTGTGCTTCCTTAAATGTTGCTTTTAATGTTTTGATCTAAGTTGTGTAGGTGTCCCTGGACTAAAAGATATGAAAAAGAAATGCCATTTAAAAAAAAAAAAGTACTGCAAAGCATGAAAAGGGGCATTCTGCAAAGAGCCCGTCCTGAGGTAGTTGAGGCAGCTGCATCCTCTGGAAGGCTCAGAGGAGAAGCTTGAGAATCTTCCTCTGCCATCTTTCCTTGCAGATGAAGGCACAGCCACAGGCAGAAGTAGCCTGGGCATGCACACACAGTGTGGCTTGTAATTCTCCTTCAAAGGCTCTGCACAGCCTTCGAAACGGCATTTGCTGGCTGTGCATGTAATGTAAATCTCTGGCTACACTTCCTGCTACCCCTCTCCCCATTTTCTGCATATATTTTCACAGTGCCGCCATGGGCCCTGATTGCCATTGCTGTTGTTGCCGGACTGTTGCTGCTGACCTGCTGCTTTTGCATCTGCAAGAAATGCTGTTGCAAGAAGAAGAAGAACAAGAAGGACAAAAAGGGGATGAAAAATGCTATGAACATGAAAGATATGAAAGGCCAGGTGAAAATATACCATTGGATGAAGACCAGTTGGGAAACTGCAGTTATTAAGATATGGGGAGCAAGCGCTCATGTTTCTGGTGGGCTGAAGTTTGGGCATACCTAGAGATGGGAAGGCCCTGAAAAAAAAAATCAGGAAAAAGTAATTATCAGGAAAAAAAAATAACCAATCCCCCCATGTTTTCTGAGTCCTTTTTAAAAAAATTTAAAAAATCATTGTAAGCTTCTCAGACTTGTGGTGTTCAAGTTGGATGGCCATAAACGCAAGAGAGCAAACAAACAAATTGGTCTGTCTTTGCAAATATACCAAACCAAGAAATAAATTAGAAGATGAGGAATGGAGAAGTTTGTCTCAAAACTATTAGTTTTAGCAGTCAGTGAAAAATGATTCTTAGAAAAAGATCAGAAGAGGTAGAAGATCCTAATAGTATTTCAAGTTGAGGAAGTTCAGAAAATGAGACTGATAGGTCACTGTTTCATGTGGCAAAATATATATTCTAAGCTTTGCCCCTTCTTTCTTCTGAGCTTTTTCAGAAAACAATTGCTTTCTGTATTTGATAAACAAAAGTCAGAATCCACTTTATTTTATTGTGCTATAATCTTACTTTACTACAATATCACAGTTTAATTTTATTACAGCTTTATTTTACTACAGTATTAATTAAATTTTACTTTATCATTTTATTATTAGCAAAAATAAAAAACCATTATTTCTTATGTTGTTGTTATTATTATTTTGGCAGCCAGCTTCTCCTGTAAAGGCAAAAATAAAGATACATTTCCTTCCTTAGAAACCAGTAGCTTCTAATTCCATTTCTAACAAATAATTTAAAATGTTTATTGTCAGAAACCCATACTTCTCAATTGTACACATCAAACATTTATTTATGTATTATTTATTTATAAATTTACAAATTTATAAAATGTATTAACTACCTGAATCCCAAAGGACAGTAAGTGGTATACAAGTCTAAAATATAGTACAGAATTAATATAAAATACACGTATTTTTCAAACATTTTTACAAGTAACCAACTTATATATTTTAGAAAACAATGAAGTGGTTTTCAGTCTACTTCTGTTGCATTTATTTTATTTTTTTCTTAAATTTATGGAGGGTGTTTCTAGGGAAATAACTCTTTGTTTTTTCTTTTGCCTCAAAATTTCTGGACACATTACAGCTCTAAGCACATGGGAAAGCATAACAAAGAACTCAGTTCCTGCTATGCAGAAATAACTTTTCTATGTCACCTAGGAGTGCTGTATTCACTGTCTCTAGCTCTTAGAGGAAATATTGGATATACAGTAAATTTAACACACACACAAACAAAAAACAGTGGAGGTAGAAGTAGTATTTGAACCAGGTCCTTTTGGCTTGCAGCATCAGCCACTGTGATCTTGAGGCTATTCAAAGCAATTTAGCCTTCAGCCTGTTCCTGTTTTGGTTCCTCAAACTGACTGTGGTGTAATAAATAAATAAAATACCATGGAGTTGCTCCTTAACAAAGGAGGCCGTAGAGCTTTAAGTTGAAGACAGATGATCATCTGCTTACTTGTATAATTGTTACCTACATTTCATTAAAAAGGAGCTAGAAAGTACAATAAAACCAGTCCAGCTTTATAATATTACTACAGCTTAATGTAGAGATGTAAACAGTGCAACTTGAGGGCTGCATCCCACTGAAAACTCATGAAACCTCACCCCAAACCAGGCCCTGCCCCATGAGGTTCTTGACATTTCAGGCAAAGCTGGGGTGGCTGTTGAGCTGGGAAAATTGGGCACTGCTAGTTTGATACCCTAAGGAACCAAGTCAGCATTAGCAACAACATAGGCAAAAGATGTACCAACACAAACTCTTCTAAAAGTAGGTTTTCATTTGGCAGCAATCTTAAGTAAGGAGAGAGTCAGGGTATCCAAAAGCGTCATTCTGGCTACTGAATAGTGGCTCTGTGGAAAACATGGCACTATCAAGAGGATGTTTTTATCAGTGACTGGGAATTCTCACAATTCAACACATCTTGAGGAGGCCATGTGGGGAAAGCTGCACTATAGAAATCTGGGAAATAGTGTCCTCATGAAGAAAAGATAGCCTCAGCTTTCTTTCTGCTGAAATTGGGATGGCTATAGCAGCATAATTAGAGAGCCAGTTTGATGTAGTGGTTAAGGCATCAGACTAGAAATCAGGAGACCGTGAGTTCTAGTCCTGCATTAGGCACAAAGCCAGCTGGGTGACCTTGGGCCAGTCACTCCCCCTCAGCCCTAGGAAGCAGGCAATGGCAAACCACTTCTGAAATCTTGCCAAGAAAACTGCAGTAACTTGTCCAGGCAGTTGCCAGGAGTCCAAGCTGACTTGAAGGGATGAAAAGAAAAGAACTATAATTAGGCATAACACACTGTAAGACATGTTAGGAAATTATCAAATTAATGCATTTAGAAAACCAGTTTTCAGAAGCACATCAGACTTTGCCCATATTCAGGCATTCAGAGCCCTCCACACTTTTGTAGACTATTGCCTATTAAGCATGATTGGCTGCAAGAAAAAAACAGTTGTGCATACAATCTGTGGGTCTTTGCATCCACAAGAGTAAGGACCCTGCCTGGCTCATGATGAAGCCAGTGGCAGAAACAGTTCTAAGTGCAAAGGTTTTCTCTTGCATATTTTTCTCAATGTGCAGTATAAGTAGGAGACTATCATGATTTTTATGGCATTGGCGGCAGCAGAGCTTATCCTGAATGCTCATGTGAGAGTGCTTCAGATGTTAGAATGCCTGAACAGAGCTTTGTGATCAAATAGTTTGCTTCATGCAAGCGCATTAAGAAGTATTGTTATGTGGATGGTTTGTGTTTGCTTGACAGGTTCTTAGCTATATCTTCCATATTTTCTGTAGCAAAGACATAGGAAAATAAGAATAGGAAACTAGGAACGCAAACTGCAGGCAGGTATCCTCTTTATCCCATACTGTTGGAGACTGCAATTATTTGAAGCTCTAACCACAATCTGCCAGCAGGTTTTTGGGGCATATTCTACAGCAGAGTTTCTCAGCCTTGGGAACTTGAAGATGTGTGGACCTCAACTCCCAGAATTCTCCAGCCAGCCACTGTCCTACAAACTAATATTCTACATAAAGGAAAGAGATGAAGGAGATTGTTATTAATGTATCCCCAGCACTGAAGTGAGTTCGATAGACCCTCCTGTTAGTCTTA
Organism: Candoia aspera; assembly: GCF_035149785.1. Lineage (NCBI taxonomy): Eukaryota > Metazoa > Chordata > Lepidosauria > Squamata > Candoiidae > Candoia > Candoia aspera. Next base: position 35,615,604 of record NC_086155.1, read on the forward strand.
TTTATAACCTACAACCTTTCCCCCCATTAGCAGCTATGATTCCATTTTATCCTGTTGAGATAACACAGATGGAAAATTACCACTCACAAAAAGCACAAGAGGATTTGTACAGGGATGGTCTCAGGAAATCAAGGGCCATCTGTAAATCTCAGCTCAGCTTGTGTAGTATCTCAATTAAAGCTACCATCTCAGTAATTCCATTGTTTTATTGCTCAGGGTTATAATATTTTATAAGCATCAATCAAACTAGCTGATCAGCAAATCACATTAGCAATTAATCTTGGCAAACATCAGGCTATGAATAGTGATGGGTCCTACTTTCTTCTTTCCTACTGGGGCATTTTCTTTAGTAATGTGGGGAATAAACTGAAAAATGTTTTGTAGCCCATCACTCAAACTACATTAATCAGGCATTTTGCCTGAGATACTTTAAGGATGCAAAACCAACCCCAGTCTTTTTCATCATTTAGGTCCCCCTATTGTGTGTAAGTATTGTCACCAGTTTTGAGCTAGACCTTCTCCACAAAGGGTTTCCTCAGTGTTGAGGCATGAATCAGTTCTCTTGTCAAACATAAAAATAGAGACATAGTTTTAATAAAGAGATAGATAATTGCAAATGGACTGTAATTCCCATCCTGTCTCTCCACTGAGCATTGACCATGTAGCTTAGGGTTGAGCATGCAGCTCAGGGTTGATGAGAGTTGGAAGTCACTTATTAGTCAGCCCTGATTTAGAATCACAGACTTGAAAGATTCCTGCTCAATACACCATCTGCAATATAAGATGTAGCTGCAACCTCCTTGACAGTCTACCATTTACCAAGGCCATATTCTTATGCTAGAATATGGTTCCTGTACAATTTCCACCTATTATTTCTAGTCCTGCCCTCTAGAGTAAAGAGTAAGTTTGCTCCATTTTCCACATGACAGTTTTCAGGTATTTGCAGATCCCAATAACCTCTCTTCTTTTCTCTGGTCTAATCATATTGTGGATGTATATTTTTACCGGCATACAAGAACAGGTACACATAAATTCCCTGAAGAATTGCAGTAAAGTTGACAGAAGGCCCCAGGACATGTAGGAAAAGTTAGTGTTATGAATCACATCTCTAATTATTAATGAACTCATATGGCATGAAAAAGGCCTAAAGATTAGAGGTGGGCTGGATGCTTGAGGACTCAGTTTTGACTCCTGGTATTTCCAGTGCCTGAGACCCTGGCAAGCTGTCAAACAGAGAAGACAACAAATGGCTAAATTGGGTTTAATCCAGTTTCTTAAGAACAAAATTGGTTGCTTTCCTTACAATTTATCCAGTTCAAAGCCAAAGAACTGAATGCTCAGGCCCATGACCTCTCTCTCATTAAGAATATGAGCATGTTCCAAATTAAAACAGTCAGCATTTATTGGATCTATAGTTTATGAAATAATCCTCAGATGCTATTAAATTAGAGTTTCCAGTTCTTATCAGCACTGCTTTATTCATGTCTGAGCAAATATTGATTCCAACACTGAAGATTTTAGACAGAAAACAGTAGTGGTTATTAGTGTGGGATATATAGATGCATCAGGGATTGAGAATTACAACCTCTCAGCAAACAGGAACCAAGGTAAGGATGACAACTAAAAGGCAACTAAATTTCACAAGGACACTTTCATTAATGCCCTCCAGTCATAGTAAGAACAGTTCAAGATGTTGGTACAGTATATGATTTTCCCAAATGTCTCCTGGTCTGATAACCCATCCAGGAACAAATGGAAGAAGTGGTGAACTGTAAGGAGAATAAAAGCCTTCCTTAGCTAATTGCAGTGACTATTTTGCTCTATCAAGGCAGACTGCCAATAGCAAAAGGCAGAAAGAGAGCTTTTTTCCTCTCTGTAACCTCTGGAAGTCTAGAATCTCACTTGGCTAGATCATTGCAACAGCTGTGTGTCTTTTCTTTGCATTTTATTTTTCATTCTTGTTCTTCATAAAGGGCCTTTCTAGTCACAGGATAGGTTGTCCTTGAGTTACTAATTGGTTGTGTTTTCTCTGTCTCTTTCTCTCTCTTTTCCCTTATGTATTTCTGTGCCTTTTTTTTTTTTTTTTTTGGCTTCCAGAGAAACACAGGTCTACTAATTACCTTCAGTTTTCTTTTATGGTGCCATTTACCATTAAACAGGGAAGATGAAATTGGCTGATATAAAATACTATCTTTTGTTTCTCTCTTTGGATTAAATGAAACTGAATGCAAAAAAATAGTGATGTGCCTTAAGCCAAAACAACATACATTGATAAATAACTTTTTGGAAATGACCCCCTAAAAGATGGCCACTTCAGTTTTGAAGGAAAAGCGTACTGGAGACCTACTTATGTATTTATATCAGGCTCCTAGTTGAGTTGAGGGCCCTACACTTGTTCTTACAGGGGCACAGTCCAGATCAGTAGCATTGCAATGGAAGAGGGGGTTCCCTCTTCACCCAATTTCCTTGGGAAATTAGTATGTGATTTAGCCAACTGGATAGGTTGCCACTAATTTCCTTCCCTATGAACCTGGAATGAGTAGGTCTCCAAAACTGCTAATTAGCTGTGATACATCCTTCAGTGTGCTCCTTTTGGCTTCACTAAATAATTATAGTAACTGAGTTGTCTACTCATGCAGGAGTACACAATCTCTTAAAATGCAAATAAATCCAGGTCAGCCAACCAGTCCTATAATAAATAAATAAACAAACACACACACATACACACACACACAAACAGACAAACAGGCTTAAAAAGTGGAATGATACAGAGAGAGAGAGAGAGAGAGAGAGAGAGAGAGAAACCTACCTACTTAGAGAATCTGAAACAAGCTACTGTACTCTGGCCCGAGAGGGTTAGTTGGGATTCCTGACTCAGCAGTTCCTGGTGGAGTCAGCCAAGGATGTCAAAAGCAGCCAGGAGAGAAGACAGAGCAAAGGGCATTGCTGTGCTCTCTTGGGGTGGGGTTGCTCAACAGCTATCAGAAGAGATGGCTGTGAGGCAATTCCTGCCAGTATTTAATTAATTCCTACCAGTTATTTAATTGGTAAGACTGGCAAGGAGATGACCACTCTTTCTGTCAAATAGTATTGTGGTTTTGCAAAGAGGTGGTGGTTGGGAAATAACTAAAAGGCACTAGAAAATGCACTAGCTTCCCTAGCCAATTTAGAAGGGATTTTAGATATGGCTTGTCATAACCTGATCTGAACAACATGCTACACAGCCTGTTTTGCTTTGAAATATAAGTGGCCAGCTTAACCACAACATTTTTTTTAAAAGCCAAATTTAATATTTTGTTGGCCTCCCAAGACTTATGCTATTTGGGGAAGCCCATCCTTTGCATTTTGTGCCTTGGAAGGTGTGGAGTCTGCAGTTTCTCAGGAGCACTGTGTGGTGTTGATAATTTGTGAAGCTTTTGTGTCTATAATGCCCTTCTCTTCCTTCTCTGTGCTCTCTTTGTCCTCCTTCTGTGTTGTTCTGTCTCCATCTTTTCTGACTAACCTGGATGTCAACACACGGTAGGTCCTGTTCCAAACGTCAACTCCCTTTGAGGCACAAAAGGGACAAGGGAAGAGGGTTTATGGGAATTAGTCAACAGTGGGCCCACATTCCATACTTAGACTTTGTTTAAATTATACAGTTCAACTTGATGTTGTACTTGAACTGAGAAAGATTTTAAAAATCCTTAATTTCTTGTTAAGAAAAATTAGAATTATTCAATCAGTATGAGGTACAATCCAAACACAACTTTGCACTAACTGAACTAGACAAAATATTTTATTTGATTATCTGTATCTCATCAAAACTGAAGTTCTACGTGAGTTGAGTTCATGGAGAAAGCATCAAAATGGCTTCTCAGTGATACTATGAAGGCCTAGGTATGACAAGTGAAATGCTGAAGGAGTTATCCAGCACTGTTGGCCTGCACATGCTTGTGAGAGATGTTCTGGGAACACTGCCATATTGAGAACAGACATTAATACTATTTAACCAAATTTGATGAAATTTAATTTTAGAAGTCTGAGAAAGAAAGAGTCTTGGGGAATCTGCATGCATGTGCATGTATGAGTGTTTGAATCTTTTTTTTTTTTTTGAAGTGAAATAAGAAAGAAAACATTGGGGTTATTTAAGATCCCCATTTATATGGCAATCCCTTCAGTGAACATCCGTTGCTATTTCCTTATAGCCAGTGCATACCTAAGCTGCTTTGTCTGCCTTGGCTACTTTACTTCCTGCAGATCTCTCCTTGGAGATTGGTGTCATTTGCTAACATACAGTATCTGTTGTACAAGCCTGGCTCCCTCCAGGGGTATTAGGACTGCAGCACCCCAGATACATTTGGCCATGCTGGTTGAGAATCCAGGAAGTTGTCCTCTAAAATATTTAGGAGATGCTAGGCTGGAGAAGGCAGAATGGCACCAATTCCACTGTTGCAGTACTTTCCCTGAAAGTTTGTAGAATTCACAGCTGCTGATTAGATAAAAGTCCTATTGCTGTAAAGTTCAGGTGCTGATCATTTGTAAAGATAATATTTGCCTCTCTTTTTTAAAATTTGTGGAAGTGTTGCAGCTGTATCCTTCACTACATCTATCAGCAAAAGAGAGACATGCACTTGGGGTGTATATGAGGGGAATCAAAATAGTTGCATGCCAGTTTTCTTAATTAAAATTATGGAAGAAGTACTGTTGAAGAAACTCAGTTCCCTGCCCCCTTTTCATCTGGCCTAGGAACTCATGCTCCTATTCCTCTGGTAAATCTGAGCTTCTGTACTAACATAAGGCACCGTGTGTGTGTGCATGTATGTGAAAACCGGGCTCTTGAAGTATGGAGCCTCTTTATGAAATACTGTGTTCCTACTTCTTTTCTAGAACAAACAGGATGATGATGATGATGGAGATGGTGATGAGGAGGGAGAAGAGGAAGAGGAAAAGGAACCAGAGAATCTGGGCAAGCTGCAGTTCTCCCTAGATTATGATTTCCAGGCTAACCAGGTAATGTATACACATTAATAAATGTAAACAAGGGAAATCTCACTCTAACTTCCTCCACTGGGAGTGATAATGATGACAGAAGCTCATCCCTTTAAAAATTGTCAAGAAAATAGGCTGGGAATTGCTGCCAGGCCTTGGATAGCTCTAAGCCAGGCCGAGAGCAGCACTAGTAGTACAGGGGTCAGCCTGATGGTGTGAAGGAGTATGAAGGCCCAGAGAAGAGGGGTGCCCAGAGGCCTTGCTTTGAAGCATCGGGCCATAAGTGCTTTCTCTGGGTATCGGAGGCCAAGATGGTTTCAGAGTTGCAACCGCCATCTTGGGTGTGGTTGCTCCAGCTCTTCTGGTCCTTCAGGCTCCTGGATCTGCACATCTGCAGATCCCCAGCAATCGAAACATCTGGGACCTCTGCAGGGGTTTTTGGCTTGTTAGCAGAAGTTCAGGGTCTGTGGTTGCTGGTGTAAGGTCGCTGGACTTTATTGCAAGCTCTCCAGTGATTTATCTTGCATGAGAACACAGATTCTGGAAATAGACCAACAGAGTAATATAGGGCCAACTGGTTGATTACTGTGTTTTAAAAATGTGGGCTTCCCTCTGGCAATACCTTCTTATCTTTACTGTCTGATGTCACAGAAATTAAGAACATGATCCTTGGGATGTTTTGACATGCTGCCAACAGCAGTGATGGAATGGTATTTTCAGAACATACCAGGACATATGAATATAGGTATAGATGAACATACCACACCTTCCCTTTTGGATTTGATCATACAGAATCTTTAGTCCATGTCTTTCTATAATGCTTTTATTCCAAGGACAGTAGGTCTATTCTTATAGTTCCCTACTAGGTAAACTCCTGCAGTGCACTGACAACTTCTATGCAGTTTATCTCTGAGAAATGTTAATCATACCTATAAAGTTACTAGCTGCTACAGCTTGTTATCTTAGCAGGTAAACAATAGCTCAGTGTTGAATATAATCATCAGATTGCCATGATTTTTAACATTTTATTTTATTTCTATTTCAAATTTATTTCTATTCTATTTCTTTCTTTTAAAGGACTGAATGTGTATACTTTTCACAGTGCTGGTCTTGTGACCATGATATCATGAAATGAAATTTGATGGAATTTCTCTAGCTAAAAAGCAAACTCCTGGGAATTCTTGATAAAGGCAGGTGAATGGCTTGCCTGAATATCTCTAAACTGCAATTTGCATAAACCAAAACTTCTAAATTTCTATTTGTGCCTAATTATTAATCATATGCATTTCTTCAAAGGGAAATCAAAGTAGCATTAACAGCTCCCTCCCCTTCTTCTGCATACCAGAAAAGAGGATTAGGGACTGGATAGTAGTAGAAGTGAGATGCCAGGTTAAAGACAGGAGGACTAAATCAAATGGCTTCCCACTTTGATTGGAACATGCTATTGCAAGCCTTTTTTGCTTTCCTTCCCAACAGCTCACAGTAGGAATCCTCCAAGCAGCTGAACTCCCAGCATTGGACATGGGGGGTACGTCTGACCCTTATGTCAAAGTCTTCCTACTTCCAGACAAGAAGAAGAAGTTTGAGACCAAAGTGCAAAAGAAGACCCTCAATCCAACCTACAATGAGACCTTTGTCTTTAAGGCAAGACTTCTAACCTGGATATTCTTTGCATGGTTAGCTAGTATGTTGACCCAGCTATTTTGTCTTCAAAATAATTTGTGTACATCAGTGATCAATACCCAGCCTCACCCAAATTGGAACTCAGTTCAAAAGGGGAAAACTGATAAATGAAATGCTAAAGCTGAGGGTAGCAAAACAAATACTTGAAACCCTATTAAACAATAGAAGATAGTATTGATGTAATAGCCTACCAGTAGATGAGAACGAGTACTGAAACATAATGGAGGAAAAGAGTAAGAAGGTTGATTGAAATTTGAATAGCAAGGATTAAAATGGCTGGCAGGGCTCAACACTGACAGGATACTGGAAAAGCTGTCTAAATAACATGTGACTTAGACAATTATGTCTTAGAAAATAGATGTTAGTACCACTGTGATTAAATTCTTTAAAAGCTTTAGTTTTATATATTGTGCAGTCAATTATATATATTTATGCTGTGTTTGGGGTTTTTAATCTTAGCATAACTTGAAGTGGTAAGGAACCACACAATTAAAAATATATAGTAATGACTCAGCCAATGCTAAGTGACTATGATTCATTTTGAAGAAGCAATCTGATTTGCTTCACTGAAGCAAAAATGCTACCTATTTGCCTTGACAAAGCAATTTGGGTGGCCTCTAACTGCTATAGGCCAACGTTATGGGAGAATTCCATAATATCGGTCAAAGCCACCATTGAAAGCACCTCAGACTTTACCCTGGAAAAATGCTTCTTTCCTTTTGTTGGTGATGGGGATGAGACATGCTATGTAGGAACTCCCCTGAAACATCGTGGCCAGAAGGCCTACCTGCCTGCCCACCTGCCTGCTGACGAGGAGCTTTACTTTGGCCTTAGAAGTGAGGATACCTCTGTTGCTTCATGAAACAGTTTTGAATGTGTACTTTGTCTGAAGCTTCAATGAAATAAGCACTCCTCTGAAACATCACACAGCCCTCTGAGCATATTGCCAGAATATAAGCAATAAATGTCTATATTATACGACTAGCTACTAAACAGAAAGGAGGCAGATCCATTTTGTTCTATAGACATGAATGTCTGTGTTTAGACCATTTATAAACAGTTACATGCCTTTTCTGATTACAAGGAGAATAAATGGAATCTAAAAATCCAGATATGAAGTAGTTTAGGATTCTGACTTCATGCAATTTCTCTCTCTTGCATTGCAGATTTTGAGTTTATTTTACTAAGCTGATTCCCATGACATTTACTCAACATACTGGAGGAGTCATTTCATTTTTAATGAGCAACTGCATTTTAATTATGTCTTCATCCTTTAAAATTCAAAGTATTTTGAAAACAATATGTCATTTAAAACAACAAATTAAAAGCAACAGCAAAATAAGAAATAATTTGAAGCGAAATAAGCAGTAGGTAAAGCCCAAGGAGAACAACCATCCTTTCTACACAAAGATCTGGTCATTTCCCTAAGGCTTTTAGATGCAGGAACATGGCTTGTTTCAATACAAGAAAGTTTCCCTATAAGAGTAGTAAAAAAGAAAGAAAACCTTTGACTGGTTTATCTTGAAAGATAATGCCCTTGAAATCTTAGAAATTTGATTACTTCTTGAATTTTAGCCCACTTTAAGGGGGAGCTCATACCCTAAAACTAATAAACAAGTACTTTAGCCCACCATTATTTCATAATAGTGAATACACTTGAAATTAAAGCAAATTGGTCAAAGAAGACCCATTGGCTTCTAATTTTTGAAAAGTTGTTCTTTTCATGGTACAAAAGTGGCTGTCCATTTTTAAACCTAGAATCAGAATGTCAATGTCAATTTAGAAACACTGGATCTGTTTGCAACCCTCCAGGCTTTTGTACATTGTTTTCATTTTTTTCTTCCTCTTTTAACTTTTGGAAGGGCATTAATCAAATATCACAGGATTAGGTATCCTATATCTGGGTGACCATTAGATGGGAGGAAAGAAGTAGTCTGTTCTGTATTTCTTTGGGATTTAGTGGAAATCCAGATTTTTTGCACCCAAGATAGGATATGGCTACACAAGACCTTTGTAAAAGCCTTATCAATGTTTCCTTTCAAATGCCAGAAATGCTATCACAATTACTGAAAAATTGCCTGACTTTGTTGTAACAGATTCCATACCAGGAGCTTGGTGGGAAGACCTTGGTGATGGCCATCTATGACTTTGACCGATTTTCTAAGCATGACATCATTGGAGAAGTCAAGGTGCCCATGAATACTGTGGACTTAGGACAACCCATTGAAGAATGGAGGGACCTAGAGAGTGCAGAAAAAGAGGAGGTAAGTGTTTTCTCCTCTTGCTGTTTGAGCCTCAGTTGTGAAATGTGGATTTAACACACCCTACAAAAAACCTAGAAATGATTAAGTTTGTGACAGTCTCATGGTCTTAAGAGAAGAGTTATAGATAACCAAACTTGGAAGGCAAAAGTCCCTGCTAGCTAGAACTGCCCTCTATCAACCATGCTTGATCTCTAACAAGTCTGCTTCGTACTTCTTTGCTTTTAAGCTGTTTGGGAAGTGATGGGCCTAACCAGAAAGCCCAATTCTGGCTTATTGCCTTATTTGTAGAAGGAGGCTTTGGATTTAAAATGCAGCACTAATAAGTGTATAGCTATGTACTTTGTAGGGGAACTTGTCCTCCAAAACTGACAACTTCATATAACATGCTTTGTGCTACAGCTCCCATTAGCCCTAATCAGTGTGATCAAGGACAAGCAGTGATGATGATGAGGTAATCTAAAAGGTCATCTGGTTTCTGGGAAACCAAGTAATCTGGTTCTATCCTATGCACCTGGCAGAGGGAGATTCACTTTTCCAGCCAAAGGAAAAGTAACAGAAACAACAGTGGACTATTGGTCTGCCATATGTAAAAACTGCCCAAAGATAGCACATTACAAATAATATAGTTATATTCTGTGTCATAGACACAAATAATTTATAAGACAGAGTAGGAGCTCTGAGTTCATTATTTCCCAATTTCCTTCAACAGCCAGAGAAACTGGGAGACATCTGTATCTCATTACGATATGTTCCCACTGCTGGGAAACTGACTGTCTGCATACTGGAGGCCAAGAATTTGAAAAAGATGGATGTTGGAGGACTTTCTGGTGAGTGCAGATCAACAACATACCTACTTGTGATGAACTGGTTCTCAGTTATTAATTCAGAATCTCTCAATCACACATCATCAGATGAGATAGAAGAGGTCTTTATTAATACAAGTTAAAGATCAGACTGAGAAAAAGCCCGTGCAATTACTTGTTACAAAAATCCCAGCAGTGTCCCTCCCTGATTACTGAATTCCATCCTTTCTTACTCCCAGCTACAATTCACTCCAACAAGCACTGAAAGTGCCAGCTAGCTGACCCTGGAGCCATCCCAGCTGTCTCAACAATCCCAATCAACATTCCTAAGCTGCCACTACAAGCAAGCATGCTAATACAATACCAAAGACAAATACTCCAAAACCCATCATTGTACACTGGCAGGATGCTACATCCTGACACTGCTAGATGTCACTTCTGAGCCATTCAGACACCTGTCAATACCGATAGTTCTCCCTCAGGCACTCTGTAGTGTGAGAGACCATTAGATGGCAGCAGAGAGATATGAAAACCTCAAACACTATTTGCCATCTGGCGTTTGTCTGGATTTTTGTAGCCTGGATAATATGCTTATTTTCATTTGCAAAACCTTTGGGTTCAGAGTTTCTTTAACTTTTTGACATGAAAACAGTAATCAGCACATATTTTTGCCTGAGAATCTTCAGGGACAGCAGCTAGATTCGAAGATACCCAATGAACGTGGGCAAAAGGCTGAATGTGAAGGTAGTAGCATCACTGGAGCTTCTTGCCCATGTTGTATTTTAAATTACACCTGTAGTTTCTTATTGTAATTTTCTCAGCAAGAGAAATAATGCAAGCACATGCAGAGCAGGCAAGACAGAAGGATATACAACCCCAGCCAACCAATGAACTTCATTTCTCCAAAACTCTTGCACTGGTAAAATTAGCTAATATGTTAATGAAACATTTGCAACCCAAAAACCAAGCTTGGAGAACACCAACAGTGTAAATTGCCAACTCTTAGCTATGCATATTGTCTACCTTCAAAATCATTCTGGTCAGATATTTTAAAAGCTGAGAGAGCTCCCCCAAAAGTACAGTTGATATCCTGGGAGCAATGCAGCAGAGTGGTATACCACAAAGATAGGCCTCTGATAGCAGGACATTTTTGGAAGAATTCTCCTGCAGATGTTACCCATCAACAGTTTCATAGCAAGGAGGCAGTCTTTCAGATAGTCAAATCTTAAGCCATTGAGGACTTTAAAATAAATCCAAATACATTAAACTGCGCTTGGTATGCAATTGGCAATCAGTGTAGAGCTTTCCGTATAGGCATCATATGGTTGCCATACCAGTCTAAGTGCAGCATTTTGCACATACTGTGACTTCTGGATACCTTTTTAATGGAGGGCCCAGGTAGAGTGTGTTTTGCTTCATAGAATCATTGGTCTTCTGGCCAATGCCTTCCCCAGAGCAAGAATCTTCATACCATCCCAGACAAATAGTTGCTCAAAATTTGCTTGCAAACCTCCAGTGCTGGAGCACCCACAATGCCAGGAACAAGTTGTTCCACTGCTTAATAGCTGTGACAGTCAAATAATTCCTCCTTATTTCAAGTCTGGAACTCCATCTATAAAGCATCCATCTACTGGTTCTTGTCTTACTCTTGGGCACTATGGAGAATAAATCCACACCCTCTTCCTTGTTGATAGTTCTTTAAGTATTGGAAATTGCTTTTTGTTAAGACAGTCAGATATGAGCTCTTCTACTAATCCTCATTCCTATTTCAGGAATGAAAGGTGGATCTAGTTGTAAGATTACTCTCTCATTTTTGAATATACAAAGATGTATCTCACTGACAAGGCAGAACTCTCAGAATCTAATAGTGGTAACTCTCACCAAAAATATAGTTTTAAATTCTAGAATCTGCAGGGAAACCTCCCTTCAGATGTTTGGCAACTAAGTAGAGAAAGGCTGGTTCTGAATGTAAGAACAGATCTTCTGAGATTCCTTTCTCCTGAGTCTATTGAGTGGTAACTCAAAACATCTGCCCCTACAATGGACAGTCCCTGTTCTCCACAGTCCCTCTATGAACCACTAAGGCTTAATCTTTGGCCACTGAAATCCCTTTTGGACTTCTAAGTAAAATGGACTGTTCTTCAATTATTCTAATAAATAACGTAAGAAAGGGTGCTGTCATATAATGAGTCCTGACATCAAGTAGAATGAAGACTTCTCTAGATTAAGCTGACCCAGTATTGATCTAGATTGTTGAGATCCAGGTAAGTTATTGTGTCAGACAAAAGCAGTATAAAATCATTAGAGCCAAACAAGCATATAGAATAAGGCTCTTCAAGTATGCTGTTATACAACTTTTTTCTGATTGCAAGCCTGAATAATTATCCACATGCAAAATAAGAACAGATTTAACCTAACTATGTGTGTGGTCTAGTGACTCAGTATCTGAATTCTTAGAGGATCTTTCAGTCATGGGATTGGAAGGTTTGAGGAGCAATGGAGCCTTTTGTCTTCTGTGTCTCAAACGTTTACATTAGTCTAATATGAAAATTATTCCTTTTCTTCTCCCCAGTATTCATGCAAAGAAAGAAAAAAGGGAAGTTTTTTTTAAGGATAATTTTTTTTTTAAAAAGTAAAACAAAATTCTAACAAACAAAATAGGAAAGAAATAAAACACTATCCTGGGTGAAAGCAGGGAAAAGCCTGAAGAAATAAGGAGCTGGGGCAAGACAGGTCAAACATCCAAGTCCTATCTTACCTTCCTACATAATAGGGGAGATATTACCTTTACACCAAACTGTAAAACCTTCCAACACTAGAATGCCTACTGGAATAAAAATGCCTCTCCTTGCTTTTTCTTCCATATGAACATTACCATGAATAAAGAAAGAAAGAACAGAACTTCAAATCCCTCTAGGGCGGGCGGGATGGATGGATGGATGGATGGATGGATGGATGGATGGATAGATAGATAGATAGATAGATAGATAGATAGATGGCTTCTCTGGGGATCTGGAGAATAAGTAGTACAGTGTAAATGTACTGCAGCCTTGTTGCAAAAATATATCACCTTCATAATATCAGCATCATGCAGAGAACATAAGAACAGAAGCAGCACCCTCCTGGATCAAACCATTGGTCCATTGGTCCATCTACTCTAGCAGTCTATTCTCAGAGGAAGCCCACTAGTCCCCCAGTAGATGGCCTTCAGAGGCTACTAGCCATTAATACCCATGACTTCCATGAATTGGTCCAACCTTTTTTTTTAAGTTAGCCAAGCTGGCAACCAGCAACACATCTTGGCTGGCGAATTCTGAAGTCCAGTAACAGATTGAATTACAAAGTCTTTTTGTCTGTTCTGATTCTTCCAGGATTCAGTTTCATAGGGTTTCTAGTATTTTGGGAAGGGGAAAATAGCTCCTCCTTGTTCACTTTATCCACATCATGCATAATTTTGTATACCTCAATCATGTTTCCTCTTGTCACAACATTTCCTCATAAGGAAGCTGCTCCAGCACCTTCATCATCTTAGTTGCCCTCCTCTGAACTTTCTCTAGCCACTATATCCTTTTTGAGGGGTGGTGACCAGAACTGCACACAATGTTCCAGATGCAGTTGCACCATTGATTTATATAAGGGCATTATGATATTGGTATCTCTATTTTCAATACCATTTCTTATTATCCCTAACAAGTTGTTAGCTTTTTTTACAGCAGATGCACACTTATCAACGCCTTCATTGAACTGTTTACCATTACTCCTAGATCTCTTTCTTCATCAGCCACAGCTAGCTTTGATCCCATTAATTTGTAAGAATAGTTAGGATTTTTGGCACCAACGTGTATCACTTTACTCTTGTTCATATTTAATGACATCTGCCATTTTGATGCCAACTCCACTCATGTGCCAAGATCCCTTTAGAGCTCCTTGCAGTCCTTATTCTTTTTTCCACTCTGAACAATTTTGTGTCATCAGCAAACATAGCAATTCCATTAGTCACACCCAATTCCAGACCATTTATAAATATGTTAAAAAGCACCAGTCATAGGACAGAAATTGTGAGAAACGTTTGTTTATTCCTACTCTTTGTTTTCTATTCTTTAGGCAGTTGCTTAGCCACAAGAGAGCCTAAAGCCTGTCCTTTTATTCCATGGCTGCTAAATTTACCGAGAAGTCTTTGATGAGGAACTTTATCAAAGTCTTTTTGAAAATCTATATAGATGAGATCTACTTGCTCAACCTTATTCACATGTTTAATAACACTCTAAAAAAACTGTAGTAGATTAGTTAGACATGACTTTCCCTTAGTGAAGAATGGTCTTGGGGGAGGGGGGAAGATGTATAGCAAGTACTTAGCCAGTCTTCCCTTTCCATACTAAAAGCTCTTCCATGTTGAAGTCTTAAGCTACTTGACTCCCGTGGGTAAACTGGTTGGCAAAAAAGCCAGCTTAAGAAATCCCTTTCCAGATTTCAACCTCTTCTTCCACTTTGAGCACCATGATGGCCTGGCATTTTGCCCCAACATATTTACCTATGGTGGATTCCCTGCTTCTTTACCCCTCCCACCCACACAGGGGAAACAAGCACCAATCTCTTTCCTTTCTGTGGGTAAGGTTTTGAAAGATCTTTCGTAGGAGCCCCTTTTCACTGAATCACCCTCATATCTGACATCTTCCCATTAGGAGCACCAGCTGGTAGAAAAAGGAGTAAGGAAAGAAGGGAGGGCACCATTTTATAGTTTTCCTGTCATTTGAGTGCAAGGGAAAGTGATAGAACTCTTGTCATTTTAACCCGGTTAAAAAAAGAAGGATCTTCACAATTCCATCAGTGAACTTGTACAAAAAAAAAAGGGGGGGGGGGAAACTCAACAATATTACCTTCTTGGAAAGGGAAAGTGGCAAAACTCTTGTCAATTTGAATGGTTTTGTTTTAAAGACAGGTCCACTTCTTTATTCTTCCATCAGTGAATTTGTAAACAAACAAGCAAAGAAAAAAGTGGCGGTGGAATGATCTGTGATCAGAGAGCGGGGAGTTCCTGCCATCCCGTACAATAGCCCGCTAGAGTGGAGGTGTTTGCCTACAATGCAGTACAGTTGAGCAGATAAACTGGACAGCCCTGCTTGTGCTGGCAAAAGTCTGAAAACACTACTTTTGTTGCATAGCAGGGAAAGATGGGCAGACGTTGCCTGCCCAGTGAACTGGGGTGGGCAGAGAATAATGTTGTGTATTTCTGTTCTTGAAAAATTGTCAGTGAGCTGTGTGCTTGTGCTGGGGGAAAGTGGTCATATAGATCAAGCCTATAACTTCTATTTTTTTCCCAGGTTTTTAAAGGAAGCATTTTTAAGAGTAGAAATTGGGGCATAGACACTTCTGGTAGACCCAGTACAGCATCAGCTAGCTTGGGAGGCCCAGCATTCTGAAACTCTGCGAGAACCCCTTTGTTCACAATCACATGAGCTCTTATTACCAAACCAATAATGTTGCACTGTTTGAAACTACAGAATAAGCATCGTTTTGTCCTTTCCTTCACTTTGTATATCACACTTAATCTCTGGATAGCCTGCTCTTGAGGATTTTTCTATATCTCTGAGTAGTTTGTCTATGTATTTATCTGCAAAGTTTCAATTGTATATTCTTCTGTTTCAGATCCCTACGTGAAAATTCACCTCCTGCAGAATGGCAAAAGGCTTAAGAAGAAGAAGACTACAGTCAAGAAGAAGACCCTGAACCCTTATTTCAATGAATCTTTCAGCTTTGAGATTCCATTTGAGCAGATACAGGTTCCCATTTTTCTCACTTGAGGGTACAGGGAGATGCAGGCAGCTCCCAGAAAACTTTGGGTTGACATACAGTATATCTCCATTGTCTCCCACTGCTTCACAAAGCACAAGGGGCAGATCCATCATCTGACACAGGCGATTCTCCATCAGTGATGGTTGAACTTCAGGAGGGAAATGGGCTCAAATGCATCTGGTGCCTTCCAGATAAGTTGAATAACTAACCATCATGGCCATGACATCATCCAGACAGTGGGCTATGCTGGATGGAGATGGTGATAACTGTAATCTGACTTATGTGGTTGGAGCAGACTGAAGGCAATGTTCATGATTCTCCTTCTCCTTCTTCCTTCTCCTCCCTTTATCCTCCTTTAAGAAATGTTTACTTGCAATAAAGTTATCCAGGGAACTTTCCAGCAGAGTGGGGAATTTGAACATGGATCCTCTGATACTTATACAATATTCTAACTGTTGTATCAGGCAGGATCTTCCTTGGAGCTCAGTAGGACAGAAATATTGTAAAGATACAAGTTCAGTTTATGTATCTTCCTGAAGCTTCTACTAACTTGGCACTGGGGCCAAAGAAGGGAAAATATAGATTGCATCTCTGATTTAAAAATTTAGGTGTTTTCCAGATGTGTTGGTGATGTCCAGGTATGTGGTCATGCTGGCTGGGAATATTTGGAGAATAGTCTTACTGCATACAAAGAACCCGGATTGGGAAGGTTTAAGTTTTTATAAAGGACAGGTAGGTAGGCAAGCGAGTTAGCTGGCTAGCTATTGAAGCATCTTTTTTAATGTTTTAGTCATATTAATGATTCCTACATCTCTTTCTCATACACTCACACACTTGTACACATAAAATGTGTAGATGTTCCTTTTGGATTTAAATCTCTACTTAGAAAATCAGCATGTAAAGGAACCTAGTTTTACCATGAAAACGGAATTTCTTTTCTCTTTGGGGAAACATTTGCCTAGCTTCAGCCAGAAATGATACTAATATGAAGAATCTTTTCTACTCAAATCTGCTGATTGGAGATTCTCTGAATACTCTAAATATTTAATTTTATTAATTTAGTGAACTATAACATGTATTACTCACTTTTTATTATAACCATAAATCTAGTATGAGGTAGAAAATAGGATTAAAATAAAAAAAATTACAAGGGACTAGAACGATAAAAATATACCAACAGATTAAAACATTAAAACCAGACCTCCAACAGCAATAGAGCAGCATCAATTCATTTAAAAGCCTGGATGAATAAACACATGTTTTCCTGGTGCTACAAGACCAGGTGCTGCACCAGCTGCAATTGAGAAAATACTAGATTATATTTTTAAGATCCCTCCTCTTTGCTCATGAATCAATGAATCATGTCATAGATCTTACTAGGCCTTACTAATGATCTCTACTTTCTTGCTTCTCTCCAGAAAGTGCAAGTTGTAATTACTGTCCTGGATTATGACAAGCTGGGAAAGAACGAAGCTATTGGAAAAGTTTTTGTTGGCAACAATGCCACAGGCACAGAGCTCAGGCACTGGTCTGACATGCTGGCCAACCCTCGCCGCCCCATTGCCCAGTGGCACTCCCTGAAGCCTGAAGAAGAGGTGGATGCAGCTCTCGGGAAAAACAAATAGGCATCTCCATCTTCCAACATCACCTAATGAACATTCAGAGTGATCCAGAGCTATCAATACCTCAGTTAGGCAACATTTGGTTTTTTGTTCTCTTTTCTAAGCTGCAATACCCTTTCTTTGATGGCTACAAGGGAATCCGAATGAACTCAAGACCATCCAGGAGGAAGTGCTTTCAAAGCATGGTGGTTCCTTCCTTTCACATTCTTCCAAGTGGTTGGTTTGCTGCATGTTCCACCATCTCTCTGCATTGTTCTCTTCAAGTTTAGAGCAAGCTTTTTACTTGGGTCCTCCTGAGACCACCATGAATAACTGCACAAAAGAGCTTTGCTTTTGCTTGTTTTGGGAGTTTGCTCCTTAAACCAGACCTTTTATTATTGTGCTACAGGATGATACCAGAGCCTGACAATGTGAGATGACCAGATACACTGTGCTTGCTTTGGAAAAAAGCCAGGTGCATGAAAAGGAGCTCCTACCAAAACTGTATTCAGTGAGGTTTGGCCATTAGCCATCCAGCAGGAAAACAGAAAGCAATACTGGCATCAGAACATCTCTGAAGATGTGGGTAGCTGGTGGATTAACTCTCTGTAATGAGAGGACTACGGTTTGGGGCATGCAAGTTGCCAAATGATAATGGCCCTGTAATAGCTACAGCATGTAATGCAGTGGGTCTTCTCTTAACCTTGGAATTCTCTGTTCTTAATTAGAACAACGGAGTGGTACCAGAAGATCATTGGAGTATGAAATCTACAAATGTATGCTTCTGTGGAAGGCAGAGGGCAAAAATGTTCCTTTTCTTGGAAAAAAACATCATGGGATATTTATACAAGAGGTAGCCAGGCTTCACAAGCTATCAATTTATGTGAAAATTTCACCCTTTCAAAGGTAGTCACCTTATTAGTAGCAGTGCCAAGCTTAGATGCATCAGAAAAAGCTATGTCAAGAATCTCAGGCAGCTTTGCAAGTCTGAAAAAAAATGATAGGCCTGGGTTGATTTGCAAACATTTGCTATCATGCCTTATACTGCCATTCATCTTTTAAAAACACAATAGACTAAATCTGTTCAGAGCTAGAAATTTCTTGTTGGAATGTTTATTTTTATGTATTTGGAACTGAAAGGTGTGAAGAAAGTGCTTGAGACTGAGGACTGTGTGTTTTTCTAATGCTGAAGAGCAGGATCTTTTAGATGAGTGATTGAATAGAAAGAGCAGGAAGGTCCATCTAGTGGCCAGTACAGTGCAATAAGTATCTTAAGGAAATGGAAGAATTCAGAAAGAATTAGAACCATCAGTTGGGGGCTTTCCTCCCCTGCCCATCATATTTAATTAAGGGAGCAAAGGGTGAGAAATTAGTGGGAAAGTGAATCCATTCCAACCAAAGGACCAAAGATACATCAAAAGCAGCAGGGCCTTCTTCTCTTGTCTGGCTGCCAAAGCATTCATGATTCCTTTGCTAATCCCAGAGGGATAAGCCATATTATCTTTGTTACCTAGTGCTTGCACTGATCTCTGAAACACCCCCCTCCCCCTGTTTCTTACGTGGTGCCAGATACAGTTATCTTGAACATCTTAGCTCCCTTTTCAGACTGATGGCAGTGGAAGGAGGTTAAGTGGGGGCTATGAAGAAAGATTTTGAAATAAAGGCGTTTAATATTGAATCAGTTAGGAGTTAATGGAAAGGGGGTGAGACTTCAAAACAGGAGTATGGGAAAGTTTGAGAGAGTACCTCTACTATTGGTGACCATTTCCTTGTATTGCTTTTGTCTGGAATGTCACTGGGGAACACCTGATGGTTCTCAGCCACGTGGCTCGGGGCTGATAGGAGGAAAAGAATGGACTCCACTCATGAGGCTGAGTGAGCAGAGCTCAGGCTTACTGAGTTGTACCTGATTAGGGTAGGTTATACTTACCCTGCCAGTGGTTGTGCATATGTGTGTGTAAGTATTGGTAGGATAGGAACAGATTTTCAAACGAGACAGCTTTTAAGAGGAGAGGGAAAGAAGAAATTTCAGGTTCCAGTATGATCAGTGGTTTTTCTGGCTGTAATTATCCCTCTTGTGTCTGGTCCCAAATGCTAACGTTAACCCTCTGCCAGCATTGCCTTCAAGGACTTTAGTTGCTTGGTCTTTATGCTAGTTGTGTTCCCTGTGAGGGATCAGGGCCTAACAAAAAGCAGGTTTGCTCATACACAAAGCATTCCATTCTGCTTCCTCACTGAGTAGCACTTTATATTCAAAGAACTGTTTGTTTCTCACCTAGCTTGTTAAAATTGAAAACTTACCCATTAACAGTGAAGTAATCGCTATCATTGCTGCACCATTTAGACTGCAAATAAGGACCAAAGTAATCAAATTACTGCTTGTACCTAAAAAGTAAACAAATCCAAGTAAGATCCCATGTCTGAAGGTGAAGCCAGGAGGATTTTTGAGTGTCCTTTGTGAGACCTTTTTCTTTCAAAGGAAAAGAATTAATGAATATATATATGCGCACACACAATTTGAGTTAAGACAGTTGATCCTAGTTCTTCAAGTGTTTTATGTCAATATATTGCAGGCACTCCTTCATTCTTTTCTGCCCATTTCCATCTGATTAACTCACTGTAGAACTAGTGAGGAGGGAGAAACATTGCCACTTTGTTAAATGTTTTTCAAATAAACTGCCTTGGTATATCTAAGCAAAGAGAGAAGGTGAAGGCTTTCAATATTATTATTTATTGTTATTTATTTAATTTTTATCCCGCCTTTATTTTTTTATAAGTAACTCAAGGTGGCGAACATACCTAATGCTCCCAAAGTTCCCTTTCTTGTTTAATTAAATCTAAATAGCTCTAATTTTGGTTCACTGTGTGCATAGGTGAGATATCACACTTGGGGTCTGGTCCTAGCCACACAAAGGGAGCACTGAAATTGTTCATCGCTGGATCTGCAGGAGCATGTGTAATTGTTTCTATGCTTAATCAGAAAAGTTAGATGTAATGCAACTTTTCTATGCAAGTAAGTTTGATGCAAGCTTGTTGTACAAAGAAAAAGGGTAGGTGAAATGTGTCCCCAATTCCTTTATTGTGCCTCTTAGCTTTTAATACTGCCAGCTGGCAAGGATAGAGGATTCCAGTCATCATTACAAAAAAGGCATCCTGGTGGAGATCTGAAATCAAACTTGAGGTTTTGTTTTGTTTTTGTTTTTTTTAAGTTAGTCCTGCACCTTCACTACTCTTATGCCATGAGAGCAGAACCACTCTGGGGTGAGACTATTCTAATGAGAAAAGGAAGAATCTCTCCTTCCACTAAAAGCAAAAGTTTGACCAGCAGATATAGTGCTGTTCCTGGTGGAATCACAAGTCATTAAGGGGATTGTTGTCACGTCATATCCAGGATTAGCTGGAAGTTGGAAGAAAGAAAGAATGGGCACAATTTCACTGATCATGTTCTTGATACGTTTTCTGCTTTTCAAGGTAAGCAGAATTGAAGTTAGCCATGGTCTGTTTCAAACTGCTTTGTGAAAGACTGGGGGATGGAAACAGTGCTGCTGTGGAAGTGCCCTTTAGAGGCTGCCTATAGTTTGGATAAAGTCTGACAGACAAATTCATATTTTTGCTGCGATGAATTAGAGCAGTGTTTCTCAAACTTGGCAACTTGAAGATGTGTGAATTTCCCCAGGGCTGGCTGGGGAATTCTGGGAGTAGAAGTCCACACATCTTCAAGTTGCCAAGTTTGAGAAACACTGAATTAGAGTATTAATTGTCTCCAGAGGCGATAGTCCTTTTGTCTTCCTTTTTTATCAACCAGTTGGACTGCAGAATCCTGTCCATAGTCAGGAATGTGGAATCAGTTCTGGGTTTGCATCCACCATTGTTGGAGTGGAACGCTTGCTTTGAGTTGCAAAAACATTCCCATATATATATGACCATTCTTTTATTAAGTACCTCATTTCTTAGCCGCCTTTCAAGATGTCATGACTTAAAGACAGACATGTTAATTCTGGTGTTAGCAAACATATGCCATTTTAAATGTGTTGATCAGATCCGTAACTCTGATCTGACCTGAAATGAACACTTTTTATAGAGCTCTCAAACTCCATATCCTTTTCTGGCTTGATAGTTTGTACCTACAAGCTAAATCCAATATAAATCACTCCTTAGTTCATACAACAAAACAGAACTCTGATGGCTGCCTGAACTGTTTAATTGCATTGGTGCTTATACCCCAGGATAGTGTTTCTACTCACACTGTTACTTCACATTTGACTGCTGCTTCTGCATTGTTGCTCCTATATAGAAACTGCTAGGAAAAAAAAATGTGCTGAAAGCAATGGCCTTTATCCATCAGTAGTCTTGGCTAGTTTATCATGTACTGGATACACATAACAATTCATGTTAAAAGGTACATCCAGCCAGTTTGATATGAACCTAGCTAAGCACTGGAAAGAAGAGATCATTGTTCAGTGCAAGAAGGCTGCTGTGCTCTCACTAACTTAGAATGAACACATTTGAGTATCTTCATTTTCAGTGGTTCACGTGGCAAAATGGCAACATCACCACACAAATCTACTTTGATTCCTCCTGCTAACCACCCAGGGTGTCCTATATGAAAGCAGGGAACTGGAAATATTAGTACTAAGAAACAAACCAGAGCACACTGTTTTCTTGAATTACAGCTCCAACTTCTATGGTTTAAAATGGAATAGATGGGACTTTAACACTCAGTATAATGTACTTTGGTTGAGTTTCTTTTATCTGTATAAAAGGGTTGAAAAAGTGAATCAATTCAAGCCATCTAAGTCTCATTCAAATTCCATCGTTTGTGTGTACTTATGTGTAAAATGATAATAGAGATCTAATATTAACATAAATACAACCTTCCTGTAAATGATGCATGACAATAGCACAATATTTAAGTAAAAGCATGCAAAAGCAGAACTCATCCAATATGTGAATTATCACCTGTTTTCTAGAATACAGTCAGGCTACAGAATTATTTTTAAAATGTGGTGTGAATGAATTTATTTTACCTAATGCAATAGAGAGGGTGGGGGAGGGGACTGTAAAAAAAATCAGAGAGAATGGTCGTATCAACATTCATTTATTTTCAATAAAAATAATTTTTTTAAAATAAAAAAGCAACAAAGCATGCTTGATCCATTAAAATATATACTTGGTGAAAGCAGGGAGGGGTGGGACAGGATATAACACCAACAAGATGGCAGTTTCATCGGTGTCTTGTATAATTAATATTTGCAAAACTTAACTGGTGGCATTTTTACTATGTCCAGATAGCCACAACATTGCAGCTTCAATGTTCTGTGTTGTGTTGAAGCATTTTACTGTTGAAGCAAATTTAGAAGCCATATTAGATCACAGGCTGCCAGGATCCTGAAACTGGGATTGGCTAACAGGTGATCCTTGCTCTCTCTGCTTCTGTATCCTAATGTCATCCTGTCCCTGCTTTCTTTGTCTGTCTTGCTGCCCAACTGTTACATTACCTACTGGGGTCACTGATGAGTGATAAGGCTGGCTTGAGGCTGAGGTCCTGCATTGGGTCTGACCTTGTTAGGCTGTGGATGGCATTGGTCTGAAGCCTTTTCTTAGCCTGCGTGTAGGGGCTTTGCTGGCCCTGATACCCGCTGGCAGACTCGGGAACCAAAACATCTTGGTGGGTCTATCAGTGCTCATAAGCTATTTTGGCTGTTACTCTTGGCAAGAATTGTTGGGATAGCAGTGGCTACACCCGGGAGGTTGGCCACCATTTGAACGTATCATGGTGTTGCTCTGGGATGCTGGGGAAAAGTTAAATGCCAGACGGCTTTCCAGAGTAGGGAAGCATGTAACTGGCATTGGAATTCTTTCCTTTCTGCATGAAAAATAAGAGCTATTTGGCAAACACTAGCAGTATGATTGTTTCTGCTGTTTTCCGCTTGTCAACAGAATATAAAACACATGCTTTCAAAATTATTTGGAAGAAGTGATTCAGATCTCACACCACTGCAGCAATTCTCTCTTACTAACTGAGCAGCCACCTCTTTTTCAAGTCTTTGCTGCAATCCTGAGAAAAAGAAACTACTGCTTTAAGGTATCAGCTCATTCAAGTGACTTTTTTCAAATTATTTTCAAAGCTTGCACAGCCTTACTGCCTAAATTATTGGCTGCCTTTTCCTGTAAGATGCAGGAGCCTAATTCTTAGTGGTTAAGATACACACACATTTCACAACTGATGCAGCCTGCATGATCTGTATAGATGGGCATTGCACCTTGGTGCAAATGATTACGGGTCACCACAGCTTCAAACTGAGGAAAGATTGATGTCAAGAATTAGGTTATAGGAAAATTCTATAGCTAGAATTTTCAGAATCCTTTTAGGGGGAGATGGGGGGTGATAGAAATGTGAATAATAAATAAATAAATAGTACAATTTAACTAAAACCACTTCTGTGACTTAAGGGGTATGTAGCAAAGAGGCCTCTACTTCCTGTGATTTTATAACTGGTTGTTTCTGGATAAGAGGACCAGGGACTTGATCCTGAGAGGAAAAGACTAGTGTTCAAAGTGGTGCAGCATTAATAAAGTCCCTGAAGATCCTCAAGGCAGTTTTGATTAAGGCAGTGTCCTCTTTCATCAGGAACTGCTGTCCCTACTCCTCTTATGCTACTGAACTATAGAGAACTAAGCAGTGATGACAGCAGTGCAGAAGAAGTATTGAAAATGGCTCAGGAAAAAAATACAGTGCTAACTGGGATTTATCCCACCTGCTTTGACATGTCAGGCCTGCTTTTGTGCCTTTAGCGCTGTTTGACTACCTAATAACATATCAGGCTGCTATTAAAGGCACAACTGCAGAGGGAGATGATGGCAGCTGAACCTCCAAATAGAGCAGGTATGAAGAGATGGTCATGATGACCCACCACAGGCTAGGTTACAAAAGGCTTCAGACATCTGATACTCAGGTGTAGGGTGGGGCTTCAGCTCCTTACCATTCCAGCCATATCTCCCATTTCCTCTTTGTGATGTAGAAGCTTCCCAAATCAACTAAATTTACTGGAGTCTCCATCTCCAGTATCTTCCCCACTTCTGGTGCAACATGAATTCAAGCCCTCAGCCTGCAGGAAGCTGCTTTTAATGCTCCCTTCTCTATTCTCACGTGGAACGTTTCTGTCTTTATTGTCAACCTGTTATTTTGTAATGATATGTGTCTCCTTATTAAAGAAATTAGCTGAAACATCTAGATGTTCTTTGTGTTATTTACAAAATAGACCTTCCTTGCCAAACACACTTGTTGGATCTTAGAATTTAAGAACAGACGGAGAAACTGATTGCCACAGAGACCATAGACAATTTCAGCAGCTGCACGATGATTCTGTCTCATTGTACAACTTTTAAAAATGATGCACCAAATGAAATTCCCTTCCCTGTAAGACAAACTCTTTTTGGCCTTGTGGCTGGGAGTACTAAAGTTCAGGGTCCAACACAACTAGAGCATGTTGGTTAGGGAAAGACTGGACTAATGTTATCTCCACCATAAGATATAAGCAACCTTTCTAATGCCACCCAGATTTCGATCCAATCCTTCCTTTTATTCCTACACAGCTTGCCTTTTGGATTTCTAAATTGCTTGATTTGAAATTGCAATTGCGAATAATCCACCTTGCCATTTCTGACTCTAAAGGTGTTTAGAAAAAGCACATCTGACATAGAAGCAGTCACACTTGCATTGGCATAAATGAGAGCTCCAAATTAAAAAAGTCTTACTTCAAATCCCATTTCAATTTAGGCACAGTATACCTTAGGTCTCCAGCTGCAATACGTGGATCAAAATATGAACCCGAAAATGCTGCTGCAAGAGTTATTAAGCTAATACGCACAGAAATACACTTTGAATACAGTCTAGATAATTACTTTTATTTGCTTTCGACCCAAGCTTTGGACATATGCAAACAGGCGTGTCTTTCAGGTTCTTGGACAAAGCCATGAGAGGATCAGACTGCTGCCTGGAAGGTACATATCCCAGTACAAAAATGGATTCTGCACAATAACCAGGATACTTGAATATTTTGCACTTGTATGTGAAACTCAAGCACATCACTGCAAATCTTCATTGGCCTCAGCAGTGAAGATCACTGCAAAGTTTTTTTCTGATTACTGTATCATCAGGTTTGCCTTCTTTAGAGGATTGTGATGGAAATCTTTTCACCTTATTTTGAGGTCATTAAAGAAGAAACTGTAGTGGATCATTTCTAAATTAGATGATTTAGATTTAGGTGGGTTTTCTAAGGAACTCCTATAAATAGGCTTAGTCTATAGAAGAGTAACCTTCTTATCAACCTGATTCAAAATTAAACACTTGCATGTGGATCCATTTGGACTCATTTCTGGGTTGGCTCACTGCTGCTATGATTGGACTTTGTCCTGGATCAGAAAGCCATGTGCACAAGTTGACAGTGCATATGTGATGCCATCCCACTGGCTGCAATGAATTAAAAAAAAAGATTGCTGGCCAACCACATGCCTCTCAGAGCACATATCCGTGGTGAATTTCTGTTTTGGGGGCTAACAATTATGTAGAGAAACCCAAAAAAGAGCAGTAATTAGTTGCTAATGGGAAATACTGAAGCAAGGCGTGTTTCTCACAAATCAACAGCAGAGGTCCTTCTAGCCTGTGTTTTTCTATTCTGTCGTCGTAAGTACAATTGTGTTCAAGAAGTTGATTTTTTTTTCCAGACTATTTTGCTAATTGAAACTGGGCCTAATTATTCCCCTTACTATAGATCATATCTTGGGCATTAGGATGGTATATGGAACATTGTGGCTGCCCCTGTAATTTTTCTGAAACCTGGATAATAATTCCAATAAAAGGTACTGTGTTCCTCCTGTTGGCCAAAGAGAGGAAAAGCAGGTAATTCCTGCTACTGGAATCTCTCCCCAAAATGCTGTCAAACTGACCTGCAACAAATGTAGGCTATGGCTCAAATTTTGTACAAACAAACAAGCATACAAAACCCAAAACCAACACATTTTTGTATGTGTATAGGGATGATTAGCTAAACTAATTATTTGGGGAAAATGCACAGTATGAAACTCTTTATTGATGGATTTATCCCCATGACAATTCCATTGTGTGTTGCTTTTCAACCTTTAGGTTGCATATTAGATTTCATACAGTTGACTTCTGATCTTCATGTGTTCCTCTCCTGCACTCAGCAAAAGAATAAACATACTTTATGTCCTCTTCTGGACCAGGGAAATAACCAATTTATCACTGATGTGTTTTATGGAAATGTTTGAGAGTAGCTTGCTTGGTTTTGATGGAAGAGCTCTGTGTTGTCAGGCTAAAAATTGGGGAATACAACTTGCCAGCAACAGAACATGAGAATTTCAGCTGCCTTAGTTATATGCCACCCATTTACATACTACGCACAGTAGTTTTGTCACTCACTGTGAGTGGGACACTTCATGATTTCTTCAGGATATTCCAACCTTTTGATACTGCATTTGACTATCTTCTGTAAGAAACAAGCAAGCAAGCAAACACTATTCCTTAGTAAAAGATTGTTCTTGCATGAAAACCATGGGTGGGGCCTGTTTAAGAGGGATTATTTCTTTTCCCGTAATATAGAATGCTGGTGGTAGCTTTCCTTCAGCGCTTCTCATTAAAAATTTCATCCCTGTGGATTTAGTAAAATTTAACTGTCTTCCACCACAAAAAGCAATCGCCTAGAGGGAACTATTAATAAAGCAAGGACAAAAAGTCACCATGAGGAATATGTAAAAAGTGGTCCTCCTCTTGATTCCTCTGACAGCAGCCATTGGTCAGGCATTCAGGCTTGGAGCTGGGCTCCCGCAGGAGCTTTGCCATATGGGAGGGCAGTTCAGAGAATGGTGCTTCTGCTTGGGACCAGGCTGGAATGCAGTGGAGCGAGCACAGAATGCCTTATCCATCTGGTTTTCCTTGCCTCCCATCCTGCAGAAAATGGTCCCTGCCTGCACGAACAAGCCACTCTTCACAGAAGTTTAAGGTGGCTCAGTGCAACACACTCTTCGTCCTGCAGTAAAGGAGAAGCTGCTCTGGTGTGAAGGGTCGTGTTTCAGCCTCTCCAGGATGAAAAATGCCTTCCTTTCCATGTAAACAAAGCGGTACAGTAGGGAGCAGGGCCATGTGTGCATGTACATTTGGGTTTGGGAACCTAAAGGTTAACTGACAGATCAGTGCCTGTATGCTGAGACCTGGGGTTGGAAACTCCCTGATCTGCATATTGACCCACGCTGCAGGTAGACAGCTTTATCTGTCATTTGTCATCTCAGGAGGAAATGGGCAAAGAGATCCTGTATTTCAGAAAGCCATTTTAAACAAGGTGGCAGAACATTCTCATGTCACTTCATCACAACGTGAAATCCTTCTCAGGTCTATAGAAGCACATCTTCCTTATACCAGAATCCCTATTCTGACTTGATTCATCACCTTCTTCAGCAAATTCTCAGTACCACTGCTTCATATTTTACATCTGATTAGGCTTAGCATTCTATTCTTAGGCATTATTTCATGGAGTAAAACAAATGTAGTTCTAATATATGAAGTGGTGAGGAAGCTTGAGTCAAAAGAGAGGAGAAATTATTTTCATCACTAAGGAAATAACTCAACTGCATGAAAACATATGCTTTCACTAGTTAAACATTTGGACAGTGTTAAAGCATTTCTTTTATTAATTTATAAATACTGTTGTGTTTACAAGCATTGTAGATGTGAATATTTTTCCCAAACTTTCAAACATATAATACTTAGAATATTATATAACAATCAGGAAAACAAAAGATCATCTCAAAATTTGGAAGGCCACTCAAAAAAGTTGCATAAAAATACATTCTCTTCCTTCACTCACAGGCCAGTATTTTCTCCAATTAGTTATTTACAAAGAATGTAAAACTTAAAAAAAAAAAAATCCAAACAGATACACTTAGAATATTTGCGCTTGGGAAGTTAGTGAGCCAACAGTAGGATACTGTTCTTCTTTCAGGAATAGCATTTGCAGTAAGGACTTTTTATTTTCCTCAGTACTATATGCTAAACAGATTTGGGAATGGAAAGATAAGATCTTAACACAGTTTGGACTCTTCTGTTGGCTCAAGAACATACGAAGTTATATTCACCCAGAGTTCAACTTGCCCCAGGTAAAAAGGAACCTTGGGGAGTGGATGATTTCACCAGTAAGTTGCTAAGGAGTAATCTTGGTTTAAAAAAAAAACAAAAAAACACCTTCTTGGAACATGCTGCCTCTAGTAGAATCACACAAAAAGATTTCAAACACAAAAGTAAATGTGATCGAAACACACAAAAGAAAAAGCCCTGGGAAACCGAAAGCTTGAAACTAAGATATTATAGTTGCCTTTGAGATATAGACCCTCTGCTTCCCATGTTTAATATCCCTGAAAGAAGGACCAAGTCAGAAGCTTCCCTATCAGGTCAGCTATTATGGCAGCAGGCCAAGTGGAGCTGGAAAGTCAAGATGGGGAAAACAAAATCTGTTGTACAAAAGCAGAGGGACTTCATAAAAATGCATGTATGTGAATGGAAACAGACCAATACATTTTTTGTGAGAGGACATCTGATTTGCTTGCAAGAAATCTTGTCAAAACACCTTCATTTTTAGGTTCTGGTAAGCACTAAAATAATTGAAAAGAATGTGTTGAGGGACACCTGCATATACACTGTGGAAGTCCTCCTGGTGCACACTGGTGCCCTCTTCCTCAAACTTTTCACAATCTTTTGGAGGTTTTGGTTAATTATCATCTCCTAGTAATTTGGAAGTACAAAGGAGAAACTGATGACCCAATGGATCAGGCTTAAATGGGGCAAAGGACTACATTTTGCTTTTGACAATTATACATTTATGGGTTGGGAATTTATTAGATGGACCCAGGACAGTACACTTTACCTAACTTTTTTTTACATTTGCATCGTTCAGTTAGGGACAAATGTCAACTTTTCTCTAAAGCAGGAATGGGGGAAGTGAAGGCTCCTGATGTTACTGAACTGTAACTCTTAGAAGCCTCAACCATCATGTTCAGTGATGAGGGATGCTGTGATTTATAGTTCAGGAACATTTGAAGAGCCACAAGTATCTCATTTTTGCCCTACGAAATACCAAATATTAAATCTTTTATATATCAAGGACAGCCAAGGGATTGTGTTTAATCTATATTCAACGCTTTATCAGCAAACAGCAACATGGTTAGTCTTATACTTTTGAATTATTCTATGGGAATAAATGTTTTATGTGGTAATTATTAATAATAGTCCATGTAACAGCCCTTGAGAGAAAAGAAAGAAGTGATATGGTATCAACGACTCTGCACTAGCTTCCAATAGTCAAATTCAAGTGCGTATGTACTGGAAAACAATCAATTTAGATTAATCTAATGTTCCCTGACCATCCAGATTTCACCCATGAATTGTTTCCATTAACAGTAAAACAGTATGGACAGAAACAAATAAAGCCACACTCTACAGCATGAACTGTCACTAAGTACAAATGTACTCATATATACTTGCTCTTGTATCTATACATCCCTATCTTCTGAAATGCTTTCCCCTCACTTTTCCATGTTCTATGAGTGGTTCATCCGTATTACTAGGAAGACAGCCTTCTCTTAATGTAAGCCAACCTACCACTAAATGGCTATTGAGATTTCTTCCCTATTTACATGTTTTCCTATACTGAGTTTTTTTTAACATAATAGTACCTCTAGTTTCATATGAAACTTTGTCTAACCAACCAAGTCCCACTGAACTGCTCCATTTGCAAGGAACAAAATTCAAGCTGTGCTGCTTCTTATGCTTCTTAAAGCACTTGCACAAGGATTTTTAAAATCTCAGACATGAAAATATTCGTAGGTGAAACCTTTCAGGAACAAGAAAAAAAGCAGAACCATTCATTTCCCATTTTAAATAAAAACCTTCTAGTATCCACAAGCTTGAAAGCATTCATGTCACAGACTAAACTTTCAACCATTCTCCTCTATCATTTGCAATTTATGCAAAGAAGATTTCAGCTGACTGCACAATTAAAACAGAACATCCATCTAAACCTAAACTTAACTGGGTCAAAGCAATAAACAGTGAGGAGAGTAATATTTTCTTTGTAGATATCCTTTAAAACAAAAAAGAGTCCTGAATTCTTGAGGCAAGTTTGCTTGATCAACTAAAAGTCTTAAAATAATTGATTTAAATATGAATAGATCTTTTGCTTGTGCACACATTCAACCCCACATTCAAATCAAAAGGTTTTCAAATGTAAGTTTTAGAGTAAGATATTAACCCATATATCAGTTCTCCAGTTGGTAATTACATTGTTTAATTCAGATGAAATAAGTAACTTCCATTAGAGATTTCCTTTTTCATCATACTTTGAGAGAAGGAACAAGTCACGTTCATATTTCAGCTTTCTGAACTGGACTAACATTTTGTGTCAGGATAAAAATGGGGTCATATTATCAATTTGAAGGTTTGAAATCCTTGAAGACATAAGAAAAATATATTTAGGCCTAAACTGTCAAGATGCTGACAGTTGCCATTCATCTTAACAACCTCCATGGAATAATATGTTTCCACCCCCCACCCCCCAAAACATTCTATGGTGAGCATATTGGATTGTTTCAGGATTAAACTGCTCAGAAAATTCTAGTCAGAATTCAGTCTGATCTAATTCTAACTCTTGACTAGCTAGGGCACAATTCTTCATCGTATGCGTTATTCATCTTTGCCCTTACATTTCTGGATATTAAAACTGAGATTTATGTTACTATATCCCAGGTATAAAATAACAATAGTAGAATGCAGGAACTCTTGCTCTTACAGAATGATTCTTTTCCATTAATGACTGTTTATGGTAGAGTCTGACAGGACCAACTAAAAATCCTTTGTTCATATCCATCCACAATCCTCTATGGGGCTAAAATAAGTTGGGCGGATGTAAGTTGGGTAGTAAGGTAGCAACAAAAAGCAAAATCATTAATAAAATGCCTAGCACTGACGAAGTGTATGTAGCTATCGTGTATAGTTAGACCCACCTTGAAACCTGGACAACATCCAAGGCTCCAAAAAGTGGGGACAGAGAAAAACAATGGGTCGCTGAGAGCCTCAGAGCTAAATTTCAAAGCTCTAAGCATAGTGAATATACTGTTCACTGTATTAGGCTTTGATATATTTGAACAACCAATTTCTGAATTAGCCAGTTCACAGGTGGCAACTCCTGGCTCTTAACAGAATTCTGCATTTCTTTGCAGCTAAAACAAAAACATACAGAAGAAAAAATTGAAAAAGAAAGGAAAGCTAGCCTCCTCTTTGTTACAGCAGTCCACAATAGACTTGGTCATGTATTTTGACCACTGAGCAATGATGGCAAAAAGTCTGTAGTGCTACTGCTCACTTGTACCTATGTTAAGTTGCTTTTCTTAAATCCCAAAGGCTCTGTTCTAATCAACTGTGAAAACTGTCTAAATCTAGGCCAAAAATTATAGCTTCAAAAATTGATATCATGCTTTGGAAGACACAGGAAGAAAGAGAACAAACCCAGTGGTCAGGTATTGGCAAAAAAAATCTTAAGTGCTGCAAGTGAAATCTCACTGTTGTAGCCAGAGAAGCGCAGTCTCTGAAGCAGCTGGCATTCTGAGAAT
Organism: Candoia aspera; assembly: GCF_035149785.1. Classification (NCBI taxonomy): domain Eukaryota; kingdom Metazoa; phylum Chordata; class Lepidosauria; order Squamata; family Candoiidae; genus Candoia; species Candoia aspera. Next base: position 35,647,395 of record NC_086155.1, read on the forward strand.
CTATAAAAGTTAATGCATTCATTTCCAGGGTGATCAGAAACTAGGGTGTGAATGCTACTGATCTTACTGTTGATATATTAGAGACAAATGCATTTATGTTTACAACTGTGCAAGTGAGTCATCGCATTAAACTTCTCAAACATTCATAGTATAATTTTGTCAAGGCTTTCCACCAAGACTGAGAGACAGCATTTTGCACAGGACTGAGCACCTCTCACCAACAGCCTTCTTCCACTTTAGACTCTGAGAACACTCTTGTGTTTTCACAATGTTGTGCCTATTTAACATTACCTTAAATCCAACTTATTTGCCCAGCTTTTCATGCAATATTATTACTTCACTGATAAACGAACCTTTTTGCTTATAAAAAGATATGCTGATGTCTTGTGCAGAGATAATCCTTCATGGATATTTCATACAAATGGAAATCTACCCTATGCAATCTTTGCTGTTAGATGTCTTTCCACCAGAATTCTTGAAAGAAAAGGGGGCAGTAATGTAAGCTAAAGAATGGGACGGCTATAAGGTGGAATCACCTACTAAATAGTTCTAGAGAAGGCAACCATGAAAGGAAACAGTAGGAAGCATCTTGTAGAGGGATGGAAAGAAGGGGAAACCAATGACTGGGCCCCAACATTAAGCTGATTTCAAATCTAACATTAAATAGATCAGTCAAATACTGAGAGATGTAGCATATGTATTTCCAAGGCAAGACACCATTATGAGACTCCCAGAGAAATAAGTCACCATGGTTTTCACAGACTGCAGACTCCCAAATTCCAGAAGGAAGAGTAATTCCATTTCACTCCCTATTCCTATTCCATGACAGTATCTTAAGACATATTGGATTGACACTATAGTCACTTCTATATCACTTATTACAGTAGATACTTCTTTACATCAGATTAAGGTTGATGGCTATGGGGCTTACAGCAGATGGTTTGAGTAGTTCAAACAGTGCCAACCAATCTTTGTCCCTTTGAATAAATTACTTCAATACTGTAAAAATAATAAACTTGTGGTGAGGCATGCTATGTTTTGGAAGAAAGGGGTGGGATAAGCACTGTGCAAAATAACAATGCCCAGCAAGTGCAAGGAGCTGTGTGTTGCCAACTGGTCCATGTCTAAAATGCCAGCAGTTCTTTCAACTGGAAGATCTGAAGTAGGTGGCAGGGTTGGCAGCTTGTGCGCAGAAATCTCCTCTTTCTGCCCATCCTTTGTTCAGTATGCTACTTTGAGAGTTTACTGATGACTCGGATGAGTGCTCCATTCTCATCTTTCAGCCGTTGATTGTCCGACTTCAGCTCTGTCAAAACCTGTTTCAAAGATAAGATAAAGCATCAAAACATTTCTGTGCAGAATATTTCAGCCACTGGGGGGTAAAGAGGGGAGAAAAAAAAGAGGCACCTAAACAGCAGTAATCTGTATCCATATGAAATGGTTTTTGCCTTAGTGTACGGCCAACTTCTCCTACTCAACCTAATAGTATTACCTCCCTAAAACTAAAGAGGGAAATTACCCCCAATATATGCAGAACAGAACATTATGTGTTGACCCAAAAGATTTCGCTGCCTGATACAAAGCAACAAATGGTGCCCTGCCCTACCCATATCAAGGGGTAAAGTACCCAAAGTCAGCTAAGTTATTCTGATGCATGAGGCAGAAAATCCTATAGGCACCTCTTTTCAGACTTACCTCTAAAAATAAGGTAATAAACTTCTGCCCTTCTAATGACACCTAGTCTTCTTCTAATGACAGATAGAACTAAATTTGGGAGAACAATAGTCTTCTTTCAAATCTTGAGGGGAAATTGCCTAAGTCCACGCATTTTAGGGTGGATGTGTACATCTCATTTTTGGGTGACAAATCACAATTATGAATCTAATAGCCTGGTTTAGGTAGATCTTCTGTTACATATTATAGGGTACACACACAAGTAACAGTAATGATATGTTGCTCAAAAACTAGATCTTATTATTTCAACTACTATTCAAATCCATTCCTCACATACCTGTAGGGAGGAAAATGTTATGGACTTCTTTCTGGAAAGTGTTTTTAGTAAACTTTTGCCATTTTTTTTCTAGACTGATAGAGGCTTTCAATTTCTTATGTGTTCAACAAAGTTAACCAATAAAAGGTACTTTAGGTTGAAATTTTCTTCATTTTTTTAAATGTAAAAAGTCCTTTTAGTTGATTAAAAATTTAGACTGTGAAAAGAAGTGGTATTAGTAGAGGGTGCTTAGAAATGCCAAGTGATTCTTAGGCAAGGACACTCAAGAATAATCTACTTTGGGCCAGAGATTTGGATTCTTATTCGTTTACCAACTAGGACAGCTTGTGCACATATTTAATGAAGATGGCATGCTTTCTACATGCCTCCACTCAGCTCCCAAGAATTCCTACAGACAGGCCTTCTGTTGAAAGAAATGACAAAGTGCTTGGTATCATATCAGTGAGTAAGGTGAATATTTGTTATCTACCTAAGATGGAGCCACAAACACAAACAAATGTATTTGGAATTGCCTGCCATTAGGAATACACAATTGGCAGCTAATAACTCAAAGTACCTTACTATTTTCACACAGTACAATAAAAACAAAAAATATGCAAGTTCTTTCCTCAGTAGAGCAAACATGTTAAATGAAGTTAAGCAATCCTTAAAATAGTTTACTAATATAAAGGAGAGGTAATATTTTATATGCCCATTTTAATAATTAGCAGATTGAATCTGAAGGGAAACACCGTTTAGGGCACTTCCATACTGCTACCATTTCTGTTCCCTAATCCCTGGAAAGCACTTTTGAAGATGACCTGCAATTGTATTCAGTTCTGCTGAACACTGCTCTGCCCTAAGTTGCTGCAGATCCTAAAATTACAAAAAATCCCCTCAGTCCCATTCCTCACAAAAGGACATTTTAAAAAAATTGCTTATAAACCCCATACCTTCCAAGTGCTGCCTTCATGTTGTGTGTGGTTATATGCAAAAAAACAACAAAATCTAAGCAGTTCCCCAGCCACTTTATCCACTTGAAAGACCTTCTGGGCAAAGGTGCTGTGAGGTGTGGTAAAGAAAGAATAACAGAAAATGGAGTGCCCACAAGTCCCACAGAGTTGCTGCATTTCAAAGAAAATGCTACTTCAATTATTATTTCAAATACACAAATAGTATCAGCTGTCAAACATACAAAATAGAGCAATGTTCCTGAGCTACTTTTAAACTGATACAATCCCTGTGTGAATTGTTCTTAGGATTTGACTGTCAACAGTGAGAGACAAAAATTAAGTCTTGCTAAAAATAACTGAGATAGAAAATCAACACACTTTGCAATAGTTGTGACCACATTTGATTCCTCAATAGCACCAAAACCATAATGAGAAAAATAAGATCTTTCCTCCTAGTTTCTATAGTTGCCATCAGCCTAAAATTCCAATCTGAATTTGGAATAACAATTAGATAGGAAACTTGGATTTGCCCCACCAGGTATTGTTTCCATTCTGGTACTGTTACCTTTATAATTCATCTGATGCCCAGGAAAAGAGACCCTGTGTCATTCTCAGGCATAGGCAGGGTGGGGGCAAAATGAAACGTGTATCATGATATCATAACATAAAAGTACTTGCAACTGATGATGGGACGCAAGTTAAAAAAAACAACAGGGTTTCTGCTGTATTGTCACCATATACATCTTGTCATTTCTTCATCTTAATTATTGTGGATAGTATATATTGTGGATACCTATGTTCCCATGGTTAGTTGTAGAAAATTATTTCTAGTTGCTACTTTGTTTCCACAGAATAAGACTCAGTTAAATTATCTTTCTTTGCTCTACAGGTAGAGAATTTAAAAAGGGAGGGGGATGCTAAGTAAACCTGGAATTAAAAAAGCAAAGTGATATACCACATCAGCATCATTCAGAATTTCATGGATGGATTGAATGATTGATAAAGAATGATGAAGGAAAGGCACCCAGATAAATAATCAAACAAACCAAAAATATTTCTGAAATCGTATTTAATCCCTGCTTTTCCCTTAAAACAATCCTGAATTCTTTTCTCTACAGGAGGTGAGACCCTCAGTCTAAAAATCTAACCGATAAGCTAGTGGAATCTACTCCATTTATAGGAATCCCGCATTGGTGAGGCTATTTCTATCAAGGCTGACTCTACAATAGTGGGTTAGAAAAATAACATACAGATTTTCTTATCTGTACTCCAGAGTTTTTAATCAAGGCGGGTTTTTATCAAGATTAATGGTTCAACTCTGAGCTGCACACTTAAATGATAACAGAGTACTGTACATGCTATAGGCAGGTATGGCTGTGAGAGTGGGAGATTGAGAAAGAAAGATACTGTAGATGCTTTGACTTACAGATTTCGAGAAGATTACTGTGGACTGCAAAAAGAACAGTCAATCTGGGACCAGATAAAGGCTGACTACTTCCTTGATGAGCACAGTTTGAGCATCTGATGCAAATAGATAGGCTAGGGGGAAAAGGCTTTGCAAGGTTGACAAAAGTGTAAGAAAGGGAAGACAACAGATAAAGTGGATGACTGGATTCTAAGCGATTTGAGAAAATCCTTGGAAGAATTGTGGGTTATTTTACTTACTTTATTTATGCAATTTATCTATTGTATCAATTTAGTCAAGTCCTATAGTCCCATGAGAGGGACAAATGTGATTTCCACCCCATATCGGAGCCTGAATTCAGACTACCATGGGTCCAGACAAACTGTGGCCCCAGCACTTTTTCAACACCTTCCCACAAAAGGAGAGTTTGAAGATAGGATGACAGTTATCAATTTCTGTTGGATTCAGAATTGGCTTCTTGAAGAGTGAGCAAACTGATATCTCTCTCAGAGCTCCTCTTCCCTCATTGCCTACATTCTGAATCCAATTCACAGCCCCCACCCCCACACCTGGTCATTTTCATCAGCGAGGTATGGTAAGGGTCCAGTCCACATATGGCAGAGCTTAGATCACAGAGAACTCTTGTCTACTTCTTGGACATGCATAGGCTCAAAATCATCCCAGGTAACATCATACAAGGTATCACCTCTACAGATTCTATCCATTCAACTTCCATCTTGGAATGAATGCAGTTTCCAGCTACTGCTATAGAGATAAGTCAGGGTGGGGAACGTTTATCCATGCAATCATTAGAAGTTGAACCAAGGTACCTCAAATGGGCTAACTTACAGAATGCATCCAAAATCCAGGACTCATTACTCCCATGGGACTGAAAGTTGGCAAAGTTGTGTCCACCTCAGTGCCACCGCGCCTTCCAACTACACTTCCCAGAAACCTATAGGTTGTGTGGTACAAGGGAAGATGGGATAAGTGTACCCCTGCCCTCTTTCCCACCTCCCTCTGGCCCCTGCACCCAATTGGTTGGTGGTAAGGCCCGACAGATGAATGGCAATTGGGTGCTTTGAAACTGAGGCTGAAATTTGAAATCTCTTAATGGTGGTGGGTGGCAAGGGAAGGAAAGGGAGTGACTTGGATGCTTGCTGGCAAGGTAGGGCTGGCTGGGGGCTGCCAGCAGTCGGGTGAGCCCTCTTCCTTCCTAGAGGGAGGGGGCCCTTGGGGACATGCTGGGATGGGGAGCAGGGGTGTAGTTTTCTTCGCAGTCAATGGCTCCCTTTGTTCCCCCTCCCCACAGTAAAGTGGCAAGCAGTTCCATGGATCAGCTGAGGAGGAGAAGGAATGATTTCCAATGCTCCCTGCCAGCTTTCCACAAGCAAAGTTAATGGGGAAGCTGGCAGGAAGTTGGAAGTTGCTCCTGCTCCCACTGCTTTTTTGCCTACCTGTGGTCATTCTGTTTCTCTGTTTAGGTAAGGAAATATTTCTGAAAGGATGACCCGAAGGGTCATGGGTTGTCTAGTGGTAGTTAATATGGGTAGAATCATCTTTATTTTAAAACTGAAAACTGTAGAACTGAGACAAGAGAATATGAGAGAAATACTGAATTTGCAAGATAAAGCCAATGATCTTCAGAATTTCCTTGGAACCAAAAGGCTCAAAAGACTTATTTTATAATTTATTCATTAAATACATTTATATAGCTGCCCATCTAACAAAGGAATTCTGGGCAGTGAACAAAAATAAAAACATGATCCAAAATTTACAAATCCATTAAAAAGAAACTAGGTTGAGGCCCTTAAAAAAATCTCATTACTGACATAACAAACACAGCCATGCCTGTACCAGAGCAACATTAACATCCTAAACTCAGTGCCTGGGGGGTAAGCCAGGTTTTCATGGCCTTCTGGATGGCTATCAAGGTCAGTGTTGCCCATATCTCAGGGCAGGCTGTTCCATAAGGCAGATACTTTGCCAGAGAAGGCACATTTCATCGGGCCCATCAAGTGACACTGTTTCAGAGATGAGACCCAGAGCCTGCTCACTCTGTCTTATCTGGTGGGAGGGTAGAAATCATTGGGGATAGGTGGTTCTACAAGTAACCTGGCCCCATGCCACGCAGGGCTTTAAAGATGACAGCCAGAACCTTGAATTGCATTTGGAAGCCTACTGGGAGCCAATGTAGCTCACGTAATACCATGATACCCAATACTGCATGTACTGAGGAATTCTCGATCAGCTGAAGCTTCTGAATGGTCTTCAAAGGCAGCCCCATTTAGACCACGTTGTAGTAGTCTTGTGGTGCAAATGGTCCATAAGATATAATTGTGAGAATACTCTCCTGGCCACAGCTGCCACCTGCTCTTTGAGCAGGAGTTCACGGTCTAGAGTCTTACCTGCATTATTAGCTCCCTTCTCTGGCACAGAGGTTCATGAGAAGAGGTTACTGTGAGAGATGTAGCTCTACTATATTACAGAACTATAGAAATGTCATATTCTAGATGTTTGTGAGACATGAATGAAAAAAAAATCCAATAACCTATTACTGGTTCCTATATGTCAAATTAATATATAAACTATGCACCTGTGAAAACTATTAAGGATAATTTGTGACCAAAAAAAAAAGGATTTTTTCCCCACACAAATAGGAGAACAACACTACACTTCTTATGTTCAAAATGCAATCTACCTCCACACTGAACTCAGTTACAAACTGTGGTTTCAATATAGCTTGACTGTCTTACTAATAACTCATAATATGTACCATAATATGACATAAAATGATTCAGTGCATACCAAACCTTTAGGCTGATCCATATGTTCCAATTCTGATCATTTACAAACTGCCAGGTTGTGAAGTTTTTGTGATGTATATCTTCAGAAGTGCATTATTCTATCATACCTGCATTAATCTATTGTACCACTCAAGACAACCAGAGAACTAAATTCTGAATGTTTGCTCTAGTTCTTTCGCTCATACTTTATTCATGTCTTTAAAAGGCAAACTAAAGCCAAATTAAAATTGTAATTATACTGGAGATTGTTCTCTGATATGAAGCTCACATGCGGAAGATGCATACCTTGAAAGGAAGCAACTGTATAAATCAAGAACAGTACCTCCAAAACAGGACTACACCTTGCAGGACTCAAGTAAAATTTGTAATAGCACTTGAAAAGGAAACTATTCAAGCTGCATATTGCTACTGGTGTGTCACCCTCCTTATTAGACACATTTAGGAAGAAAGCAGAACGAGTAGCAGATAGCTCAAACAGATAATAAGAGCAAAGACCTGCCTGGAAGAATGGAAGGAGAGGTGAGATCAACTGGAAGGGGAGGTGCTATAGCTCTTCTGACTCTGGGGGCTCAGCGGACTGCGAGAGCCTGGCTACCACCCGGGTCAAAGCCCTGTTTTCGGCCAGCAGTTGCTCATTCATTTGCCTCAAAGTGTGAATCTGTTTGAGCTGGTGAAGGTTCTGTAAAGTGAGACATGGAGGAGATAGACAAAGACAAAACAGAATATAAAAAGCACAGAAACGTGAATTCAATTGACAAGCGTGGGAGGGAAAAAAGAGCAGCAATGAGAGGTGGATAGCAGTGAAATTGCAAAAGAAGCTCAACAACACACTGAAGCATTAGAAACACTGAAGAGAAGCCAAAGAGGCTGTTCACTGTTTTAGCACTTGATCCTTCTCACTTTTCAAATATAAGTATAAATTTATCACCATAAGACATAAACAATTTTGTGGCTCTAAATTTGATTATAGAGCCAGCTTGGTGTAGCGGTTAAGGCACCAGGCTAGAAACCAGGAGTCCAGGAGTTCTAGTCCGCCTTGGGCATGAAGCCAGCTGGGTGACCTTGGGCCAGTCACTCTCTCTCAGCCCTAGGAAGCAGGAAATGGCAAACCACTTCTGAAAAAACTTGCCAAGAAAGCTGCAGGGACTTGTCCAGGTAGTTGCCAGGGGTCAACAGTGACTTAAAGGTGCACACTCGTGCACACACATACAAACTTGATTATACCTGTAACAGGCATCAGGGCAATTCTGGGCATAACATTTTTTTTCCATTGTCAATTATTGAAAGATTGTCATCCAGGAACATGGATAGAAAAGTTAAGTGTCTTCACGAACCTCTTCACCTGACTCTCTTTTCCCATCAAAATCAGCCTTGTATATTAAAGGAGCCAGTTGCAGAAGCTTTAAAAAGAGCTAGCCAAATACTGCCAGAGCATGTAGAAATATTTGTAAAGCAAAGTGAATTTGTACAGGTTAGTGATGCTCTGAAATCTTTCATAAATACAGCCTATCTGTGTGCCTATGCTGTACTTTATAAACCCTTTTTCAGTTAATTGTTCAAGCACTAGGCATTGTTTGTGTTGAATCTTTTAACACACAAAATCTCCATTTTAAGTGTATCAGGATATTTCTATGTGAATATTTGTGCCACCTTTATTAGGAAATACAAATAAAATTAAAATCCTTTACCTCCTTCAAAAAAGTAATTATTGTAATAAATAGATTTTTAGGTCTATTTTATTTTTTAATTAGAAAATTTAGTTTTGGATACAACCTTTATAAAAGGAGATATGTTCAAAATATGTTCAATACAATTCCTTTAAAAAAGTGTGAGAGTTAGAATGAAAGGAAAAGAGGTTTTGAATAATTCAAGTGGTACATAATTAGGCCACTAAACCTGCCTATTTCAAATTTCCTATCTTAAGAAAGCATTCAACATAACACAAGAGGTAAAACATAACTGAGACGTGTAGATGAGGCAGAAGGCAGAAATGAACGAAATAATTTAAAAAGTACTTACTATAATTATTTTCTCCAGCATATTAATGCTAAAAATTATACTGCTGAATAACTGAATGTATACTTCCAAAATCCAACATAAATATATCCTTGTGATAACAATTCCCAGGAAAGAAACTATAAATCTAACACAGTAATCTTCCTTTTGTTGCTTTTGGTGATGATTAGAATAGTCTATAAGAGCATGTAGAAGCAACCAATTTCCAAAACACGAACTATATCTCAAATAATATTCAAATACAGGCTCTTCCTTTTTATTGCTTCTGCAATTTCAAACACATTAATTAAATCTTGCCTTCACGTCATACATCTCCACTGTGAAAGGAAACTTTCTGTACTGGCTAACCTATTATGGCTGCGTAACGATTACCTGATCCTTTCTGTATAAATGATCTACCCCTATAAATGTGTGCTTCATGTACTTGTATGAGTGCATGTGTGAATACACACTGCCAGAAAAGAATAACTGGGTTACAATTAATTAAAATTAATTGCGTAAAATAAGGTACTTTCTTTACTAATCTGATTATCTTCAAATGCCAATTAATCTTGCACATGAACTCATCTCTTCCAGCAGAAAGAGCAAAAGAATAGAAGGAAAAAGACAGGGTGGAGATGGGATAATAGAAAGGGGTAACTATACTTGAAAGGGAAGGAAAGAGAAAGAGGGAACAAAACTGGGTGGAATGAGGTGGTCGTAGTAGCAATTTTATTTTTCATTCGATAGGTGCAGTACAGAATAATAGCTTTATTTCAAAGAAAAGGTCAGAGGAAGATATAACTGGACAGGAAAAGAAAAAGACAGGAACTTTGTTTAGGCCTTACAAAGGTTAAATTCATCAAACAAAGAGGCCTTCCCAAGCAATAGCTAAGCTTTAGACCAGTATTTCTCAAACTTGGCAATTATAAGATGTGTAGACTTCAACTCCCAGAATTCCCCAGCCAGCCATGCTTTAGACCAGTGCTTCCCAAACTTTTTCCTTCATTACCCAAAACTACTTATCAGAAAGTCCTTTTTACCCAATGTAGGTAAGCATTTTAAGTCAATTTAATGGGTTTGTGTGTTGTTACCCAAAGAAAAACCACTTTTACCCAATTTTGGGCAATTTACCCAGGTTTGGGAAGCACTGCTTTAGACTAACCTTCAAAGCCACTCATGCTCAGCAGAAATACATCTGAACGTTTGTACCTCTTACTCTTTTATTTTTAAGAGCACTCTATCTATTCTGACCAGGAATATAAGGCAAACCTGCAATTCACGTGTAATTACTGCTGTGAGTGTGAGTGAGAGAGAGGAATTCATCTTCCTACTGGGTAAAGACAGTATACAAATCTGGTGGGGGAAAAAAAAAGACTGGATTTAGGTGGAATTTGCAACCCTGAGAAGGAAGGAGGTCAGTCAACTCTACCTCCTCCCTACCACAATTTTTAGGTCACCTTTCTTTTTGGTAGACGCAGTAGTATGTTAATATGTGCTGAATGGTAGCAGTCTTAAAAAATCTATTTTCATATGCACTGCTGCCCTTTTTGCCTATCACGCTTAACTCCCAAACTCTGCATTAGAGAAGGAACTCTGTGAGAGATTTTGAACAGAGGAAGCAGATTAACTTTCTCCTGCCCTGAGTGAGGTTAAAAACCACCCTGAACTACCCGATTCCTCTGAAATGGTGGCTTGCACAAATCAGAGCAGTCTTACTTTTACTTGATTTAAAACAGTGATGCACAAACCAACGGTTAAAAAAATCACACTCTAAGTAAGGTTTTTAATTTTAAAGCACATTCAGTAAGCCAAAAGCCTTGCTCCTATTGGTGTCTCTTAAGCTGAGAAGTACTGGGAGCAAAAAGCCTTAAGAGTTTTGTGACACTGCTTGAGTCAAATATCAGTCTCAGTTTTCTATGTCTCTTTGTAAGTGAGCTGCAGAGAGCAAGAAACAAAGTTGCTATACAGTAGAACAAGAGTGTGATTCAAAAGGAAGTTTTCTGAAAGCTTAATAAGTCAAAATAAACCAACAGCATTGGCAAGATTGAGGCAGAATGCAGAGATATTTGCTATATTAACTCAAGGTGACTTTCAGTGCAAAAAGAAGCTGCAGACAGATACAGCACATGATGCAAGAATGGAAGTCATTCAAGGAAAGTAGGCATGCTGAAAATGTCCTGTATTGTTCTCTCTCTCCCACACACAAACAAGTGGCAGGCCACTAAAGGATACCGCATTTGTTTGACAAGTTACCTCAATAAATAACTGATGAATAAGGCCATCAAGGGCTTTCATAACTTCCCTACCTCACTCATGCAAGAGCTAGTTTTCATAGCTTCATTTCTCATTAGTAAAAGGTGAAATATCCACATTTACGGTAAGTTATTTTAAAATATTGGAGGTGAGTTGTCTTACAAAGAATGGGACAAATAACTTTTTCTAGAAAAAAAGCATTTGTTAGCTATACCATCACAATAGCAAGACACAGTGTAACTGCTATAGCTGTATTCTGATATTTCTTCTAATATTGCACATTATCAGCAATGGATCAAATGCATTCCTATTTCAGTTCTTCAATAGTTCACCTATAAATACATCTGATCATGTGAAGTGATGATTCATATCCAGCTAGGTGATGCAGCCCTTCTCCTGCAGCTGGACTGCAATGTGATCTATTGAAATGTTTTCTTTTAAAGAGACAGACTACAATTTAAATGGAGCTCAGCTTCAAAGAATAATCATACAGTAAAAACATCTTAAGGTTTTCCTTTAAAGGTTATTATGAAATTGGAACCATCCCCAGTGAGTCAGGAAATTACTTTTGTCACTCTCATGTTTTCAGGGGTTCAGGAACTCTTGTTCTTGAAACAGAAATATTTTGTTTTCAGAAGCAAAGCAAAGCAGTACCTCCTTCTTATATAATAGAAAAATAAACACCAGGGGTCAGACAATCAAAACAAAGGCACAAAAGTATCTGTATACTGTGCAGACCAATATTGTCCTGTAAAATCAGCTTTGCATTATCACCAAGGGCAGCTAACATATCACCTCACTTCAGCAATCACAAATTGTGATAACAGGAGAATGACAGTTCTTCAAAGCAGCTGTTCAGAAACAGGAATATCAAGCACGAGGAGCTGCTTGAAAGGACAAATTTCTGCTCCATTGCTCCATTCAAAGAGAAATATCAAGCTTTTTGTAGTTCGGAAAAGAACTGAAAGCTCCATAAAGGAGCAAGAAAATCAGAAGCTTGACAATAACTCTTCTATCAATGAATCCACTAACATCAAGGAACACTCTGGAAGCCAGATATGCAAGAAATACATAAAATAAAAGACTTTTTCCCAAATTGCCATGGCATGGAATAGCCATACTTCAAGACTAGGGCTGAAGATGGGAAAGAAAGAGACTAATTTAAGAGAATTCAATGAATTATGCAGCAATAATAGCCCCTTTGGAGGAGGAAATGGGTGCAGGATTTGTTTTGTTTTGGTGGACTTAAAGTTTGAGTGTTCTTAAAAAAAGAGATCGATACACTTCTGTAGTTTTGTGAGCAGCTGGTTCCATCATAAAACATGTTCTAACATGGCTATGTTGGTTGGATAAGTCGACAGACCTGAAGTGTATAAAAGTTCAGAAAAGTTGCTATACAGTATATTCTATTTCTACATTTCCAAAAGCTAGGGTTCATAAGGAGTGGACCTCTTAAGACTATCTAGAGAAACCTTCAGGGAATTTCACAGCTAATTAAAGAAAAAATCCCTCTATGCCAAGTCTCAGAAAATAGAAAGCTTATGGAAGTAGATATACATTTGAGACAAAGCCAGGACTGGCATGTCCAGTATTTAAATGATCGCCCTTGATACTCTTCCAGGCCTGGCATAAGAGAAAGGGTGGCAGATTTAAGGGCACCCTTGTCAGCAGCTACTGGCAGGAAGACAGGTGGCAAGGTAGGCAGACATTTCTAAAGACAGCAAAGGGAGAGCAAACAACCTTTGTCGTCATGACTTCCATCCTGTAGTTTTGGTAGCTTCATGCACTACAAACCATGGACATTATTCTGTATTATATCACACCACTACTAAAACATCTTCAATGCCTTTCAGTTTGTTTCTGGTCCCAGTTCAAAGACACCGTTTTTAACTATAGAGAATCTGTGTAGTGTACTTACTAAGGTGCAGCCCTTTGACTGGAAAGACCCTATTTCCATGGGTGACTTTTGGCTAGTCACTCTTTCTTAACCCAGTCCACCTAATAGGTTATTGTGGGGACAAATAACGGGAGATTCCTACATAAATTTCCTTGGGCTGCTGAAGAAAAGGTGGGATATCAAACAAGCCAACAAAACATGAGACTACAGTATTGGAAAGAAGCCTGTTTTTACATGTTCCTATCCCCATGATTAAATCATTATCTGAGGCTCTGCTTAAAATACCATCTTTGCTGAGGTATGCTGAGTGGTGGCCCTGGAATAGGACTTCGCAGTGGTGGTCTCTCAGTTATGAAAGGTCCCTCAGGTGAGGCCACATGGCAGCTACTTTATTACAACATTTTAACACTGTATGCTGCAAGAGAACGTTATAAATTATGTTCTTTCTACTATTTTATTACTTACAGTTTTTTAATGATGCTTTTAGTTTCAGTTTGTTTAATTTCAATTTCAATTTCAATTTTAGATTTGTTTTTTAAAGTGTTGTAAGCTGCCCTGGGAAAAATTTTGAAAGGTGGATTATGAACATTTCAAATATATAAATGTATGCATCACTCCCTGATGGGGCCCACAATAACATCATTATTTCCCATCTTGAATTCTATATTATTTATTCTATATTATTTAATATTTTTATTTATATATTTTTATTTATATTATATTGTTTTAATGACATTTTATTCTTCTATTTCCAATTGTCTGTAAACCGCCCAGAGTCACTGTAGTACAAGTTGGGCAGGGAGAAATATGACAATAAATAAAATGAATAAAGAAATTGCCATTTTATAGTTACGGTGAGGCTGGTGAGGAATTTAAAAAAATGGTAATAAAAAAACAAACTCTGAAGCCTTCCAAGTCTCTGAATCCTCAGAGGCATACCATTTCACATCAGATCTGAGGCAGGGATCCTTGCTTTGGACTCATGCTTCATCCAAAGCAAGTGAGCAGCTCTGTTCATGACTTTCTTACGTAGTTACCAACTGTACTTTTGCTTTGTACAGTACTTAAGGATAGAGAAAATCCACATAGCAAAAGAAAATTCAACTTAACTTCACCAGGAATAATTTCAGAAGATACAATGAATTTCTTGCAAGGAAATGTTAGATATTACCTCTATAACTATTAAAACTTTTGAGACTGGAAGCTTTAATATATTGATGCTAGATAGATTAAAAAGTTCAAACTACATTATTTCCATATTATATATACCAAATTTACATATAATTGCTGGTACAGACACTGGATGTCTGCAGATTCACAGTAACTATATATGTTATTAAGTATATGTATATGTAAGATCACATAACAAAGTCAATGTTTTCCAACTGTGGCAATTTCCTGATGTGTGGCTTTTAGTACCTAGAATTCTCCAGTCACTGTTAAGAATTCTGGGAGATGAAGTCCATACATTTGAAAATTGCCAGGGTTAGGAAACACTGATCTAAGTGCAGAAACTGTGCAAAACATTACTTAGTAACTTCTCTTAGAAAAAATACCCAAATTGATTATTCATATTAAGTGGACTTAAAACAGAAGTGTTCCTTTACCATGTAGTAGCACTGTGATCTTGCCTTAAAGCTACAATTCTTATGACTCTTTTTCAATACGTATGCTTAAAATTGTATATTCAAGGGTTATTTTAATATTTCCTCTACAGTTGCTTTCAGGAAACAGCTTGTTGCTTATATTTGTACAAACCTCTCTCTAAGCAGCAGAACTATAGCATTCCCAGGGAATACTCCTCCACTAAAAATATGGAAAGCATTTTACAATATGAACTGATCTCCTTCCCAAGGCTTCATATTAAGAGAATTAAATCAAATTGGAATAAAAGCTCCACTTTTATAAATCATAAGAATTCAGGTATAGTCAAAGGCATGGCATCTGAGCAAGGAATGAAATAAAATATTGGTCTTACAAAGAGGAAAGTCTTTTCTTACAGGCAAAATACTGTACCACCTTTTAATTAAAGTTTGGTAGAATCAATAGGCCAGTGTTAGAAAGGATTGGCAGGAATCCTTAGCAGCCTAGTTTAAGCACAACATAGGCACAGATAACAATATTTTGGTAAAAAAAATGCTGCAGAATAGATTGCACCAAAATCTGGAAGAAAAATATTAGAAAATGCTTCCAGCTCAACAAGAAAAGCATAAAGATACCTGTTAGCTAGTACTGCTGTTTGCATGAGTGAACTTAGTTAGAAGATTTGAGCAACAAGATTTTAATTATGACTAACACTATTCTCACATGACAATTTAAAAGAGGCTGTTGGGCTTAGAAGGTGGCAAATAAATGATGCATTTTCATACCTTCATCTCTTCTTCCATTTCAGAAAGCTTCCGTTCAAGGGCTCGTTTTTCCTGTTCAGGAAATATTTTCACAGTGATCATCTTTCATGAGATTTGAGGAAGTACAATAAACCTCATAGGCTTGAGGTTTTTTAAACAGAATATAGTCCTACTCCAAGGCAGAAGAATGGCAAAATCCTCTCTGTGCCATAGAACACTTCCTCTTTCTCCATTCTTATTCCCACTGTCCTTTCTTACTTCTTTCATCCACAACTTCTATCAGACAACTGTATATTTTATTTAACTAATGGGAACTGTGCACTGGACATAGCATTCCATAGCAAACAACACTGATAGCAGTCACAGAACCAAGAATCAATATCCATCTTTTTTCAGACAGTACCAGCAATAAAGAAAGGGGGACAAGTTATAGAGTTAATTTATGGACAGTAGAGTTTTCATTTCCTTTTGGTCAGATTGGCTAATAGATACTCTGGGTTCAGGGGCAATATAGCACTACTGGGCAAGTCCACAAGATCTTAAAAGGCCTGCTTGTTGGCTTCCTGGAAACATCTGTTGGCCAGTATGGGAAGGAGAACACTGGACTTTGGATTTGATCCTGCAGGCTGCTCTTATAATCCACCCGTTGAGTTATATGTGAATGTTCTCAGTGGACTCAAAGCAGCCTTGCTAACAGCTAGAATTCCAGTCTTTCATACCCTTTCTCATACACTTACAAATCTCTGTTTTAATATCTGTATCAAAATATAATGTTTTCAACAAGCAATGCAAGCAATGCAAATAATAAAACCAAAAAGGGAACAGATAACAGGATTGAAAATACAACCGCTACATTGCTTCAAAGAACAATACTTCAAAGGTATTAAAGATCTTATTGTAGTGATAGGTCCTGGGAGTAGGCTCGACAGGATTATGTAACTTATATTAAGCATATGAGATTTTTTCCATTAATTTTCCTTAGGTTGATTCCACCTGCTTCTCCTCCTTACTTCTGCTCTATTCATCTCCCTGCTTACAGTATGTTTGAATCCTGAGCAATTATGAATAAGGGTAGAAAAGGAGTTAAAGAAGAGTGTGGGTTGGGCTGCTGGACTGGTGATACTCTGGACCCTTTATTTAACAAGTTAAGGGGTGGATCAGTGAAGGGCTGAAACTTTTTTCTTTTTTTTTACAACTTCACCAATTAGCCAAAGAAATGGTAGACTTTCCCCCTTTTTCTTTTAACCAGGTGAAATTGACTAGAGCTCTACCATTTTCCCCTTCTAGCCAAGTGACAAGAATGCTAAAAAGGTCCTGCCTGCTTGCCTGCTTACCTTCTCCATCAGTAGTCATGCTAGATAGGAAGGGGAAATACAAAGGGGAGTTGGTGGAAGGGGCTCATACAAAATATGAGTGGAAACAATGGGAAAGAAAGTGACTGGTGCTTTCTTTTCCAGCATGAGTGGAAGGTATAAAGAAGCAGGGGAATCCACCAATTGGCAGCCATGGTAAACTGATTTGGACAGAACACTATGCTGTCAACATGGAACAATGTACTTAAATTCAGAAAGCAATTTCTTAAGCTGGCTTCATTGGCAGACAGTTTACAAATGGGAGTCAAGTAGGTTACAATACAGTGCAGAAAAACTTTCAGAATCCAACAACATCAGGAGCCAGGTATTATCCAAAAATGCTTTTACTAGGAACAGAATAAGCTATCTGTTTTGCTGTTTGTTTTTCAAAATGTGTATGCAGTCTAAATTTAAATAAGTGGACTCTGAAAACTCAAGACGTACCCTTTTTTCCATCTCAAGCATACTTGAACGATCTAAGGTTTTCTCCTGCTTCTGCTATTGAAAACAAACAAAAAACATCTTGTTACAAAGTAATAATTTTTTGCACTATTGTTTAAGACAATAATCAAGTATTTATCAAAAACCCACCATATACATACATTAATGCACTCAATGTTTTTTTCTGGTACTATTGATTCCCTTATCGATAGTAATAAACATTTGGTCTTCCTGGTTGTTTTCTCAGTACACCCATGATTTCCTAGAGTTTTTTCACCTGGGTTAGTTTGTCCATTTTTGACTTAATATCTGCGAGTTCCACCTGGGCATCTTGCAGTTTAGATTTCAACTTCTGATTTTCAGACAGGGCACTCTCATAGAGCTGAACAGAAAAAACGAAGTGGAATTATACCTCAGTATTCGATAATATTCCATCTACAAAATAATCAGCGGTCACATATTGGAGGATGATAGTTTGCATGACTTGCTAGTTCAGATCATCTAGGTGAGCAAGTTTTATTGCAGCTCAATTAGTTTTCGGCAACATCTTTAGATAACTCTGCATAATTTCCATGAGAGCACTACATCATTCCAGGCATATTCTTTCAGTTCATGTGGGATGAAAGGGAGGCCTAAAAGTACTTCTTAGAACACAACTTGAATTTTACCAGATAAAATTCAGTTTAAAACGATTATTTGCAAATTATTTGCAATTTGCAATACTTCATGTAATGTTTTGGCTATTAAAAATATTGATCTTTCAAGTAAACTAAATAGATGTTCAAAAGCATCCTGAGAAGTTCTTGAAAAAAATTAGACATTATATTCAAATTCTACACCAACATTTTCCCACTTCATACACAGGGAACTGAATCAAACTCAGCAACTCCATGGAAAAGACAAAGAGTAGGGATGCAAATACAGTTACTTATAGTACTGCTTAATGCCCGGACACCTCATTAAACTTACTTGAAGCTGGACTTTAACATTATTTTCTTAACATATTTCTATTTCTGTCTTTTGTTGGGGTTTTGAATCTATATTATTTCATTTGCTTCCTCTCCAGTCATCCCCAGCTATGCTTGAAACTGCTTTGTATTAACTTATAAAGAGAGAATGCAGGGAAAAGAACAGAAAGGCTCAAGATAATCTTATCTAGTGATACCAAAAGGGTAGCCGGGGAGCTGGATGTGGTCTGCAAGCATCCTTTTTGTAATTCCCAAAGCCCCCCAGAGTGTTTGAGCCAAATATTTTGTATTTTGCATTAGGAAAAGGTAGGTGCAAAATAGGCTCTGCAGGTGTTTAACGTCCTGATTCCCTATTTAAATCCCCCTCCCACCTGACCCCCATGGTACCCTGTCTCTTTGTCATGTTGTTCTTGAGATAACAAGAAAAGTCTGGTGCAGCCTTCAAACTATGAAAAACTCCAGCAATGGCCCACCTTTTTATAATCCTTGACACTATCATCTTCTGTTCTGCTGCTGAGAGCAGCCAGACGATTCTCTCTTCTGGTATAGGCACTGCTGCGGCCTGAGGGCCGATCACTGTAAGTATCACTAGTGCCAGAGCTAGAACTTGCTGAGTCCAACCTGCAGTTAGATATAGTTTAAAGCACGTTCATTCATTTTCAAAACCATTTACAACTTCAGAAAAAAAAAAGTTCTTATAGAAAAGACACCCAATGCAATGACAAAAGAGTAATAATCCACTAAAAATATTTACCTATAACCTAGCATGCGGAAGTGAAAGAAGGAAATGTATATGCTCCGAATGAGGAAAAAAATAAATTTTATTTGAAACTCTTAGATGAACTTTCAGCTTTTTCATATTTAAGTTGGTGCCTGTTAGGAGATTGGAATAGAGTTACAGCACCATTGATAGAGAGAGTATCTGATAAACAAATTAAAATCGAACAAGGAAAATTACCTAAGTCCTTTTTTGATCTAATGGAAAATTTGGTATTGATTGATTCCTGGAGACATAAAAATGGACTAGCAAAACATTATACTTTTTATTTGGAGAGATATAAACCTTTTTCAAGAATAGATATGATTTGGCTCTCAATAGATTTGGCAAATAAAATTTCGAAAGTGGATATTTTACCTAGAACATTCTCTGATCATAACCCTGTAAGTATGGTAATTAAAAAAAGATCAGGAACCTTTCAGTGGAGATTGAATGAAGCCATTCTGAAAAAAGAAGAAGTTATAGATGACTGCAAAAGGAAGTGAAAAGAGTTTTTTGAAATTAATTTGGATAATGAAGCTGATTTAAAAACGGTTTGGGATACAAGTAAAGCAGTTATTAGAGGGAATTTTATATATCATAATAGAATAATACAGGAAATTTCAACAAAAAATTACAAATGGTCATGGATCAAATTAAAAGGAGTTGCAAAAAACCCCATCTGATAATAATATTGTTCACCAACTTAAATTATTGCATCAGCAAGTTTCAATGTTAATGGTAAAAGAAATGGAAATGAAATTACAATATGCTAAGCAAAGATATTTTGAACATGCCAATAAACCAGGAAGATGGTTAGCCTTTAAATTAAGGAAAGAAAGAGAGAAGAAAATGATTATTAAAATTCAAGAAGGTAATGCAGAATTAGTGGACAATAAAAATTTTTAAAAAGCATTTCATAATTTATTTTCTAATTTATATCAAAAACAGGAGATCTCAATGGAAAAAATTGAGGAGTATTTAACCAAACAAAAATTACCAAAACTCTCACAAACTCAGAGATTAATATTAAATAGTCCTATAACGGACTTTGAAATATTAGAAGCTATAAAGAAAGTTAAGACAGGAAAAACACCAGGACCCGATGGAATACCTGCAAGGTATTATAAATGTTTTAGTGATCAAATTATTTTACCTTTTAAAAAATTGATGAATTCAATTTTGTTGGGATCACCAATACCAGATACATGGAAGGAAACTAATATTACACTTATACCAAAAGAAAGACAGGACCCCTCCCTAATTAGAAATTATAGACCAATATCATTGTTAAATAATGATTATAAAATATTTGCATTGGTACTAGCAGAAGGGTTGAAAATAATTCTACAGGAAATCATTCACCAGAATCAATGTGGATTTTTACCCAAAACACAAATAAAAGACAATGTAAGAACTGTGCTAGATACCATAGAATACTTACAATACCATAATGATTGCCAGATGGCCCTTATATTTTTGGATGCAGAAAAAGCGTTTCACAATTTAAATTGGGTTTTTATGTTCAAAGTATTGGAAAGTATGGAATTTGGAGATTTATTTATAAAGGGAATCAGGTCAATTTATACATCACAAAGAGCCAACATAATTGTGAATGATGAATTGACTGAAGCTTGTAAGATAGAAAAAGGAACAAGGCAAGGATGTCCATTATCACCTTTGTTGTTTATTTTAGTTTTGGAGGTTCTTAATAGAGATATCGGATGTGACGAACAATTAAAAGGTTTAAAAATTAAAAAGGAGGTTTTTAAGTTAAGGGCTTTTGCTGATTACTTAGTTTTGTTAATACAAGATCCATTGGAATCGGATGAACTTTTGATGAAAAAATTAAACGATTATGGATCTCTGGCAGGCTTCAAAGTAAATAAACAAAAAACAAAGATGTTAACTAAAAATACGACAGTGAATAATCAAGAACTGTTGGCTGGAAAGACAGGTTTTAAGATTGAAAAAAAGATTAAATATTTGGGAGTAGTTTTGATCACTAAAAATACTGAACTCTTTCAAAATAATTATAATAAAATATGGAATGAGGTAAAAAAGATTTTTTAAGATGGGAGAACCTACACTTATCCCTTTTGGGGAGGATTTCTGTAATTAAAATGAATGTACTACCCAGGATGTTGTTTCTCTTTCAAACAATACTGATCATATCAGCAGACAGAATTTTTAAACAATGACAAAAGGATATCTCAAAGTTTATTTGGTAGGGTAAAAAACCAAGAATTAAGTATAAATTGCTCCAAGATGTGAAAGAACGAGGAGGTTTGGGGTTACCGGATCTAAAATTGTATTTTGAGGCATGTTGTTTCATGTGGCTGAAAGATTGGATAATGTTAGAAAATAAAACATTGTTACAACTTGAGGGCCACGAGTCAAGATTTGGAGGGCATGCTTATTTATGGTATGATAAAGTGAAGTTAAATAAGGAATTTAAAAATCATTATATTAGAAAGACTTTATTAAGGATTTGGGATAAATACAAATTTAGATTGATACCTAATGTACCTATGTGGTTATCTCCTCAGGAGGCATTTACAAGATGTGAGAGTGCGGGAGAAGTAAAATGGTTAAGGTACAAAGATCTATTAACTTTTGAAGAAGGTATACCTGTGTTTAAAACAAAAGAAAAACTGAAAACAGAAGGTTATCTTTGCCATTGGTTTAGTTATATGCAACTACTTGAACATTTTAGATTGGATAGGAATAATTATAGATTTGTAAATGAAATACCAACTTTGGAAAAACAACTATGTATGAATAATGAACATATAATTACTAAAATGTATAAGATGTTATTACAGATGAACCTGGAAGATGAACAAGTTAAAGAGTGCATGATAAGGTGGGCCAGAAATTTGGGCTATAATATTATGATAAGCCAATGGGGAAAAAATGTGGACAAAAGGACTAAAATTTACATTGAGTTACAACTTAAAATAATTTTTTTTCAAAATGATGTACCACTGGTATCTAACACTGGACAAATTATCAAAAATGTTCAAAAATGTATCAAATGTCTGTTGGAAATGCTTACAGGGAGAGGGAACATTCTATCATCTTTGGTGGACATGTGAAAAAGGGAGGAAATTCTGGGATCAGATTCATACTGTTATTCAGAAAATACTTAAAGTTAGGATAACAAAAAAAAAAAAAACCAGAATTGTTCTTAATAGCTATTATGGAAGAAGAATTAGAGAAAAAATATGGGAATTTGCTTCTACATGATTACGGCTGCGAGAATACTTTATGCCCAACACTGGAAAGACTTACAAATACCATCAATAGATGACTGGACAATCAAATTAACAGACTTGGCACAAATGGCAAAATTAACGGTTGTGATAAAAGATAAAAATATCTCCAGTTTTTTGGATTCATGGCAACCATTTGTGGACTACCTGCTAGAGACTGAAAAAGATGAAGTAATGACCATGTGTTTTTTGGAATAAGGATTTTATTGAATAGAAATAATGGTGAAATGTATATATAATTAGTAACAAGAGAGTAAGCTATCTTAAATTTAGATATATCTATAATTTGGATAGTCGGAAGCCACTTTTTATTTGTAATTGTGGTTTTTTTTCTTTCCTTTTTTCTCAGTTTCATTTATGTCTATGCAATGTTTTTTCTTTTCTTAGTGTTTTCCTCTAACTGTTCCATTTTGTTGTATTTTTTTTCATTATTGTCGGTTGTTATTGTAGTTAAGGTTTTATATGTAATATTTATGTCTTTTTTCTTTTTTTCTTTTATTGAAATCAATAAAGTTTGTTTTTTAAAAAATAAAAAAGAAAGAAATGTTCATTCAAAACTGACAGAACACCAACATTTATCTCTACTTTGATTAATGTAATACTTGAAAGACAAAAGAATTCAGATTATACGAAGAGGGCTGACCATATTGATGGTAGTCTTGAAAACAGGTATTAGGGCTCTTGGCTATAGTTTTGTAAGCAGTTAAGAGGAGAGGCAATTCATTCAAAATACTGAAATATATACAGATGCATACTCTAACAAAAGCATAAATTCTGAAAATCTTACCTGGAAAGTCTTTCATGCTGTAAATGGAGATAAAAGAAGCTCAGATTAGCAACAATAACAATAATAAATAGTTCTAGCATTACAACTGTAAAGCTGGAATTATGGCAATTATGAAAGTAAATGACAAGTAACTATACTGTGAATCCAGCAGTGCAGTGTCTGGAACTTATCTGGAAACCCTGAACTATTTAAAAATATTGCAAAATACTGCAATCTAGGAGTTAAAAATCTATCTTAAAGATGCCAATAACAGCGGATATTTCTGGCAACATTAGGATGACCCTGGTTAGACTAAAGTATAAACACAAACTTTAAAAAAAACACGTTTATATGAAACATATTTATCTTAAATATATGCAGAATTGCATTATTAACTGAAGCTCTTTTCTAACGATGAACTCTCATTCTTATATGACTAACTAGCATAGATAGTATTATATTTAGGCATTTATCATTTGTTATAGAAGAATGGAACATACATTCATATCCAGATAAATGCACTATTCTAATGTCTAATGCCAAAGTTTTTTCCTTAAAAAAAATTGTTCAAAGCAGCAAAAGCAGATTGGGAGTAGAAATTCTAACTTGTCCCATGGTCAGCAGAATTCCAGTGTTTGGGAACTGCACAAAATACTGAATGGTGAAACAGTTTAAAATACTTCTTTTATTGATTGATTGATTGATTGATTGAATTTTCAAATTTCTATCACCGCCCATCTCTCCCGAAAAGGGGACTCTGGGTGGTTTACAATAAAATACTTGCTTAAAGAGTGGTGGTAGGACTTGATATTGTTGAAATATAATTCTATTAAACAGAAATGTTTGTATATAAGTGTCTCCATCTTGACTACTATACCTGTATCATCAGATCAAAAGATTGTAATTGTCAAACTAAATGGTTTGTTTTCACACTAATTACATACAAATATTTCAGAAAAATCTGTAAGTATTTATGCACAGTAAATATCTTTAAGCATATGCAGATATTTAAATAATTAAATGAAAAATAGCTTTTTCTCTTTGCTGTTTAATTGAGATTCTCTTCTCTATATTTATTAGCTTACTGATGTTGTAATCAGAACTGATTTTGATTGTCTTTTTTCAGCACCAATCTTACTTTAAAAAATCAAGTCCGGTCTATTTTATATGGAGAGTATAGTACATTTAATATTAAACCCAAGTAACGTTTATCACATTCTGATGGTGCAGCTGCTGCTACTCCTTACATATTTATTCTCAATTCTGAGACAGACCTTTTAAAATTTCTTTACATGCTACGAAGTTGACACTAGGGAAAAACCTGCTCAAAATTTTCTTTATATACTGAGCAACTTAGAAAGCAAACTAAACTGGATAATCCAGGCTTCAGCTTTTAAAATTTCACACATTACTCATAATTTAAATTTCTGAAGCTAATTATTTAGAAGTAAAACCTCATTTTATTTTGACAAGCAAATTGCTTTTTGACCATCAAAGTTCTGATGTTCTTCTGACAATGGCTCTAACAAATTTTGCTTCCTAGAATTCCTTAATACACCGTTATTTTGTATGTGTCCTAGGCCAAGGTTTCCTATAACTACATTTCTTTTGCCAAAAATAGAGAAATACATATGTATGTTAAAATTCATTCCAACACTTTACAATCTCCTGTTATAATTATTTTCAATGAAAGCTTTTCATACTATGTCAAATGTATGGAGATAATCCACTTACTTTTTAGTATTGCAACCTAAATACTTACATTCTAGAAAGCAAAATAATAGCACTAGCTAACCCTGTTAGGGCTTATAAGCTAAGCAGCACTGAGGCTGGTTAGGACTTGGTTGGGAGACCATTCTAGAATTCCAGAGCTGTAAACTAGACTGGGAAGTTTAAAAAAATATTCTGGAAGAAGGCTGCAGGAAATGATTTCTGTACCGCTTAAGCAGAAAATTGTATGGATATGACTGAGTGGCCACCAATCAAGCTCTACTTGGGAGACTTTACTTAAGATACTTCCAAACAGAAAACTTGTCAAAAGAGGCGGCATAGGAGAAAAAGGGCTTTGTAACGAGTACATGCACACACACTTTCCTATCAAAGTACCGAGGCAGCTATTTTGCTCTGTCTGAAAACATTGCTATGATGGAAATGTCTCTGTCTGTGAATATGCAGCATTCATCTATTTAAGAGGGGTACACTGCAAGGACTGTATTTACTTGAAAGGAAGACAACTCTGCATTTCCAACAGCTTTCCCCTTTACTCTATTCTCAGTAAATTTAAGAAGGCCTCCTATTTAAAAGATAAGTTGAAGAAAATAATTAATCTTCCTAGCAGATAAGGTTGTTCTCAGGCACATCATGTATTCAACTATAAATGTAACAAAGTGTGTGTGTGTATATAAATCTGTAACTTCCATGCAGATTGAACAGTAGATATGGCATCTTTCTCCAGGAATGTCTTACTCAAAATGTATGTCTAGTTTTACGTATAGCATGTTAATTAAATGCTTTTTGAGTATTACATGACAATACAGTTTAGACGTGGGACAAAAAGAAATCAGTACCAGGGAATGGTATAGCTCCAGCAAACCGAATGACGTAATTTCTTAAAGCGAGGGATATAATGCTAACCACACTTTTCAGGAATTAAGTTCCACTGAAGCAGAGGGACTTAAAACTCAGCCTTTGTCAAGTTAGTCAAGTGAATAAAAAACTAAGTAAGCCACAGGAAGTTATTTGACCTTTCATATACTGCCAATTGGAAAGCTTAGACCTCTTCTGTACTTGTAATCCTTTCCACTACTTGGTTTGTTTGCATCCCACATAAACCAAGGTTACATGACAAAGTTTATTAAAGCTAAAGTTGAGACAAGAGTGAGTGTTATACACTGCTTTAGAAAGAAAAGCCAACTCTTGACTTAATGCAGCATTTGTTAACGGCTGCATTTTAATTAAAATTTCAAAGCAGCTCCCATCATATGCTTACAGATTTTCTCAAAGGAAAAAAAAGGCAAATATTAATTATTAATTTGGTATGCCAACTGCAACCCTAGGTAGAGAGAATGGACCTCTCCTTATTTATTATGTTGTTTTGATGCCTTCAAATCAGTGTTGACTCCTGACAACTGCGTGGACAAGTCCCTGCAGTTTTCTTGGCAAGATTTCAGAAGTGTTTGCCATTGCCTCCTTCCTCGGGCTGAGAGTGAGTGACTGGCCCAAGGTAACCCAACTGGCTTCATGCCTAAGGCGGGACTAGAACTCCTAGACTCCCAGTTTCCAGCCTGGTGCCTTAACTGCTACACCAAGTTGTCTCTATTTTTCCTTATTAGCTAAGACGATAATAAAATCTAAGATGGATAACTACTGTATATAAGGCTACCATAATTATGTAAGTCTACCATTGATGATAATCCACAAACTTCAGTTGGTACTGAATGTGGCTACTCTGTCTGCACTTAGGCTTCTGGGATAATACAGGAATCTGAATACAGTACAGATATTAAGACAGCTGAAAAGGAACCTTTTAAATCAGAGCACAGCAAAATGAAAACAATATGTTTCTTTGTACATTACTGTCTTCCACTTCCTTCTATAAGAGTACATGCAGGGGAAAAAGAGAAAGACTGTGTGGAACTCTTAGCTACTAATTGTGAGTTTATGTTTTGTCCCTTGGATAGAAAGCTGCAGCAAAACGAAAAGAAAAGCAGCAGTTTAAAAGCAGTAACTCAGGCAATCTACAGAAGAGTATTAAAAAGAGCCCCAGAGAGAATTTTCCCAAACTGTTTCTGGCTGACCCAATTGTGGGCCTGAGGCAGTAGTGAAATAAAGGGAAAAGGACAAGTGAAACTGCATTACTACATATTTTTTTAGTTTCATTATGCTTCCTTTATTTCTGTTTTTAATAAAAAGGAACAGGGCTAGATACTGGAAATTATTCTGCAATGTTGACAACAAAGGGTTTGTAAAGAGCCAGGAAAAACATACAGTTTTGATTGTAGATACGTGTTGGATTATGAAACATTACAATCTTACTTTTAAAATTCGAACGCTTCCACAGATGGCATAAGTGTAATTAAAAGCATGTTCTTGAAAGTTTTACAAGAATGCAACTCTGAAATGGGGAACTAGGGCATAAATAGCCACTTACTCCTTGCGAAAAAAAGAAATTGGTTAAACTGGCTTCAATTATTTACTTATGTGGCCACTACTTAATCCAAAAAAGGAAGGAGGGAAGGAGAAGATTCTAATATTTATGTTTCTGCAAACAAAAAAATTCCACAACAATTTCCAACAGCTGGGTTCAAAGATTACAAAAACACTTTAAACCGTGTAGCAGAATTTCATCTGCATCATAACATTCTATATATTGTGCCCAACATCAGTGTACTGTACTGAAGAGAAATTGTGAAACGCTAATTGACTTTCCCTCCCCAATAGTTTAGAAAATTATTTTTTATTTTGTTTATTGCTGGTTACATAATCCCAGCCAATGAGAAGTCATGCACAGTATCCAGTGCAAATGGTAATAACATGATATGCAGCTAGATCAAGCTATGTGAGTATGAAACCCTCAACCTAAAGAAAAGGGGCCCTTGGATAAGAGAACTGAGTCTGCATTTCACATCTTGCTTCACTGCACTGGTATGCAAATGAGAAAGAAACTTTAGGGTATTTCAGATTTTATGGGCAGGGAATAGCTGCTTTGATAAAACAGCTTTGATATGATATCAGTCCAGAAGAGGCGCAGTCTACCATCCTTATATTGCTTTACATTGAATGGATATTCAAATTCACACTTTTCCATTTAGTAACAGCGGTGGTGATGGTGGTAATAGCAGTAATTTTATTTAGTGTATAGTATGCTTATAATTTACTGCTATTGTACCTTTCCACCCAAGGATTTGAGAGAACCTAGTTGACCTTGGAAGATACTGAAAAGGCTAAGCAGCATTTTAATACCTGGTTAGTACTTGGGTGGTTGATACCAGAAAATCCCAGGCCTACAGGCTAGGCTGGGATATCAATCAAAGATCCCAGAAGAAGGCTATTTACTTACATGTTCTTGCCAAGACAATAACATGTATGGTTGTGTCCATATAATCACTGCAAGAATTGGTTCTCTGATTGACAAAGATTAATACAAACAAACAATTAGGTAAACAACCACCTGTGAACTTGTCTTTCATCACTGAAGAGACCTGCCCCCTCACTGGTTGATCAGAAAGCTATTAGAAAAAAATACAAAAGTCTACCCAATGTACATAGGGATATATTGATTCTAAGTGAAAATAGTTCAATTGCTGGAATATTTGTAATACTATTACAACCCCAGTTCTCTTGCTCAAGAGAGCATTGTGCTCTGAAAATCATCACTTTTGGTTTAAACAGCTGCTAAAGTGCCTAACACTCTCTAGGAGTTAAGCGCAACTTGGGGGAGCTTTTACACATACATTTCCATTTAAAAAATTATCTGTTTGTAGAAAGATAGATGTCAGCACCTGGTCATTCGAGCA
The DNA here is from genome assembly GCF_035149785.1 of Candoia aspera. NCBI lineage: Eukaryota > Metazoa > Chordata > Lepidosauria > Squamata > Candoiidae > Candoia > Candoia aspera. Next base: position 35,676,121 of record NC_086155.1, read on the forward strand.
TTCACATAATCACAGTCAAGAGGCTGGGATTCCTTTAACTGTTTAATGAAGGGAAATGAACGGTACAGAAGTAAAGCTGCAAATGGAGAGTTCCCACTCAAACCTAGATTTAAAACTACATTCCCTTAGTTTGTTCCCTTTCCCATGAAAGCATGTCACCCCCCCTCCCATCCAGGTGGTGTTTCTGTTGTATCTCAATTCATTGTCCTTGATGTCTTCCATAGCCATAATAATCCTCCAACAGGAGGGGATGGGCGGGGATAAATTAGATAGATAGATAGATAAATCTACTTCACACTCCAACCTCACACCCCCTCCCATCTGGCGACACAGAGTCTACACCATTCACAGGGAAATGATGGCAGATCCCCCGATAAGGGGTTCTGTGAATCCTTTGGTCTGGGGGATCTGACATACTGCCCCCCCAAGAAAGATAAAGAGAAACAATAGAAAGCAATAAAACAGCAATAACTGGAGGCCAAAAAGCCACAGGTTCAGTAAGGTGAGGGCTTTGCAGGATATCTGGAATGAATTTTTTTTAGTTAAAATAGGAGCATTAACATGACATGTATCAATCCACTCAGGATCTAGAAAATGTTTCCATTGAATTAAATACTGTAGAGATTTGCGAAAAAAACGAGAGTCCAGAATGTCTTTAACTTCGAAGTGTTGATGGCCATCGATCATGATGGGTGGAGGGGTTGCTGCAGGCTGGTGCCACTTAGAATGTTCCGGGGCAGGTTTAAGCAAGCTGCAATGAAAAACAGGATGAAGGAGCTTAAGAGCGAGAGGTAACTGTAATTGTGCAGTCACAGGGTTAATGATTTTGGTGATTGGAAAAGGCCCAAAAAATTTAGGGGCAAGCTTCTTAGAAGGTTGCTGGGAGTGTAAAAATTTAGTGGACAAATACACCAGTCCCCAACCTTAAATTTCCATTCCGGGAGCCTGTGGCGATCAGCAAACTTTTTGTGCGTGTCATGTGTATGATCCAATGCCTGGCGCATGACAGGCCAATTTGTGGCGATCTGGATAGCCCAGTCAACTACCGAGGAATCAGGCAAAGACTGCAATTGAAGTTCTGGTCTGGGAACGAAATCCTAGCCATAAACAATGTGAAAAGGGGAAAAGCCAGTGCTCTGGTATACTGCATTATTACAATCAACCTCCCTGAAAGGGAGGAGGTCCATCCAGTCGTCTTGTTGAAAGCTGATGTAACAAAGTAAGAATTGTTCTAGAGTAGACTGAGCTCATTCAGTTGCTCCGTCGGTCTGCGGATGGCTCAACGAGCTGAGGGATTGCTGGACCCCAATTAATTTTAAAAATGCCCGCCAAAATTTGGAAGTAAATTGGATGCCTCTATCAGAAATCACACGCATGGGACAGCCGTGGATTTTGTAGATGTGAGTGAGAAATAGCTTTGCTAATTGTTGAGTGGTTGGGATTTTGGCGCAAGGTATAAAATGAGCCTGCTTGGAGAATGAGTCAGTAACAGTCCAAATAACAGTTTTGTTTTTACTCTCAGGTAAATCCACTATGAAATCCATGGCTACTTCTTTCCATGGAGCTTTGGGGGAAGCCACAGGTTGTAAAAGTCCTTGTGGTTTACCCCCCTTCCTCTTTGCTTGGGCACAGACATGGCATGAGGTGACGTAAGACTGTACATCAGCACGAAGGAAGGGCCACCAAAATTGGTGCCTCACCAAGTGGAGAGTCTTTGTGAAGGCAAAATGCCCTGCAGATTTAATATCATGGGAATGGTGAAATTGTGTGGTGAAGAGACTCAGGCACGTAGATTTTGCCGTTGCAATACCAGACGTTGTCAATTTCAGTCAATTGGGCTTTGTTACATTGCAGCCAGTTCCTCTTTTAGGTCTGCCTGCACTTTCACTTTCCCGGCTACTGCTTGTTTGCGTGTTAAGCAAGCCATTCCAAGCTGTTTCTGAGAGAAAACGGTGTCTACAAGTTCCGTTTGGGCAGTGTTATATTGCGGGAGGCAAGAAAGTTCCTTTTCCCTGGGAGGAAATTGAGGGTGAAATTAAAATGGCTAAAAAATTGAGCCCAGCGGATTTGTTTGCCATTCAACTTTCTGGGAGTTTGTAAAGCTTGGAGGTTTTTGTGATCAGTCCAAACCTCAAAGGGATTTTTAGCACCCTCTAGCAAATGCCTCCAATGTGTGAGAGCTGTTTTAACAGCAAACACTTCTTTGTCCCAAATAGGCCAGTTGCGCTCAGAATCTGAGAACTTGCGGGAGAGGTATGCGCACGGGCGGGGGAAGCCGGTTTCATCTTTTTGAACCAAGATGGCCCCCAACAGCTGAGTCAGAGGCATCCACCTGTACAATAAAGGGGCGGCTTGGGTCTGGGTGGGCTAGAATGGGTTCCCTTGGGAAAAGCTTTAAACGGTCAAAAGCAGTTTGACAATCAGACGTCCAGGCAAGCTTAGCCCCCGGGGAGGTAACTTTTCGTGTCTCCCCCCTCCCCCTAGTTTTCAGTAAGTCAGTAAGGGGCAAAGGAATTTGCGCAAATTGGGGAATAAAATTTTTGTAAAAGTTGGTGAAACCTAAGAAACCTTGAAGTTGCCTCCTGGTACGAGGGGGTTCCCACCCCATTATAACTTGGACTTTGGCAGGATCCATCTCGATGCCATTTGCAGAAATACGATAGCCCAAATAGTCCAGCTGGGACTTGTGAAACTCACATTTAGAGAGCTTAGCATACAGTTTGGCATCCCTCAGTTTTCGCAAGACCTTCTTAACAAGCTGAATGTGGTCCTTCAAGATGTCAGAATAGATTTAAATGTCATCTAAATACACTAAAAACCCCTTATACAAATGCTCATGGAGGACCTTATTAATGTATTGCATAAATACTCCAGGGGCCCCTGACAATCCAAATGGGAGCACTTTGTATTGGTAAGAACCCAAAGGGCAGTTAAAAGCAGTTTTCCATTCATCCCCCTCCTGAATTCGAATTCTAAAGTAGGCTTCCCTGAGATCAAGTTTGGTGAACACCTTTCCTTTCGATGGGTGTGCTAGCATGTCTTTCATTAAGGGAAGAGGGTAGTGATTGCTTATTGAGATAGCATTTATTCCACGGTAATCGATACAGAGTCTAAGAGAGCCATCCTTTTTTGCCCGGAAAAGCACCGGGGTTGCTAGAAGTGAATTAGCAGGCTCAATGAAATGGGCGGAGGGAAACTGCCCTGGGGCTCTGGTATTCTTCCCTGTCACTTGTGCTCAGAGTTGCCTATGGAATTGGTATTGAGTATTTTCTACCTCCCCTGCTAGGCAAATCCATTCTTTAAGGTAGGAGGGTCTCCGCGGCACAGCGCCCATCTCAGGATCTCTGGCTGCAAGCCCCCCTTGAAATAGTCAATCTTAATGGTCTCTGACCAGTCCATAACTTTCCCGGCAAGAGCTTTGAACTCCATGACATACTCCGCCATGGTTCTCCCCCCCCCCCCGCCTAAGTTGCTGGATGCCCACCTTCACTTTCATCTTGTCAAGTGGGTCCTCGAACCGCTCTCTCAGTGCCCTCATCAAGTCTCATAGGCTGTTCAGCTCAGGGGCCGTGGCATTGTGCAGTTGCACAAATCATTCCGCTGCCAGTCCCTGAAGCCTGGCGCCTACCTGGCTCACTTTCTTGTACTCAGTGGGAAAGCAAGACCCATATTCCTTCATGTAGATGGACACGTTGGTCAAGAAGAATGCCAGCTGTCGTGGATCGCCATTGAATTTAACTTTTATTTCTTTCGGGGTCACAGCTGGCATCACTTCACTGTGTGCAGCTCTCCCCCACCCGCCCTTGGCTCTCCGGGTGGCCTCCACTCCGCCGGCGCCTCACTGGGGATTCGAAATCCTGGGTCGGGGTTAGGGTGCATCGCCTTCCTCGTGGGTCCAGCGATGCCACTCTGGATAGCTGAGTCAAAATCTCTGCCAAGGAGTATGCCATGGTTTCAAGGGTTTTCGACACTTGTTGCAGCACCACTTCCATAGCAGGCACCCTCGCCTCCAAACCCTGCATTTCTTGCGGAGTTCCATTGTGGTCTGATATAGTCCGGTGGGATCCCGGGCTCCACACCTTTACTTGTGCCTCCACAGGTGGAGGGGCTCTTCCTTCCCCCTCCCTGGCACCAGGCTGTGAAGGACCCATCTTTGGTTCTTCTATGATCACGCTTGGTGTCTGAGGCTCCCTCTCAAAACTGAGGGAGAGAAGAACACTTTCCAATTCCGTGGTGTTGAGCTGGGGTTCCATCTCACACTCACTGTCACTGCTCCCAGAGCTCTCCTCTGACTCAACTTTTTCCTCTTCCACCTTGGTGTACAGCACTGTCCTCTCCGATGATGGTAGAGGCGATGGCTGCTTGGCTTGGGATTTTCCATGTTTAGGCATGATTCGTTAACTCTCAGCTGAGTTACTTTCTCAGGAAGTTTTTTTGAATAAAACGAGATTCGCAGCTTAATGTCAGCACCTGGTCATTCGAGCATTTACACAATCACAGTCAAGAGGCTGGGATTCCTTTAACTGTTTAATGAAGCGAAATGAACGGTACAGAAGTAGAGCTGCAAATGGAGAGTTCCCACTCAAACCTAGATTTAAAACTACATTCCCTTAGTTTGTTCCCTTTCCCATGAAAGCATGTCACCCCCCCTCCCATCCAGGTGGTGTTTCTGTTGTATCTCAATTCATTGTCCTTGATGTCTTCCATAGCCATAATAATCCACTTCACACTCCAACCTCACACCCCCTCCCATCTGGCGGCACAGAGTCTACACCATTCACAGGGAAATGATGGCAGATCCTCTGATAAGGGGTTCTGTGAATCCTTTGATCGGGGGGATCTGACAATAGAAAGCATTGTGACTGGATGTGTATCTTTAAACTGTTTAAACTGTTGTTCCTTGACAAAATGATAGATGGATATAAGCCTCCATTATTACCAGGTTTCAAGCACCTATCATGGTTTTCTAGTTTCACTGTTAATCTATGATTATGACAATAGAGGAAACATCCATTCAATAATGCTTCCTTCCTTTCCATTCCCACAATATTATATCCTTTCACTTCTCTGAAAAGATCAGCTAAGGGGAAATTTGTTTTGTTTTTCTGAGGCTATAAGATAGCTCTTAAAATCTAGCTCACAGTTTCAGATCAGCTCAAGAAAAGGACAATAATTTAAAAGATCTAGATTTCCAGACACGGCTGAGGAGGGATATGCAAAACATTCTGATACATAGTGTTCCAATGCTGGAAATGGGCTTACCCATTTTTAGTATAGTTGAAATTGCCCACCCTGGTCTTGGAACACGTCTTGTGGAATGTTTTACACACCTCTAGAGCAGTGTTTCTCAAACTTAGCAACTTTAAGACATGCGGACTTAACTCCCAGAATTCTCCAGCCAGCACTGTAGGAGATGAAGTCCACATGTCTTAAAGCTGCCAAGTTTGAGAAACACTGCTCTAGAGCCGACCTGCCTTTTCCCAGGTTTTTATTATAGTTTTGTGTATATCCTAAATTCATTTTAACATCAAAAGTAACTCCATGTCTCACTTTAGAAGGCATTGTAAAGCTGTAAAACACAAAGAAGGATGGTTTAAGCACATTCTTATTTTGCTGATATGTGCAATTTCTGCTGATATTAGGAAATTATTTTCTAAATCAACACTGCCTTTCATTTAAACATTATAAAAAAAAATACTCCTAAAATATGTAGCAGCTTTTCCACAATATCCTGTCATCAGTAGTGAAAAGCAAACCTTAGCAGGAAAATATGGGATGGAAAACTTCGAAGAAGGAACAATTATGTATATACTGCTGAATAATTATAATTGTCCCCCAATTGTTTTGTCTCAAGCAAAAAGAATGCCATTTTCTCCAAGAACGAGTTATAGGCCATAAATCTGAGTTACTCAGGAGATGAAAAGCAGTTTAATATGCTTGGACTACAGCTTAATATGAATGGACAGAAAGTTATTTTTATGAGCTGTCAGTGTTAAAACGCAGTGGCATAACTTATCATTAACTAGTCACAAAATCCTACTTTCTCTCTGCTGAGGATGGATATGAAAACTACAGGTTATGTTTCCTTCTATCACTGGGAAGATACAGAACATATCCTGTCCTATAATTATACAGAATAGACAAGATACTTTAAACTTAGTCCTTGAAACCTAATAAATGCTACTTAAACCACAGTGATTCATTTTCTGACAATGATCATGGGGACATAAAATGCTATTTAGGTTAAGTCTGAGGCTAAGAGTTGGAGATCTCACAAAGTATTGGGAGGTAAAGAGTTCTGTCATGAAATTTGGATTTAATTATCATATGATTAATAAGTAAGAATAAACAGAGAAACCTTTGAATAAACAATATGTTATGTAAAATATATATTTAGGTGCTCTAAATTAATTAAAAATCTCTAATTTTGACTGAAATATAATTTTAAAGAATGAATTGTTATAAAAAAACTAAAAAAGCAAATTATCTTTAAAGAGAAAAACATTATGTAATTTCAACTTCTATTGGCACTTAATTAGCAAAGTTTTAATCCCCAAATAAGTTAAGCCCATAATATATTACATCAAAAATATTTAATAATGATTTAAACATTTAATAAATAACACCTAGATAAAGAATAATCAGATTCAAAGCTGATGAAGATGGTTATCTAAATTTATATTACAATAATATAGCTGTGCTCATTTTCCCAGTTTTGTACTTCTGGGGTCATGAATTCAACAGGCATATATGCTATGAAAACTGGGCCCTCTGCCTTAAATGCTATTTAGTCTTAACATCTGAGAAATGCAGAACGGATAATACCCAAATTGCTGCCAACACCTGGAAATTGTTCCCTCAAGACAGGATAAACGTATAAAATGCACAGCAAAAGACATCTCAATTAATGGAGCCTGGTTTCAGTTAGCAACCCTAAGCATGTGCTTGAAGATTAATAATATTCTTCTGATGACTCTGATGACTCTGAAGGCCTGACATACTAATAATAATGAAGTTCTGAGTGGCTAGAATTGCTTTCTTAAACAGATTAAAGGAAGGAAGCCTTAAAGCTGTTCTCTTATTCCTTTGATTTTTGTACTCAGCATCTTCTAGAAATGAACCATTTTATCAGAAACTGTATGCAATATATGCCTTTAAATAGCATTATTGATATTGTTGCCGTGATGACTTACATCTGACCTTCCCTTGGGCATCTGATTAGACTCTAGAACAGACAGACTTTTCATCTAACCTGGAACCGTTGTTCATATAAAAATAGCACTGTAAATCTAATATTAGTTTTTATTATTGTTTGCCACCCAGAGTCACTGGTTTGAGATGGTGGCTATATACAAATTGAATGAATGAATGAATAAATAAATAAGGTCTTTATGGGGGAAATATGAAATTTTTTAACATCAAAAATATACTATATTTTTGAATGTGGACTTGGCTAAGAAAAAGTAAAAATAACCAATTTTAATATAACAAAAAAGTTCTAGCATTGTTCTATCATTTCAAAGAGTAAAACTGGAAGACATTTCATTATAGCATCAGATGGCCACTGAAAAATCATAACCAATTCTGAAAACTAGAAGAACCTACTTTTTTCAACTCCTTCTTCCAACACCGGTAGCATAACCACTATGTATGGAAGCTATTTACTGTTTTATACTTTTCTGTGAATAGAACTCAGAATTCATAAGTTATTTAAACATACATATGAGCCTCACTGTACAAGCATTTTCAAAAATGGTTGTTTGTTGTTTATTCGTTTAGTCGCTTCCGACTCTTCGTGACTTCATGGACCAGCCCACGCCAGAGCTTCCTGTCGGTCGTCAACACCCCCAGCTCCCCCAGGAACGAGTCCGTCACCTCTAGAATATCATCCATCCATCTTGCCCTTGGTCGGCCCCTCTTCCTTTTGCCTTCCACTCTCCCTAGCATCAGCATCTTCTCCAGGGTGTCCTGTCTTCTCATTATGTGGCCAAAGTATTTCAGTTTTGCCTTTAATATCATTCCCTCAAGTGAGCAGTCTGGCTTTATTTCCTGGAGGATGGACTGGTTGGATCTTCTTGCAGTCCAAGGCACTCTCAGAATTTTCCTCCAACACCACAGTTCAAAAGCATCGATCTTCCTTCTCTCAGCCTTCCTTATGGTCCAGCTCTCGCAGCCATATGTTACTACAGGGAACACCATTGCTTTAACTATGCGGGCCTTTGTTGTCAGTGTGATGTCTCTGCTCTTAACTATTTTATTGAGATTTGTCATTGCTCTTCTTCCAAGGATTAAGCGTCTTCTGATTTCCTGACTGCAGTCAGCATCTGCAGTAATCTTTGCACCTAGGAATACAAAGTCTTTCACTGCTTCTACATTTTCTCCCTCTATTTGCCAGTTATCAATCAAGCTGGTTGCCATAATCTTGGTTTTTTTGAGGTTTAGCTGCAAACCAGCTTTTGCACTTTCTTCTTTCACCTTCATCATAAGGCTCCTCAGTTCCTCTTCACTTTCAGCCATCAAAGTGGTATCATCTGCATATCTGAGATTGTTAATATTTCTTCCAGAGATTTTAACTCCAGCCTTGGATTCCTCAAGGCCAGCTTGTCGCATGATGTGTTCTGCATACAAGTTGAATAGGTAGGGTGAGAGTATACAGCCCTGCCGTACTCCTTTCCCAATCTTAAACCAGTCTGTTGTTCCGTGGTCTGTTCTTACTGTTGCTACTTGGTCGTTATACAGATTCTTCAGGAGGCATACAAGATGACTTGGTATCCCCATACCACTAAGAACGTGCCACAATTTGTTATGGTGCACACAGTCAAAGGCTTTAGAATAGTCAATAAAACAGAAATAGATGTTTTTCTGAAACTCCCTGGCTTTTTCCATTATCCAGCGGATATTGGCAATTTGGTCTCTAGTTCCTCTGCCTTTTCTAAACCCAGTTTGTACATCTGGCAATTCTCGCTGCATGAACTGCTGAAGTCTACCTTGCAGGATCTTGAGCATTACCTTACTGGCATGTGAAATGAGTGCCACTGTTCGATAGTTTGAACATTCTTTAGTGTTTCCCTTTTTTGGTATGGGGATATAAGTTGATTTTTTCCAGTCTGATGGCCATTCTTGTGTTTTCCAAATTTGCTGGCATATAGCATGCATTACCTTGACAGCATCATCTTGCAAGATTTTGAACAGTTCCGCTGGGATGCCGTCGTCTCCTGTTGCCTTGTTATTAGCAATGCTTCTTAAGGCCCACTCAACCTCACTCTTCAGGATGTCTGGCTCTAGCTCACCTACCACACTGTCAAAGCTATCCCCGATATTGTTATCCTTCCTATACAGGTCTTCTGTATATTCTTGCCACCTTTTCTTGATCTCTTCTTCTTCTGTTAGGTCCTTGCCATCTTTGTTTTTGATCATACCCATTTTGGCCTGGAATTTACCTCCAATGTTTCTAATTTTCTGGAAGAGGTCTCTTGTCCTTCCTATTCTATTGTCTTCTTCCACTTCCGCGCATTGCTTGTTTAAAAATAATTCCTTATCTCTTCTGGCTAACCTCTGGAATTTTGCATTTAATTGGGCATATCTCCCCCTATCACTGTTGCCTTTTGCTTTCCTTCTTTCTTGGGCTACTTCTAGTGTCTCAGCAGACAGCCATTTTGCCTTCTTGGTTTTCTCTTTCTTTGGGATGTATTTTGTTGCCGCCTCCTGAACAATGCTGCCAACTTCTGTCCAGAGTTCTTCCGGGACCCTATCTACTAAGTCCAGTCCCTTAAATCAATTCTTCACCTCCACTGCATATTCCTTAGGAATATTAGTGAGCTCATATCTAGCTGATCTGTGGGTCTTCCCTAATCTCTTTAGTCTGATCCTAAATTGTGCAAGAAGAAGTTCGTGATCTGAACTACAGTCAGCTCCAGGCCTTGTTTTTACCGACTGTACAGATGTCCGCCACCTTTGGCTGCAAAGGATGTAATCAATCTGATTTCGGTGTTGTCCATCTGGTGAAGTCCATGTATAAAGCCGTCTCTTAGGTTGTTGGAAGAGAGTGTTTGTTATGCAGAGTGAATTGTCTTGGCAAAATTCTATCAGCCTGTGTCCTGCTTCGTTTTGTTCTCCCAGGCCATACTTACCTGTAATTCGAGGTGTCATTTGATTGCCCACCTTAGCATTCCAGTCTCCCGTGATGAAAATAACATCTCTTTTAGGCGTGTTGTCCAGTAGGTGCTGCAGATCCTCATAGAACTGCTCTACTTCAGCTTCTTCAGCATTTGTGGTTGGGGCGTATATTTGGATCACTGTGATGTTAGATGGCTTGCCCTGAATTCGAATTGAGATCATTTTGTCGTTTTTTGGGTTGTATCCAAGCACTGCTTTAGCCACTTTACTATTAATTATGAAGGCTACTCCATTTCTTCTGTGGTCCTCTTGTCCACAGTAGTAGATCTGGTGGTCATTTGATGTGAAGTGGCCCATTCCAGTCCATTTCAGTTCACTGACGCCCAGAATGTCGATCTTTAATCTTGACATCTCACCAATAACCACATCCAATTTGCCCTGGCTCATAGATCTTACATTCCAGGTTCCAATGGTGTGTTGATCCTTAGAACATCGGATTCGCCGTTCACCACCAGCACCGTCGGCCGCTAGCCGTCCTTTCGGCTTTGAGCTAGCTGCGTCATCACGTCTGGGGCTAGTTGAGCTCATCCTCTGTTCCTCCCCAGTAGCATTTTGACCATCTTCCGACCTGGGGGTCTCATCTTCCGATGGTATAACGACATATCTCTGGTTGTACTGATCCATTTAGTTTTCACGGCAAGAATACTGGGGTGGGTTGCCATTACCTTCCCCAGGGATCACATTTAGTCTGACCTCTCTGTCATGACCTTCCCGTCTTGGGTGGCCCTTCACGGTTTAGCTCATGGCATCATTGAGGTGCTCAAGCTCCAGCACCACGACAAGGTAACGATCCTTTGCTGAAGCAAAAATGGTAAAATACAGCAAATATCAGCCAGGCTCTAGAATCATCTGCCTGCCTGTTCAATATATATAACTAATGTCTGCTCCTATCCTTTTATTTCCCAAACTGTCAAATGAAAGTTTAAAAAGCAGGTCTGAGAATAATTAAAAATATCAACTGTTCAGAACCAGCACAGAGGTGGGGAAGGAAATAATGTAAAGAAGTACACATTCAAAGAATAATTTTGCTTGAGTCTCACCCATCCTGTTTTAGCTACAGGTACTTAGACATGATAACACAGTTAAAACAGGTCAGAATCAGTATATTTCAGGCTTGCAGAATTAATTTTGTTTTTTATTAGAGTACTGAGAATCATTACCTCAGATCAAAGTTGGAGACTTGGGATTAGTGCTGAGTACCAGAAAGAATCAAAGCTCACACTTTCCATGCAAAAAACTACTTTCATAATTTCAGTAGGATAATTTGGAATGGGATTGAGAAAGATAGTGTTGTTACAGTTGCAAAATCTGGGAAAAATTGCCAGTCTATTACAACTTACTCCAAACAAAAGATCCACATCTACCTTCTGCATGTTCCTTCTGCAAGAGGGCTATGCCAAAGTAATTATAGAAAAAGTGGGTGCTGAAGAAGGAGTTAAGGTGGGAATGTTCTCAGGGCGAAGGAACTTTTTATCATCTTTGGTGGACTTGTGAGAAGGCCCAAAAATTTTGGGATCAAATATGTGTCAATATACAAAAGATTCTCAAACTGGACTTAAAAAAACAAAACAAAACCCAGAACTGTTTCTCTTGGGACTGATGGAGAAACAGCTTGAACAACATGGGACTTTGCTTTTATGTATGATTACAGCAGTGAGACTTTTATATGCACAAAGATGGAAAGATCCACAAATTCCTACAGTGGAGGACTGGATTATTAAACTGATGGAGCTGGCCCAAATGGCCAAGTTAACAGTGTTGATAAGAGTACATACCGTTTCTGGATTTGTTTCTATTTGGCAACCACTTTTAGACTATTTGCTCATGTCATAAAAAAAATGAGGCTTTAATCTTGGGTTTTGATGATTAAAAGGTCTGATTTTATACAAATAATGTTACTAAGGTTTAACTAATGGTAAGAGATTAGATTTGTAATTGCATTTATATCTGTATTGGAGAAGGTCGGAACTCACTTCCTTTTTTATTCTTTTCTAACTTTATCCTTTCATAGTTTTTCTTTTCTCTTTAGGTCTACACTCTGTCTTTTCTATACTCTATTCTGTATTTTAACTATGCTTTGAAAAATAATAAAGTTCTTTTACAAAAAAAAAAAAGAAAGAGTTAAGGAACTAAGTAGCACAGCATTATGCAGATGTTATGGGTGAAATACGTCAGCAAGGAAGAAAGGCAAAATCTTTGGAAGATCGAGAAAACTCGATGCATGCTTCAGACCCTGCCTCTCTGAACTGGATATGTTGATGGAAGAGTGTAACTGTGTTAAGCTAAAAGCAATTACATCTTTCCTTAGAAACACAAATATTAATGAGTCTAGGTATCATGATCCTGTGAATGAATACAATCATATTCAAGTGACTGCAACTGAAAAAACAGAAAAGTCTCTTTCAAGTTGAGTTGACTTTGTGTTCTTTTCTTGGCAACAATAGAAATGATCTGCCATTGCCTTTTTCTAGGGTGTTTTTTTTAAAAAAAAATCTGCGTCTGTCCTAAAGCCCTGGGTTTTCCTGGTGCTTGACCATCCAGGTACTACTGAGGTCTGACTCTGCTTAGCTTTTTGGCTGCACCCTCTTAAAGAACTTCTGTCTCTCAGTTTGAGGAGGTCAAATGGGAAGAATCACCGATTCCCTCATATAGTTGATATCCAAAGAGAGCTGTAGTTATCTGTAACACTTGAATTTTGACTCTTTGGGAAGACAGTATAATTATCTATAGCAACTTTCTGAAGTATGATATTGATAACTTCTATTCAGGGCAAATCAAGATTTAGTGTGCTGTCAATGGGTAATATACTTTGCATTTTATTAGGCTATACATAACTTTCCAGAAGTCCCTAATTCCTCTTAATGGTACATTGTTAGAAAAAATTGAATGCTGTGTGAAATGAGCAAGACAGAAAAAGAATTCCTGACTCTGACAGGTTTAATCAAGGTATTTTTTAACAGACAGAATCATCACTAATTGGAACAGTGATCGCAGAAAGTAAACAATGAATACAAAGTAAATTATTTTAAGAAGAAGCCAATAGGTAATGCCTTTAAACAAGTATTACTAAGGTTACCTACCTACCTACCTACCTACTTTTTGTGTCAAGTTCTCATTAATGCTTCTCAAATGTTCATAAACATTTCTATTTTCCCTTAGTTTGTATATATTAGGTTTCACTTTGTGCAACCTCCTCCTTTAATGCACGAGTCACAATTAACAATTGGGAAGTTATATTTAAAAATGGGTGATTAAATGTTCAAACATAGTACGCAGTGTTAGCATATATCCATGGTGAAACTCTTGCCTTTTGCTGTGGGGAAATACCTCAAAGAATACTTAGGAAAGCATCTGGGGAGATGGAGGTTTATCCTAACCACTGGGTGGGCGTTCATGTAGCATTAGTTAGGAGTTTCTATGAATGTTTTGGTGTTTTATAAACTGCTCATGACTGGCCCCAAATATTAATGGGCCTCACTGCATATTTATCTTAGAACTCCTGGGTCTGATGGTACTCTTAGTCTTATTCATCCAGGTTTCCTTCCTCCCTCCCTTCCTTCCTTCCTTCCTTCCTTTTGTAGGGCCATCCAACTCAAACCATGTGATTCTGTGGAACGTACAACAAAAAACAAAGAGAAAAAAAATAACCAGGTCAGCTGGGGGCAGCGGTGACAGTGGAGTGCAGGGCAGAGTGCAGTGTGGCCAAAAGGGCAGAGATGAGGGGAGATAGGTGGGTGGGGGTAGATGAAAGCGCACCTGCGATGGTAAATGTGGGCACGCGAATTTTGATCATCTGAACGCAGGGGCACTGCAACAGCCATAACTTCAAGGACCAGTTGTAAATACCATTTGTTCAGCGTCATTGTAACTTTGGTCCCTGAACGAATGGTTGTTAAGCAAGGACTACCTGTAGTTGTCTCTGTTCAGATTTGCAAGTAGTTTTCTTCCAGCGGCACTCTAGATATCTTCTATTGCTTCATAGAACAACAGAGTCCCTGTAGGCCCTCTGAAAACCAGGGGGCATACCAGGATCTGTGCACAGAGACAACCTACAGGATGATGCCACCACTTCCTTCCACATGGTGACCAAGGCCTCAATTGAGCTGTGTATCAAAATCTCAGGAAAAAACCCAAATTCCCTCTGAAACCCAAAGAGGTCCATTAGATGGGGTTAGCTGTTTCAATTTAGAATGACTAAATTGAACACCAAGTCTTACTGCTGCAGATTCTGATTTGTTCCTTCTTTTCATGTCTATCAATAAAACCTTAGGCTTTGCTTCTTCATGGATTTTGCTGTGACAGGAAAACACTAAAATTCTGGCTTTGTTGTGAACTTGTCTCTATGCATTTGTCTTTCTGCTTCTTCCTTCTATAGCTCAACACCGTAAAATAAATCATTTCCATTGCCCCTCTCTGAACTTCTGCTTCTGTTCTCACTGATTTGAATGTGCGATTCTCTGAATGTGCTACTTTCTGAATGTGTTTTCTCAACTTTCTTTCATCTTGAAACAAATGTTATTGTCTGAATTTCTTGCCTCTCGTTGCATTGAATAATCTGCTAAATTGTCATAGATTAGTTTTTATTTGATTGCTGTCTGTTAGTTTCAAATATTCTTTGTGCTACATTCCCCATAAATTGTCAATTGCTTGTTATTTGATTTCTCTTATGCCTTAAGTCTTAAACATTAATTAATATATACTGTAGTACTGAATTATTAGTATAGTTATTATAGTTTCATTTTTGGACTTCCAGAATGCATCAGCCTGTTGTGATAGCCTGCTATAGGCTCCAGAGCTTGGCAACAATATGGAAGTGGTTAGGCCCTAATCTAATACAAATGCTGAAACAAATGACAACCCATTTACCAACCCCATACAAGTACAAAGAGGAGGTATATTGCAAAAAATATAGTACTTAAGCAAATAGCATAAGATGATTCAAGCAAATGAACAGAGCCACAAGGGAAGACCAAAAATAAAATCAAATGGAGTTCTCACTCAAGGCACAAATGACCAGGCTCAAATTATTCTACTTTGGACACATTATGTGAAGACCTAGCCCTCTGGAAAAGGCTCTAAGGCTGGGAAAGGTGGAAGGAAACAGAAGAACAGGACGACAAGCAGCAAGGTGGATGGACTCAGTTACAGTGGCGATGAGTGCACCATTGGAAGACCTGAAAGACCAGGTTAGGGATAGATCGTCATGAAGAAAATCTACATGGTCACTAGGAGTTGAAAATGACTTGGTGGCGCATAATCAATCAATCAATTACAGCAGAGTAAACGGTAAATTGATTTGGGGGAGGATTTCAAATACAGTAAAAAAGAGCATGGGCAAAAAAACCCAAACCAAAGACACTCATTTTTGGTTTCTTGCCAGTACTACCTGGTTTTTTTTTCCTGCTAGCATTTTTCTGGCAGGTGCAGGGTCTGCTTTTTTTGGACCAACCAAATGTTGATCTGTTGGTTGCGATAGGAATTGACTGACTGGCTTGTCTACCGAGCCTGACGTTGTGGGCTGAGAGAGAGTGACTGGCCCAAGGTCACCCAGCTGGCTTTCATGCCTAAAGTGGGACTAGAACTCACAGTCTCCTGGTTTCTAGCCTGGAGCCTTAACCACTAGACGAAACTGGTCTTGCCAGTACTACCTGTTTTTTTTTTTACACAATCTTCAATACCTATGGTTGGTTTCTGTTTAAATTTATTCTACAATTATGCAAATCAAATTAATTTGAAAATTAAAGTACCTAAATGGGATTAATTAATCTATGTTGTGATTATATAGAAGAGAAGCTAGAAAGCTACAAAACAAAAGAGGGTGAGGTATGCAGCTGAAAGTATAATAAAGGACTGATTTATTTGCTTAACAATGAATCCTAACAAGCCCCTTAATTGACAGAAGAAGAAAAAAAGCCTCATTAAGCAATCAACTGAACGGAGACTATTGATATGGTCATTTTACATGGCACTCAATGCTTTTCAAACTGGAAGTTCTTAATACCCTTGGTATTACTGCTGAAGGGGAGAGGCGAGGTCACAACAGTAGCATGAGAATTAAGAGCAAAGGGATGGGATACAAGAAGGCAGGAAGAAAACAAATGCAAGGTCAGTGGTACGAGAGCTGGATGGAGGCAATGCAAACCACTAATGGGTTTTCACAGTCACAAATGCATGAGAATGGAAATAGTAGAATAGGAATTCCTGAGGACATTAAACTAACAGCAATAACAAGGTGTGATCTTACAACTTAAAAAAAATCCTTAACAATGATGGTAATATTTGCTCCAGAGGTAAATTCTCAGCCAAGAGAAACATTCTTCATGATTTGAAATTAAAGAAAATAGTCTCATATTTTCCATCAGATTTGCACAAGTACAAAGAAAAGTAAACATGTATCTCACAGCATGATAAAATAACCATTAGATGTTAGATTGACTTTATTGGGCTCTTTGCAACTGTTTCTAACTTTTCATAATATGGTGTTTCTTACTCACTGGATATGAAATTGCTGAAACAGTACAGATGGGAAGTAACTATCATGAGAAAGCTGCTCATTTTTATGTAATGATCAATTAAGTTTGTAGACAGAATAATTCTAAAACGTTTGGAAATAGCATAGTCCCAGGTCGAGGAACTAAACTTCTTATGCACTACCAGATAGGGGACAATGGGAAAAGTTTTTTCTTTCTCACCCATTTATTTAGTGCAAATTCAGTGAACTTTCTCATTGTTTCCAATGAAAGGAAAATTCCCTACACCAACTTTCACACTAAAGTAGCTTTTCCCTGTTTGTAGGGCACTGTTGGGAAAATGAGAAGATTTGGGATTCAGCATATCCAAGAATTCCCTTGATTCACCCCAACACCATGGAAACACCATAGATTTCTGCCATCACAACAAGTAGAACTCGCCTGGTGGAGAGCAAAGTTCATAACATTCCAAGATTAAAGGAGTGCATTCTTGTCCCATTTTCTGCATAGCAAATTGCACTTAATTATTTATAGTAACTTTGCAGATGAAGTAAAACTATTTTTCTTTAAGGACAAAATCAGATTTAAACAAGGAATGCACACAGCTGTTGAAATTTGGCAAGTGAATGTCAATGGCTGTTTAATTAGGTAAAAATAATCAAAAATAATCAAAATATATTCTTTACAGTTTCTTTAATCTGGTATACCTATTCCTACATTTTTCATAATATGACAATGTGGATTCCAGATATCTGTGGAAAATTTACGATGGCCATTGCTACAGAGAAACATTTCAAACAGTTCAGTATGCCTAGAAGATAAAAAATGGAAGGAGTAATGTTTTGATCAATTAATATTACCCCATCTATTTTTAAGCTTCTGAGACAGAAAAGGAGCAATTCAAGAAAACTTCTGAAGAATCTGAGTTTTCAAGTTTCTTTGTAATGCCTACTTGCACACTGGACTCTGGGCATTTGAAGAAATAATATGAGACAGAACAATGACAATTGCTGTATGAGAGATCCAGGCTATTTTAGAGACCGTGGAGTATTACACATCATACCATTCCATCAATACTACACAGCTAAGTTGGATGTCAAACTTCAAAATGAAATATTTAAGTATGTGACACATGAGAAACACAGCAGGTTAACAAGCTGATCAGGTTTTGCCTCATTTCTATTTAAAATGTATGTGCTGGTAAAAATATCTAGCAGATGCAGTTCCTGATCACTATGAAGAAATAGGAAGCAGTAACTACAGGTAAAATTAAGAGGTTTTATTTTATTGAAGTTTCCTTCTACAATATAGCCTTGTTAGGGCTTTAATGTACTCCAAGACTTTGAGATCAGAAATGAACTATGCACTGAAACTACAGTCAGGAAAGATATATGTAACACGTAATCAAGGCCAGCCCTTAGGAAGTTGAAATAAAAATACAGAAATTAAGTGACTGCTTACTTTGAGTGTCTTTGCAATCGGGGAAGGAGATGATGGGGGAGAATCAGACTGAGACTTTTTGCTTCGAGTGTACTCCTTATTCCTGGTATACAAGGAAGACATGGTCCATTCAGGGTGGTAGCAAGGCAACTTTCAGTAGCAATAAGATAGCACTCCTCTGTCTCTGGCTGTGGCTGTATAGTGATGTCTAAAGTAAGAAGAAACTGATTTGACAATTACAGTGTTTTATCCATTCTTCAAAGTGTTAAGTTTCTAAGCATCCAGATAATGTTTGTAGGAAAAATATTACAGTCAGCAGTATTCCATAATTCTTTAATCATGGTAAGATAGACCCAGGGAGCTTCTGTAATCAGACAGAGCCAACCTCAAAACTAAATCGGTCCTCAGATCTTCCACAGTATTCCTCGCTAAACAACAGTTTCCATACAGTGAAGCCAGGATATTTCCCGATAACCAAACAAAAGAAATCTGATCACAAAAATGACAAACCCTAAAGACTGATAATTTGTCCAGCTAGGAAGAGAGTTCCTCGAAAAGCATTTTTAATCCACAGCATTTATAAGGCAGATCTTCACTACTGGAACTGAGCTGCATCATCAGTGAGAAAGTACAAATAAGGAACGAATGCTGCTTCAAAAAAGGGCAATCCAGATGAAGCTGTGTTTTGTTCCGTCCTCCAAATCAGGAACGCCTTCACACACTTGTATCTTCCCTCCCCTTTTGCTATTTTCTGACATTCCAAATTCTTACTTGCTCAGTGAGGAATGCTGGAGGGAAGCCAAAGGCATAGATTCACTTTCAACTTGGGATTTGGGCTGCTACTTGTATGAGAAAGAAAGCTATTGGTTCCACAAGCCCAGAAAGCTTCAAGATAGAGATCTCAGCAGAACTCAGCAAACTTGTACAGTCTAAAATTTAGCCACTTTTTAATGTAACTGTAAGAAGAGTGTTCTCCTTTTACAAGATTTTTAACATTTTAGAATCAACATTAGGTAGGTCAGGTACAAAAAGTGGAAAATTAAAGTCTCTTAAACACTGACTAAAGCTTATTAACCTGAAACAGATTACCAAATGTACACAGGCAATATTAAATTATATCTCTATAAGTAACAAGTACCCTGTTAAACTAAATAGCACAGTTCATAAAACAGTTCCCTCAGTTATATATTTGCTAAATTAGTTTGGGTGTCATCACTTACTAAGAGGTGCATATAAACAGCACACTTACTTTAAGAAGAAAACATTCTGAAGTCCCCCACTTTGTGAACCCAACAAGCTTGGTTTTGCAGAATTAAGAACACAGTGGCAGCAGGCGAATTCTGTGTGATAAATCCAGATTTAGTATTATTTAAGAATAAGATAATAAGAATAGCTATTACTCCCATCCTACTGATTTCAGTGACTCTATTTTAACCATCGCCATGTTCGATGTCAATCAAGTAGCTTACAAATCTCAAATTAAAATTTGCATAAGTATTTTCAAAGGCGTTTTTATTATTAATCTGTGTGTAAAATAAATATATGCCAATCAGGTAAGTATTACTACTTACTTCTTACTAATTAGAAATTAGAACAATTACCATCATAATCACATTTTCTGCTAATCAGAGTAAGTCAGTCAAAAACGTAACAGGGAACAAGAGGTGTGTTATTCCTGGACAGGAGGCTTAACAATATCCTTTCGGCAGAGCAAAAGTGCCCTGTGACACTGGAGGAAACTGAGACTCTCCCTCACATGTTCTTCAGTGTCTCTTCCCTCATAACTCTGCTTACTAACAGAAGTTCCACCTGTTCTGAGGAGGAGTTTATTCATTTTTTACTGTCAGACCAGAAGGCTAACATCTCCAGGAGCATCACAAATTTATTTTGGCTGCTATTGCTTTATGCAGGAAAACACATTCCTAATTTTAGGGTCTTATGAATATACAAAATTTTATTATGCTTTCTAATGCTGTTTTACATTTTTAAGCCTTTCTGTTATATCTCACCAGTCACCAACCACAATAACATTCTCTTCTGTGTGGATATATACAAACCTAAACACATTTAGTAGTTTAGTAAAATTAGTATTTAATATTTTATTCATGAAGTAGGTTGATAATTTAGTCAATTAGTTTTAAATATTTAGATTTTTTAGTATTCTGCAACTTGTATTTATAATGTTTTGTAGTAAGAACCATTTTATTTATTTCTGTTAATCAGTTAAAAATGTCTATGAATTTGAATCACGTTACAAAAATGTATAAAAAGCTGATCAGTGACCATAATAAAGGAAGAAAAGACACTTTCTTGGGAAGAGCAGCATGTATTTTCCACAAAATTGTCTATCTACACTAAACTTGATTTCTGTGGATCTCTGTGATTGTCCCATATCTCCAAAAAATAGTAATAATAATAAATCCAAATGCACGTTTGCAAATCTGATTTTTTTTTTACTTTTTTCTTCATAATTGCTTGTTTTGGCAAATGATAAAAAACAATTAAAAGTAGCCTACCATGCCAATAAAGAGAGTATCAAATACCATTTTGAAGGAAATCTAGCTTAACCCCCAAGGTAAAGTTAATAATCTCCTAATTATAAACACACACAATCTTTTTTAAACACTATGTCAATATATCCAGAACAATAGAGTTATTCATAATCAACAGTAGTTAAGCTTCTGCTAGGATTAACTGAGAGTGGGAAGGGAGAGCAGAGCTTTGCATTTAAAGGCAAACAAATCATACAATTCAAGACCTGTGAGCCAATTTTAAGATCCTGAACTTACCAATTATAAATAAACATTCCAACATTTAAAAACAGAAAAGAACTAAAAGTACATTTTGCTACAAATTCAGAATTTCTTCAACTTCATAAAATCATTTTCCCATCAGTAGTTGGAAGTATAATGTAATAAGTTATAAATATATTAGTGTTTACAAGATACTCCATCTCACTAAGAAACACAACTATTATATCTACTCAACAACTATGGCTATAAACTTTTCCCTTGCCTATTTATGAATCTACTTCAGTTTGGGGCCAATTTGATTCTGCCTCTGTAACTAGCACTCATAAACCTACTCTCCCATTTTAATAATCTCTATGGGAATGCCACAATGAAAGATCAATCTTGGCATTGTTTTTTAAAAAGCCTATTAACAGAGCATTTTTTAAAACTGATGGCTTTTGTTTCAGCTCTAATATTCAAGCCCCTAAAATGGTATTTTCTCCCAAACTGAGTAACTATACATCAGTTCAACAACAGCACTGCAGGGAGAAGAGAGCTATCAGAAAGACATATTGCTTATTAATAAGGATCTCTCTTCATCCTCAAAACATTCTCATTAGGAATGAAATTTATTTTTTACTTATTTCCAGCATTTATTAGCCACCTTTTGAAGATAACTTTTATAACTGGATAGGAAAAGTCATTCCTTTAGATTAGTTTAGTAATTGGAAATTAATAGGAAAGGGAAACGTTATAAACTGATACAATATACCATAACAATTTATTTCAATACATTAGCTATACTGGCTGTAAATTCCAGGATTTCTTCAAAAAATCTGTATTCTACTTTCTACTGTAGTTTTCAAAACACCTTATAAGGCAGTCTATTCCAAGATAGGTGGTCTATCCCATCCCTCTCCCTGAGTCCATGCTACGTGGCATAGCGGGCAGTAAGGGTTCTCCAGCTCTTTCGGTCTTGGGTGAATATTTTGGCGTCCTTCCATGTGATATGCAATGCCTTCAGGTCTTGTGTCAGTGTTCTTCGCCATGTTATTCGAGGGCGTCCTCGTTGTCCTTTAGCGTCAGGAGGAGTCCAACTCATTGCCACTTTAGGGATCCAGTCTATCCCATGCTTGTCTCAAATTAATTCAGAAATTATCCAAGATTTAATCATGGAAAAAATTACCCTCCAATTAGTTGAATTACATCTCCCAGTGCATCAGACTATAGAGAAGAGTGAGAGGGGAGCATAACACTGTTTTCTCTCTACCTATTGCTCATCTCTGTCACTGGTTAAGAGATAAGAAATGATGCTGAAAAGTAAAAAAACTGGCTAAGTCAACTAAAGGAAACTGGATATTCTGCTGTTTAGATTTTAATCTTATCAGTGCTTATAATATTCATAAGCCATAACAGGCGCAAGCATGAGACAGTGTTTGCCTCCCTTTTCTCTTATATAGCTAGTATGTGTGATGGGAAGAAAATCAATGGAAAGCAGTTTAGGGTAGCTTTATAATTCTACTTCCACAGCAGTCCTGTTCAGATAGTACAAAACCTTTGGAAGTTGACTTGCATGAAATCTACTCTTCTGCAGATATTTGTGCAAAGTGCTGTTATCTGGGGGGCAGCAAGGATTGAGCTCAAACCTTCACCTGGTGAGCAATGTGGATTTCATAACACTTAAATAAAGCTCATAGATACCTAAGATACTGAATTCGGCTTTTCCCATTGCCAAGCTAAATTATTTCACACATGTGCACAAAAAATTGCTTTAGCTATCCCTGGCAAAGTGAATCACCTCACCATCCTTCCTCCGAGCTTAAAATATTTTATTTAATTTTTATCCCCCCTTTATTATTTTTATAAATAACTCAAGGTGGCGAACATACGTAATACTCCTTCCTCCTTCTATTTTTCCCCACAACAACCCTGAGGTGAGTTGGGTTGAGAGAGAGGGACTGGCCCAAGGTTACCCAGCCGGCTTTCATGCCTAAGGCAGGACTAGAGCTCACAGACTCCTGGTTTCTAGCCCGTTGCCTTAACCACTAGACCAAACTGGCTCTTTCAAAATATATTGTAACACACACACACAAAAAAAGATCATCTCCATTTTCTGCTTTATTTCCAGTACACAAGCTCTATATTGTCCTTTGATTTCTTTAATTTTTTTCTCCCAAAGCCATGAACGCTCACTGGGTAACTTCGGGCCAGCCCCCTTTTCCCAGATCAACCTAACTCAAAGGACTGTTGTGGGGAAAAGGGAGTTGCTATGTACCTGCCTTGAGCTCCTGAACAAAAGGAGGGACATAAGATAGATGATAAATAAATGGACATCAGTTGAGGAAATTATGTAAAGTGTTAATCTTAAATATATGTTTGCTCCTTTCATTTTATCCTCAATGTTTTACACAAGGATTCTTATCCTACACTGATTTTAGAGGCTATGCTAGCAGTTGCCAAGCTGGTGCTATACAATAAGGCAGGCTGAGATAGAAAAGTCTGGCGCATACTTAAGATAATGCATATATAGTTTAAGCATATGCAAAGGCTTCTTTTGGGGTTTCCATGTTTCAGTTAGCTGTCTGACACTAAAAATAACGAGATACTTCTCTTGGAAGGAAGGATCACAGCAACTGTCACACGGCAACACATATTTTAAGGTAGATCCCAAGGCCTTTAATCAGACACAATAAAATGACATTTAATTTTAATAGAAATTTTAGGAAAGAGTTTTATCAGATACAGTCCAATAACAAATCATTTGGTATTTCAACTGGAGAGTCATTTCCTTTTTTTAAAAAATTTCAGTGGAGCATATGGATTCCTTAATAGTCAGAGTAACGCAATCTGCACGAAGTGCGAGATATCTATACGCTCTGAGATACTTTACAGTTTGCAAAATTATGACAAGTCTTTAGAAGCAAACAGGGGAAGGGAAGCACAACCTTTCAAGGAAGAACTAGCTTGCTCTGTGACCATAAGATGATGTCTGATTAGTGGAGTGAGGGAGAACGGCAAACCCCGCAAAACAAAGAACCAACCCCAGAAAGTAGGAGAAGGAATGGAGTGCCCCAGTAAAGGGCATTGCTTGTTTCTTGCACCTTGAATAGGAACATTCCATACTGCACCACTTTATTTCAAGTCCCACTTTCAATCTTACTGTTTAACTTCTTCTAACATGCAGAATCCGACCACATCAGAGAACTACTGCTTTTGAAAAACTTACATATGACTACGAGTTCATACCTGGCAAATGATTTTTTTTTCTTTTTACAGTACTGATGAATCACCCCAATCTACTCTGGGTGTTGTACAACAGAGACAAAATAAAAGCAACTACCAGAACCAGCACCAATACAGTGATTCCTAAATATCCATTAGAACAGGAGGTCTTCAGAGACTTGTAAAACGCAAGGAGGGATGAGATTACATGCAATTCTGGGAAGAGGGTATTCCACTGCATGAGGTTGCTACTGAAAAGTACTCCACCTTATACTAAATACTATATACTGTGAAAGGATTTTGTGTTGTTGGCAGACGCAGAGAAATTGGCTCTAGGCTGAGCTAAACTGATGCAAAAACAATGCAGCTATTTCCTGTAAAAGAAAACACGCAAAGCTGTTTGCCTGCAGTGAACTGAGTACTGAATGCTGCTCCAACGCCCAGCAGCAGGTTCTCATCATGGGACTGCCACAGAAGATCCCTTTCAGCAGTTAAACACACAGGAATTTACAAGTCCGTTCAGACATCTTCCTTCCCTGACTGGTATACAGTCAATGCAGTCAAGCTCTTTTTTGTTTGTCGCACAAACTAAGGGTCCCATAAATTCGTATGATTTAGTATTGTAAAATGAAATAACTCTTCACATACTTTGTCAAAGGTAGCTACAGACCTCAGGTCTCAATCAGTTTATCCATAACTCTGGTTAGGAAGAAAAACAAAAAAAAGGCAGAAATCCAGAGGAAGTACAACTTTCTTTCATCCCCCACAGGTCATATTCTTGGCACATTCAGGAGTTTAATCATATTTAGGCAACTTTTAGAAACAAACAATTTCATTTAAATACTGCATAAGTGGCTACAGAGAACAGTATGTACATGCAATAAAAATAGCAATAAGCTAAAAAAAATGAGGAAAGAAGATACATTCCCTCTTGAAGGACATTTCCTAGGCTTCAAGCCAAGAAATGCACTCTAGGGAGTCCACTTTTCATTCAAACACTATTATATATGGAGAAACTAAAAAAAAACATAAAGTATATTAACATTTGATCATTTTATAGCAAAATCCATGACTTTAAAACTCTAGTATACTGAAAGTATTTATAATTCAAAAGTAATTTTTGTAGTTTTTGTGACTTCAGACACAGTAAGATCTGAAACAGAAAGCAGATGCTTCTTACAAGTCAAGAATTAGGTGACATTGCCAAACTGTATTTTATGCTACATATGACTAGAAAAATGATGCTGGTGAAAGTTTCTATAAGGTCACTTAGCATGCAAGTAAATGACCCATGCAAAAAAAAAATCCTAATTAAAAAGCATAAGACCATGGGAAGGTGGAGGCTACTAGCCAATGCAAGATATTATATGCAACAAATTCATGGCATTTACTTCTAAGTAAAGAAACAATAGCCTGTGCTACGCTTAAGATACTACCCTGATAGCTGAAAATGCAAAGGTTCTGCAAGCTCTAGTAATAAACGTCAAAGAGCACAGTGAAAAAATGAGACTAAAACTAAATATAAAGAAGTCCAAACTAATGACAACAGATGGAACAACCAGTCTTAGAACTGGCAATGAAGATATATATCAAAGTGGTGAACAGCTTCTGCCTTTTAGGATCAATCATCAACAGTAAAGCAACTAGCAGTCTAGCACTTGGTAGAGAAGGCATGAAGGCCTTGGAAAAGATATTCAAATGCCGTGAGGTGTCTATAGCTACAATTCTATACAAATACAGAAATCTACAAGCCATAGTATTCCCTGAGACACTGTACGGAAGTGAAAGTTTTGAAGAAGCAGGATAGGAAGAGTACTGATGCTTCTGAACTTTGCTGTTGGAGAAGACTCCTGAGAATATGATGGATAGTTGTTGTTGTTTATTCGTTTCGTCGCTTCCGACTCTTCGTGGCTTCATGGACCAGCCCACGCCAGAGATTCCTGTCGGTCGTCAACACCCCCAGGGACGAGTCCGTCACCTCTAGAATATCATCCATCCACCTTGCCCTTGGTCGGCCCCTCTTTCTTTTGCCCTCCACTCTCCCTAGCATCAGCATCTTCTCCAGGGTGTCCTGTCTTCTCATGATGTGGCCAAAGTATTTCAGTTTTGCCTTTAATATCA
Organism: Candoia aspera; assembly: GCF_035149785.1. Lineage (NCBI taxonomy): Eukaryota > Metazoa > Chordata > Lepidosauria > Squamata > Candoiidae > Candoia > Candoia aspera. The sequence goes on from NC_086155.1 coordinate 35,702,282, forward strand.
TTCCCTCAAGTGAGCAGTTTGGCTTTATTTCCTGGAGGATGGACTGGTTGGATCTTCTTGCAGTCCAAGGCACTCTCAGAATTTTCCTCCAACACCACAGTTCCAAAGCATCGAGCTTCCTTCTCTCAGCCTTCCTTATGGTCCAGCTCTCGCAGCCATGTTACTACGGGGAACACCATTGCTTTAACTATGCGGACTTTTGTTGTCAGTGTGATGTCTCTGCTCTTAACTATTTTATCGAGATTTGTCATTGCTCTTCTCCCAAGGATTAAGCGTCTTCTGATTTCCTGACTGCAGTCAGCATCTGCAGTAATCTTTGCACCTAGAAATACAAAGTTTTTCACTGCTTCTACATGTTCTCCCTCTATTTGCCAGTTATCAATCAAGCTGGTTGCCATAATCTTGGTTTTTTTGAGGTTTAGCTGCAAGCCAGCTTTTGCACTTTCTTCTTTCACCTTCATCATAAGGCTCCTCAGTTCCTCTTTGCTTTCAGCCATCAAAGTGGTCATCATCTGCATATCTGAGATCGTTAATGTTTCTTCCAGTGATTTTAACTCCAGCCTTGGATTCCTCAAGCCCAGCATGTCGCATGATGTGTTCTGCGTACAAGTTGAATAGGTAGGGTGAGAGTATACAGCCCTGCCGTACTCCTTTCCCAATCTTAAACCAGTCCGTTGTTCCCTGGTCTGTTCTTACTGTTGCTACTTGGTCGTTATACAGATTCTTCAGGAGGCATACAAGATGACTTGGTATCCCCATACCGCTAAGAACTTGCCACAATTGGTTATGGTCCACACAGTCAAAGGCTTTAGAATAGTCAATAAAACAGAAATAGATGTTTTTCTGAAACTCCCTGGCTTTTTCCATTATCCAGCGGATATTGGCAATTTGGTCCCTAGTTCCTCTGCCTTTTCTAAACCCAGCTTGTACATCTGGCAATTCTCGCTCCATGAATTGCTGAAGTCTACCTTGCAGGATCTTGAGCATTACCTTACTGCATGTGAAATGAGTGCCACTGTTCGATAGTTTGAACATTCTTTAGTGTTTCCCTTTTTTGGTATGGGGATATAAGTTGATTTTTTCCAGTCTGATGGCCATTCTTGTGTTTTCCAAATTTGCTGGCATATAGCATGCATTACCTTGACAGCATCATCTTGCAAGATTTTGAACAGTGCAGCTGGGATGCCGTCGTCTCCTCCTGCCTTGTTATTAACAATGCTTCTTAAGGCCCATTCAACCTCACTCTTCAGGATGTCTGGCTCTAGCTCACTGACCACACCATCAAAGTTATCCCCGATATTATTATCCTTCGTATAGAAGTCTTCTGTATATTCTTGCCACCTTTTCTTGATCTCTCTTCTTCTGTTAGGTCCTTGCCATCTTTGTTTTTGATCATACCCATTTTGGCCTGGAATTTACCTCCGATGTTTCTAATTTTCTGGAAGAGGTCTCTTGTCCTTCCTATTCTATTGTCTTCTTCCACTTCCGCGCATTGCTTGTTTAAAAATAATTTCTTATCTCTTCTGGCTAACCTCTGGAATTTTGCATTTAATTGGGCATATCTCCCCCTATCACTGTTGCCTTTTGCTTTCCTTCTTTCTTGGGCTACTTCTAGTGTCTCAGCAGACAGCCATTTTGCCTTCTCGGTTTTCTCTTTCTTTGGGATGTATTTTGTTGCCGCCTCCTGAACAATGTTGCGAACTTCTGTCCAGAGTTCTTCCGGGACCCTATCTACTAAGTCCAGTCCCTTAAATCAATTCTTCACCTCCACTGCATATTCCTTAGGAATATTAGTGAGCTCATATCTAGCTGATCTGTGGGTCTTCCCTAATCTCTTTAGTCTGATCCTAAATTGTGCAAGAAGAAGTTCGTGATCTGAACTACAGTCAGCTCCAGGCCTTGTTTTTACCGACTGTATAGATGTCTGCCACCTTTGGCTGCAAAGGGTGTAGTCAATCTGATTTCGGTGGTGTCCATCTGGTGAAGTCCATGTAGAAAGCGGTCTCTTAGGTTGTTGGAAGAGGGTGTTTGTTATGCAGAGTGAGTTGTCTTGGCAAAATTCTATCAGCCTAAGTCCTGCTTCATTTTGTTCTCCCAGGCCTTACTTACCCGTAATTCCAGGTGTCATTTGACTGCCCACCTTAGCATTCCAGTCTCCCGTGATGAAAATAACATCTCTTTTAGGCGTGTTGTCCAGTAGGTGCTGCAGATCCTCATAGAACTGCTCTACTTCAGCTTCTTCAGCATCTGTGTTTGGGGCGTATATTTGGATCACTGTGATGTTAGATGGCTTGCCCTGAATTCGAATTGAGATCATTTTGTCGTTTTTTGGGTTGTATCCAAGCACTGCTTTAGCCACTTTACTATTAATTATGAAGGCTACTCCATTTCTTCTGTGGTCCTCTTGTCCACAGTAGTAGATCTGGTGGTCATTTGATGTGAAGTGGCCCATTCCAGTCCATTTCAGTTCACTGACGCCCAGAATGTCGATCTTTAATCTTGACATCTCACCAATAACCACATCCAATTTGCCCTGGCTCATAGATCTTACATTCCAGGTTCCAATGGTGTGTTGATCCTTAGAACATCGGATTCGCCGTTCACCACCAGCACCGTCGGCCGCTAGCCGTCCTTTCGGCTTTGAGCTAGCTGCGTCATCACGTCTGGGGCTAGTTGAGCTCATCCTCTGTTCCTCCCCAGTAGCATTTTGACCATCTTCCGACCTGGGGGTCTCATCTTCCGATGGTATAACGACATATCTCTGGTTGTACTGATCCATTTAGTTTTCACGGCAAGAATACTGGGGTGGGTTGCCATTACCTTCCCCAGGGATCACATTTAGTCTGACCTCTCTGTCATGACCTTCCCGTCTTGGGTGGCCCTTCACGGTTTAGCTCATGGCATCATTGAGGTGCTCAAGCTCCAGCACCACGACAAGGTAACGATCCTTTGCTGAAGGATGGATAGTTAAGAAAACAAAATTATCTTACTTCAGACACATTGCAGTATGTCAAGACCTAAGTCTCTGGAGAAGGCTCTAATGCTGGGAAAGGTGGAAGGAAGGAGAAGAACAAGAGGAAGTCCAGCAACAAAGTGGACAGATTTAGTTATGGTGACAATAAGTACATTGTTGGAAGACCTGAAAGACCATGTTAGCTTTCTTGATTCAGACCATCTGCTCTTTGGAAAATAAAATTTTCATAGGCCATATCTAATAAATATGCAATGTAAATTACTGCGACATTTGCACATACACATTTTTCATTAGCTTCTGCCACTTCCTGGCTGAATATTATATTCTTTCTCTGTTTCCATCTTCTACTCTGGATTATTATCCAGCTATCAAATTCTGCACATCTCCTTTATGGTTTAAAAGGGGCTTAGATAAATTCATAGAGGGCAGGGCTGATAATGATCTCTGGGTTAGGATACCTCCATATACCAGTGGCAGGGGAGCAACAACAGGAAAGGCATATATGTCTATCTCCTGCTTGTGAGCACCTCAAAGAACACAGCCTGAACACTGTGAAAAACAAAATGCTGGACTAAAAATTTTCCCCTACTTAGGTTTTGTTACTCATTACTTTGGATAGAAGTCAGGTCACCAGCAGTGACTTCGAACAGAGGCAGAATAAGGATCGGCAATTAGGACAGCAAATTCCATGCTCGTTTAATGTTCTGCTAACTCAAGGAGAGATGGAGAGCACTTCAACTCAGCGGTGAGTGAAGGCCATAAAGAATTCTGACATGATCAAGCAGACTATTCTTATGCATTTGGGTATTATTTTTTTCACTTTCTCTTTCTCCTCTTGCAATTTCCTCCTGAAGCCTACTACTTGATTCCTGCTATTCATCAGCCACTAACTCCACTGCTGTCTGATTTTTTTATTTATATCCTGCATTTTTATTCAAGAGCTCAAGGTCGGATATACAGGTAGTCCTCAGTTACCAATAGTAATTGAGACCAGGAATTCCACTGTTAAAAAGCACAGTAGTAAGGTGCAATGACACGTGACTGTGCCAACTTATGATGGTAGTTCCACCAGTCCCAGTTGCCATTGTTAGGCGAATCCTGTGTGGTCGCAGCATCCTGCAGTCACATGATTACCACTTGTGGCCTCCTGCCAGCTTCCCCATGGACTTTGCTTGTCAGAAGCAAGCAGTGAAGGTTGCAAATGGCGATCACGTGACCATGGGATGCTGCGATGTTGTAATTTTGAGCCAGTTGCCAAGCACCCCAACCGCAATCATGTGACTGTGGGGACTCTGTGATGGCCGCAACTATGAGGACCTGTCATATATACACCTTGTTCAGCGCCTTCGTAACTTCAAACAGTCTCTGAATGAGTGTACATTAAGTGAGGACTACCTGTATAGTGCTCCCTCCTATTTTTTTCCAAAACAACTTTGTGAGAAGGCTAGGCTGAGAGAATGTGACTAACCCAAAGTCATCCAGTGAGCTTCTGTAACAGAGCAGACTAGAATGTGGGTCAACCCAGTACTAATTGGGCATATTTACCACTGCAGTGCACTGGTTTGAAAAAATTCTAAGGTGTCATATAAATATGGATAGGGCTCTTGCATCATTAATAATTGCACAGGTGAGGAAATTTCAGCAGGTACAATTTGTTACCCACTGAAATGTCTTCTTAAATATATCTATTAAAGTTACAAAAACCCTATCTTCTTTTCCATGTAGCAATCTAGCCTTTCCCAACCTATCACATAAAAACTTATGCCAGTGATTTAAAAATAAAAATTAGAGGGGAATTCTAATTAACTCTTCTATGGGCAAGTTGATACCACTAAGTAAGAAACTTTCATAATTAAGAAATTGACTAAAACAACACACCAAGTTTTGTTTGCCTCTCAAGTAGGTCTTCTATCTCTGCCCCTTAAGTTTAAGCTTTATTTGAGGAATGGAGCTGGCTTGTTTCCATTCTGCACTTCTTGTAATCAGCTATAGCTAAACAATCAACTATCAACAACAAATCCAATGAAACATGCATTGTTTGTTTACTTTCTCAGTTTGCTCTAAATTCACAGTTAAATATGCTGCTGCTCTGTTCACACCTATTTTGATAGGAATCTGATATCCATGATTAAGAATCTATTTTAAAAAAACAGAGGCAGAAGTTTAGAGAACCTGAATAATAACCCAGAGGTTTGTTGAGTTACTTCTTTTTAATATTTGTCAATCTAGAATCTTAACAGCAAAATGGTCCTATTTTCATGTGGTCTCATGAAATCAGCTAATTACTATTTACCTGGGCTTCTATGATTCGCCAATCAGTTTTAACTCACTCAGATATCCAGAACTTTCCTTAGATTTTCTTCAGTTATTTAGGATGAAATCAGCTACCAGCAATGTTCAATGTTTTAAATTCAGCTCCAAACTGACCTGCTGAACCTGAAAATAGTCCCTTGTAATAATTTCTAAAGATCCTCTCTGCTCTATTCTAAAGCCTAGCCCCCTATTTCCAGATCCAGAATTCTGATTCTTATTGTGAATTACAGCAGAAATGGGCAAACTCTTCAATCTGAAAGGCCTCATTTGTTACGAGGATAGAATTTGTACATTTATGTGGATGCTTAACTGTGTTGCAACACAGTTAAGTTTTATACCTATTTTATTCATACAAACTCATTACACTCCTCTTTCAGAATAAGCCATACTGTATGTCAGAAGGATAAGCCAGAAAATCAAGAAAGAAAGAAAAATAGTAACTCAAAGAATTTAAAGACTGAGTTTTACAGCTAAATAAATTTATTGCCTCCTAGCCTGAAGGTGATTGACTTGACAGTAGTCTAAACATTTTCATTTCCAACTTCAAGCTACTAGTTTCAAACTTGTATGGATACCCTTGGCCATGGCTATCAATGTGGGGGTTCAGTTTTTTTGGTACTAAATCTTTATCTTCCTCCTCACCATTTACTAAGTCAAACTAATGACAGTTGGGGATGTATTTGATGCTAAACTCCCTGAAACTGCAGTTGTAAGTGCTTGTGATTTTAATACTAGACTTCACCCAAATGTTGAAACCCTGTACTCTCACTTTAATAGGGACTTCCTACATCTAAAGATGTAATTTATCATCAGCCTCATCACTTGAATGATAATTAATTAAAGCAGCTGGCAGCTAGCCCAAATGAGCATTATGTTCAATATTTTCACGTTAAATAGTCTGAAAGAATACACTGTAGGAAGAGAGCTGTGTTAGTCTATGGTAGCACCTTTTCAAGCTAACAAATTTTATTAAAAGGCATAAGTTGTCATGAGCTACATAATGCATCTGATGAAGTAAGCTTAGCTCATGACAACTTGTTTTTTAATAAAAGTTGTTAGTTTGAAAAGGATGACAGAAGGGAACTGTGAAAAAGATACTTACTGAGCCAGACTTCATTTTAATCTTTCCAAATTTAACTAACATAATTAGCTTTTTCAGAATCAATACCCAGACAGCTAGTTATCAACTTTCCTCCCATTAGATGAGCTTCCAGCACCCTGGCTTATCATCTGGAGCAAATCTGTCCATCTGAAGCTACTATGGAAAGGGATTACCAAACTAGATGGTTCAGGAAAATGCAGAGAGCAGCTTTCCTATTCTTTAGCTCATTTATAGCCTCTCAGCTGTGGCAATCTATTTCCATGGAGAACACCAGTGAAATATTATAATACTAATAATTAATAGCATCCAGGTGATACTAATGGCAAAGCCCCAATTAAGAACACTAGAAGCAAGTTCAAATCTAAGCCTTAGTTCAACTGAAAGTGTGTCAATGCCAAGGTTAAACTAGCTGAAGCCTACAGAGCCAACTGTCATTATTTGTGGAGATCTTTAAATGATTTGAAAATTCATGTAAAACCCTGCTGAAAAGGAAAAAGCAGATGGTCCAAGTCAGTAACTGGTAAAAAAAACAGTTAAAGAGAAAAACTGTTGCATTCTAGTGTTTTGTAGCCCATACCTTTTCAAAAACTACATTTGGATTGGGCAAAACAATATCACCTAAAGTTTGAGTCAAGCATTTTTCAGCTTTGTTTAAGGTTGACTCAAGTGATTTAAATTTATCCTGCAATTCAAAAATGGTAAACAGCATGCAGAGATTTGATCCAACTGAATTATTAAAGGCAAATTCTGTTTCTGGGACCCAGTTCTAGCATCATTGTTCATGCACACTGACTACACGTTCCTGAGGATTGGAGCTGATCAATTTCAGTGTAAGAAAGATAAAATCTGTAATTTGTAAGAAAGATTTCTCTCTCTCACACACACACACATTATTGCCCTGTCAGCTGTATGCTAGGTATTTCTATAGGAAACTAGCCAACTGGACGGTACAGTACAAAGTACTGGCTGTCAAACAAGTGGGGTACAGGGTAAGTTGGTCAACACCTGACCAGTGTATCATACTGTATCACCTAATGGAAAAGTATCTTATTGTCCCCAACAAATTCTTTGTTATCTTTATTAAAAAAAAACTAAAGGCAGTTTTTTTAAAATTCCATTCTAACAGAAAGACTATTGGCAGCTTCCTCTGTCTATTGTCAATTACTACTCTTGATCAGGAAATTACAAGGTAATATTTTCATGTAGGTTAAATGAACCCATTAAGAATGTCTGTGGGCTATATAAGAATGAAAGCAGGACTGCATTCTAGCCCCCTTTTTAATTTTTACATTAATACCCCACTCCAAGTTCTGACAGAGTTCACAGTCCAAAAAACTAAGTATTTCTCTTTACCAATGATGCATCCATACTTTTTACAATATTAGTTGACCTAAGGTGGAGCCTATAAACTCCTGCATTATTTTTAGAGAGGAAACACCTGTAATTATAGTATATTATTCTTTATAAAATAAAAGTAGGGGCCTTTACTTAAAGTTTGTGAGTTGCAATCACTTGAGGGTACAATGCCATTCATTACTTTACTAGCACTATAGCTAGTAATTTTATTCCCACTACTATTAATATCTTCCAAATGTAGGTTATTAGTCACTTGGTATATGGCTAGGAGATTTGTTGTTATAAAAAAAAAAAACCTTCCAAAGTGGTCCCATGAAAATCCTTACAAGCTGTGCTCCAGATTCCACAGAGGTTTTCAACTTTCTAGTGCAAATGAAGCTGATCTACTTTTAGAAACTTTAATGGAACTTTAACTTTTGAATAAAACTTTTTTTTAAAAAATTGATTGTTCTCAACTCCCTTTAGACAAATTTTCATCATTCTGAAACAAAGGTACTGAATTAGATTAAAGTTACTGTGAACTTTCTGCTCGTTATTTGATCTTACTTGATTCTGACAGAACCATAACAGAGCCAGAGCAATAGGTCTTTGACATCAATCTTCAAAAAGTTGGTAGCATAGCTCCTTCCCATTAAGTTGGTGATTTGCTTAGGAGGCATTTCAGTCAAGCCAACTGGACTGAATCCTACTGGAGATTCAGCAGAAACGTTTGATACAAATGAACTAATAATCCTAGAGGCTCACATGCTTTTGTCACACACAGATATGTAGCTCTGGATCATTTTCCTCAATAAATAAATGTACAAGTATAATGTTTTTGACTCATTTGTTTAATTGGGTTCTCTTTATCTAGTTTTAAGACTTCTGTGGAGAACAGATGATGTTTTAGGTCATACTTATGCAGAAATGTTGAACATTCAAAAGGATTCACAAATTTTTAAGCACCACTGTATGCCTCCTGATATTAATATCTCCAAAGAAACAAATACCTTTCTCAGACACAACTGCAGTTCACTTCCTCAAGACTGTCTGATACTCCTCACTTATAGCAGACAAGCCAGCCTACCACAGAGCTACAGACTACTAAATGCTCTGAAGCACTCAGTACTTCTCCAGAACAAATACAGAGGGGATTAAATCTGACTGAAATATTAGCTTGATCATTTGGGGGAGAGGATGATAAAATGACTTCCAGGAATTATCTTTTTATATTATTACTGTTTGCCCTCTTCCCATTCATTTGGGCTTTAGTTCCTATATAACCATCATGAACACAGATTTGGTTATATAAAAATATAACCATAGGTAATAACGAAGACTAACAGAAACTTATTTTCATGACAATGTTTTACCATTATATTATACCTCTTGAAATTATAGAAACTTAAAGCACAATTAATCAAATGTCATTTTCTTTATAATTGTCTTTTGAAATATAAGCTGACATAATACTTTAACAATAAGTATATAAATAAGAATGTCCCCAACATCCTGAATGATCATGCAATAAAATTATTCCTATATAGCTCTGACAAGTGCTATAAATTCAGGGTTCTCAGACTTTGCAGGACTGCAATCCCATACCCCTCCCCCCTTGAATCAAGCTAATATTTCACTGGAATTAGTGTTCAGTAAGAAATAAATATGCTATTTACTTCTGATATTTAATTTTTTACTTCTAAATCACATGGGTTCTCAAACTTTGCAGTACTAGAAATGCTCAGTGCAGGCTTACATAGCAAAACAAAGAACAAAGCTCAAAGAGAAGATTGCAGGAACCCTGTCAAAACTTGCTCCAGAGTTTCCTAGGCAAGCCTGCAGTTTGGCTGCACAGGCAAGGCAGGGAGCAAAGTCCAGAGTAGGTTTTGACAGTGCTCCCAGTTGTTTCTGCTAGCCTGATCAGTTTTTTAAAAAATGTGTGTGCCTTCCTCTAAGTTGCTTGCGACTTCCCTCCGGCTCCTGGGGATCCTGACCCAAAGTCTGAGAACCCCTGCTCTAAATCAATAATTTCAATGAATGTTATGCCTTTGATGACTTTATCCCTTTCAAAATATGGCAAAGAAATGGAAATGAAATACTAAGACATGTTGTCTGATATCCTGCCAATAGTGTATACTACAGGAAAAAAAATTGCCAATAAATTTTCAATAGCTTTTTAGTATCAAAGATCATTTCTGATTATGAAGCTTCTCCCCATGTTCATTCATAATTCAGTAATTGTTTTATCTTAGCTATCTAAAATTGTCTTCACTCTATGCTTTTGTGGATGTGGAAGTTTTCCCAGTATCATACTGCACTGTGTTAGGAAAAAAGCAAAGTAGAACATGCAGTTCCAAGCAACATAAGAAAGGAAGAAAGAAAGATGCATCAGAAGCCATATATTCACTGAAACAGTTAAAACCGTAACATATTACTATTTAATTAGGCCTTCTTCCAAATCAGCTACCAGAAATTCATCTAAATGCAACTACTAAGTAAACTCCATGGCCTGAGAGCAACATGCAACAGCTTCTGACAGGGGCATACCTCACCATATTAGGTAGTCAATATCCCAGAAAACAGAAAGGAGAACATAAGCCTAATAAAGTCATTGCTCTTGGAGAGCAATGAAGTTTCTGATAGTAAAGCAAAGAAATGAGTAACAGATACCACAACAGATAGCAGAAATAGCCCTGTGATGGAGAGTTGGAAGAATTTCAGCAGAGCTCTTCAATGAAAAAAGAACAGAAGTTTAATTCTCTTTCCCAAAGAGATGTGAAAATAAAACAATATTGTATACACTTGCATAAAAGATACTGTCTCCTCCCAGTCAAACTCAGCTGCTGGTGACTTCATGGATCATCCATGTAGTTTTCTTCACAACACTACATACCATTTATGCAGTTCCCTTTTAGCATAAGTAATGTATGCAGAGTGTGGGAAAGGAATAAGAAATAGTAAGCCAAATAAATTAAAAGCATCAGATAAGAAAAAGAAAACAACACATAGCTAAAACTAGTTTATACCAACAGCAATTATTCTACCTTTCTATACCTTTCCATCCTTGCAAACCAACTTGCTTCTACAATGTCTACTTCATACACTGAGTTTCCATTTGGAACCACTCTGAGCATTACATTTATTCTTGTGCATGTTTTACTTCGGTCAAATACTGCTCTTATCATATTCAGTAACTAATTCAACTCTGCTTGTACTCTTACCACATGCAGCATTTTTTGTTAATAATTAAGGACATATAGTTTTGGCACATTTTGGCCAGTATGCCAAAAGTGCAACCAAAGTCTGGTTTTACCCTACACATAATCATTATATTCTCTGCAACCTAGGATCTCTAATGTAGATACAACCTTGCAAGTCAACACATTGTTATCTACATCTCACCAACTAGGAAGTATATGCAGCACACTGACATTCCCTCAGGATGCAGAACTATGATGGACATTAGTGTCTTCCTCATTAAACCAAAACTCCCTCAGAAAACAGTAACAAAGGCAACAGGAATGCCTTTCCATATTCACTGATAGATGAAGACCAAGGTACATAAAGCCAGTTCCCAAGATTGTGTAACCTAACCCCATGCTCATTACAATAAGCCTGCCTACTCTGAATGAATGCTCTACTGTATATTCCTTATAGATATGTTTTTCTTGTATCGCTCCTGAATCAAGCACCTTTTCCTTATTTTTTAGTGCTCCAGATATTAATAATTCTACTAAGTAGTAATTCAAAGTCTCAAACACTACTGGATTTATTGCTCAGTCTTATAAAAAATTGATGTGTTAGCCATGACTAAATGACTTTCTTTACAGACAGTTACTGTACTATGGGAAAAAAATCTGGAATAGAATAAAGCATTATTAAAAATAATTACGACCATGGGAGCTACATTGCAATTTACAGATAAGTGACATTCAGGAAACTAACACTTTCCATAATAAAGTATGCTTTTGTCTGCATTTGCAGTATGAACTTGAAATATTTCTATCTTCAATATGAATTTTAAAAGTTTGATATTTGGTTTCAACTGTATTCTGAATTCTCTGAGTTTATGTCTAATATGAAAATAAAACAGAACTGAATACAAAGTTCAAGTTATTGCATAGTCTTAAAACAATCTAATACTACCAGATTTTTTCCCATGGAAAAGTGTGACTGCCCATGCCATCACCCAAGTGTCTTATGTGTTAACAGTAACATGTTTGCAGTTTTTCCTTCTCCTATATGGATCATTGGTATAAGATATATTTTAAGCAGGAACTTCTAGCTGGCCTATGTATTATTAACCATTACATTTAAAGACATTACACTATCATGCAGTCAGTCAGATTTGACCAGTTAAAGACTCACAAAGCTAACTGAGAAAAAGAACAAAGTTTTGCCTACTTTCTGAGTAGTCTTTCTAACTGTTTCATAATGTTAATCAACTTGGATGAAATTTTATTTTATAGAAATAAAAAAACTGATGCAAACAGTTTTTTCATTTTACACCATCCATGGGGCCCAGCACACATTGGTCTGGGCAAAATTATTTGAAGTTTTTCTTAGTTCAAATATCACTTAAGGTTGAAAGATGAAAAACTACCTTATTTTCTATATATTAGGTTTCTAAATAATTTATATAGAAAAATGCTTTTTGAATTCTACTCATGTTGTTTTGCCATTTCTAGTTTTGACAAAAATGTAAATCTGCTTTATTTATTTATTAATCAAATTTATCACCGCCCATCTCCCAAAAGGGACTCTGGGTGGTTTCCCTGGCCATTCCAATTATATCATAAATTAGTTCAGCCACATGCGGCTGAGCAAAAAATACAAACATGTATTTGTTTTCATAAGCACTGAAAACCACCAATCTGTTTTTGGCACTTGTTCAAAAGACTCTGTATTGCTTTGATGTTCCCAGCAACTTCCTCTATTGCCTCTGCCTTCATAATTATTACATACCAAACTAGTATGCTATAGTCTAGTGAAAAATAAATAAAAAATACTGATTATCACCATTATTATAGAAGGGGAAGAAGAGAATACCTGATACAAGAGAGATATCTGGAGAGAAAAATACTCCACAATGTACTGGAAATGGCTTTTAATAATTTTAAATCAAAACAATCTTGAAACCAAAATTTCACATGAAGCAGCACATGAATGAATATCTATGTCTATCTTTTCACTTACCCTGTCCTCCGTTACTTCTTCAGTACCATCCATTTCTTCATCCTACAAAATAAATATACAAACCATATATGTTTGAAATAAAGGACAGTTTTTTTCCTATATTAATAGTAAGTTCAATTAAGTAACTGAAAAATATACTTGAAGATACCTATCAAGGCAGACAGTATTCAATATCTTTATAGTATTTAGAAAATGAAAAAACAGTCTGGTAAGTAATATTAATTAAAGCCTTTCAATTATCTGTATGCTTGAACATGAATCTAACTAGTAAATGCAGTTGGCTGCAGAATGTGTTTAAAACATATTGAAAAATGTTTTTAGAAAAAGAAATCTCTGAAGAAATTAGAAACAGTCACTTGATATACCACAACCCTATCTCATAATTTAGGTGAAGCATACTATCAACATGCAAGCTCTTGTTCCATTACCCATTTGAACAGTTTTTTTTTAATCCGTTCAAGTGTGTCTGATCCTCGGAGACTGCCTGGACAAGTCCCTGCGGTTTTCTTGGCAAGATTTTCAGACGTGGTTTGCTATTGCCTCCTTCTTAGGACTGAGAAAAATAACTGGTCCAAGGCCACCCAGCTGGCTTTGTGCCTAAGGCAGGACTAGAACTCATGGTCTCCCAGTTTCTAGCCTGATGCCTTAACCACTACACCAGACTGGCTCTCATTTGAACAGGTTAGAACACACTGTACGTATCATTCTAACATGTTTCTATTTCTCCACACTGTGAGTTGGATAAATGATTTCTGAGATTTGTTGATGGTTACTGATGCTCAACAGCATCTTAATCAGCTTCTAAACTGACTAAAGAGAAAATTGACAAAACCTTTTCATGGCTTGTCTTGGGGTTTCAATAACTTTCCAAAGGTGTGTTGTGGATTGCAAAGAATCTGAGCACTACTCCCTGTATTTCAGCTAAGGAACTATTGATTTAGCTATCTTCTAGATAAGATGATAGGTGAAACAGTGCAAATACATGATTGCAACAAACATATGAGTGTTTGACAAATGATTTTTGAAGCAAAATACTATTGAGGCTCTTGTGAATCAGTTATTTAAATATGCATAAATGAAATGCATTATTTATTCTTTCCAACTTTTCTGTGTTATTACTTTAACTGGGGTTGTACATAGTAAGCAACTGCTTGCATTTTATTTTATTTTTTTAATAAATTTTATTCATGTCTTTTGAATAGTTTCATCTTATAAACAGCATTACAATTATATTTCTATTTTCATACACTAGAGGTCTTTCATTTTCCTTTTAGAATTATGTAATGACCTTTTTAACAATTGGATAGGTGTGTGTGTGTATGTATATCTATACATATATCCATCCCACCAGATCATGATTTAATCTTTAATTCTTCGCTTTCGTGTATGCATGACAATACCTACATCCTTTGTAAAGAAAGAGATTCCTGTGCCTCTCCGTCTTTCTTTTGGCCGCCTTCTCTCTCTTACTGACTGCTTGTTTGAAGTTCTGTCATCCAGGTCCTGATCTTCGTATTCTGTTGAAAGAAACATAGTTTTAGCTTATATAATCATGGGAACATTTTCAAAATAAGGCACTCATAGTCAGATGATATTCATACAGAGTTTTTTTTTCCAGCCTTATCATCTACCAATCTATATTTAAACGTTTAACACCAAAGGACCAAACCAGTGGGTCTTCCAAGTACCAGTAGTCCTTGGTTAATGACCATTTGTTCAGCGTCCGTTCAAAGTTATGACAGTGCTGAATGAGTGGTTACAATCCTTGAAAGTTCTGGACATCCCAGCAACCAACAGTCATGTGATCACGATCTGGGTGTTTGGCAACCAACTCACACTTACGATGGTCGCAGCATCCCATGGTCACATGATCATGATTTGCGACCTTTCCTGCTGGCTCCCCACATGCAAAGTCAATAGGGAAGCCAGCAGGAAAGGCCACAAGTTGCTTGAGTGAGTCTCTCCTACCCATGCACCTTCCCCGAGCCTTGCTGTGCTTGCACCGCGCCTCCCTGGCCACTTGTGCACCCTCATGCAGTTCTCCCACTTGGCAGCAGCCACCCCAAACCCTACCACGTTTGTGCCACACCTCCCCGGCCACCCGCACACCCCTTCACTCCCTCTCTCACCCGGCAGCAGCTACTTATCTGCCTGCTGGCCTGCTTGCAAGCTGCCTGGGACTTGCAACTTCCTGCTGGCTTCTCCACTGACTGACAGTTAGAAGCCAGTAAGAAATTGCAAGGAGGTGCTTGCTTAATGACCAATGATCCTCACTTAACAACAGCAATGGGGACTGCAGGGATTGCTGTTGCTAAGCAATGCCGTCATGTGATGTTGCACTTTATGACCGCACTGCTTAGTGATGGAAATTCCATTCTCATTGACATCATAACTCGTGAACTACCTATAATGGATTCCAATGCTGCATGAGATCACTGATGGGGGTGGGGGGAATGAATTACTATTATTCTTTCAGAAGGGAAGGTGCAAGATTGGCCCCAAATAGTAATAAAACCACTTGAAGAAAAGTATCCTATATGTGTATGTGATGGTGGTGGTAGGCTGGTATATTTAAGCTGCTTCTCAGTATAGACAAAGATTCAAAGAGTTGTAAAATATAGCAATATAGTAAGTAAATACCATTTTTCTCCATGTTGCCAGCTGATGTGCTTTGGTAATCTGCTGAGCTCAATGAATCAGAAGGTACAAATCTACTTGTTTTGGGCACGTGAGAACTTGAATAAAAACTGGAAGTTAACGAAGGAGAGACAGCAGTTGTAGGTTTGTCTTGTTGTGCTAGGCATCTCAATCGACGACCAGCAGACTGGAAGAAAAAAACAGGCATCAATAACAATTGGCAAGAAGGTAATGAACGAACACTAAATGCTAGGGTTAAAACTAACAGTATTATATCCCTTTAGCACAGTAAAATATATACACAAAATAGGACTCATTCTATTCTTATTATGCATATAAAGATCAAGTATAATAGCAGAGGCTATGAGAGCTATAATTGGGTGAAGAAAGAGAATATATATGGTCATGTTTTGGTTACCTCATAATTGAACGATTGTAATGTTCTGTACATGGGGCTGTCACTTTTAAAGCCCTACATGGGCCTAATTATTTGTCTGCTATGGTTTCTGACTGTCCTGTAAGATCTGATAGTTGGTTCTCTCTGGATCCCATCAACTAAGCAATGTTACTTGGCAGGACCTAGGAAGCAGGCCTTCTCTGTTATGGCACCTGCCCTCTGGAACAGCATCCTCTCATAAATTTGCATGACCCCCCACCCTACTGGCCTTTCAAAGAGCATTAAAAACATGGCTCTCCCCTATGTTGGGGGTTGGGAGGTCCTTTTGTCTGTTTTTATCTCTGTTTTTATCTCTGAGAATTGGTTGTCGTTCCCTCCCAATGACACTATCTTTTGGATGTAATTTTTTTATTTTATTGTTTGTATATGTCAAGCTGCCCAGAGTCATTGGAGTTGGGTGGCCTAGAAATCTGATTACTAAAATAACTCTAACTCTAACCCTAATCATAAATTGAGAGCAAAATCAAAAATCAGAACTTCTTGGACTTCTTGGTGATCACTTTCTATCTACTATAAACTTTACTTTTTATAGTTATGGTCAACACACACATGCATCCCAGTCCTACTGATGATTTCATATGGATTTAGATTACAAATAATGCAACAAACCCAATTTAAATTTACCTCAGGATTCTGATCAGTATATATTTTAAATAAAAGAAAGCTTTATTTTATCTGCATTGGGAAAATAAATATTAGCAATTATTTCCCCAGATTTTCAAATATCTAGATCTTTTTCTTGGAGATATATTGGTGGCAAACAATCATCAAATATATACTGATATGGGTCTAAACTGTTAGCAGCTGATCAGGAATGGGATTCTGGAAGTATGGTGGAGTACATTAGCCCAGTATGCTGATGCTATGAAAAAGGCACAGTTCTTTGCTGCAGTTTCCATTTGATAACGATTGAAAATAAAGATGACAGTATTATAATTCTGTTTACGATGTTATGGCAAAACCTGGAATAAATACTGTATACTAGGGATAGGTTATCTAACTAATTTGGACTTCAGCTTCCCTGAACCCAAGTCAGCATGGCCAGTGGCAAGGAACTGTGGAACAGCAGCCCCAAGCAGCTAGAGAGCAGCAGGTTGCTTGTATCTACTCTTTACAGTTCAGGTTTCTCAATCCCAAAATACATACTTACATAAAAATAATTCCTTCTATGAGTAAAGGCTTATGCTGAAAAAGTGAAGGTTGAGGCAAGGCAGAGATGTATAAAATTACTTATCAATAAAATCTATAGGTAGAAGATTTTATTGATAAGTAAGAATTTAAAAGCAGCAGTAAGCCTAGATTGATGTTAAAAGGGGATTGTTTGTTTATTAAATTTATGTCACTGCCTATCTTCCTCAATGGGGGACTCTGGGCGGTTTACAATAAAATAACACTAAAAACATAGCCATCTAAATTACCATTAAGATATAAATAAAATAAATGAAAAATCCAAGTGGAGATGGAACACAATCACTAAGGGGTGCTATGTGTCCTAACAGTGAGACACACGCTGAGACAAGGAGTAGTATTCTAATGTTTATTACTGCTACATAAACAGAATCCTAACAAACTGAATAAGCGTGGGAAAAACCCAGACATATAAACCCCAAAGGCTAAGGCGGGCCTGATCTGTGTCTCTTTGAATGGTTGCTTAATTCCTCAGTACTACGCATGCGCTTTACAGCCTGGATGGGAGCCCCCTGCTCACCATCCTTACTCATGATACTATGGCACCAGCCATCCCCAGGTGGAGCTATTGCTCTCCCGCTCCCAAGCAAGGCGGCAGAACCAGGTCTTCAGTTTCTTCTGGAAGTCCGAGAGTAAGGAAACCCGTCTCAACTCCGGGGGCAAGATGTTCCAAAGGGCGGGCGCCACTGCAGAGAAGGCTCACCTCCTGGACCCCGCTAGATGGAATTCCTTTACTGATGGGGTCCGTAGCATTCCCTCCCTGCCTGACTGGGTGGGGCGGGTCGATATTATGGGGATGAGACGGTCCCTCACATACCCTGGTCCAATGCCATGTAGGGCTTTAAAGGTGATAACCAACACCTTGAATTGGACCCGGAAGCAAACTGGTACCCAATGCAGCTCGTGTAACAATGGTGTCACATGGGTTGATTTTACAGCACCGGTAACTGTCTGCGCAGCCACATTCTGGACCAGCTGAAGCTTCCGGATAGTCTATGGTAGCCCCATGTAGAGCGCATTGCAATAGTCTATATGGGAGATGACAAGGGCTTGAGTGACTGTTCGGAGGACATCTCAATCCAGGAATGGGCGGAGCTGGCGCACCACCTGAAGATGTGCAAAGGCCCTCCTGGCCACGACTGCCACCTGCTCTTCAAGCAGGAGTCGCAAGTCCAGGAGGACCCCAGGTTCCTCACTGGTTTCGAATGGGGCAGGGCCACCCCATCCAGAACCAAAGATGACAACTTCCTGGAACCCAAGGGGCCATCAATCCACAGCCACTCTGTCTTAACAGGGTTCAGTCGAAGCCTGTTGTTCCCCATCCAGACCCCTACAGCTCCCAGGCACTTGGAAAGGGTGGAGACCACATCACTTACTTCACCCAGGATGGAGATATATAACTGAGTGTCATCAGCATATTGATGATACCTCATCCCATGGTGACGGATGATCTCACCCAGCGGTTTCATGTAGATGTTAAATAGGAGAAGAAAGAGTACCGAACCCTGCAGCACCCCACAGTGGAGGGGTCGAGGGCCGGATCTCTCCTCTCCTATCACCACTGATTAGGTACATTCATGGAAGAAAAGACTAATAGTCTTGATGGCTATATATCAGATCTACTATCAGGGCTGGTTTGATATTATAATACATGTAAGAGGGTACTATTATACCCATTCCCTACTTCTGGGTTTCCCATAAGCACCTGGCTGGCATTTCTCTGATCTGGCAGAGCTCTTCTTAAATTATAATTATTATTGTTCACATCCTCTGCAGAAGCCATTTAATGCCATTTAAAAGGCATTTATTAAGTTATGACATCTGGCACTGCCCTTGAAATAAAATGTCAACACTGCTAACACAGATTTGTTCCAACAAGTTAGATTTCGACAGATCATACAGTAATTCTGAATACCAGTATAATCTGCTGATTAAGTTGTATATTCCTTCACAAAGTTCCATGGCTATGGCACAAAAATAAAGAAAAATTACAGAATGAAAAGCTATTTCTTTTAATAACCATCTTGTTAAAAAGGTGGGATACAAATTAAATACACACTTTTTCCCCAAACATAATAATTTAAATCTGTTACTCATCAAATGCCATAAATAATTTTGAACAAAAAGATTTTCTGCATGGCTTCATTTACCTCTTCATCCAAGTTTCTAGTCCATGGTAAGTTGACTTCCCTGGATCCTCTTGTGGCAGTATCTTCTTGTCTTCCACTGCTTCCCTCACTAACCCTTAGCCTGTCTGACTTTTCACTTGGCTGTTCCTGAGTAAACCGCTCTGCTCGAGATCGGCTAAAAGTTCTCTCCGCCTCCTGCAGGTCTGTAAGTGTTATACCCTGGGAAATAAGGCAGTCTTTGTTAACATGATGTCTCTTTACCCTGAATAAAAGTCCCATCACAAATTATCCTTCCCACAATGACTAAGCTTGGTAAAGTTGAATTTCTAATCAGGGGACAGTCAGTCCAATCAAGGGAACTCACAGCTGGGAATCACTCCTTTGAAGTATGCTAACTTAATGATCTATTAAATAAGGCACTTCCAAATACTAAATATGAAGTAATAGGAATCAACGTTTCTTCTTTGACTGAAAAATAATCAGCTATTTAAAAATAAAAATTTCAGTATCATTTATAACTTAATTGTATTCTTCTTTGAAAATAGATATAAACTTTGAGAAGTAATGTAAATTTATTCAAAGTGAGCCTTTTAATAACCAAAGACGAGTAAGAATTTCTTCATTCTGAAGTGGATTAGGAAAAAACTACACAAGACAAATTAAATCATTTTGAAATCGTATTACCTACTTCTTCAGAAGTTAGTATTTCTCACCTGGGTAGACCTGCGAGTCTGGCGAGCTTGCCTGGATCGTGCTTTCCTTAAAGATTCTGCTTCTTCATCTCTTACAGGTGTCAGATATGACCTAAAATGTTATGATAAAAAAAGAACAACCCTTTAAATAGAAAAAGAAGAGAGTCTGCAAATGAGGGTTTCTGCTTTTTTGAACAGTTGACGTTTTCATCTAATAAAAGTATTTCTACTACAATTGTTCCAGTCTGTACACATATGGGAAGAAATGTAGCTGCATTACTGCAGAAAACCATATAACACTGTCTTAATGGCAAGATCAGCTGTCTTGTGCAACTATTTATTTTATATTATTTGTAGTCTTCGCTTAATGACAGTAATTGGGACTGGAATTTCCACTGCTAAGCAACGCAGTCATAAAGTACATCACGTGACCACATCACTTAGTGATGGCGATCCTGGTTGCTGTTGTTAAGGAAGGATAGCAGATCATTATGTGAAGACCTCCTTGTGACTAACAAGCAAAGTCAATGCAGAAGCTGACAGGAAGTCTCAAGTCCCGGGCAGTTTGCAAGCAGGCCAGTGGGCATGTAAGTGGCTGCTGCAGTGCGACACAAGCGTGGCCAGCCATGGCTGCTGCAGGGTGCAGGAGGGTGTACTGGGGCTACCACAGCACTGCACAAGTGCAGCCGGGGGTGGCTGCTACAGGTGTGTGTGGGGGTGCCAACAGCTGCAGCAGCGCTGCACAAACACAACAGGCCCAGGGGTTGCTGCTGCAGGGTGCCTTATATTAAGAAAGAAAAAACAAAACATAAAGGAAATTAAATTACTGAGTTTGTATGGATAATTAGAAAGAACAGACTGATATACTACACTGCATGCACAATTTTTAGGCAAGTTGTATTTTTGAGGATGAATTTCATTACTGAACAACTACAATGTTCTCAGTCAATCCAAAATGTTAATAAACCTCAAACCTGAATATTTAAGAAAGTAAAAGTGAGGTTTTGGCTTTCTTAGGAGCATATCTATGTGTGCACAATTATTATGCAACTAAATGAAAAACAAAAATTCCCCCATCTCACTCGTTTATTTTCATCTGTTAAAGTGAGAATAATAAACAAACAACTCAAAATTTACAAATAAACATTTCTGACATTTCAAACAAAAAATCAGTGACCAATATAGCCACCCTTCTTTGCAATAACAGTCATAAGCCTTCCAGTCATGGAGTCTGTCAGTTTCTTGATCTGTTGACAATCAACTTTTTGTGCAACAGCCACCACAGCCTCCCAGACACTGTTCAGAGAGGTGTACTGTTTTCCTTCACTGTACATCTCCCGTTTGAGAAGGGCTCACAAGTTCTCAATAGGGTTTAGGTCAGGTGAGGAAGGGGGCCATGTCATTATTCTTTCATCTTTGAAGCCTTTACTAGCTAGCCACGCAGTGGAGTACTTCGATGCATGCGATGGAGCATTCTCCTGCATAAACATCATGGTCTTCTTGAAAGATGCAGACTTTTTCCTGTACCACTGCTTGAAGAAAGTGTCTTCTAAAAACTGGCAGTAGTTTTGGGAGTTGATTTTGAGTCCATCTACAACCCGAAAAGGTCCAACTAGCTCATCTTTAATAATACCAGCCCATACCCGTACCCCACCTTCACCTTGCTGGCGTCTGAGTTGAAGTGGAGCTCTGTGCCTGTTACTGATCCAGCCACAGGCCCATCCAACTGGTCCGTCAAGAGTCACCCTCATCTCATCAGTCCATAAAGCCTTTGAAAACTCCGTCTTCAGATATTTCTTGGCCCAGTCTTGCCATTTCAACTTGTGTGTCTCGTTCAGTGGTGGTCGAGTTTCAACCTTCCTTACCTTGGCCATGTCTCTGAGCACTGAACATCTTGTACTTCTGGGCACTCCAGGTAGGTTGCAGTTCTGGAATATGACAGCACTGGAGGATAATGGGTTCCTGGTAGCTTCACGTTTGATTCTTCTCAAATCTTTGGCAGTTAATTTGTGTCTTTTTTTCTCAACACGTTTCTTGCGACCCTGTTGACTATTTGTAACAAAACATTTGATGGTTCTGTAGTCACGCCCCAATATCTTAGCAATTTCAAGAGTGCTGCATCTCTCTGAAAGACTTTTTATGATTTTTGACTTTTCAGTCAGTTAAATCTCTTTTTTGGCCCGTTTTGCCTGAGGAAAAGAAGCTGCCTAATTATGCACACCTTGATATAGGGTGTTGATCTCCTTAGGCCACACCCTCCATCATTACACAAATACACATCACCTGATATGCTTATATCCAATAAGCATTCAGGTTTATACAGCTTGGAGGTGGAAAATATGCATAAAAATGATGATATGGTCAAAATACTCACTTGCCTAATAATTGTGCACACAGTGTAAAATCAGCATGTAATTCTACACCTAGAAGCATAACAAAGGCATAATTTTGATGGACTTCTAAATTAGGCTTAGACAATTACAAATTAGTCGATAGCACTGAAAAAGTAAAAAGAATAAACAGTTTGCTTAGAAGAGTGCTTCAAAACAGCAAACAACTGATCCCTCATTCTCCAAAATAAAAGTATCCTGTATTTTGAGTTACAGTAATACTTTATTCTTATTCAAGACTATCAACTTATAGCAGTATTTTTGGCCTCAAAATTAAAACTAGAGCATATACAGGCTCGTAGGCATGAAAGCCAGCTGGGTCACTTTGGGCCAGCCACTCTCAATCGAACCCATCTCACAGGGTTGCTGTTGGAAGGAAAATAGGTGGCGGAGTATTAGGTATGTTTGCCACCTTGAGTTACATATAAAGAGGGTGGAAAATAATGATGATGATGATGATAATATAAAGATATCCAATTTAAATAAACAAACAAACACACACACATTATTAAATAACTAATGGTGCAATGAAAGTTCAGTAACTTTTTCATTTTGAATAAAAGCTTCAGGTTAACATACTTACTTCATAACACTATACCCTACAAATCTTTTTTCAACTAAAAGTCCAATTATAGACATCTTTATCATATGCTGTTTATCATAAGTGAGATCTCAGAACACAGAAATATCTTCTCCTATCTATAAAAGGTGTTTCCATAGAAGCTGAAGATTTGGAAACTTAGAGAAATAATTGTGTTTCATGTTACTCCTTTGCTTGCAAGCTGCTCATAAACAAAAACTTCAAAAATACCATCCATACCTAAGCATAGAAGACAGATCCCTACTGAATTTTAGAAATAATTACCTGAATATAAAGGACTATACATGGTCTTTCTCTTAACATGTATCTGCTCCAAATATACATCAAAGCATTAAAAAATATTAAATCAGAGTTTTGCTAAGTACCCCTAATCTGCTGACACAGCATTATAATGCCAGGTTCCATCAATGCTTTAGGTAAGGGAATAATTTTAAAATAATGAATAATGCTGAAATATCTAAGGGGGTGGTTGGCACTTTGATATGGCCCTGGGAAATTTTTATTGAGACTGTTGCTTCATCATCTTGGATTTTATATTTTATATTTTTATATATATATGTATATTTATATTTTTATAATGAATCTGTTTTTAGCGATATTTTAACCTTTTATTCTTTTAATTTGCTTGTAAACCACCCAGAGTCGTTTGTACGAGATGGGCAGTGAAGAAATGTGACAAATAAATAAATAAATAAATGTTATCAACAGTGCTGAACAATATAACAAACTGCAGGTTCTAAGAGTTAAAGAGATTATGATAAACATGCTGTGTCATGTATGCATGTAAATTCATACGTGACAAAGGCTCGAATCCTAGGTTTAAATCCTCCTTGCTCAAGTCTCTTTCCTGTTTTTTAACATAACTATAGATGATTACTAAGAAAATAGTGTAGAAATTATTATATTCTGCTTCAACAGTATCCTGCACATTTTAATCCTTTTTTTAAATAAATAAATATCCACATCCAAGTTTTCAAAATGACTGCCTTCTCTTTCAATGTATCCAGCAAAATAAAGTTTGGTCATCACCAGAACTTTATTTTTTTGAGTACCTGTAAGATTCAAACCTAGGGTGTCCAACATATATCCATGAGTACAATATCTCATGACTGAGTTATTTATAAAAATAATAAAGGTGGGACAGAAAATCGATCAATCAATCAATCTCCCATACTATCCATTTGCTCCAGCCTACTTCCATTCTTGCTGAATAAGTATCTTCTCTGACGAAAAGTTAAAAAGTTAAGTTGTGCCCATGTCATTGATTTTACACACAAGAAAGGGGCATCAAAAAGGGCAAAACAGGCTACGGGAAAAGAAGAAAAACACGACATGCTTTTCTGAAAAGGCATTTTGCAGCTGTGGTGTTCAGAACCCAACTTTGCCTTATACTAAGTTTTATATACAACTCTTCCTTCTAACCTCACTGCTTCCTTTCTCTGATTGGTCATGCCCACTAGAGCAATAGCAGGGGCACAGAATCTGAGACTCTCTAGAAATTGAAATACAAATTTAATAGCTCCTGAGATCTGGGGCTGATGGGAAAAGAGTATAATATCCCCTTCTCTATAAAGTCATGTTGTATATCTTTTAAAACTATTCATGTTGGTGCCCATGATTACATTAAGTTGTAGTAAATTCTAGTTTAATTATGTGCTATGTAAAGTAGGATTTCTTTTTGCCTATCTATAATCACCAATGTTTGATCTTTTGAAACAGTAAATGATCCCAGATTCTAATACTGTGAAAGAGAAGGAAAAAACTTATTTACAGAACTTCCTTACTCAACTTTATTTGATAAATATATATCCCATGTTTCTTCAAAAGCTTCTTTCCTCAAGGAATTCAAGCCTATTTACATAGCATTCTCTCTTCCACAAAAACAACCTTGTGAGGTAAACCTGGCTGAAAGGTACTGACTGACCCAAAATCACAGGTGAACGTCTATGGCTGAGTGAGGACTTGAACCCTACTTTAGTCCAATACCATTACCATCATACTGGAGAAGGCCCACACAAGGTTATTGGTGTAGGGAAAAATTAGGAGGGGAAAATACAATGAACACCCTTGTCCCCAAGCAACTAGAGGAAAAGTAGGATAGAAGTCAAACAAACAATGGGTGAATAAGATTTACTTAATACTGTATAGCATTGTCATTTATGTCATGATTTTGAAAAATGAAATATACTTTAGTGTCATGCAGATTATTTTACCTGCATTTATCTGAAATGATGGGTCATATTTTCAAAATACACAGAAGGAACAACATGACCCAAGAAGCAGCAAACATAGCCCAAAAAACTAGAAATGGGAGGTAGTATCTCATTCTCACTATATGAAACAGTTGTTGACGGTATATTTGCTGATTTCTGACTTATAAATCTGATTCTTTAAATAGAAATTGGCAGATAATTTTAGAAGTTATAAAGTACTGCATTTGAAATTAAAAGGACAGCAAATCATCTACTGCCATCTTGTGGAATGAAGAAATCTAGAGAGATGTATAACTTTGCAAGGGAAAAAGACTTGTTTGCCTTAGTTGCAAAAGACTTGTAAGTTTATATTTCACATGACTTTAAATATGTTATTATACAGTATGTGTTATTCATATAACCGTTTAAATGTTAACTTTTACTACTAAAATCATTGCTTGATGGAAAAGAGTTAAAACCTCAGCCAAACTACTCATTTCAAAAGTCTGCTCATAGTTCATTAACAGGAAGGAACATAAACAACAAGTAACTATTATCTTCTGACAAAAAGACCTAAATAGACTATTGCTAAAGACAGCTAAACAAATATCCTGGACTGAATTCAGCAAGCATGCAAAATCAATTTAATTAAAATTTTAAAAACAGCACAATAGAGAATACAAACACTAAATAAAAGGCAGATTGAGCCATTTAGCTGGGAGTAAACTGCAATTTTAGGATATTATTAACATACCCATGTTTTTTTACATTTCTCTTCACATCCTTTGCAATGAAGACTACAAGTGTTTATAAGTTACTTGCTACTTGTGTTCATCTGCCTACCTTCCCTCCATCTTCACTTTTTAAATGTAAGTCTAAATAAAGCACATGAGCCACCAAGAATGCCCACCTTGAACTTCTTCAGAAAGACTGCCCAGGAGCTGAAACTTTTGCATGGACCACCGCACTGGAAACCAGGATTTCAATAATAACACACAAGTCCTTACTCTGACCTCTTCAACATAAAAATGCAGCTTGCTGTCTGATAAAGCAACAGTAACCTTTTCTCTTCCGAACATGGAAAACCCGATAGCAGACAGAATTCCTCCCCATCCTACATTATCGCACCAGAACTGGCAGCTCACTTTATAAGAGACAAACTTATCGCAAGGCAATTAACAGCGAAAGCATGGCTGATAAGCACTTTCAGCAGCAGGTGTTGGATGACTGCTTGCTTCTTTAAGCATATAGAGTCCTTTGCTGTCCTCTCCTAACACAGCATGGAGGGGCCGATTACCCTTACTGCCCAACAGGCTAGATTCACACAAAATATTTAACAAGGTTAATTAAAGATGCAGTGACTGCATTTGCACACAACATACTTCATTTGATTAGTTTTACATCTGGCTAGTTCTTCTGTGCCTAAGCATAACTGTGCAAGCATAGCCTGTTTGGTTAGTTTATGGTTCTATTTATCGTGCATCTTCAAATTGAGTTAATTTAATAACCACGTTAAGAAATCAGCCAGATCTTAAAAAGTTCTGGCAACCTTTTCAAAATGAAGTTAATGTTGCTGTGTACAAAAAAATCTGTACACTAAAAATATCTGATTCTATAACTCACAGAGTGGGAACCCAAACGTTCAAGCCAAATTCAGCCAACCAAATCTGTCTTCCGAAATGTCACCTGAAGCTTCTCCTTAGCCTGCTATCTTTCTTCCCCAGAGACCTGCAACTTCAACTAACTGGCAGCACCTTAAAGCAACATTCACTGACTGCCTGATTCTCCAAAAGGAGGGCAAAGCAGGCTCTGGACTTGTTTTAGCTCTCTGAAAGACAGTGCTTGAAGATTTTTCCCTTTATTTTGTCTGCCTCTTCCTCTGGCTCCTCATTTGGAGAAAGGTCTGGAGTCAGCCAAGCCAGAGTTTAAGGAGGAACTGAGTAAAACTAATCTGGGACTCTTGAAGCTGCTCCTTCCAGAAACAACTGATGCCTATATATGGAGTTTGGGAAGGAAGAGGCTTAGAATCACCCTATCATGAGAGAAATCCTGTTCCTCACCCATTATAATCGCATGTAACATTTCATGGCTCAACAATCAGTATGTCAACTATCGAACAGTATCTTTACGCTGACAAATATAATGATTGAAACCATTTGCCTTGAGGGGTATTAAATTAGACAAAATTAAATTGCTGGGCTTCTCTGTGGAAAGTCTGTGCTCATCAGGATTTGATAACGCTAGAACCGACCTGAAACAACGAATCTGGGATATACAGCAGATCTCCAAACAAATGTAAGCAAGGTGCTACACCCCAGTATTTGTCATTTTCTTCAGAAGGGTTCATTCCAGCTTCTTATTTGTCATCCATCACAATTTTGAAATTTTGTAAAGCTTTCACTTTAGCCAGGCTGGACGCACTGCCCTCAGGAGCCCTTTTTGGACGTTTTAAGGGTACTCCTATGCACCTTCAGTTATGTCCATGTGGTGACGGCTCAGTAGAAACCCTAAGCCATATGTTGTTATTCTGTTCCCTATATAAGGACTCTAGACAGATCCTTAGATATCCGTTATTGAAGAAATTTCCAGGCAGGGAGTGTGATTTCTATCTAATGCTACTTCTTTCAGACAAGGACCCGAAAATATCCTCCCAGGTTGCCCAGTTTTGTGCTACCATCTGCACAATATGCTGCACCATCACTTAGATTTAGAATTTCTTAACATAGTATTTTATTTCAATTTATTTTAGTATTTTCGTTCTTAATTAATTTTAGATCGTAGTATACTAATCATTTTTGTTTTATATATATGTATAAATGTAAGACTGTTGCTATTGTATAGTTTTATTGTGTCTGGCCTTAGGGCTGTAATAAATGTGATGTGAATTAGATACTGGGAAAGTAGTCAGCTTGATGAAATAATTCAAAGAAGTTTACCTGCAATTTCCTTGGTTATCTGGAAAGAGAGCAGGCAGCACACCAGTTCACAAGAACATTGCTAGGAAGAGACTGAAAAAGTCTCTGCCTTAATAAACTGTAAGGTAAATTGGGTTCTAAAGTGAAAGTAATCAAGTTACTGATATTTTGGTAACTGTTACCCTTTCCATTAATCTTGTTAAAGAAGACTGAAGAAGACTCTTTTCATCTATGTCAGCTATCAAGAGCCTAGCAAGTATTTTAACAGGAACAATCAAGATTTATTTGCTATTAATAAATTAATCTGAAATGAAATGCTTAGGATCTACATGGTGGAGCTCAAGCTCTGTCTTCATCAGGCACCTCTGAGTTATTAATAGAGCTACCCAGCAGTTACTTTACCTTGATACTGTCCTATATACTTCAGCTAATAAAATTCATTCAGAGAAGCCACTTTTGCTGAGTGATTGATATTCATGCACAAAAGTCTGTCCCTATGGTTCTCCTTTCTAGACTTTACTGGAACAGCGTAAGACTGGATTACATCAAAACTGCTATCAGCAAAGTATGAATCAGAACTGAACAGGAGCTTGTACATAAACCCTGCAGATAGGGAACTGATTAAAGAATTGCATTTCCCAGATATCTTTCAGCAGGCATAAGATATGAGAGTGAATCAAGAAGTTAGAGCCTCTAAGTCACTAGAACAGCACACTTTTGAAAGGAAGGACATTCCAGACTGCTTACTTGTTCTTCCATAAACTTAGCAATGCATTTAAATTTTAATCCAGTGACTTCAAACAGACAAGCTGAAGCAGCCTGTTATGGAGGCATCTTAATGATCTAATATTAGTCTGAGAGTTTATGTTGTTGTTGCTAAGAGAATGCTGCAGCTTTGGGAACACTGAGTTAGATAAATGTGCTATTGTGACAGCTGCCATTAAATGCTGAAATCCCATACCGTAATATCTGGAAATATCTGTCATTTTTCCTTTTAAGCTTCCATTAAAAAAACAATTTTTTTATCTGGGTGATCTGTCTTTCTCAGAACCCATTTTAAATCTACAAATTGCTCACTGTTTAAGTATTATATGCTTTAGCTCATTTGAAAGTATCATAGTTTCAACAGAGCTTAGTAGAAAAAAGAAACAATTTGGAATTTCAAGGTCAGATGTAACTCTCATTTTCTACAAAAAAATATCCATGACACACCAAGTTAGTTAACAAAAGATTTGTTCTTCAGCACCTCCTTTTAAAGAAACACTAATTACAAAATGTGTGAGAAGAACTAATCTACATTCTAGAAGTCTTAGATCAGAATAACATTGTATTTTATCTGCTTGAACATACAATCAAAGTTCAGAACAAGAATTGTGTAAACATTATGAGCAGATACTGGTAATAAAAAATAAATGGCATTTAGAAAATTTATTGAGAGAAATTCTAAGGCTCAGTTATACAAATAAAAATGGAGGTGTACTTTAACAAGAATTAATAGATGAAAAGCTTTTTATATTTTTTTCCAACTTTTTGTACAGAATATTCATAACTCATACACCATGGAAAATTTATCAGACCAAAACAGAAGCTGGGACTCATTTACTGCACATAAAGATATATCCTGAACGACAACACTAGTACTAGGGAATGTTTCATAAAATAGTGAAGAATTCATCCATCTCAATTAATGTTATTATATGAATAATATGAATTTCAGTGGAAGTAATTTTTTATATTCAAAAGTAT
Organism: Candoia aspera; assembly: GCF_035149785.1. Lineage (NCBI taxonomy): Eukaryota > Metazoa > Chordata > Lepidosauria > Squamata > Candoiidae > Candoia > Candoia aspera. Next base: position 35,732,149 of record NC_086155.1, read on the forward strand.
ATTTAATATGGCTTGAGTTATACTAAATTATATGATCATGTTCTAACAGAAAGCAAAGCAAATTAATATGATTGTTCAAACAAAGCAAAAGGAAATGAAAAGATTAACGGGTGGGTCTGTGTCATGGGGGTAAATTCAGCTCATAACACTATAAAAGGCTCACTAACCTTCTTCGATCCCTGGCATCACCAGTAGAGGACTCTGTTCCAGTCAGTGAGTTAGAATTAGTAGTTGTAACACCATTGGAACTTCCAGGTACAGTGAGATTTGTTATTACACTTAATGGAATGCTAGAAGAGACAGCCTCTGGGCTCCTCTCTATGGTAGAGTCACTTTGTTGCCGGTAAGGGGCTCTGGAAAATACAAAATGAGCTCATAAATAATTGTAAAGGAGGAGGAGGAGGAAGAAAAACAAAATGAATTACACTGTTAACAGAACAATTATCTGAACGTTTTTAATAACAGTGATTTCTTAGTGCATAAATGATGACAATTAATACGATTAAGGTGTGTTAGAACAGGAGTGACAAACCATAATTCCCCAGTCATTGCACTCCAGTTCCCAATCATTAGGTCCAGCTGGCAAAGCAGATAAGCAGAAATGACAGGAGGTAGAATCAACAACTAGAGAGCCATAAGTAGAGAGCCCATGAAGAAAAATCGTAATACAAATCGGCCAGAAGAGAATAATTAAGCCTGGTGGCAAAGAAGTGCTTTGAGGTGTGTTGGGGTACCAATGTAGCATCTATCTATAACTCATTAAAGCAGCTGCTTCTTTTCCCAGGATCACACAACTGCTCTCCATAGCTGTTGCATAATCCCAGTAAAAGACATGGTACTTTAAAAAGCTGCGGACAGATGCTACTGTCCCACCCTTATGAGCTTCAAAGCACCTTTTAAGAATTGAATCAAAAGAGTACAACCTTACTAATGAGATATATGATTCAGAACTCTAATCACCAGTATATTATGGAGATCATAAAGTATATAAGTCTTCTAATCCCTAATTAATTTACTAGCTGCAGCAGAACCACTGAGAAGAGCATTCAGAATGAGATACTGCACCACAGAAAACCAGTGTTTTGACAGCAATAATAATAATGGGTTCCTTTATGAAACCTCTTCATTAGTATACTGGCATATTATGATCCCTTACCTGGTAGACTGGTATACTGATGCTGTAGTGTTAGACCTGGCAGATGTGGGGCAAGGGGCAAACTGCCACTCTGTGCCCAATGAGGAAGATGAACCAAGAATGAGGAAGAAGCATTGTGATTGGCTGAAATGTAGGGACTGCTGATTTCACTACTTCTACCAAATGAAGCACTGTGAGACATCAGAAAAATCAATTTCTTCAGAAATTCTTTAGCTATAATATTGCTTAAGACCAGCATAAGGCCCTAGTCACTGCTGAAGAAATGTTCAGCAAAAGGAAAACAGACATTTGAAATCAAGAATTGCTCTTTTGGTTAAGATCAACTATGGTCATATGTGCTTATCATAATTCCTTAGGTTAAGTCAAATGAGCAAGACTTTGGATCAAGACTGAAGAGATAAAGTAATAAGAGAAGAAAAAGCAAATGAAAATAAGTGTTCAGTGGCACATGCTGTACTTAAACAAGTTATTCTGTTTGATAAAAGAACAGAATGAAAGAGTCCAGAGTGAGAAGGAAAGGTCAGAAATATCCAAGTTTTTTTTAAAAGTTGGCTAAATTAGAGCTTAAGGAAGAATGATAAAGTGTATATGAAAATGTGGAGACACAGGAAACAAAATTATTGCTAACTTCAGTTTAGCTTGCATGTAAATATGGATTCCAATATGAATTCTAATTCCAGATATATGAGCCATAAAACCTCATAATCCTAAATTATGTTTTAAAATACAGATTACTGAACCTATCAAACCTAATCTATAAAAATCTCCACTTTACTACATTCAGGGAGGCCAGAGTCAGAAAAGTAAAATTCATGTCATACTGATGATATACACTAACATTTAAAACTATCTAATACTGTATTTGGCTAATAGTCTAATGACGTTTAAAATGTTAAAAAATACTACATACAATATTTAATAAACTGATGTAACATTCACATCTTGATGCTGCCAAGATTTTGCTTAAAAAGAACGTCTACATTTCCAGAATAGGAATGGATCCTGAAAGAGAAATCTATTCCATATTAATAGTGATCAAAGTAATCATAATTCAGGTTGCTGCCAATCCAAGAACTAAAAAAACAAACAAAAATGTTCTCACAAAGATCACTAAGATGCAACAAATTCATTCAGTACTTGAAAACTGCTTAGGTTTTTACTTTCAAGAAATGAATCTGAAATAAGATATGCACAAAAAATTTAAGTGACTAAATGAATCAATTCTCAAATTTATTATTGAGGGGTTTTGTTGTTTTGTTTTGTCGTCTTTTTTATTTTTTGTGGTTTTTTTGCTATGGAAAGACATGGTGAATTGTTTTGTTAACTATTAAATACATATTGGATACGCAAGAGTAATAGAATTAGAAAATACCTAATGATCAAGATATTCCATTAAATTAGGACATGAATCACAGCAATAAGAGATTCCTTACAGAATACTCATAGGATCAGGATGGAAGAAAGAAAAAAGAAAAGGTTGAAAGGTGCATACCAGCATGAGCATCAGATGTAGGCAATCGTTCTGGCATTATTGTACGTAGAATGAGGCTATCAGTAAAATAAATCAAATTCAGTCCATTTCCTAAACAGACAGGCTATATGCACAGGAGATAATACGAAGCAGACAGCGTCAGTAGCACAAGAGTTAGATTACAGTTGGCAAGCTATCTGTGATCAGATAAATTCTATGAATTATCAAAAATGCTGTGATTGTAAACAGGCTATTCTGAAATTGAAGTTGCTACTTTTTTGCTGACCTATTAGGCAACAACAAACAAACACATATATAAATACATATCAAATATTTTAACCTGAACATTCTACTTAAACCAGAGAGATAGTTTTACATAATAAAATGTCATTATGAAAACAACTGAAGCCTCCGCCACCTTGGATCGCAGATCTAGCTCTACATTTTTTGGATTCCTACTATGTTGTTTACCTAGGATATTCAAGAATTAACCACAAGGTTTACCCCATAGCTTTTTATCTCATAATTTGGGCAAACTAAGGATTCTTTGGGTCATAAAATCCAAGGGCGCAAAAGCTGCAACAAATCACAGAATCAGATTAGAAACAATGCAGCAGCTATTTATTTTCACAAGAGTATCTGATAAGAGTATCTGATTAGTGGTATAAACAAACAGGTCATTAAAAAATTTAAAGCTATGTTTACAATACTGAAGTGTTTTCAAATGTAAACAAACTATATTGCAGGTTGGAGACTATACCTATTATTATGGGAATATATTTTTCTGTAATATAATATAATAAAGCAAATATACAGACATGTAATAATGTCTACATATTTGCTTTATTTCCTGTTTTTTTTAATTATTTCAAAGCAAATGACAAAGGTATATTATACCAATTTGGATATCACACAAGAAACAAAATTTTCACTATGGATTCAAATATATCGTAATTTCCACAGTGATACCATCAACTCCACTGTAACTTTAGATAAAATATAAAAATACCTTTTTATATTTCACAAGATACTTTTTCTATATGGATAAAGTTTTCCATGCAGGAAAAAAAAGAAAATGCTGATATTTTTCTATTAGAAAAATCTCTAGAAAATCTCTAGAAAAAAATCATTTTTCTAATTATACAAACAAGAGAAGCTAGAGTTATTGACTTCCACACAATTTATCTTCTACATTTTTCTCTTCCCTGGTTTCATGGCAGTCAGAATTTCTCCGAAACAGTTTTAAACATAATACAACCTTGCATGCTTTTCCACCCCACCAAGAGCAGAAGTTTTAAACACACCTTACCTTTTCATATAGGTAGATACATAGGTGGAAGGTGCACCAGCTGTAGGGGTTTCATTTCCCTTTGGTTCTTCCCTCCATTGTTGGCGAGAGTAAGGACCACTCCGTACCAAGTTAACAGCAGATTCTCTAAAATGGCAAATTGGGAAAGGTGGGGGGCGGGTGATTAAAATAAATTAAGTGTTTTATATTCTTCAATTCTGACAATCCGTAGTCTATGATAAGGCGCGATGACTATGTTAGGCTGACATTCCACTATGTATGGTTTAGCCACAAACACACCCAGAGTCTTCCTCCCTTAACCTATACAAGCTAAAAATCACCATCCTGTGGTTCGTTTTTAAATTGCTAAGTCAACTGAACGTGGTGTGATGGCTTGTTCTGTCCAGCAGTGCTACTGAGCTGCATTCAGTTGGTCCAATAAACTAAAAACAAATAAGGAATAGCAACAGCCTGTTAAAATCAAAACAAGCAGAATTGGCTGGAAGTGGCTATGTCATTAAAATGTACCTACAGTGTTGAGAAATGTGCAGGTAGTTTATAACAGTAGTATTTCAACTGTAACCTGTTTCTACATTCTGATCTATTCACCCCAATCCAAACAAAATGCATGCTTGCCAAAATCAAGCTAATGCTGGGGGTGGGGGGGAGTGCTGGAAAATAAAAACCAGCTTTTTAGGATAATGCATTTTATATAATTTTCAAAAAGTACAGAAAATAACTTCATGTTCCTGAACTGTCTCTAAATCCTTCAGAGACCAATAATATACCCTGATAACATTAAGGATTAAAGTATGCATAAGACAAGAATTAAATCTGAAGAACAGTTCTAATAGATTTTGTTGTTGTTTATTCGTTTAGTCGCTTCCGACTCTTCGTGACTTCATGGACCAGCCCACGCCAGAGCTTCCTGTCGGTCGTCAACACCCCCAGCTCCCCCAGGGACGAGTCCGTCACCTCTAGAATATCATCCATCCATCTTGCCCTTGGTCGGCCCCTCTTCCTTTTGCCCTCCACTCTCCCTAGCATCAGCATCTTCTCCAGGGTGTCCTGTCTTCTCATGATGTGGCCAAAGTATTTCAGTTTTGCCTTTAATATCATTCCCTCAAGTGAGCAGTCTGGCTTTATTTCCTGGAGGATGGACTGGTTGGATCTTCTTGCAGTCCAAGGCACTCTCAGAATTTTCCTCCAACACCACAGTTCAAAAGCATCGATCTTCCTTCGCTCAGCCTTCCTTATGGTCCAGCTCTCGCAGCCATATGTTACTACAGGGAACACCATTGCTTTAACTATGCGGGCCTTTGTTGTCAGTGTGATGTCTCTGCTCTTAACTATTTTATCGAGATTTGTCATTGCTCTTCTCCCCAGGATTAAGCGTCTTTTGATTTCCTGACTGCAGTCAGCATCTGCAGTAATCTTTGCACCTAGGAATACAAAGTCTTTCACTGCTTCTACATTTTCTCCCTCTATTTGCCAGTTATCAATCAAGCTGGTTGCCATAATCTTGGTTTTTTTGAGGTTTAGCTGCAAACCAGCTTTTGCACTTTCTTCTTTCACCTTCATCATAAGGCTCCTCAGTTCCTCTTCACTTTCAGCCATCAAAGTGGTATCATCTGCATATCTGAGATTGTTAATGTTTCTTCCAGAGATTTTAACTCCAGCCTTGGATTCCTCAAGGCCAGCTTGTCGCATGATGTGTTCTGCATACAAGTTGAATAGGTAGGGTGAGAGTATACAGCCCTGCCGTACTCCTTTCCCAATCTTAAACCAGTCTGTTGTTCCGTGGTCTGTTCTTACTGTTGCTACTTGGTCGTTATACAGATTCTTCAGGAGGCATACAAGATGACTTGGTATCCCCATACCGCTAAGAACTTGCCACAATTTGTTATGGTCCACACAGTCAAAGGCTTTAGAATAGTCAATAAAACAGAAATAGATGTTTTTCTGAAACTCCCTGGCTTTTTCCATTATCCAGCGGATATTGGCAATTTGGTCTCTAGTTCCTCTGCCTTTTCTAAACCCAGCTTGTACATCTGGCAATTCTCGCTCCATGAACTGCTGAATTCTACCTTGCAGGATTTTGAGCATTACCTTACTGGCATGTGAAATGAGTGCCACTGTTCGATAGTTTGAACATTCTTTAGTGTTTCCCTTTTTTGGTATGGGGATATAAGTTGATTTTTTCCAGTCTGATGGCCATTCTTGTGTTTTCCAAATTTGCTGGCATATAGCATGCATTACCTTGACAGCATCATCTTGCAAGATTTTGAACAGTTCAGCTGGGATGCCGTCGTCTCCTGTTGCCTTGTTATTAGCAATGCTTCTTAAAGCCCACTCAACCTCACTCTTCAGGATGTCTGGCTCTAGCTCACCGACCACACCGTCAAAGCTATCCCCGATATTGTTATCCTTCCTATACAGGTTTTCTGTATATTCTTGCCACCTTTTCTTGATCTCTTCTTCTTCTGTTAGGTCCTTGCCATCTTTGTTTTTGATCATACCCATTTTGGCCTGGAATTTACCTCCAATGTTTCTAATTTTCTGGAAGAGGTCTCTTGTCCTTCCTATTCTATTGTCTTCTTCCACTTCCGCGCATTGCTTGTTTAAAAATAATTCCTTATCTCTTCTGGCTAACCTCTGGAATTTTGCATTTAATTGGGCATATCTCCCCCTATCACTGTTGCCTTTTGCTTTCCTTCTTTCTTGGGCTACTTCTAGTGTCTCAGCAGACAGCCATTTTGCCTTCTTGGTTTTCTCTTTCTTTGGGATGTATTTTGTTGCCGCCTCCTGAACAATGCTGCCAACTTCTGTCCAGAGTTCTTCCGGGACCCTATCTACTAAGTCCAGTCCCTTAAATCTATTCTTCACCTCCACTGCATATTCCTTAGGAATATTAGTGAGCTCATATCTAGCTGATCTGTGGGTCTTCCCTAATCTCTTTAGTCTGATCCTAAATTGTGCAAGAAGAAGTTCGTGATCTGAACTACAGTCAGCTCCAGGCCTTGTTTTTACTGACTGTACAGATGTCCGCCACCTTTGGCTGCAAAGGATGTAGTCAATCTGATTTCGGTGTTGTCCATCTGGTGAAGTCCATGTATAAAGCCGTCTCTTAGGTTGTTGGAAGAGAGTGTTTGTTATGCAGAGTGAATTGTCTTGGCAAAATTCTATCAGCCTGTGTCCTGCTTCGTTTTGTTCTCCCAGGCCATACTTACCTGTAATTCGAGGTGTCATTTGACTGCCCACCTTAGCATTCCAGTCTCCTGTGATGAAAATAACATCTCTTTTAGGCGTGTTGTCCAGTAGGTGCTGCAGATCCTCATAGAACTGCTCTACTTCAGCTTCTTCAGCATTTGTGGTTGGGGCGTATATTTGGATCACTGTGATGTTAGATGGCTTGCCCTGAATTCGAATTGAGATCATTCTGTCGTTTTTTGGGTTGTATCCAAGCACTGCTTTAGCCACTTTACGATTAATTATGAAGGCTACTCCATTTCTTCTGTGGTCCTCTTGTCCGCAGTAGTAGATCTGGTGGTCATTTGATGTGAAGTGGCCCATTCCAGTCCATTTCAGTTCACTGACGCCCAGAATGTCTATCTTTAATCTTGTCATCTCACCAATAACCACATCCAATTTGCCCTGGCTCATAGATCTTACATTCCAGGTTCCGATGGTGTGTTGATCCTTAGAACATCGGATTCGCCGTTCACCACCAGCACCGTCGGCCGCTAGCCGTCCTTTCGGCTTTGAGCTAGCTGCGTCATCACGTCTGGGGCTAGTTGAGCTCATCCTCTGTTCCTCCCCAGTAGCATTTTGACCATCTTCCGACCTGGGGGTCTCATCTTCCGATGGTATACCGACATATCTCTGGTTGTACTGATCCATTTAGTTTTCACGGCAAGAATACTGAGGTGGGTTGCCATTACCTTCCCCAGGGATCGCATTTAGTCTGACCTCTCTGTCATGACCTTCCCGTCTTGGGTGGCCCTTCACGGTTTAGCTCATGGCATCATTGAGGTGCTCAAGCTCCAGCACCACGACAAGGTAACGATCCTTTGCTGAAGTCTAATAGATAACTTTTTAAAAACTACATAGTCTGAGTAAAGAATAAAATGTGTCCGAACATGGCAGCACAATGTATTAAGCCTATCAGCCAGCGTAACAATTCCTGTTCTCTGTGATTATTTTTTCTATTCTGCAATAACTGAAATATATCATTCTCAAATGCAGGACTAACTGGACAAAAAATATGGAAGTATTGTATATTAAATAAAAAACAGATATTTTCAATACTCTCATCATTTTTTAAAGAGGTGATATAAAAGAACTACAGCCTTGGTGCTGGTCCTGTGGAGATGCCTGGGGCACAGTCTTTCCCTGTTATTCAGGAATGGTTTGAATCTGTTGGGCCTGAGGAAGTAGACAGGGTTCTTATGACTGTGAGCTTGGCCACCTGCTCATTAGATCCATGCCCCTCCTAAGTCCACCCAGGGGGTTATGTGTGGTTGGGTTCTAGTGGTGGTGAATTCTTCCTTGAGAGAGAGGGTTGTTCCTCCACTTCATAAGGAGGCATCGGTTCACCCCCTCATCAAGAAGCCGTAACTAGATGTCACCATACTGGACAATTTTCATCCAGTATCCAACCTCTCTTTTTTAGGGAAGGCTGTGGAGAAGGTGGTCACACAGCAACTTCAGCAGACCTGGGATGAAGCGGATTATCTGGACCCCTTTCAGTCAAGATTCAGGCCTGGGAATGGGATGGTCAGGCTTTTGGATGATCTCTGGAGAGAGCAGGATAGGGGTAGTGTACCAATCCTGGATCTACTTGACCTTTCAGTGGCCTTTGATACCATCAACCATCGTATCATTCTGTATCGGCTTCATGGAGTGGGAGTGGGCGGCACTGTATTGTGCTGGTTCTCTTGCTTTTAACAGGGCTGATATCAGTCGATGTTGATCTGGAGAGGTCCCACCCTCGGTCCCTACTATGTGGGGTGCCGCAGGGTTTGGTACGCTCTCCAGTCATGTTTAACACCTACATGAAGCCGTTGGGTGAGATTGTCCACTGCCATATCATCACTATGTTGATCATACTCAATTATACATCTCCACCTCTGGCAAACTAATCAATATTGTTGATGTCCTCTCCTTGTACCTGGAGGCTATGGAGGTTTGGATGGGAACAACAGCCTTCACCTGAACCCTGGCAAGACTGAATGGCTTTGGGTTCTAGGTCCTTCCGGATCTGGGACTTTACCATCTTTGGTACTGGATGGGGTGGCACTACCCCAAACAGACTAGGTGTGCAATCTGGGGGTCCTTCTGGACTCATAACTCCTACTTGAAGAGCAGGCGGCAGTTGTGGCTAGGAGAGTCTTTGCATAACTTCATGTTGTGTGTCAATTGGGGCTCTGCTCATAGTTACTTATGCCCTAATCACCTCCTGAATGGACTACTGTAACATGCTCTACATGGGGCTGCCCTTGAAGATTATCCAGAAGCTTCAACTGGTGCAAAATACAGCGGGCAGTTATGAGTGCCATTAGAATGGCACACATTACATCTCTGCTCCATGAGCTGCACTGGTTGCCAGTTTGCTTCCAGGTCCAATTCAAGGTGCTGGTTTTGACCTTTAAAGCCCTAGATGGCATGGAGCCAGGTTAACTGAGGGACTGTCTCTCCCTGCTTACATCTACCTGTCCCAAATGCTCTGGGTCCCATCTACTAATGAGTTCCATCTGAGGGGACCCAGGAGACAAGCCTTTTCTGATGTGGCACCCACCCTTTAGAACAACATTCCCCACCCCCAGGTGAGATTAGCCCTGACCCTACTGACCCTCTGAAAATCTCTTCAAAAGTGTTTTTTCAGCAGGGTTCCCTTGGAACCAGGGAGCTTGGAAGATGGCTGTATTATGTGTGACGTTTTGATGCATTTTCCCACAGTCTTATTTATATTTATATTTAATTGTTTTTAATGGTTATTTAAGACTTATTTTAATTGTTTTGTTTTATTGTACGCTGCCCAGTCACACTTGTGAGGTGGTCGGCTATATTAATTTGATAATAAATTAATAAAATAAGAAAGGCAGTCATAAATAAATTAATAAATAAGAAAGGCAGTCATAACTAACAAGTAATAGGAACATATGTTACTATATCAGAAAAGTATTTTGGTTATAGCTTAATTATAGAATGATCTTGGCTGACCTCGAAATGCTAAGCAGTCTCAGATCTGATTAGTATTTGGGTGGGAGACCACTACAAAATAACAGACCTATAGGCTAGACCAAGGAGTTGAAAAAACCTAATTGCCAAGAAAACTGTATGGATTTGTTCATGTAGTTACCAGGAGCCAAGTATGACTTCAAAATGAGTTTATATTTATTGTGAAATTTAACCTATGTGTAGGAGAAATAAGGAAAGAGAGGGGGAAGAGAGAGAAACTGTTCCACAGATTCAGTTCATAAACAGTTACTTCTATAAAGCTGTGGCCATTATTAAAAAGGTCTTACCGGTTTTCCTTTTCTTCAATGTCACCTGTATTATTTAACCTTCGAGGGGATATTGAAGCAAAATAGGTTTTGTTGTCCTTGTCCTGCTGAAATAAGAACAAATTCCTAAATTATAGCAATTTTTTCTGCCAAAAATAATTAAGTCAAATAGTTCCTGAGCAATCACATACAATTCTGAAATACACTGTTTCAAACTGAATACTTACCAAATAAATTTGAACTGATAATTGTGTATAAATCCATTACTGTATTGTCTCAATCCTTTCCTCAGAAAAACGTTTTACTTGTTTTTTTATTGTCCAGTACATAACATTGCATGAATGAGTGTGTGTGTATAACTATTTGGAATTGTGCACTTACTTTCTTGGGTTCTACCGTATTCCTTTCAAATTCTGTCTCATACTTTTCAGGATGTGAAGCTACTTTAAACACCTTATTTATTTATTTATTTATTAACTTATTAATTACATTTTTCTATACTGCCTATAGAATAACTCTAGACAGTTGTTACATTAAAAACATTCATAAAGCACCCGAATATTAAAATCATTAAAATCTTTAAAAGCCTGCTGCTCTCTTCCACTAAAATCCACTCCCTAAAAGGCCTATAGAAGAAGATTTTTACTTGTTTTCTGAAAGAGTTAGGGCTATGCTGACCTCATGGGACAAGCTGTTCCATAGTTAGAAGACAGTTCCAAAGGTAACAAGGGCCCAAGCTGAATATGCTTTGTAGGTAACAACCAATATCTTGAATTGGGCCCAGAATCCTACTGGCAACCAGTGCAACTTTCACAAAGTTAAGTATTATTGTGCTGGACCAGGTAGTGCTTGTCAGCAGGCAAGCACCTATGTTCTGTGCCAGCTGCAGCTTCCAGATCTTTAAGGATAGCCCCATCTTGAGTGAATTAAAGTAGTCTTACTAAGAGTTCACAAAGATGTGAGTCATTGTCTTCAGTGACTGCTAATACAGGAACATGTGCAGCTGTCATGTTCATCGTTCCAATGTTACCTCTCCAAAGCTGACCAGAGTGTCTTAATCACAACTTTCATCTGCTGTTCCAGTAGGAACCATGAGTCCAGGAGAATATACTAGAATATGCTATATACCAGCAGGAGCATTTGCAGAGGGGTCAAAACAGGCAAGTTGGTGGTCACAGCCTTGCAATCCAAGCTCTACATCATTTACTTACTTACTTACTTACTTACTTAATATAGCTGCCGATCTCAGACCAGTGACTGTGTCTGAGATGGGTGGTTAACAATAATAATTTCTGTTTTTGTACTTTCACTGAAGTTGTACACAGGGGGCAGGACCAATTGCAATGACTGTCAGGCTCTGCCTGCTACCCAATAAAATACAGACGCTAATTTAGGAGAAATCAGGTTCTGGTTTTATTAAAGTATAGTGCATGCCTAGTGAAAAGCTGAGAGTGGAGGGAGCGCGCCGGTACGGGATTTAAATAGCCCGCGCCGGTCAGTGCTTCCCCCTCTTTGGGTTGTGTAAGCCCCAAGCCCCAAATGTTCCGTTGCCGGTGGGTGAGGGGTCGCGGGGCCCTCGCTGTTGCCCTGGGCATTTGCTTAATCCTCTTCCTCCAGCCAGTGATGACTTTGAGCCGGGCGATAATCCTTCGTGCTTCTTTGACAGCTCCAGGCGTGCCTCGTGCTCAGGCACTGTCAGTTTCACCCTTTGTTACAATGTATCTTTCTGAATGGCTTTTCCGGCTGGAGTCGTTACCTTGTTGCCGGTGTCTGTTGCTTGCCTTTGTCTTTGCTTTCATATCTTTTTTAATCCTTTGCCCCTGTTTCCTTGTATTGTTGTGTGTGCTGTTGTGCTGACACAATCAGCGCAACGGTGCTCATGACATACTGCCCCCCTTCTGAATGGTTAACCCATGGGTTTGTCGGGGTAAGCAGTTGGAATGCGCGTGTTAGGTCCGGTGCCTTGATGTGTCGGGCAGCAACCCATTCTGGGTGGGGGAAGTGTTTCCACTTCACCAGGTAGTGTAGAGTGCCATGCTGCCTGTGCAAGTCGAGTACTTCTGTGACTTCGAAATGTTGCTGGCCGTCTATCATCACTGGGGGGGGTGGGGGTGAGCTAGGGTGCCACCGGGAGGGACTTGCCGGCTTTAGCAGGCTACAGTGGAATACTGGGTAAAGTCTCTTTAAATTGTGTGGCAGGTCCAGGCGTACTGTGACCGGGTTAACTATCTGTGTTACCCGGAACGGCCCAATGTACTTGGGGCCCAGTTTCTTAGAGGGTTGGGGTGATTTTATGAATTTGGTAGAGAGATAGACCATATCTCCTACCTGGAATGTTGGTTGCTGGCGCCGGTGCTTGTCTGCCTGTTCTTTGTAGGCTGTCTGCGCTTCTTTCAGCGCTTCTGTGATTACTGGCCACGAGTCTGCTATCTTCTGTCCCCAGTCACTTGCGCCCATTGGGGGGGCCGGGGGTTGCGGCAGCTCTGAGATGGGGACGAATTCGCGACCTGACACCACCTCGAATGGGGTTTTCCCCGTGCTCGTGTGAATGGCGTTATTGTAGGCAACCTCCGCGAACAGGAGTAGATCGACCCAGTCGTCCTGGTGGTAATTGATGTACGAGCGGAGGAATTGTTCTAGCGTGGCATTGAGGATCTCCGTGGCTCCGTCCATTTGGGGATGCCAGGCTGTGGATAGCGCTTGTTGGGTCCCAATCAGTTTTAAAAAGGCCCGCCAGAACTTCGAGGTGAATTGTGTGCCCCTGTCGGTCACCAAGCGTACGGGACATCCATGTAACCTGTACACGTGTACGAGGAAGAGTTTTGCCAGCTGTTGGGTGGTCGGGATCGCTGCACAGGGGATGAAATGCGCCTGTTTGGAGAAGTAATCTTTCACCACCCAAATGGTTGTTTCCTTTTGGCTGGGTGGTAGATCGACTATAAAATCCATGGAGATCTCCTCCCATGGCCGGGACAGCTCTGCCACTGCTTGCAGCAGTCCCTGGGGTTTTCCCGGTGGCCATTTGGCCATCGCGCACACTGGGCAAGATGCTACGTACTCCTTGATGTCCTTTCTCAAAGAGGGCCACCAGAACTGCCTCCGAGTTAGGTGCAGGGTTTTTAGAAATCCGAAGTGTCCAGCCTGCTTGCTGTCGTGCGATCTGCTGAGGATCGCCCGTCGCTGTGATGCGGGGACGTATAGTCTGCCTTCTCCCCATGCTAGGTCTTGCTCCATTGTAACTTTGGCGGGTTGGCTAGGAGCCAGGGGTCGGATTTCAGGGCGGCGATGAGGTCTGCCCGTATCCCCCCTGGTAGTTGCGGTCGGCGCCGTCTAGGACCGGGTTGGCTTGCAGTCGGTTGAGCCACGGGGTTGGGCTGTCTTCGTGCGCTGCTCCGGGTGGTCGCTGCCATCCCCAGCTGGGAGGCGGATAGTGGCTCTTCGTCTTGGGGCAGTCGGGAGAGCGCGTCGGCCAGGAAGTTCTTCTTGCCTGGTATGAACTTCAACTGGAAGTTAAACCAGCTGAAGAACTGGGCCCATCTGACCTGTTTCGGGCTGAGGCGTCTGGGCATCCGGAGTGCCTTGAGGTTGTGGTGGTCTGTCCAGACCTCAAACGGGTGGGTGGTCCCTTCCAGCAGGTGCCGCTACGTCTCCAGTGCCATTTTTACCGCAAACGCCTCCTTCTCCCATACGTGCCAGCGCCTCTCCGTCTCCAAGAACCTTTTTGACAGGTAGGCGCATGGCTTAAGGATTCCTGCGGGGTCCTTTTGAAGCAGTATGGCACCCAGGGAGAAGTCAGACGCGTCGGCTTGAACTACGAACGGCCGTTCTGGGTCCAGGTGTGCAAGGATTGGCTCCGTTGTGAACAGCTTTCAGCTTGTCAAACGCTGCTTGACATGCGGGAGTCCAATTAAGCACGGCCCCCGGGTTCTTGACTCTGCGTGTTTTCCCAACTCCTTTGGTTTTGAGTAGATCTGTTAGGGGGAGGGCTATCTCTGCGAACCTCCTGGCAAAGGACCTGTAGAAATTTGCAAATCCCAGGAAGCTTTGAAGTTGGCGCCTATTGCGTAGGCGTTCCCAATTCAAAACTGCCTGGACTTTTGCGGGGTCCATTTCCACGCCTTTGCCGGAGATTCGGTACCCTAGGTAGTCCAAGCGCGATTTGTGGAACTCGCACTTGGACAGTTTGGCGTAGAGTTTAGCCCCCTTAATTTGTCCAGTACTTGTCTGACTAGCCGTTCGTGTTCTCCCTGTGTCCTCGTGTAAATGTTCTGGTTTTATTAAAGTATAGTGCATGCCTAGTGAAAAGCTGAGAGTGGAGGGAGCGCGCCGGTACGGGATTTAAATAGCCCGCGCCGGTCAGCGCTCCCCCCTCTTTGGGTTGTGTAAGCCCCAAGCCCCGAATGTTCCGTTGCCGGTGGGTGAGGGGTCGCGGGCCCCCCACTGTTGCCCCGGGTGTTTGCTTAATCCTCTTCCTCCGGCCGGTGATGACTTTGAGCCGGGCGATAATCTTTCGTGCTTCTTTGACAGCTCCAGGCGTGCCTCGTGCTCAGGCATTGTCAGTTTCACCCTTTGTTACAATGTATCTTTCTGAATGGCTTTTCCGGCTGGAGTCGTTACCTTGTTGCCGGTGTCTGTTGCTTGCCTTTGTCTTTGCTTTCATATCTTTTTAAATCCTTTGCCCCTGTTTCCTTGTATTGTTGTGTGTGCCGTTGTGCTGACACAATCAGCGCAACGGTGCTCATGACAATGACACAACCACCATCTTGCCTATATATGCCACTGCATAACTCTCTATGAGAGTTCAACCCCATCAAGAGCAACAAAATGAACTTTCATGGAGCCGGTGGGCTTTTGTACCAAAAGTAAATCAATCTTGCTGAGGTTCAGTGTCAGTCTGTTTTACTGTTCTCTCATACCATCTTCTGTTTTGCCTGAGGTCAAGATATAAAGGTGGGTATCACCAGCATATTGATCACATTTTATTATATTGTGCCTCCAGTTGTATCTTCTGGAGATTACAAGGACCAGTCCATGCAGCTTTCTTGGCAACATTTTTGGAATTGGTTTGCCATTGCCTCCTTCCTAAGGCTGAGAAAAAGTGACTAGCCCAAAGTTACCATTTGGCTTCCATATTTATGGCAGGCCTAGAACTCAGTTCTCTTCATTCCAAGTCCAATGCTTTAAACAAAAACCAAACTAGTTGATGAATCCAGCAGCTTCATGAAGTTAAATAAGATGGGGAGAAGCCAGAACCCTGGACCATCCCACACTAGAGTGCCTAAGGGCTCAACCTCTCCTTCCCCAATAACACTGAAAGAGGATATGGAGGGTGCCTCATCCCCCCTTGTCCCACCACAGGTCATTCACAGGTGTGATCAATAGTCAGACCTTAACAGATATATCTCATCCAGAATCCTTTTAGTTGGAGCCCAACTACAAGTTATCTAGGACAGCTGGATCCAGGAATGGCTTTTTCAAACAGAGCATATCACTGCCTTCTCCAGGACCAATGGCATTAGAGCTGAATCAATCCACAGAGGAATTAGAATTAGAAGTAAACTGTGAACAGCGTTAGTCATGGTCAAGATCAGCATCAATATAGTCTGTGTTCATAATTTAGAGTGCAGAAAAATGTTTTTGAAAGAGAAAAGAGAGAGAAGATAGATAACATCCCATCATAGGCTTCACCCCCCAAATGGAGTTAAGGTCAAGCTCTGTATGACAGAAAAACCAAACCCTAAACTCTCCTAGTTAACAAGTATAGCACTATATCAAACAAACAAACAAACCACTAAAACAGAAATTAGGTTATTTAGAATTATTTTAGTTTACAAAGCATGGATTTCAAAGTAAGGGAAGCCAAATTATTCCGTACCTTCTCTTGGTTATCTAATAGTGCAGAAATCCGAGGGGTTGAAGAAGAGTAATAGATGGAGCTGCCTTTCTCTTTGAGAGTGTCACAAGGCATGCTGTCTTCACTAAGTGCATTTTGGCTGCTTGTTTTCCGCAGGCTTAGCCTCCATGATGATGGTGATTCATCTTTTTGTTCCTCAGGCTTATTGAGCAATGGACTACACTGTAAAAGATGGCAGAGAGAGTGTTCTGAGGGCATAATAGGAAAATTCCCAATTAACTAATTTCAACATTATGAGAGTGAGCAGTCAACAAGTGAACCAATTACCCAGAGAGACAGGAGTTCCCTTCACTGTATGTCTTCAAGCAGATTTTAGCCAGCCATGTTTCACTTGGATTCCTGCACTGAACAGCAGCTTGGACTCAAATGGCCCCTTTCAGCTCTAAGAGTTTGTCTCCTCTTGTGCAACTGAACTGCTCCCTTCCTACCTCACACATAATGCTTTAAATTTACTGCAAAGGGGATCTGCAGGATGCATGTTGGCTTGAGAAGGAAGTGTACGTTCTTAGGATAAGCCATTCTACTGAATGACAAAAACAATTGCATATTAAACGTCAAGATGATAGTACCAAAATACCAGTTTTTTCTAATTAAATTCATATAAAATATACCTACATTCAAAAATGTGTATATACACACACATATACATACACCCACACTAAAATGTCAATTTGTCCATGTTAATGCTTTTTAAAATTGATGCATTAATCAATCTTGTTTAGATATAGTACTATGACATTTTTTTTGTTTTAGAAGTGAGATGCTGATTCATTCAAAACAAGTTATAATACACATAGGAGAGGCACTATAAACAATAGTTAGGTTCCAGTAAATAGTTACATTTGAGCTAAAAGTTCAACCTCTACCAAACATTTCAAAATCAGTCAAATAAATCAGAGGTAGTAGATTAATTTATAATCCAGTTAGTGTCTAAATAGCCACAAGCCCATTGGCTGAATTATTTTGTTTGGTAGTTTTTGGATGTCACATGGTAAGCCATTTTTTAAATCTGAGTTGGTTCCAAATCTTATGTGGTGGTGGTGGTGGTGGTGATGATGATGATACTATTATTATTATTATTGGATAATCTACAGTTAGATTAGATTGACTGGTAGGTAAAGGTAAAGGTTTTCCCTTGACGTAAAGTCCAGTCGAATCCGA
Source organism: Candoia aspera (assembly GCF_035149785.1). Taxonomy (NCBI): domain Eukaryota; kingdom Metazoa; phylum Chordata; class Lepidosauria; order Squamata; family Candoiidae; genus Candoia; species Candoia aspera. The sequence goes on from NC_086155.1 coordinate 35,749,645, forward strand.
CTCTAGGGGGCGGTGCTCATCTCCGTTACTAAGCCTTAGAGCCGGCGTTGTCATAGACACTTCCGGGTCATGTGGCCAGCATGACGACTCGGAACGCCGTTACCTTCCCGCCGAAGCGGTACCTATTGATCTACTCACATTTGCATGTTTTCGAACTGCTAGGTGAGCAGGAGCTGGGATTAACAACGGGAGCTCACCCCGCCGCGTGGTTTCGAACCGCCGACCTTCCGATCGACAGCTCAGCGGTTTAACCCGCAGCGCCACCGCGTCCCTCGATTGACTGGTGGAAACTTATTATTATTGTTATTAAATGTATTGACCGCCCAACTCCAATGGACTCTGGAAAATTGCTGATTTAGCCTGCCTAAGTCAATCTCTAAACAGAAGTCTGTTCATGAAAAAGAAATAGCGAGAGTGTTCCTGGCTAGAATCTAGAGTATGAATCACAATCAGATTTTATTTATTTGTTTGTTTGATTGATTTATATTACTGCCCTCTCCCCCAATGGAGGACTCTGGGTGGTTTACAATAAAAAAGATAATAAAAACATCTAAGCCTCAGTCACAGTTTTAAAAACAAAAATAAGATAATAAATATAAAATCCAAAAGGAGATGGAATCCCGATCAATAGGGGTGCTATGGCATCAACCACCCCCAGGTGGAGCTGTTACCCTCCCCATCCCAAGCAAGGCGGCAGAACCAGGTCTTCAATTTCTTCTAGAAGTCTGGGAGCGAGGAAACCCATCTCAACTCCAGAGGCCTGATATTCCAAAGGGCAGGCGCTGCTGCAGAGAAGGCCTGCCTCCTGGACCCCGCCAGATGCAATTCCTTTGTTGCTGGGGTCCGTAGCATGCCCTCTCTGCCTGACCAGGTGGGGCGGGTCGATGTTATGGGGATGAGACGGTCCCTCAGGTAACCTGGTCCCATGCCATGTAGGGCTTTAAAGGTAATAACCAACAACTTGAATTGGACCCGGAAGCAAACTGGTACCCAGTGCAGCTTGCATAACAATGGTGTCACACGGGCTGATTTTACAGCACCGATAACTGTCCGCGCAGCCACATTCTGGACCAGCTGAAGCTTCCGGATACTCTTCAAGGGTAGCCCCATGTAAAGCGCATTCCAATAGTCTATATGGGAGATGACAAGGGCATGAGTGACTGTTCGGAGGGCATCTCAATCCAGGAATGGGAATAGCTGGCGCACCACCCGAAAGTGTGCAAAGGCCCTCCTGGCCGCGACTGCCACCTGCTCTCCGAGCAGGAGTCGCGAGTCCAGGAGGACCCCCAGGTTCCACACTGGTTCCGAATGGGGCAGGGCCACCCCATCCAGAACCAAAGATGACAACTTCCTGGAAACTGAGGGGCCGTCAATCCGCAGCCACTCCGTCTTACCAGGGTTCAGCCGAAGCCTGTTGTTCCCCATCCAGATGCCCACAGCCCCCAGGTACTTGGAGAGGGTGGAGACTGCATCACTTATTTCACCTGGGATGGAGATAAATAACTGGGTATCATCAGCATATTGATGATACCTCATCCCATGGTGATGGATGATCTCACCCAGTGGTTTCATGTAGATGTTAAATAGGAGAAGAGAGAGAACCAAACCCTGCGGCACCCCACGATGGAGGGGTCGAGGGTTTGATCTCTCCTCTCCTACCATCAACGATTGGGAACGGCCCTGGAGGAAGGAGGTGAACCAGCGCAAAACTACACCACCCACCCCCAATCCCCTGAGCCGCCCCAAAAGGACACCATGGTTGATGGTATCGAAAGCCACTGAGAGGTCCAAGAGAGCCAGGATGGATGCACTCCCTCCATCCCACTCCCGCCAGAGATCATCCATAAGTGCGACCAATGCAGTCTCTGTCCCGTATCCCGGCCTGAAACCTGACTGAAAGGGGTCTAGAGTTGTGCTCTGATCATGATCACTCAGGAAGTTAATTAAAATATTGGGGAAGAAAGGCCATCATTCAAAATAACATTAAAAACAATTGGTGTATATTAGACATAGAAGGCAGGTCATGGGGACATAAGGAAATATACCGATTCTGACGTACTAAAATCTGCAAACTGGTAAAATGTCTTGGTAAAGATTCAGGTGAATGGTCAACTTCCATTTTTGCTTTTCTGTTCCTATGGGCCACTCCACAGGCAGCATTCAAACCCCTCCCATAATGTTCCTGTAAGGCCAAATGCTGTTATAAATGTTGGCCAGCAAAAGTGATTAACCGCCAGCTCTGTTGCAGTCCATTGGAAACTATGGCAAAAACAATGTAACCCTGTCAGCACTGTTGTTTTGTAGCAGGCCATTTTCCATTAGCAAGAATTCCCACTTCAGTCTGCCTGTTAGTCCTTGACTCTCCCCTCTTACTGTAGTTGTTAAGTCAAAGCTGTGCCTGAAATTATAAACCACTGGTTAAGCTAATGTAGTGTCTGGAAGGTGTCTAAAATTGTTTTGTTAAAATATGAATAAATAGTTAACTGGCCACTTCCTTAAACAGAAGGCAGGAGCTAAGAGAATTTTGAAAGAGAAAGGAAAATAAGAAAAAAAGATAGTTGACAATTGTACAGAGTGAAAAAAGGGTAAGGAAGTAACTAGCATATCTTAAACAAAAGGGGGGAAAAAGAGTCTGCTAAGACCATGTGACAAGCTACACATGCATTCTGTATTTATGGAAAATATTGTTTTACACGTCTCCTTAAAAATAAATCTTGTACGATACGTTCATAGAATGTTACTTGTTCATGACCTCTGAGTAAATAGGAGGTTGAATGTAATACCCACTGCCACATGTCTCACATACTCTACTACTGGATAAAGAATCTGTAAGAGGTGGCAATACCAATATAAATTCAAACTTTAATCTCAGAATGTTTATCTTTTGATTATCAATGATATTTTAAAGAATACTTATCTAATTTGAAACAGACTTGGAACAATTCATGCCACCTCTGTATAAATAAACCCTGATTTTGGAATGGTGTCAAAATGTCCTCAAATTCACAGAGCAGCAGCTTTGCAGCTCCCACCACAGTGAGTAGCTTTTTAAAAAAGAGGAAAAAACCTCATCCTGCTAAACAAATGAAGCATAACATAAGGGCAAAAACTGGAGGCAGGGGACTGGTGGGATGCTGATTTTTCCATTTCCCTATGGATCAGAGGGAGCGAGCACTGGCCAGCTCATGCAGAATTCTCAGCAACTGCAGAGTACAGTCATAGGATGTTTTGACAATGATGCCTGTGGTCTTTCTGTTTTGTACTCTAGCTAAAACTATCTCCCAGTTTAGCTACAATTGGACTTTTCATTAATTACTAATTAATACAGGGGAGTGAGATGTTTTAATTATTCAGTTCTTCGCAGCAATCAAACCTTTCATTTTTCAGATGGACTCCCACTCGTTAGTAGCTTCCAAAGCCTTCTTCTGTGTAACTGACTCAGAGAGGTGTCATCTCTTGTTTATGGCAGTTGAGTATAATTGGCAAATATCTAAAGGGCAAATGATAGTTGCTCCTACATGTTTTAAAATAGTCTACTGCAAAGTTATGCAAATTTGAGAGCCAGTCTGGTCTAGTGGTTAAGGTGCTGGGCTAGAAACCAGGAGTCTGTGAGTTCTAGTCCTGCCTTAGGCACAAAAGCCGGCTGGGTGACCTTGGGCCAGTCCCTCTCAGCCCAGCCCAGCCCACCTCACAGGGTTGCTGTTGTGGGGAAAATAGGAGGAGGAAGGAGTATTAGGTATGCTCACTGCCTTGAGTTATTTATAAAAATAATAAAGGCGGGATAAAAATTAAATAAATAAATAAATTTCTCGCTGTATTCCAAGCACTATTCCCTGTATAGCTTCCAAAGAGCAATAACATGGAAACACAGCCACTCTTTCTTCATCTAATAGTTAATAATTTCCCAAGATGGAAGAACATTCTTAACTAAAACCCTACGTTCATACAAATGGCTCAATACCATACATTCAAACCAAAATCCTATTTAATGAAATGTACTTATATTGCACATACTGCACGTATACAGGCTTGTATACAGAAATCACTTTTGAGGAAAAGAAATGCAGGCAGTGAGCCATATAGGCTACCAATTGCAAAAAACGGCAGTCTGGTATTTCTGTATAAAGATTAAGTTTATGCAAAATAAGCATAACATTCACTACACTATGTTTCTGGCTTTGTGTTGCTGATTAAACTGTAAAAGGACAGGAAACAACTGTCTCGGTTCAAAACCAAACAAATACATTCAAACATGTTGATCAGCTCAAAGTCAGTACTTCAAGTTTATTCACTGCAGGACTGCAACAGGTTCTTAACAACTACTGTATGCTTTTTCAGAATAGAACATAGCTTCATTCTTTTAATGTTTACACACAGTAAGTTCCACTTAATAATAAAATTTACTGAGAAGACATTCTTTATAGGTTTATAACTTTAAACCTCTAACCATTTACTTTAAGTCAATATCTACTTACTTTTCTAGCAGGAGCCATAGTAAAGGTGTTATGTTCTGGGGGTGGTATTTGTTCTGTGATGAGAATTCTGGATTCGTGATTGGAATGGTTAGCAATAGATTCTTCTTTGCTCTCTAGGAAGACAAAGGAGACAGCGGATGAAAGACTTGCAGACATTCTACAATAATTCTAGATTTAACAGAGTGATGTGCTCTTAACATTCTAGCCCCATTTTTTTTTAAATTGCTGCAGTTAAAATGTATGCCCATCTGACTTACTGTAAGCTAAGCAGTATATGTTTAAAAAGCCATTGTCCTATAGTCTGAACAAAATGTCATCACTGAGGAACAGTACGCTTCTACAACACCTACTGATTTTCCACACATAATTTTAGAAAGGGCTAGATAAGTTAATGAGGAATTAATACATTCATTCATTCAATCTGAAGACCTTTGAACCCAATTTAAACAGTGTAAAACTACTTTAATATAGGCCATGACTGATTTATAAAAGAACTGCTGTCCCTGCATTTACGCCTGTCCCTCGTTGAGGGAGATGGGCGGTGACACAACTTTAAATAATAAATAAATAAATAAATAAATGTATGGTTAAAAAAATACCATTTTAAACTTGTTCTGAGATTTGTGCTTGAATGAAATGGAACTTTTTTTCTGGGATGTGTACTTTTGTCTCAGTCTATTTTAGACTGAACTCTGTGCTTAAGAGACCTTTATCAAGCCTTTAGAAAAAACTAAACATCAAGTACTAAGGAAGTATTAAGCCCAAATGTTCTGTACATTATATCCAGATGGCAGTAGATGGTAAGAGCATTGTCAGGCACAAGTTTCTGGGAATGCAGAAGCTACAGATCATCCTATCATAAGAGGTGGAAGCAAAAATGCCTAAATCGCAATGCCAAAATCGGGTGTATATGCACCCCCACCCCCACCAAAAAGAACTACAAACCGCAAATCACATTATTACCACTTTTCTGATTGATCTTGTCGATAAAAACATATTAAAGCCTTCATACTAAAAGTGCTATTTCAGGAGACGCATCATGAAATGTGAATTCCCAGTATGAAGCTGCAAGAAGTTCTGGCATGCATGCATTTATCATGCTGTATTTCTGAAAGTTGGTGTCAACACTAATTACTGGCCAGCCAGATACTACTTAACTCAAAGGTAAAAAGAGACCTCAAGAGTTAAGTGAAGCGTATGTTTCTTTTACTAAAGTAATTGACTACTTTATCTACTTGCCTAGAAGCAAAGAATTTTCTAAGGTGACAAGTAGCACCAGCATTTCACAAGCTTAGGCATATGCAAATTTGTCAATTCAGGAATGGAACTGACAAATTTTGTATATCCTTACCGTAAGTTTTTGCTATTAGATATAATACTGCATTTGCTTTGATGAGTAATTACTTGTTCTGATAGTACTATTAATAGTACAAAATCCTGGTATAATGCTGTATTGCAGCAATATATCCTGGGCTGTCTTCCAATTTTTAATCTAGAAAAAATATGTAGTTAGACCCTCCATAAATGAAGGTGAAGTCTCCTAAATTTATGGAGCACCACCATGCATTCAACAGCAGATAATGTATTGAAGAAAAGTGAAGGAAGCTGAGTAATTTTTGAAAGAAGGCACTGCTGCAAACAATCATTATTATGTGAAGAAATATGTTAAATTATGGCTGTTCAGTAGATTTGAAACAATCAGACCTGTAGCATTTAACTAAACTCTTTACAGTGTTCAAGCAAAAAATGACCACCAAAACACTCTTGTATTAGCTTATTTCTGAAGTGTTAACATATCACCATTAGTAATTTCTCTATCAATAATTATAGTCTTCAGTAAACTTTTAGAGTACCATGTCAGACAGTAAAGAATAAACACCTTGAAATTGATGTGCTATACATTTTTCTATGCAATTTCAAATTCTCCATCTGATTCCTGTCTATGCAGTGATCCTTTACTCATTTAGAAATATAGTTAACAACTGCCAATATATATTTTAAGAAAAGCATGTATACAAAAAGAATCCTGATTAACTGCTGATTAATTTTCCTTGATATCTGTAATCTGAATGTCATCTGTAATCCTTGTAGGTTCAAGACTTTTAAATTATAATAATACCAAAGCATGGGGGGGGGGGTAGAAGGAGAGATGACCTCCTTGACAACAATCCAGTAAAAACTCACAGAATGTCTGTAACCATTTTAGAGAATACACCAAAAATAATTAATACAAATTAATACTAAACTCTGAGAAACTGCACTATCACTGAGATTTTGGAAAGCAACTAAAATATAGAATTTCTGACCATTTGCAGCTGTATAAATCTGCAAAGGCCCTAAGATCAAATCAGAAATTCATATTATATGAAAGCACTTAATTTTCTCTTTATACTAATTATTTTGTCACTTTAGACATCATAGCAGCCACATATTTTCTGCAAATCACTTTAAACCCATATGTCTTCACTATTCACCATGTGGCTTCTGTTTGAAGTCCTCTACTGAAGAATTTAGAACTTCATGTGGCAACCTGTTGCACTGGCTGACAGCCTATACCACCTTTTCTCAACCTTTTGACCCTGGAGGAACACTTGAAATATTTTTCAGGTCTCGGGGAATCCCTCCACATTCAAGCTCAAATATAGGTCAGAAGTTAAAAAATTATTATATTCGTTTCATGTGTAGGCCTGTCTATATGCAGTAATAGTGTTCTTAAATAAAAATAAAGAATGAAACTTACCTCTTTAATGTGAAGTTGCCCAAATTTGAAATATTTTTTAAATAAATCATGCATCTCCCAGGGAACCCCTAGTGACCTCTCATGGAACCCTAGAAGGAAGTTCAGGTAAGGCATGAGGAGAAAGTTCTGACTGTATAGGACTGTATAGGCCTATACAGTCAGGACTTTCTCCTCATGCCTTACCTGAACCTCCTTCTGTGTAGTTTTAATCCACCGGTTCTGATCCTGTCCACTGGGCCAATGCAGACTGTACACTCTTTCTTCTGTGTGATAACCTTTCAGATACTTGAAGACTGTGATCATATCTCACTACAATCATCTTTTTCTGTAAATTGAATGTACCCAGTTCCCTTAACCATTTCTCATAGGGCTTGGTTTCCAGATCCTTCATCATCTTAACAATTCTCCTCTGAATTTGTTTCTGGTTGTCACTATCCTTTTTGAACTGGGGTGTCCAGAGCTGAACAAGTTCTGCAAATGACCAAGGCAAACAACAATGGAACAGTTACTTGACCTGATGTTGCTGCTAATGCATTCCAAGATAACATTTGCCTTTTAAGCAGCTGCATAAAACTGCTGGCTTATGTTTAACTTGTGGTTTGTAAGGAGAGCAGATCCCCTTATCACATATATGATAAGAAAAGACTCCCCAATTCTATACTTATGTCTTACATTTTTCCTAGACAATTCAGGAATTGTTATTGGCTTTCACCTCTAGCTTACAGGAGAAGGACCTTTAAATGAGCTAACCTTGGGTAACTGAGCTGATATACTGTAATATAAAAATATTTTTAAAATTATTGTTGTTGTTGTGTTATAAAAAATATAGATATGTTTGCATTATCCAGCATTTATTCTAAATGTTGCATAAAATGGTATTAGATAAATTACTGTTTCCCTAACTAATGTTTCTGAAGGGCTGTTACTAAAATTAATATTAAAATGATATTTTAACTCCTCTGCAGAATATTACTAGTATCCTAATATATTCAATTTCTAATTTCTAACTCTCTAAGAACTTATTGATACTTGATTGATTGATTGATTGATTGGATTTGTATCCTGCCTTTTTATTCAGAAGTTCAAGGAGACATACATAGTGTTCCTTCGTCCTATTTTTTCCCACAACAGAGAAACCCTCAAGGGACTGCAAAAGACCTGCAGCAAGACTTGGTGGCAACAGGCACTGAGGTTTCAGTGAGCACAGTAAGGCATGTACTAAACACAGAAGGTTCCCATGCCAGAACTCCAAGACGTACACCACTACTGACCCAAAAGCATGAGAAAAGTCAGCTCCAATATGCTCAAAATCATATAAATAAGCCACACAAGTTTTGGGATTCTGTTCTGTGGAGCGATGAAACAAAACTGGAACTTTTCTGCCTGCTGGATCAGCAGTATGTCTGGAAGAAGAAGAATGAAGCATACACTGAAAAGAACACTCTGCCTGCAGTTAAGCATGGTGGTGGCTCAGTGAAGCTCTTGGGCTGCTTTGCATCCTCTGGCACTGGAAACCTGCAGCGTGTGGACAGCAAGATGGATTCATTGAGGTATCAGGAAATCCTAGGAGAAAACGTCATGCCATCTGTAAGGAAGCTGAAGCTTGGGCGTCATTGGACCTTCCAACAGGACAATGATCCCAAGCATACCTCAAATTCCACTAAGGCTTGGATGCAGAAGTAGTCCTGGAAGATTCTGCAGTGGCCATCACAGTCACCTGACTTGAACCCCATAGAAAATCTCTGGTAGGATTTGAAGAAGGCGGTTGCAGCATGTAAACCCAAGAATATTACTGAACTGGAGGCCATTGCTCATGAGGAATGGGCTAAGATTCCTCAGGAACGCTGCCAGAAGCTGGTGTCTGGCTATGCATCTCGTTTGCAGCAGGTCTTAACAGCAAAAGTGTGCCCTATTAGGTACTGAAGATGCTTGCCATGAAGGGGTTGAATAATTTTGAGACTGGAGAAATCATTATAAGTTGCATTTTCAGTTGAATTTGGGGACACCGCTTGAAGCATTTGTTGTGTTTTGCTATTTCAATTGCTTTTGTTTGATTTGTTCATTGCAAACAGCTGAAAGTCTGTACATTTTGACAATCAACCTGATTTGCAATGGGGGTTGAATAATTTCGATTACAACTGTACTTGGAACAGTTTTTTCTGCATTCAACTGGGAAATCTAGTGAAGTTTACAGTCAAAGTATTTTAAAACCCTTTGCATCTCCTTATACTTTGTATTCCACAAATGGTGATTCTTGATCCAGTTAGTGTGATTGTGTTCTGGCAGAACTACTAGTAAACAGAGTAGACTAGATTACTGACTTACTGGGTTAAATATGACCAATGTCACTGTCTTAAGAAAAAACTCTCAAGGGGGAGCAAACAGCTTTAAATTTGCTTAATGGCAATGGAATGCTGAATTGGAAGGTACAGAAAAGCAGAGATTGAAAACTGGGAGATGGGATGGACTAAACTGTCTTGAATCATAAAAACAGGGACTTCACATTGCAAGATATTGTTACCCATCTTAACTAGCAACAGTCTGTATTTGTACTGACTGTCTAAAACTGTAGGCTTATATAAAGGTTCTGAAAATGACTTGAAGAACAGTGCAGCTTCATAGAATTCCCTTGCTCGTTAAAGAAGGAAAAGAATATCTGTTTTAAATACATTACCTGCCTCCTTTTCAGTATCTGACTCTGAAGCTTCATCTTCCTCGGCTTCTTCCTCTTCCTCAGAGCTGGAACTACTGGATTCCTTGCTCTCCTCTTCCGTCTCTAAGGATTTCACAGTGTCTGCTTCATAAATAATCTTCTCTTTGCTGAGGTAAAAACAGAGAAAAGTATTTAGAACAACAGAAGAGCAAACTAACTAAACAGTGCAGTTAAGAAATTGATAATGTAAGGTTGCTACAAACCAAATTTATTTATTTTTATTTATTTCTCAAATTTCGTTGCCGCCCATCTCCCCCAAAAGAATCATTTCTGCAGAAAAGTAAAGTGATTTACTACTTCCTTTCATATTAAAATTCATGGCCTCCAATTCAGTATCACAAGTATATAGCTTTATGAATATAATGGGACAGGAAGAGAAAGTTACTTGAGAAAAAAATAGCTTAAAAAAACTTGGCCAGCTTCTTTGGAATCACATCAGCAGAGTACTGACATTCAGTAGCAAGGATCGTAAGTAGTTCCAGCTCTGGTGACAGAATACTGCTCAATCAAACAGCATTAAAAATTAAGCATAGTCATAGTATCAAATGAAAAATCCTGTTTAGGCCTTTGAACTTTAGAAGCTCAAATTAAATTATACTACTTTATATTTATATTTATATACATTTATATTCTATTTTATTCCTCCAGGAGCTCAAGGCATCACATATGGGGATCTCCTCTCACTTTATTCCTCTTAAGAACTACTTGGTACGGTAGGTTGGGCTGAGAAGTAATGACTGGCCAAAAAGCACCTCATGAGATCCACAGTTGAGTGGGAACTAAAACAGGTTTCCTGGATTCCAGTCTTATGCTTCAACCACTGGCTCTCACTTCCTTCACCCCCATTAATTTAACATCAAATCCCACAATCAACACCAAAATATTTTGGACAGAGAATCTTACTTTTTGAAAAGTCCACTTTGAACTTTCCCATTCATATCAGCTTCAATTAACTTGTTCGACTCTTCACTACGCAGCTGTCAAAAATGTAATTGGAAAGTTACATTAATAAACTATTACTGCTCTGGCAGATAAATTTAATTGTCTAGCATGTCAATATAAGCAAATGGCAGAATTGCAACTCTTCTGAGCACTTCATTTTTGTTTCAGGTAGTGAGAATTTATTATGAGAAATGTATAAAACTGAGGTACATATATGAAACAACCACGCAGGATCTTTCCCAACAACAAATCAAGGAAATTCTAGCCCAACCACTGTGCCTCATAATAAGCTGCTTTTGAAAATTGGAACTGGGATAAGTCAAAAGCTTAAACAGGCGGAAGGGTCTGTGTGTGTCTGTGTGTGTGTGTGTGTGTGATTCTGAAATATATATTTCAGGTTCTGATATGTATGTGTGCATATGCATATGTGTCTGTATGCGTGTGTGTGTGTGTGTGTATAAAACATTCAGGAGACAAATTGGTAAGCAAAACTAAGTGTTTTTTAAATGTTAATGCTCCCTGGTCTAGCCAAAGAAAAGAGCTAAGGAAAGGGAAAAGAAGCTGACTGGGCAGATGAGGAACCTTCATAAGTCATAGACTATCTGTATCACCCCTATGGTTTCTCCTGACTACTTTTCAACCTACAAACCTTACATTTTAAACCTTAAGGCAGATTGGACTGTCAATATTTATATAAATTGGTAATTGGTTATATAAATTGGTAATCAGCTCTACAGTCACCTTAACATATTTTCATAAGCATTATAAGTATGGCATAAACTGGAACTGGATCAGTTCCTAGGGTAACAAAAAGCTGGAGGACATTCAATTACTGTACTAGGAAATATGCTATCCCTCTTCCTAGCAATACGATTTTCATGTTTCATGCATAATTATTCTGAAGAAAAACTGAAACAAAAATGTTTGGATTCTTCTAAAACAAGTTATTATTTATATTGGGTAAATTTATATCCTGCCCTACACACACACACACACACACACACACACACACACACACATGGGTGAAGGGAGGGGTTGCAGGATTCTTAGGAAAAATGATCTCTACTCCTTTGTAGAAATGAATTTTTCATTATTAAATCCCACTATTACTATATTTCCAAGTTTTCTTCTTCAATGAAAAAGTTTCAGAATTAGTTTATCATTTTAGTAATGTACTTGGGGTTTTTTTTTTGTTTGTTTTAAATTACCTGTGAAATGGGGAGAGATCCTACATTTCCTAAGAAAAATAGACAACCCTATGAAAACAAACTAATGGGAAAATGGATATAGATACCACTGCTGAAAAATATGGATCTCTCTGAAAACTAGGCAACTTTTAGGAGGGTCTGTTTATCTAGTGCAGTGTTTCTCAGCCTCAGCAACTTGAAGATGGGTGGACTTCAACTCCCAGAATTCCCAGCATGCTGGCTGGGGAATTTTGGGAGTTGAAGTCCACCCATCTTCAAGTTGCTGAGGTTGAGAAACACTGATCTAGTGAATTTTAACCCTTTTGGAAATAGCTGAACATGGCTTTTCTTTTTTTCTCTTTCTTTCATTGTAATGAAAGAAAGAGAAAAAAAGAAAAGCCATATTTTTAGCTATTTCAGTTACTTTTTCCTCTCCCCTCATCTCCATCTAGTTTTGTCTTCACATTCTGTGTCCTTTCCCTATAAAGCTATACTTCTTTCTTAGCCCACCTCCATCCTGTTTCCTTTTTCCTTTTTCTGCTGGGAGGAGGAATGCAAATTGTGAATTTCTGTGCATGAAAGTGGTTTCTCTGTGAGACTGTGAGTGGCTCTGGGTGAGCAGATAAGAGAATTAATTTTATAATCTTATGTAACAGATGTCTGTTTTTAATAAATAGATATTAATTCTATAATGCATATTTGTCCTGAGCTTGCCATTTTTAGAAGTATGATTTTTGGCAAATGTATATGTATACATATGTATGTATACATATTGTATACATTTGCCAAAACATCTTCAGAACTGATATCAACTAGAGTTGGCAAGGTAGGGAAACTGAGCACTGCACATCTATGTTTATATATTTTTTCTAGGTACACTTCCTTGAGAGGCCGGCCATCTTAAATTCATAGTCATCTTCTTTTAGAGCAGCCATGAAGGCCTTGGGAAAGATATTCAAATGCTGTGATGTGTTTATACCTACAAAGATCAGAATTGTGCAAGCCACGGTATTCCCTGGGACGCTCATGGAAATGAAAGTTGGACTTTGAAGAAGCAAGACAGGAAGAGTGCTGACGCTTGTAAAGTTTGGTGTTGGAGAAGACTCCTGAGAATATTGTGGACAGCCAAGAAAACAAAATTGATCATTGAACAAATCAACCCAGAATTATCACTTGAGACACAAATGACCAGGCTCAAATTATCCTACTTCTGACGTATTATGTGAAGATATAGCTCTCTATAGAAGGCTCTAATGCTAGAAAAGGTGGAAGGAAAGAGAAGACCAGCAGCAAGGTAGATGGACTCAGTTACAGTGGTGATGAGTGCACCATTGGAAGAGCTGAAGGATCAAGTTGGGGATAGACTGTCATGGAGAAAATCTATCTATCTGGTCGCTAAGAAAACAACTTGGTGATCATCCATCCATCTATCCATCCATCCAAAAAGTAATTTTACCTGTGATATTTTTAATGTTGATATTTATAAACCACTTCAGTCAACACTTATGCTTCATAAGCAACTATCACAAAACACTCACTTAATTGCATTCCACTACCTAAGAAATCAAAATAAGGAGATGCACAAAAATTACTTAATTAAAAGGGCTAGTCAGAACATACCATATTCTGTTTCTTCTGCAGCATCTCTAAGTGTTCAACCAATCCCTCATCAGCAACATCAAATGGTGTTTGACCCTAAGGGCATGTGCAACAACAGCAAGCGTTTATTTTGAACTTGGCATTTTTTTAACATGAGAAAAAGATTCTTTATGTCTTTGTGAAAAACAAGTTTAAAAATGTGCAACACTTACTTTTGCAGTATATTGCAAAAACCTAAAGGTAATCCTTTTTCTTAGAAATACTTTCCATGTGTTTTATCTTACTCTAGTTGCCAAATTAGCATACATCTTACAACGTATTTTTTATCATATAAATATAAACCAGAAAAAAGTATGGAGCTGAAAATATATGGCTATTAGACATATAGGAATCTCAAAATATCAAATACTGCTACTTCCAGTTAAAAATAATGGTACAGCAATAGTATCAAAACTATATATTGGTTTAGATGAATTAGAGCAGATGCAATATTCCTAATCCAATTTCCAACCTTTCTTTTTTCTGTGACAATTTCTCCATATTTGTCCATGGTTAAAGATTATGCCTGTGCTAATTTTAATCTTAATTAGTGTATCACTAGCTGATTTTCCTGTTCATAAAAGTTTACAAACCCACTCTGAAATTCTCATTAGCTACAACCACAGTCACAATAAAAAGAGATAAAATGTAGCTTGTCTACTTTGCAGAGGGTTGAAGACTACCATGTACATAGAGGCAGATGACAACATATTATGTGTATTTGTGTGCTAGGGGGTAGAAAATAAAGCTCCCAAGAAACAGAGGAAAAATTGCTGACTGACTTCCAAGTTATCATCCTCAACCAGACTACCCACAAGAGTATCAATAAACCAAATCAGAATTTTTCAGGGAATTGATGGCCCAGTCCAGAGGTATCCCCATTCTCAGATAAATTAGCTGGTTAAAAATCTGTTTGGATACCCCCCATGATGTTTTCTAAATGCACACTAGCTTCAATTCACTTATGTAGTTATGAGCCTTGTGTGGTGCAGAGTGGTAGGCAGCAGTATTGCAACCGAAACTCTCCACACGACCCAAGTTCGATCCCAGCGGAAGATGGGTTCTCGGGTAGCTGGCTCAGGTCAACTCAGCCTTCCATCTTTCTGAGGTTGGTAAAATGAGTACCCAGCTTGCTGGGGAAGGTGATGACTGGGGAAAGCAATGGCAAACCATCCTGCTATAGTCTGCCAAGGAAATGTCGCGAAAGCAGAACCCCCCCAAAGGGTCAGACATGACTCGGTGCTTGCACAGGGGACCTTTCACCTTCACAGCTATGAAGGAATCTCCATGAGGTCTCCTTTCACCCTCCAGCTACATATTCTTTGAATCCATTTTGTCTTGGGATTTGGGCTCAATTTTTTTTAAAATTGTAATTTGTCATGTAATTCAGGCTCATTTGGGGAAGAGTAGTTTGACTATTAAGCACTTTCCTTATATTCTTTTAGCCTGGACTAAAAGAATGGACTGTCCTGCTACATTCTCTTGCCTAGGATCATGTTTCACAGTCAAATTCCTTCTCTTTTTTAGTTGAAAGATTTTGCTATCTTATTCATTTAGATACAGCATCTTGCATTCCTAGAAAGAGCTTCAAGTAGCAGTGAAGCACCTGTTGAATCTCTGTCTGGATTCCACACCATACACAGATGTTCTATAAGTTCTTGAACTGTCTGCTGAAGCTGGTGCCTTGCAGGGGAGTGCAACATCCATATGAGTCACTGATCTTAGGACTAATAGCAGGGAATCTAGACGTGCTAAAATTTATCATAAAGGTTTGACTCAAACACAATCACCACAAGTTTCCCTTGCCTCTTTTTCACAATTCTCCTATCTCTCCATATATGCCTGATTTTCCTATGTATATTTATAATAAAATTGTTTTTGCCCCAGGAACCTTAGTAACTTAAAGTGAAAGCTTACCTTTCACTTTCTCCTCTGTAGACTTGGGTTCTTTCTCTGTATTTGAACTTCATTGTTTCAGTGTGTGAAACTTGCCTTTTTAAAGTATCTCACTGTTCAATCCCATGTGTTGGCAAAACATGGGACAGATATCAAAAAGAAAATTTATAATACTTGTTTTATAAAGGACAGAAAAAAATGAATATTTTGGTTTATGCTGTTGGCCCCGAAGATGTTAGGTGAACTATCACATTACAATTTAAAAATAAGCATAATAGAAGAAAAATACCATTTTAAACAGCACACAGAATACATGTTTAGCTGGTACAGAGCATAAAATGTACATAATGGAATCCATTTAACTGTTGAGTAATGCTGAACCACAGACAAGAATGACATATGTCGATTTTAAAAGCTTGTTTATCTCACAAAGACACATAGTCAACATTTCTAAAAAAAAAAAAAAAACAACCCTGCCATCTTCTCTGGGAGTGTTTATAGTATATCGCTAGTCTAAGGCTCACTAACCAGCTTGTTCCTGATGTCCATATCACAGAGTGCTTCAGCCAAGATAGTGCAAGCTTCTTTCACCCCCCAGTGTGCAGCAGCATGAAGTGATGTCCATCCATCATTGTCCTGAACATTTACATTAAACCCAGCTTGGATCAAGAGTCTAAGGAAAAAATAGTAAAGATGGCAGCAATTCAGTCTTGTAAGTTAGTAGAAACTGTAAGCAGCATGCAGTGGCTTTGTGAATGAAGCTTATCCCATGATAGAGATTAGCGTGATCTAATAGACAGCTCAAAATGGTAAAAAGAGGAATCAAATTTAAGGTAAAGTGTAAAACAGCTTCTTCCTAATGACAATGGTAATTAATGATCGACCTTACATGTGGAGTTGAAGAATCTGAAACAAAGAGAGCATGAACAGTGTTTTAGGGAAATGCTTTAGATGAGCAGAAGCAAATCTCAGAACAAGCCAAAGCTGCAGCAGTGGCATTATCTTGTGCATTAGCTTCTGCACAGTGGCATTTAAAATTATTGTAACTTAATCTTATGTGCTAGAATTATTTAGCCCACCATGGTCTATTTTAACTGCAGTTCAGCAGGAATATATGCAGAGGTCATCTCCAGCCACATCTGAAATTAAATCTGGGACTTGCAACTGTTTGATCTCTAGTTCTTCCTTCTTCCAGATACACTCTTTCTTAGCATAACCTGGGGATGGGTCAGAAGCAATTCAGGATTTCATGGCCACCATGACAATCATGGGTCTAAAACCAATTCAGATTATAACAGGTCTGATTCACACACTCTGGATCTAGTCTTGAACTCAGAACAAATGGAGTATGTCCTGATGGCAGAAGATATTACAGTACATGATACATTATCATGATCAGATCACTTTCTTATAATCATGGGGTTTGTCAGTCTCACCAACCTCTTCAGGGACCATTAAGATGGTCCCCTTGGCTTTCAGAGAGTGCTTAGGAAATGAACAGGAAATTTAGCAGACAATTCTATTGAGCATATAGCTAACCAATGCAATATAGACATGATAAAGGCACCAGATAGGATAGCTCCCAAGTGGCCCCTTCCTGTCTGCTGATCCAGGGGCTTTGAGATGCTCTGGGAGATGAAGCAAAGGAAGGGGTGTATAGGGTGATGCTGCAGAAAACAAACAGCAAACAGAATTGGACATGGTATAAGCTCATATTTGAGCCTAAACTGTGGTGTTAAGTGTAAAAAGTTGTTATTTCTTGGCAACTGTTGTATCAGTGGAATGCCATCTAGCCACATGGCTAGACACTTTTGGGTAAGGATAGGCCAAAAGAGCTTAGCATTGGCCACCATGACTTGTTCTAAGCATTTTGTTGATAAAATCATTAAGACTCATTTGGGGTTGAACACTGGCTAGCTGGCTGGAGTATGAAGAGATCTTGTGATGTCATCTGGGATTTGTCTGAGCCTGTGGAACATGATGAAGTGGAGAGCATCCTCTGTGAGTGAATTCTGCCATGTGTGGTCTAGATCCCTATCCCACCTGGGTAATATGCCATGGAGGGAGGAGCTCTAGGTTCAAGTAGTGAATGCCTTTTGTATGGAGAGGGTGATATTACTAGTTTTGAAAGAGGCAATGGTACCCTCCCTCCTCAAGAGGTTCAATCCTTATCTAGCCATGTTAGACAACTAGTGCCCTGTCTCTAACTTCCCTTTCTTGGGGAAGGATGCTGAGAAGGTAGTGGAGAGGCAGCTAAAGGGGTCTCTGAATGAAATAGATAATCTGGACTCTTTTCAGTCGTGATTGTCAACTAGGCATGTGAAATGGTAACTCTTGTGGATGACCTGTAGTGGGACACGGATAGGAGCACTGTAATCCAGGTAGATCTTTCAGTGGCCAGGTCCAGGTAGATCTTTCAGTGGCCTTCAATACCATCAATCCTTCAGGATTTCCTGCAAAAGGTGGGGCTGGGAGGCACTGTTTTGAAGTTGTCCTGCTCCTTCTTCATTGGCAATTCCAATCAGGAAGGAGAGGCCAACCTTTCAGACACCTCCAGGCCTGAGTCTTCTTCCCCATGTTTTCAACAGTTTTATGGAACTGTTGGGGTTGTGCTCTGTCTGAAGGAGTATGTTCTGTCAGGCCCAGCCCAAGAACGACAGAGAATCAAGCCAACCAAATTTCGGTTCTTTAATTGCTCACACCATATAGACAGAATCTTGCCAGACTAAAGCTATTCTACCTAACCTAAGGGAAATAACTTGGGAAGGCTACTCTGAACCTCTCAGTCTTCCCACATTCCAGCTCCAGACTGTGTTTTCTCTTATCTTGCTCCCCTCCTTGGAATGTGTTCCCTCCTTCCTGAGAACCAGTAGTGTTACTGAAGTCCATCACAGGTTCAGAATCTGGGAGTCCTCCTGGACTCACGGTTCCTGCTAGAGGAGCAGATGGAAACTAGCCAGAAACACCTTTGTCCAGTTTCAGCTGGTCACCAGCTGTGCCCTTTCCTGGAACAGAGGCACTAACTGTGGTCACTCATGCTTTTGTCACCTCATGGATGGACTACTGTAATTTAAGTCTACCTGGGGCTCCTCCTGTAGACCATTTGGAAGTTGGAACTAATATAAAAGCAGCCACCCGTCTGGTAACAGGGTAGACCCAATACAATCCTGTAAGGGCCCAACTGTGAAAACTGCACTTGTTACCTGTTTTCTTCCTGGTGCAATGCTAGGTTCTGGTCATCACCCATGAAGGCTTAGATAATTTGGGACATTTAAGACCTTCCTCCTCTACCAAGCCTTCAGGAACTAATAGTGGGTTTATTTTTTGAGGATTTTTTTCCTGGTTAGTGAGAGGAAGGCACAGCGTATGGCTTTTACTGTGATACCAAGTTTATTTATTTATTTATTTATCCAATTTGTCCCCGCCCATCTCCTCCCTTTGGGGGACTCTGGATGGTTTACAGTAATCGATTAAAACAACATTCATAGATGCAATGTATGTTTTGTTTATCTGTTATACTTATTTGCTATGCTGGATTGTGTGAGTTGCTTAGAATCATGTGATTGAAGTGGCATATAAGTCCTACTAAAAATAAAATAAAATATCTGCATAGTTGTTTCTTTTTCCAAACACACTTTTGCTTTATCTCTTATCAGGTACTATAATAGAAAACAGTGACATCCATTTTTTAACCTCATTTATTGGAATAGGAAATGTGGGGTATCTTAACTCCATATAGTATTCCTAACAGATGGGAAGGACTAGACAAGTTATTGCAACACTCTGTTCCAAGTAATAATTAATGTTGCTTTCTTACTACTACCCAATTACTGAACTTAATGTATAGTACCGGACATATATACAATTGCAGTGTTACTTCAACCGGATGTCAGTTCCAACTGACATCAATACAGCATAAATCAAATCATAACTGCTATTCCATTAGTTTCAAAAGGACCTAAAATCAAGTTAAGAACAATTGTTTTAAAGAATTAGAATTTAGCACCCTCCCATATCACTGCAAAATCACTTAAGAGACACAGTAAAAATAATTTCAGAGACTCCAGGATCTCTAAGTATTGATGTCTCTGAAAACCTGATGGAATCATTCTAGGTCTAGGAAACCTAAAACATATGGCAACATTTCCTGAATGGAAGTAATAAAGGAATAAAAAATAAGGAATAAAAAGGTATAACTGCAAAGTTGTTTACACAGCACTGCTGGATACAGAAACCAAGCATACAGAAATCAGATCAAAATGTTCTGCTTCCCAAAAGCGAACACTCAAGGAACAATGGGAGTTTGTTGTTCAGTAAAGCTTTTCAAACACCAATACTTCCAATACTGCTGTTCTGGTGTGCAGTATGTGACAAGTCCTGGAACAGTGGCACAAAGCAGGCAAACGTTTCACTCAAGTTAACTGATACTTTCTCTGAAGTTGATAAAGCAAGCAAAACTTATCCTTACACATCAAAAATCACTGTGGCATGTAAGTAAGCCTCTATCCTACAAGTAGAACCCTAATTTGTACTTACTATGCTTGGTGCAGCTTTCTATGCCATTAGTTAAATTTTAAAAAAAGAGAGGTAACTATGCACTAACCCTGTACTTACGTTTGAATATCTGTGTATGTCTTCACTTTGGTTGTGAGCAATACATTGTAACAAAAAGAAATACCACCTAAAAAATAATGTCAAAGCCAACTTCAGAAAATCAGGAAAATAAAAATCTGAAATTCAGTGCCTGTCTCATTCTTACAGGGCTGGCCAGCAAAAAGCCCATACCACAAACAGCACCATTGTTTCACTTTCCGTGGAGAAACCAAGGCAGTAAGTGAATTTTCTGTTAGCACAGCTTGCTTCTTCCAATCTAAGAGGGAATCACCAAAGGTATGTTGCTTGAAAGTCTATTACTTGGCTGCTGGCATTACATTATTACCTGATGGTAGTAAGAGTAAACAGTAAAATCTTTTACATTGGGATTACAAATAAATGTATAAACCTAGTTTCCGTTAAATTACATCCTGGAAAATCCCAACCAGGAATTCATAACAATCCTATAAAATCACAGTTTACAAAGCACAATGACTGGGTTTGAATATTTTACTAAGCCTATCTCCCATGGTTTCTGCCTGCCTCACAAGATCTAGCGGGGAGGGCATGCTCTGGATCCCTTCCATCAAACAGTGTCATATTGTTGGCTAAAGAAATTGTGACTTCTCTGTGGAAGTGCCTGCCCTGTGGAACAGCATCCCTCTGGAAATCCAGACAGCCCCAACCCTGCTAGCCTTCCCCAGGTGTTTGGGCCAGGATTTGGGTTAAGTGAGCTCTGCTGGTCAGGTGGTTTTTTATGATTTGTGGTTTACCATTTTAACCTTGGATGTCATTATGTCAATATGCTATTGTTATTTTAAATCTTGAATGCTACCCAGAGTCACTGTTGTGAGATGGGCAGCCATATAAACCATGTAAGAAAATGATTAAATAAGCTAAAATCTAACCAACTACAGTACATTATGGTTCATTAGTATGTTTGAACCCAGCCATGTAACTCTTCCTCTTCAGTTGCAGTGATACCTACAAAGACCTAGTTTGCTACAGCAAACAATGAAAAGAGATCAGTACCTCATCACCTCGCAGTAGCCTTTAGCTGCAGCCACATGGAGAGCAGTAGCACCTGTTCGAGGGTGCTTTCTCTCCTCAATTTTCCTTCTGTTGAGCCACTGTCGGGCATCTTGCAACATCTGTTGTTCTTCTGCTTTTCTGGCCTGATCAAGATCCACCCCTGGAGAAACAGACTGCAGGTTAAAAAAAAACCTTGAGGTAGTACAAAAAAGTGATAAAGGGAAGTGGAGATAAATTTCCACATTGTTAAAAAAAGGGAGCAGAAATGAGTGAGATTTTTTTTTCATACATACATATTTTAAAAAGCAATTATTTTTCCCCCTTAGAGACACAGCTCTTTTGTAATTCTACTGAACTGAACCTGATGCTTTCAAGGCATGTTGAAGAACTACTGTGATTGTTAACTAGTATGGCCAACAATTATTCCTCACCATCTACAAAATGCTGAGGTGTTTGTGTATGGAATACAATCAGTTACAATCAATGACAGAAAAGCCTGTTTCCATCTCATGGGGTGAAATCTACTAAAATTCCCACTGACCCAGAGCATACTGGTTTCCTTACTAAGGAACTTAGATACATTATTAACACACCGAAAAATGGGAAAAAAAACCATACTAATCAAAACTATTTCAGCGTTTCTCTAGAGGCAAAATATCAAGATGTTTTCATATGAATCTTTATAGGAGAATGGGACAGTTTCCTTATACTAAGATTGTTTAGAAGGAGAATAGATCAATTAGCATACTGATTATTAAGATATAATAATCATATCATTATGATATTAAAATGACTCATTTTATCTAAAGCTTAAAGAGATTCCACAGAAAATTAATCATAATTAGAAATGAACAGAACAGTTTGCAGACAGCTAAAACACCATCGCTGATAATTTAGCTTTTCATCAGCTAAAGAGAATCAAATTGGTTTCATTTCCAAGGTAACATACTGTAATTGGGAAGGACTGCATTTTCCACAGCACTTTCCTCTACAGCTTTTGGGCAACCACCCATATTTTCTACACTAAGTGGCCAATCACCAAACTAAAAAATCTCTCAAGGGTCTATGGACTAGCTGTCTGTACACAATTATCCTTTGCAATTTCATATAAAACGTAAAGCAGCATTTTCCATATGCCAGTCATCAAGCTCGGCTTCTTCTCTTCAGAGGATATTTAAAATGCTGATATAGAAAGAATGAGCTGATACAGTTCTAGCAGCAGTGCCAAAAATACAGCAGGCAAGAAGAATGGATGCTTTATTTGTTTATTTAAATTTTGCCACCGCCCATCTCCCCCCAAAGGAAGGACTCTGGGCAGTTTACAATAACAATAAAAGCATTAAATATCATAAACATAAACATCAAATACAATATAATAACATACAACATAAATATAGTATAAAATCCAGGGGATGATAACAGTTATAATACCGCTCATATACATCTAAAGGGCCATTTTAGGGCCATTTTATAGTCAAGATTTCTAAGTACACCACAGAAAAGCAACAGATTGGTGCAAAACCTTGTTTTACACATATAGGTCCATCATACAAAACCCACTCTACAATAATCACCTAGTACATATGAAATATTTTTATATATTTTCAGAATATGTATCTTCCTTTCTAAAAGTCATAATGAATTGTAGAGCCAAATTTAAGGATAAGTGAATTGTATTTCATGCCGTGCATCTCTATTCCAGAAGCTTTGCCATGGAAGAAAAATCCATCGAACAAAATCTAATGATAAGGAGATACGTAATTTGCCTTACCCTGTTTCTTTACTTGTTCCAAAAGCAAATCTTTCATGGCTGCTTCCTCTGCAAGGTCAGATGGGACTTCACCTTCGCTGTTCACAGCAGCAACATTGGCCCCATGATTTATCAAGTACCTATGTGGATGAAAACCAAATGAGACTCAACTTTAACACAAGTATATTTCATGTGGCTCTGTGACCCAAACAAGGCATTAGATAGTAAAACTTCCATCACAGGAAAGAAGCAGTGATACTGTAGTTAATTTCTCAGCTGAGGAACGTAATAGGTCTCTAATCTTTTGAAAATAACCAGATAATTTTGTTTTTTCTGATGTTAGTAAGTTTTAACTATTGTATTTTTGAATGTAAAAGGACCATTTATTTATGCATCTCTGGTTTATCAAACCTTTCTATGTAAAAGATTACAATTCAAAAAGTTGACCTGATTCTTATGGTTTGGCTAATTTATATATTCTCATCCCAAACTCCTCTTTCTGCTTCAGCATTATAAGGATGATTATCTAACACTACAATGCAATCATATGCTTATCTTCTCAGAAGTAAGCCCCACTGAGTTTAGTGAGACTTACCTCCAGGAAAATACGTATAACGGTTCCACTTGTTAATTTCTGAAGTTTGCATTCCTTTCATTTGAAATGTTTCCAATAGTAAAAGGAACTATTCACATCACTGCACTGGACCATCATACACTTAAACTTATCAAGGAAAGTTACTAGAGGCTGCCAAATATGGAGCTCACTGTCCCATCCTATGCCACTTATTACTATAACCTTGCTTTCAAAGAAACATTCTTGTAGCATACTTTTGAAAGCGTTATGTTCCTATTACTAATGCTATAAGAATAGGTAGAGTAAGAACTTTCTGAAACTGAGGACCATATCTTTTTCCAGAAGCCAAGGACCCAGGAGATTGGGCTGGAATTTTCAACCAGCTTTTCCAATTTGGATAGGGGAACTGGGGAATGTTTATTTTCATAGGTTCATCAACCTTATCAGAAGGTTAGGATTAGGGTTTGCTTTATTACAGGCAGTCCTTGCTTACCGATGGTAACTGGGATCAGGAACCCTGTCACTAAGCGACACAGTCGTAAGGTGCAGCATCACATGACTGTGTTGGTTTATGATGGCAGTCCCAGTTGCTATCATTAGGCAAATCCCTTGCAGGCACAGTGTCCCACAGTCATGTGATCACCATTTGCGACCTCCTCCCAGCTTCACCACTGACAACTTCCCCTTGCCAGGAGCCAGCAGGGAAAGTTGCAAATGGTGATCATGTGACTGCGGGACACTGTAATGTTGTACAGTAATTATGAGCCGGTTGCCAGGTGCCTGAATCGTGATCATGTGACTGCGGGGATGCTGCTATGGCCACAACTACAAGGACCCGTTGTAAGTACTCCTTGTTCAGCTCCATCATAACTTCGAACAGTCGCTGAACAATGAGTATTAAATGACTACCTGTATTACTATTTTTGTTGTTGTTGTTAGTTTTTCCTTTGTAGCACCACAAAAATGAAATACAGCTAATATACATTAGGAATCTCCTCCATTACCCAGATTCTGACACTTGATGTTATAGAGTCTTTTGGTATCAAAGATCCTATTAACTTTTCATAGGATTTCTCTAAGAAACTAATTGCATGTACTGTTTTAAACACTGTTAAAATGTTAGGCTCTAAATAACAATACCAACACAACATAATCATCCTAGATTTAAGACTTCATGCATTGCTGAAGTGAGTTAAAATGTAAATCAGAGAGAGACCACAGTATTAAAGTCAGAGTTACCATTGCAAGTCCTATGACACATTCAGGTTATTGTTGTTATTAATTTGAACCTGTTATTCATTAGGTTTATATCCCATCTTTCTACTCAGTTTGAGCACTCCATCATTCACACTAAAGATTTAGAGAAGACTGCTGATAAATTATGTTGCTTTCAGCTAATATTTTACAAAGTATATCCATACAAACTGAAATGTACCTATATTTTAGCCTCTCAGGCACTTGCTTGGGAATTCATTTAAAACTGTTGCCTCACACACAACATCTGAAATTGAAATAAACCAAGTACTCTTTCTAGTATCCAGGTCACACTGCAACTCACTCACTCTGCTATGTTCAGATAGCCACAAGATGCAACTGCATGAAGTGGGGTCCACCCCTCGTTATCTTGCTGATTTACATTGGCTCCATATTCTACCAGAAATTTTACCATGTCCAGGTTTTCATCTATACAGGCCTTTGGGATAAGAAGGGAAGTGGGAAAGAAAAGAGAGAAAAAGATAAAGATTAAAATGAGCAAATAACACTTTCCGTTTTAACAGCTGTAAATGATAGCAGGGGCTTTACTCCCATACTGAGCGTTCCTTCCTTTCAGCAACCACTGATATCTCCATAAAGTGTCACTCTCCTTTTACTATACAAACAAGCTGGGAGTCAACTCTCCACAAATGATCTTTTGATATTCATTTTAGGAATGGCATCATATTCCATGGAGCAGAGTAAAAGTTGGAACATGCTATTCCAGGAAAGCTTCAATGAAAGAGATTATGTCAGGACGTTCAATGAAATGACATATGGGAGAATTAAAGCAAGTAGGATTTCTGCAAAACTTTTAAGTCAAGAGCCAATCAGAAAAAATAATCCATTGCTTAACTTACAGAAAATAAAGCATTACTTGGCCTTTTTTGTGTGTGTGCGCCTTCAAATTTTTTGGGGGGGGGGGTTACTCCTGGCAGCTGCATGGACAAGTCCCTGCAGTTTTCTTGGCAAGGTTCTTCAGAAGTGGTTTGCCATTGCCTCCTTCCTAGGACTGAGAGTGTGTGACTGGCCCAAGGTCACCCAACTGGCTTTGTGCTTAAGGCAGGACTAGAACTCATGGTCTTGGGCTAGTCACTCTCTCTCAGTCCTAGGAAGGAGGCAATGGCAAACCACTTCTGAAGAACCTTGCCAAGAAAACTGCAGGGACTTGCCCAGACAGTCACCAGGAGTCAACGCTGACTCAAAGGCACACCCACACTTACCTTTATCATTGTCTGAGGTCTGCACTAATAAAAATGGGTTTGTCTTAAACCCTCAACATGATTTTGAGTATTTTCCAAAGTATTCACTAAACATACAATGTTCAAGGAAACAAAACAACTTTGAGTCTAAAGTAAGAAAACAGCATGTGCAAACTTTGTGATAGGTCAGGTTTATTTTGTGCACTGAATACTATAAAACTTTCATACAGAAAAAATCCAATTTCCAGCACCTTGAATCCAGAGGCATTAATTGCAAAATAAGTGAATTTAAGAAACCAAAGCAGTTTAGAGGCACACTTTATCTAGTTTTCCCTCCCCCAATGTTTTTAAATTTATTTATTTGAGGCCAGCACAGCCAGCCATACACTGAAATGAATAACTGTTTATTAGAGAAATTAAGAAAGGCATCTGGCTTATTACTGCCAGGCCAACAAAACTATAGTATTTCTTATGCATGTTTTCCTATTTAAATATTAGTTTTATCCTATGGGAAATTAAGACAGAAACTATAATTAAATCCTAAAGATAATAAAGTTTTCTGATTCCATTCTAAAACTGAGCAAAGTTTAGAGTATACTTGATCTAAAATTAAGATTTCTATTCTGAATTCATATATATCTTTAATAAAAGAAATTGCTTTTACAAGTATAATATACTGGCTTCCCACTAAAGAGTCCATTTATTCAACCTAGTAATATAATAAAAAAAAATTCGGCGATGCTACCTACATGCACTACAGAACTGTATCAGCCAAGAGACAGAATTTGGGCATTCTGCAAACATGCGAAAATATTAAGCAAATATCAGACTTGTGCTGCACATTTGTTTGGAAATAAATTATATACAACTGTGTAAAAAATAACTACTATGCAAAGCATCCAAATGGAAAGCAAATTTACAAGTTATTTCACTAGTAAGCATCTCAAATAGTTTTAATTCCAGAATACAATAGACAGCTCACATACCCAGAACACATAAAATAAAAATATAATGAGTATGAGTTCTTTGTGAAATCATCTGATGAGCTGCAGAATGCTACCTCCTATATCCTAGGACTTCAGGATATTTTCTTCAGCCACTGGCTGTAATGCAACCCCATAATAAATAAAATACAGTACACAAGAATACCAGAAGTAATAGTTTTCCTACTGGTACATGAGAGAAGCATACAGAACCACATGTTTAACTGCAGTTTAAATCCCTGACTATATAAGGTTTTTTGACTGGCAAAGCAAAGCCTAACAGCTGAAATTCGTTTTTATACAGCAAGCCCTAAGGCAGTAGCACAAAATGTGTGGCTTGCAAGCTGTAACGAGCTCCCCTTTTTAGTCCACAGGAAATCTCAGAACGGGTAGGGCAAAAAAACATTGGGATCCATGCCTGAGTTGTGAGGGGATTGGGGAGAAATGAATTTCTTAAGTCCTGCAGAGGTAGAAGGTACCTACTGCACCCCTTAAAAAGCTCCAACCTCTGTCAAAATTGGGCTAATGTTTCTGTTTTGGAAGCATTTGAAGAGAAAAATTGATAGTTTAATCTCTGCAATATCAAACATACTTATAACCCTCCCCAAAGCCCCAAAATAAACTAAATTCAGGTCTTCAGACATTCCTACTAAGGTGATATCTGTTTTCTACTACATATTTTTCATCCTCTTTTTGGGAGCGGGGGGGGGGCTTAAGAAAAGGGTTTTTTTTCATATTGCCCAGTAGAAACAGCTGTGACACCGAAAAAGAATTACTGCCTCATTGCACCCTCAACTAAGAAGGAAAAAAATCTGTAGTTTATTGAGAGGTGGGAGAATTTTGCTTTTACTGAACAAACTGCCAAAAATAATGAAATTAAAATTTAAAATTTAAATACAATATAAAGGAAAGGAGAAGTAGTTTCACCCACTTTTGGAGTATGGTCCTTGGCATTCCATGCATACTCTGGAATGGTCCTCAGGTTGACAGTTTCCATAATGGAGAACTGCTTAGCATCCAACCTGTATGGCTTGCTTCACAAAGGGAACATTTTTAAAGCGTGTTCCTCATTATCCCAACACACTGGATGTCTAGATACTTGCATTATGTTCCACAGTTCTACATAGCATTACACATTTCCAGTTCTTTTGTCATGAGAAGTTCTCCGATAGCACTTACTAGGAAGTCATTCCACTCAAAGGTCCTTATATTTTTGTCAATTTATTTGTATATCTGCCAATTAACTTAGATATATCAAACCAGGTTTCTCTTGTTTATACCACACAACAACCACCCTTTGGAACATTCTGCCCCTGGAGGTGAGGCAAGCCCCATCGCTCCTGACCTTCCGGAAGACCCTGAAGACCTGGCTCTGCCACCGTGCTTGGAGCGGGGAGGGGAGTAGTTATTCCTGGGGATGGCTGGCACCTTAGAGTGCCCCTCGCATACATACACTCTTTTATTGCCCTTTGTATTTTTATTTTATATGTATATGTTGTATCTGTATTTGTATTTGTATTTATATTTTATATATTATTTATGATGATTGTTTTTAACTGGTTTTAATCTTGAAATTCTGAGAGTGCCTTGGACTGCAAGAAGATCAAACCAGTCCATCCTCCAGGAAATAAAGCCAGACTGCTCACTTGAGGGAATGATATTAAAGGCAAAACTGAAATACTTTGGCCACATAATGAGAAGACAGGACACCCTGGAGAAGATGCTGATGCTGGGGAGAGTGGAAGGCAAAAGGAAGAGGGGCCGACCAAGGGCAAGGTGGATGGATGATATTCTAGAGGTGACGGACTCATCCCTGGGGGAGCTTGGGGTGTTGACGACCGACAGGAAACTCTGGCGTGGGCTGGTCCATGAAGTCACGAAAAGTCGGAAGCGACTAAATGAATAAACAACAACAACAACAATCTTGATAGTTCTATTGTAAACTGCCCGAGTCCCTCTTCTGGGGGGAGATGGGTGGTGGCAAAATTTGAAAAATAAATAAATAAATAAAAATAAACTGAACTACAGTACTGCTTTTCAGTCATCAATCATGGGAGAAGCAAGTGTTTACTTCCACTTTAACTACCAGATCAGCTAAGCTCTAAGATAGTTTGCCCCAAAATAAAAAGGTACATTGCTTTGGAGATCACTTCCAGCAATGCCCCATTTTATTCCTACAGAATAGACAGCAAAAGGAAGACAAGCATAATAAATCCCCATTTGTTCTTATAATGAACCTTACAGCTTGAGTCTCCAACATGATTCTTGGTGTCAAGGCATCTGCTGACAAATTCCTTGAGGCTCACCAAGTTCCCTGAACTACCTAAATCCACCTTCTTCACACCTTAATATTCAATTAAGATGGATTTTGGCAAAAGTACATACCTACACATTGTTTGACCATTATATTTTATAACAAAACAAAACAAAACAAAGCCAGAAATTGAAAAATTACTTAACTGCAAAACTGAATCAAAATCAAAAGCCTATACAAATTATTACTGGGATGCCTGATAATTATTTTTTATGATTAAACTCCCACATTCTCTATTTTAAAGAAACCTAAAATATATGTACTGGTTACTATTTTCCACATGGAGGACAATATGAAATACAAAAAATATCCAAACCCACTATCCAAATTGGCTTTGGAAAGGGTTTTTGTTTTGTTTTGTTTTTTAAGTTGGTTGAGGTTTGTTTTCTTTGTTAGTAGGCTTGGGTTTCTTGTTTTTTGCTTTGTTTTGTTTTCAATTCTTAACAATTTATTTAGCTTGTTCAAAAGGTTTTACATTACCATTTCAAATCCATGAAACCTTATACAGTATAAATAAAGGAGAACCAGCCACATAGCCAGCATTATTACAGAACAGATTTTTTCCATTTAAATGTTAAAATCTGAATCACCCTTTCACATCTACTAGAAATTTTAAATATTTTATGTTTTCCATCAGTGGCCATGTATAGTTCCCAGGATGCAGTTTTCAAACTACTGAATTAAAAGTTCGTTCTTAAATCAAAACAAGTTTTACTTGATTTATATTTGTTGATTTCAACTTCAAGTGTTATTTAAGGAATGAAATCTGCATCTGTGAGCTAATAAATGATAGCACAACAAAAATTACCATTCTAAATAAACCACAACATTGTAAACATGTGATTCAACATGTGGCTTATTATGGTTACATCAACATCTATTCCCCCCTCACCCCACCTCCATATCAAAGTGTTGATGAATCTATGAAGGAGTTGAAATGTGAAATATTAAAAATCATTGTGCAAATTGGTTACTGGCATTTTTCTGGAGGCTGGAGAGATTCCAATGTATATACCATGAATGACAGCTGAGAGACTTCAAAATCAGTATCAACTGCTAGCTAGTATATACAGTAGATGAGGCTATTTATTCTATCCTATTTTCAAATCAATTTTTATGATACAAGAAAAGCTGACCTAGGATCAATAAAGATATAAAGCCCTAAAGTAAAATTATTTTTCCTTCCTTACCCTGTAAAAACAATTTTCCTGTTTTTATCTTTTCTACTATTGTCCACATCTATTGTTTTGAATGCATCACACAAGTCACCATGCATCATACAAGTCTTGACTTGTGCATCACAAGTCTTGACTTGTGCATCACACAAGTAAAAAAAAAATTATTTTTTTCTTTAATCTTGGTCTTTAACCAACGCAGTTCATACTTTCTGACATACAATTTAGCCTTTTTCTTCACCTTTACTACTTCCTTCCCTTTTTGCTTACTTTTGCAGACATATAACACCTTTCTTTCATCATTTCGTTTCGTTTCATTTCATTTCACTGATTCATGTTCTTTAACATTTACCCCTCTTACATTCCAAGTCACAATAATCCAGATGGCCTGAGAAACACTGGAAGTGCTTCCCATAATGGGTTTGGTCAAGTAACACTTTTATATAACTCTTTTTAGTAAGGTAGAGAAGGTGTAGACTAGGTTACCAGTTCAGTCACATCCATGCAACTGGTAGCATTCTCTGCTTACGATAAGCTCAGTACCAATCAGTTTTGGCCTATTTTGGCTACAAGCACAACCAAAGCCCAGTTCACCCCAAGCACAATCCCTATGTGAGTTAGCATCTCTAATCTAGAGACTTTCCAAGCCAATATATTGTTGCCCCATCTCACCAACTATGAAATACATATAGTGTACTAGCAATACTAAGATGCTAAAATGATAACCATGTAGGCTAATTTGAACCTACATAATGCAACTTGCTGCCTGTAAAAAGCCCACTTCTAAATTGATAATATGATAAATTATACATTTAGAGAGGGCTAGAAGCTGCCACCATCAATTCTGCCACACTGCAAATGAAGACTCTAGAAAAATCTGTAGAAATCACACGTACAAAATCATGGACTCTACTTTTTTTTTTTTTAGAAACCTCACTTTCAGTGAGGATTATGGAGAAACCTTACTCTCAAAGAAAGTAAGGCATCCTCCCACTTCAAAGACTACCTTGTCTTGCTTTCAGGAAAATATGGGATTACAGATTTATTGATGTATCTAATCCATATCACACAGAAAGCTCAGAATTAGATGTCAGTAGTCCAAAACAGCAAAATTAAATCAGATCAACCAGCAGATTAAAGCAACAGTACCTGTTCATCCATTGAAAAATTGGCTTCTGTAATATTTAATCAGGCTGAATTCAATCTAGAGGGCAAGTATCTAAAGGAAAGTTTCTAGGAGCCATACTATGATTTCTTTTGAGTAACCCTAGCTCAAGTATGTCCAGAATCCTTGCCAGTACTGTTATATTGTTGTGAAGTCCTCCCAGATTTGGCCTGGCATACTAATTCTAGCAGTTTCTTCCTCTAAAACAGGTATGCACAACTTCCCACAGTTCAGGAACCACTGCAGTTTTGTTTGGCATGTCTAGAGATGAATTCCAAAAGGAATGAACACAGACCTATTTTGGAAGGGGATTTCAAAAGTTTTAAAGGGTAAGACGGATGCCTTAAGTATCTGCAAGGCTTAAGATACCAATTTTGCCCCTTAAAACCACCCAAAAATACAAAAGGAACCTTCTTTATCTCATTTATTTGCGGAAACTCTGGAGGTTACCAAAAAAACACTGATGTGCTACGTGAAGCCAAAGCCCCACTTACAGCATCATTGTGCTAGAACTCAGTTTTCCAGGCTAAAAGCTTTCTTTCTTGTGTTACTTTGTATAGCAAGATGTAGCCTTGCTACCAGTGAAGCATATAACCAGTGAAGCATATAATATTGCACATCCCAACTAGCACAGCACAATTGCAATTTTTCAAAACAGTGCTTTCTCCACAAACATACAAACTACTAGAGATAGTCCAAGCTGCTCAGCACGTATATACCCATTTTTTTCAGTTTTGCTAGAATCAAATCTGAAAACAGAATATATTAATGTATTCTAACAAAGTTTATAGACTTTGTTTATTATATAGACTTAGATGTAAAGTGCAGAGCTTGATATTATCACTTGGAAAATACATATTGCTATAATTAAGAAACAGCCATTAATCTGGATATTCAGTTGGACTTTATACCATTGAACTCTTAGTTTATTATCCACAATAAACCTATCCACTCATGCATACTTAACAAGAAATAAGAACTAAGAATTCATATACACTTCCTTCCTATGAGTAAAAATTTAGAACTGCAAATTTCAGAGTAACTGAGACAAATTTCAATATACTGCGTTCATATCCTCTTCCAACCAAATAAACATTCATAAAAATACTAAAGTAACCCTATTGTTTTATTAGATGGTTTTAGCTTTAATCCCTTCTATCTTTTCTCTTGTAGGTCTAAAAACACCTGAGGGACAAAAGCACTCCCCACCACCTTCATATTTCTCTCCATTATTCATTTACAGAATTAAGAACAACATCCATATATCTCATTTTTCACAAAATACTCCACCAAAAACACTGTATCCTTTGCAAGTATATTAGGGGACTCAGGAGACTGGGAAATATTCAACACACCATGGATTTTCCAGCACACCATGGATTTTCTATGCCAGCATAAAAAGAAAGACATCTGTCAAGTATGGTAACACAAACAATGTTAGCATCATATGTGACACTTCACAAATTAGAAGGATAGAGTTTATCCCCCAAGCAGTTTATCAAATAACTTTCAACAGGAGGGGGAAAGACTGGAAATAGAAGTAAAAGAAAGCTAAGGCAAATATCTCCAGCTCAAACATGGTGTCATATTAATTATCACCCAAGCTATTTGATTCCAGATCTCCATTTTTCAGAGGAGCCTAAGTAAATTGAGGCTTAGGGACAGCCAAAGTTGCCTTGGGCATTGCTGACCTCTGAGACCATCAGTTAGAAAATGGGCCTCTTTTGCATAACAAAATGAGACCTCTGGATAGAAATACTGTAGATACCTTTGTTCTACATATAACCTAACCTAGTCAAGCCACTCAGAGGACATTCTGAAGGGCTAATCCAGTCCTGATAGTATAGAAAAAAATCCCTGCCTTATCATTAGTACACACAATTGCACTTATTAATGTTAAATTCTTCAAGCCAAAATATGTACATAAACCCCAATTTATGTACCCTAGACCTCTACTGGGAGGAAAGACAATCATCCTAGCACTTAGGGGAACCTTATTCTTTGATCACAAAAGGGGGAACCTCTCTCAGTAACTGACTGTATAAAAACAACTTACAGCCAGAATGTCTGTTCATTCTGCATGTGATTTTGAGATGGATAATTTCAAAGACAATCTTTTTGTAATTACCTCTGTTTCATTCTTATATTTTCCCCATTATCCATTTTACTGGTTTCATTTGGTTTAATTAGAGAGCCACATACATGACTTAACAATATCTGTATCTCTATTTCAAGTCAGTGTCAACACAAAGGCTAGTAAAGAAATGTGTGATTCTACTTATCTCCAATCACAGCTGCCAAGAGTTTAAAGAGAAGCAATATCTGTACTTGTCCATCTTCTTCTCTCTCAATTTCTCTCTTAGTAAGGTAGCCACAACTCCAACAGAATTCTACCCTGTTCCTCTAATTTATATGCCATGTATTTGGTATCTGCTTCTATAACCTCTTCATATTTGACATTAGGCTCCGTCTTTCCCAGTTTCCATTTAAAATTATCCAAAGGTTTGCTAGTCCAAGCTGAATGCTGTTTCTATAATCAATCTTTCATATGTCTAATGATCAACTGTTAGTGTCCCATCTGTACATGCTAACATAGTCGAAACATGAAAATAGTTATAAATAATTAAATAGATATTTTATTGTAAACCGCCCAGAGTCCCCCTTTTGGGAGAGATGGGCGGTAGCAAAATTTGAATAAATAAATAAATAAATAATTTCAGTCTAGCTACAATAGTGTCTGGAAACTAATAGGTTCTGCTGAATACTTCAGCAAGACAGACATTTATTTTGCACACATAATCCTCTGGACATCTTCTAAAGCCAAAGACTGATCCCAAATATTTTTCCCACACTTGACATTTTTAGATTCTTCTGTGCCAATCCCCCTCCCCACCATGACTCCATAAAATTAACAACAAAGACTAAATGCTGACCTGCATAAGCATCAGCATGAGGAAAATACCTGCTCAAATTACTGGCCCATAAAAAAAAATTGTGAGTAACAAGATACGTCACAGTATTGACATCTGGAACTGCTCCAAATACATAAGGGTTATGTTATTCTTTATGTTATATGTTAAAGCAATTTTTTGTTTACAGGCAGATTTCAGATTTTAGTAACTTATGAGATTTTTGTAGATCAAATTAAAGTTCAAAGGCACCTCAAAGAAACAACAGTAGCTGCTTGGAAGACTAAAGTGAACAAGCTATAAATAGAAGCCTGTTTTTCATATGGTCCGGAAATGGATGGTGAGCAGTTGTTGTGTCAGATCAGTAGGTTAGAATATCCATCACCCAAGTTTAGCTAGACCTGAAAGGACACCGACACATAGAAGACTAATACGTGATCATTTAGAAGACTTCTGATGATTAATGGTAAACTAACAGAAGGTGGATGTTGCCCATAAATGAACAGTGCAAAGTTGTATTACTGTATTTAAACAGTGATTTAATAGACAACCATCATCTTGCAGATACTGACATTTAAGCCATTTACAACTGGGAAAAAATATTATATGCAGGATGTCACCTCTTACACATTTTCTTTCATGCTCAGAATGGCTCAATTGAAATATTATCCTGTTAAAGAGGCAGTATATAGATGGGAGCCTCCTCCTTTTAACTTCCATGAACAGTCAGAATATGTGGTAGAAGGCAGACACATTATCATATTTTTATCATTCCCCCAACACCAGTTCTATCATCAGATATCAACTATTGCCAAACTATAATGAATCTACTATAACCTAGCTAATGAAGTCTCTCCTGGTTCTTGGTTGAAAATGGATCTGTTTTCTGTGCTTCAAAATTCCAAAAAGGTGGAATAAAGCTCCTATCTTTATATACCACAAGAAGAGAGGGAGGCATCTCCCCAGAAGAGAGAATGCTGCCATCAGTTATCTAAGCATAGGTTAAAGAGAACAGTCACAGAGCAGTTCTTTCAATCTGTGATGCAAAATAAGCTTAACTTCCTTCTTAAACATTTTAGTATTGCTAGCACTATGGATTTTATCAATAACACAATTGAATTTATATTTATATACAAGTAAGTCCCACCAGGAGCCAATTCAGTGTAGTGGTTAGGCACCAGGCTAGAAACTGGAAGACTGTGAGTTTTAGTCCCACCTTAGGAGTATTAGGTATGCTCGCGCCTTGAGTTATTTATAAAACTATTAAAGGCAGGATAAAAGTTACATAAATAAATAAATAAAATGTGTGCCATGTTCTAGTATGACAGAAATTTAGCTTAGGTTTCATTGATATATGTATGAAAAAAATGACACACAATTAATCACTCAATCACTGTTGAAACTAGAACATATTCTTACATTCCAGTTCATTTGTAATTGCTGAAACTTCAATGTCCCCAAAATAAAGTTCACCTGATTTTTTTATATGGACTTAATGACCTAATGAAGTGAATGAAGTTCATAATGTGAGAATTATGACAACTACAATTTGTCTTACAATGATCACAATGATTACCACTGCCACTTCAATTAAAATAATACAAGTAATCTAGCAGTCATTACACAGACATTTTCCCCTCTACTGGCCATTCTCTGAAGGATTTCTTGTTACATGATACAAAATATTTTAAGTGAAATACTAGAAATCACAATAACTGGCACATCTAAGAAAACCTGATCTATATTTAACATACTTCAAACAGTCAAAGGGTTTTACATTTAGTTCTTGCAAGAACCCTGTAAAACAGGACAATATTAAAATATAAACTATCATAATAAAAATTATACACACACACACACATTATCAAAATTCATATTCTGAATTTTAATAAGAATTGATTTACGTACTTCCTAAGGAATGATGCAGGTTTAATACCACAAAAACCAATGGGTTGTGGCAGGAAGTCAGAAGGGTTAAAGTTTTCTTCAATTCCTCCTCCCTGAAGTCAATGCTGGCAAAAATCTGCTCCAGTGGCCTGAATGACCATCCAGAATAGTGTGCAATACTGAGATTGCAGAAGAAATGTAAAAAAGGGGGTGGGGTGCTATTCTGCTATTTCTCCAGCAGAAAAACTACAAGTGATCTATAATTCCTTCTGCAAATGTTCACAGAAGGACTTGGTACCAATCAAAGAAAGAGCTGAAAACAAATAATTGGAATGAATACCTCTTATAACAGCAAACTGTATTGGAAAGCTATAGAATTTTATAAGAATATATGAAACTGTATCCCATTGTCAAGATTTTCTAATTGAAATAAAGTGTTTCTGAGTTCATCAAAAATTGTACTACAGCATTATTTCATACATTTCTTTATTTTAGATATTTCTACCATTCAACAGTTTCCCAGGGCAGCGAACAAAAGAGTTAAAATGACAATAAAATCAAATAAATAAAAAACTTAACACCAAAATCATTATATTCCTGAACTAAAAAGTCTATGCATGCAGTTAGTCATTTTTGTTGTTGTTAATGTATTTCTTCTCTTTCCTCCAGGAGCAGAATTAAGAATGCACACTAAGGAACAATATGCAGAAGTCTAAAAAGCCTGGAAAAATAAAAAAAGACTTTGCCTGATGTTGAAATGACATTTAAAGTATATCTTCAGCTGAACAAACCTAGGAAAAGCTTTCCAACATGCAGATACTACCCCCACCCTTGTAGAAATCCACATCTCGGACAGTAGGAGCACATAAAAATAAAGCTCTTAGAAGGCAGACATATGACAGACATGGAGACAAACAGCCTCATTTGGACTTTAGATCCAAATAATGTTTTTAACAAATATATCATTTGTTCTTTCAGAAACCATTCAAAAGTGGACTGAGTAATTTACATATGATTGTAAGATATAGAGTAGGTACACTTATCTGCCATTTGTGATCAAAACAGATAGAAAAGGCACCAGTCATAACACAACATACATTAATGTCTAACCCCACCCCCCACCTAGCTTCAATAGCATACCTGTTGAGGCAAGGACCTGCCAAGTATATTAAAGGCCGAGCAACTAACAGCAAATATGGTGACATTAAG
The DNA here is from genome assembly GCF_035149785.1 of Candoia aspera. Lineage (NCBI taxonomy): Eukaryota > Metazoa > Chordata > Lepidosauria > Squamata > Candoiidae > Candoia > Candoia aspera. The sequence goes on from NC_086155.1 coordinate 35,787,283, forward strand.
GTTTTGTACTTGGCCTGTCATCAAGGCCATCAGAATCAGCGTCAGAATGAAGAGGACAAAGATGAGGATGAGTTTAGGTAGTGATGAGAATATCTTTTATTTTGACCTTCAGAGGTGGTTCAACAATTGCCACTCCAATCACTGCCACTCCTAAAAACACATTTGCTACTACTAACCTTAATAGAAAGCAACAAATAATTCAGGGATCTCTTACTGAAATGGAATGGAATGATTTCCGGTGAGCTCAAGATTGCACAGGCTTTACGCCTACCTCAGTGGGATCATGCTGAAGAAAACCAAGCTGAAGGATGAATGCCACTGGGCCATCAGTCACTGTCCCTGATTTCACACAATACTTAAACTATACCTGCCAAATGTTCAGTGCTGAGAGTCATATCAAGAGCTCTCTGAAATAAAATGGTTTACTGGCAAGATGCTACTTTCTATGTACAGTATCATAGATCTTATTTACATATCATATCCTCTTTCAAAGCTGGAATACCAGGCAGTAAAAAGTCACTTTCCTCAGGAGTATGCAGGACTATGTTACTTTCAATTGAATGAGCTGTTTAATTCTTTGGAGGTCACAGTTAGTATATTGAGGGATTATCAAAATGTTGTCAAAAAGAAGATCCATACCAAAACCCTCAACATCAAAACCCTCAAAATCTTACCAAAACCCTCAAGAGATCTGAGAATGTATGAAGAGAGCTGCACCATTCTTCAAATGAGGGCATATATTAAGGACTGCTTGAAGTCTGCAATTATGGCCAAACCCAATTCTCTGTCTTCTTAAAAGCCTTTGTGGCTGTAAACATTTGTTTCAAAGGGTGTATGCAACTAAAAAACTAAGAATATGGTAAGATTTCCTTTCGTCAGGGCATCATTCCTTGCTCCTCCCCATATTGACAATTATCCAAAAATGTGTACCAATGTAATATTTTGCATACTATGTAGTTGTTCATATTATTGAAACCTTACTTAGGCATCTTATACCCAACACATAAAAACTAGTTAAATGACAAAACAGTCATGCTTGCTAGACACTTGCTTTTCCTAGTGTCAAATATTTTTACTGTTGCATTAGAAAAAATAACATAACACAAGGTCCAAATAAAAAGGCAATGAAATTCTGACGATAGTCTCGTTTTAGGGAGCAGACTTTTGAGGATGCTTCTGGTGCTCACTGCACACTAGGAATTCTATTAATAGAAATCAGTGTTGCTTATCTTAGGTCTTGGCACCTTGTGGTCTCTCTAAAGGTTGCCAAAGGAAAAGATTGTGAAAGTCACAAGTATCACAGCAAGTCCAGTACAGGACACATTAAAGCAGTAGACAGGCCATAATTCTGATTTTCTTAACACTGAAAAAGCAACAACAGTGAACCCAAAAACAGCAGTAACTTTAAAATACTTTAGTACTTTAGCAGCATGTCAATTATTTGACTTGAAGTCATTGACAACTATCCTTTACAGATTTTCATATTTTGCAATATTAACACCAAATTAATGTTTTGCTTTAGAACCTCAAGAGTTCTATTAAGGAAGAAGCAACAAACAGGAGAATATTCTATATACTGATATCTGTGACAGATATTTTTTACTGAGGTATATTTCATCAGAAGTGATATCTCCTACTGGAAGTAAACACAGATCAGGATAATTTGATATCAAACAAAATTTTTGTGCAATTCTACATTTAAAGTATGTTAACATGAAAGTTAGACCACACTTACCGAACTAGTCTGACCTTACTCTGATCTCAAAACAAAAAAACACCCAAAAAAATCCCTTCCTTATATTTTTCATCCTTTTGTGGATGAAAGCAGAGACACAGTAACTTTAGACTAAGCAAATTTATTTGTATGGCCTTATCTTCCCCCTGCAGATTCAAGGTAACAGAATACAAAATGTTATGTATTAGTAGTAAATGTCAAAAACATGCAGTGTTTGTTTCAATGTGAGAAAGAATAATTATTTGGGTAGGAAATGCTTTCTGGATAAGAAAACCACAGTAACCCTAGTAACAGACATAACTGACAAGCAAGAAACTGTTTAGGCTATGCTATAGAAAAGGGTTAATTTATCTGACATAGCCACGCGAAGGGTACCTTTGTTTACTTGGCAAAAGATTCAGCTCAAGTAAAGCATAGCAAAAAACAAAACAGAAGAACTCTAATTCTACTGATGTCTAACATCTGGTGCATTGCCATCGCTATGCATCTAATCACCTATAGGTAGAGACCTCATTTACTCTTGGTTGAACTGTGCGTGCGCAGGGCTGTCCAGTTCACCTAGGTGACTTTTCAGGAATATGATGGAAAGGAAACACTGGATGGGCAGAAAACCAATCCTGCAGAGTACAAGTCATGCCAGGGGTCCTTGGTGCAACCCTGTGCACACTGGCGACTATGGAGAGTCCGTCAATTCCCACAGGAAAGTAAGCAGCACAACAATATTAGTCTATCGGTGAATGATCAATTCCAGAAGGGCATTCAGAAACAAGCCCTGGGAAATGGGGGAGCTGAGAAAAAGGCCGATCTAAGGAAAATACGAGGTTCATTCACTGAATCAACCATCTCTGCTTGTCTGAGAAACCATCCTCCACAATCTCAGGCTCTATCTACAGCCCACTGCCCTACGGCAGCCACCCGCAGCCCAGGCTCTCCACGTGTGCTGGGCAACAGCTGCCCTAAGACCTGATCAGCATTAGGGAACTTGCTTCCAACCCATCCGAAGGGCACCCAAGCACAAGCAAATGACTGGGCAACGCTGTCATCCATCGCTCTGGGCGGATAAATCTCCGGAGGATTCCTGGATGGCGAACAAGGGAGAGAAGGGCACAGCCGCGCTCTCTCCCTCTCCGCCGCCAGCCCACCCGGCCGTCCCGTGAGATTTGGGGCGCCGAGGAGTTGGGTGCAGGTGCTCCGCCCTGGGGTACCTGGTGCAGCGCTGTCAGCCCGTCTACGTTGGCCGTGTTAAGGCGGGCTCCGCGGGCCAGCAGGCGCTTCACCTCCTCGGTGTCCCCGCTGGAGCAGGCGGCCAGAAAGACGGCGCCGTCCTCGAAGCGCACACGGCCCCCGCCGCGGTGCCGGCTCCGGGCGGGAGTCACCGGCTCCAGTTCGGTCAAGGAGCCTTTCCAGCGCTTCAGCTGCTCCGCCCGACGCAGCCTCGCCGATTCGGCCCGCTTCACCCCCAAATGGCCCGGCTCCGACATGGTGGCGATGGCGGCAATGACAGCCGACCCTCTCCGTCGGACTAAGCGCCAGGAGCTCGCCGACCGGTTCAGCCCGCTGGAGAGCGCGACAGCCCAGCCGCCATCTTCCCAACTCCCCCGCCCCCGAGGTACCGTGGCGCAGGCGCAGAGAGCAGCTTAAAGGATCATGGGAAAAGTAGTTCGGAGGGGCTTCACTGTGTGGGATCCCAGGGAGGAAGTCAAGGTCTTCCAAACACGTCTTCTCTCCCGGGAGTGCAGACTTCTAGCCTGCCGGAACCAAGGGAGAAGCGTGGTAACCCAGGCGTGCTGCTGATACGAGAAACCAATTATTATTATTATTATTACCACTTTCAATAGGCATGTTTGAACATTTTCCTCAGTGGTGTGTAAGCCCTTCTGGCATACCGTAGAGCAGTGTTTCTTCAACTTTTAGTTCTCAGGACCACTTCCCACTTCTAAAAATTATGAAGGACCCCAAAAGAGCTTTTGTATGGGTTATATTCACTGATGTTTACCGTGTTAAAAATGAAGCATTTGTAGAATATTTAATTGAATCATGTAAGAATAACAATATTGAACCCATCTGATATTAACAGACATAAAATATTGTCCATGAAAAAGCCTGTATTTTTAACAAATAAAAGTAATGAGTGACATTGTTTTAGATTTTTGCAAGTATCTTCAATATCTGGCAAATAATACTGATTTTGCAGACCCCTGAGATGGTCTTGGGGGATCCCCGGGGCCCTTGGACCACACTTGAAGAGTCACTGCCTTAAGGCATCAATTAAATACTCAAGATAGAGTGATTTCTAGTAAACCCACAAATGTACAGCTTGGTCTGGGTTTAGCCACGCCTAGCCTCTGAATAGTATCCCAGGTGCCACATTCAGAAAAGTAGTAGTGAATCCAGGACAACTAAATTGCATTTCAACTGGATTAAATTTAAGTATAATTATTACAGTTACTTCCCAGTTCTGTATTGAATAATTACTCTTTCTTTCACATTGAAATACACAATTTGGTGACAACTTTTGAAAGTCTCTGGGAATTGCACACAAAGCTTTCAGAGGTACACGCAGCCTTGGAGTCTCAAGACTGAGCTCCTATAAATTAACAAAATTAAACAGAGACAAGGAAGGTCAGCATTAATGGGCCACCTCTTCCACTGATTTAGAACAAGCATAGAATCAACCAAGTCACTTGTTATTTATTCAGAGAAGTATAGATATTGCAGTGTTTTAAGATGAACATGGATTATAAAGCACGATATAGAACGGAAGGATAGGTAGGAGGATCACCTGGTTTGGAGATCACCTAGTTCAAAACCCTGCTCAGTGAAGAAATCCACTGTTACAGCATCCCCAACACATCCATCCACCCACCCATCTAATGTATATGGCCACTCATCTCAAATATATGACTCTGGGCGGCTATGATCAACCAGCCTCTGTTGAAACACTTCAGTGAAGAAAAATCCACTATCTTCCAAGGTGGTGTGTTCCATTGGTGAAGAACTCTTGCTATTAGGAAATTTTTCCAGATATCCAATCAAAATCAGTTTCCTTATGATTTAAACCCCTTATTTCTTGTCCTCCCAACCAAAATACATCTGCCACACCTTCCACATGGCAGCCTTTCAGATACTTGAAGATAACTACAAATTAGCTAACAGTGCCTCCTGATGGAGTTTTTAAATGTTAATGAAAGAACTCCAAGCAGCTAACTGCAATCTTGCAGAGCAGAAGCGTGAACCAAAAATGAGAACTTACACATCAAGCTTAGTTATGTTCAGAAATAAGTTCAGTCTTCACACAGCAATGTGAAGAAGAAAAATAGAGATAGCTTACTTTATTCAGCAGATCTGGATACAGGTAGGTTCATAGTAGAAAGGCACTTCATCACTGGTTCTTGGACTTTATGTGGAGTAGAAAGTCTGTGTGCAAGCAAGATGTTAGAGGATGAGGCCTGCATTATGCAGACCTCCTGGCTGCCTGTCTGCCCATGAGGTAAAAATGGTGGAGACTGTGAATCTCCCAGACCAAGGAGGAAGAGGAAATCAGGTGACCCATGTGACTTCCCACAAGCACAATAGAGACACTCCTATCAGATAAGCCCTCTTACTATGCTTATGAGACAATGCTGAGTTGACCCCTGATAATTCCAACACCTCCAACTGTTTCTGATAAGATTTTCCATCCTATCATCTTGCTTGCTCTCTGCTGGATATGTTCCAATTTGTCAAATGTGGTGCTCAGAAATAGATGTTGTCCGACCAATCCAGAATAGAGAGAAATAAGGGCTTTTCTTGGTCTTGACCCTATACTTCTGTTAATTATATCACGGTGTTAGCTCATATTCAGCTTGTGAACCACCAAGTTACCTGAATCCTTTTCACATGTACTGATACCCAGTATAGTTTCCCCTATCCTATATTTTTGCCTTTGTTTGATTTTCTACCCAAATGTAGAAGTTGCATTTGTCCCTGTCGAAATTCAACTTGCTGGTTTCTGTGTATTTTTCCAACTTGTCAAGATCCTTCTCTAAGTCAGATATAAATAAATTGAACAGCACTGAGTTTAAAACAGAGCCTAGCAGAATACAATTCAACATGTCATTCCAACTTGATATAGAGCTGTAAACACTCATTAGGTATGATTATTCAACCAGCTCTGTAGCCATCTAATGATAGCATAGCATATTAATTAGTATTCAATTAATAAAAGCAAAGTAATTTTTTTACTAATTTCTCAATTATTATAAAAAGGGCTTTGATATTTGCAAGCTCCCTCAAGACTCTCAGATGCAAATAGTGTCATCCTGCAGATTTAAACATGTTCACGGTACCCAGGTGTTCCTCAACCATCTCTTTACTTACCTTAGGTTGCCATTCCTGATCTTGTCACTTGTACTGCTTTGTTCCATTTGAACATAGCTCCCATTTGGAGGGAAGACCAGAGTAAAGTAGGATTTGAGGAGCTCTGTCCTAGCCCTGTTGCTATCATAGCATCTTTTACTAGGAACAAGACTACCTTCCAGTGTTTCTCAACCTCAGCCACTTGAAGATCTGTGGACTTCAACTCCCAGAATCCCTCAGCCAGCAATGCTGGCTAGGGAATTCTAGGAGCTATAGTCCACACATCTTCAAATGGCTGAGGCTGAGAAACACTGCTACCTCCTCTTCTTCCTTTTAAAGGTGACAGAACCCCTACAGCTCTTTTTGTTGCTTTTAGCTTACCTTGTGAGCCTAAGTTTGTTTAGCCCTTTAGAAGTTCTACTAAAATGATGCTTTACTAAGCCTCACCATAGAGTTTCACCATTAATGTACAGAAATTTGCTGTTCTGGAAAGTTAAAGAAAGAGAATGTGTGTTTCAACAGTGTAGTTTTCAGGATAATTAACATGTTTGTTTATTTTTTAATTCTTTTAATCTCATTAGCGCCATCTCGTGGTTGTTTTAGCTCTTAGCATTCCAGGCTTTATGTCAGAATAAAATAATTACTCTAATAAGGGCCCTCCTTTGAATTACCTGCTATTGCTTATAGAAAATGTTAATTTTATAATTACTGTTAGGGGAATACCTACAGCAAAGGCAGGGGAGGCCAATACACTACACTGCTCCCTGTTATATTTACAAATGTAAGTATTGCTATGGCTTTCATATATAAATAGGATAATATCTGTCACCACAAACCGGTTTTCTTACAGTAGTGGCCACTGTAGAGCAACAACTGGTTATGTGTCTACTTCAGGGCAGGTATTATTACTGGTAACTCAGAAATTATAGTTGAAAGAGTTACATTTTTTTCTTTCTATATCTTTGTTTTCTTCAGCTGTCATTATGGTGTCTCCAAACATTATCAGGAGCAATCTTTGTGCTATAAAAAGTTTGGTCTAGAGAGCCAGTTTGGTCTAGTGGTTAAGGCAACAGGCTAGAAACCAAAAGACTGTGAGTTTGAGTCCCGCCTTAGGTATGAAAGCCGTCTGGGTGACCTTGGGCCAGTCACTCTCTCTCAGTCCAACTCACTTCACAGGGTTGTTATTGTGGGGAAAATTGGGGAAGGAGGGAATATTAAGTATGTTCCCCACCTTGAGTTATTTATAAAAATAAAAAAGGTGGGATAGAAAATAAAAAAAATAAAAAGTCCAGTTCTTTCTTTAAATTTTCTGGTTGTTCACTAACATTCATCTTGCTAGTACAATTTGTCCAGTGGATAAATTTGTGTTTCGGCATGAAAAGATTGTTCAACTTGTTTTGAATACTACTTCTCAAATTAAGCTTTTATATAAGGTAAGGCCTAAAAACATTATTGCTGGCCTTTGATTTGTTGTTGCATGCATTGTGATATACAAATAGAAAATGTGCAAGCTTTTAATTCAGTGGACAATTTCAATATGTATTCACCACAATTAAAAAGGCTGTGTTTTTAATAAGGTTGGTTTTTAATAAGGTTCTGTCTTTAATAGCTGGTCCTGCTAAACCTTTATTAATTCTTCACAGGGCAAGGCAGGTAATTTCAGTTAATGAACTGAGGGCAGGAAGAAGGTTTTGGTCATCCTTTGGACATGTTGTCAACCTAAGCAGCTTATTTGGCTTGTTGGAAAATTCGTACCCACCAAACAAAAATATAAGCTAGGGCCTTCATCTTTACTTATCCAAGGTGTCCTCATACCATACCAGATCACGTTGGATGGTATGAAGACCCACATAGTACAACCTTTGCTTAAGGTAATTTTATCATGGCCCTGGAAAAATTGTGTTTCAGTCATTCCAGGAAGTGTTGGTCCTCTCCTTGTTTCTCTTTAATAATTTCAATTGTGATAGGAAGATTCTCAGTCTCTATGATATAATACATGCCAAAGGAATCTCCATCTAATGTGAATTTTCAGACTGTTTATCCCATAGAGGTAAATGAGACAGTCCATCTGCATATGCATGATAGTATGTTGTTTTGAGTTCTATTTTGAATTAGAAGCTCCAAGGAACTAATACCAAGGCTACATTGAAGCAGCTGCTGTTTTAACAATGCAATCCTCTGAATATTTATGGTGAGTAACAACTTGGAATCTCCCTCCATTTCCATCTGTGTACAAGCTTTTGCTAGGTCTGGCAAAAATGTCTTCAGTTCCAGGCAAGATGGTATTGCTCAGCCTTTAATAACAAATTAATGATAACTTTAAAATCACCATAGATCCTGACAGTTTCATTCTTTTAGAACCAAGTATAGCCTGGGATCTAATCAATTTTTGAAAAAAAAATCCCTGGGCTTCCTTCCAATCCAGCTCAGCCTCTACCTTTTTGTGTATGGCGTAAGGAGGTGGACATACGTCGTGAAATCTTGAGTGAAGCATTTTCATGTAATACTGCTTTACCTTTTATGTGTTAGAGTGTGTGGATGCTCTCTGTGAACACAGAATCAACATCAACCAATACCTTTTTCAGCTCATCCTCAATGGTTTCTGTGATGGCATTGTAGGAAAGCCATATTAATCCATGGTGGCAAAAAATCAGGAGCCTGCAGCTCACAGAAGCTTATGCCTTTTAATAAAATTTGTTAATAGGAAAAGGTGCTTGCCAACCTTCTAGTCGGTTGATGAAAATCCAATCCAGTGTCAGCTTCCTCAGCCAATTACCACCCCAGTGTGCTGATCCACCTATTATTACAACATATAAGTCTAACATATTTTGTTGGTTATTGTATTTTATTATAACTGGCCAGAGTCATTGCAACATGAGATGGGTGGTGAAGAAATATGATAAGTAAATAAATAAATATTTTATGCTACTGTACAGGCATCACTCCAATGGAAATGAACTTTTCTCTAGTATATGTTTTGATCTCTGTAGTTTAGCATATCTGAAAATGCTGCTAAAATTCATATGGTGATCTAATTAGTATCATCAGAACCAATACCCAATTGCTTTGATAAGGTTTTGCCATTCACTTCTGGTGTGAGCTATTTTGCTGTTTTCATTTTACTTTCTATGGCAGCCTTTATCAGCCTTTAGTCCCTGGAGGAACCCTTGAAATATTTTTCAGGCCTTGGGGAACCCCTGCACATTCAGGCTCAAATATAGGCCAGAAGTTACAAAATATATACAATATAGACGTTTCATGGGTAGGCCTGTATATATGCATTAACAGTGTTCTTAAATAAAAATAAAGAATGAAACTTACCTCTTTAATATGAAGTTGCCCGAATTTGAAATAATTTTTTAAATAAATTGTGATCTCCCAGGGAACCCCTAGTGACCTCTCGTGGACCCCGGTTGAGAAACCCTGGTCGATGGTATCGATTTCCAGGTCAGCTAATAGCTATCTCTGTTTCACTTTCAGTATCAGTTTTGTCATCCTTGGTATGCTCTGCTGTTCTCCTTCTAAAGTAATGGTTTGGTTGCTTCGCTTTAGCAAATGGCTTGTTTTTCCCTGAGTGACAGGCTTTCCGAGCATTTGTTTACATTTTCCGCATTGGCTTCTCCTACTATGGCACAGTTCATTCTGACCTATTACTCCCTGTATGCTATTATAAGTTACTCCCATTTGCTTTTACTCCCAGCTGCAGCTCTATAATACAGTTTCCATGGAGATAGCAGCCTCAAATGATCTTTTAAATGTTAAAGCTGCCTCTGTTAAAATTCTTTTTTTTTATGTTTTCTTTCAGAATTCCACAGACTAGCCAATCTCTCAAAGTATCCTTAAGGCCTTTGCCAAATTTGCAATGTTCAAACAGCTTTTAATTTTTTTTTTTTTTTGCTTTCAAGGATGGGTAAGAGGAAGAAAAGAAAGAAAAGAGAAATACACTCCCCTGCCCTTCAATAATATTGGGGCCTCCCCCTCCTTAGATTAGCTATCCTTAAGGCCCTTTATTGAAAATCCTGTATTTGGGCTACCTTCTCTAGTTCTCTCCTGACTCAGGCTCAGAACAGTTTCTTCAGCACAGCCCATTTGGCTTGTTCCTCTGCCAGTCAGTCTCATGCCACCACCCTCTAGGCCAGTGTTTCTCAACCTTGGCAACTTTAAGATATGTGGACTTCAACTCCCAAAATTCCCCAGCCAGCCAGCATGGAGTTGAAGTCCACATATCTTAAAGTTGCCAAGGTTGAGAAACACTCATCTAAATTCATTCACACCTCATCTCTCAGGGATGCTCAGCTGGAAGTCCTGCTTCCAGCTCCTGACTTTTACAGCTGCCTCTATCTCTGCCCTGGTTTACTGAGTATTTTGGTCACTCAGCCTCACTTTAAGTGGACAGCACCACTAGTATATCTGCAAGAGAAAACACAAAAAGAAAACCCTTCCCTGCCAAAACCTGACTCTTTTAAAGATCTCCACAAGAAGACATACATGACTGTGCGACAGCACTCCTGCATCTGGCAGGGAGACCAAAAAAAAAAAAAACACTTGGTAGAGGAAAAAAAATTAAAAACACAGTCCTGGCCATTGGGGCTCATCCTCAGCCCACATTACCATTTCCGAAATGACTCAACAACAGCTTCCTGCTCAAGCAGACTGCCTGAAAGTGGAGCTGCTGGAAGCCCTGGCATCTTCCCTGGTACTACCTTGGTCTACCTAGAAGGATTGAGGTGGGGATGGATTCTGCCATTTTTTTCTTCAAGAGTTAATGTGCAATAACTAAATTTATCTCAGGCAGAAAGCTTTATACCAAGCTTTGATTTATAAATAAGCAAACAAATTTTGTAAAAAGCAGACAAGCTCCAAACTCAGGATACATCTATGAAGGCATTTCTACTCAACCACTCCCCCCTGGCTGTATTCTAAATAGGAGGAAAGAGGAGGTGACTGAGATGAGGGAGAACCTTCTATAGGACCTCAACCAGAAAGAAGCTAAAGACTGAAAAGCGACATGTCCCAGCAGGAGTGCTACAGTGGAGTGACATAAAGATCTGAGGGGAAGGAGTTGAGGAGATGGAGGCTTGGAATAAAATGAGGCAAGACTAACAGAGATTTGAAGAAAAGAAATGAAAAGGGATCAAAAAATTTAGTCCACAGGTGGTATTAAGGCAGTGGTTGGCAATCTTTTCAAGCCTTGAATATCCAAAAATAAAATTAAAAATGGCTGAACTCACAAGATTACAGTCTTATGAGACTTTGAAGCGAGTACTGTGAAATCTTGTAAGGTTTGGCAATTGTGCAAGATTTTAGCCATTTTTAAAATTTAATTTTCAGCTGATCCATAGTCAACATACAGGGGTATCTGCAGACAATATGAGCATTATTAGATACCTACAAAAGCTGCGCTGCCCATTCTTGTGTTAAGTCATGGTCTGTTTTACCATGGTTTGCTGATTAGACTACATTTAGCTGACTTTACATAACTAAAACAAACATACTACATAATGGCTTATTACAGTGAACCCAATATAATTGTATATGCTGGAATGTATTTGTTTCTGCTGCTGATTAAATGGTTGAGTAGAAATGCCTTCATAGATGTATCCTGAGTTTGGAGCATGTCTGCTTTTTACAAAATTTGTTTGCTTATTTATAAATCAAAGCTTGGTATAAAGCTTTCTGCCTGAGATAAATTTAGTTATTGCGCATTAACTCTTGAAGAAAAAAATGGCAGAATCCATCCCCGCCTCAGTCCTTCGAGGTAGACCAAGACGGGAAACAGACTGGACAAGAATGCTGGAACTCTATTGATACAGGTTATAGAAACAGAATCTTGAAAGCCTGACTGAGTTTTGCCTTGCCTCCTTCTTATACCCCAGGGAGTTAAGGCACAGCCAGTTTGAGTTTCTTTTTAATGTTTTCTTCTTATCCCTGGCTTAAAACATGTTTTTGTACTTGTTGCTGAATAGTTTCATTCTCTATCTCTTTCTTTTTGTATATAATTTTTATTAAGAATGTTGATTATAATAGTAAAATCTAAACTTTAAAAGAAAAGAGAATAGAAAGGAGTAAAAAGGGCAAGGAAAAAGAAAGAAAAATGAAAAAGAGAAAACTAAGAATATAATAAAGAGAAAAGAATTATATAAAGAAGTGAGTTCCAACTTTCATCAGAAGTATAAACAAAATTAGTAACCTTTCGCCCTCTCTAAAGTTACAAACATTTATCTCTTCATCCCATATCCCATCTCTTATCTATAAACAAATCCATAAAACAATCCTTTCAGTCCTGGAGTCAGCAGAAAGTCCAAGAAGTGTAGCCAGAAGTAACAACATACTTATTTAAACCTTGATCAAATAAACCAACCTTATATTCCTTCCTTTTACTTCTAACAGTAATCTTTAATCTTTAGTTCATTCAAATATTGTCACAGGATTTGATTTCTCTTCATTTCTTCTTTGTCCCATTGCACATAGTTCTTCAAGGCTTTAACAAGCCTCTTTTGTAAATCCAGTAGGAAAAAATTACCCAGGTCATTCTCTTGGTTTATCATTTTTAAATTTTAAAACCTCAGCCAGTTTCTTTTGTCGATCCAGTGAAACATCCATTTATAAATCATTCTCTTGGCCTGTCAGTTGTAAATCCACTTTCAATACCATTTCTATTTTGTCAGATAAAATTTGTTCTACATCTGACATTTCTTCAGTAACATATTTTGGACATAGTCTATCCATAGCAGACATCATTACTGACATTGTTGATATTGTGGCTATTTTCTGATTCCATTCTTCAAAAGTCTCCTTCAATATTTTTCTTGTCATAATATTTTGCATCATCTTGCAGGCCTGTATATCTTTTCTCTACCTAAAATCTTTAGTCCCCTCTAGTGTCCAGTTCTTGAAATCATAAAATTATATATTCATGTCTTGTAAAAACCAAAACAGGATCTATTTCCCATGAGAAGCTGTTTGTACTTTCTAATGCTCCTTTTTAACATCTACATGAAACCACTGGGCGAGATCATCCATCACTACGGGGTGAGGTATCATCAATATGCAGATGATACCCAATTATACATCTCCATCCCGGGTGAACTAAGTGATGCTGTGGCCACCCTTTCTGAGTGCCTGGGGGCTGTGGGGGCCTGGATGGGGGACAACAGATTGCGGCTGAACCCGGGGAAGACGGAGTGGCTGTGGATTAATGGCTCCTCGACTTCTGGGAAATTGTCATCTTTAGTTCTGGATGTGGTTGCACTGCCCCAGACAGACCCAGGGTGTAACTTGGGGGTCCTCCTGGACTCACGGCTCCTGCTCGAAGAGCAGGTGGCAGCCGTGGCTAGGAGGGCCTTTGTGCAACTTTGTGTTGTGCGCCAGTTATGCCCCTTCCTGGAGCGAGAGGCCCTTCGGTCACTCATGCCCTGGTTATCTCCCATATAGACTACTGCAATGCACTCTACATGGGGCTACCCTTGAAGAGTATCTGGAAACTACAGCTGGTGCAAAATGCAGCTGCATGGGCAATCTTGGGTTTCCCAAGATCAGCACACGTCACTGATTTGCTCTGCGAGCTGCATTGGTTGCCAGTATGCTTCCAGGTCCAATTCAAGGTGTTGGTTATCACTTTTAAAGCCCTACATGGCACGGGTCCAGGTTACCTAAGGGACCGTCTCCTCCCCATCACATCAGCCCGTCTCACCCGGTCGTGCAGAGAGGGCATGCTACAGACCCCATCTGCAAGAGAATTCCATCTGGCGGGGTCCAGGAGGCGGGCCTTCTCTGCAATAGCACCTGCCCTTTGGAATATCCTTCCCCGGGAAGTGAGATTGGCTCCCTCCCTCCTGGACTTTAGGAAACAGCTAAAGACCTGGTTCTGTAATTATGCCTGGGGTGGGAGGGAGAGTAGCCATTCTTGGGGATGGTTAGTTTCTTAGAAGGACACAGCTCTGCCTGCAAATCATAAAGAACTTTCAGCCATCGAGGTTTTTATTATATTTGTATTATGTATTATAGTGTTTTATAGTTTTATATTTTTATTTATGTTTTATTGTAAACTGCCCAGAGTCCCTTTTGGGAGATGGGCGGTGATAAATTTGATAAATAAATAAATAAATAAATAGAAAAGTCTTATTGTAAAAGTTTCAATATTCCAATTTTATCTAGGCCCTTATAACTTTCTAAGATCAACGTCTTATTTAGCTTGCTGTTTATTTCAGATTCTTTAAATTCTTAAGCTTATGATTAAAATTTTCTTTAGTTCAGGATTGAAGGCAGACTCACCCAGCATTTTCAAACTTCCGATAGAAGAGAATATATGTAGCTCAGGGTTGAACTATGGAGTCCTTCATGCTCTCTGAGCTTGGTTGTTTGCTTGCAGATTTTTCATTACCCGACTAGGTAACATCATCAGTGCTAGTGAGTGTGGAGTTTGCTCCCTGTTTATATACAGTAACTTGCCCTGCCAGTGTTGGTGAGGGTCTGGTTTTCTCCTTGGTAGTTCCTTAATTAGCAGATTGCTTCAAAATAAGTGACTTTTCAGGTTTAAAATCTGATCTGAAAGTTTCCTTGATGATATACTTCTGTCTCTGATTTTAGAAGACGTGACTTTTTTCTGTACTTAAATGCCCTTCAAGAACTGATTGTAGTATAGCAATTTAACAGCAGGAGGCTCTTATTCAAAGTGTAAGAGTGTGTGTGTTTTATGCTATCAGACTCTTTGGGAGGAAAATATTTCTTTCTTCAACTAATGACATTTTAAACACTTGAATCAGTTTTTTATGCTTCCCTTATAAAACAGCAATAGTAAACACAATACAATCATTAAGGTGCCTAAAATCCATAAATGAAGAGGTAATTCACTAACTCTGTACAATTACTTATAAAGATAACATAGTTCACTGTATTTTTAGCAACTGGGGATGACTAAAAATTAAAGTCATGAAGCATATAAAGATGCAATGAAATAAACAATAGATTTCAAATCCCTAATTTTGCATTTATTACTGACATATGGCTGCTAAAGATACACCAGCTTTGCTTGCTGAAGCACCTGTTGAATATTACTGTAAATTTTGTACTTCAGCTACAACAACTTCCACAACGCATTTATGAAAGCTGCTGCGGAATTCTGGGAGTTGAAGTCCACACATCTTAAAATAGCCAAGTTTGAAAAACACCGCACCACATTCTTCAGAGTGCCAAGGTCCCCCTGTTGTTTAAAAACTGGGTTGGGGAACTTGGGGCTTTCCAGATGTTGATGGATTCTACCTCCCATCATCTTTACCCAGGGCAGCTGGGAGTTGTAGTTTAACAACATCATGAAAGCCACAGGTTCCCCACCCTTTTTCAGGTTCTCCAACTAGCGCACTGGAAAGTCCATTTTAGGCAAGATAGTGGATTCCCCTGGAGTCCATCCTGCCCAGCTCCTAGAGAGGCAGCAAGCCTCATTGCTTGCCAGTCCGCTTTGATTGCTGCTTTAGGAAGCACCGGCGGCCCTTGTGATGACATCAGCCTATTTTTGGTGTTGAGTGCAAACGAAAAAAGTCAACCCCAGCCCGGCCCTCCCTCGCGAGGCTTTTTGGGCTGGCTGGGCGCTGCTCAGGGACCCGCCTTCTCCCGGAGAGAACAAAACAGCCCCTCTTCTCTGCGGACTTCTGAGCCACGCCAGCCCGGGTGCCAGAAGCAGGACGCCGGAGCGACCCAGGCCAGCCTTAGCCAGGTAAGGGCTGCGCCTTTGCAGCAAGATTATCGGTCCCCTCCTTCGGGGTCAGCCTCAGGGGCGAGCGATCCGCGTGGAGGAAGTGCCGCCAATCTCTTGCTGCCTGCCTGACTTAGGGAAGTCCCTGCTTGAAAGCGCGAGGCGACTTATGCGTCTTTCTCAAGTTACCCCGTCCCATAAGTAAAGAAAAAGCGGAAGGTTGGGTTACTGTTAGATTTTCGTTCCCACCCCAAAATGAGAAGAGTATTCCGCTGTGAGACTGCCCGGACTCTCTCGCTGCTTTATTTCTTCCAAACAGTTTGATCCTCTGGAACACAAGAAGCCCCTTGAACCCAGTGACTGACTTCTAAAGGGTGCCTAAACCACAAGCCTACTCTAGTTAGAGTGTTTTCCGGGTTTTTTTCTGAGTATATGTCAGTTCTTGTTTCAGACCTTGATAACATTTGCAGTTCAGTGAAGTAATAGGGTGGCCTTTCCTATGTATGTTTGCCTTTGTATTTACTACTGTTGAATGCCATCCCTCTGTTGAAAAGAACACTTGTTCAGGTTCACCCCTGGAGTCTTTCTCGATGTTAGAGATAATTCAGCAGGGTTGGGAAGGGTCGCCAGAGCAGGCATTCTTGGGTGATCGAAGTGTGCATGCTTCACTTTCTCCTGGTGCTTGAGAATTATGGAAATTGTACCCCCAACACAGCTGGAGGATGCCAGGTTGGGGAAGAGTTCTAGAGCATGTACTAAAATCCTTGGCTGGGTTTACAGATCACTCTGTAAGAGACAATATAGTTTATTTGGTTTTTGCTTAGCATATTGTGCGATCTTATTGTAGTTTGTAAACTGTATTTTATTGCTTAATATTATGTGTGATCTAGACTACTATGGCTTAATAAACCATGGTTTAAAAATACTGGCATAGGGAGAGAGGCACATTTAGCTATTTAATTAGTGGGCACCTGCTAGGTTTACCTTGCTGAACACCTATTTAATGCAATAACTCTCAAAAGGAAGATTTCTCAGAAGATTACTCTGTCAAAGGAGAACACAACCAGCTACCCACCCTGTTTCCTCAAGTAACTGATTCTATGGCCAACCTCTTTTACCATTGAGAATGTCTTTATGTTCAGGTGAAATCTGTATGGTATATTAGTAGAATCCAACCTAGTTACAGTATTCTAGATGAGATTCTCTCCCTGTGACATGAGAAAATGGCCATTGCTGCATTAATTTCTATAGATATAAAATAGTCTGATGAAACTTTAATGGCCTCAGGTGCTCATCTCTAGGGTATTATGTAAATCCTTGATTTGCATAACATAAAAGATGTCTTCTGTTCTTTAACAAAATGCCTTAAGGATATTATTTCTAGCACTTTAATTATAAATTGCCAGTCTGACAACTTGATTACAGCTGTCAGGCAGCACTGGAATCATACTTTCAGAAGAGCAGAATATGCTGCATACCCACTGAATGGTAGCTTTTCTACAAACACTGTTTGAGAGGATATTCAGTCTGTGATTATGTCTCTTTTCTCTGACTTTCAAGGTGAATGCACCATGTGGGTAGAGTCTATATCTCATTAAAGGATATGATAAAATTCCTTTAAGTGAAATTGAACTATATTTGCATGTGAGAAGGAAGAGAATATTAGGGATTGGGAGAGTGGAAATAGCATGTATTCTTAGTAATGTGCACTGCAGGGTTTTTTTTTAATATTTTAACAAAAACAAAGGGAAATGCCAGTATCAACTGCCCTTTACACTTAGCTCCAGCCCCTGTATTCAATAATACTTTGGGAGCCCTTGAACTTTATTGTTTTCCTAACATTCAGCTTCATTTTAAGATGCATAAGTAATACTAAGTCTCAAGACTTAGTCTTAAGACTCACACTTTTATACAGGAATGAGAGTAAGTGCTAGGGACTGGTTTTACACATTGTGCTAAGCAATACATTATGGCTTACAAACCACAATAGCTAAGACAAAGCTAAGCAGGCAACAATATAATTTAGCATATTATATAAACTTTGCCAAGGGGTTCACACATTTTTGATAAATCATGGCTTGATTTCACTGTGATTTGTTGAATAAGCCACAAAGTAATGGTCATCAATCATGCTTGTGGGGAAAGGTCCTAGGTGTAGCACTGCTATAAGGAAATACTGTAGTGTCATCTTGCTTGGTCTAGTACGTACTACCTAAGAATTTGATTCATCTATAATGCTAAAGGATGTCCATTTATGGTAAAGAATTCTATTACTCAATCGTCTGATAATTATGTGAATGACTGTTTCTTTTGCAATAGACTAAGTTTTGAAACTTGCTAAGTGCAGCTGACTGTAAGCTTTAATATGTTGGCATAACAACCAAAGAAAACATTTTAGTTTTGCTTCTGGTTGTGTTTGGGGGTTTCTTTTCTTCTTTAATATTTGAATGAAAACTGTGTCTCTGCACAGTTTTGTCTGACAGAGTGAAGAGAGTAGATGGCAGATCTCTGAATGGATTCATATGTGTTTGTGTTTTGTTGAATTGGTAGGTACACACATTAGGCTAAACTGTAAACTATAGTTTCAGTTCACAACAATTAGATTCACTGAAGACATTAAGTCAAAATCAATCTGTGTACTGTAGTTTGGTTTTGCATTATATGTAAACTCATTAGCCCTTTCAGTATCAGTTTCTTATTTGTACATGAAAATATTAATTACATGTCTTTTTGTGAAGTAGACCAGAATAGGATTGTGAGAAAGCAAATTTATATGCTTCTTAAATGAGAAGTACTAATAATCTGCCTCAGAATGTGGCAGCATTTGGTTGATCTTGTCTGAGTTCAGAAGTTATCTAGTGTAATGGGACATTACTAAGGAATCTCAGGGCTATAGGTTAGACCAGTGTTTCTCAGCTTTGGCAACTTTAAGGTAGGTGGATTTCAACTCCCAGAATTCCCCAGTCATGCTGGCTGGGGAATTCTGGGAGTTGAAGTCCACCTATCTTAAAGTTGCCAAGGTTGAGAAACACTGGGGTAGACTTAAATTGCTAGATTGTGTTCCATTTAATTTTTATCTCCAAAGGATGTAAGGTGAGTTTCTAATAATCATTCCCCACTACTGCAATCACCACCATCACCTGGGTTTTACTTCTTTAGAGCTGCTAAATCTTAACTTAAATATCTTTCAAGGCCAATTCCTTTTTTTTTCCTCCCTATGCCTTTCAGTTGTAAATGTGAGTGAGTGTTACTGTTGTTTACAAGTAAGGAGACTTGGATCATTTTCTTGCAGAGACTTGGTGTGACAGTTAGGAGGACTTTCTCATATCGTTCTTCACTTTCTCAGATTTAATTCATATATAACATACTAAATCCCATTACTGTTAATTGTCAGTGGGACTAAACTGGATGAAATCCAATTATTTTACTTCAATATTAGCAGAAAGATTAAAAATCCTACAAGGAATTATTGATCAAGATCAAATAATTTTACCAAAAAGACAATTGAAAGATAATATACAAACCGTGATTGACATTTTGGAATATGCACAACATCATAACGAATGCCAAATAGCTTTAATATTTTTAGATGCTGAAAAAGCATTTGACAATTTGAATTGGTCTTTTATGATTAAAGTTTTAGAGAAAATGGAATTTGGGAAATCATTTGTGAAAGGGATTGAAGCAATATACTCAACACAAAGAGCTAAGATTATAGTGAATGACAAATTGACAGATAATTGCAAAATAGAAAAAGGAATGAGACAGGGATGTCCCCTATCACCTCTCTTATTTATTCTAGTCCTAGAAGTCCTTAATAGAGAAATAAGAGGGGATGGTCAAATAAAAGGAGTAAAAATTAAAAAAACAAATTTCTAAATTAAAAGCATTTGCAGATGACCTAGTATTTATATTACAAAATCCCCTAGATTCTATAGAACATCTGTTGAAGAAACTAAAGGAATTTGGAGAAGTGGCAGGATTTAAGGTAAATAAACAAAAAACAAAAATGTTGACTAAAAACATGACTCAAAAACAAGAAACTTTAATAACTAAATCAGGTTTTACAATAGAAAAAAAGATTAGATACTTAGGAGTAATATTATCAACAAATAATAATATATTATTTCAAAATAATTATGGGAAAATTTGGAAGGAAATAAAAATTGATATGGAAAGATGGGGAAAATTACAACTATCTTTGCTAGGAAGGATATCCATAATCCAAATGAATGTATTACCAAAGATGCTATTTCTTTTCCAAACATTACCAATTCTAATTAATGAAAAAATATTTAAAGTATGGCAAAAAGATATCTCAAATTTCATTTGGCAAGGAAAAAGACCAAGAATTAAATTTAAATTATTACAAGACGCCAAAGAAAGAGGAGGGTTGGGGTTACCAGATCTTAAATTGTATTTTGAAGCTTGTTGCTTTCTGTGGATAAGAGAATGGTTAACGTTAGAAAATCCATAACTTTTACAGTTAGAGGGACATGAACTTAGATTTGGGTGGCATGCATATATTTGGTATGAAAAAGTAAAAATGAACAAAGAATTTAGAAATCATACTATTAGAAAAGTATTATTGAGGGTTTGGGATAAATATAAAAGTAGATTGTTACCAAATATACCAATGTGGATATCGCCACAAGAAGCTTTTGCAAGGACGGAAAGTTTAGATGATAAGATAAAATGGTTAAGATATAAAGATATAATAAAATATGAACAAGATACACCTATGCTAAAAACAAGAGAAGAAATAGAAGGAGAAGGACACCGGTGTCATTGGTTCACATATATGCAGTTAAATGAACGATTTAAATTAGATTTAAAAAATTATAAATTTAAAAAAGAAACAGAGATTGAAAAACAGTTATATGTAAATAATGAGCATATTATTACAAAAATGTATACAATATTACAATTAAATCAAGAAGATGAACAAGTCAAAGAGTATATGATTAATTGGGCAAGAAATTTTGGATATAATATTTTATTAGAGAACTGGGAAAAAAATGTGGACAAAGGGATTAAAATTTACTTTGTGTTATAATTTAAAGGAAAACTTCTATAAAATGATGTACAGATGGTACCTAACCCCACAAAAATTAGCAAAAATGTATAAAAACATTTCTAATGTATGTTGGAAATGTTCACAAAAGGAAGGAACATTTTACCATTTATGGTGGACCTGTAAGAAAGCAGAAAAATTCTGGGCACAAATACTTGAGATGATTCAGAAAATTCTTAAGATAGAAATTGTAAAAAAAACAGAATTATTTTTATTAGGTATAATGGAAGAGGATTTAGAGAGAAAATATGGTAATTTATTATTATATATGATCACAGCAGCTAGGATTATATATGCGCAACATTGGAAAAAGGAAAACATACCAACAATAGAGGAGTGGGTGATGAAAATATTGGAGCTAGCACAGATGGCGAAATTAACAATTTTAATAAAAGAAAAAAATATTACGAGATTTAAAGAAATATGGCAACCGATAGTAGATTACCTGTATACAATCGAAAAAAGTGAAGAGATGATAATGGGATTTATATATTAAAGAAGTAAATATATAGAAATAACTTAAGGGAAAATAATAAGAGTTACAAAGATAACTATTTGTATATCTATAGCTATGAAAGTTGGAAACCATGTTTTACTATGTTATTGTTATTGTCTTGTTTATATGTGTATACGTGTTAGGTGTATTCTAGAATGTTATGTATGTCATCAGTGTTTTATGATTTTGTATTGTATTTTAACGAATAAAAAGTTTACTCAAAAAAAGAAATCCAATTATTTTAACTTAGTGTAGATAGGGAAGATCATCTTTTGTTTCTTGTCAAGCTTAAGGGCTTCTATATTCTTACCTATCTCTTTTAGTTTGTTTCATCTGGTAATTTAATATTGAGCAGTTCTGAGTTGAAATTGATTCCATCCTGGAATATTTGTGCTTTAGGCCTTTCTAGACCCACTTCTGAAAATAAATATTTGAGTACTTAATAATTGTTGGTGACATGGACCACCTGCACCCATGAATTTACATGTATATGTATATGTGGGTAGGAGTGAGTCAAAGCCCTTTTAACTGAGATGTGGTGCAGTGGTGATTTTCTGTCTGGGAATACTTATCATATGGGGGTTAATGACACTGAATTTATACTTAAA
Source organism: Candoia aspera (assembly GCF_035149785.1). Taxonomy (NCBI): domain Eukaryota; kingdom Metazoa; phylum Chordata; class Lepidosauria; order Squamata; family Candoiidae; genus Candoia; species Candoia aspera. The sequence continues at coordinate 35,809,225 of NC_086155.1, forward strand.
ATTCCTAAATGGGGAGGAAATCTTTAGCCTCATTTGCACTTAATAAACATGGGGCAGAACTAGCTCAGACAAATTCTATAGGATAAGAAGTTGGTTTTGCTCACACCAACAAACCAAAGAATAGGATGAAGCAATTTCTCCCTTTACAGAGGAGAACATGAATAGTTTAGCCCAGACCTCCCTTATAGGTAGGCTAGCATGTTTCTATAATTTTAAATAAGGTAAAAGTAGAGTATACCATGAGTCAAACACAATCCCTGGTGATTACATGTAGCACACCCATGTTCTTTTCTTGGCAATAATGTGGAGGGTTTTTTGCCATTGCTTGCTTTCTTCTTTTAGTCTAATCTACTCTACTCTACAGCCCTCTAAAACCAGAGTTTTCCTGGTTGTCTCCAAATAAGTACTTAAATAGCTTCTCCCCCCAGATATTAAATTTCTTGTACTGACATTGTCTTCTTGCTTATTCATTCCTTTCTGGTATTGAAATATCTAGGGTTACTGGAAGGAGATTATCCTATTCTGGTTCTCATGTACTCAGAAAACGAGTTGATTATAAACAATAGAAAACTTTAGAAAAGATGGAAAGGATCATCTATAGGATACAGATAGTGTCTTTTTAGATGTACAATAAACAACTCTTTCTGACTGCATAATTATATAATGATTGTCACAGGGCCACTAGTCTTTCCATTACCCCTTTCTGATCATATCCTTTTCACTTCCCCACTTTTTACTCTGTCCAACTGTCAACTGCTCTCTCTTGGCTTGCTTTTAGCTTACTGGCTGCCTTCAGTATAAGAAATTGGGTCATTAACTCTTGCAGTCTAGTAGAATATTAAACTTGTTTCATGTTAAATATGTTGTATCATTTTGCCTTGTCTCTAAGCCATCTTGAGCATCCTAGGATGGAAAGGTTGGATATATAGTAAGTCTTTTAATAAGTAAAGAGTCAGTGTGGTACAATAGTTTATGTGATTGACTGGTACTGGGCAAATCCAGGTTCACATCCATCCTCAGCCATGGAAGGTCACAAAGTTCAAGGTACCATTTCAATATGATTCTCCCTCATCATTTTTTTGTTTAGAACCATCTTTTTTATTAAGAGCAACAGAGTCCTCTCAAGCTTCATTTTATTATTCAAGACGTATCTATTATTCTTTTTGTCCCAACCACAGGGCCCTGGGAGACTCATCAAGTACTCCTTTATTTTGAAGCTTGGATGAAGCTCATGTTTAGGAAGTCTTTTTCTAATTGATGCTTTGTTTTCATTGCACATGTTATTATTTACTGTTTTTTCATAGTATCTTTACTCTCCACTCTGGCTCATGTGACCCCAAAATGCCATTTGCTTCAAATAATGTAATGCTTATTCCACTTAATAGTCTAGTGAAAATATGACCAACTATGAGACGTAGCCTTTTACACTTTGGTTTCCTATGAAGTTTTCCCCTGCTCAGTGATTACTGATTGAATAACCTGAATAGAAAATGGATACTAATACTATGGATAACTGTGTAAACTTAAATATTTAAAATAGCTTTACCTAGAAGTTACAGAGGAACATAAATGAGAAAATATTTGAATTCTGGCTCAAGTGCAGTTTGCAAGATCCATCCAATAAATGAATCACTAGACTTCTATCATCATGCCTGGAAAAATACAAAAATGGTATCGTTTCCTTTTCTCCAAAACAATGGTTTCCCTTTTGCGACAGTCCTGAAGTGTTTCAATTTCTTTCAATTCAGTAATATGCAGTAGAAGAGGAAGGGCTTCAGCTGTCTGAGCCATCAGGCAGGAGTACGGTATTGCAATCTGAAAACTGCCACTTAGTAGGAGAGGAAATGTTCTGAGTAGTGAAAGCATATAAATAAGCCACGATGCTGCTCAGTCAACTGTTGTTGATTGGGATTACGTGTAAGGGGCCTTGGTGTCTGTGTGTGTATAAAATAGTAGTTGTATTTATGCTGTTTTTTTATTGTTTTGGATTGTGAGCCACCCACAGTTATTTTTAAGAGGGGTGATAAGGTACATTTCATAAAATAGGGTAAATTTTATGTGCCTGCTTGAGAGCCAGCACAGTATGGTGGTTAAGATGTCCAATAGGGACCAAGGATATTAGGTGACTTTGGGCCATTCATTTTCTCTCAATCCATTTCACTTCAGGTTGTGATTGTGAGGAAAAATCGGGTGAGGGTGGGGGAACAACCTTCTATGCCATGTTGAGCTTCCAGTAGGAAAGTAGAATATAAATGTAGTAATAATCTTTAAGAGGACATAACCTGCTGTTTGCTCTATATAATCCAAAGCATCCTCAAGTAGGTATTTTTACCACTAAATTTTCATGTTGTCTTTAGAGCTGCATTGAAATAGTGGATAAAAACCTGTTGTTGTTTTAATTGCTCTGAATGGAGGAATGATGATGGGGTAGTAGTACCTCAGCAATAGAAATACAATACAAACTATGTTGCATATAGAAAATCCCATATTCAGTTACTGGCACAGCCATTTAAAGGATCTCTGATAATCGGCAGAGTTTTAATGGGTCCTATCACAGAAAGCCACGTGTCAGTCGGAATAGTGAATACTGAGCTATATAGATGAAGGTCAAATGAATTAGAATAGTTAGAGGTTAACTGATACCATATTGTGATGTTGAATGTGGTCCCTTAATAGCACAGAATAAATTCCCAGTGGGCTCAGTTACTCAATTGTCTAATGTATTCAGATAAGGCTTTACATACAGTTTGTTGTAGCCTACAACACATCTCTTACAAATAGAAACAATACATAAAAAGCAGTTGTCCTCCTTAAAATGACATGATCTGATCATTGTTGCTTGCATCAGAAAAACAAATAGTTGTTGCTTGTGAAGATGGTTTGAACCTGGGTCCCTTGTAAGACCCAGAGCATTCTTCCTAAATACAAAGGAAAGATCAAAGTTTCATTTGTACAAAATATAATTTCAACCTGTGGGAAGAAATTAGGATCTCTCACCACTCTGCCATATTGTCTTCCCCAAACACTGCTTTCCCCAATATTGCCTTCCCCTCCCTGAGCAAGGTAAAAGGTTAAAGATTACAAAATAGAATGGGTTCATACAAAGAGGATGCAAGAGATTAAAATGTGACAGGAAACCCCAACTGTTTAGACAAAAGATTCCTTTCAAACTTAGTAAGAGACCTTGTGAGACAAAGGTCGCTCCTTCACAACTTAGCCAGCCCATTCAGGAAAACATTCTTCCCCAACCAGACAGATCTCCATAACCAAATAACAAAAGATTCCTTCCAAGGTGGACATTCCAAGCTAGTAGACAAAGCCATAGCCCAGTAGGGAACCCAGACTATCAAAACAGGAAGCAAACAGCAGGGGGCCTGACCACAGAGGGCCTCCTCTCTGAACTCCAGTAAACTACACTTTCCTAGAATTCCTAGAGAGCGCCCCCTGCCAAGAAACCGGCCAGCTACACCTTCTCAGAAGTTCCTAGAGGGCAGGAACACTTTTACATAACAGCCAAGCTTTCCTATATAAAGGGCTTGTGGGGGAAGTACAAGTGTGGCTACCTCCAACCAACAGACTCTGTACATGCTCATGGAAAAATAAACTTATCTCTGTTCAAGCAATTGCCTAAGAACTTTCATTCCCAGCTTGGAACGGACCTGGTAAGATTTCCTTCCCACAAACACTATCTTAATTTTGTTTTTCCAATTTTCTACTATTTTTGCAATATTAGCCTAATTCACAGAGGAAATTATTCACTAAACATCTGGGCTTTCTGAATAAATATTTAGAAAACTGAAGGTATTTCTGTTTTATTAAGCTGATTCTTGTTTAAGAATCTGAAACATCTGATTTGATTAATGAGTGCAAAACTTCTTGGGGTTTGACTTGCTGTAATTGCTACTATTATCTAAGTACACTTTTTTATTGCATAGAAAAGTATTTCCAGGTGCTTCCTATTAGTCAAGTTTTGGGAAAGTATTTAAATTGTGTGTTTTGCAGATATTTCCTGCACTTCTGTTCTCAGTTTATTAAGTGCTGAGAATTATGTATAAGTTTCTGTTCCATACAGAATTTTATCAGTGATTTTTTTTTCATGAAATACAACAAATGACATCGGAAGTCAAGTAAACATACTACTACATATGTAACAGGATATCCTGCTACTATTCTCATCCCATCTCTCTGTGTGCCCCAGACCTGCTGTTATGGGCCTCCCATCCAGTCCTTTAGAGGAGATGTGGCATGAGATTCATAAAATCCATTTCACTGGCTGAATATTATCAACCAGTGAATTCATTCATTCAATTTGTATGAGCAACCATCCCAGCAAGTGACTCTGGGCGGTGAACAGATTGTCATAATAAATACAAACATTAAAATACACAACAGCCGAGGAGGATTGCACAATGGTTGTTAACACAACCAGGAGACAGGATCCTTCACACAATCAGGGCCCCAGGCCCAGCCACATAACCAGTTCTTTAGGTCCTTATGAAAGGTCAGCAGAGTTGGGGTCACCCAAATCTCTGGAGGGAGAATGTTCCAACTACACACCATTTGATAAATGCTAGTATCTTTTTAACCTATAAGTTTTAGACCAGTTTTTCCTGTCTTTTCTTTGTATCTATCTACATTTCCATCTGATTCTCCTTTCTGTATTTTCTTGTAAAAGTCCAGTTGTAAAAGAAGCATGTTGAGGGGGGTTTGATCTTACACAGTGAAAGAATGAGGATCAAATAGCAAAACATATGTGAAGGAAGAGTGAATAAATTGAGAAGAAAGGGAAGATAGGGAAAGTAGCGGTTGAGTGGAGTTAATGAGATTCTCACAAAGAGAAGTGAGGTTTAAAGAGAATGTGTGGACCTGATAGAAGAAAGGATGATTTGCAGGGACTGAAATATATGGAGAGGTGTAGTGAAGGAAGTTGGTGTAAACTCAATTTAAGCATATTTCCTTTTCTTTTATTTACCTCATGTCTTAGTTGCTTGGGCTTAGTGTTTTTTTTAAATCTTTTTATGTACTTGGCATAATAATTATTTATCCTAAAAGGGAATTGCATGATGGGTATGTTCAGTATATATGTATATAACTTCATTGTTGAAAATAAACTACTTTGATTTGTACTTAGTATCTGAATCATTAAGAACCACTTTATACTCATGTCTAGGTAAACTGAGTCTTCAATTATTATGTCTAATACTTTTCAAGAGATATTGTATTGGATCAATTTTCTAATAAAAAGATTAATCTGCTTAAGGTGAGACTTTCACTATAAATGAGATTTGTTTGACTAGATGAAATTATTATGACATTAGAAAGAGGGATTGGGTGGGTTCAGTCCATCACTTTCTGAGATAGGGGATTATGCTGTTTCAGCTGATAATTATCTGTACAACCTTGTCTGAATTCAAAAGCAAAGCAGTGTTGGCCTTTGTTAAGACTTGGATGATAAACCATTAGAGAATATCAGAACTGTAGACTAGACAAGGAAGTTGGAAAAAAAATCCAAAACAAGGCAATGGCAAACTGTTTTCCTTTTGTTGCCAATAAAACTACATGGATGTTTTTCTAAGGATATTAGAAGTTACTAATAACTCCTATTATTATATTCAAAAGAGTATTTCTAGGTTAAATCTAAAGCTTTATCTTAGCAAACCTGATTGAATCCTTTAAGTAAAAGCATTGATCGAAGTGGCTCAGTTTCTTTAAGTAGCATGACCCGGAAGTGTCCTATGGACAACGCCGGCTCCATGGCTTAGAAACGGAGATGAGCACCGCCCCCTAGAGTCGGACACGACTGGACTTTACGTCAAGGGAAACCTTTACCTTTACCTTTTAACCCCAAAGCTACAGAGGGGCTGTACTCATTTGGCTTGGTACAATCAACAGTTTCTCTTCTCTGGATGAAACACATACTTAGAGTAGGTTAAAGTTTGACATAAGGGCTTGATTCTGAAATGTTAGGAATAAGCAGTAACAATGCTTGTTGAAAATGCTTCACTTTCAGGATCATCACACTAATTCTGCTCTCTCAGCGTGGCTTATTCATGTCCGTATTTTTCTTCTGGGACAGCCTGAAATAAGTCAAAGTACATACTTTGTAATCAGTGCTTCCAAATCCAGTCTTTGTCATCTCCATTTAAAGGATCTCAGGTAGTGCTGCTGGAATAGGTTTGAGACTGAATCAAACAAGGCAACAGTAGGCTAAACAGGCAAATAGAATAAGGCAGCTTCCTGTGTGCCTTCATTTTAATCAATAACCTGTAAGTATATATGACTTTAATTAGACTGCAGCCTCTAAAGTGTTATTTGATTCCCTTGATTCTCTAGCAGCTTACTGGAAAATTGAATTATTTTTAATTCAGTTCACTTGTTAGCTTCTTTACCTGCATTAAAATAATCTGAATCAGGATTAATCAGAACTCTGGCTTTTATGTAATGATGGATTCATTACAAATAAAACCAAAGTCATATGAAGACCAGAAACTGACATTAGACAAATCCAATGAATGTTCAGTAAATATCCAGGTTGATAAACTCTGTAGCAGACTTGCAATTTGAGAGCTTTCTGTTGATATATCTTAATTCCATGCATTCTTTCATGCTTCCATATTCTCTTCATATTTCATGGCAGTATTGATTCAGAGATTACTGATAACTTTCTAGCTGTAACAAATATTTGTTCTGACGTTCAAGGCAAATTCTCCCATTTTTCTGTAGTTCTCCCAATTCTTTCAACAAATGTATAATTCTAATCTTAATTTGGAATAACCAAAACCTTTGAATCCTACTGTAATTTGTAACATGCTATTTTTGGTGCATGCAAATCAGATTTCTTACGAATTCTTCTTAAATCCCTTTTGTGAAAGTGATGGTAGATAGATGAAGTAAACTTGAATTCCAGTGTAAAAACCAAACATTTTCCCTTAATTATTCACTCATCACAGTCTCATCACAATCCAGACATCTTTCAACAAACCTTGAAAGTATTAGGAGGCATTCCAGGTTATCAGGAAGCAGTGCAATTAGTTTCAAATCCAGAAGAGGAAATGTTGACAAATGCATTTCTCATGAGAAGCCACTGAAAATTATTCTTGATCCTGCCCTTTCTGACCTCTGGTCACTCTGTCTGGATCGTATGGAGCTTTCTCTGCCTAGGCTTCCCATAAGAGATTTGCTAACTTTATACGTATTGCTTGTCATGGCTGCATGTTGGAAACAATTCTTTAGGGACCCTCCTGCCTGTTGGAAGGCAGGGCTGTTCTCTTTCCTTAGTTTACTGGCCTGCTGCCCTAGTGAAAAAAAATGCTAGATCCTGTGAGCTGTATTTCCTTTTAAGGAAATCTGTAGGGATCCAAGGTAATTAATGATTTGGTTGAGAGGAATACAAAACAGCTAGTTTGCAGGATGTTGAGGAAAGGCAGCTGTGGCAAGATAGACAACTGAGGTTTTGTTTAGTTTTCATTTTACACATATCTTTCTCTTTGGACAAAACTTAGGGCCACCTACTCCCAAGTTACTGGATAACTATTATCCACAAAATAGCTATATTTTCCTCTAGTATCACAAAACAGTTCAATTCAAGGTATTCATAATAAAAGTGAGATCTTTTGAAGAAGATGGACTTCAAACTTCACTTCCTTGTACCTCAGCCACTGTGTGGTGCTTCACAGGAAGTCCTAATGGGGAACTCTGTTTGGAGAGGAAGGTTTTGGAAAGAAACTTGAAAGTCACCCTGATCTGCACAGGGTGTATAGACTAGTTGAATAGAGGGGGGAATTTCAGCAGATCTGGCTTGTTTTTAAGAGATGGGAATGCAGGCTTTGCTAAAATCTGTTATTTCAAGTTATGGGAGACCTTTTCTTCTTGTGTTCCTGATCTTTTCCTCCACTCCCTTTTAAAAGTTGCCATGCATGCCTAGAACTGCTGTGCTTTTTTTTTCTTTGTCTATTTGTTTGGACTAGCACCACTCTTCAAACAGCTTCTCAATGTCTCTTTTTTTTTGGTTTGTGTGGTGGTAGGGTACTATAATCATGGGTAAAGCTTTGTTTCAGTTTTCTGTCTTACACAGCTGTTTAAAGATACAGGATGGACAATAGGTTCCTTCCTTACATGGGGTATTGTCAGTGTGCTGATTATACCCAGTTATATATCTCAGCTCTGTACCAAACAAGACATGGAGTAGAAGTGTTGACTCAATGCCTGAAGGATGAGAAGGAACAGACTCAGATTGAATGCCTCCAAGTCAGTATGGCTTTGGGTCTATGGGCCAGATGTTTCTGCAGTAGCACCATATTTGGCTCTGAACAGTGTTATACTCCCCCACTTAGAGGTCATCCACAACTTAGGAGTCCTCCTGTACTCACAGCTTCTGCTCAAGGAGCAGATAGAAGCTGTGGCTAAGAGGACTCTTGCACAATTACCTCTGCTGCATTATTTACAGCCATTCCTGGATCAGAAAGCCCTTTTTGCAGTCACTCATACCATAGTCATCTCCTGTTTGAATTACTGTAAACTGTAATGCATTCAACATGGAGTTGCCCATGAAAGCATTCAGAAGCTACACTTGATGCCAAATGTGGTGGCCCAGGCAGCAATGGTTGTCTTCCATTTACTCAGCTGACCCCACTATTGTGGGAGCTGTATTGATTGCCAGTTGGCTCCCAGGTGTGATTCAAAGTGTTGGTTGTCACCTTTAAGACCCTACATGGCTCTGAATGTGGTTATCTTTCTCCTTTGTTCATCATATGTCTATCTGATCAGATCAAAAAGGTCAACTACACCCAGATATCATCTATCTGAGAATGCCATTGGACACTGCCCCCAGGCTTTGGCCCTTCCTCCCTAGGGAGATCCATTCTGCTCATTCCCTCCTGGTTTCAGGAGAGCAGTTAAGACCTGGCTTTGCTATCTAGCCCAGGAGGAAGGCATATTTTGAACTTCGGGATGCATTGGTAAACACATGACTTTGTATTATTTTATCCCTTATAATGCTGTTGAAATTTTTATTATTTCTTTTCCAGTGGGATTATTTATGTTTCTTAAGGGGTTTTTTTGTATGATGATTCTGATCGTTAGCCACTCAGAGCTGTAGTAAATAAATGAATGGCTTTGCCAGAAGGCCATTTGGGTAGCTTTCTCAATAGAGTTGTTAACTTGTTGACTGTAAAGCAGCCTAATCAATATAGGTACTTAAGCAATGGGTACTTAAGGTACTTCTTAGTTTATTTATTTTTGAAAAGTTACTTTTTCTCATTTATTTTCTTTACAGGATGCCAAACTGGGGTGGAGGCAAGAAATGTGGCGTATGCCAGAAAACAGTGTATTTTGCAGAGGAGGTGCAATGTGAAGGCAACAGTTTCCACAAATCCTGCTTTTTGTGCAGTGAGTATTCCAATCTAAGAGGTGTCTCAAGGTTTTGTTTTGTTTTTTTACCACGCCAGCATGCTGTACCCAACTTACTCTTGCCTGAATTGTGTATAAAGAGTTTCCTTCAGCTGCCAACGAGGAGTAAGTTGACATTTGGCTTTGCTCTGTGATGGCACAGAGCAATCTTTGTTTTGTTTTTCTGCAAAATCACTTGGAAGAAGGAATGGAAGGAAAGCTGATGAAATGTACACAGATTTTTTTTTGATTAGCATATTTTCATCAAAGGTATTTATAGTTGCACAGCTCTTTTGTTATCTAATGCATTGCTTTACCTTCCAAATCTTTAAAATTCCTACCTTCTGAATTCAAGGATTGTTAGATTCCTTGGACATTGATGGGTTGCAGTAGAATGAATTGATCTATTTTCATGGCAGGATATAGTATGAATCTTAAATGTATTTGATTAATAGTATACCAACAAAGTAAGAAGAGAGAAAAAAATAAAATACTAGAAGAACCCCCTCCCCCCCCAAAAAACACATCTACTATATATGTTACAATAGATACATAAAAGCAACCCAATTTTTCAGCATGGAATTACTTAATCATTCTTTTCATTGTATTAATAGAGAGCCAGTTCAAAGGCTGAGAATGAACACATTTCTTCAATACAATATTTTAAATCCAGAGTAATAATTTTTAACAATTCAAAATTAGCTTTTTTGGCTACACTTCAATCTCTATTAGCTCAAACTTCTTCCTAAATCAATAAATTGCATTTTAGCATTAACATATTTGGAAAAATGTATTTTCCAAAACCAAGCCTCTGTCTTGCTGGAATTAATGCTGGAAAAACATTAATTTGGCTAAATTATTATTTTTTCAACATTAATTTGACTTTTGGCTAAAAGAAGAGCCAAGCTCCAGCCATGATAACAAAGCGGTCAGGTAATAACTTTCTATTTGCACCCATATTGCTTTTTCCTTTTTTAAAAAAAAAAAGCCACTTGGATTCCACAAAGTAAGTCAAAATTTAAGTCCCTGACAAAGTTGAAAATCTGGAAAATTAACCTCTGTCACAATTTAAATAGAGAAAACCTATGAATCTGTCTAGTTTCACTTGGAAAACTAACACGTTTATTTCGGCGTGTACTTTCATGGGCTGCAAGAATTTGTAAGAAGTATTTTCTACATTATAGATATGATTGGGATGGGATTGTAAGAGCAGAGGAAAAGAAATATGAAAGATAGAGACACCATCATTAAACTTCAATGATAAATATTCAAAACAGCACTGAAGACAATTCAAATATTTGCATGCACAACAGTTACAATGGGTTTACACATCTGTCTAAGCCAACATCATCCAAGTCACCATTACAACTTACAATGATGTATAAATCCTGCCTCCGTGTGTATGTGTATTCAAACACACAGTCTAATCTTGGGTGGGGATGGTGTTCCAATGGGCAGTGGTAGCAATAGAAAAGGCATACTTCCTGGGTCCTGCTGGATGACATTTTTTATTCGATGGGACCATGAGCGTGCCCCCCTGCTGGATCTGATGAGGCAGGTAGAGACCTTTGGAGAGAGGTGTGTGTATAAGAAAGCAGGGGGAAGACAGGTAGCCAAACCCACCATGCGGTGTGGCCAACCATGTCCCCTCTCTCTGGCCCCTTCCCCTCTATTTTATTGCTCCTGTTCTCTGGCTTCCTAATGGAAGCAGGAACAGATGGCTGTTACTAGAAGGTCAAACTGATCAGTTGCAGAGGGCTTTTGGAATTAATCAAAGGTTACATAACAATGAAACAATTGAGAGCCAATTTGGTATAGTGGTTAAGGCATCAGGCTAGAAACCGGGAGACTGTGAGTTCTAGTTCTGCCTTAGGCACAAAGCCAGCTGGGTGGCCTTGGGCCAGTCACACTCTCTCAGCCCTAGGAAGGAGGCAGTGGCAAACCACTTCTGAAAGACCTTGCCAAGAAAGCTGCAGGGACTTGTCCAGGCAGTCTCTGAGAATCGGACATGATTGAACAGATTAAAAAAACAAACATAACAATCATCTGAGGTTATATATGACCACGTGGTTGTAGGTTGCCTGTTTCTGGTCAGGAAATTTCTGACTGGGGAAAAAAAAACCCAGATAACATTTACTTAGCTCAGATGTTCATCCCCATTTGCCTTTCCATGGGAAAAACACAAATTAGGAAGCTGCACTTCCTAGGGAATACAGACATTTCAAATTAAGAGTTTTATAACTAATTTCAGATCTCCAAGTCTGTTGTCAGACTCAAAGTTCATTAGTGGCTTGAAACATTAAAAAAAAAATCTTCAAACATTTCACACAAGAAAGATAAAGGGAAGGTTGATTAAATTATTTTTTAGTTTCACTCACTAGTTACAGTAACATATTTTCAATTTTGTTGACACATTCTTGCTCAGTTATAAGTCTGTAAAACACAAAAGCTTGATTTACTAAAAGAAACATCACAGCAATCATAAGTAGGGCCCACTGAGCTAAACAGGATCACTCTTCAGTCTGTGTAGAACCACAGCCTAAATAATTTTGCATCCTATTTACTTACTGTCTTTGGGCTGATACTTGCAAATATATTTGGATTGTTGCATATATGTTCTTTCCATGGATTCTGTGTAAAATTATTTCATATTAGCTTATCTCACTCTAGATATTATATGATTCTGATCTACTCAACAGTGAACTTGTAGATTTTCTATCTCTAGAGCCACCTCCCTCCCCCACTGAAGTTGGGAATCTGACATATAGCCTCTGCAGCCAGCTGATGTTTAGATTTTAATAGAAAGCTTTTTGTTCTTGCTCACAGCTCCATTACTGCATCCAGAGTTGCTTTATATTCGTGCCAGTCAGCTGACCTTTTGTTTCTGCCTTAAGAATTTCATGTATCCTAAGACTTGTTTTGCTTGTTGCATAAGCTAAATGGTAGCCAGTAGGAGGAAATATAACTAATAGCATGCATGACCTGGAGTTCCCTCAAAACACTAAAGGGATTGCTCTCCTTAATGCTGACCTGCCACAGTAACTGGAAGCCATGTTTTACCCAGAAGTTGTACCAAAGGTACCTCTCTTAGAACCTGCTTGAATTTTTAAAGAAATTATTTAATTAAAAAATAATTAAATGGGAATCTTAGCCTTTGTTGTTTATTCATTTAGTCGCTTCCGACTCTTCATGACTTCATGGACCAGCCCACGCCAGAGCTTCCTGTCGGTCATCAACACCCCCAGCTCCCCCAGGGATGAGTCCATCACCTCTAGAATATCATCCATCCATCTTGCCCTTGGTCGGCCCCTCTTCCTTTTGCCTTCCACTCTCCCTAGCATCAGCATCTTCTCCAGGGTGTCCTGTCTTCTCATTATGTGGCCAAAGTATTTCAGTTTTGCCTTTAATATCATTCCCTCAAGAGCAGTCTGGCTTTATGTCCTGGAGGATGGACTGGTTGGATCTTCTTGCAGTCCAAGGCAGTCTCAGAATTTTCCTCCAACACCACAGTTCCAAAGCATCGATCTTCCTTCTCTCAGCCTTCCTTATGGTCCAGCTCTCGCAGCCATATGTTACTATGGGGAACACCATTGCTTTAACTATGCAGGCCTTTGTTGTCAGTGTGATGTCTCTGCTCTTAACTATTTTATCGAGATTTGTCATTGCTCTTCTCCCAAGGATTAAGCGTCTTCTGATTTCAAATTGGCTCCAGTATGATCTAAATCATTGATTCTATTCAGATCCTTGCTGTAATCAATTCACAATGCTAATTAAGGTGGGGAAAAAAATCCAGTGCTTTAATCTAAATGGTTAACTCAGGTTGGCTCAATTCAGAAAATCCATTTGTAAACATCTAATTTGATTCAACAATCTGGTCTGAATTATTGGTCTTGCGGTCTCCTCATGAAGAGAAACTGGAGCACTTGTGGGCGATCTCAAGTCCTTTCCTTGTCCGGAGGGGAATTACGAAGAGCCAGTCTACTCGCTGGCTCTTCATTCTGCTGCAGTTGTCAGCTCCACTTTTAGCTTGCCATTTTTTCCCCAGAAGTCCCAATTATCAGGCCAGTTCAGACAGTTGACTTGATTCAGTGATTTGAGTGAATCATCTCTGAATCAGCTTTCCAGGCTGAAGCTTCACCCAGCCTATGGCATTTTTAGAAGATGAAAATGGTGGTGCTTTGTTTAGCAGTATGACTTGCCCTAAAACTGCCTACCTTCTGTCTTTAGTTTAGACTTGTATATATGAAATAAGCCTTCTTGTTATACATCAAGCTTTTAAGCTGCCTGTACCTATTCACAAAACATTCTGTAAGATGCTAAGGAAAAAAATAGGCTATACACGTTCAGTGCAACTCAGTTGCTTTTTGTGTTTCTGCCCTATAAAAGAATTGTTTCGGTGATGGAAATGGCTAACTAAGTAAAGAAACAAATGTTGCCCTCTGAATTAGATTTCATATCAAGGGAGTGAGAATAAAAAAAAAAAGCCTGAACATAAGAGTAAGATATTCTGAAATATAGTGCATGCAGCTGTGTAGGTGCGTATTATTCCTAAAATCACAAAGAATTTTAGGATTAAACTGGAAGGCTGTCTGCTCACAAACAAGGAACTGCGTTACCAAATGTACTACAAGTTTGAACTTGGATGAGATGGAGTAAAATCATCACTGTGTCATTTATTGATGAAACTTTTACAACTCTCTCATAATAAAATATAGAAAATACATCAGGCTGTGGCAAATAAATACTTTTAAAGCCCCAAAGATTAAATTACAGTTTTCATTAGTAATCTATCCAGAAGGTTTGGCAAAACAGGAAGCTCTTAATTAAATCTTTTTTTTTTTTAAAGGATATTGTTTGTTAGTCCTGATTAAATTTTAGTTGCTCAGAATGAGATTTATGCTCTGACCATATCAAATTTCTTGGATAGATATTAAGAATGGGTAAATAATGACTGCACCTGTAATGAATCAATTATTGTTTCACTGATTTATTTATTTATTTATTTGATTTCTATAGCCGCCCATCTCAGCGAGTGACTCTGGGCGGCTTACAACAATAAAACCATAAAACAATTAAAACAATTTCAATTAAAACAGTTAAAATATAAAATAAATACAAAATAAATATACATGGCTGCCAAGCGAGCAATGCATGGATATTAATACAGCCAAGAGACGGGACCATCCACACACTCAAGGCCCCAGGCCCGGGCACAAAGCCAGGTCTTTATGGCCTTATGAAAGGCCAACAGGGTCAGGGACATCCTAGTTTCTAGAGGGAGGATGTTCCAGAGGGCAGGCGTGCCTTCTAGTTCCCGCCAGCCGACACTCCCTGGCTGAAGGGACCCGCAGCATACCCAACCTACTAGATTGAATTGGACAGGCAGAAACAACTGGCGGTCCCTTAGGTAACCGGGCCCCAAGCCATGAAGGGCTTTAAAGGTGACAACCAGCACCTTGAATTGCACCCGGAAGCACACTGGCAACCAATGCAGCTTTCGTAGCAGTGGTGTTACATGTGTCGAGTACCTGACACCATTTACTATCTGTGCAGCTGCATTCTGCACCAGTTGAAGCTTCCGAATGCTCTTCAAGGGCAGCCCCATGTAGAGCGCATTACAGTAATCCAGACGGGAGGTCACGAGGGCATGAGTGACTGTGAGCAAAGCCTCTGGGTCTAGGAATGGGCGCAGCTGGCGCACAACCCAAAGGTGTGCAAAGGCCCTCCCAGCCACCGCTGCCACCTGCTCTTTGAGCAGGAGCCGTGGGTCTATGAGGACCCCCAGATTGCGCACTGGGTCTGTCTGGGGCAGTGCAACCCCATCCAAGACCAGAGGTGGAAAAACCTTAGCACCGGGAGGCCCACAAACCCAAAGCCACTCAGTCTTGCTTGGGTTGAGTCAAAGCCCATTGCACCCCATCCAGGCCCTCACAGCCTCCGGGCACTGGGTCAGGACATCTACGGCATCACTCAGGCGGTCTGGGGTAGAGATATAAAGCTGAGTATCATCAGCATATTGATGGTATCTTACCCCAAACCGTCAGATCACCTCCCCCAACAGTCTCATGTAGATGTTAAATAGGAGAGGAGTGAGTGATTATAACAGTGAAGATCATAGTTCAACATTCAACATGACTCAACAACAAACTAGAAGTGTAAGTGAATCCTGCACTTGCAGTATTCCAAAATAGGCTCCAACAGATCCCAGGAACATCATCAGAGCTCTCTGTCCAGAAGAGTGCAGCTGTAATGAATGCCTTTCCCAATAAATTGCTCAGACTCAAAAACAAAGTTTAAGTTCTGATTTTATTAAGGACAGAGTGCAAACACCAAGAAAGCTGAGAATGAGGAAAGCGCACCTAAAATCAAACTAAATAGCCCCGTTACAAACAGAGTCCCACCCCCCCTTCAACCATCTCAAATTCGCATTCCCAGGTGCTCCTAACAAGTTCTGCTGATCAACGGGCAAAAAGACCTTGACACAAAAAGATAACCCAAACACGTTCCTGCTTAGCGCACAGTGATAGAGCACTCGGTGCAAGGTTTCTCAGCAGCTCCCTCCCAGCTAGGAACGCGCGTTAGCGCTCTGGCATGCGAACCGTTACGATGTACCAGGCACATCGAAACGATGAACATGACAGCAGTGCTAGGAACAGCTAAGATACTGCGTAGAACCCTCAAACTCCCAGGCCTCTGGCAGAGGGCCGGAGATTGAGGAAGACACATACCACCCATAGGGGTGAGAAGGGAATTTTTTCACATACATACATACATACATACATACACACTGTATATATATATTCCTACATACACGCACACTATATTGAAGACTTGATGACAAAGAAATTAATATTTAAGGCAGATTTTTGCAATAATTCATCAAAGATTTGCACAAAGGCTTGGGTAAATAAATAATTTTCTAAGATGGGATCAAGACAATTAGGTGGACAGGTTCAGAAAAGTAAGATGAAGTATCATTGGTAAAAGCTGATGCCCTTAATATGGCTCTTCCAGTTTCCCAGTCCAAGACAAAGTTTTTCTTGAAATGCCAGTATTCAAACCACAGTGATTTATAGGGTCTCGGGCAGGCAAGCACAAACTCCATTCCAGGACAATAAAAGAATTAGCTGTTTCTTTATTGAGAGGGGGGAAAAAGTTTTCCTAATGATCCTCCTTTCATGGCTACACATTTTATTGCTGCTCCTGTTGATTTTTATAGCAGACCCTTTGCTAGCCCTGGGAGAAAAACACCATATTTGGTCATCAGGATGGGCAATTCAGCCTTGGTGGTTTCCATATATAGAGACTACTGCTAGTGTTGCTGCTACTGCATTCCTGGGAGAATGTTTGGTTTTCTATTTGCATTCCTTAAGAGTAAGGCAACTTACTGTGGCCCAAAAGCAAGCTTTTGCTTCCTGAAACATTAAAGGCTAACTGCTGTGGTCCATCACAACAAGAAGGAAGCTTATGCTGAAGCCTATGCAGGAGCCAAGTTGTTATTTTTTCTCCCCTCAAGGGCAATTCCTGTTCTGATTGTATGTTAATAAATGGACAGAATGCAGCCTCTCTTGTGTCTTTTTAATACAATCAAGGGCCATTGATCACTGAATACTGTGCTTGTACTATACTGAAGAAGGAGTTGCAAAGATTCTCTGTTCCTATTAATTGTATTCATAGTAGAAGCATATGCTGAAAGTTGGGTTGCACACTTTGGTTGCAAAACAAGTGTGAGGTCATCTGTGCTGTTTTAAATACACGTATCAGACTTTTTTCTATTGATGTGTATCTGCTTTTCCCAGCAGTGGAAGAATGTTATTTTTAAGCAAGATTTGCAATTGTTCACAGCTGTGTGAATTAACTTTTCCAAATGGTTGACTAACCACCCCCATAAAAGAGAGGGAACAGAAGACAAACCTGAATGTCCTGCCATTTAATGCCTTCCCCCCATGACTGTTTAAAGGTGTTGGGGTGAAATATCGCAATCTTCCCTGTTATTTATTTATACACACACTCTTGACAAACTTATTTTTGACCCTATCACTAATCTATATCTGTATTAATGTCTATGCCTATGGATGTGTCTAGTTCCAAAACAGTCCTATGGACAGTTCAGTCTTCTGTTGCCTGAACTATAACAAAGTCCTTTGCCACCATGTAGTCATCTTGAAGTTTATTAGCTTCAGATGTTGTTAGTTACTGTCTTGAGCTGCTGCTGAAGTGTTGGTTTTGTGCAGTCTCTCAGTCTATGTTGGGGGTGGGGGGAGAAGGTGTTTTACTGACTGGTGGTTCTCAGCTTCTCTGTTGGAATGGAGAACCTGCTGGGTTCAGCTTCTCCTTTCAATTTGTCTGGTGTTGGCTTACTGGAGTCCATGCCTTCTCCTCCTCCTCCTCCTCTAGTCATCTGCTAAGCTGACTTTATCTCGATGGCTGTTTCACTCCCTCTCTGCTCTCCCCCACATAAGAATTTTACCCCAACCAACACCTACCCTCAGGTGCTAGCAGTGTTTTCCTTTTATAACTGGATAACAGGTATGGTCAGATACTCCTTGGGCTGCCTTAAAGCCCTAGGGAGAAAAAACAAAGGGAAGGCAGAGCTCATGCAGACCACTGCAAGGTTTTCTTTTCACAGACTGACTTAATTTTTTAAGAGACATCCAGCAATGTATTACTGCTGCTAGTTCTATAAATCTAAATATACTGTAAATAAAATACCATGGAATTGGCCTGAAAAACACTGGGATATACAGACAACTGTATCATGACGGCAACAGAATAATAAATGCATCATATTCCTCATGAGTGAGCCAGATTTTGCACTAAAGGCAGAAAAATCCTAATGTGGATTGGCCACTCTTACACTTGAAACTGTTTTCTTTGATGAATGTCAGATTGGTTCTCTTGGCTGTTTAAATAATTGGCATAACTCTGGTGTCTGCCGTTTTTTTCCTCCAAGCTCCTTGCCTGTTGGCTCCAATTCTCTTATTCCTGCCTGCAATTTTTTTTTAATCTGACTGCGAAGTCCACATTTATGATCAAAATCATCCCTGTTAATATGATGATTTGCCTCTCCCTGTGTGCTTTTTCTAGATATTATAGGAGGCAGTCATCCATGAAAGCAAAAAAATCAGTGTGGTAGCACCTTTTTCAACTAATAAATTTTATTAAAAAGCTTTTGTAAGACTGATTTTATGCTTTTTCTGTAATTCTATTTGTGCACGGAAGTTCAGAAATAAAATAATACAGTTTACAGCTTACCAAATTGCTCAAGTTGAATTGTTCTGTACAGATGTAATTTGTTTGCTCTGTACCATTTCTCCAATCAGATCCTTTCCTCTGCTGTGTTAAGGAAAATGTGAGAAAAATATTAATTTATCATCTCCAGAACTTTGCCCTCCAAAAGTACATAGAGATGTATTTTTTAAAAAAGAGAGCCAACCTATGGAACATCCTGATAGATCAGCCTTTTATCCAGATTGGTTCCCTCAGTTGTACTGTAGCCCCATATATCTAGAAGGCACTAGGTTGAAAAAGATTGTAATAGATCTTCCATGATGTATCTTGTTCACCCTAAATAATGTACTATTTAGTCGTATTTAATATCCAGAAATATCCTAGGTTGCCTATATGACAAACCAGGTCTGACATTTAAGCTTATGGAGATGACATCTGATACCTCTGTCCTTTCCAAATTGCTACAGTGGTTTGTAAGAAGAACTTGGATAGCACTACGGTGGCTGTGCATGGAGAAGAGATCTACTGCAAGTCATGCTATGGGAAGAAATATGGACCAAAAGGCTATGGATATGGACAAGGAGCTGGGACCTTAAGCATGGACAAGGGTGAAGGATTGGGAATCAAACCTGAAGAGTGAGTTGTAATAACTCAGAAATCTGCAACAGACTGATTCTTTAATGTATAGATGCATATTGATTTGAATGTATATCATTATTCAACTCAAATGCTGTGTTTAGGGGGGAAAAAAAGATGTTGCCTAGATATAAAATCCAATTTGCAGCATAACAGGCTTTAAATTTCTTCTGTTCTGTAAGATAACCCTAGGTCCCAGATGCAATCCACTATAAACCTACTTAGACATAATTGTGACACAGTTTTATGTATGGAATGCTAGATTTTTATGGAACTATGGAGTTAAAGTTATTTTTAGTGGGTGAAAGAAGGATGCTGAATTTGCATACCCCAGCATTCTCTAGTTCCCTGCTCAAATTAATATGCTTTCACTTATGGGAAGTAAGCATAGCTGGAAGAAATATGGCTGCTAGAAAGTATTTTGCCAGTGTTGGTTGGCATTCACTGAGATTTGTGGAGAGTGGAGCAGCTACTAGGTAGTAGAGGCAGGAGTTATTAACAGGTTTCAGAGCCAACTATATGTTCAGAGCAGAAGCTTGGAGGTGTCTCTGATCAGTAAATTTTTGCGTGGAAAAGACACCTATATCAAATTAAAGGTTATAAAGTACAAAAGTGTGTATTAGATGCAGAACACCTATAAATCAGTCTGTTTTTCTTTTTTAATATAATTTTTATTAAGAATTTTAATTACAGTAGTAAAAACTAATACAAACTAAACTTAGAGAAAAAGAAGGGAATGGAAAGAATAAAAAGTGCAGGAAAAGAGAAAAAGAAGAAAAGCAGTCTGTTTTAAACATTGTCCATTTATCTTTTTCAAACTCTAGTAGTTATTAATCCATTATCATAGTGATAAGAATATTGGGACTATAAATCAGTGGTCTTTTTCATAGTGCTTAATACTGTAATTTCAAAATTATGAATTCTTGTGCTTTCTCACTAATCTTACATTTATCAGCCAAAATAAAATAAAATAAAAGATCAAAAGCAGTCTTATTCTTCATGTATCTGTGCTTAGAATACTGATGGCTTCCTTCTTTTTATTCTCACTTCTTCCGCAAACTAAATTGGGTGTCCCAAATATTTTCCTCTCTGACTCTCTCTATACATACATGGAGACATGAAATGATTCATTCCCTGCTTGGACCCCACAGATCTCATCCCCATTATCCAACCAACAATCCTAACGCATCCAGGATTGCCGAAAAGGTGGGTGGTGCTGATGGCTGCCCTCGTTGTGGACAGGCTGTCTATGCTGCTGAGAAGGTGGTTGGAGCTGGGAAGGTAAGAACTAGTATTAGTGGATAAAAAATGTGAATGTACTAATTTAGGGTGAAAGCTAATTGGGCTTTTCTTTTGTGTCTATATAGAAGTCTGCATGTTACATTTTACACTAATTTTGCTAGCTATATTTGTGTAATAAATTCATATGATAATATGGATGTGTGTATGAAAGAATAGAATACTCTTCTTTGAAATTCTATGCTTCAGGATGTCTAAAACATACAGAGGTGTGGTGTCTTTCCTGATGCTGCTAATGTACATCTCCCACCACTCTTCATCACTGGCTGCTGGGGATTTTATTCATCAATACCCAGAAGGACTCAGTTCCCTATCCCTAGGATAAAGGCTAGCAGTACAATTGAAGCTAAGCAATTACCCAAGAGTATAATTAATACTAAAGGAAGATTGTTGGGGAATGTATCTGAAAATAAAGATGTTAGAATCAAGAAATAATCACTTGTTATATACAGATACTGTTGTGCATTATCTGCAGTTGCAAATAAGTTCTGCAAATTCAGAAAGTACATGCAGACTCCATTTTCTATTTCTTCTTAAGAAAATATTACGATTGTGTTTCAGAGCAACTTTAATGTTTTCATACAGGCCAGTATAGGAAATGGGAAGCTGATAGAATGGCTGCTGGTCTTGTACATCAATTTTGTGGAGTGCAGTGCTTTTCTAGTCAAACTCATGTAGGATGTCAAAGCGCTCCTTCAAAGTTATTCACTTACATACTAACACTTTGTCTTCTGTATTATCCTCAGTCATGGCACAAATCCTGCTTCCGATGTGCAAAGTGTGGCAAAGGCCTGGAGTCTACAACTTTGGCTGATAAAGATGGAGAAATCTATTGCAAGGGTAAAAACTGCTACTTCAGGATGTCTCACTTATGTTCATAACTAATGGCATATAATGATTAGTTGCTAGTCAGGTATCAGATGGATGCTAATGCAGGATGTTCTCGTATGTAAAATTGTGGCAAAATTTACAAATCCTGTTTATGCATAGAGTTATGATTTAGAAGTTCAGGAGAGTGCCAAGCAGAGGCCTTACATGTTTCTTGTAACGCTCTTTCGATTTGCAATTTGATTGTGGAGCAGCATGCCTCAGTTTATCTACTTAGAAATAATTTCTAGAGATGCTTGAATGCATTTGGGTGCATTTGGATTCTATACCAAGCCACAGTTCTTTAGTTTGCTCCTATTTAGCTCCACTTGTCAGTAGGAATGGCTAAACAAACTAGATTAATAGTGGGTAGAAGTCCCTTTACTGCATTTTCTAAAATCAAACCTCTACTACATTTTCTAAAAAGATCATGACAGGTCAGGTGGAAAAGAAGTATGTGACAGAATATGTGGTCAAGCCTTGAAGCAGAAAGCCAGAAAACAGAAAGCTCTTGCCTTCTAAGTACATTTCAGTCATTCACTGATAACTCTGTAAACATTTTTACTGTTTCCAGCTCTCCCTGAGCATAGAGCCTGCTTAATAGCTAACTGCTTCTTCCGCTGCTTCTCTCCGACAGGTTGCTACGCCAAGAACTTTGGACCTAAAGGCTTTGGCTTTGGTCAGGGAGCTGGAGCACTTGTCCATTCTCAGTGAAGAGCTGGATCCCGAGCAGCTTTGAAGCATCTTTTCCAGCATTGTACGCTTTGCCAACGCTGAGCTCATTCAATCTGATCCTTACCAAGAATAAGGCTATCTTGCCAGTTCCTATGTATTACTAACACAGTAACAATCTGCTGCTCTTTCTTGCTAGATGGGCAGCCTTTCAAAGGACCTTATTCCACAGGTCCTTTGAAACAATACAGTGGCCTCTCACTTGCCATGGCTCACATTAGAATAATGGCCTCCTTTAACATACATCCATGCTTTCAGACATTGTTGAAGTTTCAGACAGCAGCAGAGCACGTCGCTGTTTTTGAATATCGAATATTGCAATGGTTTCTTTCAAAATCTCTTCCCAGTCTTAGCCACCATAAATCATTTTTGTTAGAATATATTTTATGATATTAAGTTACACATTAACAGTCTCATCAGTAAGTACTGCAGAAAGTATCAGTGATGGTTAAGTGCAAGGATGAAAAGCTGAGAATTAAGGAATTGCCCAGATGCACAAGTAAAGCACATTCCTCAAATTTTAGAAGAAATATAGACAGAAAAGTCTTAGCTCTCAAGTTGAACTAAATGCTACATTTTCAACAGAAAATATGTATTAATCAGTGACCACTAATTCAGGCACTTTTGCATATAAGTTTGGAAAATTCAGTTTGATTTTTCAAAATTTCAAAGACCAAATTTCCAATTTTTGAAGATCAATATGCATCTGCTTTTTCCACTGACTGGTGTTTTAACATTCCTAAAATGTCTATGAATTTGGAGACAATCCGAATCCAAGCTTTTCTGGATTCCATTTTTTAAAAAACTGGGACCATTGATGTCCAGTTTGTTGCTGCTTCGTTTTTGCATCTTTCCACTTAGCTGAATAGGCTATAATGACTGGATCCACATATTGCACTAAGCTGTAGTGTGTTTTGGTTGATTTTGGTTTGGTATGATGTAAGAACCGAGTCGTCATAATTTAGAAAACATGGTTTGTGGCTTACTATGAAGTGTAAACTAAGCAAGATAGCTTGTTCATTATAGTATGGTAAAAACAAACCATACTGTGGATTCAGTGCCCTAGAATGATGTGTGAATCCCTAACTGGTAAAATTAAGAAGAGATTAAGATGAATTGGAATTCCTTTCTATAACTACGGAAAGGTAAACATCATAGATGTCTGCATCTTTGGGACCAGAGTTGACAGTTCCAGTTCTTCCTTTTGTGAAATGTAGAAGACTCCTTTCACAATCTGAAGTTTCAGTGGTTTTTTAGTTTTTTAACTGAAAAACTGAAGTGTTACCTAGTTCATGGACTCATGTTGTGCTAAATAGTTTTAGTATGAGCTTAATGCACACGTTTTTCCTTTATAATACAGCCTATTAAATGTTTTAGTTCCCCTTAAGTAATGAATATGGAATTAAATTAAAATGCAATAATTCCATAGACACATCAGAAAAACTGCAGCAGTAGCATTTTACAATTTTCATTGTTGTTATTAAGGCTGTCCAGTGCTTTGAAAATAATTTAGAAAAGGAGCATGCAGCATCCAAGTGCATACAGATACAAAAGTAGTAAATACAGCTATTTAAACAGACATGACTTTCCCAAGATTTCACTACAGTGGCAGAGGGCAGCCATACAATCCTGAGAAAATATGTGGCTGCTTTAAAAAGTTGTAAACAGGTGCTACATTTATGCATCCCTGTCCTTTGAAGCTTCCTTTTGAAACTGAATCCAGAATGTTGCATATCCCTATTACAAACATAAACTGTGTTCAGAGAAACTTCTGTGCCTTCAATAAAACAGTCAAAATGAATTTCACGGGTCTCACAAAATTTTGTTTTTCCAAACCTGATGGAATGTTGGAAAGAATTTATTTGAAAGGGCTCAGGGTTCCATGTCTCTCCATTAGCAGGATGATCCTCAGAAAACAGAACAGAATCAAACCAAATTTAGTGTGGCAGAAGAAGTTGATGAAAGAAGGATCAGGTTTCCAAATGGGTGAGATCCAGCCAGAAGTTGGGGAGAAAAAAAATCACCCAGAAGAATTCATTCAGGGAGGAAGAGCCTCTGGATGCTGATTACTCCATTGTGAAGTTCTGTCTTTCCTTATGCTTCCCTTCTGGTCGCGTGACCACTCCCACTCACATGACTTGTTGGAGCTACCATTAAGGAGATGGAAGCAATTCCAGCAGCCACATCCTGCATGCTTCCCCTTCTTTAATAAATGAAAAGGAAACCCATCAGCTTGAATCCGTGGTTGAATGCCTAAAGATTTGTAGCGTGATCTTATGGCTGAGACCAGAGCCAAAAGCACTCAGGATGTGATTTTTTTTTCTCCCATTCTTTTCTGCATCTCCCACCTTCCTTCTCACAGGGTTCTCATCCCTGCCCAGGGGGCCGAGTAGAGTAACTCATTCTAGGAGTCATTGCTGGAGATCACGTGGCTCTCCAGTTTGAGCTCAGGAAGCAAATTCTAGTGAGGAAAAAAAATGACGATTCTGGAATGTCGGGGATGTTTTCAGAGGAACTCTGACAGATGTCGGAGAAAAGGCCAATCAAAATGCTTGAGCATTATGCTTAGAACTTCTGTGTCTAAATGAGACTCAGCTAAAGGGCTTTTCAGATGAACTTCATGCATTAAAAACCTGTCCCTTTGTTTATTCAGTCCAAGTTGCAGGTAGTAAGAATGGGTTTCTTCAGCAGTGTAATTTAAACATAATGTTGTTTTATGATATATTCATTTCTATTTTAGTTCTATAGCTTTGCCTACCCTGAAGTCTCAAAGCAAGGGGTTTTTTTCTTCCTCCTGCCAGAGAAGAATCTATTGATTTTTTTTTTCTGCTCTGCTTTTATTCACTTACAACTGTTTTTTATTTCTTGGAATCTCCTCTTAAATTAACTTTCTCCTAAGGCAGAACCTCCTTGTTCCTGTAGGCTGAGAACATCTCACCTCTCCCATTCTTTCAAGGCAGGCCAACCCTCCAGGAAGGTCCTAGTAGTTTAGAATGACTTAGAGTCAAGTGAAGTTACTTGATGCAAGAATACTGTCTTCTGAATAGAAGCAGTTTACATGCAAATTCACAGTTAACACAATTGTACCCTGTGTGTTCTGTTTTCCACAAACTCTGTTTGCAAAAGGACTGCTGACCTCTACTGGCAGTATTCTGGATATTATAATATCTGTTTTCCAGGCAGACATTGCACACTCCCAGTATTCTCAAATAAAAATGCCTGATTACCTACCCATTTGTGGCAGAGAACTTTTGTTTTTAACTAGGTTTGCCAAATTTAATGTGTTAGGTATTTCAAGCTGTGTGTATTTAGTTTAGATTATTAGTCTTGGGAACAGAGTCATAAGGGCATTTACTTTTTTAAGCCAAGTCTGCTTAAAATAAGATCAGCTCTAAAACCATTGCTGCGTTTGCTTCCCTGGAGAAACTGAATTACTGTTTGCAGCAACGGGTTGTGGGAGCAGCTAAGTCCCATGAAACCCCAATAAGGATTTGGAGTAAATAGAGGATACTGTCTGTGTGACCGCTGCCCAGGCATACTGTTATTTCTTAAATCCCACTCCAGATTCAGAAATACAGTATTACTGAGTTGGTGCCATTTCTCAACCTATTCATGGAGTGTACTGTTTGGTGTGTGAAGGCATTCTGTGGTGCTGCCTAACTGAGGACTTCATAAGAGGTGAGGGAGTTGGAGACATTAATAGGTAAGAAACTGGCAAGGAATGTGAAGAAAGGAGATTTCTTGTGTTACTGAAGCAAGTAAATGGATAATTGGACATTTCCTTATAAGGCAGACAGGAAGAACACGGGGAGAGGCAGCTGAACAGGATGAAAAGACAACCACTATAAAACAAAAGAGAACTACAAGTACTCCATGCAACAGTCATTTTATAATAACTCAGGAGTTTTATAGGTGATTTTTTTAAAAAAAGAGAAACAACTTATAACCTATATGACCTATTCATACAATGTTACTAAATAAAGTTTTAATTGTTCATAATCAGAAAGTCATCTGAAGAAATAAGAGAATATAATATCCCCTACCTCCAATACAAGGAATGCTATCAGGAAAAAGAACTGATAATAGAGAAAATAACAATGTAAATTTATTTTGGGTGGGTGGCAGTGAGATGTTAAGGTGTATCTACTAATCTGCAAAATAAAGTAGAAAAAAATGTTAGATTTATATCCTGATTTTCATTTAGGAGCTCAAGTTAACACTTCCTCCTATTTTTCCCCCACAACAGCAATCTGGTAAGGCAAGTTGAACTGAGAGACATCACTGACCCAAAACCACCCAGTGAATTTCTGTGGCTGAGGGTAGACCAGAATCTGGGTCTCCCAATTCCTAATCCAACACCTTAACCATTACGTTGGCTTTTTCTGCCATATCTGACCAAATAAACCCAATTTTACCACATGACAGGCAGAGGGGATTACACAAAGGATGTGGAACATAGAAAAAAGATTTATAAAAGAGAGAAGTGTGGCTCTCAATAGTGGAGAAAGAAGAAATGGAATTCAGAAAGAGCTGTATGAATATATAGAGCAAAAATATTCTCTGTAGGGAGAAAATGGGACTCTAACAATATGGATTATACATGCTGAGTGAAAACAAAGAAATCATAATTAACATGGCAAAAGATACTTCCCTTAATTTACTAAACAAAATAACAAAACAAAGCCATCACAAAAGAGGGAAAGGCAAGCAAAGGAACAATAGCTTCAATGTGATTTAAACAACCACCTATTCAACTAGGTTAACATTTTAAAATCTATCTATTGAATTTTGTAGTAGATAGTTGTACTGTACCTGTAGGGTGGAGATCTCAACACGCAGAAACCACCTGCATCTTCAGATCCTGATCCTGCCTCTGCTTTGGGATAGAAGCCTGGTAGTTCCGGCTGGGACCACCTATCTTCCAACAGGCAACTTGCTTGGCATCTTCTCCTAATCCCAGCTTGTTAGAGACATTGATAGGGCTCTCAAAATCTGTGGTGATTATACAGGTAGTCCTCACTTAATGACCATTCATTTAGTGATGATTCAGACTTACGATGATGCAGAAAAAAACGACTTGCAACCGGTGCTCATACTTACAACCATCCCCATGGTCACAGGATCATGATTTGGGTGCTTGGCAACTGGTTCGCGTTTATGACCATTGCAACATCCCATGATCACATGATCACCATTTTTGACTCTCCCGACTGGCTTCTGGCAAGTAAAATCAGTGGGGAACTGCATGATTTGCTTAACTACTGCAGTGATTCACTTAATGACCACTGCAAAAAGGTCATAAAATCGGGTTGGATTTGCTTAATGACCGCTTTGCTTAGCAACTGAAATTCCGGTCTCAACCATGATCATGAAGTGAGGACTACCTGTAAAGTCAAAATGCATATTATTATTATTTCACTAGTGCAACCTCCTTGCTATGTAGCATAAAAGCTTGTTTTCGAAAGATTCAGCCCTTCTTTCTTGATTGAAACAAATCAATTTTACAAGACTTAAACAATAAACTTTATTAGAGAAAAAAAGGTAAAATACAATCCCCCTTTAACAGTTAAAATATTCATATAAAATATGAATGATGAAGGAAATAAAATGCAGAACTGTTCAAATTACAGATAGCAACTTAAAAGAAAATTTCAGAATAAAATGCTGCCTTCCTAGCAGAGTGCAAGAGGGCACTGGTCTGAATAAATAAAAAAGCTCCAATCTCAGAAAAATCACAGAGTCAAAGGAAGTTCTAAGCAAAATTGCTATCTAAAGATTCTAAAGATAAAATCACAAATACAATATGAAATGTGGAATAACAGTTGAAAGTACACACTGTTCCCTAACTTGTATCTTAAGTAATATTGTATTTCTATTGTAATAATAATTGTATTGATTCTTATTGTAGTAAGAAATAATAGAGAAATAAAAGTCGTTGATTTAGCACCACACAGAAAAAAAGAAAAACAAATACAAATTCCTGGCTAGGCTGATAACATATTTTCTTCTGAAATTACAATTTTCTGAAGCAAACATTCCTCAGCTTCATTGTCTGGGCTTTGAAACTAAGCAGTGTTAGCCTTGTTTAGTATTTGGATGGGATGCATTTTGACACTAGTCTTCCCCCTGAACCCATAACATTGCCCTCATCTCAACTACAGCCCATGAGTAAAACAGTCTTAAAACTCATTAGTGCACCTATTTTGAAGAGGTATTTTACCTCCTGACACACTCCTACCACAACCTCAAAGTGTCTAAAATGTATAATGCTTTGCTGTGTTTTTTGTTTGGGGGTGGGGTGGGGGTCCTCTGACCTGTTGTGGAAATGATCTGTAGTGTGTTTGGGGAGTGTTGGGAGGCATCCCCCTCCCCTCTGGTCTCTTAATAGTCTTTGCTCTCTCCCTTAGCACTTTATTTCCTGAATTCCTTCCATACCCTCTTGCTGCACCACTTCCGGTTTTGAAGTCTTTTCTCCAGGTTTCCAACAAGGTAGAATAGAGAAGAGCAGAGCTCTACCAATTTGTTTGGGGAAGAAGATAGAGTTTATTGACACTATTCCTCTTTAACAGGCTTCTGAAGTCATCAGACCTCCACTGTGCTATTTAAGGGGAAAATGCTATTTTGCTCTTCCACTGAATAGTATTTTGAAATGTTTATTTTATTTTTCAAATTTCTATCACTGGCCATCTCTCCTGCAAAGGGGACTCTTGGCCTTTAGATCCAACAGCCCTGCTTTCCCTGATTGCAGTGTCAGAAAATAGCAAGAGATAGTGAACTGGGCTTTTTGTTGCTTATTTCTCAGTCTCTCTCTGTTTCACACAGGTCCCTCTCTCCCTCCCTCCCTCTCTCCATGAAGTAAGAGACAGGTTGCCCCCAGTTAGTCCTCCTGCTCTACAGGACCTAGCCAATTATACTGTCTTGGCAGAGTTTGCCTCTTTTCTCTCGGGCTACCTCTAGCTGGTGTCTGCTTGTATCTTTGATTCACTTTTCTTTTTTCTTTTTTTTTTAACTGGGGAGATTCCCAGTGGATATGGAAGGAAGGGCAGATAAACCAGCCTAAAGAAACCTAGGTATGAGTCCTGAAGGCAGACTCTTCTGATCCCTGCTGCAATGCCGGGAACAGCAGCAAAACTAGAGGAGAAACCCAATAATCTTCCTATAACAACTGGCACACACAAATCAGGACTGCCCCCTTTGGCAATCACTCAGAACATCTGTAATTGAAGACTGATGGGGATTGGCAACAGAGACAGCAAACTTCAGTTATGCCAGTGCAGGCTCAAGAGCCAGTTTGGAGTAGTGGTTTAGGCACCAGGCTAGAAACCGGGAGATGGTGAATTTTAGTCCCACCTTGGGCACAAAGCCAGTTGGGTGACCTTGGGTCAGTCACACCCTCTAAGCCCTAGGAAGGAAGCAATGGCAAACTACTTCTGAAAAATCTTGCCAAGAAGACTGCAGGGACTTGTCTAGGCAGTCACCAGGAGTAAAAAAATGACTTAAAGGGACACACACACAGTGTGGGCTCAACAAAGGATGGAGAGCACTTTATTTCAATGGGAAGAAAGGACCTTAAGAAAAACTAGGACTGTGGCAGTTTTTTAAAATTCTGTGGCTCTGCTATGTATTACCAATGCCAATTGTGTCAACAGCATATAAGGAAACAATGTATAACACTTTCCTTTTAGCTTCCTTTAGCAAAACTGTTTCCACATTCATAGAAATACTATATGATTCATATATAAGCTCCATTGAGTCAGTTTAGGACTGCAGTGATAAAACTAGGATAATACTGACTTCCTCTTTCTATCCTGTCTTCGTCTTCACTCAAATTTCTACACTTCAAGAATTCCTCACATCTCTGGTTAGTCCACAAAGTTTTGGGATATCAACACCAACTCCCCCCAATAATTACTCAAATATTGGTCCAAGAAACTTCTGTCTTTGTGTTTGTCAGATACTTTTCTCATACCTGAACCTGCTTCTGAAAGAAAATAGAAAAATTCATTTGTATGCACCTGGAATATTGTTCCTGTAAGCCACTCTGATTACAGCTCAATTTTATTTCTAGGCTGACACATTTTATTAAAAAGCGTAAGTTTTCGCAAGCTGCAGTTCTGAGGAAGTGAGTTGCAGCTCACAAAAGCTTACGCCTTTTAATAAAATGTGTTAGTCAGAAAAGGTGATACCAGACTAACATGGCTGTTCTGCAATTTTTGGACTGGTAAATCAAAGCATTAGTTTAATAATTTGGCTACCAGAATTATTGCGGCTACTGTGAAGCACATGTTTATTAAAACATCATTCAACAGGTACTTCAAGACCAACGCTTAGAACCTAAAGCAAAAAGAAACGACGTAGTTCCCCCCAAGGTCAGTATAACAGCACTAACAATCTATGCAATGCTGTTTTTAAAAAGTGTAATATTAGGGCTACCCACACATCAAAACTGATTCAGAAGCAGTGGACCACACACAGGCATGGCCTAAAAAAATGGGCTGTTTTAATGAATAACAGGGAGGTGCTCAGACATAGTCCAAAGCACTTCTCTTGAATAATTTTTGAAGAGTGCATAATCCTAAAGAATATGGTTTAGCTAGATATCCATAGGAATCTTACATTTTTCTTCCAAGTAGTTTCAAGCATAGAATTTGCAGCCTTCAGTTGTCTTAAAACTAGACAGATTCAATAGTGGTTTGATACTTATTGCAAATATGACACTGAAAGGGTGCTTTACAATATATTGTGAGATGACTCATGTTTCCTAAATTTCTGTTCTAGTTTCCATCCCTGTTAAGAGGATTCATGTTCCAAGATGCTTTAAAGTATTTTGCATATCATGCTTCTAATCTCCATAAACGTGGAGACAACAATTTATTTCATTTGCTATCTAATAACCTATCAGGAGATTCTCAGCATTGTTGTACTCCACCTGCGCAATTAGGGAGACATGATTAAATGCTCAACTGAGTTTAAGCTCATAATTGCATCTGGGTGTATGTGGTCAGGGGGAGTACATATGACTACCGTTCCCCCACTGAGAGAAGTGATTGCAGGCTATAATCTGAAGCAGAAAATGAACAGCTGGGGAAAGA
Source organism: Candoia aspera (assembly GCF_035149785.1). Lineage (NCBI taxonomy): Eukaryota > Metazoa > Chordata > Lepidosauria > Squamata > Candoiidae > Candoia > Candoia aspera. Next base: position 35,840,469 of record NC_086155.1, read on the forward strand.
TGCAACTCCTCTGCAAGGGAGAAAGAGCAGCCCGGTGCTCTGGCTGGTGGTAAGAGGATTGTGAACTTCTGCCCTGCACTCTACCGTTTATTTACTCCTGGTATCAGCCGCTGCAGACCATTAATAGAACATCTGAGAAGCTGCACAGGAAAGCAAAGCTGTGCAAGGTGAGCTAGTCCAGGAGAAAGCAGGGGCAGATGTCCATATAAGTCCAAGTCAATTTCTAGGATATGCAGCAGGAGTCAGTTTTCACAGATGTAGAATTTCACATTTTTTTTTGTCTTTTGGAGAGGGGAACTCCCATTCTGCTCCAAGCTAGCCTTTCTCATCCTACTGTGTATGTGTCAAACAACTAGGTGGAAGATTTCCTTACTCGTGTGTCCCTCCCCCACAAAACCTCTCTGCGTAGTTCAAGGTGCCTCCTCTAAACATGTGCTAAGCACCACCAGCACTTCTTTTCTACTACAAATCTTCCCCTCCCGAAATAGCTACCAACTTTGGTTACATGTATTTGCATATGAGACTTAGTTTGGACCACAAGTGAGCTACATCCAAGGTCAGGAGCACACGGCATGCCCCTACCCATTACACGGTAAGGACTTCCATGTTAAACCCGGGTCACGAACGAGTGGTGGCTTTCAGCGTGCGCATCTGCTGCTTGGTTGAAAATGAAAGCATCCCTCCAGCCGGTGGCTTCGGCCACCTCCTCGCTGCTTGCAAAGCCGTCGCGTACGGGGTCTTCTAGCCTCCGCAGCTGGCAGGCTTGCTTGCCGGGCACGCCGGGCCGACCCCTCAGGCTTCCAGCAGAGCAATCCCGCGCTTGGGCGTGAGCGCTGTCTGGCAGGCAAAACTGGGGCGAGGCTGTGGCTGAGCAGGAAAGGAATGCGTGTGGGAAGCAGAAACAGCGAGGCGCAAGCAGCGGGCATGTAGCGACAGATCCCGCCAGCAGAGAGCCGCGGGTAGCCGGGCCGGAGCTCACGCGGCAGAGGGCGGGCTCTCGCGTTCTCCCGGGAAGCCGGAGGAAGAGGAAAACGCGGCTTCGCCTGGCGGACCACGCGGCCGTTTCCACGGGCAGCGCCTCCCCGTCGGCCGCCGGAGCGTCGGTCGCTGCCCCCATGGCCGCGTCGGAGAAGGTCCTGCGGGAGGGGGTGCTGGAGAAGCGCAGCGGCGGGCTGCTGCAGCTCTGGAAGAAAAAGCGCTGTCTGCTCAGCGAGAAGGGGCTGCGGCTTTTCGAGGCCAGCAGCCGGGGCTCGACGCGCTGCAAGGAGCTCGCCTTCGCGCACGTCAAAGCCGTCGAGTGCGTGGAGTGGAAGCAACGGCACATCTACTTCACGGTGGTGACGGACGGCGGCGCCGAGATCGACTTTCGCTGCCCTCAGGAAGATCCCAGCTGGAACGCCGACATCACTCTGGCGCTGGTGCGCTTCCAGAACCAGCAAGCGGTGCAGATCGTGCGCGCCAGGCACAGCTGCAGGGCGGGTGAGAGCTCTGGGGAGGGCAGGGGATGGGCGAGGGGACGTGTAAGAAGACTGTCGGGCCGGTCTGAGTTAACGAACCCGGAGAGTGATCTCTAGGGAAAATACGGGCTTTGCATGCGGTCGGGTCGCAGTTCATTCCCCAGTATCTCCAGTTGAACATCGATCTCCAGTGGTAAAATTAAGAAAGATTTCTGCCTGGCAGAAGGGCCAGATTAGCGTACGCCTAGCTAGAATTCTCAGCAGAGGCCATGCTGGCTGGGGAATTCTGGGAGTTGAAGTCCACACATCTGGAAGTTGCCATGGTTGAGAAACACTGATTTGGAACAACTCATGTTGTGGCTCAATACAAGACTCTTAAGAGGAGTCATCCATAATGGTTTGCTTTATCATGGTTTATTGAATAAGCCACAGTTGGCTGAATTAATAGATGATGTTAAGCTATAAACCATAGATAAAAACAACAGTGATTGAATTCTTGCAGCATGTTAAATTAAAGCTAAACAAACCACATAATGTGTGAACTCCATCTCTCTGGCTCCATGTTTACATCTCACACCTAAAGTTCCATGCAAAGAGTGGGATTCTTAATTCGTCAACGCTAATGGATGGGGTAGGATAGCTAGAGAGCAGGGCTATATTTTCTATCTGAGATAAGAAAGGTGAGGCAGCAAAATAAGAATTATTGAATGGTGGCCAATCTTGATAGTTGCAGTGTGCTGATGGATAGGACAATCCTATGTACTAGAGTTAATTGTACTAATGTCTCATTTTTATCAGAGATGAATGGCATCATGTGGCCACTGAAAGTTTTGCTGTGCCCACCAGAGCTCCTCTGAAAGTTGCCATCAAGTTTTGAGGTGCTGGGCAGATTTACTACATTCATGAGGATCATAATATTAACCGTATTTCATAGGTTTACTGTATAGTTAAAATTAGATTCAGTGAATTTTTAGTTTTTATCTTAGCCTCATCACTTTTTGGACACTGTTAAGCAACCCAAAAGCCAACTCAGCCCCAAAATAATTGTGCATCCTTGATTTGTGTGTGTAGTTAGTGCTTTGGACATGTGGGAACCCTGAATTATAGAAGCAGAATCTGGGGTTGGCTCTAGTGGAAAGAAAGCTACTGTTTCCTACAGAGAAGAGAAGGGAACCCAACACCCAGCAGACAAGGACTTGCAGATGAGTTGGTTTAGGGCAGGGTTTCTCAACCTTGACAATTTTAAGATGCGTGGACTTCAACCCCCAGAATTCTCCAGCCAGCCACACATCTTAAAGCTGCCAAGGTTGAGAAAAACTGGTTTAGAAACAAATCATTGATGCATCTAGCCTAGCATTGTTGATAGCACCCTCCCAGTTTCTCCAGCCCACCCCCCAAAGATGACAGGAGTGGGATTTGGAGTGGTCTGCATGCAAGGAAGGTGCTTAGTTACTGGGCTGTGGCCTCCTCTATTCTCAACCCAAGTCAAAACAATGCAAATGAACAAACATGGCTGAAATATTATGTTCTTTTTTAAGCTGGGACGTCAGAGATTCAGGGTGTAGTGAAGTGGAAAGCAATAGGAGGGACTGGAGAGGATGGTAAAGAAACCACACAGCACTGTTTGCATCCACTCCTCAGTAAGGAAGAGAATGTTCAGCAAGGCTGCACACTTCTTACAGAGAGCTTTCCATTAATGACTCATCTTAACTGTACCCATTTTGTGCTTGTAGCAGAGTTTAAGTTAATTTTTCTTTAAATATTTAAGAGCAAAGATTGAGGTAGCAACTGCATCTCCCTGTGCTTGGATTATTTTACCTTTAGACTGGAACAACATAGGGTGGCTAGTTTGTTCGTTTCTTCACAGTCTGTTTCTACTCAGATATAGTTTGATAGTCTGACTGATCACTGAGGACAAAACTGGATGTGAACCACTGCTGCCATTTTGTTCATAGATAGTATTTAGTAGAAGTGCTTCCTTGCAGAAGGGAGAAATGGAAATAGTTCAGAACAACATTTTCCCCTCCCCTCTTTCTGATTTAAACAGGTAGCGCTCTGCACAGATACTTCAATAGGTCTTCCTCTCTTTCTAGCAAAATATGAACTTCACCAGAATGAGGAGGAAAGGATTTAAAGGTGCATACAGGTAGTCCTCGCTTAATGACCACAATTGGGATCAGAATTTTGGTTGCTAAGTGAGGCGGTCATTAAGCAAATACAACCCAATTTTACAACTTTTTGTGGCAGTCGTTAAGCAAATCACCTCAGGCATTAAGCGAACCACGTGGCTGTTAAGGGAACTGCGTGATTTTCCATTGATTTTGCTTGCCAGAAGCTGGCCACAAAGGTTGAAAATGGTGATCATGTGACAACAGGATGCTGCAAGGTCACAGTCACAAATGTGAACTGGTTGCCAGTGCCCAAATTGTGATCACGTGACCATGGGGATGCTGCAATGGTCATAAGTGTGAGGACTGGTTGGAAGTCAGCTTTTTCAGCACCACTGTAAGTCCAAACTATCACTAATTGAATGGTTGTTAAGCGAGGACTACCTGTATTAGTAATTTGTATGCCTCTGCATAGACAGCTAACATATGAAATGTTTTTTTTTCCTGGATTTTTGTAGAACCAATTCAGCAATATGAGGTTTTTCCTTTTTTTTTTTAATCTGTGGTACTTTGCAATTCCAGGTACAGTGCAGTGTGGTGGAATTGCAGCTGGGAAAATACAGTATACTGTTAGGGAAAGGTATTATTTTAAAAAGGGCATAATTCATTATTTTTATGTCAAGAGTGTTTTTGTTGTTTATTTTATGGGGCTTATGTTCATTACTGCTGTTATTAACATTTCTGTAGTATTTTTCTGTGTATGAAGTGATTTATAGTTCTTTCTGTTGCCACAAATCTGTGAGAATGGCACATTTTACTCCAGCATGATTTCTTGCTTGCAGTACAATCAGGGAATGTGCAAGGTCTCTTGTATGGCTTATCTCCAGTCCAACTGTTGAATTTCCATCCTTTTGCAGCATTTCAACAAGAGGCAACCCCAACCAGCCAGATTCTGGTGAATGGGTCAAAGAAATCTGACTCTCAGCTCAACATGGAGAGGGTAGAGGAATTCATAGCTGTGAAGTCACCTGCTGGTGGACAAACGGCCATTTCTAGCTGCAACTGAATGAAGACCTGTACTTTCTCTGGTGCAGCATCTCTGCTGCAGAATGAGGTGATGCCCAGTGAAGCCAGCCAAATATGGATCACAACAATGGTTAGAAACAGCTTCTGTTTTTCTGCTCTGTTTTTGCTGTGTTACTGAAGAACTTGGTCTCTCGATAAGGCATTGACAAAGTTTCCTATTGGACTGACAGTTTGCTTTCAACTGTCAATAGCCTTATCTACAGTGATGGACATCTACTGTGATTCAGGAGACAGTTACAGCAAGTATGACAAAACGGAATCATTCCATCACTCAGTGTGCCACCAGCCTGGTGCTGGGTGAGCAGTGCTGGAATAAAATGAACCCTGAGGGTGAAGAACACACTTGTTATTGAATCTGGGCATGTCAGACATGCTATGGCAGTTTCACGACTGAAAGAGCAGGGAACATCTGTCTCAGTTAATCAAGTGGCTGATCTGTAAGGAACAATTGCGAGCCTGCCACTCTGATCTGAGAAGTCACACATTATCAGAAAGATGATGCTGGAGTAGATGCAGAAAATAAAAAAAATAAGCACCTTAAGAGGCAACCCAGTGGGATTTGGGGCTCCTGAAACTTCTGTAAATGAGTTGGTTCTGTGTCCCTCTGCTTTCTGCCACAAGATTAGCACTCACTGAGCCAGTGTCCTGACAATCCGTAATTTCAGCTCAGTGAATCATATCAGTGTCCAATATTGTATAACATTGCTCAGTCTACATCCTTAACCTTAGAATTCTTAGATACCATTCATAATATCTCAGGGTGCAAGCATCAAGATAAGAACATCCAAATTCACATGCAAGACTGAGGGATTGTTTATTTCAGTTTTCTGAAGACTGAAGGACGTCACCATCTTTTTCTTCCACTGTCCCAAAACCTATTTACTTACTTTGGGGCATGGGAAGAAAGCAGGAAATAGAAAGGTAAGCACTCCCGTTGCTTTCTGAAACATATTTATGCATCCAGAATGGAACTGGGACTGTCCCATCCCTTCTTGCCAGAATCCCTGGTAAGAAGATGGAGAATGGAAGCATACTCATCATTTATTAAAGGCCACTTTACCCTTATTCAAGAGTTATGCCTAACAAGTAAGCAGCATGATCCTCATCCTCATTTTTTTTCATATTTGGGGAAACTACCTATTCTCATGGAGGAGTCTACTAATGTAAGTGAATGCTTGCTCCCCTTCAGTTTTTCCTAATCAACTTCAGAAAGCACAAGGGGGAGGATACTGGAATAGGGCCACTATACATAAGACCCTGCCCCTGCTTGTCTTGATCTCTTCTGTTCAGACCAAATACTCAAACAGGGCTTATGCATAATAGAATTGGAAGGGACCTGATGCAGGAAAGCCATTAGTATAATTATTAATAACATTTCAAGAAAATCAACAATGCACACACTTGCCTTAATTTTGAAAAATGCTTTTTATCATTCTTTTCTAGCTACTGTAAGCTCATTACTTTGTAGTTGCAGATTTGTGTTTGATAACTTAGGAGCATTGCTATAAAAATTGACTATGACCTTAGCTACATGAAATCCAAAGGAAGATTATGGGAAATCTGCCAGTGGTGGAAAGTTTGGCCATTAATAAAAATGTGAGGACATTCCCTACATTTAGTTTGGCTGTGTGTTGGTCAAAATGACATACAACTTCACAGTCTAAAAAGGAACACAATGAGGTTGAGGTATAACTCACCAGTATGTTGAAATAATGAGGTCTTTACAACATTTTCTAGTACCTAGTATCTTAAAATAAAAGCAGTTAGCCTTTATGGTGCTATAAAGATCAAGGATTTTTTTTCTTTCATCATAAATAATATGAATAAATTGGTTAAAAAAACTAACATGGCTCTGGTTTTGAATGTTATAAATTGCTAAGACTGATTTTAAAATTACGTGCAGGAATCCTTCCCAAATTGCAATGGGATTTCTCTTATTTGTCACAGAACCACTTTGCATTGCAAAAAATGCTCTGGGGGGAAGTCCCAATGTACATGCTTAGATTTCATGAAGTACAGGCAGACATCTTTGGTATTGTTTCCCATCTAAAGGGGGTATATCCTTTTGCATAGAGGACACACTTCCCTGGGACTGCTGTTGAGGAGGATTGGAGCTGTTGATACACTATCTTCCAGGAGAGCTTGGCTCTCATTTCTGTTCTTCTCGAGAGAAACCACTGACATCTTATTTTAAAGTTTTGGAGAGTGGTTAGAGCAGCGTTTCTCAACCTTGGCAACTTTAAGACATGTGGACTAAGCATGGCTGCCTGGGAAATTCTGGGAGAAGTCCACAAGTCTTAAAGTTGCCAAGGTTGAGAAACACTGGGTTAGAGTGTTAAGATCAGAAATGTACAATGCTTTTGCATCCTAGTGTGTTTGGACTTCTGAGCTCCACTTCTGATCTACCTTGTGGGCTTCTCAACCTACATGTTACCCTATTAGGTCTTAACACTTTCTGCACTTTCAATATCCTTGTTACTACAACTTTTTTAAAGTAGGGAGAAATCTGTTCCATTGGTTTATAAGATAAGGTAGGCATAACTGTTTCCATATTACATGTTCAGATATCTTGTCAAGGATATATTATTGACCCATGCTTTCATGCAGGCTCATTGTGTTGCAGTTGCCACATCTTCAGATGTCCATGCCCCCACACTGCCTTTGTTAAAACTGAGCCAACTCTGGCAGAGTTTATACTAGGAGTCAAATTGATCCAATATGGAAGTGAAAATTAAATCAACAGGATCCTAATGGCAGAAGAATTAGAAATTCAATCTCATCCCTTTCTTTTTCAACTCATTCTCACCTTTATTTGTCCCTACACATTAGTACTAAAATCAGTTCAACTGTATTTCTCCATATACTGCAAAACCCTTCTCCAAAATGCAGCAAGAAAAAAGGTACAGTCGATTCTGCTGGGTCTTATCAAATAGTTTTGAATACCACTTAAGTGATATTCTTCCCTCTCCTGTGATAATTCTTGAAGGGGGTGGCAATCATACTCGCTACATTTCTTTGCCATGGCTTGTGAGGCTGATTCATCCCCCATTCTCTCTGTCCAGACATCTTTCTCTCGACTGAAACCTGTGCAGATCATGGCAGCTCAGTATTTATTTTCAGTATAAAACCTGAGCTGAAAAACCTGTGGGGGTGGAGATTCATAACGCTTTTCTCTCTGCCTCTAGGGGCTGTTGTGATTATGATTAAAGCAAGAAAGGGCAAAGTCACTGGATCTTCTGCTATGTCTCATTAAATTGTGTGTGGGTTTTATGTATGTGTATTTAAATGTTTTGCCCATTTTTTTTTGCAACTTGTATTTTGAAAAATAAAAATATATATTAAAAAAAACATGAACAAATTGATTAGCAGATTTGTTAAAAACAGGATGCCAGACGAATTTTGTTGCTTTTTTTTACAGTGTGACTAGATTAGTAGACCAAAAGAATGCTGTAGATGTAGTGCACTTAGACTTCAGTAAGGCATTTTACAAAATACACCATGGCTTCCTTTTTGATAAACTGCAACAATGTGGGATAGCCAGTGTGTGGTCCCTAATGGATCTATGTCGACATGGAAGGAGGTATGCAGTGGGATACCTCAGGATTCTGTCCTGGGCCCAGTACTCTTTAACATCTTCACAAACAACTTAGATGTGGGAATAGAAGGGATGCTCATAAATTTTGCAGATGACAGAAAGCTGGGGAAGTTTTCTAACACTTCAGAAGACTGGCTCAAGGTTCAAAAGGATCTTAATAGATTTGAACATCAGGCTTTATCCAACAAAATGTTTTTCAATTATGAGAAATGTAAGGTTCTGCACTTATGTAGGAAGAGCCAAATGCACAGGTACAAGTTAGGTAATACCTGGCTCAGCAGTAGTGAGGACATTGTGAGAAGGATTTGGATGTCCTGGTAGACCACAGATTAAGCATGATCCAATGCAGCTTTGGGTGCATCAACAGATACATAGTGTCAAGAAGATGGGAAGTGTTAGTACTTGGGCAGCCATTTGTCCAGGATGGTATAAGGATTCCTGCTCTGGAAAAGGGGTTGGAGTTGAAGACCTCCAGGGTCCCTTCCAACCCAATGATTCTATGAATTCCCCATCTCTTTTCCTCTGAAACCAAAGCTATGTATATCACACAACTTGCCTACTTCATCTAACTAACCTACTGTTCAATTGGCTTCAGCTGTCCTTCTGCCATCAAAATGTCTTGAGTTGATTCTACTGAAGAGCATGCTTGCTTCTTGCGAAAGAAAAACAAGAGCAAATGCTTGTCTCCCTGAAGCTCCACAAGACTCAAATACATTTCTCTCCCTCCATGCTAGAAGAGGCTTAGCTATTGATCTATCAGTCTTTCACCCACATGAGCAGATGCACCACATCTCATGCTGTCAGGCTTTTAGATTTGTACCAAGCATTGGTACAAAAACAAAAATGGACTGTCTCTCCCCCCCCCCTTTATTGGAAAAGAGTTATTCTTGTTGCATGTATGTTACATAAGGGCCTCCTAGAAGCTTGGAAAGGAATCTCTGTGTTAGAGGCTGTCCAAGATGAGGTCTGACCTAAGACCAGGTGTTTTTCCCCCCAAGAACAAGTAATCTCTTTGGAACAGGAAGGTCTGATACTGCCAACAAGAAACAGCAAAGAAAGAGATGGAGCTCTGAAACTACAGGTTGTTTAGGAAAGAAAAGCTGTTCTGTTTTGCCAGAAAAGTCTGAGTCATTTGCTCTTGAACTGTGAAGAATAAATCCTCTCTGCTGACCTTTAAAACTTGCATCAACTGCCTAAAATGGCTGGGAGGAATTATGTAAGAACAACCACATGTGGCATAGCACTAACTTGAACAGCCGGAGGAAATATTGTCCCAATAAGGCAACACTCTGCAAGTTCTTTGTTGAAGCGCTTCTCATCCACTTCTTCTACTTTTCTGAATAGGATTCACCCTTCTCTCTTACATACTGTATGGCAAGTTTCCATTCAAGGTCTGATTCATATGTAATCCTGAACCAAGATTTGGCAAGCTTTAGGCCAATGATCCCAAACTTTTTTGAGCAAGAAAACACATGGGGAGTTTTGACAGTGTATTATTTTGTTACACCCTCACAAAATGTCTGGCTCAGTGGGCTTGGTCAGTCACAAAGCATCAGTTTTCCAGAAGGCTGGTGAGGCTGTCCACTAGCTCTCCTCTCTGCCAATATTCTCTGCCACCCCTTATGTTTGGGGATGGTGTTTTTCTCTGCAGCATGGCAGTATACTATTTATTATCATCATCATCATTATCATTAATTAATTAAAAACTCTTAAAAATAAGCTTAAGTTGGGTAAATATTCATCTCTTCTCCTTTGCTCACCAGAGAAGAGAGGCTTTCTATCGCTTTCTGTGGTGAGCAAAAGGGAAGAAGAGATGAGTTGCATCAAGGTGCAAGGAAATCTAGGTAAATCATAGGAACTCTGAGTAAATTATTTAGACTGCATTGCACACCACACTGAACCATGAATGTCCACAGATCTTAACTGCTTTCATCCAAATGAGAAAAGCGGTGGTTCATTGTCACACCCAAGCTCTGCCCCTTCCATACTCAGATGCCACTGCACTGAATGATAAAAGGATTACATTAGCCCCATTTAAAGGGAAAAGCTTTTAAATCATTGCTAGGGTCAAACAATTGGGAGCCTAAAATGCTTATCAATTTACTACAAATTTCCCAAGGATGTACCAGGATATTCTGATCTATGTTCCACCCATCCACAAGTTAATGCAAACCACTGTTTTTTGAGGTTAGATGTTAGAGAGAACTATAGCCAGCATAAAATCAAGCACTGATGCTTTCACACTTAAGTCTTCTACTCACTGTAGGAAATAATCTGAACTGGCCCTTAGAGTACAAAATATCTGATATTTCCCATCCTTAGATGAATATGCCAAACCCAGTTTTTTTGAGTAAATTGCTGCTCTGAATGTATCTCCCAACTGGAAGGAAGTACATCCAGAGCTTATGCGTCTTTGCAGTATTCAACCTTCTCTGCCTGAAAAACATGCAAATTGATTGCTGCTGCCTTGCATCTTTCTGACTTTCTCTTTGAGCTAATGCCAAGTCACAATTACAACTTAAAATATAAGTTGTAATTTCACCCTGTACAATTGCTATAGTAGGAAGTAGTGCCTGGGATATGATGAACAGTATCAATATGCAACAGTCAGAAATCAGTTAGGTGTACTGTGGGAAGTCACTGTGGATCTGTTGAATTTCTGCTTGTATATTAAATAGTAACTGGATTTTGGAGAAACATGACTTGTATAGATGCATTCAGTATAATTTCATCCGGCCATCTGTGAGATGCAGCCTCAATTTTTCTAGATGAATTATTTTGTGCCTTTGAGGCAATGTTTCACAGAGGTACTTCATGTTGTTCCATCTGCTTCCTCTGGCCAGGCCCGCAACTAGGATCTGTGTCACGCAGGACAAACATGGATTCCACGCCCATTTTGGCGCCCCCCAGCACTCATTTTGGCACCCCTGGTGCTCATTTTGGTGCCCTCCCAGTGCGGCACCCAGGGCACATGGCCCACTTGCCCCCCCTAGTTGCGGCCCTGCCTCTGGCACATCTAATAGCTCACTATAAACACAGAATTGTCTTCTTCATTTGACAGTACATGTACAGAAGCCTCTTCTGACTAATGAACATGCCAGATGAGGCAGTTGGAATGATGCAAAGCAAAGCAAAGCAAGTTTCTCTTTTCAGAAGCAAGGGGTTCCAAAGCTTTCATGAAGTATCTTCAAAGGAAGTGCTGCTCTTGAAGCATCATCAGGACAAAGCTTTGCACAACCCTAAAGTCTGTTAAGTAATTAGGGAACCTGCACCTCTTAAATCTCTCCCAAGGTTGACCTGAAAGCCCAAATGAGGCTGTTGTAAAATTTTGACTTCAATATAACAACATATGAGACTGAACACAGTAGTCTTTACAGTTTATCTGCTGCAGAATATAAAATCCTGATCTTCAAATTTCCCAAGGTTTTGAAACATGAGTGAAAATGAAAATGATGTTATATTCTTACCTTAAACTGGAAGGATTTGCTTATTGAATACTTCTGCTGATTGTGTCTGTATTAGAAGTGAATGCTCTAAGCATATCTGATACAGTTAAGCAACAGCATTACAGATCTTCAGTTTAAGACATTGACTGAAAAGATGCAGGATCAAGACACAGAATTATGCAGTGACAGCCTGCTCTTGGTTAGATGTTTTGCACTTACAGAACCAGATGAACACTTCGTCAGTATATTATATTAGCCTGAGACTTTCACGCCTGCAAAGAAATTTTCTATAGTTCAACCGCAGAATACTTGTCTGAAGTGTAAGGTTTTCTGTAACATGGAAGAAATAGCATGGCATATGACCATCAAATTTTCATACCTTGCCAGGGTCCACACATTGTGCTAAAATAATATGGTTTAGGAGTTGTATAATCCCAGCCAATCTAAATAAATATAATTTATAAATTAGAATGTCCTGCAAAACCAGTTTTATATATATACAATTAAAAAAAAAACCCTGTGATTTTAAAATTGTAGTTGAACATGATGAATGAATTAAACCTTTAGGCTGCTGTATTCCAGTTCTCCAAATCTGGGAAGGCAAGTTAGATGCAAATTATTTGCAAATTATGTAAATCAAGAAATAAACTGAGAAAGTGACCCTGCTGCTATCTTCAGTACTCTTAGGGATGCAGTACAGAGGAGTGGCAGGACCAGCACAGCATGGAAGCAGGCATAATATGTATGGCTCATGCAGACTTAAAGTGTATGTATAACCTCTGATAAACAGCCTGGAAAAAATAATCCAATGTTTGATGGTTGCTTCAAGTGAACTTTGGATGGCAACTGCAAGATCATTTTCAGATGAATTGTCTGGTACATTAAAATATCTTAATGAATTTGAATATTTGAATATTTTTTCCAAGCTCTTCCTAAAAACAAATCTCTTCTGCACTAACAGTTATCTGGTTCAGCATTCTGGCACCAGGTGCTTCTGTGGATAAAAAGCATTGTGAGAGGATAATGTAATAGTTTTCTACTGTGTTGCCTTTTGCATCAAGAAGTATTTAAGAAGCAACGATTCAATAAGAAATGAAGGATGAACAGCTAAGAAGTCACATCCACAGTCTAGATGTTACTTGGGAGGTAAATTCCTTGAGCCTAGTGTTAACTTCTTTAGATTTGCCACAGTTATCACTCTCCATTCATTTGCCTTGTGCCTCTGATCCCACTCACATTGCAGTCCAGGAGAGGACAATACCACTGATTACCTCTGTAGAGTATGAAGCTAAAACCTGCTAGATTTTGCTTGGAACTGTCACCTACTAGCTTCTGTGGGTGATTTGCCCCCCCCACTCCATGTTCCAGTATCTCTTCTCAGTTGTTAGGAATATGTTAAAAACATATCTGGGATTATGAAACCATCAATAAATTAACTGAATATTACCTCTATAATAACACATAGGATCAAGACAAACTTCCAAAACAAAGAACATCATGCTGTATTTGTATTTTGGCAAAGCAATTCATTTCATTGTTATGACAGAATAGAACAAATAGCAAATCCAAAAAGAAGGTCAAGAAAATCCTTTGGTTTACTCCTGAAAGGTTACCTAATACATGGATTGCTATCCTTAAAGATCACCGAGTTGCCGTAACCACTCCTTATCAATTTTGCAGGCCTTCCTCCAGGAGGAGGGATACAGTCAATGGAGTGAGGAATTGAATGACCCCTCTTGATTACAACCCCACTATTAGAGGATTGAAGAATCCTTCAGAGCAGATGTGAGATGAGGAAGAATGCAAGGCGAAGTCATTGCTCTTTAGATGTGGTGAGAAACTTTGGAAAAAATACAAGAGCAAAGGAGTACTGAAAAATCCATGTCTTTGGCACACTTTGTTCTGGGAAAAGAATCAGAGAGAATCTCTTGGCTGCAGAACTTATTTGGTTTTGATTCTTCTATAAACTTGCTAGAACAAGCAAACTGGTAGTGCTCTCAAAAAAGTTGAAGTTTTCTTGCAGTGGGGCAAATTTCCTTGTTCATTCCCGCCCCTGCCCCCGCTAAACCGGGTTCCTATGTCCAAGGCCGCTGATCCTGGATTGGAAACTGTACTGTTCATTTTCGGAATCCTATAATTACATTCATATGAGTCTTTTACCTTTTTATAATTCAATAAAGAAATGTGCTTTTTTGCTTGGTGTTAATATCATATTTTATATCATTCATTTATTCAGTTTGATTTTGGCACTGCCCGACTTCAGAATGACTCTATAATCAATGTCATGAGTTACCGATTCTCTAACAATAAATATTTTTTCTATTTAACCATATTATTATGCCACTAATTTAAAACCATCTATTCATAGTCATATCCATAGTTACAATTATGTTTTGGTGAGCCTATTTGGTTTTTAGTGGAAAATTCTAACATCTTCAAGGCTTAAAGGATTAATAGGAAAGTATTGTGCTTTTCATTTTAAATAAGCTTATTGGATCTGGGCTGCAAAAATGCGGGCAACTACTAGTTGGCAGCAAAGAGATGTTGTTGTTGTTTATTCGTTTAGTCACTTCCGACTCTTCGTGACTTCATGGACCAGCCCACGCCAGAGCTTCCTGTCGGTCGTCGACACCCCCAGCTCCCCCAGGGACGAGTCCGTCACCTCTAGAATATCATCCATCCACCTTGCCCTTGGTCGGCCCCTCTTCCTTTTGCCCTCCACTCTTCCTAGCATCAGCATCTTCTCCAGGGTGTCCTGTCTTCTCATTATGTGGCCAAAGTATTTCAGTTTTGCCTTTAATATCATTCCCTCAAGTGAGCAGTCTGGCTTGATTTCCTGGAGGAAGCAAAGAGATACACAGTTATAATGTGTGGGCCAAATAGATCCCTGATGTAATATACTGATGTCTCTCATCAGACTGTTGTTGTGATGTATTAGTGTCCTCTGTGGTATTTTTGCTGCCTCAAAATGTGCCTGGAAGTTTAGGAAAATTTGCTACTTTCTTTCCTATGTTAACAATCTGCTTCCAAATCTCTGGTTTGAAAGTCAATGGTGACCTCTTGTGGCTTATCTGAATGCTGCAGAAATGGTAAAATACAAATAAAGTACTTACATTTCTTTGAGTAGAGATAAACTAAAGCCATGTAATAATAATTATTACTATCTTACGTTGTCACCTTGTACTTAGTGGCTAGGATCATACATCACACCCACTTGGAATTTGTCTTGTTTGCTCTGGTTTTAGCATGTTGTATGAATGTAGCCATTTGTGATTGTTTAATTAAAGAACCAACCAACAATGAAGCATAAAGTATGAGCCAGGCCAGTAAGTCAGAGCATTGGATTTGTTTCAAAGAGTGAAACTCTGCTTTGAATAGGGCAGTGTTTCTCAACCTCAGTAGCTTTAAGATGTGTGGACTTCAACTCCCAGAATTCCTCAGCCAGCCATTCTGGCTGGGGAATTCTGGGAGTTGAAGACCATACATCTTAAAGTTGCTGAGGTTGAGAAGCACTGGAATAGGGCTTTGAGGGACTACCTCTTTATTTTCCAAATGTTGTTTGCTGAACATATAGCAGCTGCCATCCTATGACATACGCTTCACAAATCTTAAAAAAATAAATGGCATGAATTATATGGGCGAAGGTGGTGGCCTCCTGTTGCATGTGAACAGGTCACTTTAGAGAGGAAGCTACTACAATGGATCCATTTAAAATGGCATCTATCTGGCCATTAGTTTATACACAGTGGTCCTTTTCTAACCATTATCTATTCAATAAATCTCTTTTAAGGCAACTTTCTCTAATCCAGTCTCACCCAGATGTTTTGCCACTGCAATTCCAGGATTCCCAACCAGCACGCTTGGAGGGCCATTGCTTTCACTCCTTCTCCAACTGGATCTTCAGCAAAATGTTTCTTGCTACCTCCAGAGGACTTTCTTGTTCTATCTTCTACATTCTATTTGTTTGTTAATTTTAGTCATATTTTGTCTTTCTTCTTTCTTCTTTTTTAGTCCTTACAATGACAGCTTTATCCAGTAGAGCCGAGGGAGCATGACTGGCTCTACTTCACTCAATGAGCTTCCATGGTTTGAGCACAGATTTGAACTTGGGTCTCCCCAGTTCTGATCCAGCACTCTACCACCATCCCCCTGCCACATCTGCAGCAGATTCTGCCCTATTTTATCCTGCCTACTTCTAAAAGAGAGGTTTGAACTGAGTTTCTGATGTATGATATATAGAATTTTGTTGCTCTCAAATCCAGCAAGTTGGAGCAGGTTCCCTTCTAAATTAATGCTAAAAGCATTCTTGCAGCAGTAAGCGATTTCTTTGTTTCTTTGTCCTCATCCCATCTTGGCAACTAATTGCTGGAAAGGCTTTGATCAGTTAGGATGTAATTCTTTGCAAAGTAGGACTTCTTGGGAGAAAATCCCTATCTTCAGCAGTTCTATGTCCTGAGAGTGCATAGAACTGAAGTCTTCTAGAGGGGAGAAAAACAATGGCTTGCAAAGACTTTAGCAACAACATGACCTAATCTGAATCCAGAAGTCTAGTATCCTTCATCATATAGACAAATGCATTCAAATAAAACGTTTGCCTTTTCCACACTAACAGCCTACAGCATCAATCCACCATTACATTCTGATTTGAAACCTGCCCTCATTGGTGATACATTGCCACATGGAGCTCGGAAAAGACACAGCTGCTTTAAAAAGTTGCAGACAGGCATAATATTTGTGCCCCCGTGCCCCCTGGCACACCTTTTTAGAACTGAATGCATAGTGCTGTTCAGCAAAACCATAATTTGCTAATGTGGAAATGCTATCATGATTTTGCAGAAAGCACTAATTAGCAAGATTATTGTAGACCAACTCAACCCAGCTTGTACCTGAGAAATGCAGTTGATCTGAACTAGAGAACATTGGTATTTATTTGAGAACCATGTGGTGAAAGCTGATAAAGAAACAAGTGAGAGTTGCCTATACTATGCTGTGTACCAGGGCATATCACTTTTTCATAACTTCCAGAGCTATTGATATTCCCTGGGGCTTTTCACAGAACAGCAATATTGAACAGAAAGACAAAGGGCAGGGGATCCTTTATGGACTGTAAGGCAATCATACCTCCAGAAGTAGCCTATGTTACCATGCTGCAGGAATGGTTGTAGAGGAAGACAAAGCCATTTTACTTCCTTGGCTTCTGGTCAAGAATGCTGCAGCTGCCTCTGTTCTTCTGGGATGAGAACACTCTGTGCCCCAAGGAGAGACATTCCTTTGGGCTGCATCCCAACTGGCAGATGTTCCCTTAGCTGCTCGTTGTCTTTAGAATGGTAGATACAGTCTACCTTCCTTTTCTTAAGCTCTAAACCAGGGAGAGGTAGATGTCACATATGTCATGCCCTCCTGTATGACATTTGGGAGTGGGGGATTCTCTATTTTTACACAGTGTATATCCTGTTGGTATTTTTACTGCTCTTTGCTGTCCTCTAGAGATAACCTCACATTGTTCTTTATTTTCATCAATGCAAGACTGAGGCCTGTGTGGATTGTTTATATTTAGCATTGTTAGCAGTATCTAAGGTGAAATGAATACAGATGGGGGAAATTTAAAGGTTCTATATGGAATAAACAGAGTTGTACAACACAACTGACAGTAACAGAAACTCAAGACAGGATGAAAGTAGTGCTATTAGATCATTCATCCATCTAACTCAATATTGACAGTTCTGCATTGAGTAACAGCAACTGCCAAGAGATACAGTACTGAAGGAGTAAAAGTGGGATCTTTACATGTAAAGCACATGATTTACCACAGAGCTACAAGCCATCCTCAAAACAATCATACAGCTCTGGAAATGGAAGTATTGGGACAGTAACACTTGATTGACAAGAGCATTTGGAAAGAACCACTGATCACTGAGCTTTGATGACATGGTTTCAAGTGACGTAGAAAAATGCCCTACTGACCTGCATAAATAATCATAAAAAAGGATTCAAGAAATTCATAGATAAATGGACTTTAAAAGTTTTAAGTTATGAAAGTTACATGGGGTGTGATCCTGAAGAAATCCCCCTTCTTTTCTTGATAGGATGTTCAAGGTGTTGTCTGTGGCTTGCTTGTGGGCATATTTGGACTATTATGGAAGTGTAGGCTGCCTTGGCTTTTATGCTTCAGGATGTCACATCTTTTAATGTTATCCCACATGTTATTTAACATCTCCATGAAACTACTGAAAAGGATCAAATCTGGAAATTTGTGGTAAGATGTTCATCAATATGGGGATGACTGTCTCCAACCTTGTTTTTCTGAGGTCTTGTATTTGGAGACATGCTCCTGGCATTGAGATGAGATAAGCTCTTTTTTGATCATATGACTGGTAATTAGGTACCTACAATTATGAGCAATTTGGATATACTCCTCTGAATCACTGAATCTATGTAGGGGAAATGAGTTTCAAGGCAGTGTACGTACAAGATGTTGCTGTCTTTGGACTGAAAGAGTAATCTGTGATTTTATTGGAAGGGATTCTTAGATTCCCCCACCTCCCATCTCCTGGGGTTCCATTGTAGAAGCATGCAGGCTAGATAAGACAAAGGGGTTCAAATGCAGAATCCCCAGTATGCCAACCTTAGGAATCTGAAAGCAACAAAGATTTGCTACCACGGTGAACCCCAAATACAGGAAAAGGTTAGTAATTTCTTTAATTTAGTGAAGAGGGGGAAATGTCTCTTGACCTGAGTATCTGAGGCATTCTGGTACTGACTTGCAAGCAAGCACTGATTGACTTACAATTTTCTGTGCTCAGCTGTTGAGTAGAAGGACAAGCACTGACCAGCTCCTGGTGGTGTGTGTGTGTGTGAACTGTAGACTTGTAAAAATATGTACTCATAGTATCCTGATATCCAAACTGATCTGGAAATAATAAAAACACCCTGGATCAATCTCAGATATATTTAAGACTGGATTCAGTAGGTCATCTGGAAGAGTCTTAACATTTCATCACATTCTGGGTATAAAGTTAGATGATTTCAGTATTTTATACGCCAATCAATCTTTGCAGAATATCCAGAAATTTCACCTGATTCAAAAACCTAGCACTTAGTGGCTGATTAATTTTAACAAATTTTAATGTGTTTTGCCACTTAGTGGATTATGCTAACCCAATCCATTTGATTAGTCTAACATTTGAGATATTGCATGAGTTCAGAATGTGGGTTAATTCAATAACTGAGCTAACCTGTTATTTGAATCCATCTATAGAGTGATCAGATGCAAAAGAGTTTTCAAGCTCCTCCACATTTAAGAGCTGGGTAGGAGAGGGGTCCTCAGCATGCACAACTTGTCATGGAAGCTACCCCAATGAAATATATCTGCACACTTATATATATTTCTGTTAGCTTAAGGGTGGCACAAGGGCTTGCGCAGTCCTACTGATAGCTGTGGTCCAAATTGTACAGAGCCAGGGCCCATACAAGGACAGGCTGCAAGTTTTAAAGGATGAAATGGGTACTGAAAGCATCTGGCAGCTTAAGATACCCATTTTGCCTTTGAACCCTCCACACTCCAAAAACTGCAAATGAGGACCACTTATTTGAGGAGGTGGGCTGCAGAAGGAATGCTGACAGGCCTCTGTATTAAACAAATAGAAATGTTGTCCCTTTTTGCAGTTGGATACACTAGAAAGGAGAGAGCTGGCATCATCTGTGTGCATTAATACAGAGACTCTTTCACAAATCAAGTTTGGGGGCAGATAAAATGCTGTTTGTTCTGAAAAGAAGCCTAACAATATTTTCCGTTTGCTAGAACAGGGATAGGTGCTATGGCCTGTAGTTTTGTGTGGGTAGCAGCTCTCCAGAACGTCCCTGCCCCCTTCAAGATGGTACAGGGTACAGCAAATTTTCATCTACAAATTACCCACAATTGCTGGCTGGGTTTCCCTTCAATTTTCTGCAGCAAGAAAGAAATGGAAAATAGGCATGTTAAACAACTGGGGATTTTTGTTCCTGAAATTACACTTCCCCCAGGGGAGGGTCCATAATGTCAAGATAGCAGCTTTGATGATGTGATTGCAGCCACCATCTTGACTTTTGTGCCTGCCCCCCCTTTTCCTTCTCTCTCTGGCAAGTCCATTTCATTACTGCCCCGCTTCCTGAGGCTCTCAGCTGCCCAGAACAAACAAAGTAACCCTCCCTTCACCCTGCCCCCCCCCCCAAGTTCATCTATTCATGATTTTCTTCATGAATAGAGTCTTCTGGCAGCAGCTGCTGAGGACTGGCCTGCATTCCAGTCTCTCATGACATTTCATAGCTGGCAAAGAGCAGCAGCCTGTGTGTGTGTGTGTGTGTGTGTGTGCGCGTGTGCGTGCAGGGGTGTGATTGGAGGAATTATCTTTAAAGAAAACAAAAGCTCAGCTGTTGTTTCTAAAGATGTACCACACAGTATTCTTGTTGGTAGCTATTACCTTTTTAAAGGTCAATGGGAGAGAACTGGATAAGGAGAGACGGCTGAAGGATCTTTTGTCTGGAGAAAAATGACACAGGCATTTTCTTGGGTGTAGGGCTAATTTGGACATGGCTCTCAAAAGTGCCATCTCTGTGAGCCCTATGCGCAGGCAGGAGGCGTACCCTCTTCTCCAGTTCAATGCATGGACGCAAGCAGCCACATTCCAGGACCTGGCCAACTGAAGGCAGCCCTTGGCTTGAAAGCTGTTTGGTGCCTCCTCTCTGCAGACCTTTAGAGGGCATAACTTTATCAAGAGTAAAGCAGGAAATAGCTTCCAATTCCATATTATTCACAGGACCTAGCAAAGGGATTTGGAACCTGATATTTCTGGGGACACGACTGATAGAATGAAGTTTATATGGCTGCTTTCAAAAGTCAGTCTTTATTTCATTCTCTGCTCTGCAGTTTTCCTAATAATGCAAGAAACAAAAGCAGAAGGGGCAAGCATTATTTATTTATTTAATTAATTTCCATCCCGCCTTTCTTATTTTTACGAATAACTCAAGGCGGTGAACATACCGTGTACTCCTTCCTCCTCCTATTTTCCCCACAACAACAACCCTGTGAGGTGAGTTGGGCTAAGAGAGAGTGACTGGCTCAAGGTCACCCAGCCGGCTTTTTTGCCTAAGGCAGGACTAGGACTCTCAATCTCCTGGTTTCTAGCCCAGCACCTGAACAACTAGACCAAACTGGTTATTTACCAGTGAAGGAACACACATGTCAGAAAGTCACCAATCATTTTCACTGTAGTTCAGGTATCTGCCAAGAAAGTCTTCTGCAGATCTAGAAAAGCTCTGTTGCAAAACTGTTTCTTACAAATGGCTGTTTTGGTAAATTATTGTTGAAACATCTTTTATTTCAAGTTAATTGCACCAACAAATTGACATTTTTGGATAGCTTGTCAGTTCAATTAGGAGACTCCCATGGAGTATTTACTTTGTTGACATCAGCCTTCCCTAACCAGGTGCCCTCCAGATATTCTGGGCTACAACTCCCAGAATTCCCAGCCAGTGTGATGCATTAAGAAGTGGGGCTGGAATTACCCAGTTGAAGCACTGATGTGGTTCTATAGTAAACAACCCAACACTAATAAGTTTAATTTGGCCACTCAAATTCAGGAGCAGTTCAATTTCTTTATCTCTTTTCTCAGGTTACCTACAAGAGTAAATCTCCTCTTATCAGAACAACAAACTGCCACCAGCATTACAATCTGGAAGATCAACAAAACAGGAAGCCTGTCATTGTGCTAATACTTTGTCTGACCACACCTGTCTCCTACTTCAGTGATACAGCGGCCTAACAAACCAAGAAATACTATCTTATCTTCACCTAATCCAGCTCCACCAAGCCTCAGAACTATCCTGGTGGTGATAGTGGTCACCATCGCCACTGGGATACCAAGCCCAAAGCTAGATACAGGGAGTCCCTCAGTCCCTTGTGTCATAAATGGTTTAGGAGAATTCTGAACACAAATCAGCAGGGAATAGGAAGAAAAAACAAAGTCCTCCCAGAACATTTTTTTAAAGAGCTAATCTTTCCTCCCCTTTTTGTTATATTGCAAATCTTAATATGTTATATTATTTCAATACAATGATATTTGTACAGTATTAATTAATATTATTGACATTCTATTGTTTAGATAACTTAGACTATTAGGAATAAAGAAAAGAGAAAGAAATATTCTATCAGTATTAATTACAATTTACAATATCAGTATTACAAGTATAAAATTATTTGACTTTTTATATGAAATTCAGTATAACATTACAAAAAAAGAAACTACTGCAGATTACATCGAAGTATTTGTTGTACAATAAAGGTTTTTATCTTGAGTTAGTAGTACTGAACTTGAGAGAGAGAGAGAGAGAGAGATGTAATGTTAATAAAAGGGAAAAAAACACTTTGGTTTCTCATGTAAATCTTTCGCCTTTTACATCCCAGAATGTTAATGAGAAATAGGTTTCTAAAAGCAAGCTATGAAGATACAAATACTTCGTTTTACTGGAACAAACTGGTACTATCTTCTTGTTAAGTACTCATACAACACCCACAAAGAGATTTCCTTTTAAATGTTTCAGTTGAAGAATGCCCATTGGTAACTTATGTCAGTATTTTATTTATATATTTATTTATTTGGGTTCTAATTGCTGACTTCTCTTAAATAGACTTGAAGTCTTACATTGTCAGACTGGATGCTATGCAACACTCCTCCCTGCTTTCCCCAGAAAGGAAATGCATCAGCGAAAGAAGACGAAGAGAACAGTGATGTGCATAACACAGTGTTTCTCAACGTCAGCAACTTGAAGATGGGTGGACTTCAACTCCCAGAATTCCCCAGCCAGCAAGGCTGGCTGGGGAATTCTAGGAGTTGAAGTCTACCCATCTTCAAGTTGCTGACATTGAGAAACACTGGCATAGCATCTAAACAGTTGTATATGTCATTAAATACATAAATGTAGAAATACTCTATTCTAATTTAAAGTTCGACAGGAAGCTCTGGCGTGGGCTGGTCCATGAAGTCACGAAGAGTCGGAAGTGACTGAATGAATAAACAACAACAATTTAAAGTTAATCAAAAAACACTGAAGTTTTTTCCCACCAAAATTCAGGATCAGCCAATTTGAAATGCACCTTGAATAGCTTGGCTAAAGTAGTAACTCAGCAATTAGGGAAACATCCAAAGGTTTTGGTGTTCCCACACTTTTCTACACCTACAAGGTGTGCTCTTAAATTATTTAATAGGATTAGAGGTCAGCAAGTCTACATGACAGCTTTTATGCTCTATTTAATTAACTGTTTTGCCTAGGTAGTCTGAGGATTCTAGATTCTCCCAGGGAAGAATTTTGAAAGAACAAAATGGGTTCATGACTAATCTTGACCTTTCTTCAAAGCTGAATGGATGACTAAGCTGAATTAATCCTCTATCATTGGTTCACGGAGGTCAATCATATTTAGGGGAAAAAAACCCTACCTCCTCAGCTTGATATTTCTATTAGTCACCCAGAAGTAGCTATAAAGTACTGCCGAAGTAGGGCCTCCACCCCACCCCCAAAAGTAACTCCTAATAATCTAGGGGAGAAGGAAGGATTTTATTCTGCACACATCAGGCATGGCTCAAAGCATGTTTCTTTATATTTGTCTGCCACACACCCCTCCCCCCAGCTTGTGTTTCCTGTTGTGAAACGAACCTCACTCCATTCCCAGACAATCTGGGTAGTTTTCTGTCCTCTGGAGTGGGTGCAGCTCGGCTGGGGAGAAATCATACCACCCTATCAATGGCATGGTAGCCAAGGAGGTTGATATGAGGGAAAGACAAGAAGATGCTAGGGATGATTTGAACATAGTGTAGTACAGATAGCAGTATGACAGAGCTCCTTGTGAGATTTGATATGGGTAGTGAGGTAGGGATTCTCGGTAAATGCTTTGTACAAAATTATCATACAATAATGGTTATAGCAACATTCTTCATGTTTCCAGTATTACTATGTACATTTATAGTGAAACCTATAACAGTGCTGTGCATGCTTCAAAAATGATTCAGAAGAGGTGCTTCAAAATACATGGGAATGCTAGCCCGGTACCTTATTAAAGCAGCCACAACTTTTTTCAGGCTTCTATGTGAGCCTGAGAAAGGATATGACTGCTTTAATGAATTGACCATGACTCATTCAAGCAGGTAGAAGAACCAGTTTGGTGTAGTTATTAAAGCATCAGGCTAGAAACTGGGAGACCATGAGTTCTAGTCCTGCAAGCTGGGTGACCCTAGGAAGGAGGCAATGGCAAACCACTTCTGAAATCTTGCCAAGAAAACTGCAGGGACTTGTCCAGGCAGTCTCCAGGAGTCAACACTGACTCAAAGGTACAAAACAAAACAAAACAAACATTCAAGCAGGTAGTTCCTAGTTCAGTATTTGGGGAAGAGGAAGAACTTTTAAACCTCTCTGCCAAAATATTTGCTGTTTTCTTCAGATGAAGTATGATTTCTTTTTGTTAAGCTACAACCTCAGGAAGAGAGTATCATGTGGAATATAATGCAATAACTCTAATGCGATGGTCTCCTGATGTGTTCTACTATAACTATAATCTCCAGAGCCTGATCAGGTTGGGGAAGGGTAGAGTATAAGTAAGATATACTTCGTTTTGAGAAAGCCCCTCCCTGCCCTCTCTTACTTATTATGTTGGATTTAGAGAAATGTTGGAATTCTAAGTAAATATTTATTTGTTTATTAGATTTCTGCCCTGCCTTATTCTCAATAGCTTACAATGAATACAGTGAAATGACAGTTTGAAACAACTATGTAGAATACCAACATAAGTGACAATAAATAAAAGAGAATGAAATAATAAAAGTGGGGCAAGACATTGAGTTGGCAAGATCATGAAAATATTCTCTGGAATAGTCTGATTTTTAATAGCTTCCTAAAGGGCAGTAGGGAGGAACTGAGTTTGATTTCCAATGGGACACCATTACCAAACAATAGCGCTGCTACAGAGAAGCCATGTCATCAGGTTTCACCTCACCACCTAGAAGTGTGGAGTCACTAATGGCTATTTCCTGTAAGATCAGATACACTGGATCAGTGTAGATGGAAGAAGGCAACCCTGTGGATACCCAGGAGCCAAGCCATGAAGGGTTTTATAGATCAGTACCTGGACTTTATATTCTACTTGGAACTTATTTGGTAACCAGTACTGGGCTTGCAGAATTGGTATTTTATGATCCCAAAATCAGGAGTCTGTAAGTAAATGGATCACTGCATTCTGGACCAGTTATAGTTTCTGAATATTCTTCAAGAGTCCTGTGTAAAGTGAGTGACTGTAATCAAGTCAGGGGATGATGAGGGCATGAATCACTGTAACTATGTTCTCTTGCACCAGGTAAGGGTGCAGTTGGAGCACCAGCCAAAGCCAGGCCAAGATCCCCCCAGCCCACAAATCAAATGCATTTTTTTCCAGGATTAAGAGTTATGAATTCAGATATACCTGCAGAGTATTGAACTAAATTGTGGTGTTGGGTAAACTTAAACCCTATTGATTTCCACAGGAGCTACTGCAAACTGTCTTTGCAGATTCAGTGTATTTCACAACTGTGATTACCCAGTGGTAATGTAAAGTTTGCATTTGTGCTGTGAAGGTGATATTATCATCCCTGTCAAGTGAAGAGATTATTTGACTTGCCTTGAAAAGGTACTTCATGTCACTTCACTGTCTCATTTTAGCCTTTTCTGGCACTTGCTATTAGAGAGGGGAATGATGCAGAGCAGAGCAAAGCCATGCAACATGGCTGCTCTGTGCTTTGATGCAAGGGGATCCTATTGCTTTGAGAAGCAGCCTCAAGTAGATGCTTTGTTTGAACCATTGTCAAAGCAAAGCTTACCCCTGAAGATCTGCATAGCTCAATTTTGGAGACTGGGAGCTACTCATGTGTAGACTAGGAGTTAGTCTAAGTTCAAATAACTGAATCTCTGTCTCATCCTGGTTTATATATACAGTTGTTTTGAGGATACATAGGTCAGAGGCAGAACATGTTCTGCCCTGAGCTCTTCAGGATAGATAATTTTAAAAATTGTAATAAATACAGAATGAGTTTGCCTTGTTGATCTCTTGGATGCTGCACATCCCAGCAGTTGGGCAGGAGAAGCCCCACGCCTGTTCCTTCTGTCAGTCATTAAAGTTGAAGCCCCTGCTTGTATTCTCTGCCTGCACCATAATAGCAGCAAGGATTAAAATGCCAGGCATTGTCCTTGCCAGACTATAGAATTGTGTTCTCTCTCTAAAAATATACGATTGAACAGGTGCAAGAAAAGCTCATGGGTCTCAGAAAGGAAGGTGAAATCCATTCATTTCAGAAATGAGAGAGAGAACAGTTAACAAAGGCTACCTCCCTCAGTCAAAACTGGGATCTTCCTTTGTTTTTTGTATGGATTTGAGATAAAATTATGGCTTGCTCCATTTCTGATCTCCCCAGTCTCTAGTGCAGTTCTTTAATCACAGTTCTCATCAGCTTTTATCAGCCCTTGCTATTAGTGTCCAGGGCTTGCCAGGTATGTGATCTGCCTGATCAGCCACAATGTGTGCTCCTAAGTTTTGCCCAAATCTGGCACTAAGTGAACTGTCCATCTAAAGATAATTTTGCAAGAACAACAATAGCATTCTCAGTTGGTAAGATCTCTGCACTGGGATGGCCACAGGTCCTCCTTTATAGTCCTTTCTTTGAAGGCATTCTCTATTTCAAAGGCTGTCTATCAGCTGGCTGTATTCTTCCCCACTATGATTGGATGTACTTTGTTTCCATTTAAATTATGCTAACTATTTATAAATTGGTATCTAGGCATACAAATCAAAATATGCAAATGTTAGGCATGTTGTCCTCTATTGCCCTGTCCTTGCATGGCATTTCCTTTTGGGGGAGCTAAGTCTAATTGGCCACTGTACCCTACCCCTTTGGTTTTCCTCCCTCCCCTTCAAACACCTTATTTCAGCTGCTGCATTGGTTGAAATGAGGAAAGGCAGTCCCACAGAAGACATTCCTTCTTATTTTCTTACTACTTACTTTCTTACTGCTTACTTTCTCACTACGCTCCCAAGTGTCTTACCTAAGCAATACTGTATGGCTTTATTGTCTGTTAGGGAGTCTTCCTAATTCATACAATATTCACATATGGGGCTATTACATGGAGATGAATTAGTAGGATTATGATCAGTTTATCTGCCTGTTCAGTCTGGTTTGTGTGAATACATGGTTCAATATTTTTGGCTCTTCCTGAGGGACGTCACGTTGGGCTGTTGCACTGAGCCTTTTGTTTATTCCTGGCACCAGTACTTGATCACATACATACATACATACATACATACTTCTTGCAGGAGGAGGATGCCTTGCACCATGCACCTTGGAGTAATTATGCTTTTATTAAGTTGCAAAAGAGCATTCAGTTCCCTCATAGTTAAATGTGGAATGGGTGAAAGAATGGGTATGTATGTAGGTACGTATGTATTTGATTATAATTATTTTCTGTGCCTGGGAATGATAAGGGAGAGAGAAAACAGGAGTTGACTGATAAATTACCATCAAAGCTGGTTATTGTCTAATTTAAATAACATTATTAGGCCTTGATTTTAACCACACACCCATTGTGCTGGCCCCACTCTCTGCTTAGTTCAGTTCAATATGAGGAGGTGTACAGCCTGCTCTCATTCTCCATAATAGTCCCACAAGAGAGTAATTTGAAGATCTATCTACTGTTATGGCTCAAAGAGCTAGAACTGGGTCAAGAAAGCAGGGCAAGGATCAGCTTGTACACCAGCTGATGTTATGCTAGAATAAAAGAAGCTGCAATACACCAGATCTAACTCTTTGGTTTTTTAATCTGGGACCATCCACCATGGCTGGTATTTTGCTGAATCACCCTTTGCTTGACCTTTCTTCTTTGATGATGCTAGAAACTACCTGAATTTGAGAACTTTTGCCTATAACAGCATGTACTCAGTTACTGAACGACAGTATTACCCAATACAGTTTCCTAAGGTCTGAAATGCTAATGTATCCCCAGATTCTGGCTTTGCCACATTGAGTAAATGCAACCTGAATCCATGCCAACCCCAAGAGATTCTATTCCCAGCTTGCTAGATTTTCTCTTAGTTTCACTGCTTTTGGCTTTACTCTCTCGCCCTTCCCAATTCAATTAAAATAGCAAGAACAATAAAAATGTGTTAGCTCTGGTAAGAAGGTTTGGGGACATGAATAGAAATAGGTATGTAATTTCACCAAGCTTTGGTTCCTTCACTGAAATTGAACAGGTGCGATTGAATGTGTACAGTATATATATTCTTGGGTGCTATATTCTTCCAAGAGTATTGGGAAAACGATGAACATGGTGCATATGTGTGCAATATCTATTCACAAGGAATAGACAGTAAGGGTGTGTGGTCTGTGGGTAGACATTTCACAGTATGGAAGCGGGCGTACCAGAAGGGTATTTGTCTCAGTTCTATTTTTACTGACCAGTTGTAGTCAAGCGTCAATTTATTACTCCCATCCTTTCCTCTGTCCCTCACAGTCTGAGCACTTCCATTCTCCAGCCATCATCTCTCTCCTGCCTGGACTGCACTAGGGTAAGATGCTTGATCAAAGACTTAGCTTTGAGGTAATCTTGTATCAAAAGAACTGTGATGATTTAGGTTCAAGCAGGGAAAAATAATTATAACTTTATTACTTTATCCTTATCAAGCCAGATGAGAAGATCAGCTGGCTGAACAGGACCTCTGTGGGTATTTACTCATACAACTTCATTTGCAAGATAAAGCCATTACATTTGCTAGGCCAGTCACAGGGAAACTGAGATGTGAGATGTTTTTCTAATTATTATTTAATATCTTAGATACATAACATAGACAGATTAGTGAGGAGCTTAAGGGCAGTTTCAGCTGTGAATCATTAGATCTCAAGAGAAGTGCTTATGAAAAGTCTTGGGAGCAGATGTGAATAATTAGATCATATATTATTACAATATAAATATGTGTAGCAGGCCCCCTGAGAAGTGGCATGCCTAAACATCGATTTTCTCCCACACAAAATTCCAGCTCCTGTTCAGCTGTGGAAATGCTGCAAAGACTACTTTCTGTATCAGATTAATATGAGCCCATTTTTGCTTGTCTTTGCCTTCTGTGCTGAATTTGTCTTCTCACTGTTTTGTGGGTTCTTGTATTTTCTTAACTTCATAATGATGAAGCCAAACAAATGTCCTGCTTTCTCAGAGACATTTAGAATTTTTTTTAGAAAAACTAAACTCCAAGGTAATTTGCCCAACTAGAAATTCTGTAGGATCTGATGAATTTATTTCTGAATGTTCTCAATAGCACAAAAACAAAACAAAACAAAACAACAACACCAAAAAACTAATTCGAATGAATAGGAATGCCCAGTCTAGAATCCTTTTCTAGATTTTATATACTCTCTCTATATAAGAATTGTGGAAAACAAATTTCCAACGATAGGCTTGCAGAGTAATCATATGAATAGAAGTAAGACATTTGCATCTGTTAAAAATAAAAACGTCTATTTTGAATTATGGATACAGTGTTCCCAGTTTTTACATTTGTCATGGGAAAATGCTGCAATATTTGAAGCTAATATAGATGAATTGTGTTAAAAAAGAAAGAAAGATCAAACTATTTAACTTTGATTTAAGATACTTCGCTAGAGATAGGATTTGAATGCAGAAACCATAGGATAAGGTGTAGCCCTCTATTTATCAGATTATTCAAACTGCAAATATTTGTACATAGCTAGAAAAAAGCCATCCAGGCACTTTATGATCTAATTCTTTTTAGTATCTTAATGCATTCGAGACAAATGCTATTTTTAAACCTCTTTATAAATATTCAAGTCATTAGTTTGGAGGCTTCAGGGACTCAGGGGCCACATCCAAGACTCTGGGGCAAGGGAGGGTACACAAGTCCCTGAGGCCTCTGAGACTGAGGGCTTTAATCTTGCCCAGCACTTCTTGTAGCCCTAACACAAGACTGGCAACAGAGATGGCTGTCCAACCAGTGCCATAAGGATAGGGAAGGCAGAGGAGGCAGCCACTGGGGCCCACCGGCAACGCACCTTTAACAAATCTGATTGTCTGAGGTACAGTGTCATGGCCAAGAGGCAAAAAGCTAGACAGCCACTAGATGGCAGCAGAGATATAGGAAATGCTCACCCTAGTTAGATGGTAGCAAGGACATTTTTACAGTTCAAGGATGTTAAGCCTCCCTCCCTCCACCCCCCCACACAAAGACTTTCAGAGGGGTCTTCTGAAGACAGGATTTGAAAGCAAGAGTCGTTGAGAGGGAAGGGGACTGAGGACTGAGGAAGTGAGGAGCGACTCTTGCCTGCTCATGCTTGCTGCTGTTATTGAGGCAGCAGTGGGAATAAGCAGCCATGGGATTCTCCTCTTTTCTTTCTCCTGCCTGCCACTGATTCCCACTGCAAGGGGGGTGGGATTTGGCTGCTGAGCTCTCTCAACATTGGGGGATCCATCTGAGAGTTAAGCTCTACCTATGCTTGTTCCTCAGAAGTAAAAACCATGGAGTTCACTTTGTGTCTTACTACATTTAGTGTCCAGAGCTATAGCCTGAGGTTATAACCCTATATCCAGGCCTGTATGTAGGATTCAGTGGGGTTTACTTCTAAGAGAACCTACACAGAGGATATCTATAGGCAGAGATTGTATTGGCAAGGCTCTTATGTTGCAAATGCCTATTCACATAACACACTTCAATTTATTATGGATCATCTTTCTGATTTTAAATATATTTGATTTTATCCAGGAAAAATAATAAAACACATTCATTGTCTTAAGAGTTATTTTCAGCCATTCAAGCCTTCAGTGGTATTCATCACTCCATTAGAACTGCCACTCTCCCCTGGGGGCGGGGGGGAAGTATCAAGTGCATCATTGCTGGAAAATGCTATTATTTAATCCTAACTTTTCTAGCCACCTGGAGTCTTGGGATAAAGATGAAATAAAATGAATATAATAAATAATAAATGGAGACTGCTTATATTATGCATCCTTGTTTGCATTTATTTTTAAATGCTGGCATTGTTTCATTTCTTGTAGCTGATTGTTTTATTTTGACTCGTAGGCACAACATTTGTTTCCACAATGCCTGAAGTGTGAGTAAACATTTTCTTCTTTTCTCCATTGCCTGAGATAACCTCCATTCACATGTGGTTCAGAGTCATCTTCTGAACTTGAACCCAGAATGATTGCATGTATGAGATTTGTTACTTCGAGTACAACTAGGGTTGCTATGAGTTGGCTGCTGAAAAGTCTCAAACAGTGTTGTTCCCCCACTTACCTTATATGTTAAATAGAAAAATGATGTACTTAACATAACACTGTGTGTTTCTCCACCTCTCCTTCATTTCACTCTCTACCTACATGTTGAGAACAGAATTTGATAAAGAGCTGCTGTTTTCCAAGGTAATTCCAAGTCATGTCTTGGATACAGTTTAAATCTTATACCAAAGGCTGTGAATGCCTACTCAAAAGTGAGTCCCACTATGTGGAATGAGACTTTCTTCCAAGCTGGTGATTATCGGACTATAATTTTAACATGGTTCCTCGTATAAACAGTAGTTCTCAAACTAATATTTACATACACACCAACTTCTAGGTTTAGTTTTGGTATGAGAAATTTGACATTCAGATTTCACTTTTAAAAGAAAAAAAATCTAAATTAGAAATCTCTTGATGGTTTTCCTTTTGGCAAGCTTTACATATGAAAACCACAAGCAGTGAATTTTCAAATTCTGTAAAAAAATTACTACCAGAGATACGTAACCTTTTCTGGGGTGGCAGACACTTTGGGAAATTGAAAGTACATCGTACTCACTGTTACAAAATGCGTTTCAGACAGGCCTTGCCTATTTACCAAATGACTGCCCTGGGAGATATGGCCAGTTACAAAACACTGACTTACCAAAGGCAAACTTGCTGCCCTCCATCCCTTCCTCTGTCATCTTGACAGTCAGATGCCTGTCATCAAGATATATCAGGGTGGTAATCGTTCGGATTATGAGTTTTTCAGTGTTGACTCTTTACCTACGGCATTCCTTCCCTCTCTGTTTACATTAGGCAAAGAAGTGCAGCACAAAATGTAAATGAAGAATTCCTATAGATTTCTCAGCAATGCACAAAGGTTTGTGGAAGCTAAAGCTAAAGTGGAAAGTAGAAACTTCCCAAACAGTTTTGATTCAATACTGAATATCAGTGATGAAATACAGCTCAACCAACAACATTCTGATAAATGTCACTGGCTGAGATGAGATGCTGAACTCAGTTCTCATACGGCGATTACCAATATTTACAGACTGACTGGAGAACTTTCTGAGGTCAAATTTGTTTCCACTGTAGTAAGGCTCATAAACTACTTTTGCAACGCAATCACTAGATCGCAGAAAAAAACTCTTATGATTTTCAGATGCAGAAATGTGGTTCTTAAATGTTTAGGATGAGGAGTTGATGAGAATATTTTTTTACCTGGGGATAGCTATTCTTTTGTTTCAGGAATGTCATTACCTCATACTTAAAATCTGGCAACTCACCAGTCAATTATTCAATTGTGAGTCCACTTCTACATGTGATCAACTGTGAAAATAATTCTTACTGCCTAAGTCTGGGCTCCAGTATTCAATAAATAAATGTTTCCATTTTATGGAAAGTCTTATAGGAATGTGTAACACTGACAGACCCATAAAACTGTAGTGAAATCTTAAACAACATTTTTAGTCAGATACTGGTTGTGTTCACCCAACATTCTTAACCAAATCTATTGTAAAAACTATCGGCCGCATTTCCTAACCTTGCTTAGCTTTAAACTTAATGTCTGGGGGTGGGAATGGGGGTGGCTTAGCATCTTGTGTGTTTGGCTGTATTGTGCAGACCCAGAAAATGGCTTCCTTCGGTAAACTGAGTAAGCATGTTGTGTGAATGCAACCTCTATCTAAATGTCAGCAAATGTCCATTTTCTCAAATAAGGTACAGTAAGTATGGCCATTCTCCTGCTAAGCATGGACAAACTATTGAGCTATTTCATCACTGGAATGAATCAAGGGTTACATCACACCTGAAGCATCAGGCTGGTTCAGGCAGCCTGCATGGCTTCATAGCTCTCTGCCTGTACATCTCTGTCCCCTAACAGAGGGGCCAGTTGGAATAGCCCAAAGCCTGCCAGTGCTGTCCCCCTCATCCCCAGCATTGACTGCCTGAAACCATTTCCTCACTCAGCTTAATGGTACTTAGCCCATGTTATGGATCACTGCTGGGTTAGGGTAGGAGGGTTAGGGCAGGCTTTGTTAACCTGGTGCTGTCCAGATGTGTTGGGTCTACAGAATTATTGACCAGATTCTGAAAGGAAGAGCTGCAGCCAAGGCAAGAGTCAGATAAGAGAAATCTCAGTCCAGAGCAGGAATGGGATTTGAGAAAGCGTCTCAGGCTCAAACAGACCTCCCTAGTTCTGTTTAAGATAAAGTCAGGGAGGGGGAAGGCACATTCACATTTGCAAGATTTTGTTACTGTAACCCTATAATAAAAGTAGTTTTAGTATTCATGACTTTGGTGTTCAAGTCTGGTCTACCTCAAAAGGCTGACAGAATAACTGTGGAGTCCAGTCTGATAAAATGTTTTCATTTGTTCATGTTTTCAGTATCTTGAGCAGAATATTACATTTCATGTATTCATTCTGTTCTTTCCATTTTTTCTCTTTCTTCCTTCTCCCAAATGAATTTCTGTAGGGAGGTAAGTACAATTCCAGGATTTGTTTTTCTTAACATTTGCCAGTATGACTGTATAACTGATCATCACTGTGTTGTTGAAATGGTGCCCTTGATTTCTTTTATTCTTGCTCTTTAGAGAAAGCCCAAGATCTCAGCTTCACGCAAACTCCTTCTAAAGGTGAGCCATGATGCAAGCTATCATGCATGAATTAAAATGAGTTACTCTTGCATTTAACTGTATAGAACAAATTCTTCTATGTAAATTTGGGGCACTATGTAGAACAGCCTTCCCAATTTTATCTGTTGTTCATCTGGAGGCAGAAGGTTGGAGAACTGGATAAAGGCTTCTGCTTTGTGCGTTATAGGAAAGGCATACGAGTTCTTTGTATGCCACCCAGAGTCGCTTGTTTGTGAGATGGGTGGCTATATAAATTTGAAAAACAAACAAACAAACAAGTAAATATGAGTTCTTCATGAATCTGTGTTGCAACTGCTATCTCAGATCCATGGTGGCAAAGGCATAAGGTTACCTTTCAAATGTTTTCATAATTTTTTTCCCAGAGTTTGATGCTGGCTAAAGCCAAAGAAGAATGGGAACAAGAACAAGTGGACAAACAAGGAGAGAAGGAGAGGTATTTGGCAGAGAGGATAACACCTCTGCATACCAGTGGGCTTTCCTACTCCCAACTCCAGGTAGATTCTTGGTTTGGGGAATGGAGTGGAAGCCTAGGTGGGCCTATTGAGTTATACAGCACTCTAATGAGTTGTATTAGGAAATTTAACTCAGAACTCCAGCCCATGCCATTTTTTCCCCTTCAGAGAGGCTGGAATAATATACATCAAGTTGGAGAAGTTATTGTCTAAACTAGACATTAGAGATGCTTCAAGGAACTGTTTGAGGAGAAAATTATCCCAAAATGTCACTTTGAATGTTAGATAAATCAAAATGCTTGACAGATATTTGACAGATTTGTTGTCACCACAATCCCAAGATTCTCATATTAGTAGGGCAAAATGCTGTAGCCACTTCTGTGCTGTCATCCAATAGTGATGCTGTCACTAAAACAGGAGTCAAAAGAGGATATAGACTATCATAACATCTGCATTATTTTCACATTTAGATTGACTTATGAAAATACTTACATACTATAACTGAAATTTTTAAACTTGACTTGCACAGATGACTGTCTTGTTTAAAGTAACACCCCCAGGTATTTACGGGTAGCTTGCAGTTTGAAGCCTGCTTCGATTGGCTCTGGTGAAATCTCCAAATTTCATGCTTTTCCACCATTTCACTTATGAAGGAAAAAAAAAAGGCTGTAAGAAAGAATGGCGCTTAATACTTCAACATTACATTTCTCCTTCTGAATATAGTCTGTATGTTCTGTACAACTTGGCAATACTATATGAGTACATATCAGCCAAATGTGTCCTTAATGCCACAAGGCGCAAACTTACTTTCAGAGCTTGATCACCCATGAAGGGTGTCATTTATGGAGTCTTGCAGGGTCACAGACCCAAATGGTTGCCACAAATACAGATATCAAATGCTATTGATGTGAGATCTAGGGGGATATCTTTTCATTTCTGAAGTTCTGATAGAAAGAACATTAGGACCGACAATGTCTAGCACTGGAACAGTACCTCACCAGTGTATGTGGTGGAGAATATTAACATTATTTTGCTCTGATCCTATATATCCTCCCAATGAAATGTCAGTAAGAAATAACCAAGTCTTAGGTCTGGATAAAATGTCTTATAACAATTTCCTCTTTTAATTGCACAGGATCTGTGCCGGGAGCTTCATGAGAAGGTAGACATTGTGGATGAAGAGAGATATGACTTCGAAGCAAAGTGTAACCATAACACACGGGAGGTAAGAAGAAGGGAGAATGATTCTTATTTAAATTCTCAGATCAAAACAATACACTAATACAAAAAACAGGAAAATATCATTGTTGATAAGAAAATATCCAATACACATTAGGTAATAGCTTTATGAAGCAGTCTTAAAGATTCCAAACTATTGTATCCATTATTTTGTTCTAAAATGGATTCAGGACCTGTGTTTCTGACTACTGTCATGAGATAACCAGAATGGAGCATTTCTTTGTCTTGAATTGTAAATCAGAACATTGAACATTTCCAGAATCTTCCATAAGAGTTCTGGAATATTATTTTAAAATATAGGCAACATGCTAGTGTTCTATAACCTTATATGTTTTCTTGCTTTAGTAGAGATGCTACTTTTCCCTTTATTAGTGGAATGAATAAAATGTGTGCAAACTGAAAGCAAGGAAACTGAGGTTGTAAGCCAAGGCTCCTGGGGCAATTTTTCAGAGGCTACTCAATATGTCAGACTTCCTTCTCCAAGCTCTGTGTACAGGGGCTATCCTTGGAGAGGGAAATCCAACATTAAACCCTTCTTTCTGCCACCTTCGCCAGAAAAGCTTCCTTTATAGGAAGGCTGGAAAGGGGGCATGCTGGTCATTGGGAGGCCCTGGGGCAGATATCTCTGTGGATCTCTGTGTCTCCAACCTGAGACAATTGATCAACTCCTGTTGTTGGTGTAAACAAATTCCATTCCATTTTTTGCAGTGACAGGGAATAGTGTTGAGAATGTCAATGGGAAAAGATAGAAAGAGGTCATTGTTTTTCTGCCTGCGTGTCTACCCTGCAGGTGTGCCTCTGGCAGGACATTGATGATTGCAGTGCCTCTGAAGCCATTCTGCAAATGAAAATTGAATTGCTCTTTCTGTATCTATGTCCTGGTTTGAGCTTGGCAAAAGATCTAGAGTTAAAATTACTATTAGTAAGGAAAATGTATTTGAATGCAGAATACCAATCAGCACAAGGACACCTCCAAAGCATTCCTTTTTCTAATCTAGCAAGTGGGATGGACTCACACTACCTTTTTCCTGTGAAAAAAACAAGGCTATCTTCTTGTCCTTAGACCTCTTATGGTATACGACCTCATTGGTTTCTATATTATATTGTCTATTCTGCAGATTAAAGACTTGAAGTTGAAGGTGCTTGACCTTCGGGGAAAATTCAAGCGTCCTCCCTTGCGCCGTGTCCGTGTGTCTGCAGATGCCATGCTTAGAGCTCTGCTTGGCTCAAAGCACAAAGTATCTATGGACCTGAGAGCCAACCTCAAGTCTGTCAAGAAGGAGGACACAGAAAAGGTCAGTGACTGGAAATCCTGTATATACTACATTTGCTCAGGATCACATGTGTTTTTATCTTTTGAAGTCACTGTGAAGAAAAATGTTCTTATGTTTTCTCTTGATTAATACTCTTTCATAGATATTCCCTACCTTTAACAGTTGGTAAATGAACACTCATAAATAGATTGGGGATTAGAGAATGTATTACAGAGTAGGAACTAAAATTAAGACAGCTTCTTTCATGAAGGATAAGAATTGTGGAAACTGTGGTCACAACATATCTGGAGGATGACAGACTGGGAAGATCAAAGTAAGACAGGGATTATATTGCTAGTAGCTTAATGCATTGCCCAGCCCTTGCTGTATCAATAAAAAGAATTACTTTAATAAATTGGGTTGCAGGGATTGTAGACTCCATCCTGTATTCATAGTGTCCTGCTAATCAAACAGTCTGTCTGCATGGGTTGAGTACCAACATCTCAGGCCAGGATTGCTTTGATCAATGTCTGATCAATGCTAATACAATCTGCAAGTGAGGAGATAGACAAATATTGGTAGTTTTCTGAATATTTTCTTTATTGTGTTTGCTGTTTGGTTTATACAACCCTTTCCATGACTTTCACCATGTTTAATATTTGGTTAAATTGCTAGAAGACCAAGAAATTACTGGTAAAGAAAGTTTTTAGTTACAGAGAAAATAATTTCTTTTGTCCTCTGGTCAGTGCTGTACATGATTGATATTTCTCCTGAAAGGCTTCCAGAATGCTATTAATTATTTGTTGAATAGATACGTAACTCATCAATTGTGGAAGCTGTATACATCTTGAAAGAAGGAATCACATTCCTATCATTTAAGGGTCCTTGGAAGTCACTGCTGAAATAAATATCCCTACTGAGAATACCATTATCTTGTCTTATCTTATCTTATCTTCCCTATCATAGTTTTTCTACAGCTTGATGACTTTCAGATGTGTTGAATTAAACTCTCATAATACTACTGGCCATGCTTGCTGGGCATTCTGGGAGCTGCAATCCAACATATCTGATGGCATCAGGTTGGAGAACCCCTCTCATAAAAATAAAATGGTTAAGTTCATCCATATGAGTTGCAACACTCTGCACACTGCCTAATAGAAGCCAGGATTTTAGCATGGAAGAACAACACTGTACTTTATTGCATCTTCTAGACCGGAACTTTCATTGTATAATGAACATTTATCAGTAAGAGACAACTGAGTCTAGTGCTTGATGAAAAAACAAAGAAAAATGTATATGGGCCACTGAAATACCTATGGCTCTTACAAGATGACAGTAAAAAAGAGTTCAAACACACCACAAATTAAGATATTCTTTATAGTCAAGTGAATTAAACAAAGTTTAATAGGTTTTAGCATACCCAACATTGTGAGCTAGGAATACACAGGAGCAAGTGATGATGTGAATTTTTGCAAATGTTATTCTGAGACAGTAGTTATTCAATACGTGGAAACCATTTTCAGTGGCCTGTCATGAGTAACATAATGCAACTACATATCAACAGTTTCTATTGATTGTGTTGATTTCCTTGGGTGAAAAGTCAGTGCTTAGACCTGTATATGAGAATCTGTCCATGCTTTTCCAGTATCGATGACTAATAAAGAATATTTCATAATAAGGAAAGGAACCCATGATGCATGTGGCCAGTTTTGCAAGGCTGCTGATGAAGGAAGTAAAATATTTAATGACCTGGGCCTTTTTCTTTATTACACATAAAGTTGCTCAGATCTGAAAAATGTTAGCATGTAGTAAATTCCAGACAAGGAGCTAATCAAGACACAGGCATATATTCCAGTGCTTAAAAGTTCAGTTTAGGTTTAAATTAGAAGATGCTTTGAATCTGTCCTTTAAACCTTGGTTAGTACATTCATCTGTGTTCCCTAAACACCAGTGACTGCTTCTTTTTAATAACGATTTTAATCCGGGGTGCTTCTTGAAGAGTTTATTGGTGCTCAGTCTGTCTAGATTCTGTTTTCTTCAGATACTGATGTATGCCAGGAAAATTGCCAAAACAATATACACTTATGGAACCCTTCCTATACTAGCTATGATTACCAAAGTTTAATCACTTGGCCTTACTGACACACATACAATGTATTCCTCATGTAAGGATTAACTTCTTGGTTCCCTTCACAGGAACGTCCTGTAGAAGTGGGTGACTGGCGTAAGAATGTGGAGGCCATGTCAGGAATGGAAGGCAGGAAGAAGATGTTTGATGCTGCCAAATCACCAACAGGACAATAAGAAGTATACCCTTTTGCCCAATGCCATTGTTTTAAAGTATTTTATCAGTTTTGTGGAGTATTGCAGAATGTCCTGAACCCAAAGGGGTTATAATTCCTGAGTAACACTTCAAGAACCAAGATCCTGGATACTTCTGATTTAATGGCCAATTCAGTATAAAAACATTAGGCCTTTATCTTACCACTATAATCTGCCCTGTCTGCTTACATGAAATAGTTATTTGCGGGAAATAACAGATTTACTGCCCAGGTAGGTGGCAGCAATTAAGTGAGATTGGCTGGTCTCAAAAATCTAAGCAGGGTCATACCTGGGAGATCACCAAGTAATACTAACACAGTAAAGGTAAAGGTTTCCTTTGACATTAAGTCCAGTCGAGTCTGACTCTAGGGGGTGGTGCTCATCTCCGTTTCAAAGCCGAAGAGCCAGTGTTTGTCCCTGGACACTTCTGTAGTCATGTGGCCAGCATGACTAAACGGAACGCCGTTAGCTGCCCGCCAAAGTATTAATCTACTCACATTTGCATGTTTTCGAACTGCTAGGTTGGCAGGAGCTGGGACTAGCAACGGGAGCTCACCCTGTCACACACCGACCTTCTGATCGGCAAGCTCAGCAGCTCAGCGGTTTAACCCGCAGTGCCACCGCGTCACCTTAAATGATTTAATGGCCAATTCAGTATAAAAACATTAGGCCTTTATCTTACCACTATAATCTGCCCTGTCTAGCCTACTAGCACAGTAGGCTAGACTTAAAAAAAATTATGTATTTATTTTCTATCTCGCCTTTATTATTTTTACAAATAACTCAAGGCGGTGAACATACCGTGTACTCCTTCCTCCTCCTCTTTTCCCCACAACAACCCTATGAGGTGGGTTGGGCTGAGAGAGAGGGACTGGCCCAAGGTCACCCAGCCAGCTTCCATGCCTAAGGCAGGACTAGAACTCTCAGTCTCCTGGTTTCTAGTCTGTTGCCTTAACCACTAGACCAAACTGGCTCAGAAATCCTCCCAAAAGTAATGACAAATCACTTCTTTATTGATCTCAAGGATATTACATGAATGTTTCCCTGAAGTCATCACAAGTCAACTTTACTTGAAGAAGGTTTTAATTTATTTATCTCATATTCGATTTTCTATAAAGTGCATTGTGGTTTTGCATCTTACCTTAATTAAAAAAGAATGGTAG
This sequence comes from Candoia aspera, assembly GCF_035149785.1. Taxonomy (NCBI): domain Eukaryota; kingdom Metazoa; phylum Chordata; class Lepidosauria; order Squamata; family Candoiidae; genus Candoia; species Candoia aspera. Next base: position 35,880,556 of record NC_086155.1, read on the forward strand.
TCTCAGAACTTTAGAAATAGGAGGCATACCATCATGCCATTTAAAAGTCTGTTGATGAGCTTGAATGACTCATCAGAACTCTGACTTGCTGGTTCAGTTATGGACATTCCAATTATGGCACAATGGCTGAGTGTCAGAGACAAAAGCGTGCAATAACTTTTCTGAAACATACACTTGGTCTTGGGCATAAATCTGCACTCTTGTTTGTGTTTTGTCTTCCATTCAGTGCCAGAAATAATGAGCCGAATCTCATCCAACTCTGGTAGACTGAACCAACATTTTTTTTAGTTTCTAGTCCTAACCCTAGCCAGTTTTCCCAAATGATTTATTACAAAATTAGAAATACAGTTCAGTGCTATGCATTCTTTCCTTAGAGGTATACAAAATGGAGGTGTACAATTCAGAAACCAGCCCTTAAATATCTTCTCTCTTTTTTTTTGCGAAGTAAAACTATCCATTGGCAAGCTCCTGAGTGTCTATTACAGGGCTAAATCATTGAAAAGGGAACCTTGGTTTGGACAAGGGAAAGTTGTGGTGGGCCTACAAACTTAAGCCTGATTCTAGTGCTGACCCTGTTCTAATTCAGCCAAAGACTTCAGTGTGAATAGTTGGTTTTGTGGGATGGGTTTAACAAAAGTACAAGTCAGTTTATTCTTAAGAATAAACAGTCTTTCCTCATGAAGCTAGGGAAATGACACATGGGGTCATTTTAAATAACCCTACCTTTTGTTCATTTCTGACTGCTGCCCCTTGCGTCTGGCCCTTGCTGGATAAAGATTGTATCCACATTCAGCATGTTCATTGCTTTCTGCATTGCTGTACAATATGGTTGCAGTAATCTATTGTAATTTCTTGACTGATTTGCATTCATGTATTGGTGATGTAACAGTTATGGCACGTGTATATCACAACAAAACTAGCAATATCAGAAGCTTTTAGAAAATTGTGTGTTACTGAGCCTACTGAAGACGCCAGTGCCCTATACTATATTGCTCATGGCTCCTACCTCTTCATTCCAACTATGAAAGTCATTTTGTTTATATTATTTAACTCTGGTCCTTACAAGCCATAGCTTGACCATGACAGCATCTGTTTTTTTTAGCATAGATGTACAGTTGTAGAAGTTTTTCCCAGGCAACCGAAATGTAATTAAATTATTATTCTGCATTTTCTATTTCTTTCAGGTCATATTTCTTTCATAGAAACATGAAGACCCCTTCCACAGTGCCTACGTGCATCACTTTTTTTTTCTTCTTGGTGCTCCCTGTGTCTCACCATATGTTTCTGCATTATCTGTTGTAGCAAAGCATTTTTGGATAGCAGTGAAGGTGTTATTACTGCAATTCATGCCATTACAACCTTCATGAGCCCATCAGACCATCACGAACACTTGTCTTTTTGCTAGCACAAGTCCGCACAGTGATCGTTGCCACAATCTGTCAGCACAGTTGCCCTATCAGCTGTATAGGAGGCAAGGGAATTCTGAGATGATGGCATTTCAAATGCAGAGGGAAAGCTGATGCTTTATCTGAGATCATTGCAGATCAAACCTTTGCATCTTGAAGATGCCATCACTTACTGATTGAATGCAGTCCAGAGCATAGCTGCAGAGGCTTTAGTGCCTGCTTTTCTCAGCAAGAAAATCCTTCAGCCTGTTCCACGACACTCCTTCTGATATATACAGTTTGGGACATGCAACCAAACTTTCTCTGTGTTCCATTAAACAAAGAAACAGACGAGTAGCATCAAGAACAAATATTCAGAATCTGTGTTTCTTTTGGATTTTCTGAATGATGGTGGATGGGCTGTGCTGTTGCCTGTGATATGAGGTTTAATTGTGGTGGAAGTTCATGACCTATATGTAAGCCATTGTTATTTCCACATTGCCCAGATCTCATGGTAGTTGTGTAAGACCAGTTGGCTTTTGGTTTAGCTCTACAGTGAGATGGGTTCATGCTACAGTTGGCATTTCCTTTAGACCTATAAGAAACTGTGTTCTACCAAGTCATACACACAATGTTGTCTGCACCAGTAAGAGGTTTCTCCCAGCTAAATTATTTGACCTGCAATACCTTTTAAGTAGGTAGGCCTATCAAGCAGATAAAGCTATCAAATAAAATATATGGCTATCCTGCTTCTATATTCTAACTAGTTTGAACACCTTTTTCTGACATTGACTTTTCACTGTAGAAATGTTTGCTTTAACTACAGAGCTTTTCGTTATGTGGACAGAACAATATTTTTCTTTGTCCACTCCCTTTCAGTGCAGAGATGCTAACTAGACTGGCAGTTGAGATTTAAATTAGCACTGAGAACAAAGGAATCTTATCCACCACACATGGGGTGATAGTTTCTTTCTTTTGACACAGGGGGTCTATAGCTCTTTCTTCCAGAAGACTGTTGCTCATACCAGTCTTTGTTGCCTGTGCTGGTGATATGCCTAAATCTGGGATAATCTTATTTACATGATTCTAACAACTTTACATGTTATGCATACCACAGTTGATCTATCTCAACTTTTCTAATCATTTCCTCCATTTCTCAATGATGCAATAACATTTGCATCTTTGATACTGTATGTCCAGCCCTGAAGTCCCTAGTGTGGTACCCATGTACTTGCAGACACCTCTTTTGATGAGATTGAGGGTCTCTGCCCCACCTGAGTGTTAACATTTTTTTAAAAATGTATTTTAACTTTCTTTAAAAAGGAAGATGGTAAGCTTCCAGAACCATATACTGGTGTAGGCTTTCATGGCCAATATCTGTTGGGCAGTGTTGAGCTTCGGGGTTTAGTGACTGTGGTCTTGACAGAAGATTTCCTGATGTTTCTCTGGCAACTGTGGCTGGCATCTTCAGAGGCAAGGTGGTCTGCTATGAGAGACACTGCAGACTAGGACACCTGAAAAATCATCACTAGCAGAACATGTGCTGTGGTATCATGATCATGAAATTCAATTCAAGGACACACAAGTGCTATCAACAACATCAAACTATTACATAAGCCTGCACAGAGAGGCTATGGAGATCCATAAACATCCCAACAGCTTGAATGAGAAAAAAGAAAGTCTGAAGATTAACAAAGCTTGGTTACCAGCTTTGTTACCTGTGACACACCAAGATCTTGCCCAAAAGCAGGACCAATCAGGAATCAGCTCCCAAATATGGACAAAACAGAAACTTGCCTAGAAAAGGACCCAGTCAGGACTCAGCTCCTCAAATTGACCAGCCAGAACCCAGCACAAACAAAGAACCAATCAGGAATTGGCTCTCCAAAAATAATCACTCAGAAGCCAGCATGAACAAGGACCAATCAGGAACTAACACCACTAAAACCACCAATCAGGATTGGGCACAAACAACCAATCAGAGACCAGTCCTGAACAATTTGTGCCAATAGGAAACCAGTTTGGCTAAAAACCAATCAGAAGTCAGGTCACCTGGCTATAAAGACAGGAATAAGTCAGTCCCTGCTCAGTTGCCTGTGGTTTGTGTAGCAGACTGCCTTGCCCCTGAAGGTGCCAGCCACAGTTGCTGGTGAAATGTCAGGAAATTGCTGTCTAGACCATGGTCGCCAAACCCTAAACTTCTAGAATCATCTTTTTTTCCCCCTATGGTCCTGCATGGACTTTATTAGTTTAAAGAACCAGTGTGGTGCTGTGGTTAATGTGTTGGATTAGGAAGATCCAGTTTCTAGTCCTCCCTCAACCACGAAACCTGATTTGGTGACCTTGGCACAGTCATTCTCTCAGCCCAATTTTGCAGGGTTCTTGATGCGTAAGTAAAATCTGGCTGCAGCTCAGTACATTTTTGCAAGTATGCCACCTGCCCAGAAAAAGGACAAAGTAAGCAGGTACATTAGGAAACGTATGCAGGAGGAACTAGAAGAGATGGCAAACAGTTTTCTGGAAAATTGGAGCCTAGCAACTAGTTAGGTCCCCATGGTAGCCAGCTTGTGATTGGGCAAGCTTTCCCCTGTAGCCAGTTTGCAAGAGCACCCATAGCAAGTTCTCAAAATACCAAATGTGTCTACCACCCTAACAAGCATTCAGGATCCCTAGTCTGGCCTGTTCTAAAAAGCTCATTTTGAATTGATGTACAATGGAGAATGAATTAACTGTAAGTCCAGATGTTACCAGCAGATGGCATCACCTTTTAAGTACAGTATGCTGAAATATTACAGTCTCTGGAACAAAATTCCTGTAACATTTTGTTTATTGCAAAATTAATGCAACATCAGCAGATCTCAAAATGGTCTAACATCTTCTGTTAGAAAAAGTCTTGCTCATTTGGCAGTCCAGGACAGAAGATAACAGGGCTTGCTTTGAGGGCCAGTCTCAATACTATGTGCTCCAAATCTCATCATCTAGAGATACTTCTAACTGACATTTCATACAAAATAAAAAGGGGAACAAACTTGTTTGCTCAAGCACTTCTAGTTCAGTTGCATGACACCCTGGAACTTTTAGCTTAAGGTAGCTTACACAGAAGTCTTCCTTCATTTTATCACTACAATAACCACCCTGTGAAGTAGATTAGGGTGAGAGGGAGAATTACTGTAAGTTTATATGGCTTCCTAGTCCAACACCTCAAACTCTTGAACTTAATCAATTTGGGCAGGATCATAATTTGCTTTAAAACTGAAAACCAAATTTAATTAAAAGGTAACCTATTTGTCCCTGAGGCATAACGAAACTGTATATGACAATATTTAAAAGCAGCTTTATGAGCATAGGGGTAAGTGGGGGGAAGCAGGGGAGACTATGTAAGATTATTGTCCCCCTCCACCTACAATCAGAGCCAAATGGAGAAAAAGATTAAAAAAATCAACTCATATTAACTACTTTTTTTGTCTAGCCAAGTGAATACAAGGGTGTTTTTTATTTTTAAAGATGCTCCTGCAAAAATGACACAGCGCTCAATTTTTCCAATGATGCCACTACTTTTTAAAGAATTGAATTTGATTGCTTTTTTACAGCTCTTAAATGAGTCAACAGAATAACTGAATAACTGAATATGATTTATCAGTTTTTTAACATTTTGACTTTTTTTAATTTAAAAAGACTTATATGGCCACCCATCTTATATACAATAATCCTGGGTGATTCACAAGGACACAATAAAACATAACATAACTATAAACCAGCATTGAAACAATTCCTGATGCCCCAAAACAAAATTTCCTGCAATGAACATTCAGCTTAGCCTAATGCTTGCAGGAAGAGCCAGCCCTTCAAGGCCTTCTGGAAGGCAAGGAGGGTGGGGCCCCCTGGATCTTGGGGGATGGGTGTGTTCCAGAGGGCAGGGGCAGCCATGGAGGTGTGCTTCCAAGGTCCCGCCAGAAGACAGTATTTAAGGGAAGGACCTGGAGTGCACCTACCCTATCTGACCTATGGAACAGGCAGATACCCACAGGGAGAGGTAGGTAAAGGTAAAGGTTTCCCTTGACGTAAAGTCCAGTCGTGTCCGACTCTAGGGGGCGGTGCTCATCTCCGTTTCAAAGCCTTGGAACTGGCGTTGTCCATAGGACACTTCCGGGTCATGTGGCCAGCATGACTCACGGAACGCCGTTACCTTCCCGCCGAAGCGGTACCAATTAATCTACTCACATTTGCATGTTTTCGAACAGGGAGAGGTGGTCCCACAAATAACCTGGCCCTGTGCCATGCAAAGCTTTAAAGGTGCTAACCAGCACCTTGAATTGCACCTGGGAAGAAACTGGGAGCCAGTGCAGCTCACATAGCAGAAGTGTAACATGGATGAACTGCGGGGTCTTCAAGGTTGGGCCAGTTATAGTTTTCATTTTATTATATCTGGGTGAAGAAGCTGTTTAAGTTCTGTGCTAATTTCCCTCTTCTATTATTGTGTGTCGTGTTTAGTAAGCAAAGGTTTCTAGTCTCAGAGTGGATCCTTTTGAGGCCTAGGCTGAGAGAAAGTTTGCTCTTACTTGGTCATACACTTGGTTTTTACTTCATCTGGGCACTTTGCCACAAACCACAGTAGATCAGCTTTTGCCTACTGGGCTGAAGTTTACCAGTAACTAAGTTCACAGAGTTCTTTGTACCTCATAGAAAAAACACTTCTACCTCATCCAGCAGGAATGCCAGCATAACATGTGCCAGTAGTTACTCTGGTTTACAGGGCAGATTATTATTCTCTTCTGTTTGCACTGCATTCCCAACTAATGCTACTAGAAAATTTACTACTATTCATATTTTCATTTCATCCATGCTGGCTGAGACTTCTGGAAGTTGTAATTCTGAGGAGTGAGACACGAGAAAATGAAATGGTAGTACAAGTAAATTTGGAAAGAATGTGCATTTATTTCAATTACATGTACTTAAGGCATGGAGATCAAGGGATGCTATTAAAGGCTTTATAGCAGTGTTTTTCAAACTTGGCAACTTCAGGATGTGTGGACTTCAACTCCCAGAATTCCCCAGCCAGCATTAAAGTTGCCAAGTTTGAAAAACACTGTTTTATAGTGACCCCTCAAGACACACAAAACAGCAAGGAAGACTAGGGAGAAGCATGCACAAACTCGATCCTCATGGCGGTCTTTTCCATGACTTGGAGTAGGGGCTTCTGCTTGTCATGCAGACCTAGAGCATGACAGAGAATTGTGGAAGACTGGTCTTCTAAACTGTGCAGAAAAGCTTCCTGAGAAGAAAAGCTAGGATACGAACATGACAGATGTCAGAGAGAGTGGTGGAGGGGGTGAAGCCCAGCTGTGTTGCCAGAGTTAAAGGAGCCCTAGGCAAGATGCCCTTTGGGGACCCCCCCCCCACATTGCTGGAGTCCACTCTATTATTTTTGCCACACATGCCCCTCCCGCTCCCAGCAGTTTCCTTGTCCTGGAGCTTCTCCCCCACCCCTAGCACGCTTTTCCTTTTCCCTCTATTTTTCTCTTCCCTACTATTACCGCACAATGGCACTGGTATCTTTTTCTTTCCAGTGTCCTTTTAATCTTTAAAATGATTTGGATTGTTGTTTCAGTTATGACCAACAGCTCATTTCTTCCAGAGAAATTACAATTAAAGGTCTTTGAACTGTTTTTGGTATGACTAACACAAAGAAAGGCAAACCTTTTGGGGCCATGGTCTGGTCAAGCACAAAGAAGCGATTATCAGAAGGCAATTGGGTATTCTTCCCCACTGTCCCTCTAGTACCCCAACGTTCCCTCTACTATCCCACCATACCTTTCACTTACCTTTTGATGAGGACCAACAGAGATGTCCCTAAGCACATTCATGTCCACAGGAACCAAGTTGTCTACTGCTGGTCTACTCAGTGTGTGGTATGAAACCAGTATTTGGTACATCATATTTATTATACAAATGCTACATTTCTTGTGCATGTAGGTTTCATTGATGTCAACCTAACAGCTACTTTTTTTTTCTGGATTGCTCTCAGTTAGACTGTATCTCCTATGTATCTTTTAGAATACAGGGTGCAAGATACAGGAGTTTTCCTCCAACCATTAATTGATTGTATGGAGAAGACTAACATCTATTGTACAAGTTATGTATTGAATGCCACTTAAGCAAGAAGAAATAATGAGAAGAAAGATTGGAGAATTATTTGACATGACAGTATATTTATCTGAAAGTAAAATAGAAAGCCCCTGGTTTGTGCACCTTGAGACATTAGCAGTAGGATGTCAATATCTTTAAAAATGAAATGTTCTGTATTTCTGAAACTTCACTAGTAATCTTTGGCCCATATCTGCAAGTAAAAAGGGTACTTTCCTATCTTGCTAATGTACTATATAAAATGTAAATGTTGCTGTACAATCCTAATTATTCCCCAAAGGACAAGGTGTGGACCAGCAGATTCCCTATCTGTACAATCTATCAGCCAGTTAAGTGGCAAAATTTATTTGTAAGCACCTAGAGTCACTTTTATAGTGAGTTGGGTGGTGTATAAATTTAATAAATAAATAAATAATAAAATGATACTCTTCAGTGTCCCAATGTGCCATGAATATAGTTCTTGCTGGTGTTCCACTTGGATAGTTTTAAGTCAGGGTGGTTCATCATCAACACAAATATATTGATGATACCTTGTTAAAGAAAATGTGTCTGTGTGTGTCAGTGATGGAGGAAGAAGGACTTGAAGGAGAAGAGACCATTGTGAAGAGATACACTATTATGCAAAAGCAAAAGCTGTGGAAGGGCAGGGGGAACAAGGAGTGAGAAGACCATGCATTAGTTTTATCTATAGGAAGGTCCATTCATTTTTCATGAAGCAAATATCATTAAATAATTCATTTAAGCAATTTCTACGACAAATTTCATTAAAACTACCAGGATAGCATGCAGCTGGTAGTAAATAAACTGATAATTAAAACAAGATGATGGAAAAAATCAAGAATGCAGTCTAAACAAAAGGGCAGAAGGGAGTGTATTATTAATATTAAACTAATTCTGGCCATATCCTGGAATACCTCCATACCTTCAAATGTCTGTCTCTGGAAGGACATCCCCTGTGGAGGGGATTCCACCCATGGGGTCCATGATTTAATGAGCCCTCTCAGCCACCTTACTTCAGATGGTCCTGGAGGCCCAAGAAGGGCCTCAGTCCTTGGATGAGGAACACAAAGCAGAGACAAGTGGATCTGGGAAAAGCAGTCATCGGAATGGAGCACTGTTCCTGAGAAGCTGCATGGTGGATGGTGTCTGTCTTCGCAACTTGCCAGGTTACCTGAGGAACCATCTCATCCCTATTACATTGACCTGTCCCACCAGGTCCAGGAGGGAAAGCATGCTATGGACCCCATCCACTAAAGAATTTCAACTGGCAGGGTTGAGCAGGAGAGTCTTTCTTGCCATTACCCCCGCCCTGTGGAACATGGTGTCCCCTGAGGTGAGGTTTGCCTCCCCTCTTCTGGCCTTCTGGAAGAGCATCAAGACCTGGCTGTATCAACTAGCCTGGGGATCCAATAGCAGCATGCAGCCCTGGAGGTGGTTGGTGGCTTGAGTACACTCTCTCAGTCTTTTTAACTTGATATACTTTTGTATGGATTTTTTATGGTCTTTTTACTTGTAAGCTGCTCAGTCACTGGCACAATGAGATGGGCGGCATATAAATTTGATTAATAAATAAAATAAATAAATAAACCTGCAGCTAGGAATGCCTTCCACAAGCTGGCACCTTTGAGATGTGTTGGAACTGAAACCCCAAGAATTCCTAGCCAGTATAGGGAAGGGAAGGAAATGTTGTCTTAAAGCATAGTCATGCTCTGTGATATATTTTGTAATATCCAGTCTATTTATGAATGCTCTTTTATTAATTGCTGTATTGAGATCTGCAAAGGTAGGGACTACCTGGGGGAAAGCAAAACTAAATTTTCCTAAGGAGCGCTGGTTCCTCTATGTCCCTATTGAGCCTTAAAGTCTGCAGTTCATGGGATCTTTTTTTTTCCTCCAGAGGACTCAGCAGCAGACTGCGCTGCTTTAGGAATGGACAAATCACAAAAAAGGTAGGTTGTATGACCTCCAGTTTTGCTTAGGTCAGAAGTACAACTTGTGTAAACACACACACACACACAGCTTTTTTACATTGCTTATTGCCAGGCTAAAGTACCAGAAACAGAACAGAGATAAAGTTAAATATTACCTATGCTCTGCCCCCCAGGGAGCTGGTGAGTGCCCTCCTTGGAACAGGTAAGTGGCTTGCTAATTAAAGCTTTCCATGCAAACAAACAACATAGTACTTAGATTGCATGGTTAAAAGGTTTGAGGACAGAGCATGGTTTCACTTATTTATCCTAAATAAATAAATAAAATCACTTCAGTGACATAACTTCAGTAGAATTACATATATTAAAAGCACTGCAAGGGGACACAAATTAATTTAAACTAACCAGCTTTTACTGCACTTGAATCTTCCACTACTGTAGTTCCATAATGCATGTCGGATGAGTAAGAAGCCCAGTAACACAGGAACCAGATTACAATACAGAATTTGTGAATAGTCTAGAGATTATGTAGCTAAGATTATACTTCTAAGGACCTGATAGATTTGACGAACTCCTTCACATCACATTTTATGTATTTTATGCTGTAGCTGGGGAAATGAATCTCCAAAGTAAAAATTAAATTTTGGCGGACCACAGTACAGGGAAAGCTAATGTAAAAATGTTCATCTAGGTATGCCGCATGTCAAAAACCATTGCTGCTTACTCCCTTTACTTTCTTATTTCCCTCCATATCCCCATTCCTTTTGCCTTGGCAGGTTAGGAATAGATGTCTGACTTCCAGTCAGCTGAGAGAGCAATGGTATTGCTCTCACATCACCCTATCACATCAGAAAAAGTATGGAGGGTTAATTAATCAGGTGCAAATATAATTAGCAGTTCTGCATGACTGTGGCTTGGCAAATAGTAGCGCCAAAGAGGTTTGTTTCTTAGCCTGGCTTTTTTGTGTATTATAATCTACCACATTCTGTACTGTTTGGTACATTTGCTTGCATTTAAGAAGCACAGAAACCCTAAAAGTCTTTCATTCTTCCTGAATCCATTCCAGAGCTCTAACTTCTACATTCAGTAGCTGGGATCAGAGGCATCTGCAGGGGAGGGGAGATCTAAAAAAGTCAAGATGGTGGTCACAACTACATGATTAAGCCATCGTCTTGATCTCTTTCACCATCCCTGCAAATGCCTGTGGTTGGGCTGTTTAATTTCAGCTCAACTGTAGTGTATCTGATCTTTCCATCTGCCATGATGAAGGCCAACAGAGATTGTGGAATGGTCTCTTTCCCCATTGGCAGGAGCTCCTGCTTTGCTCCACTTTCCATTGTTCAGTTGATAAAGCGTTCTGTTTGTTATTGCTTAGAGTGTAAAGTTCCTGAGAACTTTGCAGGTCCGTCCCAAAGCCACCCGTCAGGTGTTTTGGTTTGCTTGTTTGTCTGTTTGCACATCACTCCACTGATTCTGCTTTAAAATGCAGCTGGGAATGATCTGGGCAGTTGTGCCACTGCATATCCTTGCAAAGATTTTGACAGGCAGAATAACTGAAGCAAAGGGAACTGGGGCTGGAACTGGCAAGAAAGCAGCTGGCATGAAAAACAGCAGGTTGGTAAGGGTGGTTTTGGACAATGGCAACATGGATAGGATGGCAGGTGAGGCACTAACAGCAATTTGTTCCAGAATTCTTCCTTGCCCTCCCCACAAGCAACCTTCAGGGTCATGTTAATGGTGCCTGTCTGAAGGCACAGTTTGTTATTTTAGAATAAACTCCCCACTCCTCTACTCAAGCAGCTGCAGCAATAGGCAACCCTGATTACAGCTATTGGGAAAAGTGCCTGGCTGCAAGTATTTCACCTGCCTTTCACCATCCCAGTTTTTAAAAATTGCAACCAAGCAATGGCAGCTTCACAGCTATCCTTTTATAAAAACATTCAGCTGGTTGGGGTGGGGGCAACAGCCAAACTGGTGCGCAGTCTGTGTTCTGGAAATGAGCCTGGGGCTGGGCTCTGACTGAACTGCATTTTTTGCACTTTCTTATTGATCAGCTGGGAAAAAGGAACAGATTGGCTCCTTGTACTACTTAATCTGTTCTCTGCATTCTGAGGTCTGCAGCAGGAAAGAGAGATGTCTAGCCAATTTCCAACTGGTTTGGGAAGGGGAAACCCTTGGTCGTGTGGAAGAGTCCCTGTTGAGATAATGCTGGGCAAGTGTGATAGGAGTAGGTGGCAGCTACCCAAACCATCCACTGTTGCATGAAATAACTTTCAACTATCCATTGTTTCATGAAATAACTTTTGCAATTAGTATTTTTCATCCTCAATTTTATTAAAACATTAGGTTTGCTTCCTCAGCTTGTGCTAGGAACCTCCAAGATACATTATGCTGGTTTTCAAATGGCACTTTCACTGAGGATTTGGGGAGCTAAAATCCAATATGTTTAGAGAGCAATAAGCTGAGGAAGGCTATGCTAAGAAATAACCCTAGTGTGCAAGCCTTCTTATGCACCTTTCAACTGATGTTACCAAGACTAATTTCTTCAGGATTGATGACCATTTTTCATAAGCAGATTTGTAAATATATCTTTTCACTCTGGGTACAAAATTTTCAGCTCAAGAATCTTAAATAGGACTTTAAACTAGATTCAGAACTTTGACTTCTGAGATTCTGAATACCAGAAAACAGTCATTACGTTTTTATTCAGCCACATGAAATGTGAGTTGAATAATATGCATCATCATAATATGCATCATAGGTTTGCTATGCTACTTCACTAGAGGCACCATAACTTCAGTTACGTCTACTGTAAAGGAAAAAACAAAGGCACTGTTGAGCATAATACATCCTATCTCACAAACTAGGCCGTAAACTCTCCTTCACCAATAGAAGAACGAAATTATACCAGCATCATAGAGGAAGAGACGGCCGAACTCACATATTTCAAAAGTTTCAGGCTGTCTCAGAAGATCTTAAGATTTTTAACATATTACAATTGCTACTTGATGAGGCACTTGTAATCTACCTCACATGTAACCTGCCTCTGCATAACCACCCTTCGTTCTCTCCCTACCACGTCCCCTTTTCAAATCCTTCATCAGTTTAATCACACCACGTATATGATGAAGTGAGCTGCGGCTCAAGAAAACTTATGCCTTTTAATAAAATGAATTAGTTGGAAAAGGTGCTATCAGACTTCTTCTGATTTTTGGTCAGCACTATCAGGCTGACTGAAGATTAGAATAATTGCTGGTTGAAAAATACTGTATGCAGATGGTTTCTTGGAAGCTGAAACTGGAAGATAAATCTTTATTGGCTCAGTCATAACAAATATATGGCCTCTGCAATATAATGATAACGTGATATTACACAATAACATGATCACATTACCATTTATGGTAATAAAGTCAAGATGAAAGGCAGATGTCAGAATGCAATGCTAAAACGAAGATGATAGGAAAGAATTTTCTGTCCTCCGGGAAAATGAAAGCAAGGAAGGGATTTTCTGACCAGACTGGCAGCTACAGATCAATCTAAGGACCCAGAGCCAAGGGAATAAATCACCAGTAGGTGCAGCAGACAGTTGTGTCACTGATATCTTTCTTCCTTCCATCCTTCCAAGAATGGTTTATACTCAAGGGGTGGTAAGTGGTAACTAGTTATGTCTCCCATGGTAATCATACTAGAAATGGTTAAGCTTTCCCAGGTAGACTTTTTGTGAAAATTCACACACCGTGTTACCAAAATTGCAAATATGCCGACCAGCAAAATTGTTAGGGATCCCTGCATTACTGTTGAATTTAGATTGCTACATGGAATTGATGGGATAACTCTTGTTATCTTAAATGTAAAGGTAAAGGTTTCCCTTGACATTAAGTCCAGTCGTGTCCAACACTAGGGGGCGGTGCTCATCTCCGTTTCAAAGCCGAAGAGCTGGCGTTTGTCCGTAGACACTTCCGTGATTGTGTGGCCGGCATGACTGAATGGAACACCGTTACCTGCCCGCCGAAGCAGTACCTATTAATCTACTCACATTTGCATGTTTTCGAACTGCTAGGTTGGCAGGAGCTGGGACTAGCAACGGGAGCTCACCCCGTCACACGGATTCGAACCACCGACCTTCCGATCGGCAAGCTCAGCAGCTCAGCAGCTTAACCTGCAGCGCCACCACGTCCCTATGCCTTGTTATCTTACTTTGAATCAAATAGTTGATTCTATGTAGTCCACTTCTGTACTGTTAACGCTTCTCTGTGACTTCTATCAAAGCCCATTGTCTGAGCATTTAGCAACAGAATGGGCAGCATATGGCCCACTATATTTCATGGAATTCCCACCAGTGGCCATTGGTGAAAAAAAATAGGAGTTGCAATTCAATGATATTAGGTGTGCCACATTTTGTCCATCCTTGATTCAACAAGAAATACTGGGGAAGGAATCTGGATATTCTGCATGTTCTTTATTACTGGTTTTACTCTTATTTTGGGCTTCTTGAGGGTAAAGTTGAGCACAAATAATGAAGTCTTACCCTAATTAAGCCTAACTGTGAATGATTCATTATGTTAGCTATGAGAAAAAGATACCTTGTGTAAAACAATACGTTATTAATAAAATTTAATAACAACTGCAAACTGTATAAATAATATTGTCTAATTTGATTCACAACTCAACACAAATTCATTTAATCTACCAATGCATTGGGCTAGTGAAATGCAGATTTTGGTAGGGATTAAGTTAATTTATGGAATATTTTAATATATTCTTAATGGATACCATGAGGCAAAGGAAATGCTGCCAACTCACTTAGGTGACTTTTCTTATTTGTTTACGTTTTGGATTATTTATTTAAAATAATTCTAGTACTTAGCACTTTATGGTTCTTACTAACTGTGATGGAAATGGGCTTTTCAGGTGGGTCTCCACCCCAAGAGTAGTTGTTTCTTAATTGGTTTGATGGTCTCCATGAAGAGGGAGGAGGATCCATCAGACCCTCTGGTAAAATAACAAGGAATGGAGATGGTGGTTTCTCACTATGTCTTCTCTGAATTAATGTTATTATAGCTAATCCCTGAAGCATGAAGCTTTTTGTCATTAGAACTGTCTATACTATCTGTAGGTGTTCCTATCTGTCCATATAATGGCCTAATCCCTTTGAAAGATCTCCTAAAATCTCAGCATCAGCTATATCTTATGGCAATGACTTTCAAACTTCTTGGATTAAGGGCTTAACTCCAAGATCTGTTGCTTCAATACTCCTAATGGTGGGCACGAGATGGCATAGGGTTTTTACTATCCTGTCCACTGGGAGCAACATTCTGAAGGATTCTTACAAAGGCACTGACTTTTCTGTATTCATGAAAAATTGCTAAAGAAAAGCCAATTACAGAGAAAAGCTGATTAAAAATGGAGGAGAAGGGCTTTTGACTGATTTATTATTTCCCAGGTTAATTGCAGGCAGGAACCTTTCATTAAAGTAATGCTATGTTAACCGTCTGCATTCAACTGTCAACAACAAGAGCAACCCCCTTCCTTTTCCGCCCGCGGGATGGGAGATTGCTTGCAAACCAACCAGTCACTCAGGTTTATTGGATAAGAAAATAAAATGCAGGAAAGGAAAATAAGGGAGGCAACAGCAAGGAGTATATTGCGAAAGGGAAATCTGGCCGGTTCACAGGAGTTCCTGAGCCAGACCCCTGCAGCTGCATCACTGATGGGGAAGATTTTGCTGGGTGCTTGCACTGGACACTCAACACCTACAGTATAATTACTGAAAAGAGGCTCTGAGCAAGCCAGATATCTGGGAGAAGAATTCACCTATTGCTTTGACTATTAGGGTAGATGAGAATAGGTCTTGATTAAGTCTAGCTGGGCCTCCTGATTCCTTAGGATATTAAGCAAATGGTGCTCTTGCTAGTCATCTTCTTGAAAAAATGTTATGAGCACCGGCAGAAAAATTTAAGGGGACTAGGCTTCCTCAGTATCTTCTGAATTCCTTTCTCCCTTAATATGATCTAAAACGCACTTTGATTGAGGCTGGGGTTGAGAAGCCAAAGCCCACAGCTATATGTAAAGCCCAGTGGTTCTCGGAGTCCTCTCCAATCACAACAACTGAAAAACCTGGGGGGGGGGGGGACTGAATCCTGATCCCAACCAAGATGTATGATAAACCCTATCCAGCACCCACTTTGCAGTTATGAAGCCTATTGTTGGCTAAATGCCCCCCACCCCCACCCCAAAGTCGCACACCTCTGATTTAGGGCAACTGAATGCTAAGGAATTATTTAATCAACAATGGAATGGAAACAAGTATAACTTGCATTTTGCTGAGAAGGGAAACTAGAAATAGGCTTTCCTTACTCTTGCTGTCTTTTTCTCCTCTATTTTTGCTAAAAATGTTTTGATATCTATAAATTTTTTCAGAAGCAAACACACAGAACCATTTTATGCATGCACAAAGTAACACACATTTATACGTAGATGTGCAGGACATTGTGCTGGACACTTGTATTCTAAGTACTAAGTCTGGATTGCCTTGCCTCAGGTGATCTTCCTCCAAATCATATTGGTTAGCTGAGTGGAGAAAAATTGGTGAGTTTCTTTGTGTTTGGTGGACAACGGCTTCCCATTTTCAAATCACAGGTTGCCCACACATGGTCACTTTTCTTTGTGCATATGTGGAGGGAATAAGCCTTTAGCAGGAACTCAGGACTTTTCTGGGGATTAAATCTGGGAATGAAAATCGGATAATTAAATACAAAATTAGATAATTGTATTTTTTAGGACTATGGCTCTGAGCATAAACAGAAGACCCTAAGAATACAATCTATGAGGAAGTAAACATAAATAATGGAGTAGAAGTGATTCCAGGTGTTGCATGAAATCCAAATATAATTGAATTGCTACAGGATATGTTGAGGGATTGAAGTGTGAAGTCACTGATTAGGATTCATTCACGGTCCTGTGGAATTTAAATTAGATTGTTGCCATGGTTGGGTTGATATGCAGACAACATGTGCATCATGAAATCATCACACGAAGATGAAACTTAGTACTTGTGTCATGATGCCTAACATGAATACCTAAATCACATCATTAGCATAATGATCTAAAGCACTCACAATGCCCTGTGTCATCATTTGCCCCCCCCCCCCTTCCCCTCTTCTTCCTGCAGATGCCGTGGAGGGAATGCAAATCAAAGCTCTGTACCACTGGTGTCATCTTGCAGCACTATCTGCTTTTGGCAATTGAGTGTATTTAATTCTGTTTCAACTGCAATATTTTTGTAATCACATTCAGTGTGATCTTCCCATGTGAGTGGGCCATCTTCTCATTTGAGGCTCAGCTTGTTCAACAATTCATCTCCTAGGATAATACCAAAACCCACCTTTTCAGGTCAAGAAAGAAATGTTGGTGTGGATGCTTAGCAATTCCTCCTCACCATTTTGTGAGTGGGTGACCAGATATAAAAATACATGGGGTGGGGTGGGGGGCTGACAGGGAATTTCCATAATTCTGGGATGTACTCTCTCAATGATCAACTGACAGAATCACTCCTTGGTATTCTCAGCATTTTGACGCTAGTTTCAAACTGCTGTACGGATCAACCATCTGATGTACTGGAAGGAGCCCAGTGTCTGATCCGCAATGGCCATTTCAAAAATAGAAGTTATTATTTGATGCCGGGTGATGTAGCAGCAGTGGTTCACCGTCACCGCCACCATCCGTTTTTCAGCAACAGAAGAGGGGGCTTCGGGAAGCAACCTCCCTGAAACTGACTTCCTTGCACTTGGGTATCTGTGATTAAATGGGACAGCGTTAACTTGCCAAAGGAGGGCTTTTGTTTTCTTCTTCCTCTCCAGCGCTCACCCCTTCTGTCTGCACAGCCGTGGAGAAACCCAAGGCAGGAAAAACAGGTTCTAAGCAGGGAGTTGCCCCCGAAAATCCAGGGCGCCTTGGCCCGAAAGCGGAGCTGAATTCAAACCCGTCCCCAGCCAGCCCGGGCACCAAAGAATGGCTGCCTTTGTGCGCAGGCTGGGTCACGTCCCACCCTCGCAGGGTGCCTTTTGCAAGGTGCTGCTAATAGACAAATTACAGCTCCAGCCTGTCAAGGTAGATAAGAGACCATGTGATGCAGGCAGCCCAGCAGTAGACGGGTGGCATCGCAGGGTAAAGGTGCGCTGCGAGGCGCAAGGAAGGCGGGCGAGCGAACTTGCCAGCCAGCATCTCTTGCGAGGGGCGGCTTCGAGGGGCTTCTCGCTGCTATCGGGGGCCCAGCAAAGATCTCCCTGAAAAAAAAATCAGTCAACCGGTAGGCAAGACCAGCGTCCGCCACGGTCGAAGCCCGTAGGAGGGAGACCACAAACAGCATGGCCTTTAGCCGAAAGAACTGGTCCGCGCTGTCCAGGTGGGTTTGACGCAGCCGCCGCCGTCTCTTCCCCCAGCTCTCGGCTCTCGGCTTTGGAGGGAGACGGAGGGCGTCGCGGCGGGCACAGAAGCCACCCAAACTTGGTGCCTTGGTGCCAGCTTTCGGGACTACGAGCGCCCGTAGGACTGACTTGGCCAAGCGCGCTACGGTTATTGGGAGTTGTAGTCCCGTATTCAACCGAGCCCTTCCCACCGCAGGTCTAGTTCAGGGCCGGGAGAGAATCCTCTTTACTACTCTCAGAGGAGGAGAACGAAACCTGAAGGTGCCTTGGCTTTTCTCGGAGCTCAAGCGTGACCCCTTGAACGTTCCCAAAGGCTTCGGTTGTCTCTTGGTCGTAAGCCTGTCCTGGGGATGGGGATCCTCGCGGCTGGTTCGCGTGAACCGACCTGTGGATTGTTCTCTGGTCCCTGGAGCGGCAACTCCCTGTGGGAACAGATTGCAACGAATAAGGCAGGGTTGCAAAACGGAATTCATTAACTGATTTAACACATATTGATAGTTTAAGGAGCCGTTCCTATTAATAGAGGAGCAGCCTGATTTCTTTCGAAGATCTAACCATTTCCTGCAAAGTGTGGGTGCCTGGTGCGAGCTCACTATGGAGGGAACACCTTCTTTGGGATGATGTAAGAGGACTTTTCCCCAACCTCGTTTTAGGGCATCACCCCCCCCCCAAATATGTACTATTAAATGTCTGATTGTTTAATTAGCTAATAGTGCAAGCTGTGCACTTGATTTCATTGACTTCAATTGAGCTTCCATGCAGCAGTGTTCTCTAGCCTGGTGCACCTCCAGGTTTGGTGGAAACTGCAAGTGCCCAAATTTTGATAGCAGCAGTTTCGTCACGTCTAGAGGATACCAGGTTGGGGAAGGCTAATGCAGAATGAAAGCCTTATAGAATGAAAAAGTTGTTGTTTGGGTGGTTGCTATATTTTGAAATAATGTGAGGAGATACAGTACTTTTCTTCTATCGTGGCTTATTAGGCAATTCATCACTTGATAATGAAGTCAGCCTCTCCTTACTGGCTGCCTGAGCATGAGAACCAGTGTGTTGGTTGAAAAGTACTGGGTTTGGAGTTTCTGATGTTGCAATATTACAATTTTGATTGAATTAATGTATCTGTGATGGCTCATTCACACATATCTCACATCATGTCATGTTAGAGGTAGCAAGTGGTATGTATGGTATTGTGACCAGATCTTATCTAGTGTTATGCAACCATTCCAAATGGCTCCATGTTTTTAGGAATAGCAATCTAAATTTATCACAATGTGGCCAAGGGATGCAGTGGGCAACCAAAGAGGTACCCTGAACACAAAAGTAGGGAAGGCATTTGAAGCACAGCTCCTGGCCCCCGTTTGACAGCTGTTTGGAGCTTAACATACTTAACTTGAAACTGGAGAACTCAGCCTCGGTGGTAACAGGTTGCCCAGGGCCACTTAAAGCATGTCTACAGAAAAGGAGGCATTTTTCTGTCTTCTGCCTTCAGCAGATTAGCATGGGAGAAGCACCCTTAAAAGTTAATATGAGAAGACAATCCTTTGCCAGTAACATACTGCAGATTATGCAAGCAGCAATACTTTACAGTGTCTCAGCTTTTGTGTCCCTTTGGGATGCCATTCAGACGCCTTGAACAAACACATCTGATTCCCAAGGAAAGCACTTTGCACGGACTCTCCTATGAGATCATATTCCGACCAGGTGCTGATTCTAGCCTGATTTCACAATTCTTTCAAGAATGAACTTGGAGGAAGTTTGCAAATCCCCATCCCCTGAACCTGAAGCTTACCAGATTTATTTGACTCCATATTAATATTTGTTTTCCACAGGAGCTAACCAGTTGGCCCCATTGGGCCAAGTCAACTGCTCACTTTGATTCTTGCTCTCCAAGTGACCTGAATATAGATTCCCACATCCTGGAAGTGTATACATTTCCAGAATACTTCCAATAGCTCTATTACATCTTTTTACTTGGAGCTCGGGATAATAATTACTCATGATGATACAAATGCTAATTTCTGATGGTTGGTTTGCTCCCAACACTGTCAGTGCCACTGTATGTCCTGTCTAAAGAAACAACAACTGTGATTAACATCTATTTAAAATCTACATTTTTAAACCAGCTATTGAAGAAGTTCTTACATTATTCTTCTGTCATTATGCTATAGTAATTAATGCTTTCAGTATTACTGTATTGCACTTATTGGCATGTCAGGAAAATATATACTAATATCATAGCCCCAAGGATTGTGTAACTTCTCTGTTTGTGTGCTATATTTTTCTTCTTCCTTGACGACAATCTTCCTTCAAAGACATTGTAAGGTATAATATTTAGGAGGAAATGCTTGACATGTTATATTTGGTGTGGGACCCTGAGTTCAATATAAGAATATAAACATAGCAGGATCTGTCTTGCTTGATATCCCAGAGAACATGAAATTTGTATATTGCAAACGAGATTCTTTCAGAATTGTTCAGAAGAAGTTGGTAGATACAAAGTGGGTAAATACTTTGTTGGTGGTAGATATAAGCTATTTCTGTGCTGCAGAAAATAAAAAATAGCAAGCAATTGGGCAGTGAAAATCCACTGAATTTGATGAACATTCAAAGGCAATTATGGATAGTGAATATAGTATATATTTCTAATTATTATTAGTTGTTTGGAGCATGGAACCAGGTATACTGATTGGGCCAAGGTAAGGAATAATTGCCAACATTCAGGGATCTTTGTGAGAATTATTCTAGTCTTGCTTAAATTCATTGGATGGCAGAATTCTTTGCTAGTTTGGAATGGACTTGAAATGTATAATTTTGGCTAAATTATACCTAAAAATATTTAAATAATTTTTCTTTGAGTATTTTAGCCTGCTTAGCCTGTTTGCATTTCTGTTTTCCTATGGCTACTTATTGATATCTACTATATCTAGACATGATTGCTGAACAATTGAACTGGAGGTTGCACCAGTGATTTCTCCTTTATTCTATTTTGGAAACCATGAGAGCATTAACCATTTTCCTGTCAAAATAAGTATTCCAAGTTGTGGGCATAGCCATGTAGATTTCTTAGCAATAACATGGGTGTGATTTGCTACTGCCTTCTTCTGAGAGCTTCTTCAACTACTCTCTAGCTTATTTATCTGGTATTTCCTGGTGGTCTCCCATCCAAGTTATGTCTAAATCCAATTCCAGAACAGAACAGAGCAGTTCATCATTCCATCATTAGTTAGCATCTGGGTTGCATAGTTGCAAGTTTTGAGGACCAGCCAAAATCTTCTAGGTGTTGTCACCTGCTTCCTGTTACTCATTTCTTTTGATCATTCATTTTTTTTATACTTCTGTTTTATGATATAAAAGTTGTATTAAGGATTGGAATATTAATTATCTCATTCATTGCCTTCCCTGGAGTTCCATCACTTCTTATTCCTTGATGATTAAATGTAAACGAATTACATAATAAAAAGCCCTGTGGAATTTCAATTAAGAAATTACTTAGACCACCCCTATTTTCCAGGAACTGTAGGGTTGGTATTATCTACATACAGGGTAGGGCAGCCTTTGTTAAATGGGCTCTCTTGCTGCTGGATAGGAATTCTGGGAGTTGTACCAGGTTAAAATCAGCTGGTTTAGTCTGATGCATGCAATAAACTGATATGCGAGATAGGTTAGAGCCCTATCTTCACCATGTGATAATGTTGGCAGAGAAATACTATTTTTCAGGATATTTTAATGCAACAATTTGTTTATCATTTATATTTTTATTGTGCATGTTAGGAAGGGAGTGGAGGCATAAAATAAAGACAAGTTTAGAGTCCCCCTTTTAGGGGGGAGATGGGCAGTAATAGAAATGTGAGTAATAAATAAATAATAAGTTAAAGCCCAGGAGGAAAAACTGTTCAATGCAAGAAGAGTTTTCAGTCATCAAGGTTCGTGATGCTGCAAAATTCAGTAACTTATCAGAGTTTTAGAAATAATACCATAGAACTTAATGAAGACTTAGTGAATGAGCAGAAGAGAAGAGAACAGAACGCAGCATGGATCCTAAAACTGTCCATCATTAGTTAGCATCTGGGCTACATAGCTGCAGGTGATTGGGTCACAGGCTTCCCCACTATGTATTCTGTCAATATTTAAGAATCCATCTGTACTTACCTACTAGCACATGCAAACCTGCGTCTTCTGCCATCTTTTCTGGAGATACATTCCCTCTCTTTGGTAATGTAGAAGTGGCCATCATTTATACTGTTGTATTTTTCTTTTAATGAGTTGGTTTTTATTTAAAATCTGTCTGGAGTAATTTGGGAGTCAGACAGCCTATAAATTAAATAAGATGAGCAAACAAATAAATAAAATATCTTATTAGATCTCCCACTCTGGTTGTTGGTTGATCTTAAAAGCAATCACAATTTGAATGTATCTTCCCTGTATTTTGCCAGGCACTGGTGAAGGCTTGGAGCTAGATGTGCTGCAGAAATAAATGCACATTTAAGGCAGCTGACATCAATGCCATTGGTGGTCTTCCCTCCTTGAGGGGAATCTACATTTTGCAGATTCAGTGGTTATTCTCTTGGACTGCTCCTCTGGCTGCAATCTGTGGAAATGCTGTAAAGGAGAAGGCAAGGTGGAACAGCGAGGTATAAGAAGGGGGGCAGCAGAACTAAAAGGCTAACAGGAGACCGCTTCTAAAATGCCAGATGGCCTCTGACCCCACCCTGGCATCAAGCAGTGTTTTGGAAGGAATGGAAGGACCAGCCATAAGTCAGTGGTAGAGCATTTGTTATTCCTGCACAAAGTCACAGGTTTAATCCCCGGCATCTATAGGTAGAGTTGAGAGGTTAAACAGCATAGACCACAGTGAGTTAAGCAGACCAATCTCTTGATCCAAGATGCTGTTGGCTTTGAAAATTTCATACCCCATTCTCTCAATAGAGGACCTAGTGAACATTTTTTTCTTTTCATGGCCTCATTTTGCAGCAAAATACTTTAGTTTTCTAAGCCCTTGTTATTACTACCACGTGTGTCCACTGTTCTATATCCCCATCCTTCCCAGCCATAGGATTAATCAACTCTAGCAGGTCAGGCTTTCAAAAATGGAAGCTGGAAAATATTATTGTTTGCTACAGTATTCATTTGTCTTGTCTTCCCTCATAGCAACTTGTCTTCAGCCTGGCAGTTAAGACTCCAAATGGTAGTTGCTCAAGGCTACCAATGAGTCCTTGTTTTAATAGGTCTTTGATCTTTGGACCACACAGGATTATTATTTATGTAACTCATCACTTCTGGTATTATTGATTTCTACAGCATTTGAAACTGAAATTTTGCTTAATTAATTACCATGAATTATTCTAATTCTTCCTTTTTTTTAAATAAGCAAGAAAATTTATTTGTAAGTGAACAAAAGCAATGCATACAAAGGACCAAGACTATTATCTGCCTGCAACTTTTCCTGTACAAATTCAGTGAAATGAAGAATTATTACCATGAACATCACTGAACCCATGGTACATATAACAGGGATTTGTGCAAACCATCAGCATAATTCCAAAAGCCCAGTTCAGATCTAGGTGGAAAGGAAAAGGAAGAGAAGAAGGGAGAAAAAAGGATGGAGGAAGAAAAGGATGTCATTATAGAGAGAAAGAAGGGGTGGTGGAAAAAGAAACAGAAAAGGAGGTGGCCCCACCCTGCTCAGTTTTGATGGTGGTGGCATCTACCTCTGGCTTCAGTCACAGCTTTCACTAGTCTGTGTCCCTTGATTCCTATTATGGTACTTAAATGTGATCCTTTGGAGAATTAATGAGTTGTAAATATATTTATGGAATAGTTTTGCAACTCTTTAGAAATATTTAATGAACATTTCCTAATCACCAGGGGATTATGTATACAGGAAAAAAAGAAATCTCCATTAGAGTATTTTGTCTTTCCTATTAATTAGTTGGATATTTTATGAAACAGAATTGAATGTTATTTTAGCCCTTGATAGAAGGTAATGATAAATTTCGGTAGAATTTTGTCAACTAGCCAATGTTCAAGTTTTTCTATGATAGAACTATAGAAGGTCAAGCTGCAGACTAGTCCACATACAGTATACGGTGTATGCATGCGTATGTGAGAATGAGAAAGAGAAAGAAGCAGGAAAAAATGACATAGGTGGGTGTATGAGGTAGGGTCCTATCTACTTCCCCCACTTACTTTTGCAGTCCCTGAACTAATGCAGTCCTCCCTCCTAAATCAGACTACATTTTGGTATAATGTGTTGTTGTAATGTTTGGTACTTGACAACTTAGACAGCTGGCAGAATATCAAGTTGGAAGCATGAATCTTCTGGGCTGAGAGCTTAGCAATCAGGTGGGCAGGCAGAGAATGAAACAGGTGCTTGTACACACAAGACCCAGGTCAAATGCAGCGGATCAGCAGCAGCTCTCCAGGGGTTTAGGCAGGATTATTTCAGCCCTTCTGGGTGATACTGAACGTTGAACTGGGATCTTCTGTGGGCAAAGAATGTTTCTCATGTTGCTGAAGAGGGTCTTTGCATGACTTACTAAACCCTGGTTGGCATGGACATATATCCTGCCTCTTCCCTGCCCCCCCCCCGCCCCATCCCAATCCAGGTGCATTTCTATGATTAAGTGACTGCTGTTTCTGTGGCTGCTTGGGGATTGGGGAAGATACATTTCAGTTTGGGAAGACTACTTTAGTTAAGGAGCTGTGTGGGATGGGAGTAAGAAAAGCACTCCTCCACATTAATTAGCCTGAATGATTTAATCACGTTAGCTTGCAGGAGGGAGGGAGGGATAGCTATTAATTTTCATAAAGGTGGCCCCTGCCACTCTCAGAGATAAATATGATGAAATAAAAAGATCTGACATTTTTAGTATTCTTAAAGGAAAAAAAAAAGGGGGGGGGAGGGAATAGGAGATACCCAGACTAATAACAGAGGAACTTGAAGCTTCATTCACCCTAAGAAAGAAACTGCCATTTGCTACAAGATGATTTTTCCAAGATCATTCTGTGAATGTGATGGACTTCGATCCAAAGCTCCTCCCAAACCAAACTCCTTTCACTGGTATCACAACAGCAGGTGAGTTTGAAATGGAACTTGGGAAGCACCTAAAACATGTACAGTCATAATAACATTTTACAAGCAGCAGGTGTGTGGACCTATGCACGAACTTAGTTATGTGTGGATGGTTTTTATGGATTGGTGGAGGTACACTCTGCTTGTGATTCTCTCACTCTCTTGTATCCAGAAAAAAAGGAAAGGAAACCAAATGAAAGGTCAACAGTTTTTAAAATAAACATATATTTAGGTTGTACTTTATCTTAGGGCAAAAAGAACAATATGCGCTTTATGTGTTGTCTTGCTTGTTTTTGCTTTGATTTACTTAATTGCAAGCACACAGTGGGAGGATGGATGCTTTTAAATAAAGGGATCAGTGGAAAGTATTAGGATTTTCACTCTCTGCTGGCAGAGATCACAGTACAAACCAGACCCTCATGCACTGTTACATGAACAAATCCTCAAACCAGAGGAGCACACTTTGGGGTTATCTAATTTAGTACTAGCTATTATTTTATTTATTTGTTGCATTGATGTTCTATCTTTCAGAGAGGCATATATAGACTTTCCTGCAAATTTTATCATCACAGCAGCCTTGTAAGATAAGTTAGGCTGGGTGATACCATCTAACTCAGTTACCCTGTGAATTTCATGGCAAAGCGGGGACTCAAATCTGGCTCTCTCCAGGATTGGACCCATTTGATCATCAGCAACTGAAATGCATATTATGGAATATGCAGTAAACAATGCAATACTATGAAATGTATGAAAACAAATGGCAACAAATCATTGGGCCTTTCCTTACATATACCTAATCACAACACAAATGAGTACATGCCCTGGCAACTTCATTTTATGTCATGTCCCCACGATGTTGCCTTCATCTCATCCATAATCCACGAGTGACACAATCTTAATTCATCTTTAGCTGTACCAGAGCAAAAGTAGAATTTTCCCCCTTCTTCCAGGACCATCCAAGGATAGTCATACATTGTGTAAAGTCTGTTAGCCTTTGTCACCCATTATCTTGGAGGGAATCTCTTGACTACAGTGACTTGAAACAGAGGCACAGTAAGGATTGGGAATGGGGATGGTAAATTTTATTCCAGTATAGGTTTCTAACATCTCAAGGATGGGAGGATAGCATTTCAACTCAGCACTGGGGAAAGGCCTATTGTCTACTTAGTTTTGCATTGTTAACATTAATTGGCAGCAGCCAGTGCATTCCAAATAAGAGCTTGCCCCTTCCCTACTTAGAGATGCCTGGCATCAAAATCTTTGTAGAAACCATATGTTCTAGCCCTGAGATCTATCCCTTACTGGGTGAAGTCAAGTTGCTTGGAATTTGGAATGAATGATGTTTATTGAAATAAATGTAAATAAATTATATTTATTGTTTATTGAGCTGACACTCAGTACCTCTGACTACTCTTAAAACTTTGCAAAGTGGTCAAGTCTCCCCAGCTACCAAATAACAATTATGAAGAAGAGCATGACAACTTGCTTGAATGACAGGAGAAGAAATGGCCTGATTGTTGACAGTGCAAACAGATGCCTATTAACCAACATGTTGCTTGATTTTAAGCATACAGGAATGATGTAACAGGAATGTTATCTGTTGAACTTTGATTACTCATTCAGACTCCACATTGATGTCAGTAGCATAAGGGATTTGTTATGTCCAGCACTGTTACAAAGCTATTAAATACAGATCAGCCTGCAGCAAGGTTTCTCTTAATCCAGGGGATGATAGAGAAGAGGTGTCTGGGTGTGAAAGTATAGTATATGTCAGAAAACAGTATCAAAAAAACACAACTGGGCTCTGTGCATTTTGGAGATCAGACGCCCCAGATGCAGCGATGGATAATTTAGCCAAGCCAGTAACACTGTCTTTCAGCTCAATGTATCCAAGCATTATCTAGAAGACTTACTTACAGAAGAATGTGGACAGTGGAAAAAAGGGGAACAAACAAAGGATAAGGGTATTTGAAGCAACAGTAATAAGCTTGATCAGATCATGACATCACAAGTAATGCTATACAGTACTTCTTGAAAAATAGGATTGTTGTAGAAGAGGGTGGGGCTGACTTTTGTTGATTCAAAAATAATGAAAGGGGAAAATCTGTGAGTCATAAATGGCAGAGAATCTCAAGTACATTGCAAGCAGGTTGGTGCCATGTCTTGGATTGCCACCAGCTGTGAGAAGTGCTAATATGATTTACAGTTCGGTGCCAGAGGTTTCAACATGCCTTTTTCCCCCTCCCTTCCAAACCTTTCTCCTGTGTCTTTCCCCTTCAGTTCTTCATTTATATAATCGTTTCTTTGAGTGAAAACATAATGGCTTAACTTTTTATGGAAAGTAAAAATGCAGAGGAATATCTGCTGTGGTAATTATTAACTAGCAGCCTTGTGATAGCAGTCCCTGAATGGCAACTTTCATGAATGCCAAGAAACTGGGCAGCTCCGATGCCACAGGTTAAAGCTGGAGCTTCATCAGGCACAGAAGAGCTACCAAAACACATCAAAATCTTGGACTGCTTTCATACAATTCCTCAGGGTCTCAGATGTGCTAATGAAGCCAAATGATGCTCATACTCAGTGCCTCCCCTCCCCTCCCCTCCCTTTTGGTTGGTGTCTGAAGAATAAACTTCTGCCATATAGAATTGCTGTGAGAAATCTTTGCCGTATCATTATCATAGTTTTACTGGGACTAGCGTGTCAGACCACTGATAGTATGCAAACACATAAACAAGGAGAGCAGGAAATGCTTATAAAGTCCTATCTATACTTGGAGGCACTGCAAGAAAACCATCAGATGGGAGTATGCTCTGAGACATGTTTGAGGTATTTGGTATACCAATCACGAGTCAGATATCCAGCAAAAGATGGGAATTTGGGGTAGGTTGGTGAAACGTAAGTAGGTGTATGTCTTCCTCTGTAGCCAGTGGCATCTGATTAGGCCTGATGTGGTGGAGAAAGTCAAGTCTAGGCAGATGACATTGGTTCAGATAGATAAAATCTAGTCAAGGCATATGTATCAGCTGCAGCAGGCTAAATCAAGAAAATTGTCCTCATAGGGAAAGGGCAGATGAAACCAGAATTATGGATTATTCCAAGTAAGCTTCTCTTACTGAAGGTTTTCCTTGTAAGAACAATAGGAGCAATCAGCTATATCCAACTGATGTCTTATGCTGAAAGCCACAATCCGTAATGTGGTCAACTCCACCCTCTCTGAAGAATCTGGCTGAAGTATTAAAAATTACTCACCTAATTTCTCAGTCTAAGACATCAGTGAGACTGGAAAAATGGAGGTTTGGTGGGGACTCATCCTTGAACTCAGAGGATGAAAACCACACAGTATCTTCAGCCTTGCTGAATATAGGATCCTTCATTTTCAGTCAGCTCCTGCACCCATTCTGCTGCACTCAGAATGTCCAGAAAGCTGGTATCACAACAGTATAAAGTGGGACTCAGTTATTCTAAGTCATTCATATATCCTGATTTCCTTCTTTGTAGCTATGGTTCTTTAGACTGATGTACAACTTCATTATACAAAGATAGTCTTGGTATAGATCTAAAAAATGACATTCTCCATTTAAGGGCACAATTTCAAATGCATATGGTAGATAAAAACCAGATACTTTTCATATGGGGCTGTTCTGATACCTACTTGGGGAAAGTTCAAAGGATGTAATATATGATTATTGGCCATGGTATCTTCCTGTCCAATATTTTACAGATGGAGAATAAAAGCAGACTCTACACTTTTTAATATCAAGGCTTCTAAAAATAAGCCCTATAATGGGGAAAAAGTCCTGAAGGACTATCAACTCATCCTACTTCAGATATATATGGGATCTGAAAGAGGTGGTGTCAATGTTGTATAGTTCCAATGGTTAACTAAGTGTGATAAAATAATTTTGTTCTGATGGCCTCTTTTATTCCTAAACTGATTAATAACACTCTTCTTGCCTTTTCCCATGTTTTTTTCCCCCTCCAGCCTGGCTCAGCAATGGTCTGTTGAGGATGAGGAGGAGCAGGAGAGAGAGCGCAGGCGGAGACATAGGCAACTGAATCCCACCTCTGAGGCAAAGGAGGAGGAGTCCTCCAGCACAGTACAGAATGTGACCAGTCAAATGTCAAACAGGTATCTGTAGGCATACTGGGCTGTTGGGGAGGGGACCTATTTATTTATTTATTTATTCACTTGTCAAATTTATATAGCTGCCCATCTCATGGGAAGTGACTCTGGTCGGTGTACAATAATCAGATAAAAACAGTACATATATAAAAACAAGCATTAAAAATATAAAAATCAACATTAAAATTTAATTAAAACAGAAATATATACAGGCAGAGAGATAATGAGTACATCTATCTCAATAGTGGAACCATCTCAACAGATCTCCAGTTTCCTGGGACCCCCAGGCCTGGTAGCATAACCAGGTCTTGAGGGACTTCCGAAATGTCAAAAGGGATGGAGCTAACCAAATATCGGGGGTGGGGGGGGGAGAATATTCCATAAGGCAGGTGCCACGGCAGAGAAGGCCCACCACCTGGTACCCACCAAATGTGGTCTCTGGCAGATGGTATCTGCAGCATGCCCTCTCTGCCAGATCTGGGCTGGGCTGATATAATCAGGGAGAAGTGGTCCCTCAGATAATTGTTTGACCTGTTCTTGTGCAAGTACTGGAAATTGAAGCCAATTCTAATGATTTTGAAAAGAGAATGATTTTCTGTTTGTTTGAATTAATATTATCTTAAGATGTGTAGGGATTGACATTTAGGGAGATAGGTGTGGACTAGATGGAACCAGATTATACTTTGGATCCCGACCTTTTCTCCCCCATAAACAGAATAGAATTCATGTTTTGGTATCTTCTCCCTTTTTCAACCCTACTGGCCTTATCCAAGTTGTGAGATCCTTTGGGGGAATGAGGTGTGACATGTGTAGAGAGGTGAAGACAGAATCGGAATTGACAAAATCTCCTTGTCTTTCACGAATGGAGGAGCAACTCAAGATCCCAATCTATATTTATGGATAACTTGTAAAAGGATTGCTAACCGAGCATTTTCTTGCCACCCCCAGGCTTGTTTCTATATTTCTGGCAGGTGGTAATAGATAATGAAAAAATACTTCTACCTGAGATCCTAGAGCTGTGCTGCCAGTTAGAGTAGGCTTTCTAAGCTAATTACATATAGACTCTGACCTATACTTAATGAAGTACCGTGTATTAGAAAATTTGGAACAAAGGTTATTGTTCCAAAATCATTCCATTCTCTTCTCTTCTACCCTCTATGTATCTCTCTCTCTCTCTTTGTGTGTGTGTGTATGTGAGTGTGAGTGAGTGAGAAAATGTGCATTTTAATACGGTGCAGGATTATTTGGTCTTTTTCTGTTCTTTGACTTCACACGAAATAAGATTATTATACTGAGTACTGAACATCTGAAAATTTCGAGTCATATTCCAGACTTGAAATATAGGTCATTATCTTATATAGGTTGGACTGTTGGTACATCTAGCTCAGAATAGTTGCCACTGGTTGTTGGTGACTATCAAGGATTTTCAATACAAAGTGTTCCAATCATTTCACCCTATTTATTTATGTATTCATTTATTTTGCCAGAAATCAAACTGGAAAGCTGAGCATGAGTTAGTTATGGCCCTCCTGCCAAATTCATAGAAAATGAGGAAAACTCAGAAACCTCACAGTAATATTTGCCAGATCAGAGAGGAGTAAACAGAGATTGTAGCTGCTTTTTAAACAATGCTCAAGTGGTTAGAGATCTCTCTCAGCTTTTCACAATCCTTAAAAAGCTCAGCATGCTACAGCAGCATTGGGCTCTTTGCAGCAAAATGTCTTTCTTTCATGAGCACTTTCTAGAATGATGAATACTACATGGTCATAATGTATGTTTCAGGAGGTGCAGAGAAGAAGCTTCTAGAGTGCTAGTACATTGGTTTTTAAAAGTTGAAGAAAATGGTAAGAGATGTCTTGGCCCCATGTACTTTTAAAAAATGAAATGTAAACCTCATCTGCCTCATCCCAGTTGTTACTGTTTTTATGGAGCAGTACAAGTACTAACTAGGCTTTGTTCCAATTAGCATGTGTTCCACCATGACTCCAGTAGGAGAGAAATTCCCTGATCACTCTTAGTAGCATCAGTTGCAGAATTCCTTTTTCATTCTGGTCATGGTCTTCCTTTTATGTTTCCTTTTGCATGATGTACACGTGCAAGCAAACACAGAAGACATGGACAACAGTTTTCTTTGCCTAACATTTCTCTGCCCAACTTTTGAAAGCAAAAGCTGAATTATCATTTCCTTTGATTGTTATATAAAAGTAGCTGCCCAAAATTTCCAAAACAACCAGGTCATATGAATACAATCCTGCCTTTATTACAGCCCTGAAGGACCTATGAAACTCCTCGTAACCTGGTTTGTAAATTTCATTCCTGTGTAAATCCATTTGAATCATCAATTCTTCTAAATTTTAGCCTCTAGTGCCCTCTAGCGCTGTTCATAGGTTTCCTTCTCTTGGTAGGTTTGATAATTCCTTAGAGGCAAAGCTGCTTGACTTGGAAAATTCAGCACTGAAAAATGTGAAGGCTCAAGCAGATACAGTAGATAAACTGGAAGGCAGAAGAGTAAGGAGGAGAGCAGAGTTTTTAAATAACATAAAAGAAGAGAAGAAAACACCAGTGAACATCAAGAAATTTGAAAAGGAACCTGCTAAAGAGAAACATCCATCTCCTCCAGAACCATCCAAAGAAGAGGTGACAGCAGGAAAAAGTGAAACCCTAATTCAGCAAAAGGACCTCATAGAAGGAAACCATCAAATCCAGAGTCAGAAAAAAGAGGAGGTCACACTGGAGAAACATGAAGCCTTGAACCATAAGGAGGACCTCAAAACAAACATAGATGAGGTCTTTACTGAGGGGCAGAAGGCTCCAAATGTATGTGAATCTCAGAGACTGGCAGTGGCCCAGAATGAGGTGGCTTCCCAGCAGCCTCAACGAGCTTCTTGGGAACGTAGAAGCATCAGCCGGCTTGAGGTGAAAATTCAGCCAAGAACAAGAAAGTTGACTGATCCTGCTGCAGCCCCACCTGCTTCCGAGGCACCCCAGGTACTTGGTCTTGGTATTTTACAAGGACAGAGAAAGTTTGATGAAAAGCTAATTGGGCAGAGATGCAAATTAGACATAGAATAAATGGAATACGTGGAGTTATTACATCAAAGTTGGCGGCTTCATTCAGCAGTAGGGTTAGAGGATCAGGAAATGGCTGAGCAGAGATGGCCTAAGGCAGGATTTAGCAACACAGAGCACCTTAAACTCCCAGGAAGTTTCCCTGCTACCCCAACGTTAGAAAAATCCAAACTCAACATCTTGTAAAATTTATCATTAAAAGTTTCTCACCTGGGGTTGATGAAATGTTGTGCGATATTATCAAAATCTCACATGACTTTGGAGATAATAAGGTTAATGAAGATTTTGCCGTGATCTTGCCATAGTTCAAGACTGTGCAAGGATGCTCAGGGTCAGGAAAAGTGGTCTACTATAGGTTTAAGAGATACTGAAAGACAAATGACCCAGTCCGTTATTAGTGGATGCTTATTTAATATAATTAATCAGTATCTGCACTATATTTGTAAAGAGCCAGATAGCAGTATTATTCTCTGCTGCTCGCAGCACAAAATTATAATATGCAATTTAACAATGCATATAATAAAATAACAATTTTGGACATTAATATTTCAGGAGGGTTGTAAAAGCAAATAGCTAACAAATTTGAAGAATATATTATGTTTCAGAATACATAGACCTTCAAACAGTATGGAAGTATTTTACAAAAGTGTGTACTTGATGCTAAAATACCCTAAAGAAAGGACCAAAACCCCTCTTTGGAAAGCCATTTCCCAGCCATTTCATGTTGCAATATTGAAGTTGTTTTGCTTTTTTCTTGCTGCCATAATTACAATTGTTTTTATTTATTCGTTATTTTACTTATATCCTACCTTTCCTCCAGAAGTTCAAGCTAGCTCACCTGAAGTCTTCTCTCATTTTATTCCCACAGCAGCAGCCCTATGAGATCAATTGGTCTGAGGAACCATAACTGGCCCAAAGTCACACAGAAAACTATTTTATCCTGTGGGGACTTCATCCTGGGTCTTATTAGTGTCAATCCAACACCTTATCTTCTGTACCAGTATTTCTCGACTGTGGCAACTTTAAGATGTGTGGACTTCAACTCCCAGAATTTTGGCTGGCTGGGGAATTCTGGGAGTTCAAGTTCATACATCTTAAAGTTGCCAAGGTTGAGAAACACTGCTCTATACCATACTGGATCTAGATATTCTATACTATAAAATTGTAATGAAACTTTAGTGGATATAACTTTTTCTCAGAATACCAGAAGAGGTAATCAGACCATCTGTCAAATATGCTGAAGAACCTACATAGATGTGCTCAGTAGTAAGTCTTACAGAGTTCGAAAGGATTTACTTCAATTTTTACTAAAAATGTCTGTGTTGGAGCAGTCACAGACTCTTTTCTCAGTCCTCCTCCCTGTTCTTCCTTGATTTATATTTCTCTTCCAGGCCACAGAAAAAGCTATTCCCAAACCAAATGCTAAAACTGTAAGGTCTCCCTCTGGTCGAGAAGGGTTTGATGCTCCTGCACTAATTTCTGAACCCCGGATTACCTATAGTAGCTCATTCAACCGGATCAGTCCAAGAACAATCTCATTCCGGGTAAGGATTTATTACAAATTAGGAAAAGGTTCCTTATTTAAAAAGGATAAAGGCCCTGTGGTAACGATATAAGCAATGTTCTACGTGCACAAAGGCAATGGGACTGCATGACTAACACTACAATCAATTTTTATATATCAAGTGCAGATATCTACAGAGGGTTACCCAAAATTTTAAGTCTCAGGGCCCAGCTTTGATTGGAATGCTATGAGTTGCCTTCCAAAATATAGTATGTATAACCAAGGCAAAAATTAATTTTGATTTCATTTTTATTTACATTTAAACTTAATGTAAACTTAAAGTTAATATGATTATTCCCCAGGCCAACATAAATAAGTGTACTTTGGTAACCAATTTTAGAGATATTTGGGGCCACCACCCAAAATTTTGGGTGTCAGGTTATGTGCTGCTGTTACAGGGAAAGCCTATGTGTGTACACTACCATGGAATTGGAAACTTCCCAGCTCCTCCTTTCAGTTCTGGACATCAGGGAGGTTGGTGCTCAATAGTCATATAGTGTTGGGGACAGGATCGGTGGTATAGCTCTACCCTCCTTTCATAGGGAACTGAGGATAGGAAGCTATCTTCACAGGAGTAGAATATGAAATGTGAGAGCCAGGTAATATCTTCCAAATTAGAGAAACTGAGGACCTTTCAGTCCATTCTTAACTTTTGAGAGTTTTTCATCTTTTAAAATATTTACTAAAGAGTCCATTTCAGCTGGGCACAGGATTCTAGTCCAGATCTAGCCTCCCACACACATAATTTTGTGATCCTATTGTGATATGACTTCCCTATAGACATTTGCTCTTTGCAGCTAAGATTTTCCCCACCACCCCTGCAATCCAAGTCTCTTCATTTGGGGTTTGGGTGGGAAAACAATACTTGCTAAAATTTCCTTTTCTTCATAATTATTTAACATGCAAAAAACCTGATTCTTGCTTTCTGTTTCTTCTGCTTCTAGGTTGTTCCCAAGAAAGAAAGACAAGTAGATACATTTAGCAGAAGGTAAGCAGATATTAGCACATCTTTTAGCACATCACTGCAACTCCTTTGTAGAGCATGTATTCTAGCTCCATCTTGTGATACAA
The DNA here is from genome assembly GCF_035149785.1 of Candoia aspera. Taxonomy (NCBI): domain Eukaryota; kingdom Metazoa; phylum Chordata; class Lepidosauria; order Squamata; family Candoiidae; genus Candoia; species Candoia aspera. Next base: position 35,915,335 of record NC_086155.1, read on the forward strand.
GGACATGGCAACAGTGATCTATGACTGTGTGCTTCAACAGAAAATGCTTTCTTTACCTGATTTTGTTTACGGGAAGAGCCTTCTGGATTTATATAATACCTGAAATATTGTATAGCATACATTATGCCTGTTCTACAAGTTTTAAGAGCTGCATTTATTTCATTGGCCGCTGGAGGCAGAATCTGCTGTAAATTGGGCTGTAAATATTCCTGTAGGCTCTATGAAGTTTTTATTTAAAACTTCTGTTCAAGGGAATTCAAACAAATCAAATCTTCAAATCACTTCAGCAATTTGATGGACTTTTGTCCATGTGCATATGGGCATTTATAAGCTCAGTACTTCAAATCAGATTGACAGTTGAAATTGGATCGGATTGACAATTTGAATCAAAATTAAAATTAAAATGGATCTTGTCATATTCACACATCCCTACTAAACATTGTCTTTGTATGTTTATATTGTTACAGAACACAAAGCATAAAGCAAACAAATCTTTGATCTGAATTGCTAGTTTTTGAAAATCGGAATGCAAATGTTATAAATTACACAGAAGCTTCCAGCACTGTGGAAGTAACTAAATTTTTATCTTATGTCACAAGATTCTTGTGAGAATAAACAAGCTAAATATTAAACAATTGATAAGAAAGTATATGATTATATGATACGGAACATGATGTGGTTGCTGTTTCTCCATGGAACTTCAAAATATTGAGTTGCTGGGGATTCCACACTGCTCCAACCTGATATTGTCTAGGTGTGATGAACTAAATGTCCCATAATTCCAAGCCACTATGAGTTTTGAGCATGTGGGACGTTGTAGTCCATCACATCTGGAATTTCACATTTTAGCAGCAATTAGTCAGAATCCCTTTTGCCAGGCTCTTGAGCAATGTTTCTCAACCTTGGCAACTTTAAGACATGTGGCTGGGGAATTCTGGGAGTTGGAGTCCACACGTCTTAAGGTTGCCAAGATTGAGAAACGCTGGTCTAGAGGGTCACAGCCAGGCCTTGTTGGGTGCATGTTCCCTGAGCTCAGATAATGAACTCCAGGCTTAGAGGAGTTAGTTGTTTGAAAATGGAAGTATGGATACATTAAATACTTGAAATACTGACAAATCAACAGTTTGACGTTTCCAATTTCTTTTCACCATTGCGATAGATTAAGGGGTATCTGCAGGGTGTGGTCAACAAAATCAAGATGGTGATCATGACAGTGCAATCAAGGCTCTGCCTGTTTTTTTATGTATGTCGCATATGCATTTAAAAAACAGGAGGAACTTTGATCACACCTGTTGTGGCCACCATCTTGACTTTGTTGACCACACCCTGCAGATACCACTGATTAGATTGCTTTGCAATTTTAATCAGAATGATCAATGTTTTTCTCAGTGAGTATTCTCAGTGATACTTTCTGAACCTTAGAAAATTTTGATTTATTTGCATCTCCTTCACTAGTGCCAGTATGAGGCTTCCAGCAAACACAGCTACACTTGAGGAGAAGCTAGAGAAATATACGTCAGCTGTCCAGGTAAATATGGTAATAGACAGAAATGCATGTGAATTCTGTTGTATCGTGGTTACCTAGATATTTATACATCTCCATAATGAAGTGAATAATGGGCCTTTCCCTTGGAGAGTTCCTAGCCATGCCTTCTTGGTGTACATGTGGATTAAAGGTCAAAGAAAGAGGAATATGTATTCATAATATTGCTATTAGGAGAGAAAGAAGGTATCCTATTTATAATAAAAAGAGCAGATTCATACTGTGGATGAACGTAAATAAAATTTGTTCCCTCCTGATTATGCAGTCTGAACTTCTGATATTGCCTGACTCTTATCTTATCCCTAGAGGGCAGGGTCCATGAAAGTGCCTCCATCTGTTCGGAGAAACTTCCAACCAGCTTCAGAGGGTGTGGCCAGCAAGCGTAGCATCTTTGAAGCCACTGTTCCTGTCCAGAGCGAGCCCCCCACTCTTGTCCGTAAGGTACAGACCGATCCTCCACAGAAACACATTGGTGGAAGGGATGCAGATGTTCAGGAGAGGTATGGTCAGGTGAATTAGCCAAGATTAGCTGCTCAGTGTAAAGATTAAGAACCACAAGAAAGGGAGAGGCAATTTTTTAAGTTGCCCAGCAACAAGATCAAGAAATAGACACTGCAAGGATTCTACCAATCCTACTCGTAGGATATATGAACAAAATCTTGAAAGCCCATCCAAAACCTTCACTCACTGCCCCTTTCTAAGGGCAACAAGGTCAAAGTGGGGCTGTTCCCAGTACTTTCCTCACAGTTTCTATTTTCCTACCTCCTTCTCAAGGCCAGAGCTAAATTTCTCCTCACCATCTTCTCCCGCTCTGCTGTACTGAATTTCTATTTAAAATAGACTCAGTATTTTTAAATGTGCATCTCTCCATAAACATTAGTAAATGTGCAGTATTTATACAAGCCCATATCCTTATCTGTCATCTTTTCTCTTGTTTCAGAGGCTTCATATATGCACTTGGGGTGGAGGCCCTTCCTGCTTCTGGCCCTATGACCACTCCTTTGATTTTTCTGTAAATGACCAGGGCTCTAGGTGCACCATCGGAGCAGAGCGGAGCAGAGGGCAGTAGCTAGTTGATATTGGTTGATCTCTAAAAAGTTAAGCAGGGTCAGGCCTGGTTAGTTCTATGACGGGAGACTACCTGGAGAGCCCAGGGCTGTAGACTGGAAAAGCAGTAGGAAACATTGCTCCATATTGTTGCCATGCAAATAACAAGGAGACACCAGCATAATCACCAGGAGTGAAATTCAAATAAAGGGGGAGTTATTATTTTATTTTTTACTAGAATACTGTATAATGTGTGTGTATGTGCCATTTATCTCTGTGGTTTACATGCTCTGGAGTGAACACAGAAAGAGCAATTTTTCTGCTGGGAAAGTAAGAAGTTGAATGTATTCAGAAACTTCTAAAATAATATTGTAAGATCATATTGCTGTTCTGAAAGAACAAGAGAAACATCTGCTTGTCTGTACTGATATCAGTTTGCAGGGCTATTTTTTAATCTACATGTCATGTTTGCTAATCATTTGTCACACTGAACCTTAAGTCTCTCAATATTAGAAAAGGAATATAAGTGATCTATTCTCACTCTGTGATTCAGTATTCTTTCTGTTCCCTTATGGCTAGGAAAGTTTGAGGAACCCAGGGGGAGTTTCGTCCCGTATTAATCTCTGGATAAGTCGAACTCAGGAACCCAGCAAGAATGAAGGAGCCAAGGTACGAGAAATGCTTTAGTTAGTCCAGTATACTAGCTAAAGGACCGAATCCCCCCAATTTACTTAAACAGGAAATCAGAGAAGTGGAATGTGGACTTGATGATCAAATACAAGTAATCCTCGACTTACGACAGCAATTGGAACCGGAATTTCTGTCGCTAAGCAACGTGGTCATAAAGTGCAACCACATTGCTTAGCGGCAGCAAACTCTGCAATCCCAGCTGCTGCTGTTAATTAAATCCCATGTTTGTTAGGCGAGGCAACTTCCTGCCAGCTTCCCACAACCAAGTCAGTGGGAAAGCCAGTTGGAAATTGCAAGTCCCAGGCAGCTTTCAAGCAGGCCGGCAGGCAGGTAAGTGGCTGCTGCTGGGTGGGGGAGGGCATGGGGGGGTGCGCGAGGGTGCAAGGGAGGTGCAGCAAGGCTCAGGGAGGGTGCAAGAGGGTGCAAGAGGATCAGGGAGGGCGCACAAGTGTGTGCGAGGGTGTGCAGGGGTGTGTGAGGGTACAAGAGAGAGGGTGCAAGAGAGGTGTGGTGAGGGTCAGGGGGTGTGTGAGAGGGTGTGTGAATGAGGCGTGTTGAGGGAGGATATACAAGGGTGCATGAGTGTCCAGCATGGTGTGGTGCAGAGGGGCTGGGGGAGGGTGCACGGGTGGAGGAAACTTACCCCAGGGACTTGTGACTTTCCCTGCTGGCTTCCCCATTGACTTTCTGGGGAAGCCGGTAGGGAAGGCTGCCAATGGTGATCACCTGATCATGGGGTGCTACAAGAAGTCATAAGTGTTTGCTGGTTGCCAAGTGCACAAATCACCATCATGTGACGCAGAGGTGCTGGGACAGCTAGAACTCCGAGGACCATTCGTTCAGCACCGTCACAATTTTGAATGGTTGCTGAATGAGTGGTTGTAAGTTGAGGACTACCTGTTTTAGCACCAGAGAATCTGCACAGGGAATTTTTTTAAGACCGCATGTTTTATTTTTCTGCAGGACATTCAGAGAACTGGGAACACCATACAAGAGAGTTAGTGGGGAAACTGATCTGATGGTTTGTGAAGGAAATCCAAGGTAAGGGTGAAAAGAGTTCAGTCAAGACATAAAGTGTCTTGCTGAGCATCTAATGAGTATAGAAGTGATTTGGCCTGAATAAACCTCAACACGTGTGCAAACAATATTGAATTTGCTTGGTGAACATTTTAGCTTATTATCACTACACTATCATCACACTGCTAATAATGGATGAGGGGCAGTGAGACAAGATGTTAACTGGATATTCTGTGAATAGTCATATGTGGATTCATTAGAACTTGCTTCTCAGCTGGAAGGCTAACACTTAAGATTCAGTCCCCAAAAGCTAAAACTGAAATGCAGTGGGATGAACTGACTGATGGAATTGGACTTCTTCAACATTATATCTGGGGCCATACCTGATATAACTTTAAGTGAAGTGATATTTGAAGCCTAAAGGTGTGTGGGCTCCCTTTTGGGTAGATTATTAGCTGCTATACGTTGCATTATAAATATTGCCTTATTTTGTAAACCATATTGAATTGGGTGTTACATAAAATCATGAAACAAATAAATAGAATGATTCAGAACGGATTTTTCATCTCTTTGTGATTGCGCCAATGGGTATGAACCTCCTATTATTCTGGTTCTGCCTTGTAACAAAGCTCTTATCCTGATCTGCTTTCTCAGTGTTCTCAGTGTAACACTATGAAAATCCCACCTTTTTAGTATGGTGAGCAAAGGAGAAGGAATATTCAGTTAGAGACAAGTCTGTCCTGAATTCAAAATGTCCTTTGGTCATCCCATCACAATGTTTCATGGTGCAGAGATTTGGAGGTTGAAAGAGTTGCCATTCAATCCTTATATCTCTGCATCAATGTCACAACTCTCTCATCTCAGGCAGTTGAGAATGATATTTTCTGAGATGCATTACTGTAGCTGGGAATTACTAAGCTAGATAGATCCTGCAACCAGGTTAGTTCACACTTGTTATAATTAATGTGAACTTCCAATTACTAAAAAGAGAATAGTGTTCTCATGTTCACTAATATTTCCTTTATGGACATGTATCTGAAAATCCAATAGGGTGTTAAGTTTACAACTTCAATCTGGAAATGGGAAACCTAAATTCTAATCACTATTCATTATGTAGCCAACTGAGTGACCTTCAGCTGAAAGGTCTAGGTTTGTTTGTTTTGTATATTCAGATTCAATGAACACCCTTCTTATTCCCTTGTGGCAAATTCTCTACTCACCTAATGTTTCCTTTTATCTTCCAGATGTAACTAGACAAGCTACTCTCAGGAAAACTTACCTCCATTGAAATAAAAGGCATGGACCACTTGGAATTCTATTATATTCTTCAGTTTAATGCTCTACTCTTCTATAGGACCAGCTGTCTGGCAAAGAATATCTATCAGTCAACATGCCTACAGTGCCTTTTATTGGATGGGGGCTCTTGGTGACTTAAAACACATGCTTTTGATTTGATGGATGGGAAAGTTGACTTATGACAGAAAAAGACTATATTTCTATAATTCATTTTTTATCTCTTTATCCTGCTGTATTGCCCGTCATCATCCAAAATTAAGTTAAATCTTAAGTTCTATCAGCAAATATGAAATAAATATGGCTTCTTTACTGGATTATGTTTCAGCTATGTTTCCACCATGATGAATACTTTAAGTTTGCACCAAGCAATAACAATTGTTGCATTAATGTAGCTTTGCCTATTTTCACTGATCTTATTGCTATCTTATGATGTTCTTAGAATAAAAGGGCAGTTTTAATGGGAAAAACTGTGCTTAACTCTAAACTGATCAGAGCCATGAAGAGGTATAAAGCAGAGACCTACCTGAATACTGGAAGTAGAGTGATAGGCCATCTACAGTATGTGTTGTGGGAAAGAGAAGGGTGCAGAGTCCCTGAATATAGGGATGAACTTGTTCTGCAGAAGCCTCCATGAAAAAAGTAATGTCCCTCCCTCCCTGAAAAATTGCCAAGGAGTGTCTTTTGTATAGTAAAAATGCATTCTATATTTAAAGAATATTTTTTATAATGCATACTTCTATTTCAGCTCAGCCCTAGCCATTACTGAGACTCACTAAAACTAATAGAAAAATTATGTTGTTTTCATCAGGACTTGCCAATAATATACATCTATTTAGGTCTACTGCATTCAAGAGGTCTTATCCCCAGGTAAATGTACAGTGGATTGCAACTAATGTCATGGCTAATTTTAGCTGAATCAGGGCTGTGGATTGGCACCTGTCCTGCCTACTAGCACATCATAATTAAACGACTTAGAAGTCAAATTACACACACACATGCGCTACATAAATTCAGAAGTGGGGGACTGAATTTGACTTTCACTGTATTTCATTATAAATAACACTTGTTTCAACATACAGACTTTGTTTCCAACTGTACTAATTTGTCTTCTGTTATTTTTTTTCCTGTTAATTTGCTCACCATACCCAAATGTTGTCTAGCCTTGCATTCGATTTTGAGACCTTTCTGGACCCACTTTCAGTGAACTTAGCTATCCAAGTGATAATAATTTTTATCTAGTGGCTCATAACAAACTGTTGCTGTAACAGCCTGACCTCTGGGATAACTATGTCCTTTAGAAAATTTGATCCACTAATATTTAGAGGTTTGTCAGCAGATATTTGGTGGGAAAACATTTCTTATTGGCAAAACATTTGCAGAATACTAACTGAAGCTAAAGGGCTCAGCAAGATTGAGATAGAGACAAAATTTAAGCTTGAACTCCTAAGTAGTAGGACATTGATTGATTGATTGGATTTCTAGACTAACTCCAAAATGATTTTCAGCAGCTTTGCAAAGATTTTTTTTAAAGCATTATTTAAAAACAACAATTATCCGATAGAACAAATTAAGATCCACAGCACACCTCAATTTAAAGGGGCCTACCCAAACATCCTAACTCAAGGCATGTGGGAAGAGACAGTTTTTAAAGACTGCTTGAAGGTGGGCAAGGTAGGCACTATACAAATCTGTGGGGGGGATGCTGTTCTAAAGATCGGTGTAGCAGCAGAGAAAGCCTGCCTCCTAGGTCCTGCTGGATGACAATACGGGAGACAGGTGGTCCCTCAAATAGCTAGGTTCTATGCAAAGTAGGTCTTTAGAGGTGATAGGCAGGAACTGCACCAATGGTCTTCAGTAAAATATGGTTTGCTGTGTCCTATACATTAAAGTGAAACTCATTTAGAATACCAGTGCTTTCCTTCTGAGTTTCCTTTCAAATGGAATTTAGACAGAGGTTAAAGGTAGATAATAGGTGGCTATATAAGTTCAAGCAAGCTTTGGCTTCCAATCCAATTGAACTGTTTCAAAATCAACTGAGGAGTTTCCTCCCCACGACTGTTTTTTTTTTAAAGGGGCAAAGAGGCTTTTCAGACAGTAATACATCAGTGGCCATCCCATTCAATGGAGAACAAAAACATGCCTGGCTTTTCAGATTTCTACCCAGAGCCCTCTTAGAGCCAGTCCTTCTATATCAGAGTTCCAGGCCACTCGAGAATGACAGCTGGCTGGCTTGTGTCAGACTCTTGGGCACTTGGGTATCTCAGGTTTAAAATAGCAATTTTCAGAGGCCATACAATAGCCAGTGCTTATATGGGCTCAGGGGAGGGGAAGAGATGAGTTGCACAAGAGGCTGTAGCTGACCCTGCCAAAATAGCAACAAAGCTTTGCATTCCAAGCTGTTCCCTGCTGGCATTCCTCCAATCAGGCATCTAGCACCCAGGGTGGTTGATAAGGGTGGAGTGCTCTTGTTAAAGCCTCCCTCTTTTTAAATTGCATTTGTCAGACACTATATGTGTTCCCACTGAAAGGACTTTTCACCTGCTCTCTGGGCAAAAGGTAAGGATCCAAATGATACCTTGCATTCCTCAGTCTTAAACTAACAGGGCCACACACTATATCTGGTAATAACTTATTTGAAACTGGGAGTGGGAGGAGTGTATATTGTGTTTCAGTACCCCAAACCTACCCCCTCTCAATTTCTCTGTGGCTACCCCTCTTTTGGAATGCAAAAACTTGAGTTTCTTCTTATTGATTTCAATGTATGTATGTATGAGTGTCTCTGTATATATGTGTGTGTGTTTGTGGAAAAAGGCAGAGGTTACATCAACACAAAACAGTTCAGGCTTGAAAACACAATGAAGGCTAAGCTAGGAATTCAGGTTGTAGTACTAGCCTGTGTAAAATTGTTTGCTAAATGCACATTTAGAAAACAAAGTATTCATGTAAGTTGGGTGAAGATGGTGTCAGACTGGTATTAATGTTTCCTTTGTAAACCACGCAGCAAAAACTAGCAGATTTTGACAGAATTTTGGAAACCATTCAAAGATGAACAAGGGAAGTCAGTAGCAGGAGTATATTGCCTGTGTGAAGTATGCTTTTGCACTGCACAATAAATGCTCTTTGTAACATTACTAAAGTGCCATTTTTACAAAGACATTTGACATTCTTCGTCTAAGCTCAATTCATATTTGTCCTGGTGAATTAAATCCTTCTGTTATTCTTAGTTTCTCTGTGTGTGCATGTGTGCAAAATCACCATCCATTTCATTTGTTTCACTGAAAATGTTTATTTTATTTATTTATTTATCATATTTTTATCACCGCCCATCTCCCTCATACAGGGGACTCTGGGTGGTTCACAATAAAAATTATGCTGACTTATTTATGAAGAATAACCTGAGTATTTGCAAATACACATAGAGGGTTCTAGTTCTTCATTAGTTAAGATAGATGGATTCCAAATTTTATGAAAATACTGCATAAGGGTATAGCTAGTGTCCTTATCCGGGACTTGAAGCTACAGAAAAAAAAATTCTTATGAGGGTGGTTGCAATCCTAAAACATTATAGGAGACTACAATGGGGTCTTAATTTTGAAAAAAAAAATCATAGGATTGTGGTACCCAGTACATGGGGAATTTGCTGCTTAGTACTTAGTACATTAAGAGTGAAAGAACAGATTATTTGAAAACTGGATGTCTAGATAAGGAATGTTTTGTACCAGTTCAAAGGACATTTAGAGGTGTTTGAGTCAACCTACTATTCAGTTTTCAAATACCGCTGGACATGTGCAATCTACTTGTGATTAGGATGCTGCTCCTAATGCCACCTCCTTTATCACTCTCATAATACCTTTGTGAACTTGGGCAGCAACATCCTTGATTCTATTCTTTTACAACTGTTAGACATGACTCAAATGATACATGCTTTGTGACATTCTATTCCAAAGTAGAAGAGAAATAGGGACTTACAGGACAGAACAGATGGCCTGACACATGAGAATTATTTGTAGAACTGCCCAGAACTTGCTTAAAATGCCCCTCCAAATTTCACTTGGGGATTTGCTTCACAGTTGATCCAGCAGGATTGGATTTGCTGAAAGCAGCTGCCAAGACTCGATGATGCTTTGAGCAAGGAAAGGTGAGGGCAAGGCTCATACGGTCGAAGGTGGAAACACAGTAACTGGCTTTAAACATGAAGCTCAGAGGGAAGAGAGAAGCTACTTAGATTTATATAGGCCTCTTTTTTCTACTTTGGAAAGCTGGGAGTAAAGCTAGGACTCCAAACTTACTGTATTGTTCTTAGAAGGGACAAGAAACTAGTAACTTCTTAAAGGCCATTTTTAACTTTCACATGAGGGATGTATAGATTTGCCAGTGGTAAACTGTGCAGGCAAATCTCCCTCTAGAAAATAAAATAATTATGTTAGGATTCTCCCTTGGCACCACATTGGGTATGCAAAATACTCTTTGATTTGGGATAATAGCTTAGATGTGATTACCAATGTTGTTTCTGGCACTGGATGCTAGAAATTTAAGATGTTTGAGCTCCCCAGACTCTAGCTTCAGGCAGTGGTGCAGAAAATTCCTCCTTGTGTCTATAGACTACAGAGTGTAACTATGAGGTCACAACTATTGCTATGCTTGTTAAATATGTGGAAGTAAGAAAAAAATATGGGTTTTCTTTTTATAAAGAGAATAACATAAATGTGGAGGAAAGAAACATTATATCCAGATTATTTTTTAACCATAATGTAATTTTTCTCAGCATTTCTCTTGCCCTCATTTAAAACAGTTGTCTTTCACATCACTTGTGCCCTTAGTTTGTTCTATCAGACACCACTGCTTGTGACTGCTTGTGATATCTCTGCTTGTTCTTTCTTATCAATGCCACTGCTGATCTCTTCTACCTATTTTAGAAGAACTATGCTGCTGAGCTGTGGAGTTGTAGAAGAAAAAACAGGCTTCACTGTCAGTATTATCAGCAAAGAAATGCTTTTAGACCCCAAGCCAAGTTCAACAGCTCCATTTATACAAGTTGTTAGACTTTGGTGGTGCTTGCCTTTTCTCCTCTGTTGCACTAAAAGCTTGGCTTTCTCACTCGTCAGTATCTTTTGCTGTTTTTTTCCCCAAAGACAATACACGCATCTTACTAACTATAGAGACTACAGTACAGTATTCCAGAAATGGTAGACATAACAGTTTTGTGAACTAAGAACTTGAGATTCCAGAGAAATGGTTAAGCATGCAGTCTCATACTTCTGAATACAATAGCCCTGTTGAATCAGACCAAGGCCCATCTTGGTCCAGAATTTTATTTCTTGTAGTAGCCAATCAGATGCCCCTGGAATTCTTATAAATATGAGATTCCATTTTTCCTTTCCAACTGGTATTTAAAGACATGCTGGAGGTAACACCAAACAACCCTTTATAGATTTGCCCTCCATGACTTTATCTGATTGCCCTTTAAAGCCATCCAAGTTAGTGGCCATTACTAATCTTGTGGTTTTGAATTCTGCAGGTTAATTATATTCTTATATTTCTCTTGTTAGCTGTTTGATAACAAACCAATAGAAGCACTTTATAAATGGTCAAAATTATGCCATCATTTCAGACTTGTGGATTCATTATAGAGCGAATATCACATCAATACCTAGATACCTACAAAAGGCATTCTGTATTTATTTCAAAAGTGGATTTTTGTATACTAAATCATTGAAAAGGATCCAGAGCAACCAAGGACTGCAGTTGCAGATAATAGTCCTTTATATAAAGATCCTTTGAGAGAAATTCAGAAGAGTAAATTATTTCATTTTGTTGTTTAAGCTTCTCATTACTTCTCTTTACTACACATACGCATGGATTGATGGAGGAAATGGACATAAGGAGTAAAACAGTTTAAATGAGAATAAACCAGAACAATCTGGGTTTACCTTTATTCTTGAAGTAATGAATTTGGTTTCCTGAATATATCTTACATTTTTCAACACAGCAAAAATAAAAGTCTCCTACAGTATATGAATTGTAAAGCTTAAACCGCTCTTCATTCTCAGAAATCTTGGGGGTCCCCACTTCTTAGAGTTCATTCTGCATGCTTCCTCATTCACCTCTTTTGAAGACATCCTTTGGCTTGGAGGTACCACTTGAACATTGATTAGCTGCTTTGTGTTAGAATAGCAGAGCATGCCAATATAGTTGGGTTCATTTGAGAACATCTAGACAGGTGTAGCTTAATTCTTGATGCCCTTCTAAGCTCTTTCCCACTTAATATCTTAATATCTTTTGATAAATATTACCACAACTGTGCATCCAACTGTAGCAATTTTTACTCTGTCCTTTCTTTTCTCACTATGAGAGGTACAGGGAATAATCAAGTGCTACTACATACTTCATCAAGAGGTGATGTACAACTCTTCTCACAATGCTCATTTTCTGATTTATTAGAGAATTAAAGCCCAGTTCCTGAGCTGCCTACCTGTATATATAATTAATGGACCTCTGGCTGGCAGAGTGTTTCAGGGAGAACAGCCTTGCCACTTCCTCCCTTTTATCTCTTATCCCCAAATAGATTTTCTTTCTCTCTAAGATTACCTTTGCTTAGCTTTCACATATACTGCTATGGAACTAGTCATAGATTTACTCAGCTGTTGTGCTTTGCCATCATCATGAGAATGGACAGACCTGATTCCAAATTGTTATAAAGACAACACTTCTATTATATCTGGGAAGTTGTGAATGCCTCATTACAACATATTTTGATACCAGGAACCCTTGAGAGGTTTGGATCTGCCCCTTCCTTAAGAGATCTAATGTATTAGATAACTACCATCTAGTTTCTAACATTCCCTTTTTAGTGAAGATTTTTGAGATGGTAGTTCAGGACCATCTTTTGGACTAACTTCAGGGATTGGGGATTTGAAGGCACTGATTTTCAGTGGTTTCACTCCTTCCTTAGTGGCTGGCTCTAATTGGTTGTGGTTGGGGGGAAGTTTGGCACAGTGGGTTCTTCCTTATGGAGTGCTGCAGTGATCATTTCTCTCTGTCAATCCCTCCTCATTATTTAACACCTATATGAAGTCACTGGAGAGGTCATCTGGTACTTTGGGGACCAATACCATCAATATACTGTTGATACCAAATTTATATTGTGATCCTGGGCCTGGCTGGAGATGCTGTTGAGGTCTTGTTCCAGTACTTGGAGGCTTCATGGATCTGGATGGGATAGAACAGATTTAAATTGAACCTTAGCAAGATGGAGCTGCTGTTTGTACATTGGGGTTCTTCTATACCCATTGGTTTGTCCCTGGACAGGGTTGCACTGCCTTTGAATGAGCAGGTCTGCAACTTGGGGGTCCTCCTGAATTCACAGGTGGAGGCTGTGGCCCGGGAGGCTTTTGCCCAGTTGCAGCCTTACTCAGGACTCAGGGAATCTGATTACGGTGGCTAATGCCTTCATTACTACTCAGTTGGACTACTGCAAGGCACCCTACATGAGGTCAACAGGATCTTAACAGATCAACTGGAAACTTCAGTTGTTGCGAAACCCAGTGAGCTGCATTATCACAAGTATTTACTGGTGGGCACATGCTACATCTGTCCTGTGGACTCTGGGCTGGCTTCCTATTAGCTTCTGGGTACAATTTAAAGAGCTGTTTTTTTACCTATAAAGCCTTTTATGGCGTGGTGCTGATCTACTTACAGGGCTGCATCTTCTCACCAGGACTTCAAACAACTCCTGGCATGTACTAAATGCTGAACTCTTGGCAAATAATAGTTTTGGAGAGCTAGCTTACACCTAAAGTTTTGACCAATAGTTTCTCATAAACACATTTATGTAGATAGGCAATTAGCAAGTGAGCCAGCCCATATCTGAATGCAGTCTCATTATTCTGGAACCAAAGTTAAGCAATCATGCTAGTCTATTGTTGAGACTCACCCAATCACTGTTATATCACTCATGCTGTATCTGTGAACAGGTCAGTCAAATCCTGCTTCCTCTATTTCAGCTTTTCCCAAATGGTGCTTTCCAAATGTGTTAGGATCAAAATTCCCAGAAAGCAGGAAGACATTATGGGAGTTGAAATCCATCTTATCTGGAGAGCACTAGGTTGATGAAGGCTATTTTACCTCAGATCCAAGTACTCAGGTGACAGATGACAGCGTTAATACACTAAGCCTCCATATACATCTGGCTTGTTACTGTGTATTAGAATCTGTAATTTTTAACTGACAGTGAAGTACTATGTTGTGTTTCACTTTGGCTTCCTTGGACCTGTGTTAAATTTACATAGTTCTTTGCAGTCAATTCAATAATATTTTTTGGGTCAAGCAGGCATTTGGTGACTAGCTGTCCAGATATCAAGTACAATATAAATTGTTTCAACATTCTCCAGATCTCTGATTTTAAAAGCATTTGTAGATAATACTCAAAGAAAGTATTCCAGCATTTTTAGATCTCCTAAAACTTTATTTTGTTTCTTTTTTAATGGCAGGTAACTGAAGATGTCAGACACTGAAGAAGTTATTGAGGAATATGAAGAGTAAGTGGCTATTGTTGTGCAAATGTTTGTCATGCCTTTTCAAATCTGGAAGGACAGCAGGTCATTAATGCTATTGCTTTGCCATTATTTACAGTTATGAGTGTGGTTCTGGCTGGTGTCTTTATAAACTATGGTCAGGAATTAGCTGAATTACAACATGGAGATACTTTAAGTAATGGCAAATGCCTTGAGAAAAAGATTGATAACCGGAGAAGACAATATCTATGTCTACAGACTCAGCAAAAGTGAAAGTACTCCACCTAAGTTTCCAATATAACCCTTTGAAAACTACTTGCATGATGAGCATTGCTGTTTCTAGGGTTGTATAGCCCTTGGCGCAATACTTTTGGTGTGCCTTTATTCTCTAAACATGATAAACCTAATCTATCCCACTACCAACGTCAGTGGAAAACACTTGCAAGTCACAGCTTCTTTTTTCCATTTTCTCTGCTCATTTGTTGGGAGCCAGCACATGAATGAGAAAAAGAAGGAGAAATCAGCAACATGAATCAGAAACAAGGAGGAGGAACAGAAGGATCAGGAGACTCCAGGAGTTGGCTGTGAGCCTCCTTCTGAACCCTGATCTCTGCAGATACCTGATTTCACCCTCTGACTAGGATGTTCTCTGTCTGACAGTGTTTGACTAGGATTCTTCTCTGTTTGACAACATCATCTATGCACTATGTCCATTACAAATCTGATATAACATAAATAATCTTGTGAGGGAAGAAAAGGGATCTTGATGTTCTTCACCAGTAGTTAGTTCTAGATAGTAGACTGAGCAAGCACAAAGATTACCTGCTCACAGTCATAACCACTATGATAAAATACATTACAATGTCATTTAAATGATATATTATTTTTAAATATGTACCTAAAATATAAATTAATATACCTGATTTTATGCAAATATATGCCCTCTTTTTTTTCTTTCCTTCAAAAGCACCTCTTTGAGGAAACCACATTAAGAACAAATACATAAAAATTGCCTGGCACTTCAGTCAGAGTAATGGTCCATTCAGTACACTCTCTCCAATACAGGCTAGCCAGGTGAACATGGGAAACTCATATTCAAGTCATGATGACTATAAGGTTTATTCCCAGCATTGGCCTTCAGTGGTGATAGAGCTAATCGCAGTGATACTGGGTAATGCATATTTGAGGGCAGCAAGGCATACAGCATGATCCGAATGTTTAGTATTGACTATATCAATATTAAATTGCCAATAGAAGTAAAATTTCAGAATCCAACATATCTTATGTTAATCTGTGTCCCAGATTATTTAAAAATAATTTAATTGATACCAATCCTTTGTGGTAATTACAAGTCTTCTGAAATGGGGAAGAGGGCCCTAGATTAACAGAAAGCTAAAATGCAGAATAACAGATTACAGTAGTCTGAAATATTTTATCTACAGAAAGAACTATAAATACAATAATTAGGAACCACACAAAGGTCACAGCGCTCTACATATCTTGGCAGTCATTAGGCTGCTTTTCACTTGGTTATGTTTGTGATTCTAGAAGTTCTTCATACCTTTTGGAAGCCCAGTTCCTCCCAATCTTTCACACTTTCTCAGTTTCTTGCATGCCCTCAATTCACTTAACAATTTCTCACATGGTCTCGACTTCAGCTGTAAAGACTCACCAGACGACTGGGAAAAAAATATTTCAGAACCGTCTCACTCCTTCTGGCTCCATTTAATCAACACCTGTTCCTGTTACTTGAGCTGCATCTCCAGCTGATGCATAACATGAACTCATGTACTAAAATATGTAATAGGCCCCCTGCTACTTCCAGCCTA
This sequence comes from Candoia aspera, assembly GCF_035149785.1. Taxonomy (NCBI): domain Eukaryota; kingdom Metazoa; phylum Chordata; class Lepidosauria; order Squamata; family Candoiidae; genus Candoia; species Candoia aspera. The sequence goes on from NC_086155.1 coordinate 35,931,270, forward strand.
AAGATTATTCATCTCCAGTCCAAAATGCAAGCATTAAACATGATTTCATGCAAAATAGTCAACTTTCTAGTGAAAAGTTTCACTGTTCAGAAAAGGGAATGAAATGGCAAGCCTAAAATCACCTCAGTCGTATCTTACAGTAGCAAAGCTCCAGAGACTCAAGTCACACAGTTGTAGGGAAGAGACCAGGACTATCTTGCAACATCAACCTCCTCCTGTCTCATAACTCTTAAAGTAAAGCCAGCTGTAATTTGGCTTTGACAAAAAGACTGAGCTGTTGATCTCCAAAGTGCTTCTAAGCAGACTGGTTTAGTATTAGGGAGACAACCTTTCACTGGCAAGATTGGCTTTAAAAAAAAGAAGCCACTGCAGAGGTGGGGGCAGGTGCTGTCAGAATTTTCTGCAGTTTCCCGTTTTGTCCCAGCTGTTGGGTGAGTGAAAAAAGTTACTCTAATACATACAACATCAGAACAAACTTCTAAAGCCTCTGAACCCCAATTTATACCGATCGTACCATTTGATTCTCTGGGATGCTGCTAAAGCTTGGTGGCAGTTTAATGAGGGACTGTGAACTGCACATAGGCTATCCACTAATATGCACCAAGCACTATTTTAACGCTCACACACACAACCCCAATGTATACACATGTATAATACAATTACAAAATTCACACCTCATAGGAATACAGGGAGGAATAACAGATTGTGCCTTTAAAAATACAGACCCCATATTTAACTCTTGATTTGCCTGTATGTGTGTGCACACATGCATAGACACACACACAGACGGACACCACAAAATGGATGTTGGTTTTGGTTATGCTCCAGAGCCAACCTGAAATGTGGTGTCAGGGTGAGGTTTGAGGATAACTTCTGAGATAGGACATGTACACTTAGCAGAGGTATGTTTAGAGGAGCTACTGCTAGGTAGAGTTCTGGGAAACCCCCCCCACCGATTTTAGAATAAACAATAAAGGCCATTTCCAATGCCCAAATCCTTCACAAAGTTGTTAGAGGCCAACTGCAATCAGCCTCAAAATGCAGGGTGTATAGAGAGCCTCACCCTCTTTTTCTTCAGCTGATCATCAGGAGAGTGCAAAGAATATCATGGAAACAGTGTCTCTCCCCTCTACCAAGCTAAAAGCACTGCTATCACCCCACCTTAGTAAATGCATTTTTGTCCATTTATCTGAGGTTTGAAAAACAGAAACAAACACAAACCTTGCTGTTAAGTCTATCTGAGACAGCAACAAAGAAGAGTTTCATGCTCTGGAGGCCAAGCAGTTCTCTTGGTTGAGGTGAAGAGGCAACGTGATTTTCCTTGTTGAAGCTTCCCACGTTGCCTTGCAGACTCCTGATAGTCCCATGTGTGGCCTCTTCTGTCAGTTGCCAGTAGAAGGTTTCCTTACAAGAAGCATGAAGAGCCTTCTGGACAGGTACAGCAGCTGTGCAGAAGTCTTTTCTGGGCATTGCAAGTATTTGAAAGGAGATTTAGCAGAGCACTGGCAATGTCAGATGAGAAGGGTGTGGAGGAAGTAAGCAAAGGGAGAAGAGCAAAGGGACAAGACTGTTTAACTTCACTCTCACAGGTGAGGGCCATATTGCCTCATGAGGCAACATCAGAGGGATGCTTCGCTTGAACCTACATACAAAGATATTAGCATGATGGAAAAGTACGTAGAGAACAGTAAAACATAAAACCAATCTAAACAAGAGCAGCAAACTCCTCCAAAGTCTTTGTGCTGCCTTCATGCCATTCCTCTGTTGCATTTTAAAGCACTTGTCAGTTTTGAAAATGCAATGATAATATGTATTTATATTATTGTTTATAATAATATATTTATCATTTATACATTTATTGTTTTATCAGATTGTTCTATACCTCTCAGAATCACTTTCATGAGATAGGTGGCTATATAAATTTGATTAATAAAATAAATAAAATAAAATAAATGATAACTTGTCAGCAAATTTTCAAGTGGGTGTTTTTCCCACTAGCCATGCCTGTGGTTGTATGTTGTTGTAATGTCTGGCTTGGGGTAGATAATTCTAACCAATGCATAGAGGGAGAAATAATAAAGTGGCCAACTTAGGAGCCAGGAGGCAAGAGTTTCTGCCAGCAAGAAAACTGACCACTATAAGTCTATAAAACCACAGTGATTCGAAAGAAAAACCAAAACCAAAAACCAAACTGCTGTGGTTTCCAATAGATTGGAGCTCAGTCAGAAATAAATTGACTCAGCTCCCCAGAAATAGACATCACAATCATGAGATCAGTTTGGAGCCAATCCCAAGCTGCTTGGTCGCCATTTTATATTTCAGATTTTATATATTGTATATGTTTTAATGTTATATGATTTGGGTTTTGTTTTGGTTTAGTTTATTGTTCGTTTTTGTGGTGTACGCTGCCCGGAGTCACATTAGTCGAGCCTTATAAATCTCATTAATAAATAAAATAAAATGATAAAGTGGTGTCAAGAATTGCTGTGGAAGTGCTCAAAGACTCCTTGGCCCATTAATGACTAATAGGCTGATAAACTTCTGTGTCACAAGACTCTCTTTTGACAGCAACAGGTCGACATGATCCCTTAACCTGAAGCTGGTTGTAACTAGGAGGTTCTTTTGAAAAAAAAAACATTTTCTTTCCTGCTTTAAGAAAAGAAAAGCTCAGACATTATTCTAATCTCGCTTTTTCTCTTTTTGCTTTACAGAGAACAGGAAGGTAAGGGAATGAAACAACCATGTTCGGTAGGTTTTTCAGATGTTCTTAACAGCTCTAATACTGTTCTCCTTTCTTCTTGGTCTGTTTTGCTGCAGAAGACTGTATTGAAGAAGGTAAGTTTCTGATGTCATTAGAAGAGTCATAGTTTGATGTCTTTTAGAGGAATGTAGCAGCACAGCGAACACAACAAGAACTCACCAGGATACAAAACATGAAGAGTGTTTTGGAGAGACCATAATTTACTTGGCACAAATTCCCTATACAGTAACAGCAAAAGTCTACCTACTAAAACGCAAGGCTTCAACTATTCCATTTTTTCTTTATTGGAAGGAAGAAAACAGATATTTGTTTTTACAGGAATGCCTTATTAGGATTGCTAGGCATAGCTGTTTAGGCAGAGAGAAATACAAGCTGGCTAAAGTATTGTCAATTTTATGGCATTTGGCCTTATTACAGACATTCAAAAGTTAGTAGGTATCATTTTTATTAATATGTTTATAAAATCCTTCCTGACAGTATTAACAAGCAGATTTGGAACCCAAGAATTTCATAGAGGGAGAGATGTTTTTTCAACACAAGCCCAGGCACCTTGATAAGAGATAAGAGATAATTCTTTTTAATACAATATGCTGAATTTAAATTTTTAACCTTGGAATATAGTTAGTATTGCATAGCTTTCTGATTCTTGTACTTGTTTTTACACTGTTGTAATACATTACTGATTCTGAATGTATCTGGTTTCACATCACTTGTTTTCTCTCCTGTGCTGTGGCACTTTCCATGTATTATATGATATGGCAAGGTGTGGTTTTTTAAAAATGACTTTTCTGACCTGAGCTTTAGTGATAAGCTCTTAATTTGATCTGGCTCCTTTTTTGTGCATACCACTGCTTTCTGAACTAAACTTTGGTAGTGATGCAGGGGAGGATTACTTGATGTTATACCTGCCTTTGCCAGTCTTGTTTTATAACTTTAAAAATGTGTTGTCCCATCACTCTTTTTCCATCTTAGCTACATACTTTCCCAACTTGGCTGGTTTTTTTAGTAATGTTTTGATGCTTTGTTGAGGCTTTTCTCTTTGGTTAGTGTTGTTTATATTTCATGTTTTATGAAGTTTTTACAAGTCTTTTGAAATACTGAGTGTCTTTATTTGGAGAAGCCAGTTATAAAACAAATTATATATAAAATCCTGGGCAAACAAAGTGCTATTTCACTTATCTAAATAGCCTCAAGGACCTTCATTGTCTTAATAGGCTATTTTGATATAACAAAAATGGAATAAGTTTAGCTTAAATATACCAGATGCTTGCTTTTTGAGAATTTAAGCAATTATTTAGGATTTTTAAAAGTCATTTAGGTCAGTTTCCTGTGTCTCAAGACTGATTTGTAAGAAGTGCTTCAGGCCTCCCGTGAGCACGACTCCTCTTTGCTATTCATTAAAACAGTCCAACCTTTTTCAGGCTTAGAAAAGTTGATGATCCTTTAAGGGGAAATCACCCCTTAAAGTTCATGTGATTCTTAAAGCAGGAGATCCCTCCTTCTTTTTAGGCTCCATGGAATTCTGAACAAGATCCAGCTGCTTTAGTGATTAGCAGAGAGGGCTGTGCTCACACAAGATTTCAACCACTTCTAAATACTTTTTGAAGCATGCACAGTCCTGTTACTTCCATATAAAATTAACTGAAACATTTCAGTACATTGAAACTCAGTCTGAAATTAGCTTTCTGACACTGGCATTTTGCATTTTTACATGTATATTTCCTCTTCTAACTATCTGAATGACGGCAAAATACTGATACCTATTTGTATATGAATATGTGAATGTCCTAGATGGATCGAGTTTTAATATCCCATTGTCTTGCTAATGTCTGGCCTCATAAATGCTTGGAACCTGAACTCTAGTCACGTGCACACCTGCAAAACAACAACAAACAAACCAGCACTGAATCAGAAAACCTCGCTGTCTATAGATGCTTTAGTTTGATACCACAGCTTCTTATAACCCTTGCTAACCTTCTGTACTTATTCCCTTTCACCACCCCGCTTGCCTTGATTAAGAAGATGAAGAATGGATAGAGGTGGAAGACGGTAGTAGAACCTTTATTTTCATTTCACTTTACTAGAGCTTGAAAATGATACAGTAGGAATATTTATTATTCATTCATGCATGGGAAGACTAAACGTAACTGAAATATGCATCATCAGTAGGACTATTTGAACCACAAACATAATCAGATCTAAGAATGGGAACTGTAGTACTGAGCAAGGAGAACAGTATTTTCCATATAACCAAAGCCATTTTCATTTGTAATAACACAAAGCTGGAAAATCCTAATATTCCATTTCAGGACTGAAAGCTCGGGAACTGTATCTAATTAACATGATACCCTGGCACTATCTACAGGGTTATCACACAGAAAAGAGAGCGGACTTATTCTCTATTGCTCCAGAAGGGAGGCTCAGAATCACCGGCTTAAAATTATAAGGAAGTGGGTTTAGGCTACTAACCATATGAGCTGTCAGCTAGTGGAACAAGCTGGTACATGAAGTGGTAAATTCTCCTTCTCTGGAGATCTTCAGATGGAGGCTGGATGGCCATTTGTTACAGATGCTGTAGTGGATCTTGCACTGAGTAGGGGCTGAATAAGATGATTTCTGAGTTCCTTTCCATCTCTGTGATTCATTGATTCTAAAATACCACCCAGAGTCCCTCTCTTGGGGGAGATGGGTGGTAATTAAATCTGAATAATAAATAAATAAATAAAATGTCTACAACTCTTTTTTTGCTTCAGTAGATTTTAGCCTACATTAATTCATCCTCTCTATATTGCAGAAATGAATGACTGCAAATTTATCAAAAGGAGGAAAAAGTATTTCTATCCATTTTCTCTGCAGCATTCATAATAATTATGGAGTTCTGATTATATCCAACTTCTTTTAAATCAACTTTTCTTTTTAGTTAACTAAAAAGCCCCAACTTGTCTATACTTCTCCTTTATTGTAGATGTTCTAACACTCTGAACATTGATTTGCCCCATTCTTCACTGGTTTTTGTAATTCATATGCTTTACTGTTACTCTTCTGGAATGCATTAGAAGTGTGGGAAGTGTCCACTTGGATGTATCCTCAGGAGTCTGCCTAGATATTTGAGGTGTGCCCTACTATGATCTCAGTTCATCCCAGAACTCTGCCTCCCTCCCCTAATCATCATGAAACATATTTATAATTGAATCAAAACATGTTCAATGGGCATTTTTGGACAGGTGGGTAGAGGGTCATATTTCTTTAGGAGTTATTGGAATCTGTGATGGGTAGAACGAGAGGCAATTGAACAAAGCTTTCTGTTTCTTGATCACCCCTTTTCAACATCCTCCTGTTTCTTTCTCTGCCTCTGTTTCTAACACTTCCTTTTCTTTCTTCCTCACACTGAACTTTCTCAGAGGTCTGAATTGCTTGCTTGAAAAGACTTTTTGAAATTAGGCCAAGGACCTCATGAAATTGGGCTGAAGGTCACACATGACCACAGCACTCCAGTTTGCCTACTCTTGTTTGGAACTATGCTTTTTTTCAGCTCTTCCTCTTCTTTCACCAACATTCCATAGGCTGACATTAATGTCACCCCAAAATTTTTTATCAACTAACCACTGTAGTCCTTAGAGTTGATGGTTATCCTGGTGTTTTATTCTGTAGAAGAAGAAGAACAAGCAGAGGAAATCAAGGAAGATGCAGAAGAGGCCGTAGCAGAAGGCACGCAGTGATGTTCTGCTGAACCAGTTCTGGGTGATGCTTTGGTGGGGGGATGGATATGATAGTGTGCTCTCTTTCAAGATGCAGAGATGTATGGGAACTATAGCTACATTTTTATAATGCTTCCCAATTATATGTAAATAATTAATGTCCCTACTTCTATTAGTTTATGTTTCATGGATACTACAAGAAAGCTCAGAAATAGGTAATTTGTGCTTAGTGAAGAGGAAAGCATCATTGGCAGATACCTTTCTCCCACCCCAGGTCCCTTCCTCACTTAGGTATAGGAGCATAATGTTACTTTGGAAAATCATCTATGTTTTGTTGAAACTAGCAAATTATATCTAAAACAGATAGATGTACAGACACAACTAGTGGGAAAGCATTCTTTGCCTACTGTAGTGTTATTTTTCACTGCAGTAGATTTGAGAAGGGGAACACTGTAACACTTTCACAGAGAGTAACAAGTATTTTGAAATGTTTTTGGAAAGTAGCATTGTATTAATTAAAAATCACCTTCGATAGTGCATCTATATTTGTAGGCGTTCATAATGTTATAATCTACTCCAGTTTTGATATTATAATAAATTAGGAAAGGGGGTGCTGCTGACTCTGATTATCAAATACCAGAATGCCAGTAATGTGAGCTTTCCCAGCAATGTGTGCGTGAACTGCAAAGCATCCTAAGAATGATTTCAGGCATAGCTTATGAGCAGTAAAATGCATTCAGAGGGAGTGGGGATTCTAAATGCATCTCTGCAATGTGCTACAATGATAATCAAGTTCTTGACTCCTCTTTTAAAATAGAACAAGAAGAGCAAGCTAAAGAACCTGAAGAAGGTAAGTAAATAGGAAATACATGTGCTTCATGACAGTCTGAATGAATGGACGTCAGTCATTTGGAGCTGATAATGTGATTGGTGATCATCTTTCCCTCAAAACAGTGGTGTGTGTTTGATCAGCAGAGCTTGGCAGTCATATAATTGGAGATTCTGCCACCTCCTCTGTGGGAGTAGGAGAAAGTGAGAGCTGGAGCGGCGGAGGGAAAATAACCTCTCTTATGTACCACATCCTTTTACACACATTCATGAAAAAAGTAGAAGTTAACAGCTGAAATAAAACTTCTAACAGCTGAAAGGCTAGCTTATATGGAAGGCTGGTTTCTCTCATACATTCTCATTTCATCCAGTAGACCTTCCAATGGCTTCCAACTCCTAAAGATTGTTGTTACTAATATCAGTTCAAGGGTTATCCTTTCATAAGATGGAGGAGGCCATAGTTACACCATGAAAAGCATGACTGGATTGTTCAATGAGTGTCATGGTTGTCTGTCTGTCTGTCTGTCTGTCTGTCTGTCTGTCTGTCTGTCTGTCTGTCTGTCTGTCTATCTATCTATCTATCTATCTATCTATCTATCTATCAAATTTGTCACCGCCCATCTCCTCTCACTAGAGGGGCTCTGGGCAGTTATACCAATTAGAGGGTCATTTGGCCTGGTTCTCAAGCTCGGTGTGGGCTTAACTCAAATTTTATATCATTCTTTGTGTGTGTGTGTCCATATGCACTTTAGTTGTTATTGTGTCATCGTTTTTAATAGGGAGTGGGTGGGGATGGGTTCAACTGGCGAAAGTGACCTGAGCCTCTCTGGATCTCTGAGAAGTCTTGATTAGAAGGGAGCAATTTGGGGCTTTCTGAAAAACTCTCTCTCTCTCTCTCTTTTAATGGAGTTCTGCCGTCTATCTGTTTCAGAACTGAACCTGCTTCAGCATTCATTCCTTGTATGGATAAAAATATGAGGGCAGTAGTTTTGAGTGCAAAAGGACTTCCCCCTTTTCTTTATAAATTTAAAATATGTTTGTATATTTTATAAAACCTTATAAACATACATTTGGATATACAGTACATTCAAATCCAGGAAAAAAAATTGCTTAGTCAATTTCAGTCTCCACGATAAAGAAAGAACTGTAAAAAAAGGTTGTTTTATAGAGCTCTATCGCAGGACAATTTTGTTACCTTTCATATTGTATTAGCAACACATCTGTGGTAATGTGCTTCATAGGCTTAAAATTCTGCTTCTTCGCTATCCTTTGAAAGCCACCCCCCCCCCCCAACAGTAGATGAAACACTAGCTTTGTTGAGGATATCCTGTCTTTGTGGGCATTTTCTTTCTCATTGACAAACTGACTGTCATGTTGTTCTGCCTCTCCATTCAGTTTGCACAGTCCAGCTCAAGGAAAACTCTTTGACAGCAGCTTTCTTAGTGTGCCATCTTATTAGAGTTTGTGGGATAACATATTACACAAAGTTTGCTAGAGGGATTCTTTTGTTTCGCTTTTGTTTTTTGGAGTCCTGGAAACTCTGGCATTGAGAAATAGCAGTTCACAAGTTTGAAGCTCACAAGTTTGAAGAAGTGTGAGTGCTGATTGGCTGAAATTCTCAGAGCTCTGATATTGGCTATCTTTGGCTAAGTAAAGATTGGCTCATATTAGGCTTGTTTGGGATCCATGGATAGAGAGGACCAAGTGAGGGAATTGTGGGTTTAGCTTAAATATGTTGGGAAGTAGAATAGAATGAGTGGTGATGCAGCACAGCTTATGGTGGGACTTCTTTTGTTTCTTTTGCCATGAAGGAAAAATGGCATTGCTTGTGCTTGCCATTCTTAAAAGACTTACCCATTCTGGTATACTCCTGAATACAATTATTGCACATTTACTATTGAAAGGTATAAATCTTTGGGTTCAATGATTTTAAAGATATTAAGAGAAGTACAGTTATGTGCAGTAATGGTAGGAAAACAGAAGTAATTATATATCTCAATTCTCAACCGAGACTAAGACAAGAACTAAATGTCTACCCTTTTCTGCTTAAAAAAACCTGTGTACATTGATTTGACAATATGAAACTAAATATATTCACATTCAGATGAAAAGAAATGCATTTCTTCTCCTAAGTCATGCTGTTCTGTTCCCTACCCCTCATACTTGCCCTGAACATCTATACTTAATGAAAACCAGGAATCAAACCTCCACACTATGCCCTAAGAATAATACATAGTTTGGTGTACAATAACATCCGATCATTGTTTAAAGAAGCATCTTCTGTGGAAAGAAGGAGAGAATATAAATGAAAAACAAACAGAAACTATGTGATTAATTTCAGAAATGAGCAAAGAGAGATTGAACATTGGCAGATTATAAAGCACTAGTTAGAACCATTGATATAGTACAAGGAGTACTATGAATCAATGGAAGTGCAGAAAACATGGTTTCTGTTGTTTATTTTTTAAAATGCCAACCTTCTAGTTGAGATGCAAGCAACATTATGTTGACTTGTAAGGAGGCCTCTAGATCAGAGATCTTAGTTTGCATACAATAGCATGAGCATGCTTGGAGTAAAACTGGGTTTTGCTTCTGCCTATGGCATACTAGCCAAAACGTGGCAAAACTGACCAATATTCTCTTTATTGTTAGTGGGGAATATTGCTAGTGGCATGGGTCTGATTAAGGCTGGTAACCTAGTTTGCACCTTTTCTTTACTAAGATAGAGGAGATGTAGACTAAGTGACCAGCTCTAACTGTTATATGAAAGCCTCAGTTCATCAAAGCCATGATGGACAGTGGAGGTCAATATCTATGAACTCATCTAGTGATGACCAGACATATGGAAAATTTTGACCTGGAATGTTAAGAGGAGTAAATGGTAAAGAACTTGAACTAATGAATGAGAAGGGGGTAGGGGAGGAAATAGATGTGTTGTGCATTGTGAACGTAAGAGAAAGGGGAAAGATGTTATAGATCTGAATGAAGATAGTCTGAACTTGTGGAGTGGAATTGATGAATATATGCAGAGGAGTGAGTCTGTAGGTTTATTTATGAATGAAAGGGCTAAAATATGGTAGAAAGTTTGAATTAGTAGATCATTGTGGTGCATATGGAAAGTAAGAATTCTTCGTTGGGTCATAGTTGCATGTTACGCTCTGGTAAATGGAAACAGTGAAAAAACTGTGGATAGGTTTTGGGGAAAATTATGCAATATTCTGAATGACTGTGATACAGAAGAAAAATGAATGAATTGATTGTCTATGATGAAAGTTTAAGAGAATCAGTGGAAGATACAAGATACAAGGGTGATGAGAGGTTCTGAATGGGAAATGGACCATAATTTGGTAGTGTCAAGAGTGAATCTTGGGGAAAAATGGTCATGGAAGGAAAAAAATCAGAGTTAAAATAGAAAGACTGCATGAAGAGAAAATATGAATCCTGTATGAAAAAATGTTAAGATACATGAATCTCCAAACAGAGAAATTGAATGGAAAGTGGCCATAAGGAAACAGTATGGGGAAGTTGCTTGGAAAAAAGCATCTTATTTCTTAGACTGTCTTATTTCCCAAGGGATGTAGATGCTAAGGGTGACTAGGCTGCCTTAAGATAGATTTTTAATTTGAGGTGCTATTTGTATTGTCCCTCTCAAGTCCTGCTATGCTGCCTTATCATGGTGGAGGTTTTCCTGGGAAGGATGAGCAATGAATGCTGGGAATGTATGTGAAGAGTACCTACCCTCAGTAGGGTCACCCAAGCCTTGCCCAGATAAAGTAAGGAGGTGCCTATATTGAGCAGCAGTGATACAGGAAGGTATCGGAGGTGGATGATCACTTAGTGACAGTGGCAGTTGCCATTTCATATTGTACAAGAGAAGGCAAAGATAAGCCACTCATATATTTTACCAAGAAAACCTCATTGATAGATAATACAAAGTGATTGATGATATAGTGCTAGATGATGAGACACTCAGGTCAAATAGCATTCAACATGCTACTGAGGAAGAGCTAAGGATCTTTCAGAGTAATAATGATATTGATTGCATGGTTAGATTATAACCTTTGGGACATCTAATTGTTGCCATGCAAAAAAAGAAAAGAGAATGGACATTGCCAAGAAGAGAAGGGAAGTTAAACCAAGAAAGACAAAGATCTCAGGAAAGAATCTAACTGGAGAGAGAGAGAGAGAGAGAAAGAGATGTTAGAAGAGACAATTGGTTGTATCACAGTGACATCTATACAGACATCAGTGATGATGAACAGTCAGGGACAAACAGGAAAAGTCTTCCAAAAGTTCTCTGAACTTAGAAGGAGATTCCATCCTTGAACTGGTATGCTAAAGGATGCCAGTGGGTAGATAGTAACTGATTCAGAGAAGATTGAACAAAAATAGGAGAATACTGAAATTTTGTATAGGAGAGAAGTTAACACCCAAAGTACCTTAGAAGATAATTGCTATTTTCAAGAACCTCTAGTACTAGAAGATGAAGTCAGATCAGTACTCCAGTCATTACCAAGTTGGAAGACTACAGAAATTGATGGAATATCTACAGAAATATGGCAAGGTGCAGAAGAAGAATCAGTAAACTTTCTAACCGAGCTGTGCCAGCAAATTTGGAGAATTACATAGAGGACAACATATTGGATGAGTTCAGTCTACTAACCAGTTCTAAAGAAAGAAGTCTCCACAGAGTGTACACACTATTGCACAATATCCTTAATTTCACATATTTGCAAAATAATATTAAGGATCACCCAGCTCAGTTAATGCTCTACATGGAAAGAGAGAGCAATATGTTCAAGATTGTTCTAGAAAAGGCCCAGGAACAAGAGACATTATTGCTGACATGCACTGGATATTGAAGAAAGCCAAATAATACCCCCTCCCCCTCCTAAAAAAGGCAATATGTGCTTCATGGATTATAGAAAGGCCTTTGATGCTGTCAATCATACCAAGCTGTGGAATGTCTTTAGGAAAATGGAAATCTCAGAACATCTCATTGTCCTCCTGCAAAACTACACACAGGACAGGAAACTACATCCTGAGGGAACATGGTGCAAATTTGTTCCAGGTTGGCAAAGGAATGAGACAAAGCTATGGATCATACAGTTCTCACTCAAGGCAGAAATGACCAGGCTGAGGTTATCATATTTTGAGCACATTACACAAAGAACCATCTCCCTTGAGAAGTCTGTAATGCTGGGAAAAGTGGAAGGAAAGAGAAGAAAAGAGCAACCAACAGCAAGGTGGATGGACTTAATTACAGCAGCAATGGATGTACTATTGCTCAGGCTGGAGACAGATCATCCTGTCCACCAGATCTATGTGGTTGCTAAAGTCAACACCAACTTGATAGTATGTGATCAAATAATTTTTATTTGTACTTCATGTATACTTATTTATTTACTGTCTGTATTATTGTAAACCACACTGAGTAGATGGTATAAAAATTGTATAAAAAGTAAAAAGGTGTATGTTACAGAGTGCCACAGAAATGCGTGGAATTATATTAATGGGTAATATAGAAAAGGGTGTTTGATGGAATAATGAGGTGAAAAGGCTGTGGATGAGGAAAAAAGAGAATGTGCTGAAAAAATGAGGTTGAGAGGAAGCTGTTGTATGATGTGCATAGAGAAAAATTGTGTCAAATGGGGAATGGATGGCTGAATTTTAAAATATGCAAATTCTGGAAGAAAGTTAGTGGATGGTATGCGGTCTGTGGCAATGAATGGATCTTGTCCAAAGAAGTGAATATCACTCTGTATAAGTGCTTCTGCCCACTTTGTTATATGGAAGTGAGAGTTGGGTATGTATGAGAAACATAAAAGGAAGTTGAATGGAGTGGGCGTGGGTTATTTAAGAAGTTGCATGGTAAGCTAGCCATGATAGATTCAAGAACAAATGATTGCTGAATGAATGTGGACTGAATACAAAAGGGAGGAACCACAAAGAATGAATAAAGATCAAATTCCAAATGAAGTTATAAAGGAAAAGTGAATGGGTCAAGAGGAAGAAGACCAAAAATGGTGTGCTTACATGGAGTTGTTGCAATCCTCAAAAAGAGAGAAGTGAAAACTGTAAATAACAAAAGGCAATGTATGAATTGGCGTATGAACACGGTGGAAGCAAAGATAGTTGGCAAATATAGAAGTTTAGGGAATGTTGCTGGTGTAAATAATATTTGACTATATTTCCTTCTCTTTTTTCTTACTACTTTACTAAAAGACTTCAATTCATTTTGCTCAGCAGTTTTAGTCCTTTTCTGCATTTTTGTATACTGCTTATCCTCAAAAGGAATAGCATGATGTCTATGATGATTTATATTTTTATATTTCTTTGTTTTTAATTGCAGGGGAATCAAAGCCCAGACCCAAGTACGTACATATGCCTTAAGTTTTATGTTACAGTAAATATATTAAAATGTAAGATGTTCCTGGACAAGGTTTTTGTCATACAATTGCTCTGCCACATTCAGTGAATTTTATAGATCTAGATGAGATGCCATTATCATTCATGTATAACCCATCCATATTTTCCCACTGGTTCTTTTATCTTTTTTCTTTCATCAGTAATGTTTAAGAAGCAAAAGATGGAAGAAACTTTTGACACTGGATCTGTTGTCTTCTGTAGACTATTTCTTGAGTGGCAGCAGGTCTTCCATTCTATAGGTATCATTTTGAGGGAACCCTAGAATAATGCTTCATAAGATGGTTGCACTTGCTATTTAAGTGGCTATTTAGGCAGCCAGGTGCCACAGCAAATCACAACTCTTTTCTCTGGGAACCCCTCAGATCAATGCCTGTAGGACAGTCAGCATGTGCCACCCACACAGCTGCTGCATTGCCCCTAATGGTGTAGCTGACCTTGCATAGCGAAAATAACAGTTTTTAAGGTTTGCACGTTGAATTAGTTCCCCCCTTAGCATTGTACCATAGACAAAGCTCCAGACCCAGGGAAGAGCAGAATAGAGGCACAGACATGGTGACTGAAGTAGGAAGCCATAAATATCAACTGTTCTATCCCTGCTGCCTCTTAGCCTGCTCTCTCTTAGCTGCATGTCACTCGGATGCTTTAATCTACCCTATTTAGCATAGATTGCCCCATTTATAGTATGGCTGTGACCAATCCATTTCATTTATTTATATTTCAAATTCCATCACCGCCCATCTCCCCCGAGAAGGGGACTCTGGGTGGTTTACAATCAAAATTAAAACACATAATTACAATATAAATACTATATAAAAATAGAATAAATACAGAGTAAAAAATATAAAATCCAACAGCATAGATCTTGTTTATTGGGGAGAGATCTATAATAGCCACCCCCAAGATGAACTGGTGGCCTTCCCACCCCAAGCGAGGCGGCAGAACCAGGTTTTTAGGTTCTTCCGGAAGTCCGGGTGCGAATGGGCCTGTCTCAACTCGGGGGGCAGAATGTTCTTTCTAAATAGTCCTTTAGACCTGAAATCCTCTGGTGATTAACTAAGCTTCAGAGCAATCTGATACAAGGAGATCCCAGAGTGCTCTGCATGCAGCAGCTGTCTTGGGATCCTCCATTATCACAATGTCATTGCAGGATCAACAGCTGTCTGCACCAGCTAAGCTACAAACTCTTTTTAACTTCATCGTTCTGTATCCTTTCTTGCAATCTACACAATACTTTATCATCTCATCTAATTTCAGCTACAAATGACAGGCCCTTAATTTGCTTTCTCAGTATGTCTTAAGTTGATAACCTTCAGACTGAATTAACCATAAACATTAAACACTGGAATGATGTGAGTTTCATCTCATAAGCTCAGGATATCAACTATCCTTCTCTATTTGTTCTTTATTCTCTCTATTCATCAGAAGAGTCTTTTATTCCTCACAGCCAGGGTTCTGGTTGCAGTTAGACTTCAGAAGTTTCAGAAATGCTCAGAGCAGCAAGTTGGCCATCCTAAATTTCTATGACTGTAATTATTTCCCAAACTATTTAGAAATATAAGCACAAACTTCAACCTGAATCTCCTATGGCATGCACATAAAATCAAATTGCAAGTTGTACTTTTGAGGAACCCCTTTTGGATTCAATACAGCCTTATACTTCTGTTGTAGGCACAAGTAGGATATAGTCTTATATATACTAACTGGGAATAAATCCCACTGAGCACAGTGGATTTTTTTTTCTTTCATATAAGTACTTATGTTTAAACATACAGTGTTCAATGAAACATTGAAAATAAAACTAGATAAGAACAAAAAAATAAAACAGTGAAGATAAATTACACAAAATGAAAGAAATGGTTTGGGACTTTTGTTTGTAATATGACTCAGTTCTGTGTCAATTTTTCAGCTAATGCTGTTCCCCACACTTTTCAATACCATTGATCCAAAGAAAGAAAATACTTTGGTATACCAGTGTTTTGCTACAGTAAAGCTAGCAACTAAAAACCAAAATTGAATTCATTTCTTTACTGTATTATTTTCTTCTTTTGTATTATTTTATATATCCTGGGAAAAATGGACAATAAATTTTATTATGGTTATTTGTGAAAGACTGTTGTGTAATGTGTTCAAAAATTATCAACCCAAATGAATTGAATGAGGGAAAAACCAGTATCTAAATTTTATTTTCAATAAAATTACATAAGATTATATTGCTAATAAACTTTTTTAAAAAATGAATTCCATAGCAGCAAACACATGATCTCTTTGGGTAATTCAGTATTATCTGGAAATTATCTAGAATTTTTAAAAATGTCAGCCACAGAAGGACTGAGACAGATGGAAAGCAGTTGCGGCTTGCAGCCTTAGATGATAGCATCACAAGGATAGCATTCCAGTGCCAGATATGAAGTTATTACAGCTGCTCAATAGTTCGTCTAAATTGGGTAAAGGGAAATAAACCTGCAATGACAGGTGTGGCCATTTTATACCTGGCAACCATGGTGACATTCCATTTGGTCCCATTCTCCAACTCCCTGAGCTAAAGTGGTTCTCTAAGACTGGAATTATACTGACATTGGCAATCAGTTTAAATTAATAGTCACAGTATTGAGACTGACCATATAAATTGTTTAAATATACACATAAAAATAAAATATGCCTGGGAGTTCTGAGACCAGCTAATGTAGTCTTAGCCCCCTTCTAAATCTGCACTGTAAAAAAGTGTTTCATTCCTTTCACATTCTGAAGGTGATCTTTGCTGTTTTTCAAAAATATTTCATTCACTGACACACTTTTTAAAACATAAGATAATGCCCTTTAGATGGCACTGTGCAATTATTCTTTCACAGCCGAAGAAAGAGATTTTAAAACTATTTTGTTAAAAAATTGCCTGTAAATAACAGAGTTTTAAGAAGCAATGCAGTTACTTTAAATTTCATATCTTTTAGATCATATAAAATCAGCTATGTCAGTGACATCACATGATCTGAACTGTTCCATTCAATTTATAGCTAGGAGAATTATATAATTGAATGCTTCCCCAAGACAAAAACAAAAAAGAGATATATTTTGATTTATAAAAAGTGAGATGGGGTTATACAGGTATTCACCTAGTTTGTCACATGCTACTTTTCTAGATGCACATAAATATTTTTCTTACCTGCAAGAGTGACAATCAATGCACTTCCCTATCTGCAGTTTACCCAACATAAAAACAATATTACAATGTATGAGTTTTACCTATACTGTCTTGACTAAATTTACTTAAATTCTGAGATAAAGCTCCTCAAAATCAATGGGATTAAATTTTGCACAATGATGTGGGAAATAAAACCAAATCAATCAACTCTTAGGAATGAAGAAAAAGATGGGGTGAATCAACAGTCAAGTATTGTATTATCAGTATGTTACCTCTATATTTTCCTCTAATTTCAGGTTGTTCATGCCCAATCTGGTGCCTCCAAAGATCCCTGATGGAGAGAGAGTAGACTTTGATGTGAGTATTCTTAATGCTATTGCCTATTGTTCTTTCTTACCACCAGAGGTCTTCCTGCATTTGAGAGAACAGTGCCAAATCTTGGTCATGCTTTTGTTGCCCTGTAGGATATTCACCGGAAGCGAATGGAAAAAGATCTGAATGAACTACAAGCCCTAATTGAGGCCCATTTTGAGAATCGAAAGAAGGAAGAAGAAGAGCTGATATTCCTCAAGGACAGAATTGTATGTCAGAATCTACTTTTTATTCACTGTAGACCCTCTTTACCACCAGGCCGAGTTCTAACAATATTTTCCTACTGTTAATAATGATTTAACTGTTCTATGGCAACACATCAAAATAGTTTATTTTATTAATACTTAGCATCAAGACTGGGTTCACTGATATCTTGGGAATCTATAATTATAATAATATCTAATTCTAGGCAAGTCTTCTTAATAGGGAAGAAGGTTGTTGAATTTAGTGGCTATTGTTTCCATGTTAATATTACAGAATATCAGGACTGTATATTTAAAATTGACCATGGAAACCTGGGATAGGCTTTGTTTTTGTTTTTTCTGTCAAGGGCTACACTTCTGCAGGAATATTCTATTGGGGCCAAACTGCATAATAATGGACAAGGAGGCAAAAGAGTTGGGGGTCACAGTTTCATCTTTTCCTGACAGCCTCTTTTTTTTTCTAAGAATTTCTGTCCCCCTCTCCTGCCCATTGCTGTTTTTGATACTATATGTTCTCAGTCTTTTCCTTCTCACACAGCAGATTGCCAAGGAAGGAACTGAACGTTCTTGCTATAGGTCTGAACTGACTGTCTAAAATTTGATTTGATTTGATTACATGCTGTCTGGAAGCTTTAGCTGGTGCAAAATGCAAAATGCAGTGGCATGGGCAGTTATGTGTTCCCCTAGGAGGACACATGTCACACCTCTGCTCCATAAACCGCATTGGTGCCAGTTTGCTTCTGGGTGAATTCAAGGTCTGTTTGTGACCTTTAAAGCGCTAGATGGCACGAGGCCAGGTTACTTCTCCCCAGTTACATCTACCCATTCCAGTGAGTCTAGCAGGAGAGGCATGTTATGGGTCCTGTCTGCTGTCCATCTGACAGGATCCAGGAGACGAGCCTTTTCTGCCATGGCACCTGCCCTCTGGAACATCATCCCCCCTGAGGTGAGCTTAGCCCCAACCCTTATGGCCATTTGAAAAGCTCTCAAAACATGCTTTTTTCATCAGGCCTGGGGATCCCCTGGCAGCAGGTAACCTGCACGTTGGCTGCAGATGTATAACATTCTGATTTTAACCCTCTCGTGATCTTGTTCTTATTTCTGCTAAATTATTTGAGTGGTTTTATAATACGTTTTAATTTTTTGTTTTATGGTACACCACCCAGAGTCACCCTTGTGTGAGATGGCCAGCATATAAGTTTGATAAATAAATAAATAAGTTGTTGTCAACTCTTAATGACCATATAGATTTTCTCCATGGGATTGTCTGAAAAGGGACTTTAAAATCAGGCTGAAGAACGCTTGTGTTCTTTGGGCTACAGTTTGCTGGTATCAAAATCAGTAACATTGTAAAGATATTAGTGTGGGTGTTTATATGTCTCTTACACATGCATATAAACATATAAACACAAGTTATAAATATATTGTTCATAATAGCATGCATATTTTCCCTTCTGAAATGTGTAAAGAATTTAAGAATCACCACAGCAAATGCATTTTCCTTCATAATGGACTGTTTTGTCTTAGCCAAAAAGCATCTTAGCTTCTTCAGTCTACAGAAATAAAAATAAGTAGTGTCCTTGAGAAATAAGACCTGAGTGGTATCCTTGAAAAAGCCATGATTTATTTAACTTTTGGATTTGGGAATAATTTTCAGCTTTTCTCTTTAATCTTGTGGCTCCTCAGATTTTACTTTTCATGAAGTATCTCCCATCACTTTCTGTTTTCTTTTGAGTAAGTGGTTGGAAATTGAGAATTCGAGAACTTGGAAATAGGAATTCCATTGCAGAAAGATTGGCAAGTTGCTGAAAGCTGCAACATGTGGGTATTGTTAAAAGGGAAACAAAATGGCAGATCCTTATTGATAAAGCATTTCTATGCATTTCTATTAAGAAGTAATCATTGTCTGCAGAGCAGTCTGAGCCCCTAGTAAGTGTATTTAGGACAGTAGCTATAATACCCTATCTTTATTGTTAGGGGAAATGATTTGCAATTAATTTCTTTACCTGCTTACTTACAACAATAACTTCTGTGCCACTTCGGTTGGACTGATGTAATTGTAGTTCAAGTGTCACCAGCTCTTGTTCCTTTCCCATTGGCAGCATCAATATTTTAGCATAAATCCTAATTGATTTGGGCCACTAGACGCAGTTCAGGAAGATATATTAAAATTAGGTTTTCTTTATATAGGAGCAGCGGCGAGCTGAACGAGCTGAACAACAACGGATCCGTAGTGAGCGAGAGAAGGAACGCCAGGCCCGTTTGGCTGTGAGTCTATCCAAGATGTGGGGTGTACTCCCCTGACTGTTACTAGTGGAAGACGTCTCACTTCCTTTTCTCACTCTTCAGTAACTATGACAATATCAATCATCACAAAACATTCTGAGTTAAAGCATAATGTTCCATTCATATTGACTTTCCAAAAACATAACTGAATTATTTTCAGATTACTGTTTAATCCAATATTAAACTTAATTGTTTGGGAGATAACCATTAGCTCTGATAAAATTAGAATCCCATAGTTATTATATAATGATATGGTTAAATACCAAATGATATACTTCTGATTTGATTTTTTTAAATTCAGAGAACATAATGGTGCTAGATATCCGATAATATAAAGTGCTAAATTTCATCATGTAATAATTGACCAATTATTGTGTATTGTTGCAGAATAGAACAATACTCTGCATTTGGTGAAAACTATTTTCTTTTTTTCAGCATAGTGACTTGTTTTGAAGTGCTCAGTTCTCTAATGGAACCATCTATCTTTTTCAAAGTGAATTTTTAACTTCTAGCTTTTGCAAAACTGAAAATATATGACTCTGGCAATTCTCCTCCCATTTACACATGAAACAAATTATTCTCCTAGATGGTTTTGCAAGAGTTCTGCAAATCCGGTCTGATCCTTTAATTCTTGATCTGGGAACTGGAAGCTCTGGGAAAGAATTTGCAAGCTGGGAGTTTTGCAAGTCACAGTGCCAACACATCTGGAAAGACCAGATTGGGAAGTCTGCTTTAGACCTAATGCTATTCTATTCATAGAGAAAACCATCCTAAATACAGTATTACTTTTTTTTTCTAATTGTCTTTTGCTGCAGTTGAACAACTCAAACAAGAACTAATCCAGAATTATCACTGTTCTAGCTAACTTTCTGGCAAGAATTAGATTGAATTTATCTGCTATCGTTTTCTTAGTGGCATTTATTGGGTTAACTAAACATTTGACCTTGCTGTACATTCTCTGTCCTTCTGAAACCCATGTCTCCTTTCTTGGTAGGAAGAGAGAGCTCGAAAAGAGGAAGAGGAAGCCAGGAAGCGGGCTGAAGAGGATGCCAGGAAGAAAAAGGCTTTCTCCAACATGCTTCATTTTGGAGGCTATCTTCAGAAGGTAGGTATATGACTGTTGTATAGATGACTGCATTGCAAAAAAAAAAAAAGCAAAGTTGTTTTATAAACTGTGTATATGTTAAATTATATGGATGAAGACACATTTCATAAACAATTACTGTCATTTAAACAGAAGTACATTACATCCCACTATAAGGTGATTTAATAAGCTGTGAGCCTGTTCCATTTGCTGTCCACATTCTAACTATCCAGGTTCTAACTACAAATTCAAAGCCTCTCCCCCCAATTATTTTGTTCTTCTTTTTAAACTTTTGAACTGGATTTGGTTTGACCAGTTCTTCAAACAGAGGAACCCTTTTTCCAAGGAACTGCTGTGCTCTGTAATTTAGGACCTGTGTCCTGCAAGTGAAGACTGAATCCACAAATTTGGGGTTCAGCATCTTCACTGCATGCTTTCGGAAAGACTTGTAGTAGTGTATAAAAATAATTTCATGCTTGCATTGCCCTTTGGGAATTCTTTGCCCTTAGTTTCAATCCATGTACATTTTGCCCGACTAAATGGCCACTTGCAAAAGAATGCTCTGGTCCCATTTTGTCCTTCACTGAGCACAACATGCTTTGTCATTTTTAACACATACCTGAATTCTCTGATTCACCACTGGAGAGAAGCAATTTGGTTGAACTTGAAAGCCACTGATGTCACTCACAAACTGATTTCTTTAGACAGAGAAGAAAAGTGGGAAAAAACAAACAGAACGGGAAAAGAAGAAAAAGATCCTCAGTGAGCGCCGTAAACCCCTTAATATTGATCATTTGAATGAAGACAAATTGAGGTGAGAGGGAAGCTTGGTGAGAAGATATTGCTGGAGGGTCTTCTTTTCTTCAGGAGTGGAAAGCAAGAAATGGGACAAAAACTGTATTTTACCTGTCATTTCTTCTGTTTCTTTGATATGATGTATGGCTCGTCAGGGACAAAGTAAATGCAACCTAATTTCTCACTATCACTAATGCCACTCTGCAATGGCATGGTCCTCTTACAACCAAAAGGGAGTTGATGCCCAACCATTTTCTAATCTATAGATAACAGTAACTGTAAATCCTATTTGCTTTGGTTATATTCAAGCATACCAAGCAGTCTTGTATGGCTGGAGAATACTGTATTGGAGCACAAATGGTACAAGAAATACTCAATATAAACATAGGCTCAGTTCCTGAAAAGGGGGTGAGGAACCTATGGCCCTCTAGAGGTTGGTTAAGTGCATTGTGGCAAATGGTGGTGCATGACATGTAACTCCCATGTGGGCAAAATATAAAGCCAAGTAGGTGTTAAAATGTTAATATACATTAGAGTTCCCTAAGCAAGTGGCAGTACCCAACAACTTTGATCTTAATAAAGCTAAATAGGATCAAACCTTGTTAGTATTTGGATGGGAGACTATCATGGAAGTCCAGGACAGTGTTCCAGACAGGGAAGTAAAAAAAAAAAAAATTCTGGAAGAAGACAGCAGCAAACTATTTCTGTGTAGTTGCCAGGAAAACAATATGGATGTGTTATTGGATACTAATGTTTTCCTCATTGTGTAATTTATCACTGCTCGGACATGTTTGCAGTTCTTTAGACAGAGTTGTCTGTTTAGCTGCCCACATTCTGCCTTAATTGATACCAGCAGGATTATATCTTAAATAGGTGCTACATAATTGTAATGATGGCTGCTTGGGCATCAGTCCGAAGAATGTACAGTATTACTGGCATCTGAGCTAAAAAAAAAGATAGACCACTAGAGGGTGCAAAGAGCACACAGAAAAAATACACTGAATCAAAGGCAAACTTCAAGAGTTTTAGCTGGTTTTAGCAAACCCAGCACCCTGCCAGGTGTGGACCACATTACAGAAATGAGGAGGGAGAGATTTTCTCTTTCTCCCTCCCTCTGTCCATTTCCTATTTTTTGTTTCTTTTGTTTTAATTTGCTTTCCATAACAATCAATGGGAAGGAATAATTTTAACCAGCTTAAAGAGGTAGTACAAATTAGTTTATTTTTTGGAAACTGCAAGAGAGGTCAAGATTTAGGAAGACTTTGTATGAATCGCTTCTACAATCTTTTTATGATTTCTTTTGGGATATTCTAAAGTTGTGATTTCCAGAGCTTGGAGGGAGGCTGGTGAAGAAGGAGGAAAAGAGACTTGATATCAGGTTTTCCTCTATGGGGTTGGCATTTTATCTGAGGAGGCACATGCTTCTTACAAGGCTATTCCAAGGGACCACAGAACTGTAACCTTAGAGATTGCTACACTGGTTTGTTCAGCCTGTTCCATACTTATCAGAAGGCCCAATTCTGAAAAACCAGTCAGTATATGAACTCACGAAATTAGAGTGCACTACAACCTTCATCATCCCTTCTACTATGATGAATGGTCATGTAGTTGATGCATCAGATTGGGAAACACTGGTCCAGAGCAACATGTTTCCATTACATATTTAGTTGTATGAACATACTGGCCAGCACCTTTATTAATACCATGTATTCTCAAATCAGGGAAAGGGCCCAGGAACTGTGGCAGAGCATTCATGATCTAGAGGCTGAGAAATTTGATTTACAGGAAAAGTTCAAAAGACAGAAATATGAGGTAAGTCTAAACATCTATATCCATTTCTGTTCAGCTCTGGATTCTTTACAGGGTACCCAAATGTTACTTACTAGTAAGACTGAGTGAAATGAAAGGAAAGACTTGTTAGGTCTTTCAGGAGCATTGCATAAATTTTTATTTTCTGAGCAAATTTTCATAAAGTCAAATTATGTCAATGTAGCATGCATGATTAAAAGGCCTGTAATCATGCATAGCCTACTTTGCTGTCAACAACACACAAATTCTACAGGCCACAAATACAAACTTTGAACCACAAGAGTTACCTTGGGATCTTTATCTGCCCAAAGAAGTGGCACGTAGAATTCTTCTGTCTGACCTGGAAATGGACTAACAAGAGCTGTTAGTAACTGATTGCAGATGTCTCAGTAAAACTTGAGTATGGCAGAATACCATCCCATGATTCAGTGCTTCCATCTGAAAACCAGGGGGAAAGGTTTTCATAACTTTCTGAAACAATAAAGCAATCCAGCAAGAAGTAGAGCAGTGTTTTCATTCCCTTCTGTAATAATCACAATGGAGCTAAATGAGAATATAGTTATTCTTTTAAGTACATGATCGCTAATTGGCTGGGATCACCTGTGCAACTGATCCAGGAAGAATAAGAATTGCTTTCATGCTCAATTAGCTTCCTTTGCTTTTTGAGGGACATTATCCTTGATTGGCTGGTACTACTCACACTTCTGCCATCAAGAAATATCCACCAGGGAGTGGGTAGATTGAAGTAGAATGGACTGAAGGAATCATGTTGATGATTGATTCTCAGAAGAAGTTGAACATTTTCTTCATTTGGGCTTTTCCAGAAATATTTTCTTTGCACTGAACTCACTACTTTCCCTCTGAAAATGGAAATGGACAAGCTTTCAACACAACCTTGGCTGTGGCATTTGCATTTCTTTTTCTTTATTGTTACTACAAAATAAACTATTTTCTTTTTCCCTAAACAAGAACAGACAGGCTTGAATAATCTGACCTGACTCATTTGAATGACAAACTAGATTTACAGTATCTCCTTTTGGAACCAACATCATAAGTCAGTGGTGAAGAGCTCTTCACATGAGTGCAGCTACTTCTCATGGCAGAGGACATTGTAGCTTGGCTCCATAATAACCCTCTAGATTTCAGTCAGACAATTTAATGTTGCTGTGAGAATTTTTCATGCCTTCTTCCAGAACTGAGCAGCACTAAATTCCAAAGGCAAACAGAGCTAATGAAAGCAGAAGGAGATAGGACCTGACCCTGTCAATTCAAAGATGGCAGCTGAAGACATTTGCTAGAACTTCCTGATACAGTAGTCAGTTCTGACAATGGCCTCATATATCTTTCTCCTTCTCCTTATGGATATTGGCCTTATTCAGGTACCCTTAACTGAATATTTAAGACTTATTTCTCAGGATCACCACTTCTGTGTTTCTCTTAATATTTCCTTTGCAAGTGTTTTAATGCTTATAGTAGTAATTGGCTCTTCACCCAGCCTTTGGCAAGAGAGAGTGGAACCCCTCACCTCACCACATTTGCCATCTTTTTTTTTTAAAATGTATTATTGTAATTTCTTTGTTTGAGCTGCCTTAAGTTGTTGAGAGTTGGCTGGCATACAACTTTAATAAATTGTTATTAATAATATTTTCATTTGATATTCACTTATACTATTTGAAGTCCAAACAAACAATAAAAAACACAGCATAGCATAAACCAATACTTAGAATATAGTAATCAATATAAAACATTATCTAATCCCAGTACTATTATAATTCAAATCACTGTCAAGTACTGCCCTAAAAAGTTCTTCTAGCTTCATAAAAGCCCTGAAAAAAAACATTTAAGGGCCTTTAAAAACCTCATCATTCAAGATGGAGTCAGTTCCAAAGAGTAGGAGCTAGATGGGAAGCTGTGAAATGTGGGGTGCCTATTCTAACCCAAGAGAGGACTAAGTGATTCTGATTGCACAAGTGAGCCAAGCATGCAGGGATATGAATTAATCACAAGTTTTATTCAACTAAGTGGGTGCCCTTATGGCCTGGAAAGTCAGCACCAGCAGTTTCAACTAGTAACACACCCAAAGTTTCAGCCACTTTAAGAATTGGCAAAAAGGGTGTGAATTGGGAGAGATCCAGGACTACACAGACTGTGCTGTTCTGGACCTAACCCAGAACACAGAAAGCAGAGTTAAGAAAACTAGCTAGCAAACTGCAACAGTTGTCCAGGAGAGACACCACCAAGACAGGAACTAATTGCTTGGCTTCCCAATGGTTAGAAATGGCTGAATTCCCCAGATGTTCAGATGGTGAAAGTTACAGGTTTTTGTGGATTTATCCATGAAAGGCTATAATACTCTCCTTTCTCTAACCCTAACCAGATTTCCATACTTACTGCACGCTGTGATGAGTTAAGCAAGTAGTAAGTATAGCCTGTTTCATGAAAACATCATATAAGGTGTGGAGCTATGTATGCAATTCCCTGCTCTCAACAGTGTCCTCAATGACCCTATGAAATCTGGATGCTACTGATACCTTTTCAGATTAGTATGTTGTTCTTTGGCATGTTTGTCCTGCTTGGTTTGCAATGATTCCTATAATCAAGATCAAGTTCTGTGCGGTCAAACAGTCTTTTGTCTTTTCAGCCATTGACAGGGCTATGGACATGAAAAATCTTTTGGAAGCTTTCTTCTCTAGTTTGGAGCCTTGTACCAGAAGCAACAGCAACTCAGCAGCTTAACTGAACTGAACAAATACTGTTTTTCCAGTTATCCCTTTCTTTTATTCCAACCTTTGATCCTTCTCCTAAACAGATCCCCATTCTTCTCCTGCTTTTAGCAGTGAAGGTTGCAAGATTCTTTTTTGTTATCATCATTATATATCACAAATTATCAGAAACGTTGTAGGTTAACCAGGAGTAAAATTGTTTGTTTATAGGTCATGTTGTATCCCTGGGTGTGACTTTATAATTTTTCCTTCTTTTTGGAATTCTGATAATTAAAATAAATAATGACTGACTGACTTTTTCATTACCTGCAAAGTATTGCAAAACCTGCATAATTTTATGGCATTATTAGAATTCTTCCCATATTTATGGATCAGAGAAAAGTACATTATGTTCAAACTGAAGAATATTGTGGAGATGTGCTAAGGGAAGTATCAGTTTTAGGAAATGCTGATCCTGCCACAAATAGCTGAGCTTGCTTTTAAGCACCTGAAAGGAGGTTATTTATATACCATTCTTTTGCTGGAAAAGATCACAATGGGAACACATTGGAGAAGCAATCTGAAAAATGTATACAAAGCCTTCAGAGATATGACAGAGCAGACAATTGGATTTATCTCTCCTCATCATGGAAAGAAGACCTATTGAAAGAAAAAAGTTACATTAATAAAAGGAAAAAGAAAATAAGGACCGATAAACATAAACCAAGTATCCTTCTGGTTCCCACTTCTACAAATAAAAATGTTAACCACCACTATTAATCACAAGTATTTTTTGACATCTGCTAATGCAGCCTGCAGCCTTGCCTACTGTTGGAGATAATGTCTTTGGTCTATGTTCTTTTCTTGGCTTCATGCTGTGCTGACACAGTAGCTCTCTTGCTTCCTACTTGAAACATCATCACCTATCTATTTCTCTTCCAGATTAATGTTCTACGGAACCGCATTAGTGATCATCAAAAGGTGTAAGTACTCAGAACATGTAGTAATAGTTCCACCATGTTTCATGGCATCAAGCACTCCCAGTAGATGTTCCACATTTATCTTTTTTCTGTTGCACTTCACAGATCTTTCTAGCTTTAGTGTCTGTTCTGCTTTTTTTGTCTTCTTTTATTTTTTTCTGTTCTGCTTCGTTCATTTCTACTAATCCTTTGCTTTTCATTTCTTGCCTTTCCTGTTGTAGTAACCCAAGGCTAAAAAATGAAGACAATACATTCTATAACTTGGTGTTCAGGAGTCTTGAATGAAGCACTTTTACAATCTGGAATTTATATCATTACTGATTTTTTTTAAAGTACCATTGCTTTGAAATGAGTGCTTTGTCACTCATTTCAAATGAGTTTTCTCCCTCTCTCTGTCTTCTGTCTACCATTTTTATATGTAGTAATAGTAATGTTTTCTCATTACTATTTTATTCTATATGTTGGGTGTAGGAGGGATATTAAAATTTTTATAAAAGAGTGAAATCCAGAGGAAGGCTCCCACTGGAATAAAGTGTGAAACAAGTTTTGATGGGTCAGCAAAAATAACCTTCCTTTGCCATTAGTGGATCTTTTCTGACCTGACTAGATCCACCCTCAATCAATTTGGTATTATCCAGTAAAGTTGGATTATAACTCAAAATTCTAAGCCATCACAGGTGTTATAGTCCAATATATCGGGGAAGTGACAGGTTGGTAAAGGTTGTTTTATTCTTTTCCATCCCAATACAATTTGTAGAGTTCATGCCTGCTCCCACATTTTTCTCTAATTCTTTATGTTCATTCCTAATTTTCCTTCTCCAGCTGTAGTTTTCACTAAAGTTCCTTTGCACCTCCTGAAGCTATTTTTCTTTTCATCCCTGAAGACTATTAGGGATAGTCTTCTCATCTTATTCTTTCAGTGCACCTCTCTCTATAAGGATGCATTTCTGATAATTATCTAGGACATGGCTTGTTTTGGTCCAATGTTACCACAGTAGTTCAGCTACATGGTGTCAAAAATCCAGCCTTGAAGTAGAAACCATTCCTCACCTATGGATCTTATAATTCATTTTCTAAGACACAGAACATTCTGCATCTTGACGTGTCAGAACCATTCTATACAACTATGAACTGTCTGCTAACGTTAGTATCTTTCCATTCTCCTTGGATATGACCTTCAGTTCAGAGATGGAGAATGAAGGCACAGCAAGGCTAAAAAATTCCTTGGTGGTATATGCATTGCTTGTGGCACTCAGTTTCCACCAAGTGGGAACTCTTGATAAGTTTCATCATTGTATGGAGCCTGCTTCTGCTTACTGATGTGAGCAAAGAATATAGCTGTGTGTAGGCTGGAATTGTTCCAGGTTCCTATTTTAGCCCAGTGGTCCGGAAACAAATGGCATCTTGATTAGGAATGTCTTGATCTCTGGTGGCCTTTTTAGGTTCATCAAATGAAACTTGTTGGTTAGACAAATCTACTATGTCCTACTAAACTATATTTCTTCTTTTGTCTCCTCATTTATTTCAGGAAAGGGTAAGTAGCATGTTGTGCCCTTTGGGATGTATTGATGTACTGTGATAGTTTGCACTGTGCAAATACTTAAAGGAATGGCTTTAAGTATCACCCCATGTTATCACTGGTTTCACAGCAAATATTGATTTCATGTTAGATGTCTACCGATGGCAAGAGTCAGGGATATTTGTGCCATTGAAAATTGCTATTTCCTCCCCATACAGATTTTGGTGGTGTGATCTGAGGGTGCTCTGGAGGCTGATAATTAAGTGCTTGGGCTACTATAGAAAGTGAAGGATGGGGTAATTTTGTCAGGTCAATAGAAGACAGGCAAAACAAATACCAAAGGCTGATGGTAATCTGGGAAATCCCTACAAATCTTTTCAGAGCAATAAATATCATTCTTAATCTGCCGTCAAATTTAGAAACAGCTGTTGCCCTTTCAGAGAAATAAGACAAGTACATTGGCCAATCAGAGAGGATAAAGAATTATATAAATGTTTAGAAATTGCCTGGTTGGTTTGTCAATGACACAAGAGAGTCAGCCAGTCTAAAGCTGAATTATATCACTAGCATGCTTCAGTGACATTACATTCCTGCTCTTTAAAATGTTTTCTAACTGGCTCATACATGGCCTACTTCCAAAACACCACGCAATTTTGTTTACCGAGCAGCCCACTTGAGGGAATGCTCAACTGCATGGGCAAAACCCCATTTAGCATTCTTTCCCAACCTGGCATCCTCCAGATATTCAGGGTCAATTCCCATAATCCCCCAGCAGCATGGACTAAGGTATAGGTAAGCCCTATTTTCAGCTCCAGGGGTCACACAGCTTGCTGGGGAGTACACACATAGGCAAACAGTCACTTACATATATCCATTTATATCAGTGTTTCTCAAACTTGGCAACTTTAAGATGTGTGGACCTCAACTCCCAGAATCTCCCAGCCAGCCAGGCTGACTGTGGAGGTCTGGGAATTGGAGGTCACACATCTTAAAGTTGCCATGTTTGAGAAACACTGATTTATATCCATGCAGTTTTGAGCTGTTTATTGAAAGAGAAGGAGTAAAATTCATGAAGCTTCCTTTCTCAGCAACTTGCATATAGAAGGCCTATTTGCCAGTGTGGGAAACACACAATTTTCAACTTATAACAAGCATCAGGTGGGAAACAGTTCACGTACCTGCTACCAAATCTAAGTGGCTCAATAGGTCAGAAAGGAAAACACTGTGGCTTCTTATCCCAGTGACCAGCTTCCTTGGTTATAAGGAACAAGCAATGTGGTCACTTTACTGCAGGAAGCTGTGGGAAGACAATGATTCCATTCCTACCAGTCAGCTAAATGAGTTCTTTAGTTGGCTGGAGAACACCTGTTTGCTACTTTCCCATTACTAATGTCAGCAATCTTCTTTTCACAGGGCCAAACTGATAATGGTGATCAGTTGGCTTAAGAGAAAAGTTAGTAAGACTTCCCATGGCTCTGCAGGAAGTTAGCTTTTGCTCACTTCAGCATCAATCCAGAAAGAAGTAGAGAGAAGAGTCTTTTATACCTCTACTTCATTTATACTTCTTCCTAATAAACTGGAATAATAGGTAATTCCAGTTCTTCCTCTAATTTTGCTAAGGTCTTACTTCTTTCCAATTTAAATTGAGAGGGGATAAATATTTTGAGGAGGAGAGCTGATACAATATACAGTGTTTCCTCTGACTCTTTTATCAAAATGAAATTAGACTGTAAAGTAGCTACTTTAAAATTGGGAACTCACTGCCAGTGGACTGAATTATATAAATTGATTGATAATGTGCCATCAGGTTGGTGTTGACTCTTAGTGACCATGTAGATAGATTACTTCCATGACAATTTGTTATTTACAAGCCTATATGTTTTTTATGGTAAGAAATAAATATTTGAATAAATGTACAAATAAAGAGTTGGGAAGTAGCATACCTTAAGAAAATCATAATTAATCACAATAAATTAATAGTTAAAACACTGCTGGTCACTTCATGAACAATAAAACATTTTATCTTACCTCCCTCTGGTCCTCTTTTGCCTTAAACCTGAAAAGAGTTCAAAGTTTGATAATCTTAGCCCTGCTTAATACCTTTCAGCCAACTAACGAGTATTGCTTTATTCAGAAAGAACACCCCATTTTCTAGCTTAATTAGAAATAAGTAGAAAAATACATTGAACAGCAAAAAATTACAGAGCAATATTGATTTGCAAATAAGTATAAGCATTCATTGCAAGGCCAACATTATAGTATAATGTCTATTGGCATACGGTTAATTTAATCTCCCACCCATTTTAAAAGAAAACCATTTTCTTAGTACTGATTCCCCACAGTTTTAGCAAAAAGAGCAGGTTAAGTCATGTTGAAGCGTGTCTAACACCTTCTTCTAAAAAAATAAAAATAAACAAGTGTAGTGTGGAATTGTAGTTTGGTGGGGATGCTGAGAAGTATATACTTCATTTTCCTCATAGAACCACAGTTCCCAAGGCTCATTAGAGGACAAGAATCATCTTGAAGTCTTGGGTATAGTTATGGCTTTTAAGGCACAAGGTGATTTTTCCCCTAGGATTCCACTTCCTCAGCACCCAACTCTTATTGCATTATACATTAAACATGATGTGTTTTTCATTGTACACTTGCCTTGCTCTTCCCTCAGGGGCACTGTCCACCCTGTGCGAACCAGATTGGTCAGCCTGGGCTGGGCCAGGTCTCTGAAAGAGGTCTGCTGAGAGCTAAAAGAATCCTTGTGCAAAGGTCCCCCTTCGTGCCCCTTCATCCAAAGCAAAAGTAGATCCAGACCATCTCTCCCCACTCTCCTTTGCATTGTCCAGACTTTTGCCAGAAATTCCTCATTTGTTTTTTCCTTTCCCAACAGCTCCAAGGCTGCCCGTGGAAAACCTGTGGTTGGTGGCCGATGGAAGTGAAATGTGGTTCCTGTCTAGACTCTGGAGACAGCAAACCAGTATGTTTGATCCACTATCCTAGTCTGTGTGGCCCAGATAAATGCACCAACTTTTCTAGATTATCCAGAACAAGCTGCTTTCTAAAGGCCTCACTCTGTAGAATGACTGTAAGTGCACAGCACCAGCACTGCACAGTGGAAATTGCTGCAGCAGGATTACCCTGTCACTCAAGTTAATAAATCTGTGTCTGTAAATAAAGCAACTCAAAAAGCAATAACCACTTTCTTTGCCTGATTTTATTACTGGGTAATTTTACAATCTTGAATAGAAAGGAACAGACTTCTTTCAGTACTGGCCTTCTTCATATATGGCTAAGACAACCTACCTTTAAAAAAATCATCCCAGCTTGGAATTTTGTTGCTATTAATGGTATTGTTGTTGAATGAAATCTATTTATCCTGTCAAGACTGGTCACATAGAACCATATTTGAAAGCGAACCCCAGATTTGAAAGCATTAGTATGGGTTGATTGTTTTTATACAACACGGCCTTTATAACATGTATGACATGTCCTTCCCCAAGTGATATGTGGCATCTCCAGGCTACACTTAGTGGAAGTTCTGGTTCCTCCACCTGCTGGCTCCTGAACTCAAGGCACACCCCCCACACACTGATCTTCAGTTTAGGACCTATCTCCAGGGAATTCTCAAGACAATTGCTTGAAAAACATCCCAAGCAACAGCTTGGTGCTTTGCGACAGCAACAGCAATTAATGTATTTGACCATATCAAGAGAGTGCTTTGCAGCTAGCTGGGTTTTTGCTAAAGAGAAAGCAGATAGAACTCTTTGCCACTTTCTTCTCTGTTCACTTTGCCTTGGCCTCCGTGTACCCAGGAAGACTTGCAAAGATCTGTAAACAGTCAAAACCTGGAACAGTCCTGGCTGGGTTCCCCCATGCTTGCCACTGTAGAAACAAGTGCAACAGCAAATCAGCAAAAAGCCCATGCCTGACATAATTGTGAAAAGCACCTGGTAAAAATGCCAGTTTGCTGTCCTGGTATAGAGTAGCTTTTAAACATTGTGCTTTGCAGCCAGGTGATTCCCCTTGTAACAGTTCTTCAGGTTTTGTTTTTTTAATTTTTGGTTTTAAAAATAATAAAAAATAAGGTTTAGTACTAAAAACATGGATGGAGGGGGGCACTAGCAATTTACTGTCTTGTTCTTTTGTATGGTCAAAGGCAGTGTTTCTCAACCTTGGCAACTTTCAGATGGGTGGACTTCAACTCCCAGAATTCCCCAGCCAGCATGGGGAATTCTGGGAGTTGAAGTCCACTCATCTGAAAGTTGCCATGGTTGAGAAACACTGGTCTAGGGGATTGTTGTAACTTCAAAAACAGGGGAAGCTCTGGAACAGGGACACTGATGGGATATCATGTTTGCACTTTCCTACTGCTCTGCTGGAGGGAGCACCAACTGGCTCACACTGCTGTCTGCCTGTACTCAGTACTTTGAAGTCATAACCAGAGGTGAGGGCTGGTGTGGAAGTGCCCGAAGTCTCTTCCTCTTCTATAGGGAGGTTAGTATAAGCTCATGTTTACTAGCCTGGGTTTCAGTAACAGTAAATAAAGTAACATATCACAAAAGGGTAATTGATCAGAGGAACTAGACATAACAGAAGACAAGGAATAGTGGGGCAGTGAGAAGAAATAAGATTTGGAGATGAGCAGATGCCATAACATCTCAGTTTTCAAGAAAACTTCAAGGCTTCTGGCATTTGCTGGAGTTTTTGTGGAGAGAAGGACCTGAAACCAGCCACCTGGCAGAGTTGTCACATCTTCTTAGGGTCCAAATACATTGGCCATACAAGCTCTTCAGGCATAAACTTTTCTTCCAGAATATCACCAGCATCATATTATGGTTTTATACTCTTTCTTTCCTTACAACTTTTAAGGTGCAGGGGGCACTGACTTGGGCCCAATGTGTAGTCAGTTGGAATAGTATTGCGGATATGCAGTATGATTTATGCATTTTTTGGAAGTATGCACTTCCTACTGACTTTACTGATTTAAAACCATCTTAGAATATTCAGAAAATCATAACTGATTGATTATACTTACAGTGACCAAATTTTCTTGGGAAAAATAAAGGACAAACCTGAAAAGGGGGCAAATCCGAAAGAGGTTCATAAGGATTAAAAAAAAAGTTTATGTGTATAACTTTGCTTTACAAAGGAAAATTCAAGAGCAAAACCAAGAAAAACTTTACAAAAACACATATTCTAATAAAAATATCTAATATCAAACAGTATATGTAAATTTATTTCAAAAAGACAACTCAGTTTCCATATTTTTCACATGAATGTGAAAGACTGTGCATTAAATGGTACCATTTGTATGGTAAAAGTTAAATGAGCAAAATAAAGGACAAAAGTGAGTTTTTGAAAAATAAATAAATCTTAAGAATAGCTTTCTGAAATAAAGGACTGTCCTTTATAATAAAAGATGTATGATCGCTGTAATTATACTACACAATGAGATGATGAAAGAAATAATTTTTTCTCTATGAAAGAACATAAATCATGGTCTTAACTTTAACTACATTAAATAGTTTTTCAGCAACTATTTGACTTGTGTAATCAGGGCTACTTGATCTGGGCTGCAACAATCTGGACAACCACTAGATGGAGCAAAGAGTTATGACTTTCTCTATCTCTTTGTTTCCTCTAGGCTAAATCAGATAATTCTCCTTTTGCCTTAGTAAAATGAGTGCTTCAAATTGAGCTCAGCTCCTGGACTTCTGGGGGAGGAAATGGCAAACTAGGATGTCTCCGAAAGAGTGGAGACAATCCTGTGGCTGAGACTGATGGACTGGCATTAAATCCAGTCCAAAGGAACCTCTCTGGATGGGGAGAGGATGAGAGATCACCCATTTGTGCTCCGGATGGCTGCTCCTTGTGAGGAGACTGTAGGATAGCAGTCAGCTCCTGGGTCTGAGTGCCAGTAAATGAGGAAAGCCACCAAGTTCTCAACCGCAGCAGAGCCTATATGGACTCTAGGTTAATCAAATCTCACTTTTTTTTTTAAAGCTAAAAGCAGTTGATCCAGTTGGGACGCGGCGGTGCTGCGGGTTAAACCGCTGAGCTGCCGATCGGAAGGTCGGCGGTTCGAAAACTGCACAGCGGGGTGAGCTCCCATTGCTAGTCCCAGCTCCTGCTCACCTAGCAGTTCGAAAACATGCAAATGTGAGTAGATCAATAGGTACCGCTTCGGCGGGAAGGTAACGGCGTTCCGTGTCGTCATGCTGGCCACATGACCCGGAAGTGACTATGACAACGCCGGCTCTAAGGCTTAGAAACGGAGATGAGCACTGCCCCCTAGAATCGGACACGACTGGACTTTACGTCAAGGGAAACCTTTACCTTTACCTTTTTAAAAGCAGTTTAAGCAGCAGTTCAGAAAAAACTACCTGGTGAGTGATCCTTCATTCAAGAAAAGAAAGAAAAGAAAAGACTTAACTTAAAGAATTTAAAGAATATAAAGTTAATGGCAAAAAGCTGGATAAGAATTTAATTTAAGAAAGTTTTAAACAGACTAAGGGACCAGACAAATTTGGACTATTAAGACTTTTGCTATAATGTTTTTGAAATAACTAACTAAATAAAATAGTACCTTTGTGGGAACATAAATTGTCTAGTCTTTTAGGGAAAAGATGACTGGATGATTTCTCAAAACAAAAATAAGAGGAATTTGAGACAGCTCATGTGATCATAGAAATACAAAATGTTAGAGGTAGCTAAATATATCCATGTAGTTTTCTTCACAAAAAATATGGAAGCAGGTTGCCATTGCTTTCTTCTAGGAGGAGGATTTTGTTTGTTTGTTTGTTTTGTTTCACTTCTCAGACTAATACATGTCCAAGTGCTAACAAAACCTGACCTTCTTTGGCTTTGAGACCAGCCAAAGTCCTTGTTAGCCAAACCAAAACACTTGGATGTTTAAAAAAAAAAAGGCTACAGTCAAACATTTCCCTCTATTTGACACAAGGTGGCACCTTGGCATCTGCTTCTACCTCTCCCCTACATCTTGCTCTCCACTACACATGTTATGGCCAAGCTCATGGCCAAGCTCATGGCACTGTTTCAGCCAGAGATATCAGTCCAAGCTGTCTCCTGGCCTATGGCTGAAACTTAGCTAGGCTACTGTGTCAGAAAATAGTGAACAAGGAGCTTGTCCTACAGGAGCTTCTTCCTGTTTTCCAGTAATTGTTTCTTTTCTACCCTTCTGAAGACCAATGATGGCATTAATCACTAACTACAAACATATTCAAAATAATTTCGTAACACAGAATCACCAGTTAAGATTGAGAATCTGCTATGTGTGATATTGTATAATTGGTGTGATCCCCAGAGAAATAGACATTGAGCTGCTAAATATGGAAGCATCTATTGCTTTTCAAAATAAAAGCTTCCCCAAATGTGTTTGTTCTCAGATAGCAAAAAGGGAGCAAAATGAAGCAAATCTCTCAATTCCCCCCAAAACAACAGTGTCTAAGCCCTGTCCACTTACGTGCAACAATTGCTTTGATCATTATAGTCCTTAGGGACTAATTAAAAGAAATGCAGCCCTGACTACTGTCAAGTTTCTGTCTTACATATAAATGCTGATATTTGTCACCAAGTTTCCACACTGGAAAATAAGAAGCTTGAGGAATAGCCAGGTATACTCTTCATTAAGTCAAGCTGATCTTGTCTGGCTAACCTCTGACTGAAAGCCCAAATTACCTTCTGGACTGCCTACTCCATTACTATCTGTCCCATTCTTTTAGGTCCCTCTGTGGATACCATTAACTTCAACAACAATTTTTGTTTTTCTGCAGTGGAGCCTATGTTAGGGCATAAATTGCTTGTGGAGTTGAGGCCTCCTCATTATTTTTTAAGCCTCTGGATCAGCCTTTCTCAACTTTTTGACCCTGGAGGAACCCTTGAAAAATTTGCAGGCCTCAGGGAACCCCTGTACATTCAGGCTCAAATATAGGCCACAAATTACAAAATTATTATATTCATTTCATGTGCAGGTCTGTATATATGCATTAGCAGTGTTCTTAAACTGAAAATAAAGAATGAAACGTACCTCTTTAATGTGAAGTTGCCCAAATTTGAAATAATTTTTAAAAATAAATCGTGATCTCCCAGGAAACCCTAGCGACCTCTTGGCAGAACCCTGGGGTTCAGCGGAACCCTGGTCAAGAAACCCTGCTAATAATTGCCTAATAGCACCACAGTTTATACAATTCAGAAACTGAAAGATATCTATCCTCTAGGGTGCCTGTGTCGGTGTCTGAACATTTTTTAGCTTAACAGTTCTACCCTCTCCCACAGGCGCTTAATAGACCCAGAGGGGTTTCAGAAGGTTCTTGGGGTTTGTGATAGACTTTAGTAACATTGCTGGTTCTCAGAAAGGAGGGAGCACATTCCAAGGAGGGGAATGAGATAAGAGAAAGCACAGTACAGAGCTGGAATGTGGGAAGACTAAGAGGTTCAGAGCAGCCCCGCCCTGAGAGTCTCCCAGGTTATTTAGGTTAGGTAGAGTAGCTTTAGTTTGGCAAGATTCTGCCTATAAGGTATGAACAAATAAAGAACTGAAGTTTGGCTGGATTGATTTCCTGTCTGTTCTTGGGCTGGGCCTGACAGGGTCTTTCCTGAGGATCTGGGGGGCTCTTCATCAGGCCTTAGTTTCTCTCTGGAATAGACAGGTGGCAATGGTCTTATACAGTATCAGATTGCTCCTATACAGCTTCTCACTGTACTTTGATCTCAAGAAGTTCCTTGGTTTTCTGAGAACTGAGATAGCCAATCTGCTGGGTAGAATGGGAAAAAAATGTGATGGTAAACCTTAGCCCCCCCCCCCCTTTTAATCAGTTCAATCGTGTCCGATTCTCGGAGACTGCCTGGACAAGTCACTGCAGTATTCTTGGCAAGGCTTTTCAGAAGTGGCTTGCCATTGTCTCCTTCCTAGGGCTGAGAGACAGGGACTGGCCCAACGTCACCCAGCTGGCTTTGTGCCTAAGGCAGGACTAGAACTCACAGTGTCCCGGTTTCCATCCTGATCCCTTAACCGCTACACCAAACTGGCTCTCATCTTTGCACTAATTGTATTGAAAATACTGGAACTTAGGGACTAATGAAGAATTCAGCTTCTTTTGATTCTTTTTAAATAGAGCTTAATGTGATTAATTATGGTCTATGGGTGAAAATTTCTCCATTTTTTTTAAAAATAGACATTTGCCTGTTTAGTTCAACAGGACTCTGGCCACAAAATTGTATTATGTCACCATCATTCTATGCAGATGTATGGCCAGTGAGCTTATTATAACAGTGGATTACTCTTGACTAGAAGATCCTTTCAACTTGCTTTACTTATCTGTTGTCATATGAACAATATGAAAGTGAGGTACAAGGAGTTAAACATAACTCTAAACATTCATATTTTTATCACCACACCTAAGAGGAATACCAAGCTGTATTTCCTTACATCTTCAATTTGCCGATTAAAGCAGCCAGGACCAAATTTTCTAAACTTTTATTATCAAGAAATGCCATGCAGTTTAAAGGGAATTCTTTATATAGAAAATATTTTGTCTTTCAGCCTTATATTTTTTAAAAATAGATTTCTTAAGAGTTATAATTGATTGACTAGGTCATCACAGTGACCACAGGCATAAGTTCTCTCCAGAATGATCTGTCTCCATTTTGGCCTAGGTCTCTCAATGGTGGATTTGTTACCGTCATAATCAGATCTTTTCACCTTGTTTCTGCCTATCCTCTTTTTCTTTTAACTTTTCCAAACATTGTGGACTTCTCAAGGGAACTGGGACTCCACATGACGTGCCCAAGATATGACTGCCAGAGCCTGATCATTAGTGATTTGAGTGAAAATTCCAGCTTGGTTTGTTCTATGACCCATTTGTTTTCCTGGCTGTCCAGGAAAGCAATTTTATTTAGATAGATGGTATTATGTAGAGCAGATTTCTGAACTTATGGTATCAAGCTGCTGAGAAAGGTGGATGCTATCTGAAATTTAAATGATCAGGACACACAAAGTTTGAGATCCAGCTTACCAGCTTTGTTGTGACCTGTCTTAAGAAGCATTGGTACATCCTGATTATTAACTATTTTGATATTTCTCGTTTTGAAGGACTAACATTATAAATGATTCTCAGAATCAGTTATTGCCTCTTTTAGATAACACCCCTGATTCCTCCCTATCACAAAACAGAACAAGCAGTAGCTCTCTTAACTAATTCCAAGTGTCATGTAAAGGAAAGGCTGCACTGAAAGCCATTTAAAGTCAAAAGATTAGTCTCTTAGAAGAGAGTTTTTGAGTCATGTATTTTCATGTTGCCTCTTGCCGCTGTTTCATGTAACTATATGAAATGCAAGAAGTGCAATTTTTGTGCCTAGCTCAGGAGTCCCTGGAAAAGGCAGCCCAGGATTTATTGCCTGTATGAAAACTCCTCATTTATCCTTGGGTAGGCTTCAGATGCAGCAACAGTAGTAGCATAACTTTTCATTATCTTGTTTCTCTACATAACCGTACACAAATAGAGTGTGAGAGTGAGAGTCAGAAGGTGAGAGATTGAGAGTGATGTACTATTTTCCCAGGCCTTAGAAGGTGGTATCACTCGAAGAGAATATTCGTAGCTCAGGGCTGAACTCTGGAGTCCTGGGCGCTCTCTGAGCCTCCTTGTCTTCTTGCAGACGTTTCAAGGCCCGCTCCCTCTTCACACTGAAG
Source organism: Candoia aspera (assembly GCF_035149785.1). Taxonomy (NCBI): domain Eukaryota; kingdom Metazoa; phylum Chordata; class Lepidosauria; order Squamata; family Candoiidae; genus Candoia; species Candoia aspera. The sequence continues at coordinate 35,970,577 of NC_086155.1, forward strand.
ATGTTGCCTAGTTTGGCAATGAAATGTCTGCAAGAAAACAACAAGGCTCAGAGAGCACCCAGGACTCACTGAATACATTTGATATACCCATATAAACCCACTGGTTTCCATTGCAATCTCTATTTATGGCTAAAAACATACATGCACTTTCTGGTGTTAAGGTCTTTCACATTTTCAGTTGGTGCACATTTGGACTACAGGTAGTCCTCACTTAATGGCAGTGATTGGGACTGGGATTTCCATCATTATGCGATGTGGTCATAAAGTATGATGCCATGTGACCGCACTGCTTAGCAGTGGCAATTCCTGCAGGCCCTGGTTACCACCGTTAAGTGAATCACCATGGGTAATTAAGCAAAGACCGCCCGTGACCATGACTTCCGACTTCCTGCTGGCTTCCCCATGACTGCTTGTGGGAGGCTAGCAGGGAAGGTCACAAACTGCAACTGCGGGATGTGCAATGGTCGGGAATCTGGGCTGGTTGCTGAGTGCCTGGATTGCAATCATGTGACCCTGCGAGTGCTGCGATAGCCAGAACTTAGAGGACCGGTGGTAAGTACCACTTGCTCAGCACCACTGTAAGTTTGAACAGTTGCTGAATGAGTGGTCATTAATCGAGGACCACCGATATTGATGAGTAATTTCTTTGCATTTTAATATCCTCATACTCCAGCTTTCACAAAAGAAAGCATTCTCCTACTTGCCTGTTCCAAGTATTGTTTGATACTGTCCGGTGATTAGACTGATTACTGATAAAATAATCAACATCATTTTCAGCAACGTTTCTTGGAATTTTTTAAAACTGCATATGCATACTTCTTTTGAGGCTGGGGGAACCTAGACTAGTGAAATTGAAATTGAAATACTTTGTTGCCCATTTTTCCATTGATACACCTAGAAATTGCAATAAATAAATTCTTATTTCATGGCTGGGAAAAGCAGAGGAATCTATGCTGAGCCTATTTAGTAATGACCTCTCTGACCTGATCTTTGTACAGTCAGTGAGGGAAATTTAAAAGTTCATTAAGAAATTATGGGCTAGAAACCAAAAGCCCACCTACTTACAAGACCCATATGTGATTTAAAAATCTAATATAAAACATATTTAAAATTACATTTCTTCTTATAGCTATACAAATATCAGTAAAAAGGGAAACAAAACTGCTTTCAGGAAGAATAAAACCAATCAAGAATGGGGAACCTATGTAGTGAGTGACAACTTCCAGAAGTTCTAGCTAACATGGCAAATGAGGAGTTCAGCAACATCTAGAAAGTCAACATATTCTTTACTCAGGTTATAACTCACACTTTCTCCTAGAATTCATGAGATTCTTGGGTCATTGCCTGTTTTAGGATCAAGCCTGAGCATGAAGTGGCTGGGTGTGTGAATTTTGATTGGCACAATCTGGAAAGAGCTGAAAATTTAGCAGATTCCTACAGAAGGAAGATGATATCTTGATTCCACTTGTACATACTAGCAGGGTTAAAAATATAGCTCACAAAATGTCATAAAATCTCTGAGAAGGCTTGCTAATCCAAAGGCTTTTTCTTGATCAGTGAGAAAGAAAATTAAAATGCATAATTCTCTCAATACCTAGGGGAGATTATCACACGTTAAAAAGCATAAGCCAAAGCCATAACAGATTCACCCCTCCAGATCATAGTGAAGAATCATGGATGTCCAGGGGTGGGGGTGGCAAAAGATGAAACACACATAATGACATCATCATATCAGTGCCATGACTTATGGACTTGTGTTAGACAACAATAAACAAGTGCATAATTATGATATTTACCTTAAGTCATTACTGCATTTGGCATAATTTTGGCATAATTTTGAACATTACAGTATGTTATAGGTATCCACTCACAGAGAAAAATAATCTTTCATTGGCATAATCAAGGAAGTACAGTTCTGTGTAATGGTTAGCAGTAGAACTGTTACAGGAGGAAGAGTAGAGGTTGTAGAATCACTTCTTCTGGAATCCACCTCTGTCAAAAGTTATTATCAGATCTAGAATTAATACCAGCAGAAATTAATTGGCTATTGAATACAACATCTCTTTTGTTGATGGTATATTTACACATTGGGAATAGATAACTCTCCTATTAGTCCTAAACAACTTGCAAAAACCCTAACCCAACCAAAGCCCAAACAATATACTTAAAAAAATAAAGAATAAAAATATTCTAAAAAGGAAAAGAAAAGAAAACATATGAGCATATATAAAGAAAAGAATACTATTACAATCTCTACTATTGCAATAGATCAAAATTACTATTACAATACATATAAAAGAGAAAGACTATTCTATTTTTTAAAAAAGAATTTTATTAAGTTTCAAGACAAGGATAAAAGCTACAAAAAACAAAAAAAAACTACAAAAAAAGAAAAAAGAACTAAAAAGGTGTGAAAACACAAGATAATTTTTTTTTCAAGATTACAGAAAGATGTGACTTCCAACTTTTAACAGCAAGGATATACAAAAATTTCCATAATCAATCTCTTACTCTATATTAAACCAAAACCACATTATTTCTGTGAATCATTCCACTTTAGCACATTATAAAAATCACTAAGTACAGTTACTCCCCCCCTTATATTAAACTAAAGAAAAAAAATTCATATAGACCTCCTAAACAACTTCCCCCCCCAAAATAACACTTATTTGATTATTTCCTTCCTACTACTATTCTATACATTTCTGTCTACTATAATAAGAATCAAACTAAAAAGCACTTAAATTGTCTGCCATTATACTTAATAGTACAACAGTTTTAATAATCTTAATCTTAATAAACCTAAAAATAAAAACAATTCAAAACAGTAGCCTTAATCAAATCCTTAAAACCATCCAAATAAACATTTTTATACCCTAATAATCTTAATCCAGATTCTTAAAAGCAAATAACATCAGTCGAACCCTTAAAGCAATCCAGATAAACATGATTTAACCCTTATCCTACTTCAAAATAAACCAGAGCATTTACATATCCCCACAACATGCACAGAGCTTTTCTTTTGAAAAAATCGAACAGCCCAACTGCTCCCCTCAAAAATTCCAGCTTCTCTTCAGAAAAACCTCCCATACATAATGACCTCTTCTTTTTCATGGCATTTCACCAGAAAGTCAATTTCACTTATTGCTTACAGATCTTCTCTCCCTTAAAATTCTCCAACTCCACTATCCAATTTTCATCCAGCATCTCAATAGAAATCCCAATCTCACTCCTAGAAGAAACATTTCTGTTGAATTCCTCAATTTCATCCACCACATCCCCAACCTAATGGCACATTTTAAACCTTATATTTTCCATGATGTCCTGACTATCTTGCATAAAAGCTTGGTGGAAGTCAGAAAAAATGTTTAAAATCTTCCATGTGTCACGCAGTAGATTATAACACCCCCTAGGAGCTTAACCAGCAAAAGTTGAAGATATGGAAAAGTTCTGGAATGTATTTACACAAATGAAAGTGCGATAGGCAGACAGTTCCCAAGGGAAAATAGAAACAGAAAGCTGAAGGTTCAAATCAGCTGATTCAACATGTAGGAAAATGCTAATATCTTCAAATTTAGTACAAAAATAATAACAGGAAGACAATTGTTTACTCTCAATCCTCCTTTATATTTGGAAGGAAAATGAAGTTCAAAACTTAAAAAATATTTTTTTAAAAGTAATCCCAAAAATAACAATAAGCACCAAAAGAGCCAGCTTCTCCTCACTGTAGAGAGCCTCTCTTAGGTTATTTTAAAAAAAACCCCATAAATTTAGTGATTTGGAAATGGGGTGGCCAGTCTTAGTGTCCCTTTAAGGCTACAGCGTGGCAGGCTACAGCGTGGCTTGGAAAATGATGACAGCCCCACCTCCCAGATAGCTCTTACCAGTCGAATGCGAAATGCTGTTTGTGATCCTTGCTGTTTGCAAGGACAGATGGGATGGTTCCAGGTGTTCTCCTTTATCTGGAGAACATTCCTGGGCTTCAGGAAAACCTGCCTGAGCCTGAAAAAAATTGCTGCGTTGTCAGCTCCACCTGCTAAGCCCACGGGCGCAACTGCTCAGTCTGCCATGTCCCCACTGGAAGCTCAAGAGAAAGACTATTCTAAATGAATGGTAATATATGGTCCAAGGGTTATACTTACAGCTGGTTGCTGCATCCTGAGCATATGTCAGCACACGGTGTATATCTCTTAGTTACTGGGATTCAAGCAATAGTGGGTTGTCCTACAAAGTATTCTCTCAATTAGAGATCTAGCTTGAATAGAATAGCATGAGAATGGTGGGGTAAAATTGGGGTATGGTTGTGCCCTTGCCACTTTAGCCAAACTGTGCTCAAACAGGCCACTACACTATTTACTGTTAGCAAGAAATGCTATATATGCATGGGTATGATTAAGGCTGTTACCTAGTCTACACCTTCTCTATCTTAGTAAAAACTGTTATATGAAGGCTCAATTGACCAAAACTATAATGGCAGTGGAGCAATATTTAGGGGCCTAAGTCCTGAAATGTAAGAGAAGTAAATGGTAAAGAACATGAATCAGCAAATGAAATTTAAAAAAATGTGTTTGAGAAACTAGAAAAAAAGGGAAGGATGTAATAGATCCAAATCATGGTAGTCTGAATGATGGTAGGCTGGTGGAATAGAGTTGATGAATACAGTGAAATGAAAAATTTGATTTATTGGTGAATGCAAGGGCTAGAAATATAAATTAGTATCATATAGATTATTGTGGTATGTATGGAAGTAGGAACTCTTAGGTTGTTGGTAACTGCATATGGCACTCTGATGAATGATGTCAATGGAAGAACCAGGGATGAGTTTAGGAGGAAATTGTGCAACATTCTGAATGAAGGGGATCCAGAGGGAAAGAAAGGATCTTTAACTGACATGAATAGATGGGGGGGTGGGGGAATGAGATTAAATAATAGCAAATAATGATTGGGCCATTCAGGAGCCAAAGAATGAACCAGAATATTGTTTGTTCAGGAAATATCCGCTTAGGAAAAGGTCAGTTTTGAATATGTGATTGAATCATAAGTCAATTACTAAAGGAATAATTGAATATTATGATAGATTTGATTGTTTTTGCTGAAAGATTTAGAGAATTAGCAAAGGAAACCATACTGGATGTTTTCAAAAGCATATCTTGAGAAAAATGGAAATGGAAGAAAAGGAAAGTAAAAGAAAGTAAAATGATAGCAGGAAATGAAAGCATGAGTCCTATCCATAAATGTATTAGATAATGCATTAATCTTCCAACATAATAAATGGAAAGTGGATATAAGAAAAGAGCATATGGAAATTGCTTGAAACATAGTCCAGAGTGCACCAGAAGTGTATGGAATTATACCAATGAAATGTATGAAAAAAGATGTTTGGTGGAATGATGAAGTTGAAGAAGCTGTGGATGAGAAAATGTATATAAGAAAAAGATTACTGTAATGCAAAAACATGAGGATGACAGAAATATATTGTATGATGTATATATACAGAAAAAGATAGTTACAAAGAATATAGACATATGAAGCAAGGAATGGCTAAGATTAAAAGAGAAAGAGGATATACAATGCAATTGTTGTGGACATAAAAAATAGTTTTGGAAGATTTTTGGGAAAAACAAAAATATTTTTTAAGAGGACTAAACAAGCAGCCTCCATTACAGTTTTTAAAGATATATAATAATCATTGTATGCCACCTGGCTCTGGGCAGCTAACAATGTCAACATAAAATAAAATAACCCCCAAATCCCATGTACAGTACATATAAAATAATAAAATTAAAAAAGGATAAAACCCACAAAATACAAATGTCATGGGCCTCTAGACCCCACCTTCAGTTATAACACAACCTTGTCCTGTACAAGACAGAAAAGATAGGTCTTTATCATTTTCACACTACAGATAGTCCTTGGGTTATGATGGCAATTGGGACTGGAATTTCTGTTGCTAAACAATGCGATTGTAAAGTACAATGTCACATGACTGTATCACTAAGCAACAGCAATCCCAGAACCCCAGGACTGTGTGTGTTAAGCGAGAACCTCACATGGCCACAGTGTGGGAAGAGGTAGGAGTCCCAGGCAAGTAGGCTGGTGGGTGAGAGCTATGGGCGGGCAGGCAGGTGCACAGGCAGGTGCTAAAGAGCGCGGGCAGGTGGATGCCATGGGCAAGCACTACAGAGTATGTGTGGGCACTATAGAGCACAGGTGGGTGGGTGAAAAACATGGCAGAAGTGGGAGTAACTTGTGACTTCCTGCCAGCTTTCCCACTGACTTTGCTTGTGGGAAGCCAGCAGGGAAGGTTGCAAATGGCAATCACATGACTGTGGGATGCTGCAACCATCGTAATTGCGAGCCATTTGCCAAGTACTCTGATTGTGATCACATGACTGTGGGGATACTGTGACAGCTGCAACTTCAAGGACCAGTCATAAGTCCCCCTTGTTCAGCACTGTCATAACTTTGAAAGGTTGCTGAACAAGTGGTCATGACCCAAGGACTACCTGTATGTGTGAAACAGTAGTCCAAACAGGAGGTGACTAGGACATGAATGACTATAGCATGGCCTCCCAGTCTAGAGATTGTCATAAATGGCAAACAAGATATAGCTGTGGAAAAGCCCTCTTAGCCATAGTTGCCATCTGCTCTTCAAGCAGAAGCTGTGAATCTAGGAGGGCCCCTAGATTGCACACTATCTCTGAACCCCATTCGGCATTCAGTACAACTCTATTCAGAGCCAAAGATGGTATAAATGTGCAGTGAAAATGCACTGCAGTGAAAATGGGGCACTATGAAGCGTGTGTGATAAAAACAAAAAGAAGGTGGATCCAGGCTGCCAGGGAATAAGGACTTTTGGCACGCATGTTGGCAGGCACTGCCTTGGGCAGCAAGCTTCTATTTGGAGTAAGCGGTCTTGAAAATAACAAGGCCCCAAACCACATAAGATTTTAAAGGTTATAACCAGCACCTTAAACTGCACCAGGCATAGAGAATAGGGTTTGTGCAAACCGGTTTTAACTTTGTTTCCTTTACTTTTTCATCTCATTCCTTTATTTAGCTTAATGTTTGTTATTCCCTTTCTAGGCTCTGCATCACTTATCCTCAAAGGATATATATGGTTGCTTGACACAATGGGAGTTCTGCAGGGGATCAGCCACATAAATGCCTCCAACAAGATAGTATTAAAGGCAGGTAAAAACCTGTGTGAAATCAGTAGAATTGGTGGTTTCTTTATGATGAATGGAAAGCAAGTTTTGCCTGTTCTTGAGCTGCACAGAGCAAATAAAACTTCCTCATATGATGCATTTTGAAAGCACCACTGTTTTTTCTGGACTGCCTCTGATTCATCTCTGCCTTCTCATAAGGCACAGTTGCTGATGACAAAAAATAGCCAGAGACTTTCCAGGAGAAGGTATGGTGTAAATTCATACACAGACTTAAGGAGAAACCTGAGAGTAAGTGGCTGGGCCAAATTACTGCTAACTTGCTCCTAGGACTTGCAAGTTTTCTACTACAATGCTTTGAAACCACAAATAATCTAACCTTGAATCTAACATTTGGTCAGCGAAGTCCCACAGTCAGATGCTGTTGTATTGCTGCCACTGAAATTTGCTGTGTATGAATATAAGCATCAAAGTAAACCTAGCACGTTACCACAAATCAGGAGCAGATAAAACCAGCATTATTTTATTATATACCTATGCAGGCACAGAGGACGACAATATACGTTTTTTTAAAAAAGAGCTCAGCTAAAGCCATTCTGAATAGAAGAAAAGGAATACACATCACAGAAAAACAGCAAATTTACCCCCCCTCCTTTTTATTTTAGGAAATGAAGTTTTGGCTTGTTCTTTATCCGCCCATCAGTGGTATCACTGCATTCTCCACAACGTGCTACTGACACATATGTAACATTGTACACATGGCAGCAAGGACAGCGCAGAAGACCTGCATTTGACCTCACACTGCAGCAGCAGTGGGACACTTCTCTGTGATTTAACTTCTCCCTTGTCAATGCTGAAACTCAACCAAATTGACGCTATTTTTATGTCACAAACGTGTAGGCACACAAATCAAATATTGCTCTTGATTCTCTTATAATAATGCATTTAAGTACAGTAACACCTTGAGCAAAATATAACACAGACTGGATCACAGTTCACGACATCGAGGTCTTTGAGAAGTTGTCTATTTCTAACTATGTGTTTCTTCTCTTTTGTACTTATAGCATTCTCAGTAGGTATCTTTGTGCTGCTTCATGAAATTAGCAGATTTTTTTTCCAACTTGTGGTGAATTTATGACTGCATTTGCCACAATCATAAATGATATGGTACTCTTATTGTAACCTGTCTGAGAATAACCATGCCACAAATGTTTGTTTTTGTTTCGTTTTTCACCCTAGATCAATCTGGCTTTTTAAACACTCCGTATTTTGGTGCAGATAAGCAATACTGTATGCATCTGTACAGTATGTATGCAAGTTTTTCCATGACTGGGAGGAAAAAAGAAAAGTATTATATCACTTGTTATACTGCTGAATATTGAAGTCTCTCAGCATATTCATGGTACAAACATTGCTTATTGTGTCATCTGACCATGTTTGGGAGAGCTGAAGAACATGTCCTGATCATGCCTTCTGGTGTATTTCCTATGATACCCTTTCACTGTCAGACTTTTTAAGGTTTAATCCTGTGTAAACAAGGGCAGTCCTACTGAAATGAATAAATGCTGACTTAACAAATGCTAGATCCCTCAGTCTATCACTTGCCTTGCTTTCCCACATTCTCTGTGATTGAAGCCTAGCTTGTGAGTCACTCCAGAGCTATATCTGTGCCAAGACCTGAGCAGAGCCCTTGTTTTTTTTCTCCTTTTCCCATGCCAGTTAACCACAAAAAGATCATTAAACCTTCTGTGGGGTTCTACAGGACTGGTTTCAGAGACATAAAAACCTACATGGGTGTGTCTTTTGTTCAGCAGTACCCTGCCCCATGATGTCATCTCTTTGAGGTGTGCAATAGCAATTATCTGTTCCACCCAGATAATTTTTTAACCCTTCTTTTGCTTTTAGTTCCCACCATGCTAGAAATTATTTGGATCATGTTGCTGTCACACAGATTCAGGTCATATTTTCTACCTTAAAAAACCCAGATATATACATAATTGTGCAAGCTATGCAGCATTAATTCAGAGAAAATATATAGTGTATAGTGTCTATACATATACACTGTAGTGTATTGCAGCTTGAGGTTAAAGAATATATTTCTGCCCCATAAGAAAGACAATAAACAACTGCAGCCACAGTGACCTATATTTCTTGGAAGAAGGGGGCTCAGTTATCAACCTGGGATATGCCAGCAATCATACAAAGCTGTTCCAAGCACTTTGGCATTCTGTAGAAATTATGCAGAAGAGTTACAGAACTCTCCATTGTTGTTGGCATAATATATAGAAATAAATCATTTCTATGCAGCTCTTTTGATTTCTATTTTTGATCCCCAGAAAATTCCCATCCATTGTTACTGCACACCTTATCTTAGTCAAACTGACTATAGATACATAGTAAAATCTTGTTACAGTTTGTTAATAATTCAGACCAATTTTTTCCCATAGTAATTCTTGATTCTTGTCCCTTGTGTTGCTTTTATGGAGCATCTCTAAAGAACACTCATGGCTTATTTTTTTCTTATTGTTTATATTGCCAGAAACTCACTAAAGTTAAAGCTCATGTGTTAAGCATGTACAGTATTTCTGTGTTGCTATCTGTCAACCCTGCTTTGCAAATACTGAGCTATGTGATCTCACTTGTAGCTTTTTGACTGCAGACTTCCCCATTCCTACATTTCTAGAACTAATCCTTCTCAAGGTTTTAGACAACCGGCCAATATCTAACCAAGAAACTTTGTATTATTTTTTATTCTCAAGGTCTGTTGTGATTGTAACCCAAAATTTTGCATTTCACATATGCTTTTGCCCTGGATTAATTCTTACTTCAGTGTAAATCTGGTACTTCTGAGTCTATTTATTAGAATTTATTCCATATATGCTTGAAGGTTAAAAACTAACATGGTAGTTTATTCATTAAAGCTAGCATGGTTGAATGTAACACATTACATCTTAGGGACATTTAACATTTCCCAGGAATGCTAGCAATAGTTGTTAATATATTTCCTGGCTTATGACTGACCGTTGTAATCTATATATTATCTCCCCAAATCACTGCACCCTTGCTTTTACAGCTGTCCCCTAGATGTTCCATGTAGTTGTTCTGTTAGATATTGCAATACCTCAACCAAACTTCATGACTGTGTTCCTAGTACTGCCTTATCAGTGTACTATTTAAATCTCACTGAATTTCCTGGAGCTAAAGATCAGAATGAATAGAGATCAAAGTTTAGAGGGCTCATTACAGAGTGTGTGTAGCAATACCTCTATACACAGATCAAAGGGACGTTGAAATTAAAATGAAATGAAAATGAAATTATTTCCACTGAGATAAAAAAAAAGATTCATGGCTGAGAAACATCTTTAAAATATAAATCAAACATATATACGTGCACGCACACACACACACACACAGAGTATATATAACTTTATTAAAGCATTTTCAAAATAAATGTAAAAACTAAAAAGATTGAAACAAAGAAGCCTACAAAGAAAAAGAAACAGAACTAAAAAGGTGTGAAAAAACACAAAACAAACTACTGCAAAGTGACTTCCAACTTTCTGTAACAAAGATATACATAAGTCAATATCGATCTCTTACTCCAATTCATATTATAGTAAACACTATTTCTATAAAGCATTTAAATTCTCATTATTACATTCCCTTCTAAAACAAAATCACCCTCCCAGTTAAAGAAAAACATATAAAACCCTTCAAACATAATTTGGAACCTAATATAGTAACAAACACTTTCCTTCTTCACTATAATTTGTTCCTATCTGCCAACTAAACATTAACCAAAAATATAAGAATTATCGAACCACGATAAACATTTCTCTAAACCCTTAAAAAAACCATCCTGAAAACCACATTTAAGCAATAACCTAAGCATTTGCCAAAAATGTAGGAATTTTCAAAACAGCATAACCTTTTATCCAAACCTTTAAGAAACCATCCTGATAAACACATTTATACAATTATCCCACTTCAGAGTAAACCCAGGCATTTCCCTGTCTCAGTATTATGTACAGAGCTTTCTTCTTGTCAGTTTTAAATTCTACAACCTGCTTTAAAAATCCCAAATATTCATCCAAAATCTTCCAGCCTCTAGAATTTAATTCTCTTTCTGATCATGGTGTGGTAGCAGCACAGTCTTCCTATCTTCAGCTTTTGACAACTCAATTTTCCTTTGACTGTTTAAACGTAAGTCCCCAATCCTCATCTTTTTCTTTGGAGAAACCATTTTACTCTTAAGGTAGTTTTCAGCCTTATCAGTTTTTCTCAATACTTGTGACAATTTGGACTCCACAAATTCTGAGAAATGCTCCAAGACTTGAATAACAGCATTGTAGAGATCTTTAAATATCAAATTAATTTCCTCCATATATCTTAACAGTAAGATAGATTATGGCACCCTCTAGTGCCTCAGGAACGTAAAGTCATTAACGCTGTAACTGAACACTCTCTCCAGCCTTTTTATCTCTGGTGTGGCCAATCAGGAAAATAAAAAATAATGGGAATATGGTGAACTGAGCAGCTGTGCCTGTGAACTCTGCTGGCAGAACTGGCATCATGGCAGTTTCTTCGGGCTTAGGCTGGTTTCTCCTGTAGCACTTTTCCGGATTAAGGAAAACTCTTGTAATCAACCTATTCGTCCTCTGGATGGCGAGTTGCAGCCCGGAGGTCGTGGACACCATGTGCAATTGACGGGTAAGCCTTCACTGGAAGGCTGGGATTCCACCATTTCTGAGCTGCGCTGCAGCCCTTAAAGGGACATTGAGTCCAGCCACCCCATTTCTAAAGCACCTCCATTTTTTTTTAAGTATTTGTACCCTAAGAGAGGCTTTCTACGTTAAGGAGAAACAATCTCTCTTGGTGCTTATTGTTATTTCTGTGATTAATTAAAAAAAAATAAAGCTTTGGATTTTGCTTTCCATCCAGTGCTAAGGAGGGTTGAAAGTATGTTATTATCTCCCTGTTATTATTTTTGTGCTAATTTTGAAGATTTTGGCATTTTTCCTACACATTGAATCTGCCATTCTGAATTTTTACTTTCCTGCCGCTACTTTCTCTGGGAACTGTTATCTTAACTCAGTTTGGAAATTTTCCATTGACTCTCACTTTTGCGGTTAAGTATCTAGGGGGTGCCATAACTTACTGCTTCAGAAATGGAGGATCTTTTCTGACTGTTGCTGAGATATCAAAGCAGATATAAGCAGATTCTTTCTGATTCCTGCCAAGTTATTCCGCTGGACATTTGGGGCATTGTGGAAAATATGTGGTCTGAAATGTGCCATCTGGTTGGGGATGATGTGGATCAACCTGAAGAATCTAACAGCGATGGAATTATCTCTCCAAAGAGTGAGATTTGGGCTTTAGTTGAAATCCTGGATGAAATTGGCAATGGTGAACTGAAGAACTTAAACTGAGAAATTGAGCTGCAAGACATGAGTGAATTTGGCTTTTTGATGGAATGTTATGGAAAAGAAGGGGTTATTATGTATGGGAGGTTTTCTGGAGAGAAGTCTGTGTTTGTGAGGGGAGCAGTTAGGTTATTTGATTTCTTTAAGAAAATAGCTCTGTGCCTATTATGGGGATATGTAAATGTCTTGGTCTATTTTGAACTGGGTTAAGGGACTAAAAATATTTATTTGGATGGTCTTATGTTTTTGAATGACTTTATTTATTGTTAATGATTGGGATTATGATTATTAAAGTTTTTCTTATTCATGTTATTTGTATTCATGCTTTTTGTATTATTAATTATAATAGTAGAGAATTTACATGCTTTTTTATTTTTTATTTTTATTATAGTAGACAGGAATGTATAGAATAGTAGTAGGAAGGGAATAATTAAGTAATTGTTACTTTAGGGGGGAAGTTGATTAGGTGATTTATATTTTTTCTTTTCTTTTAATATAAAGGGAGGGAGCAATGGTACTTAGTGATTTTTACTATGTGCTAAGCAGTTGATTTGTAGAAATACTTTGATTTTGGTTTAAAATAGAGTAATGGATTGATTATGGGAAATTGCTGTATATCCCTGATGTTTAAAGTTGGAAGTCACTTCTTTTTGTAATCTACCTAAAGTGTGTCTTCTTTTGTGTTTTCACACTTTTTAGAGTTTTTCTTTTTGTAGTTTTTTGTTTCTTTGTTTCTTTTATCTTTTTCTGAAATTTAATAAAATTCTTTTTTAAAAAAAGGAAAATAAAAAGTAATAACAAACAGCATTCCCATGGGAAAGTGAAAGCAAATAGATTAGAATTCCAATCTGAAGATTCAGTGAAGAAGAGAAAGTTTTATATTCCTCAAAAATTGCTTTAATAAAAATAAAATTAAAAAAACCAAAATTCTTTAAATCTCAATTTAACAAATTATATATAAAAAGCCAAATTACCAAGTTAATAATTTTCAAAAATAATGACAAAAAAAGAGATTCCACATTTCTTTGTTGTAGAAAGCCTCTCTTTGGTAAAATTCAACCAAAAAGACCTTAGTGCTATAGAAATGGGGTGGGCAGCTTTAAGGTCTGTTACGACTTCAGAGCAACTTGGGAAGAAGATGATGCCCCGCCTCCCAGCTGATAGCTTACCAGTTGATTGCGAAACACCATTTTGAGGTCTTCTGGCTGTTACCAGCCATCTGGAGAACATATGGGGTGATTCCTGGGGTTCTCCTTAATCTGGAGAATGCTTCTGGGCTCCAAGGAAGCCTGCCTGGGCCCAAGAAAAAGAGGCGCTCTGCAGGTCAGTCAGCAGACAGCAGAAAAAAACAGCTCAAGCTGCCACTGTCCCCACCAGAAGTCATTGAAGCTGTTAGTGGACAGCTAGGACCACTGAATGGAGCAGAGCTTAACACAGCAGAGAAGCCATGCACAGAAAAAGAATATTATCTAAAATAGCTTTAATGAGCACATTAGAGAAATATAGGTTATTGATCTTACACACTTAGCCCACCCAAGCATAAAGAATCACACACTTAGACAAAGTAGATTTAGAAGTAAGAAAAAGAATATCTTACTCATTTTATTTGGTCTAGTTACAGTAGAGAAATGTCTTCTTGTTCTTCTTTTGTTCTTTCCCTAAACTGAATGAACTCTCAGCCCTCATTGCTGCCAAGAGCTGTGTGCAGATAGGGGCAGAATCCTTCTGATTCTTAGGCCCACCACATGGCCAAGGTGGAGGGAGAGCAGCAAAAGCATGCTACCTCCTCAAATGGTTGAAGGAGGAAGAAAGAGGATGTGAGAGAGGAATGTGGGAGTGGCAACAAACAGCTTCCTCACACATAGAGAGTTTGCATCCTAGCACGAACCATCCATATACTAATGAGGCATGCTGATTTGCTCAGAACTCCAACAGTCATAAATCAAACACATATTGAAGTTATCCTTACATATACAGTTATGTTACCTTGTCATGCCTCCACAAGCAACTGGTGTCTGTAAGCCAGTTTTGTAAATAAAGTAAGAAATCTTTCCAAAAGATGCTAACACTACACTTTCTTATCAGTGGGTATTTAAAGTCCTGCACACCACTCCCTACCCAAATACATGTGCACAATTAGTATTTCCAGTTCTCTCTATCCAGGGCATTCCCTTTTTCTGAATAGTACCATGCCACACAAGGAAGAGCTTCAGACAATGTTTGAATATACCCAAAAGAGCTGGCAAAGCTGGATCAAAGCCCTTGGTCTATGGAAAATGAATAGTTTCAGCATTTCACCAGAACTGGATTCTTGAAACATGAGGCAGTGGTAGGGAGCTAACATAGAAGACAGGCAGACAAAATTACAGAGGTGGGGAGGCCAGGAGCTCCCTCATCCTAGCTGGGGTAGCTGAGGTAATACATTGTGCTAAGTTGTAGTTAGTTTAAACAGAGATGGATAACCTGAGGCCCAGAACTCTATACTGCCCCCCAAATCCTGGGATTCAGACCCCAAAGTATCTGCAAAAGTTACAACTAAATTGTAATGATTAAATTAACCAAAGGGGAAAATATTACATACATAGACAATCATTTTACTTAATTTTATTGATTAATTCAGATAAAGTTTATACCTAGACTTATCCCCTTATTTGTGATGGTCTCATCTGTTTTTTTAAGAGTGCAGCCTCTTGGATGCTATTCTAAAGCCAAAAGTGGACTTTGGTCTGAAAAGTGCTGTGTACCAGCATTATTGGATAAATTTCAACTGGCTGGGTTTGCACAACATGCTTAGCCATAAATCATGGTTTAAAGCCACTTGGCTGGCTTCATATAACATGCTAAGTCAGAAACAAACCACATGATGTTTTACAGCATGAAATCAGTCAGTTGGATGAAACCAGCAATTGAATAATGCATTTCAAGGTGAACTCTCATTTTCTGGGCAGTAACTTGGCAATTGTCAATGAAATTCCTTCATAAAATAAAATAGTGAGTCCAGACGCAATGTGTATTCTGTCTTCCACATGCCATCATTTAGAAGTTTCTTGACATAATCATCAGTATGAACCTCACTGATTTAGTCCAGGTCAAGTCCATGACCTTTAGAAAATAGATTACATTTTGTTTGAAACACTTGACAAGGCAAACAGTGGAAAAGTTCTACATGTTCAATTAAAAAAAAATAAACAAAAAGCTAGCAAGTGGCAAAGTGCTAGCCTCTAGAATTTGGGCCCAATATGAATGGCATAAATAGTAATAGAAAAATAATAATGGGAGATTACAGCATCCCAAGGCTTTACTCGGGAGAGTGCTCATTTTCCCAGTTAAAAAATAAAGGCAAGCTTAGATAGTCAGGGGCATCCTGGCTAGAACAGAAGAAAAAGTGGGGTAGAAGGATATTTTGCTGTTAGAGAAATTGGTGCTTTGTGACCATGTAGTCATTTGGTGACTATACAAGCCTCCCCATGATAACCATAGAACTTCGTGAGAAAGCTCAGGATTTATCTCAAAATTCAGAATGTGTATATATGGAACTATCCTGCTGTAGAGCTTCAGTCAGAAAGTAATTTGTGAATCATATACCAGAAGTGTCAGTAAAGATAAACCTGCTGAGCAAATTAGTTCCAGTAAACCAGGAGAACTAGACTGATTTCATCTAAGATGTTCAATACAGTATATAACTTTTACTAATATACCGTAATTGTGATATAGGATTGTGGAATAGATACCCCTTTGAGAATCAAAAGGATAAAGACTCTGGTTGACAGTATCTGCATATCCATTTTTTCAGAGGAACAGCTACATGTTTTAGAGTAACGATAGAAGAAAAGTATGTGGAGAATTCTTCTAAAATGTTCTTCCAATGAGAGACACAATATTTGTTTCCAATGAAAGAGATCCTTTTTTTCATTGACTTTACAGACATATACTGAATATTTGGGGATTACATTGGTTTTTAATAAATATTGGATGTTGATATTAAAATGAAATTTTGAGGGAAATATTGCATATCCAAAGTGTTTTACTTATCAATATATTTCATGGTGGAAGAAAAAAAGAACAATCAAAGTGAACATTTAAGAGATCTTTCAGTACTTTATTGATTTCAGATGTTCCAATGAAGCAAATACACATATAGTACAGAAAAAACAACAAAGGTAGCATGGGATTCTTGCACATCTATCTTACAGAATACTTCATGCAGCTTTGCATAGATGTTAACAAAAGGCCACAAATAATGCAACAGAGAAATAATGCTAGCAAAAGTTTTGATTGTGCACACAAGTCTTCTGAAATAATGAACTGGATATTCAATGCATTATTTCATTGGCTTTCTGCAAGGCTTGAAACGAAGCAAACCCTCTGGAGAAAAAATAGGTGCTTTTTCAATGTTGAGACTGTAACAAACACTAGCGTTTATTTACAATTAGTCAGCTCCTATGCCAATGCTGCCTCTTACATTCGGTTTTTATGTAGCCAGGCCAAAAGGGATGTTCAGTCTATCTCCCTAAATAATTCTGCCCAGTCACAAATGACATATACAGGAGATTCAGGTTTTTGATACAGCGGTGAAAGAAAAAGGCTCAGTGGTATGAGTGAAAGAGAGCCTTTGATATAATTGCTTAGGTATATCTCTTTAAAACCCATCACTTTATAAATCCCCTTCTTGATACACTCCAGATTCTTTTAACTACAACTTATGCAATTCAAACCATTATGGAAGATTGTCCTAAATACTGCAGTTGGTGATATAACAGCCTTATCATATGAATTAAGCATTTGTTTTAGAAGTAGCAATGGATACTTGGCAGTTCCTGCTAATTTCTTCATTGACTAAAAGAACCAAAGTCTGCTGTTAATTCAAAGAGTTACAAATCAGTTTTACATCCCAACATCATTCTTAATGATTCTGTCCTCCTGACCAATCTGATGTGTGGACAATCAGATTCTGTCCTCCTGACCAATCTGATGTATGTTTATATGTAAGAAAGTGTCAGTAGGGCTATTAGTTTATTGGCATGAAGTACTGTTATTCCTTACCAAAACCAACATTGCCACAGAAGTGTTCCAGGCCTTCCTCACTGTGCCTTTGAAACAATCCTCAGCACCGCCATTTAAATTTCCCAGAATGTGCTGAAGCCACATTATATATGACATTTGGGTAGCTCTTATTCCAAGAGCTGTTGCTGTAGTCGTAAGTACTCCATGACCCCTAAGGAACCACCGTGCTCTGGGTCTCCAAGCCTGGTGCTGGTCGTTTGTACCAATGTAACTAATTGCTGGTGACTGATCTCCTTAAAACCATGCATACAGGCAACGTGGATACCTGCTGTCAAGATTGATTTCTAACCAACATGTAAATGTTCTCATTCTTCATCTTGTCAGTTCCAGGGCACCCATTATTTCTCCATCTTTATTCCCACCTCAGTCTCCTCCCTCTCAATTTAACAGCCTCTTCCTCACCTGAGCTTCCTTTCCTGAGCTTCACTGCTGTGTACTTTCTCAAATCCCTGATTCCATGCTCGTGCCATCCTTCTTTATTCAAGACACGTTTCCTTAGATTTTTCCAAATTTGGACAATGCTCACCTCTCCAACAACTCCTCTGCTCCATCCTGTATTGTTCAGGAGAACCCCCTTTCCCTCCACAGAGGCTTTTCTAGAAGTAAATTCAGAGCAGAAAATGCTCTGAATTTCTTTAATTTACCTTATTTTCCTGGGTTGAAGTACACTGAATTTCAATACCTTTCTCATCTATTTTTTGAAAGGAAGGAAAGGAAAATTACATAAGGAAAATTCCTTTTATTCATTTATGCTGAATTGTGGAAAATCCCAAGAAATAAAAGAAAGCCACATACAGACAAACTACAGAATTTGCTATCTCAAGACCCAGTGTGATGACTGTGAGCTCAATAGCTTTGAAAGGAGATTAAATGAATTCATGGAGGATAAAATATAAAAGACTATGAACAACAGCTAGTCATAAAGTTTATGTGTTACTTTAAGTATCACAGTACTTTCATATACAGTACCAACTGCTGAGGAACATTAATGAAATGGCAATCTTGGGTTTGTGTCCTGCTTGTGGGGTTCCTATCAATATCTCATAGGCCACTGTGAGAATAGCAAACTGAGCTAGGTAGGGCTCTTTTAATGTTCTGACATTAATTTATGAATAAAGCTTTTATTTAACAAGGCATAGGACAAAGCAGCATACCGCTGGAAAATGTGCAGAATCTCTTATGGAATGTCTTCATGAAAACCAAAGGCTGACATATTATTTGGAGAACATAGGACATTCCTAATGGTTGGATTATTAAAAAATAAAAAAATGCTACCATTTTGCTTCCATGTCCACTGTTCATTAACCAAGATGAACTAATGAAAATTTTGTAATGTAGCTAAGTCCTGTCCAACACCAAAAAGCTCCATTTGTTTAACAACTTGTTAATAATATAATTTCATTATGCTCCAATTTAAGACACTGAAAAGATGAGGTTATCTCTGCTTACCTTCTTTCTGAGCTGATCAATATTCAGCTGATAAGTTTACTTTTTAAAAAAGCAAAGTTATAGACTTTTGTGAAACATGCTATTTGAGAGTCATACAGAAGTTTGTAGTTGTGGATAATTTTAATAAGGTATGATCTTGAGAGTTCCAGTTTTCTTCAAAATCTGCAGAAAGGAACTCTATTCATATATAGTGCAACACGAAGTTTAAGAACCTCTTCAGGAAAAAAAAAATCTTATGTGAATTTGCTTCTTGGCATCTAAGTAATCTACAGGGAAAAAAGACTAGCAATAATCAAAAATATTAAAGCAAAGCAGAGAAATGAATGAATGCAGAAGGAACCCATGAAAATAAAATTTGGACAGGCTTCCTCTACCTGGCATTCTCTAGAAGTTTGGGGACCACAGTTCTCAGGAATTCTGGGGGTTGTAATGACAACACTTTTGGAGGGTACCATATTGAGGAAGATTGGGGGAATAGAAATTCAGCAATATAAAGCAGTAATATGACACTAAATATCTATGTATAATGGCCATTGAAAATGAAATAAACATGTAAGTTGTTACTAATCTTACAGAAATTAGGTGAAATGGAAGTGAATGAAAAGGCTCTCTGCTGTTCAGAAATGAGATATACTGCCAGATATGGGGGCATAGGGTAATGGCCTTAGGCTGCCATTCTCTAGACATTTATATTGCTGCAAGCCCCACTGAACTCTATGGAAGATATTCTCAGATGGCATACAATGGAAAGAGAGAAAGAGAATACATGAATGCTTTTTTTGGCAATAATTAGAATACTACTTTTCTTTCTATGCCAATTTTCTCCATGGGTCCCCATCATTCAAAGCAACTATTCTGATCTTGGATGATGAGAATGGTCATCCAACAATATCTAGAGATCCAAGATTGGGACTGACCTGTCTATCCATATGATAACTAAAAATGTACATACTTATAGAAAGAAATTATGCTTTTGTATGAATTAACCTGTAGTTAGGCACTATTTCCCTAGCATTTCCTAATATATGGACTTGATATTGGTTAGGGAAGTAGATGCCTAAGTTGTTATGTATGTCATTGAAAACTATAAATCCCAATTTTTGTTAAGAGCCATGTTGGCTATCATGTAACATTAACAACCAGCCTCCCAATTTGACAAAAGAGAAAAATATATTTAAAATATCCATTAAAACATTTTAAGATACTTAATAGTCAGGCAATACAATTTCCATCCCTAATTTTACAACTTAGTTGAACTTTCAAAATACTGTACGACATTTAAAATCCTAACTAATTCCTTGAGGATTGAAGACTCCAGACAGGAACCAGTTACATGCTCTGAAAGAAAAAGAAAATCTTTTCAAATGTAATCATTGCAAAGGGCCCCCCATTGATTGCTTGAGATCAATCTCCTATCTTTTAATACATCCTAGAACACCTGGGAGGCGAGCAGCAGCTACGGATCAATGGAGTCATTCCCATTTTACCCTCTAGCTCTTGTCTTAGACATTAGGGCTGAAAATAAACAGCACGTATCTTTTTGCAACCCAGAATAGCATTGTTTCTCATTCTTTTGCCCATCAATTGCTACCGTTGGCAATGACATGTTGATCGGGTAGGATTTGGGGCTGTTTTTTCTACTTTTGATGTGGGGGTGGATGGGAAACCATTTAAACATTTTAACAAGGAGAATAGACTTACTGGAGGCTTAAATCACATATTCTACTTCATTTTCCATTGCAGGAATTTTTTTCTATATAATTTTGGGGGTGCTAGTGGCTAAAAGGGTGATGGGATTCATCCAGTTGGCCTTATCTGGCAGTCGCCACTCTTGCTCATGAATTACTATGTTATGGCTATTACTCAGAATAGTTGATGAA
The DNA here is from genome assembly GCF_035149785.1 of Candoia aspera. NCBI lineage: Eukaryota > Metazoa > Chordata > Lepidosauria > Squamata > Candoiidae > Candoia > Candoia aspera. Next base: position 35,991,559 of record NC_086155.1, read on the forward strand.
TTATCTACAGCCAATTATTTAGTTATTCTCCTCCTTCCAGGCCTCCAATCATCATCTTACTCCCACTCCCATCCCATGCTTAAAAAGAACATCTTGTTGAGTGCTGTGCCAATCTTCTGTATAATCATATTCATCTGTGTTTTCTGTGCAGATCACACCCTGGATTGTTAAGGAGTTGTGCTACTAGCAATTTCCTTCAATATTCTATGTTGGAACTGCTGCACGGAATTCTTTCTTCCTTTAATAGAGTATGCCAGGAATGGCACTATGTTATCCATTTCCTGTTTGAAACTGCGTTTTGTGCAGAGCTGCTTCTTATGATATGTTTTGTAGTTACATGTTGACAGTTATGAAAACTGTGCCAATAGGAACTGGGATAATTTTTATCTGCTAGCAAGCCTCAATCCTTTTCTGATTGTCCATTATCAATTGTTCATTGATAAAATCTGAAGTCATATACTTATGCACCTTTTCAGCTCTCCGCTAATACAAAGCTATATAAAATGTACATGATTTTCACATGAACTTGTATTTCTGGGAGAAAAAAACCTAATTGGTATGGATCTTAAATAGAACAACAGAGACAAGAGAAAAGAAGTCCTCTGGAGCCTTTACAAAGACAGTGCCAGAGCTTTAGTGCCACTCTCCTGCAAGAGAGGCCTTGTCCTACAGTGCCACCCATTCTTAAGTCATGAACACCAAGAAGGATCTCCTAGAAAGGCAGTAACAGAGATAGGAGTGTGTGGGATCAGGTGGCCATTAAATTATTTCAGAAGGAAATCATTTTGGGCTTTATGGGGAACACACGTTAATTAGATTTGGAAACAAGGTGGGAGATAATGAACTTGATGCAAAATTGGCCTGTATCAGGGGTGTGCAACTTCCAATGGCTTAAGGGCTGCATCAGGTTTTGAGTGGCATGCCAAGAGAAGTCAGGAAGGATTTTGGGAAGCAGCTTCAGGATTTTGTAGGGATTAAATGGGTACCTTAAGCAATTGGAAGGCTTAAGTATCTACTTTGCCCTTTAAATCTCCCCAGTTTGGGCCCACTCACTATAAGAACTCTGAAAGTCACAAAGTGATGCTGGTAAGTAACCTGCAGCAACCAGACTGTGCAACTCAGCTATACAGTACATAGTCCATGCCCTCTGCACCAGTCAGTATCCTAGTGACCAGATTTAAAACCAGATCCTTTTCAGAGAAAGTGCAGCCCACATTCAGCACTTGAAATTGTTCTTATCTAGCCATAATTATGGTTTGAATTGTAGGAAAAGTGCTTCTTTTCTGATTTTGAAAAAAGCAGATATAATTATTTACCTGCATTCCAAACATACAAAGTCTCTTCTTAGAATCTGGAAGACAGAGTCCTGAAAGTGCTTCCTGTTAAAGATCCCATCATATTCTTATCATATCCTTGCTGCAGAATCAGCCATGGAAGGAAAGCAGAGAACAAATAAGATCAGGAGAAGGAGAATTTTTCTTTAACATAATTTATAACATAATTTATTGTGAACCGCCCAGGGTCCCCCGAGTGGGGGAGATGGGCGGTAATAAAAATATGACAAATAAATAAATAAATAAATGGAGTCAGATATGTGGATGTACCTTTAGTGTGGTGCATTTCAAAGGGTATCCCATAGATACTTTTCAAGTCACTTGTTACATTCATAGGAAACAAGGTTTGAACCAAAGACTTTACAGCCGCAATATTGTGCCGATCACATATAAATAACCAAGCAGTTTGTGAAGTTTAAATATACTTAAAAGAACTCTACTTCTGCAATTATTTTCTTTAATTTACTATATTTTACTTTTGTAACTATAGTTTGTTAATTTTTATATTTTGTCTTTTCCCATGGAGATAAGATACTTGTAAATGAAACCTACCTACTTACCTACTGTAATGGTATGTGGGAATGACCTTGAGGGATAAGAGGAAGAGATGCTACCTAGGGAATAATCAGATTAAAGGGGGAGCAGCCTGCAGTTGCATAATGGGCAAAGAAAGAAACTTAAAAAGTTTAAGTTTTAAGAAACTTAAAAAGGATCTGCCGTAATGTATCAGGCTGTTTAAAATGATGGCGGGAGATTTGTATTTTCAGACTTGCAACATTCTGTTAATGTAGCCTTACAATAAAGTAGAATGAGCTCAACTGTCATGTTTCTGGTCTGGTCTACTTGGGAGGCTGACACCTATCTATCTTCCTTCTTCCCCTCCTTCCCTCCCATTAAATCTCCAGACAAAGGAGTTAAGCTTTCAAGTCTGTAAAAAATGTGTTGTACTTATTACCATTCAGTGTATTGTACATATGAATGGAGAAATTTGGGGACACATTAAACCTTGACATCTTAAATGAAATGTCATAATTCTGAACTTTAAAAATCCCAGTTCCCCTGCTTTCAAAAACACTCTCATAATCAACCCTATACTATATGGTTAGTAACCTCTTTTATTGTGGTTAGTAACCTCATTTACTGAAGTGTGTGGTAATATCCATGTGCTGGTTTGTTTTATAAGAAGTGAGGAAAGATGCTGCCTTGATATTTTACCTGCTTTAGTATAGATTGGAGTTCCCTGTTTGACCAGAGGTCAGATAGCAGCAGTCGGGCTGCTTCAGCTGCTTTTGGATAAGATCTGTAATAAAAAAAAGCAGAGCTATAAGCGAGAGAGAGAGAGAGAGAGAGAGAGAGAGAGAGAATGCATATTTTGGGGCCAGGCCTAATCACAACAAATAATAGTGATTCACATATATTTTAACTTGATCAGTGGTTCTGGAAAATTAATAAAATATCCCCCAGGTTTGTCAATGTCCATGTTATTTCTTCACGAATTAATATTTTCAAGAGTATATCCTGTGGTAGTACATTCTGGTCAACTCTATAAATGAAAAAGAAAAGGTAGATTGTCACTGAGGTATGTGTAATTAGCTGGCAGATATGAATGTCCCTGCACAAAGACCTGAATAGAGTAGTCTACCATCTGTATGTGGGGAAGGGGGATATCTCTAACATTTTGGTGGTATCATCTTCCCTCAGTGAAGTCTGGATTGTGGCAGGTGCTTCATTTCATGAAATGTTTGAAAAACTCAGCTCTCTTGATCACAGTCTACTTCAATCCTAGAGGAGGTGTGGTTATTGTGGGAAGATGGCACAAACAAGGCTGCTTCAGCCAGTCCTGCAGTATGTAGAATACCTAGTATTTAGTATTATGGTATGCCACTGAAATGGATATGGTATGTAGACAAAAATCATACAATAAGTGTAAAATACTTCTAGGTAACACTGTATGACAACATTGCATAGTATCATTGTCCTGTGCCCCCCAATCTCTGATCTATATCATTACTCACCCATTTCGGCACAGGCCTACTACATTATTTATCAAGCTGCCAGTCAAATAGGGCTTGGCCATCTGTGGGTTGGACATGATTAGGTTCCTCAGGGCATAGCAAGCTGATGTCATAATGTCTCCATAGTTGCTAGAACCTGGAGCCTGGAGGGCGAGAAGGCGAGTCACATCTGGAAGCACCTGATGAGCTAAAAAAGAGGAAAGAGGCCATCTTTAAATAAAGAGTGGTATAAAAGTCTCTCAAAAGAGCTACTCAGGCTAAGGAGTAGGAGAAATATTAATCACACTCAGATATTTACCAACAGAACCTAGTTTCTCTGTATGTAAAGGTATAGAAAGGAATGCAGCAGATGGTGCATCAGGTAGTGATGTTCATGTAGATTTCCTAATGAGATATATTTGGCCCATAAAGATGAAGCAACATCACTTCATGTGAGAAGTAGCACAGCCCAGAAATGATTAAGTCAGTCTTCTCTTGTTTGTATTTCTGTTGCACAATATATCGCAACTCATCTAATCTTGAACACCCATGATACTAATGAATAAATGAAAGAGCAGCTGAGTGCTACTAACACAGACAACTAGGGAAGCTACTAGAGAAACCTGTCCTATCATGCTGCTCGCCAGATGTGTCAAAGCTGCAACACTCAAAATTCCCAGCCACTGTGCTTAGGGAAATCTGGGAGATGTAGTCCAAGACATTTGAGAATATAACAGGTTGAGGAAGGTTTCAAATATTATGATAAAATAGGAAAAGTGATACCTATTAATTACAGCTGATGAATTTTTTTTAATAAAATGCTCCACAAAAACATATATTTATGAGATTTCAATGTCTTAATTACATGTAACACAGGGATTTTTGCATTTTGCATTGTGGAAGGAAGGGAGAGAGGGAAAGATGTATTAGACTGACCCATGGAATACAAAAATAATGCCTACCCATGGTTTTGTGGAGAATAGGATGTCGAGACATGTTGCTCAGTAGAGATGTTCCAGATCGGACTACTTCAGGATTATTAGACTGCAGGAGCCGTGCTATGCGGGGCAGTCCTTTCTCCTTTAAGGCAATTAGTTGGCTCATTGCGTTTGACATCTAGAGGACAAAACAAAATTACATCTGAAACAATTTCTAGATTGCCAGATAAGGACAAAACATGCAGCATTCAGGATTCCTTATTGCTAGAAGATCATATTAAAAAAAAAAGCTCATCAGCCATTTTGGTATTTTTGCTGTTTCATCATGCTAGCTTTCCAGGAAATGCAGAGCTAGAGCAGGCCTGTTTTTGCATATTATTCACAACTCCTGTGGTGTTCTCTGATAACAAACTGTTAATGGCAAAGCCCTAACTTAGACACGAAGCACAAAAGGCAGTCTTCCTTAGGAAACAGCTGAGGCCTAAGCCCTTAGGAAGTTAGCCTTGTTCAAGACTGTAGTTCCAAGGGTGAAAGTCTGAAACACACACCCTTGGGCAGGTCCCCTTTTTCACACTGTGGCAAATGCCCTGAAGTTATTCTCCACAGTTTTCTCCACATGTAGACCTTGTGGGGAGTGCTCTTTCAGTAAACACATATCAACCATGAACTCCCACATGACACCACCTGCCAGGGGGAAGGAAAGAGGCCAACACAGAGAGAATGCAACATTTTTCTCAGTTTCTCCCCTCATCCCCAAGTTGTGTTCTAAAGTGGATAAGACTACAGTATGCATATATTGGTGCGGAATTAATTTGAAATTTAAGGCTTAGAATAGAGAAATCAGTATGTAGCATTAAAGCTTGCTAATTGCTATATTGTACATTATTTCCTTATTTTACTTTCCGGGGGTACTTATGATTCTTTTTGTTAAGTTTTTGCTAATAAAAGAGAAAAAGAATTTTTTTTTGTTCTGTAATGTACTTTGTTTCATGACTTCTTCTCTGTAGGGGCATTAACTATCCCATAGGTAAAGGTAAAGGTTTCCCTTGACATTAAGTCCAGTCGTGTCCGACTCTAGGGGGTGGTGCTCATCTCCGTTTCAAGCCGAAGAGCCGGCGTTTGTCCGTAGACAGTTCCGTGGTCATGACTAAACGGAACGCCGTTACCTGCCCGCCGAAGCAGTACCTATTAATCTACTCACATCTGCATGTTTTCGAACTGCTAGGTTGGCAGGAGCTGGGACTAGCAACGGGAGCTCACCCCGTCACGCGGATTTGAACCGCCGACCTTCTGATCAGCAAGCTCAGCAGCTCAGCGGTTTAACCCGCAGCGCCACCTCGTCCCTGTCTATCCCATACATTGAAGCAAAAGTAGTAACCAAAGCCCATTAAGGCCAAGTGATTTATCACAGTGGAAGATTGGCTCATAACATTAATTGAACTTGCAGAAATGGTGAAGCTGACCAGTTGGTCAGAGAAAAAGTGATAAAGGCTTTTTTAAAAGACTGGAACCCTTATATGGAATTTTGCTGAAAGACAAAAAAAATGAAATGATGATTTTGGGATCTGGAGATTAAAAATAAGATTAAGAGGTTGGGGGAAAGTTTAAGATGACAATTACTCAATGGAACAAAGGCTGGAAGGCATAATTGTATGTTTTTTTCTTTTCTTCTTAAATTCTTTTTCTTGTTTCTCTATTTCTTATTTTCTATCTTTGTTCTTGTTTATTTTGCATATTTTATTATATTGAAAATTTCTAATAACGATTATGTACATATACGTATACTTATATGAAAGACCGAGTGATTTATTCACATAATTCCTTGCTTCTCAATAATCACTTCCAGTGGGTACTGAGAAGAGGTGAACTGTTAACCCTTAACCTGACAAAGGATGAATAAGGAAACCAAATATTTGTTGAAACTCTTAATCAAATTAGGCATGTAATGCTGTCTTAGCTCTATGAACTGCAGTTTACACACACTTATATATTGTAGAACAAATGTAAAAAATACACAGTTGTAAATGAAAAGCAATTATGTTCCCAATGAATATTTTGCTAATACAAAATATTTTCTCTAATGGAAGAGGTTTGATCAGTATTAACAGTATTAATTTTTATCAGTGGGTTGACTAAACAGACAAAATGGGTACATCTTTCAGATTTAATTGGATTTCAATCACCCTCTAAACAATTTAATTTTTCTCCTGTTTGTCTTCACAGAGTGTTTCCCCCAAAGTCTAACTAAGCATGTAGGGAAAAATATTATATTTACCATTCCTCTGCTTGCAGTCAGATTTTGCAGAGCTCCAGCACATGCCTCCAGGGTAGCATCTTTTTTGCTCTGTTCCATTAAAGACAGGTAGGTGCGGATGGCATCTGAATGATATAGCCAGCTGGAACCTTTGGGTTTATAGTCCTCTTCAGGAAGAGGGAGATTGTATTCATCATACTAAGGACAGATCAGAAAGAAAATCTAAAACATTCAGATAGAGCAAAAGGGCTACATTTTATCACCCTAACTTATCATTTTAGCTTGCTAATTAAATAGGGTACAAAGTATGAGTCAATATATTTGTGCCCTCATGGCACAGGCTTATACAATAGGCACACTTACATAAAATATTAAAGACTTATAGTCATATCTGCTGAAAAATATCTATTGTCGTGAGATGCCATTTATACTTTTTTTCATCACCAGAACTGAATTTGTTCAGTGGTTCAGGTACCAAAACAAATTTAACAATAATAAAAATGCAGTAATTCTAATAGGTTGCCAAAATTCCTGAGATTTGGCAATGTTGCCCCAGGAATTGATAGGATCTGACTGTGATAATCAACATCTCACCAGGTTTCAGTGACATCTTTTAGCATTTTTATATGAATTCTCATGAAATTTCAAACATCTGTTACAAGATTTCACAAAGGATTGCCAAAATTGCATGAGATTTGGGGAACTCATTAAGCTTCAACAATTCATTTTTTTAAAAATACAATAATTTCCTTTTGAGGGGAAAAGACAGATTTGAGACTTGAGCAATTGCTCTGACACCTGCAGCTGCTGGTGAAGGGTAGTTATCCCCAGTCTAGAGAAGAGATGTAGGGTATCGATCCCAAACAAAGGTGCCTTCACTTGAATGTCATCTCCTGCAATCTGTAAATGAAGCAGCTGTATGCCTCACAGCCTACCTCCAGCTTTCCTCTGTTGTTGAAGCAGCCTGTCAAGCTTTTGTCTGTGTAAGTACTTCTGGCCAAGTGGTTAAGATTGGTGTATTTATTCGGCACTTCAGCATCCAGACGGTAGGACAAATTGTGTAGGATACAGATACAGTTCTCCACGGACTACAAGAGTCAAAATAATTAATTACTTACTTATTATACCAGTGCATTTGCCATTGCTATCCTGGATACACACAGAGGTACACATTAATGAGTTATCTGGGTTTAGAGACTGAATTTTTATCTCAGTTTTAAATTCTATTATCCTTACAACAGATCTCCCAGTGAAGTGCTTGTCATAAAGATTCCACCAGAAAGAAGATGAGAAAAATGTTATAAAAACCACTGTGGTTCTGGAAATGCTTGAAACAAAAAGAATTTGTGATAATTGTCTGAGTTTTTCACATAAGGACAGAAATGGGAAGGTAATAGAAGCAAAGCGACTCTATGATTATGAAGAAATTAGTTTTGGAAAATAATAAATCAACAAATACAAGAAAAACCGGTCCATCTTAAAAATTCATGAGACTAAAGTACTGAATGTATATTTAGAGCAAAGCCTAATAGTATTCTAAATATACAATATATGGAATTTGGAATTTAGTAATAATGAACATTTCTTTCTTCCTATCTACATGTGTCCCACAACATGATTTTATGCTTTCTAAAATGCAACTACCATTCTACGAGAAATTTGGAAGTAAAGAAAGGCATTTGAAATTGAGCCAGGGTCTTATAAAAGTGCAGCTCCAATGCTGCATGATATTTTAACCAGATCCCAAGCAATTTTCCCTTTTCACCGCAGTCATGAATATTACAGCCCACAATATTCTGAAGTCTCTGATGTGGTTTTTACGGGAAGGGGCACTGAAAGATACAGTGGGGAGGACTGGAAGAAAAGCTATTCCATATTCATATTTTCACTGGGATTCAGTTCAAGGTTTATTATTCAGGCACCCAAGAGTTGTAGCAATCTATGAAGTATACAGAAAGATCTTTTTGCCTTATCATCCGGCCGATTAGCTGCCACACAATTCTGGGAATAAGCCATCACAGAGTCGATCAATCCTGGGTAGTTTCTCATGGTTTGACGTCCAGCATCTGCAGAACTCAGGTTCCTACAAGGGTCATTTTATAAAGAAAAAGAGAGAATAATTTGTTCAGTCAAGTTGAGATATGGCATGGAGAAAATCATAGAACATCTCAGAAAATTCTTCTTTAAGAGGCAGAAGAATAAGATAAATAGTGAATGTTAGATATGCTTTGAGAATGTAGGCTGAGTAAAGCTCAATTGTATTCTACAGATTCACAAAGAATAATCTCAAAACGATGCCATCCCATATCATTTAGCCTCTGAGAACACATGCAGTTAGCCTGCAGTGCAGTCTATCATTGCCTGCAGATCTCTCCCATAGAACCACCATAAAATTGTGCTTCCTGTTTAACAGAAAGTGTGGGTCTTTTTTCTCATTCCAGATGCCACTTTGGATATGTAAGCTTCATTTTGTGCTTGCAATTTTGATGATTCCTAACTTTATAAAGTATTTTATGTGTGGGTGGTAAATATCAGATTTAGTGGCTTCATCTGAGCTTGTAAATGTAAACCTTGTATTATATCCTGATTGATTAGCAGTTTGATCTTAAACATTCATACTAATTTGCAAACCCAACAGAGCAAAGGAGAGAGAGGGGCCACAGACCACTCACTGAGCACATTGCTTTATGTGCAAAAGGCCTGCATCTGTTGTGGGTAGAGCTAGGAAAGTCTTTACTCAAAAATCCCAGAGAGCTGTTCCCTTTTGTATACTATCTTTCCTCAACCTTTCCAGGTGTGTTGGACTTCAGCCTCCATTATCCCCAGCCAGGAGTGTCAAAGGCTTGTATGGATCATGGAAATTGAAGTCCAACACATCTAGGAAGCATCAGGGAGGAGAATGGTATAGGTCAGGAATGGGCAAGCTTATCATGGCCAGGGAAGAAACAACTAGAATACATGGAGGAATTACACATGTGGCAGGAGCAGGATTTTTTAAGTTTTCCCCCCCAGGATTTCTGTAGTTACAGACTGAGGGTTTGGGATTTTTTAAAATGGTGTTAAGCAATTTTATACTTTCTATGTGTTTCCAATGCATGATGATAGGAAACCATACCTCCAATATTGGGCAATTGTGGGCACAGAACACTCAAACTCATCCCCTTCTACTCAGCTACTTTACAGTTAAGTCTACTACTTACTATGTTTCATAACAGAATAAATAACCTCAATGAAAATCTCTGCGGGCAAATGCTAATAAATTCTTTGATTAGACATTTGGATAAAATAGACTACTGTTTAGACAGGATTACATCTTAATGAATCTGCTGATGGTTGAGTTTTAGACAGCATTTTAAAAAGGAGCAGCAGTAGCATGCAGGTATAGAAAGCAGTTACACATCTGGTCCCAATTACTATAGAGGGAATGTGCCAGGGAGGAGCAAGAAGGAAGATACAATGAAGTAACTGGACTGAAGACAGAGTATGACACATCATATCTTCAATGGGTACAGATGTGATATACTGGAGTTCTTTATAATAAATTACTTAATATGAACAAATTGTATGGATTTTACATTGAAACCAAACACTTGAAAACAACATAATAGGGAAGAAATCTCACATCTGTAGGAGCCCTGGTTTCTCCCAAACACTGTTTTTCAGCAATATAGTTTAAGGAGGAAAGATATTCAGTATTTGCCATTATTATACAATTAGGAGTCAAAAATCCCTCTTAATCTTCTGCAAATCATCCCAAATTGTACCAGTAGCTTCTGATCTATCTTCTGCCTATCCCTGCCCTAAGGCAGTGCTTCAGTTGATTAAATTTTCTAATTGCAAAGATGTTTCATCTGCTCATCCAATAGTGCCTAGTTGCTGGCAGCTAGGAGACTGATAGTGAAAACTACAAGTCAGAACTAATATCTGCATGCCAAGGAGTCTGTTTGATTTTCCTAGGCATGAGTAAAACCTTCCCTGTCCACAAACTGCCTTTTTATAATGTAAACTGGAGTAACTGTCAGGGTTCAAGGAATTTGAGGTAGGAAAGCCAATACGATAGGCCATTCTAAGGAAATGAATAGCCAGAGGCTATTGTTTAAATTCTCAGAAAAGTAAGCCAGAAGGATCGCATTTTAAAAATAAAGCTGGACATTCCTTTTTGTCACAACATATATCTGGCACCTGCATGCCATTTAATTAAAAAACAACCACCACCATATATTTATATTTATATTTATATTTATATTTATATTTATATATTTATATAGATGACTGCATTATCTAATTCAGAAGCTTTGACTAGGGCAATAGAAGAGTTTAGACTGGCATTCTTTGCTTTGTTCATATTCCACCAGTTTTAAAAGAAGCTTAGTGCCTACCTATTTCCTTCTGAGTCAAATCAAAGTACTGCTGCTTATCTTAAAAGCCCTAAATGGCTTGGAACCCAACACTGAAAGAAATGCCTCCTTCATACCAGTCTGCTAACATGCAAGATCCCATTCTTCAAGGTCCAAGATCCCATTCTTCATATCACCAACTTGGCTGAAAGTCAGGCTTAAACAAGGGCCTTTTTAAACAACAGAATCCCAGCTATATACAGAGGGATTTAAAATGTTGCATCTATAAAAAGTGTGATTGTTTACCTTTACATTATTGGTAACACTGTGTTTGTAAATATAGGGAAAAAAACAAAATGCATACAGGTCTTTTGGAAGATAGTTACAGGATAAATTTAAAATCAACCTCAGTGATTTTTAATAATATGATTAAAATATTAATATTATGTCCAATGATGTACCTTAAACAGCCAGTGGCATTGAAGAAAACTTCTGGGTCAATAATTTCTCTTGATCTATTGCTAATACCATCGGACCACCCAGAAAAAGGTATAATAACACGATCAGTCAGAACTGGAAGAGCATCATGTATCAAATCTTCTTTCAATTCATCAGTGGAGGACAGGTTCCAGAGCAATCCTGGAAAGTAAGTGGAAGAGACTTGTTGCTGGAGCTTCCAGCCAGATTCATTTACATATAGACATAGGCAAGATAGACTGATGTAAAAAATCAATCTCTAAACATTCACTAAAGGCAAGCAGGTCTTCCAACTACTGTAAATTATCACTGAAAGATGATATTGGAAGCCTATTTCATGATCATGTTTAGCCTTATCTTAATGCAGGAATATTACTGGAATATGGAACAAAAAAGAAAATATGAGATAAAGCTTTTCCTACTAAGTGGTAAGATTTATTTGTAAACTTCTCCAGTGCATAAAAAAGGCTATGTTAAACTTTTCTAATACAAATTAATTTAAGCACAGTGAATTTCTTGGCTGAATTAAAGGGCTAAATTCAGTCATTTCCAAATCACTTAATCTGTCAACTGCCCTAACAACTAGTTTCCATGTCTTGAAGAGGCGTATCTTTAGGTGTCCAAAGTATCCTTCAGTTGCATTCTGTGACTCATTGCCGTTGTTGTTTCGCATTGCTTTACAACAAAAGAGTACCTGTCAGCTGCTTCTGTATTTCGGTGTTCCCAGTCCTCCTCAGGAGACTCACACACTCTCGAATTCCATTCTGCCGGCGGGTTTCTAATTTGTTAGTTGGGTTTCTGAAAACTAAGTTTCGAAGGGCTCCAGCTGAAGCCTGCTGCACATTCTCATCTGAGCTGCGGAGAAGTTCAACCAGCTTGGCAATGCCACCAAGTCGGTAAACCTAAAAAAGAATGAAATGCACATGGATAAAAACTGTTCATAAAGCTCTGCTGTTCTTTCAATCAATATAAAACATCAATGTAAAAAGTTTTATTTATTTATTTATTTATCAAATTTTTATTACCATGCCTGCTCTTAAAAAGTTAAGAGCAGGCATGAAATATATGCCCTGGCTAAGGAGGCCAGACTACAGAAAGTATCCATAGGTGACCCCCTTGGCACATACACTAGGGAGGTGGAAGTAACAGCTGCTATTTCCCACTTCAGGTCTTAGAACTCCATGAGAGTTTCTTGAGACCCCGATGTTTTTCTTATTTTGAAGTAAACAATAAAGAATGTTTCTGATTGATAAACAGCTGCCTAATCCCAGGGGTCAAAAATGATATCTCCAAAAACTAAGTCATGGTTTGGTTTTACATGTTCCCTTTATGTAAACTGAAGATAAATATACCACTTATTGAAAATTGTTTCCGTAGTTTAATAAATACAGGATTTATACATTTTAAGCAATGGCTGTAACCCATAGTTAAGTCTCAGTATGAGAATGGTGTTATGAATTATCTGACCCAGATCTGTGACACTGACTTGAGAAGAATTGGTCTTTAGTTCTGCCATTAATAAGGGTTGATGCTGAGCAGCACTTATATTGAAGTGACTCAACTGGAATCAGTGTATTCTGGAAGGGAATGTATTCATTCTATGAATAATAGCCACTGCTTGCATTTAATTAAAACATTTTGGGGTGTAGATTGTTTTACTGATCAATAAAATGCTACTGACAGGACAGAGTATAGAAAATTTCCTTCTCCCATCCCAAAATGTGGCCTTCAAGCACTGAGTCTTCAGCTAAGCAATCATCAGGGTGCTATCACTTACTCTAAGTAATGCATGGAGATGCAGGAAATATTCTTTTTTTCCCTACTTAGTGGGGTAGGGAAGATATTTGGAAACCAGGTGCAACTCTATAGCACACATCCCTAACCTTAATTCACCTTCCTTTCAGAATATTTTATTGCTAAGGGCTCTGATTACTTACAATTGAGCAAACTGTTAGGATACCAACTCATGACCATCAGTGGAAGTATTTTTCCACTTCCTTTAATCTGTGTCTTTTCTTGCTTCCTATCCTTTTAGCTCAAAGTGGGCAGGGCCCTTAAAGGATCCTGCCCAGGAAAGAAATTAGACATGATAGTGCTGAGCTTGCATACCTAACTGTAATTCCCATCCCTTTCCTGCCAACCAAGTTATCAAGTTATCAAAACCTACGGTATTTACCTGAAAGGAAGTCTAGTTTAATTAACATTTCAGACAAGAGGGTTTCTTGCAGTTCAGTGACAAAACAGTCAATGTAGTGGTTAATTTTTTTCTAACTGCTGGTCCGACAGTGACAAGCATTCCCTAATTCTCACTCCATGTAAAGGGGAAATCAAATACATTATTCCAACTCCTATGTTGTCTTTACTTTCTGTTGTATTTGTCTGGTCATATACGGAATAAATTCCAGTGGTTCCTATGAAAAGAAGTGGAAAAAGCATCTCTCCTCTTCAAAGACCTAAAGCCCAGGAGTCATGGTGAGAAAGGAGCTTCTACAAACTTGAAAATGGACCACACACACAGCAACACTTTTGGTTTTACTGGAATTTCAAATATATCACAGCTAGCCAGAAATACATGATTTTAATTGTCAAACGCAATCATTGTCATGGCATAGGCCCAGAATCTTAATGTTAAGGTACTCTCAGACTTCACTGAGATATTTATTGTGTGAGGTGGAAAGAGAATAATTTAAGAATAGGTGTTTTTCTTTTTTTTCAGTCTGGCTGCAGAGTTCAGAATGTTCACAGCATTTGCCCATGAACAACCACATTTTATTGTCCAGCACATAAGCGCCATAACAGATTGATTGTACTAAATATTTATATTCCCCAAAACAAATGTATTTGCTAAATAGTACCAGAATCACTAACCATATTGCCAGTTCATTTCAGTAGGTCATGGAAAAGACATATACCCATAAAATCATCAGGTTTAGACGACTTTGTAAATACTGTGTACATTTATAACATGGTATATACAATTACTAAACTGTTTGATGAATTCCTTTACTCTTGTTCAAATTAGCAGTATTTACTTTTGTTTCTGAGAGCTTAGTTATACTCTTATTTACCATCAGTGAGGATTTTAGTACAGGATATTGTTAACCTAACTGTTCTAAAGGAACATTTTAACAATAAAATTGAATACAGTTGGAGTATTTCAGTGGTGCCCTGTTTGCCACTTGGGAAGTAATGCATTGCTTGCTAAATATTCCAAACCCAGGTTTGTTTTCTTAGATACAGTTCTTGAATTCATAATGAATTAAAAATAACCATATTTTAATAATTATTAACTGAATATAATAAACCTTATATTTGTCCTTATTTGTCCTTATTCAAATAAGAGGATTTGAGTATATTCCAAGTCAGGAATGCTTCTAATAGCTGTTTGTTTGGGTTCTCAAATATAAATTATTTGTGGACAAATAGAATACTATGCATATTAAGCAAGTGCGGCTGCAAATCCAAGTTCATTCATCCATGCAATATTCTTTAGTACTATATTTAGGGTTGAATGGACATGTTTTCTCTTCCTACTATGATCTTCCTGTTAGGAAAAAAGTATTCTGACATCATTCTGCTTTTTTAAACTTCTACCATAAAGCTGAAATAACACAGTGAGGAGTGTATTTACCTCTTGCTTGGCAGATTCATCTTGAAAACAGGTGTGCTGGAGGTAGAAAGCACCCATGGCGTGGTTCTTCTCATCTGAGGAACACAGAAGTTGAATGGCTTTCTGGATGGTCATTGTTCCATAATCCACTTCATCATGGCATATTCTGAATATAAAAAGAAGAAACATTCAAAATTGCCTTGGTCATCCTGCAGGGTGGCCTATGTTAAAAGAAAGATGAGTTGTGTGATTCTATTGATTCTTTTGACTGCAAGAGGATCAAACCAGTCCATCCTCCAGGAAATAAAGCCAGACTGCTCACTTGAGGGAATGATATTAAAGGCAAAACTGAAATACTTTGGCCACATAATGAGAAGACAGGACACCCTGGAGAAGATGCTGATGCTAGGGAGAGTGGAGGGCAAAAGGAAGAGGGGCCGACCAAGGGCAAGGTGGATGGATGATATTCTAGGGGTGACGGACTTGTCCCTGGGGGAGCTGGGGGTGGTGATGACCAACATGAAGCTCTGGCGTGGGCTCGTCCATGAAGTCATGAAGAGTCAGAAGCGACTGAACAAATAAACAACAAAATTGATTCTTTTGACTTCTCAGCAGCTTTGAATATACTGTAGTTGTTCATGATTTGAATTGTTTCAAAGTGGTCAAAATCTAAATATAGTTAAATAAACAAAAGAAACATTTGGAGAGGCTTTTGAGTTGGGGATACTGCTATGTGACAGTTCCACCCCTACTTGGAAAATAATGTCATCAAAAGAAGTGTTATATTCAATCTCCAAATCACTGCTAGATATCATTATTATATTAAAAGTTATTCTTTTAACACAGAGTTATTCTTACATTAAAGCTTTACTTCTCAGATTTCTTGCTTGATATACCAGGCTTTTTTGTGCTAATCACAATCCTCTTTAAGTTCCTGCTCTTTACTGATATGGGTCCATAGTACCTGATCTGTGATCTAACTTCTGTTCTGCTGTCTAAGAATGACTCATAATTGTATCAAGATCACATGAAATCATCCTAAATATAAAATGAAAGATTAAGGTAAAAAAAATCACATGGATTGCACCATCTATAACATTCTAATTATCTTTCTACAACAACAACAACAACAACAAGGCAAGATTGCTGTGCTAACTGTTGCATTTGTACAATGAAGAACAACAATGACGAACTGCAAAGTGAAGAATTGAATAAGTTGAATTCCTCATATTTTTCACTTAAACATTGGTATTATTTTGACAATCCAGTCAGAATGAATATTTGGTCAGTCTTCCCATGAAGATTAATTTTCTTCCATTTTTTAGTTTACCGATAGAGAAAATTCTGCTGCTGTATATGTGGCATTTAATCATTTTAAACAGCTCAGATTTTGATATTGGTTGCTGTGATTCTCTGTGTCTGTGAAAACAGATTTGGGAATATACAGTGTAACAATTCTATAGCTTTATAGGATTTCCAATATTTGGGTTAGTTCAATATGATATATGACATTTCCTCTTATTAACAGCTGCCAATGGGGAAATGACTGAAACAATGCTGTCTGAGGGTTTTGCACTGGTTTGAAAGTGGCTCTGAACTTCTGTGTTCCCACAACATCAGAAACAATGGAGAGCTAAGCTCATTTACTTCTATCTTAGCATGTGCTGCTGAAACCACTACAAAGATGGGGGGCACTGTTCTGGAATTTTGCTGTTTCTGTGGGCATCTGTGGGAGGAGCAAGGAGGGACAAATGATGAAATATGCATTAGAATGTTGTGACATAAAGTCCAGCCCTTTTCTACTTGTGCCATGATATTGCACACAACTTAAAGAAGAGGCAGAGCTGGCATCATGATGTCATGATGCATGGTTCATCATTGTGATGGAATCCTGGCTTGTTGCAGATGCCCCTCTCTGTTTCCTCACTGGAAGGAACTCTTCCTTATCACTTCTCCCAGTTCCTCAGGTTCAAGTCCTGAAAGACAAATGATAGTTTGGCATCTTCCTACTGGGATTTCCTCCCCTCTCCCCTTTTCTTTCCTTTTTTGTGTGGAGTCAAAATGAGCTGATTGTACTACTGCAGGATTTTTAGCAGCTGGGGTACAGCATTGATTTCCCCCCTCATTTGCAACATTTTAGGTTAGCAGAAGTGAAGACAATCACAGATTATGCTTAAACTGCTTCTGAGGGTTCAGGGACTGAAAATGGGTGTTTGTGTGTGGTGGGTGGGGTAGAAGAGTAGGATTGTGGGAGCACAAAAGGATTAAAGGTCTTTTCAACCAGCACTGTCCTGATGTGACTGATGCTCTCCAGTGCCAAACAAATGACAAATTCTTGGTGAGCAATTCTAACAGCTATCCAGAAATCCAGAGCCAGCACAGCAGGATTTTTCAGGTAAAAAGGCAAGGTTGTCTAACACCATTCAACACAATGTAACATTTGTTATAAGTCTTGAACATTCTTCACTCAACCTGTGTGCTGGCTCTGGATTTCATGATGCATCTATCAATGCAGCCCCATGCATTTCCCCTGGCAAATGGTCTTTATCTCATGTAACTCCATAAGCAATTCATTGAACGAGACGATTTATGAATCATAGACTTTTAGTAGTAACAAAGATATTCTATCTCCATAACTATGCCTTAGGATATAAATATAAAGACACCTACCTTGAAAAAAAATGTAAGAAGAAGTATTCTAATCTGATCGTGATTAACGATACTCAGTACCAAAAGGTATTCAATTACAGTTTTAATTCATTAACAAC
Source organism: Candoia aspera (assembly GCF_035149785.1). Classification (NCBI taxonomy): domain Eukaryota; kingdom Metazoa; phylum Chordata; class Lepidosauria; order Squamata; family Candoiidae; genus Candoia; species Candoia aspera. The sequence goes on from NC_086155.1 coordinate 36,009,271, forward strand.
AGTATCCTTTATGCATTTACCTGGGAGTAAATCCCACTGAACTCAATGGGGCTTACTTTTTCATAAGTGCCAGGTTTCTATTAGTGCTGAAAAATTATTCTGTATTATTAGTTAATTATTAGTTAACTATTACTTAATTATTCCTGAAGAACTTCTCCCTCCCTCCCTCTCTCTCTCCCTCCCCCCCCTCTCTTTTAGGTTCTCTACTCACATTTCCTCCTTTCTTCATTTCCTGATATTGTCCTTTTTTACTTGCCTTCTTTTTGACTTCTCCAACCCTGACCTCTAACTTTCCGTTAAAGTTGGGTTTTCCTAAGGCATAGTTTCAATTTCCATGACTTATTTAGTTGTATTCTTAGCTGTGAAAACTATGTAGTGGCATACATATGTTGAGCAGCAAAGGGATTGCATTCTGTAACTATTCATTGGAGAAAGGTCTGCTAAATGAGGAAGTATGCTTTCTAAGGAATTAAACCTGATAAGTAAGCATTTCTTAGCAATAGTAGCACTGCTGGTGGTGGTAGTAGTGATTATGTGCATGTGCTAGAATCATATATTACACTAACTCCGATTACTCATTTGGTTTTGGTATAATGTATTGTGTGAACCCAGCTGTTGTGGCTTGAAATCCATGGTTTATGATTCAGTATGTGGTCTAAGCCCAACTACTTGACTTTAAAAAAATGGTTAAAGAAACACATTTTGGAATATGAACCTACAGGTATTCTGTTCTGGTGTAGGCAACATAACTAAGCCAGGGATTGGCAACTTTTTCAAATGAAAGTCTAGTGAGATAATAACATTTGTAAGATTTCTGTGACCCAAAGAGGAACTAGTTCTACTGGACAGAAGAGTCACCAGCCAGGCCTGTGCTTCAAGGCAAACAACTCCCCAATCTGGATCAGTTTCACAAGAAGAACCACACCCAGTTGGAAAAGGTGCTACAAAGAGGCCACTCCTGAAAGAAGTTTGGCAGAGGAAAGTGTTTCCCACACAGTAGTTCAAGAGACAAAAGCAACTCTGTTCCACTAGGAACCTGGATCTTAATAATCTTTTCCTAAGAAGAAGTTTGGGAAGGCTGCTTGATTTTACACTCTAGCACTCCACTTGCACTGCTGCACATAGAGTAGTCCTAATACATTTTATTACAGCCTAGGTATTTGCATACTATCATCCACCTCATTTTCAGAAAGGTTTCCAATGCTGGCTCATATGTTATATACCTGTTATATACCTGTCTCTACATCCTTTAATTTAAAATAGTTAGTTGAAGCTGAATCTTGCATGCAAATACTTTGAAAGAGGTGCTGCAGAACATGCAGGGGGGCATGACGTTCATCTCTTTCCAAATAGTTAAATCAGCCATATACATTTTCAAGTATGCACAGCTTCTTCAGAAGCTGGTTCCAGCTGTCTCTGAAAGTATGTTCAAACACAATCATGTTGAGACCCCTAGAAGCAGTCATGTGAACCTGGAAAAAGACATAGCTGCTTTAATGGTTCTATTTGTACATAGAACTATGGTAAGTTCTATGTTCTATTTAAGTTGGTGTTCCACAAAAGAAGCAGTGCTCACTATCCAATGTTCATGACTGGTTAATTTTTATAACTGGTTAAATGTTTTACAACTGGTTAAACACTCTAAGGATACACAAATTCTTATTGGGTTTCTTTTTATTCCAGTGTCTTAGATCTTTTAAACGTGGGTTAAATAAAAATAAAATTTCCCATCTGAAGTTCCAGATCTTTATATGTAGGACTTTTCTTTGGAAGAAATCAATCACTCATTAGATATTGAGTTGTGGTGCTAAACATTCAACTGCCAGTGGTGTAACAGGGAAATAAACAACAACAGCCTTGATCTTCTGTTAAATATGGATGCCGCATGTTTCCTTGCTCTAGGGTTCTACCCACGTAACTGACAGCCACACCATGCAATTCTGTTAGGGTTACTCCCTAATAAATGTGTTTAGGATTGTAGCCTAAATGTCTTCCTACCTCAGGCAAGCTCTATGGAATCATGGAGAAGTGTGCCACAATAAGATTCTGAAGGGATTGTTATGGTTGATTGCACAGCCAGCCAGAGGTTTAGACTGTATTTGGCATTTTTGTCCAAAGGACCTGGGATAGGCAGATGTTGTTGTTTAATAATATTAAAGGTATTATTACCAGTTTGGTCTAGTGGTTAAGGCTACGGGCTAGAAACCAGGAGGCTGTGAGTTCTAGTCCTGCCTTAGGCATGAAAGCTGGCTGGGTGGCCTTGGGCCAGTCACTCTCTCTCGGCCCAACTCACCTCACAGGGTGGTTGTTGTGGGGAAAATAGGAGGAGGAAGGAGTACACAGTATGTTCACTGCCTTGAGTTACTTATAAAAATAATAAAGGCGGGATAAAAATTAAATAAATTATTATTATTATTATTGTTTTCAAAGTGATGGAAACAAATATGCTCAAGACATGTTTTTTACTATGCAGTTTGAAATAGCATCTCCCTTTATCTACACATACTTTTCTACATCATGGGCTGCATTGAGAAAACAAGTGCCGAACTTACTTGGAGCTGGAGCGAGCTTGTCCATAGACTGCATCAGGCTTGCTGGCTACAGGCTGGGCATAGACTGCATCTTGCTTGTTAGCAGAAGTACAAGAGGGGCTGCGGACTGGAACTCTCTTGCTTGGCCTTGTGATGGTTGTAATTCCTTCCTGGTTGTTGCATGTGCTGTGGAGGCTGTGACGATGCAGACTGGCCTTGTGACTCACCCGACTTCCACTCTGATTCCTCCTCAGTGTGCTTCGTGGAGGGTCATAGTAGAGGTCTGGCTCACTCCGGCTACTCTTCATGTTCTGCACAAAGCAGTAGTCACTGCCAGGAATTGTAGGGCTGCAGGCCTTGTTATAATGCCTGCTACCCCAACTGTCCATTTGGCTGTAGGAGCTGTAGCGTTTGTTCTCAGCTGCGTTTCTTTTGAGAGTTCCATTGTACATCTGATGGACACAGAAAGAAGGGAGAATGGGAAGGACAGGAAAGAAAACCAGCAGAAGTCTTTGATTAATTTTTTTCGCCTGCTTGATAAAGACAAAGGAAAAACCAGAGAGAGACTGGGTGCTGGATGCAATGAAAGTAACATTTCCTGTGATGGGAGCAGTGAGTGAGTTGCGCTGGATAAGGGGCAGCACCAGTCAAAGACATGCTGCTCCCTGAAATAGTATCTAAGTAAGGGTTAATATTTTGAAACCTCAATCCTGTGCTACTTAGTCACTACATTCAATAAAGGTATAGATTTGCAAAGCTTGTTGCATCTTTCAAACTGGTTCTTGCCATAATTTAGTCTTCTCACTGAGCCCAGGATCCCTGAAACATATCTGACCCACCTACTGCATGGCAAAGACAGCCCTGCAAATATTATTTCTTACCACCTCTAAGGATTGCCAATCTCATTGTTGATATTGCATATTATTAGGCTTAGATCTATCCCACTCATCAGTTTTTTGCATCGATATAACAGGAATGAGAATGTCCAAGATTCACTTGCCCAAAGCAGATTTCACCTTACTTTCCTATCAGAGGATCACTGAAGTCTAGTGCAACCTTCCAAGAAACTTCAAATAAAATTCTATACCCCTCCCCCAAGTATCATTCTGCATTATTGATATAGATATTTACCACAGGTTTTGTAAATTCTAGATGTGGATTGGCCTATAAAAGAAATATTTAACATGTGGCTTTTCATATGTTGCTGCTCTCAAAGACTAATCAGCCCTAACTAGCAGAGCTGTGGTTGAAGGATAAGGTTCAGCAATATCCAGAAGGCCATACATTGTGTCCACAATGAAAACCCTTTGAAATGTTCACAACTATACATTATCCTTTGCATAATATGATAATAATCAGTAACTCTGTTCTGGAAATCAGAAGGGCAGGAAATCTTTTTATGGATCCATTCTAGTCTCTGCTTGCTTGCTTTTTCTTTCTTCCATCCTTCCTTCCTTCCTTCCTTCCTTCCTTCCTTCCTTCCTTCCTTCCTTCCTTCCTTCCTTCCTTCCTTCCTTTCTTTCTTTCTAGTGTTATGCCCATGTTCACATATTCAAGTTTCTCATTTTAAATAGAATATGCATCTATACAACCCAATCTAAATTCTTGATTTCCAAAGAAGTAATTTCCATTGTGTTCAATAGTAATAGTAGTAATAATGTTATTTTTTTAAATTTTATGTTGCTGGTCATTGACTGAATAAACATTATTACTACTCCATCGTGTTCAGTGGTATTTACTGCCATGATAATAGTACATTAGACTGCAACATTAGCCTAAATAGTTGCAGATAACTTTATATTCTGAAATGACGTGTAAACTGAAAATGTTAGTACAATACCTGTTGCCACACATACATACTTCATTCTACCAGTATTTTATATTGACTGAGATTTTGTGGGTTTCCTTATATCGGCCTTCCCCAAGCTAATGCTTCTTAGGTAAAGGTAAAGGTTTCCCTTGACATTAAGTCCAGTCATGTCCGACTCTAGGGGGTGGTGCTCATCTCTGTTTCAAAGCTGAAGAGCCGGCGTTGTCCGTAGACACTTCCGTGGTTGTGTGGCCGGCATGACTAAATGGAATGCCGTTACCTGCCTGCCAAAGTGGTACCTATTAATCTACTCACATTTGCATGTTTTCGAACTGCTAGGTTGGCAGGAGCTGGGACTAGCAATGGGAGCTCACCCTGTCATGCGGATTTGAACCACCGACCTTCTGATCGGCAAGCTCAGCAGCTCAGCGGTTTGACCCGCAGCACCACCGCATCCCTAAAAAAAGGTCCCCTGTGCAAGCACCGAGTCATATCTGACCCTTTGGAGGGATGCCGCTTTCGCGACATTTTCTTGGCAGACTATAGCGGGGTGGTTTGCCATTGCCTTCTCCAGTCATCACCTTTCCCAGCAAGCTGAGTACTCATTTTACCGACCTCGGAAGGATGCCAGGCTGAGTCGACCTGAGCCGGCTACCTGAGAATCCAACTTCCACTGGGATCGAACCCGGGTCATGGGGAGAGTTTTTGGTTGCAATACTGCCGCCTATCACTCTGCGCCACACGAGGCTCTCTTAGCTGTACCTAATTACACATTTCATGCTGCCTAACAGTTATTTTTTAATATTATTTTTAATTTTTTTGAAGTTTAGTTAAAATACAAAACACAGAGCATAGAAAAGGCAGAGTACAGAACTAAAGAAAAAAGAAAAACTGTAAGAGTGAAAGATCAGACAGAAAACAGAAAAAGAAGGTGACTTCCGACTTTCTCCAATACAGATATAAATGCCTTTACAAATATAATCTCTTATCATTAGTTCAGCCTTAGTAACATTATTTCTATAAAATCAAACCATTTAATCATCAAAACCCAAAATCAAAGCTTGATTTTTTTCTGACACAAGCAAGTAGTCTAAAAGTGGTTGCCAAGTAGAAACAAATCCAGACATGGTATTTTCTCTTGTCAATGCAGTTAGCTTAGCTGTTTGGGCCAGTTCCATCAATTTAATCATCCCTTCTTCGACTGTAGGGATCTGTGGATCTTTCATCTTTGTGCAAATAAAAGTCTTGCTGCTGTAGTCATATATAAAAGCAAAGTCCCATGTTGTTTCTCGAGCTGTTTCTCCATCGGTCCCAAGAGAAACAGTTCAGGTATTTTTTGTAAGTCCACTTTAAGGATCTTTTGGATATTAACACATCTTTGATCTCAGAATTTTTTAGCCTTCTCACAAGTTCACCAAAGATGACCAAAAGTCCCTTCACCAAAAGAACATGCTGCCTAACAGTTCTGACAGATGTTGTCTAACACATCTGGAAGACACCAGGTAGGGAAGGTCTGATTTAACCCTGCCCCATGGAGAATGCTTTTGTTAACATGCAGCCTAATTTGGTCACCCAAATTCTGGGAGGCATTTTGCAGACAAAAGTGTAGCCTTGCTAGAATAAGGAACTTTTTGATTTCTGTCAGTCTTGAAAAAGTGTAGTCATGTCCCACTTATTTCAATGAGAAGTTCAGATGGTGTCTAACCTAACATATCAGGTGAAGGAAGAGCATAGTGAACTTGAGAGTTTATGCTTAATTTTCAGAATGGAGGTTTCAGGATAGACTTCATGTTTTCACATGAAAGGAAAGTGACCCTGAATTTGAGGCACAGAAAAATACCCCCGGCACATACAGATTGGAAGATCTAAGAGGGAAAACTGGTTTGCCTTAATATTCTTATAAATCTAAAATGACTTTCCCATTTTAAATATCAACTATTTGAAAAAAAACCTCAATCTTCCTTGCAGGTAAATATAGTAACACGTTGCAATACAGAGCACTGAACAGCAACTTCAACTCTTGAGAAATAAAGAGACCCAGAACTCTAAAAGGGTTTTGATAATGAGCTTCTTCTCACACAAAGCAAGCTGTTTTTCCACCTCTCTACAGACTGCATCTTCTGTGTTGCACCCCACCCAGTCTGTACTTGCACTGACTTGCTTCTAAGGACTTGTTGAACAAAAAAATTGCCTTCCCAAAACTCAAAATGTGGCATTCACAATTCCCAAGACTTACTGGAAAAAATAGTATGTTAATAGCTCATTTGTAATGAAAAATAGTTTCTCGTTCCAAAATGCAATCTCTTCCCACAAACGCAAACTCTGCAGATGCACATACATCTGTGCACAAACACCTTTTTTGTTTGTTTCCCTTCCAGACACATGATGTGGATACTTGCAAAAGAAAACAGAAGTCTCATACAAATAATATGTTTAGTCTTTAATGGGAACATAATAGCTAGCTTTTGTTTGCAGTTAATGCTCCAGGGACCAGACATTTCTGCCAAATTGCTGTTTCTGTCATCCCTTGTTGCTGGAACAAAAAACGTATGTCAACTTATAAAATAAACCTATCTGGCACTCTGCTTTTTCATCTCTCTCAACCAAGATGTAGAACTCTCCTTCATGGCTGTATTCATCTGTGTTCTTCCCGTTCTTGAGTCAGCAGAAAAGGATGCCAACATAAACTGGGCTGTGCTGACAACCAAATTCTAACCTGGGTCAGTAACAATGATGCTACCCTCACAGGTTTCATGCAGGATAAATTAAAGAAAGTCATTGGGTGATTCCCTGGTTTTATTTCCCTTCCCACTGAACATTATCTGCTGGTGGGAAACCCAACACCAATTGGTTGCCTTGATGTGTTGTGGGGAGGGATGGGCTGAGTGTGGCAGGTGCCCTTGAGAGAGAGTGTGGCCCTTTCAAGTTGCCTGAAGAACAGATCACCAACAGTGTTCTATGCCAGCAACATATCACTCAAGATATTTCTAACACCAGCACTGGAGGAGCGCTAAATCCATGTCTAAAAAACCCAGTCATATGCATGGTGGAGGGGCAAGGGCTGAAGTAAGAGGGAGTTCTCTAGGCACACTGGGAGAACTCCCTCTTTCACTTCCCCTCTGTGCTGCACATGCAATCTTTCAGTTGGACAACAGAGGGGCACAGGACGAATTAGAAATGATTGATTGAAAGGACCTTCATGGAAATGGCAATGCTGGCAGTTAGTGACTGTGGCCAGCATCACTTAGAAGTCACTCATGGAGTATGAAAATGTTACAAGCAGGCAAAATGGCACACACCACCAAATAACAAACTTAGCAATAAGTATGGCCACACATGAAACTTTGCTGGTAAAAGGAAAACCTGTAATGAACTTATTTAGAACAGCATTCACAATACAGAGTGTTACAACCTGGTTCTCTTTTAGTCTAAACTGATCTACAACACAGGACTACCATTCTCCTGAGAGAGCATTAGTTCTGGTTTTTAATCGTATGTAAATCCATCTTTAAAAGAAAGCATGTCTAGTATTACTTAGAAGAGCTCTATACTTGCATGATGCCTGACCAGCAATTTCTCAAGCACCAGTTAGGCATTGCATAAGCAGATGCCTTGGCACATGCCATCTCTCTCTAAATAAAGCCAAAATGACCATGGAGGGCAGTGCCTAATAACCAGAAGGGAGAGGGTGTGCCTGCAGCAACCTGAAGTGGCTAATAGGAGAGCAGCAGGACCCAGTCCTCACCAATACCAAACATCAGCATCAAGGAAGTGCTGCAGTTCATGCCCACGGCAAGACTTATGCTGGGGGGAAATAGAAAAATAGTGCATTACAAACGGGAACAGTGAAGTGGTTAGAAGGACATGGAGATGCGCCCATAATAAAAATGAGATTGAATACATCCAGCAACAATTGGAACAGCATCTGCTCATTTTTCAAGGTAAGAGGAAGTCCAGGAAGTAGACTGGCAGGTGGCAGTGTTCCATTTCACCAAATGACTAAGGCTAGCCCCAGTAGTCCCCCAGTTTATGAAATTTATGAAGCAAAGGCTCAACAGTGAAATTAATGGAAGGAGCACATCATTTGCAGGCACCCAACCAATATATCTGAGACCCAAGAAACTGTATCAAGAAGCAATGTGGAGTGATCAACCCTCGTGTCTTGGCATGAAATAGCTAAGGGAAATCTGCATGACTTAGTCTTTAAGGGCATTTTGGGGAGGTGATGGAAGGGTGCAGAGGAGGATCAGATTCCTTTTCTATTGTTGAATTCAATTATCAGTTTGTAAAATGATCAAATGATATGGATGGTATGATAAATCTACCTACTTTCTTTTACCTAGAATACGAGTATCCACTTACAATATAATAGAGAGGTGTAATCACTTCTAGGCTAACTGGATTGTGCTTGGCCTTTGAACGATGTGCTGGAAACTTTACTCTAGAAAGTAGGCAACTTTCAGCATTGCTAAATGGATGCTGTTAATTCCATTGTAATAAAAAATATCAGAGAAAGGAATTCTTTACTGCCCATTTTTTAAATTCAAGCTTGATATAAAGTTGCTGAAACAAACGTTCCACTTTTTATCACAAGGAGCATCCAAGCAGAGAAATCCAGTAGTATTGAGATATTATTAGCTTAGTTATGCTAGCATAACATTAGTGTGCATTTCTGGTAATCCTATGAACCCACTGGAACATTGAGTTCACTGATGGTAATAATAATGATACCGTAATGTAGGGCTGAAAGTATTTTTTGTACTTCATCTAGATAATCTAGGTCTACAATTTGCCACTTCCCCAAACAAATATAGTCCAGCACTTTTTTTGCATCATTAATTAACACCTACCCAAGTCAATAATGACTACAGTGATTTTTCCCAAAGCAATTATGAGACATAATAATATATGCAGCATTTTAATGTTTTTTTAATATGGTCACTAGGTATTTTTAGAAGCAGATTGCTATCATTCTCTACCCTGTATAACTGCAGAAAGTGAAGTACCACACCATCTCAGGTAACTCAGTAGAGCATCAAGTAAGATGACAACTGAAGACTATGCTGAGTGTTTCTAATTCCCTTAGCTAGGCCAGCAGTCTTTTCCCAGAAACATCTGATTAAAAAAGAAAAAACTAGTGGTTTGTTTCTCCAGCAGCAGATGGTATGAAGGTTAAACATTTGCACGAACATGTTGAGAAGGAGTGTCTATCAGGCCTGAGGGGAAAACCAGGGCAATAAAACATGATGGCTTACCACCTGAGTACAATACACACCCTTGATTCTGCTTGCCAAAAGAATTCACCCCTGTCTATAACACATAAGTGGAACACATAAATTTGAAAAATCAGCAAAAATAAGACATGGTTCTGTTCCACATACCTATGTTCTACATTTTTCACCAAATTGATACTTTTCTATTTCTTCTATTCTGGAAGGCAGAGGAACAATCTAACATGTGTTCATGTATTTGTTAGATTTGTAGATTTTCCTTCCTGAATTGATTAAAAGGGTGGTGACTTGGAGGGAGATTAAATTAGCTCTTCTTCTTCCTCTTCCTCTTCCCCTTCCTCTACCTCCCCCCCTCTCTTTCTCTCATATATACACACACACACTTATGCAAATTTTCCAATTATTTTAGCACACGCTATTTCTAACTTAGATCGCCATACATCCTAGTTATGCAGCTTCCTACAAAACCTCAAAAATACTTTTGTTCAACTATTCCAGATTTGCAGTCAGGGCATATGCCAGACATCAAGTTCCATATACATTTGACTAGGAGATAATAAATGATGTTTCATGCTAAAGGCAGTTCCTCTTGTCTCTAGGTCTACCACAGTTTTTCATGGGCTCTTATCCCGACAGCTTAATTTTGTCTGACAGCTTAATTTTAGATAAACAGAAGAGTTTCCTTTTTCATAGCTGGAAGCTGTTCAGTTGCCTTTGACTCAAGGTTTTCCAGCCCCTTGGGGGTGGTGAGTAGTGTCCATGTGTATATGCATGAAAACTCTCTCTGAATCTAAATTAATCTTGGGCTGATTGACCTTATATTTTAATCAAGTGGGCATGGGATTTTCCTCCTCTTTTTTTTAAATATAAAATTCAAGCAAATACATAAAAATCTACAAGCTTCAGGTGGCTTGTTGACTCTTCAAAGCTGCCTTCCTATATTCCTGGCTAGAATATCCATTGGGGAAAAATGCTACATTATGATGTACAGTAATTCCCAGAGCCATTCCTGAAAAAAAGAAGATGGCTGACCTCACTGAATAAGGCTGCTGACTTCAACATTACTGATGGAACCTAATTTTCCAATTCACCAAGGGCAGTAGATTAGTGAAAGGCTTGCTTGGCAGGGTAGGTAGCATTTTCAGGGGCAACACTGACCTCATCTGAGCCTAAGACAGCTGTTATGCTCAAATCAATAGTTTTTACTGAAAATGTCAGCTATAGTAGCTTAGGTCCAATGATCAATTCCAATGTAGCCTCTAGTCATTTAATATTTCAGCTGAGTACCCATGATTAACCAGGAAATAAAGTCTTATGCATTCTAATTCCTCTAAAACAATATACTTGTACCAATTCAATTTCTTTCTCTTTTTCCTAAAAGACCTTTGAATCTACTCATCTGCCCCTGCACAGAGAAACACAGAATTAAATATCTGTTGTGTGTAGCCCCCTGCCCCACCTCCACCTTTTTCCAAGATCCAGTTAGAAATGGAGTCTAAAAGAAGCACATATAGGACTACCGTTGGTCCTACAAATTTTCCTAAATTTCTACAGATGCATTAGACTATAATCCCCAACATTCTCAGCCAGCAAGACAACATAATTAGAATTATATAATTATAGGTTTCAACAGTTAATACCTTTAAGTTAAATGGAATTTCACATTAGCTGTATTTTATGTTTATAAGTCAGTAAATCTATCTACCTCATACATACATATCAATGTATTCAGGTGAAACATATCTGAAAATATGACTCTTCTATTTTCTGCAGAGCAATATCTGAATTTAATCTTTATTAAATTACATTCAGAAAACACAACATACAGAGAATCATAGCAAACAAGACAGGTATTCCCTGGTCTCTGAATATTATACAAAAAAAGGATTAATACTTGACATCAGAAAGCTGCTGCTGCTGATGTCCTTGAACAAACTAACCATTCCATCCTCCAGTTCTTCTCAACATGGTTTTAAGTAGGGCTGAGAATGATTTGGGCTTCCTATTCCTGACCACATGATAAAAAAACCTTACCGCATGGCCCCAGTTGTTGGTTCCTGTGTGGGCTTTGGCATAGTAGCTACCACGGGCTGTTCCATAGTTGTAACCATCAGACAGACCATCATATATGGAACCTGCAAACAGAGCAAGAATATTATGGATGAAAAAGGATTAATTTTCATCCCTGATTTTGGTGTAGTGTTTGACCTTCTTGCCCACTTTGTGCTAAAAAAGAAATGGAGTCAGTGAACATATGACATAGAATATTCCTATCTTGTACATGTGGATATAATACATAAAAACCCATGTAAGGAGCTATTGGCAAAGTTCACGTGACCCATGCTATATGAAGTAGAAATTCAAAGATGCATAGAATTCAAGGAGCTGAACTGAATTCTGAAATTTTACATTTTAGCAGATTATGTCAAATGATCATTTCTGTTTTAGACAATTAATTCAGCTTGCAATTCAACATAGCCAAATTATTTATATTAAATTTATTATGTTTATGTTATCTAATGCTGAATATACTGTCAAGTGAAATTTCCCATGCTTATTTAAGTAGCATTCTGCCATAGGGTGATCATGGGGGCCAAAAAAAGAACACATTTGGAATAGCCATCCCTCCAAGGTTAGTATGGCCTAATTTTGCAGTCCTTTAAGAGGGTCTTGAAAACCTGGCTCTTCCCACAGAAACAGGGCCAGAATGATGTGCAAACCCATGCTGTGTATTTTGAGCCGGTCTTCCCTCAAGGGAGTGTGTGTTCATTTGTTTTTATTGCTATGATTATTTTTGTTCCTTCGTGTTTGATGTTTTTAATCTTTTTGTAAGCTGCCCAGCATTACTTGGCAAATGAGCAGCCTTAGAAACAGGAGAAATAAATAAATAAATAAATACCAAAGAATTTTATTACATTTAACTGTTTTATTATATTCATGTTAGCCACTCATCTTATAATAATAAACATCTACAATCCAACATTATGAGTTCTTATCGAAAGAATATTGAATCTTGGTGAATTACCCTCATCTGCTTACCTCCCCTATGAGGAAATGGGGTCTGAGTAGAGGAGTGGGCCCTAAATCAATGGAAAGCAATATTGTCCAAGTAATACACATCAATATTGATCTTGTGCAATGACAGAGGCCTCAGCGATTTTAAAACAGTATTTTAAAACTAGCAAAATTGTATCAGATTTCAACAATCTTACTCCTCAAATCTTATTGTGAGGTTACTAAAATTTCACAGGATTCAATATTTCAGCTATTTTTATTTATTTCTAATGTACTTTTTTTCAAGTGGAGGTTTCACAGGCACCATTAAGATGTGCTGTTATAGAGCCCAGGAATGACACATTGCCACCCCCTGTCCTCAAGAGCTTCTTCTGTCCCTGTGTATGAGACATTATTATCATCATTATTAATATAATCATCTTCATCTTCATCATCATCCACTACAAGATGAAGTCCTCTTTAGTGACTGCTATGGATCAAGATCTACCACGCCACTGCAATACAGATAGCTAGCTAGATTTTTTTTCTTTTCTCCTAGACTAGGGCTGAATGAGAGTGACTGGCCTAACATCACCCAGCTGCCTTCAGTGCCCTAGAGAGTTCAGCACCTTAACCACTATACCACACAGTTGCCATTGGGCGTTATAATACAGAAATATTGGGTCAAAGGATTAATCACCATCTTCAGCAATAAATAGTAGAATTGAATGAATCCTTAATCGCTAATTGCAGAGACAATGTCTACAATGACTCCCAAAAATTTCACTGACAGTGTACCTCAGCAGGTGACACCCAAGATCTGATTCAAGGGAATGAATAGCATTTATGATTTGCATGAAAGACCTTTTAAGCAATGAGCTTCCAACACGGGGTATAAGAATTGCAAACTGAAGTAATTTACAATATCTGTCTGTTTTCTAGGTGTGCTATATAGACACGTTTGTTTGTTTATACTGTATTTCTTTATTGTGTTCCTATACCACTGTAATTGTAATGACTCTTGGAGGTTTACTGTATATCATAAAAACAGCAATTGTATAACACATATCAACAAGTAAAAACAGAATAAAAATAATTAAGTACAAACGCAACAAGCACAAATAGGCTTAATGGTAATAACCTTCATTCCCCAAAAGTCCTCTGTCACATTTGGTTTTCAATAGTTTCCAGAAGGCCAACTGCAGAAGTGGTAACCTAACCTTGAGAGAGAAGCCATCATACCGCAAATTCTGTCCCTTCGGGCATGTGTGCAATGTCACGTACATGTACAAAAGGTGCAGGGCTTGTATTGCAACTCCATGACACTTATTTCCTCATTCTGTCCACCACTTGACCTCTACTGCAGACCCTGAATACACATGTAATGGATATTCCACCTATATACTGACATTTTTTGTCTGTTTCATGGGAATTGTGTGCCTTACTTGTACTGAGTTTAAAATAAGGATGATGATGATAATAATGAAGAAGAAACAAGAAAGAAGAGAAGCAGCCTAACTGAACCTGTAGTTACTTTTGAACCATAAGGTTGTTCCCTAGCTGAGAGCACCTTCCTAGACAAGAACAGAATGACTTAAGGCTGAGGTTATTACAGGCTTAACAAGTTTACCTGGGCCCTAAGCAGTGCTGTACCTGTTTTTTCCCTGCATTTGTATAATTTACATCTGTAAGTATACAGCTAACTATCACCATTCCCTCAAAACATGCCTTTGGAGCAAATGTGTTTGTCTAGGAAACAGTCATGCTAAACCTGTTTATTACAATGAGAAAGGTATACTTCCAAACCCACAGGGGCCAGGACACTTTGTAGAACCTTGGCACATGTCCCCAGAATGTTTGGAGAAATCAGTTGCCCTTAAACTTCAGCTGGACATGCAAATACTAGTACAGTATGTTCTAGAAGCACAATAAATACTGTTAACTAGCTCTAAACCAAGAAACTGTCTGGGAGCCCTTACTGTCTCATATTCTGACATCTCACAGCATGGGCTTTAGGAGGGTGGATAGAAAAGTCTATGTGGTGGGTTCAATTATGTGATTGCAACTGCCATCTTGACTTTTTTGACAACTCCCCCCACTGTAGACACTCCTGTTCCCGTACTTTTGCTTGATAAAACTAAGTTGTAATGTACTATCAGAAAAACATCTTTTGTATAAGAATCCCACAGTACTGAAAGAAGGGAAAGGATGTGATCTAGAATCTCACACTTTACTTTTCTGCACTATACTAGAATTAATTTTTATATCAGCTGATAGAGTTTGATTTTATAAAACCCAAGTATTTTAAATGGTATAATTCCAGTCCATGGGCTTTTGAACATTCTTCTTGCCTTGGAGAAAAACCAGTGCCACCATTTTTATTGATAAGAAAAATATATTACTTTGTTTTTGTTTTTAAAAAGAGAGACAATTCTATTATATATTTAAATGTCATATCATCCCTTTGTATATAATATTCCAGTCATGACTGAACCAACGTATGACCATCCATAAGCATGAAAGATTTATGGGCTACCTAACTTATAGAACATAGCAATCAATTAGAGAGCCTGATAATGGCATAATCTGAGCTTAATATGCCTTCATTTTATCACCTTTTAATTTTTTATTTTTTTTAACTTTTAAATTTATTTAAAGTTAAAATTTTTAACTTTCAAAGTCTTTTATTGGGCCCAACTTTAGATTTTGGCTTTAAACGTTTCAAGCCCTAAATTATTTAGGACCAGTTTACCTTAAAAACACTTTGTGCCATATACTGTAAACTTACTCGATTCAGAAGCCCTAGTATGATATAGAATTAGACATGCTTCTGCAGAAACAGAGTCCTCTTTCCTGAAAAGTTATATTTCTGCATGTTGTTTCCCCAAGTCCTTCCCTTTTACTCATTGCTTTGCTTTCCAACATTTGCTCAATGCCTAGTCCAGGTACTTAAATACAATGTAATACTAGAAGAACATAAAATTCTCTCAGAAAGGAGAACATATAAGGGGGAAAAAACAGAAATGACTTTTTTTCAGAAAACAATAAAAACTTTACTTTTGATTGATTACGTGCCATCA
Organism: Candoia aspera; assembly: GCF_035149785.1. NCBI lineage: Eukaryota > Metazoa > Chordata > Lepidosauria > Squamata > Candoiidae > Candoia > Candoia aspera. Next base: position 36,024,917 of record NC_086155.1, read on the forward strand.
AATCATCATTGACTCCTAGTGATCACATAGATAGATTTTCTCCATTATGATCTGTCCCTAATCTGAACTTTCAGGTCTTCCAACACAGCGCTCATCACCACTCTGAGTCCATCCACCTTGCTGCTGTCTTTTTTCTTTCCTTCCACCTTCACCAGCATTAGAGACTTCTCCAGAGAGCTGGGTCTTTGCATAATGTGTCCGAAGTAGGATAATTTAAGACTGTTCATTTGTGCGTTGAATGATAACTATGGATTGATTTGTTCATTATCTATTTGATGACTTGGCTGTCCACAGTACAGTATTCTCAGGAGTCTTCTCTAACACCAAAGTTCAAAAGTATCAATACTTTACTATCCTGTTTCTTCAAAGTCCAACTTTGCTTCCATAGAGTGTTGCAGGGAATACCATAGTTTTCATGATTCTGATATTTGTAAATATAGACACATCACAGCATTTGAATATCTTTTTCCAGGCCTTCATGACTGCTCTACCAAGTGTTAGTCTGCAGTGTACTTCTTGACTGCTGGTTCCTTTACTGTTGATGGTTGATCCTAAGAGGCAGAAGCTATCCACCACTTTGATATCTTCATTGTCAATACTAAATCTAGTTGTTTACTGTTTTTACTTTACTGCTGTGGAACATTATTTTGGTGTTATTTATGTTTAATTTCAGTCCCATTTTTTTACTGTGTTCCTGAGAGCCAGTTAGGTCTAGTGGTTAAGGTGCTGGGCTAGAAACCAGGAGTCTGTGAGTTCTAGTCCCGCCTTAGGCATGAAAGCCGGCTGGGTGATCTTGGGCCAGTCACTCTCTCTCAGCCCAGCTCAGTGCAATGTAGACTAGCCTCCTCATGGTGCACCCCAGGCAACATGACTTGTCATGACTAAATAGTCTACACATCTGGCTGCTGGACCTCACAAGAATTTCCCAGCAAGAAAAGCAGCATGAACACCAAACTGCTATGCCATATGATAAAAAAAAAAGTGCTCCTTGACTTTTATTACAGGCAGTTCCTTTGCATGCAGATCCTTTGCATTTTCAGCTATCAGGATAGTGTCATCAGCTTTTATTTACTTTTAAAAGCCCTAAATGAGCACACTGGTTGATTTTTGGAGTATCTAACAATATCTTAACAGCTTAGGACTGGATCACTGATCACAATTTTTAATGTATAAAAGAAATCAAATAAATTCTTCTAGATCTAATTTCAACTGAACGTGCATGTTGTAAATATTCTATGGAATTTTCATCTTATTCTAGCCTTGTACTAAAAACCATGCTGAGTCTCATACATTCAGTTATTTTAGGTTCACCTTGTTCTGGCCTTGTATTACTAATCAGGCATTCTGTATAAGCCAAGCTTCTAATAAAGCCCTCTACAATGTGCACATTAACAATGTAGCATGAGCTGATCATACCAGATTGTTTCCAAAGATGTAAAAAAATTCAGTTTATATATTTTATCTACAGATGCACCTTGGCAGCCTAAATGATAAGTAGCACTCGTACAGTTCAAATAATTTAAAAAGGCCTAACATTTCCCACAGTTTACTTTCCACAGATATTTAAGAAGGCTGGTGCTACTATTAGTCAAAATGAAATAATAGCCTTAGGTGACACTTCCTGGGAAAAATGGTCATGGAGGAAAGAATTCCCATATACCACCAAGTTTGGTGGTTGTCAAGATACTACATCAACATCAGTGTTGAAGATAAATTGAAACTACTAGTCTAGTTATGCTTCCTCCACTGAATGGGAGGGGGAGTTCTATTTTTTTTCTTTGCTTCAGGCAGAAAATGTCTTAGACCAATATTACTATATCACCAACTTTATTATATCACCAGTAGCATTATTCTTTAGCATCTATATTGGAGGTAGGCACAAATAGTATTTTGAAATTCTCCATTATGTTTTTGGGCAGGACTCCAACAATTTCTTAAGGGCACGACTCCTCCCAAATGTTCAAGCACTACTACTGAAAACACTCAAAGGGAGGAGTTCCTGCATCATCTCATCCCTTAGGATTTAATTGAAGTGTGGGAAGTCAGGGATGCTTTAGATTGCTAGAGGGATGATTGAACAAAGAAAGAACATTCACATGCACTTGTTAGCCACCTTGTAACTACATACATGCAAGAACGCCCCAATCCATTCATGAGAATTTCCCCAGAATTCTTTTCTCCTTTTGAAGAATTTCAAAATTCTTCCAATTCAAGTCAAATGAGAAATGAAAGAAAACAATGCAAAACCTTCTTTCTGTCCAGCACTAGAATCATGCTAATCTGTACAATGCAAAAAGACAATGGCTAGAAAAACGCTCATTTCATATGTCAATATGTATCTAATTTTGAGTTGTTTTATGACACCATGCCTTATAATGTTACAATGAGTGCAGAAAAATTGCATTGTAATTTATACATAGACTACACAGAAGCAAGGGCGAGGAAACAAGAGAACTTGCACATTAGCAACAAGTTCCAACAAAAATTAAGAGCATTTAACCTCCATTTATTTCAACAGCTGAGATTCAAGCATGAGTTTAGCTCACTGTGAAATCAAAGAAGCATGGAAATGGCTTATTTGGGGCCAGATTATATCCATGACAGCAATATGTCATGTATATTATTGGCATGGACCAGTAAAGAAAGATGGCTATATCTCAGTTTACATTTTGACAGTAAGGAAGGAGTGGCTATGTGCTGAATAAAATATTGCCAGAGTGTAATATATAAAGTGACTTCAATATGCAATAATTATTGACAGGTAATCTTAAAAGAAATTAGCAATATCATCAAAATATGTGATTAGCTAAAAAGGAAAAAGAAACCTTTAAAATATATTATTTTATAACTATGTAAAATGTTATATTTTATATCTCAGTCTATTATTTACATCTTTTTATTTTATTCCTATATTGTATCTAGCTGTAAGAAATGCAAAATCCTCCTTTATTCTCAATTCTTGTATTCTAACTGCCTAAAAAGATTCTACTTTGCCACTAAAAATCTACATATTTTCAGTCATTTTTACAGTTCTACAGTCCATATTGATTTAGACTAATGTAAAGGCAGTGTAAAGCCAATTATGAACATATAGTTTATATTTTACCTTAAACCAGGTCTACATACTATATTGTTCTTATATTGTTCTTCTATATAGAAAGAGAGAGGACAGCTCCTGTTTTTAGAAAGTATTAAACACATACTTTGTGAATCTTTGAACATTTGTCACATTTTGATTCTTGTTTTTAATAAATGAGTATTGAGTGCAAAGCTAATGCTTACTAATGCTTCCTTTAAAGCTATGAGAACATTGAAAGGCGCAAGTATGATGAAAAAACATCCTTACCCCTATTAATCTAGCTGCTGACAAGAAAGATATATAGATTAAATTCTGTATAAAAATGCCTGTTAACAAGTCTATTCAGCTTCTTTCTTATAATGTTGGCCATTTTCAGTTTCAGCTTAATTGATTCTACTCTCTGGTATTACATTTGCAATTTTTCGGGCAGACAAGCTGTTCAAAGTTGTTATTTTCTGCAGTTACTTATCTGTGTTTCATCAGAATTCTAGAGAGATGACCATCCGGTTTTAGCAATTTATTGCTCCTCACATGTCAGTTCACTTGATAAGAGCCTCTTAAGTTGCACAACATATTTTGTGACGTGGAAAATGCTAGCCTGTCATAAATCGCACATCTGAAATATTCAATTTGTTGAAATTCTTGTAGGCTTCATCCTTCTTTTGGTTTTGGTACTTCCTGAGCAAACTGGAAGCTGACAGAAACATTTCATTTTATTTCTTGGAAACGGAAAACCCATAGAATTATTTTACAAGCCCAGAAGGAGCTGCAATATGACATACAAAGTAGATGGCTGTCTTTTAAAAGGAGTTACTGTATCCTGATTTTGATTGTGTCTGAAACTAGGCAACCATGCTATCAAATTTTATGTAAATAATAAAAAATAGTGATGAAGGAAGATTCTGTTCAGTTTTAATTGTTATGTAAACCAGCCTAATTCACATTTTCAAGCCGAATATCCAGATCAAAATGCATTTTTCTAGAATATTATGTCTCTCTGTGTGTGTGCATTTTAGGGGAAAATATATGCAATAGAGAATTTAAATTTAAATGCAAATGCAGAATTTAAATGCAAATTTTTGTATGATTTAAAAACAAAATGGGAGGAACGTATAAGTACCATATCCAAAATGGCTATTGACTAGATATTGATTAATTCCTGCACTCTATAAAAGAAATAAATATTTTTGGGATACTGTTCTTGTTGAGATGTATTATATTTCGAAGTGATGTATTCAGTAATAATTTAAAAAATATAATCTAATTAGTCCTAGAAAGCCTTTATTCTTCAAGGGCTGAAGCATATATTCAGAGTTCCTTTTATATATGAATGCATTTGTTTGCTTTATTATACAGAAAAAGGAGATAAAAACAAACAGAAAAAAGAATAAGGAAAAAAATATTATAAACATATAGGAATCAACTCCGTTTTTAAGCACTGTGTTAAATCTTGACCACATGGAGTTTCAGTACCCAACAGTCTTTCCATTATGCTAATAGGTAGCTTATGAGCACAATGTGAACCAGATTGTGTATTGGGGGTTGCACTATTTTTCCATGATACATAGATAGATAGAGATGATAGAAGATAGCTAGCTAGCTTGCTAGCTCAGGAAACACAGCTCTTCTTATACTGACAGATTCCAAATGTTTGGTGTATAATTCAGAGTGTCACATCTTTAAATCATATTTCATTTCCCAAAACCATATTGACTAACTTAATGGATATTAAACCCAAATGGGAAAATAGCAGGGCAAGCCCATGTCATATGGTAATATTCCCTCAATCATTTTATACTTCTAGCTTAACAAAGTTGAAGCCAGACCTTTAAAATACTTACAGGGTTTCCAATAAACATGAAACAATTCCTTTTGTGTATTAATCTTATTTTAAGATCATTAGAAACATACTTAAGGTTTGTAAGACTATTAGCCATTGATAGTTTTTGATTTGTATGTAGAGTATTCCAACTCATTATTCCAAAGTTCTTGTAAATAACCAAAATCCATTTTTACTATATTCTATAATTATCTATAAAAATAAGGTAGATTTGGAATAATCTGAAACAATTCCCTACTAACTGGGGAATTCTAGATGCTGATTATACTTCTGGAACAAATTAAAAAATCAAATATTTTGTATGTATGTATGTATGTATATGTATATGTATTTCACAGGTTTTGACAATCCAAATTCCTCCTGCAATAAGTCAAATAATTTAAAGGTGTGATTGGCAAATAACTGAAGTATGAATACCCCTTTAGCCTACTACATTCCATTCCCGTCCCCTCCAAAGTTATCTGCAATTTTCCAACTGAAATAAAAAGTACAAGTTTATTATGTGAGTAAGAGTCAGAATTATACTTCTGTCCCAACATCTTCCAAATGTGCCTTATAAAATCCAGTAGAATCTTGACTAAAAAAAAGTGCCAAGCTCTTGCTCGGATATCACAAGGGTCAGATTATAACTTTCTAATTGTGTCCCAATTAGACACAATTAGGCTTTTAACTTGGTAATTAGGATTCCATAGAATCAAAAATGGATGTCCACTGACAAAGCTGAAAATAAGGACCATGCTATAAAGAGAGTTCTCTCTCTCTCTCTCTCTCTCTTTCTCTTTCTCTTTCTTCAGCACTTTTGTTTAGAAACTTGGACCCAGGTTTGGGGGAACTCTCAGAGTCAACACTTTCTCACTGCTGCCTATTCATTTGCTTTTTCCCTCTGGCCCCAGTCTACACTCCTGACTAAGGAGGGAGAACACGACGGGTGAAGGATGCAGGTTGGGAAGGGACAGGGATCAGACAGTGACAATAAGCAGAAGGATGCACACCAGAAAAAAGACGGCTTCCAGTATCAACAAGAGGTCCTCAGGAATGAGTGGGCTTTGACAAGCACCTGATAATGCTGATTCATGACACTGGTATGACTGTAAGTAGAATGAGAAAGGGGCTGGTTAAAATGCTTTCTCTACAAACCCTTCCCCATCTCCATCCCCCACCACCCTGTTCCTTTCCCCATGGGAAAAACAGGCATGGATCCCCTCTTTTAACATACCAGGCCAGGGAGGAAAGAAGCTGGGAATGTGATTTTCACCATTTCAGTGAAGCAAGAAAAGGAGTGTATTGGGTTAAGTAGCCCTTCCCTCTGATCTGCCTCTGATCTTAGCTTTCAAAGCTTGTTTCTCATTTGCAAAAAAAAAAAAAAAGGAGAGAAGGAAGAATCTGTGTTGTGTATAATTTTGCTCTCTGACACAGTATTACATCAAAAGGTATGCCCAGAGATAATCCTGCCACCCAAAGCCAAGGCTGATATCACTTGATGTTTGATTCTGTCTGCAACCCTCACCATTGCTCATCTAAAATAAGCAAAGAACAAAAGTTTGATGTTCATAACCAGGAGAATGACTCACATTTCTGAAAGGCAACAAACACATTTTTCTTCAGTTTGGGATTCATAAACATTTCCATTGTTTTTTAGCCAAAATGAGGAGTTTACATGCAAAAGTAGCACCCATGAAGTAAAAAAGCAAAACAACTCAAGAAACTCTGTTCCTCACTCATATCTGGCTGAATTGCTGCTTCTCCATATTTTTATGCTATCTAAGAACAAAATTTCCCTCAGAAGTCATTGGTGCTTCAACAAGGATAAAACAAAACTAAAATAAAATAAAATAAAATGCTATGTGTTCTCTAAATCAACATAATGGGCTCTTGAATAAAAAGAAATCCTCTTGCAAAGCACTAAATACTATGATCCAACCCATTAAAACAACCACACAGAACTCACAGCCCACCACAGACCTTGTTTAACCAGAAATTCCTTCCTTTATGTTGCAGGAAACACACAGTTGCATTGCAAAATCTTATTCTGGGGAAGGATTATCCGAACCTATAGCTACAGAACGTCCAATGCTTCTTGTGCCCAATTCAGGATAACGGTACTGAGAGATCAGAAGCAAATGTGTTAGTTTTTTAAAATCAGAGCTCTCCATCTGCAAAATGGTTTGATTAGAGATTAATTTGTCTTTCAAGAAAATGGCTGAAATGTTTTTGAAAATCCTGAAAATTAAGTAACAAGATGGCTAAACATCTTCAGCCCTTAAAAGGCATAGATTCTTTGTTTTGCTTCCGAAAATAAATTTAAATTCCCAAGGTGACCACTCTGGCATGCAGAAAACTCTCAAACATGAGAAGGCAGCCAATCCCAGATTCAGACAAATTTTACAAATCTTTATATTATTCAATTAACAGTCCTGTGGTGTAGGGAATAGTGTCTTGTTGGCTTTCCCGGAGGATCACCAGGGATGTTTTACGCTATCATTAAGCAGGCTGCCTTTTGCTAGGATTTTAATTAACACTATTGCTTGTCATAATTTTATATTCGTGTGAAAAGACTTAAACGTAAGCTCTTCAAGATTTGAGTGATGAAAATCTATATTACTTTGTAAATATATATTTGAACTAGGGCAGTGTGCTGCCATAAATACCTACTTTTTTAAAAAAGCCTGAAACCATGAAACCTCATCGCTTCAAATTACAGGAGACAGTGTGTTAATGTGCACCAAAATTAGACTTTACATTTCCAAATCTTAGCATAACTGTCAGCAGTTGAGGAAGCAGAGACCAGGTTTTCAGGTTTGGTCTATAATTAGGAAGAGGCACACAAAAAGAAGAATAGTGCAGACTACTATTAATTGTGTGTTTTCTGGGCAATAAAACTTTACCTCTATGGTTTTACAAGTTTTGTTTCATGAAAATGAACAGAAAACACAAGATGTAAAATAAAATTCCTGCCTGAAATATTAAAAAGTATTTAGACTGTGGCGGAAAGAGGTAATAGCAGCAACATTCCTTAGTTTGTCTGTCACAGCAACACATCCATAGACATGCAATTATACAACTTTTCTGTGTACTGTGTACACATGCTATTTCCCATGTGCACATAAACAGAGTTAAAGTCCAGTTGAAATTATGGTCAATCCCAAAACCTTGGATTGAAATTAAGTTATGCATTACATTTTTGATTAATTGTAATGGAGGATATTAAACTTGGGAGTTCTTTACTCTTTTCTTGAAGTTGGTGGGTTCTAGAAGAGCTTAACCAGTCCAAATGTGCCTATAATTACCCCACTGATTCCATTCCAGCTGAAGTACAATAGTGTCATGGAACCTTGATGTTGACAAGGTTGAGAAGACTTTTGCTCTCCCAACTTTCTATTTCAAAACAGAACATCTGCACTTAGTCTCACTCAGAATCAGCTCTCACAGTCTAGATTGAAACCCTTCAGCTTCAGTAGATTTCACTGGAGCTTCTTTGGAGCTTCTGCAACATCACAATCATTAAACTGCAGAGCATCAAGCCTAGGGCTCCAAAAGCCCTCTTGTATGCTCATCTTACCAGACATTGCATGACTTATCTCAAATATTCATCACACAATTCTGCAGACAGAACCAAAAGCAACTGGTTAAAGTGTTTGAGTAAATTCCACTTATCCTGAAATGTGCAATGGCATTTGATGGAGTGACCACATTAGAGCCAAATTTATCACACCCCAAGAAGCATTCCTTGTTATTCAGAGCAGCAGTAGATACTTACCTCGGTTGGAGTGACCTGCCACATTTGATGCTGATGAAAGGGAGGACTTTTGCTTCTGCCGTTTCACGGTCATCATCACCTGTTCCTGGACCCTTTGTTTTCCTGTCCCTCTAGTTTTCAACTTGTGATCCGAAGGCAAAGCTAAAGTTGAATTGGCCTGATCTTGGAAGCACTCATATGCCAGTGCAGTTTTCAGTGGAGAGGGAGAGTGAAGCATGGTTGCAGATGGTGGTGCCAAGATGAATTGTCACCTGCCTATCCTTTGAAACTTTAAAAACAAAGCAGGGCGAAAACAGCAAACAGCAGCAAAACAATCTTGGTTGATTATAGAATCTCAGAAAGCCCTCCTTGCCATACGGTCCTCTGCTGACAGCTGCTCTTTCTCCACACTCTGCTCTCCTGTGACTGATTGAGCAGGCACACCCTCTGCTAGACTGGATATACAGCCTTCTGTGTATGTCTGCACACACCCATTGCTGTACTCCACTTCCAGATCCCAAGACAGCAAAGACTGCCTTTTGGCTCCTCTGAATAGGGTTATGTTTTAGCTAAAACACCATCAGCAATGGCAGGTAGATACAGGAGGCAAAATGTAATCACTAAAATCAAATTTATACCCTCTGTCATTTTATCTTTCCCTTGAGATTGCTTTCCAAAGTTATTAGTTCAGAATAGCTTCTTGGCCCTCTAACCAGGCTTTCATGCACTTTTCCTGCTTTACATGGTCTGAAAGGGGCTCCTAATTAGGAATCAATTATTTTAGAAATCATAAAATAATTTCAGGCATATTGTTAGCAGAGGGAAACAAAACCAAAGGAAAACAGATACAAAGTCCACCACAGGCTGCCTATTAATTCTGTGATATAGATGATTTCTACATCTCTCAAAACAAGTCTGTTTCCATGTAGCTCAGTATTCCTTCTACAGTATGGACTCAGTCATGGGCCTCTGTCAAATGTTATAAGGAGAGCATGCTAGCAAGATCTACAGATACCAGTCCTATGCAGCTGCCACATGCAAAATCCTCATCCAGGTTGGGGTTCCAGAGTATCTTTGAGAAGCCTGGAATAGCCAGAAAGAATTAGGCAGCACAGCAAATAGTAGAAGAACACAGCCCTCTACAACTGATGAGATGTTTAAAACTCATCATGTCTGGAAAAGCAAGATCTGATGATGGCAGCTTTTACTAGAAGGCACTTAAGCCTTATTCCCAGAAGTGAAGTTAGCCCCCTCTCTCCTGGACTTCAGAAGAAAATTGAAGACCTGGTTTTGCCACCAAGCTTGGAGTGGGAAGAGGAATAGCTATTCTTGGGGCTGGCTTGTTGCCTAGTCCTGCCCGCGACCGGCCTTGCCAGCTTATGGACTGAATTAGACCTGCCATTACTTGGATTTGACTATATTTTATATATTTATTGATTATTGGTATTATTTATGATTTTTATTGAATTTTAAATTGTTTTTCCTGTGAACAGCCCAAGGTCCCTCCTTGTGGGGGAGATGGGTGGTGATAAAAATATGATAAATAAATAAATCATGAGCAGGGGGAGGCAGAGGGGAGAAATGGGCAGCTTTAAGTGCTATGACAGAGCCTGCTCAGTAGCCTCAAAAAAAAAATGGATATGTTTAAAACTTCTGAATTTGAGTTATGGAGAAGTTAAAGAATCAAGAATACTGTAGAGGAATGTGGGACAAGAAGCCACATTCTTCTTTTAATCCAAAATATAAAATCTCCACAAAATACATCAGATATTCCTCATTTCAGAATGCTCCAGTCCCACAGCAGACATTAAAACTTCATGATCTCAGAAGCTACGAGTTGATGAGCTTAGCTCTGTGTATACTGGCACTCAATATCTCTGTAAGCATTTTTCAAAAACACAAAATAACTGTCTCCAGTTTCAGTCTTTTATCTCATTCCTTTTAATGAACAAAAACAGTTCCCTACTGCTGAGGAGTGGTTTGTTTTTTCACTAAATAGATTTGGAAAAAAATAAAGATTTGTGTTCAGGAAAAAAAATCAGATCATAAAACAAAATGAAACTGAAGATCATAAACCATTAGGGAGATATTGATATATGAGTATCTGCTATCTATTACAGTCTTTAAAACTTAAATAATTTGCTCTTAACTTAGCAGGTTTCCCTTCATGTGTTATTATTTGTTTGTGTATATACAAGAAATGGTATAATTCAGTATATTTAGACCAGATTAATAAAAACATACTTTAAAAAGAAGAAATAAATGGTTCTGAAAAGTTGCTTCTTTGATGTTGCTAGTATGAGCAAATTTGCTTTAAAAAAAAAGGAAAAAGGAGAACTCTTGCAAAGACTGATTTGATTATGAGGGAGCATCTTGCATTTCCCCCCAATAATGTGATGATGGTGGGGAAATAGACAACTTTAAGTGCTGTAACTGAGCATGCTCACTAGCCTCCAAAGCAGATCAGTAGGTTTTTTACTTCACTTTTCTTTAACTTTTTTTAAATATAATTTTTATTGAAGAAACTTTTAACAAAATAAAAGCAATACAAATATTAGAAAAGAAACAAAGAAAATAAGAATAGTGAATAAGTAAGAAAGAAAATAGAAATAGAAAAAAGGAAAGGAAAGGAAAGGAAAGGAAAGGAAAGGAAAGGAAAGGAAAGGTTATAAAGAAGTATCTTCCAATCTTTTTGACAGAGGTTATAAATGCACTTCTCATTAATAAATTCATGCTAACATGCATTAATTACCACATTGTTTTCAGAGTGATAATGATTATTTTCAAGGTACAGACTGATTAGAAGCTTCCCAGGTATTGATATCAGCCTTGCCCATAGTTCCCTGGATACTCCTGTCTTCCTTTTGAAAACATTTGCTCACCTCCAGCCACTTCACTAGTTTTCAGAATTGCTCAACGATAAGCCCCAGTGGATATTCATGTTTGCCATATTTTTGCCATCATTCTTGAGCAAATGATTTGTGATTCTTTTCTTTTCCTTTTATTTTGAACCTATGCAAAAAGCCCTTTTTGCTGTTCTTAACATCCTTTGCCAACCTCAGTTCATTCTGAGCTTTATTCTTTCTGATACCACCCTTACAATTCCAGGCTACCTGAATATACAATTCCTTGGTGATCAGTCCCTCTTTTTTAGATGTGTCTCTTTTTAAATCAACACTAACCCCTTGTTCAATCACACTGACTTATTTCACTTTCATTCACTGGAATTATGTTTTCAGTATCTCCTCTTTTAGGAACTCCCCCTCATCTGGAACTCCTTTTCACATTAGTTTCTCTTGCCATAGAATGCTGTTCATTTTTTTCTCTGGGTTTATTGAAAAGCATTTCTTTGAAGTTCAAGATACATGTTCAACTACATTCATGTAAAATCAAGAACTTGAGTACTATGTCTTCACTTTCCTCTAGTGTTCCTGCTATTTAACTAGCTCAACATCTGTGAGGAGCCAATTAATTAGAAATAGAAGATCCACATTGTTATTACTTTCTACTCTTTGGAAGATCTGCAATTTCTTTCGGGGAAGCATCTTATGTATCTTCTCCTTGGTTGAAGAGATGCAAGTAATGCAGGTAAATAATGCTGCTTTTATTCATTCCTCCACTTATCTAAGACCCAATTACAGCAGCTTTCCCATACTCTTCTATGGTTATGAGTCTTTATTTATGAATCTTTATCTGCAGTTCATACTTTGGAGATTTCTTCTCCAATCCACCAAGGATTCAGCTTAAAACTCCTAGCACATTTCAGTCAAATGCCTTTTGGATAATTTTTGTGAGATGCAAACCATTTCCTCATCCAGATTGGTTCTAAAAATAACCTCACCTATCTCCAGCATATATGTTCCACAGTTTATCTGTAGCATTTGTCTTTTCTTTCTCATCCCCCTTCATGGAATAGAAAGATGGATGAGAACATGATCTGAGTGCTTAAATTTTGAACTTCCTTCCTGTACCTTGGAGATCTACAATGAGATAGTTGCAGCTGCTTGTCAGACTTCATACCAGACCTGGCAATACTTCTGCCTCAGAAACACACACATTCAGTAATTAACTGCTGAAGCTTCAAGAACATGGCTAGGTAAGCAGCTTTTGTAGATACAACAGAAGTCATATATCTACATGGCATAGGACCTTGTTACTTGAGGGACCACCTATCTCCCATAGTATCTGCTGGGCCAATTTGATCTGGAAGGATTGGCATGCTCCAGGTTCCTTCAGTTAAACAATAGCATCCAACAGCATCACAGAAGTGCACCTTCTGTAAGTAGCACCTGCCCTCTGAAATGTGGTTCTCCTTCAAGATCCAAAGAGCCCCCACCCTGCTGGTGTTTTCAAGGCCCTCGAAGACCTGGCTCTTTGCCCAGGCCTTTGGTGAGGATGACTGAAGCCTCTTTTTAGACTGGGTTGTTTTCCTCTGTTGCCATCTAGTTTTATCATCTTGCAATCTTTATCCTTCTCTTTCTCTCTCTCTCTCTCCCCCTTAATGTTTTAAACAATTTGTCAACTGCCCAGAGTCACTGAGAGTCAGGCAGCATATAAATCTATTAAATTATTATTGTATACAGAACAATATGAAATAAATTATTATTATTATTATTATTATTATTATTATTATTTCCATGGAAGATCAATCTACTATAAAGCACCAGAATCAAACTCGATATGAGTGTCAGACCCAGTGTTTAAAATCCTAGGCTTTTTGTTCCATCCTGTTTGATTCAATGGCCATTCTTTTTCCAGCCTCGAAAGTCCATGTTTATACAGCACTTCCATCTGGCCTTAGCTCCCACCTTCCTAGCTTCAGCTGTTATACTACTCTTGGCAGTATAATTTTGCCTAGATGGACAAGCAAGAAAGGACAGCTGTCAGAAAATGCTTAGAAATTGTTCCATCATATTCATCATCCCTGCCCCTGGCAGACAGCAGACATTAGCTTCTCATAGTGAGTTCCAAAGTTCTATTAACTCTTCTCTTTGGCCAAGGCTTTTCAGATAGCTACCATCTTGTCTCTTGTTCTACCATGTCTCTTTTTCTTCCCTTGATGATCAAAGGCCTATTTTCTCCATTTCTCATTTCCAACTACTCATTGTCACTCTTGTCTATTGGACTTGCTCCGTTATTTGATTCTGTCATGGAAAGCTGCCCCTTCTATGAACTTCTGTAGTAGAGCTTCACTATTTGATCCGATAAATATATCTTCTTTCTTATGAGCTGAAGTGCGCCAATCCATTTTTTAAAAATCCATTCAGTCATGTCCAATTCTTGGAGACTGCATAAGTCCCTGCATTTTTCTTGGCAAGGATTTTTCAGAAGTGGTTTGCCATTGCCTGCTTCCTAAGGCTGAGAGAAAGTGACCAGCCCAAGGTCACCCAGCCAATCCAATACTCCAATGCTATTACTTTTTTTCTCCAAGCCTTACTGCAAGCTTGCATTTGCTGCAATATATCAAGTTATTTTCAGGCAGGAATGCAAACATATTGCAAATATTGGGACTGCAGAATCACATCTGTTCATTGTTGCTTCTGTTTCTTAAGGCAACATGAGTAAAAAGATTTTTATTTCTTCTTACTACCTTCTCAGGCTCTCAGGTTAGCCAAATACAATTTAGGGTGACATCCTGTTGGGCATAAACTTTCCCACCAAACTCTACTGCCAAGTTCCTGATAGCATTTTCTCTTTGCTCACTCATTTCACTCCCTCCCTAATAAAGTGTATCTGTCTGGAAGTCTAAATGTAAAGGGCAAAGGTATAACCCATACTGAAAATGTCACATTTTAGAAATAAGGCATCTTAAGAAAATAATATGTAGCATACTGATACTAATATAGCTCATTATAAAACAGATAAAAATCCAATGTTATATCCAAAATGTTAAAATCTACATGAATACAGATGTAGATTAGACTAAGGCAAACATTATTTAAATACATTTCTGGGATTTAAAAAAGGAAAAAAGCTGCAGTTCAGAAGAAAATTAAATTGTTAAAATGACTGGAGAGATAGCCAGTCAAACTTTTTATGTAGCTCCTGAACATAGTTCCTATGTAATCCCTAGGACGTTGGTAGAGATCTTCTTAGAGTAAACTTTTTATTCATTAAAATACAATACAAAATCATAAAACATTGATGACATACATAACATTCTAGAATACACCTAAAGTTTTCCTTTAAATTATAACACAAAGTAAATTTTAATCCCTTTGTCCACATTTTTTTCCCAGTTCTCTAATAAAATATTATATCCAAAATTTCTTGCCCAATTAATCATATACTCTTTGACTTGTTCATCTTCTTGATTTAATTGTAATAACATTTTATACATTTTTGTAATAATATGCTCATTATTTACATATAACTGTTTTTCAATCTCTGTTTCTTTTTTAAATTTATAATTTTTAAAATCTAATTTAAATCATTCATTTAACTGCATATATGTGAACCAATGACACCGGTGTCCTTCTCCTTCTATTTCTTCTCTTGTTTTTAGCATAGGTGTATCTTGTTCATATTTTATTATATCTTTATATCTTAACCATTTTATCTTATCATCTAAACTTTCCGTCCTTGCAAAAGCTTCTTGTGGCGATATCCACATTGGTATATTTGGTAACAATCTACTTTTATATTTATCCCAAACCCTCAATAATACTTTTCTAATAGTATGATTTCTAAATTCTTTGTTCATTTTTACTTTTTCATACCAAATATATGCATGCCACCCAAATCTAAGTTCATGTCCCTCTAACTGTAAAAGTTTTGGATTTTCTAACGTTAACCATTCTCTTATCCACAGAAAGCAACAAGCTTCAAAATACAATTTAAGATCTGGTAACCCCAACCCTCCTCTTTCTTTGGCGTCTTGTAATAATTTAAATTTAATTCTTGGTCTTTTTCCTTGCCAAATGAAATTTGAGATATCTTTTTGCCATACTTTAAATATTTTTTCATTAATTAGAATTGGTAATGTTTGGAAAAGAAATAGCATCTTTGGTAATACATTCATTTGGATTATGGATATCCTTCCTAGCAAAGATAGTTGTAATTTTCCCCATCTTTCCATATCAATTTTTATTTCCTTCCAAATTTTCCCATAATTATTTTGAAATAATATATTATTATTTGTTGATAATATTACTCCTAAGTATCTAATCTTTGTTTCTATTGTAAAACCTGATTTAGTTATTAAAGTTTCTTGTTGTTTTTGAGTCATGTTTTTAGTCAACATTTTCGTTTTTTGTTTATTTACCTTAAATCCTGCCACTTCTCCAAATTCCTTTAGTTTCTTCAACAGATGTTCTATAGAATCTAGGGGATTTTGTAATATAAATACTAGGTCATCTGCAAATGCTTTTAATTTAGAAATTTGTTTTTTTAATTTTTACTCCTTTTATTTGACCATCCCCTCTTATTTCTCTATTAAGGACTTCTAGGACTAGAATAAATAAGAGAGGTGATAGGGGACATCCCTGTCTCATTCCTTTTTCTATTTTGCAATTATCTGTCAATTTGTCATTCACTATAATCTTAGCTCTTTGTGTTGAGTATATTGCTTCAATCCCTTTCACAAATGATTTCCCAAATTCCATTTTCTCTAAAACTTTAATCATAAAAGACCAATTCAAATTGTCAAATGCTTTTTCAGCATCTAAAAATATTAAAACTATTTGGTATTCGTTATGATGTTGTGTATATTCCAAAATAACGATCATGGTTCATATATTGTTTTTCAATTGTCTTTTTGGTAAAAAATCACTTTGATCTTGATCAATAATTTCTTGTAGGATTGTTTTTAGTCTTTCTGCTAATATTGGAGTAAAAATTTTGTAGTCATTATTTAACAGTGATATTGGTCTATAATTTTTGGTTAGAGTTGGGTCTTGTTCTTCTTTTGGTATAAGTGTTATATTAGCTTCAGTCCATGTCTCTGGTATTTGTGATCCATCTATAATCAAATTCAATAAATCTCTAAATGGGTTTATAATTTGTTCTATAAAGTGTTTGTAGTATCCTGCCGATATACCATCAGGTCCCCGTGTTTTTCCTATTTTGAGTTTCTTTATAGCTTCTATTATTTCCTGATTTGATATTGGACTGTTAAATATTACTTGTTGAGTTTGTGAGAGTTTGGGAAGATTTTGCTTATTTAAATATTCCTCAATTTTATCTAATAAAATTTCTAGTTTTTCATATAAATGTGAAAAAAAATAATAAAATGCTTTTTTGATTCTTTTATTATCAACTAAGTCTTCATTATTTTCCCTGATTTTAATAATCATTTTCTTCTCTCTATCTTTCCTTATTTTATAAGCCAGCTATTTTCCTGGTTTAATAGAAAATTCATAGTGTCTTTGTTTTGCATATCTTAATTTCATTTCCATTTCCTTTGTTGTCAGCAGCGAAATTTGTTGCTGTAATAATTTAATTTGATATAATAAATTGTCATCTGAGGGTTTTTTCTGCAATTCTCTTTCCTTTAATTTAATCTGATTCATAATTGTTTGTAATTTTTGTTGATATTGTTTTTTAATCATTTGATTTAAAGATATAAAATGACCCCTCATTACTGCCTTACTGGCATCCCAAACTGTTCTAATGTCCACTTTATTATTCAACTTTATTTCAAAAAAATCCTTTAATTTATTTTTACACTCTTCCACTACTTCCTCTTTTTGTAAGATATTTTCATTCAATCTCCATTTAATATTTCTGGAATTTTCCCTAATTATTATATTTACTGGGTTGTGATCTGAAAAAGTTTTTGGTAAAATTTCAGCTTTAGAGATTTTATTTGCTAAATCCTTTGAAATCCAGATCATGTCTAATCTTGAAAAAGATTTAAATCTTTCTGAATAGAATGTATAACTCTTCGCTAATCCATTTTTATGTCTCCAGGAATCCACCAATGTTAAATTTTCCATTAATTCAAAAAATGATTTTGGGAGTTTCCCTTGTTTATTTTTAATTTGTTTTTCTGATTTCCTATCTAATAATGGTATTGTAACCCCATTCCAATCCCCCATCAATATCCAGCTTGTGTATGTATATATTGATAGTTCCTCCATTAGTTTCACATAGAAATTATTTCTATTTTCATGTGGGGCATATACACCTACTACAATTGTTTTGATCCCTTGTATTTCTAAGTCAATCCCTATATATCTTCCTTGTTAGTCCGAAAATAATAAATTTGGCTTCAAATAAGGTTTCACATATAATACAATTCCATTTCTTTTCTTCTCGTTAGCTGTTACAAATTCTTTTCCTAACTTTTTGTTCACTAAACATTTTACCTCTTTTTTTTGAATATGCGTTTCTTGCAAACAAATAACATCATGATTAAATTTTTTTAAATAATGCTTTTTTTTCCTTTTTTGTGGAGCATTAACTCCATTTATATTCCAAGTTGTATATTTTATTACCATCACCCCTGTAGTTCCTCGTATTCCTTAGAATTCGTAGCTAACTCCTCTCTCTGTATCTTTTTCTCTTTTTTCTTATTTTGTTCTAGTTCCTTTCTGTGTCTTTCCAGGAAATCTTTTACTTTATGTATTGAATTTAATTTGTACCTTCTTTCTTGAAAAGTAAAACTCACCCCCTCTAATTTTTCCCAACGGAATGAAATATTATTTCTTTTTTCCAACTTTTTTCCAACATTAGATTCACATTTTGAAGAATTGTCTGGGAAGTCTTCAAAGAAAATTCTTCGAACATAGCACGTATTCCATCATTTTCTCCTGACCCCGAACCTCTTCTATTTTGCTTTCTAGTATTCATGTTTCCTTAAGTTCATACAATATTTAAGTCAAGTTTTTATGTTTTGTATATCCTTCACATTGTAAGGAAAAAGTCAAATCAAGTCACTAGAAAATGGCTCCTTTATATTAATAAATAAGTCCAATCCCTGTTTATTGTAGTAGTCCTTTAAATCCTTTTGTAATTCTAGAAAATGTCTCGAAATAATGAAACTCACCAAGAGCCTCTGTATCTCTATAGCTATGATTAGCCTCTTCTCCTCTTTAGTTCTGTAAATGATTCATTAAGGAGGTGAGGTGGTCGATGGTATTGTCTTGTAAATCAAGACGTTCAGTTGTGGCTCCTACAGCTTGAAACTAACGCTTCCCAGCTGATTGCCTGCTTCACTAAAAACGTGAGCCAACCACTCTCTTCATAAATCAGCTGTCCAGAAGACATGTTAGCCTTTCGTTCGCTTCTTCTTCACCCGAAGTTGCTTTTTGCCCCTTTTAATTATCTGGAGCGACTTTTAACACCACGCTGAGAGTTTTAGCTGGCAGAGCTCCACTAAAACTCAGTCCGTCACCATTTTGTCCTCACCGGAAACCTCCGGAAGTTGGTAGAGATTTTCTCTTCTCTTTCCACCTTCAAAAAAATCTCAAAACAAGTTCTGGAAGAACATCAGAATTAGTCTGGGAATTAGACTTGGATGTCAAAGAACTTATGAACGTTGTGGATGGGAATAGGTAACAAGGAAGTTGCTACAGTGATATTACAGGTGCACTGAAGACTGGAAAACAGAATGGAAAGGACTTTATTTTGCTGACCCTTGGCTGTTCTTTTTGTCTTTTTACTTGATATTCTTTTTTACTTGAATCTTAAAGTTTTAATTATAATGTTGCTGTTTAATTGGACTAGTGACAATCAACTAGAACAGAGTGGCAGTCTGATCAATGAATTGCTGATGTTTTGCAGAAATGTGATATTGGCAATTTCTCCTGTTTCATAATCTCAGCAAAACAATTGCTCACCGATAGTAAAGAGGGATTTCAGTGGATGAACAGCCTAAATTACATCAATAAATTGATTAACTGCCAAGAGATGCTTAAGGTGTGTCAATCTATAAGTCACATAAACAAACAAACAAACAAAATTATATTGTGGAGAAAATCCATGAAAATCCTGGAACAATAGGGTAACTAATAAAGCTATGTGGTTTGCCATGAGCTGCACTGTAGGGAAAAGCTTAGCAGGTGTATCATATTATCTCCCTCTCCAAGGCCCAGGGAAGGAAAGTCTCCTTTGAGCTGAGCAAAACTGGTGACTAGATGGATGCAGGGTTCTTTTGGTAGCAATACAAAAGTATTTAGTGTTGCCTTCTAGATATTTTTTTAATTCCATTTTTTTCTGGGTGGGCTTCCATCCAAGTTTCCACCGGAAAGAATCCTTCTCAGCTTTTCACATCCAGCCCAATACTTGGATCAGTTTAAAAAGTAGGTTTTCACAACAAGCTAGATTCATTGATTCTTATGAGCAGTGATCCAGGACATCTGTTTCATAGTAAGACCTTCCCTCCATCAACAACAAAACAACAAATTATGAGGTAAAGGGATTTTCCAGTCCCGTCAAAGTTTTTCCTTAAAAAATTGCTTTGAGATCTGAAAGGAATAATAGAATAGCCCAGCCTTCTCCAGCCTGGGGTATTTCGATGCACTGGAGAGCAGACACCATCATTCCTCATCAGCAATGCTTATTCATGTGTATCTTTTCCTAGTAAGTTATGGGATGCATCTATCATCCTTTCAGCATACATACTTATACAACCATGCAAACCTGCAGATTTGAAAAAAGGGAACGGAAAATTAGTAGCGCCCAGGCATCTAAAATATTGAGGTGGATTTCAAGAGTTTTAAACATTACTCTACTTAAGTTATATCACATTTTCAATTTAGAAATGATGCCAACCCATTAAAATGATATGTAAACACACCCATATCCCACACTCAGGACATAATCAAAAAAGGAAAACAGACAAAGTAGATTGGCACATGGAACTTGAGGCTCTCTTAGTTTCATGAAAAGCTGGGATCTAAACAGCCGGTGCTTAAAGTGGGAATTAGAAGGGTTTGTTTCCAGGTTTTTTTGAAAAGCAACATTATACTATTAAAACACTTAGCTGTAGTGATAGTGAAACAGCAACTGGAGGAATTTGGAAGCCACAGCTCAGGTGCTCAGTTTTACACACACAGCATGTTGTGCACTCAGTACAACATGATAAAGCAATGAGTCACAGCGCACACCTTGAAAACTGGGACACACCCTGAGTGCTGAGCTTGTTCAAAGCATTTTTGTTCTATGTTTCTGCGGGCCCTGCCAAAGCATTGATTGCAATCACAGGGCTTGCTGCTCCTAATTTGTTGCCAAGATGCTTGGGATCTTTAGTTGGAACTTGTCAAAACTTTTCCAGTTGGTGGAATTGAAACATTCTTGTTTACAATCTCTTCCAGGATAGGGTTTATGTCTGGGCAAATAATAGGATATTTTAAGATAGTTGGCTGTGTTACCAAAGTATCCCAACACAATGCAGTTCTACTCATTGGAGAGAAGAGATTGTAAGTGGGATAGATACTGGACATAGATATTCCAAGACACACTCCTAAACATTTTAAAAAAGAAGAAGATGCAGGAAAAGAACTTTAACAAATGACTAAATTGGGAAGCAGACAGATAATCTCCAAACTCTCAAGCAACACATGAATACATTCTTATTTGAAATATGCAGTGTCAAAGCTATTTGTGAGCTACCATCCCTTAATACTTTTTCAGAGGAACACATTGGGAAACAGCCGGAAAGAAAAGAAAATTAAGATGGATCAGGAAACTTTTTAATAAAATTTTTCCTCAAGGAAGAATTAAAAAAATTTTTTTTTTAAACAAAACGGTGTGTGTGGGAAATTTTAAAGAAATTCAAAGAAGTTTCAGGTCTTTCTAGATAATTTTTTAAAAGCAGAATTTTAGCTGGAGAACCATAATTTTGCTAAGCCTGATCCAACAGCAGTAGTAAAATTCCCATTTGTAGTCCTATGAACATTATGTTAAATCCCTAAATGAAGGTAGCTTTACTTCTGAGTAAACACCTTTAACATTGTATGTACTTTGGTAAGAGCACTAGATGCATACAAAAACTGACTACTATCTCAAGGTGGATATTAGTCTGTGCATAAAAGGATAATCAAAAGTATCAAAGGATGAGAACAGTTCCTGTATGACTAAATCAACAACTGTTAGGAGTTTTTAGCATATTATATACAGATGCAAGTGAGCAACATTGACCACTAAAATCCTTTTAGGATTTTCAGGATTATGTAACAGAATTCACACATTGCTGTAATGTGGTTTGTTTAGTTTTGGCTTAGTGTGTTGTATGAACACATATTTCATGGTTTTCAAATTATTTATGATCACAATATAGCAATAAAAACAACTGTATAAAATCAGATATTTAAAAGAAAAGGAAAGAGAACAGGTTGTCAGGATTTGATGTAACACTAGATGGTTTCATGGACATATCATGGTTTGTAAACTAGGGCTCAAAGTTTAGTGCAATGTGTGAAGCCAACCAATTGTGGTTTAATCAACAAACCATGATTAAAAAACAAGGTTTGGTGTGATATGTGAACCCTTCCTTATGTCAGGATGGGATATCCTGCCAGTGTGTAATGGGCAATGTAGTAATTAGTTTAGGATGCCTGCAGTATGTCAGGATGGGATATCCTGCCAGTGTGTAATAGGCAATGCAGTAATTAGTTTAGGATGCCTGCAGGGTCATTAGGAATGCTTTGAAGTAGTGGTTAGGAATGTGGATTAGGGTCATTTATGTCCTAACAGCCAGGAACCACGCTGAGACAAGGAATAGGTCTCTAGTGTTTTATTACTGCTACATAACAGAGAATCCTAACAAACTGAAGAAGCGTGGGAAAACCCAGACATATAAACCCCAAAGACTAAGGCGGGCCTGATCTGTGTCTCTTTGAATGGTCATCTAATTCCTCAGTACTACGAATGCACTTTACAGCCTGGATGGGAGCCCCCTGCTCGCCATCCTCACTCGACAATTTATTTGAACAGCTTGACACCAAGGCTACCTCAAGGGGTTCTAACAACTTGGGACTGAAGGATTCGTAACTGGGAGGAAGAGAAGCTGTAAGAGTGTAGGGGGGTGTTGGTGTGGAAATGGAAGATATAACTGCCCCTTTGCGTGGTGTTTTCCAGTCTAGTCTTTGCACTGGTGTGGATCACTTGTATTAATAAAGGTAAAGGTAAAGGTTTCCCTTGACGTAAAGTCCAGTCGTGTCCGACTCTAGGGGGCGGTGCTCATCTCCGTTTCTAAGCCTTAGAGCCAGTGTTGTCATAGACACTTCCGGGTCATGTGGCCAGCATGACTCACGGAACGCCGTTACCTTCCCGCCAAAGCGGTACCAATTAATCTACTCACATTTGCATGTTTTCGAACTGCTTGGTGTGCAGGAGCTGGGACTAGCAACGGGAGCTCACCCCGCCACGCGGTTTCGAACCGCCGACCTTCCGATCGACAGCTCAGCGGTTTAACCCGCAGTGCCACCGCGTCCCACTTGTATTAATAAAGGACTACTTTATTTCCTTTGGTGGGTTGTACTGGAAGTCTCTGAAAAGGGATCAGGACCATCACACCTTATTTGCTCTTCTCAGTTTCTTATGGCACTGTACAGCTTATAGATTCAAAGGGGATAAGCAACTGTAACAAGGCTTCACAATTCGTCCTGGAATGCAACTGATAGCCTGCTTCCATCAGGCTGATGAAAGATTAATGCCTGCCTTGTCCTGCAGTCCCTACTTGCAGGTCAATGTGTTCTAGAGCATTGGAAGACTACTTAAAGCAGATCTGAGGTGCTCTGGGAGCTGTAAAGCAAGATGAAGAGGAGAAAGGTCTGTCACAGGAGCAAAAGTCTACTGGTACAGCAATGGATTGTGTCCTAATAAATTTACTGTGGTCCAGAACTCATTCTGTCAGAAGCCCTAAGTATTATCATGGATGTTTAGATTGTATCTATAGCCACTTATAGGAAGATAGGACAAGCATTATTACAAAGTGAGGCCAGAGGCTTAGGAATGCAAGAAGTAGGTGTGTCACATTAATATGCAGAGTAATGTACTCACAAGTGTTCTGCATAGTAATGTGACACTCCTATCTCTTGCATTGCTGCCTTGCTTTTAAGTAACACCCCTCCTTTTCATAATTACCTTTACCAGTACTAATGTGTACACCTATATTGCAGCCAAATCACAAGAGCACCTCATGCATCAGACAAAATCTCTTCTTTAAGGAGTCCACAGGATGTTTATATGATGATAATGATGGTCTGATGAGGTTCTCCATTATATGGGTTAATTTAAACAAGAAGGGCAAGAAGGTGAACAGATAGAGTCTGGCCTATTTCACTCTGGTCCCTTGCCTTATTGATTTCAGAGGCTAAGCAAACTTAGTGTGGTTAGTACTTGCTTGAGAGGGGTGGTTGCTTGGGAATTCCAGGGTTGTTGACTAGAGTTAGAACTCAAAAGAATATCTTTGAAGAAGGCAAGGGCAATCTACTTCTCTACATTGCTAGAAAGAAAAAAAAACTAGGTAGATGCAGTCATCAGGATCCAGTAACCGAATGTGGAAGGTATCTTGGAGATCAACTAGTCTAATGCCCTGCCCGGAGCAGGTCTCCACTACTACAGCATCCCTGAGAGATGGCCATCCAGCCTCTGTTTAACACCATCAATGAAGAAGAGTCCACCACCTCTTGAAGCAGCTGCTTCCATTGTTTTATTTACTTATTTTATTTATCAACCATATTTTTATCACCTCCCATCTCCCCCACATGCGGCACCCTGGGCAGTTCACAATAAAAAAAATTAAAATTCAATAAAATCATAAATAATGCCAGTAATCAATAAATAAAAAATGCGATGAAAGCCAAGTCACAGCAGATCTAATTCAGCCCATAAGGGGATAAGACCAGTCCCAGTAGGACTAGGGAACCAATCAGCCCCAAGAATGGCTCTTCCTCCCCTCACTGCAAGCCTGGTGCAAAACCAGGTCTTCAGCTGTTTCCTGAAGTCTGGGGAAGGATGTTCCAAAGGGCGGGAGCTGCTGCAGAGAAGGCCCACCTCCTGGACCCTGCCAGATGGAGTTCTCTTACAGACAGGGTCCATAGCATGCCCTCTCTGTATGACCGGGTAGGACGGGTTGATGTAACGGGCATGAAACGGTCCCTTAGGTAACCTGGACCCATGCCATGTAGGGCTTTAAAGGTGATAGCCAACACCTTGAATTGGACCCGGAAGCAAACTAGCACCCAGTGCAGCTTGTGCAGCAGTGGTGTCACACGTGCCGATCTTGAGGCACCTAAAATCACCTGCGTGGCTGCATTTTGGACCAGCTGTAGCTTCCAGATACCCTTCAAGGGTAGCCCCATGTAAAGCACATTACAATAGTCCATATGGGAGATGACCAGGGCATGAGTGACTGTTCAAAGGGCATCTCAATCCAGGAAGGGGTGTAATTGGTGCACAGCACGAAGTTGCACAAAGGCCCTTCTAGCCATGACTGCTCTTTGAGCAGGAGTTGGGAGTCCAGTAGGACCCCCAAGTTCCACACCAGGTTTGTCTGGGGCAGTGCAATCCCATCCAGAACTAAAGATGGCAAATTCTTAGGAGCTGAGGGGCCATTAACCCACAGCCACTCTGTCTTACCAGGGTTCAGCTGAAGCCTGTTGTTCCCCATCCAGTCCCCAACAGCCCCCAGGCACCTGGAAAGGGCAGCCACAGCATCACTTACTTCCCCTGGGATGGAGATGTATAGCTGAGTATCATCAGCATATTGATGATACCTCATCCCATGGAGATGGATGACCTCGCCCAGAGGTTTCATCTAGATGTTAAAAAGGAGGGGAGAGACTACTGAACCCTGTGGTACCCCACAAAGGAGGGGCCATGGGCCCTTTCTCTCCTCTTCTATTAACACCAACTGGGACTGGCCCTGGGGGAAGGAGGTGAACCAGGGCAAAACTATGCCGCCCACCCCTAACTCGCTGAACTGACCCAAAAGGATACCATGGTCAATGGTATTGAAAGCTGCTGAAAGGTCAAGGAGAGCAAGGATGGATGCACTGCCTCTATCCCACTCCTGCCAGAGATCATCCATAAGTGCAACCAATGCTGTTTCTGTTCCATATCCATGCCTGAAACCTGACTGAAAGGTGTCTAGATAATCTGTTTCATCCAGGATCCTCTGGAGCTGCAGTGCCACCACCTTCTCAACCACCTTCCCCATAAAGGGGAGGTGGGAGACTGGACGAAAGTTATCCAGTACAGTAGGGTCCAGTGATGCTTTCTTGAGGACGGGGTGCACCAGCGCCTCCTTAAAGGCCGCTGGAAACTCCTCCTCCCATAAGGATGTATTTACCATCAACTGGGCCCAACCCGAGCTGCCTTCACCAGCCAGGAGGGACATGGATCTAATTGACAGGTGGTGGCATTTACAGTCCAGAGGATCTTGTCCACTTCCTCTGGTCCAACAGGATCAAACTGTTCCCAGATAACTGGGTAAGTCCATTCCCCAGGCATCTCCACAGACCCTGTCTCACACTTGGACTCCAACTTAGAGTGAATCCGAGCGATTTTATCCTGCAGATGCTCCAAAAACTCCTCAGCACGGCCCTGTAGATGATTTTATGGACCCCCTTTCCCCAACATGGATTGGGTGATCCTAAATAGGGCCGCTGGGTGGCATTCTGCGGATGCAATGACAGCGGAGAAATACTTGTTGAACAGCTCTAACTATTTAGACTTTTTTTTCCAATTTAAATCTTCTTCCATGTAAATGTTTCTTGTCCTGGCTTCTTCTAGAACAATTCTTTCTTTTACATAGTGATTTTTGTGACTATATGCAATCAAGTCATTGTAACTCTTTGTGATCCTATAGATAGATTTTCTCCATGATGATCTGTTCCTTCTATATGGTAGCCATTCAGATATTCAGAGACAGCTAGCACGTTTCCCCAGTTTTCTCTTTATCAGACTAAACATACTCTTACCTCCAAATGTTCCTCATACATTTTTCCTCCTAGACTCCTTATCATGTTAGTTGTCGCCTTATGGACATGATTCCAGTTTGTGAACATCTTTCTTAAAAAGCAAAGCTCAGAACTGCAGTATTCTCGGTGGGGTTCCGGTGAGTAAAAAGTAGAGAGGAATGATGGCTTGTCTTGATCTTCACATGATATTTCTATTGGTGCAACTTAGGATCACATTTACTTTTTTTGTTGCTTCATCACACTTACGGCTCACATTCAGCTTCTAATGTCCCAAGTCACCCAGATGCCTTTTGCATGTATTGCCATGTTTTTAAGATTGTCTTTAACTTTTTAATTGTAAACAGATTCATAACTATGTAAATCTCAACATAAATAAGATTTTAGCATTAGTAATCCAAGGCATATAATGAGCCAACTATCCCTCCCCCTACCAAGTCCTTCTATGATGCCTCATTGTAGTGAGGGTTTGTTCCCGGAAGTGAAGAGTAAAGGATGCCAGAAATGTATACCAAGAACTAATATTCTCAGCAGGATCACCCAAGGTGTGAAGATCATTCCAGCTGCCCAGCTAGTGCAAGCAAGCACCTATATTGGACAGCACCAATATAGGAAGAATGAAGACCCTGGAAAATACATTCAAATGCTGTGAAATGTCTGTATCT
Organism: Candoia aspera; assembly: GCF_035149785.1. Classification (NCBI taxonomy): domain Eukaryota; kingdom Metazoa; phylum Chordata; class Lepidosauria; order Squamata; family Candoiidae; genus Candoia; species Candoia aspera. The sequence goes on from NC_086155.1 coordinate 36,052,104, forward strand.
ACAAAGGTTAGAATCCTTCAGGCAAAAATTTTCCCTGTAACACTCTATGGATGTGAAAGTTGGATTTTGAAGAAACAGGATAGAGAAAGTCTTGACACTTTTGAACTTTGGTGTTGGAGAAGACTCCTGAGAATACAGGGGATAGCCAAGAAAACAAACAAACAGATTATTGAATAAATCAATCTAGTGTTCTCACTCAAGGCACAAATGACAAAGCTCAAATTTTCGTATCCTGGACACTTTATATAGAGACCCAACTCCCTTGAGAATTCTATAATGCTAAAAGGGTGGAAGGAAAGAGCAGGGGAAGATCATCAGCAAGTTGGATAGACTTAATTACAGCAGTAATGGGTGCACCATTAGGAGACCTGAATGCCAGGCTGGGGACAGATAATCCTGGAGAAGTTCTGTGTGATCACTAAGAATTGGCACTGACTTGATAGCACATCAATCAATCAATTTCTGTTATTTATAGTGAAGCCAACTTGGTTGAGAACAAAAGTTTCCATGATTTAACTTTATATTGCTCTAACCTGAAATAGCCCTGTTTGTATAGTGTATTCAAAACCATGAGAAGCATAGTGAAACTTCCCTGTTTTTGCTCAACACAGAACCATTTTCTTGTATTTCCTTTGTTCTAAGTCAGAGATGAACAACCTGAGATCCCAGAGCCATCTGCATCCCCGAAAGCCTGATATGTGTACCCCTAAGACTCATACCCCGGTAATTTTCAGAGTGATAGGAAGAAATTAACAAATACATCACTGGACAGTAAGTATGTTACCTATATTTACCAATAGAAGGACTCTACCTATATTTAATTTAAATTGTTGTGTTTTTTCCTATCTTGGCAATTTTAATTGTATTTGTGTGCTTTTGTGTGTATTTTCTGGCTTTACTGCAAGAGCAACTTAAATGTTCCTCCTATTGCTCAGTTTCCAGAGTGAGTTTTGAGTATCCTTGTTTCTGGTGCAGTACTTTATCCATGATATAATGCTGGGCTGTTCACGGCATGTGTAATATTTATATAAACTCAGTTACTGTTGTGAGTTGTGAAATATATTCATCTTCTTGTTTCATGATCCTTGCTCCATATTCTTTACTTTTGGGGTACTTTTCATAATGTAAATCATGACAATTTATGAATCACACTTTTTTTGGTTCTCTTCACACCTTACACATATCAGGGAAGACAAAGGAGATCAAACATATGCTATAAAAATCTGCAGATGTTGATCTTTGCAGATGCCTCCACCACACATGTTAGCATTACTACATACTGTACCTGATACTTGTGAGACATTTCCAGTTTTCAGACTCTATAGCTGTCCAGCTGGAGATCTAAAACAAGGAAAATGTTCAGGACCTTTTTTTGTTTTTGAAAGAGGCTGGACAGCTTCTGAACAATCTCACCTCATCCTCTCTGAAACCTTGAGCACTTTCTGTATTGGAGCACCTTTCTCTGTGGCTTCCCTCTCAGTCCCGACTCTCCACTTCCTCCCCCACCATTGCTTCTTGCTCTTTCTTTCCATCTTCCTCGGTCTTTCTCCTCTGCCTGGACTCAGCCACTGTGTTCCTCATGAACCCTGTCAACTTTCTTAGTTTCAGGGTATTATTATTATTATTACTACTACTACTACTACTACAGGGGATGGGCAGGGAAGAGAGGAGAATGCTCAGGAGGAGCGCAATGGAAGATAAGAATGAGATGGATAAATGTGTAGAACTATCTGAATGCTGTATGTGCAAAACTGTTCATTTGAGTATGACAATATGAATGTGTTGGACTTTGACCAGGGAGAGCTACTATAGATTAAAGTCCCCACCTGAAATCAGGGATCACTAGGTGACTTTGGCTGGTCATCCCTCTCAGCCCAATCTACACAGGGTTGTTGTTGTGGAGATAAGTTGGGGATAGCTTCCATATAAGCCAGCTTGAACTCTCAAGAAAAGGCAGGTTACAAATGCAAAAGTAAATACATTTATTGTGCTATGCTACCAGAAATATATTAAATAAAAATTACCTTTTGAATGTTCCAGTAGGGTAACTCTACATGTATGCAGGGACACAAAACATATACAATACATGCATATGCATGTAGGCAGTCCCACACACATACAAACCAAAGCCAAAAAAGTTTTGCAAGAGGTGTGGGCATGTGTGTCCTACCTATTGGCTCCTTTTTCTGGGCTCTCACAGTAGCTATGTGATAACATGCATGAGAGTTAAGGAGGCACCAATAGGGTGTGACAAAGTTCTTTGGAATGGGTGTGTAGACTTGCTTTCGGCACCTTCTTGAATGAAGGCATATTTTCCTGGGATCATGAAGCTTCTGTGTGAACCCAGGAAAAGACACCACTTCTGTAAGGAAGCACCGACTGAAGCAGTATGTGCACTCATGCCTGCACCTGCATTTTTCAGCTTTTGATTTGCTGTGTAACACGTTCCTTGTGTCTTCCATATAACAAAATCTATTTCTCACACCTGCTTATGCTGGCTGTGGCTAATGAGAGCTGAAGTCCAAAACATTTGGAGTGCATCTAATTATCGCAATATAGTCCAATAACCACAATATCTACCTTCCTCTTGATCTTTGTATACACTTGTATACAAAGTATTTGAAACATACATACATAGGCCCTTTTTCCCAGCATTTCATTTCTATGGATGTAGCTTAGACTCTGAATATTCCAGTGAAATGCACGTATGTAGCTTCAGCTGACATGCTCATAGAATTGCCCCCAACTTATTCACTGGGTTGGTTTGGCTTCATGAAACTTTCGTTCCAGCCATAAGGGAAGCATCACAGGAGAGGTGAGCATGGCAATGGCCTTTGCAGCACATAAATAGGTAGAAGAACATTGCAGGAAGCCATGCAATGTAAGAACCTCTGCAATAGCACATAGAGTGGTGATGCATTGATCTTGTGAGGAAATGTACCAGCTGAAATATAAGCTGTGCTTAGGTAAGCAACAATTCAAAATAAGGTAGGTGTTTAGGCGGTACCCCAGTGTGATGGACTCATGGTGACTGTGGCTCAGTAAATATGGGGGAGGACACTTGCTTGTTTTCTCTCTTCTTAACAGCAACAATATTGACTCCTACTGATAGTTGTGCATCAGCTATTTCTTTAATGTGGTGAATTTGTAGCTTGGCTAAGCAGAAGCCTCTCAAACTGAGTTAGGATATCTGAGGCTTCATGAGTGCATTGGCTTTTCTGAGTGTGCCTGCAACTGTCTCTCTTCCAACAATCGATATTCAACTTGGATTGCTCCAGGATGGGAAGATGAATGCAGAACTTACTGGGAATGTAACTTAATTTTGTCCAAAGACAAAAGAGATATGCACGTTGTCTTAAACACACACACACAAACACACACACACACACACACACACAGACAGACAAATAAACAAAATTGGAAACAGCCTAGCTCTAAAATCCTTACCTTTATTCTGCTATAATTTGTCAGATATCATAGTGACGGGAACTGCTTTGTTAGTGTAAACATTACATATCATAATATAGAATTAATTGAGCTTTTTCCCCTCTTCTCTTCCAATACATTTCTAAAGACACCTCTTACACACACACACACCCTAAATGTTGGACCTACCCAGAATGAAATTCAATAGGCTTCATCTCCACAGAGGAAGCATGCAAAATGCAACTTATTCTATTACAGAAACTTTAATTTCTTTTTTAAATTTCAGAATGTAAATGAATCTAACTCCAAACATTTCCCCACCATTTTGAGATCATAAACATATGAAAACTAGTATAAAGCCTAAAATAGAATTAAGGGAGGGAGGGAGGGAGGGAGGGAGGGAGGGAGGGAGGGAGGGAGGGAAGGAAATCCCTAAACCTTCCTGAAAAAATTAAAAATGTTTCAATCATTCCCACAGGGCCTCATTCCCACAGTTGATCTCTGTGAGTCTGAGAATCAAAGGCAAAGGATTCCATTTAGAAAAAAAAAAATAATGATCTAGAATGCTGGTTTGATTCAGTGATTATGATCTTTCACAGCAGTATATTGGGAAATTTAATCTGTGCAAGTTCTCTCCTGATACATTCAACTATTGCTTACCGGGAACTACAATTTCTAGTGCCAGGAATGTTAGAGGCTTTCCAGTTCACTATCCTATTTATTTTCCAAGCATGCATGATGCATGTGTAAATGAATCTGGAATATTTCCATGTTCCCTTTAATTTTATCAGATGTATGATGATATGACAACAGTATAATCAAGACATGCCTATATTTTTGTGAGCTCGCACAGAAATTCAAGTAGCCAATAGTTGCCTTCAAACAGCTAATAGATGAATTTCCTTTTAATCCACCACACATTCTTCTCCCTGGTTGTGATCTAGAAAATATCTGCATAGACATATACTTTATTTGTGTATATTTATCTGGAGATTTCACCCCCCCCACTTCTAACAGATTGCTCTAATGAACATTATTGATAAGGCAAAATAGATTGTAAAAATGTCAGCATGCCCAGAATGCAGCAGCTCTACAGCCATAGTAGTAGAGCAGCTAATGCGCATCCAGAATCCCTTCTGAGTTGCTGCAGTTATGGTGGCATGGCAGCATCATGACAAATCTTCATCTGGAAGTCTTTTTGGTGCTATGGTGTTAGGCCTGCATTACAGAAGCATTTCTAAGTAGTAGTGGAGGGAGGGCAAAGAATGTTGAAGGAAAATCAAAACATTAGAAGAACCAGGAACAAACTGGTAAACCTTTGGGTGGATGGCAGGTGAGAAGATGCCGCATCTACCCTGGTTTAAGCTGCGCATAGGAACTGGGAGACAGGGCATAGCATGAATTGCCTCTAATGAAATGTCTGCTGAACAAACAGTGCTGGTTCTCAGGATCTGGCTATGAAAATCATGCAGTTGATAAGAATTTCATTGAGAATAAAGAGTTAGTATTAAATAACTTTATCTAAAAACATGTGATCTTGAATTCCTGACGCATAAGACCTCATTGTATTCTGAGCTGTGGAAGTTTTGAAGAAAATTATTCTTGTTTTCGCATGAACTAAGCAGTCTGACTTAGATGTATTCATATTCTAGATGAGACATACAGGAACTAGAGTGACACAACTAACTGGAGAACTAGTTATTTGCAATAATTCACCATATGCTAAGCAGATTTTTGCCATTTTCAGTTTCCTGAATTTTTGATTGAGTAATAACAGTGGGACGCGGTGGCGCTGTGGGTTAAACCGCTGAGCTGTCGATCGGAAGGTCAGCGGTTCGAAACCGCACGGCGGGGTGAGCTCCCGTTGCTCGTCCCAGCTTCTGCACACCAAGCAGTTCGAAAACATGCAAATGTGAGTAGATTAATTGGTACCGCTTCGGCGGGAAGGTAACGGCGTTCCGTGAGTCATGCTGGCCACATGACCCGGAAGTGTCCTATGGACAACGCCGGCTCCAAGGCTTTGAAACGGAGATGAGCACCGCCCCCTAGAGTCGGACACGACTGGACTTTACGTCAAGGGAAACCTTTACCTTTACCTTTACCTAATAACAGGGATGGATGGATCAGTCTATTTCAGCTTCTGTTTCTAATTTTTATCAATCTGGCAATTCAGTTTCCTTCAGTATCTCAATTTTCCATTTGTAATTTTGTCCCATTCCTCCACTCGCTTGAGGTTTTTTAAGTATGTATATTTGTGCACATTTCTCCAAACAATTGCATTTTTGTTTGTGTTTTCCCATTTCCCCTAAGGTAATGGATTTGGAGCTATGTAACTTTCACACTATTTCAGTTTTTGTATTGGTTTAAAAATGTGAAATTAGAAATATCATATTGAAAAAGTAAGTGGAATGTAATAGTTCCCCATTCCTATCTGGTAAACATTTCCTTAGCCACTTGGAATGCCTTTTAGACAGATCAGAATTAGAATTAAACAAAGAAACAAAAATGTGTGTACTGTATTCTGCAAAATACTAGCTTCCTCCTTGGTTTCGCACTCACAGCAGGAAGGTCGGCGGTTCAAAACCGCGCGGCGGGGTGAGCTCCCGTTGCTAGTCCCAGCTCCTGCTCACCTAGCAGTTCGAAAACATGCAAATGTGAGTAGATCAATAGGTACCGCTTCGGCGGGAAGGTAACGGCGTTCCGTGTCGTCATGCTGGCCACATGACCCGGAAAATGTCTACGGACAACGCCGGCTCTAAGGCTTAGAAACGGAGATGAGCACCGCCCCCTAGAGTTGGACACGACTGGACTTTACGTCAAGGGAAACCTTTACCTTTACCTTTACCACTTCTATAAATTAGTGAGTCCACTTCTATAAATTAAGTGCCCAAAGCCATTAGTCTTTTCTGACCTTGACCACAAGATTTGGTGTGGCTAAAACCATGTGAATTCCATCAGAATTAATTTACATTTTATACTGTACATCTCTTCAGTATATCCAAAACCTCATTCTGGTTTGATTTCTTCAATGGTCTGAAATGTTAAAATATTTCTTTTGCATTTCTCATCTCTTTTTTCAGTATATGCATATGTGTGTGTGCATATGTGCATGTGTGTGTCTGTGTGTGAATTGCACTTTCAGCAACATGTTAACACATGTAAATTTGGGATATCATAAAGAAAGGTGCTATGAATCTCAAAAACAATCTCAATACCTTAGGTAATGAAACTAAACAGACTGCTTGTGCTTGGACTATGCCTGCTGGTTGATGATTATATCATTACTTGTACATCTTACATTAATGAAAATGAAGATATAGCAGCATGGTGACTCTGCCATTGGTGATGCAATTTTGGCATCAGATGAAAAATTGCCAGAATGCATGTGACAGGAAAAAAAAGAAAAGATGTAGGTGTTTGGTTTATTGCTTTAATAAGAGTATACCTGCAAGAACTGTGGTACATAATAAAGTTTCACTGATTTGGTAGAGAACTTCAAACAACTGCTCTCTCTTCTTATCTCTCTCCCTTCCCCCTGCAGCCAAAAATGGAAGGTAAGTATCCAACTGATTGTGCAACCAAGCACTCACCTTACAAAGAAATATGGCTAACTGTGCCGTCTGGCTCTTGGGACGAGAAGTTTCATGAAAGGATATTTCCAAAGGAGTAATAACGAAGTAGGAAGGACATGCTGCTATGTAGCATTCACTAGCAAAGAATGTGATCATATTTATATAACTTATCTATTAGAATGTTGCCCCTTTTAATTGAAAATCTCCTGCTGGGTTCTGGTGATTTGCCAGTCAGAAGAGCAATGATTAAACAGGAAGCAGTCTGTCAGCTGGTGCTGCCTAGTATCCAAATTTCGGTGTGGTGGGAAGAGATTACAAAAATATATTGCTGATGCCCTTCTCTCCACTGTGTCATGCATCTTGATCATGGCTGTTCCTGAGCAAACCATGATCTTGGTAACTAGGCAACAGAGCCAACTTTCAGTCTTTCAAACTCTGACATTTCAGCTTCAATATTTAGGGCTGGGTACTGGCCCAAAGTCACCAGTTAGCTTCCATGACTAAGGTTTGACTTGAACAAGAGTCTCTCGATTCCTAATCCAAAAACCTAACTGCTGGACTGCAGTGGCTCAGTTCTTATGCCAGGCAGAAAAATCTTCCTAACAGCACTTACTCTTATTCAGCTTGATGACAATTTGTTTTCAGAATTTCTTTCAAAGAAGAGATGTTGGTGAAATTCTCATGAGTGGGATGAAGTTTTCAATTTATTTTCAATTTATTCAGTTTTGAGGTGGTCACAGAGTGGGCCTTCATTGCAACATCATCTGCTCAGCAGCCTGCAGCCTCCCTGGCATCCCACATTTCAATTAAATCCGACAGGAAGACTTTATAAGGGAATTCCTCCCACAGCCAGAGGGCCTGAAGAGTGAACAAAAGTTACATTTAAAAAAAAAACTGGCAGAAGTATCCTCTGCTATCCGTAACAATATTAGCTGAAAAAATCCACTAAGAAAGAAATTCTCAAGCTCTGAGAATAGGGTATAAAAACAGAAGCCTCTTTCATGGGTGAAGAAAATTTGCAAGCCAGGTCTTGATATAGTTCCTCTTTTTGAAGCTCAGGCTCCAGATATTCTGCCTGCCTGATGCTAGTGTGGCTGCTTAGGAGTACAACTCTTTGCTTTTATTTTTCTTTTTAGAACATGGACAAAACTCATTAAATGATTTCATCCAAACAAAACAACATTGCAAAGTACAGAAGGGAAAAAAAAATACGTGATTACGTTGTTAACCCACCCTGCCTTTCTGAAAACAAACCAAATCCCTGATTTACACATTGGGAAATAGCATCCCTTCATTGTTTTTGAAGTTGGGAAAAGTTAAAATAATTCCTTGTCTCTAAAAGGCATACCAGCTATCCCAGTACCATTGATCGCCCCATGCCTATTTATGAACGCATTAACTTACTTGCATGTCTCTGAACGTTTCATCACTACCATAACTCTATGACTTTCCACATGCAGTGAATGGTGTATTAGAAAGATTGTCTTGCTTTTTGACACAAATGGTGCAGCCCAAGCCTCAGCCATTACTGACCAACTTTTAAAGTTGCTTGAATGATAGTAAACAAGTATTGCACCACTCTAGCTTTCTGCTATTTTTCCACAGGTGACATGCTTCTCTGAAGATGTCCAGTTAGCGCTGACTAATCAGGGACTGAGATGACATTCTATATCTCTCTTTCTAGCATCTCTCTTTCTACATGACCAATCCAAACAATGATTATCTCCATATATATATATAAAAAATGACCCACATACCATATAAAAAAGCTATCACAAATAATTAAACACAAATGTGCATCAAAAACACTCTAGGACCCAAAGGCCTGCTGAAATAAAAATAATTTTGAGGGTATTTTGGAATGTAAGGAGGATAGGAACTAATCTCACTTCCAGGAAAGTGTGTTCCGAAGAGTAGGTGCTAACATCAAGTCTCCTGATCCAAGTCCCTTTAACCTCCGACGGGAGGAGATGGGTGGGGATAAATTAGATAAATAAATAAAATAAATAAACCTCCAATGGTGGGGGAACCTGGAGCATCCTCCCCCTCAGAACTGTGCTGGGCAAAGGCTTCTCTGATGTTTCCTTGTGCCACACCATAACATATTCATGACCCTAATTTTGGTAGCATCAGCAATGTCAAACCATTTTACTTTACAATGGTCTCTAGTGTATCTCTTTCTTAGGATAATGGATTAACTCTTAGAATCACTTGACTGTCAGTAATCTATATATTTTAGATACATATTTTAGTTTAGATGGCTTTTGTGCTTGGCCCCAGGTAAGAGATGATGGACATAAGGCACTGAAACGTGAACAAATATATACAGTAGTTTGAGAAGGCTGTAATGTCTTATCATTTATTATATAGGAAGATGACAACTTATCAGGAGCACAAAAAGAAACCACTCTATGTATCCACATCTTACAGTTAAAACTTTATAAAAAAGATAAATGGTATAATAAAATAATGGAGGGGGAAGCCTTTTTTAGCCCTGTGTCCTCAGGTATGTTATGCATCCACTCCTAGGATTCCCATCTATCATACCCAGAGGGCACACAACTGCTGGAGGCTAGGCTAGGCTAATAAATTAAAATGATTGCAAATTACCATGCAAATTGGTATTCTAAAAATTGATAAGCAAAGATTGTCAGTTTATACATACATCGGAAGCACACTGCATGGTCATCTAAAATCTGTAAACTTTATTAGTAAAGCTGTCTAAGGGGTCTTTAAGCTTTTCTGTGTCTTTAATACTACATGTATAGGGATGTATAGTTTTCCAGTTAAGAAGTATGCCTAATTCTTGTGGTTACCAGTACATTAATATTAATTACGATTATTTTCTTCAATAGATAATGAGATTCTTCTAAGTTCAGAATAAATACAATGTCCACTAAGTATATAGATTTTAAATAGAATATATTTCCTATATTTTTCAGTATTTGGACAATCAAAATAAATGCATTCAGATGAATGTGCATGATATCTCCCATAGACATCAGTGATCCTCATTTCCTCTATTTCCATTGTTCAGACTTTATTACCCTTAATCTTGCTGCCAAATTTGTTCTATACATATACAAGCAATAAATATATCAATAGATTACAGGAACCATAAGGATTTCAAAATTTTGTTTAAAAAGACTGGGAACCCACTAAATGGCTCAGTGCGTATGTGCAGCAACTGTGGAAGGGTGACTTGTTGGGAATGAAACATTTGAACAAGGTGGGATGGAGAATGGAATCAATGAACATTTTGAAGGAGTGCATGGTTGGCTGGAATATTAAACTGATACTCTCTATGCAGCTGGATTTTGTTGTAGATCTCATTGGGACATACTAATAGTGATTTAAATTGTCTTTGGTTGTGGATAAACTAGTAGCAAACAGACACAAAACTGAAGCAAACTGAGAAAAATAAAACCCTGAGATTTTCAGATATTCCAAAAATCTTTAGCTGGAAGCCACTCAGCGGGAGCTGGGCAGGCAAAATAGTGTTAGGAAGGTTCTCTGGGCACCAAATGCTGATAGAATGCTTTAAAAATGGTGAACCAATCAGAAGGCAGAATGGGATGTAAGTATTCTAAACACCAATGCTCCAATTCATAACATTTGTTGGGTTGCAATGGGAGTGTCGATAAATTGGTTTAAATACAATATATATTCCTTCAACAATCAATTTTGTCTACTGGGGGTATATGAATATTCACTTTGGAGGGTTGATGCCAATACAATCAAATCACCAAATTAAATTGGATTTCTCAATAGAGAATCAGATGCTTCCAAACTGTGGACAGTTTGGATGACTTTCACACATGTGTAGAAAGTGTTTGATTTTATTTGAAGCCTGCACTGTTTCAGTTAATTTCAGTGATTTGGATCTGAATTGGAAGCCAGAATTAAATCACAAATCTGAACCAAATTGCCAGTTTGAATATGATTTGCCTGATTTGCTTACCTCTATTATTTCTTTTTTAATATATAACATGATTTAAATCTCTGTCCCACTTTTAAAAAGCAAAAAGAAAATTTACAAGGAAAGTTTTTTCCCCCAATTTCACTCTTGGTTTAAATATATACAGATATACAGTACTTTACTAAAAGCTAATCTATGTTATAATTCTTCAGCAAAGGATCGTTACCTTGTCGTGGTGCTGGAGCTTGAGCACCTCAATGATGCCATGAGCTAAACCGTGAAGGGCCACCCAAGACGGGAAGGTCATGACAGAGAGGTCAGACCAAATGCGATCCCTGGGGAAGGTAATGGCAACCCACCCCAGTATTCTTGCCGTGAAAACTAAATGGATCAGTACAACCAGAGATATGTCGGTATACCATCGGAAGATGAGACCCCCAGGTCGGAAGATGGTCAAAATGCTACTGGGGAGGAACAGAGGATAAGCTCAACTAGCCCCAGATGTGATGACGCAGCTAGCTCAAAGCCGAAAGGACGGCTAGCGGCCGACGGTGCTGGTGGTGAACGGCGAATCCGATGTTCTAAGGATCAACACACCATTGGAACCTGGAATGTAAGATCTATGAGCCAGGGCAAATTGGATGTGGTTATTGGTGAGATGTCAAGATTAAAGATAGACATTCTGGGCATCAGTGAACTGAAATGGACTGGAATGGGCCACTTCACATCAAATGACCACCAGATCTACTACTGTGGACAAGAGGACCACAGAAGAAATGGAGTAGCCTTCATAATTAATAGTAAAGTGGCTAAAGCAGTGCTTGGATACAACCCAAAAAACGACAGAATGATCTCAATTCGAATTCAGGGCAAGCCATCTAACATCACAGTGATCCAAATATACGCCCCAACCACAAATGCTGAAGAAGCTGAAGTAGAGCAGTTCTATGAGGATCTGCAGCACCTACTGGACAACACGCCTAAAAGAGATGTTATTTTCATCACGGGAGACTGGAATGCTAAGGTGGGCAGTCAAATGACACCTGGAATTACAGGTAAGTATGGCCTGGGAGAACAAAATGAAGCAGGACATAGGCTGATAGAATTTTGCCAAGACAACTCACTCTGCATAACAAACACTCTCTTCCAACAACCTAAGAGACGGCTTTATACATGGACTTCACCAGATGGACAACACCGAAATCAGATTGATTACATCCTTTGCAGCCAAAGGTGGCGGACATCTGTACAGTCGGTAAAAACAAGGCCTGGAGCTGACTGTAGTTCAGATCACGAACTTCTTCTTGCACAATTTAGGATCAGACTAAAGAGATTACGGAAGACCCACAGATCAGCTAGATATGAGCTCACTAATATTCCTAAGGAATATGCAGTGGAGGTGAGGAATCGATTTAAGGGACTGGACTTAGTAGATAGGGTCCCAGAAGAATTATGGATGGAAGTTGGCAGCATTGTTCAGGAGGCGGCAACAAAATACATCCCAAAGAAAGAGAAAACCAAGAAGGCAAAATGGCTGTCTGCTGAGACACTAGAAGTAGCCCAAGAAAGAAGGAAAGTAAAAGGCAACAGTGATAGGGGGAGATATGCCCAATTAAATGCAAAATTCCAGAGGTTAGCCAGAAGAGATAAGGAATTATTTTTAAACAAGCAATGCGCGGAAGTGGAAGAAGACAATAGAATAGGAAGGACAAGAGACCTCTTCCAGAAAATTAGAAACATTGGAGGTAAATTCCAGGCCAAAATGGGTATGATCAAAAACAAAGATGGCAAGGACCTAACAGAAGAAGAAGAGATCAAGAAAAGGTGGCAAGAATATACAGAAGACCTGTATAGGAAGGATAACAATATCGGGGATAGCTTTGACGGTGTGGTCAGTGAGCTAGAGCCAGACATCCTGAAAAGTGAGGTTGAGTGGGCCTTAAGAAGCATTGCTAATAACAAGGCAGCAGGAGACGACGGCATCCCAGCTGAACTGTTCAAAATCTTGCAAGATGATGCTGTCAAGGTAATGCATGCTATATGCCAGCAAATTTGGAAAACACAAGAATGGCCATCAGATTGGAAAAAATCAACTTATATCCCCATACCAAAAAAGGGAAACACTAAAGAATGTTCAAACTATCGAACAGTGGCACTCATTTCACATGCCAGTAGGGTAATGCTCAAGATCCTGCAAGGTAGACTTCAGCAGTTCATGGAGCGAGAATTGCCAGATGTACAAGCTGGGTTTAGAAAAGGCAGAGGAACTAGAGACCAAATTGCCAATATCCGCTGGATAATGGAAAAAGCCAGGGAGTTTCAGAAAAACATCTATTTCTGTTTTATTGACTATTCTAAAGCCTTTGACTGTGTGGACCATAACAAATTGTGGCAAGTTCTTAGTGGTATGGGGATACCAAGTCATCTTGTATGCCTCCTGAAGAATCTGTATAACGACCAAGTAGCGACAGTAAGAACAGACCACGGAACAACGGACTGGTTTAAGATTGGGAAAGGAGTACGGCAGGGCTGTATACTCTCACCCTACCTATTCAACTTGTATGCAGAACACATCATGCGACATGCTGGGCTTGAGGAATCCAAGGCTGGAGTTAAAATCTCTGGAAGAAACATTAACAATCTCAGATATGCAGATGATACCACTTTGATGGCTGAAAGTGAAGAGGAACTGAGGAGCCTTATGATGAAGGTGAAAGAAGAAAGTGCAAAAGCTGGCTTGCAGCTAAACCTCAAAAAAACCAAGATTATGGCAACCAGCTTGATTGATAACTGGCAAATAGAGGGAGAAAATGTAGAAGCAGTGAAAGACTTTGTATTCCTAGGTGCAAAGATTACTGCAGATGCTGACTGCAGTCAGGAAATCAGAAGACGCTTAATCCTTGGGAGAAGAGCAATGACAAATCTCGATAAAATAGTTAAGAGCAGAGACATCACACTGACAACAAAGGCCCGCATAGTTAAAGCAATGGTGTTCCCCGTAGTAACATATGGCTGCGAGAGCTGGACCATAAGGAAGGCTGAGAGAAGGAAGAGAGATGCTTTTGAACTGTGGTGTTGGAGGAAAATTCTGAGAGCGCCTTGGACTGCAAGAAGATCAAACCAGTCCATCCTCCAGGAAATTAAGCCAGACTGCTCACTTGAGGGAACGATATTAAAGGCCAAACTGAAATACTTTGGCCACATAATGAGAAGACAGGACAGCCTGGAGAAGATGTTGATGCTAGGGAGAGTGGAAGGCAAAAGGAAGAGGGGCCGACCAAGGGCAAGATGGATGGATGATATTCTAGAGGTGACGGACTTGTCCCTGGGGGAGCTGGGGGTGTTGACGACCGACAGGAAGCTCTGGCATGGGCTGGTCCATGAAGTCACGAAGAGTCGGAAGCGACTAAACGAATAAACAACAATTTATTTGGTATATAGCCCACCATATATATCCAATTTTGCTTATTTATTTATTTAGTTGTTTATTATATAGGCTAAACTATTCATAGCAGCATCCAATAATATACAGTAATAAAACCATTGGCATGAAGGTAAAGGTAAAGGTTTCCCTTGACATTAAGTCCAGTCGCGTCCGACTCTAGGGGGCGGTGCTCATCTCCGTTTCAAAGCCGAATAGCTGGCGTTTGTCTGTAGACACTTCCATGGTCATGTGGCCGGCATGACTGAACGGAATGCTGTTACCTGCCCGCCGAAGCAGTACCTATTAATCCACTCACATCTGCATGTTTTCGAACTGCTAGGTTGGCAGGAGCTGGGACTAGCAACAGGAGCTCACCGCGTCATGCGGATTCGAACCGCCGACTTTCCGATCGGCAAGCTCAGCAGCTCAGCGGTTTAACCCACAGCGCCATCCCTTATTGGCATGAAATCACAGTGAAATAAACATAAAGCAGAACAGATGCAGGTGCAAAGAATATCCAGGAGAACTTGATCAGTGGTTAGGATGCATTAGAATGTATAAAAGAACAGTAATCAATAACTTTAATTCCAGGCAACCTTTACAAACGAGACCCCACCATGTGTTAATGGCATGGCAGAATACAGAAGGCATGTAGGCAGCTAACCATGCATTTAACCATTTTGTATACCACTGGCCTGGGTTACCCAATAATGTAAAGTTAGTGCACAATTAATCTTGTGTTTATTCAGAATGACACAAGCTAGAAAGCTGATGCCTAACTAACCTATGATAAAAATGCTGCATTTGCCTCTGTGTTTCATTTTCCTATCCTCAGGTGCTCCCAAGCCCCCTGGGTATGCTACATGATGATGAGTGGGCCATTCTTCTCCACTTACCCTGGAGTGAGCAGAGAACTATGCAATTTGCTGTTCCCATTGTGGATCCCTCTCCGGCCTCTGTTGCTTCTCTTTCAAGTAACTGGAGTCACCTAATGTCTTCCCAAATGGCAGATTTTATACACCTTGAGGCTACCCTTGCACCATGACAGAGAAAGGGTGAAAATACCCCTAAAGCCTGCCTCAATTCATGGGCCATGGCAGAGAGGAAGGCAATGGCATGAGACCATGATAGAAAAAAGATGTTATAATTGCAAGTGGAGAAAGGCCACATATCTTATTAATGTTGGTTCCTCTTGCTGCTCAGTGTGACAACATTTGTTATTGTTGGTTGCATGGCAGGGAGAATCAAGCCTATACAAGCAGCAGAGGTCCCAAGATATGAGCTCAGAGGGGCAGAATACAACAAGCTAGCACAGATGTAGCAATGTCTATGGAGTTAACTCTGTATAATTTATCTATTAATTCCTGAAAGCCACTAAGATTTCTTAGGAGGCTGAATTGCTCAATCAGAGGACAAGCTGCCTTTAATTCAAGAGCAAAGTGCTTAGGGCTAGGAAGTAAAGAGATTCCTAATAAATCTATATAAACTGGGCAAATAACAGATCTGAGCACTCAGATTCTAATAACTAAGGAACAGAGGAAGTGAATGAGCAAGATCACATTCCCAGGAAGAAGCACAATATAGTATTATCTTGGGAATTCTAGGGTGGAATATATCACACACCAACTGATCCTCACAGTTTTGCTGGAGTATGTAAGGGCAAGACCCAACAAGACATATAGCCACTTGTAGAGAAACAGAGAAACCACATTCTAACCAGAAAAGGAAGTGGTTGCAAGAAGTTACATACAGACCTACAGAGTCAATAGTATGATTTCCACAACTCCAAGATGCTGGAAAATTTGCAAGATTCATCACAGAAGATTGCTTCAGAGAGAAGGAGGAGGAGGAGGAGGAGGAGGAGAGGGGAAGGGGGAGGGGGAGGGGAGGAGGGGGGAGGGGTGGTCCTGGAATGTGAAGCATTGCTCAGTGCTATTCTGCAGCGAAATTGGGCTATTCATATGATTAGTATAAGCTGGAATCCAATCTAAAAAGAAGATCTAATACAAGATTTAAAGATTCTGTATCTTTAATTATCAGACATTTAAATTATTATTTAACCCAGGTTTGTTCTTTCTGAAACCAGTATTGTATACGAATAGATAATGGGAGTAGCTGAATAAAACACAAATAGCCAAGACGTAGTAGCTGAAAACTACTATGAAATTTTATTTTATTTTATGATTTGTAATTAACCACACTTTAATTTACAAGTTAAATTAATTATAACATGTTGTTGTTTATTCGTTTAGTCGCTTCCGACTCTTCGTGACTTCATGGACCAGCCCACGCCAGAGCTTCCTGTCGGTCGTCAACACCCCCAGCTCCCCCAGGGACGAGTCCGTCACCTCTAGAATATCATCCATCCATCTTGCCTTTGGTCGGCCCCTCTTCCTTTTGCCTTCCACTCTCCCTAGCATCAGCATCTTCTCCAGGGTGTCCTGTCTTCTCATTATGTGGCCAAAGTATTTCAGTTTTGCCTTTAATATCATTCCCTCAAGTGAGCAGTCTGGCTTTATGTCCTGGAGGATGGACTGGTTGGATCTTCTTGCAGTCCAAGGCACTCTCAGAATTTTCCTCCAACACCACAGTTCAAAAGCATCGATCTTCCTTCGCTCAGCCTTCCTTATGGTCCAGCTCTCGCAGCCATATGTTACTACGGGGAACACCATTGCTTTAACTATGCGGGCCTTTGTTGTCAGTGTGATGTCTCTGCTCTTAACTATTTTATCGAGATTGGTCATTGCTCTTCTCCCAAGGATTAAGCGTCTTCTGATTTCCTGACTGCAGTCAGCATCTGCAGTAATCTTTGCACCTAGGAATACAAAGTCTTTCACTGCTTCTACATTTTCTCCCTCTATTTGCCAGTTATCAATCAAGCTGGTTGCCATAGTCTTGGTTTTTTTGAGGTTTAGCTGCAAGCCAGCTTTTGCACTTTCTTCTTTCACCTTCATCATAAGGCTCCTCAGTTCCTCTTCACTTTCAGCCATCAAAGTGGTATCATCTGCATATCTGAGATTGTTAATGTTTCTTCCAGAGATTTTAACTCCAGCCTTGGATTCCTCAAGGCCAGCTTGTCGCATGATGTGTTCTGCATACAAGTTGAATAGGTAGGGTGAGAGGATACAGCCCTGCCGTACTCCTTTCCCAATCTTAAACCAGTCCGTTGTTCCGTGGTCTGTTCTTACTGTTGCTACTTGGTCGTTATACAGATTCTTCAGGAGGCAGACAAGATGACTTGGTATCCCCATACCGCTAAGAACTTGCCACAATGTGTTATGGTCCACACAGTCAAAGGCTTTAGAATAGTCAATAAAACAGAAATAGATGGTGTTGTCCATCTGGTGAATGTCCATGTATAAAGCTGTCTCTTAGGTTGTTGGAAGAGAGTGTTTGTTATGCAGAGTGAATTGTCTTGGCAAAATTCTATCAGCCTATGTCCTGCTTCGTTTTGTTCTCCCAGGCCATACTTACCTGTAATTCCAGGTGTCATTTGACTGCCCACCTTAGCATTCCAGTCTCCTGTGATGAAAATAACATCTCTTTTAGGCGTGTTGTCCAGTAGGTGCTGCAGATCCTCATAGAACTGCTCTACTTCAGCTTCTTCAGCATTTGTGGTTGGGGCATATATTTGGATCACTGTGATGTTAGACGGCTTGCCCTGAATTCGAATTGAGATCATTCTGTCGTTTTTTGGGTTGTATCCAAGCACTGCTTTAGCCACTTTACTATTAATTATGAAGGCTACTCCATTTCTTCTGTGGTCCTCTTGTCCACAGTAGTAGATCTGGTGTTCATTTGATGTGAAGCGGCCCATTCCAGTCCATTTCAGTTCACTGATGCCCAAAATGTCTATCTTTAATCTTGACATCTCACCAATAACCACATCCAATTTGCCCTGGCTCATAGATCTTACATTCCAGGTTCCAATGGTGTGTTGATCCTTAGAATATCGGATTTGCCGTTCACCACCAGCACCATCGGCTGCTAGCCATCCTTTCGGCTTTGAGCTAGCTGCGTCATCACGTCTGGGGCTAGTTGAACTCATCCTCTGTTCCTCCCCAGTAGCATTTTGACCATCTTCGACCTGGGGGCCTCATCTTCCGATGGTATACCGACATATCTCTGGTTGTACTGATCCATTTAGTTTTCATGGGGTGGGTTGCCATTACCTTCCCCAGGGATCGCATTTAGTCTGACCTCTCTGTCATGACCTTCCCGTCTTGGGTGGCCCTTCACGGTTTAGCTCATGGCATCATTGAGGTGCTCAAGCTCCAGCACCACGACAAGGTAACGATCCTTTGCTGAAGATACCAAATAAATACATGAACGATTATTAACCATTTTTCACTATATTAATTATATTGTTGTAACCCCTCCTCTCACAGTAACAGACCATTCACATCATGATGCATGGGATGTCACTTGCCCTGCCTTTGTGGAGAGCCATGAATATTAAGAAAAGAAAAAACAGAAACATCTTCGAAAAAGTCAACTGTGAAAACAAAGAAGAACAAAGGAGGAACTGGATTTTGCTATGTTTGTTGCTTAGTCCTGCCATTAGTCTGACATTTGGGCCAAACCATTTTTATCTCTAACCTGCACATTTCAGATGACTCTGCTGAAGGAGTGTTCTAATTTCCAGTAGAGTATAAATTGGGGGGCAAAAGAAGGATACTTCTTTTTCTAGCTTTTTAAACATAACAAGACAGTATTCATTGCTGTTTTGGACAAAATCATTAAAACAATTCCCAGATTCTGCTTTTCTCTTTCAAAAAGTGAGATTGTATAATAAATCTGCGTATATTTTATGTTCACTTATTATCCAGAATTAGAATCATGAAATGGCTTGAATTTGGGCAAGCTAATATTTCAATAGCATTTTTATTTTATAATTAGAAAAGCATAAGGCTCTCAAGTGTCCCATATATCAGATTTGAGAAAGGAAAAGTAGCTGGTCTAAACCTTGTTATTGATTAAGGTACCACCCTTTTCATGATATTGATGTTCACATCCTTCTTTAAGTATTTGCTGCAATCTGTATCATTTATGAGGATGTTGTGCCATTCCTGGAATGCAGTCATTTGGTACTCACATCCCTTTGTCATAACCAAACAGCAGGACCTGTGGTTTCTTTGGGAGTGGAAAATCTTTTAGCCAATCACTAATTAAGAATTGCTTTTCTTTTATGCATTGGTGTAAAGGAGAGTCCAAAACACTAAGTAATGCTTTTTGAAGTAGGGAAAGAAGAGACACTATCAGCCTAAGTTCTTTGATTAGCAGTGGGCATCTGAAAATGATAGGTCACTCTAGGAAGTACAAAATAACAACAACCACTGGTTTTCTAATCACTAGAACACAGAATTATATGAAAGGTATCTTGAGATCCATCTAGACCAAAGGCTGACCAGTGCAGGAATCTACTATTACAGCATCCCAAACAGAAAAGGTTATAAAAACTTCAGACTTACAACCTAATGAAAGAACAGGCCCAAATAAGAAGGTTCCAGAATAACTTTTGCAGAAGACATTTTCCATGTGAAGCCGCAAATTAATTTTATTCCTGAATTTTTTTATTAAATTTGATGCACTGACCCACAAAGAATACCACATACTGTATAAATATTTACCATTAGCTACAACATACCAAGCATGCCAAAGATTACACTTGCCTGAAGCTGAGGAAAGGAGAGCACAGAGTTCCACCTTACTAAGATGAGGAAAGGGAACTTTAAGTGGTTAGGATGACCCACCCTTCCTCGTCTGGTCTCTGCTAGATGAGACATTTTAGCAAGCTCCCTGCAGTAGCGTGAAACAAGTACAAAGAAAGGCATAATGCATGAGCAATCTGCCTTGGTTCCTTAATTGCTGTTCCACAACTAAGTGGATCCAATTAAATGAAGAGTTTGCTAAACAACAGGCTGGGGTTGCCATAGTGTTTAAATAAAACGAACAAACAGCTTATCCAATTAAAAAAAATAACCCAAAGATTGTTGAGTCTAGCAAAATTTCATACAAAGCTTCATTCATTTCAGCGGCACTTGCATTCAGGGAGTGAATACAAAATAGCAGTTTTAGGTATTTAGGAGCACAAGTGGCACAGCACTGATCACATTCTGGAATAAATCTAAGCAAAGGTGGGAAGGGAAGTTTAACTCTTTTTTGACCTATCCTCCCTTAGTGCTCCTTTGAAGCTGCTGTTTAAAGTTCAAAGTAAGTTCCCATTGATACCAGTGGAAGTTTTCCTTGAGATAGACATCAGAGTATTAAAGAGGTGATTTTTGGCAGGGAGATAGGGTGCTGATCCCCACCCCCACTTTATTTAGGCTATCAAACTGCTTTGATATGCTTAATTAATGTATCATTTGGGTGTTACTTGTTTTAGCAGCAGCCAGTGAGATTCAGTTTGCAATCGTTTGTTCCCAGGGAAACCAAGGAGGGGGAACGTGGAAAAAGTGGCTCCACCAATCATATATGATCATATGAGATGGTGCATTCAGGGACAGAACTTGGGACATGGCAGAAAAACCTCTAGATCAGTGTTTGTCAACCTTGGCAGCTTGAAGATGTGTGGACTTCAACTCCCATGCTGGCTGGGGAATTCTGGAAGTTGAAGTCCACACGTTTCCAAGCTGCCAAGGTTGAGAAGCACTGATCTAGAGAGACAGACCACTGACACATTCAACTAGCCAGTAAAGTATAAGCCCAGATGATGGTATGGAGTGAGTAACAATTTATTTCAAATAAATAGGCCCATACAGTGGGGGAGGGGAGACTGCAAGTGTGCAGGGAATATGCTTAAAATGTGACATCAGTTCTAGAGAAATGACTTAACATTCCATTTCCACTGCTGAGAAATCTCAGCTACTTGAGACATGGTGCTTTATTCTCAGGCCTTTATACTAGTCGCCCAAGCCAAGATAGCAACAGCCTGAGCGATGTGGGGAGGAGAAGAGGAACAAGGCAGGGTCTGAAATAATGAGAGCCAACACCCAGCGTCTGAGCTGGAATGCTGGCATGAATGGCAAGAACTAAATGGCAGGAACTGAAGCTTGGTCTAGCTATGGGCTATGCTACTTAAAAGCAGCCAGGGAAACTCCCTGCATACATTTTGTCTCTGGAATGCTAGGGATACACCAGCTCTCAAGTTTGGTTGGGCGGCAGCTACCATTGTTCTTAGAATTCTGGTGAGGATTCTCCACCCATCTTGAAGTGTCTATCAGGGAGAACTGTTTCACATCTTCTCCTATGGCCTCATTGAGCATGTCCTGATTTAAGGTGAAAGACCTCACGTGGCTGCCATGGGATACTTATGATGCAACCTCTGGCCTCTTTCACAGGATTGGCAATGGGTGTAATTAGCTGCTTGCAAAGTATTAGGGAATGGCCAGATGAAAGGGTGGAGCAGCAGACCCATTTGGGTCTGCAAGATCAAAGATGGGAAGCAGAGTGGAGTCAGAAGGGAGTTGCACTTGAGAAGGCTTTCTCTAGTCCAACAGTAGCATCGCACAGACGGAAGAAGCCAAAGCATTGATTGACATTCTTTGGGTGGAGAATGAATTAGAAAAATTAGGGAAGTTAATTTCAGTAGTGGGATGGGGCCACTCCCTGAATTTCCTGATACTCAGTTGAATCTCAAACAGAATTACCTACCAATTCTACATTAAACTACTTAACGCTTCCATTTCCACTGCGGGAAAATCTCATTTACTTGAGAGGTGAAAATAATTTTATTGGGCTACTACTTCATATCACCAATTACTCAAGTTTCTGGCAATGTACAATAATAAAAGCCATAAAACCAGGGATATTAAAAAAGAAGAATTAAGAAGTTCAGCAATTAAAAGCCTGTTCAAAGCCTTGAAAAATCCAACAAAGAGGTCAGTCTGCACACCCAGGCAGGGAGTGCATTCTAGAGATTTGTGGCAGCAACAGAGAAGCCTCTGCTCCAAGTTGCCCCATAAAAACTGCAAGTCGTATAGAAGAAGGCATTCTCATAGGTAGCCTGAAGCCAAACCATATGGAGCTTTCAAGGTCATAACCAGCACTATATGTCTCATATGAAAATATATTGTGCATTATTTGAATCATAGAATGTGAGAGTTGGACTGTACCTTGAGATTATCTAGTCCAACCCCTGTCCAGAGCAGAAATCCATTACTACATCATCTCTATCAGATAGTCATCTAGCCTCTGTATAAGTGTCTCTAATGAAGGAGAACCACTCTCTTCCAAGGCAGGCTGTTTCATTGTTCAACAGCTCTTATTATTAGGAAATTCTTCCTGATGCCTAATTAAAGTCTACTTCCTTGTAACTTCAACCATTGTTTCTTTGCCTTGCCTTCTATAACAACATGGAACAATCTACCACTTCTTCTACATGACAGCTATTTGGACACTTGAAGATAGCTATCATGTCTCCCTCCAGTCTTCTCTTTTTGGATTAAAAATACCCAACTCCAATGATTCCTCATGAAGGCATAATCGATTTTGTAAGAGTAAATCATGAAAAATGGGCTAAAAAGCTACTAAACATCAACTTACCAAGAATTCTGCATAACAAAACATCATGTCCAGCATTTCCACCAGGGAAGGCATTTACACTCTCCCTGGTGACAAAATATTATTTCCATAAATGTTTACTTGTTGGGGAGCTGTAGCCAATTCTAACTCCATGTTAAGACACTTACATAACATGTTTGCAAAATATTGCTGTTTTTTTTCTGCTAGATTTTTATGAATCTCTTTAACATACAGTATATCATGTGATGTGCGTTTGGCTAAATAAAGGGTGTGTATAAGCCAAAGCAGTAATAAGGTGGTGGTGGATCTTCTGTAAAAACAAGGATTTTTTAAAAATATAAATGTGGGTTTGTTGTAAACTACTAGATTATTTAATAGCTTGGGATCTTGTTTAAGTGGAACATAGCATCCTTTTGAAGAAAGTTGGATGCATCTGCTGAACCAAACCACACCATTTTTCTACAACTGCTACAGAAGAATATTGTAGAGAAAGCGAAAAAGTGCTTTATTACAATTAATTAAGCACTAGCTGCTCTTCACTGGAATGGCAATCTAGTTTATTATGGATTTTTTTTGTTTTGTTTTTTGTTTTGCTATTGGTGTTAGAATAAATTTGGGATAGACTTTCTAATACCTTATTGTACCCAGTAGATGCATTATATTCAGTTCCTTAATTTTTCTTCAATATTATCTATAATTCTCATTTCCAGCTTAGTTGGTCATACTGCAGGCAAAACCTATTTAGCCTACCAAATAGACATTTTCAGCAAAAATGGCTGTGCATTGTGGTTAGCTTTTGACTAATTCACATCTGCTATACTAGATTTCATTCATGCAATGTTCATACAAGTATGCACTTGAAAGAATAAATCCTGATGAGATACACACAGCAATATCACACTGTCAAGAAAGTTATCTGCAGCTGTTTCTCAAGCATACAATTAAGATACCGGACATCCAAAATGTCTGGCAGTGTCCTCTTTTAATTATGTTCTTGCATTATGTTGAGATAGGAGAGCTACTAGATTTTGATACAGTGGAAGAAACTTCCTCAGACAAGGTGTCTTCCTAGGGCTCACCAGGCACCATGGCCATTGCTGGGAATCCTGAGCGTTGAAGCCTGCATACCTGGAGGACACTAAGTTTAGGGAAGGCTGCAGAAGAAGTACACCTATAGCTAGCCTTTCTGTTTCTACTAACTCTACAACTTCTGCCACTAAATCTTTCTCATCCATATGCATTTGTTAAATCTGCATTATTCAAATACAAGAAAGGATCAATGGAGATAAAAATATTTGGCATGATTTCAGCCTGGGCTTTTTTTGTTCATGCTACATTCATTGAGCTTAGTTATGGTAGTCAAAACGATACCAGTTTTTTTTTTTTAAAGCTGGATACAGTACGCTGTAACTTTTTCATATCCATAAGATACAGTTTTTGCCTGTTAATGCACATGTGGAAAGGTTTTCCTTTCTCTTTTAACAACAATCAATCAAAAGAACAGAAGCAAATTGTTCTGCGATATTCATTCTTTCATGAGTTACCCATGCAGCTTTTGAAATTGTAGGCAGTCAGGAATTTAGGGAGAGTCCCCCTAGTGGTAAAATGTGGATATTTTCCCTCTTCCAGATTTTTTGTTTTCTTTGTTTTTTTCTAGTACTTTGTAACATTTTGAGGCAGCAGGTTCTATCACTGAATCTTACTCTTCTAATATAAATTCTGGAGATTCTGCATGTCATTGCCCTGGTAGAAATAATGTGAAGATAAACTGATGCACTGAATCTGCGATGCACACAGTGTATTTCCATAACACATTTGTATCCTAGAGTTGTGCTTGGGTAGGATTCCAGAAAGGATTCCAGAAAGATGCTTCAGAGCACACAGGGGCAAATACCTTAGCACCGGTCTGTGATTCTTTTCCGAGGTTTGCCTACTGCATAGTCTTATTGAATGCAGTTATGACTTTTCAAGAGAGGCAACAACTCAGCAGTAGAGCATATGTGCATCCCCTGGCATCTCTACTTAAAGGGTCTCAGACAGCTAAGTTGGAGAGGAAGAAGATTATTTGTACCCCCTGTGAGTCAGTGGTCTGAATTAATGGTACAGATCTAGGTCTTGCCGATATTTTCTTTAGAACCGAAGATCACTCTGATTCTGCTTTGGTACTGAATTTACTTTGGTCCACAAAGTTCAATATATCAAGAAGGAAAATGCTAAAACAAAACTATGCAAATCCTTGTTGCTAATATCAGCTATTGACAAGAAAGTGAACAACAATCTGAAGCCAGGGCAGTTCCTTGCTTTCTTGCCCTCTCCTTGAAATGATATAATTACCTAGGAAATAAATGAGGTATTAAGGTTCTAAATCTCACGCATCTGAGCATATCTTATGCCGTTTTTTCCCCAATTTCAGTATGTTGCATTTGGTGCGGCTTGATCAAACATTCATGTCAAATAATGCCTGCTAAAATCACCACAGTCATGTTTTGAAAACTGGCAAGGATTCAGGAGCAGGTACACCTTTATTTAATTTTGAATGCAAACCAAAAGTTTGCATTATTACCTGAAGATGTGTCATCAAATTGTTCAGTCAGTCAGCCTTGAACCTCTATGCTGTACATTTCATCTACTTTTAGATCTGTATTTCACAGTCACACACATATGTATTCCCAAGCACAGGGGTCAGAGTGTTAGAGCCCATAGTATGATTTGTTGTTTGTTTAGATTGCTCTGGTTCCTCAGCTGTTGTTTATGTTTTATATATAAAGTTGTTGTGATGTTTGCAAAAGTTGTAAGCCACTTATAGTTGCTATTGTGAGATGGGCAGCTATATAAATCAAATGAATGAATGAATGAATGAATGAATGAAAAAGAAAGAAAGAAAGAAAAAGAAAGAAAGAAAGAAAGAAAGAAAGAAAGAAAGAAAGAAAGAAAATATTTCTCTTGGCTTTCTATAACTCTTGTTATTCTGATTTAAGATATCCTATGCAAAGATAGTTAACTGCACAATTTAAAAAAAGGGAACTAAATTCATAACTTACTAAAAAACGTAACAACACTTTCCTGGATAAGGGATGTTATTTTATTGAGACATTTGGGAAACAATCAGAATGCAACTCTGTCTCCAGAAACAGCTAAAACATAGTCTTATTTTGATTCTTTTGATGAAGCTAACATTGTCAGCTCAAAATAAATAAATAAAATACTGATGAAAATTTTCAGCCGCTTTATACTCTTGTCTTCCATTACTTTTTAATCTTTCTGCAATTAAATACAAAGTTAGGTATAACTAAAGCAACTTTTGAAGCTAATGAAATATATCTTATAAGCCTTGCTATTCTTCTAGAAGAAAGTTTTCCAAACATTTAAAATTCTAAAAGATACATAGATCATAGTTTCCAGCAGAATCATTGTGGGTAGAACCAAAGCATTTGAATTCCAGAATAACTTTCTGCTGGGGGTGGGGGGGTTGCGGCACTCTGGATCTACCTAAGTAACCTGTTATGTCTGGTTGAATGAATGGCTTTGTTGCTGTGACCCATCATGATGGATGATGATTCTTCTCCACTCATACTTCTGACTTTCCATTAGTTTCCATTGAAGTCCATGATATATTTGGATGCTGTCCCTTCTATTTGGAATAACTGTGTGCATATTTTAGAAAGCTTTCATATTGTGGAAGATAGCAGGAAAGAAAAGTTGCTGTTTTCCTTATACTTGTGGCACTAAGTAGGCCAATCCTTCAGAACTGTGATGTAAGAATAAATCTGTATTTATTGGTCACACAGCTACTTCTACAGGAAGCCATTATTATGCTGCAGGCTGTGTGAAGCTGGTTCAGTGCAGACTATACTAATAGGTATGTTCTTCTATAGGAGAAAAAAACAGAGAGAAATATAGTTGAACATTTCAGATTTTTATATACATTAAAGAAATGAACAAAAAGATGATTACATATATTGAACTTGTTATTAGAAAAATGGGATAAAATCTATAAATTACTTAAAATTATCAAGCTGCTAAGCATCCTAAACCTCTTAAGCTAGCAAATTTTCTGTAATATTCCATAAAGTATTCAATTATCTTCTCATGATAGCTAGGGCTGATGGGATCTCATGTAATCTAACTAACTCTTGAGGTTCCCTCTCTCTGGCTTGAGATATTAATTTTAAGAACACTGGTGATCTTTCTTCAAAGCAAACACTAGTTTTATAAGAGGGCTTTTCCCACCAAGAACTTCAACATATGAAAAGGGTTAATTAATCTCATATTTGCTCATTCTCCAATAATAATTGGCATGGTACCAATACCCCACCATAGTTGGGGTATTGATGCCATTGGCATTCTTTATGCAGATGCCAATGGCATCAACTAATATCAGGACAGTTTAGCCTTGAGATTATCAGAATAACTTTTCCAATCCAGATTTACTTCAAAGGTGCAATCAAGGAAAACTAAACATTTTAAATAGCTAATTAATTTCAAAAGAAAGAAGATAGACAGATAGACAGACAGACAGACAGAGATATCAAGCAGCTGGATAGCATAGTGATTAGAATGCCACCCTTTGACATGGGAGACCAGGGTTCAAATCCCGGCTGGTACCTACCTTACCAGTAGGGGTCCTTGGGCAAAGACCCCCTAATGCTTCACCTGCCTACCTCGAATATGAAAGTGACATAAACTAAGAGAGTCATGCCGGCTCGGATGTCGCCTGGATTAACAAGGTCTGTGCCAGATTTGGGGACCCAGGACAATCTGATAAGTGGGCTATTGGAACAAACCATACATGGACAAGACAAGAGAACCTGGAATTGATGGAATGCTACTACAACAGTAGACCTAATGAGAGGGGATATAAGAAATGCATGAGGGAACTATGGTTGGACAGAAGACCTGCATCCACACTAACTGAGAAACAGATAGTTACCCAACATTTCAAAATAGTGAAGAGGAAGCTGCTCTCACAACTTGAGATAGACCAACTACACTTTACATCCCAGACTCAAGAAGACCTGGAAGAACAACTGGAGGTGCAGCCAACCCCTGAAGCTGAAACCTCACTGCCACTCCCTCCATTACAGAGCACAGCACCTGATATGAGGTATAAGATCATGGATAACTCTTGAGATTGATTACCAAGTTTCAACGGAGAAGTACCATCAGATAGTATGCTAGAAGATGCCAATACAGCCCTCACCATAATCGCTACTACCACCATAACTCAAACCAATGAAGTAGTATACATTATGTTGTTTATTCATTTAGTCGCTTCCGACTCTTCGTGACTTCATGGACCAGCCCATGCCAGAACTTCCTGTAGGTCGTCAACACCTCCAGCTTCCCTAGGGACGAGTCCGTCACCTCTAGAATATCATCCATCCATCTTGTATACGCTCTAGAATATCATCCATCCATCTTGTATACACCATAGCCACTGTAATCCTGGAGATGCTTGGCTACACGATCAAGAAGAATGCAGTATATAACCCCCAGAAAATGAGGTTGGAGGATAAGATCAAGACAACTCAGAGAGAAGTTACCCAACTTGTGGAACTATAGAAGGGTGTGGAGATTAAGGATAAGACTTGGATACTGAAAAAATACAAGGGCCTGATTCCATCGGAAGCCGTAGAGACTGTGGAGTCCTTGCTTCGATTGGTGCCCTAGAGACTGCTAAACAAAGGCTCACAGCATTGGCTACCAGGCTAAGGAGATACACTAGAGAAGCAGAGGCTGAGAAGATAAATGCTCTGTTTGCCAAAGAACTATCCAAGGTGTACTCCCAGCTGCAGGGCAACAACACAGTAACAGCAAAGCCACCAACAGCAGAAACTGAACAGTACTGGAAGAACATATGGGAGACAGAGAAGACACATAACACCAGTGCAAAGTGGCTGCAGGACCTGAGAGCAGACCACAGAAATATCCCAGAGCAGGAACCAGTCACTGTCACAGTAGCAGACATCCAACAGCGGGTCAAGAACATGAAGAGCTGGACAGCACCTGGCCTGGACATGATCCACACCTATTGGCTAAAGAAACTAACAACGGTGCATGAATGCCTAACAGCACAGATTGGAGTTAGAAGGGACTATGTATGTATGTATGTATGTATGTATGCATGTATGTGTATGTATATATATATATATACATATATACTGTACATATATACATATGTATATATGTATATAGTATATATAGAGTATATATAGTATATAGTGTGTGTGTACACACACACACACACACATGCATATACGCATATACACATGCACACATGCATTTGGGAGAAAAAGATTCTGACATTTCTTCCCATGCTCACATTTATTTTGCAAACTCAGAAGAAATAAGTCATTTGCATTTCTTATTATTTTTGGAGGACCATTGCCACTGATGATTAAGTCATCATTGATGGTGGAGTCAAAGGCCCTCATCAGAAATTCTTTTAATGACTGACCTTGGAGAGAGGAATTGGGAAATGAACAAAGTAATTACTGGAACTGAATTTATTCTTATGTTGAGCCATGATCCTTTTGTCATGAGCCTTACCCATTTCTTATCACTACTTTTCAAATATTGTCATCTTAGATTAATAGCTGGATTCATGAAAAGATTCTAATTTGGAGCAAAATACATCCACTATTTCATGTGAGAAGTGGACTTCAGCTACCTTTTAATTTTTACCTTTCACAGTTAGTTCAGCTTTGTTGATTGCTTGGCCTAGTTCATTGATAGCCACCACCTTGTATTGGCCACCATCTAATGGTGTGACTCTTGGGATCATAAGGGAGCAGACCCCAAAATCATTTTTGCAGAGGAAGGAAGGATCCTGAGAGAGATTCTTGTTACCCTTGTACCAAGTGACCTGAGGGGCTGGATATCCAGTCACAGCACAACTCATGTGACAGTCAAATCCTGAATTCACCACATGTGGTTTCAGTTGGACAAGAAATCTTGGAGGCTGAGCTCGGTTGATCCCCCTATATCTTGGAAGTCTGATTTCAGGTTTATCTGAAAGAGGTGCAAAAATAAAACCAGGGGAATAAAAGATTAAGTTAATAATTAAGAGACAATCCTTATACCCTATATTTCACTGTTATTTCTACTTGACATACAGTTGGCAGTATTGGCTTAATAATGATGAATTACAATCAATTATCTGCGATTTCTGATCCTATTAGGAAAAGTACTGGACCTCCATCAATAAACCATGTAAGTCCATTCCAGTATTATTCTATATTTATCTTCAATTTATAACATCATATTTTCATCTATATTTATAAATAGGTTGTTGAACATAGTTTCTCTTAAAATACACTTTTTAAAACATGCATTATCCCAAATACACATTTCTAAAGTACCCATTTCACAAAATATGCATTTTAAAAATGCATGTTGATATTTTGGAGCAGTGTGAAATCTTAATTACACAGTTACATACAAATCGCAGTTACATGTCAATCAGCACTTTTCTCTAAAAAGCCTTCCCCAATCTAATTCCTTCTAAATGTACAGGCAGTTTAACCCCTAGAATTCCCAGCCAGAAAGTTGGCTACTTTGGCTGGGAATTGTAGTCACTGGAGTCACAGCACAGCTAGAGGAACCCAGATTGGAGA
This sequence comes from Candoia aspera, assembly GCF_035149785.1. NCBI lineage: Eukaryota > Metazoa > Chordata > Lepidosauria > Squamata > Candoiidae > Candoia > Candoia aspera. The sequence continues at coordinate 36,082,584 of NC_086155.1, forward strand.
TTGTTAATCTGGGAAGTGCTGACTGGTCACTTTGTACTGAAGTTCCAGCGAACATGCCAAATGATCAAAACTTGTCCAATATTAGGAAGATACTAGATACCCTAAACTTGCCTTAGGAATACTCCAGGTCATACTGCACATGGTTTCATTTATGATACAGTGAATCCACATAAACCCAAGCCTGAAAAGGATGCTGTTTTAAGAGTCATATTAGAGATGAACTGCTTTAATAATTTGATTTATTAAAGCAACAGCATCTTTTTCCAGGCTCACATAAAAATGCACTTTAATGAATAGAGATGCTGTTTTTGAAGCATGCACAGCTCCCCTAATTAAACTTATCTATATTTACCTTTTTCTTTTTGAACAGTCCAAGGCTTCACTGTTTCAGAAGGCTTGCTGAACCCTATACAATTTTTTGCCAGAACTCTGAAGAAATATTCCCGACCTGGGATAAAATTTACAGCAGTATATTTGTTGGTGTAGATGTGGTCAGCCACCATTTGCCATGATCCTTTGCTGGCATCGCATCTCATGACCACATAGGTTAGGTTACTCTCTCTCTTCTCTGTTGGTGAGGGCTCCCATATCAGAGTCACTGTCCCAGGGACCTTCTCAATGAGTTGTATAGGACCAGGAGACTCTGGAATATCTGCAAAATAAAACCAAAACCAGGAAGAATTTCTAAAGTGTTTCTAAAGTGGAGCAATTTGATTATATATGGAATAGAAAGGATGTAAGTATATTGAGGAATGAAGAGAGGTCCTCAGTCTCTCATCCTGAAGATTCCTCTTGATGGAGTTAATCAGATAAAAATAGCTCTCTTCAGCTGTTATGTCCTGTTTTTCAATGCTTTAAATCACCTGAGGCACTTTTACAAGTAAGCTTCAGCACATATTTGCCATCTAAATGAAGCCAGCAACATGGCATAAGGAAGGGTATGACCAACTTGGTCTCATCTACTATTCTCAGGCAAAAGTAAGTTATGGGGAACCAATCTTGATAGGGTTAATATGAACTGTAAATCTGGTATTAAGACTTGATATTTGCCGTGATTAAAAGAGAAAATAAGATATTTGATAAAACTGCCACTTTCTTCTCTTGAACATAGTAAGTCAGGCCTTTTCAACCTTGTATCTGTCAGATGTGTTGGAGCTGCAATTCTCAGAATTCCCAGATAGTATGGACAGGAATTTCTGAGAGCTCTGATCCCAATCCATATGGAAGGTACAAAATTTAGGGTGAACTAAACTTCATTCCTATTAAAAATATGTTTCTGTATGACTTCTGCCTATGTTGTCTGTATGACTGACTATTTTCATATGGCTTCAAAGTATTGTTTACAACAAGTTACCATAGTCTTTATTTTAATTAGCTACTTGATCACTTCTTAAAGGGTGAGGCAAGTAACAGTCTCAAAATCTTCACAGTGATGTTGTAGTAGATGGCAAGTCACTTCCAATCTAATCTGAATGGGCAAAGGCTCTCTATAAAATAGGCAACCTCAGCTTGGAGTTTCATATGGAAAGAAGCCAATTTATCTATCTATCTATCTATCTATCTATCTATCTATCTATCTATCTATCTATCTATCTATCTATCTATCTATCTGCTTACTTACTTACTTACTTACTTACTTACTTACTTACTTACTTACTTACTTACTTACTTTATCAAATTTGTCACTGCCCATCTCCTCCCACCAGAGGAGCCAACTGTGCCAACTTTGCCTCTTTGACAGAAATACCTGTTGACAGTCGGTACAGCTGTTTTTGTGAACTGCAGATGAATGGGCTGTCAGACTGAATGCTTGCAGTAGGTGTCTGATTCCATTGCTGACAGTTATCCAAAAAGGCTTTTCATGCTATCTGTTTCGTGACCCTTTTTTTGGCACAGCTAGATATGCTGATGTGCAACTTCTAAATGTCCTATGGCCTGTATGCAATTATGGGCAATGCATAGCTGGTGCTCTTTGTGCTGATTGGGTTGTTATTTAAGGAGTATTATGATATTTGACTGGTTTTCCAGGTGAGGAGAGATGATCACAAGCAGTACATATGTAGTTGCAAATTCCCTTGTATGATCTTTACCTAGGACTTGGACTAGGAAGCTGAATGTTTCCTTTTTCCCATGCTCAGTTTGGAGGCTGATACCATAATGTCCACTGTCAGAAAGCTCAGCTTTTGGTATGATGAGTTGGCTCAGTCTTTCTGTGGTGGCAATTGTGGCCTTTGTTGGCAGAGAAAGCCCATCTTTCAGCCAAACCGCTTCAGGAGATGGGGATGCCTGATAAACAGGAAAAAGACATTAAACCCAGGCTTGATTTTAATGCGTATACACGGCAGTGTTTTTTTTTTAAAATATAGGTCAGAAGTGGCCAACTTCAATATAACAGTTTGTACTATGTTGCTTCTCTACTTCTTTTTTCTTTACTGTGGCATAATAGCAGTTGATGATGGACAGACTGGAGATATGACCCTACTTTCTTCCATTCATATTGAAGTGAGCTTATAGGTGCTTAAACTTAGATAGGAAAAACAAGAGTGTCTTGATTCACTTATATCAGCAAAGGAATGTTCCACAGACAAAATCTAGAATTCCAAGCATGGAAGGCTTCCTCTAAAAAAAGATAATTTAATGCACACGCACACAGATTTTTAATGCATTGTCACTAGCAACTCAGTCATAAGTTTCTTTAATTAGAAGTAAGTCTAAATGAGATAACTTGTTTTCTAGCAAATATGTTGTGATGCCATGGAAAATGGTTCGAATGGTGATAGCTTCTCTTTAATTTCAAGGATTACTGTAAAGTAACATATAAAAATTGATTTTTAAAGAAATGCCAGATCTCTACATAGCTACATTTGCTGACATATAAGAAAGCACAGTTTTCTTATATGATAAATTTCCTGCAAAGACTACACTTACTTCAAAAGGAATACGCACATGAATGGCATCCCCTGCTTTCACATTCATGAAGCTTTCAACAGTATCCTTCACTAAGAACTTGGGATAAACTGGAAATAAGTAAGTAAATAAGTAAATAAAGTTTTGGTATCATATTGTATAGTTCAGTACTGTAATTGCAATACTGTATATAAAATGTTCAACCCACTCCCCACGGCAAATTCTACAGGACCCACACATGTTTCACCATCTAAGAAGTATGCACAACAGCTGGGTATCACCTTCTCAAATTATCTAACATCCCATTTGATTTTAAAATCATTGTGAAAAAAATAAGTTAAATATATGACCCTTTTACACTTGTTAAATATTACTGGGAAGAGCAATGCTATGTCTTTTCTTCAGAGTCAGGTGCAGGCATCTGCAATAATCTCCGTTAAAATACTTTCCAAAGCCATGAATGATGAGGACTATAATCCAATACATCTTGAGGGTTTCAAGCTGGGAAATGCTCTAAGTATGACAGTTGGTCTAAATTTGTCCCAAATATTCTTCTTTAGTTTCTTCTTCAATTTAACTGTGATGTGTCCTCTCCAGTTCTCTCTGCATTGTACTGGACACAATGTCCTTTGGTTCTGGCTTTCTTTCAGAAGTCTCCTTCTGTTTTCTTTTAATAATGCTAGCCTTTTCTAGATCCTTCTAAAACAGCTGCCATCTATGATTTATCAAGTTGTTTCCTTTTCTCCTTCAAGTTCCTCTATAAAACCTAATTCTTTAATAATTAATTTATAGGACTATCCTCAACTTACCTGGTCCTCCACTGGAACTGACCTTTCTCTCCTCATCCTCATTACATTGAATCAAATCATTTTGTTCTCCAGCCTCTTGCCCACCTGTTAAACAACAGCTATATCATAGATTTCATATGCTTTTCTTTCTCCTTTCACTATTCTTTTAATATAAATTCATGTAAATAGAAGTAGCAGTCATAGAATTTCATATAAATAAGATATTCCAGAATTATCTCTATAAATGTTTAATTTCCAAAGCAGAAATTACATAGTTTGACTCACCAGGAGGAGGTACTGCCTGGACACAAGTATCAATTTCAGTTGGGTCACCCAGACCACCATCACTAATTGCTCTCACACGTAGGAAATATGTCTCCCGGGCTTTTAGTCCTCTAACTGTATATGTAGTTGTTGGTATTGGGAGAGCATTACACCGGGTCCATTTCAGAGTATCAGAGTGTCGAATCTCAACAATATATCCTTTGACATAACTTCCTTCTGCTGAACCTGGTTTCATCCATGATAAGGAGATGCTACAGTAGTCAGCATTAACCACTTTTAGATCCTTCACTGGACCTGGAGGTTCTGGAAAGAGGTATATTAAATGATATGTCTAAATTTCAATAACATTTTGGAGTTACTTTCTTTACATTCTGTTTCCCATTGTTCCCCTTTGCTCTATTAACTCTTTGTAGCGTATTGGTCTACTAAAAACCAGCAGAAATCCCTGTTCTTCATTCTTTCTTTCCCTCACCACAGTACATTTTCTATTAGTAACTGACTTTGTCCTACTGCCTATGGAATAGCTTCTGCATTACAATTTACTGAAAACCCAATATCATCTATTCAACAGCAGCCAGGCAAATTCAATTTTATATATAGATTGCCAGTTACAGTACATTATTATTGTCACGGTTCCTGTCCCAATGTCCCTGGAAAACATCGTAACGGGTTCCCATGCCATGGTGCTGACACAAGTTCTTGTACGGGAGGGGGCTGCTCCTGTTCCTTGTATCAGGCTGCGATGCGAGGAGTGAAGAATGACAAATGCATGTTTGGGTTATGTCGCCCTGCCAAGGACGTTTCCCGCGACCGGCATGAACCGTTAGGGGCACCTGGGGCATGGAATTGTGCTGACATGGGGGGAGGGACTGGGAGTTGCTTGGGGTTTTATTGGGAGACATCCCACGCTTTTACTATTCTCAGCTTTGCTTGTGATCCTGCATACTATTCATTGTTAAATCAGATATCCATGAAAGCCTTGTGTGAGTCTGATAGTGATTTTGAATAGGAAATCATTACAATTATTTGGTATATAGTATTTGTTCACTCATACATCTCCTGACCAATTCCTCAAGAATGTGGTTAATGATTATCCTGTCCTTTGGAAGAGTAGGAATGTTTAAGGTGGAGAGTGCCTTTGACAGTATCCAGAACACTGAGAACTGTTTCAGAAGAGACCCTTCTAGAAATGGAGAAACTACCCTGGGATGCTTAAACCAGCAAAGTGTGGGTTAAGGGAACTTTCTGGAGAAATGCACAATGCTTTTGTAAGGGACTTTTCCTTTTAGCACATACCTGTGAGAGAAGTAATCGCATGCCACTACTTTGTGTGAAATATCTCTTTCTATCCATTTACTACCTTTGCAGTTTTTCAGTGCCATGGCCAATAAACTGTTTATTGTAAACTGCTTAAAGACACAGTTGTATGGGAAATAGCAGACATAAATACTGAATAATAAAGAAATAAATATAAAAGAGGAACTAAACCACTTACTCATAGGATCTTGAGCACAAACAGCTTCTGAAGGTGCACTGGCCTCACCCACGCCTGCATTATTGATGGCAGCCACACGGAATTCATACTGCAGTCCCTCCTTCAAATTATTCACTGTATATTTCTTGTCTATAGCATAAATGGGTTAGTTTCATCATATATACTCGTGTGTGTGTGTGTGTGTGTGTGTCTAATTGGGTTTGTAATTATTCTGTTAACTTAGACCACATACTTCTCTAATACTTGAAATTAATTGAAGTATATTTTTCACCTTTGGTTTATTGTGAGGTGTTTTGAATTTAATAAAGAGGAAAAAACTGGCCAAGTAAGAAATATCTATGCATATTGACTTATCTATGAAGCTGGGTTGCAAGCTGTTTTCCTAAAGGTGTCTTTCTTTGGATTCTAAGGTCGGAATGAAATATAACTCCTTTGTCATACAGAATTACAACTTTCCTGATCAGATAACAACAATATTCTATATTCTTTGCATCTGATTCTTACGATCCATTCTGACCAAATTGCAATAAATTTAAAGCTGGGGAATAATAAATAAGATTCTGTAGCATCGATGTACCATAGAAATAGAAGAATAATAGCATTTCAGTGTTGTGATTATTGAAACAGAAATGTAAAAATAGTCTCCAAGATTGGTGGGGGAGGGGACAGTTACACAAATAGGAAACTTCTACTATGACTTTAACACATTATTATCTATCTGATCATCAGTGATCTTCTGACTTTAAGATCCAATAGACATAGAGATGTAAAAGGTAGCTGAGGAGTATGACCAGAATGGCAGGGAGAAAGCATGTTTTGGGATTGGGGACTGGGACTAAACTATGATTGCAGAAGTTGAAGAAAGTGCTAAACTACAGCTGATAGATAGATATAACATATATACAAAAAATATAGTTCTGCTGGGTGCAAATAATCCCAAGAAAAATCTCCAGATTTTTTAAAGGTGGGAGGTAGGAAATATGTATTCACAGAGCCAATATAATGGTGTATTTAGTGCCATTTCTTTCTTGTTCTCTATATAATCCCAGCTAATCAGAGACTGAACAGTAAATGTAACTGTATCTGGCCACTTAAATTCACCTTTGTGACAACATCACAATCCCATACCCGCCAAGAGGAGGAGTATGAATTGATTTGAACCCAAATACTTTATTCTGATTAATCTTTGCAGAGGCAGTCCCTACAAGGGAAGGAAAATTCATTTTTAGAGACCACTGGAAAAAAAGCAATTCTTTGGACAAGTCTACCCAGACCAAACTTTTTCAAGTGAAGATGCCTGTGATATCTGTCCAATAACTTATTATCTATTTCAGCATGTACTAGAACTTAATTTACTAATATACTTTCCCAAAGCTATATTGTTAACTATAAGATATAGGTGAGTATTCCAATTCCCTTTGATTAAATTTTTTAGCCTCCTCCTTGCTCTGTTAGAAACTTATGAATTATTTACCTGTTATGGGCAAATCAGTGACAGATGTCCATATGTTGCTGCCCTTCTTGCGTTTCTCAATTGTGTAGCCCAAGATCCGGGAAGTCCCTATTTTACGTGGTGCAGACCATGAAAGTGTGATGGCGTCTTTGTTGGCACTGATAATTTTAGGTGGAGCAGGAGGGCTCGGAGAAGCTGAGGAATTTTTTCCAAGATTTTAAAATTATGTTGTTTCAGAAGACTAAGACATTTTTTAAAAAAACAGCTCAGAGAGGATTTGATTTTAATTGACAGATGCCTCAAAAAGCCCTCACAAAATTCCTCTTCCCAACCCCCCTTATGCAAGATGGACTGGGTCACCTTGCTCATGGCTGCCAGCTGACTGTCTGAAGATGTGATTAGAGTGAAAAATACTTAGGTTTTGTTGATCTTATTGCCATAAGGTAATACTTAATCCTAAGCCATTCTTGGTCAGGTTTGCCCTGAATTTTCCTCCAGCAATGCCCTAGGAGTCTCTTCTGCTATTTCATCTCTGGAGTTCTTCTGAAAATCAGGGAACTCCCCAGGATCCACTTACAGGGAGAGTCCACATAGGAGTAATCCAATACAAGGACATCATTGCCCTTTCATTGACTGGGCCTCTGTTGAATCATGCATCAGAGCCTCAGGAACCACCTCAAATTCCCTCTGATGGATGGATCCATCAAATGCCTGGGGGATTTGATCAAATAGGTCCTTTCTCCCTGTGATGGGGAGCAGCTGCAGTGACTTCCAATACTATAAGAGAGAGATCTGGCCATGACAAGAGATATAGAGGTTTTGCTTATAACTGTGAATTTAAGGGCTTTGTTTCATCCTATCCCAAGAAGTAGCATCAGTTCAAAATTGATTCTGATATACACTGGCTCCATATTAGCAAAGAGAATAAACCACCTATTACCAGGTCAATTTTTACCTCATAAACATAGAGATGTGAGGATAATAACATTGATATTATCTTAGGAGGTTTCTGTAAGAACTGCCAAAATGATGCATCTGATGAATTGCCTGAAATGCTTAAGAAATAATACATACGTGCAAAGTACTCATGAGATTGAATGGCAATGTTCACATTCAGTAGAATGCATTTTAAATGCAGTAGAATACATTTAAAATAATGACAAATTCTTGGGATTTTGATAGAACATTAGACATTGTCATAATAGTTTGACAAACATATAAAAAGAAAGGGACAAATCACCTTTTGCGGCAGCCATGACTTCATCAGATTCCAGGGCCTCACTAGTACCCAAGGAATTCACTGCTTTCACCCTGAAGTAATAGCTTGTGTCATGTTCCACTTTGTTGGTAGTGAAAATAGTACAGCTTCCACTGGTTTTTCCCAGTGTCACCCAGGTCTTTCTACCAACCTGTTGTCTCTCAATAATATAACTCTGGACTGGTTTACCACCATCATCTTTTGGGGGCTTCCACTGAATAGTTATGCCATTTGTGGAACTGTCTACAACCTCTATGGGTCCTGTTGGTGATTGTGGTTTATCTGAATGAAAGACCAAAACAGAGAACATGGACAAGGTCTTTGTTATGATCACTTGAGGGAAGCTGGCAGAATCAACACAATGGCCTTCATCTTGTGTGAATACTAAGGCTGAAGACAGAAAAACTATAAAAAGAGAGCTCACAATGCTATAAATGTACTATTTGCTCCCTGTATCATAACTAGTGAAGCAGATGCTAATGAATCAAATACTAGCATCTCATTTTTGTCCATCTCTTCTTGCTTATCTGCCTACTACTGCAATCTTCTTTTATCTGGGAAACAAAAGTATTCTACCCAAAATGGAAGAAAGTTCCATCTCAGGTTCCCAGTATGAGGTCCTCTTTCCCTGAGAAAGAACAGTATGCAACACTAACAGCCAAACAAAGGAAACATGTGGTCAAAGGAAGAGTATAGAGAAAATTGTTGGTATAACTATAGCACTGTATACTATATGGTATATATACTATATATTGTACACCAGTGTTTCTCAACTTTTTTTGTACATGGCCCCCTTCTGACCTTGTTTTTCACCTGTAGCCCCCTGTCCAGGTCCTATTACTGGATATGGACATAGGACAGTAACTGATGCATTTTCTGATGCAAGTCAGTATTTGAAATATACTACACTTTCTTTATCTATCTATCTATCTATCTATCTATCTATCTATCTATCTATCTATCTATCAAATTTTGCCACTGCCCATCTCCCCTTTTTATGGTATTTTAATGTTTACAACAAGGATAAAACATTAAAATACCATAAAAAGTATAAATACAAATATAATAATAAAATAAATACAGTATAAAATCCAGATGACGATGCTAGTTGGAAAATCACTCACATATGTCTAAGAGGCCATTTAGGGTGCTAACCATCTCCAGGAGTGATTACTTCCCCTCCTGCCCCAAGTGAGGTGGCAAAACCAGATTTTTAGTTGTTTACAAAAAGCCACAAGAGATGGAATCTACCTTATCTCTGAGGGAAGAATGTTCCAAAGGGTGGGAGCCACTGCAGAGAAGGTGCACTTCCTGGACCCCACCAGATGGAACCCTCTTACAGACGAGGTCTGTAACATGCCCTCTCTGCATGATTGCGTGTGACAGATGGATGTAATGGGGATGAGGTGGTCCCTCAGGTACCCTGGTCCCGTGCCATGTAGGGCTTTAAAGGTAATAACCAACACCTTGAATTGCACCCGGAAGCAAACCGGTACCCAATGCAGCTCGCGAAGCAGTGGTGTAATATGTGCCGATCTAGGGGCACCAATAATTGCTCGTGCAGCCGCATAGCTTCCGGATACTCTTCAAGGGTAGCTCCATGTAGAGCTCATTACAGTAGTCTATATGGGAGATGACCAGGGCATGAGTGACTATGCAAAGGGCCTCCCAGTCCAGGAAAGGGTGTAACTAGTGCACAACATGAAGTTGTGCAAAGGCCCTCCTGGCTACGAGTGCCACCTGCTCTTTGAGCAGGAGTCATGAGTCCAGTAGGACCCCCAAGTTCCTCACTGGGTCTGTCTGGGGCAGTGCCACCCCATCCAGAACCAAAGATGTTAAATTCCCAGATACCGAGGAGCCCCCCACCCACAGCCACTCTGTCTTACCAGGGTTCAGCTGAAGCCTGTTGTTCCCCATCCAGACCCCCACTGCCTCCAGGCACTTGGAAAGGACGGTCACAGCATCACTTACTTCACCCGGGATGGAGATGTATGAGTATCATCAGCATACTGATGATACCTTGTCCCATGATGATGGATGATCTCACCCAGTGGTTTCATGTAGGAGCGGAGAGAGTACCAAGCCCTGCAGCACCCCACAAAGGAGGGGCCAAGGGTCGGACCTCTCGTTCCCTATCACCACCGATTGGGACCAGCCCTGGAGGAAGGAGGTGAACCAGTGCAAGACTGCACAACCCACCCCCAACTCCCTGAGCTGACCCAAAAGGATACCATGGTCGATGGTATCGAAAGCTGCTGAGAGGTCAAGAAGAGCAAGGATGGATGTACTGCCTCCATCCCTCTCCCACCAGAGATAATCCATAAGTGCGACCAATGCCATTTCCGTCCCACATCCGGGTCTGAAACTTGACTGAAAGGGGTCTAGATAATCTGTTTCATCCAGAAGCCTCTGGAGCTACAGTGCCACCACCTTCTCAACCACCAAGGGGAGGTGGGAGACTGGATAAAAATTGTCTAAAACAGTAGGGTCCAGTGATGGCTTTTTGAGGAGCGGGTGCACCAGCACCTCCTTGAAGGCTGTTGGAAATACCCCCTCTCTCAAGGATGCATTAAACATTGCCTGGACCCAACCACATGTCACCTCTCTGGCAGCTTTCACTAGCCAGTAGGGACATGGAACTAATTGACAGGTGGTGGCATTTACAGCCCAGAGGGTCCTGTCCATTTCCTCGGGCCCAACAGGATCAAACTATTCCCAGATAACAGGGTAAGCCTGTTCCCTTGGCATCTCCCCAGACTCTGCCCCATGCTTGAAGTCCAACTTAGAGTGGATCCAAGTGATTTTATCCTGCAGATGCTCTGAAAACTCCTCAGCACAGCCCTGAAGATAGGCCACTGAACCTCACCTTCCCCGGGAGGGATCATGTGACCTTAAACAGGGTCGCTGGGCAGCATTCTGCAGATGCAATAAGAGTGGAGAAATACTGATGTTTCGCTGCTCCTACCGCCACAAGGTAGGCCTTAATAGCGGCTGTAGTTTGTGTTGGGTTTGGTCTTTGTCTTCCCCCAGTGGTGCTCTAGGCTTCTCTTAATCTCTTCAGAACCCTCAGCTCCTCTGTAAACCATGGGGACTGTTGGGTTTGATGGGACAAGAGAGGCCGCACAGGCGCGATCCTGTCCTAGGCCCCGGCCGCTTCCCTATTCCAGGCAGCAGCCAGGGCCTCTGCTGGACCATACAGCAGATCCTCGGGTATGATCCTCAGGACCATGCAGCAGATTGTCACCCAGAGTCCCCTTTTCAGGAGAGATGGTCGGTGATAGAAATTTGAAAAATAAATAAATAAATAAATAAAATGACCCCCCGCCCCAGCTCCCTCTGAAACCCTGCTGGGTCCATCAGTCACCAGGGGCAGACCAGTCGAATTGGTCCTGCCTCCCTGTGGAGGGGGGTGGCATAGGAGAATCTCAGGGCCACCAGGACATGATCTGATCATGACAATGGGGATAGCTGTAACTCTCCCCTCAGGTCACATTGCCACTGCTCTGACAAGAAAATCGAGTCCAGGGTGAGGCCGCTGTCTCAAGTTGGGTCCCGAATAATCTGAGGCAGGCTCATGGCTGCCATGGTGGCCATGAACTTCCGAGCCGCCTCCGAGGCATGCCCCAGGGACGGCAGGTTGAAGTTCCCCAGAACCATAAGCCTGGGGAACTCCACTGCCAACCCCAAGATGGCCTCCAACAGCTCAGGCAGGGAGGTTGCTACGCAGCAGGGAGGCTGGTACGGTAGCAACACTCCCAACTGTTCTTGGGAATCCAACTTGAAGAACAGGGTCTCACAGCCCGCCACTTGTGGAGCAGGGCTCCTGAAGGCCACAAGAGACTCTTGGATGACAACAGCCACCCCTCTTCCCCTGTCCTGGTGTCTCAGCTGGTGCCAAACCCGAAACATGACTGGGCACATGTCTGACAAAGCCACTTCTCCTTCCAGGCCCAGCCAGGTCTCAGTAATACATGCCAGGTCTGCCCCTGCCTCAGTGATCAGATCACATATGAGGGGAGCTTTGTTGTTAACTGACCTGGTGTTAAGGAGCAACAGCCAGAGACCAGGGCCCCCACGAGTCTGCTGTCCAGGGCCTGGGTTTGAGCACAGGGGGCTGGAACACACCACCAGTAACAAACACCGGGGGCGTCTTCCCCAAAGGTGGCCCACCCTCTGGCTCCCACCATAACTTCCCCGGCCTGTCACCAACTCAATCACATGACCTGTCCCGCTACCCCCAGAACTGACAGATCCAGTTCCCACCCCTGGGCCCATACATTCGCTTGTTAAGGCCCCCCCCCCATTCATTCATACAATCAGTCAACCACAGGGCGATGGTGGGTCCCCCAGCGTACCAGCTCTCACTCTTGGAACTGTCAGAACCCAACCATCGCCCCTCCATCCACTCTGCCCCCTGCTCAGCCCCTCTCTCCAGTCAGCAGAGGGCACCCCATCCATTACTCCACCACCCCTTGACTCTCACTCAAGGCGTAGGTGTTTCCACAGTCACACTAGAGGGCCCTTAATGACCGCACCCCCCACTCTTACTAAGCAGGCAGGGAGGGGATAACCTGGCAGGGTATAAAACCTCTTTGGCGCCACTACACGGCAGAGGGGCCTGGAGAACACTCGTCACCCTTCACCCCTAAGGCCTACTGTGCCAAGGCCCACCACAGTCCTACAGTCTCTCAGGGTCTTTGCTTTTCTGTGGCTCCTCGGCATGTTTTTCACCTGTGGCCCCCTTGAAATATCCTAGGGCCCCCAGGGGGCCATATGGCCCTGTTTGAGAACCACTGCTGTACACTATAGTGCTATAAGCAAACTTGTTGTATCTGTTGTTGATCATATTCAAAAGTATTGTATACTTTATTTCACATCTACTTATTTATATCCAGCTTCCCCTGAAGAAGCAATAAAAATTCTTCCATTTACAAATGTTTTAACAGTACCTATGATATCTGAGTTCCTTATAACTAAATATTATAAAACTGGTTGCTTGAATACTATGGTTCTCTCACCTATCACTTCCAGCTTGAGAGGAGCTTCAGAGCTTCCGCACTCATTCCTTAATTTCACTTTATAATTCCCAGTATCCTTCCGGTTGGTGCTGGATATAGAGAGTCGAGTAAAGTTGTCTGAAGAATCTGTGTTTATCCTGCCATCATCCAGAAGTTCATGGTCATCCTTTAACCAAGTTACTCTGATTGGCTTCCGACCTTCAAATGGAATCTTGACCATGGTACTTTTTCCTGCCTTTACCACGATAGGTTCCTTTTTCAGTTTCTCCAGAAGTGTGGAGTCAACATTTGGAGGATCTGAAAAACGACATCTTGAATAAGACACTGAATGTGAACAAAATTTAAGGCTTGCTACTTTTGACCATTTTTGAAGACATCACCTGGCAAAACTTGATATTCAGTGAGTGACTGCCAGAACTTTACTACCCATGGAATTTTTAAATTCTTTCACAATAAACCTTCGTGAAATCTGAAAGAAAGCTAGGAGCGGGTGACACCCCCCCCCCAATTTTAATTCTACCCAGTTTCTAATGATTCCAATCTTGTTTATCTCCATTTATTCTTCCTAGTTCACAAATTTTAAGTTCATGTGATGATAATCATTTTTCTTCCAAGATACACACTCTTATAAACACTACCATTATTCATATTTTTGCAAGCAATTTTATCTCATGTAATTGAGTTTTTCAGTAATACGCTTTTCAATAATATATGCATGTTTGTGCACCCTTTTGGTTAATATCTGTCTTCTTGTATACATTTTTTTTAGTTGTGAAATGCACCTGACATTTCTGAAAAATGTCAGTACTTGACAGAATTGCATTTTGCATATATGTCTGGGAAATGCAAATGGGGTAAATTCCTATAGGAATTCAATTTTTTTTCCCCAGACTTCTGACGAACTGAAGACAGAACTGAAGACAGTTCCGCTAAAAGTGGAGCTGACGCCCGTGGTAGAATGAAGAGCAGACTGGAGAAGGAGAGGATTTGGGATCGCCCACAAATGTTCCAGACAGTTGCCTCTCACAAGGAGACCGCAAGAGAGCAGTCTCCAGCAAGTTTAGTGCTCTGGGAGATGAGGAATAGTCTTCTTGCTCAAACCATGGTCAGCGCCTTTAAAAGGACACTGGGTTCGCATACTTCCTTTTCTAATCACTTTCAGAAATTGCTTGTTATCTGTTTTTCAGCTATTAGGATCCTCTAGATCAACACGTCCAAAAATACCAGGTGAGTTTCCTTCAATCCTTAAATATAAGTTTAAGTACTTTTAAATACAAGTTTAAGGACTTTAAATATATATATATATATATATATATATATATATATATATATACACACACACACACACACACACACACACACACACACACACATATATATTGGAATAAAAAGTAAAAGGTTGATTAGAACTTTGATTTTTGAAAGTTACAAATGGACTAAAGGTCCAGATGGATTGGAAATCAGATTTTGGAATTAATTGTAAGAATCCTTCCCGTGGGAAAATGCTTTTGTTTTGAATTCTTAAAAAAAAAAAAACATGTTAGGATGGGACTTCGAAGGTTGGACACTAGAGGGAAATATCAATTCAATTGATATTTATTTCAATCTCATATTAAAAAATCCTCTACAAGGGATCAATTACAACCTCTGGCAAGAACAATCTATGTGAGCCTGCTGTGCAGGGACAGCATCAGAGAAAACGAAGAGCATGTCAGAAAGCAAGAAAGATAAACAGTGATTTAGAAAGGATTGGAATGGGTCTCCCCAGAAGTGCCCCTGTTTTAAGTTCTACCAACATATTATGCCCCCTGGCACTGATCGCTTCTAAAGGAAAGGAGAAAAGGATTGCCCACTCATGTATTAAGAGCAGGATTAACCAATGGCACTTAGCCATTGCCATTTGGTCTATTAAATGCTAACTTGGCTAAGTTTACCTTCAACAAAAATAGATGCTTCTGTGCAGATGCCTTCAGCTTCAAATTTATATTTTCCAGCATGACTATCTTCTACCTTGTCTATTATCAGTTTGTGGACTAGGCCATTTTTCTCAGTGGAGAGTCCTCCTGAGCCTGTTACCTTGTGGGAAAGTTGAAAGAATGCAGGAAAATATTTTATCTCAAAAAGTATATGAAGCACTGCAAAAGCAACATTTCAGTGTAATTCAAAGCTAAATTTATGACAGACACAGAGAACCCTGAAGTCAGACATTTTTCCTGTACAGGTTTCAAACACAGAACAGGTTTCAAACAAGTCTTAACACTTGTACATGTGCCCATGGGAGGGACAGTTTTCACTGATCTTTTTTGTTTGTTTTTCAGAACAAAAAGCATTAATATTTTTGAATAGTTTCATTCATTCACTCAATCATGAATACCATTTTTGAAAAAAATAGTGTCACTGCACAATTGTAACTCTTCTTGCTTCAGATTACATTCCAATCAAATGCATTTTTGCTGTCGATAATTCAGCTCCCTAACTTCCACAATTAGCCAGCATCTCCTCAAGCGGTATGACAGTAATGCTTGGATGCATTGCTATTTGTTCGGCTGTCCACAGAGATTAGGTAGCAGGTATTTGAGACAGGAGTCTTTGGGTAGCAATGTCCATATTACGGAATTCCATCCAGAGAGAAGTCTCTTATTACTGTACTTTAAACTGGTAGTAAGGAGCTGTTCCACTGGCATTTTAAATACCTATGTTAGATATTGTTTTATTTATGGTTTCTGGTTTTGAGTTTGATGGATTTATTTGTTTGTTTATGCATATTCGCCAAGAAGTCTAGTAAAAGAATGATGTAATTGTGACCTTCAGACTGCACTACTGCAATGTGCTTTATATGGGGCTGCCTTTGAAGTCTATTTGGAAGCCTCAGCTGGTGCAGAATATGGCAGCATGGGCAGTTAATGGAACCAGTTAATCTGCACATGTGACACCACTGCTCTGCGAGTGGCATTGGCTTCCAGTGTGCTTCCAGGTGCAATTCATGGTGTTGGCTGTCACTTTTAAAGCCCTTCATGGCTTGGCACCAGGTTACTTATGAGACCTTCTCTCCCCAATTGTCTCTACCTGCCCTACCTGATCCAGCATGGGGGGCATGCCTCTGGTACTGTCAGCTAAGGGGTGTCAGCTGGCGGGGCCAGAAGGAGAGACTTTTCTGTCATGGCACCCATCCTTCGGAACATCATACCCCCGAGTTTAGATTAGCCTCGTCCTTGTTGGCCTTTCGTAAGGCCTTGAAAAATTGGCTTTGTGCTTGAGCCTGAGGCCCTGGGCATGGGATAAAGCCAGTCTCCTGGCTATGTGGATGATCAGCTGGATGATGCATGGCTGCTATGTGCTTTATTTTTATTTTTTTATATTGCGTATTTTATTCATTTTATTGTAAGCTGCCTAGAGTCATGTAAACATGAGGCAGCAATATAAATTGAATGAATAAACAAAGCATGAACTAATAAACAAACAATGAATTAGTTTTATTTTCCTTTGTTTCAAATTATGATGTATTATTGTGTTAGTACGCTTGTTCATTATTGCCTATCAATTTCATTCCAAAATAAAACTTCATTGGATACAATGATTGTAAAAAGAGGGGTCCTTCAGGTGAAATCTGTCACACGTTAACAATGTCATACCTTGACTCCATCTTTAAACCAAGTTCCCTTGAGCTGATCATTGTTCAGAGTGCAAGACAACTCAGTTGGTTTTCCTCTCTGAGCATGGACATCAAATAAACCTTGGTTCAAATGGCAAAGTGATTCTGAATAGTCAAGAGACAGAAACACCCATTTTAAAAAGATGGATTTTTTAAAAGAAATATTATACAACATGTGTTACAAATGCACATTAAAATGCACATTAAAAAAGAATACAAGAATTCATTCATAAATATGTAAATACCTCTCATGTCCTCTTCAAGCAGTCTTTCTCCTCTCCCTCTCCTTGCAAGATCAGCTGGTGTAGATCCACTGGCCTCTAAATCAGACAGCTGCCTTCTTCTGTCACCAGCATAAGATACAGCATCATAAAGGCCAGGAGGCTGGCCATAACCCAGGAACTCTTCACCAGTTATGTCTGACTTTTTCTCATGTAGTGATCCATTAGTACCTCTAACTCCTGTACCATCTCCACAAAGTGCACCATCTTTGTTATAGTGATAATTGAACTTTCCTTCATTATTACATCCTATCTCACCAGCAATTGTGCTAGGTAATGCACCATCCTTCCCATAAAGCCCACTTATTCCCCTTCTACCACCTAGCACTCCATTTTTGCCATAAAGCTCATCCAGTCCTCCAACAGCATCATTTTCAATGAGGTAACCATTTTTTCCATAAAGTCCACTTACATCACCAGCACCATCAGGTTTACCTAAGACCTCTCTATTTGATATATCATTCCTTTCACACAATCCAGCACCTTTTCCACCTGCCATGCAAAGAGATCCACCTATTCCTCCAATATTACCAGCTCCACCAGCACCAGCTCCACCAAGTATACTGTTTTTGCCATAGATTCTATCAATAATAATGTATCCAGTTGTGCCTCCTCTACATAAAATACTATGTCCACCTACTCCCCCAACACCACCAAGTTCATAAATGTCTACTACATTTGGCATGTTGTCTTTGCCATAGTTTCCATCTATATTGCCAATGCCATGAGGTTTATTAGTGCCTGTACCTAATGGTATGCTATCCTTGTCACCAAGCATACCAATGCTCTCAATACCATCCTTGTCATAGAGACTACATACTATTGAGCCATGACATCCGGTAGTGCATGTTCTACTTGGTATGCCATCCTTATTATAAGATTCATCCATGCCTCTAGCATCAAGTTCCCTCCTGCCTGTGACAGCTGGCATATCACCCTTGCCATTGAGTTTACTCCCAGCACAAACTCCATCCAGTGTACCACCCATTCCAAATCCACTTTCTTTCTCAACAGGAACAAGTCCAACAGTACTTGAATCACCTGGCATGCTGTTCTTGCCATAAAATTCAGCAGTGCTTCCAGCTCCAATGGATCCATTAGCACCAAATTCACTTAGCATGCCATCTTTATCACAGAGCCCAGATACTGCTCCAAGACTAACAAATCCATTTGACATTCTATCCTTACCATAAATTCCAGGTGTTTCTCGAATACCATTTGCTCTACTAGCTAATCTTTCATCACTACCAAGCTCATCATCAGTAGTACTGATTATCATGCTATCCTTGTCAAAGATTCCAGATCCACTAGCACCTACTGCACCCAACATATCATCTTTGACATAGAGCCCACCAACTTCCCTAGCACTACCACCACCTGCATAAAACCCACATGGCATAATATCCTGGCCAGACAGTCCAGCGGTAACTGCTTCATCTGGTATATCATCCTTTCCGTAGAATCTACCAGTATCCCTAGCATCACTAAAACCTTTGCCATGAACCATATCATGTCCACTTGAACTACCAACTCCACAACTGCATGCTTTACCTGGCATGCTGTCCTTGGTATGGAGTCCACCAGTGCCCTCTGTACCACCGGATCTACTAGCTATGCAATTTGGCATGCCATCCTTGTCACTGGGTCCAACGATGTTCACAGTATTACCATATTCATTAGCCCCAATTTCATCTAGCAGGGCACCCTTACCATACAGTGTACCTATTCCACCAGCATTACCAGCTATACTAGTGTCTGTTTCACCTAGCGTGCCATCCTTGCCACAGTGTCCACCAATGCCCTCTGCTCTCCCTAGCTCACCATCTTTAATATTCAGTCTTAGTTTCCCAATAATTTCAGGTCCATGAGAACTAATTCCACCTAGATAACCATCCTTCTCATAGAGTCCACCTATTCCCCTAGTACCATCAGGTCCTCCTAATGCATCATATTTTCTATATAGCCCATGTATGCCCCCACTACCTGGTCTATCAGTACTAACTCCGTTTAGTGCACTATCCTTGCCACAGACTGTAGCTATGCCCTCAGCACCACCTGGTCCACAAGGTTTTCCTAGTGCAGTGTTCTTATTATCCAGTCCATTTATACCCCTAGCATCATCAGATCCAGTAATACCATCTTCACCTTTTATACCGTTCTCCCCACTGAGTCTGCCTATCTCCCTATTGTCATCAAGTTCATAAGCACTTGTTTCCCCTGGCTCACTATCCTTTTCATAAACTCCATTTATTTCAACTTCCTTGCCATGGTGTTCATTGATACCCCTAATAGTTTCAGGTCCCCCTTTGCCATATAGATTGCTTATACTCCCAGCACTATCTTGTCCAACAGCGCCTATGCTTCCTAATACCTCATTCTTATTATAGAGTCTATCTATGTTGTTAGAGTCACCAAGGTTACAAGCACTTATTCCTCGTAGTACAACATCCACACTATAATATCCATCTATGCTCACAACATCATCAGGTCTAACAGCTCCTCTTAGTATATCCTTCTTGCCACTTATGCCCCAAGCACCAGCATCAACTATTATACCATCCTTGCTATTCAGCTCTCTTATTCTTTTAGCATCATTATGCCTATCACTGCCTGATCCAGCTGACATCCCTTTTGTCCCACAATAGAGAACTATTCCTCCAACACCGGGAAATCTACTAGCAACCACTTCAGATTCACCTAGCACTACATCTTTGACATAATTCCCACTCATTGTCCCACTATCACAATCTCCAGATGTGGTATCAGTATTGCCACAACCACTTTTTGTGTCATCAAGCTGAGGTCTAAACCTGTTAGCTCCAGCTTCCTCTAAATGATTATCTTTGTCACAAATTTTCCCTGCAACTCCTGTATCACCTTCTGTTACACTAGACTCAGCTATTACACAACCATCTCTATACAGTGTACCTCTCTCCCCAACTTCTGAGAGTATATTATCCTTGAAATAAAGCTTACCTGCACCACGTAACCCACCATCTTTAATACAGAGACTTCCAGTACTGTCAGACCTGGCTCCTGATTGATCAGACTTACTCAGTATACCCTTCTTGTCATAAAGTCCTTCTACCTTTCCTGCTATGCCAAATCCATTTCCGGGACCACACATGATATATTGATTGCTATTGACTGCTGCACTGCCTAATGTGGAACCTTGGCCCAAAACTGATTCTCTGTTAAATCTGTCCCCAGGATCTTCTCCATTAAGTGTGGAAACTTGTCCTTCTGAAGTTTGCCATCCATTTGTACCTTCAGATTCAATGTTGAAAGCTAGCATAGCATCTTTCCCATATTGGGGGGCCTTGCCAGTCAAACTACCTATTACTCTGATATTTCTGTCTAGCACTGCATTCTGATCAAATCCTATCTTCCCATCTTTTCCTAAAGATCCATCTTTTTCCAGGCAGCTATAAAGCTCTGCACTGCTATCTTGGCCATTCGCATACTGGGCATCTTTGCCCATGCTGAAGTCTGCAAGGAGATCTTGATCTTTCTGCCTTTCTCCTTGGTGAAGTTTCTTAGCATGCTCTTCATCTAATGGTTTGCTCCATTGTCCATCTTTATCACTACTGTCCTCTTCCGATTGCTTTCTCTTTCCTTTAGAAGCTGTATTACAAATATACTGATGGTTAAATTGAAATGGCAAAGCCATTTATTTCTTGTAATTTAGTGCAAAATAATTCAATTTAATGAATGAAACACAGTTTAAATAAACATCACTCCTCCTAGTTTCGCATTATGATACTGTGAGGGCCTTTTAATGCCATATCATGATCATTAGCATACAAGAATTAGTTCTTTAAACAGTGAATGAAATTATAGAGCATTTCTCATTTATAAGCATATTACACTATTTAAAAAATAGCAAAATAACTTATTATAAATACAGATGTTCAAATTGCAAGATGCTATAGCTTCTGTATTACTTCTCTAAGAATTAAGAGAAGTAATGGTTTTTATGAATTAATAAAGGATTAATTTATCAATGACCACAGCTGTCAGATTTACAATAGTTTCCATATTCAGATAGTTTAGAAATATACAGTGATTCCAGTACTGCTGGAAGCATTGCACTGCACCAGGCAAATTATGATTATTTTAATGTTTTTACAAGCATATGAAATCCTTCAAAGAAAGGATTTCAAAGAAAACAATTTATTTAAGACCAGTACATTAATAATGTTCACAAAGCATGCTGGACAGCAATTCCTAAGCAAATGTTACAGTGTAAAGTATCTAGAATAAGTCATAATGACTAAGAAACCTTAAAGTTCCTTCCAGTATCTTTCTCATTTAAATCTCTTTTTAACCCATAATTAGACATTTCTCAATGAGATCTCGAATATAGTACTGTTAGATGTTAGAAGGGAAAGGGCTAAATCTGCAGGATTACATTGTGAGAAATCAAGATTAGATCATCACTCACATTCGACCTCAAGCCAAGTACTTGAAGAACAGCTTCCAGTGTCAATGGTGTAAGTCCCTTTGTCAGAGGGCTGGGGGTTTTGGCTGCCTAGATGGTGAATAAGGCCATCATTCAAAACTGAGATATCATAATTGTCATTTGACTCTAAATGATAGTTTTTTGAAACCACACAGCATTGATACAGACTTCATAGAAGGTGCATTGAGAACAGCATTTACTTTCTTGTGGAATTTCATTCTCACTAGGTGGAGAGCAAAGTTTACAGGAATGTCTGAAATATTGAATTAATGGGAAATAGACACATAACAGATTCAAAATGTGGGGCAAAAGAAGCATGTAGGTGGAAGAAACATGGCAAATACCAATTTCATTTAGCAATGGATGAAGGTTACTTATCTACCTTTCAAACTTTGCTGACAATAGTCAGAATTATAATGTAGGTTTTCACACAACCTATAATGTAGGTTTTCATGTAGTGGTGAAATGACTTCCTGATAATGTTGCTAACAAAAAATCAGCACACGTTCATTATTTCAAATGGCATTTTGATAACTCGTTTCACACACAATCAGGATTTAAAACAATGAGAAATGTTTTAAATTACATTATTTTGTCTCATTTTTATATTTAAAATTGGAAGCATATTATTATATCCTACAAATATTATATTAAGAAGGTGACTTATTCAAATTTTAACTGCATAATATATTAATGTGTATAAAAAGGCTTTAAGCTCACACTTTGAGAAAAATATCCACAACTGTGCAATAAGAAACTGCCTGAAACCAATCTTTTCTGTCCTAAATTAAGCTCCCAATTTATACAACAGCTTTCTGTTAATGTTGGGCTCATTTATGGGATGGAAGGTTATTTCACTTATTCTGAGGAATTTAAATGTTGATTTTGTACATAGTGAATTACACTTCTGGTCATATATACTTACTGTATGCGCTGAAAAGGCATGTTTATTGCACGTACATATAATTTGTTCATGTGACATTTTTCATAATTTATAACCTAAAGAACTAATATACAAGGATACCCTAAAACCTTGGCTTGAATCTTTTAATTGTTCACTTTAATACCAGTCAGGCTACAGTATTATGCATCCTACAATCCTGGCATTAAACGCAGTGGGATATATTTCCAGGTTACATGCATAAGATTGCATAAGTTTGATTACAGATGAGTCTAGAGTTGTGCAAGATTGCTTTTCCATTTGTTTTTATATTAAATCATTCATAGAGTCATTCATTTGTTAAAATCACATTCATTTTCATTATTATTCTGTTCATCATCCTGTTTTTTGCTTTCAGAGGGAAACAGAGCTGAAATGTTTACTACCTGGACTTCTATATTTTCTATCCAGCTGACCAAGATGTGAAACATGACAAATTTCAAGGAAAAAAATGAGGAAAGTCTATGTTTTAAGGTCATTAAAAAAAAGTGCATAGAAATATTCAGAGTTGTCAGATTAGTGTATATCTAAACTACACACAATGAAGTTGGGAAAATGCAGATTTTGTTCACAACTGTGCTCAGCAAACTGTACTTTGGCTTAATGTAATATGTGAAACAAGAAGTAGTAGCAATCTCACAATTTGGCATTAACTTTTTGTACATTTATGATAGCAAACATAAAAGAGGGGAGGAAAAAGAATGTTTGGTAACTCAGAGAAATATGAATATTATTTTTAATATTAAAATACCATTGCTTTTTGATGTGCTTTGAAGTTTTGCTGGTCTCTTTGATATACTGAAGGGCAGATGTTACATGACATTTGCCAATAGCTGTTCCAGAAGTGGGGGCACCCAGAGAGTGTTTTTGAAATACCAAAGAGCAGTGCATGTAAGATTTTAAGAATCTCTCAATCTAAATAATGCTTTCCTGGGGAAGGTGACCACTGGGGAAGGCAATGGCAAACCACCCCACTGTAGTCTGCCAAGAAAACGTCGCGAAAGCAGCGTCCCCCCAAAGGGTCAGACGTGACTCGGTGCTTGCACAGGGGACCTTTCACCTTTTCACACATCCTGTATTTTTAGTGAGCTCTCTGGAATCCAACTTTGGCTGATACAAAAAGCTAAGTAGGATCCCACCTGCTTAGGACTTGAATGGTTTACTGCCAGAAACCCCCAGGGCTCTAGGCTAAACTGGGAAGTTTTTCAAAAAGTTATAGAAAGCAGCAATGGCAAATGCAAATCACTTTCATATTGTTGTCAAAAACCTTACACAGATTTGTTTGTGAAATCATCAGGAGCTAAGCCTGACTCAGAAGACTATTTGTTTGTTTTATATATTTATTAAAAGCTGATTTAAAAACAAAACCAAAACAGAACAAAAAAGCCTGTCCTCGTGCCATTCTCTGGCAGTTTCAGAGCACCCGGTTGTCCTGCCCTTCCTGGACTCCCCATGTCATTATTAAATTACCAATTGCTTTTTCCTTCTTTTTTCTCATCTATCATTGTAATTTCAATCTGAGAAAATGAATGCTAAGCATGAGCAACAAATGAATATATGAAGTTTTGAATTTATCTACATCTTTAGCATTTATTTCTTCACTAGTAACAAATGAAATGAATTGATCCTAATTTGTCTCATATTTCATTTGTTATGAAACAAATGCACACCCATGTGTAGCCTTTGGTCAGGAAGTCTTACTTTCTGCTTCCAGTTCAGTGGAGAAGATAACTACATCTTCTACTTTGATCTGATAAATGCCAACATCTTCTGGCTGCAGATCATTGATGGTAAAATGATAGTTTTTGCCCTCTTGCTGCAGGCAGTGCTTTAAGTTGTCATCATTAAATCCAAAATCGATCTTCTGACCATCCTAGAAGTAAGATGAGAGAAGAAATGTACAGGCAAAACTACATCCTTGTAAAATAACTAATCTGATTTATGGTAATTACTTTACAAAAAACATGTAAAATAACCAGTCTGAATTATAATTACTTTAAAAAAACATAGGTAAAGGTAAAGGTTTCCCTTGACGTAAAGTCCAGTCGTGTCCGACTCTAGGGGGCGGTGCTCATCTCCGTTTCTAAGCCTTAGAGCCGGCGTTGTCCGTAGACACTTCCGGGTCATGTGGCCAGCATGACGACACGGAACGCCGTTACCTTCCCGCCGAAGCGGTACCTATTGATCTACTCACATTTGCATGTTTTCGAACTGCTTGGTGTGCAGGAGCTGGGACTAGCAACGGGAGCTCACCCCGCTGCGCGGTTTCGAACCGCCGACCTTCCGATCAGCAGCTCAGCGGTTTAACCCGCAGCGCCACCGCATCCCTTAAAAAAACATAGTGTGCCCTAATTTGTTATTAGCCATATCTGAATTGTCAAATCTGCCAGTAGAAGCTTTCCTCCCAAAATAGGAACTTGTGAACTTATGAAATTGGATAGTAGTCAATTTACATTACTAAGAAGAACAGAAGACTGCTATTGAAAAGAAATGAATGCATGGGAGTACAAATCACCCAAGAATTAGATTGCTATTGAGCCCTTGAAGACTGACCATTATCCAACCATTTGGCAGTGTTGCTGGCCTGCTGAATTTTAACCCTTTTTGTAACATCTAAATTGGATTTTTCTTTCCTTCTTTCTATTCTTCCTTCTTTCTTCTGCTCATTTATTTCGTTCCCTCTCACCTCCATCCAATTTTTTGACCTGTTCTCTCTTCCAATATTTTTGTTTCATTTACTACCATAAAGGAAGCCTATATATAAAACCATATTATCAATGTTGTTCCTGAGATAAAATTGCTACTGTCAAGTGAAGTGGCTCCATGTTAATCGGTTTGTTTCTTTAGCTGTTTAGCTCCAGTTCAGCCAAGCCATTCTCTCATAAAGTTAGTGTGTTGAGTTAGCCAAACCACTATCCTTCCTTCCTTACTTTGTAGAGGCAAATTCTGCTCTCTGGGTTTTTCAGTTCCATCTCTAGGTCAAAAGAAGCATTTCTTTGCTCTTTATTGACTTTCACATGCTTCAGATTTGCAAGACTGTACACATACTGTAAGAACCAGAGAGAGGCATATCATTTACAGATATTACATAATTTTTATATACAGTATTCTCACTGCCAAAACGGAACTAAATCATTATTGTCAAAGCAACAAAACTTTTGCGCTAAACTTAATTTGAAGCTTTTAAGACAGGTTTCAATACAATTCTTTCTCAGTAGAATACACTATGGGAAATCCAGTCTTGGGACAGGATCCTTTTTAATGATTAGTGGTGCTTTTGTCCTTAAAATGCAGTGAAAGTTTGCATTCTGTTGATAGATTAATTAACAATGACATGTGGATTATAACTTATTGAATATTTATCTGATCAGGTCACAGGGTATGAAACAAGAGAAGGATGAGTTAACATTGGCTATAGTATCAAAAACATTGGTCTTACTTCAGCCTGCTTATCCTCTCTCTCTTTCTTCATCTCCTGAAGTTTTCTCAGCATCCCACGGAAATCAACAACACCATACTTTAAGCAAATCTTCTCATAATCTTTCTTCTCTGCATTTATTAACAATTGTCCGATCTGTTCCATATCCAGTTTTTTCTTTGGAGCAGCTGAAGGTGCTCTACAGGTCAGTCCCCAAAAGACAAACCCAGAGTGTACATGAATTGCAAGAGACCTACAACTCCTCATGTAATTGTGGAAGAAGCATGTGGGGGGTAAGTTTGAAGGGATGCTTTTCATTATAACCTCTCTTTGCAAATACATGCAAATCCACTAGGAAATTTCATATATTTTGCAAAAATGTTATGTCACTGTCTACTGTTTGGCAAGCTGTTTACTAGCAATGTTTACAATGGCAGTCATATGGCAGACATATTAATTATGATTTATTGTCAGAAGCAAAACTAACTCTACTGAAAACCTAACTTGGGGAGGTGATGAGCTTTCTACTAGTTGGAATTGTCAAACAGCAATTAAATCTTTACCAAAAAATTATTTATTTATTTATTTAATTTATTGTTCAAATTTCTATCACCACCCATCTCCCCCAAATAGGGGGACTCCGGGCAGTTTACAGTAAAATTTACAAAATCATCAAACACACAAGTTACAATCCAAAAACTCTGACATAAAAACTTAACATTTATCCATACACAGTTTAGATATTATTTAACTAGATAGTAAAATTGTGTGATCATGGAATCTTTTGTGGGAGAGAATCAATGGAAGCAAAGAAAATCAATATCTAAGAGGAAAAGTTCCTAAATTGCAAATAAACTCTATTGTTGATTGATTGATTGATTGATTGATTATGTGCCATCAAGTAGAACATATATTGTTGAAGAACCCTTTGTTAAAGACAGCTCCCCATTACTAGCAGAAGCAAAACAGCAAGAAACAACAATTTAGTTTACTGGAATTGGAACTTCTGCCTGCCATTGTTGTTCTATCATTGCCAGCACATAACAAAAAAAGAAATACACCTATTTAATGTAAGCCATTGTTGGAAAGCTCACCGTTTCTTTAATGTTTTTCTGAAGTCCTGAATCTCTTTCTTTAGATCTATAAAAGATTTTAAACACTGGCATGAAAATTGAGCTTACATAACAAGAGATGTGCATGCTTCAAAAATGATTTGGAAGAAATGCTTTGGATCTGCATGTGAGCCTAAAATTGTGTTTTTCAAATTTGGCAACTTTACAAATGTATGGCCTTCAACTCCCAGAATTCCCCAGCCAGCATCTTCAACTTTTGAGAGTTGAAGTCCACACATCTTAAAGTTGCCAAGTTTGAAAAACACTAGCCTAAAATGATAGCAGTTTCTTAGAGAGCTGCATTAAAAAGTCAGCTCCTTAAAGCAGCAGCATATTTTTTTCAGGCTTTAGTGGAAATCTGCAAAAAGTCAGATTCCTTTAGTGAACAGGAGAGATGTGCTCTGTTTGCATGAAGTAAAAAAAAGCCACTTGTTCCAAATCATATTTAAAGGGTGCACAGCTGCTCATAATTTAAAACTTACTAAAACTTTAAATTGGTTCAAAATTGCCAAGTAGTTGCTAAAGACCTGGGTTTGGCCTTTTAGATCACCATTATTATGGCTTTTTTGTCAACATTTTATGACAACCCACCTGCCTGTTGTGCAACAGGAAGCAGTTTCGTTTTCTTCTTGAAGCCTGGTGATCAGTTTTGATAAGAGATGAAAGAAAAGGAAGAAGAGATAGTGAGATGAAAAGAGAATCCTTAATTAACACCACCACTGTAGGAATACTTGCAACATAATCATGCCATGCAAGATTCATAGTGATTATAGTTAGTGCTTACACAGTCTTCAGTGAAACAAATTTATGTCACGTATATCAAAACACCTGGAAATTGTCTTTAGACAACTTATATGGATGTTAAATAGTGATTTTAGTTAACGAATAGGCAACACATGAGGCTAGGCAATGTGAAAAAGGAGCAGGCTTTGGTCATGTGGTCATGAACCACTTCTTTGCTTTTTTGACACAAATACACGCACAAACTGTGGATGCCCCTGATTTCAGCCCAAGTAAAGCATTTCACAGATCTATTGCTCAGACAGATTGCAGCATGCTAACATGATTTAATTACCCTCTATAATTTTGAGACCAACAGTACAGGCCGCTTCCCCATACTCATTCACAGCAATGCAACGGTACAAATCCGCATCATCTGAAGTTATTTTGTTTATCTTCAAAAAGAGAATAAAATTGGGATCAGGACCATGAATAAAATGACAGTTTCTTAGACTGGTATAATATATCTCTCACTCTTCTTTTTCCTGAGTAAAAAGGTTGAGCTGCTGAATTTGGGGAATCTCTCTCTCTCTCTCTCTTCGATCATTAAAAATTAAACACACGGCTTACAACCATTAATGTAACGCATAAAGCTGTGTCCATCCCCTTTATCTCTATCTTTAAAACAATGCACAGTACAAAACTCAAAATAAGAAATCTTATTTAATATATCTAATGGAGATTAAGCCTGGTCTCCATGCAATGCTGACTTCTGGCAGCAGCTAATATGCCACAAAGAGGTAATATAGACTGAGGAAACCCTAGACTGAAGCCTGATGTTAAGAGCATGTTGAATAAGTAGTCCCAGTCTGAGATCCTGCCTCTGAATCTACAGACACTTCAGCTCTTGAGACCAACTGTTCTTGAGCAATCAAGAGAGACAATATAGTGCTGAACTCTGGACCAGAAAATACTCCTTAATAAGGAGTAGAATCTAAGAAAAATCAGATCCAAGAAGGAATATAAGAAAGATCTATTTTAACTAGACCAAACCTCTCTTCTCTCATTCTTTGGAGCTGGGGTCAGTGGTAGTCCTTAGTGCTAGAGTAGAAAGGATGGGAAGGCTGATATGTGCTGCCATAACTTCATGATGGGTTGGTGCAGATCAGCACAGTTTCCTAGACTGGCTTTGAATAGAAAGTAAAGGTAGTTGCCACAATATATCATTTTTTGCTTGCTACTTTTCTTGACCTAAAGGATAGATGGAATCATTCTCACAGTGGTGAGAAAAATGTTTCTGGTATTTTTCCCTCATTTCTTTGTGAGACAGTCTACCACTCCCTAGAATGGCCTAGAATGGAAAGTGGTATATCATAATATAATTATCAGCTGATTACAATGTTTCAAATTCTTTTTAAAATTATATATAATATAATCTTATATCAGATTTTATTAATATCCTTACTGTACAAGTTCAATCAGCTGGTTATTATTTCTAGTTATAATTTTATATAGCCTTTCCTTCTTATGGTGTTCTCAGTAAAGATGCACTTAATCTGGCAATTTAGTAGTGCATTATGTGCCTTCTAATTCTATCATATTTTTGAGTTTCATTGGTATTTCATCCATTATTTTATTGCTTAGATATTTTAATTAATCACCTGGCTAAACCAACGAGTTCCAACAGGCTTTAGTATTAGATAGTTAATCTCACTTTTCATTATTAATCCAGAAGAGATATTGCTCTTGTAAACAAGAGCACTGCAAGCAAAGTGATTTTGCAACATTTAGTTCAGGAATTACATTAACTGTAATACCTCATCTACAACATTAAATGAGTATTTATGGACCAGAGTTGTCAGTCTGTAATGTATTACTTTACTGAAAACTAAATAGTGAAAATATATCAGCGTGTAGCTCTCTATAGTTGCTAAACCTTACCTGCAAGATAAATTCATTTGTTCCAGAACTAAAAGAAATTTGGTATTTCTGAGAAGTATCCATTTCCCTATTATTGCGCTTCCATAACACTTTTGGTTTTGGTTCACCTTTGACCACAGCTCTGAAAATGGCATTTTTACCTGACAAAAAAGAAACAAGAAAAATATAAACTGCTTTTCAGTGGGAAGTAGAAATCTAAAATAATTTTTTTTTCCCTATGGAACTTTGGCCTTGGGTTCTAAAATCCCATTGTGCATATTAAAAAGAAATCAAATTTTCAAAGAGCAGGTTGGGGAAAAGCATAGCGTAGGGCATACCAAAAGGCCAGCAGTGAACCTTGTTTCATTTCTAGCATTTAAGATCCCCCTGCTCTAAATCAGGTATCAGGGACAAACAAAAGCATTTAGCATTTATCAGGAGTTTTTACACTGATCTATAATAACTTGGTTAAAAGAATTGCTATTCAATTAGAAACTAAGGAAGAAGATAACAAGTCCTTAACAAATCTCACCTTCCTGTAATGTTACAGTAATTGGTTTCTGCTCAAAGTCAGGTGTGCTGTATCCTTTAGGAATATCTTCTACAAACTGTGTAATGACCACTCCAGGGATGGCAGATTTCTTCAAAGATTTAACTGGAAGGTAATAAAGGTTGACCAGGAAAAGTAAATCTACTAATCAAAAAATGATTGACAGCTCAAATTTCCAGATATTTATTTCTGCAAGATTGCTAAACTGTTCTCTGTTAAGGGAATAACATGCACGAAAATATATACTGAATTTACAAATGTGCTAACTCATTATGTATTGTTACAGTAGTTGATGTTCTAGAATCCTTGAAGCCCAAGTTGTGAATGAAAATATGAAACTCCTAAGTCTTCAGCCTCTTGACATTTCCCACTCCTATTCTTTCCATTCCTACCATTACCACCCAACATCTTCCACCTCTAAGTCCAGTACAAAGCTTTCTTTGAGCTTTATCAGGTGTTAACCTCTGCATAGATATCACCCCCAATTATCAAAACTCTGGAACTGTGACATTATATTGGGAATATTTATAAAATTCCATTCTACTCCTGCACTACCAAAAGTCTATAGAAAGTGAGGCTTGTAGAAATAAACTGAACCTAATTTTCAGTCATTTTTTTTTTTTTTTAAATTTCTTCCTAGCATTTTCCTGCAAGTGCAGGGCCAGCTTTTTTGGATCAACCAAATGTTGATCCATTGGTTGTGACAGGAACTGACTGATTGGCTTGTCACCCAAGCCTGACATCGTGAACTGAGAGAGAGTGACTGGCCCAAAGTCACCCAGCCAGCTTTCATGCCTAAGGCAGGACTGGAACTCACAGTCTCCTGATTTCTAGCCTATGATTGATGAAATATATTTAATTTCAGAAGTCCAAGGGACTTATACTCCAACAGTTTCTAGAAATGTTTTGTTAAGTAGATCACATATTTTGAAGCATGTGAGTTCCAACCATTTACTTCAAATTTAACCAAACTGGATGAAAACACAAACTGGAGTTTGAAGAACTATATGTATATCCAAGTCACTGAAGTAATGTTGAGTGAAAACATTAATCTTTTCCTGAAATAACTAATTGTCGAAGCTTCCAGTGAAGGCCTCACCTCCTCTCCAACCTGCCATTGTTTTCTGTCAACAATTGGAATTCAGCAGTTTGGTGAAATCCACCTGCAAATCAAAGGTAATGCCTCATTACGGTTAGTGGAAATATCTAACCAACAACATTTAGGAGAAACTGTTTTAAAAGATATCCTGGGGATTATATATGTACAAATAACCATACTAAATAAACCGAAAACGATTATAGCATCCTATCCACAATTGGACATTTTCAGAGCTATAAACTCTTAGAATTCTTAGCAGTGCTGTGCTGGCTGGGAATTTTAGTTATCTGGGTCCACATATCTGGAAATTGCTCAGGCTGGGGAAGACGGGCTTACAGAATTCAAAAACTCTAAAGCTGCAGTCCTAAATATACTAACTACAATTAAATTCCACTGATACCAACCTTGTCACTTGATTTTGATAGCAATTGCTTTGGGATGTTCAATTTTTTTTTCATACATTGTTTTAAATCCAGTCTGACCTAACTATTCATATTCTTCAGGGTTTTTTTTTTTTATGTTATTGCCATTACCATTTCCTGTGCACTGAGATGGGAAGTTGGATTTGCAGAAATGCTAATGTAGCTTATAAATAGAGAAACTGTTTTCATGCTGCCTCGTGGATTTCATATTTAGCATAGTTTAATAAGCCAGAAACTTCTGAATGTTTTTCTTTCATGCCTGCTCTTTGTTATTTTGGACAGATTTGTATTGTAAGGAGAAAAGAATTGGGAATAGCTAGCAAATAAAGTCACTAGGTGGTGCTAGAGACAATTCAAAATCAGTAGCCCTGTTATCTCTGTAGGAACATCCGCATCTTAGAAACTAACAAATTTATTAAAGCACAAAGTTCTGTGGAGTATAGATAATGAAAACTATGGAGTGTTTCCTAAGCTGGTTGATGAATACAAATTTACAGGTGAACAAGGAAGCAGTGAAGTCAGTTGGAAAGAAACTGTGAAACTTATGCAAACCTTAAATATAAATCAGATAATGCTAGGTGATGTTTGTAGAGCAATATTGATGATAATAAAGACATTCTGGTATTATTAAGCTAATTCTCACATATAAATGGGTTAAAACAGTTCAAGACACAGGCTCGAAATGAAACTTCCTGATAAATGACATAATTTGATTTGTTCTTTCAAGATCATCAATAGCAACCAAAGAACACAAGGAGGTCCCTCCAGGGTCACATCAAAAGCTACCAACACAAAAGGCTACTCTTTCAATGCTGTTCAACCAACTGCAGATAAGAAGCCCACAAGCAGAATATGAAGGCAATGTCTCTATTGGCTGTCAACCACTGGCAGTGAGAGAGATTCAGCACAGGTTTTCTTTAAAGGCATTAAAAGATTGGTAATATTATTTTTGATATATTTCTTAATTGGTTCAACAAAGAATTGGATTTCTCATAGCTGTTGCATATGGGGACCAATATTTTTACTGAGGTATCTAACTTGATCCAAGCTCCTTTTTTTTGTTAGCCAGAGGCAAATAAACCATTCTTTCTGGGTTCATCACTTTCCACCAATTATAATTGTAAGCTTAATGCCCATTAATGGAGTTTGGAAATACATACAGCAGGGAACAGTTTGTTGGTTTTTGTTTTTACCTTTTTGAATAAGCTGTATCATCCACAAACTCAACCACCTCACTGTCACCACTAAATAATTTATGAACAAAAAAGATACAGACCTTTTGGAAAAGGACAGTTTTTACATCCCTCTGCTGGGAGACCTGCCTGTTAAATCGTCTCTGCTTCTTTTCTTTAACCAGTTATTAAAGCAGCCTGTTTTATGTTTCTTATTGCTGTTCAAGATCCTTTGGTGACTGTCAGAAGCTTTCAAAGGCAGTATGTACCAGATCAACCCATCCACATGACTGAAATTCTTAAAGGAATGTCATATCATGTCTTGGTTCTTTAACTATTCTCAGTGAGTATCATGAATATCACCTGCTGCACAACATGAAGCCTCAGGGCTATTACCATCTGTCCAATACAAATGGACATATACACAAACAGCCTGGGTCTGGTAAGCTAGCGTCTTAGCCATTCCAAAAAAATAATCGGACAAAAGAGTACATGGAGTGCAATTGTAAACCAATTTTACTTTTTGGCCTAGATCCAGTTTTTTTTTTCTCTGAGCCCAGTCTATTTGTGGTGTGATCCTACCTGCTTAAAGCAGTTGTGAATTTCAGCCTATTTCTTTCATATGACCAAGCACATTTTGCCAGAGTTAATAAAAATGGATCAGAGAAAACAACTGCCACACAGTAGCCCTGTTATCCTCAGTCATTTCAGGATTAACTTTGCTATGCTCCTGGGGAGGAGGTTAGATTCTCTACATTCACTACTTTTTCCTAACTCTGAAAGTTTGAGAATCATATATTGAGTCATTTGATGTGATCAAAGTATCAAGGAATCTTTCTAGGTTGAACAAGCAGTGCTGAGCTAAAATAGTACGTGATTAGTGATCTAAGCTAATACTATGTGTCATTTCATAGCGCCTTCCAGACTTTGATCAGCCAGCTTTTACCCCAACTGGTCATGATTTATGCTCAACAGCATACTCTTGTAAATGACAGCCAATTAATATTTTAGCATAAATTTGCAGGATCTGTAATAGATGCCATAACTGGATGCTTAACAGGTTTTACAAAGTCTTCCTGCAAAATCTACACACATATTTTTACTGTGGTAATTAGCATCCAATAAACACCATGGCAGCTGAATGGATTCTAATGTGCAGAATTTAGAAACGTCTATGGGCAGGTGTTCTGCCAAGTGTCCAAGCAGCGATCAGGTGCTCAGACAATTGGTTCTTTTAGATCCAGAGATAATAAGCACGCCAGTGGATAAAGAAACTTTAAGCTTTATTATAAACTCAAGCAAACAAAGTTAAATAGAAACACAGTTTAAACCAGAAACACAGTTTAGGCAGATTATACAAAAGCATAAAAAACATAGCATAAAGAAAGAAATCGTAACATACCTAAGCAAGGTGACACCCTATCTCCCATATGCTGCCAGGAGCCCTTTAATAAGGACAGCAGAGATACCCCAGGGTGGCTTGATATACACAGCACCCAGTGCTCAGGTCTGTGCACAGGATCCCCCAACCCCAGAAGCAAGCCCAGGAGTTTTATCGAAGTCTGGCCCTCCAACCTCGTGACCATGTTTCCATGGTTGCAGGCTATGAGACCTGACCTTGACTGGCCGTTTCTCAGGCCAAAAACACCTGTCTACAAGAGCCTGGGAAGTTTACAGATAAGCTGGTCTTTATAAAAACAATGGGGTGGGGTGGGGGTTCTCTCACATCTCTCCCTTCCTACTTCACACTCTCTGGAGGGCTGTTGGAGGAGTGGGCTTATTCTTACAAAAAACAATCTTGTGGTTTTATCTCCCCCCCCCCCATGCCAAGCAGAAATAGAAACAAGCCAATTAAACATCAGCACAACTCAACATAAACACTAATCATCTTTGTGTGAGGGAGAAAATCATATGTCAGTTAACTCCTCGAAATTACAAAGGTCTTCCGTATATTTCCACTACAGCAGGTGGACATTCTCCTGAAGTGTATGCAATGTTGATGGACTATTGAGATTAGAGCTGAGTCTTACAACTACTCTGTATCTCCTCTCTCTTGGAGTAGCAGCTATTGTTCATTGTGACTTGTAACCCTGTGCCCTGTAGAAGCTCAAGTGAGCAGCAGTAGTAGTGCTGTTCATGGGTTGCCTAGACCATTCCAATGCAAACACAGATTTTAGCATACAGCTAGGCAGCTTTAGAAGACATGCTAAAAATAAACGAATTCAACATTCTGCATGTGCTATTGGTTTCAGTGTGATTACTTCCTTGGCAGCTACAAATCAGTAGCTTACCTTATGAAACTCTTTGTAGACTATGAGAACTATTTCCAGAATTCTTTCAAATGATAGAGAGCTCCTGTCAAAAGTGAGCCCTTTATCTGAAAATGTAAGAATTGATTGTGCCAGGGAGATACATCTTCTTTTGAAAAAGATTTAATGCACCAGCCATTTATTACATGCTTATTATCTCAAAACATGCAGTTGAAAAGTATTCATTTGTCTTTTGAAAGTATGGTAAGATGTCATTATTGAAAAAAGTTATTTGGTCAAACCATGGTTGTTACTTGATTAAATAATCCAATGTACACATAGAATTGCAGCTTTATTCAGTTAATTAGTTGAGATAATATTCACTTTATCTCTGATTAGGAGTAAAAGCATCATACTGAATACAGATTTTCATTCTGATATTTTGTGACTAAAAATTAAATTGTTGCAGAACCTTTTCATATACTTACGTCCAATGGGATAAAGTCTATGTTCATTTTTATCCGAGGAACAGTTTTTATGTACAAAGCTATTAACACTTCTTTTCCTGTGGTCTATTTTCCAGTTTCATGTGGGAGTAATTGGTATAGGCTTTACCAATTCAGATATTATACATATGAATCAATCTAGTTCAGATATCCAGGTACAGGAATTACTTATGAGTACAGTTTGGGTGATGTTAGAATGCTGGTGAGTTCGTCCCAATTCCAGTTTCGTAGTTAGGATGGAACCATCTTTGAGATAAATAGATCTGAATTTTATTCCAAGTCCACAGGCTGAAATGCTAAATAACAAGAAATGTGCATTCTGCATTGCATCCAGTGTACAACTGACAAACATATGTTGTGTGTTTCAACTAAGACCTTTGCGTATAGCTTCTAAATAACTGAAAATGCTCTTGACATTGATTATAAAGTATTCAGCACACTTTGAAAAACAGGTGGCCAACTTGCAACTTATAGACCAGAGGCAAGAGACATCTATTTAAAGAGTTCTAAAATTTTTGCATGCCTTTTACTCTGTAGGTCTTTTCTCCCAGCAAGCAATGGTTGGCATCTGAATATCTCTACACAGTTTAAGTAGTTTCTGTATTTGTCTGCCTGTTGGTCATCATGCAGCGGGGATTAAAATCTAACCTCACAAATATAGAAGGCAGTAACATACAGCTTCCCAGTTATAAATTAACTCCTTCCCTTCCCTCAGTTAAACCTGATTTAAATGACTGGTCAGCAGCTTGTTAAACTGATGCATAATTTAAAAAAACAGGTTTGCTTTTAAATCTGGCACTTAAACTTCTGCCCTAAACATCTTGCTCTTATTACTTCCAGTTGCTTGTGTCTGAGCAAGCTCTGATGCCTCTGAAACAAGTTATCGTACTCTTGTCTCATTCTAGAGAAACAAGTGACATCGAGGCAGGGTTCAAAAACATGCTAAATGCATCCTCATCTCCTCCCTTGCAAGAACAAGTAAAAACATTAGGCAAAAATGTTTGAAAGTGCTCTGAAAATTAACCTAGGTTGATTTTCAGTTAATGCTCTACTAAACTGCTTCATATAACCTTATATGGTTGCCACTCCTGATCATATGGCTTCTTGCGCCAGCTAAAATTAACACTGCATACTCCAAATGTGTTGTGTGTAATAGGACTGGCATATATCTTAATAAAACGGTAATACAAGCTTTAAAAAAATTAAAATATAAGTATCGTTAAAACCACTGTTTTTCACCCTTTGGGAAGAAGGGATGGTCTTGTCAATCCTGTTGCTCTTCTAGACTCACAAATGTAAGCACCCTTGCCTTCACCAGAATTTATGAGCACATGGCTTCGTGTACTGCAATAATGCAGTTATAGAGATTCTTAAACTCAACATTTACAAGAGCCCTCATGTCTCCCTTTGGACAAATCTTCATCCTTCATTAGACACCTACACTTGAAATCCAAGTGTAGGTCTCTGAAATCCAATTACAGAATTACTTTTGTATTTTGAATCTAACAGTTTTTAACTGCTGTGGTTGTGTATGTCATGGTGTCTGACCAAATGTTATTTTCAATTCATTTTCAGCAGCTGCACTGTCCAACTTTAGAGTTTTGACTACGAGGAACCAATATTTGATAAGGGCAACAAAATATCAGGAGAATCCAGACCAGGGACTTTATATGCAGCTATTTCAGTGCTTTGTACTCCCCCTTCCCCAAACCTCTTTTAAATTGGAACAGGAGTGGGTGGGATAATGGGCCATCAATGTGAATTCTTATAGAGTTCAAATAATACCAATACTAACCAGAAAGTGACTCTTCCCTTATTCTTTTCAATATATATGCCCCCTGCGGATTCAGAAACTTTGAAAAGGCTGTTTCGAAATCCATGCATTTTCTCTCTATTGAACAGTAACATTATCTGCTGGGGATTTAGTTAATAAATTAAGATCATCAGCTAAAGAATTCCACTCTCATGCAAGAGCAATCTATAAGAAGTCAGGTAGGAGCTTCTAAAATTTGTGACTCACCTTGTTACTCTTCCCTTTATCTTACAAGCATCTTCCTCTTTGCTGCTGAGTAGACTTTCTGTTACAGCCAATGCTGTGTAAATGAAGAACTATCTAAGAAGTAAATTGGTAG
Source organism: Candoia aspera (assembly GCF_035149785.1). Taxonomy (NCBI): domain Eukaryota; kingdom Metazoa; phylum Chordata; class Lepidosauria; order Squamata; family Candoiidae; genus Candoia; species Candoia aspera. The sequence goes on from NC_086155.1 coordinate 36,120,423, forward strand.
AAGCCTTCTGACTCCTCTCTCTCTCATTCTTGCCCCCTCCCTTTCATAGGTGAAAACTTGTCAGAGTGGTTGGCCTGTAATATATCCTTTTTTTTTTTTGCTGGAAACAGCATATGCTCTCTGGACATTCTTATTTCAGTTCATGCCAGAGTGCTGCACAAATTCCAAGTTAACTTAATTTTTGACATTTCATAAATCAATTTGAAGGGTTAATTTTCTGCCAATCTGATTTCTTCTACCAGTGTAGCCTTCAGAGCTTTCCTCTTGTAAAACTTTTAAAATATTTCCTTGTAAAGCACACTGCTGCTTGCACAGAAAGGAAAGACTTCTGGAGACTTTTCAAATCTCTGGAGCAGCCACAATATATTGGAATCAGCAGCATCAAATTTCTGGAGATCAGAAGGCACACTTGTAAATTATGGATGAACAGAAGAGTTAATATTCTCATTTATTACCTATTTTCTTAAGAAAGCGTGTAACAACTGAGACATTAAAGGGTTTATTTTATGAATGAGACTGTAAAGGAAATTTACATAGAGCAAGTTTTAAACGTTTGCATATCCCATTTTGACTTGAGAGAAGGGTCTAATATGACTGCTTGTAGAAGTGCATTGGCCACCACAATATGCTCCATTGGCTTGTAGGTCATTTTCCACATTTCAACAGGTGCACACAAAAGACCACGCAACATGTGAGCCAGGGCAGCAGTATTCATTTGTAGTTATTTTAAATAGCATATCAGCCCTACAAGGTAGACCAGACCAAGAAATAGACACCAGGCCTAAAACTACTTTTATTAGAATGACTATAGAACAGAATCTTGCAAGTCTGAATGCACTTCCCCTCATCCCTTTTATGTTCTGAAGAATTAGGGTTTTTTTTCATAAACTTCGTCTTCATGTGGGCTGAGGCCATGTTTATCTGTTCATTGCCTTGGTAACGGATCTTACTTGTCTCCATCAGGGTCATTCTCTATACTCTCTACATTGCACTACAGTCTGCCCTGAATCTAACAGGTTGATATACGTTGACTATAAAATTTATTTCAAGACATAGTTTTGTACACTCTACATATGTGCACAGAGTACCGCACTAAAAATCTGGTGTTGACTTTCACCTGGATTGTCCAAAAAGTTTATCTGTGTCCCTACTTTTTAATCATACACAAGTAAATACTGATGCTCATAGTTAAGTAATTTAACAAAAGCTGCCAGATTTTTTCTACAACATAGGTTTAGAACTATTATCTCAGAAGTGTTCTATATAGTTTGAGCAATTGACAGCATGTGGCCAGCCTTGCATTACTTTAGAAGCTGAACCAGGCTGAGTGTTTGAATGAGAGATCTTCAAGAAACTGGGAAATTGGAAAAAAGCTTCCCAGAAAAAGATGGAAAAATACCCCTCCTATTGGCAAGAAAGCTACATGAATGTGTATATAAAATCAAGCTTAACTTGGAAAAAAAGATGTCCTTGAGTTGAGCTTGATTTTTGGTGATTGCATCTATGCAGTTTTATTGATAGTTATAGAAGTGATTTAACATTACCTCCTTCCAAAACACATTTCTAGAGGGGCCAATGTCACCGAGTTTCCCAAATGAGACAAGATTGGCTACGTGTTGCTACCTGCTCAGGTATGTAAAACTTTCATGCTTACTGAATCATCCCACTGGACAGAGAAATGGGCAATGGAAGGAAACAGCTGTCAACCTTGCTGTAATGAAGGTCCACTCATGCCTAACGAAGACCCTTCTTTTTTCCTAATTTGGAATAAATACATAGAGGTACTGGAGTTTTTGGTACCACCAAGATTACTGTCAGTTAAAATAATGTCTACAAAAGTACAGAACCAAGTTTTTGCCTGCCAGTTTGGCTCAGCTTCTCTCTTCTCCATAGGGCTCACGTAGGACTATATCTAAACAATCCTGAATTCTTAGAGCATGCCAAGTGATGACCTTTTCATAGGAAAAATCAGCATACCCAAGCTAATATGTCTGTGAAATCTAACTCTGTTAAAGAGATTGTATCTACAGGCTTTCTTGTTTAGTATGAATGTACAAATGTTCTGAGCGCGAATACTATTTTATGTAAATTCACTTCAGCTGAGTTCAAGAAGGTAGCATCTCACACGATCTGGTTCATCATCATCATCATCATCATCCAGATCCAGTGTGTCCACACCATGTACCGTATTGTGATTTCTCATCACTAAGCACTCAGCTTTAAAGTTTTCTTGTGGGCAAACTGTATCTTGTTAGAGAAACACAAACATTTCAGTGAATGGTCTGTGGGGTAATCTTGTCTTGCCTTGCCTTGTTCATTCTTAAAGTGTTTTGTCTGTATTTCTATGATAAATTCAACCCTGCTTAAGAAGCAAAAAAGTACTTGTAATTCCGTAAGAATATATTTAATTAATGTATTTTATGTTTATATAAGCTGTCCAAATCATTATGTGCTGGAACAATAAAAGCACTGATAGGAATAAATCTAAATAACCACCAACAGCAGTCGTAACAGTCCTACCCCAAGATGGACACCATTAAGAGAAATACACAAAAATTGATAATTGGACTTAAATGAAATGCCATGTGTGAACTCAAAAGCAACTTGGCAGTTCAGGCAGTCATTTTTTGCTTCCCTCAGACACTTCTCACAGCTTCTTTTCTGATGACCTCAGTTCCTTTAATTGCTCTTTCCTGAATCGATTTCTGTGTCCTTTGGATGTAGCTGCTGAAGAAATTATTGTGTGTAGTAGAGGAATTTAATCCCAAGGATTTCCCTACACATTGTACCATTTCTTTAAGTTCTTGGGAAGAATACTGTAGTATTACTAAGCCAAATGCCATGTTTCATATAAAAATGTACACATTCGTTTTTAACTTATTATATTCATTAATTAAAATATTATCCCAAATTCAGCCAAGAGATGAACCAAAGGATCTGCAAGGCATCTGATCATATTTAATTACTGAAATATTATATGTGCATAAACACACACATAAAGAAACAATTAATGAGAGGACGGAGATCAAATGAAAGGAGAAAGGGGAAAAAAGTAGATCAGACCAAGAATGGAACCCTTTCTAACTTAAGAGTTCCTGGGTGTCCAGTGGACTAATATATAAATATTACCTCCTCTTCCACATTAGCTTTGTTGACAGTAGCATGCACCCATTTATTCCACCAAAGAGAAAAAAATCACAAACCAACCAGTGAGAACTGAACATGCTCAGAAGGCATGACAATTAGTGAACAGTGGGGAAGAACAAGGGACCAGTGGAACAGAACTAAACTGGGAACTAAACTAAATGGCTGGGAACTAAACTAAAATTATTCACATTATAACAATTTGATTACAAGATCTTACTTTTAATAATGGGTTTTGTATGTATGTGTGTCCCTTTGAGTCACTGTTGACTCATCTCAACTATCTGGACAAGTCCCTGCAGTTTTCCTGGCAACATTTCAGAAGTGGTTCACCATTGCCTCCTTCCTAGAGAAAGTGACTGGCCCAAGGTCATCCACCTGGCTTTGTGCCTAAGGCAGGATGAACTCACGGTCTCCTGGTTTCTAGCCTGGTGCCTTAACCGCTACAGTACACCAAACTGGTTCTCTTAATAATGGTAATATATTCCTTAATGATTATTTGCTTGATATATTTTAGGACGGTTTTTATTTTGCCAGTATAAACTAAAAAGATTAAGTAGCATTTTTCTACATGTTTACTGACTCCCTCTTATGGGTATCACATAAACTTTGAAAGAGTGATGCATAGCACTATGCAGATAGCATACAGTGTGAGCAAGTGACAGGATGCCCTGTGAAATTAGTTGTGGTAGTACTTGCATCAAATTAAGATGAAGAGTAAAAACTAAATCTAGTTGGATATGGAGTAAGATGAGAGCTTAACACATACTTAATATATATTATAATGGTACATTCGTGAAAAACTATTAAAACATTAGAAATTGGGGATGCAAAATTTTGAAGAAGACACAAGAATTAGATTTTGAGAGACAAATCCTAAAAGTTGAATGGGAGTGAGTATGGAAATATCCATACCTAGGTTTCCATTTTGCAGGAAACACTTAAAAGTACCATTGGTATCTCATTCCAGTTAAAAAATTCATACATAATAAAAGCATTTGGGGGGTTGCCTTCTATCATTACTTTTTGGTAAGAATATACATATTTTATATAAATATTTATATTTATGCAAAAAGTAAGACATTGTTAACATTCTTATTAGTAGCTGCTAGTTTAGTAATAGCAAAATATTGGAAATATCTAAAAAGGGCACTGAAGAAAAAATGGTATGACAGATTTATTTCTTTGATGGAAAATGAACATATAATTTGGACTTAGCTGAAGAAAGTTAAGATTTTGATATGGTTTTTTCAAGCACTCTAGTAATGAAAACAGTAATCAACCACCAAGATGACCTTATGAGAGTAAGGAAGATATAAATGTGAAATGAATATATGTACATTGATATTAAAAATGTCACTGCTTTGTAAAAATTTGATAAAAATGTTTTGATTTGAATTCGTGAGGTGCATAAAATAACATAAAGCTAATACACACACATGATTGAAACAAACAAAAAAGACAGTAAGGGATCTATGAATATTACTGTCCCAGAAATTCTTCTGCATATGATTTAAGGTTTCTTTACAAAAGGCTTCACCTATCCACAAAAGAGAGTTTTGTGCCTTCACCCTCCTTCAGTTCCCCTGTCAAGCAAGCCTTTACAGCTGCTTTACTGTCCAGTTTGCAGATCAGAACAGGAATGGCTCCATGACTCCAAGAAACTATATTTATGGCAGTTTGTAGCTTCAAGGACACTCCTCCAGTGGTGTCATGTGGTAGTGCAGATGTGAGTACAGCTGGCTCCATAGTTCTTTCAGGACCAATGACAATGGAATCCACCAGCCTGGCACCTGTTCCAGAACAAACAAGGGATTTGAATTGCAACATACAAAGGCTAGCCCTAAATATAAGAGCACCATGGCATGGAAACAACTAATTTAATTTTGAAATTTTACAAGACTTCATTTCCATTGATAGATTCCAAAGAGAAACAAGGTTGGCATAATGCTTCAGATAAATGGACCTTTTTTTTTTGTCTTTTTGTCAAGATTTCATATCATTCCACCTTATACTTTAAAAACATGAATGTATTTCACCAAGATCCATGTGTGGCTATTACATATGCTAGTTCTTCCAATCCTATTAGACATCTTGTCTCATTCACTTCCATCACATTCACTTCTAGTCCAAGCACAGTCCCAGTAGAATATATGACTGAGTTAAATACAGCAAAAGAGTGCAACCATCTCTCACCATCCTATCACTATCTCCTTAACAGAAGAGTGCATTTTTCTGGCTTTGCGTGACTACAGTGCAAGCCCAGGAAAAGATACAATTTTTTTAAGGAGCTGCTGACAGGTAATTATTTATTTACCTCCCTGATTTTTGGCCTTTTGACTACAATCAAATGCAGTGAGCAGTACAACCAACCATGCCAATTTGGATATTACCTATTATTCTCCTGGCATTGACAACTTTAGCTTACTTGTTCTGTACCTGGAGTATCAGGTGGACAACTGTAAATTCCATTCACATCTGTGAGAAACACAACTCGCCTAGGAGAGAATTTCTTAGCTAGAATCTGTAATAGGAAAAATGAAACACGAAACGGCTTTATGCTAAGTCAAATCATTGGTCCCTCTAGCCTCCAAATTCTGCCATGACTGACTGGCATCAGCTCTCTAGGTCTTCCTACAGTGACCTTCTACAAACTAGTATCTATTAATGAGAGATGCCAGAGAAGGCACTGAAAGTCACATTGTCCTGGAAATGCGAGGATTAATTTGAGGGAGACTTGTCTGCTTCAGAGCCACAGGATGACTTCTTTGTAGCAAAGGCTTCATACTATTTGAGATTGTGATGTCTTTCACATAAAAGAGTTATATGTTTTGTCATCCAGGTGTGACATGAATACTTACCTCTTTAAAACAACATACAACAGGACTGCTTTTACTTGCATTTGGCTGATGGTATCAAGGGTTTGTCTTAGTGTGCACACAGCTCTGTATTTCTTCAGGCTACTTCTTACATTGATACATATTTTAAGAAACATGACTATACCTGTAGGTCTGTTTACACACACACAGTCTATTTTTCAATCAACTTCAGTTTCAATTACTGTGAACTGCAACCAACCTCAACTTGGTAATATTCATTTAATAGAAAAAAAATCAATCTGAAATAATCAGGTATATCTGCAGCATTTAAATTTAAAGAGTAGAGCTCAAATTTCTTGTAAGTACACTGGTGAACTTACAAGTAAAGTCATTCCCCTATCTCACCTCAATAATTGTATCTCCAGATAAGATACAACAGTGCTGTTCCGAGTCCAGGGCACAATCACCATGTAATACAGGGACATAACCCGCATCTAGAACATCCTTCACTGCATCAATGCCAGCCTGGGTGACATTCTTGCATGCTGTTTTCCAGGTTCCAAAAGGCTGGAGAGAAATAGCAGACAAACAATTCTGTTAGTCAGAAGGAGTTACTATTTCTGAAATAAGAATGATAAAATCCTGAAAACTAACACACCTTTAAGCTATTTTGGTTCTGGTATGTTACTATATTCAGGAAATGCCTTTGCCTCTTAACACGGATATAGAACTGTTTATTAAACTATAAATTTACCAGATACAATGGCAGCCTGAAAGGCAACAATTTAGAGATGCTGGTATTATATAAAGGTATTTAAATTTGTTTCTCAAATTAAAATACAGGTAAGAAACTGCCATCGAGAGCCAGGTTGGTGTAGTGGTTAAGGCACCAGGCTAGAAACTGGGAGACCATGAGTTCTAGTCCTGCCTTAGGCACAAAGCCAGCTGGGTGACCTTGGGCCAGTCACTTCCTCTCTGCCCTAGGAAGAAGGCAATGGCAAACCACTTCTGAAATCTTGCTAGGAAAACTGCAGGGACTTACCCAGGCAATTGCCAGGAGTCAACACTGACTCAAAGGGAACCACAACAAAAAGAAACTACTACAATTGGTTAATATATTATGAACTTCCAATAACAATAAACTTCAGCAAGGGCAGAAAATTGAGGTTTCTACATGATCAAGAAAATTTTCCAACATCTACTTTCAAGGCAGATTCCCAACTTTTCCCCTCATATTCAAAGAGCAATGAATTTAACATTTCTACCCTAGGCAATTCCTCAAAACCTACTGCCTTCCTAAAAAAGGCAAACAAAACTGTAGGTCCCTTACCGAAATCCCCACTGCTGGAACTCCAACACTAATCAATTGTTCTGTCACCAAATGGTTCAACTGTAGGGGGAAAAGAGTGAGTCTGAATATCTTGAAGCTTTCCTGCCTCAATTTCCTTTTCTTAAATTTCCATTTTCATTCAGTGATAGTGCTCTTAGATAACAAAAGTAGGACCCAGGGTGAGAGCAAAAAAAACAACCAGATAATCAGGTATGGCATGTGCATTTTTACAGATACTACATAGAGAATATCTTAAGCATCAGATCATCTTATTTTGAAAACAGTGTTGTTCTTAAATGAAATGGACATACAATAAACCATCCTAATACCATGTAGAAAATATATTGTGGATATGTTGGTGATGAAAGAGAATGCTCTTGTTTTTCAATAGAAGTGTTTGTGCGCTCATAACACCAATCAATTGGCACCCATTCAGTTGGTCTGATTTGGCTTTTGAGTCCAGTTGTACTGTCATTTGCTCCAATTTGCTGGTTGGCAGTGTTGATTTATAATGGAACTATGTTCCCATGCACTGATTTGTTTGGAAGTGGGCTCTCCACCTAATTAGGCTGTGTCAGAGCCATCCTCAACTTGATTGCTGAATGCTGATGCCAGACCAAAAGGGAATGTTCTGAAATGAAATTAAATACTTTTGTATGCAACCTGAGGAGCATCTGATTGCAGGGTCCTAGTTAGGATGTGTGGATGGGCTTCTCACAGCTCCATAAAATTTAGAAAGTTGTCAAGCAGGATGGTTTCTGTTATAATGTCATCCAGAGGGGCATTTATATTGGTTTTTCCCTACTCTGTTTGGCTTGATGGTTTGCACTGTTGAGGCTGAAAGCTCCAGAGAGAGGTATCCTCCATGTGCTTGTGTGAAAAAATGTAGACCTGGCCTTGACAATGGGGAAGGAATGAGCAAACCGTTAAAGGGGAGTTTCAGAAAACATTACTCCATCTCAAGAAAGAGGATAGCATGACAAAGAACCTCAAAAAAACCCCACCTTGATTTTGTTTGGTAGAAGATGAAGTAGACAGACACTCTGACAGTCTCTCAAGATTCTCTTATTCTATCCTTCAACAATAAATATCGTTCCTGAAATCCCTGCTGTTTACCTTGAAAGACTGAGAGCTTGGCTTCTTTCTATCTGAAATAAGGTAGGGTATTTGGGTTTTGGTATGAAAAGACAATACAGGACTTCTCTTGGATCTGTTTTCCTCCATCACTGGGTGCAGATAAAGGATTTTTTTTCCTTAGTTAGACTTCCACTAGCACTTAGGGAAGTCTTGCATGGTATCCTGAGGCTATGGTGATGATGGAAGAGATAGCTGCAGCCCTTTTCCCAGGTAGACACTTCATGACTCTCATTAAGTCACTGGCATCTGTGAGCATCTACACTTTCTTTCAGAACCACTTATTTTGAAAATTAGGGATGTTTCTCATCACTTGGGTATCTGAGGCTGAAGACCTTCTTCTGGCTTTCTCTCTTTTCCTGTGAATAGGTGGGTGATGAACAGAATGTCTCTGGATGGGCTTCTGGAAGTGGAAGAAGCTGACTCCCTATAAAACAAAGGTTGGGTATAATTCTGCTTTGAAAAAAGCATCACTAGGGGATGGGCAAGACGCTTGTATGGCTAGCCAGCTCCCAAGCAAATCTTATCTTGTCTGCCTAGCACTTGAGTTGCCACATGGGCATCAAAAAGCTAAATTGCCCCTCTCCCACAATTTTAACCCCCATTCAACATGTCTCCAGATCCAGTATCCTCTGGCTCTCTTCCTGCCATTCTGATGGTGGAATAAAGGGAGATCTGGTGGATTTGCTTCTTCTGAGATAATGAGAGCTGGAACTTCTCTCTTTCTAGCCTCCATCCTGGAGCTGATTGCTGGAGAATTGTCCTATAATAGGGTTCAGATTTCAATCAAGCACTCTCTGCTGGCATTCCTTCTTGCAGACATCGGGGGCAGGGGGGAACGTTCTTTCAGGCTGCCATAGGGTTACAACAGTTGGCACCACTTGTCTAGTCCAGCGGGGTGAGGGTGGATTTCTGCCCTGCTATATTGTGGGAGTTGTTGCTACCTCCTCTGTGCTCTGCTGCTTTTGGAGACCTGGTTGGGCTGTTCTCTTGATGCTCCTTCCCTAGCCTCCTTGGTCAATCCTTCAGCTAAGCCATGTGGCTCTCTCAAATGCAGCCTTCTGCTGGAATATCCATCAGTGGCTCACTCAAGGCTACCAGGAGGTCCTTTGGAATGGTGGAGGAGCACTGGTCTTCTTCTCTTCTCTCTCTCTCTTATTCTCAGCTTCCAAGATGGACCTGATGGAAAGGCCATGCTTCCTCTAAAGGATGAGTATAAGACGAGACAAAGGTTTCCTGCATAGGCAGGAAAAAGCCTTAAACCATCCCTATAGCTAGATAGTTAACGCTTTTCTGTCAGCTCCCCCTCCAGTGACTGAAAATGCTCAGTTTTGCAAGAAAACTGTAAAGCAGCTTGATCTTCCTCATTACTTCTGAGCCTTGTGTTCAGTTTTCTGTCTCTCAGCTTTGAACCAGAAATTAAGGTGTGATTCATGAAACTATGAGAATTCTCACAGAATTCTTCTCTTCTCGTGTTCCTTGCTACTGGAATTGGTAGAAAATTGGGGGTGGGGGTGCAGCCTCCAGGATCTATTTACCATTGCAAAAAAACTATTTAACAGGAAATCTGTTCTGAAGTAGAGCAAGTAGCAATCAGCATGCATACAGAATGCAGACATGTATTTCAAGACACATATTTTGCATTGATTTCATGTGTCTGTGAAATTATATATCATTTAAGAATTTCCACACCACATGCTCTCAACTCATCCATCTGTCAGACTTCAATGCACCTCATATAAGGAACCCAGCAGGGACTACAGCATAACCCAGGAATGAACAGGTGATCTGAGAACATTTACAAGACGCTCAAAGATGTTGTTACATACTGCTTGTTGAATACCTTGGTGACAGAAAGCCTGGTCAAACACAGCCCTTGTCTCAAATTGTCACTTGCAGCTGATCTTCCTGATGTCCCCAAGGCAACACCATGTTCTCTTGCTTGGAAATGCCCAAAGGACCTGGAATGGCAAAAGGGAGTGATTTATAACTAGAAAGATGTTTGGTTCTCAGCAAAGCTGTTAAAAAAGCAACATTTGTGCACTGTTCTTTTGACCAAAGAGAAAGGCTATAAATTAATGAAGGGCAAGTTTGCACTAGTTGCTCATTACTTTTTTTATTTGCTTTGCTGTAACTGCAAATTATAAACAAACTGTGCCTCAATTCACATGACCATCTACTTGTAGAATCTGGCTTCTTGAGCATCACTGAAACCTTCAAAGAAAATGTTATCATGCTGAAAAAGAAAATGGGCTGAAGACCACACTTCCAAACAGCATGAATGGAAAGCTCTTAAAATATCAAATAGCATTATTTTGTCCCTTACAAATCTGCTACTTGTGAAAACACTGATCTGATAGACTGTCCCACATGGGAGAACACCAGATAAACCCTTTGTTCAAAATCTTCAACTCCTAACTAATTTCTTCCTCATCAAGGAAAGCTATCTTTTTCCAGTGAAGGGGGGAAAGGGGAAATTTCCTGAAAGATGGCTTTCAGATGGGAGAGCCAAAAGTACTACTTATATTCTCCAACCACACCTGATGTCATCCTGCTACAACAGCTACAGCAAATAAACAAATACCAGTAAAGCGTACTTTGTGTCTGGTATGTCACATCTACTTTGGCCCAAAGAATGAATGAATACCTAACAGCTCAAGTTATAAGGTACATCACAATATGATGCATAGCATGAGGTTTATTCATTTTCTGCAATGAAAGCTAAGAACTTCCAAAATGGGAGGAGAGGGATTATAACCACACAGAACAAACAAATCCACCAAGCACTGCCCTGGAACCAGCAATCTCTCTTCCCCCTTTTCAGTGAGGATTTCATACTCCACTAAACTTCCAGAACTCTTGGATAAATTATTTCTGTACTTTCAGCACCCTAAAGTAAAACCAACAAGCAGCCTGCATGTGAGGTTCTTGATCTTTATGCCCCAAAGCCAGCCACTCACAGCACAAGCCACTAGAGATATGCGTAGTTCTTTATTGGGACAGTATCAAACTGTTAAAGCCACGAATGGGGCCTACTTCTTCCCACCTTCTCTTTTAAGCCTCCCTCCTCCTGCTTCTGTCCCGCCCCTTCCTCTCTTCTTCTTTGATGGCTCTCCTCTGTGGTGACAGCTTGTTCTGTTCGTTCTGACAGTTAATGGCTGCTCACGCCTCCAGCTCCAAACGCACTCGTTTGTTCCCTGTCAGTCTTCTTCAGCTCTGTGTAAGGCTGGAGCACCCAGTCGCAATTAGCCATTAGACCGGCTAATAGGAATTACTATTTTATACCCTTGAATAGAACCAGCTCTATTTTAGTTTTTTTGTTGAAGCATATCAGTTGGTCGGAAACTTCTCAAAGGGTTATTAATTTTCATTGCTTATACATTATCTCCAGAATTAAAGATAGCATGCCTTAAATACCAATTGCCAGGAAGCAACAGTAGAAGAGGCCTATCATGTCCAGCTTGTAAGCTCCTTGGATGCATCTGGTTGGCCACTGTGTGATACAACATGCTGCATATGTAATATTTTCCTGTTTTCCAACATTATAGTATCTCAGTTCTTTTGAATAGCCAGTTTTAAGGCCTGGTCTACACACTCAGTATAACTAAGTGAGAGAATGGAAATTGTTCAGACTGAAGATGAGGGAATGGAACTTTACAAATTGTAGAGAAATTATATGTATGCTTGTGTGTATACATACAAGCCACACACACTAGCATAGCAGATGTTGCACAGCTTTCCCTCATTGAATAAATGGTTGGTGGGCTGGTTTTTAATGCAAAATGCTCAAAAGTGGCATCTCTACTGAAAAGTCCAGTCCAGTCTAACATCTCATAAGCTTTCTAAGCCTCCTCACTAAGGTTGCTGGACACCACGCTCAGACAATGAAATTCAGCAAACTTGTTTCCTGTCACTGAGTTAACAACTGCTCAAGGAGGAATCTGGGTTAGGGTTAGGGCTCCATTCCCCTCTCTCACACTGCTAAATCCTCTGCCCCCACCCAACCTCATTATCTGCACACTGCATTATTTAGAATATAACTTGAGGATTGGGCATATGAGGCCCAATGACAGGAAGAATTCAGTTGTTTTTTGTTTTATATTTACACCCCACTTTTCTTTTCTATAGGAAGGAAAAAGGAGAGAGACTTAACTGCTCCAGCTTGCCTTACTATATAGTTAACTTTTTGTAGCTGAAAGAAAGAATGAAAAGTGGAAATTATTACATTGTAGAAGATAGCTCAAAATGTATTTATTTATCCAGGCCTTTTAATTGTTTTAATTGATTTAACTGTTAAACATTTAATTCTTTTAAGTGTATGGTTTTAATAATGTTTGAAGGATTGTTTTAATCATATTCTTGTTGTTCTAAGTATATTTTTTTCAGCCACCCTATGCCATTAAGGTTGGCAATATATACATGTTCTCATTAAAACTAACAATAAATAAGAGTGACTATACTTCTGAGGTCTTGCACAATTTAACTTTTCTAGTCCAATCAGAAAGAATGATAAGATTAGAGTTGGTATCCTATCTGTGATAAGATCTCTACTCTTTCCCTAATCCTAACTGATTGAAAGAGAAAAGCTTGTTCTTTGGATGCTTTCCATAAAAGTATATAGTTTCCATCACCACATACAACTTTGCAAATGATTGCAATTGGCTTAGGCAAATATAACAATAAAAAAAGCATGCACAATTTGTATGAATTGAGTTGCAACTTAGTTTATTGCACTGAGCACATTAACCCTAAGATTACAGAAATGAAGAAGACAAGGTGCATTGTAGAAAATGCTAAACAGATCAAATATGACAGGGCAAGTACTAGAAATAAATGATTTCTCTAAGGAGGAAGAAAATACAGAAGGCTTCAAGTATGCAAGAGGCAGTCAAGGATTTCTAGGTGAAATTAACAGTCCGAGTAGTATAAATCAATCCACAAGAAATAAAGAATGGGGGATAACGTCCCCCATTTTTTGTCCAATTTAAACTGATGCCAACCCGCTTCTCTGAAGGGAGGCAGTTTTCTGCCTTGGCCATTAATGAAGCCCAGCAGACTCCTGTCAATCTCATTTATTAAAGAGGATTTGCTATTCCTAGATGCTCACATGTGTATCTTCATGACAGTGAATAGATAATCACTCACTGCTTTAGATCAGTGATATGCTTTGCAGCTTCATTCAACATATGTCCTCTCTAAGCACATCTCATTTTTTATTCTGTATCCTTGAAGCTCTCTCTTTCCACGTAGCAGTTGCTTTTATTTTAAGGACATGTCCAATGTGTGGCTTAAACGAGCCTCTCCCCTATTGAGCTGGAGAAAGAAATGGTGCATGGAATGGATTGTGGGGGGTAGGGTAGGGTAGGGAGACCAGTGTAGCACATGTAGTAGATTTGATCCCATATTTATGTTCAGAGAGAGATTATTCCGCACCCAATGGTCCACAGTAGGTGTATGCAAAGCACTCCAAGGAGGCTTCACATGATGTGGGAAGCCCTCAAAAGGTTACGCTGAACTCTCAAGACAGGACAGTGCTAAGACTCTTAGAGCAGCGAATTCAGAGCAGCTCTTAACTAAGTTTTCCTAATGTTTTGTTCAGCCCTACTCTGCACCACTGAAATGATGCCTTACTTGAATAGCATCACTACTCATAGGGAAAAGCAGAAAAAATAGAAGCAACATGGGATTAAGCCCTACACAAGGGATTTTTCTTGGTACCCATGCAATTTCATCCATTGTATTCTGTTATGGGAATGTATCAGCTTTTTTTTTAACTGTTTTGTCCTCACAGAACTGACTTCTATGAGGACAAACAGAATGTATTATAAATGGAATCCATTCTGCAGAAACTGGTTTTCTACCTTTTTTTCTGCTCTCATGTTTCATCTTAGACAAGAGATTAGTACTTCATGGGAAGGAAATGGAAATATTTTCAATAACGTATTTCCCTGTTGCATTTATAAAGCTCTGCAGCTCTAAATAGTTGCGTGACTTCTTTTAAATTATCTGCAAGAATGGTCTATGCCTCTGTGCAGATGGGGATATTTCTGCAGTCACACAAGCAGGAAAACCAAATACAAAAAACAGCAGTTGCTGTGAGGAGAGAAAGCATATACTTATTCTTTCATAGATGGAGTATAATAATCAGTGTTTCTCAACAGCTGCTTCTGAAGGTCTTTCCCTCTCCTGATTTCTGAAACACAATCATCTATCCAGAGTCAGGCTGATTAGAAATTTACAGAACTGTCAACCCTTCATACAAGCTTGCATGACTCCTGCGTGCAGCCAAATGAGACAGATGTAAATTCCAAACAGGTTATTGCAGAAAGATGACAGAAGCCAAACCAGTTAAGAAAGCCTATAAACCAGGTTCATTTAAAAATCTACTTTTCCTTCACCCTCAGAGACAAGCTACAAGAGATAATTTTAAAAATGGGAAATGGAAGTATGCCAGCTTCTATATTCCTCACCATGGAATCTACAAACTGCAGTTACAGAAAAGGACAGAAAAGGAATATAACGTTTGCAAATAGGAAATGACTGTACCAGAAGTGGATAAACTGCATATTCTCAAGTCATTTTATCTTGGTATTATTTCTTTTGCAGCTGTGAACAGATGATGTATGCCTTCTCAGACTGCTATCTGGTTAATTATTGATGGGGGCTCTGAAGTCCTTACTTTTCTTTTTTATGGTTGTTTCAAGTGGACTTGGAACTTTAAATTGGACTATGGTTCTTTAAAGAAAGGACTGTCCTATATAAATTTAAGACACATGGTTATGCTATTTCTGCCTTTATTCCTGATTTATATATGTGTGCATCACAGCATACATTATCAACAAAATCCGAGTTTGTTTAGGAATAATTGTCTGCCTGGAGTAAAAAGCACCATGTCATAGGTTCAGGAATGGAACAAATTATGGCAACACAGAGATCAACTCCTGTTGGAAAAAGCACTTCATACTGTGAAGGAGAAAGTTACAAAATATTTTTAGTTTAGTAACAAAGAAATAGGTGTGGTCTATTGTTATTGAAACAACAGCTCTTAAGCATTAGAACAATTTCCATTTTCAGTCCATTACCCCTGCTGAAATTTCCTCTGGAGAACTGGGGGAACCCACCAAAGCAGTTTGAAAAGGTGTTGGGGGCAAAAAAAAGACAGTTAAGTTGCCTGAATGGAAAGGGTGATTTTCACTTAATGGATGTACAGTAGTTAGATTTAGCCTAATAAAATCAGCAATGCAAAGTAGTAACAGATGGTCTATGCCAGTGTTTCTCAACCTTGGCAACTTTAAGATGGGTAGACTTCAACTCCCAGAATTCCCCAGCCAGCATAGCTGAAGTCCACCCATCTTAAAGTTGCCAAGGTTGAGAAACACTGGTCTATACTGAACAGAGTCACTGCGCTGGCTATTCTGTGCTTCTGCCCATCATTTATGAATATTAACCTACCCTCTCTGCCAATATTTGCAAAGGCATGCAGTAAGGAGAGGAGATGCCCTGAAGACTGAACATGCTGGATGTCCAAAAAGGGACTAAAAACAGGCACCTGTTGTGAAGGAGCAGCCAAGTCTTAGGTCAGAGTACCACAAATATTCTCTCACCAAAAGGGCCCCTTCCTTTTCAAGCATGTTTTATGCCCCCATTATGTGCTATTTGATCCCCTGTTAATGCCACAATTACAAAAAGGCCGCGGAGATGTGCTTGACTGCTTGTCAATGGGATAAACACCTTTGCTACAGTAAGAGTTTGCTGAAAAGGTCCAGGTTTCTCATTTGCTCACCTATCTCCTTGGCCTTTCTAAGCAACCAAATGAATGAAATGTTAGGCGCAATGACCCACTGCCATCAACATCACATTCTGTCCTCAATTACAAGCAAGCAGATAATGTAATCGATTATCATCCCCCCCCAATACATTGTGGCAACAGGTGTAATACTCTTTAGCTTAATTCTCTGTTTGTTTGTTTAAAAGATCTGCATGGCCACCCATCTGAAAACACAACTCTGGATGGCTCACAACAGTAATAAAACCTCAAACCGTAAAACCAAAACTAAAACCAAGAACCAACAGAAAGAACTGTTTCACTTGTTACTTTGGTTTTCTGTGGGAATGACATAAGGACAACACTGGTAAATTATCTGCTTGAATATACAGAACATGCAAGGAAACCTTCAGGTTGTTCTGTGAAAAGAGATTTCAGCAGCTCAGATAAGTGTTTCCTGTAGTGTGACCACAGAGGCTAATTCTGTTTGAAGAACCATCAGAACAAGCTGTGACGGGGAAGCACCATTTGCACAATTCAATTTGGGTGGGCATATTAATGAATGCATTATAGAAAATCTCCAAGAAAAAGCATATAATCACAGGCCAATTTTTAAAAAAAAAACAAAAAACCCAATTCTGGGAAGAAGAAATGAACAGCTAGTATGACACTAAGTATCCTATTATTTCAAAAATGGCTAAATAGTAAACTTTTAAGCTAATGGTTCAAGTAAAAACAGATATACAAAAGGGATATAAAAATACAAAAGGGATCCCCATGTTTACCCCCAGGGCTGCATTTAGCACTTAGCATCCCTGTTCCACAGGGCTGTCAAGACTATTTTGTTTAAACAGGCACTGCAGGTGGAAGGGGATTGATTTTGTTGTTATGACTCCCCACCCCCCACCTTTATTGTGTTTGATTTATGGTGTTTAGTGGTGGGAATCATATACACCGAGCGAGACAGTGAGATAGAATTGCTCACAGCTTCTACTTCATGATGCTTGTTTAGTTTATGTCTGGCTTAAAGGAAAGGCCAGCGGGGCCCTGAAGTTGCTTGTCAATAATTAGCAGCTCAACTGCTGACTAAACCTGGTCAGGGCTTTCTCTGCTACAGTGAAACGTACTGTATTTCTCATTTAATAAATCTAATTGTTGTAAATTAGCATCTCTCTATATGAAGTTGCATGCTATGCAAACTGTTGTCTTTTTTGGCCAGTGATACCCTTCCCTTCCTTCTGCTGGTATGTGCAGCCATCTTACTTCCAAGGGGAATTCATACAGGAATGCCCTGCTTTCTGAGTTACCCTGTATTCCAACTCTATTAAAATATTTGGAGGGGAAAGAAAGCCCATCAGTGAAAGTAGAGTTATGAACTGAACAAGCACAAAGAATTCAACATTCGAAATGGAGCAGCAGAACAGCTTGAGATGACAATCCCCAAGTAGAGTTCATTTACCATGCAATTTTACCAGAGAAAGCTGAAGCCTCCAAAACACCCAAACTCTACATTACCAGGAGTTCTGGGTCTGCAGACATCACTATTATTCCCTGTATTTCTCTTGGGTCAGAAGAATAACTAAAGATCTCTAGAAGTAAAAATTTCTAAAAGGAAAAAGGCATAAATGAAAAACAACAATGGTCAATTGCAAGCAGAGCATGTTCAACGGTCACAAACAGAGGTGGCTCTCTTAACATTTTTCAATTACATACCTAATGGCTGAACTAGGCACCTCAGGGACAGGGATGGAGAATGAGTGCCCAAACCTATGTCCCTGAGTAGCAAGAAGTTAGAACACAGCACGAAACAGAACAGTAATTAAATGAGGATGGGGAATTTTCAAGGTGGCGTAAAAAAATGACTAATGTAAATCATACTTGATGATAGAGTCAAACACAAAGTAGATACGAAAGAGGAGGAAAATGTAAATGCCATTTACAAGGAGACCAATTTGAAAGAAGCATTGATTTCATATCCATGGCCAGTCATCATTTTTAAAACGGAGGAGATATTTGTCTCAAACTATTTTTAAGTAACAGATGTTATGAGATCACCACACACCCCAAAAGGACAGGCAGGATGGCTGTCACTGTTCTGTTCCGAAAGGTTAGGGTGGTATGAAGAAGGCACAAAGAGAGGTCAGCAAGCTGGGGGTGGGGGGTATTTGTAGATAGCTCCATGTGCTATTACGACCATCTGCAGGCACGTCCCATGACGACACTGCCACTGAGTCTGTAGCATTTCTGTCACATAGCTAGCCCAACCTATATTGGTTCTCAGACTGCATTCCTTCTAGCCACTCCTAAGTAGAGCAGCCCACTAAGTTCACTCTACTCAGTGAGAAAAAGACATGGGAATGACAAGCCTCCTTCCACAATGTCACTGCTGCTGATGGCATACAAACCAGAAACAAAAGTTGCCTATGGTAGTTTTTTTACCCACTAAATAGATTTGAATCAACTGACTAGTAAGATTAAACAGTAAAAGCAAGAGTAGTTGGCTGTGGTCACATATTCTGCCGATTACAAAATCAACAACTCTAAGTGGTAGTCTTTTTTTTTAAATTGTAATTAATTCTCACTTCTGTTCTCTTCCCTTTCAACTTCTAACTGCTAACATTCAAGATGTGACTTCTCTTACTGATTATGTGATCAAGCCAACCGTGAATTTTGGAAGAAGATGACACACATATACATATAGGTAGCCAGTTCGATGTAGTGTTAAGGCATCAGGCTAGAAACCAGGAGACCATGAGTCCCACCTTAGGCATGAAACCAGCTGGATGACCTTGGGCCAGTCACACTCTCTCAGCCCTAGGAAGCAGGAAATGGCTAACCTTGCCGAGAAACTGCAGGGACTAGTCCAGGCAGTTGCCAGGAGTCAAAACTGACTTGAAAGCACCAAACAAAACAATATATACATACACATTTACACATAGTATGCCTACAGATATCATTGTTTCCTTGAGCAGCTCTATATCATGATGTTCTAGCATCATCTGGTGTCAGAAAACTTTAAGAAAGCACACGGAATGAACCAGACGGCATCTTCATTAGCAACTAGATACACCAGTAACCAAAGTGAAGAGGAGACACATGAGCTAATGACAGAGCCCAATGTGTGTTTCCAGATTCACAAACCTCTTGGCAGGTACACAAGCACAAGTATTTGTCTTAGAAAGATGCTTCTCAGTTAGGACATCGTATTGGACTTTACTGATATGCAAGCCAACAGACTTTCGTATCTGGAGAGAATTATGTTTCTTAAAGATCAAGAAGACAAAAGAAATCAGCATCTGTGTTAACATGAAAGGGGTTTCCCAATAATGAAGTAGTAACCGCTGAGATCCTAGCAGCTGGCATAAAGCACACAATGAGTCATGCCCACTATCTTTTTTAAGGGGGTTATTTGGCCTGGACCCCATACAAGGAAGGGGCATAATCAAAGTATTTCACTATTTTAATTTTAGTATTTGAAATGACCAGATGGGTGAATGGTTTTTATTCAGGGGTTTCCCCATACATTCTTATTTATGGGGCTACTAATTTCAATGGACAAAGAACAATGAAAGAAAAACGCATTAGGGAAGGATGCAGAAGGAAGGGAGGACAATGGGTCAGATAAATATTCTACCCGCAGGGCTCTCAGAGTTTCAGAACAGATTTAGTTTTGCCTGTGCTAGTGACTTCAGAACAATAAGACTCTACTAATATTTGGATACTGAAAAAGAATTGAGTACTCAAAAATTGGAAGAAAATTTTTTTCAGAAAAAGTTTTTTCTGATTTATAGAATCAATAGATTTATACCGTATATGCTTCTTAAAACCACACATTCACAAATCTATTGCAACTGAGGAATCACTCATCTCCTTCCAAACAAGGTTCACAGAAATGGAAAACTAGACAGCTGCAATTCTCTCCAATAATTGTCCATGATATCAAACAACTTGTGACTTCTCTAACTACTTTCCATCACCTCACTGTATAACTCTGTTACTCAGAACTTCTGTCACAAGCCAACTGTGGTTTATTCAACAAACTAGTGCTAGAGCAACCCATGACTAAATATAGCATGTGACCCAAGTCAACTATCCTTATTAAAATATCAGCATAGGATGACAGTACATGTAATGGCTCCTTGCCCTCTACAAGAAATGGCCACTGGGGAAAAAATATACCAAATGCAATGATATCACATACACTTTTCTATTATTAGATCAGGAATGGATTACGGCTGGGGTGGGAACCCTGTAGCCCTTCATAGATTAGATGACTGATATCTCCCAGCAGCCCCAGCCAACTTGATCAATGATCTGGAGGGCTATGATTCTACACTGTTGAATTAGACACTTCTAAGGAGATGCAGCTCCTGCCAACCTAGCAGTTTGAAGATATGCAAATGTGAGTAGATTAATAGGTACCGCTTCGGTGGGCAGGTAACAGCGTTCTGTTTAGTCATGCCGGTCACATGACCACGGAAATGTCTACGGACAAACGCTGGCTCTTCGGCTTTGAAACAGAGATGAGCACCGCCCCCTAGAGTCGGACACGACTGGACTTAAAGTCAAGGGAAACCTTTACCTTTACCTGAGGAGATGCAGAGGAATGGACTTAGGCCTTTTTCACTTGTTAAATTTATATCCTTTCCTTCAGGAGCTCAAGGTGGCATACACAGCACTTGCACCTCCCCTTTCCCCCCCACAGTAACAACCTTGAGAGGTAGGTTGGACTAAGTGACTGGTGCAAAATCACCAATGAGCTAACATGGATAAAAAGGGACTTGAACCTGGGCCTTCAACACCTTAACTGCTGCATCACACTAGAGGAAGCACACAGGTAAAAAAAGGAAAATGGGACAGAGAAAATGTAGAAGCAGTGAAAGACTTTGTATTCCTAGGTGCAAAGATTACTGCAGATGCTGACTGCAGTCAGGAAATCAGAAGACTCCTTGGAAGAAGAGCAATGACAAATCTCGATAAAATAGTTAAGAGCAGAGACATCACACTGACAACAAAGGTCCGCAATGGTATTCCCAGTAGTAACATATGGCTGCGAGAGCTGGACCATAAGGAAGGCTGAGAGAAGGAAGATTGATGCTTTTGAACTGTGGTGTTGGAGGAAAATTCTGAGAGTGCCTTGGACTGCAAGAAGATCAAACCAGTCCATCCTCCCCAGACTGCTCACTTGAGGGAATGATATTAAAGGCAAAACTGAAATACTTTGGCCACAATGAGAAGACAGGACACCCTGGAGAAGATGCTGATGCTAGGGAGAGTGGAGGGCAAAAGGAAGAGGGGCCGACCAAGGGCAAGATGGATGGATGATGTTCTAGAGGTGACGGACTCATCCCTGGGGGAGCTGGGGGTGTTGACGACCGACAGGAAGTTCTGGCGTGGGCTGGTCCGTGAAGTCACGAAGAGTCGGAAGCGACTAAACGAATAAACAACAACAGGGTAGATCTTGATAGCACACTCCAGCCATTCTGTACTTATATCTTTTATCTCTCTTATTATGCACTGCTTGTAATTACATTTTAAGTTGCTACCTTGATGTTAAGCTAATATCAGGTAGGGGGAAGAGAGCATTCTCCCTAGCTCTGGATTGAAAATAAGGTTATAATCTAGCCTGAGGTATTTCCTGCCAAAATATCACACTATGCTGCTGGCTGAGATGCATCAGGACAAAACCAGAAGAGTTGTTTAGTGAGTGGACAGCCATATAAATTGAATTAATAGGTGAAATACATTTTCAAAAATTGACATCTAGACTAGGTTCACACATTGCACAGTGGTGGATTTTTTGTTAGCAAACCCACGAAGGGCTGGGTTCGTACATCACACTAGCTAAAAGCCATTGCTTATCAATTAAGGTTAAGTTCACACAACTAAAGCAACATCAAGCAAATCACAGCGCAATGTAGGAAGCCAGGCTTTGACTCACTGGTACTAACTGCATACTATTCCCAAAAGCCAGTTAGAAAAAGCACATTCTTTGGTTCTGAAAACTTCTGAAATGTTTGGGGCAGTAACTGAAAGATCTTCACACCTGTTTGTGAGGCATACCCTGAAAGTTGGGCTAAGCCCCTGTGCATCAAAGCACATTTCTCTCAAGAGCTAACATGCTAGAAATCTTCTTGTTGGCTCCAGTTCAGCGCCTTAAATGCTTCTATTCCAGTGCTGATCCACCCCCTGAATACTAACCCTTAGTGTAATCCAATCACAGCAGGCAATGTTGTGCTGGTTCCATGCCACCAGCATGCCACTCATTATAGACCTTACCATATGGCTTTGTTCTTTCCAAAGCTAATCCATGCCAATCAGCAGCAAATGAGAAACAGTAGGCTAGCGGGTGGAAAGCTGGAGAAGTGGAAACATAAAGCTGATATGCAACCAACAGGAAGAGTAACTTGCTAGAAAAAAAGTTTTGCCCAGCCTTCTCCACATTTGGCAGCCACTATGTATATTTGGACATAACTACCAGAATCTCCTGTCCGCATAGCTGGTGAATCCTAGATGCTGTGGTTCCAACAAACCTCTTCGAGCATTCACCTATTAAAGCATGTGATTTGGGGCCATCATAAACTCTGGAGTTCTGGATCAGGTGGAGAACTGTACTCAAGTTCTAACCATCCTAATACAGTACCCTTCAGATCTTCCAGGTGAATGTGGATATTCTGATTCAGTAATTCCATGAGTCATGTTCTGAAAACTCTGCCAGAACCAAAGAGGAGTAAACAGAATCTACCCAACTTTTACGAAGTTTAATTCATCTTCCTATAGACAGACTATGCCGTTACTGCTTAGCCAATATCTTACTCATGCTTATCTGGGAATAAGCCCCACTGAACTGGTTGGGCTTATTTCTGATATGCACAGGACTGCACTCTCTGTGGATTCCTTTGGGTCTTTAGCCCTGTTCAAGCAGCCAGAGCACTCATCATGTGAACATTTCTGTTAAGCTGCACTTCCCATCAATGTCAGCCAACTGACCCTAATTGCCCTGTAGCGTTTGCATGTTTAATGCAAGCATGTGCAGGAGGAAAGCCTTACACATGTCTGGCTGTATGCACACTGACTCCCACAGAAGTCAGAACTCTGCAATATCAGGGTCCTAGGTCATATCAAAGTTTCTCTCCTGCAGGTAGATAGATGACATCATTAGGGTGATTGTTGGCAAGGGTGAGGGTACGAACGTTATCTAAATTTCTCATGTAGTAGGTACTCCAGGTTCATAATGCCTTTGATGATTATGTGCCATCAAGTCATTGTTGACTCTTAGTGACCATGTAGACAATTTTTCTCCATGATGATCTGTTCCTAACCTGGTCCTTCAGCTCTGCCAATGGTGCACTCATCACTACTATAACTAAACCTATCCACCTTGCTGCTGGTTGTCCTCCTCTTCTCTTTCCTTCCACCTTTCTGCTTAACAGCAATGTATTTTATCATAGATGACAACTGCTGCCACCTGCTGGAAATGAAACTTCAGTCATTAAAACAAACAAAGTCTTTAGGTCAATATAAGATGACATGGAGGCCATCTATATAAGATTATGCCATAATAAGCAAGAAAAAGCTGGATTTATCACAACTAACCAATATAACAATTTCTCTGGGAATCTTATGCATATTTACATTCTTTAAATAGCAGAGATGCAAAACCATCCCAGAAAATTTCAGATTTTAAACTAGGAATTTCAGACTTCATAATTATAATTCACCCTATTTAAAAAAAACACTTTACAAATTTGCCTAAGAACAAGACAAAATGAACAAGTGATATTACATTCCTGAATCTCAGGCCAGGCAACAGGCATCCAATGTAAGTTTCTCATATTCATAAGCTTGGGACTCCAGAAAGCCAAGGAAGAATGGCAATCTCACAAAAATTATGTGTGAGATCCTCCAGATGTCATTGCACAACACTTCCCATCATTGTTTACCACTGCCCATGCCAGTTAGGTCTAGATGGCATTAGAATTCAGTAGCACCCGAAGGCCCCCAAACAAGTTAACTGATCATTCAAGAAAAGAGTTGCCTATTTCCCAAGTCTGAGAGCTGCCCATCCACCAATCTTACCAGGATTCAGTTTCAGTCTCTCGGCCAAGTCTTCTGGGATGTGAGAAAGCTATTTATTTGAAGGTATGTAATGACTTTCAATGGATTTCAGAGTATTTTCCATTGTCAAGGACAACCTCAATGATGTACCTTGGATAGACCAAATTGGCCTTCCTTCTTGATCAGGTTTCAACATGTCTGGATGAGGGAAAGAGTCAATCTACTTCATCAAAGCTACCTCACAACAAATATTTTTTAGACACCAGACTTCCTTCAAATAAATACATTTAGGAGCAACCCATAAAGCTTGGTTTCTTCTGTTTGCCTGAGCTTCAGTTTATCGGTCCTCATCTATTCCCCTGGGCAGCCCCATCCTGATCTAAACCTGCCTAGCTTCTGTTGTTTCAGACCTAACTGAGAAATAGAGTTGAATGTCATCAACATCTTTGTTATGATCCCAATCAGCTCAAGCTTGGAACAGCTACTTGAATTTGACACCATCACCACCACTTACTTTCCATGTCCATTGATTCTGGGATTATAGAGCATAATTTGCAGCTTGCTGTCTCTATAAAGGTTTCAGGTTAATTCTTTCTTTCATTTCAGGAGCTTTACTGCCATTAATCCTGCGTCATAAAATAAAAGAACTCAATACCAGATAATCCACCACTTTGTGCGGTTTATTCAAGAAGTAAATTTCAATAGGAGGAAACTCAAGGCCAGTAAACAAACCAACCATATGCTAAATATAGCTTAAAATATCTGAAACATTCATTTATTTCATTTTAGTATCAATAAACACAATAACAGACAGACTGCTCTTACCATTTCACAGGATGAGATGATTAACATTTTGAGAATGTTAATTAATGTATTTCTATATTTTTACTACCATACCAGGATATGAGAAGAGAGGGAGACATCATTTAACTTTTGTCCTTCAGAAAATAAATATTTTGAGACACATCAGAGAAATCTATTCCACAAAGGAACATTTAAGCAGAAAGTTGCCAAAGTATAGTTGAAACTGTAGTTCAAGGATCTCAAATTTGTGGCCTGCAGGTGGCCATCCAAGTCATTTTCTGCAGCCTACATAGAGACAACAGGAGAACAAAGGACAGAAGTTGGGCAGCACCTTGGTAAACTTGAATACACACGATGAATCCTCCCTTAGGTTAGCCACTGTTTCTCAACCTTAACAATTTAAAGATGTGTGGACTTCAAATCCCAGAATTCCCCAGCCAGCATGAAGGTCTGTCCCTGGGCACGGCAGGCCAAAAGACATCCCTAGCCTTACACCAGCGTGCCATCACAGCCACCATCACGGCCACCATGGTTATTCATGTGGCTCCAAGCTTGGACACTGAAGACACCTCACTGCAGCCTTCTCTTGGCCTGTTCAGTCCAGGTTTACAGCTAGTTTTCACCCTAAATCCACAGCAAGAAGCAACTTGGCAGTGCCACTGGAACAGGTCTCAGCCCTGGCCCAAGTTGTGACAACACCTTAGTGCAGGGTTTCTCAACCTTGACACGTTTAAGCTGTGTGGACTTTAACTCCCAGAATCCCCCAGCCAGCATTCCCCAATTCCCATTCTGGGAGTTGAAGTCCACACAGCTTAAACGTGTCAAGGTTGAGAAACACTGCCTTAGGGGATGGTGAGGAGTATAGCTATCCCTTGCCTACAGCTGTCCCTTGGAGCTGTTTCTTCTTGACCTTGGATCCACCGTGCCTGACAAAATCTTCATGCTGTTGCATTATTTCCAGCAGTCCTTCTCCTGCTGTCTCATAAATAAATGGTCATCAGGAGGATGTGGGTCAAATACTACATAGGTTTATATACAGAATATTTATTTATTTAATCCATTCAATTGTGTCCAATTCTCGGAGACTGCCTGGACAAGTCCCTGCAGTTTTCTTGGCAAGATTTCTCAGAAGTGGTTTGCCATTGCCTCCTTCCTAGGGCTGAGAGAGAGTGACTGGCCCAAGGTCACCCAGCTGGCTTCCTGCGTGCCTAAGGCAGGACTAGAACTCATAGTCTCTCGATTTCTGGCCTGATGGCTTAACCACTACACCAAATTGGCTCTCTATATGAAATATAACCCTGCTTCATATTTATTAAATTAGAGCTGCTGGGTTTAGCTCATAGGAGCATAGTTCATTCCCCTCACAACAATTTATTGGCAAGAAAACAAAATTTCCAGCCAAATAGAGTCACCTGAGAAACTGTATTATTAGAGGCTTGGACCCTGATTAGAGCTATTTGAGAAGACTGGAGTAATTCAAAAATAAAATCTTCAATTTAGGCTCAAATTGTAAACTTGATTTAAAACTTCAAACCTCCATGCTTCCCCGTTAATTGTAATGAGAAACTACCAAATGGCAATTGCTTTTTTCTCATGTGACAGAATGTATTGATTTAATCCATTTTAATCTGATGTCCATCAAAAGTAATTTAAAATTAAGCTAAATATTCAGAAATTCTATCTCTAATGGGAGGGGGATTCATGTCAAATTGAAGGCAAGATTTTTTTTTTTCCTCTAAAAAGAATTGCTGATGTCATTTTTATTTCCTGGCAAAAGTGGAAATAATTTTCAGGCACAGTCCTGAAATCCTATCAAGTTTCATATGATTAGATTCAAGAGTTTGATACTGATATTCAACAACAACCAAACCAAATATTGGAGTTCTTACTTTGCCATGTAAGTGGCCAAACTGAAATGGCAAAAAAGCAGCTTTGGTGTAATAAAGAGTTTTTATTTAATAAATTAATATTCAATGGCATACCATGATGTTCTTCTTTTTTATCATTTTTGACTCATTGAGACATTTGTTATCAGTGCATGAAAAGGATTTAACAAGGTGGCCCTTGAACTAATAAATTAGTTTCATGTGGCACACAGGACAATTTCAGACCCCTAACTTATCCTGTGCCTCATCTAATCAAGAACACTGGACTAGATTACTTTTCATGAAATATAACCCACTCTAGTAGGCTGGGAGAAAAAGAACACTGGGGCAATTTTACATTCAGTGATAGCTCAGATAGAAAAAGGACATGCACTGAAGGCACCACACAGAAGATGAAGACACCCAGAACCAATTCAATTCTCTTTTCATCACTTAGGATACTGGAGGCTACTGTAGAAGAGAGCATTCCATACAGACCTAGCTGATTTGAATTCTTGCTGAATCTTAGCAAGGTTATTCTAAAAGGTTATTCCATTTATATAAATTGGATGGATGGATGAATAAATGGATAAATAAATAACTAAATGGGACAGCTTCTGACTACCAGTATTGTTTTTCACAGCTTAATGTGAAAATAAAAACTGACACACGCCTGTTTATAAAACAGTCCTTAAAATATGAAAAGTGAAAAAGCTTTACTTCACTACACTGCATGGGTTTAATGCTAATGAAGGGCCAGCATCATTTAGGAACACTCCATTAGTGTTAATGGGCAGCATGAGGCAATGCATATGTCATTGCAGCCCTGCTAGCTGGCCCTGCTCTGGTTTGCTTTGTCTGGCATGCTAACCATGCCCTGCCACTGTGGTTAGCAATCTATGATTTAGAATTAACATCTTCTCTGAATCTAGCCCTCTGTGTTTTTTTCAATAAACCATGGTTAAACAAACCATAATTTACCATAACATGTAAACCTAATCAGTGCATCCAACAGGAGTTATTCCCATAGGAGTACGTCTAAGACTAGAAAAGGATTAGTACCCCTAAATTATTCCACACATTCCCTGGGAATAAATCCATGGAGCATGTTGAGGACTTATTTATAAGAAAACATGCATAGATTTGCACCAATAGTCTTCCACATGTTTGTTTACTACCTTCTGAACTCTATAATCCAGAGGTTTTTCTCTCTGTATTTTCCACTGTTTGCCCCATTAATATTACAAAGGTGGCTGGATTATCAAAAGCTTACTAAACTAGAAAAGTTTTAAAAAATCTTTATCATATTTCTTTAAAAGGTACCATTTATTTTTTTTCTCAAAGCATGATGCCGGTACATGCTGCATAGTTTGATTCCACGCACGTTTACCAGGAAATCCCATTAAACGCAGCTAAAGCGCATTCCCTTGCTGCAATCCCGGAATAAAATTCATTGGGCATTGGCGGGACCTCCTTCCAGGCAACATATGCAAGGCTGCATTGCAGGATTTATTTGCTGCCGGTGCAAATTTAAACACAGTGCAATCGCCCCCTCAAGTCAATAGGGATCACTCCGGGGTCTTCCCTAAGTGCCCTCCAAATATGTGGGACTTTAGCTCCTTTCATCCGCAGCCAGGACGGCATTAACCATACTGTTTGGGAATGATGGGAGCTGAGGTCCAATTCAGCCCGAGGCGCCAGATTAGGAGGAACTGCTAACGCTTCGCTCCGTTTGGCATCCTGGCTCAGAGGAGCAGAATCCTTCGCACTGCGTTCGTACCCTGCGCCGTGCACGATTATGCACCGTCTTTCTCCAGCCTCCCAGAGCTTAGAGACAACAGCAGCCGCCCTCCGCACAGACTCCGTTTTCAGCGTCTCCAGCTGGTTTTTCTGCGTCAATGCGCTGCCTCCTAATTTCAGAATGCAATCTACTGCGGCCATTGCGCCAGCACTCGCCGCCCGGACTTTTCCCGCCTTCCTTGCTGACACCACATCCGGCCAATTTCTCGTTAACGCTTTACATCAGAGCTGCCCAACCCCGGGTAAGTTACCCACAATTGGGTAAAAGTGATTTTTCTTTGCGGAACTACACACGGACCCATTACCCAATCACAACAGGGACATTAAAATTGATTTAAAGTGTTTTAATTACATTGGGTAAAAAGGACTTTCTGATAAGCGATTTTGGGTAACGAAGGAAAGATTGGAAAGCCTTGCTTCACGTCTAGTACAACAGCCTGGCAGTTGCAGCGCGGGGTGTGTGTGTGTGTGTGTAATGAAATTGGGGAGAATTTCAAAAATAAGTGCCGATTGCAGCATCAAACAATTTCTTAATCGCTATTTTGGGACAGCTTGCGGTTTTTTGTTTTTAACTTTTCCTCCCTCACACTGTTTTAATAGATTGCTGCTCTTTCTATCATTCTTTTAATAAAAGCTATCAGACAGCTTAAGACAAGTTGATTCCGGTTGTAATAGAAGTGCACTCTGCAGATGTTCAAAGGCACTATTTTGTGAGCTTCGTTTTCAGAACTGGAACCAGGTTTATGCATTTAGATAATTAATCGACAAGGAAACAAAATGCCCCTAAGTAGTGCAACGCATTTGCGAAGTTATTCACCAAATCATTTGAGCAAACGTACCGCACTCTTGGGGCTTCCCAAGACGCTATGGGATAAATCAGCAAAACGACGCCGCGTCTTAATCCCGCATCCTGACATCTTGGCAGGAATAGCGGCGCAGCCTTTTCGCCTCTCCTACTTTAAATGTTTTGCCATCCAACCTGGATTCCAAAGAGTGCAGCCTTTTGACTTGCTTTTATTTTCTTGTCAAAAAAAGGTGTGGAAATTATTAATAGTCCCTTAGCACCAATCGCGGAAGTGGACTTGGTTGGTTTCTAGCAACGTCTACTATGGTGATGTCAGCAGAAAATAAGAGCGAATTCGACCGTTTCTAGGAGCCGGCGCTGCTGGGTGAGTCTCTTGTTCCATCGCCAATAATATAAACCCCAATTTTGGGAGAAAATGGGGAGCAGTTTCCTTGGCAGCCTTTTGTACTGGCTGTAGCTAAGCTTGGAAGAATCCGATCTCTGCAAGTGGTCTGCGTGTTCCTCTGGTGGTTAAGGTACTGAAAAGGGTATGGCTTGAAAATGGAATTTGAATGGCCAGGCAGAAGGTAACGGGCAGGTAAGTAGTTATGAATTGATGTTGTTCCTTCAGGAGTCATACCAAAAGGCACTCTTATTTAATTAGGGATGTTTAGAGGTAAACTATCTCTTCACATTTTTGTTTACATAGAAAATCCAAACTCTACGTCATGGACAAAAATTATGTCCGTTGCAGGTGTATCACATGCACACTTTTATGGGAGGATGGAGAGGAGGAGAAACCTCCAAAATTGATTTCAATTGAAGATGGCCATCAAAGTTGGACAGCCTGGGAAAGCTGGCCATTGCATAAGATTTTGAGGGCTTCATGCCCCTTTCCCCTCCCTCTATTTATTTGGCAGAGGGGAAATACCTCCTCTTCATCTTCCCTTCCTTTAAATTTGGAGCACCCTGCACCAAAAAGAGGAAAAACAGTGTAAAGTTTTAATCGGTGCTCGAGAAAACTGCTTTAGTGAGGAAGTTGTCCATGAATCAGGAAGTTGGTCTTTCTTTACAGTACATGCTTTTGATGTGGGAGGGTAGAAACCATAGGAGTGCGGAGAGGGGTAGGGGATGGGGGTCGATCTGTTCATGGTTACTGCAGTCCCCCCTCATGGTCACCCGGTTTCTCTCCAGGCATTGCTATGGCATGACATGACTGGAGTAGGTGCACCTCTTCAGTCCCTGCACAGATGCATCCCTCCTCAGTTCAAGCTTGACCTGAAACCCCCATTCAAACTGTGGGTGGAGATGGCGTCATTTCCAAATCAGTAACTACGATTCAGCAAAAGCTTTTCCAGTTTCTGTTGTGTGGCTGTTACATGATTAATTTCCAATTCGCTGACTTCTTGAGTGTAAGTAGAAATTGGAATGCAGGTGATACTATCCTCTTAAACCAAAGCTTTATGGAGTAATATCTTCTTCCTGTCTTTTGCTCAAATAATTAGTATCAACTTCTCTATCCTATTTTGGCCCTATGGATAAGGGTGTATGTGTATTCATATATTAGGCTGTGGAGCACACTGGATTCAAAGACAAAAATAATGACTGGTGGCAAAAGCGCAGAATTTGTCTACAACCTCTTAAACCAAATGCATCTTTCTCTGGGATCACGTGGCAGCTGTGGAGGGCAGTTGTGTGATCCTGGGAAAAGGTGTGTCTGCTTTAACGACTTGCAGACAAGTTGCAGTGCCCTTGGGGCTTCAAAGCACATTTTTGCCTCTGATTCTGAAGTGCTGCATAGTCCTGTTAGGCAGTATCGTGAGTGAGATCAAGACTGGGAGGATGAAGCTCAGATTCTGTCCCTACTTACACCTTGGCAAGGCTCAGTCATAACCTGACAAAACCAAATTTTTGCCTTGTTCCCATGACATTACCTTCATCTCATTCCCAGCCAATGAGCAACACAGGCTTAAGTAGTTATAATTTTGTTGTTTATTCGTTTAGTCGCTTCCGACTCTTCGTGACTTCATGGACCAGCCCACGCCAGAGCTTCCTGTCGGCCGTCAACACCCCCAGCTCCCCCAGGGACGAGTCCGTCACCTCTAGAATATCATCCATCCATCTTGCCCTTGGTCGGCCCCTCTTCCTTTTGCCTTCCACTCTCCCTAGCATCAGCATCTTCTCCAGGGTGTCCTGTCTTCTCATTATGTGGCCAAAGTATTTCAGTTTTGCCTTTAATACCATTCCCTCAAGTGAGCAGTCTGGCTTTATTTCCTGGAGGATGGACTGGTTGGATCTTCTTGCAGTCCAAGGCACTCTCAGAATTTTCCTCCAACACCACAGTTCAAAAGCATCGATCTTCCTTCGCTCAGCCTTCCTTATGGTCCAGCTCTCGCAGCCATATGTTACTACAGGGAACACCATTGCTCTAACTATGCGGGCCTTTGTTGTCAGTGTGATGTCTCTGCTCTTAACTATTTTATCGAGATTTGTCATTGCTCTTCTTCCAAGGATTAAGCGTCTTCTGATTTCCTGACTGCAGTCAGCATCTGCAGTAATCTTTGCACCTAGGAATACAAAGTCTTTCACTGCTTCTACATTTTCTCCCTCTATTTGCCAGTTATCAATCAAGCTGGTTGCCATAATCTTGGTTTTTTTGAGGTTTAGCTGCAAACCAGCTTTTGCACTTTCTTCTTTCACCTTCATCATAAGGCTCCTCAGTTCCTCTTCACTTTCAGCCATCAAGGTGGTATCATCTGCATATCTGAGATTGTTAATGTTTCTTCCAGAGATTTTAACTCCAGCCTTGGATTCCTCAAGGCCAGCTTGTCGCATGATGTGTTCTGCATACAAGTTGAATAGGTAGGGTGAGAGTATACAGCCCTGCCGTACTCCTTTCCCAATCTTAAACCAGTCTGTTGTTCCGTGGTCTGTTCTTACTGTTGCTACTTGGTCGTTATACAGATTCTTCAGGAGGCATACAAGATGACTTGGTATCCCCATACCACTAAGAACTTGCCACAATTTGTTATGGTCCACACAGTCAAAGGCTTTAGAATAGTCAATAAAACAGAAATAGATGTTTTTCTGAAACTCCCTGGCTTTTTCCATTATCCAGCGGATATTGGCAATTTGGTCTCTAGTTCCTCTGCCTTTTCTAAACCCAGCTTGTACATCTGGCAATTCTCGCTCCATGAACTGCTGAAGTCTACCTTGCAGGATCTTGAGCATTACCTTACTGGCATGTGAAATGAGTGCCACTG
This sequence comes from Candoia aspera, assembly GCF_035149785.1. NCBI lineage: Eukaryota > Metazoa > Chordata > Lepidosauria > Squamata > Candoiidae > Candoia > Candoia aspera. The sequence goes on from NC_086155.1 coordinate 36,153,189, forward strand.
TTCGATAGTTTGAACATTCTTTAGTGTTTCCCTTTTTTGGTATGGGGATATAAGTTGATTTTTTCCAGTCTGATGGCCATTCTTGTGTTTTCCAAATTTGCTGGCATATAGCATGCATTACCTTGACAGCATCATCTTGCAAGATTTTGAACAGTTCAGCTGGGATGCCGTCGTCTCCTGTTGCCTTGTTATTAGCAATGCTTCTTAAGGCCCACTCAACCTCACTCTTCAGGATGTCTGGCTCTAGCTCACCGACCACACCGTCAAAGCTATCCCCGATATTGTTATCCTTCCTATACAGGTTTTCTGTATATTCTTGCCACCTTTTCTTGATCTCTTCTTCTTCTGTTAGGTCCTTGCCATCTTTGTTTTTGATCATACCCATTTTGGCCTGGAATTTACCTCCAATGTTTCTAATTTTCTGGAAGAGGTCTCTTGTCCTTCCTATTCTATTGTCTTCTTCCACTTCCGCGCATTGCTTGTTTAAAAATAATTCCTTATCTCTTCTGGCTAACCTCTGGAATTTTGCATTTAATTGGGCATATCTGCCCCTATCACTGTTGCCTTTTGCTTTCCTTCTTTCTTGGGCTACTTCTAGTGTCTCAGCAGACAGCCATTTTGCCTTCTTGGTTTTCTCTTTCTTTGGGATGTATTTTGTTGCCGCCTCCTGAACCATGCTGCCAACTTCTGTCCAGAGTTCTTCCGGGACCCTATCTACTAAGTCCAGTCCCTTAAATCTATTCTTCACCTCCACTGCATATTCCTTAGGAATATTAGTGAGCTCATATCTAGCTGATCTGTGGGTCTTCCCTAATCTCTTTAGTCTGATCCTAAATTGTGCAAGAAGAAGTTCGTGATCTGAACTACAGTCAGCTCCAGGCCTTGTTTTTACCGACTGTACAGATGTCCGCCACCTTTGGCTGCAAAGGATGTAATCAATCTGATTTCGGTGTTGTCCATCTGGTGAAGTCCATGTATAAAGCCGTCTCTTAGGTTGTTGGAAGAGAGTGTTTGTTATGCAGAGTGAATTGTCTTGGCAAAATTCTATCAGCCTGTGTCCTGCTTCGTTTTGTTCTCCCAGGCCATACTTACCTGTAATTCGAGGTGTCATTTGACTGCCCACCTTAGCATTCCAGTCTCCTGTGATGAAAATAACATCTCTTTTAGGCGTGTTGTCCAGTAGGTGCTGCAGATCCTCATAGAATTGCTCTACTTCAGCTTCTTCAGCATTTGTGGTTGGGGCGTATATTTGGATCACTGTGATGTTAGATGGCTTGCCCTGAATTCGAATTGAGATCATTCTGTCGTTTTTTGGGTTGTATCCAAGCACTGCTTTAGCCACTTTACTATTAATTATGAAGGCTACTCCATTTCTTCTGTGGTCCTCTTGTCCGCAGTAGTAGATCTGGTGGTCATTTGATGTGAAGTGGCCCATTCCAGTCCATTTCAGTTCACTGATGCCCAGAATGTCTATCTTTAATCTTGACATCTCACCAATAACCACATCCAATTTGCCCTGGCTCATAGATCTTACATTCCAGGTTCCGATGGTGTGTTGATCCTTAGAACATCGGATTCGCCGTTCACCACCAGCACCGTCAGCCGCTAGCCGTCCTTTCGGCTTTGAGCTAGCTGCGTCATCACATCTGGGGCTAGTTGAACTCATCCTCTGTTCCTCCCCAGTAGCATTTTGACCATCTTCCGACCTGGGGGTCTCATCTTCCGATGGTATACCGACATATCTCTGGTTGTACTGATCCATTTAGTTTTCACGGCAAGAATACTGGGGTGGGTTGCCATTACCTTCCCCAAGGATCGCATTTAGTCTGACCTCTCTGTCATGACCTTCCCGTCTTGGGTGGCCCTTCACGGTTTAGCTCATGGCATCATTGAGGTGCTCAAGCTCCAGCACCACGACAAGGTAACGATCCTTTGCTGAAGTGAATAAAGGTGAAAATGCTTATTTATCAGTCCAGCTAATTATAACTCTTCAGCAAAGGATCGTTACCTTGTCGTGGTGCTGGAGCTTGAGCACCTCAATGATGCCATGAGCTAAACCGTGAAGGGCCACCCAAGACGGGAAGGTCATGACAGAGAGGTCAGACTAAATGCGATCCTTGGGGAAGGTAATGGCAACCCACCCCAGTATTCTTGCCGTGAAAACTAAATGGATCAGTACAACCAGAGATATGTCGGTATACCATCGGAAGATGAGACCCCCAGGTCGGAAGATGGTCAAAATGCTACTGGGGAGGAACAGAGGATGAGTTCAACTAGCCCCAGATGTGATGACGCAGCTAGCTCAAAGCCGAAAGGACGGCTAGCGGCTGACGGTGCTGGTGGTGAACGGCGAATCCGATGTTCTAAGGATCAACACACCATCGGAACCTGGAATGTAAGATCTATGAGCCAGGGCAAATTGGATGTGGTTATTGGTGAGATGTCAAGATTAAAGATAGACATTCTGGGCATCAGTGAACTGAAATGGACTGGAATGGGCCACTTCACATCAAATGACCACCAGATCTACTACTGCGGACAAGAGGACCACAGAAGAAATGGAGTAGCCTTCATAATTAATAGTAAAGTGGCTAAAGCAGTGCTTGGATACAACCCAAAAAACGACAGAATGATCTCAATTCGAATTCAGGGCAAGCCATCTAACATCACAGTGATCCAAATATACGCCCCAACCACAAATGCTGAAGAAGCTGAAGTAGAGCAATTCTATGAGGATCTGCAGCACCTACTGGACAACACGCCTAAAAGAGATGTTATTTTCATCACAGGAGACTGGAATGCTAAGGTGGGCAGTCAAATGACACCTCGAATTACAGGTAAGTATGGCCTGGGAGAACAAAACGAAGCAGGACACAGGCTGATAGAATTTTGCCAAGACAATTCACTCTGCATAACAAACACTCTCTTCCAACAACCTAAGAGACGGCTTTATACATGGACTTCACCAGATGGACAACACCGAAATCAGATTGATTACATCCTTTGCAGCCAAAGGTGGCGGACATCTGTACAGTCGGTAAAAACAAGGCCTGGAGCTGACTGTAGTTCAGATCACGAACTTCTTCTTGCACAATTTAGGATCAGACTAAAGAGATTAGGGAAGACCCACAGATCAGCTAGATATGAGCTCACTAATATTCCTAAGGAATATGCAGTGGAGGTGAAGAATAGATTTAAGGGACTGGACTTAGTAGATAGGGTCCCGGAAGAACTCTGGACAGAAGTTGGCAGCATGGTTCAGGAGGCGGCAACAAAATACATCCCAAAGAAAGAGAAAACCAAGAAGGCAAAATGGCTGTCTGCTGAGACACTAGAAGTAGCCCAAGAAAGAAGGAAAGCAAAAGGCAACAGTGATAGGGGCAGATATGCCCAATTAAATGCAAAATTCCAGAGGTTAGCCAGAAGAGATAAGGAATTATTTTTAAACAAGCAATGCGCGGAAGTGGAAGAAGACAATAGAATAGGAAGGACAAGAGACCTCTTCCAGAAAATTAGAAACATTGGAGGTAAATTCCAGGCCAAAATGGGTATGATCAAAAACAAAGATGGCAAGGACCTAACAGAAGAAGAAGAGATCAAGAAAAGGTGGCAAGAATATACAGAAAACCTGTATAGGAAGGATAACAATATCGGGGATAGCTTTGACGGTGTGGTCGGTGAGCTAGAGCCAGACATCCTGAAGAGTGAGGTTGAGTGGGCCTTAAGAAGCATTGCTAATAACAAGGCAACAGGAGACGACGGCATCCCAGCTGAACTGTTCAAAATCTTGCAAGATGATGCTGTCAAGGTAATGCATGCTATATGCCAGCAAATTTGGAAAACACAAGAATGGCCATCAGACTGGAAAAAATCAACTTATATCCCCATACCAAAAAAGGGAAACACTAAAGAATGTTCAAACTATCGAACAGTGGCACTCATTTCACATGCCAGTAAGGTAATGCTCAAGATCCTGCAAGGTAGACTTCAGCAGTTCATGGAGCGAGAATTGCCAGATGTACAAGCTGGGTTTAGAAAAGGCAGAGGAACTAGAGACCAAATTGCCAATATCCGCTGGATAATGGAAAAAGCCAGGGAGTTTCAGAAAAACATCTATTTCTGTTTTATTGACTATTCTAAAGCCTTTGACTGTGTGGACCATAACAAATTGTGGCAAGTTCTTAGTGGTATGGGGATACCAAGTCATCTTGTATGCCTCCTGAAGAATCTGTATAACGACCAAGTAGCAACAGTAAGAACAGACCACGGAACAACAGACTGGTTTAAGATTGGGAAAGGAGTACGGCAGGGCTGTATACTCTCACCCTACCTATTCAACTTGTATGCAGAACACATCATGCGACAAGCTGGCCTTGAGGAATCCAAGGCTGGAGTTAAAATCTCTGGAAGAAACATTAACAATCTCAGATATGCAGATGATACCACCTTGATGGCTGAAAGTGAAGAGGAACTGAGGAGCCTTATGATGAAGGTGAAAGAAGAAAGTGCAAAAGCTGGTTTGCAGCTAAACCTCAAAAAAACCAAGATTATGGCAACCAGCTTGATTGATAACTGGCAAATAGAGGGAGAAAATGTAGAAGCAGTGAAAGACTTTGTATTCCTAGGTGCAAAGATTACTGCAGATGCTGACTGCAGTCAGGAAATCAGAAGACGCTTAATCCTTGGAAGAAGAGCAATGACAAATCTCGATAAAATAGTTAAGAGCAGAGACATCACACTGACAACAAAGGCCCGCATAGTTAAAGCAATGGTGTTCCCTGTAGTAACATATGGCTGCGAGAGCTGGACCATAAGGAAGGCTGAGCGAAGGAAGATCGATGCTTTTGAACTGTGGTGTTGGAGGAAAATTCTGAGAGTGCCTTGGACTGCAAGAAGATCCAACCAGTCCATCCTCCAGGAAATAAAGCCAGACTGCTCACTTGAGGGAATGATATTAAAGGCAAAACTGAAATACTTTGGCCACATAATGAGAAGACAGGACACCCTGGAGAAGATGCTGATGCTAGGGAGAGTGGAAGGCAAAAGGAAGAGGGGCCGACCAAGGGCAAGATGGATGGAGGATATTCTAGAGGTGACGGACTCGTCCCTGGGGGAGCTGGGGGTGTTGACGACCGACAGGAAGCTCTGGCGTGGGCTGGTCCATGAAGTCACGAAGAGTCGGAAGCGACTAAACGAATAAACAACAACAAAACCTTTATTCAAAGGGCACCCTCAAGATGTCTAAAATCTATTATGCTTTGCCACCCATTAGCTTGGAAGTTATGTTAGGTGCCCTGTTGTGTGTATAACTGAGGTGTGTCTTGGGACACTTGGGTAGAAGGAGCATCCCCTCCCTTCTGGTAGAGGAGATGGGGGCATACGCTGTATGCACTTATTTGCCAGTTTCTCTGCATTTTGTCATTTCATTTATATATTTATCTAATTTATATGGCCACCCATCTCAACGAGTGACTCTGGACAGCGAAGAGAATTAAACTAAAATAAAAATAATTACAACCATTACAAAAATTAAAATACAAAGTAGCTGAGAAACATCAAACCCAAATCACTAATACAGCCAAGAGTGAACCATATTCAATCACTCCTTTCTTCTTTTCTTGAGACAAGAGACTTCATTACCCAATAGAGAGATGGGAGAAGGAGCTGAGAAACTGGTTAGAGTCGCCAGAGAGAATTCTGAAATCAGGCCTATCTCGTTCAGTTGGTGGATGCTTTCCGGGCTGGCTGGTGATGTGTTAGAAAGAGATGACAGCAAAGCCAAAGGAGACAATCAGTTACTTTGCGTACAACAACTGGCATATTCACATATCAAAACAACCCTATTCAAGAATGACTTGGAATAGACCTAGAGGCAGGATAAAGATTGGCAGCATGGAAAGCAGGATTGATGCTGGCACTCTTTGCACCGGCTCAAGGATGGCTAGATAGCATTTCAACTCAGTAATGGGGAAAGACCCTCAGTGGAACTATGGTGGCAAAATATTACTGGGTCCTTTACGAATGTTACTGAAGTGAACTGAACCAATGGTTGGTATAATCATAAGTTTGTGTATCTTTTGTATTATTTAAAAAAATATTTATTCAATTTATGTGGCTGCCCATCTCAAATACCTTTGTCTGTGGCTAACAATATTAAAAGGTAAATAAAAATAAATACATATTAAAAAAAGTAAAACACACAGCAGCTAGGGAAAAAAATAACAAAACCACCAATCTTCATAAATCCTGCGTCAGTTTCTATGAAATGTGGTATGCCTCATCTCTTCATAGTGTTGCAGTTTTCCTGTGAATTTCATTTCATTCCCATTCTGATAAAACAGAAACAAAAAACCAGTATGTGCCATTAGTCATTTATGTTTTTTCCATATTGGATAATACAGTGTGAGGGCAGAACTTTGGTTTTCCTATTTATAGAGCAAAATTGGGAACAAATTGGGGCAGAGCATTCCCTGGACTGACACAAGATGAACTGGGCTGCTCCTGATGTCAAAAAGGCTGAGAGAGACCTCATGGAGTCCTAGAAAGAACATAACTGGAGGCTTCTGAATTGAGTCTGTGCAAGAAGTATTTCCTCTAGCAATGAGTCTGATACCTGGAAGATTGCTCTGGTGAGCAAAAAAGGAGTTACATACACTACATACAAAGTGGGGTGGGTTATGTACTGCCTTTGTACCAGGTGACAATATTCAAAGGCTATTGTGGCTGAGCACAGCGGAGGGAAATACATCACTCTATCTTATGAAGATAGTCTATGCCAGGCACTGCATAGGAAGGGGAATCACTTAGGAACCCTTTACATGTACGCAAAATCTTGTCCACATACTGTAGAAGGGTAATGTATCAAGCAGGTGTTCCTTAGATGTGCTTCAGAAGTTTCATCAAGCTCAGTATGATTCCTTTAAGTCCATCCAAGATTCAGAGCTTCTTGGGGATCCAGGAATATCTTGGACATAACTTACTTAAATACTTAAATACATTCTGCCCCAGCAGAATATATTCTTAGGTCCCAAGAGAGTTTCCTTATGCATCTGTGGATGTTTGCTCTGGACATTTAGAGCATAAACTGCAAGCAATTTGAGATGCCACAACCCCTTTTTTTAAAAAAAAGGTTTTTAAAGCTTGCAGGGAAACCATCCAAAACCCAAAGAGCATTGAGAAGGAGCAGAGCAGTCCCAACCAAGTGAGTAAATAAAACAAAACTACGTGAACAGAATTGTACACTATGGAGAAAGGACCCACCCTTGATGTGCTCTAATAGTTGAACCATTCAATTCACATTCCTTGTAGATGACACAAGAGTTTTGTGGTCTCTTAAATGACTGGACTGGCTTTTCTCTGTCCAGCTGTTTGATTGTTTGCTGCCTAAAAGCCTGAAACTTTCCAAAGTGTATGTAAATGTGGAGAGCACCTAAGATAGATGTGGTAGTCTGCATATGTAAGATCGAGTGTCTTGCTAAGAAGGCCTTTGTTTTTCAATGTTTCAGTGAAATGGAACTTGGAAAAGGCTCATTTTTACACTGCAACTTTTTGAAAAATATTTCTTAGTAAAAGGTGATCTAATCCAGTGTTTCTCAGCCTTGACAACTTTAAGATGTGTGGACTTCAGCTCCAGAATTCCCCAGCCAACATGGCTGGCTGGGGAATTCTGGGAGTTGAAGTCCACGCACCTTAAAGTTGCCAAGGTTGAGAAACACTGATCTAATCTAGCTTATTAATTGCTCTTTTTGTTTTTATTTGCATTTTGATAGATAGCTACAGGGATCTCAACCTTGCTTTTTAATTAAGACTGACGGTTGATTAATTTAGATTCTACCATTAAGAGCAGCTTCTTTGAAAAATGAATAAATATTTTTTTCTATAACTGTAAGTTGCATTACTGTGCAGTTCATACTAAAGTCATAAGATAAAGATGCATTTTAACCAGTTTAGCTGAAAAGCTTCATTCTTTTGTGAACACGGGAAATAAGTTAAACTGTGGCCTCCATGCTAATTAAAAGGGTATGAAATTTGAAATAGTGAAATTATGATTCAAATAAATTCATCTTCTCTGTATCGTGATACTTTTTTTTACTGTCATCAGATTATTTGCTCCGTATTATGATCTGAAACTGAATATACGTTTTCTGCAGACCAACCAAAAAGCTAATATAACTGCAAGAAAGCACAAGGTGTAACATCTGGTAAGATGATAATTCGTAATGAGCTATGTGTACAATCTAATGCAGCATTGGTTATATTCAAATTGTCTCCTCTGCCGGAGGAATGGGGAGAGGCTGGTTTTCTCTTCCACACCCGCTGCAAGTCCTTGGGCAACCTCCTAATCTGCTCTGAAGGATCGGTTATTAATGTACGTTCTTAACACTTTAGGTTTTCAGCCCCTAAAAGGAGGCGGTATCTTCAAGGTTATGCATATGCTGAGGAAACCAGCTAGCCACATTTTAGCAGAGGAGTTGTGATATCTAAATGTGTATAATGCTACAAAGAATTGGCTGATTTATGTTCTCTCCCCACCCCCCTTTCCAGGTAATGTTCATTCACACATCTGAGAAATCATGAAACTGGTGTCACTTGCAGCCATTTTCTTGTGTATCCTAATACCATCGTCTGAGACCAGCAAGGTGAGGGAGGAAGGCAGGGAGAAAATCCGCTTATGTTTACATTTAAGGTTTGGTTTTGGATTAATGGGGTGGTCACACCTGCCTGTTTCAGCATAGCATATGAAACCAGGCCAATGTGGTTTATTTTTGTTATAATTTGTTGGTGCTGGAATTCAGCTATATTATACATACATAAATACCCATTATGCTATTCCTTTTTTGGTCAACAGTGTTATACAGAATAGGAAAAAAAGTAAATGGTAAACCAAATAAATTAAAGGCATAAGGTAAAAGAGGGAAAAGAGGAGGCATAGCTAAAATTAGCTTACATTTCTTCATACATTCCTATTCTTGCAAACCATCCTTTCTTCCATCATGTCCATATACCACTTCATACACCCTCTTTTACTCCTTAAACTTCTTACCTCTTTCTTTTTGAAGATCTCATCAAATCCATCCACCACTATTTCCTCATCTTCCTCTTCCTCTCAACCTATTCAATCATCCTTCATATATTTGTTTTGTAATTTGATCACCATTCTCTCATGATCAAACCACCTCGGCATACTTAAATTAATTTCATGCTGGTCACACTCATTTGTATTCAACCCATATTCGTTCATTAGCCATTCATTTTTATCCTGTCTCTTCTTGTTTTACCACACACACTTCTTCAGTGTTCCACTCCCACTGTGTTTAACATACTGTTATGTTTCTCCTAACATACCCAATTCTCACTTCCATATAACAAACTTGGGACAAGCGCACTGTTTTGTACAGCCATTTTGCTTCTTTCAAAAAAAAATTCCTTCCTTCCAACAGACCTTATAATATCCACTATTTTTGACCAGCATTAACATTTCTCAATCCATTTCCTCATCTATAACAAATGTTCTACAGAGATAGCCAAATTCATCTACTTGCTCTAATTTTTTGCTCTCAATATCTTTTCATTCTATTTTTCTTGACAAACACAGTTATCTCAGCCTTTCATATATATAGTTTCAGATCCATGCTCATCATTGCATCATTTAGTCTAACAGCCAACAACATGGTATTATCTGAATACAAAAGTACATGTACATTCATGGTCCCAACCATCATACCTCTAATGTCACGACAAACTTTCCTTATCCATTTTCCCATAAATACATTAAACAACCAAGGGGATGTCATACATATATCCTTATCTTAATCCCTGTTCAGTGTTTAACTATTCACTAAGCATCACAGGGTCACGGGTGAAGGTTCACAGGTTCTCCAGCATGATATGAAGTGATTGGGACTGTTAAGTACTTTACGTTGCAGGGGCAAAACAATTGGTCACATACCATTTATTCTATTTGTATCCTATTTCTCTTCTGTAGAAATTTGGGGACATCCGCTGCAAGTGTATCTGCCCGCCATATCGGAATATAAGTGGACACATTTACAAGAACAATGTATTGCAGAAAGACTGGTGAGACAAATTTCAAATGTGATTCTTGAAGCTCATAGAAAGAACTAGATAACCGTGTGACCCTTTGAGTCATCCTTTGAGAGAAAGGTAGTGCAGTCTGATGTGACCATCATGAACATTAAATTTTAGGCTGACCGTGTTTTTTTTACCCCAATGCTGGATGGTCCCATGATCATCTAAGAAGAGTATATATCATAAATAGAAAGATAATTGTAGTGGCAAACAAACTTCAATAATAAATCAATGTTTATTTACTTAAAGAGATAAACAGAATGACCATGGGCGGGCAAAAAAGCAGTGGGAGTGGGAGTGACTTCTAACTTCCTGCTGGCTTCCCCATTGACTTTGCTTGTGGGAAGCTGGCAGGGAGTGTCAGAAATCACAAGTGACCACGGGGATGCTGCGACAGCCACAACTTTATGAATAAAACTGGGCTGAACATCGTGAAATTTCAATTCCACAGGAGTAATGGGTCCCAGATTTTTAATGTATTCTTCAAGTTAGCGGGTTTGAGGTACCTTGATTCAAAAATTGTTGTGGTATAATGCACTGTTTGGGCTAACTTGAGGGTACAAACAGAACAACAGATAAACACAATGAGAGTTTTACTAGTATATAGATATTTGCAAGATGTGATCGTTATAAAAAGCTGATTTGAAAACAGATCATCAATATAGGAAGACAGTTCAGCGAAATGAACTAAAGTCTCACACTTTCCATCTGTTCAGCTTGGATACTTTCCTCATGTACATTTTATCTATTTGTATATCGGTCATTATTGATCAAGGGAATTAACTTAGTGAAACAATAATAGTCTCAAAATTAGGGTGTTTCTGAGAGCTATTATGTTATCCAATATCCTAACTATTATTTTATTTTATTTTATTTATTTATTTTACTGGGCTTATAGGCTACTCCAATCATGAATGACTCAGACTGTGAACTAGAGAAATGTTTTAGAAATGGCCACATTTTTTTACCTCTGTAGTTACTTTCTGTTGTCTCCCTAATGGTATTTGCGAACCTTTGATGGAAGAAGTAGTGCTTTAGGCAGGAGTCAACAGCTGAACTACAATGTCCGTTGTCTCTCTTTATTAACTACTTTGGCTGCTGGAAGATGAAATTCGGCAACTCTGGGAATGCTTTGGGGTTGTTATGTAAGAAGTATAAGTTGTATTTAAAAAATAGTTCTGGAAACATGTTTATAGGAGAAGTGACTCAATAAAATGTAATACTGGTCTAAAATTAAACAATCCAAATAAGCCAAGAGATACATGAAACTATTTTTAATGGGTACAGACTCTTTTTCTCCTTTTATTCACGATATACAGCAATTAAACCAGGCAGTCTCCAATTAACTATATTTTCTGTTTCATTTAAACTGGGATACTAGTTAAAACTTGGAGCAAATTAGGCTCTTAAATCAACTTCAGGCCATGGGTTAAGACCCACATTTGATTTGAATCTGGTGATCAGGATTTCAAATATTTTTAATTGGGGAACCTTCATGCTGTAATGAGTGGAAAAGATAAAGCTGAATATTCGGAGAAAGGGTTCATGCATTTCTTGACTTAGTAAGCCAATATCTGATCATCCAAAAGCAGTCAATACATCCAGCTGAATGCTACATTAAACTCTCTAACCTTTGGAACAGGTGAATTTCCATGTGATAGAAGGTTTTTGATGCCTGTTGTTGCTTCTTGTTTCTCACAATTGCAGCAACTGCCTGCATGTGGTGGACCCTATGCCAGTGCCAGGACATGATGTTGAGGCATATTGCCTGCTGTGTGAGTGCAAGTATGAAGAACGAAGCACCACCACCATCAAGGTAAAATACCTGATACACCAGCTTTTTCTGTCTTCTGTCCTCACTCTATATAACTAAGAATTTTGGCTGTTGCCAACTGTCAAGGCAAGAGCTTCCAAAAATATACTCACAAGGGAAGTAGCATTATGAGACTGAGGCAAGAGTGTCTAAATTGGTAGTTAGGCCTAGTTGGTAGTTCTCATCTAGGTTTATTTTATAGTTAAAACTTTGGCTACAGAACACATAGAGCGGCCACAAATGTTGTTGCATAAGAGTCATATTCTCTACAGAGGCAAGTACGTGCACTTATCTTAAGTTCTTGTCTTTGGCTGCCTTTGAAAATCATATCCCAGATTTCTCATTAACAGATCAAGGAAATAATTGAAGTCGTGTTTAGTTATGTGTATAGATGTTTGCTTTTGGACTGTTTAACTCTGCTCTGAAAGTTGTCATTTTATTCAACCTTTCCTAATCTGGTGCCCTTGGACAACCCAGAATTCTGAGCCTGCATATTCTTCCAGCAGATTGAAAAGGCATCAGATTGGGGAAAGCCAGTCTGGAACCTTTGTCTGTGCTTTGATCTTATCCTTTCCAGCACTGCTGATTTTTTAGCTGATTTCCCTTTTTCCAATATAGAAGTTGAAGCCTTGCTTAAAAATGTTATTTTATCTAGGATCTTTGATGACATTTTGCTGCTCTGTTCACGCAGATCATCATCATCATTTACCTCTTAGTGATTGGAGCTCTTCTACTCTACATGGCATTTTTAATGGTAGTTGACCCATTCATCCGCAAACCTGATCCCTATACCCAGCCCCTGCACAATGAAGAAGATTCAGAGGTGAGTGTGATGCTCTTTAAACGGGATTTCTTTCATTCAGACTACTTGAACTGGTGCCTTCTGTATGTTGGACTATGGTTCCCACAATTCCTCGCTTAGTAGACTGTGGGAATTAAAAGTTAATGCATTTGGAAAGCCTCAGATTTAGACGGTTGATCTTGGCAGTGATCAGGCTGTTAAGTCTATGTGTTCAGCACAGGGATTGGTAGGTAGAACTTTCCATGTCGCCGTAGGCCATACTTATTCACATAAAGTTTTCTGTATCTATTGTGACAGAAGCCCTCCATCCACAGACGACACCTTGTTCAGTATGCAGCCCTTTCCCTCAAAATACCTCTCCTACCCAGTGCATGCACAACTTCATCCTTTCTAGACAGCATAGTGCCTGATGAGGGTTTAAGATATGCCTCAATCTGTTTCTATAATCAGCGCTCAGAACTAACATTTCTAAACCGGAACACTGCAAATGTGTTGGAACTGAACCTTTCAGAATTTTGGAGGTCACTGGGTTAGAGAAGGGTGCTTTAAACAATTAGTGACATAAAGGAATCTTGGGTTTCATTCTAGATTGTGGATTACATCATTGACCTTCAAGCACATTAAACATGAGCACATTTTGCTTTGAAGAAAAACCCTAGAGGACTGTGCATGAACTCTGTTTTTTCAGACAACACAAATCACACTAAGCCATAATACAAAACCAAAAGGATTTTATTTAGTATGGCATTCATTCATTCATTTGAATTTGATCGCTGAAGTTTAATGACACCACATAGTGCCAAATGCAGTGCCTAAAATAAGGCTGGTTCTTTCAGAGCAGGAGATTCTTCTGAACTACAGCTTATTATGATCAAGAGTGAGGGGAAGCTAGGAATTGTAATTCAGGAATATCTCCTACTTCTGCTTTAAAGTATATTGCAGCAATGGAATATAAGGTGCTTGTATGGCTTAGGAGAAATTTATATTGTTGGGGGACAAAATATTACCAGGACATTTCACCATAATTCCTTTGGATTTGTTTTCATAGAATGTAACTAACCATTACTAACGGACTGAAGAATGCTGCAGTAATACCACTACCCCTAGATGTTTCCTGTTTACTTATTCATTTATTTATTCAATTTATATAGCTGCCCATCTCAGACCAGTGACTCTGGGCAGCAAACAATAATAAAAACAATAAAACAATAAAAACAATATATTTAAATATAAATAGAGCCGAGAGATCTTAAAAACCATCAGTGTCAGCACAACCATGAAATGGGCCATTCGCACACTCGGGGCCCCAGGCCTTGGCACAAAGCCAGGTCTTCAAGGCCTTCCAAAAAGCCAGAAGGGTCGGGGCCATCCTAATTTCAGGAGGGAGGATGTTCCAGAGGACAGGCGCCACAGCAGAAAAGGCACGTCTCTTGGTCCCCACCAGCCGACATTCGTTGGCTGACGGGACCCAGAGCATGCCCATCCTGCCTGACCAGATTGGACGGATAGAAAGAACTAGGAAAAGACAGTCCCTAAGGTAACCCAGTCCCAAGCCATGAAGGGCTTTAAAGGTGACAACCAGCACCTTGAATTGCACCTGGAAACACACCAGCAACCAATGCAGCTCCCGAAGCAGTGGTATAACATGTGCTGAGTAGCCGACACTATTTACAACCCAGGCAGTTGTACCAGCTGAAGCTTCCGAATGTTCTTCAAGGGCAGCCCCATGTAGAGCATGTTGCAGTAGTCCAAATGGGAGGTCATGAGGACATGAGTGGCAGTGAGTAGAGCCTCCTGGTCCAGGAATGGGCACAACTGGCGCACAACCCGAAGGTGTGCAAAGGCCCTCTTAGCCACAGCTGCCACCTGCTCTTCCATCAGGAGCTGTGAGTCCAAGAGGACCCTTAGATTGCACACCGGGTCCATCTAGGGCAGGGTCACCCCATCCAGGACCAAAGTTGGAAAAATCTCCTTCCTGGGAGGCCCAAACACCCAAAGTCTTGCATGGGTTGTGGCCAAGGAGCCCTGTTGTTAATGATCAGTAATTTAATCTTGGTATTCATGGCGTGTAGGCACATATACCTGTATCTTCTGCTTCAAGAATTCTTTCATGTTTCTCTGTAGCCCAAGGTTCAGCATTACCACTATGCATCCGAAATGCTTTTTCTTTGAGATGTTTTTTCTTATGTTACTGCAGGATCCCCACTTCTTGACAACGGTACGTCCTTCAGCCAATGCCAGAGCAAATACAGTGCTGGAGAGAGTGGAAGGAGCCCAGGAGAGATGGAAGCGTCAGGTGCAGGAGCAGCGGAAGACTGTGTTTGATCGGCACAAGATGCTAAGCTAGAGCTTTTGTTCTAGGTGTGAGCTGCTGGTTAGCTAGGCAAAGTTCTGTTAGCCAATACGGACCCCAAGCCTGTAGTTTAAATTTCTTGTACCTGCTGTTTACAATTGGTTTTGCTTGTTGTCCTCCTCTCCCAGTCCACCCAAGAGAATAAGCTGCATTTGAAGCAAGCTTCTGGCTACACATCCCATTGATGAGGATTGCCACTTGCTTTATTTGTTGCTGTCAGGAAAAAAAATAACTCCAATGTAGCTATTTGCCTTTAAAAGTTAGAAACAGTTGCAACTTATAATCTTCCAAGCATTGGTCTGGTTTAGTGATTAAAAATGTGGCATGCTTTTATTTGTTATTGCTTACAAACCTGTGGCTTGGTTTTTAGCTAGAAGTGGATGTATTATTAATGGAATGGGAATAGGAACATCCTTTTCATTCCATGGACTGTATGCCAATATATGAGCATTCGCTGTTGCAAAATACTTAGAAGTGGCTTGGATCTATCTACAAAAGATTGGTTTGAAAAGTTGGCACCAACATGGAAATGTAATAAGGGAAATTAATTTAGCGCAAGGGAGCTACTGTATTTGGCTCATAAATTTTTACAAATTCTTCCTTCAAGGGTTTTTTCATGATAGTTAACTGTGTGCCAAAGAAATATGGAGAGATTATTTAGCATTGTCATAGTTTATGCTAAGCCATGATTAACACATCACAAGAATGATTCTGAATGAGTTCTGTGCTTCCCTCTCTCCTAAAGAGACCAGACCAAGAGGTTTGTGGATGCCTCTTTCACATGCAGATTTTTAAACAGGCAAGTGCTTACATAGATAGCTTAATTGCTGGCTAGGTTAGATCTCAGTTTTCACAGTACCTTGAACAAGCAGAGCCATTGCTGTTCACAGTTTCATATGCAAATGAAGAATGCTTTGCACATGTTAACTATTTAAAGTCCTTTCCTTCAAGATTTATTCTTCTACACAGGAAAGAGATTCGCTAGATTATTTTGTGCAAAGAAAATTGCCCTTCTGCATGTGGCAGTCTATTTCAGTATGCAGAACTGGATTTCATTATCAAAGGATATTTAGAGCAGTATAGCCTTAGATGTTAATATTGTTTCAGTGCCAGTTCATATCCCAGCATTTTTACACAACTGATACTGCAATCTGTTGTAGCTATTTCATTATAAAAACTAATTCAAAATCTACAGAGGCAGTACCTTTATTAGGCTGACAGAAGTTTTACAGAGTAGTTGTAGACTTTCAAGTGCCTGATGAAGACTTCTTGGAAAGTCAAAAACATGCAACTTTTCAAATAATATTTAAGTTGGCTTAATAGAAAATTTCCTGCATGGATTTTGGATTGTTTTCGGCCAACATGGCTACAATTACTTATTTTATTGTAATTTTACAATACATCTGGCAACAGCTTGCCCAGATGTTTGGGATATCACATTGAAATTTGTTTTTATGATACCTGTAGCAGCTGGGTCTATGCCACCAGTTAAGGGAAAGTAGTATTAACAGTATGTAACTGTGAAATGTAATGTTGTAATGGTCTCAGATGCAAAAGACTAAGAGATCTTGAAGGATGGACAGTATTTTTTCTGCATGGGAAAATATTTATGTATTAAACAATCTACTTTATTTATCTGTCTTAAAGTATCTGGCAGATTGGATCAATCTTTGTTACTATGCAGCATCTTTTCATTAAAGAAAATGTGTGTAACATTGATGTCAGGCATGATTGGATACTTTTTGTTGAGAAAGCGATATCACACAAGTGTTCATAGAATGTGTAGAAATGGAAAGAAAAGAGTCTAAATTCATCCTAAAGGCATACCATATCTGGGCTGCAAAAATCCAGATGACCAGTAAATGCAGCAAGGAGTTAAGACTTTTCTGTATTTCTTTGTTGCCTATTATATAATCATCCATATTTTATAGCCCAGTTATATCTAAAATATAGTATGCACACTTCTCACCAGCTGGTTACTAAGCATGGATCTGCCAAAAATATGTTATCCGCTGTTTACATGGAAGTATGAGGGGAGGCACTTGACTTGATTTACTGAAAAAACTTATAAGCCATTTTTTAATTCAAATATTCAGCATGATGTACAAAAGAAGAAATCGGTGACAGAAAAAAAGACTAAATAACAGATGTTCTAATATGTCAGAAATCAAATCAGATAAAACAAGATCACTAAAATGAATCGTGATACCAACAATATTATACAGTACTAATAATAACTCCAAATACTTGTAGTTCATTTTGTAAACTATTGGGCTTGACTTGCCTCTTAAATATAAGAAGCCATCAAAACACCACCGGTGTATGTAGCTTCGTGCTGTCCATGCTAGTGCTGAAACTAATGCAATACCAACAACAGCCATGCTACTGTGAGATGATGGAAGGTGCCATCTGGAGGAAAGCAGACAGAAGGCTGTTTTACAGCAGTGGTTGGTGGTGACTTGTCAGGATTTCTGACAGGAATTTCTCCAGTCTTGCCTAGAGATTTGGGGAATTGAACCTGAGATCATTTTTGTGGACCAATAATGTGTTCTACAACTGGGTTACACCCCAGTGCTAAAGGAGAGAAATTAATGTCTTATAGTATGTTGGGAAAAGACTTCCCACAAAAGGTTTGCTGCTTGTTTCCCCTGCCCCACCAACTTCCACAAAGTCATCTGGTAGGATATTCAAAGAAATGGCAGGTTTTGGATTTGGACCTTAGTAACAGGAAGTTTAGATATTAAAGTGGTTGGAATGTTAATGTGGTAACACATTGTTAGAGTTCTAGATTTTAACAAAGAGCTTGGTTTAAAAAAAAAGACTAAAACCATGGATTTTGGAGAGGCTGATTTTAATAAATTAAGAAAAATAGGGAGATGCTATGGCAGTGCTTCCCAAACTTTTTCCTTCATTACCCAAAACGGCTTATCAGAAAGTCCTTTTTACTTAGTAGGTAAAACACTTTAAGTCAGTTTAAATATCCCTGTAGTGATTGGCTGATGGGTCCGTGTGTCGTTACCCAAAGAAAAGCCACTTTTACCCAATTTTGGGTAATTTACCCAGGTTTGGGAAGCACTGTGCTATGGGAAGAAAACCTGTAACACAAAGCTGTTATAGTCAGCTGGGACTTCTTGAAAAGAAAATTAAGGATAGCACAGTCTCAAACAATGTCAGTGAAAAAAATTAGGCTACATCTAAAAGAACCAATGTGGTTGAATAGGCAGCTCATGAAGAAGCTAAGACTAAAGAAGGATGCTTACTAGAAGGAAGGACATGCAACCAAAGAAACCTATTATGCTTCATCTCAGAAATGTATGATTGAGATTAGGAAGGCAAAGGCAGAAAATGAACTGGCAAGAGTTAAAATACAGCAAGCTGGGTTTCCTCAAATAGGTCAGTAGGAAAAAGACAATGGAGGTGGTAGGCTCACTGCTTTCTTCAGATGGACAAGCAGATGACAAAGGAAAGGAAAGGAATTCTCTTTATATCCAAGGTGATTTGAGTAGGTCAGTAAGGAACTTCTAGCTAATTTGAATACCTTCTGCAATCCCCTAGCCCTGATGAGAGACTGAGTGAGGAGCCGTCAGGACATCTCTCAATTATCTCTGGAGTCCTGAATCACCAGGGAAGTGGCAGAAAAACTGGAGAAAAGACTCAGAACTTTTTTTCATCTTTTATTAAAAACTTAAAAAAAATATAGAATATTGAGTTGAGCCAACCAGGTTTCAGCCTTACAATATGAAGTTAGAGAAGACAGTTATCTCCACCTTTCAAATCAACGGAAGGTTGAAAATTTGAGTGTTCAAGCTTTCTGAGTAGATTCCTCTCTAATAAATGACAGCAAAAAAGAAATACAATAAAAAGCATTAGGTGTTAGATTTAGATGTCTGATACAGGCATTTGCCCAAAAATTCACCACCCTTCCCCTTGTCCACCCTCCCAGCTCTTATCCCAAAGGAAATCAAATGGCAGGATGAAAGTGCTCTATAGGAACAGTATCTGCCTGCAGATTCTATTCTGTTTCTTTTGGCAGTTGCATTGTTTTGATCTCACTCAAATGCTCCCTCATGTGGTTTCTGCTCAGGTCTGCAAAACAATTGTTTCCTATAATAAAATGGCCCATTTTCTTAGTCAAATTTAATTGCTGAATAATTAAAGTGATACTATTTACTACCATACCCCAACAGACTGCGTCTTAAAATGCAAATCCTGAAAAATGTGCCTGCTGTGCTTATTCTAAAATAAAATCTGAATAGCTTGATTAAATTTCAGGATTTTAAGGTGGGAGTTGGAAACATCTAATAAATTTAGATGAAATACATATGTTTTCATCATACCTTCCCCTTGTCACAGCAAGCCACGATTATGTTAGCAGAAGAAATAGGCATCTTGAGATCAAGGCAATGAAACTCAGAGAACAGGAAGACCCTAACCTGCTCATCCTTGTGCCTCTTGGCATGTATCTTTTCTTTTTGGCAACTGGTTTCTATCTTAATCTTTCACATAAGATCAGTAATGGAGTTCTTCAGCTCCTCAATTATAGAGCTACCTTCAGTTCTCCCTGGCCTGCAGTCAAGAGGAGGAAAAGAGTCAGAAATCAATCCCACCTCCTCCCCCTCCTCCTCCCTTTTTTCTTTTTCTTTTCTACTTTTTAGGTATTTTAATTTTTGTTAAATTTGCTTTGTCTCTCTCATTTCCTTTTATTAATATATAAATACACACACAGACACACAAAGTTAACAATACAATGGAGATCTTAATATTAAGCAATTAGTTCAAGACCAAAACTATTATTGTTGCCGGTAAACTCAGGCACCCCAAGTTTGGCATGGAGCTGAAGACCTATTCCCTGAATTTGGGAGAGGAACAACCTTTGCAAAGGTAGCTTTCTGCCTACTTGAAAACAGGAATCACACAGCAATTCAGGCAAAAGCAAAAAGCGTTTATTAAGGGGGGTGAAGACCATTTATAGGGTGCAGAAACAAATGACACACACATTCAGTACATGTGATACGTCATAAAGCAAGTAATCAAACAATGCAAGACACTGATTACATGTGAGAATTGAACAATAGAAAACATGGATTCTAGATAACATTCCACAAGTGGCAAATTTACGAGTTACATTAGCGGGGTTTGTATCTTTTGAAACTTGCAAGTGTATTCAAGGACTTTCAGAATACGTTCCCTATTGTAGTTGCTGAAAAGGCAAGTTCTCACATACCAGAAGAAATGGCCTTGGCCCAGAAGAAAAAATGTTTTCCTAAAGGTAGAAAAGAGGCCTAGACTGCCATGTTAGAAATGCCAATATCACCTTTCCTTAAAAGCTAATAATGAAGCCTAACAATTCCAGGTAACATTATTATATAACTAATATTTCAACATGAACTGCAGCAGTTCTTTTTTGATGTTACACAGTATTTAACTTTGGATGAAAAGTCAAATAATCTTATGTCTATAATATCGATATCCTAATTTGTAATCAATACTGATAGTATTTCTCTATTATCTTTAATACTTTAAGCTTACTAAATAATAGAATGTTCATAATTTGTAATCATATTACATAAGTATTACTGCATTAAAATCTGCATTTTTGCATTAATATTTGCAAATGGAAAGACAGATTTTACAATGTATTTAAAAGAGCCATGGAAGATTATTCTTATATATGATTACTGCTGCAAGAAAATTATATGCAGAAAAATGGAAAGACTTTGAAATACTCACAGTGGAGGAATGGTTAATAAAGATGATGGAACTAGCAAAAATTAACTTGTTTGCTTAGAGAAAGATCAACTACTACTTTCATTAGTGACTAGAAACCCCTTATGAAGTTTTTGCTGAAAAAAGCAAAAAACGAACTTTTGATTTTTGGATTTGATGATTAGAAAGAGCAGGTTAATGGAAAGAATTAAATTATGATGTAACCTTAGAGAGGGTAAAACATAAATAACTGCTGTTAAAAAGATGGGAAGCCACTTCTTTGTAACTGTTCCTTTGTCTTTGTCTTTCTTTCCTACTTCTCTCTTTTTACCATACTTCTTTTTCAGTTTTGACTTTTCTTTATTCTTCTTAAATTTAAAATTTGTACTGTTTTTATTCTGTTGAAAAGCTCTTTAATAAAAATTATTTTTTTAAAAAATAAAAAATACAATTTATCCAGATTTATAACATCACAATAAACAGGAAGAATACTTTAAAAAAATAATAAACAGAAAAGAGCAGCCGCATCTGGGGCTTCCAAATGCAACCTTGGCATTGTATGACTTAAAATGATTTTAAGTGAGATAAAAACTTCCCATGGGGATGCCAGCTATACATATATATTTCAATTAAATAACAGCAATTTTGTTGTTTATTCGTTTAGTCGCTTCCGACTCTTCGTGACTTCATGGACCAGCCCACGCCAGAGCTTCCTGTCGGTCGTCAACACCCCCAGCTCCCCCAGGGACGAGTCCGTCACCTCTAGAATATCATCCACCCATCTTGCCCTTGGTTGGCCCCTCTTCCTTTTGCCCTCTACTCTCCCTAGCATCAGCATCTTCTCCAGGGTGTCCTGTCTTCTCATTATGTGGCCAAAGTATTTCAGTTTTGCCTTTAATACCATTCCCTCAAGTGAGCAGTCTGGCTTTATTTCCTGGAGGATGGACTGGTTGGATCTTCTTGCAGTCCAAGGCACTCTCAGAATTTTCCTCCAACACCACAGTTCAAAAGCATCGATCTTCCTTCGCTCAGCCTTCCTTATGGTCCAGCTCTCGCAGCCATATGTTACTACGGGGAACAGCATTGCTTTAACTATGCAGGCCTTTGTTGTCAGTGTGATGTCTCTGCTCTTAACTATTTTATCGAGATTTGTCATTGCTCTTCTTCCAAGGATTAAGCATCTTCTGATTTCCTGACTGCAGTCAGCATCTGCAGTAATCTTTGCACCTAGGAATACAAAGTCTTTCACTGCTTCTACATTTTATCCCTCTATTTGCCAGTTATCAATCAGGCTGGTTGCCATAATCTTGGTTTTTTTGAGCTTTAGCTGCAAGCCAGCTTTTGCACTTTCTTCTTTCACCTTCATCATAAGGCTCCTCAGTTCCTCTTCGCTTTCAGCCATCGAAGTGGTATCATCTGCATATCTGAGATTGTTAATGTTTCTTCCAGCGATTTTAACTCCAGCCTTGGATTCCTCAAGCCCAGCATGTCGCATGATGTGTTCTGCGTACAAGTTGAATAGATAGGGTGAGAGTATACAGCCCTGCCGTACTCCTTTCCCAATCTTAAACCAGTCCGTTGTTCCGTGGTCTGTTCTTACTGTTGCTACTTGGTCATTATACAGATTCTTCAGGAGGCATACAAGATGACTTGGTATCCCCATACCACTAAGAACTTGCCACAATTTGTTATGGTCCACACAGTCAAAGGCTTTAGAACAGTCAATAAAACAGAAATAGATGTTTTTCTGAAACTCCCTGGCTTTTTCCATTATCCAGCGGATATTGGCAATTTGGTCTCTAGTTCCTCTGCCTTTTCT
This sequence comes from Candoia aspera, assembly GCF_035149785.1. Classification (NCBI taxonomy): domain Eukaryota; kingdom Metazoa; phylum Chordata; class Lepidosauria; order Squamata; family Candoiidae; genus Candoia; species Candoia aspera. Next base: position 36,175,771 of record NC_086155.1, read on the forward strand.
AAACCCAGCTTGTACATCTGGCAATTCTCGCTCCATGAACTGCTGAAGTCTACCTTGCAGGATCTTGAGCATTACCTTTCTGGCATGTGAAATGAGTGCCACTGTTCGATAGTTTGAACATTCTTTAGTGTTTCCCTTTCTTGGTATGGGGATATAAGTTGATTTTTTCCAATCTGATGGCCATTCTTGTGTTTTCCAAATTTGCTGGCATATAGCATGCATTACCTTGACAGCATCATCTCGCAAGATTTTGAACAGTTCAGCTGGGATGCTGTTGTCTCCTGCTGCCTTGTTATTAGCAATGCTTCTTAAGGCCCATTCAACCTCACTCTTCAGGATGTCTGGCTCTAGCTCACTGACCACACCGTCAAAGCGCTCCCCGATATTGTTATCCTTCCTATACAGGTCTTCTGTATATTCTTGCCACCTTTTCTTGATCTCTTCTTCTTCTGTTAGGTCCTTGCCATCTTTGTTTTTCAGCATACCCATTTTTGCCTGGAATTTACCTCCAATGTTTCTAATTTTCTGGAAGAGGTCTCTTGTCCTTCCTATTCTATTGTCTTCTTCCACTTCCACGCATTGCTTGTTTAAAAATAATTCCTTATCTCTTCTGGCTAACCTCTGGAATTTTGCATGTAATTGGGCATATCTGCCCCTATCACTGTTGCCTTTTGCTTTCCTTCTTTCTTGGGCTACTTCTAGTGTCTCAGCAGACAGCCATTTTGCCTTCTTGGTTTTCTCTTTCCTTGGGATGTATTTTGTTGCCGCCTCCTGAACAATGCTGCAAACTTCTGTCCAGAGTTCTTCCGGGACCCTATCTACTAAGTCCAGTCCCTTAAATCCATTCTTCACCTCCACTGCATATTCCTTAGGAATATTAGTGAGCTCATATCTAGCTGATCTGTGGGTCTTCCCTAATCTCTTTAGTCTGATCCTAAATTGTGCAAGAAGAAGTTCGTGATCTGAACTACAGTCAGCTCCAGGCCTTGTTTTTACCAACTGTACAGATGTCCGCCACCTTTGGCTGCAAAGATGTAGTCAATCTGATTTCGGTGTTGTCCATCTGGTGAATGTCCATGTATAAAGCCGTCTCTTAGGTTGTTGGAAGAGAGTGTTTGTTATGCAGAGTGAATTGTCTTGGCAAAATTCTATCAGCCTGTGTCCTGCTTCATTTTGTTCTCCCAGGCCATGCTTACCTGTAATTCCAGGTGTCATTTGACTGCCCACCTTAGCATTCCAGTCTCCCGTGATGAAAATAACATCTCTTTTAGGCGTGTCATCCAGTAGGTGCTGCAGATCCTCATAGAACTGCTCTACTTCAGTTTCTTCAGCATCTGTGGTTGGGGCATATATTTGGATCACTGTGATGTTAGATGGCTTGCCCTGAATTCGAATTGAGATCATTCTGTCGTTTTTTGGGTTGTATCCAAGCACTGCTTTAGCCACTTGACTATTAATTATGAAGGCTACTCCATTTCTTCTGTGGTCCTCTTGTCCACAGTAGTAGATCTGGTGGTCATTTGATGTGAAGCGCCCCATTCCAGTCCATTTCAGTTCACTGACGCCCAAAATGTCTATCTTTAATCTTGACATCTCACCAATAACCACATCCAATTTGCCCTGGCTCATAGATCTTACATTCCAGGTTCCAATGGTGTGTTGATCCTTAGAACATCGGATTCGCCGTTCACCACCAGCACCGTCGGCTGCTAGCCGTCCTTTCGGCTTTGAGCTAGCTGCGTCATCACGTCTGGGGCTAGTTGAACTCATCCTCTGTTCCTCCCCAGTAGCATTTTGACCATCTTCCGACCTGGGGGTCTCATCTTCCGATGGTATACCGACATATCTCTGGTTGTACTGATCCATTTAGTTTTCATGGCAAGAATACTGGGGTGGGTTGCCATTACCTTCCCCAGGGATCACATTTAGTCTGACCTCTCTGTCATGACCTTCCTGTCTTGGGTGGCCCTTCACGGTTTAGCTCATGGCATCATTGAGGTGCTCAAGCTCCAGCACCACGACAAGGTAATGATCCTTTGCTGAAGAAATAACAGCAATATTAAGTACAATTATGAGACCTTACCTGAAGTCTAGAGGCAGACTCTGAACCTCTTGTTTCCTGGAGCCACCTCTGACCATGACTGCTAAAAATCAATAATATAGTGTCATGCCATTTTGAGGTACGAAAAACTTGGAGACAATAGTCCAAAACTAATTTTAAAACATGTCTTAACACTCCAGTTACAGAACTCTTTCCCAAGGAAATATAGCATGCCATCTTCTAGGAGTCTTGCCTGTTGACCAAACATATATAGGATAGCAACTCATCTAGGACTTGTTTGCCTTTTTTAAAAGTATCATTCTTTTTAAAATGAACCTTGTTTTTTAATGTTGGTACTGTGATTGTTAAAACTGTTGGTACAGTATCATCACTGGCATTTTTAAAATATGGTTTTCTGTTGCACTTTCATAAACGGCTTTGGAATCCCTCAGGAGGAAGAACAAAACAAAGTTCTTAAACACCTTACTCACGAGTACCAGGAAATAAATAGAAGATCCACCCTCTGCCCATATGCCTAACACAATCCTGCCTATTTTTCATCATTGGCTGCTCATCATAGGAAGGAAGGGCTAGTCTGGTATGGAGATTAAGATATGGGCAGATATGAAACATGTGTTTCAAGGCACAAACAGAATCTTTTAAAATAAATTATTTTCCAGACTCAAGTGGTTGCTTCAGAAGCTGTTCCTGGCTATCACTGCATTCATGTGCATACACACAGCTGAGCTTTGCTCATGTACGTGGACAGAACCAGGAGCAACTGGGCAAGCCTAGAAAAAGAGACTGACTGCTGTAGTGATTCAAAGAGAGGTGTTTCATATGTACTCCCATGATTTGTGAAGCACCTTTTTTTAAGAATTTGCACAGCAATGAAATAAATTAGAGAATTCCATGTTGAAGGTTATAGTTACACTTATAAATCTAAAGTCTTCTTAATCTAAAACAACTGAAAGCTATCCGTTTCAAGAATGATGTTTAAATGGAATATTGTCACTACACATCTGTTTTTTTCAAGATACATATATAGGGCTGGGAGTTCAGAAAAGAAGCCTCCAATGTAGCTACTTCTGGTTGTTTTTCTTAATACTTGCATACATCTATAATCTGAAAATAACATATAATATGTGAAAAGTTTGGAAAGACAACCAGTAGGGGAAAATAATCCCTATGTTTTGTAACTTCCTCATGATTCTGGTTTATTTCCTGGTGTTTTGGAAAACTCTTTCTCAGGAGCTGACAAGAAGTTTGAAGCAAAAGAAAAAGGATCAGCTGATACTGTCACATTCTGTTAAGAACTACTAGAGGGTGTGGATGGGATACTAACTGAAACTGTATAATTTAGGATGTTTTTCTTTTCTTCGTTTAAAATAGCCCATTACCATCAAATGGACATAGAAAAGAAATACGGAGTGGCAAATTTAAACTTGGAATAGAGTTCAGTGTAGAACTGATGGAGATGGAAGAGACTTATACATGTTTTCTCTATTTCTGTTAAATTTTCTCTTGATGAAATGTCAAGTTATCTTTACTCAGGAACCTAATCTGAGAGTATCTGTAATGGCACAATCTTGTTTCCATGTACTTCACAGGGTAGTTGTGGGAAAATAGGAGGCAGGATCATTATGTAGGCCACCGTGAGTTGTACAAAATAAAGGTGGAATATAAATCAAGTAATAAATAAATAATACCCCTGATTATGGTCAATGAAGCCCAAAATTGCATTTGCAGTCACATCACACTGCTGAATCATATTCATTTTGCATTTTCAAGATCTTTTTCACAATCACTAATACCAAGATAGGTACATCCTGTTCTATACCTGTACACTTTACTTCTGTTTCTAAGTGAAGAATTTTACATTTGTCTTTGTTAATTTTCATTTCAGTTCATCCTATCAGGACTCTATAAAAGATATTTCTGCCTTCTAGGATATTAGCTATCCAACTTAGTTTTCTGTCTTCTGCAAATAACAATTCCCTTCATCTCTTCAAGTTATTAATAAAAAGTTGCATTCTACATCGCTTCAGATTGAACTTAATGACAGCCCACCATAAATATCTCTCTTTAGTTTGATGAAGAACCACCAACGAACACTTTTTTATCACAATTGTCTAGCCAGCTACCTAATTTTCTTATCCTTCAATCCCCCATTTAACTATCTTGCTAATAAAAATGTTGTGGGGTATTTTGTTTTTTGCTAAAAACAAAATATGTCTACAGCATTTCCACAATCTACTAAGGACATTACCCTTTAAAAAAAAACAATATAATGTTAATTTGGCAAAACTTTCTCTTGACAGTTACTAGATGCCAGGAATGTTATTTTCAAAGTATTTACAGATCAACCTTTTTATGATCTGCTCAAACATTTTCCAGGATCATCAGTATTTGACTGATTGACTAGTCTGTAGTTCCTCGGTTTTTCTTTTTTGTCTCCTTGTGAAGTTAGAGACAGCATTTGCCCTCCTCCAGTCATTTGGCATTTCATCAATTCCCTGAGCAGCTTTGTATATCTTCAATACCCTAGAAGACAATCCATGCAGACCTGGAGTTCTAAAGTAAATAGATATTCCTTGACTGTTTCTATCCATTCCTAGCTTCCCCTTCATCCCAGTCTTTGGAGTTATTTCCTTCCTTCATTCCTTCCTTCCTCCCTTCCTCCCTCCCTCCCTTCCTTTTTTCTTTTTCTTTTGGAACACAACTCTTGCTGGAGAAGAATGAACCAAAATAACTGGCTTTTTTATTTTTATCTGTTGCAGTTTTCCATCCTCACTGATTCTTGTCTCATCTTTTTATTTTGAAAATATCAAGACCTTTTTGTTGTTCTTAGTTCCTTGACAATCTCAAGTTATTTTGAACTTTAGCCTTCCTGATACCCTCCCTACAATTCAGGGCTACCTGTATACATTCTTCCTTGAAAACTGGTTCCCATCTCATGTATATACTCTCCTTCCCCACCCAGCAATCTTCCCTAAAACTTTTGTAGGATTATCGGAGCTCAAGATCCAAAAAGTATGTTAATTTGTGCAACATTTGTGGTTTAATTCATATAAACTTTTGAGTCACTTGGCCCCAACAGTCTCAGTCTATATCTTTGATTCAATCAAACAGCAAATAATACAAACCTAGTTCCTACGTGGCCACTTGAAGCTGGGTAGGAAGCTTAAAACCCCAGAGCAAGAATGGTGTTATACAAAAATAGAGCAAACCGTACATTATTGTAAATTTGTATACAGATGTATTACAGCTCAATGCAACTTCCCCCAAATCAAATAAAAATAAAAGCATCGGTGTCATTTTCCATTTCTTCCCACTGTGTCTCTGCATATTTCTCATTAAAGCAAATCTGTTTAGTAAAGTTGGATTATTCAGCAAATGTGCATGGAAACCTTTGAAGAGGTGTCCCTAAAGTTATACTAGATCAGCAGGATCCTTTTCACTTGAATCTACTTCAGCCTCATAATTAAAATTTTAGATTTTAGGAGTGTACAAACCTTTTTAGTTTCTTGCCTGTTAGGTTATTTTTTCATCAGTCATAACCGATCGTTTTTAACAGGTTCAACACATCAATAGAAATAATCCACCAGGAGATTATTCTGTGGATGTTCAAGGAAAAAATGATGAATGAATTGTTTATGATGAACTAGTTATCGTAACTTAAATTAAGTGAGTAGTATGGCTTTTAGAACAGCCTCTCTTATCCATTCACCAGGATAACTGATATTCTTTTGCATGTGCCAGCAGATCTTCACAACTAATCCAACCACCAAGTCCATGCTGTGAAGTATAGAAATGAGACCCTGAAATTTCAGCAGAGTTCAAGTGATAAATCAGTCAGCTACTTTGCATAAAGTCCACCATTCCTTTTGTTTTTTGTCCACGTTGGCCATTTGTATTTGATGCATCTTCCAAATGGCTAGTAACTGATGCATTGAAAATATTGTCCTTCTGCTTGTAGTCCACCTCATAGCATTCACATCCTTCAATCTAACAACTTTTGTTCTAAAAGAGAATCAACAATCTTCAGTTGTCAATCTTTTGAGAGAACTGTTGACTTTGGAAATTTTAGTGGGACACTATCTTATACCTTTAGAGGAAAGCTGAAATGAACAATAATGGAACTATTAAATGGATAAGAAGTTGGATCCTATTGTTTACTAAGAACAGTTGAATGGTGATCTCATTCAGTGTCAATACCTGCATTTAAGAAGCACAGTGAAAAGCTTCTATTTAGTAAACATTTTAACTGAAATGAAAGGCTCCAGGAAGGACTGCAGTTTAAAGGGGAATGGTGTCACTAGCATTGTATCTCCTCATATGATCTTAGATGGAGGTAGTTCCTGAAGATGGATCCCAGACCTATGAAGGACTGAATGGCACACTTCAGTTCTCGAGAACGTTTTGAGACAAACTATCTTGACAGCCTGAGACAAATTATCATTTTTGCTCCAGTTTGACCACTGGAGGACAGTAGAGGCTTGGATGCTGTCTCATCCATCCCCTGGGCTGTGGCAGTTCAGTTTTGATGACACCTTATTTTGCAGATCCCAACACCATGGCATCTTGATTTTCTTCCATCACTGCCTCTTTCTTAAACTCTTCCACTTTCTCCAGTTTGGCTTCTCCTTCTCCTTTCACACTGCTATTACTTGGACAATTGTGCTCCTGCCTCTTTTTGTAGCTCTTGTCCATCAATAACAACTGGTTCTCTGGTTCCTGCTCTTCCATTTTTACTTTGCAGCCCTTTCTTTTGCCCATTCTCTTCTTCCTTTTCCTGGTTTCTATAATCCTATAATTCTATAATTGGGAAAGCTGCCTAAATAAATAAATCCAATCCTCCAAAACCTGTTGCTGTTATTTTGGAGGCACCCCCTTCCTTAGGCTGTGGAAGTTTGTGCTCTCTGGGCAAGACATTTTCCCTGAGAGACAGGGTGGAGGAGATGATGTTGGGGAACCAACTGGGTAGAGAGTAGATGGAGCCAGTTCCTGGTTCCCTACATTTGTGGAAGAGTCAGAAGGAAGTGGCTTAAGCAAGCAGTTTCCTATCAAGCTGTGGAGGGAGGGGAGCTAATGCTGATTTTGTGGCACCTCCTACACCTCCTTTCCCATGCTGCAGTCCGTCCCTGAGGTGGGCATGCTTTAAGATCATAAACTAAGCCTGTGTGCTCTGTTAACAGCTATCTGTTTACTGCAGTTGGTTTCAAAATTTCCCCCTACCTCTCAGCTCCTACATTCAGGTGCACTCACAGCATTTGAAACAATCCTTCCCTCTGACTTTTGTCTCCTGGATTATCAGCCAGAGATGGCAATTACAGATGGCAATAATCTCCAACATTTTCACTAAACAGATTCTTGAACATTAAGCCCCACTCAAAACAAATCTCTAAAGACCTCATTAAAAAGTATTGATACTTGTTGGAACAGATTACAAAACTATAATCTCTATAAAGCTCCAGTGATGATTCACAAAGATACAGTCTTGAAATGGAGAAAACTGGGGACTAGAATGAGGGTTCCCAAGCACCATCCTATCAAAATCACTTCAAGATTGCAAGATAAAATCAAGGCTCTGCAATGCCTGACTCTTGGAAAGAAGCCAATATTGCACTTTTACCAAAAGAAGGCCAAGGTAAGAATTATAGACCAATTTCTTTGTTGAACAATGATTATAAAATATTTGCTTCAATATTGGCTGAAAGAATGAAGAAAATTTTACCAGACTTTATTCACCAAGATCAATGTGGGTTTTTACCGAAAAGGCAATTAAGAGACAATGAGAGAATAGTTTTGGACATTATAGAATATCTACAACACCACAATGAACAGCAAGCAGCTCTCACCTTTTTAGATGCAGAGAAGGCCTTTGACAATTTGGACTTTTATGTTCAAAATTTTGGAAAATATGGACTTTGGATAATTTTATTCAAGGAATTAAATCAATTTATGTGCCTCAAAAAGCCCATATTATTGTAAATGGTGATTTAACTGAGCCAATGTCATGAGTACTGATAGTGAGAAGGAGGGGGGCCCTATCCAGGAGGGAAAATGCATGCGGAGTTTAGAGGCTTTGAACCTTCCTTCAAAGAAACTCAGAGCAGGCCTGCCTTGAGTTTTGGGTTTATCTGTGAGGGTTTCCCATGCTCTTTCAGTTTGGCAGGATTTTCTATCTACTAGAGCAGTTCAATAAACACTAGAGACCAAGTCACTGTCTCAGCATGGTTCTTCACTCTAAGTCAGGACAGCCTTGTCATATACAGAAAGGAACATAGCAAGGGTGTCCTTTGTCACCTTTACTCTTTATCCTAGTTTTGGAAGTCCTGAATAGAGACATTAGACAAGATGATCAAATAAAGGGTTTGAAGATAAAGAAGGAGGTCTTCAAACTGAGGGCCTTTGCTGATGATTTAGTTTTAATATTACAAGACCCTTTGAATGTTGTTGAACATTTGATGAAGGAATTAAAGGAATTTGGGTCATAGGCTAGACTTAAAGTAAATAAACAAAAAACAAAGATGTTGATCAAGAATATGACTACACACAGTCAAGAAATGTTGATGGGTAAGACTGGTTTTATAACTGAAAAAAAGGTCAGATGCTTGGGGATGACATTATCAAACACGAATTGTATGTTGTTTCAGAATAACTATGTTAAGAAAGACTTGTTAAGGTGGGAAAAATTACAACTGTTAATGATGGGTTAGATAGCTGTGATTAAGATGAATGTTTTGCCTAGAATGTTGTTTTTGTTCCAGACAGTACCAACTTTGACAACAGATTTACCATTTAAACAATGGCAGAAAGATATATCTAAGTTCATTTGGCAAGGGAAGAAACCAAGAATCAAGTATAAATCGTTACAAGATTCCAAAGAATGAGGAGGTCTAGGTTTGCCTATTTTGAAATTGTATTTTGTTGCCTGCTGTTTGCTATGGATGAAGGATTGGGTGAATTTGAAGGACACAAAATTATTGGAATTAGAAGGACATGATCTCCGATTTGGGTGACATGCCTATTTGTGGTATGATAAAGATAAAGTTAATAAAGATTTTAAAATTCATTTTGTTAGGTCTGCCATACTGAGGGTTTGGAATAAATACAAGCCAATATTGTCTCCTCATGTACCTATGTGGTTGTCCCATCAAGAAGCTTTTTTTAGAAGAAAGATGGCAGGCAAACCAAGCTGGTTGAGATATGAAGATTTGCTGAATTTTGAAGAAGGGATACCTAAACTTAAAACAAGGGAACAACTAGAATTGGAAGGTCATATTTGTCACTGGTTTAATTACGCACAACTGTCAGAACAGTTTGGATAAGAAGGTATATAATTTTGTTAATGAAAAACCACAATTTGCAAAGGAACTTTGTACAAATGATGAGCATCTTATTAAGAAAACATAAATGTTGTTACAACTGAATTTAGAAGATGAATATGTTAAAGATTGTATGATTAGATGGGCTAAGAATTTTGGGTATAATATTATGCTTGAACAATGGGAGAGTATGTGGAACACAGGTATGAAATGTACTTTGAATTATAATTTGAAAGAGAATTTTTATAAAATGATGTTCTATTAGTATTTAACTCCTGAAAAGTTGTCCAAAATGTATAATGGGGTATCAAATGTCTGTTGGAAATGCTAAGAAATTCTGGAATCAAATATGTATTATTATTCAAAAGATCCTCAAAGTGTACTTACAATTGAAAATAGAGCTGTTTCTCTTGGATTTGATGGACCAACAGCTTGAGAAGCAACATGGAACTCTGTTTTTATATATGATAACAGCAGCAAAACTCTTAAATGCTCAAAGATGGAGGATCCACAAATTCCCTCAATGGAGGACTGGATGATTAAATTGATGGAACTGGCGCAAATGGCTAAACTGCCAGCATTGATAAGAGAAAATACTGTGACTGGATTTGTTTGTATTTGGAAGCCGCTTTTGGACTGTTTGCTTGTAATGAAAAAGAATGAAATTCTGATTTTGGGTTTTGATGACTAAATGGTTTGATTTTAGAGAAATAATGTTACTAAGTGTTTAATTAATAGCAAGAGATTAACTTTTATGTGCTTTTATATCTGTGTTGGAGAAGGTTGGAAGTCACCTGTCTTGTATGTTTTTCTGTCTGTTCTTGCACTGTTTTAGTTTCTCTTGTTTCTTTATTAGACTTGCATTCTATCTGTTCTATATTCTGTATTTTGTGTTTTAACTATGTCTTGAAAATTAATAAAGCTTTATAAAAAAAAGATTGCAAGATAAAATCATCTAGGAAGTGTCAAAGAGCCAGGAACAACATCCAAGGATCTTGCCAGGCTAAAGTCTGTGTTTATGACTCCACCATCAGAAAAACACTGAGTAAAAATGGAATTAGAATAACTGGGTAGACAACATTGCTCACTGAGAACATTGATGCTCATCTCAAATTTACCAAAATGATGTGGATGACCTTCCAGACTTCTGGAGGAATATTCTATGGATGGATTAATCAAATCTTGAGTATGTGGGTGTCATTATGCTCAGTAAAAACTAAACATTGCCTTCCACAATAAGAACCTTATACTAGCTATCAAGCATAGAGTTAATAATGCCATAGTTTGGGAATTGTCCTGTTCAGACTATGCAACCAGGCAGAGTAATATCAAAAACACTCTTTATTAATTAACTATTTACAATAAATAAGTCCTTGATATATGAAGAATTGGGTTCAACAAGCCCAACTGGGCCACAACAAGGCAGAGGAACAGGACTTCTAACTGGAACTGAGATGCTGGAGGACACTGGAGTGCGAAGTGCTGCTACAGCTGAAAATGCAGGTCTTGAACTGGGGGCCAGTAACTGGAGTCTCGAAGCAAGGCTACGAACTGGAAACAAGGCTGGACTTAACTGGAAACTCTGGACTAGGTTGGAGGCTAGGAGCAAGACTGGAACTCTGAGCGAGGCTAGACTTGGCTGGATACCCTGGACTAGGCTGAGTTCTCTGGACTGAAGACTTGGAGCAAGGCTGTGAACTCTGATCAAGACTGGACTTGGCTAGAAGCCCCGGACTGGGCTGGAGCACAGATCTCGAACAAGATAGGTGTGAAGTACCTGGACATGGCTGAGCACATGAAACGCAGTTGGATGGAACTGAGGACACGCAGAGGCACTGGAGTTTCAAGGCACGAAGAAGCTGCCTGGAAGATCACAGAGTTTCAAGGCTGGAAGCAAGACTAAGACTGCTGGGCTCAGCAAGCAATGGAGCCTCGATGGCAGCAGAAGCGGGATTCAAGTCCTCTTCAGAGCGGAGCAAAGGCATTGATTCCTCTTCAGCAACAGACACCGCCTCCGATGCAGATAGGGACTCTTCCATGGAAGCTGGAGGCTTGGAGGATCAGTTGTCTCCAGCAGCTTGCTCTTTGTTGGTGTGCGCTGATTGGAGGATTCAAATCCTCCCCTGAATCCTGGCCAGTCAGCACCTTGGACTCTTCCCATGCTGCTGGCTCATCCTGGAGTTTCATTTTCCTGGTTTCAGCCCAGTAAATTTCTATTTCCTCCTCTGACTCAGAAAGGGCTTTGCTTTCCGAGTCAGAGGCAGGCTTAACTCTGACAGGAATGCTTTGCTGCCTCAGGATCTGGACAACTTGCGATCATTGAAGGAAGCATGAATTCTACTTAATATGAGAGAATTTTACAGCAGCATATTGGGCCATTGGCATATCCACTAAACCTGAAGCCCAAGCAGACCGTGCAGCAAGACAGTGATCCCAAACATACAAGCAAGTATACTAGAGAATGGTTGAAGAACAAATTTAGTGTTTTGGAACTGCCAAGTTCAGACATAATTCACATAGAAGACTTGTAGGAAGATCTGAATCAGGGTCATGCATTGTGGTCTATTCCGCTAAGGCAAACTGGTACAACTCAGTAGCAGTTGAAGGGGGTTCTAGTATACCGTAATGCCTGAGCAGTGTTTCTTACAGAACTGTAGATGAATTTCTTTTTTATCTTGCCTCCGTTCTTACTTGCCAATCACAACTAGGTAAGAAGCTAATAGGAGTGGAAGCAGACTCAGGTTGTTCAAAGCATGGAAATACTGGACTTGATTTTGAAGTCCCCAACAGATTTTTGGGTGGCACCTGCTGTGCCTACTTTTTATTTAATCCACTGGCTTCTTCTGGTAACTCCATTTTCCCCTTTACTGGAATTGTTTGCAATATATTTTTTTCTCACTCACGCATCTTGATATCCTTTTCCCATTAGCTTCTTGTAATGGAATTCTCTGTATCATTGTTCTGAGTTTAATAAAATCATAGAATTTTCATATATTTTATATGAAGTTATGCATCTGTTATATACATGTCTTGGAGAGGTTTGATCTGTAAAAACTAGATCTCCCCTTGAGGTTAGAAAGTTTGGTTCACACCATCCTTTTATATGCTTTCAATCTTTTGGTGGTGGTGGTTGTTTTAATTTAAGAATTGTGTATGATTAGATTTCCAAATGTTACCTTTGCTGAATATAGGCCAAACCATTTTCAAAGGAACATTCCCTTGAAAAGTGGTGTTTCTGCAGCTGAATCCAGTCCTGGCAATCAGCACCATGTTTTTCATAAAAACAGCATTGAGAGAATACCCTAAAGGAGCATAAGCCTTAACCCCTCCATAATGGAAAATATTACATACATAGCAGTTAAATACAAACAATAAAGATGCTGTCCTTTATATGTAAACATTTTTGTGTGCACAGAGTGGAAGCCAGTGGCTGCAGTCCAGAGACCACAGTTAGGCCTCAGTTGCAGCTGAATTTTGTGAGTTAAGCATAGTGCGGTTTGAGGCTGAACTGCTGCCTTTGTTTTTTTGGAGGGGGGCAGTTACACTTCTAGCATTTGTCATGATGGGATACATTTTTCTCTTACAAACTATATGATAAACTGTGGAATAATATAAACCTAGTGTTCATTGAAACCTATGACATGGATGTGTTTTTTAAAAAAAATAAAAGGCCATCAGGGCACTAGGATATCTGTAGCTATGGCCTTCATCAGATAAGTATGTGCTTTCTTCCATAGTGGTACCTTCTATGGATTAGGTTAAGCTAGGTCAAACATATGAGCATGCATTCTTGGCAGCTATTTTTTAAAATTAGCATGTAGTCCTTATGAACAAGTAGAGGTAGTGGGATCCCATGGTTGTAGCCCAGCCTAGTCTGAAGGATCTCCAGAGGACAGTGGAACTAGGAGACCAGAAAGCTTCATATGGAAGCCAGAACCAGAACTAAACCTGCTTCCTGAACCAAAGAATAAGAACACACGCATACGTAGAAAACCAAGCTGAATTGAGATAAATCTTAAACACTGCTGGTGGAATGAGGTCCATTATTTTACCTGAAACCAACAGACTAGGCTAGGACAAGCCGTCTAACTCATATACAGTTCTGTCCTCCAACAGAGGAGAATATCTGAGCTCTTAGAAGGAAGATACGGACATTGCCAATGCTGTACCGGAGCTGACTTCCTTACTCGGCCTAATGTTAAAACCAGTCTTAGTATCAGCCATTTGTGTTTGTGGGAATGGGGGATGGGGGGGATTATACTCAAGTCCATAAAAGCTATGCAAATAAAATAATGTGTACTTTGACCCTGAAACATAGCTCTCACAGTTGCTTTTTACTATCACCTCTTCACACATAAAATGTTATGTTTATGTCATTTGTCATTGAAACAAGGATGCAACATTTACGTTCTACTAGTTGTATGTAACATGGCAATAATAGAATGGAAAGATCAATTAATCAATTAAACTACATCAATTAATCAATTAAACTACATCAATTAATCTACAATAAATAAAGTAGTTTATCTTTGTATGCCCATCATATTCCTGTAGACCAAGACTCAATGTGTGAGTAATATATTGTTGTTCTTCAGGACAAATCCAGAGATATCAGGATATCACTTGAAGAAATTTGATTATAATTACATATATTGCAGCCTTCACTGACCTGGAAACCAGTTTTATTCATAGTAGTTGAGAATCTAGAGATTTCTTGTGGTACAAAACTAGAAGGAAATCATTTTAGGGATATGCAGAATTAACTCAAAGTCACTACAAACGGTTATTTATTTATTTATTTGTTTGTTTGTTTGTTTATTTATTTATCTATCTATCAAATTTGTCACCACCCATCTCCTCCCACCAGAGGGACTCTGGGCAGTTTACAACAATAATCAAGAAAACAATAAATATACAATAAAATTACAATATATAAAAATACAATATCTAAAAATACAGTTACAAGTAAACAATAATTATAGATAAAAATAGAATCCAAATGGCGGATAATAACTCAGTCCTTGTATAATCAATTACACATTAATAGTTAATAATATTAATAAGTATTAATTAATAATATTAAGTATTAATTAATAATAATAAACTTAATAATAAATTGATTGCACAGTCCCTGTGTATTCCATGTTTACACAGTTATGATAATCAATTTTCGTTAACTTATAATCTTTGAACATGGACTGAATCGATTACAGAACCTTTTATTTTCATTCTCTTTTATGTGATATGAGGCTATATGTATGATTTTAAGAATGGCTTTATTTAATTCAGCTACCATTTACTGCAGCAAGGAAATTGGCAAGTCCTTTCAGTGAATCAATCCATCTGCTGTTCACAAGCCCTTGCTAAATGCATTCAATCACATTTTTGAATGCCTTGGATTCTATCTGAGCCAAATAAATATTTGGCAGACCCAGGACAATGCAGTTCAAAAAATACAGATATAGTACTGAAAGATCAGATTCAGGTCTTCATATGGCAGCTCATATTGTTAACATGTCAGTTTAATTTTGCTATCTGCAATGGAAACATTTATTTCCTGCTGCTGTTCATTATTGTTTTTTATTTTATGGAAGATCCTATAAACACCAGCTAACCCTATAGCAAAAAGATCAGATCTAACAGCAAATGTATATATTTGCAAGTCAAACAACATACCTAAATTGCAAAAATATACATTCAGCAAAATTGCTGGAGACAATATAATCACACATTTCATTATGATTTTGCCCAGAATTCTGCAGATGTCTATTCAGCAATATCAACTGCTGGCTGTTTTGGACAGTACTCAGATCACTGTACAAATAAATGGAATTCTGAACATAAGAAATGACAAAATACCTTCAGTATTCTGTTTCCCAATAGAGAACTATTAGGTAACCAGGCCAGGGTGAGGAGGCAACAGTTTTGCAATTTGGGTGGTTCCACTTTCATTTTTGGTAATTAAGGACCATAAGGAGCATGACCAGTGATGCAATGATGTCACTGGAATAGGGAGTCCTAACTTTGGGATCTTTTTGAGGATTTCAGGGGGACACATGTTTTGCAGAAAAAAAAAGTATGAACAAAAATATTAGCAAATTCTGCAAGTATGATCTGGAGATGCTAGGAGGATAGTACAAATGGGATTGGATAGATGCACATGCCTTGCAGGCTGCTGGTGGCCCACCTCTGGTCTGAGAAGCCAGAAAAAAGGCACAAGGACCTTAGCTGTCCTCTCTGGCAACTCAGCTATTTTTATATGTACACTGAAGTTGGTACTAAAACTAAAACTGAGCTGAATTTACTTAATTTATATTCCAGATATCAAAAATGCTCATATTTTTAACTGTTTCAGCCTTTGTTTCAAGTATACTATTATGTTTGCCTTCTGTAAAGTCCTGGGCCCTGTGCTGTTCAACATTTTCATTAATGACCTGGATGAAGGGATTGAAGGATGATTAGAAAATCTGCAGATGACACCAAACGAGGTGTGCTGAACACTTTAAAAGAGAAAGAGGAGTTCAAACTTACCTAGATAGGCTTGAAGCTTGGTGGTCCCCCAAATAAAGAGGGTGAAATTTGTAAAGTGTAAAATTGGGGGGAAAAATTGAAAGGCACAATTATAGAATGGGGAAGACTGGGCTTGGCAGTAGTGCACGTGAAAAGGATCTGCATATCAGATGAACAAAAGCTAACAGTGTGATGCAGCTGCTAAAAAGGCAAATGCTATTTGGGGATGTATTAATAGGAGTACAGAGTCCAGCTTACAAGGAATAATTGTCCTACTCTACCCTGCCTTGGTCAGAACCCCTCTGGAACACTGTTGTCAGTTCTGGGCACTGCAGTCAAAAAAGGACATTAAAAAACTGAACTGAGTTCAGAGGAGGAGTATAAGGTTGAGAGGCGTCAGAAACCAAGTCTTATGAGGAATGGTTAAAGAAAGTTGGCATGTTGAGCCTACAGAAGAACAAGGTGAGATACAATAACAGCTATCAACTACATAAAGGGTTGTCACATAGAGGAGGGAGTGTGCTTGTTCTCTGTCACTGTGGAGAGCACAACCAGAACCAGGGGGTTGAAATTATACTGGGGAGATTCCGATTAGGTATTGGAAGTTATTTCCTGACAGTAAGAGCTATCAACCAGGAGAACAGGTTTTGACTCATTAAGTGGTATGTTCCCTTTCCCTGGAGCTATGCTTTGAACTCTCATATTAACAGCCAATGGGCTGGACTAGAGCTGGTGAGACTCCAGCTGAATTCTCCATGCAAGTATTCAATGACTTTGATCAGTACTCTCTCACAGCCTTTTCATGATGTTGCAATGAAAAAGGAACTATGTATGTCAGCTTGAACTCTAAAGAAAAAAGGTGAGAAATAATAATAGCAGTTAAGATAAATGAAGAAATTAATTTTTTTAAAAAGAGTAATGGTTGCAGTTGTTGTGGAAAACATCACAACCACAGTATAAATGCACTGTTGAACACAACGTGATGCCAGCAAAATACTGGATATCAAATATCATTAATAACATTTTTTAATAGGGAAAGGTTTGCCCTATATTTTTGTCAATCTCCAGCTTTAGTAAAGCACAAAAAAGACATTGTAAGAGAAGCAAAAGTAAAAAACCAAATTATGACTGGACAATATGTCCAACGAAAGACAAAGGATAAAGACAGGACCATGGATTTTCTAAAGGACTTTCCCTCCAAAATACAATTACTTCATTTTTCATCAGGCCCTGACATCAGTCATCAGTAGCACGACTTGACAAGCACTTTTTGCCTGGCCAGGATCTGTGGGGGTTATTTTATGGCTGCTGATAAAGCTTGCAGTGTTAGACGATTAATGCTTAGCATTGGATCCATGCCTTGCAATTTAATCTGAAAAATTAGTTCCAACAATTAGAAGACAATGAGAAGAATGATGTCATTCAGTGATTTTTCTCTAGATGGCAAAACAAAATAGAAAAACACCCTGGAAAGGCGCCTGTTACAGCCTTTAAGATTGTCTCTGTTTTGCAGCTGAGGGCAGCTTCACACATCGCATAGCAAAAAACCTGGGTTTGCCAGCAACTATGCATTCACCAGCTGAGAGGAATTGAGTCCAATTGTGTGATTAAGAGAATCTGTGCTTCCCTTGAAAAAGAGGTTCAATATGTAGAATTAATTACTACATATTGATATCTAAACTATGAAGCACTGCAGTTGTCTGGATTAAGGGATTCAGCAGTTTTCCTGGTCGGTATGAGCATATTTGATGATGTCAAGATGAAGTTTAAATACAAGAAATGTATTGTTTTATTTAGAATATTGTGATTTCTAATAATGATTTGGAACCTTTTGTCAGCATCTATTCTAAGATCCTGTCAGAAAGTGCTCATTTATACCAGATCAGCACCATCTCATAGTCTGCTTGGAGCCTTGTAATTTCTTTTGTATTTTTTTTAATGGAGTTTCTTTTAAATCACTGCCTGTGATTTGTACAGCTCTATATTTTATCTCCTTTACTATGAAATGTTTGCATTTTGCTATTTACAATTATAAAAACCATTTTAACCAGTCTTTCTTCTTTGTTTTTTACAATGAAGTTTGATTTTGTTTATCTCTTCTGAGATCAGTCTCCCTTCTCATGAAGGGCTGAATTCTCTACCAACATAGCTCCATATTCACTCCATAGCCACAGAGCCACATAGCTCCATCCTTGAGGGAGGAGGTATTTCCGGCTGCCTTTAAGGAGGCGCTGGTATACCCCCTCCTCAAGAAGCCATCCCTGGACCCTACTATACTGGGCAATTTTCACCCTGTCTCCCACCTCCCCTTTTTGGGAAAGGTGGTTGAGAAAGTGGTCTGGACCCCTTTCAGTCAGGTTTCAGGCCAGGATATGGGACAGAGACCACATTGGTCACACTTATGGATGACCTCTGGTGGGAGTGAGAGGGAGGCAGTACATCCATCCTTGCTCTTCTTGACGTCTCAGCGGCTTTCAATACCATCAACCATGGTATCCTTCCTGGGCGGCTCAGGGAGTTGGGGGTGGGCAGTGTAGTTTTGCGCTGGTTCACCTCCTTCCTCCAGGGCCATTCCAAATTGGTGGTGATAGGAGAGGAGAGATCCGGCCCTTGACCCCTCCATTGTAGGGTGCCGCAGGGTTTGGTACTCTCTCCTCTCCTATTTAACATCTACATGAAACCGCTGGGTGAGATCATCCGTCACCATGGGATGAGGTATCTCCATCCCGGGTGAAGTAAGTGATGCGGTCTCCACCCTTTCCAAGTGCCTGGGGGCTGTGGGGGTCTGGATGGGGAACAACAGGCTTCAACTGAACCCTGGTAAGACAGAGTGGCTGTGGATTGATGGCCCCTCAGGTTCCAGGAAGTTGTCTTCTTTGGTTCTGGATGGAATGGCACTCCCCATTCAGAACCAGTGCAGAACCTGTGGGTCCTCCTAGACTTGTGACTCCTGCTCAAAGAACAGGTGGCAGTCATGGCCAGGAGGGCCTTTGCACACCTTTGGGTGGTGCACCAACTACGCCCATTCCTGGATCGAGATGCCCTCTGAACAGTCACTCATGCCCTTGTCATCTCCCATATAGACTATTGCAATGTACTCTACATGGGGCTACCCTTGAAGGGTATTCAGAAGCTTCAGCTGGTCCAGAATGTGGCTGCATGGACAGTTACCGGTGCTGTAAAATCAGCCCATGTGACACGATTGTTACGCGAGCTGCATTGTGTACCAGTTTGCTCCTCGGTCCAATTCAAGGTGTTGGTTATTACCTTTAAAGCCCTACATGGCTTGGAACAAGGGTACCTGAGGGACCGTCTCATCCCCATAACATTGACCTGCCCCACCCGGTCAGGCAGGGAGGGCATGCTATGGACCCCATCAGCAAATGAATTTCATCTAGCGGGGTCCAGGAGGCGAGCCTTCTCTGCAGTGGTGCCCGCCCTTTGGAATATCTTGCCCCCAGAGTTGAGATGGGTCTCCTCGCTCTCGGACTTCCAGAAGAAACTGAAGACCTGGTTCTGCCGCCTTGCTTGGGAGGGGGAGAGTGACAGCTCCACCTGGGGATTGCTGGTGCCATAGCACCCCTTAGTGATTGTGTTCCATCTCCACTTGGATTTTATATTCATTTTCTATTTATATTTTAATGATAAATTAGGTGGATATGTTGTTAGTGTCATTTTGTTTGCCCAGAGTCCCCCATTGTGGGAGATGGGCGGTGACATAAATTTAATAAATAAATAAATAAATAAATATTTTGCAGCCTAATCCAAATTCCTCACTAGACTTGTTACCCATTTCTTTCAGAAATAGAATCCTTTTGAAACAGATGTTCTGTCTGCTTCAATCAACTGAGCTTCCCAGTTTCTTGGAAATTCCAAACTTTGATCAAAGGCCACTTCAATTATTTTCCTGGCCTTAGTTCACAGCTTCTCCCTGAGTTCTGCCTCCAGTTTTAAAATAATTGTAACTTTTCTATTTCTAGCAGTGGCTAGGGAGTACATCCTATACTATGTATAGTAGCTATACGTGTCCCACTGCATGCATCTCTCTATCATCATGAGGCTTATTTGTGTTGGAGGTCCCAGCAAATCAGCATGCCTCATTAGCATGTGGATGAGTTTGTTCTAGGATGCAATTCTCTATGTGCTTCTGGAGGAAGCTGTTTGTTGTCCCTCCCACAGTCCTCAGTTCCTTCCTCCTCCACCATCTGGGAAGGAAGCATGTGGCTGCTGCTCCTTCCATCCTGGGTACCAAGCATGGGCCTGGAGTCAGGAGGTTCCCCCTTTCTGCATGCTGCCTTTAGTAGCAATGAGGGCTAAGGGTTAATTCAGTTTAGGGAAAGAAAGAAGAACAAGAATTATTTTTCTGGATGGATGTAACTGGACCAAATAAATGAGTAAGACCTTCTTTTGCTTACTTTTGAAACTTCTTTGTCTAAGTGTGCAATTCTTTATGCTTGGGTGGGCTAAGTGTGTAAGATCAATAACCTATATTTCTTTAACATGCTCATTAATGCTATTTTAGATAATTTTCTTTTTTCTGTGTGTCTTTTTGCTGTATTAAGCTCTGCTCCATTCAGTGGTCCTAGCTGTCCACTAATGGCTTCAATTTGTTTATTAAACAAACTTATATAGCCATCCATCTACCAGAAGGAACTCTGGGTGGCAAACAGAAAAAACACAGTACACTAAAAAGACCATTTAAAACAATAAACAATGTTGAGGCCCTGAGAAAACTCACATTCATCCACCAATCGCCCCATGCTAGTGCCATCAACATCCCAGGGTAAAGCCAGATCTTCACTGCTCTCCTGAATGGCAATAGGTTTGGGGCCATCCATATCTCTGGTGAGAAGCTGTTCCATAAGGCAGGCACCATGACAGGGAAGCCACAATATATTGATGATATAGCATGAGGGGATTTTATTCTGAGTTCTGCTGATGAACATTCAGAACATCAATCAATCAGTCAGACAAAGTTTATTGATTAGCCCTTAGGCCTTATCAAATACAAAATTTAAACACTGAATATTAATAAAACTCTATGTAAAATTAATATGAAAAGACAAGTAAGGGGTAGATAAAAGTACAATGGATAAATATACATATAAGTGAAAATACAAATTATATTTCCATGTCACCCCTGCAATTTATCCCGATCAACCCCACATATGCAGATCTCAGGTGTACTGATTTACTTAAGTACAGAGTTGTGTTATGTGTTATTTTGGGGTCTTGGCCACATATAAAATATGTTGTTCTAATATGTGGTTCTAAATGGGCCATTCGTTTAATGTATGGGCCAAGCTGTAGATCTCTCACCTTCTTGTATAAATTACAATTGAATAATATATGTGCTATATCCTCTGTTTCAGGTGCTCCGCATATACAAGAACATTCAGAAAAAGGTACCACACTAAATGGTACCTTTGTGAGATTCCATTTTCACAGCATACATTCTTCAGGAAAGGGGAGTTGTAGAATGCGCTTTGCCTTTCAGTCATTTGTACATTATTTTATAGAATCAGGAAATTGGAAGGGATCTAAACTATCTAGTCCAAACCCTATTCAATGAAGGATGTTAGTCCATATTCAAGATTGTTCCCCAATATCCTACTTGGTGGAAAAATGAGGCACAATAGAGAAGAATGTCTGAACTGAGTTGCACATCAGCACACAGTTTTGGATTCATATTGAGGAGTTTGAAAATATGTCATTTATAAATCCATATCAAATCAGTCAGCTTAATTCAAATAGGCTTAGAAACAGTTCAAAGAATTTACATGGTTAATAAACAAGAGGAAAGGCCAGCAGAGCTGGAGAAAAACAGAACCCCAACTGAAGATGTGCTGAAGGAATTCAGGAAGAGGAGTGTAATTACTTTCCAGGTAGAGCAGTCCTGCACTCTGGGGTTACAATAAAAGAAGAGTGAATCTTGTCAATTTCAATTTTATTTAATTTCTTCTGTTTCTAACCTTATGTTTGACCTGGCTTCTTTCTGCAGCAGTCTGTGTTTTAAAAGACAAAAGCACCTGTATGAAAATTAATATCCTTATCTGTTTGAATACAACCAGTGAAGGGCAGCTCATCACCTCATTGAGTAATTGGTTCCACTGTTGAATTTCTCTTGGAATTAGAATTAAAATGTGTTTAGGTTACGGTAAGAGCCAGTCTGGTGTAGTGGTTAAGGCATCAGGCTAGAAACCAGGAGACTGAGAGTTCTAGTCCCACCTTAGGCACAAAGCCAGCTGGGTGACCTTGGGCCAGTCAGTCTCTCTCAGCCCTAGGAAGGAGGCAATGGCAAACCCTTCTGAAAAACCTTGCCAAGAAAACTGCAGGAGCTTGTCCAAGCAGTCTCTGAGAATAGGACATGATTGAATGGATTTTTTTTTTTAAAAAGGTCAGGGTATTTCCTAACATTCAGTTGGGTTTAACAAGTGATTTTATCTTCAGAACACTTAGAAGCAAGCTTTAGTGGGTTACAGACAGTGTTCTACCTCCTAGTTAGTCTACATAGCTCAGCAGGAAATACCCATTTAAATAATGATGTTGTCTCACTACACTTCATTATTTTCAGAACAATATATATATTTGGATATTGCAATAGCACTTGCCAATTCTTCTTCTGTTCAAAACCTGCCCCTGTGTGAGACATTTTATGCCCTTTTGCCACCCCATACAAAAATGGCTAAAAAGAAGGAACTCATTCATCAGGAGCCCTGGTGTTAGAGTAACAGCAGTTTTTTTGACAAGCCAAACTACACACCACACTAACTGTACAGCATAGAGATAGATCTTCAATTTTTCTTTAAATAATTATAGGTGTGGAGGAGATTGTCACTGGTTCTGAAGCACATGAGAAGTTGCTCCTGAGCTATAATCAAGATGCAGATCGTTTCTCCCAAACATGCCCCAGAAACTCCAAGTACTTATGGAGGAAAAGTTCCCTTTTCCTTGAAGCAATCTTTTTTCCAAGTTTCATAGCTGCATTGTAGTATGTGTGTGTGATTTTTTTTTCCTGATAGGAGCTGGGGAGGGGAGGGACAGAGATAAAATTCCCCTTCATGCTTCATCTACTCCAGAAAGAATTGTCCCCCAGTGCTTGTAATAATTGAGAGAAAAACTGGGACATTGCTGCATGCTACATATTTGCTGTAGTGTGTAGTTTGGCTGGAAGTCACACCAACGTTCTGAGGAAGGAAGGTGTAGCTTATAGCCTTGCCCTCCACCAGTTCCAGAACCACAGGATATTCATGCATTTTACTTTCTGCAGATGTTAGGTGTTGGTGCATTGCTTATTTTATCAAGGCAGAGCTGACTTCAAGT
Organism: Candoia aspera; assembly: GCF_035149785.1. NCBI lineage: Eukaryota > Metazoa > Chordata > Lepidosauria > Squamata > Candoiidae > Candoia > Candoia aspera. Next base: position 36,198,976 of record NC_086155.1, read on the forward strand.
CTAGCCCCCACTTCAGCAAATCTATGAAAAGGGATGCTAATGCACTTCTGGCTCAAACTGAAAGCGGCCTTATGTAAGTGTTAAAGAAATAAAATGTTAACTTGAAAAATGGAGATTATTTGTTACATCTGTCTGTCTGAGGGGCTGACAGATCAAAATCTACAAAGGCAGCAAACTAATAACTTTTTTCCTGGTATGACATGAACAGTATAGGAATACTCTCCACCTGCTTAATATCAGCCATGTTAAAAGTGGAGATATGTCAGCTCTGTTTTATCTCTCAAAACCTGCCAAGGTATTTCTCCCATTTTTAAATTTTATTTTAATACTTCACTCAGAATCAAAAGCTTGCCATTTCTTATCTCTCTCATTTATTCATACCAATAAATAAAAGACTGAAAATGCCGGGTCTGAACCTTTGGGGCCATTTTTCAAACATATATTTAAAATAACATGCCTTGGATGTATTTGTCTGGGTAATAAGCATGCCCCAAATAGGAAGTGAGTTTTTTAAGTCTACCTTAGTATTCAGCCCTTTCTAATATGAGGGTTGTTCACTGAACAGTCTCAGCTAATTAAAAATATACTTTGAAAAGCTTGAATTGAAAGAACATTTACTCCCAGAGGGAATATTTTACATGATGCATGACTAAAAAAAAGCAGGGCCAACTATGCAATTCCGTAGCTATTACTCCTTTATCTTTGACCTTATATGGCAAAATGTAATGCTCAACAGAGCATAACAGCCAAATTTCTTAAGATTTTATTGGAAGTAAAATAATATTAACGTTTAGTGAGGCCAAAAGATTTAATATAAGTGGCATAGAAATTGGATGAAATGAATGAAAATCAAAGTAGTCACATGAACATTTTATGTGTGGATTCTAAGTACTACAGATCTGGGCTATCTATATAATGGAGGGAGGGAGGGAGGAACACTATATAAACCTTAAGCTGAAAATGCAGAAGATGAAAAGAAGTTCTTGATATAGTATATAACCAATCCAAAACACTTCTGATGGCTAATTTCTGACCTGGGCCTCTTGTAAGTACTTTTCCAGCACAAGGAAAAAAGCTAGATTTGTAATACAGTATATGGATAACGAAGTAATTCTTGGTTTTGGAGTAGCTGTTGGCCCGGCCCAGCACTGGGTTTGTTCACCCAGTGTGATGAGCCAATGAATCATGCAGAGTCAAGGAAAGTGGAATTCAAACACTTTATTTCTGCACAGAAACAAAGAGGTACGCTCGGGACCCAAGTCCAAATCAAGTGTCCTTGCTGAAATTTAGCATGCTCTTTTATACCATAAAACCACAAATACATGCCACAATTTCCTGATTTTACATCATTTGTTCCTGATTTATTGAAGACATGCGCAGTTTAGGCTGATATCCCATAATAAGCATTGGGGGTGCACTTAATTAACTATGCTCTCTGCCTCTGGGTGTGTTTTTTAACATGCTAATGATAAACTTTGTTTCACCTCTGAACTTTTGCCTGGACATTCTTGACCACAGGTAAGCTAAATGCCACATTGCCTGCCTTTATTCCGGTAAAAAGGCTCTTTAGCAAGGTTACAAATCCACAACCTGCCTGCTAGTCCATCCCTTCTTGTGTATGGCTGTTTATGGTCAGCCTGTTTAGTTTCTACTAGCAGGTTCTAAAGCAGGCACTAGCTAATAGCTGACTTTGATGAGCAAAAGCATAGGCAGAGTGATTAGAATGGAATAGCCTTGGCTGAAGCTAATTCATGGCTTACAAAAATCTCTAGTGGTTTGTTAATAGGCTAGTAGGTCAGGTCCTCAGAGCTACTACCAAGTTACAGGCAAAGCAGTGTATATTTCAGTCTCCAGACATGACCAGCCAATTAAAGGTTATGATCAGTGCAAATCTCAGTGCTCAAAGGACAAGTACGGATATCGTGTTTGTTCTTACATGTTATTAAAACTCTCTGCAATAACAGTTTTAGGCAAAATGGACATATCTTAATTTCTAAAAGCACAAACAGTCATGTTCATGGCTCAAGCAGCCCTCAGTAGCAGCAAGGAAGATTCCAAAATCAATTCCAAGTCGGTTAAACAATTTAAGCATCTAACCCATTGCAGTTAGGCATGATTTTAAAAGCAGAAATTAAAACTTCTAATTATGTGAAACAGATAAAAAAGGAGACATTGGAGCAACTCTAGTGTCTTTTATTTAGTTATTTAGTTACTAAATTTATATCCTGCTTTTTTTCCAAGGTAGTTTATATGTTTCCTTGATCTTATCACAATGCTGTGAGTAAGCTGAACTAAGAGAGAATGACTGGTCCAGTCACCCAGAGAATTTCCACAGCTGAATGTCAACTTGAGCCTTAATTACCCTACTCCTAATCCAAGACCTAACCATTATAACACACTAACCTTCCAGGCACCACATTTTCTATAATTTAGGTACTGGGGAGGAAACCTTTTTATTTGGTCAGGCATTTCCAATTTTATTAGCATTTGCTGGTTTATCTTCTACTTTTACCTCTTAATTCAGTCAGTGAAATGAAGGCATCGCTGTGTTCTTGTATTCTGCCTTGGCACTTAGATATAAATGGTATAATAATATGAGCACTGTGAATATGTATTAGTTTGCAAAACAGGTAGCATTAGCAATAAATAAAATGCATCCCTTTATTTCAATAGAAACATTCAGTTGTGTAATAATACATTCAAGATACTTATACATCAAACGGAGAGCAGAATATTCACCTGCATATCTGAATCACCGCCATGCATAACGCCTGCCATGATGAAGCTCAGCAGTTACCTTTTCATATGGCACTCTAGTATCTTGTCTACAATATCTGTATTATTCTGGGAACCTGTGGGAATAAGAGTCTTAGTGCTAGCCAGAAGCAAGAGGTTCCTGGCCTTAACCCTATTGCCCAAATAGGTAACTCTCATGTGTTATCCAACCCAATCACTTCACTTTCCCCCTATCTTTCTTGGAAGAGCATCTGTCCTCTTGATATATTTTAATGACTTCTTTCTAGGAAGTCATAGATGTTCCAACTCTAACCAGGCATTCATGATCTCTCCAGTCCTCTTCTATCCATTTCCATGCCACCTTTCCTCTATCTTCTAAGTTTTAATGCATATAAAACTGAAACAGCTTTCAGGGTCTTTAGATTTAGAGCAGGGAGGTACAAGTTGAGAAGTAGCCCTTAGGTATGGCTCCCAGAGCACCTCCAAAAGTTGCTACCAAATTGTAATTTCTAATGTGATAGAAGATAAAATTATTAATACATGGGGAGTAAGCATAATTATATTTAATATATTTAATTAAATTCACGTTAAATCTAACACAATTTAATATAATTTAATTGTTATTGTGTCCTGCCCATTTCTTTGCTCTGGACCGAAGCCTTTTTGGACAGAAAAAAAAAGTGCATCTCAGTTCAGAGAATAATTGCCCTGCAGATTTCTGAAAACCGGGTAAAAGCAGTTTTCCACTAAGCCAGTACTAAGAGGGTAGTTTGCAGAGATTTTTGATGTTATCCAGACAGAACCACATTCCTGTAACTTCGGGATGACTGTGACTCATTCTTTAAGTATTCATTATGTTTAATATTTGAGATTTATTCCAACTCTTAGAACTGATTCACAATTCATGATTTATTTATTTATTTTTAAAAACTGGATTATTGCTGCAAGGAATTCTCATAACTGGGCACATGGCATGTTGTAAAATGAGTCAAAATGGAATGTTAGCATCGCTAAGGATAAATTTGCATTGCTTATTGGAAGCTTTCGTGAGGACATCACATGCCACAATAAGCATGCGATGGTAACTGCTGAACTTTTGGAGTGTCCCATTTTTAATTTGCTTTCCTTTCATGGCATGTTTACAGTTGGGGTTTCCTTTCAGGTGAAAAATTACCCTGTGTTTTGTGATAATTCCAAGAATTATGAGTGATTTTTGCTTAGTTGCTCCAACTTTTCATTATATATGATATTCTGGATCTCTGCCTAATGCTATTTTAAGCCCTTTGGATTAATTTACAAGAGATTGCTTTCCAGATAAATCATTTTATGTCTTGCTTAGAATATATCATAATGATTTTAACCAAGTTTATCCCAGCTTGGATTGAGATGAAGAGAACACATTAATCAATTTACAGCAGTTGTTACATTAAAAAATATTCAAAAGCTGAACTCATTTATTCTGCTATTATTTTACCATAACTGAAAAGGCTAATTTAACTGTCACTTAGGGGTTCATATTTATCTCAAGAATATCACCTTAATTCTGCATCCACAAAGCATGTTTTTTAAAGATATTTTATCTTCCTTTATTATTTTTATAAATGACTCAAGGTTGGGAACAAGGTCCTTCCTCCTCCTATTTGCCCCACAACAACAACCTTGTGAGGTGAGTTGGGCTGAGAGAGTCAAGGTCACCCAGCCGGCCTTCATACCTAAGGCAGGACTAGAACTCTCCTGGTTTCTAGCCTGTTGCCTTAACCATTAGACCAAACTGGCTCAACATCTCATATGGACTAGTTTGTTTTTCAGAAACCTATTTGTTTTTGTTTGCTTGTTCGTTTTTTTAAAAAAGGCGAGGCGCAACTGGCACAGGATTACACTGCCCATGCAGTGGTTATGTTGATTGTTGTTATTGATTTTTATACCTCAGCTGTTGATTGTGCTTATATGGTTTTTTAAATGTGTTTTATATTGTTTCTTGTTCTTTTATATTGCTTTTTCATTGTTGTTAGTTGCTCAGACACAAGTATTTGAGATGGGCAAACATATAAATTGAAATAATAAATACTTACATGATTGTATACATACATAAAAGGGCTGCCCTTGAAGAGTATCCAGAAGCTTCAGCTGGTGCAAAATACAATGGCATGGGCAGTTATGGGTGTTCCTAGAAGGACTCACATTACACCTCTGCTCCATGAGCTGCACTGGTTGTCAGTTTGTTTCTGGGTACAATTCAAAGTGCTGGTTTTGACCTTTAAAGCCCTACATGGCATGGGGCCAAGTTATCTGAGGGACCACCTCTCCCCAGTTACTTCTACCTGTCCCATCAGGTCCACCATCTTGCGAGTCCCATCTTCTAATGAGTTCCATCTGACAGGACCCAGTAGATGAGCCTTTTCTGCTATGGTGCCCACCCTCTGGACCATCATCTCCCCTGAGCTGAGGTTAGCCCCAGCCCTGATGGCCTTTCAGAAAGCCCTCAAAACGTAGTTTTTTCCATCAGGCCTGAGGATCCCCTGGCAGCAAAGTGTCCATGAATTGGTTGTACCATGTATAACATCTTAACCCTCTTGCAATCTTGTTTTTACTTATGTTAATTAGTTAATTGTTTTAACTGGTTTTTATATTCTGTTTTAATAGTTGGTTTTATTGTACGCCATCCAGAGTCACCTTGTGTGAGATGGGTGGCCATATAAATTTGATAAATAAATAAACAATGCAGTCATTGTAACATCCGACTTACTCATGAGAAAATTCCCAACCCCAAAGACAATGTCATAATGATATAGGTAGATTGTTTCTATGACAGCCATTTTCCTGATCACTAATATCAGTATGGAAAAGATTGATGTAGTATAGTACAGTTTAGAAATTGCATATATAGATTTATAGATTTATATAATAGATGAGTCTAACAGTTACTTCACATATTTAACTAGCAGATTAAATGTGGTGTATTTATTTCTTACATTTTGTCAACCCTCTCAGGTAAACCAGACAGGAAACATGACTAGATGAAGTAATTCTACTTTATTGTAAGGCTACATTAACAGAATCCTGCAAGTCTGAAAGTACAAATCTCCTGCCCTCCCTATTTATCGCTTGAGTGTTCAGGGCAGCTCTGACCTAATTTTCTTCTTTAGACCGTTACCCTCTCCCAGACTCCCTTTCCTTTTATCTGATCATTCCCCAGGCAGCATCTCTTCCCTCTGTTCCCCAAGGTTGCCCTCACATTCCATCACATATTTGTACCCCACCATAATCAGTTCAACTCTTGGCAACGATTCAGTAGAAAACAAATTTAAAACATCCATAATAAGCTTAGAAGCATAAAACAAAACTTTGTAACCATGAATTAATTAAAATTAAAATTAAAATGTGGAAGTTAAAAGGTTCTTCAGGGCAGCTGTCTTCAACATCCTTCTAAATGCTACTACAAGTCACATGTGTATTCACTGACTGCTGTAGTTTAAATTACCACTGCATCTTGAGCTGTCATGTATGTCTCATCATCAGTGTTTACTAGACCTTTTCTTTTATGACACAGTTCTGCATTTTGTCTTCTGGGGCCCCATTATTTTAAAACAGTCTTGTCCCATCAGTTGACCCTTAGAAGAGTTTGTGCAAGGAAGATAGGATGCTGCCTTATATCATCTATTGATCTGCATCAGTTTTGTAAGCACAAGTTTTTGGGGCCCTCTGGATGCACTGCATGTGCTGTCCCAGGGAGATATAGTATAGGAAGTTGCCTGATCCTGTAATCATGTTTTTTTTGTCATCACAACTTTGATTGCAGATTTAGGCTTAATTTAGGCACTTAGAAGAGAGGCACATCTGAGGCCACAGTGAAAGTGTAGGGTGTAGCCTCTAGAGACCTCCAAAAGTTGGGGGAGATGGGCGGTGATATAAATTTAATAAATAAATAAATAAATAAAACGTCGCTACCCAATTACTGTATAATTTTTAATTTGGCCAAGCAGGAAATTTCTAAATATAGGATTGAAGAATAATCCTATTAACTATATTTAACTGTAATTACATTTAAATGTAAATGGAATAAAAACATATTTAGTTTTGTTGACTACTTTCCAGAGGCCAGCATGCTATACAAAGACAAAAGGGGGACTGGGTGAATTATACAATCCTAGATTAGAGTAAGGAAGATCTATTTCAGTCCCTTTTATTTGCTATATTTTAAGCAGTAGAAAGGCCACTGCAACCCTAGGAGTTAACTTACACAAGAATCTTCAGAGACTAAGACAAAAATACTTTCCCAGGAGCATGTGGAACAAGTTCTCCATTTCTCATTACCTCTGCTCAGGAACATGGATCAGCAGCTGTTCTGCAGTGACAATTATGCACTTTCTGGGCAAGTTGGTGGGGAAGCAGGGAAGATGTATAACATCTATTTTGTAATAGACAGATGCAGAAAAATGGCAAACACACTAGACACATAATCCTTTACATCCTTCATCCATATCCATATATATTGATGTCACATCACTTGCTACTCAGGCAAATGCACTTGCTACTCAAGCAAATGTATTTATATTATTTAGAGCATTCTGAGTTATTAAATAGAATCTTGACATAAAACTTAGCACTTCTACACTTACAAACTGAGAAGGAGCTGACAGATAAATTGTGCATGCCCTAGATTATATTATGCTCTCATCTTCTGCTGACATGATGGCAGTGACATAAGCAATATGCTCACTCGAGACTATAGTGTTCAATCAAGCACAGGATTTATATCTATTGATAAGATTTTCAGAGACATCATAAAGTCAGTGTATGATGTTGCTTTATATGATACATCAGTGGTCATAATGCCTTGTAGAATTATGTAAGAAATATGGAGTTATTTAAGAGCTTACTGTCTAAAATGGAGAGAGAAATTAAGAGAGATCCAAGAATAGCACTTACTTAAAACTTGGTTACAGTACTGGTTTTGAAGAATGATTTTAAGGAACCAAAGAGGTGGCATCATTTATTGGGAATTTCTATGAATTCAGAAGAGAAAATGACTAGAATCATGCAAGGAACAGGAGACCTTAGGTCAAAACTTTGCAGTAGCAAATATTAGAAAGAGACATATAATAAGAAATCTAGACCCAAAAAGTAGTCTATGATCAGCTTTTATATTTCTGCTAGATATCAAGGAACATGGGAAGCCATAAATAAAAAAAGAAGGAATGAAATCAGAGTGATTGGAAAAACAAACAATTTTAGCAGCAACAGAATTTTGGACAGATGATATAAAATGAGTGAAGTGTGAAAGAAAGTCTCCCGAGAGAAGGAGAAGGTTGCATTGACAAGTCAGGGAATGACCAAGGCAGAGGAGACAGTGAGGTATAAGTAGATTGTTACATTTTGTTAAAGAAGGAGTGTGGTTGGGCAATTCATAGAATCGGGAGTAAAGCAGAAAGAAAAATCCATTCTTAAAATCTGCTAATTCACCTACTCAATAGGTGAAGATGATGTTAACTGATGAGGAGGAAAAGAAAGTTTGGAATTAAAGGTAAAGAGATATGTAGAGGAGATCTCAAAAGAACAAAAGAAATTCACTTGGGTGTAGCATACAGATAAACAGAAGTTTTGAGGTACAGCTGAGAGCCATCAACTATATTAAAATTCACCCTCCCAACAGTATCTAAATGTGTAGGGAAAAAAATTAATAGGTAAAAAATAGATAGGTAAAAGGATGACATGTGTAAATCTCTAGAAATGGAAACAAATCTATCCCAAATAGTTAAGGTATTTCTAGGCTACCTTGAAAGCTAAAATAACTAGCCCAGAAAAACTAGTCTGAAAAGTTAGTTTTTCCAGCTGCATACTAGAAAAGCCTGAAAATGAGAATTTTAAAACCTTAATCTAATGTTTTAGAGCTACTATGGTGTAATGCTGTCAGTGTCCAAGTATAAGTCAGGAAACCCAGGTTCAAATCTTCACATAAGTGATATGTAGGGATGCACAATACATTTTGAACTCAAAATATTCCCACCTTGAAAGAGCCCTTTTCATTGTTTGAACATGAAACAAATATGTGATTCAGTAATGCAGCAAACAAAATTGATACTGTTCTGTTCCATGTGTGAAACAAAAATTGTTTATTTTGAGCAACATCTTTTCTAGTGTTTTAGCTGTTCCAAGCCTTTCCAAGAACAGTTACTAGGCTGTAGCTATTGGACTCCACAGGGGGATCAAAAAAAAGTTGAGATGGCAGCCACAACCATGCAGTTGAGACCCCACCCCTTTTTATGTGCATGGGTGGCTCATATGGGGGGCTGCCACCTTAGCTTTTTTGACACAAATAAAAACGTGTAGAGCTTCGATTGCATGGTTTTGGCCATCAACTTGATTTTTTTTTACCCTTTCCTTGTGGACACTGCTGACTGTAGCTTGTCTTTTTCCCCCCAGGCTACCCCAGTATAACAGCAGGAACCAGACATGTCCCTTCTGTGATTGTTTCATGCTTGATGGGGCAATATGGGAGTGAAGAATCAGGCAAAACACCACTCACAAATTGCATGCCCACTGTTTGCCAGCTAAGTTACTGCTTTCTTTATAAATCACTCTGAGAAACTTAGAGTTCAACAGGGGTGGATGACTGGTTACATGTATGTTCTCCTGGGCTTTAGTTTGTACACAGGCAACAAAAAAAGTGTTTGTGCATATATTTACAGGGCTTACCAGCTGCTCCACTTAGCTGACTTTGGTATCTCTAAGTACCTAATTTGGGATTAAAAACAAGCAAGTACATAATCCAATTTAAAACCAAATCATACATAGCAATTGCATATATAAAAGTCATATTCACCACAATAAAAACCAATTCATCATATGAAGGGAGAGTCATTTAACAGCTCAGCTCCACTTACTACTGTGTTTTAAGGACAAGTGTTGGTAATACTGCTGAGCTTGGGTAAATTTAAAGACTGCTAATAATAATGTTGGTCACATTTGGTTTGTTAGGCTTTGCAAATATACTCAGTGCATGTTCTTCTGTCAGGGTGTGTTTTATAATGCAAACATGTTGCTTTGGGCTTGTTCGCTGAAGTTGGCATATGAATGTACTCTGCTATGTTCTTGCACATTATTACAAATGAAGTGAAACAGCATAAAACATCATCTTCTCCACTTCCTGACAAGCAACCCCTAGACGCAAAGAAAACCATCAGAAAAGAACAGCACAGTTGCTTTTGCCATGTTTGTGTCTGACAGGTGTACTGCAGTTGCCTCTTCTGGCTAAGAAATAGGTTTCGTTATGCTAATTGAAAATCATGTGACTTGTTGGTCACATGACCTAAAGGGTTGGTTTATGAATAGGACCTTTGTTTTCAAGTTTTGTTCTGATTGAACATGGAACACTCAAGCCACTTTGACATTTGTTCTATTGGACCAATGTCAACCCAAACCTTCTGATGATTTGTTTTCAGCTAGGACTGTTTTGTTCGTGGCTCAAAACAGAACATGTTTTCCATTTTGCGCACTTCCCAAATGAAGCTTACTCCATGTCTTCAGACTGGTCACAGTTGTTATGGAAATTTTATATCTTTTTTACTCTGTTACATTTTGTTAACTTTTATTCTTGCTATTGTAGCTTCTCATTTTTCCCTTGTTTTACTCATGGCCATCTTAAGTTTCAAAAAAGGACAAATCTACCCCTATATTTTCTTCCTTCTTATACCTCATTACTCCTTATTCCTTCTTATTCCTGGTGAACTGACAGAATTGACAGACATGAATTTTCATGTAATTTTCTCTGCAAAAATACAGAAATACTTTCATCCAAGATATGTTTTCAATTTCCCAATTTTACTTAAAACGTATTTAGAAAGGAAAATTCCAAGATTAAGAAAAGGGTACACACAATTGAATTGGCTTCAACAGGTCCAGGTACTATGCAGTTTTATAATTCAAACAGAACAGGAAAGAGCTGGTTTGAAAGTTACCCTTTATGATGAAAATAATCTGACAAGTCTCTTGGGCACACAATACCCCATCCCCACTAAAACGTTGCTTGGCTGGATTGTCAGAGACAAAACAATGTATACATTGAAGTGAAAGAGAGATTTCCATTCATAAAGCAGGAGGCAGGAAGCTTTCATGACCTTTAACAAGCATCCAGTTCCCATTTCACTGCAAGTTGAAGAACTTATTTCAGATCAACCCCCAAACAAAAATGCTTTCAAAAAGTTTTTTTCAAATACACCTCATAACTATAGGTGCAATCTGGTTGCAATCCAGGGCCCTTGAAGTCATTTTAAAACACTCTGCCACATACCATATACAAAATACCAAATAGTATCTGTAGTGGTACATTTTCAAGTGCAACAGTTGTGAAAAGTCACACAGCCATGCCTCCAAGAAGATTCATAATCACAAAAATCATCTTAAAGGACAAGCACACAGAGCAGACAAATTATTAATAAACCTTTATAATTAAGTTTACAGAGAATGATTCCAGTGTAAGGCATAGTAAACCAGGAACAAGCTCCAATCAAATTCAATGGTGCTTGCACACTGAATTTTTAAAAAAGATCTTCAGCCAGCTAAAAAGTAACCTGCCTTTTAAATAACAGCACAATCTTGCTAGCATGAATCTCATCACAGGAAAGGAAATACATAATAAAACTTGAAAGTTTTGTTATCTCATCTACTCCCTGTGTAAGGAGAGTCAGTTAGGTATCCATGTAGTCCTGTAGATGACAGTATCACTTCTGTCCTGGGAGTGGGGGAAAATCTATCTTCATCATATCAAAATAAACAAACCCGAAAGATTTAAAATAAAAATTAGTCACTCTGAATGGGATAGTAACACATATATCAAAACATACAATTCTGCACTACATTTCTGGTACACACCCAGTTGAGAGTACAATCTAGCCTGCTGGGGTTTCGGGTTTTTTAATTACGTATAAAAGTGGACTCTTTTTTGAGAGAATAGTGTATGGCCAACATCTGAAAAAAAAAACAGTAAAATTTTACTCAGCCATCTAAATTGCAAGTGATTGTGTGTGTGTGCGTGTGTCTTGTAACATAAGTTGCTTCCTGGATCTGAAACAATAGTTCTCTATATAAATAGAGACCAGATGCTTTCCAGTGGTGGGTCAATTCTGTTGAGAAAGATCCAGGAGCATAACAGATAGATGATGGGGACAGTTTATTGCGAGGAGTTAATAATGATTACACAGTATTTCCTGCAAAAGATCCTATCTAGTTTAAGTAAAAAAGCTATTTCTTTCAAGGACAACAGTTATAGTCCCCACTAACTACATTTTTTCCCTCAAAAATGGCTTTTAAAATTATAATGCTTTTTTCACTTGATTTCTTATCCCCTTTGGAAAATAGTTGCATACTCCTGATGCCAGCTTTCATGACTATATTTTTATCAGCTCATCTTATAAAGAACTTTGTTCTTCAATTACTTTGTTAAAAGAGGAAGTAAATCATTCCATGTATGTGTATGCATGTGCTGAGCCACATTTTTGGTATCTGTTTGTACAGTCATTCCAAATAAAGCACCAAGTTTATTATGATGAAAATGATAGATGTGTTCTTATGCTCATCCATTTCCTTGGTTGTTCTTTGTCAGTACCTTATTAACAACTCCAGGATTCAGAGCAGGCATCAGGAATTGGTACGGTCAGGGACCTGCTACAGCCCAGTTCTCAATAGCGGGACATTGCAAATCCTAGGACCTCATAGTCCCTTTGCTATTGATTTGTAATAAGGGCTGGCCCAAGATATTTTGATACCCAGATCTATGTAAGAAACTGATCTAGATAGTAAGCCTTATCTTTGAGTATTTCTTCTACCCTGCAGCATCCTACAGTAAGCATCCTATACCACACTGAAGGCAACAGACTGCTTAGGATCTGCAGGGCAGGCTAACTGGCAAATGCATCCCTGTCCTTCTACACTTAGACATCACTCCCCTTTCTCCACCATCTTCCACCTGAAGCACCTGTCTCACTCTGCCTAATAATGAAGCCAGCCATAAACGCATTCATCTGCTATCTCCAAGTCAGCGGACACTTTGCAGAGAGAATAGGAGGTGTAACTTTTATATGCCTTGCCATGGGTAGTGCTGTAGATTGAACCTAGAAGGAGAGAAAGGAAAGGAAATGAGCTCTAGAAATTATCACAAAGAAGAAAAAAGTAGCACATTCATAAAAGGGGGATACATTAAAGCCATCTAATCCAAGAGTTCCAAGAGAACATTGGCATTTCTTTATAGCAAATACATTGCAATTGTGTGGTGAAGAATTGCACCACGCACAAACACAAAATCATAGGGTTGGAGTGGGAATTTTAGGGCCATCAAGTCTAACCACTGCTCAATGCATGAATCTAAATTAAACCATCCCCAACAGATGGCTGTCTACCTCTGACTGAATATTCAATAAAGGAAGACTCCCCCCACCCAACTGCTTTTTTTGTTTGTTTGATATCCCACCTTTTCTCCAGCAACATGGGATTCTCACATGGAAATATTCCTTTATTTTATCCCCACAACTAGAATGGTGCTGAAAGAGAGTGTCTGGCCCACAATCACCCACTGAGCCTCTATGCCTAAGGGGGCAGTGATTAAGGTCTTGGACCAGAACCTTAACCACTGTACCATACTGGGTCTTCCTGCTATTTGGTAAGCTTTTTCTAACATTTATTTGGAATCTGCCTTCCTGTAACTTAAATATATTATTCCATGTTCTGCATGCTTTCATGACAGTGAAAGGCTTGGCCTTCTTTTATGTGACATTCTTGGAATCAGTTTGATACTACAAACTTTTTTGGTGAGTGTTCACCACTCAACCATCAAGTATGAGTTTTCTCCTGGCTTGTTAGATTGAGGAATATGATACCATGTGTATTATGGTGTCCGTTGTAAATGCTTAAGCTATTTTTGGAAAACTGGAACACTACTGTTGCCTTCTATTGCCCTGAGACTGATACAATTACAAAATATCATGAACTGAAAGCACTCTGGTGTGCTTTATTGTCCATCCAAAGAGTAAAAATAAAAGACCTTTTAAAATCATCCCCTGATTGAAAACTATAGCTTTTAATCTGTTCCTTTTCTTTTCTCTTTTCCCTTACCCAAGGGTATTATCTAGCCAGTCCACTCCAGTCCAGTCCAGTCCAGTCCAGTCCACCCAAGGAAACTAGTTGTTCCTTTTCTTCCACATTATTTTATATATATATATATATATATATATATATATATATATATATATTCCATAATAAATTGAATTGAAAATACAATTTTTACAATTGTTGTAAAACACACAATAGAAGATGTTGGAGTTAACAGAAAGATCAGCAGCAACAGTAGGAAGACTTGCTGAAGGCCAGAACCAGGTGGACCAGCAGGAAATTGCTGGAAGGACAGGGAGTTGGTGGCCTGCTCTTTATCTAAGAGGTTGCTAATCTGATGTCACTTCCTTCTGCCTTACTTTCCAGGGACAAATTCACAAACCACATGTTCTCTGATTCTCTTCCTGGTAGGATGACTATTAGCTAGGTGCCAGACTTTTTCAACCCTGTAATATACTGTATTTCTTAGGCATAAATCTCTTTTTTTGTTATAAAACCTGCTTCACTAATCATTGCTCAGATCCAGTTCCCAATTCTCAGGAACTTTCACACACACATATACAGAACACTTCAACCTCCACCAGGAAAACACTTGTAACATCAGGGAATGGGCAGGCTTTGGGACCTCTGAACCAGTTGTTGCCTAATTTAGATTACCCCTGTACATATCTCACATTTCTCTTAGCTCTGAGATAAATTGTATTGATTTTTAACTGATCCTTTCTATGACTCCTATGCCTTTTCACATTACTATAACCCTGAACTTTGAAACAGCCAAATTTGCTTTGGATTAATTTAGAAAAGCCACACTACACTTCAGAGAGTATCCAGATGTCTTCAGTTACTTACTAGGATTCAGGATTTGTTTAAGTAGATGCACATCTAATATAATCTAGTAGGGTCCATCTCATTTTAGGTCAGCATGTTGATCCATGTAGCTGAATATGGTTAACAGGAAGAAGGAGGAAAATGATGCCCCCAGAAAAATATTGCTCATTCTTAGTATATGCTAACTCTTTATTTATTGATTTATTTGGTTGGATTTTGGCACCACTCAACTCCAAATCAACTCTGGGCAGCTAGTAGTGGTTCTCCTGGATTAAATGCAGGAATATGTTCAGCTCTACTCATGACATCAGAGATTGCATCTGGAATATTTTGCCTAAATGCACATGCTATTCTACTGAACTACTGAACTGTTTTTTCATCCCTACCCCCATTTTTTCAAATCTTGTTTGACATTCTAAGTTAGAAAATAATGTTTTGAAGTAATATCACTTGATTTAAAACATAGCTCAATATTATAGATTTGACAAAACTGTATTCCAAACAGATCTGGAAATCCAAAATTCCAAAATTCAAGTCCAAAGACTTTGATACCAGACAAATCTGGCAAATATATGGATTGATAAGCTGCACAAAAATTGAAAGAGCTGTGGATATTCACATATGTGCTATCCACATATGTGAACAAGATGGATTCAGTCCAATGGAAAAGACTCATAGTAAGCAACACTTAAAGCAAAAGCAGAGATTAATAACTTTGCTTTGATGGAATCTGGGAGTATCCATGAAAACTTTGATAATAATACTTGGCCTTTTTGCTTGAGAATGGGAAGGAGTGAGAAACCTGGCCAATTCTAAGGTTAATATGACATTTTAGATTTTAGTTAATAACATTATTCAAAATTTTAACAAACAGCAGATTTTTGTAAGACTGAGATAATATCCCATAGATAATATCCCATTTCAGGCTTGGACATTAAACTATATGAGTGATTATTGCTCCAGAAAGAAGTGTTCTAAATTTCAGTAAATTATGTATAAGGCAATTTTTTAAAGAAATGCTGACTATACTGTGTCACATGCTTACTTATGCAAGCTTTATCACAGACAACACTATCCTACTGATTTGAACAAACGGTTACATTTGTGACCATTTTATGTTTAGATGATTATTTGCTAACAGGGACGGATACATCACTAGTGGGAGGTAATGATCTGAAGATGTTCTGAGTATGAAATTAATTTGCAGGAATGCGATCTGTGAGAAAAAAAAAGAATTTTCATATTTTTAATTAGGAAGCCAACAGTCAAAGAATTTAGCCAAAAGGAAACAAATATTTAAGCCACAGGGTCCACTTTAAGAATTTGCTTTTGGAGCAGTTGTTTTGCTGTCTATTTTGATGACTCTTCTTACATCCACTTACTCTGATTTCATATTTGTAAATTTAAAAGGATGACATAACATCAGCCTCCCAAATATGTGCTTGCTCACACTCTCTGAAAATAAGCAAATCCTTGTAGCATTGCCATGTATTTGTCTGAAATCACAATGGAATGCGATAAATATCCAGTGATGAGGCAATCAATAGCTAATGAAGTAGCAGCTGCAGAAAAGGCCAAAGAATGACCACAGCCATTTTTCTCCCCAGCCTTTTGTCTGCTTCTCTCCCAGCTGGATGCAGGACTACTTTGTCCGTCATTCTTTTTTGGGTTGAGTAAACAAAGTTTTAGTTTACAGATTGAAATCTGCCCCTTGAATAATAATGAATCATAACAAGGAGGAAATATGACTTTGCCACAGTGCAAATGTAGATTAATGAGGCAGAAACCCAAGAGTCAGTTTAGGCTGTAATCCTATACGTACTTACCTGAGAGCAAATCCTACTGAGTTCAAGGAGCAGCCCACCATTATCTCTTTATTTCCAACTGAAAATCCTCTTGGGACATTGGAGATACAGCTTCAAGCATGTTCTAACAAATCAGGCATAATTCTGGTGACTACAGCATTTTGTGTACACCTCAGGCAATTAGATATAGAATAAGTCAGAGAAATGAAACCTTTTGGTGACAGTTTCCAATGTATATAGTGAGAACTTGATCTGTATGCGTCATTCATTATTTGGACATTGGTAGAAAATTACTGATGAAACATGCCTTTCTTATTTTAATGAACTCTTTAAACATCTGCACTTTTCAAATTATTTTTATTGTTTTAATGTACAGAAAAAAGAGAAAAAAGAAATAAAAAGAACACAAAATATTAAAACAAAGAGAGAAAAGGAAAAAAGGAAACACAAAAACATTATATGATACATTTAAAAAGCCATTCAGCACAATATTTTAAACTTATCATTAAACCTTGCCCACAGAAAGTAATATTGATTCATCTTTTCATGATTTGATGGACACCCAGTTCATAAACCGAAAGTGAATGCATATGAGTTACCCAAGAATATAAACCTCAAAGTTGCACATTGAAGAATAAATTTTTTGCTACCTATCCCTGTGTTTAATAAATCCATAAATTCTTAATATAGTGGTAAATTGAACATTATTGGTATATAATCCAAGAATACATTCACATCTTTAAACCATAATGATTTTTGTAATATCATATTAAGAACTTTATGGATATTAAACCAAAATGAGGTAACTATGAGACAAGATCATGTCATATCAGCTATTTATTTGTTAATATGAGATATACCAACCCTTTTGCTTTTATTTATTTATTTATGTAATTTTTATCCCGCCTTTATTATTTTTTTTAATAAATAACTCAAGGCAGCAAACATACCAAATACTCCTTCCTCCTCCTATTTTCCCCACAACAACCTGTGAGGTGAGTTGGGCTGAGAGAGCACGACTGGCCCAAGGTCACCCAGCTGGCTTTCAGGCCTAAGGTGGGACTAGAACTCATAGCCTCCTGGTTTCTAGCCCAGCACCTTAGCCACTAGACCAAACTTTAGGGGACAGCAATTGCTCTTGAGTCAGCTGGCACCTCCTCAGTTCTCTAGGATTCCTCAAAGAGAATTGCCAGAGGTTCCAACAGTTCCTTTAGTACTTTGTCAATATTCTGGGGTATTTTGTCAGGGCCTCAGGACTTGAAGGGATTCAAATTAGTTAGAAGATCTTTGTATGTCCATACTGACATGCACTTTCCTCTGTTGTCTTTGTTTCCAGTTCATGCTGCTCAAATGACCATTTCCTTTGAATGTGAAGACACAGACAAGATACGAGTCAAGTTCCTTTGAGCTTTTTTCTTTTTTGGTCATCTGTTAAGATTTCTCTGTTTGGGAGTGAGCAGTGAGCCCATTGTCTCCTTTGCTTTCCTCTTCTTGTTGACATATTTGAAAAAAAACCCTTCTTTTTGGATTTTGCCTCTTGCTAGTCTCAGCTCATTTTCTCCCTTTGACTTCCTAGCTTCATTCAAACATTTCTAAGCTAAAGATTTGTAGAATTCCTTGGTCATTAGCCTACCATTCATTTCCAATAAGACTCCCTTTTTTAGTCTCAACTTCTTTGCAAGCTGCCTGTTCAACCACTTGGCTCCTTTAGATGTCTCCTACTTTTTTTTCATTATTATTGTTGAGATTGTACTATCCTTAATTTCCTTTCTAAGAAATCCCAGTTGGCTACAACACCTTCTCACGGCATTTTCCATACCATTTTTATTTGTTTAATAACATTGGCCTTTCTTCCATGGTTTATTTTGACTGGCTTTTCTTTTGCCAAGCTTTTTGTTATAATCAAGAACCTTTAATAATGTATGCATCCAAAATTCCCACCACTTTAATTTTTTCAGGACTTCTGTTACCATCAGTCCAATGAACCTCTATATAGATAAGTTAATTTTTCATATACAAAACAAGAAATAGGCAACACAAGAAAATCTCCTTTCTTGTGTTGCCTATTTCTTTTAAACAAGGTACATTAGTGTAGAAAGATTTTAAAAAATGGTTTTAATGATGTTCAGTCTTCTTTTTCCATTATGCTTGTTTTTCCTTTATTTCTGTGTAAAAAATAATAATTTCCAAAGAATTTTGCTGTTGTATTCAATCCACTTCTTGGCACTTCGTTACTTATCAATGGTCTTATGTCTCCTACCACCTTGTATTCTAGTTTAAAGCCCTCCTGATTGGGTTAGCCAACCATCATCCAAAGATGTACTTTCCCTCCTTACTGAGATGAATTCCATCTCTGCAAAGCAGCCCCTCTTTCATAAAGTTTGTACTATCACTGAAAAATCCAAACCTCTATTGCTTGTACCAACATTTCACTCACAAGTCCACTTGAAAAAAAATTCCTTTCTCTTGCTGGATTTGCAACTGATTTTCCTGAAGATCTGGTCTCATACAGAAAGTGACAGTAGTATGGAATATTCTGGAAGATTAATTATGGTGGCAGGAAGCAATGTCTACCAGTCTGATTCCTAGTAAAGAGGCCGTTGCAGCCATTTTATTAATATACAGCCCCCAGTAAGAGTCATTTTAAGAGAACATCCATAATAAGCTTTCAAAATTCCGACTAAAAAAGGTGCCTTCCCCTGGATTAGAAATATAGAAAATAACACATATAAAGATTTTCGAGTGCTTGGTTTTGTAGGTTGTATGTATAATAAAGTTTCATCAGTATTACAGATGGTTAAAGCAGCAGAAAAACTAGACCTAGGAAGAGTTGATAACATCACGGATAAACTAAAATGCTGTCCTTGTGATTTTCTACTTCATGGTCTTTTATCTGTATACTCACTCATTCTGTTTGTGGTATTTATTGATATATTGATTTAACATATTAGTTTTAAGTGCCTGACAGTAAGTGCTTTCTTTGAGGAATAAGGAGAACGAAGAATTTAAGGCCACTTCCACATGGAATTTCATGGTATGGTTTTAAATCTATTAAAAAGAAGGTGGAAAATGGCTGATTAACAATACTTAGAATTCATCCTTAATTTTTCCTGTTCTAAAGAATCCTTCATTTAAAAATCAGTTTGGATTAACCATAGTTTCTAATCCCAGAAGCATATCTCAGAATGATGCCAAATTTTAAAAGTAATCTAACACATTTTGAAATGTTACAGCAGAACAGGGCCACAACTGGGGGGAGGGGGGCAAGCAGGACATGTGCCCCCGGCACCGTGCTGGGAGGGCGCAAAATGAGCACTGGGGGGTGCCAAAATGGGCATGGAATCCATGTTTGCTCCAGGTGACAACAGACCCTAGTTGTGGCCCTGCAGCAGAATCATAAGACCATCAAAATACAAAATGCAAAAAGAATGTCATCTCCAGCAAAGATCTCAGAGGATTCTCTTAGGCCAAAGTGAAGTCTTTTAGAAATACACTTTTGGATGCTATAAAATTATAAGTGGATGTTTCCAATACTTGCCAGATACCAGTTCCACTTCTTATGTTGTGCTCTTCAGATATATTAGACTTCAGTTCCATAGTCCACAGCTAGTATTATGTCCAAAGTGTTTATAGAAATAAACTGGATGCATTTGAGTTAATAAAAATGCACTTTCAATTTGGAGGTACCATCAGCCCTTTTAAAATGAAAAAACATTGTCATTCCTTGCAAAATCATACACTCTTGGAAATCACAGGGTGTTTAACTCATATGTTATAGTATCAGGCCCCAATCTATATTTAGATGTTACATTCCAAACATGCTTCTGTGAAAGGTACACTTTTCTCCCTACAGCAAGCATTTCTAACACTGAAAAGCACCAGCTGGAATGTTTGTGCCAAATTGTTAGGGCTGAACATCTATGAGCCATTATAGAGATATGTTTTTTTTCTTTAGAAGTTTACATTTCAGCCACTGATACTATTTGCATGGGAGTTTTGAGCTTTTTCCTATGCTCAGTGTGTTTGAAATGTGTTGTTATTACTTCAAAAGTAGATCAGCATGCTAATATAATTTTGTTGTCCCTTTTCATATTTAGTTTTTATACTGATGTTTCTGAAAATGAGATTCTCCTCTTCTTTCATTCCATATCTATGTTTTTAATATGCTTGTGTGTGTGTGCATATATATACAAATACATGCACACATACACACATTCTGTCTCTCTCTCTCTGTCTCGCTGTCTCATATACACACACACACTTCATATGGCAAACTGCTATCTGGCAAGCAGAATCAAGAATAAGCAAGGAAAGTTTTCCCCTGCTGGATTTTCTTGGTCTGCCATAAGAAGGGTATGTTGGGTAATTGGACATCATTAGTGAGAGACACCAGAATTTCTCCACAGCAGTATGGTTTATCCAAGAGTAATGGTGGTCAGAAACAGTGGAACCTAAGCTATCATTCTTCCGTCGTGTCAGAAAAGGCCTTGGGGTATAAATTCACCCAATTAAGAGGCTGGCAGTGATAAATTTTGATACGGCCAGTCAAAACCTATTGCATAATTCTCCAAAGAAAAATGCAAAGTTCCAGGAGACTTAATAATTCTATTTCTGTGCACCTGAAACCAGCATAGAGAGCCTTGGGGAGTTTCACAGCATATGTGTTGGTTCTTCCCAAAAATGGTTACTATGGAAGCTTGTGCTTTTGTAAAATGGCTGCCATGGTAGGGATAAACAGTCAATATTTATCACACAAAAAAGTATTTTTAGCACACCCAGGATGCCTCTCCCCACTCCAGCTTGGGCATATGAGTGCTATGGAAGGGGTTGCACCTAGCATAGCATTCTACTTAGCTATACTAATTCAATTTTCTCTTCAATCTAGGAAGTCACGTATTCAGAAAATTAAGGCACCTGCCAGAATGTGGCTAACATCGGAGCCAAGCATTAACCGCTGCCATTGCAAATGGAAGAATCCCTCCAAAGCTAAGTGCTAACTGCTGCAACCTCAAATAGAAGACTTCTTGGTTTCTTAGTAGTGCAGGAATGAATAACACTTACTAGATGCTTGTAGTAACCAAGGTGAATTCTTTTCCTGTATTTCCTTGTATCTGAACGGTCTGCATGAGTTTGCTTGACCATGTGCTCATTGTGCTGCCCAGGGAAACACTGCCAAACATGTTCTTTGTGCGTTTGACCAGACTGCTGAGTCTTAATAAAGGTACTGGAGATTTCAAGAATTGTGTCCTGACTGAGTAGAAGGACAGACCTGAACTTTGTCAGGCAGGTGACTGAGAAGGGAAAAGAGTGCTGAGGGAACTCAGGAATCTTTCTCCAACAGTGCAGACACCAGTCAATTTCATTTTGTACAAGTGCTCATGGGGCTCACATGGGGCCTAGAGGCAGTTTTGCAATAAAGTTGACATTAGGAATTGGCAGTCTCCTTTGGGGTATGGCACTTCCCATTTAATTTTTAAAAATTAAACTTATAAAAGAATAAATCATGCATGGAGACTGGGGTGCATGAAGAAAGGATTCTACAGACACAGAGATGCCTGTTCCATTCTTAGTGGTTCTAAGCATTATGGGCAAGAGGTTAACTACTCCTCATCCTGGGGCTTCCTCCTGACTTTTTCTTTGTATGTGTGTGTGTGTGTGTCTGTATTTGTTATATATACTGTATATATGCTAAAAGATAAACACAAAGCAATATAGAAAAAGAAGTAAGAAAGAAAGAAAAGAAAGAAAGAAAAAGTTGTTGAAAACAATAAAGGGTAAAGAGAAAGGATCCGATCATCTTTACAGCAGTTATAGACATGCTTGAAACCATTTACCCCCTTCAAAATTACATAACATGGTTTCCTTCTCCCCATATTCAACCCATATTAATTGATACATCCAGAACTCACCAGTTCCGTTTTATCAATTTTCAGCAAAAACTCCAATAAAAGTAGTTATTGTTCCCTCCCTAATCAAACAAGTCAATTTAGCCATTTCTGCAAGTTCTCCTATCTTCACGGTCCATTCCTCCATTGTGGGTGTTTCTGTATTCTTCCATCTTTCTGCATATAACAGCCTCACTGCTGTGTGTGTGTATTTGTTTCTTCAGGCCATAGGAGCCCCTGGGCCATTATTTGCCAACTTCTGGAATAGCTAATGGCAGAATAGTATCTAAGTTCATGGGACAAAGGACTCATTATATCATTCAAGGAAAGGTCAAACTTTCTAAGGCTATACATATCGGGTAAAAAATTGGGAACATCTGCATTTCAACTGATTTTAGTGGGTGAACTATATGTCTTCATGTAATAAAGATTTAATTTACATAATAAGACTGGATATTAACAGATTAATGGGCATAAGCAAATAGACTGAAAGCTTGAATAAACAGCACGAATAAAAGCTGATTTATAACTGAGTGTCTATCACCTGTTTTTCAGGTGACATCACAGCTTAGTGATGAAAATCTCTGGAGTCTAGCAGTAAGATCAAAATGTGTGAATATATAAAACTTTTGATCTTAGTGGAATATAAATACTTGAATAGCTAATAGCTTGCCTCTAGATGGTGCTGTATAGTCAGAGATTTAGAGAAAATTGAAAAATACATTTTTCACAGATGACTTACATAGACCTGCAATTCTAACATGCCCTTCCAGAGACACACTGACCTTCCTGTTTACATCATAGTCTACTAAGACTATGACCTACATACTTCCATCAACAGTGAGAAGATTTAAAGGTTTCACTGTTAATAGACATAAACAGAGAAGTATCCATTTGTCATTAGTTGAGGTTGATGTCAGGCTTTATGTTTTAAGTTATGAAACTCAAGTGTCAAAACCTCTTGTTTATGTGTAGAAATTGTTCACACATTCTTTAAATCTGATGATTATGCTACAGAAGGTTTTATTATGATATATAATGAAGGAAGGCATAACCAAAGAAATCTTGCAAAAAATATCTTTCCCTGATTCACACAGGCCTGGTATACTTGTCCATTTGCTGCTTCTTATTTAAAACACACTAAGCCAGAGTTTCTCAACCAGGGTTCTGTGGAACCCCAGGGTTCCACGAGAGATCACTAAGGATTCCGTGGGAGATCACGATTTATTTAAAAAATTATTTCAAACGCAGGGAACTTCACACTAAAGAGGTAAGTTTCATTCTTTATTTTTAGTTTAAGAGTTTAGTTTAGTTTAGTTTATATACTGTATGTTAATGCATATATACAGGGCTACACATGAAACTAATATAATTTTATAACCTCTGGTCTATATTTGAGCCTGAATGTGCAGGGGTTCTCTGAGGCCTCAAAAACATTTCAAGGGTTCCTCTAGGGTAAAAAAGCTGAGAAAGGCTGCACTAAGCTATAGTAAGATATTTGGTTTTGGCTAAGCATGCTGTGTGAACCCAGCTATTGTGGTCTGTAAATCATGATTTATTGCTTAACATATTGTGTGAAGTCTGCTAATTGTGCATTACTCAAGAAATCATAATTAAGCAAACCATAGATTCTTTTACTCTTTTTCTTCTTCTTTTTTTCTGCCTTCAAGTCAGTCTTGACTCTTGGTGACTGCCTAGACAAGTCCCTGCAGTTTTCTTGGCAAGATTTCGGAAGTGGTTTGCCATTGCCTGCTTCCTAGGGCTGAGAGTGACTGGCCCAAGGTCACCCAGCTGGCTTTGTGCCCAAGGTGGGACTGGAACTGATGGTCTCCTGGTTTCTAGCCTGATGCCTTAACCACTACACCAGACTGGCTCTCTGATTTCTATTGTATAGCTATTTAAAAGGTGGTTCTGAACTGCTTTCTGAGAAAGGGGATTTTCTGGAAGAAAAGAAGGAAAGGCCTGAAAGAAGCTGTGGTGGACAACAGTTATAGCTTTTTGAAAAATATTGCAAAAATGTTTTGTGATATCCCCAGGTGTCTATCCATACCAGTTCCATGCAGGGCCACAACTAGGGTCTGTGTCACCCGGGGCAAACATGGATTCCACGCCCATTTGGTGCCCCCCTCGCTGGGGGCGCGCGCCCGGGGCACATGCTCCGCTTGCCACCCCTAGTTGCATCCCTGGTTCCAAGGATAACTTTTACAAACTGAGTATACCAGCAGGTAGGTGCTTCATGCAATTAACCTATACCTAAACAACTGGAATTCCTGATCATGGAAAGGATTCCAAGTATGCTCAATTTAATGCATGAATATACTTCTTTAGATGATGTGCGGCATGTTCAGTTCTCTGTGCATGTTTTGAATACATACAGAAATCACATCTAAAGAGGGTAGGTTCAAGGACCAATCTTCTATTAAATATTGTTTATTAAACAAGAAGAGCCCCCAGTATAGTCAAGGACAAAACTCAGTTTATCAGGCAGAAACAGTTTGGTAGCCACAGTAACCCTTATTTAGATCTGTTGGCTATGAAAGGTATTCCGATCCAAATTCTAATAGCTTGCCCCAGTTCTTTGAGAAAGCTTCTGGTATTACTGGGAGAAAGGAAGCCGTAAGCCTAATATCAGCAATGTGGTGTCAGTGGCCATCAAAATTTCTACAGGCATTTCACTTGGCTCCTGTCAGTTTCCTGATGATGAGAGAGAGAGAGAGATAAAAAACTAATTTATAATAAACAAATAAATGGGAATTTAGAAAGCTATAATGCCAAATGTCAGTTTCTAACAGTCTTTATTGTCAAACATGCTTCTGCATCCTATAATTTTTCTGAGAAAACAAAAATAAAGGATAGATTCAATTCATCAGTGCTTTTTCAGGATGGTGGTGGATGTGCCAATCTGTTCATAAAAAGAAGGGGAAAAAAGGCAAAGGTAAGCAGACCTAGTATGGGGTGTCCACGAGGGGACTAGAGAGGGGAATAGAGCACTTCCTTACCAGTTTGCATTTTGGTAAACCGTGCCCTCCTACTGGTCACATCTCTTTGTCAGCTGTCAACATCCTACTAGTGCCCAAACCTTCTCCATATTAATCTGCAAGGCTGAAAAATAATAGCAAAACTTCCAGATCTCAATGCTCAAATAAACTTTCCTTAAAACTTGAGCTCTAAGATTATCTGAAAAATACTTCAAAATGTCTTCCCCACAATCTCTCCAGCCCAATTCTTATTTCAAGTTCTCCCAGGGCTTTCAAATCTTTGCTATGTTAGCTACGATTACATGTCAGTGTTTTGTTTTTTTTAAATTCCATTTTAATTCTTGGTTGCTTGAAGTTCATTTTTTACCATATTTTATTCAACTGATTTTTATCATGTAGTGATCTAAATGTGTGAGGAATTAATAAAACAAACGTGCATGATGTTACATATTTGAATATTAATTAATTTTTTAAAATTATGAGATGTATAGACAATCTGTTTTTTTAATTGTTATTATTCTTATAAATTTGATTTCCAGAATCGCAACCTAGTTGCTCTGATCAATAAGAATGCATCTGATGAAGTGGACTGCACTTGACTGCACTGTGCCATAATATACTGTATCTTTTAGGTTTTGAATTGCCACAGACCGCTTGTTGATATATGTACAAATAATAAATGAAATGAATATCCCTTTGTAAAAATCTATATTCCCACAGGACAGAATGTAGAAAATATGCAAATCTTTTTGTTATTTGTTCTAATAAAAAATAACAGTAAAACTGGCATCATATTCAGCATAAAAAGATGTAGTTTTGACTTCTGGGGAAGAAATGGCAAACTGAAGACAGCTCCACTAAAAGCGTACCCAATGACCGCAGTGGAATGAAAAGCTGGTGAGTAGACCAGCTCTTCATAATTCTTCTCTGGATACTTGAAATTGCCCACAAGTGCTCCAGACAGCTCGTCCTTGTGAGGAGACTTCAAGAAAGTGGTCTCTGGTGAATTTAGAGCTCTGGGAGATGAGAGAATAGCCATCTTGCTCAAACCATGGTCAGCACCTTTAAAAGGACACTGGGTTCACACGCTTCCTTTTCTAATCACTTTCAGAAATGGCTTGTTAACTGCTTTTCAACTATTAGGAATCTTTGGATTGAAAAGTCTGAAAACACCGGGTGAGTTTCCTTCAATCCTTAGCAATAGAAGTTGAAAAAAGTATCCAGAAACTTCAGCTGGTGCAAAATGCAGCGGTGCAAGCAGTTATGTATGTTTCTGGTAGAACACACGTTACACTTCTGCTTTGAAAGCTGTATTGCTTACCAGTTTGTTTCCAGGTCCAATTCAAGGTACTTGTGTTGACCTTTAAAGCCCTTCATGGCACGGGACTGGATTATTTGAGGGACCGCCTCTCCCCAATTTCATCTGCCTGTCCTACCAGATCTAGCAGAAGGGGCATGTTACAGGTTCCATCACCTAGGGAGCTACATTTGGAGGGCCCCAGGTGGTGGGCCTTTTCTGCTGTGGCGCCCATACTGTGGAATCTTCTACCCCCAGAGGTGAGGTTGGCCTCATCACTGTTGAGCTTCCAGAGGTCCCTCAAGACCTGGTTATGCCAACAGACCTGAGGAACCCAGGGGACAGGTGAGCTAGTGAGGTGGCTCTGTTATGTTTAACATCCCTTCTTCTATTATTCTTTGTTTTAGTTTGGTTTTTATATCTTTTAATGTATTAATTGACTATTTTAGCCCTGTTGTACACTGCCCAGAGTTGCTTATTTGTGAGATGGGCAAATTATATAAATAAATAAATAAATAAATAAATGTTTAAGGATTTTTTAAAAATTGGGGGTGGGGAATAAACAGCAAAAGGATGATTAGAACTTTGATTTTGGAAAGTTACAAATGGAGGAAGGGTCCAGATGGATTTGAAATAAGGTTTTGGAATTAATTATAAGAATCCTTCCTATGGGAAAATGCTTTTGTTTTGAATTCTTTTAAACAGAATATGATAGGGTGGGACTTTGAAGGTTGGACACTAGAGAGAACCAAGAAGAACTAAAGATTACGATTAAAGGAGAAGAACACTTAAATTCGACTTACAAATACAGAATGAAGCAAAATATTTTAACATTGGATATATTGAAGGATATTTTTGAACAATGGACCCAGAAGTTATTTTAATTTAAATTTTAAGAGTGTCTGCCTCTATAGATAGACTGTGTTTAAAAGATGTTATGGAAGAGGAACAAGTTTTACCTGACAAGACTGAGACTGAGTTGAAAGTGGATTTCTACAAGAACGATATGGAAAAAGATGCAACACTGGACATACAAAAGAAACTGGCTGATGTCTTAATAATTAAAAGGGATTTACAAACAACAAACCAGGACCTGGATAATTTTCTTATATTGGATTTACAAAAGAGGCTTGTTAAAGCTTTGAAGAATTTTGTGAGAAGGGACAAAGAAAAAATGAAAAGAAATCAAGTTCTAGGACATTATTTGAAGAGACTATAGATCTTTAAAAGTAAAAGGAAGGAATATAAAGTTCTTGTATTTAATAAAGGTTAAAACAGATATGTTGTTATCTCTTGTAACCTTTAATGGACTTTTGCTGATATCGGTACTGAAATGACAAGGCTTTAAGGATTTGTTTATAGATAAGAGGTGAGATATGGAAAGAAGAGATCATTTGTTGTATTTTAAGAGAAGGTGACAAGTTACAAATATTGTTTATACTGGTTGTGATAAAGGGGAAAGTAATTTCTTTATATATTTCTTTTCTTTTTCTTTCCTATATACTTATTTTTTTTCCTTTCCTTTCTATTTTCCTTTCTTTTCTGCACCTTCTATTTTTTCTTTTTATTCCTTTATTTTTTTAGTTTGTATTAGTTTTTATGGTTGTAATTGTAATTTTTAATAAAATTACTATAAAAAAAGATGTCCAGTTTCATGTTCTAATATCACATCAGAAAATATTCAGAAATTATCTCGCTCTTAAGGAGATTTTCATTTGACATTCTAGTACCCTTTTAAAGTGATGATGGATGCTAGCAATTCCAGTAGACAAAGATTTCTGTTTTAAATACTCCTTTACAGAGATTTATGCTTAAAGCTATGAATATGGGAAACTCATCCAATCTTCAGTCGCATTTACAATCAACATGAATGCAAGCTAGTGGTTAAGGCAATGGGCTAGAAACCAGGAGACAGAGAGTTCTAGTCCCGCCTTAGGCATGAAAGCCGGCTGGGTGACCTTGGGCTAGTCATTCTCTCTCAGCCCAACTAACCCACAGGGTTGTTGTGGGGAAAATAAGAGGAGGAAGGAGTAATAGGTATGTTTGCTGCCTTGAGTTATTTATAAAAAATAATTAAAGTGGGATAAAAATAAAATAAAATAAATAAATAAGCATTTAAATTCAGGCATTTGTATTTTATGAAGTTGTTTTTGTTTTTCTTTTTGAAGACTATATTGAGAACAGTCTTTCCCCTCACATGAATTCCATTTTTAATATGAACACAAAATCTGTATCTGATTATAATTTTTTTTGTTCAAAACAATCAAAGAGAGCACCAGTGCTTCTCCCTTTAAAAGGAACAACAGAGTCAGCCATCATCATCCAACTGGAATTCATCATTTTTTTTTCCTTATGGTTCATGCTCTGAAAGGAATTTAGCATCTCAGGTCACCCAAGTCCTTATTTAGGTCTTGATTGCATTCTTAGGGAAATGGAGCTGTAGAAAAAGGACCAGTCTAAATCCTCTTTTTCCAACTCCATTATTAATCTGAGTAAACCCAGAATAAGTTTCCTCGTGTGCTTATATTGCCACAACAGCCAACCTTGTGGTGTACCACAAATAAGAAAACTTAATTCCAATATTATCCTTTTAATAAGCTGCAATGCACAGCAACTAGATTTGCCTTCCCACTAATTTAAAGCACAGGGAAGCCAGTCCAAGGTTTTAAAAAGGGTTAAGGACTTAGGTTTTTTTTAAAGAATGGAATGAATAATAATAATAAAAAAAGGCAGAAAGAAGGAAATACCTAGAAGAAAAGTTATTAACATGAGTCACAAATTGAGCATCCAGATCTTTTGGCAAAAATTTAGGAAATCATTTCATGGGGAAGAAGATACAAGAGATTAAGGGGCTTATGAAAAAAATATTGCTACAAATATCCACTAGTAGCATTGCCAACTTTTCAACCTGCAATTTTAGGAATGGCTTGATGTACTGATATTAACATATTATTATGTTTATCTAAATGTCATGAAAGACTCTTTCGTGATTAGAACTGCAAAGGCAGGTCTGGTCATTTTAATTTTTCTTCAGTTGGCAAAATACGAGCTTCATTAATGTCTTACATTTGTTCTTTCTCAGCTTGAAATAGTTCTTACAGTCTGTATTCTTTCCAAACTCTTTCTCCATTCCCCATATCCTCTTCATGTTTTTCAGTTATATCCAGTACTAAAGCAAATGTGTTTATTTCGTAATTAAGAAGGTGGAGGGAAGAAGAGTTTAATCTAGCACTAAAAATATAGCCTAATGTTAAAAAAAAGAAAAGAAAAGAAAATACTTTTTAAAAAATAGACACAGTTTCTTCATTGAGATGGCTCGTTCCAATGCTGCATTGAAGAAATCATGTGTATGGATGCATGTTTCCTCTCCAAATGATACTACTACTCCCAGATATCACTGGCATACAATAGTGGATTTAGTATGGCAATAGTAGCCTAGTCTGATCTTGTACTTTATTTATTTATTTGTCAAATTTATATGGCCACCCATCTCACAAGAAGTGACTCTGGGTGGCATTCAGCAAAAAACATGAAACAATAAACACGACGAACAGAGTCATATTAAAGAGGTTAAAAAGAACACAAGAGATTAGATTAGCAAGGGGGCTACCTCAAGATCTCACCAGTCCCCTGAGACCCTTAGGCCTGATGCCATAGCTAGGTCTTGAGGGACTTCTGGAAAATAAGTAGGGATGGAGCTGACCTCACTTTGGGAGGGAGAAGTTTCCATAAGACGGGTGCCACAGCAGAGAAGGCCCACCTCCTTGGGCCCACCAAGTATAGTTCCTTGACAGACAGGACCGGCAGCATGTCTCTCTTGCCAGATCTGATGGGACAGGCAGATGTAATAGGGGAGAGGCAGTCCCTCAAATAACCCAGCCCCATGCCATGAAGGGCTTTAAAAGTCAAAACCAGCACCTTGAATTGGACCCAAAAGCAGACTGGCAAGGTGTAACATGTGCTGTTCTAGAAGCACACATAATTGCCGACAGTGCTGCATTTTGCACCAGCTGAAGCTTCCAGATACTCTTCAAGGGTATCCCCATGTACAGCACATTACAGTAATCCGATTGGGAAGTGACTAGGGCATGAGTGACTGTGAGCAGAGCCCCCCAATCCAGGAACTGGTGCAACTGTTGCACAACACAAAGCTGTGCAAAGGCCCTCCTAGCCACGACCACCATCTGCTCTTCAAGCAGGAGCCATGAGTCCAGGAAGACCCGCAAATTGTGCACTGAATCTATCTGGGGGCTACATAACCCCATTCAGCACCAAAGATGCTGCAGTCTACTCATGAAGAGCAGCTGTCCAGAATACAAGTGGGTGATCTCACAATCTCTCATTTATCTGGAAAGGCAGTGCCAGCCAGAATTTGCCATCTGGCCGCCAATCTCCACTGCAGTGCTGTCCCTGCTCCTTCAGGGATGACTAGTCCACCACAGATCCTCACCCAGAAGCCCTACAATCTTATAAATATCAATTAATTTTCAACCCAATAAATAAAGTATTTTTGACTAATCAATATGCCACTTTGTTACACTGAATGAAAATACTGGTGGCATCTGATCACACTTGTGCCTTTAATATATGACAGTGGTTCAAATAGCAGCAACTCAAATTCAATTTTTGTAACCTGAATTTTCCCAAACTGGTGTATTCCAGAATTCAATTTTCATCATATTGTCCATGCCAACTCAACTAGAATAAAGCAGTGTGGGGAGAGGCCACAATAATTTAAGCAATTATTTCAGTGCAAGGAATTTTTGAGGATCAAAATAGATCTAATGAAATGGAATGTAATCCACAAAAGTTTATAAATTAATTGATTTACCAGAGGTCAGCACATCTGCCTCATTGAAAATCATTCCCATACTGTTTTTGCTTCCCCCATCTTATTAATGTTCCTCTGAGGTGAGACAGCCTGATATGGTATAATTGATAAGCAAAGTCTCACTTCTACATATACCTCAGGGTTAATTCTGAATGAAGAAGCAATGCTTTCTGAGCATTTATGACTTCTTTCAAAAAAAAATTTCTTGGATTTATATTATATATTTATATTTATAGCATTTATTTCAGTTTAACTTGTCAACATCTCACTATCATTCATATACTGATCTCTCATTCCCCCAGTCCAATTTTATCCCAAATCATTTCATCACTTTTATTCTTAATTCCATTCAGGCTACTGGTGGCTTCTTCTTTAAATTTTTTCATCCATTTCCAAAACTTCTTTTTTTTATTTGTATCAAAATCACTTTGCTTTTTTTAAAATCTTACCTGTTCCTTACTCTCTTTTATTACAACCTTTGCATATATCTTTTTTATTATGTATATTTGTATGTGTGTGTGTGTATATATATATACAGTATATATACAGTATATATACTGTGTGTGTGTGTGTGTATTGAAATATCTTTCTCCCATCTTCATTCTTTGCAGCCATCATTCTCTTACATGCATTTTTTGTCTCACCCATGGCCTCTTTCATTTTATCATTTCCACCAATTTCCATTTGTCACAGGTTCCTTTAGTGCAGCTGCAACACTTCTGTAGCAGTTTGCAACATAATTCTTTTCACTCTGTTCCAAGCAGATTCTATGTGATCTTTCCATACCGAAACATGATCTGTCTATCATTCAGAACCTCTCATGACCCTAGCACATTTCACTAATTCTCTCAATCTTTCATTAGAAACAATGCAATCAATCAGGTTTTTTGATTAATTCCTTTACCATGTATACATATGAATGTAGTTATAGTTAAGCCACATATTCAAAATAGACTTTTTTCTAAGTAGGTACTCACTGGACAATCACCATTCTCATTCATTCTTGGATTTCTGAATGATACAATAACTTTTTGTATCTCATTTCCACCCATATTTTCAATGTCACCAAACCTTTTCTTTATCTTGGATCACATTCATTCAGAATGTTGCATATTTTTCCCTAAACTTACCCTGTTTGTGAGGTTTGAGCCTGCTTCTGACTACGAAAACAAAACTTATCCAGAGTCAGAAGGGGAAAATGAAACTTATCAGGAAGGACTTGGAGAATTAAAACTGAGAAATGACTCAGCAGAGCAGGAGAAATTGCAGGCGCTGATTGGACAAACTCTGGAGGGAGATTTGAAGCCTCCAATCAGTGCTCAAGAGGAGAGCATAGAAGCGCACAAAATAAAAAGAAGCCCGATTGGCTGCTAAAGGAAAATGGCGCAAAAAGCAGCAAATAAAAAGGTAGGCGCACCAAGAGCAAGCTGCCAGAGACAACCAATCCTTCAAGCTCACAGCACCTGCGGAAGAATCCTTACCAGCATCAGAAGCCTTGCCTGTAGCCAGCATGGAAACAGAGCTAGCACCCTTCTGCTATCGCGGACCTGCTTTCTGCACAAGTTGCTCCAGTCGAGCCTCTCCTTGCTGTCCCTACTGAGCACAGCCTCGCGTCCAGCTCCAAGCCTTGTTGCTTCGTTCCAGCGCAATCTGGGTGTGCCTCCAGATCTCAGCCTTGCCTAGATGCTCCAGTCCAGCCCAGCCTTGTCTCCAGATCCAAGCCTTGCCTCAACATTCTAGCCCAGCCTAGTCTTGTCTCCATTCAAGCCTTGCCGAGATGCTCCAGTCCAGCCTTGCCTCCAGAGCCGAGCCTTGCCTAAACACTCCAGTCCAATCCAGTCTTGTCTCCAGATCCAAGCCTTGTCTAGATGCTCCAGTCCAGTCCAGCCTTGTCTCCAGTTCCAAGCCTTGCCTAGATGCTTCAGTCCAGTACAGCCTTGCCTCCAGAACTGAGCCTCACCTCAACGTTCTAGCCCAGGCTAGTCTTATCTCCAGATTCAAGCCTTGCCTAGACACTCCAGTCCAGTCCAGCCTTGTCTCCAGATCCAAGCCTTGCCTAGATGCTCCAGCCAAGTCCAGTCTTGCCTCCAGAACCAAGCCTTGCCTAGATACTCCAGCCCAGCCTTGTCCAGCCTGCATGCCAGGGCGCAAATCCGAGTGTCCAGCCTTTCCTTTGCCACACACTCTAGCTCCTTCAAGTCTTGCATCTTCAATTAGAGGATTGGCTGAGTTCTGCCTCATTGTCTTGCCACGGTCTGACCCTGCAGTGTTGCCTGAGTGTCCTTTGCAACCTGGGTGGACTTGATTGATTTATATAGTCTAATCTATTGCAAAGACTTCTGCTATTGTAAATAGTTAATTCAATAAAGAATTTTATTAGTAATTCTGCTTGGCCGACTCATAGTCTGAACAGGACACTGTTACTGTTTTCATTATCAACTTTCAACAGAGTGTAACTTGCAACTATCAAAAATCTATGCATTCCAATTTTTATACTTACCCACAACACTCTAAATAACACCAATTCATATTAACTCACAAATGTTTTAGCCATTTCATTCATAATTAAATCTACAACTTCACTTCCATGCATGAATACTGACTCCACAACATATCATGGCTTTGGTTAACAGAGTTTCTTACATAATACTTTTTAATGATAAACTACAGAGTTTATTTTATTAAAGATAAGAGTAAACTACATTGCCAACCTTAATCATGTCCATGCCACATATAGCATTGTCCAATAACAGTAATATTATCAGGCAGTTTTAGCACATTTGAAACAGTAGCCCACAACCAATGACCAATTTTATCTGAAGCATCTTCCCACTATTTTATGCTATCTAGGATCTATAATCTAAGGGCTACCTTGCAAGCCAACATGCTGTTGCCTGTGTCCACTAACTAGAAAGTATATGCTATGTATTGACACACTCAGGACACTGGAGATTTTATCCAACTGGAGAAAATCTTATAAATCAGGACGGATCATTCAAAACTTAGATGACCCTCTCTCCCTTTCACTGCTTGTGAAGTTGTGTATAATGTTGTGCAGGTTGTGCATTATCAGCACATAGCTGAAGAATACTTATGATGTATAATACACACAGAGACACATACAATTTGAAAATAAAGTTCTTCTGAACTAGTTTTGGAAGTATGACAGCTATACAGTGTAACAATACAAATCACAATAGTATGTCAGGGATGTTACCCTACTGAATATGCAATAAGGAATACCATAAATATCCCTAAGATAGGACCATAGATCACATTTTATTATGGTAGATCATTATCACAAAATTATCAGTATGATTCATGCAGCCAGTTGCAGTATATGTACTATAACCCATTCCCCCCCCTCTTTTTTTTTTTTTTTACTATTTCACAAGTTTATAAGCACTGTCTAGGTATTTGGCACAAAGCACCAGTCCTGAAACTGTTGAGGAAGCCCTGTCATCTGGGAGATTCAGCATATCTGCTTCATGGATTTTCCCATGTTATCTGCTTATATGTATGCATGCTGTTACTCTTTTTGGTGCCAGAAGTTTCTATGTTGTTTTTACTCAGAAATAAGAAGTCAAAATAAAACAAGAAGAGGTCATCCTTATACACTATGGTGCCCCCAAAAATTGCATCAAAGCCAAAGTGCCCCAGGTTGGGAAAGGAGATAATTTATTATCTCTTCCAGGTAGAACTGAATGTAATTCCTCATCTTCAAGGGCTAAAATAATGTTATTTGCATATATAGAGATGAAATAATTGAAAGTGTCCAATCTTATGTTAAATATCATACTTCACTTTACTTCACTTCATCTACTGTAATTAAGTTTTTGTCTCTTGTGTGCATTTAAACCATGAACATAAAATATGAACTTTTACATATTGACTTTATAGATACCTCTTGCTGTTAGGGAACTTCTTCCATTGAAGCAGCAACAACCCTTTCTGTGAAGCTGAAGAAATAAAAGCCTACCAAGTGCACAGAGTTCCCAAAGTATATATTTGAAGTTTAACAAGGTGGGTGTTTTTTCAGTATAATGTCTTCACTAACAATTCTTCTCCTAGACTCCCATAAGAAATTGGCATATAATATAAAGGATGGGAAAGTTTTCCTTGGCTGTCATCTATTATATCTAAGCTATTTATTTTTCTTAAATCATTCAGTACCAAAGACAATAATAGTATATGTGTAAGATATTAACTGAACCATAATACTGCAGCCATCGTTGCTATACTCTCTTGTATTCATTTCCAAAAGATAGCATGAAGGTTGTTGATTTAGCAGCAGCATATAGAAACGGAGTAAGGCAGCTATAAGTAATTTGCAAATTAGGTTGAAATATAATTTTCCATATTCTATAAATGTAATGGCTTGGAAACAGAAAGTAATTTTTAAAAAACTTTCTGTTTCCAAGCCATTAAATTTATAGAATAAGGAAAATTATTTTTCTACCTAATTTGTAAATTACATATAGCTGCCTTACTCAGTTTGTTGTGATTGGTTCATCCCATTGCTTTGTATTCTTGTGAAGAAATCATAGGTTTATCAAACCTATTATTATCCATGTTCTCAGCAGTGGTCTTTCCTATTCCACCATCCTGAGATCTTTGAACCTTTTGGATTTTGTATTGTTTTTAATTAAACATTTTAACATGTTTATTTATTTCCATTACAGTTTTGTTTTATAACAGTGTAAGGTTCCATCTTACACTTGACTGGCTCCTGTTTTCTGTGTTTTTTATGGCTTTTATAGTTTTATTGATTGTTTTATATGTACTTATTGGTTCTTTTTAATTGAGTGTTGTATGCTGCCCAGAGTCACTTCTTGTGAGATGAGTGGCTATACAAATAGGATCAATCAATCAATCAATCAATCAATCAAAGTAAATTGCATATTCATTTCCTGCCCAAATCTAACGCTGACCAAATTATTTGTTATTCAAGAGAGATGACATAATAATTTTCTTCTTGCAGGAAGAGAAGCAATCTCAGAGAACACCAAGAATCCAACAATTCAGTGCTCAGGTACTGTATATATGTATTTCCCACTACTGACATGCATTTGTTTAACCTTTCAAAGAAGACTGGCATCCCCTCAGCCGCCCTAAGCTGTTTCAAGCTTCATAAATTAAACCCATCAAAATTAAACCCAACAAAGTAAGGATGAGATTGTTTACTTTTGCATAATTCCTCAAATCTTCATTTCATTTTCAACACAGCTAGTCATTTCTCACTCTCATTTAGTTTTGATTATTTGCAAAAATAAGATGATGCAAAGGGAATTAGTATGCTTATATCCTTCTCATTTAATAATTTGTACTCATTTTGCACACTAATCAAAATTCACAGAACGGCATCGTCAGGAATTTTAATTTCAAAGAATGAATGAATACATACATACATACACACACATATATATAATTACAGGCATTCTAAATTTATTCAAAACAATAAATGGACAGTAGAAGTCTGTTAAGATGGCCATAAGCTCCTAGTACTGTATTGGGTAACAGTTAATACCTAGCTGCTACGTTTTGCATCTGTTGAATCTTAGAGACTCTCCCAACAAATAGTTTCATTGTAATAGTCAAGTGAGGCATGAGTAGCTGTAACCAGGTCCAACCAGCTCTGGAAATGGTCACAGCCAATACGCTAGACATACACACAATTTACCACCAATATTTATTCATGTCAGAAGCATTACAATTAAAATAAGGCATACTGTAAAACATAGAATTTAAAATATAAAAGTCAAAATATATAAAAGTTAAACAGATCTTGCCCAGAAACTGGCAACATTAGAGTCAACAAAACTCTAACAACAAGAGTCTCCCCTTGGGGGAGATGGGCAGTGACAGAAATTTGAAATATAAATAAATAAATAAACATTAATTGCATTCTGTCGCACTGTCATGAGGTCCTCAAATGTGCATTGATCAGGGCATGAAGGACAAGTGTACATAGGCATTGTTGTCTGCATGTCTCCATAGTCACAAAGGGCAGAGGCCACAGGATAGCCCCATTTGTTCAGAGTATCTCTGGATCTTGTTATGCCTGTGCGCAGTCTGTTCAACTATTTTCATACTTCCCAACTTTTGCCAGATCCAGGTGCCAGCTCCTCTGCTGGTTCCATCCAGTGTTGGTTCTTTGTAGCTTTCCATAGGTCCACTCTACTTTTAAATTCATCAAAATCTTCGGTTGACCTAAGGAAACTTTTCCTGGATTTTAATCTCCGAGGAGCTGGTTGTAGGCCATACAGACGGTTTTGTTTGGATATTGATGATTTAAGCCTCTCTCTATATGTTGCTGCTTCTCTACGGACAGCAGGCAGGGCAATGCCGGCTAGGTGATAGATCTTATCTAGAGAGGTAGGTTTCAGACATCTGGTAATACTTCTGCTAGTTTCATTCAAAGCAACATCTACTTTCCCAGCATGTGCTGATTTACCACCAATACCCACCTAGCAGTCAGTGCTGAGGAGTCTTAAACTGCAGATATAGAAAGTATAGCCGCATCCAGAATCACAATCTGATTATATTAATGTTTATTTTCTTTTGTTCCTGACAAAAGGGAAAATTATTTTCTGGGATTCTTCTTCAACACAACACTGAATATACATATGACACATATGTATATCTGGGATTCTTCTTCAACACAACACTGTCATAATACATATGACAGAGAATAACTTTAAAAGCTGTTGGATTTGTTAAATGATTATAATTGAAATTACTAATAATAGGCTGTTCAGTGAACTTACACAATTTAGTTACCATACATTTTAAACCAGTCACACTCATAAAAATACCAGGAAACTCTACTTTTGTTTGTATAAATCAGAACATTATTTCTTTGAAGCCTTGCCAGAGTGAGGCAAAAGTCTCCTGAAAGCACTTAATGTAATGCATAGATCTTAAGTATAATATCCTGTTTTTTGCTTTGTTGTGTTTTGAACAGAGTCTTATTCTACTGTAGCCTGTATTTCTTAGGTTGCACTACAATGCAAAAAAAGTCCATTGTACCACTAAGGGGATTGAATTAAAATAGAAATGTAGGAAACTTCTTATTATGATAAAGTATTGTACCTGCCAGATTTCCAAACTGATTCCTGGCTCAGAGACCTGAATCGGCCTAAACACCAGCTGACCAGGAGTTGTAGTGGGGACCTACAGAGTGAAGTGGAAGACAGAAAGCTAGCTTCATGATGCAGTCCTCAAGGTGACTGCCAGTTGTTGTTCAGGCTGCTTTTGAACACAGATTTAATGCTCTTCCAGAATAGCATAAAACCTGTGCTCCAAAGGAAATGTTCAGTGATTTTCTGGAATAGAGCTAAACCTGTTTCCAAAAAAGAATCTGACTATGAGGGTTCCTTTGAATGCCAAGTGGAAAATACTTGTGCGAAACCAGGGTCAGTTCTGACAGATAGCTAAACTTACATTCTCTCAAGCCTAGTCCTACCCCATATTAAGGAGGGTGATGTATGGATGGTTTTGTGTTGTCTGGTGAAGTTAGGTGGGAAGGCAGGAATCAATCCCTATCCTGAATTTGCCCTATACACTACAATAATGACAGGCATGATGTGGCAGCATAGGGAGTACCAATGAGAGCTGCAAATGTTATGTTCTTAGATTTTTCTGCCACCTCTAGGAGTGATGGGCACCATTCTAACTTTGCCATGTGGAAAAGCTTTCAGTTAAAAATATATCTAGGGACTGAACCTGTATATGAAAAGCAGAAGTATAGTACGTAAGACTTCACATGAACTCAGTCTCATGCTCTGGCTTATACCATGCAGTACATAAATACAGCCAGAGGCATAGACACATAGACAGGCACATAAGGAGTTAGCAAGTACTGGAATTTTTGATCCAGAGAACACAATATTATCTATAATCTGTGAGATTCACAAAATAAACAGGAAAAGGGGTAATGAGATAAAACAAGACATAATGTCAACAAAGGACTTAAGTCATAGAAATGCAATATTAATCATCTCCACATTTGAAAATTCTGGATGGCGGAGAGTGACAATATGTTTTTCTATTTTTTTCCACCACTGATGACTGATAGGAGTAAGATTTATCATTACATGTTCAAAGGCCTTGTAAGCCATTTATATATTTATTTGTCTTGTTATTACGTAGAAATTTCAGAACAAGTGGTAAGTATATATTAAGACCGAGGAAATACTTTACAGTTCTCAGAGGCCACTGTGCTTATGAAAAGACTGAGGATTTTCTCTTGATCCTTTATAGAAATCAGCATGGCCTCACTGAAGTTAAAGAGCTCTACTGAAGTTAAATTTTAGTGTGAGATTTTATTAAACAAATGTTGGCAAAGAAAGTTCTCTGACTTTCTTCATATCTTGGGATGATTGTTGTTTTGGGGTGTTCAATATTTGCTCTAAAATTTCATTAACACCACAGACATTGTGATTATTAATTTATTTGTTTTCATGAATCCTTTTCACTCTCATTTCCAGCTGGCCATCTATTGGTTATAACTTTAGTGTATTATATCCAACTAGCATAAAATCTTCAGGTATTCACTGATCTCTGAAATTTTAGATAGAAAACAAGGGAAAATTGAAATGGCACTAGGATACAGAGGGTTACAGACTATTGATTAGTATATATTTAAAAATTATGAATAAAGCAACATTAGTGAATGGGACAGTAACAGGAAAAAACAGCGTGGAATGGATTGGAAATGCTTAAAGGCTTACCTTTCCATAAGAATGCTACTAGTGTTAAATTCTCTTTCCTGTTCTCCCAAAACCTAGACCTGATTATCACTCAAAAACCAAAATAAAAGATATTGATTCCAGATAAGTGATGGATTTCAGAGTTCTTCCCTTTATTTCCTTAATGATGTTAAGCAAAACAAATTGACTCCATTGGTTTCCATTTTTCATTCATTACAAAGTAAATGCAAAGCACCTAATATTGGGTGTATTTATGTAATATGGCAACTTCAACTGAACAGAATGCAATGACCAAGTTGTTCCCAGAAGTGGATATTGGGAACACATGACTCCATTTGGTTGAAA
Organism: Candoia aspera; assembly: GCF_035149785.1. Classification (NCBI taxonomy): domain Eukaryota; kingdom Metazoa; phylum Chordata; class Lepidosauria; order Squamata; family Candoiidae; genus Candoia; species Candoia aspera. Next base: position 36,239,495 of record NC_086155.1, read on the forward strand.
CAACTCAATGGTTTCTGAATTCTTTCCAGACCAAATCTAAATCCTGACTGTTCAGAAGACAGGACAAGAAATAGTGGGTTTATGTTACAAGGAATTTGATTTCTGTTGGACATCAGGAAAAATGTCCTAAAAGTAAGAGCTGTTCAACAATAGAGATAGTGGGTAATCCTTTCCTGGAGATGTTTAAAGAGAAGCTGGATGGCTTTCTGTCAGGGATGCTGTAGGAGGTTCCTACACTGGGCAGAGGGTTGGATTAGATGATGTATAGATGTAAGGGCCCATTCCAGCCCTTACATTCCATGATTGTAAGGGGACAGGAACTGGTGAAGGTTGCTATTGCTTTAAGCTTCTGAAGGCAACATTTCCCCCCTCAAATATGAACTTAGTCCAACCTACTCCACACCAGAATATCCTCTGAACAACGTTCCCACTGAATACAAGGCCACCAGGAGAATCACATGCAAATAGCAGTATTATGCTAGAAAGTAAGCTGGAAATGTCTCTCTCTCTCTCTCTCCCTCTCTCTCTCTCTCTCTCTATCCTGAGAGGTGTCACAGAAATACTGGCAATAAGATCACTAAATCTACAAATAATGAGAGGAGAGAAATATTATATTGTAAAGAAACATAACCACCTATGTGCCAGATTGTGGTTTCATTTGGAGTTTCTGTCAACACCTTGGAATTACATGGGAGCAAGCATAACAGGCTATGAACAGGAAAGCCCTACCCACCCCTGCAATAAATTATCTGTGAGAAAAGGAGATCCCTGGGAAGAATAATATGCCAACATTTCATAAAATGAGTTTTATTCCAACTGATTGTAGTTTCCTGCCCTCCTCACTACATATAAGGTAGCAGCTACATTTTTATAACATTTATAATGTGAAACACTAATAATATCAAAGCCATTTAAAAGGATCATGGCTAGTAGGAAAGACATGAATTACAGGAAGGCAGAATCTGAATAAATGTTATAAAACTTCCTAACAGTAAGAGGAGTAGAGCCAATTACCCAGAGAAGTAGTGGGCTTTTCCTTTCTGGATGTATTCAAAAAGAAGTTGGACAGCCCTTGGTCAAGGATACTTTAATCTGGATTCCTCCAAATTGAGCAGCAGTGGCTTGAATGGCCTCTATGATTCTATAAGATTTGCTAACAGGTCTGATGAGTCTTGTGCTCATGTGACAATCCAGTTCACATTAATTCACATTACTGCTGGTTACAACCTTTCAAGCCCTACATGGCATGGGACCAGGCTATTTGCAAGACCCCCTCTCCCTGAAGATATCTGCCCATCCCACCAGATTGGTTAGGATAGGCATGGTCCCTTCTCTTAAATGCTGCCATCTCATGGGACGTAGGAAGCATGCCTTTCCCCTGCCCTATGGAACACCCTTCCTTGAGATCCATCAGGTACCTACCCTCTTAACCTTCTGAAAAGCACTTAAAACTTTCTTCCCCCAAATGCTGGGATAGGGTGAGATTGGAATGGGAGGAGAGTGTTATGGGCTGCACCAGAAACTTTAGCTGTGGCACCAGGTTTTTCTGTTTCTGATTTTACTGTTTTTATTTTTACTGTTTGTATATATTGTTTTATCCTTGGGTTGTGAGCCCCTGGAACCTTGCCCCATTCTGAATTATACCAGTGTTTCTTAGCTTTTAGGAAAGCAGATTTCAAAATATGACAAAGACAAACCAGATGGTTTGGTGCTGATCAATTGTATGTCATCTTATTTCAGAAACAATATTTTCTAAAAAGCAGGAATGTTGTAAAAACAAGACATCCTAAGCAGCAGTAAAAAGAAGACAGAATGTTTTACAAGGCCAAAGCTCCTGAAGAAGAAAGCTTGCATTTCACTCTTCACTTCTTTTTGAGAATTGCTTGAAAAGATAGCTCTTGTCCCACTTTCTTCCCCAAAGAAGAAAGTGTTGGTATACTTCAGCACTAGCATTTGCTAATCAGCCTTTTTTGTTTTATACAGTACAAATGTTTGATCTGTTTCTCACTTCCATGAAAATCACCTACTCTCAGCATCTTATCAGCTTTGTGCAAACAAGATGGCAAATTTTGAATTTATGAAGAGCAAAGCTGAAAACTGCTGTTTGGGAAGGGACTGTGGCAAGAAGGGAGAGAAAGAGAATGAAAAAAAAAGTGCTTCAGATTTGCTGTGTGTCTCTCTGGATTTTCAAAGAACTAAACACACCAAGCTGAAATTGTCCACCATCTACTACTGCACCTAAAAGCTGTAAATGAACAGCAATAGCAATTAATCTGTAATTTGGAGAGACCCCACCAGTGTTTGCACGATAGCCAATCATTTATAACCTCAATTTTCTACTGCTGTCTCAGTCTGCTCCCAAACACAAAATAGAAATGTCTTCTCAACATGTGCCAGTCTTATTTTCAAGAGTGATTTGCTGGTTCTGCACATGGGCTGCTGGAAGGGAAGGGGCTTCCAATTCAATGGGACCACCACCACCACCACTCCCGATGCCCATAATCTGCCTTCCCCTTTGCAGGTAGTTAGCAGAGAGTTCAGGGTTGCTTCTACAATAGGAAGGAGCCCAGTCTGTCTGAGATACCATCTACCTAAGTTGACCCCAACTTCCTCTTCAAATTGAGCCTTGGCCTGATCAAAGAGTTGTGCTTTCATTATTCAGCTGCTAGCAAGTGTATATCAGCATTAACATAACAAGGAAAAAGGGGAAAGGATTTATATTTTAAACAGTCTCATGGGTTGTGGCATCAGGGGTCAGGGAAAGCAATGGTGCTCATTAAGAGCTCTACAGGGAATCTATAAATTATTTGGCCTGCAGCAGGAAGGAGAGGCACTTATCCAGCTTCCCTGATAAATTGCCACTGCTCTGGATGTTTTGGACCAATTCTTATCAGCTGAGCATCATGGCCACTGACAAGGGATTACTGGCCTTGTGATCCAAACCATCTGGTGGGCAGACCTTTAGGTTGAGAAGCAGAAGCAATGGATTTCAAATATTGAATTTGTAGGAAAAACAACGGATAATGGCTATATCATAGTCAAATTTTCCTGGATGATTCTGGATACCCATTATTGAATGTTAGTAAACATATGGCCACTAGTAAACATGTGGCCAAATCCTGCATGTCTGTTGTGATAGTAATGCCATTTTAAAAAGTCATTACAAGACTATGGCAGCAGCAATTAGCAAGACAATCTATTGTCTGAGTCATTCACTGGAATCTGAAATGGGGTGACCCAGCAACAAATATTTGCCAACTCACTGGGGTGATTGTCTGGTCTGAACATTTAGACAGAACAATAACCCCAGTGAGTTGGCATATATTGCTTCTGCAAGTTTTGTTTAATTGTGAGAGGTGAAGTAAGGTAAGACAAGAACTGGTGTTATAGTATACTATTGATCCAGTATTGATTATTACCCCTTAGTTGAGCCAAAGTGAGTGTTAGGCTTCCTACCAAGTATAACAGTATTTTAAAGAGAAGAAATATGTGTGCTGAGAGTGTATGGAAGGAGTCTGAAGATATCAGCAGAAGGGGAAACAGTAAAGCAGCTTTGGAGAGCAAACTATGCTGAAAAGAGAGGGTTTTTGTTTCATACTGAGTCAAGGACTGGATTTCTGGACTCTGATTTCCAGAACTGCACTTATTCCTAAAACCAGGAACAAAGTTGATCCCAAGCTGGTACATTCAGCTTGTAGGCAAGCAAGGGAACTGATAATGTAAGAAAACTTGAGAGATGACAGCATAAACTGTTATATGTCTGAAGAAGAATGTTTCTACAAGTAGAAGGTAGCAAATCAAAAGCTTTGAAACTTTCTAACCCTATAAAAAAAGAATAGGGAAGACATCACTTGCACCTGCCTGGAAAACTTTATGGACAAAGTTCTCTTCTTTGAGTACCTCACCCTCAGTTTAGGCTAGTTACCCAGCAATATAAGAAGGATGGAGGGATGGAGAATAAAAAGGATTATTTAGCTTTATAAGAAACTTCACTTGAACTTTTGCCTACATTCCCTATGCTTATCAGTGAAAATTTTCAAGTAAGCAAACATGGCTTCATGGTCTCAGTCTATTCTGTCCTGAACCCATTTTAGGGTAACACTTGGAACTAGGAGCCATGAAACAAACCAGAAGAGCTGCTTGAGACCAAAGGGCAGAACAAAAGACAAGCTGAAGGAGAATGCTTGACATCAAGAGTGAAGTTTAACACATTTCCAGCAGCTGCCAACCTATTTATAAATGCTATTCAGCTGAAAAAGAGCTAAGATTAGGAAAGCAGCTACAGAACTGCTTTGCATGTATGAAGTTTGATTCCTCTTGTCCCCAGTTAAAAGATCTTTTGGAACAAAGCTGAAGAAGACATCTGACTGACAAGAGGAAGACGTGGAGGTTAGATAGAGCTATTTTTGAGGAATTGGTCTAAAAAAATCAAGATAGCGGCACTTACTGCATTTTAAAAGCTGATACATGCCTTGGAGTATTTGGAATAATGCCCTTAATTTATATCTGATTCCAGACATGAGATATTCTGGATTCAGAACTCAGGCAAAGTTGTGTGAGTAATGGTTGTTGGGTTAAATCTGTGCTAAGAAGAAAGGCAGGAATGTTCAGTGTAGTGTTCAGTCTCGATAGTTCCCCCAAGATGCTCTTCTCCTTTCCAACAGCCTATCCTCTGAGGCAAGAATGCTAGAGAATAATTAAAACCTGGCTTTTCCAGAATTATTATGATTAAGCGGCTAGAGCATTTTTTCTCAACCTTGGCAACTTTAAGAGGTGTGGACTTCAATTCCCAGAATTCCCCAGCCAGCTTGTTGATGGATGGAGAGTTTTTGAAACTGTGCATGTGTCAAATGTGGGTGTGTGAGGTGGATGGTTCTTAAGATCATTACTATCTCATATGGATTCTTTCCCTCTTCCTTTGATCCTATTTCTAATCTTGTTAGTTCTAGCCTTGGCTATCATCACTGAGCAGCCCTGACAGATATCCAAGGGAATGCAAAAGATTTTTCTGTGACATTCACATAATTGTTCCTTTCATTCTGGTCTAAAGTCATTATTTTTCCCAACTAGAAGCTAGGAATCCACATCACAGCTGCTTTGTTTCTGATTCAAAGCCAGATTTGGTAATTTAGAAAATAATTTGTCTTGGCTCGATTCACCTTGGACTTGTCTGGAGGCCCCTTGATTTCAGTGCAGGACTCAACTCTAAATCTCCTGTTGCCGATAACTGGAAATCAACAAGTAGCTTAATGCCCCCCACACACACACTTGATAAAATGAGATGAAATTTTCAGGAATAGGAAATCTTCATAAGGAGATGAAGCTTGTCAAATTTCAAATGAATTGATAATAAGGTTTATGCAGCTTTAGATGTTACTGCACTTAAAAAGGAACTAGAAAGATTTTCATTTCTTGGCAAAACTGCAATTTGCCCTTCTGAGGTAAGAAAACCTACCAAGTTTAAGATAAATAGGTTGAGAAGTATTTGTTCAATAATAGCTTTTACAGTTTGAGGGCAGTTCCAAAAAAAAACCCCAACCCAAAATATATAGAAAGGTCAATGGACAGGGATTTTTGTGAAGCATAGTGGCAGAGGTAGAAAGGCTTGATCATTCCAGATCACATCCTCTCCACTATTCTCTCTGTTTCTCTCTGCCATTTCTGGGAGACAAAGCTGGCAAAACTGAAGATTAAAGTAATATCTTGCAGACTGTGTTAAAGCCCCTGTCCTAAAGCTATATGATTGGAGACTCCTTGTAGTGTTATTTATCCTGATTAGTAGCAAGACCTGTCTGTCACAGATGAGCCCCACTCCTCCATCTCACACCGAAGTTTTCCTTATATGGAAAGTTTGGGAAGAAATGCATCCATTTCTGCAGACTCATGCTATCTGGGTATCTACGTCCTTCTAAATTAGATTTCTAAGAAAGCTCAGATTCAGTTTGCTTCTGTTTGGACATCCTGAAATGATCCTTTCTCTCATCCAGAATTTGTGCTACAGTGAAATTTAACTGATCCTCTTTAATTTCTAAAGCTTTGCTCCCTTGTGGGTAGTTGATTTATTTGACTACAAAATAATCCTTCTCCTTATATTAAAAAACAAAAAACAAAAAGCTTCTGCCTAACTTTCCCTCAGAAATGCTTGTCGCCTAGGGAATTTTAAGGTTTTTTGGGGTAAGAAAAGCACAGTTCATCATGTGAAAATTTGTTTGCAGTCTGAAGTGGTGCAGCAAACATTTGAAAATGAATTTCATGAAAATTAACATTTGACAATTGTTTGCATCATGAGGCAAGAGGAATACTAATAATCAAAGGTGTCTAGAAGAAGCCAAAGTGACAGCAAAAGCAAATGATATGCATACACCATGATGCAAATTATGTACTGATTTTAATTTACATCATTTGCATAATGATGGAATGATGTGTGTAATGTCACTTGCCTGTGCTAAAAATATTCTATTTTTTATATAAGGTTATGAATTCCAATGTAGACCAAAACATGGGGCCATCTATGAAGCAGGAAGCATTAGCAAGTTTGGGACCTGTATTTTTGCAAACTTTTTTTTTTTTTAAAAAGCAGATAAACCTTAATGGGAGCAGTGAAATGCATTAGCAGCTAGCTCAGTGCATGCCGGCTGGGGAATTCTGAGAGTTGTGTCCACACATCTTAAAGTAGCCAAGTTTGAAAAACACTGAGCTAGATGAAGAAAGTTGTTATTGGGCTAAAGAGAGCAGAGTTTTGGGGAAGGGAAACAGGAACACAAAACTGAATCGGTTGGGTGATTATACTTCAATTGCAACATATTGTTGCATGCTTCTCTTGTAATAATCTAACACATTGTTGATGTGTAGTGATACGTTTACCCAAACTAAATTATAAATTTGGTAATCTATGAAAGTTTATTTCCTGAGAAACCAGAATTCTAGAAAATCTGGGATGAGAATTATGGGGGTACTTAAATTCTTAGGTCATAAACTGTTCTGTAAAAACAAGCACTTGGTCCATCTATTTTTCATGATTGTTTACGAAAAAGGGCATTTTACTATGAAGAAGCTATTTCCAATATGCCATGAGAATTTGCTGAGAGAAGTCTCTGGGGATGGGCATAAGTCCAGTCCCAGTCATGGTTTTGCGTTCTATAACAAGATTGGAGAGATTGTTGATGATATACGATGCAAAACATTAAAAGTGTCATTTATTTCTGAAAAAGAAATTGATGAAAAACTGTATTTTGATAAATATCAGCATGGAAATTCTCAAGGGAAGGAAAATGGGAAATGCTTAGTTGTGTGCTGTCAAGTTGTGTGGCTCCATGGCCACATTCCAAAGTGCCATTGGCTGAATCCAGCTGAACTTTCCAATTCTCCCAGGGTTGCAGTTTTATTCTGTTTTTGTGAAAAGAGAAACAGCAAGCATAGAAACACATGAAGAAATAGGGCAAAATAAGACTCTTAACTATGACCACCTCCGTACAGGAATCTAAGAAAGAGACTGATTGTACCATCTTATATATACTGACTTCCATGTAAATAAATGAAACTTCTATGGAAATTCAATAACATCCTAATAACTAAGTATAGGATCTCTCTGGGAATGACATTGCACATATGGTATAAATTAATATGTATTGACTGCCCATGTAAGATTCATAAAAGTCTGCTCTGTTGCCAAAGCATTTATAAAACATCAGTTGCTGTATCACGCAGGAGAAGAAATAGAAAACTCTTTTTTTCTATTCCTTTTTCTTGCTTCAGGATCTGAACTGTGGAGTTTGGTATCTTATGTTGCTTGGAAATATGTCACAGTGAGTCATCTGAATTTAAATTTTCTTCAGACAAGCTTAAGGCAACAATTATTGTTGGGTGAATCTTGTAAAAGAAAAGTGAAGCATATGGGCAATCAGTATAGGTAAGTGATTAGCTTTGTCGCATCTTCAGGTCATGGTTTATTACTTGGAGTATTTCTGAATCTCTGCTACTCACATTAAGGAGAATAGAAAAGAGAAGGCAAAATCTTGTTCATGAGGCCCCTGGAGAGATAGCTAACTTCTACGAGTGAATAGAAAGGTCTATTTTATCCATTGTAGGTCATCTTGATAGAACTGTGTTTGGCCAGAAGACTTACCAGATCCAATATTATGGCAGCATTTGCAGGCAGGGGCTGTACATAAAATAAAGGTTGTCTGTTATTGGACTCAAAACATCAGATTCAATAATCAAATAAGCAGGAAGCAATTACTGAGCTGAGAAAAGATCAGTTAAAGATTAGTTCAATTCTTGTTTAATTATAACTATCACATAGTTCCTTACCTATATGTATCATTCTCCTGGTGTACACCTTCTTCTTTAGGGATATGATTCAGGCATTTAGCAGTTGTTACTGATTTATCGTCCAGTTCATTTCTTTTAAATCCAGTGCATTCTGGAGCTCAGTTACATTCCAATCAGAAATGCTAACATGAGGAAGTATCTTCCTCTTTTTGCGTAAGTAGAAAATATGCTCTTTACTTATGCTACTATTAGATTCAATAATGTCACATTAGACTGATAAGCAGCAATGGTGGATAAAGCATCAACTGGGAGCTAGGAAAACTTCAAATCACTTCTCATCTTTGAACTGCACTGGGTGAGGTTAGGCAACTTATCTTGAAATCTAAGAGTTGGTGTGAATATCAAATACATTATTTCCCGAGCTACTAGAATAAAGGGTAAGATATAAAATATAATAATGATTAAAATGTAATAAACATTTATAGTATAAAAATATGTAAATAAAAAGCACTGCAGAGTGAATTTCGATAGGCACATACACAAGAGCAAGTTGGGCTGGACAGATTATATGTAAATGTAGAGACAAGGCCAGCCTTTGGCAGATGGATTTTGTCTTAAGACTGCTTCTAAAGGAAACAACTTCAAGTCTTCCCTAGAAGTTAAACTGATTAATGGTTTCAGACATCATTTTCAGTATATATTAAGAGTCAGATAATACAGTACATTTTTCATAAGTGAAAAACCAGTGCCTCATTTTAAATATTTTAAAATACTGAGATATAGTCAAGGGTTGTTGGCAGAGCACACACACACGTCAAAAGATATTAAGCAGTAGCTCCCATTTTAGAAATATTCTTAGTGTCCAGAGAAGTTTCAGCTATTTATAAATACTGATATTCACTTTTTTTCTTCCTAACATGATTTGTATTAAATGCTTGGACTGTGTTTAAAGAAAATTCATCAAAGAAACTTTCTTTAGCAAATGGCTTTTTAGTTGCTAAGTTTCACTTGATCAGCATTAATAAATGGAGAAATGCCCAAACAGGTTCTAATGACTGCATTTATAAATGCCTGGCTTTTTACTACGCATTTTCCAATATGCTTATAAATGTACAATAATTCAGCAAAATAGAGGTTATCACTCCAGCAAACTAATATTTTTTATAAGATTATATCACGTCATAACTTGTAGTATTAATTTTTTATCTCAGTTCACACATTCATATAAATAGATGCTGGGCTGATGACTGAATTACAGCTAGTATGGCAGACTTTCCTATCTTGGCAGCCTCCATGTTGTTTGGACTATAACTTCTTAGCTGGAAATTCTGGGACTTGTGTTACGAGTTCTTTTTAAATATACCCAATTTGATTGCCTCGGGCTCAAAAGATCCCCCCAAAGCACTGGACCCTGTGACAATCTGAGTTTTTATATCTCCCTGTAAGGGTTGGGGAGATGTTTCATTTTAAACCAACAAACAAAAAACTATAGTACAAAAGTGAAACTTACAAATATCTACAGTATGTGAGTGTTTTCTATAGCTGTTATCTTAATATCCTACCCTATACTCTTTTTTTTCTAATGAAACTATGCTATACAATGTTATCCTATTATAACTTTACTATACTCTATACTATTACTTCTATGCTATACTATTACAGATATATTCTAACTATTATTTTTCTACCACTACTATTACTAGTCTACTGTCCCTATTGCTAGTACAGAGCTTTAGTATTGGGCAGCTTGTTTAGCACTTGCCCCTTCTTAATGTTGTGCTGGGCTTTGCCTCTTCTTTTTCTTCCTCTGGACTCCAAAGTCTTTGTGAGGAAAACAAAACTTCTTTTCTTTGGCTGCTTTCTTTGTTGCTGCTGCAGAGCTTCAAGACACACACCTCTCATCTGGTCTCCTCCCCCACCTGTTTCAAAGCTGCAACTTTTATAAGCCACTCTGCTGTCCTGATGCTGGGGAGAAGTTTTCAAGTAGGAGAGGGGGGAAGACAGCCCGGGTGCTTGCAATTTTGCTAAGCAGCCTGCTCTTCCACAAACTGTGCTCCAACACAGTATATCTTCAGGACTTCAGAATGGCGAAGGCCAATATAGAAGCTGTTACATACATAGGCATCCTGTAGAAGCCACTGTAATGTCACGTGCAACATTATGTCATCATGCAAATGATGAGTTATCCAAATTACATAATTCATGTCATTTGTGCGATGACATTATGATGCACATGTCCCTTGTTCCTCTCAAATGCTCATAGTTACGTATGGGGAGACCTTTACGTTGAATAGAATATGTTGAATTTTGGAAAGGGTGTGTGATCAGAAACATCACACGAGTTTGAAAATCCTGACTTGTGCAAAAGTTTCTGTAGCAGTATCTCGTGCCAGTCCAGGAAAGGAGAGTGCAACCATGTAGTCTTGCACATGGAAAAGTATTTAATGAAAGAATTCCCCTTTTATTTTAACAAAGACAAATCTTTAGATGGAAGATGTTTATTGGGGAAAGGCTGTGTTTTTTTCTTGCTCTGGCACTTTTCTTTTTAAACCTTAACATTGGGATAGTGTTTTTAGAGAATTGGGCATGGTATTATTTATAAAAAATGATAGGTTATTTCACATTTCTCTATCTCAAAACATATCTTATCTGGAATCTGCATCCCCTCAGTCACTTTGAACAACCTGAGCTTCATCTCACAGTATTATCAGGGGGTAGGTGTCATTCCTGTAACTCTGCAACAATAAATGACTGAATACAAGACAAAAAGAATAGTATTCCAGCTGCTTGAGGCAGATACACTATGCCATCACTTCCAAAGACCTCAGCTACTTTGAAGAAGGGAATTGAGTCCATTTTTTTTGTTTTTTGTTTAATGTATTTTGTACTTTAATAGCACTGAGGGTTCATCATATAATCAAAGATCTGATTCACAGTTCTCTGTAGCATTAGACTTTTCAAGAATTTAGATGAAAAGGAACTGTCACAATTTACAAATGCCCATGTTTGGAGAATTAACTGAACAAGATCTGTTTTTTACTGGGAAACCAAAATAAGCACATCACCCACAGAGTTCTGTGTTTATTGTGACAAGCTTAGAAAGAACTTTCTTAAAACAAATACTGCCCTGTCATGGCTATTCATTTTCCTGCACAGCAGTTCTAATTCCTAGACAGCATTGCAATGTTGAAGTTTCCCGATATGTTCAGAGCACTGCCTCTTAAAGTTTGTGCACGCTTCAAAAATAATTCAAAAGAAGTGCATTAAGTTTAATGACTGGATTCCCTAAAGCAGTGGGATCTTTTTTCAGGCTCATAGACTCACTGTTGCTGCCATGTCACATTGAAAGGCTCTGCTGAGATGTCATATGCAATGAGCTTGCTGGAATGATCTGCAAATCAGATCTGGTACATGATGGAGAGACACCATGCGCAGCTTTGCAATGCATTTGGCAACAGCTTTAACAATAGGTTTAATTCTTAGAAAAAGTGTTTTGCTAACTGCCAGGCAAATCGAAGCAATTACATGTAGACAAATTTAGGGTTATGTGGAGTTTATGCTAATTTTCTGTCCTTGTTCAGAGAGAGCGAAAATGTGTTTATTGACAGCAGTGTGCTCAGTCAATGGCCAGTTTGAAACAACAGTGCACTGTAATCAATTGGCATTTTCAGTGTTCAGCTATTGGTTAAGACAAGCTGATAAAGCACAAACAGTGATTGACTGAAGGTTTTCTCTGCAAATTCCACATGCATAAGGAATAATATGATCAAAGTGTTCAGTGATCTGCAGATAATTAGGAAAAGGAGATGAAAGCCTGGACTCCCTGACTTGAGAAGGGAAATCTAACTAGCCTAATGTTTAGCTACACCTTAAGGACTTTGTTCCAAGCCCCACTCAGCAGAATAAAGGACTGCCCAAATTCAGCAGGCCAGCTTAACTGTATATTTTACACCTTAGAAAGACAATTGGGTCCAGTGTTTAACTGCACCATGGCCATTGTTCTTGGGACACTGCCCAAGAGTCATAGGACTGCAACTTTAGGCTAATACAGGTAGTCCTCGGTTAACAATGTCAACTGGGACCAGAATTTCTGTCACTAAGTGACATGATCATAAAACATGACATCAGAAGACCACACCACTTAGTGATGGCAGTTCTGGCACTTCCAGTTCTCATTGTTAGGCAAATCCTGCACCATCGTTAAGCACAACATCATGTGGTCACCATTTGCAACCTCCTGCCAGCTTCCCCATTGATTTTACTTGCCAGAAGCTGGCAGTGAAGGTCACAAATGGCAATCATGTGACCATGGGACACTGTGATATCATAATTGTGAGCCAGTCACCAAGCACCTGGATTGTGGTACGTGACTTCAGGATACTGTGATGTCACAATTGCGAGCCAGTCACCAAGTGCCCAGATCGCAATCACGTGACCACAGGGACACTGCAATGGCTGGAATGTCAAGGACCTTTGTAAGTACCACTCATTCAGCACCGTTGTAAGTTTGAACAGTTGCTGAACAAGTGGTCATTAAGCGAGGACTACCGGTAATTTAATTAATCTATCTTGTAATTTCACAGTTTACATTGTTCTGTATCAGCATGTGATGACATGTAAGATATCGGCTGTGTTTATACAACAGGCAAACTATTTAGATATCAAAGCATACATTCAGCAAAGTATTTCAAAGAGCTAACAGGTGCTCACCCACTTCTTCATAAATGGATGAATGCTGCCATGATTAAATACAGAGTCAGTAACATCATATTGTTTCATAGATAACAAATTTGAAAAATGTTATCTGTCAACAACTCTCTTAACTAACTCCCCAGCTTGTTTTCTGCCATTCTGTCTGCTTCTGGCCACAGTCCTTCACTCCTAATATTTTGGTGGTGGTTCTCCCTCGATCATTTTTAAAAGTTGCTGAGCCCTGGACTTCTGTATCCCATCACATCAGTTGTATTTGAGAACTAAGTGCATTGATTGATTCATTGCTTAGCTGTGGTACATCTGAAACTGCAGTGAAACATGCTTTAAAAAAAAACAGTACCACTCAGTGGCCCATGTGGGTGGACAATTCCTATCTTACCACTCTGCCCAGCACCTGGTCTTCAGGCAGAAAGGTGTCTTGATGCCTTTAAAGCTCCCCCTCATAAGGACATGCTGGGATCTTTAAATTTTTCATCTGAATAAACAAATGCATACAATACAAAACAAAACTCTGACAGGGAATGAAAGCTATTTATTTGATTTCCCATTTACATGTTATACTGCAGGACCTGAGGCAATTTGGGAAGGGGTATAGAAGAAGATTCTGAGGTCAGGATTGGGAGTGGAAACTGTAGCTCTGCCCTTGTTCTAATAGATGATAGCTGATCTGGGTAAGTAGCTTTATTAGATTATCTGCAATCACATATTTATTGAGAAGGGATGCCTACTTCACATCCTTCTTCTTCAGGGAACATCTAATTGATAAAGTTGACAATTGCCTCAGATGGTAACACAAATAAAACCAGAATAGCTGCAATCATTCATAGATATAAACCATTAAACTAAATTTTAAAAAAGATTGAAGACAACAAATATTCATGTCAGTAGAAATGACAAATATTTAATTTTAAAAAGTGAAGTTCAGCATTTTCCAAAACACCTAAACATGTAAAAAACAAAAAACAAAAAGTTCTCAGTTTACCTCAAAATATGTTTTAAACTTAATTTCAACTTTTGGTGAAATTGTAGTTGGAAGATAGAAGAATTCACAACTTTGTGGGAATAGGGATTATGCAATTAAATGCATTTTCAAATCTGGAAGCTTCCAGCAGACTTTCTTTTGGCTGTTCCTTAATTAGCTTTACCTGCCACTGAAGTTTCAGAGCTGACCATTTTTGAGAAAGATTTATAGAATGAAAATATAAAATTATCCAGTGAAAATATAAAATACACAACCATTAGAACATATTTGCCTGAAGAAAAGAATTCTGCAGACATGCTTGCTTGCATATCATACTCATTTTGCCATTTTAAAACAGGATGTTCATTATAACTGGTATGCAAATTTCCCATATCTGGCATTGAAATAACTTGTCACTATTGTTTATGCAAATCTCTTTAATTGACAGAAAGTGGTTATGCAGGAGGAATATGGTATGCATTCATATTCATGGGTGTGTTCACATGGATATGCTTTGAAATGATAGATCAATGACTGAATCTCTTCCTTTAGGCTATGAGTTTTTTTAAAAAGAATGCAACATAGTTTTGCAATTTCATTTCCTGTTGGGGGGGTTTCATATGGGCATATAAGGTAAAAACCAATACATGGAAGATGGCCCTACACAGACTAGAGATACAAGGCATAAAACAAATAGATTTGTCAGATCTATAGCTGTGCCATACAGCCAATTGGACATTGTTCTGGCCCCTGACCTCACTGATATTCTCTTGTCCAGTACAGAGGGAGGCGGAAGCAGCAGTAGATGCCAAAGCAGAGCAACCCAAGGCCAAGGTAGAAGGAAACTAAAAAGTACAAAACCTGGTACTTTTCAGCAGCTAGAGACTTGCCTGGTGGGAGATCTGTGGGACCTGCTTCACCAAGAAGAGTCTGATTTGTCATTTCCTTATTGTATGGTTGTTTTTTCTGTACCTTTTTGCTCCCTCCATAATGATGAAAACAGCAGAGGTGAGACTCTGCTAGGAATTAGGAAAGAGTAACCAATCGCAACTGCGGGGGGAACGGGACACCAAAGGGCAGATTTCAGCAGCCTAAGGCATTTTCTAAGGATCTTCTGCAATGCGGATCACTACTATGGATGCATTGCGTTAGCCACGTTTTCTTCTATGCATATTGCCACAAGACTTAGACAAGAGAAAAGCTGCTTCCTAGGGCTTCTCAGTTCTGTTAATATACAGCTAAGCCAGCACTTCTCTGTGTGATGGGTGATTAAATTTGCCCACTTGAGCTTAGGAAGAACTACAGCTATGATAAACATGCTCAAACTCACTACAGAAAACATGTTTGACACACATTTTAATTTTGCAGTAGAAAACAGTGAAGTTTCATTCATCTGTCTGGCTAATGCTGGTAGGAAAGAATTTTTGTCATCAGGAAATCTTTATAGAGATGACATAAGCTAAGCAATCAAAAGACTGAACTATTAAGAGAGAAACCATTGTGTTCCTCTTCAGTCCATTTACAACAACAAGGAAGGCATTCATTCCAGAAGATTTATTATGCAATGAATGGCTGGCTGTGAAATATGTTACAAATGATTATTATTCACACATAATAATTGAAAAAAAAATCAGATGACACTACACACAGCACCTGCTCCATAGAGGGTGAATATCACAGAGTGATTGTTAATAAAGCAGTGCAGTTAATGACGCACCACAGTGCAAGGTTTCATCACACTAAAGAACCAGCTATTATAGCGTGACCAGTGAGCAGGGGAATGTCTGTACAAATATTCTTTTGCAGGTCATGGGTAATCTTCCCAAACATGGTGCAGATGCGTTGGATGTTAGATCCCATAATATCCAGCAAACATGGGCCTTTGGAAACTTAAATCCAAGTCATCTGGATAGCACCATAGCAGAGAAGGCTGAGCAACCACCCAGAGTCGCTCCCTGAGTGAGATGGGCGGTGACTAAATTTGAAGTATGTATGTATGTATGTATGTATGTATGTATGTATGTATGTATGTATGTATAAATAAATAAATGGCATTGGGAACAGACTGATTCTGTTTAAGGATATTTCAGGGAAGCTTTTCTTGTTGCTGATCCTTCACAGGAGACCATTCCTGTTATGTTGCCTTTGGAAGCCATCAGTATAAAGCAGAGACTGTTGGCAAATTTCATATTTGGATGATCACTTCTGCCAGAACAGAATTATGGAAGGGACCAAAGACACCAAATCCTATGTGTGGTCAAAGGTTTGTATATCTGAATAGGAATATTGCCTTGAATATTGATCCAATTCTTAGAATCCTATTGATCATCAAAAGGAAACCATTGGGAATGCACATTATTTTTCATTAACATTTTAGAAGTAATTGTTTTAAATTACTGTACCAACAACTTGTACCATGAACTAAATTGAGCTATAATTAATTTTGAACTGTGATGATCAGGACAGAATCACATACCTGACTGATAAGAAGCCTATCTGAAACCACAAATAATAGCATTTCAAACTGAGACTTTTGCTTTATCAGTTCACAAAAGAAATCTAACATCTTTTGAACCCTGGAGCTTCAATCTGCAACCATTTCTAATTCCTTTGAGAGACATGATTTGACTTCTCAGGAAGGAAAGTGATGTAAGCAAATAATCTGCTGACTATTTAGACATCAAAAAAGAGGAAACCTATTAACTAAGGATGAATGGGATTTTTTACATTCATAGATATGCAGGTCAACTTGTTGAGAATTTCAGTCTGACACAGCCAATTAGCCACAGTACTTTCAGTGAAGTAGGATACAAAAGAATTCTTTATGAGTTTTATATAATAGTATATATAGTATATATTTTTTTAAAAAAAATTCCCTTCTCACCCCTCTGGGTGGTATGTGTCTGCCTCAACCTCGGGTCCTCTACCAGAGGCCTGGGAGTTTGAAGGTCCTGCGCAGTATCTTAGTTGTTCCTAGCACTGCACTGTTCTGGACAGAGAGCTCTGATGTTGTTCCTGGGATCTGCTGGAGCCACTCTCCCAGCTTGGGAGTCACAGCCCCAAGTGCCTCTACCACCACTGGGACCACTTTGACCACTTTCCACATCCTCTCTAGTTCCTCCTTCAGGCCCTGGTACTCTCCAGCTTCTCATACTCCTTCCTTATGTTGCTGGCACCACCACATCTATCACCACCGCTGCCTTTTGGTCCTTGTGTACTACCACAATGTCTGGTTAATCAGCCAGTACCTGCCTGTCCATCTGGATCTGGAAGTCCCACCAGATCTTAGCCCTGTCATTCTCCATGACTTTCTGTGGAATCTCCCATCTGGACTTGGGAGGGTCTAGCCCATACACTGTGCAGATGTTCCTGTACACAATGCCAGCTACTTGGTTGAGCCATTCAGTGTACGCTGTTCCTGCCTGCATCTTACATCCTGCCACTATGTGCTGGACTGTCTCTGAGGCCTCTCTGCACAGTCTGCACCTCAGGTCCTGTCTAGTGTGGTAGACACATGCTTCTATGGATCTGGTGTTTAGTACCTGTTCTTGTGCTGTTATCAGTGCCTCAGTGTTGTCTTTTATTCCAGCTCTTTCCAATCACTGGTAGGATTTCCCAATGTCAGCCATCTCAGCTATGTGTCGCTGGTGTATCCCATGCAGGGTCTTGTCTTGCCATGGTACTTCCTCTGCTTGATTTTCCTCTCATGTCTGCTGCTGCTTCAGGCATTCTCTCAACAGCTCATCTTTGGGTGCCATTTTACTGATGTACTCCCGGATGCTCTGGGATTCATCCAGGGCAGTGCCTTTGACACTCACCAGACCCCACCCACCCTCTTTTCAGCTGTTGTACAATCTCTAGGTATTGGACTTGGGGTGGAAACCTCCATACATTGAGTGGAGCTTCCAAATCTTCACATTGGCAGCCTCTATGTCTCCTTACACACTTTACTGCTTCCTTGTTTTTAGTAAGTTTACTGGCACTGTGTTTCATTGTTTTTGCTGTTACCTGTGTTAGAAGGGTTTCATCTCAGCTCCCAAATAATCTCTGCTCTGTTGCAGCAGAGATTATGGATCAAACCTAGGAAAACGCAAGGAAAGAATCATTTATTAATGACCATGGATCTGGGCAAGGGGGTTCCTGCCTCTGCATTCAGTCGCCAATCAAAGGACAGAGATTTGCCCCAAAGAAAGTAAAGTGTGGCAGGCAAACTCCATGACAGTACTTTAGCTGCTGGAAACCAGAACACCACTAGAATGGCAGAGTAAGAGAACACAGATGGAGTCATAGTCACAATGGGCTGGGAATGTGTGGTATGTTTCTGTTCTCCAGAAAGGGTTGATGGCCAGTTCTTGTGACAGCACAACCTGGCAGTAGATATGCCCTTTGACCACTTCTCCTCTCAATGGGAAAGCCAAAAAAGAAAACAGAAACAGAAAGAGCAGCAAACACTGCTCTCCCCCAATTTCTATCCTACCAGCACAAAATTAAAGGATCTCTCCAAAATCAGCACACTGAATAAGCAGCAGGATTGTTCTGTCTGCCTATTATATGAATTTTGTACATATGAACTTCCTTACTAGATATTCATCTGCAATACTATCAGATTTATGTATATGTGGCTTTTGCAAATTATACCCAAAGAAACTCACATGAATTAGGATTGTGGAAAAATGCATTATCTCAAAGGCTTAGTGTCAGGGATGGCTCACAGGGTGTGGTCAAAAAAATTGGGATGGCAGCTGCAATGGTGTTTTACCAGTTTTTTATGCAAGACACAAGAAAAAAAAAGGCACAGTTTCAATTGCACATTGTGGCTACCATCTTGACTTTTTTGACCATGCCCTGCAGACATTCCTGCTTAGTGTTGCTGCTTTTAGAGCCTCCCCAAATCATCTGAGCATATGTATGCATCTCAGGAGACATTTCTGCTCAGATAGGCATTCAAGAATATGCAGAGTTTGAGCAGTGGTACAGAGGTGACTTCTGCCCCTTTGTGAAGCTCCCCTCTGGATATTTTACACAGTCCTAGTATTTTACATTTATTAAATAAATCTTTAAAAGAGATATCATTGTAATATAGTCTTTTTCTCCTAATGAGCTAAGATATTATTTCTATCTGAAGACTTGCAGTTTCTAGGTTTTTATCGATAGGGGGAAACCATTAAAAGAATCTAATTTTTTTTAAAAATGAGATTAAAAAACTTGGCAGTTGGTGCTAATAAAGGAGCACCAGTTGAATAGTTCAGTTTAAAACTCTTATTGTTGCTCTGCTCTGGAAGTTATAGCCTCTAAACATCTAGAAGGTATCAGGTTAAAGAACAATTTTCTAGTCAACAAAATTGATAATGAATTTTCCAGTATCAATAATTGGTCGTTTGTATGGGACACTGAACTAATAAGCATTTTCTGGAATGGATTTCTGTACTTTTCAGGGAATGAATTGTCATCTGCCTTCTGCTGCATGGTTTCCAGAATGTTGTTTATGCCAAGATGATTCACCTAGTAGGAATTGTACAGATCAAAGCTTTTGGCTGAATATTTTCCCTAAGATATTTTATTCAGACCTGGAAAACTACAATATGACATGGGGAATCTGTTTCTTTTTGTGATTCTTTCCTCTTATGGATCTCTGCCGGAGTAGTTCTGGGAAACTAGTAACCTCATTGTATTTTAATTAGAAGATTTAATTTTTCCCTAGCAACTTGTTTTAATGTAAAACAACAAAGACATCAAAAGCTGTCAAATCAAGCAGTTCTGTGGGGAAAACCCGAGATGTCTGAGTAAGATTATTGTTATAAAACTCAGCTTGACGAAGGAACAAATAAATATGGCGGAATGGCGTGATTTTAAGGCAACAGAAGACCAAACATTTTATTCATTTAATTCCCCTATTCAGTCATTTCTCAGTACTTAGGGTCAGATCCCATGATGGTTTCAAATGTCTTTGTGCAGCACAGACTAGGATCTCATTGGAAATATCCAGAACTTTCCAGAGTTAATTTCCATGATATTCAGAAGCACATTGTTATAGGAATTGCCCAAGAAAAGAAGTGGCAGTATCTCTAGCAGCTTATTTCATTCATATTGGGCATTTCTTTTCAGATAAATATTTTGAAAGAAAAAAAAAGTTATCTAGGTTAATTAAGAGCAACTCTGGTAAAAGGTTTTTCTTGTGTGACAGTTCCATATTCATGACAAACACTTGTGCCACATTTGGTTTTTTATTTTGCCTTGGATAAAGATGACATTCTGGGCTAGGTTTGGGGAAAAATACCTTAATACTTTGTTATGTCTTCTTTGAAATGCAGAGCAGCAATGCTGCTAGGCCAAGCCATTCCTTACACCTGCCTCCATTTTTCCCATCACCTTGTTCTATTTTTCTGCTTCTGCACAGCAGGAAATTACTGCAGAAACACTTAGAGGAAAACTTCCCATCCAAATAGGATAGGCTTTGCCAACTGTTGTTGCCAAAATCTTGCTCACCTAAAGCAAAAAAATCACTTTGAAGATGCTACATAATTTTATTAGCATGCATATAGTATATACTGGCTTCAGCAAAGGATCGTTACCTTGTCATGGTGCTGGAGCTTGAGCACCTCAATGATGCCATGAGCTAAACTGTGAAGGGCCACCCAAGACAGGAAGGTCATGACAGAGAGGTCAGACTAAATGCGATCCCTGGGGAAGGTAATGGCAACCCACCCCAGTATTGTTGCCGTGAAAACTAAATGGATCAGTACAACCAGAGATATGTCGGTATACCATCGGAAGACGAGACCCCCAGGTCGGAAGATGGTCAAAATGCTACTGGGGAGGAACAGAGAATGGGTTCAACAAGCCCCAGACGTGATGACGCAGCTAGCTCAAAGCCGAAAAGACGGCTAGCGGCCGACGGTGCTGGTGGTGAACGGCAAATCCGATGTTCTAAGGATCAACACACCATTGGAACCTGGAATGTAAGATCTATGAGCCAGGGCAAATTGGATGTGGTTATTGGTGAGATGTCAAGATTAAAGATAGACATTTTGGGCGTCAGTGAACTGAAATGGACTGGAATGGGCCACTTCACATCAAATGACCACCAGATCTACTACTGTGGACAAGAGGACCACAGAAGAAATGGAGTAGCCTTCATAATTAATAGTCAAGTGGCTAAAGCAGTGCTTGGATACAATCCAAAAAATGATAGAATGATCTCAATTCGAATTCAGGGCAAGCCATCTAACATCACAGTGAGTGATCCAAATATACGCCCCAACCACAGATGCTGAAGAAACTGAAGTAGAGCAGTTCTATGAGGATCTGCAGCACCTACTGGACAACACGCCTAAAAGAGATGTTATTTTCATCACAGGAGACTGGAATGCTAAGGTGGGCAGTCAAATGACACCTGGAATTACAGGTAAGCATGGCCTGGGAGAACAAAACGAAGCAGGACATAGGCTGATAGAATTTTGCCAAGACAACTCACTCTGCATAACAAACACTCTCTTCCAAAAACCTAAGAGACGGCTTTATACGTGGACTTCACCAGATGGACAACACCGAAATCAGATTGACTACATCCTTTGCATCCAAAGGTGGCGGACATCTATACAGTCAGTAAAAACAAGACCTGGAGCCGACTGTAGTTCAGATCACGAACTTCTTCTTGCACAATTTAGGATCAGACTAAAGAGATTAGGGAAGACCCACAGATCAGCTAGATATGAGCTCACTAATACTCCTAAGGAATATACAGTGGAGGTGAAGAATCGATTTAAGGGACTGGACTTAGTAGATAGGGTCCCGGAAGAACTATGGACAGAAGTTCGCATAATTGTTCAGGAGCCGGCAACAAAATACATCCCAAAGAAAGAGAAAGCCAAGAAGGCGAAGTGGCTGTCTGCTGAGACATTAGAAGTAGCCCAAGAAAGAAGGAAAGCAAAAGGCAACAGTGATAGGGGGAGATATGCCCAATTACATGCAAAATTCCAGAGGTTAGCCAGAAGAGATAAGGAATTATTTTTAAACAAGCAATGCGTGGAAGTGGAAGAAGACAATAGAATAGGAAGGACAAGAGACCTCTTCCAGAAAATTAAAAACATTGGAGGTAAATTCCAGGCCAAAATGGGTATGATCAAAGATGGCAATGACCAAACAGAAGAAGAAGAGATCAAGAAGAGGTGGCAAGAATATACAGAAGACCTGTATAGGAAGGATAACAATATCGGGGATAGCTTTGATGGTGTGGTCAGTGAGCTAGAGCCAGACATCCTGAAGAGTGAGGTTGAGTGGGCCTTAAAAAGCATTGCTAATAACAAGGCAGCAGGAGACGACGGCATCCCAGCTGAACTGTTCAAAATCTTGCAAGATGATGCTGTCAAGGTAATGCATGCTATATGCCAGCAAATTTGGAAAACACAAGAATGGCCATCAGACTGGAAAAAATCAACTTATATCCCCATACCAAAAAAGGGAAACACTAAAGAATGTTCAAACTATCGAACAGTGGCACTCATTTCACATGCCAGTAAGGTAATGCTCAAGATCCTGCAAGGTAGACTTCAGCAATTCATGGAGTGAGAATTGCCAGATGTACAAGCTGGGTTTAGAAAAGGCAGAGGAACTAGGGACCAAATTGCCAATATCCGCTGGATAATGGATAAAGCCAGGGAGTTTCAGAAAAACATCTATTTCTGTTTTATTGACTAATCTAAAGCCTTTGACTGTGTGGACATAACAATTGTGGCAAGTTCTTAGCAGTATGGGGATACCAAGTCATCTTGTATGCCTCCTGAAGAATCTGTATAATGACCAAGTAGCAACAGTAAGAACAGACCAAGGAACAACGGACTGGTTTAAGATTGGGAAAGGAGTACGGCAGGGCTGTATCCTCTCAGCCTACCTATTCAACTTGTACGCAGAACACATCATGCGACATGCTGGGCTTGAGGAATCCAAGGCTGGAGTTAAAATCACTGGAAGAAACATGAACACTCTCAGATATGCAGATGATACCACTTTGATGGCTGAAAGCGAAGAGGAACTGAGGAGCCTTATGATGAAGGTGAAAGAAGAAAGTGCAAAAGCTGGCTTGCAGCTAAAGCTCAAAAAAACCAAGATTATGGCAACCAGCTTGATTGATAACTGGCAAATAGAGGGAGAAAATGTAGAAGCAGTGAAAGACTTTGTATTTCTAGGTGTGAAGATTACTGCAGATGCTGACTGCAGTCAGGAAATCAGAAGATGCTTAATCCTTGGGAGAAGAGCAATGACAAATCTCAATAAAATAGTTAAGAGCAGAGACATCACACTGACAACAAAGGCCCGCATAGTTAAAGCAATGGTGTTCCCCGTAATAACATATGGCTGTGAGAGCTGGACCATAAGGAAGGCTGAGAGAAGGAAGATAGATGCTTTGGAACTGTGGTGTTGGAGGAAAATTCTGAGAGTGCCTTGGACTGCAAGAAGATCAAACCAGTCCATCCTCCAGGAAATAAAGCCAGACTGCTCACCTGAGGGAATGATATTAAAGGCAAAACTGAAATACTTTGGCCACATAATGAGAAGACAGGACACCCTGGAGAAGATGCTCATGCTAGGGAGAGTGGAGGGCAAAAGGAAGAGGGACCGACCAAGGGCAAGGTGGATGGATGACATTCTAGAGGTGACGGACTCATCCCTGGGGGAGCTGGGGGTGTTGACGACCGACAGGAAGCTCTGGCGTGGGCTGGTCCATGAAGTCACGAAGAGTCGGAAGCGACTAAACGAATAAACAACAACAGTATATACTGGGCTCCCAGCAAAGCTAAGCAGCCATGAGCAAAAGCAGAACTGGAGTTTATATACCTTTGGCCTACTACATTGCAAAGACAAGACAAGCAAAAAAGGCAGAGCAGTGGAAATTACTGCGTGATGCTGGAATGTTTTAGATAAACCATCTGTGTGACCTTATTATTATACAGTATATCCCTTTCCACCAGGTCAGCATGCTAGCCATACTATCTTTGAGATATGGTCAGTGAATAAAAGCAATCTGGTTTACTGGGACCCAGGTTCCTAACTGATGTTTCTCCCTGTTGCTACTCAGGGGCAATTCAGCTTGCTGGTAATGTTTTCCTACAAGGACACTTAAGCAGTTCACATGGGAGGGGGGAGTCATAGGTTTGGTAGTGAATGCAGTCTACATGTATATGGGCGGGTACCTTTTACCACCACACAATCTAGAGATTTCATATGATCTGTCAACTGAAGGGGCATGATCTAGAAATAAAGCATTTTCTTGAGGACTAGGGAGACCTAGAGGCCTATTCAACTATGGTAATCTTGGATCAATTATCGGCTGGAATTACACACTGAATTAATCCATAATGTAGTTTGTTTTGCTTAGCTACTATAGTTCACAAATCACGCTTAGTAGCTTTATGTCATATTCAGCAGACCATGCCTAGAACAAAGCATGGCTTAGCATGAGGTATAAACCATGCTACTCTCTAGATTATAAGATTGTTTAACTACCTAGGCATAATTCTCAACGGTTATGTTCCTTAGCATTGGAAGTCCTGACAAATACACTAATATTAATTGTGTAATCATGTTGCAAGTATTTGATGCATTCTTAAATAAGCAAAAGCTAGACAAAAAATTCTTCATCTTTAATGCCTTACCAACAGATGCAGCCACTTCATAAACGGATTTAACATAACAGGACAAGAAAATTTGTTTGAATCAGCTTAACATTAAACTGTGTTCTCTAATTCATTTTTTATTCTGTTTATGGTGGAATGTACCTCTTAAGTCTTTGAATAATATTTACATTTAACTGTCACACATACAAAAAGAGCAAAATAATATATCTGCAACTTATAAGGAAAGCATATTTATGTATCTTGCAATCCATTATGTCTTTTCTTGGGAAGGCAATTAAGTGATTAAAAGAGTGGACGCAAACTATTTTGTTGTTCCACATTCAGTTATAGCAAAGCAAAACAAAATACAAACATGATGCATCTGGAGACAGGAAATGCAAAGGAAGCCTCAGCAGTCACAGTGCCCAATGGTACCAATGGTGGATGGAATTTACTACATTTGCTGTATGGTAAAAGGTTGAAATAATTTTATCCATCATTGAAGAAAATGTGAACCAATCAGTCTAATTCCACTTCTTTACAGACTGAATATGGATTGATAAAAATAAAATAAGGGAGATTTAAGTTCTACACATCAGATTTCCATCTGTAAGCAACGTTTATCCAAAGAAACTTTGTACGGGGCATCTACATCAATATAAAAAGAACACAAAACAATGAATAAAGGGATTCATAGTCAGCACCAAGAATAACCTAGTGAGTAGCCTCAAGATAGGACATAGAAATTATTGCTGCTTTTCTTTTCTTTATTGTTCAATGGCAGGAATACAATTGGCTAAGTTGAAGAAAGAGCCTACACAAATAGTTGTGTGTGTGTGTAAGAGAGAGAGGGGGGGAGAGAGGGAGGGAGGGAGGGAGGAGGTAGGATTTTCCAGAGAAGATATACAAGCAGAAGAGGGTAGAGGTGTTGGCAGGTGGGTTAAATAGGACTTTTATGAGTCTAGAGTGAGATGATGTGACCTTTAAGAGAACTTTGGTTTTTCTAACACTGTGGTATCCTTCAACTGGGCATCTCTCAAGAAGCAGGTGGAAGCCATGGTTAGGAAGCCTTTGCATAGATCCATCTCAATGCCAGTTATGACCATTCCTAGATCTAGAGATCATGCTCACTGTCACTCATGCTGCTATCTGGATTATTCCAACTGGCTGAACATGGGGATGCCCTGAAGACCACAGAATCTACAACTGGTCCAGGATGCAATGGTATGAGTAGTTATGAGCATGCTTCAATACACCCAGCTCACACCTGTACTTTGCAAGCTGCACCGGCTCTCACTGGGCCTCTGGGTGAAATTCAAAGTGCTGGTTATCACCTATAAAGGCTTTGATGGCATAGGGCCAGATTATTTGCAGGATCACCTACTGTATCTCAAATCATCATGGCTCATCCCATGAAGTCTGACAGGGTGGATATTCTCCTGGTCTCCTCTATTAAACAATGCCATCTAACTGGACCCAAGAAGTCCATCTTCTCTGTCATAGTGCCTGCCCTATGGAACAACATATCCTCTGAGATTCGGATGGCCCTGACCCTTCAGACTTTTGTAAGGCTGAACACTTGGTATTTCCCCAAGCATTGGGCCAGGCTATTGGGTGAGTCCTTGGTACTGATGTTCTGGGTACTGCTCTTGAATTACTCTGAGCATTTTGGGTTCTTTTAAATTGTTTTCTTTATTGTTATTTTTTTTAATTTGACTGTTAGTCATCCAGAGTCATTGAATGCACAGCCATATAAATTTAAACAGTAAATAAATAAAATCACTCTGAATTGTGGTTTGACAAGTATTATCAATACCCATTGACTTCCTCAACACATAAGAACTCATGTTAAATCCTCCTGGTTCTCAAGGAGTCATCTAGTTTTTAAGACTTTTGTCATTTTAATAGAAAAAGTAAAGGATAGGTAAATGCCACAATTCCCTAATTTTAGTTTTCAGGATCAAGTTTTAAGGCTGATGTCTTGGACTTTTAGCCTTTCAAAGCTGGTCATAGTATTCTAAGACAGTGTTTCTCAACCTCAGCAACATTAAGATGCGTGGACTTCAATTTCAACATGCTGGCTGTGGAATTCTGGGAGTTGAAGTCCACACATCTCAAAGCTGCTAAGGTTGAGAAACACCATTCTAAGATAAACATAGCCAAGAACGTCATACTGCTTTTAGTTATTCTCAGTTTTCAGTGAAGGATGATTCTGTACCTTGAAAGCTAAGGAAAGTTCACATATCTGACATGTGTTATTGACTTCCTCTTATGCAGATTAAATGTTATTTTGATGTTTAGTTTATATGATATAAATACATGTGGATTATTTTCATGGGTTGAATTTGTTGAAATTCTCCAGTCTCTATGTTATCTTTTTATTATATTATCTTCTGGTCTCATGATTATTATTTTTGGCACTCCTATTCATAACCACTCCTACATAGCTAAAATGTCAGATGTTTGAAATGATTCTCACCATATGAGAAGATTTAGTTTATGCAGCAAATAGATTATGCTATGGCCATATGCAATAAAAAAAGAAAATTCTGTAGACTTTTTGCAAACACCTTTGGTAAGAGGAAGCCTATATAGCTTGTCTATTGCAAGCCAGGATCCCTGGGTGTCCACAGAGTTATAAATGATTAAATTAGTATTGCTACATTACAAAACAAGTTCTGTCCCTGTGTGCATTGTGATGTTGCACACACATAATTAGTGTGCAGAGCTTGTACTGAAATGTCATAACACTCATTTCATGATTCTGACAAAACTGTTGGATTCTACAGATGCCTCTGCCAGAAATCTGAGCATTTTCACATCCATTCACAGTTTTAATTTTTCATACAGATAATTGTGCTGCAGTAACACTCCAAACACTTGTCATGTTCATTAGTAGAAATGTTAAGGCAATGAAAGAGTACAGAGGACAAAAAGTTATAGCACATTAACCAAGGCCAATAAATTTGCATGTGCAATCTCTGCTGTATAAGAAAAGCTCAGTAAGTGTATATAAATCATTCTTCTTCTTCGAAGTTAGATTCTTTGTGGAAGATTAAAGAACTGTTTTGAGGTTTAAAAGAAGAAATGTGATTCCTAGGCAAAGTTCAAGATGCCTGCAGAATGCATAAAGCAGAAATATTTGTGAAACCTATACCAATTTTTATAGCAGTAATTTTCCTAAATCTCAGTGGTGTGGTCTTCCAACTAAAAGTTTGCACTGCATTCCTTGTCTTTTTGAGAGAGTCGATCAATTATGAATCCAGTAGATGTTTTACTATTGGCATTGCTATGGGTGTGATATGTCCCCTACAGATTAACTCTGTGGTATTCTCAGTTGTTCCAAGGTTTACAAGCCACATATTGCATCTCTGTGCTTATAAGATCAAGGGTAGTATGCAGCTCTCTGGCACTTCTGTAAAATCATTATCATTTATATAAAATATTTTGGCCTATGAAATCACCTCCTAGTAGACTACTGAACTTAATAAAAAACACAAGAACATAACAGGGCATTCCATTTGTGACATCTCTGTGTGACATATATTCTGCATCTGTCCCCAAGGCAAGCTTTTTCAGTAGCTGCTACTATCAACAATAGCTGCAAAAATATCTCATTCAGAACTGAATCTCTTTGGTTGTAACTGTTGAAGATGAATGGAAAGGTCAGAATTACATGAAGTAAGAAGTTACTTCTGAAACAGTAGCCTGGGGGAGAAGATAGCACAAAATTACTATGTTATTGTTGTTTATTCGTTCAGTTGCTTCTGACTCTTCGTGACTTCATAGACCAGCCCAAGCCAGAGCTTCCTGTTGGTCGTCAACACCCCCAGCTCCCCCAGGGACAAGTCCGTCACCTCTGGAATATCATCCATCCACCTTGCCCTTGGTCGGCCCCTCTTCCTTTTGCCTTCCACTCTCCCTAGCATCAGCATCTTCTCCAGGGTGTCCTGTCTTCTCATTATGTGACCAAAGTATTTCAATTTTGCCTTTAATATCATTCCCTCAAGTGAACAGTCTGGCTTTATTTCCTGGAGGATGGACTGGTTTGTTCTTCTTGCAGTCCAAGGCAATCTCAGAATTTTCCTCCAACACCACAGTTCCAAAGCATCAATCTTCCTTCTCTCAGCCTTCCTTATGGTCCAGCTCTCGCAGCCATATGTTACTACGGGGAACACCATTGCTTTAACTATGCGGACCTTTGTTGTCAGTGTGATGTCTCTGCTCTTAACTATTTTATTGAGATTTGTCATTGCTCTTCTCCCAAGGATTAAACATCTTCTGATTTCCTGACTGCAGTAATCTTTGCACCTAGAAATACAAAGTCTTTCACTGCCTCTACGTTTTCTCCCTCTATTTGCCAGTTATCAATCAATCTGGTTGCCATAATCTTGGTTTTTTTGAGGTTTAGCTGCAAGCCAGCTTTTGCACTTTCTTCTTTCACCTTCATCATAAGGCTCCTCAGTTCCTCTTCGCTTTCAGCTATCAAAGTGGTATCATCTGCATATCTGAGATTGTTAATGTTTCTTCCAGAGATTTTAACTCCAGCCTTGGATTCCTCAAGCCCAGCTTGTCGCATGATGTGTTCTGCGTACAAGTTGAATAGGTAGGGTGAGAGTATACAGCCCTGCCGTACTCCTTTCCCAATCTTAAACCAGTCCGTTGTTCCGTGATCTGTTCTTACTGTTGCTACTTGGTCGTTATACAGATTCCTCAGGAGGCAGACAAGATGACTTGGTAACTTGGTATCCCCATACCCAAAATTACTATAGATGTGTCAAATCCTGAATGTGGGCTATGATGTCCTTGACCTGTACCTAGTAATCTGGCCTAGTTATCTATTTTGCTTTGGGCCCAATCTATATGAAGGATTCAAGCTGTGCAGATGGGGAAGAGATGAGATTTGAAGCTGCAACTACTGTTTCTCCTTTTTTTTTTCACAACTCACTTACTTAGAACAAATGAATAGATAACCACCAGAAGAAAGAACAGAAGTTGGGATTGGCAGGGGATCTCCTTCTGATGTCTGGATCTCCTCAGATGACTAAGGTGGCCAGTTCCTGATGTGAACACTGGGACATGAGGTTGTTGTTTTGTTGTTGTTTATTCGTTTAGTCGCTTCCGACTCTTCGTGACTTCATGGACCAGCCCACGCCAGAGCTTCCTGTCGGTCGTCAACATCCCCAGCTCCCCCAGGGACGAGTCCGTCACCTCTAGAATATCAGGGACATGAGGTAACTTAAGCCAAATATTAAGGAGACTGAAGGCTCACACTTTATCCATAGGAAGCCCAAGAGCATTTGTCACCTGAGCAAGGAATCAACTATTCCCTTGCTTCAACCTCTGGCTTACCCTATCAACAACACTGCAGAAGTCCTTTGATTGGTACATTAGGAGGTGATTGGGAAAGCTATCTGAACAGGCAAACACTGCAGCCATCTCACAGTATATCTCCTTAGGAATCCTTCAGAGCAATGTGAATAGAGCAGCTAACTGGGGCAGCAAGATCATCTGGAGAGCTGAACACAATAAAACAACTGCTGCAGGCACTGGGTTGGGAGGACAGAAAATAGGAGTCAGTCCCAGTTCACTGCCTTCCCAGTTCACTACCTGAAGCAGCTGTTTCATGCCATCTAGTGTTAAGGCTGGCCCTGGTTCAATTTTCAGAGTTCCTCAAAGGACACTACAGCTTCTCATCATTTGAACTCCTGGTCTTGTCACAGCACTGCAACAGCAAAGCTGTCTAGGGTGTTGGAATTATCAGGGATCAACGCAGCATTGTCTCATAAGCATAAGGGGGTCGCTCTAGCAAATCGCATCTCTATTGTGCTTGTGGGATGTCACATGGGTCACCTGACTTCCTCTTCCTCCTTCTTCTTGGGCTTGGGGATTAACAGTGTCCATTACCTCATGGGCAGACATGCAAGCAGGAGCTGCTGCAGGAATGCAGCCCTCCCCCAACCATCCTCTGCTACCAAGAACCAGTGATGATTAAGTGCTTTCTACTATGAATCTTCTTGTATCCAGATCTACTGAATAAAAGTAAGCTATTTCTGTTTTTCTTCATCTAACTACTGTGTGAAGACTGAATTTGTTTCTGAACGTAATTAAGCTTAATGTGTAAGTTCCTTTTTTGGTTCACGCTTCTACTCTGCAAGATTGCTGTTAGAAGCTTGGAGATCTTTTATTAACGTTTAAAAACTCCATCATAGAGGAGCTAAACCATCCTTTCAGTCCAACAAGGGATGCTTTTATTGGACACAGTCCTTTTCCTCCAGAATGAACATTTCTATCAGCAAAGCATATGAGCCAGTAGATTTGCAGAATCCAACATAAACATCACAACTGTTTGTCAAAATCTCACAACAGCCTACATCCAAACTAAGTAAAAGAAATCATAAAGTGTCAGGCTGGAAAGCAGAGCAATCAGGAAGAAAGAGGTGGATATGTGAAGGCTGGAAAGAGAATATGAAGAAATTAAACAGGTTCCATGTGACAGTTGAGGGGACATTTTGCAGGGCTGAGATATGTTTTTCAGTGTTTTAAGTTAAGTGTTCCAGTAGACCAGTATTTATAATAAAATGCACTTCCTCAGAATACAGACAATTTTGCAGCTTGTGAGAAGAGGCAATAGAAGCCATGAATACAGGCTTGTATTTTGTTTGGTTTTTAGGCTATAAACACTAATAAAAACCTGAAAACAAATTTTCACCAAAGCCAAACAGTCTCAGGAAATGCACATCAGGGTCCTCTCTGCCCTACTATGTATATGAGTTGTCAATTTAATCTTTTAATCAAATGTCTGTGTGCAGTCTGTGTACAGAACAATAACATATTCTAGAATTGTGTGTTAAACAATATTTCCTAGGCCTCTGAGAGGCAGCTTTGACTTGTCTCAAAGAGGTCCTTTAAGCTGCAGAGATGGTACAATTCTTCTCTAAAGAGGAGAAGCAACACCAACCCACAACTTTATTCCCAGAAGCCATGCTGCTTCATGAAGCAGTCTGAAGGAGTGCTTCACTTGAGCCTTTGTTCAAATGAAGCACCTCCTTATAGACCTGCACAGCTCTATTATCTTGGAGACATCAGAATAAGATTTCTGCCTTTGATTTCCTGGTTTCTGGGGGCCCTGAATGGAGATGCTTAAATAACTGCATTATATAATCAGATACTTCTATAATGAAGTTGATGTAAGCAAACAGGATATATTTAGCTGATAGAACATCCATTCCCAAATGCTATCAGAATTACCCTGCTTTAAGTATGACAACCAGACCATTTTGAAAAGATCAGCAAGATTCTAAGACAAAAGATAGTAAAACAAAAACAGCATTCATGGGGGAGCTCTAATCCCAGCCAGGTGCCCCTTCTGTTCCTGTTTCTCTACCTGAAATTGTATGAACATACCAGCAAACAAAAGAGTAACTCAGCCATCACTCTTGTTCATTCTTCCATGCTTTAGGTGTGCTGTCCAGCTTTTCATTTTTAAAAGCGTTGTATTATCATTGCATTAAGCCATTGGTTTATTAATGAACAAATACAATTTTTTAGTATAACTAAAATGCTCTAAAACAGTGTTTTAGAGCAAAGCTGGCTGGGAAATTCTGGGAGTTGTAGTCCACTGTAGTTGTAGTCCACATATCTTAAGGCTGCCAAACACTGCTCTAAACAATGGAATAAGTTTTTGGTTGTGGGAGTGGGTATGGTGGAATTGATAACTGGCTTCTGATATAGAGTAGCAAAACTCTCTACGTGCCCACCTCCTTCCAAGCAAAATTCCTTAAATGGAAGCTGTATTAGATTTGGACATATTAAAAATATATAAAATGTATTTCAAAGCAGAACTACTACTTTAGAGCTATTACATCTTTCTTCATTCATAGACTGTTTTCACAAAAACACATTCGTTTCTCTTTGTTCTCTTCCACAGTCTGATTTGCATGCTTGGCAGAAAACTGCATCTGAATTTGAGGCAGGAAGATCAAGCACAGTGAGGTCCATAGACAATTATCAAAGAATTGGCAAACATTGTCTCAAACAACCAGTAGTTTGGAACTGAAAGACCTGCCAAAGTTCAGGCCATCAGAAAGGCACTTAAAACATTCCTACTCCCAAGAAAGGCATTACCTGTAAAGAGAACATTACTCATGAGACATTCTGTTTCTGAAAAAGGCATTTCGTTTATTAATTTTGGTTGCGCCCTCTGTCAATAATGCCGTCTAGAAACTCCTTGCTCCACCTCAGAATTTCCAGAAGTAATTTGCTAGTCTCATGGAAAGAACTTTAGTTCCTTTTTCTAAGAGAAGGCCTCCAGAGAGAGCATGCGATGTTTAAAGATGTAAACCATCTTCAAAAGTCTATGTTTAGGAGCCCTGAATTGTTTATGAAAGGCTCATAATTCCTTACATCAATCAATGGACACTGTGAAAATAATTGAACCTGTGTGTTAGAAAAAAAATATTTTCCTATTGCTAGGAAGCTCTCTCCTGCATGCCCTCCAGAGGAATCTCAGAGAACATGCCATCAGAAAACACAACATTAGGGAGCTGGATGTGCCACATTTTCTCTCTGTGCAACCACTTGTCCCTTTGTGAAGGAGAACTCAGTCATTGGCAACACTGAAAGGAGTTTACAGGTAAACATCTACCATAGTAGAACCAGGTAATTCACAATCAGGCAATTGTCCGGGCTTACTGCCCATGTCTCACCAATGCAATATCATTTTTTTTCTCTCCATCCTTCACACTACTAGCAAGGTTGTATTTCCTCAACCCCCTTCCTTCTGTGTGAGAAAAGATCATACTCATCTATCTGTCAATAATAGATTTTTGTAGGATTGATGTTCTGAAAGATTAGAAAGAGAAACAGGGACCTGCTATTACCTCGTGATGGCTCACACAGATCTGGAGTCTATTCTGCGCAGGTAAGTGCCTTTCACTTATTTCCTCCTCATGAATTCTTCCTCCTATCAGCAGACCCTTTACTTCTTTTCCCCAACTTCTCTTTACTTTCTAATACTGCAGGCCCACCCAGCATCCAGTTCCCACTGCCAGTGTCCTAACTACCAGGAAACACACTGAGACAATGGACTGGTCTCTAATATTTATTACTAGTACTTAACAAGAATCCTAACTAACTGAAGAAGCGTGGGAAAAACCCAGACATATAACCCCCAAGGGTTAAGGCGGTCCCGATCTGTGTCTCTTTGAATGGCTGAACAGTTCCTCAGTGCTACGCATGCGCTTGACAGTCTGGATGGGAGCCCCCTGCTCGCCATCCTTACTCATGACATCCAGCCCATTCACTCTTTTGGTCAATGTGCTAGGTCATAGAACTATTTATGGGCTTATCTCGGAACAGTCTGAAAATCGTATAGTAAGTATAGGAATATTGTTTATTGTTTTAGCCCAGTATTAGCCTATTGCTTTCATATCCACAGATATCCTTCACAATTCTGCTACATAAGAATATTTAAGTAAATATACCTCATAATGAACCTGTGACCATGTCATAAACTGTTTTTAGTTGAGCCACTGATGCAGTGCTAATCTATTCTTCCACATTTCTCAGTGTTTCCCATCTAAATTCCATA
Organism: Candoia aspera; assembly: GCF_035149785.1. NCBI lineage: Eukaryota > Metazoa > Chordata > Lepidosauria > Squamata > Candoiidae > Candoia > Candoia aspera. The sequence goes on from NC_086155.1 coordinate 36,273,645, forward strand.
TGTTTTCACAGCTGGCTGCTGACACTGCCAGCCAACTTTTATGGCTAATGTTGGTTTGTGGATTCCCAATAGCATGCTATTTTTACTGTTTATTTCATCATCTTCTTAACGTTTCTCATATATAAAGTTCACAGAATTAATTTGCATTTTTCCATATATAAGTATACTGAATTAAGAGGGATCAAATAGCATACAGTTCTCAGCATGCAAGTGTCTGCAGAACTATATTGATACACAGTTGAAATGTATTCCAAAACTTCATATTTTTCTTATTTCCCATGGACTTATTAGTGGCACTTATTTGACACAAGTCATGACATACAGATGGAATTCTTGTCATATCTGTTTTTATGTTTTGGATCCAAAGTAGAGTCAGTAAAATGGATATTTCTTTATCACTCGAATTGTTCATGTTATTCATTTCTATATAATTATTTTGGCAGTGTTGTCACACTATTACTTTTGCAGCTTATTATTAATGTAATGTATGAATAAAATCATTCATTCATTTATTTTATATTTCTTTGGGACCTTAAGAAACCTGGGCTGAGAGATCACAATTAGCTCAAAGCCTTCCTGATTGCTCTTTGGTCAAGAGTATTTTTGAATCAGTCTCACATCTTACCATTTATTTATTTATTTATTTATTTATTTATTTATTTATTTATTTATTTATAATATTTATACAACATAAACCTGGGCAGCTCACAACAACATACAAAAATAGCAATACATAATAAATAAATAAAACCATTTCACACAACCAAGTTGCCATAACATTGCTATCACAAACATACTTGTGCTGGACTCAGTTCTCATCCTGGCCTAATCCCTGGGAAAATAAGGTACTGGCTTCTTATGTGTTATTTGTTTAATTGATCTTCATGGTAATCCTAAAAAGAAAATCTTTACTATTTTATCTCAGGGCTGTTTAGTACATGCAGCAGTATGGAGTCAAAGGTTCTTCTGGATGTGCTCTAAAATGGATTGACATTTCAGATTGCAGGGTCAAGACCCTGGCCTTGAGTTTGGAGGCTGAAGAGATGGCCAATCTGCTGAGGAGGGTGAAGAACTAAAATTAGGCCCTCCTAAGCACCAGCTATGAATCTTAGAAGGTGATTCTATTCTCCTCTGCTGCCGTGCCTGCTCAAAATCTACTTCCAGACCTGGCCATTCACTTTTCAAAAATCTTGATTCTTTGAACAGATGAGGATGCCTTGAGAATACAGTACTGTAACGTGCATAGAAGCAGAGGTTTGTCGTGTCTCAGTTCACCTCTAGTCTTCCTTAAAGCAAGTTCCTCACTCGGAGCTATCCACAGTGCTGCAACCACCAGCCTGCTTGCCTTGTGGGTGCCAGTTCCAGGCAGAATATATCAAGAGATGGAGGACCATATCAATCAAAGAGAATATTTGTAGCTCAGGGTTGAACTGTGGAGTGGAAAGTTGATAGAATATTCGCTCTCCTCTGTGAGATGTCCAAGTTTTTTTGTAAGTTCTTTAGCTATGTTGTATGTGGGGGTCCCTGATAACGATACAATTGGATGAAGCGGTATGCCGGGCTTGTGTATTTTAGATGCCCCAAAGCAACAACCCAATCTCCCACAAGAGGAGCTGTGTAACAACATTATTCAGATGAGCACTAATGCACTGCAGCAACCCAGAACACTAGAAAAATGAAACAGATCACCTATACAGCGTCTTCCAGCAAAATGGATACCCGCTCAACTTTACCAACTTTGCCTCACCACTCAATCCACTACAGCACAACCAACACAAGCTGTGAAAAGGATAACACTGCCATACATCAGAAACATCTCAGAAACTACCAACAGACTGTTACAACCACACAGCATCACCGTAGCACACAAACCAACCAAAGCCCTCCAGAACATCTTAAGCAAACCAAAAGACCCAGTAGCCCAAGAAGAAAAAACAGGAGTTATTTACAACACACAGTGTAAGGACTGTAGCAGCCACTATGTAGGACAGACAGGCAGAAGACTAGCAGAGCGCATCCATGAACACCAATAGCAGTCAGAAGACACGATGAAAACTCCTTAATCTCACAACACATGGACAGACTCAACCATACTTTCAACTGGGAAACTGTGAGCATCCTAAACCAAGCCAAATCCCAAAATGCTAGGGAATTCCTGGAAGCCTGGCACTCAGACAACTTAGCCATCAACAGGCACATAGAGGTAAACAACATTTACATCCCATTCAAAAGAGACAATAGAAAAGCCAAAAGACCAGAACACCTCCTCACCAGCAAACAACACCCAGACATGCTGAACGATCAAATAGTACACAATACCCTAATCAAGGAACTATTGACTCAGTCAGTCAACCAAGCAGCAAACAACAGCTTAATCAAGGAACTACCAAGGAGAGAACAACACCCTTACTGACACAAGCAGGGTGAGCCGCTGTATATAAACAGAGAGCAAACCCCACTCCCTGTTCACACTGAAGATGTTGTCTAGTCTGGCAATGAAAAGTCTGCAAGAAAACAAGGCTCAGAGAGCACCAAGGACTCCACAGGAGGACTACATCTTTGAATACCACCCCCAGAGATTTTTTTAAAAATCTTCTTGCAAGTAGAAATAGTACAGCTAGGATTGCTGGGATACAGCCTCAGTCCCCAGTGTGCTACTTTTCCATATCCAGAGTGCTTTTATTTCAATATTTACCTAACATTCTTAGAATACTGAAGTATGTGCCGAGAAAAACTGATTGCTCAGTGAATTTGAAATTTGAACCTGGGTTTCCCAGATCAAAACTCTACTGGACTAGAGTTGTTCTTCAAGAACATTTTAGACAATTCCAGTGTGCATGGTTAGGAATGTTTCCCAGCACTATAATCCAAATAATTGTATGAAGCTATTCTATATTTTTTTAATCAATTTTTGTGGCATGAAAAACAGGCCTCCTATTGGCCTCTGGGTGCAATTTAAAATGTTGGTATTAACCTATAAAGATCTTTATGGCTTGACACCAAATACCTTCAGAACTGGATATGCCTAGTATCATTTGACCCATGTATCCCCAATGAATTTGACCTTACCAAGAAAAGCAGCTGGTGGTTTTCCACTTTGGGAAGGAGGGAGGGCAAAGTATGGAGGTGCTGCTTTTCCATAGCAATGCCAGCCCTCTGGAATGACTTCCTACTGGAACTTAAGTTAATTCTGACCTAAGCTGCCTTCTGGAAGTAACTAAAAACAGACCTGTTCCAGAGGATGTTTAATTATTTTCAAATGGACAATGGATGTTCACAGTAAAAGTTTATGCATTCCTATAAAACTGCCAAGAGTCCTGTGGTATGGCTGGGGGTGGAGAATGTACAGAAATAAATTAATAAGATAGGAATATGAACAAACAAAAAGCAGATCAGAAACACCCAAAAGGAGGCTTACTCTCATATTCAAGCTTGTCTCTGAAATGTATAGAAACATTAATGTGTATATGTATATAATATAGAGATACTTTTAATGCATTAAAACAATTCTTACTGCTTACTACAAAAAAACCCCTCAATTTTTCTACAAGATGAACACTATTATCTCAAAGTATAATAACTCATAACTCAGCCACAATTAAACATTATTTATCTCTTTATCTAAGGTGTACATGATAGCACTTCTTCATGCAGTCTCTTTCACAGGGACAGGAAGGAATGTATGGAGAAACAAGTTGAATTTGGCCATGGGAACTAGCACATAGGAACTGTTAAAATTAACTGAATGCTGCCTAAAACTGACAGATATTTGCCAATAATTTCCCCAGATTTTATGCTGAACCTACTTATTCATAATCAAGAATCTGATCCTAGGAGTGGGAACGTAGTATGTTTTTGTTCCAATGACAGGAAGAAGAAACAAACCATCATCTTGCACTTAAGAGTGGTTAGAATTCCACTGAAAAGATTACTAACAAATATTGGAAAGTGTAAAGCAGCATATGGTAGCATAAATAGCATTAAGGAGCACACATAGATGAATTGCTCCTTATCACTTTCCTTTCTTCAATCAGTGTCTCAAGTCTGTGTAATGCATATTGAGCATAATACAGAGATTTTTTTTTTGTTTAACTCCTGGTACGTGTGTGACCTTCAGCAAAGGATCGTTACCTTGCCATGGTGCTGGAGCTTGAGCACCTCAATGATGCCATGAGCTAAACTGTGAAGGGCCACCCAAGATGGGAAGGTCATGACAGAGCGGTCAGACTAAATGCAATCCCACCCCAGTATTCTTGCCGTGAAAACTAAATGGATCAGTACAACCAGAGATATGTCGGTACACCATCAGAAGGTGAGACCCCCAGGTTGGAAGATGGTCAAAATGCTACTGGGGAGGAACAGAGGATGAGTTCAACTAGCCCCAGATGTGATGACGCAGCTAGCTCAAAACCGAAAGGACGGCTAGCGGCCGACGGTGCTGGTGGTGAACGGCAAATCCGATGTTCTAAGGATCAACACACCATTGGAACCTGGAATGTAAGATCTATGAGCCAGGGCAAATTGGATGTGGTTATTGGTGAGATGTCAAGATTAAAGATAGACATTTTGGGCGTCAGTGAACTGAAATGGACTGGAATGGGCCACTTCACATCAAATGACCACCAGATCTACTACTGTGGACAAGAGGACCACAGAAGAAATGGAGTAGCCTTCATAATTAATAGTAAAGTGGCTAAAGCAGTGCTTGGATACAATCCAAAAAATGATAGAATGATCTCAATTCGAATTCAGGGCAAGCCATCTAACATCACAGTGAGTGATCCAAATATACGCCCCAACCACAGATGCTGAAGAAGCTGAAGTAGAGCAGTTCTATGAGGATCTGCAGCACCTACTGGACAACACGCCTAAAAGAGATGTTATTTTCATCACAGGAGACTGGAATGCTAAGGTGGGCAGTCAAATGACACCTGGAATTACAGGTAAGCATGGCCTGGGAGAACAAAACGAAGCAGGACATAGGCTGATAGAATTTTGCCAAGACAACTCACTCTGCATAACAAACACTCTCTTCCAACAACCTAAGAGATGGCTTTATACATGGACTTCCCCAGATGGACAACACCGAAATCAGATTGATTACATCCTTTGCAGCCAAGTAGCAACAGTAAGAATAGACCATGGAACAACGGACTGGTTTAAGATTGGGAAAGGAGTACGGCAGGGCTGTATACTCTCACCCTACCTATTCAACTTGTACGCAGGACACATCATGCGACATGCTGGGCTTGAGGAATCCAAGGCTGGAGTTAAAATCGCTGGAAGAAACATGAACAATCTCAGATATGCAGATGATACCACTTTGATGGCTGAAAGTGAAGAGGAACTGAGGAGCCTTATGATGAAGGTGAAAGAAGAAAGTGCAAAAGCTGGCTTGCAGCTAAAGCTCAAAAAAACCAAGATTATGGCAACCAGCTTGATTGATAACTGGCAAATAGAGGGAAAAAATGTAGAAGCAGTGAAAGACTTCGTATTTCTACGTGCGAAGATTACTGCAGATGCTGACTGCAGTCAGGAAATCAGAAGACGCTTAATCCTTGGGAGAAGAGCAATGACAAATCTCAATAAAATAGTTAAGAGCAGAGGCATCACACTGACAACAAAGGTCCGCATAGTTAAAGCAATGGTGTTCCCTGTAGTAACATATGGCTGCGAGAGCTGGACCATAAGGAAGGCTGAGAGAAGGAAGATCGATGCTTTGGAACTGTGGTGTTGGAGGAAAATTCTGAGAGTGCCTTGGACTGCAAGAAGATCAAACCAGTCCATCCTCCAGGAAATTAAGCCAGACTGCTCACTTGAGGGAATGATATTAAAGGCCAAACTGAAATACTTTGGCCACATAATGAGAAGACAGGACACCCTGGAGAAGATGCTGATGCTAGGGAGAGTGGAGGGCAAAAGGAAGAGGGGCCAACCAAGGGCAAGGTGGATGGATGATATTCCAGAGGTGACGGACTCATCCCTGGGGGAGCTGGGGGTGTTGATGACCGACAGGAAGCTCTGGCGTGGGCTGGTCCATGAAGTCACAAAGAGTCGGAAGCGACTAAACGAATAAACAACAACAAATTGTATTGAAAAATAACATGAAGAGATAGAAAACAATAGCAAATGAAAGTCAGATGTTGATATGTATAATAACTAATGGATTAGGTATTTTATCATCAATTATGAATCACAATCAATAATGTTAAATGCCTTCACAAAAACCAGCAAGGATTGAACTACGAAGGGCCACTAATGGAAATTTATAGGAAAACTCAGGGGACACTTTATATCACACCCTCTTCTTTGAATCTTATTTTATATTTCAAGGTAGAGAAGGAATTTGATGAACTTAGGATACTCTGAGATAAGTTGGTGATGTACTGTTTTGGGAAATAAAGAAAAGCTATTGCTAAAATATGGCATTGCAGGCTCTGTCCAACCCAGCAGACTGGATTCAGAATATAATGTAATTAATTGTCATTTTTCTGGAGGAAGAGAGCTAAGAGTGGGTTTTTGGATTCATTCAGCAATATTTGATGCATGCTATGTACAGAATAGGCATTCTGGATCCCATCTGGCAACTATATTATTGAAGCATTTTTAGCAACTACTAAACTGGAAATTATTTCTGTAGTGGAATAAACAAGTGAGCATTTAATCTCCTCTATTCTCAGTCTGGTGACAGAAAAGGGTTGCCACTTCCTTCTACAATTCTTCTGTGTTCTAGATGGTTTCTGTAGTGAAGAGTATGTTGCAACAGATTCCTAAATATTTTGAACATATCCATTGATGTTAAAAACCAATATAATCTGTTGATTCTGTGCATGAATTATATTTGTGCATTCCTATTTATCTATCTATTTATTTGTTTGTTTTCTATCCTGCCCTTATTATTTTAAAAAATAACTCAAGGCAGCAAACATACCTAATACTCCTTCCTCCTCCTGTTTTCCCTACAACAACAACCCTGTGAGGTGAGTTGGGCTGAGAGAGAGTGGCTGGCCCAAGGTCACCCAGCTGGCTTTCACAGTCTCCTGGTTTCTAGCCTGTTGGCTTAACCACTTGCTTGTGAATCATCTGATACCGGCTATTCTTAGAGGTAGATCACCTGAAACATTTCAAATTTTATTTGCAATATTTTGGAATGCCAAAATCTACTTACAATCACTTGATTGACTGGATGAAAACATTTTGATATTGTGGATGGCAAATTGATCTATCCTGCCAAGTTTTGGTGGGTTCTATCAAGAGTGAGCTATGTGCTGTTCCATACCAACTACTTAGTGTTGTCCTTAACCTCATCTCTGGGAACAAGAAAATCTTCCTTTCCCAGTAGTTCCTCTGCTGCATATCCCTTTATATCAAGAGAACTTCAGTGAAGACATGAAAAAAACAAGTCCTTCATTCCAGTGGCAAATTTGCAGTGAGAATCTTTCTATTTTTATCCAATTCCAGCTGGACACCACTCAAGAATCTGATACTTCCCACTACTTCAACTTTTTTTCTTTGTACTTTAGCAAACTCTCTGACAGCATGGATTCTGAAACCAAGGCAGAACCTCAACTTCAGTTAAAGCAGGAGGAACATGAATTGTGTTTTTGTGTGTGTGTAGAGGGAGAGAAAAAAGAGAGAAAGAGAGCATCAGAGTCTATAGGTTATAGTATGTATTTTATTTCCTGTAAACATTTCAGGTCATCAAACATACAGTAGTTTTATTTTATTTTAGGGTTATGGATGCATATTATATTACAGGCATTGCAGAATAAGAGTTGTCTGGCTATGGAAGCCAAAGATCAGGAGTCTGGTAGTACCTTTTCTGACTAAGGCATTAGCTTTTGTGAGCTGCAGCTAATTTCATCAGACACATAACATAGAGTGGTTAAATCAACATAGGATTTAAGTTAGGATAAGGTAGAGGGGGAGAAGGATTGAGGGGAAGACAGGAAAAATGCTCATGAAAGTTTGAGATTGAGATTTACTACATCAATCTTACTATGGAGAAAGCTGCAATCTATATATGCCCTACAAAGGTTCTGACTTGTGGAGTTGTTACTTCTACTCATGCTATCCCCCAAACCCAGTGTGTGTTTTGTTAACTTTTGAACCATTCTCTTGAGTTCATACCATGTAGGCAGAGGCTAATATAGGGGTGCACCTGGTTGTCACCTGCCACGGAGGAATATTGAGGATTTATAGTACAGAGGAAACCACTCAGCTGATTGTGTGTTATAGGCAGAGTCAACAAGGTAGGAAGCTTTTTAAGAATCCTGCTATGAATTTAATGTCTAGACTTTGCATTATCCTTTTTCTTCAATTGTTTTAGCAGAGCAAATGACAAACAGATGAATGCTTTGACAGAGAAATGCATACATTTGATACTCTCTCTTTTTAGAGTTTTCTTAGAATAAGTCTTCTCTGTGGCAGTCATCCAGAGATGGTCATAAACACATCTCCCTCTCTTGGGGTAAGTTTGTTTTTGTAGGAGAAGAGGAGAATGTAAAAATTCCTCTGAACAGTCACTGCAGAAGCTCATCCACCACTGAACGGCAGCAGGCCAGCAGAGCACATGGGCACAAGTGCAGGCATCCAAGAAGACAGATGTCTCAAATCAGGTTTAGAGGGATGGGATCCAGTTTGTTGTCTGAACTGTTAGAATCTCAGTATGGTAAATGAATGTGACTATAGATAATCTGCATTTTGGCAGGAGCACCACAGATAGAACCCCAAAACACAACTTCTAGGCCACATCAGAGAAATTTTCCAGTTCAGCAGAAAATATGGCTTAGAAGACCTATGGAGGTCACATTATTTATACTTATATTTGTAATGTGAGGAGTAATTATTCAGTCCCAGAGTGTAGAAAGGCATTTTTGACTTTTGCAAAGTGCAAATCGTGCTCAATAGCAAATAGATAGAGGAGTTGTGGTTGTTGGTCTTATTAGCAATCTAACCTCCATTATATTACTTGAAAGTAAATGGTGACAAAGCTTTTCTTTTCTTTCCAGTATTTCAGTTAGTTGCATTTACAAACACAAAAAGAAAACAGTTGCAATTCTTTGCTTGGGTTGCCCCCTGCAAGAAATATTAATGGAAAACTATTATTAACAGAATTTGACTTATTCAGTTTTAGGAATCAGTTATGATTTATAACTCATCTTATTATTCAGTCATTCATTACTTATTTATAATTCATTTTGGATAAAAAAAATCTGTTTGTAAGCTACTTTGGATATTTTTAAATAGAAGTAGGATGTAATTGTGAAGAATGTAAGGTAACATCTGGATTTCAGGTACAACCATTTCTGAAATTTCAACAAAATACATATAGTAGAATATTTCAGAATCAAATGGGTAGAATTATATAATGCAAGAATATAATGAGAGTGGGTGAAAAGATATCAGAAGTAGAAAGCATGGAAGTAAACAGAGAGCTGTACAGAATAAATAGTCTTATATCTATTGAATATTTTGTGACAGTACTTCTGTATTTCTAACTCTTTACAACAGCTCTTTAGAACTTCAATTTTTTTCTGATCACAATCATAATGTCTAGAAACTTTCTTGAATAAAGGAAAGTAGAATTTCTCAGGAAAAGAAAACGTATATTCTGATACCTTTAAAAAAAGCATTTCCAGGAAGGATTAAGGTACTCAAATGTTTTTCTTCTAATAATCTTTTCATTGCATGCAGGATGTCTGCAAGGTGTGATCAAAAAGTCAAAGTGTTGCCTGCAATTGTTTGATTGAAACTTTGGTTTTTTTATGTGTTTCATGTGTGGTGCACCTAAAAACCAGGCAGAGCTTCAAAGGCAACATTGCAGCCACTGTCTTGACTTTTTTGATCATATCCCCAGATACCCCTGCTGGACATGGAGCAAAGCACTTTAGACTTCCTGTAAAAGTTGAAGAAACAACAGCCAGGGCTGTTTCTGAAGACATCTTCCAAGTTCCTTTCATTGCACTGCACCTTTGTGAACTATACATAGAGATCTGTACCTGTGTGGAGGGTGAGGAGGGAAGGGCAGTAGACAGGGAGGTTTGGATGAAAGGTGCTGCAACTGCCTTGTCTCCTGTTTTAGCAGAAAATTGAAAGGTCAGTGTTCAGTATTTGGTGCTTCTGTCAAGCCATGGCAGCCTTAACCTGCACTATAGTTCTATATTTTGTATGATTCTGTATATCTACAAACAAAATTTAAAGCTGAATATAAGTGTTGTTTCCTGCAGGAAATGAAAAGGATTTTGCTTTATGTTTTCTATTCCCTGCTAAGTGGGAATTTTTTGTTTTGTGAATGATTTTCATTGGATATTTTTTCAATATGTGAATGTACATTCTCTTTCCCTATACCAACACAATAGGCAGAAACATTTGTATTTACTTTCCCTCCAGAACTCCAAAAAGAGAGGCATAGGGGCAGGGTGAATAGAAGGTTATGGGTATATTATTTAATATTATGTATATATGTACATACGTATATATTTAACTCTCCTTTTAGGGCAAAAGCCCTGCATTAAATTGTGAAAACAGTTTAGAAAACAAAGCAAAATTCAATTTAAAGTCAGCAGTCGAAAATAATGCCATAGCCTTTAACACATCATTTTAAATAAATCAGAACAATTTAAAATGATTTCAAGGCCAGAAACTTTATTTCAGCTCAGCTCAGCAACTGACAAATAGGGTTCTGAGTTTGTGGAGCCCACATGTTGTTTTCTCTGTGTTTGATAAATGTGGTCAGAAATAATCAGAACTGAAAACTGCCACGTCTGAGGGCCAATTTGTATTTTGTATCAACCTGAAAGAAAAAACAGGTGTGTTATCAACCTGAAAGAAAAAACAGGAACTCTTTCCCTTGTACGTGTGTGCTTTTTTGGGATGACTGAGTATATTAAAAAAAAAAAAGTTAGAAAAAAGAAAAACAAAAGAAATGAACAGTACTAGGATGGAGGTGTTTTGACAGTTCTGAACAGTAATTTTATCACAAGGGTTTAAAGATACTTCATTAGTCTTGTGGTAACAAGCCAAACTATGCAAAGCGTGTTCAGAGTTGCTGGTGCTGTGGCTAAAATAAGAGCCTTGTCACAAGTCTGAAGTGCCTCTTTTGGTGAGGGGGAAAAACACACACCCTGAAATCTCTAAGTTTTTGGATTCCAACAATCCCACAGCCCCTGTTTTTTTGTAATGCACAGACCACAAGATTTTGACTGGAACCCTTGATTTTGGGACCAGAAATATACATTAACTTCTTTATTCTTCTGGTTCATAACACATTAAAACATTTCACATACAAGTGAAAATGTGTTTAATTCTTTTTAAATCTAAGTTGCTTCCTTCAAAAGAGTGATCACCTGCATTCAGACTGTAGTAGACTGAACACATGTATTTTTTGGTCCCAATAGTATATGGTAGATGTTTGTCTTTAAAAAATGCGGTCAAAACATCACCAGCAATGAGATACACTAGTATTTATCTTAATTAGTTAATTATGCAGTTGGTTAATATGAAGTAGTACATCAAATACACTGGTATTTACTTAATTTAATTATCAGTGTTACCTTTTCTTTACCTCATAAACAATTACTCCTTGGTAAATATTTAGTCAATGCCAGATTATCACCATTTCTTAATATTTATAATGAAAAATGATTAGCATTTGAAGAGCCTTTACTTTTCTCTCAGTTATAACTATTTTTCCTTCAAGCAAAGGAATAATGTGGTCTATATGAGCACATTTAAAGTTATATTATCTTAGAAAACTGAATTTATTAGTCTATTCTGCAAACTTCAGAACAGGTCAGACACATAGTTTCAAAGATGAAATACAAAAGGTTGTGTATCTGGGGATTGCAGTTATCATAAGATTTGGTTCAGATCCCAATTTGCAATTTAGAAGACATCCATATTTCAATCAACTGAGTCAGAGCCTGATTAATCTGATTCATAACAGGATCTGATTCAAAAATCTGAAGCTTCAAAGATCTCATTGAAGCCACCAACATCTGTAATCCTTTCCCTTGTTTATTTGTTTATTTTATTTCTAACTGGATGATATTTAAAGGTGTAATAAACCTTTCTGAGAGGATGAAGTCTGCCAATTAATAGACAAACAAGTGCAGAGGTTTTGGAATACAGAAAGGAATGGATGATTGTCTTCTGTGACTTTTCATATCATAGTCACCTTGTTTGAAATATTGGATTCAGTGAGATTTGGTTCCTCCACATAAAGAAATGCAGGATTTGGCTTTTATGATACCAATTTTTGTAGAACAGAACACAGGGGGAATAAATAATTTGTGGTGTGGCTTTCTAAAGCAATGGAGATGACATTCTAATGCTGTATGCTGAGTGTGTGTGTATATGAAAAGCAAAATAAGCTATACGTATGGAATTACAAATCCTTTCAAACCAGTTACAAATATTTTTGGTACTCACCTAGCTGTTTTCATTTTGCAAAGCAGCATGGATGAACAGAGCATTTAGCAAAAGGTATGCTAAATCCAAGCAACATCTATGCTGTCCTTACATGTACTTGGAATACACTCTGTGTGCCCTGAAGGTCTCACAGCTTACAAGATTTTTGTACCAAATAATTCCAGGTAAATAGCTCAGCTTGTGTTCACAGGATGAAACTAGAGAGGGTGGCTGAAGGGGTAGCAAGATCTTCCGGCACTGAACATGGCAAGTGGCTATTGAAGAAGACAAGAAGTAATATTAAGTGTGATTTCTTGTTCTTGTTTTACTGGCAATATATGGGAAGGACTTGGATCGGTCAGCAACAAACATGTTCTTCATCTCTAACAGCTGAATATGTCACACACGTTTGTTGTTGTTTATTTGTTCAGTCGCTTTCGACTCTTCGTGACTTCATGGACCAGCCCACACCAGAGCTTCCTGTCGGTTGTCAACACCCCCAGCTCCCCCAGGGACGAGTCCGTCACCTCTAGAATATCATCCATCCATCTTGCCCTTGGTCGGCCCCTCTTCCTTTTGCCCTCCACTCTCCCTAGCATGAGCATTTTCTCCAGGGTGTCCTGTCTTCTCATTATGTGGCCAAAGTATTTCAGTTTTGCCTTTAATATCATTCCCTCAAGTGAGAAGTCTGGCTTAATTTCCTGGAGGATGGACTGGTTTGATCTTCTTGCAGTCCAAGGCACTCTCAGAATTTTCCTCCAACACCACAGTTCAAAAGCATCGATCTTCCTTCGCTCAGCCTTCCTTATGGTCCAGCTCTCGCAGCCATATGTTACTACGGGGAACACCATTGCTTTAACTATGCAGACCTTTGTTGTCAGTGTGATGTCTCTGCTCTTAACTATTTTATTGAGATTTGTCATTGCTCCTCTTCCAAGGATTAAACGTCTTCTGATTTCCTGACTGCAGTCAGCATCTGCAGTAATCTTCGCACCTAGAAATACAAAGTCTTTCACTGCTTCTACATTTTCTCCCTCTATTTGCCAGTTATCAATCAAGCTGGTTGCCATAATCTTGGTTTTTTTGAGCTTTAGCTGCAAGCCAGCTTTTGCACTTTCTTCTTTCATCTTCATCATAAGGCTCCTCAGTTCCTCTTCGCTTTCAGCCATCAAAGTGGTATCATCTGCATATCTGAGATTGTTCATGTTTCTTCCAGCGATTTTAACTCCAGCCTTGGATTCCTCAAGCCCAGCATGTCGCATGATGTGTTCTGCGTACAAGTTGAATAGGTAGGGTGAGAGGATACAGCCCTGCCATACTCCTTTCCCAATCTTAAACCAGTCTGTTGTTCCGTGGTCTGTTCTTACTGTTGCTACTTGGCTGCAAAGGATGTAGTCAATCTGATTTCGGTGTTGTCCATCTAGTGAAGTCCATGTATAAAGCCGTCTCTTAGGTTGTTGGAAGAGAGTGTTTGTTATGCAGAGTGAGTTGTCTTGGCAAAATTCTATCAGCCTATGTCCTGCTTCGTTTTGTTCTCCCAGGCCATGCTTACCTGTAATTCCAGGTGTCATTTGACTGCCCACCTTAGCATTCCAGTCTCCCGTGATGAAAATAACATCTCTTTTAGGCGTGTTGTCCAGTAGGTGCTGCAGATCCTCATAGAACTGCTCTACTTCAGCTTCTTCAGCATCTGTGGTTGGGGCGTATATTTGGATCACTGTGATGTTAGATGGCTTGCCCTGAATTCGAATTGAGATCATTCTATCGTTTTTTGGATTGTATCCAAGCACTGCTTTAGCCACTTTACTATTAATTATGAAGGCTACTCCATTTCTTCTGTGGTCCTCTTGTCCACAGTAGTAGTTCTGGTGGTCATTTGATGTGAAGTGGCCCATTCCAGTCCATTTCAGTTCACTGACGCCCAAAATGTCTATCTTTAATCTTGACATCTCACCAATAACCACATCCAATTTGCCCTGGCTCATAGATCTTACATTCCAGGTTCCAATGGTGTGTTGATCCTTAGAACATCGGATTTGCTGTTCACCACCAGCACCGTCGGCCGCTAGCTGTCCTTTCGGCTTTGAGCTAGCTGCGTCATCACGTCTGGGGTAGTTGAACTCATCCTCTGTTCCTCCCCAGTAGCATTTTGACCATCTTCCGACCTGGGGGTCTCATCTTCCGATGGTATACCGACATATCTCTGGTTGTACTGATCCTTTAGCTTTCACGGCAAGAATACTGGGGTGGGTTGCCATTACCTTCCCCAGGGATCGCATTTAGTCTGACCGCTCTGTCATGACCTTCCCATCTTGGGTGGCCCTTCACAGTTTAGCTCATGGCATCATTGAGGTGCTCAAGCTCCAGCACCACGGCAAGGTAACGACAATTACCAGACAATATTTTCAAATTCACATTATAAAGCAATATTCACTAATATAAATGTATAGATTATCAAACATCTGGTGTATCATAAAATATATCTGTCATGATTATTTATTTGTTTGTTTGTTTGTTTATATTATTAAATTTGTATGCTACCCAATTCCCATGACTTAATAATAAATCTTTCCCATTACCAATTACATTTCATAAATACAATTTCTATGAATTTACCAATTTCTCTGAATGTGGTATGGAGGTATTTTCCAGAGGTTATTGTCACACAACAATCAGTTTGTTTGTTTATTTATTTAATTTTTATCCCACCTTTATTATTTTTATAAATAACTCAAGGTAGTGAACATACCTAATATTTCTTCCTCCTCCTATTTTCGCCACAACAGCAACCCTGTGAGGTGAGTTGGGCTGAGAGAGAGTGACTGGCCTAAGGTCACCCGGCTGGCTTTCATGCCCAAGGCAGAACTAGAACTCACAGCCTCCTGGTTTCTAGCCCAGCACCTTAACCACTAGGTAAAGGTAAAGGTTTCCCTTGACATTAAGTCCAGTCATGTCCAACTCTAGGGGGCGGTGCTCATCTCTGTTTCAAAGCCGAAGAGCCTGTGTTTGTCCATAGTTAACCACTAAACTAAACTGTTAATGATCTTGGTATAGGATATAGGATTAAAAGTTCACTGGGAAGTCAGCCTAAATCACATCATTGGGAGGGGGAATGGCTGATTCCAGGGTAACTCAGTCTCCAGCGTAAACAATGAATGGCCATTAAATAATCTGCATGAGTTAGATGGGTGATCATATCTTGTAAATCTCAATTGTAAGCAAGAGGCATAGTCTGGGGTCACATACATTTAATACAATCAACCTATAAAATGCTACCCAAATGAATGGGATCCTCCCGCAAGGGCACCAGGCCCAAGCAGCTTTCATCAGTAAAAACTACTTTTCTTCTTATTTAAGTGTGATTGTAGCTTGGACACTCTCAAACTGGGTGAGAGTGAATGGGATCCTCCCGCAGTGCACCAGGCCCAAGCAGCTTTCATCAGTAAAAACTACTTTTCTTCTTATTTAAGTGTGATTGTAGCTTGGACACTCTCAAACTGGGTGGGAATCTTTTGAGGTACAATACATTCTAAACTCTCTCTTCTTTGTTAACCAAAGCATCAGAGAAAGAGAGCCATTTAAGGCATATCCTATGCAATTAACACCTTTTACCCACTGCGTATTACACTGCCTAGACCAGTGTTTCTCAACCTTGGCAACTTTAAGATGTGTGGACTTCAACTTCCAGAGTTCCTCAACCAGGCTGGGGAATTCTGGGAGTTGAAGTCCACACATCTTAAAGTTGCCAAGGTTGAGAAACACTGGTCTAGACAGTTTCCTTTCCCTAGGTTGATACACTGAGAAACAACATTTCCTTAAACAAATCTATAATACACAATGGGATAACTAGATTTCCAACTTTTATACAACTAACGGATTCCATCCAATTTATCATTTACATAGAATATAAACGCTGCTTTTAAAAATTTATCATTACCAAAAAATCCAACAAAATCCAACAAGTTTTCAACAACCTTCATTATGAAAAAGGTATTACTTCCCCACAAAATGTTATGTTAACATAACAGCAATCAGCTTAAAATCAACTTTGTTAGAATATCATTTCCAACACTAAGATGACTTTTTTTATGTACTTTTTATCAGGAAGTCTTTGGGGTATGATTTCATCTACCCATAACTTTCTGAATTACATGCCAATCATCTCCCATTTTGTGGTACATACTGTATTCATTTTATAACTTCTTTTAAACTAAGATGCATAGTGTATAAACACACCTTAGCGCTATAGTAAACTTACCAATGATTCCATATATGCATCTTATAATGAACTGCATGTTCAAGTCAGAAACGAAGGAGTTCTGAACAGTTGATGAGATTTCATGGAACCGTTAGAATACAGGTTAAAGGCAGACTTACAATTGATTTCTGAACTTCTGATCTGAAATATGTTGGATGTCATTTGCAAAGCTTCTTTCAGCTTATTCATAGATATACGTGAATATAGTCCTTCACCAAATGCTAAACACCCACTTCAAAGATACATTATTGTGCACACAGAGACTTTTTTTTCTTAAGCAACACTTTTGGAATGTGGGTTCAACACAGACAAAACAGCTTTGCTTTGATTCAAAACATTATTGGACCTTATAAAAGTCTTACATCTGGCAGCCTCTTCCATTCTTGTATAAACCATTTCCATTGTACAAAGTGGAGGCATTGTGTGTGGCTGTCATATCACTGAGATGCGCCTCGTGAATTGGATCAGGAATCTAGAGTTTCACATAATGCAGAGATTATATTGCAGCAACTGAATTATACTCTCCTCTTGCACAATAATATTACATTGTCATCTATCTCACACTGTGTACCCTGGGATTTTCAGTATGCTATCTATTCCTGATTTACATCAGGAACACAAACTATGGAAAAAATCTTTCCTTCCTGCTATTAAAATACATGGTGTATTACTCAGAAATCTAATTATTAAACTTTAGAATCTGTGTTTTGTAGGAAGTAACAAAGTACAATTGATTTGATAGTTTTAAAAAGGGTAACTGTTACTTCATTTATAACAGAAGCCAAAGTCTTACATGTTCTTTACAGGAAGAGCTGAAATGAATTTATAGGATATGCAGTTTATAAGTCTGAGATCTTCTCTTATTATAGCAGCTATTGTAATTCTCAGGTTAGTTGCCAGGCAGGATGACTACCCACTTGACAGCTTGAATGTAGAACCCAGACTAAATTTTGGAACCATAACTGCAGTGAAAATAACCTTTATAAACTGTGGTGTGTACAATAAGAAACAGAAACAGCTGAAGGTGTCTCTTCTTGGGAAGATAGGAGGGGGTACTAAATACTTACACACATGATGTAAGTCAAACAATGAGAAAGTTGAATAATGCAAGTACTGATCTTACTTATATATGCTCTGGTAATGTCTAGGTTAGATTTTTATTTTTATTTATCTAATTTGTCCCTGCCCATCTCCTCCCATCAGGGGACTCTGGGAGGTTTACAATAATCAATTAAAACAACAGTCATAAAATATACAGTATAAAATTACAATAATAAATAATATAAATAAGAGTAAAGATAAAAAGTCCAAGTGGCGAAAGAATCTAAAACAGTCCAAGTGTGGGAGGAGTGGTCTATAGCAGCCATCCCCATGTAGATCTATTCCCCTCTCCACCCCAAGCAAGGCGGCAGAACCAGGTCTTCAGACTCCTCCGAAAGGCCAGGAGCGATGGGGCCAATCTCACCGCTGGGGGCAGCATGTTCCACAGGGCGGGAGCTACTGCAGAGAAGGCCCACTTCTCTGGATCACTACAATGTGTTCAAATGACTCTGCCCTTGAATATTTTCTGGAATCTGGAGTTGTACAAAATGTAATTATTAAAGGTTAACTAGCATCTGGTTATAATAATCAGATATATACTAGTTAAATACCAACCGTGGTTTTTCCTAATCATTTCCAATTCCAGTTCAAAGTACTATTTTTTACGTGGAATGGTGGAAGTATCTCTCTACATACATGCCCCTGATATTTTGGATGAGTAGCTACCAGACAGAGGGTCTTCTCGGTTGTAGAGCCCAGCTGTAGAAAGATCTACCCAAAGATATTTGCCTGGCACAGCATAATTTCAGTGACAAAGCACAAATAAACAAACAAACAAACAAACAAACAAATAAATAACACCTCACACTATTCAAATGCAATTTTAATTTTTAAAATCTCTCTTATGTTGCTTTGTCACTTTGTGAACTTTTAATTTATTATGTTTTGTTTGTATGTTTATACGTTTCTGAAAATATAATTGAAAGATAGTTAAATAAACACATAAAATTAACACAAACTATAGCTACAGACCCACAGTCACCTGAGCATTATGTATTTGTAAGCTAAAAATTGTAATAAAATTAAAATGAGCCGTAAAAAGTTCTTGTAAGTTGCCCAAATAAATGTTATTAGGCAAATGAAAAATATAATTTAAAAAACAGACAGGATAAATATTAGCAAATTATAGTATTGTGATAAAACTATATACCCTGATCAGTGTTCCATAGGTTCCACATGTATTCATTTATTTATTTATACAAACTTTTGTGTGACACTTCACTCAAAGACACTGGGCAGAACAAAATACTATCAAATTTACCCATCAAAAACCCAACCCCAACAAAATAGCCTGGCAAAAACAAAACAAAAATCCAACAACTATAAATAAAACCCATAGCTATTTCCATTATTATGAAGATATCCCACATTTCATCTAAAGCTAAACTGTGAAGAAGTGTATCTGTTCTTTCCCTGTTGTACTTTAGTCTACAGTCTTTTTGAAAATAGATGGACTTGTTTGTGATGACCATAGAATTCTATAAGACTGTGCATGCAGTATCAAATTTATACTAGAAACTGTGGATAGTAATAGTAATGTTATCTCTCAGGCAAAGCATGAGACAAATTTGAAATCTGAAAAAAATCAGCAGCAAAATAAAAATGATTAATAAAATTGATAGATATATCAGCCCTAATACATCTACTGGAAATGGAAGAGTCCTTGCTGCTCACTGTTCTAACTATTAGTAAGATCAGAAACATGGCATTTCAGCAAGGGAGGGAAAAAGAGAACGCCCTAAGACTACTGTGTCCAAAAGACCTCATTTTCTAGAAAGTTCAAGAATGAGGTGATCTTGAATCAGCCAAGGCATGATTCCTGGGAAGCATATGTATCAAAAGCATCCTTTGCCCAACCGTCCTCATCCCTTCTTCCATCCCAACATAAATCCTGCTTATCCTAGGTGACACAAGCCAGTGAAGTTTAGTAGTTAGCAGATGACTAACTGCTTCCTGAGACAGCCAATTTGGCGTAGTGGTTAAGGCATCAGGCTAAAGACCGGGAGACCGGGAGTTCTAGTCCTGCCTTAGGCACAAAGCCAGCTGGGTGATCTTGGGCCAGTCACTTTCAGCCCTAGGAGGGAGGCAATGACAAGCCACTTCTGAAAAACCTTGCTGAGAAAACTGGAGGAACTTGTCCAGGCAAGACACAATTCTTGTGTCCAAGAATTGGACACAATTGAACAGATTAAAAAACCCTGCTTCCTAGCCTAGCTTACGTTCTCTCCGAAGACATTCTTCATGTCACTTCTAAGGCTGTCTTTGAAACTTTACCTCCATAAAATATGAAATGAATATCAGGTCTTGGCTCTGGCACATTTGGAATTTCATGGTTAGCCCAAAAAATTCCAGTGACTAACAAAATTGTTGTATTCCTTACTTAAAACACAACTGTGTGGCTGTGTATTGCATGATATGCTGAGCCAGGTAATTTAAAGATTGTATATATGGTTCACATCTTTACTTTGATAAAAATAGAGTTATAGCACAGCACATAAGCCACACAATATACCCAAATTTAGTTGATGGGTGACTTACTTTACCTTGGGCTCTTTTTTGTTTGAACTAGGAAGAGAAGGGGGTGTTGACGACCGACAGGAAGCTCTGGCGTGGGCTGGTCCATGAAGTCATGAAGAGTCGGAAGCGACTAAACAAATAAACAACAAAACAGGAAGAGAAGGTTTCATTGAAGTTAACATGAAATGTGATTCTCTTGGCTGGTCCTCTTTTTTTTTTGAACTACTCACCCAATCCTCATGAGAACATAGAGAGATGCAATGTCCATATCAGGTCACCATGGATTTATTCATTTATTCACATTTATTCCTTTCATTTCCATGTGATTTATAAACATTTATTTCCACTATGATGTTCTTAGCCTTCTTTTTCAATTTTCTTTCTTTTCCTCCAATAGCTATATGAGTGCTTTTGAACTACATGATAGTATCACAAGTGACAATTTATCTGGCTCTATACAAGAATCAGGTTTCAACTTCATGATCCCTAGAGGAAGCAGGAAGTACTGGGTATATGGAGGAAGTACCATGGGTACGTCTTTTGAGTTCCAAAGCAAGAACTTACACATTGCTCCTAGAGCTCCATGAAAGGGCTTATTCTGCTTACTAAGGCCGGTGAGCCAGCAACAACTGAAAATTTATCATCTTTCTTTACCAAGATATTTCACTTCATCAATCAAAATGGTATCTTCAGAAAAATCCTCCAGGTTGCTCAGACCAAACACAAGACTGGCTTTCAGTCAGTCCAAATGTACACTGCACAAGATTCAGACCAAGCAACTCCTTCTGACTGTGGAACAGATTTCATTAAGTTCAGATTTCATTAAGTTCAATGTTTGATGCATTGCATGTACTCTGCTTTTCAGCAGATGTGTGCCAATATGTTCACACACACTCTCTCTCTATGTGCGTGTGTGTTTATGTGTGTGTGTATATACATACACACATATTATACACACACACACGTGTGTGTGTGTGTGTATTCTCTCCCTACCGCTTGCTTTGCTTTCCTGACAGCACATGCCCAAATGAGTTCACAGCATAAAACAAACTTCCCAGATATATCCTTGCCAATTTAAACAAACTGTTTAGCTTCACTTCTGATTTAAGCTAGCTCCATCTAGGGCTCTGTCCACATGGGAGCTTACCAAGCAGACAGTTCATGACTTAGAAGTAATTTTGGGAAATATTGTAGTACCATAAATAGGAAGTATAGTAGGCGTCCATGAGAACTGTGCTACCTGTGTGACCTACAAGTCAACCTGGTCTGCTAGCAGTTGTAGGAACAGGAATTGGTACAGCTGGTATGTGATTTATGACAAGTGGCATGAATCAAACTATTTGAAGACAAAACATTCAAAAAATCTCCTGCATGTGAGTCAGAATTTAAAAGATTTTCAGAAGAAAAACTGTTGAAATGGAGAAGGTCCTTGAAAGGTAGGAGGAGAGAAAGCTAATGCATTGCTTAAACTTCTGGGCAACCTGAGGCAGAAGGAGTCAGATGAAAGGAAGAGCCAGTGCAAAAGAGAGTATAGGAATGAGAAATTATTGACATAATAAAACTCAGAGGCATAAAAAGAATACATTGATTAGAGAACTCTTTAAAATAGTTTTGTGAAAACAAATCTAAATCAATGTTAACAGATAGTGAGAGACTTCAAAATATCTAAAATAAACAAAGTTTTTATTGGGTCTTTATAGTCTTATAAACCCCACAGAATGAATAATTGAATAAGATGTGGACCTAATTCACATCTTGTAAGAGTTGTATAGAAATTACCTTTCTATGATTGTCCTTCACCAATTCTAAACATCTATACAGATAATGAAAAGAGAAATGACATGGTTTCTTCCAATACAGCTATCAATTACAAGAAAAGAACCAACAATTATTTTTCTTATGTATCTATCCGTCTGTCTGTCTGGGTTTGTTTGGTTTGCACAGTTCACTAAGCCATAAACCATGTTGTCAGGCAAACTTACAGTAGTTTATAAATCATATGTGAGATTACATAAACTAAGCCAAACCCAAAGAAACCACATTAAGGTTAAGTATAATGTGTTAACTCACATTGGTTTGCTTGCTGCTTCTCTTTACCCTAGTTCATTACAGACAGTCCTGTCAACAAGGTCAGCATTTGTTTTTGTTCAGTGCCTAAAGTATCCAGCAATTCATCCCTAGCTTTGGTTTTGCTCCCAAAAGGATCAGGAAGAAGCATGTACTATTTACAGTATCTCAGTATTTTAAATAGATTAACTTCTGGATATGCACTTATAGCAGAAAAGAGGACATGGATTTTCATATGAATTTTTGTGAACTTCCATAAACATGGAATGGAACCCAAAAGCTACATAAACATGCCTAAAACATTTTGTCTTGTGAATCAAATACTTCTGCTAATTTCCCAGTTCCCTCCGCAGCTCCATTTGATGCATCATTTGCCATTCCAAAGATTTCTCTAAAACTCTAGAGTGGCTTTGGAGAAGGAAGTAAAAATAAGGGGCTTAGAAAATGGATGTACATACAGGGCTGAGTTCCATCCTGCAGCAGCATAGCTAAGCCTGTAGGAGGGAAGGACAACATCTCATATTGCCTTTTCTAGAAATCTTCTGTTTCTTCATACCCTCACTCTGACCTACTACCTTGGTAGCTCCTGCTGCTGCCACCCAGCTTCCAAGATTGCCTCCCCTGTGTGTGAGAAATAGCACTCCGAGAATCCTTAACCCTCCTTAACCTGGTGATTAAAAACGTAAAAGGGAAATAATTTCTAGACTGTAATATCCTGGCCATATAGCATAGAAGTGTCTAACTAAAGGTTTCTGCTATTAATATATGATTTTAATCCTTAATAATTCTGGTTTTATTTATTATATTATATTAGTCACTTGAATACTCACCAGAATAAAAAGACAAGGTGCCAACTGAATGAGTGAATGAATGAATCTGAAGAACAGAGAGCCAGGATGCAACAATGGCCCTTTTCAGCAATAATACCATAATTAGGAAACTTCTTGCCCCGTGAATAGGGCTATGTCCCTTCCTGGGCATGCTTATTTGACTAGCTGACTCTTTTAAAATGCATTCATTTAGTCATTCATTCATTCATTCATTCATTCATTTTCTATCCTACTATTCCTTTTGGAGATAACTCTACTCCACTGTTTCCCAAAAGCGGGTTAGGTTGGGATGAAAGATATTGACTAGCATAAAGTCACCCAATGTTATGTCCTTCAGCAGCAACAGTAATATTCAGTTAGTGCATCAGTCAAAACCCAGAAACTACAATATCTGTATCTATCAGGATGAAACAGAAGCATAAGCCAGAGAAGCAGGAGTGGGGATAAGTAAACCAGAGTGTTCCAGTGCAACAACACAGAGAGCAGAAGAGGCTGAAACTTTATTTTCACTAGAGACCATTTTCAAGGCCCATGTAGATGGCCCATCTGATTACTGCTAACATGAAGGCAGCCATCTCCCCCAAGGTGCTTGCCCCCTTAGCCTTGAGCAATGCTGTTCTAGCCTTTCTTCTGGTCCTCCAGCCTTGAGCTCTGCTGCTTCTGCAGGGTAGGGCTGCTTAGGGCTCATTTGCTATGACTCAGGACTGAGGATCTGAACTGATGTATTTCTGGAAGATGCAGGACTCTGGATTGTTTTCCCTCCTCCCTCAGTTCAACAGGATCTGTATCTTTGACTTCAGATTTCTCCCCTCATAGGAGAAGGAGATGTCCAGCAAGACTCTAGCAATGATATTCTGTGAGCTTCCAAAGCTGCAGATGGAGCTGAATTAGGATCTTCCTGGTCCAGATCCAGTATCTTATCCACTACTATATACCATACTTTATTTTTCAAATAAAGCAGAGAAATAGCTTTGCAGCTCCCTGACACATAGCAACTGCTATGTTTACCCAGAGATAAGCAGACAAGAGAGCACAACATGAACTTCAGAAATGGAGGGTGTGGCTGGATGTGGGCTGGGTGCCAATTCTGGCATACTCCTGTTGGTTAGCAGGAGGAAGTTGACAGGTCATGCAATATTCTTCACTTTTCAGAGAGTGAAAACTGAAACAGGAAGGAAGGGACCTGTGGCCTCTCTTTTCCATCTACTTTCCAACTGGTCAGAAGGAGGCAGCAAAGTTTGCCTTTCATGTACTTCATTGATACAATGAAAGCCACCACTGGGGTACACTTTCTCTGCTCAGCCTGATTGCTTTGCTCAGGCAAAAAACTCCCCTATACCTTCAGGCAGAATTTGTAGTTACTATGGGAGGGCCCATTGCCTTTTTGGTGTAGAGGTACTCTCAAATCCTCATAAAGTCTCTAATTTCAGAGATTCATAATCCTAACTAGACTGCAACAGTTATCTAGGGGAGATGTTTTTGGACTGATGGCTTGTTCTGCTTTTAGTTTGATGAAACAATTAGCAAGGCCATCAGGTTGGTTCTTGGCTCTCATTACAATTTTCCTCCTCATTTTGAGAAAGAAGAGATATGTTTTGACATCCTTCCTCAGCGAGGGCCACCAAAATTGGCGTCGGGTCAAGTGGAGGGATTTGAGAAACCCAAAATGACCAGCCTGTTTGCTGTCATGAGACCGGCTGAGGATAGTTGATCGTTGCGAGTCAGGGACGTATAAACGTCCCTCCACCCAGGCGAGGTCTTGTTCCATGGAAACCTTGTCAGGGTTAGCAAGGAGCCAGGGATCAGACTTTAATGTGAGGGCAAAATCTGCATGCAACCCACCCGGCATCTGTGGTTGCCTGTGGCCCAGAGCAGGCTGCGCCGGAGTCGTTCACAAGGGGGGCAGAGGCTGTTCCCAAGCGCGGCTCCGGGTGACAGCGGCCAGACCCAATTGAGACTCAGAGAGCACAGTCCCCACGACGTCGGAGACAGGCTCCACATCCTGGGGCAGTCAGGAAAGTGCATCTGCCAAAAAATTCTTCTTCCCCGGAATAAACTTCAGCTGAAAGTTAAAACGGCTGAAAAATTGAGCCCAGCGAATCTGCTTAGGGCTGAGGCACCTGGGCGTGCGGAGTGCCTCAAGGTTGCGGTGGTCTGTCCAGACCTCAAAAGGGCAAGTCGCCCCTTCTAAAAGGTGACGCCAAGCCTCTAGTGCCGCTTTTACTGCAAATGCCTCTTTTTCCCAGACACGCCAGTGCCTTTCCGTCTCGGAAAATTTCCGGGAGAGATAGGCACAGGGCTTCAAGAGTCTGGCAGAATCCTTTTGTAATAGGATAGCCCCAATTGAAAAATCAGAGGCATCAGCCTGAATGACAAAAGGCTGTTCGGGGTCGGGATGGGATAAAATTGGCTCCGCTGTAAAGAGAGCTTTCAACCGGTCGAAAGCAGCCTGACAGGTGGGAGTCCAATTGAGCACGGCCCCTGGGTTTTTTACCTTGCATGTTTCCCCGACGCCTTTGGTCCGCAACAAATCAGTCAAGGGCAGGGCAATCTCCGCGAGCCCTTTTGCGAAGGATCTGTAGAAATTTGCGAATCCCAGGAAACTTTGGAGCTGGCGCCGGGTGCGCAGGCGCTCCCAGCTCAAAACAGCCTGAACCTTTGCAGGATCCATTTCGATGCCCTGATCTGAAATCCTGTAACCTAAGTAATCCAGGTGCGACTTATGGAATTCGCACTTGGAAAGCTTAGCATAAAGTTTAGCGTGCCGAAGCTTGGTGAGAACCTGTCTTACCAATCTTTCATGTTCTCTCTCAGTTTTGGAGTATATCAGGACATCATCCAGATAAACCAGTACTCCTTTAAACAAATGGTCATGCAGAACCTCATTAATTAGTTGCATGAAAACCCCCAGGGCCCCTGCAAGACCAAAAGGCGGTACCTTATACTGGAAGGAGCCCAAGGGACAGTTAAAAGCTGTTTTCCATTCGTCCCCCTCCCTGATGTGAATGTGGTAATACGCCTTGTGGAGGTCAAGTTTGGAAAAAACCTTTCCAGTCGACAAGTGTGCCAACATGTCTTTCACGAGGGGGAGGGGGTACTTGTTTGACAAGGAGGCTGAATTTAACCGGCGATAGTCTGTACACAGTCTTAGGGTACTGTCCTTCTTCTCGCGGAACAGAATGGGCGCTCCAACTGGCAAGTTTGCCGGTTCGATGAAGCCCCGAGCGAGGTTTTTATCGAGGAAGTCCCGCAATGCCGCCAATTCCTTTTGTGTCATTGGGTAAATTTTTGGCTTAGGCAATGAGACATGAGGGAGCAGTTCAATGGCACAGTCCGTCTTGTGATGGGGGGGTAACTGGTCCGCCTCCTCCTCCCCGAAGACGTCAGTAAAGTCTGCATATTGTTCTGGCAACCCCTCCATGGGGGAAGCGTGAACTTGAGGGTTGACAATCTCAGCCCTCCCCACAGTCAAAGTGAGGGATTTCCCCTTAGCAGGCGCCTGGTAGAACCCATCCTCAAATGTTATCATACGGGTCCTCCAGTTAATGTAGGGATTGTGGCAAGTTAGCCAGGGGATTCCCAGAACCACTATAGGCTTGCCCACCGGGGTGACCACGAATTCTATGGTTTCCCTGTGCATGCCTATTTGTAGGGTAACATTCCCTGTACCCTGGGTGGCTGGCCCCCGCCCTGCCGTGGAACCATCGAGTTGCTGGAAGATCAGCGGCTTTGGGAGAGGGAAACAGGGTAAATTTAGTGCAGCGACTAGGTTGGGGTGGTTCAGGCATCTGGAACACCCAGAGTCCACCAAAGCCCCAACTTCGATGGTCTTGGAGCAGTAGCTCAGTTCAATTTTTACGGCAAGGATGGGACAGTCCGCACTCACCCTGGTGGTATCGTGCCCATTCTCCACCACCTGCCCAGCGGCGCTGTTTAGGACAGGTGGAAGGCGTTTTCCGCCGGCTGCTCCGGGGCGGCCAACCCGTCCCCCGTGAGGTAGACATCCTCTTCTTCATCTGGGGTCACTAGTGCCCCTGTCAGCCGTCGGGGAGGGTTGGGTGGTTTCTGCGGAGCCTTCTGCATCGGTCTAGGTGGGCGATCCACTGTCCTAGCCTTGTGGCATTCTGCCGCATGGTGACCTGCCTTACTGCACTTGATGCATTGCCCATGGGCAAAGCGACGTTGTCTTTCGGCATCCCATGTCCGGCCCGACTGTGGCACTGGCCCTTTCCCGCTGGGAGGACGTCTGTCTCTCTTAGTCGCCAGCATGAAGGTGTGCTGGGCGTGTTCATCCTTCCTGGCAAGACAGATCCAGTCATGCAGTGAGTCCGGATCATCTCTGTACAGTGCCCATTGCAACACCTCTTGATTGAGGCCATCCTTAAACACATCGATCAGGGTGGCCTCCGACCATTCAGGGACCTTCCCTGACAAGACCTTAAATACTAGGGCATAATCTGCGACCGATTTCTGCCCCTGATTGAGTTCTTTAAGAGTGCCTTTAGCCCTCTCCTTCACCAGGGGGTCTTCAAAGTACCGCTTCAAGGTGGCCAGGAAGGTGTGGAAGGTAGCCAGGGCTGGGGCTCCGGACTCTGACATTTGTACGTACCAGTCCGCGGCTCTGTTCTTAAGTTTTGTGGCAATAGCCGAGATTTTAGCCCCTTCCGATGCAAAACAATGTCCGTATTGCTGTACGTAATTTGTTGCGTTGGTTAAAAAAAATGACAGGTTCGTGGGGTCGCCATCAAATTTTACTGGAAAGTCTTTAGCGATCCCACCAACTGGAGAAACCCCAACCTGTGAGTGAGTAGGGGTAACCCCCACTGGAATAAAACCACAGGGCCCTGGGAAAAAGTCCCGCACCTGGCCCCTTCCTCTCGGGGCCAGTGATAGGGTGGGTGGGATGCTGAGACCCCTCCCTGCGCCCTGCGCAGCAGCACTCTTCGTGAGCTCACTCACCACAGTTGACATGGATCGCAGCATGTGTTCTAATGATTGCACCTTGGACTCCAGAGCCCTGATCCTGTCCGGTGTGACAGGATCGTCCATCCTCAGTGCTGCCAGTTGTTGCCCGATCGGCAGTCCTGCAAATTCCCTCTTGGGCGTCTGGGGGTATTGGAGTCTCCAAGTGGTGTGGGATGTCCCCGGCCAGGGGTCCGCTACGCCATCCCACCTGAAGTGTTGTTGACTCACGACTCCCTCTTCCATCGGGGCCCTCCACTCCGGGCTGGGGCTCCAGGCTCCAAACTGGGGTGCGGTGTGGGTAGGGAGGAGGCTCATGTCCCATCTCGGGAGCGCCAATTCCAGAAGCTGTCTGGTCGCTTCCCCACTCGCATTGAGTCTTTCGCGTCTCCACTCTGAAGCGCCGACTCCAGGATCGTCCCCGGTTCAGTCATCGCTAGTTGCTTCTCTCGCAAAAAAAATTTCTTCGTAGAGGCTAGCAAGGTTCGTTCTTAAAAGACTCTCAGCTTTATGTAAGGGATGCCTAAGACCAAATAAGACTCAGACTCTAAATCAAGTTTGAGCTCTGGCTTTTACTTAGAATAGAATGCACACCAGTAAAAAGCTGAGAGTGAGGGAAGCGCGCCAAAAGTTGAATTAAATAGTCTCACGCCAAACAGCGCTCCACCCCCACACTCCCCGGGTGTTCCCCACGAGTTCCACGGAGTGACAGGCCATCCAGACTTGATAGGTGAGAGGTCGCCCAGCCCCATTCGCCCCGGGCATTGCCCTGTTTATCTTCCTGCGAGATAATGGTCCATTACCGGGCGATTAGACCTCGATATTCCTCGAAAGCCCAGATGCGCCTTTCCGAACCTCGCCCTGATCCTTTCTTTATCAGGGGCATCAATGGCCGATTACCGGGTGATGGGACCTTGTTTGTTCAGTAGATCTCCCAACCCCATTACCTTCTTTGTCTGGTTTATCGCCCACACCTCTCCAGCCATTGACACGCATCCGCGCTTTGTCATGCGAGCCGTTACGGTGTCGCAAACATCGCAACGGCGATCATGACGCTCTTCAGCCAAGAGTAATTGGTGGGGAAAAAAACCATGCAATCAGGAAGTCAGCTTAGGTCCTGTCCAAGACATTTTGTATCCTGAGGCTGAGCAGTTAACAGTAAAGAAAGTTTCCTTCAAGTTGAGCTTGATTCTGGAAACATCATTTTTTTCTTGGCAATAGTATGAATATATGGATTCTTCCTGGGTGTTTTTTTTACTACGCAGTCTGCCCTAGAGACCTGGTATTTTCTGGTGATTTCCCATGCAAATACCAAGCCGAACCTGCCATTATCCAAGCCTAGATAATGACTCACCGCATCAACAATTACTTTGACATGTGAAAAAGAAAACTCACAAACATTTGCCTTCTTCCCTTGTGGTGAAAATTCAACAATAATGAAGTTAATACCTAACAATCAACTAACATTAAAAAAAAATCATTCTGCCTAATGGTATCTGGCTTTATCAATGTGCACAGAGGCTGCAGCCCTCTCTTACATATGTATTTTTTTAAAATCTGTATGTTGAGATTCTAAAAAGAAAGAAACCCTCCCAGGATGTCCCAGTTACTTGTAGGGTGATAAAAGAAGACGTTCACCAGAAAAGTGTTTTTTAAAGTAAAACAAAACAAAAACAAAAACAAAGCCTCCCTCATAATTCCATATAAACCAGCCAAGCCTTTTATTTTAAAATAACACCCAGTACAGTCTACTTTAAAAAAAATGGCAAACATATATAACTGTGTCCTTCATAACTCAATTAACCTTTTAATTGGATCTACCTTGGTTAACCTTTAAAAAATGCCTAGTTATCCACAAAGAGGACAGATGTAAACAGAATCCATTACTGCTGGCATACTGTGACATGACCGTATTATGTAAAGTGTTTGCTATGAATATCAAAGGGTATTGAAAAGTTTTAACTAACACAATGTGTTTCAAAGGAATTTGCTTTCTTTGGAGAACAGATGTCCCCATAAAAAGGCATGATCTGTATTATACTGCACAGCCTG
This sequence comes from Candoia aspera, assembly GCF_035149785.1. Lineage (NCBI taxonomy): Eukaryota > Metazoa > Chordata > Lepidosauria > Squamata > Candoiidae > Candoia > Candoia aspera. Next base: position 36,303,843 of record NC_086155.1, read on the forward strand.
TGATTTTCAGGCACTGCAATGCATGTCTGGGCTAAACCCAACTTTCCCAAATCAGATTGGTTTAAATTTTTCCTGAGTTTGCATAATACATTTTGGAAACATTACTGCAACTACAGTACGTGCCATTAACTTACTCTTGGATTTCTTTTGTTCTTTTAACCTTTGCCATAATTAAGGTCTCCTGGAAATTCCACTTGTCTGGGCTCTTGCACAGCCTACTTTTCCAAATTTAATCTAATATTAACCATGCTGTTCTCACTTCATTTATTGCCTAGTTTTCCCTGCTTTTAAATATTGCCTGTCATATTTTTAAACTGCAAAGTACGCTAAGTTTTTGTGGTGGATGATCAAGTTATTTAAAATATTTAATGTGATTTAAAGCATAAAAAGCAGCAACATCATACAGAAAATACAGAAACAAACAATACAGTAAAGGTATGAAGAGATAAATATAGAGAAGCCATTATACTAATGGAATGAGGGCACCTAAAATCACAACAATCACATGCAATTGACTAATAGCACAGAGAAGCCCAAGCTTTCTTCAACGTAGTGCCATCACTCTTTGTGCATACATGCTGGATGGAAATCCTATTTGTTGCCATCCAAATACTTCCGGAGGGCATCTGCTGTTGTTCTGCCAAGTGTCCAAGCTGTGATCAGGTGCTCAAACAATTGGTTCTTTAGATCCAGAGACAATAAGCACGCCAGTGGCTAAAGAAACTTTAAGCTTTATTATAAACTTAAGCAGAGTTAAACAGAAACACAGTTTAGGCAGATTAAACAAAAGTATAAAAAGCACAGCATAAAGAAAGAAATCATACATATCAAGCAAGTTGATACCCAATCCCTTTTACGTTGCCAGGAGCCTCCTGACCAGCGCAACAGGGACCGCCCCCCGCCCCCCAGGGTGGCAATATTGTTCTACAGCACCCAGTGCACTGGATCTGTACAGAAGCTCCCAAAATTCAAAACAATTCCAGGAGTTTTTATCAAAGTCTGGCCCTCCAACCTTGTGACCATGTTTCCATGGTTGCAGGCTAAGAGGCCCAACCTTGACTGGCCATTTCTCAGGCCAAAAACACCTTTCTACAAGACCCTGGGAAGTTTTACAGATTTACAAAAAACAACGGGGGGGAGGGGTTTCTCTTATCTCTTTCCTCTCCACACTTTTGGAGGGCTGTTGGAGGAGTGGGCTTATTCTTACAAAAACAATCTTGTGGTTTTATCTCCCCCTCCTCATGCCAAACAGAAATAAAAACAAGCCAATTAAACATCAGCATAACTCAAAATAAACCCTAATCTTCTTTGTGTGAGGGAGAAAATCAACATATGTCAACTAACTCCTTGAGATGACAATGGTCTTCCGCATTGCCACTACAGCCGTGGAAGGCTGTGCTAATGCTTCGTACCTTAATGGTCTCTCAGTCATCCCTAACTCACCCCAGTCCACTGCATATTTGACACACAACAACCCTACTTGCAATTTCTAATGCTTCCTGTACAGCCATGTGATCTCTCCTTGAAAGAGCTTAATTCATGCTGCATGGCCAGGGATCTCAACAGGTCCTCTTGAGGAGGAGGAGGAGGAGGAGGAGGAGGAGGAGGAGGAGGAGGAGGAGGAGGAGGAGGAGGAGGAGGAGGAGGAGGAGGGAGGCATAACCCCGAAGTTGCCCTCATTTTTCTCACTCTCCAGCCTGGGAGGAAGGGCACAGAAATTGATCTTTTAAGCCAAGTGAAATATATCCACCATGTTTTAACATCCATTCTTCTACATGCATAGCTGTCCTTAGAGACTTACAAAAGAATTTGATGGCTTAAGCTTTTGTGGACTAGAATCTATTCTAGAATCTAATTTTTAAAATTACATTTCTAAGCTACAAATCAGCAACAGGCCTCTTGAACCTAGGGATAATTTTTATAGTGTCAGAAAACCTGGGCTGGAAACTAACTGAGAATGCTTTGAGGACAAAGAGCATTTCTATAGGCATTGACAACCTGTGGCATTATATATGTTGCTGAACATATATAACAACATATATAACAATGAACAGTTTCTAGCACACCTAAAAACGTAGCTAATGGTGAAAGATGGCAGTTGTAGTACATCAACATCTGGAATAGCAAACACTGTCCATCGATGTTCTGTATTTTCTTCAAACTCTGTTCTGTTCTCCATAAAACATTTAGAGGAACACAAAACAAATCATTCATCATCTAGAAGAACAATTTTATTATGTTGTCATAACCTCTGCTGGTCAGTTCCAAATCCAAGCTATTTCTTTCGTGACATTTCATTTTTTGGCCACATCCATTTCCTTCTTCCTTTATTTCTAAGAGTTAAAATTAGTGTATGGCTTAAACTAAATGAGTATCTAACTATGTCTTTCTATAAGTAATCAGAAATATTTTTAAGACCTTGGACCCTGGATAAATTAGCATATAAATTAGTTATTAATCCCTGATAAACCATCAGACCTGTTCTGTTCAGATTGCAGCTTCTAAATTCAGCTTTGATGTGTATGTTGCTTAAGGAATTATTTGAGTAATATTTTATTGAACAGATATCAACAACACTGCTTTGAACATAGGTAATATTGACATAAGGAAAGAGAATATACACATTTGTTAATTTATGGTTAGTTAGGTTATGGGGGGAGAAAGTGCAAAGTGTTTAATTCATCGGTATCAAACTGGATATCAGATATTTGAAATAACTACAGAGTAGCCCAGAGAACGGAATCATTAAATACCACCAGAAATGTATATGTGTATGTGTGTATATATGTTGATGCTGTGTTGGTTATTGGATCTACTTGTTCAGGTTGCAGAGTGGATATCCACTCTCATCCTGAGGAGATTGAATCCCCAGACAATACTGTGAACTCTGTCATCATAGAGTCCATTTCAGTTGCCTGCCTAGTGTAGAACTGAATATTTAAGGAGAAAAAAAATGGGTCTTCTTGTGAGCAAAAATTTATTCATATCATGCCCTACACAGGGAAGAACAGGAGCCATTCTGTTAAGAGTGATGACAGGTCCCTTTGTAAAATCCTAATAACAAACTCTAATGATACTAATCAATAATTAAGAATTACCAGTTAAACAAATCATTTTAATTATTAAAAACCATGATGCAGCATGACAGGTGAACCCACTTCTCCTGAATTTGTTCTAAGCTGAGCCAAACTGCCTGAGCTGATCATCTTGAAAGAATAGTCTTTGTATATCCTTCTTGAGGATTTTCTCTATTAATTAAAATAACAATTTGATAACAAAATTGCTCTGCACAGAGAATAAACAGCAGAACAACAGCTGTCATGATTAGTCTGCCAGGAACTTGCATAATGGAATACTAATGAGATCAGCTGAACTGATGAATACTAAAGGAAAGTATTGGAAAGATGCATTTAGGAATGTTATTCTGTGCTCTGTGTAATTGCAACACAACCATAAAACCTGGATTACTGGTCTTTATGGCTGACAGAATCTTCCTTCCTTCCTCCCTTCCCATAAACAGTACTGATCTCAAAGATGCTACACTCCAATATTTACAATACTGTAATGTAGAATATTTTGGCTATCCCTGGATTTTAACAGCCACCTTGAAATCTTAAGGCACAGACAATGCAACCTTTGGGTCTTTTGTCTCTTTTTGCTGTTAATTTATGTCTGATTTCCCAATATGGTTTATATTTGAAATAGCAATCAGTTCTGAGCTGCACCACTGTAAATAATAGCCAGTAGCTACTGTAACTGATAAACAATTGCTAACAAGGACCTATATGGCTCCAGGCCTTTGTATGTTTGAGCACTACAATTCCTATTCATCTAGGTCAATGAATACTTTGGCTACTAATTGTTCTGAGGTCATTCCAATTAAAAACAGTGGATCCTGACCACTATTTCATTTCAACTATTATCAGAATTTTTCTGTATGCCTTCATGATACCAGTACTTTCAATAGAAAATATAAATGACACATTATATAACTCCAGTGCTGTTTTCTTCTGTGAAGAGAAACACATTGTCCTATAGAGGCACAGGGTTCATCCAGGGTATTACCAAGCATGAACTTGCCTGGATTGTAATGTCTTATAAAAAAAAAATCAAATGAGAGAACTGATGCTTTGACTGTGTCCAGTTCAGCTGTGTGTGTATTGAACTCATACGGCAGGAACCCTTAAGAAAATACAGGAGAACAACTTTTGCTGCAATTTGTAATAGGACCTGTTTATCTTGTGTAAGAGTTACTACACTGATTTTCAATTCTCTGCCTTAACCATGAGACAGAATGAATAGAACAATATAACTAATGAAGCTCAAGGAATTATTGCTGGGTATGCCTTTTTGACAAGATGCAGTACTTTAAAATGGAGGATTGGGGGTGGGATGCTGATTTCTCATTCTCAGTTACTCTAAATATACTGCTCCACTTTGGATTTTATTCAAATCCTATAATAAATTTGTAAGATCCCCTGGAACATCTCTGTTACTTTTCAAATGCTATAATTACTGAATTCACACACCTATGTAAAGCCTGAGAGTCAGGCTACCTCAATAGAACAGTTCTTTTCTAACTTTTAGTAATCTGAAGACTGTGTCCATAACAGTTAGGAAGGTGCAGCCCACTATTTCAGTGTTTCTCAACCTTGGCAACTTTAAGACGTGTGGACTTCAACTCCCTGGGGAAGCCAGCCCGTGGAATCCTGGGAGTTGAAGTCCACATATCTTAAAGTTGCTAAGGCTGAGAAACACTACTATTTCTTGTCTCATACAACATTTACTGCACAGCACTTCCATTTGAAGATTAATTGCCATTTTATGTTCTATGAACTTCAAACTATGATTACATCTCTCGTTTTGTTCAAACAAATCAGTTTTATAGTCTTGGTTTGAAGTTGTCTTAATAGCTTTTTTTTTAAGCAAAAAGAGATTATTAAGTGTCTGTTACACACAGGTTTTCCCTCTGCTGGGCTGAAATGCCATCCAACAATCCTTGAGCTGACAAAAAATTGAAATTTGTTGCCCCCACTGCTGATCCACATACCGCCTCTACTGCCTTGGTTCAATATCAGCACAGTTAACTTTCCACAAAGGTAAAGGGTAACAAAAGCTAACAGATCTTACACCATGAAGTTGTCCTTGGACAGTAACAGAAGAAGAGGAAAATTGCTACTTTAATGCTTTTATACCTATGGATGACAAGCCTGTCTCAATCTGTGAGACAAGATAAATGGGGACATGGCAGAAAGATTTCCAGGGTATCTTCATGCCATGGTTAGGTGCACAGGGGGAAAAGCCCTCAGAGGACTTGCAACGTAGTTAACTAAAAGCAACAGTTAATACTTCTGAACGCCTCCTTACCCAGAGGAAGGAAAAGGAGAGGGAACATGTGTATTTATCCAAGGTGTGATATTAGAAATACACTGTAAAATGGAACATACCATGCTACTGCATTGTCTGTTATTATACGGAATTCTTTGATTCTGAGAAATTTCAAGTAGCCATTAAACAACTGCATAGCTGTTTATTACTATTCATAATTCAACAGGCATATGTATATTCCAATCATTATCTCTTATATCAACTCATAGTTATAAAAACTGAAAGGTACACACAACTCAACTTTCCAAACAGAAACACATTCTTAAAATGGAGTGCTGTCACTTTAATTAATTAAATTAATTATTCTGTATCACCTAGTTCCAGCAACTATGTGAACAACTCATCAAAAACCATACAAATAAGAATAAATATGGCCAGCCAATCATGAAAATCTCCTACATCAGTCCAAATATCCATTCAAAAATACTGTCTTGACTGCCTTACAGAAGACCAGTAGGGAGGAGAAGGTATTCCTTAGCACTGGGACCATTAGAAGGACTACCTTCAGGCCTATGTCCCCTTGCCTTCTCATAGGGAAGGTAATAAGCATTCACTCTTAACACAGGCCAGGTAGATTCCACCTGGAGGAAATGGTCCCTGAAGTATCCTGGAGCAAGGGATCCAGGGCTTCATAGGTCAAAACCAGCACACTGAATTGGACTTGAAAGCCTATTGGACACCACCCCATAGATTGGTGGTACACTCATGCTGTCAAGAAAAGTTGATAGCCCAGTCCAACCCACATTCCTCTCTACTAGGTTTTGTGGGAGACTCTGTTCAACACTCTGCTGGAGTGTGCTATGTCTACCACATTCCTTGGTTAACTAAACTGATATTTCATTAAAAAGGAGACAAGGTTGGCTTGGCATGATTTGTCCTGCAAGCAATATTTTTCCCCTACATGGTTACAAACCTGACTGTTTAATAATTCATTCCAAAGTTTTGCATAAAACCAATCTATAATCATATCAGAACTTTAAGGTTGCGTATCACTGGTTGAGAGACAATACAGCTGACATGTAGGAAAGCAGGAACAGGAATCAATAGAAATAAAGCTTAAATTCATAACTATATTACAGTATCATCAGCATTAGTAAAAGTGCCCTCTCATGTCAAGGAGAAAGGGAAGGAAATCCTACTTGCTTCAACTGGATTTCCTCTCTGGTAAGAAGATACAGGGCTGGAATCTGAATTACCTTTTGAAGTCTTGTTAACAAAGAAATAGTCCATATCTCACAATACTGCCCTCTGCTGGATGGAATCAGAAATGTTAAATTATATTATGAACATTTGTGATTGGGAGCTTAGGTCTATCTGCCCCAAAGCAAGAGAGTTCACATTCTCTTTTGTTCTAGTCAAGATTTCCTCATATTCAATTTTCACATCTAGTACCTGTTTGGTTATTGGCAGCTAAATAGATCACTTCCACAGCACTTTAAAATTATTCTTCTATTTTCTGTATAGTTGTCATATAAGAAGTTTGTAAAGGAAAGTATTTTGGAGATGTAGTCTATGAAAGAAGAGCCAGCTCAGTTAATATTAAACATCTTTTGGTATAGTTGATGCAACAACCAAAAAATGCCACATATTTGAGGCTCCATGCAAGGACAATACCATCTGGATTTGACAGCCCAGGCAATCCATGGACATCTATTTGATGGCTGTCACCACTGGCCTGGGTCCTTATCTTGCAACAATCTGGTAGCCCAAACCTAGGTATTATCACAGACATGAGGGTGATTTTCAATGGCAGGTAGGTCAGCCTTCCCTCATGCTGCTGCCGCCAGGTGGCTCAAGCAATAACTCTGCTGGCCTAGGGATTCGGGGACCTGATGTCTACATTTGTGGAGGGCTTCCCGTTTGGAGAAAGCTACATCAGTCCTAAGGAGCATCCAGTATATTCCATGAAAAGGTAAGAGGGTGTTCTCTTTATAAGTTTTGCCAATACTTTATTATTATGTGAAGGAATTATATACTGCTTTGTTACTGGTATCAGATCTCATAATTTGTTATTGTGGGATACCAAACACACTGTGGCTTTTGAAATGGCTTTTACAGAGAGAGCTCTTTGCTTTCTTTGGTGCAAGACTGGGGTGGTAATTTTCATCTGAGGTCTCAGCATTTCCTTTCTTTACAGTTCCTATTTCCCCCCCACCCAGCCACCCGAAGAATGGGTGTATATCTCAGGTTAATGTTTCATGTATTTCCTGAAGTCAGCTGTGATCCACAGTACGTGATCAGGCCATAAATGCTTTGCTCTTTTGGATGCCACAAGCCTCTTTCATGCACTACACTAGCCATAGTTTGATGAACATTGACTTGGTTTGAACAACACACTAAGCTACAAAGTAGCAAATCATATTATGGTTTAGTGCAATGTCTAAACGTGTCTTTACTATTTTGGCTGCAAGACATTAAGATTGTTTTCCATCTGGAAACAGTTGGTAAGTTATGCATGCCAGTGTAAGAACCCCGGACCACGTCAATATTCCATTCAGTTCGAATTCGATTCACATCGTATGAACTTCGAATGAGCTTTCCGCCTCGATTTTGATTCAGTTAGTTTGCCAAGTTATCTGTTCATGTTTTAGTCTCCTGCTGCTGCGTCTTTCCTTTTCGCCTAATCGCGACTCTTTTACAAGCCGAATTCTCTGCTGCCCGAGACTGCGTTCTTCGACGTGAATTCCGACGACTGTTACGGACATCGCGTTCACAATTGGACCGTCGCGTGTTTCGTCGGGCGCTGCTTCAATCTTAAGGCAGGTCCCTTAAACGAGAGGTTGCCGAGGGGAGACGACTTCGGATTCTCATCCAATACACGCTTGAACTGCACTTAACATCACGCCAATGCCAAAGACCCGCCCGCTGGCCGGGTGGTGATGGCAGGGGGCGGGGGGTTCTCCTGGGGTCCAACCTCCTCCTCCTCTCAGAAATTGGAAGGCTCCGGAGTCGTGGCTCACATTTCCACTAATCCTCCTCAGGAGACTGGTTTTGAGCGCGTGCCTCCGGAGCGAAGCAAGTTGGCCTCGCGGAGCAGCGGGAAAGCTGCCGGCGGCCTCGGTCCGCGACGTTCCCCAGGAGTCAGGCAGCGCCCGTCGGGGCCTTCTGTTTGGCGCCCGGACGGGTCGGCGCAGCTCCCCGGGCGCGCGTTTTATGGCGCTAGGACCCAGGCAGAGCGGAGCGAGTTCCGAATGAGGCTGCGGCGACCGTGTGAAAGTGAATGGCAGGGGCGCGTCGGGAAAGTGGCCACGGAGCAAGGCGCGCTAGGATCCCCGGCGGCCTGGGCAGCGGCGCCTCCAGCAGCAGCAGCAGCAGCAGCAGCGGAAGCCCCTAGGGGGTCTCTCTCCACCTGCCCGCGGCCGCAGCGCTGAGGTAAGTGGGCCCGCGAGCGCTGCGAGGGAGAAAGTCGGGGGGCCGGGCACCCTGGCGGGAGCAGCGGACTGCAAGCTGTCTTTCCTAGGCTCTAGGGCTGAAAACGTTCGCGTTCACGCCAGTGGGCACCAGGAAACTCTGAACCTGCCATTTCAAGCAGCCAGTTCCGTTGGCTGCCACTGATTGTAGCCAACATTTTGGTGGAAGATCTTGTCTGTGCGAGCAGGAAACTCCACCTCCTGTAACATCCCGAGGCAGACATCTGGACATGGACTCGGCGGCGCGCGTTTGGCTGGGTAGCAGTCCTGTGCTAAAGCCCTTTAGGGGCCTTACCCTTTTTAAGTGGGGGCAAGCTCTCCTCTCTTCCTTTCTACTTTTTAGTCACCAGACAGACACTAGTCGGATTACATTTTTGCAGTCAGGTCCTCTCCTTCCCCCCCCCGCCCCAAACTCTACTGACTGCCTAGCGAAAAGGATGGGAAGTGAGGGCGCTGCTGGCTGACTTCTGTTCGATGATCAAGCTGTATTTTTAGAAGAGGAACGCGAGACAGGGAGGAAGGAGGTGCGATCAGTTGAGAGAAGTTTCTCTGTTTTTGTAGCTTGTCGGAAGTTTATGATTTTTTTTTCCTCCCAAAGGATATATAAAATGAAGGACAAGAACACCCACTGGAAAAGAGGAAAGCCACCATATGAAGGTCTGTAGGAGATCATTGGGAGCTGAGCGTGGCTATTGACATAACGGAGGTCCCCTGAAATTAAGCCAGAGGATGGAAAGGCTACAGGATGGAGCAGAAACGAAACAATACTGTTTCTGTTGCCCTTTCTGTTGTACTCTTTTCAGGATTAATATTGATGCTGGAAGCGGCTTAGAAGTTTCACAAATAATGTGTCTTAACCACACTGAAAAGAAAAAAAAAATGGTGGATCATAAACATTATAGCTTTTCCCCACCATTTATCATTATTAGTGTGGTAATATCAACATTTTTGTCGATCAGCAAACAAATTCTTATAAAGCGCACATAAATGTAGCACTGTGAATAAGACGACAAGATCACAATTTTTGTCATCGTTTTTAAAACAATAAGAGCAGTATAAATTATTACCGTCCCTGGCTGTGACCCATTCCATGGCCTCTGAAGATCCACTCTTTGCTTTATTTTTACTGTAACTAATTTGTGGCTTATATTGACTAAACATTGGTCATGTCAGTAGCCATTCTCACTTCCTATTATTCCCTATGGATTTTGGGATAGTTTTTAATGTTTCCAGTGGACATACTGTTTCCTTGTCTGAAATTTGCACAAATAATCTAATTTATAAATAGTTGTGTGCTTGCTTACCAGTCTGGTTTTTCCAAACTGTCACTGCTTGGAAGCTTGCAAACTGTATTACTTAAGCTGTTGTGGTTTTGTAATCTGAAGCATCATGTAGCCTCATGTTAGTCCAGCTGAAAATGTAACTACACCTGAAGTCCTGGTTGTTAAAATGCACTAAAATTATTTCTAAATTCCTTGTGAGAGCTTCACTTTTGTTGATAACTTAACGTTGCCTTGTTCTTATGATGACTTCAGTGTGGGACTGTTTGGCATAACTAAATAATGTATGTTATGTTAATATTCTGTGGCTTTACATGGAGTTTTGCTGTATAATTTAAAAGAAAATGAGAATCATGTCATTTGGACCCATAGAACTCCTCTTGAAAAAGAGCTTACAGCCCTCTTAGCTCACTTTCATTGCGGAAGGATGATCACGAGCAAAAGGCAAGTTATTTGGATCTGGTCTTAATGTTAGATGTCTAAATCATTGCTAAAAGATCTGGGGGAACATCTGGAAACATTGTTGAGCAATACAGTCCCTTTCAAAGGACTGTGTGGGATTGGGATAATGGTTGTTCAAAACCTGAGAAATGCAGAGAACTTGCCCTAAAGGGACAGCACTGTTTTGTAGGAGAAGTTTTGGCGATTCCACTGTTTTGTGCTTTCACCAAGTTATTATATGACTACAAGTAGCAACTCTGACTTGAAAAAAGTCATTCATTTTACTTACTTTAATCTGTTAGACAGTGTAGCTTCTGTATGAATAGAAAATGCATGATTAAATTATTGATGAAATGGAACTCATATGTAGATTTGAATGCATATTAGTTCTATTGTTTAGATTTCAGTTGAAACTATGTATGTTTCAAGATTCATCTTCTGAACCTAATATACATTTTTACAAGTCCTAGAAAAGAGAGATATTTGTTACAACTAAATAATCTTGTTTGCCTTCTGGCCATGTTGTAATCACTAAACATTTTTGCCTAGCAATCAAAAACTAACATGCATAGAAAGAATTCAAAACAGCCTTAATCATATAAAGTCAGCCCAAACTTGGGAAATGTAACCCTCCCATATCATTATTTTTTTTTAAATGATGTCCTTGTCTGCTTTGTTGTTAAAGCAATAGTGACCTCTACTGGCAATTTCCATCTAACCCCGTATATGCCCTGTGTAGTAATCTGATAAATGTTTCAGGAATAATTCATGTTTAATGAATTCCATTTAACGTAGGTATTAAGTAAATCAATTGAATCCTAAATCCCATTTAAATTAATGGGGTTTGTCTCTCCAAAAATATACATGGAATCATGCTAAAAAAATTGAAACAAGCCAAAACTAGATTACCTCTGTAGATGTGTTTTTCGCTTATGTATTCAGTTGTAAACCAGATTATGTACAGGATCTAATTTTTAATTATATCCTCTACCAGGAGCCCTTGTGATTCTTCTTCATGGTAAAGGAGTAATTGTAATAATAAAACAACGTGTCAGGGGGAAAACTCTTTCCACATGAATATCTCATTTTTCAGGTGAAAATATTTTACTTTTATTATAGGTTTAAAAAAAATTAAAAATCGTGTTCCAGAATTAATTCACTGATAGAAGCAGGAAATTTTTTGTCTTTGTGTTACTATAAGGAGACAAACAAAGTAGTTATGCAATGGGGTTGCAGGCAATTAAAAGAAAATGAGAAATTATTCCTAAAATACCATGAGATTGTCCATTAATGTTGCTTGCTAAATTTATCCATATTTTGGTTTTAACCTCCTGAACAAGTAAAACTTGAGTAGAAAGAGACAACACATAAGATTGCAAATGATAGTTGATGGAAGCAATAAATAGCCAAATAGCAAGAACTTTAGCAATATCAGTAAGCTAGATTTTAGGAGATATACTGTACACACACATGCACATGCACACATCTGTTGATCAAAATTAGATTTTGTCTGCCAAGGAAAGAGACATTCTGTTGGCTCAGAACAGAGAGTTACATCTGATAAAAGCTGCTGTTCTTAAGAGCGCAAGCAAGCTATTTGTTAATAGAAAATAATCAATTTGTGTTGTGATATTTAATATTCAGCTAAGAAAAATACTCTAAAGATTTGTTTAAATTATAGCTTTTATAATGTACTGTGTAAGTGTTCATTCAGAACTACTTGGGAGAAAAGTGGGGGGATGTAAAAAAAAGTCTGGCATTTCAGTCAGTGTCAGTGTCAGTGCAATGACGGTTCAGACTAGTCCAACTGTCTGGTATCAACTTTCTGGCCTCTCTGGTCTGTGCAACAAGGCCCCTTTTGGCCCTCCCACTGTGGCATAAGTGGCCCTCAGTTGAAACCAAGTATCATTTGCTTTTTATCTAAGATCACTGCTTTAGTTTGCGACTTCCAAAAGAATGGTTAAACTGGATTGTTAAAAATATGAAATTCTGAAATCCTTCCTTCTTAACTCATGTTATCAGTGTATCAGAGTCCCCCTTTTAGGGGGAGATGGGCGGTGATAGAAATGTGAATAATAAATAAATTATATTTAGTGTGCCATGATCGGTATTTGCTATGGTTGTGTGACTTATTTGCAAGGGTCTTTTGAATAGGGACAGGGAAAATTTATTTGCTTCTCACTTTAATGCAGACATATCTAGTGTGTACTTCCCAAACTGATACATGGACAGGGGAGCAGTGATACACTGATATCTCTATGTTTTGAAGTTTGTGATGCAGTTTGTTATTCAAAAACTGTACAAATTGTGTATATGTTACTGGAAAGTATGGTAGAAAAATAATTGTATTGGGGAGCATAGGTTGCAAAAATGTTTATATTAAAATACATACAAAGACATGTTAGGAGAAATGTACAAGGTTATACAATGTTTTTTAGAACTCACAAACTGATATGGAGATGGGATAGAATGAACTTAAGGTTATAAGAATGAAAAACCAAGTTAAATTGAAATGGACAGATTCAACCATGTTTACTTAGAAATTATAGGTGATCCTAGTCTATCATTTTCAACCATAACTCTAAATAATGAATTGGGACCCGGGGCCTTCATGTTATGATTCCAAACTCAGCTAATTACAAGACCACCTTGCACAAGAAAGAGCTCTCTAGAAAGTGTCAGAAAGAGAAATGAGAACATCAGCTCTAGAATGAGTGTTCTCAACTATTTTTGTTCTTGTCCCATCTATTATTTATTTTTGCTACACCCATCATGCAGTCTCCAACAGATCATTCCATTTTGAATTATGTAACTTTTAAGAGAAAAAGTTGATCAACCCTGTTTATTGGTCTCTTCTGAGTTCCCCAAAGAACCTCCCTGTGATGAAGAAGTCATAGTTGGTAATTTATGCCAACTCTGGAGATTAGAAGGGTGAGACATATTTTTAATAAATAAAATATGTAAATTTTATTATTTTTAATAAAAAGTACTATTCTATAAGACATCATTTAAAATCATTAGTATAAATCACTGAGCCATGTTTCAAAATTTGCTTTACCTTTGTTTTAGAATTTCTAACTTTTAAGCTTCCCCTGTTCTTCTCCTTTTAGCAATAATTGTTACTAAATGTTATTTAGTAACATGTTAGCAAATGTAATCATACAGATCTTTGTGAAGTCACCATCTCATTTCAACCAGGCCTGTAGTGTACACCCAACTTACCATCTCCAAATCACATCTATTTTTTATATGCTACTAGCTGGCAATAGTAGGTCAACCTGCTCTGAAGTAGGGATTCTCTGGCTTTTGCTGAAGAGACATCAAGGAAAATGAACTCTCATCCTGAAATAGAAGTAGAAAGTATTTATTCCACCAAAAAAAGCTAGCGGTCTTTATTGAATGGGTAAAATGAATATGAGTGAATGAGTAGCAACCCATGTAGAAGCAGCTAGGAGGTCTCTTCATGCTTGTGCAGTGCTGACTGAGATGTGCTCTATTTATACGGCTCTTCCTAATGATTCCTGCTACGTGTGAAGATTCCTTTACAATCTGACTGCTAATACTAATAACAGGTACATGAGTAAGCTGTTTTAATAGTATTCCTGTTGCATGGTATGCAGGAAGGAGGGAGAGGGATCACAAGCATCACATTTATTTTCTGTCCAAATCCCATTAATTCAGTAGAACCTGCCTACAGGTATTCATGCATGGGATCATACTGCAGAATTAGTTGTCCCTGACATTTTATCTCCTCTGATTTCTCTTGGACGATTTCATTTTTCTCATTCTTTTCCCTTACTCTCAGAGTTAGATAAATAGGATTATTTTTCCTACATCTATATCTACATAAAACTGTAAGATCTAATATAATTAAATTATATCAGTTTTCATATATTTAAAATGTCATAATATTAAGATATTATTGACCACTTTGAATGCATCATTTTTATTGCCCAAGATCAGAAATTTCAGTTGCTTATTTTTTTTAAAAAAAGTATTCAACTTTCTTGTAAGTTTTTCATTTTGATACTATAGTTTTTTCTCTGCGTTTAAAGAGATGATGAATTTAGCGCACTCCATAGATATAGCTAATTCATTTCTCACTGAAAGATTTGCAGCTGCACTTGGTGTATTTTAGGATTAATCACATAAAAGATTAATTTCCTTTCCTCCAGCATAGGATGGAGACTGTGTGTTATGCTTAATTGTAAGCATTGTGTAGAGATATAATTTACAACTTATTGTGGCTGTAAATGAGTAAAGGCATAAACAATCTGGAATTATTTTAGTTGTATTAGACAACATTAAGAAGCATGGTAAGAAGTGAGAGCTTTCTAACTGAAATGCAGTGTGAATTATCTAAACATTGGTTTGAAGAATATTTTACTTTTATAGCATAATGTAAGATTAAATTCACAGAGCCAGATATGTAGGACAGGATTTACATGTAGTTGTAAACACGTTTATTGAGACAAGCCTCTGAATTTAGCATGGCTTATTTTGTGGTGAATTTGGTTAGGATTGCTGCTTCAAAACAACATTAAGCATACGCTTTAATTTAAGCAAATAATTACCCTCTGCTGTCAAAAATGTGTTTTGGCTGTGGAATTAACAGTTTTTCACAAGAAAATTACAAAAGCAATTAAAGACAAGTAGCAATCTAATTACTACAGAAGTTCTGATGTTTCCTTTCCTCATTGATGTTGGCTCTTTTTAAGTTTTTAAAAATTCTGTATGCAAAAAGATACAAAAGAAAAATAGAGAAGAAAAAAATCACAAAAGTATACCTACCAAGTGTACTAAAAAGAAAACACCTATTCTTATGTAAACTGCAGTAATGTGGGCCAATTTCTAAATAGTCCTCTGTCAAGATCCCCAGGAGTAAAGTATTTAACTGAATACAGAAAGCAGAGTGAATTCATCAGATCCTTGTAGATCTTATGAAGAATGAATATCAATCAAACCTTGTAGAATCATTTTTTGTGATTGTAAAAGCAGACACCTTCCATTTCCATTGACTTTCGGTTACTTTCCAAACCATTAAGATATAGTTCAAAATATTGCACATATCTAAAAAATCAGTGAGTCTTCCAAAACAAAATTAATATGTGAAATAACCTTTTGTCTAAAAGGTTGTCACAATAAAACCAAGAACTCATCATATGATCCACTGTTGCATTTTGAGCACCACATTTCTAAAAAATAGCTGAAGTATAGATTTTAACTCTGTGAAAATGTGACTTGAGTGCTAAATGGTTTCCACTGACATTCAGGTATTAGATACTCCAGCTTTTTATTCCGTGTGTCTCTGTACTCTTCAACATTTAATTTAGTGTATTTAACAACTATTTATACTATCTATTTATATATTAATAAAAATTATTTTGTAACACACATATTCAATCCTCTATTACCAGAGGGGATTCTGAAGCACCTAGAGCTGTCAGCTGATGTTTATGTGATACTTTAACAGAAGATATTGCCACTCCGTGCTTTCTAGCAAATAATACTTGTGTTTAGGATGAGTTGCACTAAGGATCCAAAGCTAAAAAGGTGCTTCAGAAGGGCGCCTCTGCTTCTATTTCTTTAAAGAAGCTGTGTCTTTCCTGAGCTAATGTTGTAGCCATATAATCTCAGGAAAATGCATATTGAAGTTAAGAAGATGCTGCTGTCTCTACTTATGTTGCAACTTCCCAAATAACAAAAATGCTCATCTACTGTAATTCTTTTATATGATTTATGATACATACTCTACATTCTACCCAAGTCTTCCAACAGAATAACTGTATTGCTCTTTTCAAGTTTGAATTCTCCCTTCATAGTAATTTTGTTTTGTGTTTCATGATAACATCAGTAAAACGTGTACGTGGTTAACACTAAAGTAAAATAGAAATATATATTAAGACTCTCAAAGCTTAGTGTCTAATGCAGGAGATTAAGGCTCTCAGGAGTGGTTTAAATTGTAGAGTGATTTGTATTAGTTTTACATAGAGTGTATGACTTCTATGTTTTAAAATTAGATCAAACTCATCTGGAATCAGTAAGGCTACATCAGTATTACTGAAAGGATGGCTGCATTTTTAAATTAAAATTCAACTGATAAGAGTTGAAAGGCCCTTTAATTCAGTCCCCATTCCTGAAAAGTATCACCCAACTCCTGTTTGAATAGATCCAAAGAAAAATGGTATCTGTTGCTCCTCTGACTACCTAGCACCACTGTGAACTGCACATACTGTTAGGAAAATTCTCTGAAAGTTTAATTGAAATCTGCCATCTTATAACCTAAGCCTATTTGATTGATTGGCAAAGGAATCTGTCTTTGGGGAGAAAACTGCTTTCATGCCTTTCTTCTGTTCTAAACCTGTGCAGTTCCTTCACATTGTCTGTAGGGCTTATTTTCTGTTCTACTGTTTTCTGTTTTGTTACCCTTCTGTGAACTCATTCACTATATCTACAGTCTTCTTCAAACAGATATCCTTCAATTGTGTTGGGCTATGATTTCCATCATCCCAAGGCACCATGGCCAAAGGTTGGTCTATATGTTTCTTAAACTCTCTTACTCAAGATATAAAATTATAGTTATGATATTCCTTGAATGTAATTTTGTGAGTTTTATTATGATAGGGGTTTCAAAATGAAGCTCCAAATGTAATTTTTTTAAAAAAATAAATGAAGTTATTTAAAGCTCTTTCATTCCAAGGAACATCATAATAACATTTGTGAAAAGTCCAGGCTTCTTGGAGATTTAGTTCAACATATCTGGGGGTCAACAGATTGAAGGAGGCTGTCAGATGTACTAGATGACATGTTTTAAACTTAAAGAATTTAAATTAAAAATTCTTATCAGATGAAGACAGATCTCAATTTAATGTCCAGAACTTTGTAGGCAATATTTTTAAATACTGTAGAAAAGTTAGTACCCAGCAAAATTTCTGAAAATCTAAAAAGAATATGACCTTGGATTGCTCTGCTTCAGTTTTTCTTCCATCTATGTGTCAGTGTTCACTTTAACAAACTCCTTTATGAAGTGAGAAATATTTGCATCCCAGGACATATTCTTTCTTCTCTTTCCAAGGATTCTGAGTTTATAGTATTAGTGGATTTATAGGGAAAAGGGGCCCTTTGGCAAGTGGCCATATCAAATTCCACATGATTACACTTTCCAGATTATTCAACCAAACCTGGGAAGAATAAGATGCATTGTAAGAATATATTCTGATTAATTGCCAGAACAGTGGACAATCACAGATGACTTTTTGTATTCTGACTTGCTTTATGTGGTGTCCAAGTTTCCAAATCATAGTTGTATTAACCTGAAATCCAAGGAATTTATTTTAAAACAGCAAATTCTCTGCACAATTGCTTAATAAAGCTTCTAATATTCAATATTCTTAAAAGTTAACATTTAAAAATGTCAATGGATGCCTTGAAAGGTAAAATATGGTGATGATGTGTTTCAGAATTATTTATCTTGCCTAAAATGTGCTTTCATTAATGATAATTTGTTCAAAGTGTGTAATGCAATTAAGGGAGAATTCTGTTCTCAGCACAGGTAAACCAGCCTATTCTACTATTAAAATTTATTTATTTATTTATTTATCAAATTTTATCACCACCCATCTCCCACCAGAAAGGGGACTCTGGGCAGTTTACAATAAAAACAAGTTTAAAATTCAGTGTCTTTAAATACAATAAATATATAATAAACAGTAAAAATATAAAACTTAATAAAATCCAGATGGCTAAGACTGCATCTCAACCCGTGAGTACAAAGGGCCCTTCCAGGGCACTAGCCATCCCCAAAAAAGACTGTTCCCCTTCCTGCGCTAGGCATGTTGACACAACCATGTTTTTAGTTTTTTGTGGAAGTCCAGGAGCAAGGGGCCCTGTCTCACCTCTGGGGGAAGAGTGTTCCAGAGGGCGGGAGCTATTGCAGAGAAGGCTCATTTCCTGGATCCTGCTAGATGAAATTCCTTTACGGATGGGGTCCATAGCATGCCCTCTCTGCATGACCAGGTGGGACAGGTTGATGTGATAGGGAAGAGATGGTCCCTCAGGACCCATGCCATGTAGGGCTTTAAAGGTGATAACAACACTTTGAATTGGACCCAGAAGCAAACTGGGAGCCAGTGCAGCTTGTGCAGCAAAGGTGTTACATGTGCTGATGTTGGGGCACCTAAAATTGCCTGCGCGGCTGCGTTCTGGACCAGTTGTAGCCCCATGTAGAGCTCATTACAGTAGTCTATATGTGAGATGACCAGGGCATGAGTGACCATTCGAAGGGCCTCTCAGTCCAGGAAAGGGCGTAACTGGCGCACAACACGAAGTTGAGCAAAGGCATAAGAGAATTTCAAGGTCACCAGGGCGTGATCCAACCATGACAAAGGGGAAAGATGTAACCTCCCCTCAGATCACGTTGCCACTGCTCAGACAAGAAGACTAAATCTGGTGTGAGGCCACTGTCTCGAGCTGGGTCCCAAATAATCTTAGACAGGCCCATGGCCGCCAATTAATGCTCATATAGTTAGGAAATAACACTTTGGAAGTCAAACTGAATAATCTATCCTGTGATCAAGTATTGCTGTATGCTCTTCTAGATATAGGCAATTTATTTATTTATTATTCAAATTTAATTACCGCCCATCTCCCCCAAAAGAGGGATTGGGCAGTTTACAATAAAATCAAACTCCAATCAGAAATGTTAAAATCTCATAAAATCGGACCCATTACAATTATTATAAAATGCAATAAATAAATGTAAAATCCAAGAGGGTGTAAAATTCCAAGCTGGTAGGAGGGCCTCTAGGGTGCCAGCCACCCCTGAGAATGGTTACCCACTTTCCTGCCCCAGGCGAGATGGCAGAACCAAGTCTTCAGGGCCTTCTGGAAGGTCAGGAGTAAAGGGGCCTGCCTCACCTCCACGGGCAAGATGTTCCAGAAGGCGGGGGCCACTACAGAGAAGGCCCATTTCCTGGACCCTGCCAGATGAAATTCTCTTACAGACAGGGTCCGTAACATGCCCTCTCTGGATGATCGTGTGGGGCAGGCCAATGTAATGGGGATGAGACAGTCCCTCAGGTAACCTGGCTCCATGCCATGTAGGGCTTTAAAGGTGATAACCAACACCTTGAATTGGACCCGGAAGCAAACTGGCACCCAGTGCAGCTCACGCAGCAAAGGTGTTATATGTGCCAACCTAGGAGCACCAAAAATGGCCCACGTGGCTGCATTCTGGACCAGCTGAAGCTTCTGGATACTCTTCAAGGGTAGCCCCATGTAGAGCACATTGCAGTAGTCTATATGGGAGATGACCAGGGCGTGAGTGACTGTTCGGAGGGCTTCCCGTTCCAGGAACAGATGTAATTGGCGCACAACCCAAAGTTGTGCAAAGGCCTTCCTGGCCACGACTGCCACCTGCTCTTTGAGCAGGAGTCGTGAGTCCAGGAGAACCCCCAGATTATGCACTGAGTCTTTCTGGGGCAGTGCAACCCCATCCAGAACTAAAGATGACAGTTTCCCAGAAGGCGAGGTGACATCAATCCACAGCCACTCCGTCTTACCGGGGTTCAGCTGGTTATACATGTGTTGCATAATTGCTTTTCATAATTTATTTTTACTTCCAAAATGGAGTAAATACTTTAGGCCAGTAGTACTGTATAAATTAGAGCCAGTTTGATCTAGTGGTTAAGGCATCAGGCTAGAAACCAGAAAACCATGAGTTCTAGTTCTGCTTAAGGCACAAAGCCATCTAGGTGACCTTGGGTCAGTCACTCTCTCTCAGCCCTAGAAAGGAGGCAATGGCAAGCCACTTTTGACAAACCTGGCCAAGAAAATTGCAGGGTCTTGTCCAGGCAGTCACCAAGAATTGGACATGATTGAACAGATTAAAAAAACAAGTATAAACAGTAGAGAGTAAAGAGGTTCGATAGTAGTACTTATTTGATTATAAATGTGGAATATAAATCAAATAAATAAATAAACAAGTGAGTGGTATAAAATATGCTTTAATATTTTGACAGGCAGATAGAATGTACTATAGTGAATTTCCATCACAGCTTGGTGTTTTGAAATCCTATTCCAATTCTTACTTTATCAAAACCATGTGGCAGCCAGTTTAAGAGTGGGAGTATCCCACCAGTGTAGAATAATACTAATCCTTGGGTTACTGCATTTGTTATCACTATGCCTCCAGGCCCACTAAAAAGTTGGCTATTACCTGTAAAGCCCTATGAAGGACAGCACTGGGAAATGTCAGGCAGTGACTTGCCAGAACAAAATCTACCCATCCAGTCCAGAGATGTAGAGATGGTCTGTCATGAGTACCCCTCTTTGTGGCGCTTACGGGGCATAGAAACACCAACAGGTCTCCTCTGTCATGCCCTTCTGCCTTTGGAATACACTCAACTGGAGGTCCAGGTGGCCCAATCCTGCTTGCTTTTCATAAGCAAGGTAAAATCATTTTGCTTGAACACTCTTTCAGGCCTTAATAGTTCTTAGGAGCCTTGGGCATGTGTTTTTATTTTGTTTATGTGTGAGGGTGGAGAGTTGAAATGAATGTTTTAGCTTATTGTTACTTGCCCAGAACCCATCAGGACTGGGGTGGGATATAAATACTGGAAATAAATAAATAAATGCATACATAAATACATGAATAGATAATAGTGAAGAAAACAGATTTATTCCCCTAGTACTGAGGCTGATTTGGGAATATTACATATTTTTGTTATAAGATCATCAATTATGTATTTGAGCTCTTTGAGAACTCTCAAGTGGACTGGTATCCAGTGATTTGTCCATTTGTGATTTGTCAGTAAAGGCTCAAAGTTCATCTCTTGTAACCTCAAGTTGCCCCAGTTCTTTCAGCTCTCTTCCTGAAAAAAATACCTGCCTGACATAACTCACAATGAAGACAGGCTTCACTTTTTAAAAATAGAACTTTACATTCCTAGTTTTTGTTTTCATTTTAAATTTCAGAAGTCCAACTCCTTTTTGCTTCTAAAAGACTTCCTTGGTGTAATATAAATATGACCTGGAGCTGTCAAAAACAAAATAATAACGTGCTAGAAGTAGATGTCACTGAAGTCAATAGTATTAAGCAGGCAGTTGGTGAATTCCTTTCTGCTGTCTCAGTTAACTATTGTTTTGTTGATACTTAGTTATCAGAGAATGCACTGACTTCCAGCTGAACACGTTTGGGCCAAGATACAGGAATTCACCCAACAGCAGATACAGTGATTTATTTGGCTGTGCTTTGGGGGATTTTCCTCTGTCTTATTTAAATGTGACAACTGATATGAATGAATGAATATATCTCTCTCACACAAGTTTTCCTCTAACATTGAAGTACAATAAACATGGATAAAACTTGCAACCTAGCAATGGGTCATTTATTTTGTTTTTACTTGTAAGACAGGTTACACTTTTAGAGCTGTTATGTTTAAAGCTTATTTAATTTCACAGTGAGATGATGACTACTTGGGAAACTGATAAAAGATTAGACTCTGACAGTTTTGAACGGCATGAAGGAAATTAGCAAGTTTTCTGTTACAATGAGTGGTGAACTACTGCTTTGACATTTTCATGCTGCATGAAATACATTTCTTTTTTCTTGCTTCTTTGAATATTCTAAATTCTAAATCTACAACTGTTTGTGATTTTGTTTTCCTTTATATATCTCATTAATTTTTTCTTTGGGTTATGATTATGGCTCATATTAATCAAATCTTTTTGAATAGATAAAACCCCACTCACTTATATGTTGTTGCTTGCTTCCTATACAGCCAATTGAAATAAAAATTAAGAAAATGAAATGCAAGTTGTAGCACAGTGTTGGTCATTCAAACTTTCAGTATCAGAAGAACATTCTTCTTATTCTATATGATACCATAATGAAGAGGATTGTGAATGTTGTGTTGATGGGGGAGGAGTATGGGAGAGGGAGAGAAGTAAAATTCGTTGGTAGTGTTAGGGCTGGGTTTCATTTAATCTTTCCCCTCAAATATAAGTGAGAGGAAAGAAGGCTACTCACCCTTCATTCCTTCTTTCTTCTGTTATTGGCTACAGAGGTGATGGCTTTAGGTTCCATTCATGACATCTCCAGTTAAGTAGTTTGCAAAGTTTGCAAGTTTGCAAAAGGTCTGTACATACTAGCCTGGAGAGCCAGTCCAGGTTTGTTTCAGAATACAGTTACTGTATTTTCACTACACAGTCATTGCTGCTATAATACTACTTGCTGTCAGTTTGTTATTGTTAACCTGATCTGCATCCTTATGTGCTGCTGCATGGATGAAGAATGTCTGGGTTTTGAATGCTTGAAACATTCATTCATTCCACTGAGAAATTTATTTCTCTTTTAGTATTTTTTTCCTATATGGCACTCAAATTTTCTGTTTCTGCAGTCCTTTTCCTTTCCTTTCCTTCCTTTCCTTTCCCATCCTGTCCATTTTTCCCAGGATCTGCTTTTGATCAAAAACTGGTCTGTTCAACATTCCAATCACCATTTCCCACAAGTATTTATCTGTTGTAGCCCACATCATCATGTTACCTTCATCCAGATCTATTATACTGCTCCACTTTCTCTGAGTTTCACAGGCACTCAATGCACTATTTTTGTTTCTTGTATTCATTAATTCATACTCTTTACCATTTATTCCCCTTCTGTTTCAAGTCATAACATTCCATACACTATAGTCTTCACCAAATAGGAGCATAGATATTGAGTTCTGCTGATCACCAAGGCTTTCATGTCTTGCTGTATGAGAAAGGGTAGACTAGGTTACCAGCCTTAGTTATGCATGTGCAATGGTATTAATAGTAGCAATCAGTTTGGTACCTTTTGGTCAATATGCCACAAGTGTTCAGTTTTACTCTAAGTAAGCTCACACTATTTTATTTTCAAGTTAGTATCGCTACTCTAGAGACTACGTTATAAATCAAAGTATTGTTGCCTGCATCCCACCAATTCAGAGGCATATGCAGTATGCTGACACTTGTGATGCTTAAAATATTGGTACTGAAGCTCAGTTTTCCTCGATAGAGAAGATTGCAGGACACTGAGCTTCAATTACTGGGACATCTTATAAACTACATATAACACAATATCCTGTTAAACCACTTATTTGGAAAGTTTTTCAGGCAAAATAGGCAATACTGAGCTTAATAGATGAGTTGCCTGACTTGTTATAAGTTGCTTCATATGTTTACATGCAATAAGGATGATTGGGAAATCCTATAATAATTATCTATCTAGCTACTGCAAATTGTCTCATGCTGTGATATGCTTCTCCTGTGGTAGAGTAGCTTAACTCCTTAGCTTTATGTATTTAACTATATATACCATTTGCTAGTTTTTAAGACTGATCATAGTAATCAAAAGGGAAAATATATTGCAGAGGGCTTGATTAGCATATGTGCAACAGGATTTTCAGGGAAAAGGCTTGCGGTTCACAATAAGAGATAAGGTACCCTATATTATATATATAATATATATAATATATTATATACCTATATATTATATACCCAGGGACGCGGTGGCGCTGCGGGTTAAACCGCTGAGCTGTCGATCGGAAGGTCGGCGGTTCGAAACCGCGCAGCGGGGTGAGCTCCCGTTGTTAATCCCAGCTCCTGCTCACCTAGCAGTTTGAAAACATGCAAATGTGAGTAGATCAATAGGTACCGCTTCGGCGGGAAGGTAACGGCGTTCCGAGTCGTCATGCTGGCCACATGACCCGGAAGTGTCTATGACAACGCCGGCTCCAAGGCTTAGAAACGGAGATGAGCACCGCCCCCTAGAGTCGGACTCGACTGGACTTTACGTCAAGGGAAACCTTTACCTTTACCTACCCTATATTAAGACTGGTAAAACTACAATCACAAACAGTTTAAGGAATTTTCTATAAATGAATACAGGACAGAATTTTTTTTTCAGTTACTTGGGAATGTTATTTATTTATTCATTCCTTGACTTGACTTGATTTATACTATACTGCCCATCTCAGATACATGACTCTGGGAGGCTTACAATAAAATAAATAAAAACAAATAAAATGCATAATATAAAATAAAAACACATAGCAGCCAAGCACGATAAAATAACCATCAACAAAGCCAAGATGGGCCCTATCATATTTCTTGTGCCCCAGGCCCGGGCACAAAACCAAGTTGTAGGGCCTTGCAAAATGCCAGCAGGGTCAGGACTAGCCTAATCTCAGAGGGGAGTAAGCTCCAGTGAAGTCAGTGGTAATACTTTAATAGTATGTTGTAATGATCATGCTTGCACTGTATAGTGGGGTTTAATTTATGAATTATTAGACTACTAGATAGAAACTAATGTGTCAAGAAATGCACAGCCTTGAAGATTTATCATGTTCATCCAGATGAAAGCTACTTTATAAAGGAAACTAAGTTGATGCAGGGGCTGATAGAATAGTTTTGGGTGTTGTTCTCTTCTGTTTGGGAGAAAATGTATGTTTGTTTTGGATTAACAACAATTAAGAATCACTGTGTAACAAAGAGAAGCATCTTAGAAAATATGAACAATTCAGTCTTAATTAAGGAACGAATGTACTAATGTATTACAAATCCCAGAATGCAGAAGTACCTAGTATTTGTGAAAAATAACAAGGGCAAAATAAAATACCCAATTTCAAAAAATAGCTCAGAACTAACACTCTTTTCATAAGGACTTTTATAAATAATTAAGTTATATTTATAAACATTTATCATTAGTAAATGCCTGCAGCTATGACACTGTTTTCTTGCATTTTAGGAGCAGAAATATTGTGTCATAATGCCAAGCAAATTATCCTAAGTAATTTTACTAACTTCATCTGAAGCAGTAAAAAAGTATATAAAGTTATGTGTTCTAATTTCAAATATGGCAATATTGATAGTTAGCAATTATCATTTGATACTATTATATAATGCCAATAATTACCAGCAAGCATAATTTTTATTTTTGCTGGCTAGAAATTATAGAGATCATGTTTGGTGTAGTGGTTAAAGGCAGCAGGCTAGAAGCCAAGAGAGCTGAGTTCTAGTTCTGCCTTGGGCACAAAGCCAGCCCGAGGAAGAAAGCAATGGCAAGCCACTTCTGAAATCTTGCCAAGAAAACTGCAGGGACTAGTCCCAGCAGTTGCCAGGAGTCGACACTGACTCAAAGGCACAAAAACAAAACAAAACAAAACAAATAAATTACAGACACTATAGACCAACAAATGTGCAAGACATCAGGTTGGAAAATGCTGTTCTAACTTTCTGCTGCAGTTTCTACTCACTGGCTTACATTTAACTGCAAGAAGCTATTAATAATATGACTGGATGATGTTTGTATTCATAGTCATTAGACCAGCCATCAAAAAAGTAAAAAAATATTACCTAATACAGTGCCATCTTCTGATTTATGTTGTGTACTCATCTGTGAGTGAAGGATAAGCGTGTATAACACCAAGCTTTTTAAAAAACATTTCCTTTTATGTAAATAGCTTAATTACAACTTTTAATCTAGATGACCTCCTCAAAGCAGTTTACAATAATTGAAAACAAATTTCAATTCAGTTCATATAAAACAAAGAGAACTACAATTAAGACCATAGAAATGTTGCACAGCAGGAGAACAAAAACTCAGTCCAGGCTAAAGGCCAGTTGAAACAGACAGGATTTTATGGCTGTGTGTAAGAGAGTAGTTCTTCTGAAATATGGCCCCACAATCAGATGTTTTGTGAACATGGTGGGAGGAGAGGAAGAAACCTATTTGTGGAATAACACAACTCTTCAAACAATATGAACCCAACTTTTTTTAGGGGTTTATAGACAATAATCAACACTTAGGCTGAAAGTACATCGTTTTGAACAATTTAGGCTGAAAGTAAAATTTCATTTTGAACAAGGTAATAGACTTAGCTATCTTACTAATAGTAAGAAATGACTTCCTTCAGAAAAACGTTGATAGCTGTCATTGTAAATCTTCTGTTCATGAGGATTAAATTATGGGGTTTTGTTGTTTTTGCTTTGGCATGAGCTATGTAATAAACTGAAACTATTCACATAGAGCTGGAGGTAAAAATTATCTGTGCTAAAATTGTGTGCACAGTATCACTGTAGGGCAAGATAAGCACAGGTATCAAAATCCACAAATCTTCTTATGACTAGTGATAGTGATACAGGCTTAGTCCAAGATCTTTAAATATAAGTAGCCTAATTAACCACACTTTGAGAGAAAGCTGCAGGCATTTCAGCAAAACCCTCCATGCATTCAAAACACAGATGACGAGGCCATGCGGACTGGTGTTGTCCCACTGCTTTCAATGCATTTATTGGTTATCCATATGCTTAAAAGATTTCCATCAGTTATGATCCCCCTTGTGTGCAGGTATTCCCTTTTCTGTATTACAAATGCACAGGTGATAATGGCCAATTCACCTTAGTGCTTAACTGGTGTTCCTTTTCACCATTCTCATCTGTCGCATATTGTTGATTTATATTTGAGCTGCTGTAAGCACAATGTCATTTGCCTGTGTTGTGGTCCCATTTGGATACTCCGGCTGGGTGTGGCTTGGAAGATTTGTTTCTTTGTTGTTCATTTCTCTGTTAGTTGCTGTAGCTGAAGACTTCTGAATAAAACTAGCCATACTTAACTTTCAACATCTGAATGCCAAGGTCAGCTTGTGCTTTTATAAGGAGGGAATTTAGTGTTTTTTAAGATAGTCCCCCCACCCTAAATTATTCCAGCAGAAACAGTGGACGGTACCAACAAATTAGTCCCTTCTAATATGAATATTGTCTGGGGAGAAGGCAGGGAAGAGAACACATGATTGGCTTTATAAGTAAGAGATGCGTGGAAGGATGGAATGTGTGAATCTCTCTTTGAAGAAATAGTACTTGAAAGAACCAAAGACCCAGTTTTTGGGGGTGACTTGCAAAACAAAATTTTATTCATTTATTCATTTGTTTGTTTTTCACATTTATACGGCTGCCCATCCCACACAGGGCAATTCTGGGCAGCATACAACAATGAGATAAAAACAATGAATAAATAAGATCATTATAAAAAATAAAATGATTATTTAAAAATGATCACCCAATTATAAAATCACTAAAATTCTTCTTGGGCAGAGGAATTTAATGATGAAATACATGCTAAATAAGGGGGAAAAGATTCCTCTACTGTACAATGTCCGTTTATTTCTTGATAAAACTAACCTATTCAGCATATGCTATTATCAATCAATAAATAAAAGGTAATATGCTGTGTAGAAAATACAGTACATAAATCTGATTTTGCTTTAGGGAAAGTGCTTCTCAGATCTCTCCTTCTAATGCAGCTTCTACCAGCTGGTCAGTTTCCCTCAACAAAACAGCAATCCAGAAATGTGGTCACTTTCCTAAGACTCAAGTCCAAAAGTCATTAAAATTAATATTTTCCCTTTGTGAATTATTTCAGATTATTGGCTAGGAAAGGGAATGCAAGTATTGTTTTCAAGGTAAAACAATAAATTATTTCAGCTCTGCATGCCTAACAAGTTCTTATCACTAAGTTAGTCTCAAATGAGATATATCTTGTCATTTGACTTTCCTTTCTTGATTAATCTCTTCTTCCTACCAGTTTTTTACTTTATTTTGTGAGCATTTTATTAATAAATTTATGTTTTGTCTTTTCACTAGCACAGATGTCATGTGGTCTTTCACTAAAACGCAGATCAATTAAAATCATAGTTAAAACATTAACATTCAAATATGTTTAAAGAGAAATAACAGAATCCAGCAAGCTAAAGCATATTCTATCAACAAACCAGATTAACTGCCAAAGCCAGTGTGAATAAAAATATATTTTTCTGTTACGAGAAGGTGAGCCAATTGGGAGTCAGAGAGTTCTGGAGGCCAGGAACAGCCATTGAGAAGGCTTTCTTCTGCATTCCTACAGTTTCCCATTATGTACTTGTTTTTGTGTGCAGCTTCTCCTAAAGAATGCATTTTATATGCATCTTTGATTGGAGAACTATATTGCAAAATTTGGAATATAGAGAAAACCAAAGGATACAATAATTGCTTTCTAGTTTGTGTGTTAGTCCAGGAAGTGCAATCTAGTTGATTAATATTAAAATGTAAACCAAACAAATTACACATCTACCCTGTGTGGAAAGTTAATATTCACAATATACTACAACATTCGCTATTGGGTTAAATTTTAAAATACTTGTAAATTTTAAGAGCTGTTTAGTTGATTTTCTGTTTTATAGCTTTTAATGACTCTTAGCAATATTATTTTTTAAAAAGTGTTCAAGTCTTTTAGCTTATATGCTTGATAAACACGCTGTTTTAAGTGTTTATAATAATAGTAACTGCTAAATTAATCCAATGAATTTGGATTAATAATAGCCCCCCCCAAAAAAAGGGGGGGGCCTAATTCCCTTCCCCTGTTTACCTTCTTTCAGTGATTGCCTAGCATTTTATAACAGGCACTTCGTAACATTGATATATCTCTGGGAAGGGTTGCCCTGCTAATCAGGTTTTCTAGGAGCCATGCTGTTAATACAAAGCTACACTGAGTGATCCAGGTGGAGGCATGGCGTCAGTATGAGGTTTAAATTTCTGAAAATGACATAGTTAAACTGAAGTCATATTTGCTAGCCAAAGCTAAATGCTTATAAGCCATCTGTTCCATAAATATTCAAAAAACTTGGTGCTATCCAAATTTGAGTACCTCATTCAGGTTACTATTGTCAATGTGTTTCTTATATTTTCATCCCAATCAATATTCAAAGCAGTATGCACAACTTTCCTAATATATAATCTTTTATTTCCTGGTTCTATTCTTAATTTTATGTTTTAGGCTGGATTGTGAACGTATTTATGTTCCTATGGCAAGCATCATCCAGTATTATGTTCAAATACTTCAGATTCCTGCTGATAAACAATGAAATCAGAAAAGGAATTTTAAAAGAAAAGTAGGAATTTGTTTTCCATCCTTGTAATTTTAGCAATTTATTTGTTTAAAATTGATCTCCCTCTGGAACATTTAATAATTTTCAGGACTTCCCACTTGGAATTTATGTCTTTCATCAGTTATTTGCAAGAAACTTAATGTGGTGATTTTTCATTTTCTGTACTTTTGTCAATATAATGAAGATTTGAAAGGGAAAAACATTATTTTGCCAGAAAAAGAAGGGTTTTTTTCAGTTTCAGGATATAGTTAAGAATGTAAAAATATTTGGCTTTAACTGGATTTCAGAAAGCAGGGAGCAAGACATAAATAATGTTTTTACTTAATGTGCTATGTAACTGTTGGTTCTGGTTTACACATATTGCTAAATGATAATATGGGTTGTTTGATTTTAGCTGAGCATAAACTTGAAGTATGAACTCACTCATTATGGTTTAGCATCAGGTACAAACCAGGCTACTATAACATGTTCAGCAAAACAGGGTTTTAAAATCCTAGCTTAAATGTATATATGAATGCAACAGTTACCTCAAAAATTGCTTTTATATTATAGAGAGTATCTTGCCATCAAATAATAGATGGTTCATGGGGTTGTGACTACAATATAAGTACACTGAGTATTTTCTCTATTTCTTCAAATTTAACTAGAAGATTAATAAAGAAGATTTTAGCATCTTGCATGATAAGTTTCTCAGAAACTTTATGTTTAGTAGTTGGTTCAAAACTCTCCATGGTATAAAGAAAGCTGAAATCATATAAGAAAGACTTGGAATTTAGCTTTAAACCTGTCCAGTACATCAGGAGGAAATCAGGTTGGGGAAAAATACCTTGAACCAAGAATCAGCAATTTCTTAAAGTTAAAGGTTGCATTTCTATGTAGAAAAGTGATCAGGCAAGCCTATTGTCAGCAGGAGATGGGACCAAAGCAAAGACTAAACAGGGACAACCACTATTTCTTTTTGGGTTCCTCTGCCCCATTCATTCAACCATTGTGAAGGAAGACAGGAATGAGCAGCCTTTGATGAAATACTTTTCAGTTATATCTGATTAACTGCACTAAATGTCTATGCACCTGCATCACAAATGAAATTCTGGCTTTTCTAAAAATAGGAGTATTTTATTTTTTGGCACTGTTTTTATTCTTCCTTAACACTGATCAAGGGTGGAGAATTTGTGGCCTTCCAGATGTTATGAACTACCACTCCAGCATAACTTATCTTTATGTGAATGATGGAAGATGTTTCAGAAGGGGCCCTCCCTAGTCTTCTGAAGAGTAAAAGGAAAAGAGGGGTGAAAGACTTTCAGTCTTGCAAGATTCTGTAATGTAACCTTACAATCCTAGATGTACTTCTTTTCTGGGCTACCCCGTAGGGCAACTCAGTCATTAAGTGAAATGGTCGCTAAGTGAAAATCACGTGACCACAACTGTGCTTATAATTTTACTTCAGCTTTCCTTTGCTTTACACCTTCAGAAGGATATGATCCCAAACAGCCAGGTGAGCCCAAATGGCGGGGAAGGTATCCGGAACTCGACTCATCAGGAAGCTGGGGAAAAGGGGAAATTTTATAGCCCTCCCCCTCTTTCGAATGCTCACCCCTGCTCTGGGATAATAGCAAGAAGAGAATTGGTATTTGTATTTACATTCATTGGAGAGGAAGGGATTACAAGAGAGTAAGCAGGCACACAATGGGGAATATACTTCGAAAGGAATGTACTAATGCTGGCTGTTTGCCTAGCGTGCTTGCAGCTGTGAGCAGGGGGCCATTTAGGAGGTAAACAAAAAGCTCTAGTGTGAAACTGATTAGGGTCCTGTCAGTCTGAGATAGCAATGCAACCCGGCCAGAGGGTTCTAATCAGCTAATTAAGATCACAGAGCTGATCTTGTTAACTTGCGGTTAGCACTTTCTAGGGATGCACTGCGCTGTGGAGAAAAGTAGTTCAGGAAGAGATAGCTTGTTTAGGTATTCTCTCCACTCTGGGAGGGGGAGGGAGAAAAAAATAGGTCAGGCACAGGACATCGTGTACTGACTGACCATCATGGTGAATCTGTGACTGAGAAAGAGACAAGCTGCGAAGGTCGTAAATGTGGGCATTGGTCACAGAGTTACTTTTTTGTCACTGTTGTAACTTGCTGTCTGAGGCAGTTGCTAAATGAAGACTACCTGTAATAACAACAACTTAGGAATCCAGGTACAAAGCTGAGGTCAGAAGCACTTTCAAATTACAGACCTGATTTTCAGGAGAAGTGTTATCCCATCTAAAACAGATTAGATTCTTATTACAGTTTCTGTTTACCTAGAAGTGATAAACTTATAAGTGTTAAGACTCAACCTGTTACCTATTATCTAGCTAACATTAGATAACATTCATTATCCTGAATATTATTAATAAGTCTGCCTGGGCAAAGCAATCTACGTTTGCTTTGCTGAACCGATCTGCATTCTGGAGGCAACATGATTCTCTTCACTGAAGGGAAGAAATGACCCACTTGACCTTGGCAAAGCAATTTGGGTCAGTGACACATAAGAAAGCTCCTCTCAGCCTTCCCCCAGAGCACTGGCTGAAGTGTTTGCAGGCTAAGCAGCTTCAGGATCACCCACAGCATGCATCAAAGTCACCCAGCTTGGAAAACTTCGACAAGCAGTGCCTCTTGTTGAGTGGTCCAGAAGAAGCTCCAGTATGGGCAGCTTTGGTGTCCACTCTGGGATTGCCTATAGTGTTGAATCAAGGCATCCCAGACAGGCCTCCAACCCATGCTAAGATAGCCCTTGGCTGGCCCACCATCACCACACAATGTGAGGTGAAACAACACAATCACTTTGCTTTCTTTAGCAGTAAGGGGACCACACTGCTTGTGAAAACAGCTTTGAGGATGCTTCATTTGAATCTTTGCTGAAACAAAGCATTCCTTTGAAGCTTCACACTGTTCTATTATCCAGCCCATTTCTATCATCAGATACCAGTTCAGCTTACTTTAAGACATCTGTTTAAAACTAAATGCCTACAGGAGAATAAGGAATCATGCATTTTAAGAACACTCTCTCTCTCTCCCTCTCTCTCCCCCCCCCTTTTTTTTTTTTTTGCTAAAGGCATACTATCTATAATTACTCTGCATTGGGAGTTTCCTCTGCTTAAGGAAGTGTCAAGTATAACATTTTGAATATTATCATTTGGACTGCATTTCTTTTGCTTAAACCAGAATTCTTAGTTACTCTAAAGCAGATAGTGGTAGGAATATGTATACAAATTCTGCCAAATGTGTCTCCTTATCATTTTGATCAAAGATGATAAGATTCATAAATGATTTTCACAGCAGCAAGTGTGCTTTGAAGTAGAGACCTCAGTTTTGTCTATGACTATATTTACCTCATTCTTTCTAAACAGATCATAGCTTGGACTGAAATCCTTCAGTCTAACTGCTTTAGGAATTGTGACTTTGGGTAGCTGGATTATTCCTGTAAGGGCATAAGGTGGACAGGAGAGTGACGAGTGAACATGGGGAATTCACATTGGACATCTGGATTTTTCAGTAGCATTCACCATTGAATAATTGTATCCTTCTTAGGTTGTTGCCAGCTTCAGAAAGTATCAAGTAATGGAAGTTGGCACAAAAATCGAAACTTCGACTCTATATTAGTGGGATCTCAGCTGGAAGTGACAGAGCAGGAAAGGAATAACGTAGTCATGGAGGATAGCTCAAAAAAATGTCAACCCAGCATGCTGCTGCTGTTTAAAGAGAAAGGAAAAAAGGTGAATTCTATCCTTGGAAGCATTAGGAAAAGGATTGAAAATAGAACTAGTGTGAATGAATGAGTAGTTCTGGACTGAGCAGCACATAAATTTAATAAATTATTAAATAAAGCCATTTTGCAATCTTAGTGAGACCAAGGAAGGATTATTGTGTATGAATCTGATCAGTGAACTTTTCTGTTATAGCACTAGAAAATCTGCAAAAAAGGGCAGTCCAAATGATTAGGGGGCTGCAGCAGTCCCCCCACTAGGTAAATTTCAGCTATTAGGTCTCTTTAGCTTGGAATGAAGAAAAGGATAGGGCCACGTAATAGAAGTATATTATGTACGACATAGATAATGTGAAAAGAAAAAAAGGTCATCCACTGAAACGAAAACAATTATATAGCACAGAGTGTATGAACCTTGGAATTTAGCACCTACTGTTGTGATAAAGCAACTAATTTGGATGGTTTTAAAAGGGGACTGGATGATGGTGGTAGATCCAGTTATTAATAGAAGAAAAGTGAACTGGAAATTTCTACAGAAAACTTGGGGGGGATCAAAAACTTTATGGAAAAAAATCTACTCCTGCCATGTTTGAGAGTTTCAGAGTTGTATCATGTTTCATTTCAGGTGATTTTCTACAAAATTGAGATGCTAAAAGTACATTGAAGTTGCATGTTATTTTATTGCTTGTTGCCCAACATTGTTTCCAACAGCCCAATAGAAATGATTTTTATCAAATATCAAAGCTTTTCTTTTCTTTGTATGTTGAATCTCGTGAAATAGGCCTTGATTTCTTTTCTTTTTTTCACATCAAATAGTATAGTCCAAATGCTCATGTAATGTGGATATTGTGACAAATATGCTAATTTGAATCCAACTCATTTGCATAGGAAAACTTTCACATTCAAAAGTTTTCTAGAAAACCTAAATCTTTGATCGATGGCTACTAATATTAATGTCTGTCTGCTATCCCCTGATTCATATTTTATTTATTTATTTATTTATTAAATAGATTTATAAGGCTGCCCAACTCACACACGGTGACTCTAGGTGGCTTACAGAATTAAAAACCAAAAAACACAATAGACACCCCCCGGCAACAGCAAACACATTCGTATCAGCCATTTGATTGGCTCCAAAGCAGCCTGGGGTCTCCAGGATCATTGACAGAATCACATCTTCAGGGTCTTCTGGAAAAGGAGCAAGGAGGGGGCTAATCTTATATCTGGGGGAATGATGTTCCAAAGGCAGGGAGCCACTATGGAGACAGATTTTTTCCTTGGCCCCACTAGATATACCTCCCTAACTGAAGGGACCCACAGCATACCGTGCCTCCCTGCTCTGGTGGGCCGGGTAGATGTAACTGGGGAAAGGCAGGCCTGCAACTAACCTGGCCACAAGCCAAGCAGGGCTTTAAAGGTGATAACCAGCATCTTGAATTGGACCCTGAAGCAAATTGGCAACCAATGCAGCTCCCGCAAAAGAGGTGACACATGCGCAAGTCTAGGCTTGCACAAAACTATGCAGGCTGCTGCATTTTGAACCAGCTGAAGCTTCTGGATACTTTTCAAGGGCAGCGCCATGTAGACCGTGTTACAATAGTCCAAGCGGGAGGTGACTAGGCGTGGGTGACTGTGAGAAGGGCCTGTTGGTCCAGGAATGGATGTAGCTGGTGCACAAGATGCAGTTGTGCAAAGGCTCTCCTGGCCACAACTGCCACCTGCTCTTTGAGCAGGAGTTGTGAGTCCAGGAGAACCCCCAGGTTATGCACAGGGTCTGACTGGGGCAGTGCAGCCCCACCCAAGACCAAAGATGGTAAAGAGCCCCAAACCCACAGCCATTCCATCTTGCCAGGGTTCAGCTTCAACCTATAGTTCAATAGTTCCTGGAAAATAACTGTGGTAGGGGTGGCCTAACTGTCTCAGCTTGTGAACTTCCCAAATGCATCCAGCTGGCCACTTTATGACACTAGATGTATCTTTGGCCTGATTTAACAGGGCTTTTTCTTATCTTAATTAGTGCTATGGGGATTGCTGCTGCATTCCATGGGTTTTGGCATGTGTGGCCCCATAAGGGCCTGTCTTAATATTCATTCTAGTAAATATGTCATAAAAACTGCTGGAAAAAATCAGACCTTTGGATGGTGGATATAGTTCTGCTTATCCTCTCTACTGGAAACCAAGATAGAGTATGTCATTAAACTGATGCCTGGGAACAATATGTGAATGTATAAATTAAATTTTGATCCAGGGGAGTTGGAAGTAAAGTTTATTTGGTCTTTCTGTTAATCCAGGAGTAAATGAGTAAGGTGGCATTCCCACAAAAGAACGATGATCCCCTTTCTGGGGATGACCTATGGCTATTCATGGCTTAAACTGGCTGAACTACATCTAGAAAGGATTATTGTGGCATACTCTACAAAGGGCTGCCTTTAAAGAATATCTGAAAACTTCAGTTGATTCAAAAAGTAGCAGCCAGATTATTAGCAGATGTATACCATATGGAATACATTACACCAGTTTTCCTCTATCCTCACAGGTTGCCCAATATTATTTAAAGCCTTGAACAGTCTAAGAACAGAATAACTTTGAACAGTCTAAGAACAGAATAACTGAAGGATTACTTCTATATTGATTTTACATTGAGATCAACATCAGAGCTGTGCTGCTCCTGCTCCTGCTATGAAAAATGCAAGAGGGGAGACATGAGATGAGGCTTTTCTAGAAGCAGCAGTTAATTCATGGAATGCTGTCTTGGGGCAAGAAGAAAAATATATGTTTACTGACATTAGTATAAATATGGTTACTTTAATAAGAATTATGCACTCAAGAGCCAGGTAGCAATATACCAGAGAATTGTGTAATATTTTCTCAATGGATGGTTCTTTTTAGACACAATATAGTTGCCTCTGTAGGTTTCAGCTGGGTGAGTACCTTTGACTCCTTGACTTCTTATATTGACTCCTGGTGAGTGCCTAGATAAGAACCTGCAGTTTTGTTGGCAACACTTTCAGGAATGATTTGCCATTGCCTGCCTGCCTTTCTTTCCTTCCTTCCTTCCTTCCTTCCTTCCTTCCTTCCTTCCTTCCTTCCTTCCTTCCTTCCTTTCTCTCTGCTTTTTTATTAATTAGTAATTGTTCAAGATATAATTAAGACACATAATGCAGAATATAATACTGACAGTATACAAGTCTAAAAAAGAAACAGGAATTTCAAAGGCTAAAAGAGAGAGATAGTTACCCAATATGACCCAGCTGTCTTTGTGCCTGAGGCAGGAGTAGAATTCACTGTCTCCTGGTTTCTAGTCTGGTGCCTTAAACCATTACACAAACTGGTTCTCGATTTTAGGGTAGGGATCCCAAAAGCTGGTTTTCAGAGACACTCAAAAATTGGCGCTAAACATACAGTGTATGTTGGAAAGAGAAAATTATTTTAAATAAATGGTAGGCATGAGAGGAGAAAGACCTTATATCTGTTTTCCCAAATCTGAGTACCCTTTGTGCTGACTGAGGAATATTGAGAGTTGAATTTCACAAATTTGGAGGGTTGCTGAGATTGGAGAAGTCTGCCTTAGATCATCAAAATTAGAATCCAATTATATATCTTGGGATATTAAAGTTCAATTTTCAAAAATATGAGTCTGGATAGTAGTTGTATGGTAAGGCACTAGGTTTGAAAATTATATGGAAAACACTTATCAAAATTTCACTAACTGAATCTGATGTGATCAGTGCCCCCTTTTAAAAACAGTATCAGAATGAAGAGTATAATTTACATATTATCTAATTTATGAAATCTGTTACCCTATAATGTTCTTTAGGGATCTCTGTTCCCTATATAGCTTGAACATGTTATAGTAAATGAATTCTGGGAGCTGGTTATTTATCCAAAATGATTGGCCAACCTATTCAGTTTTGGAAAGATCTTATTCTATTGTTAATATTCTGTAACAAACATCTACCACATAAATTGATTGCAGCAGGGAGACTGGAAATCAATGATGAAATGAGGTTTAATGCACAGAAGCATAGAACAAATTTGCAAATATCTAACAACCTTTGATAAAGTTTTCTTATAGAGAAAATAGCATACCAGATACACTGTTTAAATTCTGGAGTTACTGTTTTTCTTGTTTATTAAATCATCATCTTTATATCATTGAATTTTAAATTTTATTTTTATTTATTTATTTATTTATTTTTCACATTTTTATCACCACCAATCTCCCCCAAAAGGGGAGGACTCTTGTTACTTGCTTTTATTCAGTAAACTTTGTTTTTGTGGTAAATCATTACATCATGTCAGAAAGTTTGAACATTATAATAAAGCACAGCATAGGTAACATGTGGACTGTATCTACCTGCCTAATCCTTACTGTATTATGTGGTTCCAGAATGTCGCTAAATTGTGCAACTTAAATTCAAATTCAAAATTGATGAATTATTGATGGTACAATTTGGTTGCTCTTTTCTGTATCTAAAAGCTGTAAAATTAATTGTAATATGTGCTTTTTTCTGGAATTGTATCTGGCTGGTTGTGCTGGCTACCCTTAACTTTGCTAGACGAGTACCCAACAGGTACAAAACAAGTTGCACTGGATGCTAATAACTATGTGTTTGACAAATGTGATAATAATGCCAAATCTTGTTTTATCTCCTACTAGTATGTGGAACCTGGAACATTTAATGGTAAAAATTCCAGGATTCCCTTCAGATTCATATGCGATTAAATTCTTTTTTAACTTCCAGCTAGAATCCAGTTTTGTTTGGAAGCACATGAACTTTTATTTACAGATAAAGTACCAATAAGTGCTCTGCCAATTATTACATGCATGTATTTTATTTCATAATAGGCCGGCTCTTGTGAATTGGGAAATAAGCCCTTAATATTTGGCTCCATTCTGGAAGAAGAGACTGCATTCAGACTCTGTAGGGCTGTAACTAGGAAGAAAATACATTGCTTCAAATTGCCAGTTGCTCCATGCACTTTTATTTTGTTTTATTATCTTTATTAAAGATTTGGGTTATGCATCTTTATTAAAAAAGCAACCTCTGGTGTGGTTAACCTTTATATGACTCTTCCTCTTTGAAGAAAATTGGTCTTCCTATTTATAATTTTCAGTCAGTTCTCTACACCCTTCGAAAGACTTGCATATAGGCATTTGTATTTATGTGTCTGATAAATCTGAAAACCTTACAAGAAATGGGAACAGCACTAGAGAAAAGGTGAGGCAGTGCTTGAGGCAGTGCTTAAGAGGCTGTAACTACCTCTTCAAGTTCAAGTGCCCAAAGTGAGTCTAAGAGGGGCAAAATGAATAAATCAAGGGTTGTTTCAGAAGAAAGAGGAAGAAATAGTCAAACTGATATAAAACATACAGTGTAGCTAAGTGTTGTGCAATAGCTTATAAAATTAACTGAGAATTGGCTGCTGGTAAAGGTAAAGGGACGCGGTGGCAGTGTGGGTTAAACTGCTGAGCTGTGGAGCTTGCCGATTGGAAGGTCGGTGGTTCGAATCCGCCTGACAGGGTGAGCTCCTGTTGCTATTCCCAGCTCCTGCCAACCTAGCAGTTCGAAAACATGCAAATGTGAGTAGATTAATAGGTACCGCTTCGGCGGGCAGGTAATGGTGTTCCATGTAGTCATGCCGGCCACATGACCACAGACGTGTCTACGGACAAACACCGGCTCTTTGGCTTTGAAACGGAGATGAGCACCGCCCCCTAGAGTCGGACACGACTGGACTTAATGTCAAGGGAAACCTTTACCTTTACCTAAAGGTTAAGTAGATCCCACAAAATCTGCACTTATGTAGTTTCACTGTTGTATAGTTATCTGTTATGTTTCATTTTCTAATCACCTTGTTTAACAGGCTTATTGTTATAGTGTATAGAATAATTTAATACTCTCACCTTTATTCATTTTGTAAGTAGCATACAGTAATACTTTGCCATAATTTTATTTTTATGATAGCATACAGTTCTTGTCTTACATATTTTAATACATCATCATATACAGTGCAAATATTAATATTAAACATAATTTACTAGGTAGTTCTTTGTAAATTTTTGTCCTATAAGTATTTTAGAGTTCTATGCTAGAAATTTCATCTTTTAGTTATCTTACTCATAGCTTGAGTAAGATAGAGAGATCTCAGAACTCAGAAGGAGGTCCCAACTTCAAATTGATATGCTAAAGGATGCCTATTGACAGATGGTAACCATTTCAAAGGAGATCAAACAAAGATAGAAGGAGTATACTGAAATACTGCACTGTAGAGATGTCAACATCCAAGATACTTTAGTACTAGTACCTCCTAGTACTAGAAGAGGAAGTTAGACCAGCACTCCAGTCATTACCAAGTTGGAAGGTTACAGGAACTGATGGAATACTCTGTAATCCATCACATACCCACAGAAATATGGCAAGCCTCAGAAGAAGAATCAATAAAGGTTCTAACCAAGCAATGCCTGAAAATCTGGAGAACAACCCACTGACCAACAGATTGGAAGAGGTCAATCTACATTCCGATACCTAAAACAGGTGTCTTAACAGTGCAGACTATCATACAATACCCTTATTTTCACATGCTAACAAAATAATGCTTAGAACCATTGAATGCAGATTACATGGAAGAAGAGATGCCAAATATTCAAGCTGGCTTTAGAGAAGCCCAAGGAACACAAGATATTGCTGATGAACAATGGATAATTGAGAAAGTCAAAGAACATCAAAAAGAAGTCACTATGTGTTTCATCAATTGTGTTGACCACATCAAGCTGTGGAATGTGCTCAGAAAAATGGGAATCCTGGAATATCTCCTTCTCCTCATGAGAAACTTATATACAGGTCAGGAAGCCATAGTACGAACAGAATATAATGAAATAGACTGGTTTCAGGTTGGCAAAGGAGTGTGACAAGGTTGTATACTCTCCCCTTATTTATTCAACCTATATGCTGAATATATATTAAGGGAATCTGTATTGGAAGAGTGTGGTTTTAAAATTGGAGGAAGAAGCATCAATAACCTGCACTGTGCTGATAACACTACCCTGATACCTGAAAATGCAAAGGATCTGCAAGCCTAGTAATAAAACTCAAGGAGCACAGTGAGAAAATGGGACTAAAATTAAATATAAAGAAGACTGACTTAATGAAAACAGATAGAACAACCAGCCTTAGAATTGACAGTGAAGATATCAAAGTGGTGGATACTTCTGCCTTTTAGGATCAACCATCAACAGTAAAGAATTAAGCAATCAGGAAATACACCACAGTAACATACGGTAGAGCACCATGAAGTCCTTGGAAAATATATTCAAATGCCATGCTGTGTCTATATTTACAAAAATCAGAATTGTGCAAGCCATGGTATTCCCTGTGACAGTCTATGGAAGCTGGACTTTGAGGAAGCAAGACAGGAAGAGTATTGATGCTTTTGAACTTTGTTATTGGAAAAGACTCCTGAGAATACTGTGGACAGCCAAGAAAACAAACAAATTGCTCATCGAACAAATCAACCCAGAGTTCTCACTCAAGGCACAAATGACCAGGTTCAAATTATCCTACTTTGAACATATTATGTCAAGTCTTAGCTCTCTGGAGAAGGCTGTAATGTTGAGAAAGGTGGAAGGAAAGAGGACAAACACAGTGGCAATGAATGCACTACTGGAAGACCTGAAGGACCAGGTTAGGGATAGATCATCATGGAGAAAATCTATCTATGTGGTCACTAAGAGTTCACAACAACTTGATGGCACATAATCAATTGGAGAGGAAGGAAGGAAGGAAGGAAGGAAGGAAGGAAGGAAGGAAGGAAGGAAGGAGGGAGGGAGGGAGGGAGGGAGGGAGGGAGGGAGGGAGGGAGGATCTATAATCTCGTATTTTTAAACATGATCTTATGCTGATCTTAGATCAAACTAGATTTAGTTATGTCTCATATTCCTCGTCCATGAAGCACTTACCATAACAGTATATATTAGATAAGGTACAAGGATGTCACCAAAAAGAATAAAAAATATAGACAAAGCCTTCATGGATAGCTTTCTGAGTAGTATCGGATGTATTCTGCCATTTGGAAAATTTTTGAGTTTTATCTGCTGACTCTCACACCTAAGGCCATAATTTTTGGGGTAGTTCTGAAGGAAAAGATATCTTCAGAGTACTATTAGAAAAGGTGTCAAAGGAAACTCTGTCTCCTGAAATTGTTAAGTTCCATTTTGGTTGCTGACTCTCATCAGTTTCTTTTTCCAGACCTCATTAATGTATTCAATGGGCAACAAAATGACCTGTTTTATGAGGTCTGTAGCAGCTGCTTTCCCTCCAGCACTGGCAAACAAAAAATGAGAACACCCACCCATCCCTGTTCCCAGGATCTGGGGAGGTCACGCCAAGATTCAATTCAAGCCTGCCTTTCTTTCTACCTCCCTGAATGGGAGCCATGAACCAAGCAACAGTGGGTGGCCTCTGCTGGGTTTGATACCTTCATAGGATTCCAGCCTAGAACTAAAGGTATTTCTGGCTTGAATAGGATTCCCCTTGGTTTTTTTTACTAGACCTCAGCTAACACAGCTGGAAAGCTTTGTGAATAAACTAACTGTGCTGAAGAAACAAAGACATTCTCATGGGCTATATTATCTTTCCACATTAGAGGAATTATTCTTTGTATAATGCCGTCTTTCTGCACGTGCCGCCTACTGTTCTGCCCATTAGGTGTATTTGAATGGTTGATAATCTGGTCTGTCAATTCACATGTTTACTCTATCATGCTTTTGTATCATTCTTCAAAATTATTTTTTAAAAATTGCCGAAGTAACTTGTCTCAACACACATATATTTTGTATCCAATTTCCTCTAATGTATACAACTTTTTCCAATATATGCCTTTTACTTTGCAAAATTCCTCAATTTAATAGATTTGTTAATAAATCCCATAATAAGAAAAGTTATATATTGTACAGATAGTCCTGTTACCATCAGGAAACTCCATCTGCAGTTTCACCAAGCAAGAAGTATTTAATATATATTTTATTTATTATACATATATAAAAGATCTTATATGGAGGTAAAATTAGGTGATTAGATGCAATACATTTACTGGAGTATATACATTTTTATACATAATTCTTGAATGGAGAAGTCCACTCAGAGATCTGTGCTATCTGTAGAATAAGTGCAGATTAAGTTAATTTTCCAAAATCTAGACCAAGTACATAAAGAATTGATAGCATTCATCACTACTTTTGGATGCATTATAGAAAAATGAGAAACAAGGAAAATAAGATATTTAACTTCCCCAGGCAGAACCAAGATGTCAATGGATAGAAACCTATAACATGATAGGATTTTGTGTTTGTCTCTGGAATGCAAATCCATTCTCTCTCTCCCTCCCTCCCAGCATTTAATTTGCCTCTGTCTAGAGGAAGATCTCAAATGTGGAAGGATCAGTAAATCCTCAACATACTTAAATTTGCTGAATTTTCTAGCACCCATATTTATCTTCCTTATCTGTACAGAGCCAAATGAATGTTGGTGCCAAGCATAGTAAGTTAATGAGATTTTTGGACCTTTAATTGAATTAGCATCTACAAAAGATGTAGGAATTTAAATGAGCAGCAGAAAAAATGCTAATAGAACATTGACATTCATATATGTTTCTGCCCAGTAATTTTAAAATCTGATTTTTCCATCTGAAAAGCTGTAGTTGTTTTTATTATAGGATGCTACAATAGTGTTTGTATGGATATGTAGTATTAATTGCAAATTGATGTGGTCATATAATATGCAAATTTAAACATTAGTGCAAGAAAGCAAATATATACAGTTACAATAGCTTGAAATCAATGTGATAAAATAGCAGTCACTTTCACCAACTACCATAGCTCATCTTTATATTTAGTAGCTTAACGGTAGAATCTCTGGAATTCAAGCATATTTTCAGGAAAATTCAATTTTACATTTCCCTACATATACTGTAGGTCCCTGTGTTGGCAAATAAAAAAGGTATTATTGAAGGGTGGGGTTTGTTGGTTTTGTTTTGTTTTTGGT
Organism: Candoia aspera; assembly: GCF_035149785.1. Lineage (NCBI taxonomy): Eukaryota > Metazoa > Chordata > Lepidosauria > Squamata > Candoiidae > Candoia > Candoia aspera. Next base: position 36,347,083 of record NC_086155.1, read on the forward strand.
CTGTTTGTTTGTTTTTGTTAACCTCTGTTTGGAGGAAAGGCATCGAATGAATCCTTGCTGATAACTGACTTAAGGTTGTATGACAGAATGTAATGAAAACCAACTTAATGAATCTTTCATCATATATAACTACTACTGTTTACAAAATTTAAACCAGGTTGGCTTTTAAATAGCATGATTAAAAACAAATCAAAACTGTTAATGAGCATGCTTTGCACAGAGTAAAAGTTGCTGAGATTTGAATCTGTTCACCTGTTTGGGACATACATTGAACTAAATGTAAAGTAACCCAAACTCTCGCTAGATTTTTTTTTAATTAACTTTTTTCCAAGATTAAGAGTATTTTTGAGTTGTAATATGAGGCAACAAAGAGAGAATTCTTGTGGTAGAAACAGCAAGTCCCTAAGGTCTCATATGGACAACAGACCTCTCTCGTTTAGGAACAGGAAAGAGTCTCCTGAACATAAAGAGAGAGAAAATATGCATCTCTTATAAAGAAAAGACACTGTCATGGGGCTGTATTTCTTCCAAGGTGCCCCGCTTCATTGTTTAGTTATATAATTGTGAGATGACTGAGATCACTTGTGTTTGTAAACTAACATTATTCTTTGAAGTAAAGGTTAATGCACAGTGAACTATGTACCATTAACAGTTTCGTTGTTACTATATCTGCTGTGAAATGCCTAAGTTTGCCAATAGCATCAGAGGCTGCTTTTCTCCCCATAAAAATAGCTATGTGCAAGAAAGGGTTACAGCTTTTTCTCCATCCACTGTGGCCCTGAATCCCCCCCCCCCATTTTTTCTAGAAGCACATAAAATGCAACTGCACATTTCTCACAGTGTCTAGTTTGTGGGGCTTTTTGTCATCGGTTGAAGAGCAGCTTAACCAGCAAATCTGAGCTACATAAATCTACAGCTGTAGCAGGTTATGCTTGTCTTAGTGCCATATTGCCTACCTGTGAAAGTAGAATCGGCACAGCCAAGGAGAGAATTTCACTTGTCATTTCTGTCAGTGATCTTGGTGTGTCAGTGACATGCCAGCATCCAATACTGGTGGAAGCAGCAGGGTAAATTGTGGCGAACATTCAGTTGTCACTGTTGTACCATTAATACTACTTAACCTGAGAGCCAAATTTTACTAAGTGTGTATCTGTGCCACTAGCACAAGTACTTTTGGTTGGGGCAAACCCTGTTCTGGAAATAAAGGTAAATGGTGCATTTTAAGGAAAGTGCAATTCTTTGAGGTCTTGCCACCCCACAGCCCTTGTCTATACGAAGCCAGCTACATTCAGAAAAATATCCAGCCTTTGAAGTTGTTGAATACAAATAGGTGGAAAGCCTTGTAAGATACAGTAAATGTTCAGCTATATAATAGAAATGTAAGGTTATTCATACAAATTTCTCTCGTTCGCTAACTGAAATTATTGTGAACTTCATACAGTAGCTCTAGTGAAAACCACTTGAACCATATACTTGTAAATTGCAGTTTTCCAGGACTGATATATTTATATACGTAGGTCTTATTTGAAGTACAGTAATTGTAAGCCTATAATTAAATCTAAGTACAACTGAGATTCCAAGATGTTTCTGTGTCAATAAGACATTATTTAAGGAATGTAGCCTTTATTTTGGAAATGCTTAATGAATTTCTGCAAAAAGTTTTGTATTTTTTCATGTTTGAAATGCTTTTCTAAGTTGACATTTTTGTTCAGTATTTGAAATATAATTAAGCATATTGTGATTTTGTTTGAACTTCTCAAAATATGTTTTTGGCCAGCTCATGTTCTCATATTAGATTGCAAAAGAGTTGGAGAACGAATCTAGCCATCAAAAACATTTTCAGTTCCCCCCCACCACCAATATTTTTCTGAAATAGTTTGTTTGCCATGTTAACGCTTCAACTATTCTGGCACTTAGTGGCTTGACAGCCTATAAAACAAGGAAGTGGTTGAGACTGTTGTACAGACTCCATTTTGTTAATGAAACAAGTTTTGGAAAATAAATTTTGGCACGAAGAAAAAAAAACAGTTCTTTTGTATTCTTAACTCATTGTGTGTTTCTCCATCCTTTATGCAGTGCAACCAATTTGCAGAGAACTATTTGCTTCAGGCTTTTTTGTTTCTTCTTAGCAAAACTCAAATGGCCTTTAGAAATTAATTTTGTCTTCAAACTGAATCCATTTGCATGGCTTTTGTAATCATACTCATCGTTATTAGGGATTTTGTGGCAAACTCTTCTACTTAAATACAGTGCTAAACTCATTATCCAGGTCCATCCCAAACATACTTTAAAGTACAATATTATTGGACAGACTGATGTAAGCTTAAAGTCCTGGGTATTTATGACCTCATAGAGTGGTACAAGCAATATCTGAATGTATATTTAAAGCTCAGATGAATTAGATGCTACATTTGTTAGCACTTTTCCCAACCTGATGCCCTCCAGATATGCTGATAGGAGACAGAGAGAAATTCATTTACTTTGCAAACGTGTCTAATTTCACATTTCAAACCTATAAATGAACTGAAATTTGATTAGCCTTGCATATTTCTCTGAATTTTGCAGTTTCCCAAACAAAGAAAGCAATAGTTATTAAGGGAAAGTCTGTACAAAAATGCATATATTCATGAAAAAATGTACAGAAATTAGAGAAACTGACAGATTCTCAGAAATGAGAATAGAATGTGAAAATGATAGATTTGCTGATCATTAATTATGACTTCAATTGCTAAAGTTCCTATTTGGAAAATAATTAAATTCCAACATATCTAGAAGGCCCCAGGTTAGGGGAGATTAATTTGTAACATAATCTTGGTTGAGGAGCTTCAGATGTTGCTAAACTGCAACTCCCAGCAGCTCTGGCTAGTGTGACCAGTGCCGAAGGATACTGGGAACTCTATTCAGGAGCATCTTGAGGGCTACAGCTTCCCCATCTCTGACGATATGGAATATTAAACTTAAGATCTCTTGCAATTCCTGCATTTTCCAGTTTTCTCCCTTTTGTTCTTCTTTGTTTTGCCAAATGAAAGTAATTTCAATTTCAATCCTGGAGAAGAAAAATTTGATACATCCTGTTATTCTATAGCTGTTTTCAGACATAGGTTCAACACATTCTTTATTTTTCACAACCTTACTTGGTTTAATGGAACTTACATTCATGAAGACTGCCTGTTTTCAGCCTGAAAATATTCAGAAAAAAATGGCAAGGAAGAATTATAGAATTATAATTGGTTTCCCTTGACCATCCAAGGAAGATAAGAAAATGTGAAAATGAAGTCAGCGCCCCAAAAAAGCAGATGCTAAGTTCAGTTACCTCTTTGGTGTGGCAGTCCTAATTAAAGCATCCACAAGAAATCCAAGCCATTAAGCCTCTGCTTAATGCTTGGGACTCCTCTGCCTCTAGGATCAATCTGCTCTTACTGTTAGGATTTTTTAAATTCTTCACTACAATATGCTTTTCTTTAACTTGAATCCATCATTCTATTCCCTTGCACTCTGGGGTTATAAAGAACAGGTCTTGGCTGTTTTCTCAGTGGTATATTTTAGGTATTTATGAGCGCTATCGTATGCTTCCTCCATCTTCTCAGGTCTAAATATTTCCAGTTCCTTCAGTCTCTGTCAGACTTAGTTCCTAGTCCTCTTCTTATCCTTCTCTGAACCTATTTATGTTTCTTGGAATTCTTTAATGTGAGGTGTTCAAATGGGACACAGTACTTAAGGTAGGGTTTGACCAATGCAAAATAAAGAGGAACTATTATTTCCCATGATTTGGATGCTATGCTTCTGTTGATGCAGCCTAAAACTGCATTTGCCTTTTTTAAATATACAGTCATTGCTAATCAGAATGTCATAGGAGAATTTTATTGATGCTTTGTTGAAAATAGCATTATATATATTTCAGAATACCCATTCTCATTGGTGGTTGATTTTCAGTTTTTGATATAGCTATTTGTTACTATGTTTTTTTTCCTCTGATGTCGTACATTACCCAGAGGTCTTTGGAATTGGGGCAGGTTATAAATTCTGTAAAATAAAACATAAATAAAATAATAATATCGCTGATTCATGTTTAGCTTGTGATCATCTAGTATTCCAAGATACTTTTCACAACTACTATTACTCATTCAGAAATTCTTCATTTAATTTCCTTTCTATTAACAGAGTGCATTTTTTTTATTTATTTAATATCCCACCTTTATTCTTTTTATAAATAACTCAAGGCAGCAAACATATGAAATATCCCTTCCTCCTCCTATTTTCCCCACAACAACCATGTGAGGTGAATTGGGCTGAGAAAGAGTGATTGGCCCAAGGTCCTCTAGCCGGCTTCCATGACTAAGGTGGGACTAGAACTCACAGACTCCTGCTTTCTAGCCCATTGCCTTAACCACTAGACCAAACTGGCATTTGTTTCTGTTATAGTTCATTTTCTTATTTGCAGTTCATTTCTCTAAGCCAGCCTTTCTCAACCTTTTGACCATGAAGGAACCCTTGAAACATTTTTCAGGCCTCAGAGAACCCCTGCACATTCAGGCTTAAATATAGGCCAGAAGTTACAAAATTATTATATTCATTTCATGTTAGGCCTGTATATACACGTTAACAGTGTTCTTAAACTAAAAATAAAGAATGAAACCTACCTCTTTAATGTGAAGTTGCCTGAATTTGAAATTTATTTATTTATTTTATTTATCACATTTTTTTCCCTGCCCATCTCAACTATGACTCTGGCGGTTTACAAGTGAATTTAAAACAGTAAAAAATTAGATATTGATTAAAAGAGATACATTACAAAATGTGCATTAAAAATATACTAAAACCTCTAAAATATAAAACATGACATCTAAAACCCAAGATGGTGAGATCACAGTCTGAGCCGGCTGGGTGACCTTGGGCCAGTCCCTCTCTCTCTCAGCCCAGCCCACCTCACAGGGTTGTTGTTGTGGAGAAAATAGGAGGAGGAAGGAGTATTTGGTATGTTTGCTGCCTTGAGTTATTTATAAAAATAATAAAGGTGGGATAGAATTTTTTTTAAAAAAAATTCCCCAGGCCGCATCAAGGTGCCAGCTGCCCCCATGACAGGTGCCACGTCTTGAGCCCCTTTTGGAAGGCTGGGAGAGTGGGGGGAAATATTTTTTTAAATAAATCCTGATCTCCCAGGGAACCCCTAGTGACCTCTCGTGGAACCCTAGGGTTCCACGGAACCCTGGCTGAGAAACCCTGCTGTAACATAACAAAATTGTTTTGAATGTTCTTTCAGTGTTCTGGGATATTAGCTAACCCATCCAAATTTACATCATTTGCAAATTTGATAAGCATTCCTACCACCTCTTCATTTAGATAATTAATATAAATGTTGAGGAGTAGAAAGCTGAGGGCTGGGCCTTGTGGCAGCCCACTTGTTTGATGAAAAACCACTGATAAGCATTCCCATTTCAAGCCAGTAATGTTTCCACTTAATTGACATGCCACCCAGCCCACACTTAATGAGCTTCCTACTCAGAATATCATGTGGTACCTGTTCAGATGGTTTGCTGAAATTAGTGTGTACATATACTATACTTCGTTCATGTACCCTGATCATTCTCAGTACCATTCTCTGAACCTCTTCCAGTTTGTCACATGAATTTTAAAACAAAAAATCATCAATGAGGCATGAAGAATTAGTGTACAAAAAACTGACTCATGTTGTTCAGCATACTTGAAGAACTACATTTGTCCTGGAGGATATTTATTTATCCTTGAAACTCAGAAAATGATGGGGGGGGGCAGATTTATTGCAGACATTACCTCCAACTCTTTTTTGTGAAATATGATTATTTGGCTTATCACTGCAATTAATGGAAGGGGGGGAATTTAAAAGAGGCTGGCTTTTTCTGAATAATTTTAACATGGACAGGAAATCATTCCTCAGAAGCTATAGGCAACCGATAGACAGTGGGTTGTCTATTGCTAAGGCATGGCCACTTATATAATCTTATGTTTACATAATTTCATAAGCACATAGAAGAAAATATAGTTAGAAGTAATAGCTGTCTTACCACAATTTCAACTCCACCCTGATGATTCATGGAATTTACTGTTTGGCTAAGCCTCACCTTTCTTAATTGTACAGCCTTTGTCTGCACTACAATGGTTCAGTGATTATTGGCCTCAGTGCACAGTCCAGTCCTATCTTGATTAATTAGATGGTTACTGACTCAATATTCCTAAGGAAGATTGCCAGCTCCTATACTTCAAAGCAAATTCTTATACATTAAAATGTCCCATTTTATATTATGATAATGTGATATGATTGTCTTTTAGTATATAATTCATCATTGCTACCCTTAGATTTTTTCTTCTAGGAAGCTAAAATATAAGTTACATAAATTAAGAGTGAAACATGTTATCAAATCTGATTATTCCGCCACAGATGGCTAATTATTTGGGCTGTACTTGCTTGGAAAATGGTTAGGAAGAAGAGCTTTGAACCTCATGTAGTAAGAGCATCAGCCCAATTTTTTCAGGCTTCTGTGCAACCTGGGAAAAAAAGTTGCTGCTACTACTACTTTAAAGAGTTAACTGGCTGATTGATTGAATGGATTTCAAGGATTTGTTGTTTATTTGTTCAGTTGCTTCTGACTCTTTGTGACTTCATGGACCAGCCCACGCCAGAGCTTCCTGTCGCTCATCAACACCCCCAGCTCCCCCAGCGATGAGTCTGTCACCTCTAGAATATCATCTATCCATCTTGCCCTTGGTCGGCCCCTCTTCCTTTTGCCTTCCACTCTCCCTAGCATCAGCATCTTCTCCAGGGTGTCCTGTCTTCTCATTATTGTGGCCAGAGTATTTCGGTTTTGCCTTTAATATCATTCCCTCAAGTGAGCAGTCTGGCTTTATTTCCTGGAGTATGGACTGGTTTGATCTTCTTGCAGTCCAAGGCACTCTCAGAATTTTCCTCCAACACCACAGTTCCAAAGGATCTCTCTTCCTTCTCTCAGCCTTCTTTATGGTCCAGCTCTCGCAACCAATTCCAAAATGACTCTGGGAGGCTTCACAAGTTAAAAGAATATTATCTATAAGAACAAACATTGGCCAAAGAGCAACATAACATCCTACTACATCACCCCCAACTTAAAGAGGCCTGCCCAAACACCTAACCCAAAGCCTGAGGGGGGGAAATGTTTATGATGATCAGTTGAAGGCAGACAAGGTGGGGGCTGTACAGATCTCCTGGGGGTTGCTGCTCTGAAGGGCATATTAAATGTGACTTTAAAAGCAACTGCAACGTTTTTCCAGGCTTGTTTAGAAGCCTGCAAAAGTAGATATGCTTTCTTAAATAGCATATGGGTGCTGTGCTCACATAAAGTCTAAAACACTTCTGAATTATTTTACATTTGTGCACAGTTCTACTGATTATGCAAGCAATTTTAAAAAGGAGTATTTACAAATAATCATCTTTAGTCCTGTGCAGAAAAACTGAATAAAAATGCTTTATTACTGTTCTCCTCTACATCCTAAGATACAATCTGTGCATTCTGTTTATGTTTATGTCACCTGAACCAGCAGTGAAGTTTGCACTGTGGGAAAATCCTATGGCTTCCATTAGGTTTGACTTTAAGAGATCTCTTTATAATTGAAGACTTTCGGATTAATATATGTGTTTAGTTGAATTATTTATATTATCCTACTTCTACATCTACATCAAAGGATTACCCTGTTCATTTAACAGGGTATGTAGTGGGCTGAGGCTGAATTTCTACATCCACTCATTTTAGGAGTAAGCTTAATTGAACTGAGTAGGTATGCGTAGGACTTCAGAGTCAGAGATGCATTTTGAAATGCAATAGGAGATGTTTATAAGAAGCAGATCACAGATGTTTCTCAAGTAGTCAAAAAGAAAAGAGAACAACTTTGTTCTCAGGATGCGTGCGCCTCCTCTAGTTTCACATATGCTTGGATAATTGAGCATTACTGAAATGCTTCTAGCCATTTAAAATACTATGATGACATTCACAGAATAACTGCACTCCATGGCTTGTTTTCATATCGTTTGTATTTTTACTTCATATACTAGTGCAACCTGATCTACTCCAGATAGTTTGAGACTAAAACTATTAAAATTGGCTGTGCTGAACTGAAATTCAGTGATAACTCTAGTACATCTCAGACATCAAATATACATATCAGATAATTAAGAGTTATATCAGATAGGGATAGTTGCAAATGACTATAAAATGTGTCTGTGTGTGGAATCCACAATAGTATAATTGTTTTTTTCTTGTTAGCTTTGTGTTTTCTTTTCAACACTGGATTTGTTAAGAGTATTTGGCTCTATTCCTGGCTTTTTAAATATACTCTGTTCTCCATTGTTGTAAGTGCAGATTCTTTCTTGTTTGAATGTCATACACAGCTCTTCCACCATTTATTTAAAAAGCCACTTGCCACAGGTCATAGGAATGCTTGGTTTCCACAGTGCTAATTTTAAAACTGTTCTGAGATCATTTTTGTCTTCAGTATCTAATTTGGATTAAATTATCTCATATGTCAGCATAACTCAGCAGTCGCTGTGTCACCCTGTTAGCACTTAGAATTGTCAAAGCAACAATACAGAGCTCTGTGGCCAACACTTCAGAGAATGATGTGGCCTAAAAGAGATGGGTTGACACTAACTGCTGTGGTACTTAGAAACATATGGAATTTTTCAGTTTGTTTATTTTCATATTATTTACATGTTCAACTTTTAGTCCAAAGATAAAAGAATCCACGCCAATTATCAAATTGAAAGGCATTATTAATAAGAACTGAAAGTCTGTGTTTGCTTCTCCCTTGCAAATTTCCACAGGGTAGAGGTCATCAGGTTCAACATTCTGCTCACCTTTTGAGATACATCCAGTTTTGTAACTGTATCTTCAAGGGTGTTTCCCTTTTTCTCACCAGACAAACTTGGCTCCCAATGCCACCAAAATCCCAGCAATGCTTGCATCATAAATTTTAATCTGATTTTTAGAAACAGAGTCAACAATGCCATAAACTGTAGTTACTGTAGATTGGCCTGGGTGCTAAAACTGAATAGGTAGATAGCTTCATATCTCAATTATCCACACCCAGCATCCTATAAAACAGAAAATGCATCCGCCCTTGTTCTCTGTAGTTCTGCCCTTATAAAATATTCCTGTGTAGAAATACTTAATTTTAGAAGCCTCAGGCAGATAAATAAGCAGGATATTGCATATCTCAGTACAACTATGCAAATGTAGCTGTGCAGCTTGAGCTGCAAAGCTGTACCCCCCCAAAAAAAACCCTCTGCAAAATATGAGGCCTTTTAAATTTTGTATTAAAAATGTTAACTTTAGAAGGAAGATAAAATTATCTCACCTAAAAAGAGGGAAAAGAAGGAATGCCTAATGTATGCAGTGCTGTTTACAAGGAGAAAGGGGTAAAATTGCCAGCCGTATGTTACCCAGGTGTTTGCAGTGATATTTACTTCTGTAATTTGCATATTGAGGCAATATGCTTGGATTTGAGGGGCATACATTTGTCTTGACTTATCACAATGCATGGAAAACATTTGTGCTGGTGTAAGAATGCAAATGTCCTCTGGGTTAAACAGTAATTTCAGGCACCCAAACACATTTATTTTACTATTTTTCAGACTTCTCTTCTCAACTTTGCTACTAATTTGTGTTTCCTCTCGATGTCAAACAATGGTCCCAGATAATTAAGAGTCAAAATCTCACAAAGATATGTAGCCAGTGATAATGAAAAGTGTATTATTGAAATAATTAAGAGCAAATGTAGGTCATTACAATGAAGGCAGTGCTTTATTAATCATATTGACTAAATTTGCCATCAAAGATCACAAGGAATGGATAAGCAGATGGTGTCCAGTTCTGGACCATATCAGTTTCACCTATGGCTAATTCACAGACTGATATTTCCCAATATTACTTTTAAATTATTTTTAATTAAATATAAAAATTAAATTTAGAAACCCTATATAGATAAGAAGATGGCTTATCATTTGCTTTTAGTTTGCTTTTAATTGTTCTTTTTAAAGTGACTTTTAGCATGGGTGAGTAGTAGAAAATATGCTCTCCAGCATACATTTTGGAAGGGGTGCTACAAATCCTTCAGGAGAGAGAACATGTTGACATTCTGGACCTCTCTTTAATCAATAGCTGTGGTGGCTGCAAATGTTGGACTTTGTAGTCTTGAATCAGGAGGAGTATTAGATTGGAGACAGTTGTTGGACATATAAAAAGTACATGCATGCAGTAAATATGAAAGGTGACCTCATAAAAAATTAATCTCATAAAATAATCCCAGGAATGAACACTCAGAATTTAGCATTGTAAAAAAGGTAAGGTAAAGTCTTCTTGATATGTTATTAGATTCCCACTCAGACTTACATTCTTGGGATTTACTGGTAATCTCCCATCCAAGCATTTTTTACTTTGTTCAAAATTTTTACTTCGTTCAAATTTTTTCAAATTCAAATCCAAAATTTTCAAATTCAAAATTTCATTTTTTTTACTTTTTTCAAAATAAGCCAAAGTCACATTGGTGTTGTCATTTAGTTGGAGTTAACATTTTAATTTCTTCCCAGCGTAAAATAGCAGTAGTAGGGGGGATTATCAGGACTGTGATTTACCCTATCACCTATTCATCCCTAAACTAAAATAGGAGACCTAAAGAGAAGTGGAGATCAGATCCTATCACCTCTTTTTCCATCCTGATCACCACTTCTCTTTAGGCCTCCTATTTTAGTTTTAAGGGACAAGATAATAGTTTGGCTCTAGTGGACAACTGTAGTTCAGTATCTGCTTTTTAAAAAATGCATCACCAATAGATAATTCTACTCTGCAAGATAAACCATTGTTCTGAGATAGTAGCATATATCTGTTACCAACCTCTGGGAGGTATAAAAGAAATACAGCTGTGTAAACATCTATATATATCTGTCAGCATCCTTGATAGTGTACTTAACCAAGCCATTATTAATCTTTAGAAATCCATTACTAATAATGTCAGTTGTGGTTCTTTCATCAAAAGCAAATAAGCAGCTTTTCCCCAACACTCATCCAAGAGAATTATAAGCAGATGCTTTAGTACTCAATTAATAGCCCATAATGTTAAATAAGCATTATCTATGGGTTTGTTATTGTGTTGTTGGCTGCAGTTCCTAGGAATAAAATATCTGGAATCTATTTAATTTAGTAAGACTTTTTGTCCAAACACTGCCTGAAGATAGCATTAATTGTAGAGTTCACAGTATGTCCAATTTACATATTTTATTTATTGGTTTATTTATTTTCTATCCTGCCTATGTAGTGTTCTTGGCAAAAAAAAAAAAAACTAGAAATGGTTTTCCATTGCCATCTTCCAGCATATTTTTGACTTTCTAATTCAAAACATATATGCCTTACAGTCCTGGTATTTCTTTGTGTTCTCCCATCCAAGGACAAATCAGGTCTGGTCCTGCATATCTTTTCCTGATCATTCAGTGTTGGCTAGTTACTTAACATTTCATAAACTCAAAACACATTTTGTGGATTTAGAAAACTGAAATTATTTATCTTGAATATTTGCATTTTGTTGTCTGCATGCTTTACATCCCTTAATGATTTAAAGCTTTCATATGAGGCTGGATCATGATAGCTACCTTAGAAATATTGATGATTCCATGGCAGAAGTGTGATTTGAAAAAGATCCCCATAGAAAAGGGCTTCCCTTCAGGTGAAGAATATGAATGATGTCCCCAGGCCCCATTATATAACCCACAGAGTACTCCAAATTGCGCTACTGAAATTCCGTGAAAACTATTTTGACTGATTTTGCAAGGTTTAGGTAAGGCTAAAGGTGGTGAGGTAGAACCAGCCATTAGAGCAAGAGTAAAATAGACAAAGGTTTGGCTACCATAAATTATCTATATATAGGTTTCTCATTTGAAAATACTCACTGGAATTCTCTTGTTGTAATCTTAACCCTTTCAGTAAATACTTACCTAGCTGTGTAATGCTGGTGAAGTTTATACTGTAAACAAGTCCCTGAACACAAGGTTGACTACATGAAATGCCAAGGTATATTGCTGTGCCTAGTGTGAAATCAGGAAGCTTAATGTAGCCATGCGGTCCCTTATGTCCTTTCTACTGCCACCACTCCAAACAATTTCAGTTCCATTTCCCAGTGATCTTACAACAACAACAGATACATATACTGTACATGCATTGTGGCTTCCTGCCAAAATAAATTGAAAAGCAAGTGCATTACCTGGCCAAAAGCAATCACCCATCCCTGCCCTGGTAGAAATTCTTAGCTATATTCTAAATAGCAAAATAATGGCAGACATTTTTGATAATTTGACTGTGGTCCTTGAGACTACAAAGGCCAAATGGGGAAAAAAATACTATTTAAGGAGTTCCAAATTTTAGAGATCTATGTCTGGTTTGGGGTTAACAGGATAAAAGGTGCAAAGAATCAACTGTTCTGGAATTGCACGGCCAACACTCTATAACATTCTGTTTTTTTAAAAAAAATAATGATAAATTTGCAGATTCTAACCCCCAATAAGCTTATCCATTCTTATTATTGTTAAATGGAAGCAGGAAAGAATTGATAGTACATTATACAACATTTTAAAAAATATTGATGCTCTTGGAATCAGCTTTGCCATTTGTTTCTAATAAAAACTTACCAGATACTCATTGGTGCCACTTAGTCCTATTATGGACTATGTCGTCAACTGCCCAAAGGTTTCATGAATGTCCTTACATAAACTCAAAGTTTGGACTGATTTTCTACTGAAAGCCACACAATCCAACAGTATGCCTTTAATTACTGATGGCACATTAAGGTTTTAAATGTATTGTCTTCACGTTTTGTATTAGAAGCCATGAGAAAGCAATGAACACACCTACTTTACAGAGCAGGAGACCAAGGAGGGTAAGAACTCGAAAAGCAAACTGCAGACCACAAGGAAAATGTAGGCCAAATACATTACAATGAGACCAAGTAAAAATTATGACTAACTAATACAGCACATTTTCTCTTTATTAGAGGATCAATGGAAATATTTTAGGCCTCATGTTGGCCTAGGATTTTGTACTTTATCAGCATGCATATCACATAATCAACCATTAAAAAATTCCTTTGAAATAGGTTGTATTCATATGTGTGGGCTAAAACGTAGGCCTCCATGATTTTTCCAGCTAGAAACGAGGAAAAAAATCCTCATGATAGATAATCCATTAAAATGACATTACGTTTTTTTTTAATTTCTGACCATTTTTAAGAGATGCATAAGCAACCACCAAACAGTACCAGTGTCTTTTTCATTGTTTCCTTCTTTTCCTACTCTGATACAATTTTTAAAAAATTCTGCTTTCACCTGGTGATTCTAGCCAATGAGGAAGCTATATAAAGCGCAGGATTACATTCCTGTGCCAGGCAATCATCACACTTAGATCTGTGGTGATAGTACTGCTGTCACTCTGAATCCCTGACTGAGCTCTAGGCATGTTAGAATTCCAATTCAAGTTTTTATCACATCTATAGTGATATAGGCAGAATCTGCACCCATTTAAATGTGCATCCAGTTGCACACTAAACCAGTGTTTTTTGTCACACTGTATTATGGTATCTTCAGTATCACACAATCATATAGCAAAACAAGAATCTGTGGTTGCAGTAATGAAGGTGAGTTAGGAATCACTGCCTGTGAATGCTTTAGTCTGCGGCCAGATATCTGAAGAAAACTTAAGAGAAGCAAAATACATTACATTCAGAATGATAACTAAAAATGTTATATTCCTGTCCATGTGATTACTTTTAACTGTTAAGAAGTATTGCTTTGTAATTAATCCATAACTGAGATGGCTTTTTCGCAGCAACACTAAAGCAACAGGATTTGGGGCTGAGCCAGGCTCTCCCACATGAGGACTCTGCAGCAGGTCAACACCAGCTCTCAAGCTTTGCAATTCCCCATTGCCAGATGTGTTCAAAAGCTGGCTGTGCTCCATTGCGGTGTGTTTAAATCTAGACTAATACTACCTCTTTGTAAAATGTTGCTGCTCTGTGGAGCTTGTGGGTGTTCTGTTTCTCCATTTGCAGGAACTCTTTCCTCACCTCACCTCCCAGCTCCTGACCCTATCAGATTTTTCTAAAGGGAGAAGCAGCTTAATGGGTTTTCATCTCCCTTTCACAGAGACTTCCTGGATTTCTTTTCCTTTTATTTATTTTGCATACAGCCAGGTACCGATGTCCTTAGTAACACGAAGTAAGGATGCAGCTGTTGGCGGCTGGGGGTCAAGGTTGTGTTTTTGTTTTGTTTTTTTTTAGTTTCCTTTCTGTATGGAATGGAATAAAAGGATTTTTGTTGCTCTAGGACTTGGGAGCTTGGGGAAAGACAGTGATTACATGAAGTCCTTGGTTCTTGGTCTCAGTATTTTGAGGTTGGCAGAAGTCAATTGCAGATTGTCTTCCAATTGCTTTTGAGAAATGAAAATAGTGACCCATTATTTTTCAAAGATTTTTTCTGAGAAAATTTCTGATTGTTTTTTGCCTTACATTTCACCCACCCCCAAAAAGAAAGCAGCCCTTTGTAGAATTTATCTGAATATTCTAATATTCATATTATATACATACACACACACACACACACACACACATATACTATGCCAACAAGCGGACCCTGCCATAGGGCAGGAAAAACGCTAATAATATATATAATATATTATATAATAATATATTATATTATATTATATTATATTATATTATATATATATATATATATATGTAATAAGCTACAGCTGGTCCAGAATATGGACGGCCATGAGCTGTTCATGCAGAGAGGGCATGTTATGGACCCCGTCAGTGAAAGAATTCCATTTTGTGGGGTCTAGGAAATGGGCCTTTTCTGCAGTGGCACCCGCCCTCTGGAACATTCTGCCACCAGAGGTCAGGCAAGCTCCATCCCCCCTGACCTTCCGGAAGTCCCTGAAGACCTGGCTCTGCCACCGTGCTTGGGGTGGGGAGGGGGGTAGTCATTCTTGGGGATGGCTGGCATCTTAGATTGCTCTCCTTATATTCATGATCTTTATAGCCATCTGGATTTTTTTTTAATTTATATTGTATTGTATTGTATTTTAAGCTCTATTATGATTACTGTTTTTAATGTTTAATGGATTAATTTATTGTAAACCGCTCAGAGTCCCTCTTGGGGGGAGATGGGCAGTAGTACAAATTTGAGAAATAAATAAATAAAAATATTCACCACCATTCTTTATTAGAAGCTGCCATTTTCTCTCACTATGACCCCAAACAAACATAAGGAATTGCAGAGGATACAAAATGGTGGCTAGGTTGCCAAAACATTGTTACAATAGTCCTATAGAAAACAAAATATCCTATCCTCTTAATATTGCTATGGTGGCCCTCATATTTGAGAGATTGGTGAGAATTTTTCTTTTACTTGAAGAAATTCCATGAAATGATTCCCCAATTTCTCTGCCTACAAAAAGAATGGATAATTTCAAAAGGACATGTTTGCACAGCTCTAATACGTATTACAGACTTTCCACAGAAGGAAAATCCAAAAAAGTATAATCCAAATCTGTATTATAAAATGATATATCAAGTATCCAATACTGATTCTTAGAGAGAGAAGTTTGGAATTAACTACATCATTAATAAGCTAGTGATGATAACATGAAACCAAAGCCAAACTTCCAACTGAACTTTTTTTTAATCTACCAGAATTCTGTTTTTCATCTGGCGGTTTTTGAGGTATCACTCTTTATTAAGAAATTAAGATGATTTTTCTTCTCAAAAGTCAATATCTAAGTATTGGTTATAACTGAAAGAAAATAATTGCTGCGAGTGGGGGTGGAGACAACTTCCAATTTCTGCTTGGAATTGTTTGAATTCATGTTTTTTTTTTTAGTCTTAAATGTCTAAATTGCATGGAGTTAGTGGTGAGGGAAAGAGTGCCTGGTTTCCTTCATTCTATAGGTGTGGGGGGGGGAAGAAATCTGCCCTTAATCTCAAGGATTCTCTTACTCAAATAAATTGCATCTCTCAGGGCAAATGGGATCTATGGCGCTCTTGTTAACCCTAAGCCAGTTCCCTGGCTAGAGAGTTGTTCTTTGTTCAAGATGTCATGGTCAAATGGAACCAGAAAAATGAAACCCTAGAAGATTGTGAGGGTTTTTGTATGTAATTATATGTGTATCAAGGAAATTTAGGATAGCAGGTTTTCATCTCTCCCCCTGACCTTTGCTACTGAGTTAATAAAACCCTTGATGAGCTGAAACCTCTCTTTGATAGCCCAGCCTTTATTATAGCCATCCCTGTCATTGGCATTTTGTCAGATATCAAAAGCACTATAGTTCTATATTATCTAAATCTAGGGTAGGATACTTGTGGTATATTATACTAGTAGTATATTTCATTTAATTAAAATATTTATATACTGCCTCTTCAAAGCTCAGGCCAAACTGATCCTAATATTAGGCAGAATCAAGCAGTGGTCACAGTTGACAGAGGCTTGGGGAGGGGCAGGAGTGAGATGCTGGAAGTCTAAGTTAAGGATCCTATTCACTTCCTTTGCATTAGACCATTATTGCTTGTCTTCTGTTCATGGAATAATGAAAGGCATGTTTGCCTGGGCATAAAATGTCTTGGGCTCAAGACAGCTTTTACCAAAAAATTAAAACCAACAACCCTGTACCAGAGTCACTACATCCCAATCTAAAATAACTTCACAAACCGGCTTTCTGCAACCTACTCTCTATCTCCTGGGAATGAGGGGAGTTATAGTCCAACACAGGTTAATTGAACAACATTGGGGTAAACTGCCCTAAACAATAACTACAAGAATACAGGCTCAAAACTGTAAGTCTACTGAATACAGCAGATACTGAGTCCTTTTTGAAAACGTTATGAGGAAAGTACAGCCTTTGTATCATGTGTATAAAGGGCCAGCTCTTCTCTAACAATTATCCTTGCCTCATCTGGTGTAGCCTTAGGCACACAATGTGATGTGATAATATGAGCTGATCTTTTAGTGTATATCAAAATTATATTTAAAAGTAACAGTTTGTTCCAAAAACCATAAAAAGAAAAGGGAATGTAAAGTGGATGTGAGCAAGTCTTCTGTTACGTTCATGTTAGCAATATGAATAACCATTTATTTCAGAAAATCAAGAGTTTGATTATATCATCCAATAACATCACTATACAAAATCTGAGAACTACATGGGAAGCTCAAACAACTTTTGCCAACTTAGTTCAATTCAAATAATTCTCCAGGATATGGGAGTTAAAGTCCAATGCATTTGACGTGAACCACTCTGGTGAAGTCTGCTTTTAGACGTGCAGAAATATTTGTAATATTGAAATTTAAGACAATTGCAAGGATAAGCAGTATTTTTACGGCATTGAAATTATAGCTACAGTATGTAATATTGCAACAGTTGTCACTGGAAAATTTGAGAAATAACAGTGACTGAACTTTTTTTTTAATCTACCAGAATTCTGTTTCATCTGGCTGTTTTCGATGCAGAGTCTTTTTTGAACTGAATTTGATTCTAAATGACTGTGGAAAGGTCCATCTAGTTTTCTGGGAAATAGCATGGAAGTGATTTGCCATTTTCTTCTTCAGGAGGTTTCTTAACTTCCCAGTCTGTCCTACGGCCCTGGAATTTGCTTGTAGTCTCTCATCAAAGTCTTAACCAGGCCAGACCCTGCTTAGCTTTCAATGTCAGACAAAGTTAACATTATACAGGTAGTTATATAGCAATCCCTTTGTAGTAAATTCAGACTGATGTTTCACATTGAATTTTCTGATTATAGCTGCAGGAAGGGTTTCACCAAGGCAAAAATCTGTGTTTCAGAGATATAAATTGTTATTTTAAATCTTAAAAGTGACATTATCTGCTGTGACTCAAAACTTTCTCAAATTTGCCTAGGAATTCATCTGCAAAGATCAAGAATATGAATTGTCCAATCCTAGTTCATAAAGGGATGAATTTTTCAGTGTTATGGAATTTTTCAGGATAAACATTTGTTTTAAATAGACACAACCACTGCAAGATATCAGACACAACCTCTGATTGACATAAGTAATCCAGCTAATGTTTTGCAGAAGTTAATAGTATTTGACTCTTTGTTATGTTAGCGTCTGACTAACTACTGCTAAGTAATTTTTCAGTAAAAATTGCATAGGTTTAGGAGAATATTTTGAAGTTTTCAAAATCTTTTATTTAATAAGAGTTTTATTAAGTTTGAAACAAAGATAAAAACTACAAAAAAGAAAAAAACTACAAAAAGAAAAAAACTAAAAAACTAAAAAAGTGTGAAACAAAAGAAAAAGAAGTTTCAAAGATTATATAAAGAGATGGCTTCTGACTTTCAACAACAAGAATATACAACAATTTCCATAATCAATTCCTTACTCTATATCAAACCAAGATCACATTATTTCTATAAATCATTCCATTAGCACATATAGTAAAGGTAAAGGTTTCCCTTGACATTAAGTCCAGTCGTGTCCGACTCTAGGGGGTGGTGCTCATCTCCGTTTCAAAGCCGAAGAGCCGGTGTTTGTCCGTAGACACTTCCATGGTCATGTGGCCAGCATGACTACACGGAATGCCGTTACCTGCCCGCCAAAGCGGTACCTATTAATCTACTCACATTTGCATGTTTTCGAACTGCTAGGTTGGCAGGAGCTGGGACTAGCAACAGGAGCTCACCCCGTCATGTGGATTCGAACCGCCGACCTTCCAATCAGCAAGCTCAGCAGCTCAGCGGTTTAACCCGCAGCGCCACCGCATCCCTTTAGCACATATATAAATCACTAAATGCAATTGCTCCTTCCCCATATATTAAAAAAGGTATATAAATCTCTAAATCAACTTCCCTCCACCCCAAAAAACATTTATTTATTTCCTTCCTACCACTATTCTTTATATTTCTGTCCACTATAATGAAAATCAAATTTTAAAAACATATAAATTGTCTACTTTTAAAATTAATAATACAACAATCGTTACCCTATTAAATGAAAAACCAAACAATTATTATTATACCTTATAGATACCTTATAAATCTTAAAAATTAAACAAATCTTAAAAAGAATCCAGTAAGTCTTAATCCAAATCATTAAAGAAAAATGAAATCATAAAAGCCTCATTATCAATCCAATTGAACATTTTAAATTTTTAGCCCAGTTTGAAATGTACCAAGACATTTACATATCTCCATGTTACACACAAGGCATTTTTCATACAGAAATCAAACAGCCCAACTGCCCCACTTAAAAACTCAGACTTCTCAGGAAAGAATCTTCCACAGAACAGGGCTTCTTCTTTCCCATAACTTTCTCTCAGAAAAACAACTTTGTTTGTGATTTGCAATTCAGGCTGTCCCTTTAACCCCTTCAGCACCAGAATGAATTCTTTGCTTGGCATTTCAACAAAGACTTCAGTCTCACTGTCAGTAGAAACATCTCTATCTTTGTTAAAATCTTCAGCTTCTTCCATAACATTCTCATCCAGATGACACATTTTAAAGCAGATATTTTCCACAATGTCCCAAATATCCTGCAAAATAGCTTGACAGGAATCTGACAAGATCTGTTTGTAGGTCTGCTTAAGCTCACAACAGAATTCTGAGAAAATCTCCTTGAAATCCTCCAGGTTTCAGGCAGTAGATTATGGTACCCCCTAGATATTTGACTCATGCAGATAGGAGTTAATGAGTTAGTGGAAAGTTTCCGAATGAAATTGTGACAAGAGAGAGTGCTAACAAGCAGCTCTCAGGGAAAGTGAACAGAAGGCTGGAGATTCAAAACAGCAAATTCAACATGTAGGAAACTATTAAATCCTTCAAATTCAATACAAAAGTAATAGCAGGGAGGCAATTATTTATTCTCAGTTCTCCTTAATATTTAAATAGGAAAACAAGCCAAAACTTAAAGAAAAAATTTAAAAATTAATCCAGAAGTAACGATAAGCACCAAGAGAGTCCACTTCTTCTTTCTGTTGAAAGCCTCTCTTGGGGTACATAAACTTAAAAAAATATAAGTTTTTTGGAAATGGTGACATTCCCGCCTCCCATCATCTCTTATCAGATTGTCGCTAACACTGTTTGCGATTCTCTGGCTGCAAGACAACGTTTTAGAGAGCAGATCGGATGATTCTGAGCATTTTCTTTATCATGAAAGCACTCTTGGGCTTCAGAGAAAAAGCCTGCCAAAGCACAAAAAAAAAAAGCCTCCACTGTCAGTTCTGTCTGCGAAGCTCGCAAACAGCTGCTCAGTCAGCCATGTCCCCATCAGAAGTCTCCGAAGTTTTCAAAATCTTGATATGTATCCAAACAGAGTTCTAGAGAGCTGGTAGATCCTTGGAAGTATGTGAAAGCTGTTTTAATCAGATAACCAATGATGGTAAACAAGTTATGTTGCAAGAGAGCTGCAGTGCTGGGAATAAAGACTAATTCTCAACCTTACATATTTCTAAGTCTTCCGAGTCACTCTGTCAAAGAAACTGGATCCCACCATAATAGAAACAAAACCATCTACTTTTCCCAGGAAAAGCATGTATTTGTTACTGGTATTCTAGGGTAATATTTATAATGTATAATAATAAGTTGTAATTAAAGTTTCTAAAATATTATTGATGTGAATATTAGAAATTTTAAGTGCTTATTTATTTATTTATCAAATTTCTCTGCTGGCCATCTCGTATGCAATGACTCTGGGTGGCTTACAGATAATAAAATAACAATCAATAAAAACAGTACAATATAAAATCAATACAAATACATAAATACCAATAAAAATATAAAAATAAAAATATATATAATATAAAATTCAAGATGGCAATAGGATCTTATACTTGGCATGATCCCAGTACCAGCCACGCCCATGAATGGCTATCCCCCCTCCCATCCCAAGCGAGGGAGAGTGGGGGCCTGTTTTACCTCTGGGGGTAAGCTGTTCCACAGGGCAGGTGCCACAGCAGAGAAAGCCCTCCTCCTGGACCCTGCCAATCGGCAGTCCCTCATGGACAGGGTCTGTAGCATGCCCTCCCTGCCTGACCAGGTGGGATGGGTCGATGTAGCAGGGGTGAGGTGGTTCCTCAGGGAGTCTGGACCCATGCTATGTAGGACTTTAAAGGTGATAACCAATACCTTGAATTGGACCCAGAAGCAAACTGGTACCTAATGCAGTTCGCGCAGCAATGGTGTTATATATGCCCTCCTTGGGGCTCCCAAGACTGCTCACACAACCGCATTCTGACCAGCTGTAGCTTCCAGATACTCTTCAAGGGTAGCCCCATGTAGAGCACATTACAGTAGTCTATACGGGAGGTGACCAGGGCATGAATGACTCTTTGGAGGGACTCCCGATCCAGGAAGGGGTGGAGCTGGTGCACAACACGAAGTTTTACAAAGTCTCCCCTGGCCACGACTGCCACCTGCTCTTTGAGCAGGAGTCGCGAGTCCAGGAGGACCCCCAGGTTCCACACCGGGTCTGTCTGAGGTGGTGCCATCCCATCCAGAACCAAAGATGGTAAGTTCCTGGGTACCCAGGAGCCCTAACCCACAGCCCCTCCATGTTACCAGGGTTCAGCTGAAGCCTGTTGTTCCCCATCCAGACCCCCACAGCCTCCAGGCACCGAAAGAAAGTGGCCACAGGCTCACTTATGTCACCCAGAATGGAGATTTATAGTTGAGTATCATCAGTGTACTGATGATACCTCATCCCGTGGCAATGGGATTATATTGATTATATTGATTTTGGATACTAGCATTGGCCTTTTTGTGTAGTGCAATAATAATTATTGAATCATATTTTATAACTGGAATAGGATTTTTATTTCTAATTATATTGTTCTTGAGGAGACAGCTCTTCTCCCCCACTCTACTGAAAAAATTGTCTAGTTTGGACATCAATGGTATCATACATGAGCAAGAAGCATAAATTTGGCTGCTTACTATTAATATGAATAGGTTTCATCTAGTTCAAATAGGAAGGGGGAAAATAAATTTAGATCTGGATTGACAACTTGCAAATAAAGTTTTCATTTTGGTATATGATGTCAATCCCTGAAACTTGGATAGACAAAGAAAATACTGACAGATACTGTCCTTAATTTCATTTGCTTGACAGAGCTTCATTTACTGGATTTATCCTTGTTACAGTATCCAGAAAATACAGAAGAAAAGAACATTAAAGATACTGCTGAAATGGGAACTTTTTTCTTGTTAAAACAAATTGCCAGAGACTGTTTTCTTAGGATGGCAGTGCTTGGAAATGCTATTCAATTATTTTTGGCATAAGCCAATGCTAGTAGCTTTGTGATTAACAATGCTTAAAGTGGTAGATTTTATGGCAAAAATATTATTTTAATAGGATACTCCTACACAAATGTAATCCAGTACATTTTGCATTTTGTGGGAAGATGAGAACTCTTGAATTTTGGCATGTGTGGAACAAAAAAAATGATTAACAAAGGCTGTACTGCAGGACATAGATTACAATATAATGAAATACAATATATTGTTAAGGGATTGGGATTGGCTAGGGATCCTTTTGGGATCCTTTCCAACTCTGTAATTCCTGATAATAAGATTTATATTTGGACAGGGTTTAATAGAACTAGTAGGACTGTTGGAGTCCTCTCAAAGGCCCATGCAGAATGGCCAAATACCTTTTGTTATGGAGATTGCTTTCAATAACTGAACTCTTCTGGAACAGAGCAAGACATTTGGGAATCATGGTTTAGCTTCCCTCCCTCCTCCCAGTTATGGAATGTGTTAATGCAGAGATCAGAGCAAAGGAAGAACAAAGCATGCAGTCTTTATTTTCTGAAGCTAAAGTGTTAGATACAGGTTGAGAGTTAGAGATTTAGTAGCATTTTGGAAGATTTTGTGGGTGTTTGTTTGTTGGGGTGTTAAAGTGTGAACCATCACCTGTTCTTAAACTGCGTGTTTAAAAATAAGTTCAAATGGTGCAAAACCCAGGAGCCTAAATCTAAAGAAAATAAATACGGTTAGCAGTCATGTAGTACATCAACACATCCAAGGTTTGCATACAAGGAAGTAGATCAGATAATTAGTTTGATTTTCTGCTACTTGTTTTTTTTTCCCCCAGTTATTACGGTAGGTCGTAAGATATTCCATACCTGCAAGTCTGTAATTTAGGAAAAAAATTGTCCACATGTTGATTATATGGAAATTTAAGACACAATATTCAGGAGTTGTTCCCATGTCCCCTTTAAACTTTGGAAGCTGTTGCTTGAAAAGATTTAAAATTTGGAACTATAGTTAAAATCAACATTTCTGCTTCAATATAGTATCCACTGCAAGCAGTTTTACTCAATCTCATTTTCATATCTGATTGCAGTAAAGATTTTGATGATGGAGCAACTGTCTGATCAATAACCTGATGTTAGTGACTGCCAATATATTGCTAGCCTAGAATTCCAAACTGTGGCAAGGAAGGAGAAAGAATATACCAATGCATAAAAATTGGTTATTTATGCAAAAGTGGAACATATTGAGACATCAAGACTGAAGACACAGTATGGCTCATTCTTATCTTAATCAGCTTTTCTAGTTGTCTTAGTTCTGTATATATAATTAATCAAGACATCAGTCCATTATGATATAAGCATAGTTGCCTTTGCAACTTTCTTCAAAAATATTCTGCTGCACAGCTTAAATAAACCTCATTCTGGTGGAACGAACTCCATTGGAGGCTATTGCCCTGTCCTGATGGAGCAGGGTACCACTGATGGGAGCTGCACATTTGCTGAGATTAAAAAAGTTGTGTGAACTGATAAAGAGGGCCTATTTCAATGGACTCAGGAAGCCAAAACAGGAGGAAATGGGCACAAAGAAGCTCATGGGACAATAGACGGAGAAGGAAAAGCAAGGAAAACAATGGTGGAAGGCAGGAAGACAAATGGAATACATAGAGAAATGAACTAGAAGAAGGAAATAGATCATAGAAAAAGGCATCAGTGAATAAGCTTCCCATTCTGCTGCAAAAGACTAGATTTGCCATCTGAGTTTTCAATAGTAATCTTTGCTATTGGATGACCCAGAAGAAAGGAGAGAACTGGCTTCAGTACAGAATCTATTCAGTCCGCTGTGCCAACATTTCCAGAAAATGGTGTTTGACCCACAGCTAAATACCTCGTTAGCCATAGACTATAATAATAATGTGACTCCCAAAGTGACCGGAAAAGCACATAATAGAGGGGGCCGAAAAGGATCCACCAGTGCATAATAAATATATTGTCATTGCCGCCAGTTACCTCATGCAGCTCAAAACGCCCAACCACAAGAAAGCCTTTTCTCCAGCTCAATGCCATGCTCTCCCCTCTGCGGTACTGGATGGCAAATACAAAAAAGTACCATTGGTTGTAAGGCTCTGTCCTTGTGACTCCAGAGAGATGGAAACCACAGACCACCTCCTTCTTCACTGCATCTTTTACAGAGATCTCCAAACCAAATTCATTTTACCTCTGATTAGCAAATGTCCTGGTCGCCCAGATTCAGACGATACTCAAATGCTGCTTATAGATGTCACCTATTGTCACCGTGCAGGTAGCCAGGTTCTGCGCAGCAGCAATGAAGATTCGCCAGACCCTGATGGGCTAATTTTTGTAATGTACCTTATGTAACAGTAATCCATTTAAATTTTTATATATTAACATAGTTATAATTTTAAATACTTACATTTTATATTTAACATAATCTTAGTGACTATATTATCATCTAGTATAAGCTTCACTTTAGATTGCAACCATAGAGTTTAGCTAGGTAGTTTTATAAATGTATTTTAACTTTATTTTAACTTCTAACTTAATTTTATTTTAGGTTGCTAACATTTTAAGATAGATTATGTATACTTTCACAGAGCATCATCCTTGTATTTGTCTAAGACCACAATAAATGATTGATTGATTGATCCTCTTGCTGTTTGGTATTCCTCTCTACTTAACTCCTTGTCTAGGGAAAGGATCCAAGTCTTAAAGCTGTATTTATTTTAAGGGAGCCTTTGATATTAATGAGGACTGTGAATAGATACAAGTTTTGTTGTTGTTGTTTTAAGTTACTGACCAATTTAACCTTGTCATCTATAGGGGCAGGGCTTGGTCATTCCCCTTTTCCAGGTCTCGAGATGGGAGGCCATTCCTCTGCCCCTGACAGATGCTCTACGCTTGGCAAATCCCTGTTCCTTCCCACAGTTCTTTGACAGAGGAGGTACCTATTCCCCAACCTGCACTGGAAAGGACCTGCCTCTGCCCTTCCAACGTTAGAGATTTTTTTAAAAATTTTATTTCAAGAAATATCCTGTAACTACATAAATCTAAGATACATATAAAGAAAAAAAAAAGATGCACAAAATACAAAAATAATTTACTACAATGTGAATAAAAATACAGATATATGTGTAATGTTTAAATTTACCATACAGATACATGTGTACATGTGAAAATTTACAATATATAAAGAGTATACCAAATTATAATCTATTGCTATTAAGGTAAACCATAGAATCCAACCAAATTTGATAAAATTGAGGTTCCTGCTTCTAAAGTCTTATTACTTTAACTTTATCTGTGATTTTTTCTAATGTGGCAATTGTAGAGGCCTTGCTAATCCACAACTCAATTGTTATATTACCTAGAGTTTTCCAGTGTTGCCCAATTACTGTTTTGGCTGCTAAAATTAAATAGATAATTGGTTCTTTATTTTTAAGCTTATGATTTGGTCCAGTAAATAAATGCAATAAGCCTAACTTACAAGAGCATTCAGTTCTTTGTTCAGTGGTAATACCTATCTCTCCAAACATTTTTCACCAAAAGGATATAACTTTATCACATGACCACCACAAATGAAAAAAATGGCTCTTTTTTGAGACAACCTCTCCAGCATTTGGAAGAATAATGTTGATATATGCATGCCAGTCTAACAGGAGTCTAATGCCAATGATGTATAATCTTCCACTGCAGTTCTTGCATTGAAGCTGAAGTGAATTCACCCCGTTTCCATAACTGCTGCCAATTTGTCTCCTGTTTAGCATTACCAAGATCAGTATCCCAAGCTTCCTTTAATCCATATGGTAGATCTCCTATTTCTGATTGCAGTAATAACCTATGAAATTGTTCCTTTTGGTTGTTCTAAATAATGAAGTATTAAATTCTCAAAATTAGTATAAGGCCGTGTTGCTGAAGCTCTAATATTTCTATTGCCCAAAAGAGATTTGAGTTGATACCAAAAAAGCTATAGTAGCTTATCACCTATTCGTTGCTCTATCTGATCTTTACTGAGAGATTCACCATTATTATAAAAACCTTTTAAGTCTATAAAGATTATATGCTGTCAAAGATTTCATTTTAGCCAAACCGTAATAATTATCCTGATCAAAATATGTTATCAAAGGAGAAATATCCTTTATCAAAACTGTGTATTTATTCTTCCAAATTTGAACATTGTTTTAGTAAAAACATTTTCAATCTGTTTTAGTCTAGAAAAATGTTTTGGGTGAAAAAAACCACTGACTTATAAACATACTTGACTCTAACATAGTTTCAATTTGAATCCATTGTTTAGAAGAGTCTTCTATAATAAATGGAATCATATGCCCTATCTGTGTTGCTTGATAATATTTATTCTCCAGACATTAAATGGGATGGTGCTTTTCTTATAATTTTATCTTTTATATCTGAATATACAAATCTGAGCAAAATGTCTCTACATTTCTGTGTATTCCTAGGAGAGTAAACCCGGTCAGCACGTTCAATATTTTTATCTGATAAATTCATATCAGAGCTCAGGGCATTAATTTTTGAGATAAGTAGTCAAATTGGTTATTCCGGTTTTCTTGGACACTCCTTTGATCCTTAAATTATTTCTCCTGCTATGATCCTGCAAATCTGCCAACTCAATCTTTATTTCAGAAATACTCGTTTGAGCCTTGCCTATCTCAAGAGTGTTATTTGTAGCCATATCATAAGCTTTGCTGGCTACCTGAGTGATATCTGCTATTTGCTGTGACATTTCCTTAATGCCATTTGCTTCATTTGCTCAGACATGCCTGCCAAGTCTTTAGATACTCCCACAGTATGTTTGTCCCATTCTGTAAGTTGTTTTATTAATTGTCCAATTACCTCCATATCAGATGTCTGTTTTAAAAGGTAAACTGGCTATATTAAAGAAAACAGCTAGAACGGGGGAAGAGCGGAAAACTCAGCATGCCATCCTTGTCAGTGGCTAGCCACGCCCCCCTTTCCAACCTTAAAAATGGAGAGAGGACCTGAGAATCTCCTGTGACCTCTACAGTGCTTCTTTCATGAGCACTGATGGTGAGCAGGAAGGGACCCCTATCCAGGGGGGAAAACGCATGCATAGTAGAGAGACTTTGAGCTGTCATTCAAAGAGACACAGAACAGACCCGCCTTGACTTTTGGGGTTTATCTGTATGGGTTTTCCCACACTTCTTCAGTTTGTTAGGATTTTCTGTCTACTGTACCAGTAATAAAACACTAGAGACCTATTCCTCGTCTCGGCGTGGTTCCTGCTTGTCAGGACACTCCAGAGATACAAAGTGAGATCAGTGGCAAGACCCTGAGCTTGGGAAGAAGAAAGGTCATCACCACAAAATTTCTGGACTGTTCACCACCAGTAGGCAATTTTTGTTAATTTCCGACATAAGATAGGGATTATAGCCAAGAAACAGAAGCAGAGCACAAAGTTTAAAATAGCCAACTACATCTCCTGTCTCTCTTGAAGGAGTAGAGTGTGTGGTTCAGTTATAGTCCAAGTCTGGGATTCAAAACTGATGCATTTTAGGCTTGATTGTCTCCAACACCAAAATCTTACTTTAGGGGAATCTTGGTTAAAGTGATGGCATGAGTCCAGGAAGATTCTGGCATATCCCACTTGATATGGAATTCAGCAGGTGGCTTAAAGTCAATTATTATCTCAGTCCAACTTGTATCTCAATATGGCAGATGTAACAATGATTAAGGGAAAATCCCTTATACATCATCTTGAACTCTTTGAGGAATGGTGGGATATATCTGAGTTAATAAATGGTGACAAGGATTGATTGATTGTTCTTTGGATGTTTTCAACATGCTTAATTCCTTTATGTAGCAGATTCCACCAGACAGTTTCACAGGTCTTGCCTGTAGCACACTTTGTGGGCATTTTATAGTTCCTGTTTGTGGCACAATTATTGCCTGAATGTTGCCTCCATTAATTTTAACTACCTTTAGTTTGGGGGCATGCAAATGATTTTTGGGTTTTTAAAAAAGTCTTATTGTGAGTTTAATCTTAAAAACTGACTCTGGACATGTCCCTTTGTTTTTTAAATAAATTGTGCATTCAGTGAAACTTTTGAAAAAGCAAACATAAAGCCAGGTTATAATTTGCTGAAGTGTTCTGAATTTATAAAAATTCAGATTCTTTTCTTTTAATAATTTGATGTTACAGAACTGTAGAGCCATTAGTTTCACTGTGGGGTTGAGGAAATAAATTGTTTTCCCCCGCATTAGTTATTTGACACTGTGCTACTAGGAAAAAAATATGTTGTGTTTGTTGTATAATACCTTTAACAATATGGAAAGTTTCATTTTGTTTTGTTTCTCATGTTTTGTATTTAACCTTTCCTTAGTGTATCATTTGAGTTGCAAAGTTCCTCTATATTTATTTGTATGAGATAACTATTGTCTTCTTTTGTCTGCTCACAGTCACCTTGTTATAACAGAATACCAATTATACTGACAGGTTTGCATTTATATGATTTTATTATTATAATTAGTCCAAAAGGGTCATTTGATTAAGGTAAAGGATATATACATCATTAAATGATTTTTAATAATTTGATTGATAGCTACAGCCTGCTGCTTAGTCTGGATGAAAGAGTGGATTCTGCTGAGAAACAAAAGAATGTTAGAATTAGAAGAGCACGATCTGAGGCTCAGATGGCATGGTTTTCTATGGTATAATAAAATTAAGGTTAAAGTAGACTTTAAGAATAATTATATTAGAAGTGCCATATTGACAATACGGAACAAATATAAACCAAGGCTGTGCCCGAAAATGCCTTTATGGGTCTCAGAAGCATTTTTCAGGAAAGAAAGTATAGGTAAAGAAAAATGGTTAACTCATGGAGAGTTGTTAGAACAGGAACATGGAGAAACAATTGGCTGCAAAGGAATTTAGTTTTCAATGGTTTTCGTATGCACAGTTAAGAGAAAGATTTAAGACAGATAATAGCACATTTGGAATTGAGCAACAGAAGACAGAATTCGAAGTTGAATTATGTACAAATGACAAACATGTAATTGCTAAAATGAATAAACTTTATTGAAATTTGAAAAGGAAGAAGAACAAGTGAAACACTGTGTGATAAAATGGGCTATGAACTTTGGACACAATGTACTGATGAAACAGTGGGAAAATATGTGAATAAAAAGATTGAAATTTACATTATGTTATAACCTAAAAGAGAATTTTTAAAAAATGATGTACCATTGGTATATGACCCCAGAAAAATTGTCTAGAATATATAAAGGTTCTTCAAATTTATGTTGGAAATGTGGACACAATGAAGGGTCATTTTATCATGCGTGGTGGACTTGTAAAAAAACCAGAAATTTCTGGGTTCAAATACCCGAAGAATTTTAAAAATCAACATTCAACTGAAACCAGAATTTTTCTTGCTGGGATTAACAGACAGTCAATTAGAAAAGAGCCAGTGAAGATTATTTTTATATATGATTAGTGCTGTGAGACTACTGTATATGCACAAAAATGGAAAGACTCTGAAATACCCACAATGGAGGAATGGTTGGTGAAGATGACAGAATTAGCAGAGATGGCAAAATGGACTTGATTAGAAAAATATCAACCACTACATTTATCAATGATTGGGAACACCTTATGGCCTTTTCGCTGAAAAAAGAGAAACTTGTGATTTATGGGTTTGAAGATTAGAAAGGGTAGCTTATGGAAAGAAGGAAATTATGATGTAACCTTAGAGGGCAAAGTAAAAATGCATCTGTAACCGCTGTCAAAGAGCTTGGAAGCTCCTTCTTTATAATCTTTCTTTTCTTTTTCTTAGTTTTTCTGTTCTTTTTCTTTTTTCTTTTTTCACTATTTATTATTATTCTTTATTAGCCTTATCTTCTCTTATGGTTTTTACTTTGTTAAAAATTTCTTTAATAAGAATTATTTTAAAAAATTGATAGCAAATCTAAAAATGTTAAAAGGGTTTGGTAGGCTGATTCAGTGAATTATATGCGTGCCCTTGAATTTTTAGAAAAGAGAACATGGATGAATGCATTGCTACCAAACTAGTTACTATTTTAATAACCTAAGTATTTGATACTGAAACTGATTTGGGCTAAGCTATGCAAAAATAGTGGGAAAAATTAGGCAGAGATTGAGTGAAAGAGAAGAAAATACAGAGAAAAGGATCTTGGCTCTTTGATTCTGTCAGGAATTAAGAATTTCCTTGAAGTGGATGCAGACCACCATTCTGTGTCAGACAACAAAATATCTTGGGACAACCAGGGTCACTCATATGCAGAGACAACTTACTAATTATTATTTTAATGGTTGCCGAACCAGTTGACATTTGCACCTGTCACTATATTTTCTCCCTGTTAAGACAGCAGTAGCATTATTAATGTTTCAACTATTGTGAAAATCTTCCTTGACTAAGCTTGCACTTCTGCCTGAGTATATAGCTGCATGTAACATGCTTTGTGAATATTTATAAAATTTCCTACTGAGAAGCTAAAGTATTTTCCAGATTCTGAATAGACAGACTATCCAGTCTCCTTTCTTAAAGGCTGTACATCATAAGTATTTCACAGAACCTAGTCTTGTTTGAATATGTATTATTTACCTTTACATATTCAAATTCTCCATTATCTCCTTGCTTTTAATTCTTTCTTTTAAATTTCTTGCTAATCTAATTCTGAACAAAAAGATCCAATTAAAATTGTTGAGTCAAAAATCTCAAAAATCCTTATTTGAATGTTGCTATATGTTAAACGTCCCCTCCTCACTGTTAGATAGCATTTTATTATCATACCTAACCTCTCTTTCCTATTTAGTATAGAGTGATGAATCTACAAGGGACTACAAGGGACTTATACGTCAGCAATACTGGTGTAGAATTATTTCAGGGTGTGCCTATACTGTCTTTCAATTTTGTTGCGCAAACTTTTTTCATTAGTGTGTCTGTTGACATCAGAAAACTAATTTGGCATGTTCTGAATTGCTGCCATGGCCCCAGTGCAACAAATAAATCTGAGAAATTAAAGCATCTGGTGCCTCTCTGAGCTGTAACATGATTTGGTTTGGAACTAATGTTCCTCTTCCAGCATGAGCATCTAGCTCTGTTTCTCTCCAGCTTTTGTAGTGGGGTCAGAATGGCGAAGGTGGATAGGGGTAAGGTTTTCCTTGACATTAAGTCCAGTCGTGTCCAACTCTAGGGGGTGGTGCTCATCTCTGTTTCAAAGCCGAAGAGCCGGCGTTTGTCTGTAGACACTTCCGTGGTCATGTGGCCAGCATGACTACACGGAATGCCATTACCTGCCCGCCAAAGCGGTACCTATTAATCTACTCACATTTGCATGTTTTCGAACTGCTAGGTTGGCAGGAGCTGGGACTAGCAACAGGAGCTCACCACGTCATGCGGATTCGAACCGCCGACTTTCCAATCGGCAAGCTCAGCAGCTCAGCTGTTTGACCCGCAGCTACTGTATATGGGCTGCATAAATCAAAATGGACATTAGATGGCAGTAACAAGATAAAACTCAAACCTTCTTCTGCCATCTACTGGCTGTATGTATTCTTGCAAGCTGAGATATTATACCTCAAAAGTTGGCTAGATTGCCTCTTGGCATTTTCCTTTTTTGTGATGTTAGCAAATACTTTGCATAGAATCTGCAACCTTAGCAACCATTCTAATTGATGAGTATCCTAAGATTATCTATGATCTATTAAACCTATTATCCATTAGGAATATAAATTATCTATGGGTATACCTCAAAGTATAAATTATCCAAAG
The DNA here is from genome assembly GCF_035149785.1 of Candoia aspera. Lineage (NCBI taxonomy): Eukaryota > Metazoa > Chordata > Lepidosauria > Squamata > Candoiidae > Candoia > Candoia aspera. The sequence continues at coordinate 36,379,175 of NC_086155.1, forward strand.
AATTCTGGAAAAAAGGGAATTTGACACAAATTATTGGCTGTAGCAAAGTATAACTGCATTGAACAAGAGGATGTATGGTTTGTCAGAGAGTCTTCACAATAGTGATTGGCCTTTGTCTTGAAGGGTTTCGTAACAGATGGCGGAACTAAAGTCTGAATCATTCCCCTCTAAGAGGTTTTAGGCTTTTGTCTACTCAGTGCAAGAGAAAAAGGAATCTGTTTTCAGAACTTTTACTCAATTTAAACTATGGCCACAATCCAACATGGGATTGAATGTACTTAAACCCCTTAAAGTCAATGAATCTAAGCAGACTTAGCTGGGTGTTGGACTCTGTCTCAAGGTCTATTGTACTGATAATTCTCTGGGGAAACTGGCAATTCCACAACTAATAACTTCAGGTCAGGACTTGCATAATAGCTTTTAGTTCAGTAGCAAAAGTAGCATTTTACTATCTTACAATCTGAGCAGCTTTTAAGAAACTGAACTAGGTGCAGCTTAGAAGAAATTATTCTTCCACAGCCCATTCAGGTACCTGTGTCTAGTTTGGCAATATCTATGTGCTGACCTTTCTTCCTCTTTTTGTGAATGTGTGGCTCATGGCAATCTAGATGCAAGAAAAAGTATATTTCAGCTCCTTTTCCTTTTTACATGGTTCTTACGGTAGAATTTCCAGTTTAGCTCATGGAGATTCTTGCCAGGATCTGCTCTGCCTATTAATAAACCCAGAACACTGCTCAGTTTGTTATCTTCTACTACTTCAGGAATTAACAGTAACCCTAGTAGTATTTCCAAGCGTCCACAATTTATTAAGCAGACTTGCTACTTGAATAATTATTTCTGCAATGGGAAAGAGAAAAGCAACATCTGGTATCCACATGGCTGGGCCACGTAAGAAGATGAAATGTCTTAACTGTACATTTTCACTGGTGTTGCTGTATCAGCACATCTCTACTCATCTTGGAATGGATGTTTTTGTATGTTGTCTTTCCTCACAGTAACATTCTTGGTTTGATCTCTCCTAGGTGCATAGCGTAATGTCCATGCTGTGCTACACTCTGATTATAGCATTTCTGATTGGCATATGGGCAGCACCAAAATCTGAAGATAATGCCCCACTGGGCTCCCCTGCAACGTCTGACCTTTCTGAAACCAGCTGGACTAAAACTCACCATGTTCTGAAAACATCTCAACACAGAGATCAGAACCATCCTGCTCCTAGGAAGGCAGAAGATCAAGAAGCCGGGTCAGCAGCAAACATCATTGTGGATCCAAAGCTTTTTCAGAAGAGGCGGTTCCAGTCACCTCGTGTTCTGTTCAGCACTCAGCCCCCACCTTTGTCAAGAGATGGACAAAGTGTGGAGTTCCTGGACAGTGCAGACTCTCTTAATAGGAATACCCGGGCCAAACGTGCAACTCATCCTGTACATAACCGAGGGGAGTATTCTGTGTGTGACAGCATCAGTGTCTGGGTTGCCAACAAAACCACAGCAACGGACATCAAAGGCAAACAGGTGACTGTGATGGTGGATGTAAACCTTAATAACAATGCCTACAAGCAGTACTTTTTTGAGACCAAGTGCAGAGATCCAAAACCAGTACCAAGTGGGTGCAGAGGCATTGATGCCAGGCATTGGAATTCTTATTGCACCACAACACACACATTTGTCAAGGCATTAACCATGGAAGGCAATCAGGCATCCTGGCGCTTCATTCGGATTGACACTGCCTGTGTCTGCGTAATCAGTAGAAAAACTGAGAACCTCTGATCGACCATTGCCGCCCAGAGTCACTGGTTTGAGATGGGCGGCTATATAAATTGAATAAATAAATAAATAAATAAATTGCTCCAGTACCCACTTTCTCCCAGCCCCCTACCTCAGCCTGTAAATTATTTTAAGTTATGAGGACTCTATGATATATTTATAGTTTATACAAGTAAATAAATGAATCCTCATTATTTATTAAATTCTTTTGAAAACTGAATACACGGTGTGTGCATTAATGACAGATGTTTTCTTAGCTTTCCCTTACCATATTAACATGTTTGACATAGAAAATAATTAGAAGAGAATGCATGGCAGTTTTCAATGCCCTGTACCTTTTTATTTATATATGTAATGCTCTGTTACTCTAAACTAGACCAAAAGGCATTATACAAGTCCATTAGGAAAATTCTTCCTGTCCTGGCCCAGAAATCTTCCATTCATTTGGATTATACATCTGAAGATACAATAAGATCCGTAACTGTCATTTTTTTCAGCTATGCTGACTTCCTTCTGTTTATACACTTTAAATCAGGGTTTCTCAACCAGGGTTCCGTGGAACCCCAGAGTTCTGCGGGTGGTCACTAGGGGTTCCCTGGGAGATCACGCTTTATTAAAAAAATTATTTCCAATTCGGGCAACTTCACATTAAAGAGGTAAGTTTCATTCTTTATTTTCAGTTTAAGAACACTGTAAATGCATATATACGGGCCTACACATGAAACAAATACAATAATTTTGTAACTTCTGGCCCTTATTGGAGCCTGAATGGGCAGGGGTTCCCCGAGGCCTGAAAAATATTTCAAGGGTTCCTCCAGGGTCAAAAAGTTGAGAAAGGCTGCTCTAAATATTAGATTTGCAGCTGACTTCTTGTTAAGCTTGTCTTCAATACAATCCCATACACATCTATTCAGAAGAAAGTTCCTTTGAGTTAAGTGGGGGATATTCCGGTGCAATTATGTATAGAATAATATTAGCAATCACCGTGTCTTTCTCTTTCACATTGTTTACAAATTTATTTTTCCTTTTATAGGAAATATTTGAGCAAACGTTTTGCTACCTAGTTTATAACAAGTAGTTAAAAGCAGCTACTTTCTAGTCAGCAAAACTAAAACCAGCCTCAGTCCAGCTGGTTTTAGTTTTGGTTTACTTCTAACTTAATCCCATTTGGTTTACTTCTAACTTAATCCCATTTAAATCAATAGAACAAATGTATCCTGATTGTTGCTTCTGTGAGATATAAAATCCAATTTCACACATTCATGTTCCAAAATAAGTTTCACCATTTTCAATATGATTGGCTCTCAAGTACATATACATACAGTAGGATTATTGTCTCCTATGGCAATCCAATGTGTACTCACTTCAAGTTTATCCATGCTGTGTTCTATTTGGCAGGCTTTCTCCTTAGTAAATAATATTTCAATTTTAGTTGCAACTGACTTTTGTTAGGTTTGGGATCAGTGCAAAATTCCATGGATTAATCTAAACATTGATGATTTTACACTCCAAATGTTACCTTTGTGAAATAATTTTCATCTAATCAAAGCTGAATATACACAAAAATAAGTAGTAGGCAGTACCTGAGGAAACAGTCTTTTCTTTCTGTTACAATAAAAAAGGTACATTTTTGTTGATTTTTAGGAATAAAAATCATCCTGGTCCTTTGAAGTCAGTGGAACTTACCTATGAATATGCTGCAAATGATATTCCTCCCCCCTGCCCAGAATTGCCCAACAGTTTTCACTCAGAGGATGAATTAAGTTGAATACATAATTGATTGCAGCCAGCAATTGGAAGATTGGATGCAGAAAGAAAGGTGATTTGTGTGCATATGCAGGGTATTTAGAGTTAGTTCACCAAAATGTTATGATGTTTCATTAGAGTTGAAAGTATGGGCTTTCAAGCATTTTTCTTTTTATTATATAAATATATTTTAAACTTTCCCAAACTTTGTGCCATCCACATGTATTGCATTTCAACTGCCATCATTCCTGACTAATATTACATTTGTACATGCTGAGTGGAAATGATGGGAATTGAAGTCAGCCACAACTGGACAGAGCCAAGTTGGAAAATACTTTTTATAGTATTGTTGTAAAAATGCAGATGACTTCCTTTGGCTAAGTGATATTGGGGTTGGAAGTGAGTTTGTTTATGTAACTTTTTAAAATAGATTTTGGCAATTTTTAAAGGAATATAATCCATAAGCAAACTTTCTTTTCTCAGTTTCTCTCCCACACTGGAGAAAGCTTTTTAATCTTAGTGACATTAGCCCTTGGGGTAAGACGTACAATGTATGTTTCAGCCCATTCAGTCTGCATTAAAAAATCTTAGTTTCATTGTTTTCTTTGAAAAAGCATCATCTGTTTTTTAAGAAGTCAGTTCAAGATAAATATCACACAAACTTCAAGCTACAGAGTCTTTCAGAACTCAGGAGAACAGTGGACTTTTGCCTCATGGACAGTTGCATATATTTCACTCTGGGTCCATGTAAAGAAGCCCATGAGTACAACTCTAATAAACAAATTTCAGTTGGAAAAAAATCTGCTTTGTACAACTATATTGGTATTTGCAAGTAGTTATAACCTTATCATTGAATGAGAGTAAGTTCTAAGTGAGAAATGCAATTAGTGAAAAATGCACAAAAAATTCACTTTGTTTGCATTTAAACTTGCTGTTGTTGCTGACCTTTCACAAGGTTCTTGCTCAGTTATTAATTTTGCCACAAGGAGTGGAGTGGAAAGCAGATGGATTACGTCTCCAACTCTTGCCCCTCCAAATGGATTGCAAGCAAGTTGTGTTTCAATAGCTGTTCAGATATCCTTCAAAATTCTCTTTCACCAAGCATCATCTCTTAAATGGCCAACCTTACCTCAGAAGTCAATCAACCATTCCCTAGAGGACCCAAGGAACAGAGACTGCTTACATCATAGCTGCAAGTTCTTGGTGCTGTATTCTTTATTCTAATTTATTTTATTTTCAGCCTACCTCAAAGGAACACAAAGTATCATTATTGATGAGCTGAAATTTCAAAGGAAGAAAAATAGCTTCCTTCTTGAATTTCTAAGGATTTAACATCACAATTTGCAGATTTTTGGAGAATTATTGTCGAGAGTTTTCTGGGGGAAAATTCACTGAAACTCTAAAGTTTTCCATAATGCCTCACCTGAGAGGTAAATTGGTGGACATCACACAAATGGCTTCTCCCATTAGCAGCATTCTAGGAAATATAAAATGAGAGCTTTTGCTTTACAGTCAGCATTGTTACCAAAGTAAGTAAATAAGAAGGAACTGGTAAGAAAGAAGGGATGCTTAGGACTACAACAGGCAGACCTAACGAAGGAAGTACTCAGATGCTTGTACACTCCTGCACAAAGTATGGGAAATGAGCAAAGAGAATTTGAAGTCTCAGTATGGAGGTGCAAATACGACATTGCTGGTATTATTAAAACCTGTATTACTGAAATCTGATGGAATGGAACTCCTAATTGGAGTATGATGCTGGAAAGATATAATTTGTTCAAAAGAAACAGACTCAGCAAAAGAGGAGGGGGTCTCTCTCTCCCCATATATGTTTTCATTCAGGTGCAGTCACAAGAGAGAGAGAGAGAGACTGCATCTGTATGAAAATTCATGATACCAAGTGTAAAAATCCTGACAAAAGTCTCTGGGTGAGAATTAAGGAGAAAAATAAGGAAATGACACTATTATGGGTGTTACTACAGGCTGCCCAATCAAGCAGAACATGTGGATAAAATTTTCACAAATGCAAGGTATCCAAGAAACACAGCACTATGTTAATAAGTGATTTCAACTATCCAAACACAAACTGGGAATCAAAGGCTGTGGCAAGTGGGAAAGCCAACAGATTTTTGAGATGCTTTACAGACAACTTCATCTCCAAAGGTGGAGAAGAAAACTAGGAGATCAGCTGTACTGAACCTAATATTCACAAACAGGGAAGAAATAGTTGAGAAACTGGAAGTGGAAGTTGTAGGGACCTTGAGAGAGAGTGACCATGTGACTCTAGAATTCACCATATTGCAGGCAGGGAGACCTGAATGTAGTTGAATTCATGCTCTAGAGAGATAAATAAGCTAAAGGGAAAAGTAGGAAGGATCCCATGGATGAAATCATGAAGGCAAAAACAATTCAGGAGGGTTGGGAAATTCTGAAAGATGTGATAATTAAGGCCCAAACACAAACAATACCAAAGAGAAATAAAAATGGGAATCACCTGATGAAACTGGCAAGGTTGCATAAGATGATCTCTGATAAACTGAGAAACAAAAGGGACAAATGAAAAAAGGGGCATATAGCAAAAGCAGAATATCAGGAAATAGCCTGAATCTATAAAGAAGTCTAAGGCTTAGAATGAACTGAGGCTTGCAATGACACCAACAATAGCAAAAAAAGTGTTCTCTGGATATGTGTGGAACATAAGGAAAGTCAAGGAAGGGGTTGGTCTGCTGGTTGGAGTTGGTGAGATGGTGATTCACAACATGGAGAAGGCTGAAATGCTTAACTCCTAGTTTGCATCTGTTTTTTCACAAAAGGAGAAAGTGGCCCAATCAGTCAGAAGCCACAGAAGGCAAATGCAGATCAAAATAGGTAAGGAAAGAATATCTAACTTCTTTGGGTGAATTCAGGTCTCTGGGATCAGATGGATTTTATCCCAGGCTGCTAACCAGGCAGATGTTATCTCAGAACCACTAATTATAATCTTCCAACTGAAGTACAGGGGAAGTTCCAGAAACACTGGCACACATTGTTCTAATCTTTCTGAATGGGGATGGAGGGGACCGGGGAAACTACAGACTCATCAGCTAGACTTAGATGAGGAGATAGAAGGGATGCTTATCAAATTTCAGATGATACAAAGGTGGGGGAATTGCTGACATCTCAGATGATAGGCTCAGGGTTCAAATGAATCTTGATAGACTTGAATAATGGGCCCATCCACACTGTAAGTTCAGTGGTGAGAAATATAAGGGTCTGCACTTAGGTAGGAAAATCCAGTTTTACAAGAAAGGGGGTACCTAGCTCAGCAGAAGTACTTATGAGAAGGATCAGAGTATCCTGGTATACTATAAATTAAACATGGAGTAGCAACAAACTGCAGCTGCCAAAGTAATCTTGGGCTGCATCAGCAGAGGTAAAGATCACAGGAAGTAATAGTTCCACTCTATGCTGCACTGGTTAGACCACACTTGGTATTCTGTATCCAGTGCTGGTCACCACAATACAAGAAGGATGAATAACTTGAAATAATTCAGAGAAGAGTGAGGGTCTTAAAGGCTAAATCCTATGAAGAACAGTTAAAGGAACTGGGTATGTTTCATCTAAAGAAAAGAAGGCTAGAGGGAGATACAATCACAGCCTTCCAATACTTGAAAGGCTGTCACAGGGTGTGGATTTATTTATTCTCCATAGCACCTGAGGGTAGGACAAGAAACAATGGGTGGAAGCTTTACAGAGGGAGATCCAAACTTGAAAGAGGAATTTCCTGACTGTGAGAGCAATTAAGCAGTAGAACAGCCTGCCTTCTGGAGTAACAGATGCACCATCACTGGAGGCTTTCAAGCAAAGGTTGGACGGCCATTTATCTGGGATGGTATGAGGATTCCTGCCCTGAGCAGGGTATTGAATTTGAAATTTCAAGGGTCCCTTTCCAATCCTATGATTCTATAAGTCTTATGATGGCACAAGTAGGAGTTGAGATTCTGCACTCTCACATACCTCCTGGTAAAGAATATTCCTGTGCCGTTTTTTTTTTTTTTTTGCACATTTGAAGTTTATGCTTGCAAGATTCAAGCAAAAGATAAATAAGCATAAAGACTACCATATTCTTTTGTATTTTAGGACACATACTTACAAGTTATTGCATTAAAAGGGCATCTTAGCCTGCTGTTTTACACAAGCTGGAGCCCTTTCTCAGATGTAGATCTGAGCAGCAATCTCATTTTATTCCATTTGTCGTCTTATCTCTCCCAGAGCATAAGGAACATTCATTGTAGCACTGAAGATGAATAGATTGCCGCTTCCAAACCTGATATCACAAACTAGAATTTAGGGTTTAGATTAGGTTAGATTAATGCTAAGATGAATATTTAACAAGCTAGAGTGTTCAATCACATTGCAGGTAAATTCCTATCTTTGCATTTCATGAAGTAAGTTTATATGTTAGGAAGTTTGTTTACACACACAGTGCAAGGAATATTGGAGGGAAAAGCCAAACCCAAAAGACCTCTCTGTAATTAACTTTTTGTGACAAAATTCTGAAAGGAGGTGGTGGTGAACAGCCATTCTCCCAATGTGTTGAAGCAGATGCTAGGCAGCCATTTGCTGAGGAATTTTTAATTTTGATTCCTGCACAGAACAGGAGGTTAGATTTGGTTGTCTGAATGAAACATTGTAGTAATCTAGGCTCTGCTTTAGACATGATAAAAATGGCTGAAAAGGCCAATAACAATTTGCGGTGTATCTATGTAGCTGTTGACATTAGCTACATTAAGTCATAAGCTATATTGCAAAAGCTTTTCAAATGTATGTTTGACACACAGAGTGCAATCTTATAGAAGCATTTCTTAGCTGCTTCCCCAGTGAGACTGTAACTGAATTCAGTCTTCTGAGTTCTTGTTTCTTTGGTTTGGTGTGGTGTGGTTTTTGATTTGGGGGCTGGGAAATGTACTCAAAGCAATTGTTTTCCATCTCTCTCTTGTGGCAGGTGATCATTTGGGAGACCAGATGGGGGTAGGCTGGAGCAACTACTCTCAACCACAAAGTAAATAAAATACATACATGGCATATTATATTGTGGAAAGATTGGTAGCTCTTTGTTTAATTATCTGAGACCACATTTTCCAGTGGGGAAAAATTCACATGAAGTGTCAGGTAAAAGGGAATTTTAGAAGAAGATTCTAGGGTATCCACACTGGGAATGGGTCCTAGCAATGGAAGGAACATATAGGTTTATTTGGAAAAAGGCAGAGGCAAATAAGTTTGCAGATGCAGTTAAAACACTGCCCAAATGGATTAAGAAGATTTCAGGAGCATCAAGTAAATGTTCTAAAGCAGAGTTTCTCAACCTTGGCAACTTTAAGATGTGTAGACTTCAACTCCCAGAATTCCCCAGCCAGCCATGAGTCCACACATCTTAAAGTTGCCAAGGTTGAGAAACACTGTTTTAAAGTGAGAAATGCTATGCGGACCAGTCTTCCAAGTCCCAGCAGTTGGAGAGGGATCTGGTCCTGTTGGCACAGTGAAAGCTTGTGGGGTTTTATCAAGCCTCAGCCATGAGGTTACCACCAACATAACAAAACTGCAGCTCCAGTGCTGTCTCTGTAATGGGTTAATCAGAAACATGTGTTAGGCCTGGCGCCTCTTCAAAGAGCTTGGGAACTCTGACACAGACTCAATCTCCAAATTGCTGGAATAAGTTGAAGGACTGGCATGTGGTATACTTCCAGTCAACATAGGCGCTTCCAGTTACACCTCCACTTCAGATTGTTGCCAAGGAGACAGCTGCCACTCAAGTTCATTTGCAGAAGATGCATGGGCTTTTAAAATGACCAGCCACACTTTATTTGTCCCACTGAATTTGAGCTATTTTCAAGATGCTTTAAAAAGAAATTAAACACTTGTATTTTGCATCTGCACCTATGGCAATGAGATAAAAACAGTCTCCGCTCTACATCTGCCTTAGATCATAAAGTTCAGAGGAAAATGAAAATATAAAACAGTTGCATATTCCTGGTACCCTAGGATTCAGTAACAGAATTCAAAATCCCAAATTTAACAGTTTGCTTTGGTATGAACCTCATTGTCATATTGCTCCCCATATAATAAAAGAGACAGAATAAAAAGTAATACTATGCCAACCTTTTTAGATGATACATATGTTTAAGTTGTAGATAATTCTCCATTGAAACAAACCATGATTTGCAAATAATATTGCTGGTAATCAGGTAGATGGTGACCTGAACATAGTATTTGGCTAAGGTTCAGTCATTTACATGATAACAGGTACAGTGGATGATTACAGGCAAGCACAATGATAGATTCACACATCATGCTAAGCCATGATATCTCCATAGTTAAGCAGCAATTGGTTGGATTTGCACAGAATACTATGTCATAAATCATGGTTTATAAGCCCCACTGGATAGATTCACACACAAAAAACAAACACACCACATTATCCTTTAGCACAGTACTTAGTGCAAACCTATAAGGCTCAAAGCCAAGATTTACATTCAACCCAATATTCTTTACATTTTAAAAAGTTGTGGGGTGTGCCTTTGGAGTCACACAATCTAATCTTTCCAGATAAACTATGGGATCATAGATGTTTGCTAAAGATAAAATGTAAGTGGTTATATAATTTCAGATAAATCCCCAAATGCCTTGTACAAACAATCCCATATCGTTTACTGGAAATTATACATGTTTTACATAAACGTACCTTACATACTTTAGCTTGCTTGCACCAATTGGAACACTGCAATGCAAAGTTGAATGTTTGCCATAAGCTTTTTCAGATTAGAGCTGGTGTATCAGTCAATACAAAATGTACTGAAATTCTGTTACTAGTACAATTAGGGAAAAAACTAGTACGATTAGGGATAATGTTTGAGAATGAAGTAAAGTATGTTTAGCTCAGTAAGAACAGCCAGACCTGGGCTGGTTTCCTAAGAGTTTAAACAGTGGCTGAGAAATTGTATTTTTTTTTTCATTAAAGAAACTGATTAAAAGATGCAAAACAACTAACAATATGTGCTGCCATAACAACTGCTAATACTTACCACCTTAAAGGAATTACACAAACCTTTCCTGAGCTGGCTCCTTGCAGAAATAGGGGACTGCAGATCCCAGAATTCTTAACCAAATCTGGCTGCATCCCCAATTCAGCTGGAGGAAGTTGAGAAAAACCAGATTAGACAAATTGATTGGATATGACTGCTAAGTCTGGTGGCTACATATAAGTTCAGAAAAAAAGGTGCCTGAGCACCAGTTGTGAGCAGCAGCAGCAGCAGCAGCAGCAGATTGTTGCTGTCCTCTCTCGCTTGTGAACTATGGGGGAGACAGAAGGACCTGAAGCCTCCACAGGACAATTTTTTCTATACTTAGGAGCTCTCTATTGTTCAATTCCAGAAATAACGAGATTCCAGTCTCTCAAACTGAATATCAAACTAAATGTTTCAGTTTGAAGTTCATATCAATAACTGTGTACCATTGAAATAGTTTCATAGACAATGTCTTCTTTTTTATGAAGAGCCAAGCATCCAGTCAGGAGCTTAACCAAAGCCTGCTTAAGAAAATCAGGTAATTCTTGTTTATCATCCCCAGAAGTACACACGGAATGTTATTCATTACATTCAGTGTATCATAGTGTTTCAGTCAAATATTGCTAGATGAGGATACACATTTTCCCAAGCCTGCCCGTAAACTTCCTACATGCAGTCCTAATACAGTATCACACACCCATTAAAGCTACACAAAGGAGGTGGTGTGTTTTTGAACTAACACAGTTAGTTAACATGGTTCCCAGACTCAGACAGCCTCCCACAAAGCTGCAGCCTCAACTGTGCCAGGAAAATCCTTTTTCCTGGCTTTTGGCCCTCAACCTGTCTCCCAGAGCTCCATTTTCCACAGCACAAAATGGTTGCTGGACTTGAAAGACTGACTTTATGTCACTGAAGACTCTGCCTCCCTTAGTGTTTCTCTGTACAAAATCTTCAGTTCAGAACACTCAATCTATTATCAAGAATCACTGCTTCTGAGAAAAAATGCTTGGGTTAGAGACCTCAGCTCCAGTCTTTCCCTTTCCCATTGCAGGCAGACATCCATCCAGTCCAGCTCTTAGTTTAGTGTCCCTAAAATCACATTAATCCTTGCAGATGGCATGTGAGAATATTTAGTGGGAGTTTTTTCAGCTATGATGGGGCTAGAAAGAGCTGGTACCAAAGAAGGGTGATTGTTTACCTTTACCTAGGACAATAAGTATTAAGAGAGACATCTTAATACTTATTTGATGACATTTGCTGGTCACAATTGGCAAATAAGGTAATTGTCTTCTATTAATGACTCCCAGCATTATATAAATGCTCTTAGCACATGAATGAATGAAGTGTGGTCCTCCAGATACTGCTGAAGTATAATTCCCAGGTGTTCTACCAAACATAGCCAATGATGAGGGACACAAAATTCATAGCTCTACAGCCTTGCATTATAGTATTATAGGAGAAGCAGAGAATCTAACATGTGATTTCTTCTTAACATACAACCTTAGCAAGGTTCCAGGCTTAGTGAACTTTCTGGTGACAGTGTAACTGCCTTTGCATAACAAAGTTTCATTTAAGCTTTTTTCCAGCTATATGCGTACTACATTAGAAAATTATTTATTAAAAATGTTCAGATCTCTGGTTCAAATAGGAAGTATGAATAACAAAAGCAAGAACATTGTGTGGTCTTGTGAGATTTTCAGCAGGGTTTCAAGCCCACAAGCAAATAATTACTGTATTAATGGAGACACAAGTATAATTGTTTAACCAGTAACAGATTAAGTTTTATCCCTATAATTCTAGATGAGGCACATTGCTCCAGGTGATTTCAAATGAAATAAAGGGGAAAATAATTCAACACATGTTAACCAAAATAGCCATTCCCCAATTTCATTTTCCTAAGCAACTGAGCAAGGATTATTTTTTAAACAATATTGATTTTATATCTGTCCATTATTTAATTCTTTGTTTCTTCTAAAAAATATTTTACTTTTTCTCAGTTTTTCACAATATGGCATAAACCTTGCTTCATGGTTTATAGTGGTGTGTAGTAATTTCCACCTTTGCTGCTTTGATTCTATCAGATGTCAGGTCCTTCTTCCTGATAATTCTCACAATGTATTCCCCAGTATAATATTGTTGCTCCAACTTTTAGGGCTCATAGGTTACACCACTATTTATTATTTATTACACCATTATTAAGTCTTTTAATTTTTAACTGGCCTGACAGATCATAGCCAGCACACAAATCATATGAAAATGTTGCTAAATGGCAAGAACATCAGGAACAAATGTCAAGAATTCCCATGAGAAATAAGGGGAGCTTTTTGTGGTGTTTGCATAGAGGGGTGGGAAAATAATTCAATTCATAAATAAACCAAAGATAAATAGAAAAAGAGGGGAAAAGGAGTTCACAATAAATAAAAATGCCTTTGTTAATATTTTGCTTTGAATTCCAGAAATCCTACTTTATGAACTGATTTTAGTAGTTAATATAACTCTTAACACAGAAAAAGTGACTCTTGCCTGAAAAATAGTGAGGGTAACTTTACTAAACTATACTGTCTGAAGAAGTTCTAAATTAAAGAGCAGCTAAAGTTGCAATACTTGGAGGTTCTACTGGCCTGGAATGCTACATCCTCCATCTTCTCGTAAAGTCATTCCCCAGCATCACATAGTCATATTTCAAATGAGGATATAATTCTTGCATTATGTTTCTATCTTGGTCTGGGTTATCTTCATACAGGTAGTCCTCGCTTAACACTGCCCTGTTTAGTGACTGATGGAAGTTACGACACACTGAAAAATTAATTTTACAACCAGTCCTCGCACTTACAACCATCACAGCACCCCCTGGTCATGTGATCAAGATTCAGGTGCTTCTCAACCAGCAGGCATTTACAACCATCACAGTATCCCATGGTCATGTGATCACCATTTGTGCACTTCACAGCCAGCTTCCGACAAGCAAAGTCAATGGAGAAGCTGGCAGTAAGATTGCAAATCGCAGTCCTATGATGTCTCGCTTAATGGCTGTGTCGCTTAGCAATGGGGTTGCCAGTCCCAGTTGTGATAGTTAAGTGAGGACTACCTGTATTTTGCCTACAAGTTGCATTGGCTTTAATGGTCTACATTGGCAAAGATTACTGGAGCTGTGTGGCCAATAAATTTAAATAAATATATAAATAAAAATAATAATACATCTCTAGTATTTTTTATCCTAAAGAAAAGGCTTATGGCCCTTCTAGAAATAGAAAACTGAAGTAGGGAATTAATTTGCTTTTGAGATTCAAATCCATCATTTGGATTTGTTGAACCCTCCCCTGTTTAAGTGTCATGAATGAAACTTGACCTGGCTTTTGACTACTATAAGTCAAACATTTTCTGTATTGCTGATTTGATCCTTGGCTTAAACAACCCTGTCACACCTAGACAGAACATGGATAGGACCAACTGGAAGAAAATCCTTTATTTTATCATCTACAGTAGTCCTCACTTAACATTGGTAATTGGGACCAGAATTTCCATCACTAAACAACGCAGTCATAAAGCATGACATCACATGACCACGCTACTTTCTGATAGAAATTCCAGTGTTTCCAGTTGCTGTCATTAAGCAAATCCCACACTGTCATTAAACGAGGACGTCACATGGTCGCCATTTGCAACCTCCTGCTGGTTTCCCCATTGAGTTTGCTTATAGGAAGCTGGCAAAAAAGGTCGCAAATGGTGATCATGTGATCACAGGATGCTGCGATATAATTGTGATTTGGGCACCAAGCTCCCAGATCATGATCATGTGACCATGGGGATGCTACAACTGACCTAAGAACAAGGATCAGTTGTAAGTTCCACTTGTTCAGCGCTGCCAAGTTCTAACTATAGCTGAATGAGTGGTTGTCAAGCAAGAACCACCTGTACCATTTCCTCCAATATATCTTTCCTCCTCCATCTTCTTCTTCAACAGCAGAGCAAAACCAACACAAGTCCCTATTACCATGATCTATTGCATTAATATTTATTTTTCTAATTTAAAGATCAATAATCCTTTCCCACTTATGCATTTTACTATAAGCTGAGGTTATATTGCAAACTACATCGTAGGGGTCAGACCCCTGAAGATTTATGAGACTGGGGGAGGGGAATATTAAACTAAATGATGTAAATATTTGTTGTCATTTGCTTTGGGACTGGAAAATTCCATATCTAAGGAGAAATTATGAAGACTGAAGCTACTGCAGTGCAAAATCTGACAGATATGGCTTTTACACATGGTGATAGTTATTGGAGGAATATTATTAAGTTGTCTTCTAGCTGTGGGCTAGAACTATTTTTCCATCATTGATGATTTATTAAATATTTCTTTTACATCTTTGAGTAAGCTTAACAAAACAATGATTTTAATACTGTGAGCCTCCCAGTTTCTTTCTGCCACTGATTGCTGGTCTGGTAGAATTGAGATAATAGAATTACAAGCAATTTCTGATCATGTTCTGGAGTGTGTATAACTATATATCATCATGCAAAGAGGGCAAGTTGCAGACCCCGTTGGTAAGAGAATTCCGTCTGGCAGGGTCCAGGAGGCGGGCCTTCTCTGCAGTAGCTCCCGCCCTCTGGAACATCTTGCCCCCAGAGGTGAGGCTATCCCCATCACTCCTGGCCTTCCGGAGGAATTTGAAGACCTGGCTCTGCCACCTGGTTTGGGGTGGGGAGGGGAGTTGTCATGTTTGGGTATGGCTAGTGCCCTAGAATGCTCGTCTCATACAGGGACTGACTTAGATCATTTCCTATTTGGATTCTATTTTTATTTATAATTATTGCTGATTTGTAATTGTACTTTTAGATATTGTATTTTTATATATTGTATTTTATTGTATATTTATTGTTTTATTGATCATTTTGTTGTAAACTGCCCAGAGTCCCTCTGGTGAGAGGAGATGGGTGGTGACAAATTTGATAAATAAATAAATAAAATATATACTGACAGTGCCAGTACACTGCATATTCTTCTTGGCAGGATGCACATGTGACAGTATATTGCTCCATGTGGAGGTAGCCTAGCCTCTTCTATATCTTACTCACAAGCATTATATGAAAGGCTCAGTTGACCACAGCCATGATTGACTGTGGTCCATATGTTAAAGTATTAGAATGTAATGTAAATATATTAATGAATGAAATGAAAGAAAAATAGATACATGACATGTTTATAAAACTAAAACAAAGGGGAAGTACGCAATATATCTGAATGAAGGTGGTTTGATTATGTGGAGCAGAGTTGATGAATTCATGCATTAAAGTGAAGGTAGAGGTATAAATATGAATGAAAGAGCTCATATGAATGCCACAAAGTATGAACTGGTTATCTGGATTGTTATGGATATATATGAAAAGAATTCATAAGTTGGTGATAGTTGCAGATTACAGTCCAGTGAATGGGGATAATGAAAGAACAGGAATGGGCTTTGGGGGAAATTGTGCAACAGGAAAAAATTATCCCATTAGGGAATGTGAATGGATGGGAGGGAGGGGGATAAGAGAATACAGAAAAAGTGATTGAGCCATTCAGAGGTTCATGTATGAATGAGAAGGGTGATGGTTTGGTGAGAATACGCTTAGGAGAAAAATACATCTTTTGAATATGTAGTTTAAATCTATGCATGCATATGCAGGCAAAGAAATAAATCTAAAAGTATTATTGATGAAAGACTAAATTTGTAAAAGATATAAGAATGATGAGATTCTGAATGTGTGAGTGTCAAGAGTGGTAAAAATGGACCAGGGAGGGAGGGAGGAAGGAAGGAGACTGAATCTAGAACATCTAGAAGAACAATCCTATATGAAACCATATTAGAAGAGAGATTAATCTACAAAGAGAATAAATGGAAAGTAAACATAAAGAAAGATGACATGGAAGCTGTTTGGAACAGAGTGAAAAGAATTACGTAAACAAACCATCACAGAAATGTGTATAGTTATGTTAATGGAAAACATGAAAAAAGATGATGATGGAATGATGAAAAAAGCAGTGGATGAGAAAAACTTTACTGCTGCAAAATAAGGAGGATGAGATATATATACAGAAGGATAAAGCCGCAAAAATTGTAGTCAAAGAGAGCGAGAAACCATTAAATTTAAGAGAGGCTGTGAAGATCAAGAGTAATTTTGATGGAAATTTTTTTAAAAAATGGTTTGGAAGTGGATGAAGAAGGCTAACCAAGGAGCTTCTAGCAAAGCAAATTAAATTAAAAATAAAAGTGATGAGGTGATTTTGGTTGAAACTGAAGTGAGAGAATGCTGAAAGGAGTATTTGAAAGATTTTTATGGGAATGAGAATGGTATATTAAAAAGTGGAATTGAAATGAATACTATAAATTTAATGCCAAGAAAAAATGATGGAAAGGAAATACTAAGTTTGGTGAGAATGTTGAAATACGGTTAGGATGCAGCAATACCTACAATGGAGGCATGGTTGGTGAAGATGATGGAACTTGCTGTGATGGCTACATTGACTTGTTTGATTAGAGAAAAGACAGTGTCTACATTTATCAGTGACTGGAAACCCCTTATGGACTTTTTGCATAAAATAGAAAAAAATGAACTTATGATTTATGGTTTTGATGATTAGATACGATAGATTATAGAAAGAAGAGAGTCATGATGTAACTTAGAGAAAGAGGTAAATTTATAATTGTGCTTTAACTGCTGTAAAGATTGGAAGCCACTGGTTTTTTTCTTTTCTTTTTCTTTCTTTCTTGCACTTTTAGCTCTCTCTCTCTGATTTCTTTCTTTTTCTTTTTTCTTCCTTACTCTATAGTAGTTTGTATTAGTTTTTACCTTTGTTTTTAAAACTTTTAATAAAATTAAAATTTAAAATAATTTTAAAAATTCTGAGGTTGCAGCTATAGATGGCATAACTGGAGAAATGTTTTAAAAATGTGAAGTTTCTTTATGGAGTGGCTTGTGGTTTGCTTACATGTGTGTTAAGTTTACAAAAGTGTCTGAGGATTGGAAGAATATCAATATTATTCCCCTATGCAAAGGGAAGGATAGCAAGAGTGAATGTAAAAACTACAGGGGAATTACTTCGTAAACTAGGCCTGGGAGGGAGGCAGTTTATTATGATGACTGCCTGATCTACAATCTCAGCCCTCTCCTAATTTTGATGACTTTTCTCCTGATTTTGGGCTGCTCTGTAAATCAGCCTTTTTCCTTTCTAACTCTTTGAGAAGAAAACATGGATCCTCAATTGTGCCAACAGAGGAAGAATTCCCCTTCCACATCTTATTCTCCTTTTTTAATTGCAACAGAACAACCATCAGTTACAGCAGCTGAATTTTACTTCTATACCTTTACCATTTTTTGAAGGTTCAAAGATCCCAGAAAATTCATCTACTTTGAGAGTATTCATGATTTTGAAAACCCTCCTTTGTTTCATTATTTGAAACAATTAAGAATTTCTGAAGAAACTCTAAAAATGTAGTGGAATTAAAATCTGAAGTTACTATTTCTTTTTAACCAGAAACCAATTATTATTCCATAGAAAAAGTGTTTCTTATTAAGGAAATAAGAAATAGTATATAAGTAAAGATTCTAAATCAGCCAGGGTGGATATAGGTAATAACTCTTTCTAAATTTGTGGTGGAATATGACATAATTCAGAATGACATTTTTTGTATTAGTAATTAAAAATTGCAATACAAGGATAGCATGTATTAAATACTATATTCCTCTTTTATGCAGATGTTTTATGGTAGTCAGTCAAATAATTATTATTTTAATTATTTTAATCTAGGTTTAGATCCTTTATTGGACTATAGTTTAACTTCAAATAAATTGAGATCTAAACTGAGACCTAACTCATGGAAAGTGCTTCCATGAGTGCTACAAGCCTATCTATATGGTGATTTTGTTAACCATCTCAGCGTCAACATGACCTTTTGCTTCTATTCTTCAGAAGACTTATTCCTGATTGGATCATTTGTTATACTTCCATCCCAAATCATCTTTTTTACTACAGGTCTACAAAGATACTTTTAAAAAAGCTTCCATTAATGAAGCTTCTATATATCTATACTTTTAAAGCCAGGAAGACATCTTGTGGAATGTGCTATCTGATTTCTTTGTTAAATGTGGATATTAGGGGTATCAGGGTTGCAGGAGCAGAACAGAAATTAATGTTAGAGGCTGATGATAGTTAATCCCTTATTGATAATTACCAATGTTCTTTACTAAAATTTGTGGACACTGTACAACACTTTATTAATAAACTTTCAGGTTATTCCATTGATAAGAATAATTCTAATATACTCCCTATTAATCTAACATTTCTATGGTTATTTGTAAAATTATTTTTCAATGGATTAATTTATTGAAATTATGATACCTAGAAAGCAGGAGGGTCTGCCAAATTAGAGGCTTTTGAGAAAATGATGAAAGCAGCATGGCAATGACTTGATGCAAGTTCTTCCCCTTTCATACATGCCTGGGACGTCACAACACAGTTAAAAAAGGGGCAGAGCTTCCGTCACAATGGCGTGACACTACTTTCATGACTTGTCCCCACTTGACCCCACCCCTTGCAGGCATCTCTGCTAAAAAGATGGTTCGCAGAAGTTAATATTCTTAATTCTTTATCTCATATTAATGTTGACATAAATAGTTAAGATCTCCCTGAGTTTATAACAAATGTTGTTAAAATAAATATTATTCCAAGGTGGATATAGAGCAATTCCTATGTTAATCTCTAAAGCTTTATACAGGATGATCTGACACCTAAATTTGTTGTATCAAAATTATGACTTTCGTATGGTAATGGGGGTTTAATTTTCCCAATTTTCATTTATACCATTAAATTTTGATCTCTGTTGTTTTTTGGAATTCAGTTTCATGAGAATTCTAGAGGAAATGTCCAATGTTTTATGCAGGGCCCTTATACTAGGAAAATCTTAATGGGTAAATGAGTTAGGTAGGGCTGTATCCTGGCTTCTGTTCTGTTCAACCTTTATAAAAATCCCCTAGATTTAGTTTTATATAATTTGGCACATCATCCCTCCAAACTTGCCCACAAGCATGTTTTAAGCTTTCTTTATATGGATGATGTAGTTCTATTGGTCCTGACTCGGGTTAAACCAAGAAGGGCCTTTCAGTCCCTTGCAGAATTTTGCACATAGGAAGTTTTAGAGATTAATTACAGTAAGACCAAGGTTATGGCCTTTCAAAGTGCCCTGAAGTCCATAGATGAAAACTAAATGAGCATGAGCTACAAATATTTAAGAATAGTCTTCCATAGTATTGGAAGCTGGAATGCAGGTCTAGAATTCATCTGACAGAATGTACAAAGATCTACTTTGGCTATTCAAAGTTTTTATAGATTTTGGGAAGCATCATATATTTGAACAGCAATTAAACTATTTATTGCCAAAGCTTGAGCACAACTGCTGTATGGTACATATATGGGAGCCTATAAAAATCTCATTGATGGAGTCCCTACATTCTAAATTTCAAAGAAATACAGTATCCTTCAGGAACCCAGCGAGTTTCAAATGTTCTCAAGCTGGACCAATAGAACCGGTGTAAATAAAATTGAAACTGCATTATAGCTTAATACATTGAATTATTGGGGAAAAAACAGTATTCCACCCTATCAGATTGGTCTCTCTAATTTCTTCTGATACATCTATTAGCAAATGGAAAAGCTCCATTGTGCATAATCACTCTGGTTACTTGCAGGATGCTGTACCAGTCTTACACTCTGACTGTGCCAAAGCTAAGCTAAGGTGAAGAATAATAGATCTAGAAAGCTAGGAAGCTGAATTTTATATGCCAATGGGGGTCTATTTAAGAGCGCGACACTTCAATTTCAGCTCAGCCAGATAACTGAGGCAGATAGACACATCCTATCAGATGAGCAATGACACTAGCAAGATGTAATGGTTTGCCAATTGCTGTTTTAGAAGGGGTGTATAAGAAAATTCCTCATAATGAACGGCTTTGCTGATGTAGAATGAGATACGAATTTTGTTTTTGAGACTGCTGCACCACTTTTTTCTGTACTGCCCTTTGACATGGATATATGTGCACATTATTTAATAGCGCCATTAGAAAATTGTCCAGGGCAACCAGACTCATTTTATCTTTGTATCTATTGTCTTATAAAAGAGAGGTGGGGGGAGGATAGAGGATAGATAGAGATAGACAGATATGCCTTCAAGTCAGTGTTGAGGACAAGTCCCTGCAGTTTTCTTGGCAATGTTTTTGGAAGTGCTTTGCCATTGCCTCCTTCCTAGGGCTGAGAGAGAGTGACTGGCCCAAGGTCACCCAGGTGGCTTCATGCCTAAGGCGGGACTAGAACTCACAGACTCTGGGTTTCTAGCCTGATGCTGTAATCACTACACCAAACTGGCTCTCATAGGAATGATACAGTCTCCCTGAATGTCTCTAAATACTACTACATTACTTGAGGATATCAAAAGGGTTAACTGCTTAATTATCTGAGAGGATGTGTACCCTAGTATTTTATATCTATTAGATATATAATTTACATACTATATTTCATTGCATTATAATCTAAATTTTAGATTTAAATTACCAGGATAACTTTGTTTTGTTTTGTTTTCATTTTCATAAGAGAATAGGTTTTATATGATTATAAATTTATAATGATTATATATTTAGATTAGGTTTATAGATTTAATATTCATCTTTTTACTTTTTACTTATTTGCTTTTTCATATTGGTATGGCTGCTTTATTGTACTTTACTTGCTGTTGTTGGGCATTGACCAAAATAAAATATTGTTCATTCACTTGCCATCTAAAGAGCAAATGAACTTAGTGGAAATCTCAGAAACATGGCATGTTTTCAGGCAGATGGCTCCTAGCACTATTAGCAGAAGGCTCTGCATACTTCCTTTAACAGATTGTCTCTGGTGAGAAAATTGAAATAATTGTGGGAAAAATTCCAAAGATAAGGGCAATTATAGACTTCATACAGCATATTCCTAGAGTGGGACAATGAAAGATGCCCTTAGAGTCATACAAAACTATGAAGTATAAGGAAGTAAACATGAATTAATGTAAGTATCGTATTCTAGTTCCCTATCACAGGGATACTGCGCCAGAAAGGTCCTGATGGCTAGCCCTTCTTCCATTATTGCCCCAGGAAAAATAGATCCTGAATGAAAGTCAACCAAATGGCCTTGAGATGAGTTGGATTAAAAATCATATGCATTGGGTTTCTAATAAAACATACTTGAGTACACCAGGATGGGGGAAGCTGACCTAAAAATAAATGAACAAATAATACAGTACAGGTAGTCCTCAACTTATGATGGCAGTTGGCACTGGAATTTCCATCGCTAAACAATGTGGTCGTAAAGCATTACTACATCGCTTAGCGACTGCAGTCCTGGTTGCCATCATTAACCAAATCCCATGGTCATGAGGCAACTTCCTGCCCATGAGGCAACTTCCTGCTCGCTTCCCACAACCAAAGTCAGTGGGGAAGCTGGCAGGAAGTTGCAAGTCCCAAGGCTGGCAGGCAGGTAAGTGGCTGCTGCTGGGTGGGGGAGGGAGCAAGGGGGTGCGCAGGGGTGTAGGAGAGGCATAGTGGGGATTGGGAAGGTTGCATGAGAGTGCAAGTAAATGTGCTAGAGGCACGGTGAGGGTTGGGGAGGGTGTGTGAGGGTGCAAGGGGGTGCACAAGAGGCATGGGTCAGGGAGAGTGTGAGAGAGTGCAGTGAAGGTCAGGGAGGGTGCATGAGGGTGTGTGGGGTGTGCAAGTGGCCAGTGTGGCACAGGTGGAGAGAGCCTGGGCAAGGGTGTGCAGATGGGGGAAACTTACCCCAGCAACTTGCAACCTCCCACTCTGGCTTCCCCTTTGACTTTCTGGGGAAGCCGGCAGGGAAAGTTGCAAATGGCAATCACATGATTGTGAGGCACTGCAACTGGTAGTAAGTGCAAAATGTTGCCAAGTGCCCAGATTGCAGTTACATGACTGCAGGGGTGCTGGGACAGCAGGAACTCTGAGGACCAGTCGTAACCACCATTTGCTCAGTGCCATCGTAACTTGGAACAGTTGCTGAACAAATGGTCATAGGTCAAGGACTACCTGTAAGTTATCTTATAGACACATGGTTAGGTATTGCAGCCTTGCCAACTCTGCCCTAGAACTCTTTATAGCTGCACCAAATCAGGAGAAAGCAATGGGTTGCTTATGGAACAGAGTTATTCTGGAACTTGTAATGTAACCACATGGAACATAATGAGTTACCAGGTTCTAAAGACTCAATTTTAACCCATTGGTTCTTAGTGTCTAGTTAATATTTTAGCATCTAGGACTCTCTTTTAGATGACCAATAGTAAGGAAAAAAATAATTTAGTCCCAATGTCTGGTTTGTCTGCATCACTGGATTAGTTGGCACTGCAGCAGCAAAGGTTTAGTTTTAAGGAGAGAGAGGGAAGTCCATTTCCAAGGGAAAACAATTTATTTCTTTTGTTTCAAATCACTTTAATTAATTATCTGATTTCCTCAGTGGAACATCAAATTTTTCAAAACTTCAATGCGACTACTATAACTTACGTGCTATATAATGTTGAACAGGTTCTTCCTTTATAAATCTGCTGTCATTCCCATTTATAAACAAGATGCTGTTTATATATAAATCAGTACAGCATAAGGGTTCAACTGTGCATATTTTCCACATAAGAAACAGCCATTAATTTTCCAGTAGAATCATTAGAGACTGATTGTATAAAACTGGAGTAATTAGAGACTTAAGCTAGAGACCTTCCTCTTCTTCCATAAGTAAAGTTGTTTTTGAGTTAGATTCAATTGCTGTTTATTTGCATAGACACATCCATACAATTTTCTTGGCATTATATGGAAGTGGTTTATCACATCCTCTTACTGGAATGTTTTTCCATTTCCCAGTCTATCCTCCAGCTCTGGAATTCCCTAGTCTTCTCCTAATCAGAACTGATCCTACTTAACTTTCCAGTTTAGTCCAGTCAACTACTGTCAGTACTGCCAGCTATTAAGGCACTTTTCATAAATATAATTCATCGTCGTCGTCATCATACAAACATACATGTAACATATTTCAATCTGCGACTTCAAATATGGGACGAAGCTAGCTTTAGTGCTAGTATAGGACTTTTGAACTTAGACCCTGCCTCAAAGATAAAAGAATATTACATGATTTTTTTTTTAATGAAAACTAATTTTACTTTATCCAGGCACAGTTTATTTCAATTGCAAAATATTTTTCAGCATTGGTTTTCCAATAATAATGAAATTCAGTTCCCTGAATTTATTTATTTTTATATGTACAGATTTGCTTAAATCCTGGTTGATCAAGAAATGTGAGACAAAGAGAAGTATTCCCCCCAACTTTTCATATGAATGTGATTCTTCCCTGAGATGAAATGCCTGCAGTAAGTTCTTTTTTTGTTAAAGCTTGCACAAAGAATGGAAAAATACTCAGTCCTCTGTAGTACAGCCCAGGTCAGTAGGAGCTTCACTTCAAACCCCAGCAGACTTGAAGTTCTACCTAAAAAAGACCTATTGAGGAAAATTATAAAAAGAGTTGAGTTCAATGTGACGTAGATCTTTCTTTATAGGTAAAGGTAGATGACTTTTATTCAAGTTTCCCATCAGCAGTTAGGGGACTCATCTTATTACTGAAATTTGTAATGGGTTACTGGAGACTTTGCCAAAGAACAAAAGGGGGAAGGGGTAATCATTATATAACTGATGACCTATATAAAACTCTTTCTAATATTTCCAGGTGTGCAATACAGGATGCAAGTTAACCAGTCTGTACTTTTTGTTTTAATGTTTATTGTAAATGAAAGGAAGTTGGGTGTCATCACTGAGTCAGTTTACAAAGCAAGAATCCCAAATTTGAGCATGCTGTAATTCTACCCTGCAGTTACCCACTCAACTAGGTGATTAATTGAAAAGGAAACACCCACCTCGGTCTGCTCTTTTGCTAACTATGCTTCATATATTATGACTTGCTTAATGATTCCTGGAACAACTTCTGAAATTATTATTGACCTAGTCTTTCTCCTTCAATTTGCATAATTCATGTCACCGGGAGATTTTCCTGATACAATTAAAAACTAAAACCAAGTGGTGGTTAAATAATCTAGATTTGCTCTAAAGCAAAATAGGAAATAGCTAGATTGGGAAAGATGCCAAAGTTTGCAAGTTCGAGCTTAAATCTTGCAGGATGGTTACAGACTACTTGATAATATGATACTAACAAGCCACTCCAAGGCCTTTTTTTCACCATGCACGGTACAGTGGCTTGATGAAAAATACAGCAGCTCTTTTGCACTTTTTGTGGAAATTGAAAAAGGGCCTCTTTGGTACAACCACTGAATATGCAAGACCTCAGCCTATTTTTGTATCCGGCCACCTGACACGTACCATGAGAGTGGCATGTCTAAAAACTGAGATTTGTTCTTGAAGAAGTATGTCGAAAGGCATTCTAAGTATGGATTGCACTGCCATGAATCTTATAGCATGTTGCTTGGATAAATTTTGAGCCAAACACCTGCAGACTATGAAGGAACACTGCTGATCTGCTAAAATGCTATTTGGCTTTGGCTGTAAAATTCCCAACAGATGTACGTGGAAAGGCTTGTTAAGAAACATAAAAATCTTGATTCATTACTGTTCTCAGTGAGTTCTAAATCAGACACATGATTGCTGATGGACATTACAAAAACTTCATCCTGTCATTAGCAACAATCCTAATGGCATTGTGGGACTTCTGCATAAAGATGCTCAGGACTGTATTCCATGAGATTACACAGGAGCTAATTCCGCATGGTGCTTATTTAATGTTGGCTTGGTACTTGACTATGGTTATATCACCCTGACCATACTCTGGTGTTCTCTTCTGGTGAATACAAGTTTTACAACAAATCAAAAATTAATGAAGAATTATTGAGGACATTTTTGTTGTCTAGCATGATAATTTTGATGATAAAGAACATTTTTTTCATTACAGAGTTTTCTAACTATTTGTTTCCATCAAAGAGCAAGAAAGGTATTTTCACAGAACTGGATAATTTGCTTTGTAATACCTTTCAAAGGAATATCCATCCATCCATACTTACATGCACGGACAAACACTGCTAACTGTAATGCAATCTTGTTTCCTAGAATGCTATACTTGTCTACTGAACCAAACTGAATTCAGTGGGACTTGCTCACATATAAATGATTATGGTATATGATCATGGAGATATAATTTCGAAATAACTCATTTTGAAATAACAGTATGAACTTTTGATGATTAAGATCATTTAATAGGGTAAATTCTGTATAAAACTGCTTCCTTGAAAGAGATGTCATACATCTGCTTTATTTATATGGAGTCATGGCATGGAGAGGGTCTCCCAAAGCTTTTCTCTGATAATCTTATTCTTGGCAAAATTATTCCAATCTTGTGTTTTCTCTTACTTTCCTGTCATGGAGAGAATATGTTTTTAGGAATTATCCTGGGCTCTTAATGAGTATATACTACACATCTTCCTTTAACTGGACAAATGTTATTTACTCTAAAACATTTCCAGTGTTTCTTTGGAGGACGTGGGGGTCACCAATATCCCAGAAATAGAACAAATTTATTTTATTTCAATATGGGAACAAAATATTCTATAATTTGCTATCCAATTATTTCATCCACCCAATTATATTTAAAAATACTTTGAATCCATTAAAAATATAATATTTTACTCTCACAGACAGT
This sequence comes from Candoia aspera, assembly GCF_035149785.1. Lineage (NCBI taxonomy): Eukaryota > Metazoa > Chordata > Lepidosauria > Squamata > Candoiidae > Candoia > Candoia aspera. The sequence goes on from NC_086155.1 coordinate 36,405,490, forward strand.
ATATTACTTATCTTGGATGCTATCCCAGCATGCATTGTTCTGAGATGCACAGTGGGTCAAATGCCTACATATTTTGCCAGGACTAAGTTCTTTTGAAGAACTATAAGTAGGGAGAGGTCTCATTTTATATTTTAAATACTTTACATGGACATTGCTAGGGAGTAGGAAGAAGAATGTGGCAAATCCAAATGGAAATAATGCTGTGCAGATATTACATGTGCCCCATGGAGAGAGCTATGGAATGAAAGCCTCCTGCATGAATTGGAAATATGGTCTTTCTATAGATTTTAAAAAAACTAAATAGTGGTGTTATTATTTGCTTTAAACACTAGCAGCTTTTTTGTTTCCCAAATGTTATATCTGACAGCCTGTTTAAATTTCCCAAACATCTGTGCTGTTAAGTCTTGGAAAACATTTCTTCCAGATCCTGGCTAATTCTGCTGGCTTGTTCAACACTGGCAACAGAAGGGAAAATATACTTGTAATGAGTGTTTCATTTCCCCAGGATTATACACAGAGTTTGTCCTGTTACAATTTTTCTTATTATTTCACTGAAGCACTAATGCATCTGATGTAAGATTCTACATATCTGCTGCCCTGGGAACTAGGCCTATTCCTTTCTGTAAATCCACAAAGAAACTTCTATATTGTGATGTTACCAGCTCAGTGTCTTTTACAATCAATAATCTGGGGCACCAAGTCAATTTTGCTGCCTCAGAACTAATTCCTGGCCAAGAATACATTCAAGGCATCTTGTTCCTTACTTCTAAGAGAACATTCTCCTTCTCGCTAACTGCTCCAAGCCATTATTTTGCGTTTGATAAACCTCAGGATTGTCCTGGAAACAAGAAAGTTTTAAAGTTATTTTGGTCACTAAGTAAACGTATCTTCAGCAAAGGATTGTTACCTTGCTGTGGTGCTGGAGCTTGAGCACCTCAATGATGCCATGAGCTAAACTGTGAAGGGCCACCCAAGACGGGAAGGTCAGGACAGAGAGGTCAGACTAAATGCGATCCCTGGGGAAGGTAATGGCAACCCACCCCAGTATTCTTGCCGTGAAAACTAAATGGATCAGTACAACCAGAGATATGTCGGTGTACCATCGGAAGATGAGACCCCCAGGTCAGAAGATGGTCAAAATGCTACTGGGGAGAAACAGAGGATGAGTTCAAATAGCCCCAGACGTGATGACGCAGCTAGCTCAAAGTCGAAAGGACAGCTAGCGGCCGACGGTGCTGGTGGTGAACGGCGAATCCGATGTTCTAAGGATCAACACACCATTGGAACCTGGAATGTAAGATCTATGAGCCAGGGCAAATTGGACGTGGTTATTGGTGAGATGTCAAGATTAAAGATAGACATTTTGGGTGTCAGTGAACTGAAATGGACTGGAATGGGCCACTTCACATCAGATGACCACCAGATCTACTACTGTGGACAAGAGGACCACAGAAGAAATGGAGTAGCCTTCATAATTAATAGTAAAGTGGCTAAAGCAGTGCTTGGATACAATCCAAAAAACGATAGAATGATCTCAATTCGAATTCAGGGCAAGCCATCTCAAATCACAGTGATCCAAATATACGCCCCAACCACAGATGCTGAAGAAGCTGAAGTAGAGCAGTTCTATGAGGATCTGCAGCACCTACTGGACAACAAGCCTAAAAGAGATGTTATTTTCATCACAGGAGACTGGAATGCTAAGGTGGGCAGTCAGAAGACACCTGGAATTACAGGTAAGCATGGCCTGGGAGAACAAAACGAAGCAGGACATAGGCTGATAGAATTTTGCCAAGACAACTCATTCTGCATAACAAACACTCTCTTCCAACAAACTAAGAGACGGCTTTATACATGGACTTCACCAGATGGACAACACCGAAATCAGATTGGCTACATCCTTTGCAGCCAAAGGTGGCGGACATCTATACAGTCAGTAAAAACAAGACCTGGAGCTGACTGTAGTTCTGATCACGAACTTCTTATTGCACAATTTAGGATCAGACTAAAGAGATTAGGGAAGACCCACAGATCAGCTAGATATGAGCTCACTAATATTCCTAAGGAATATGCAGTGGAGGTGAAGAATAGATTTAACGGACTGGACTTAGTAGATAGGTGTCCTAACAGCCAGGAACCACGCTGAGACAAGGAATAGGTCTCTAGTGTTTTATTACTGCTACATAACAGAAAATCCTAACAAACTGAAGAAGCATGGGAAAAACCCAGACATATAAACCCCAAAGGTTAAGGTGGGCCCGATCTGTGTCTCTTTGAATGGCTACCTAATTCCTCAGTACTACGCACGCGCTTTACAGCCTGGATGGGAGCCCCCTGCTCACCATCCTTACTCATGACAATAGGGTCCCGGAAGAACTCCGGACAGAAGTTTGCAACATTGTTCAGGAGGCGGCAAAAAATACATCCCAAAGAAAGAGAAAACCAAGAAGGCAAAATGTCTGTCTGCTGAGACACTAGAAGTAGCCCAAGAAAGAAGGAAAGCAAAAGGCAACAGTGATAGGGGGAGATATGCCCAATTAAATGCAAAAGTCCAGAGGTTAGCCAAAAGAGATAAGGAATTATTTTTAAACAAGCAATGCGTGGAAATGGAAGAAGACAATAGAATAGGAAGGACAAGAGACCTCTTCAAGAAAATTAGAAACATTGGAGGTAAATTCCAGGCAAAAATGGGTATGATCAAAAACAAAGATGGCAAGGACCTAACAGAAGAAGAAGGGATCAAGAAAAGGTGGCAAGAATGATCTGTATAGGAAGGATAACCATATTGGGGATAGCTTTGACGGTGTGGTCAGCCAGCAGATTTGGAAAACACAAGAATGGCCACCAGACTGGAAAAAATCAACTTATATCCCCATACCAAAAAAGGGAAACACTAAAGAATGTTCAAACTATCGAACAGTGGCACTCATTTCACATGCCAGTAAGGTAATGCTCAAGATCCTGCAAGGTAGACTTCAGCAATTCATGGAGCGAGAATTGCCAGATGTACAAGCTGGGTTTAGAAAAGGCAGAGGAACTAGGGACCAAATTGCCAATATCCGCTGGATAATGGAAAAACCCAGGGAGTTTCAGAAAAACATCTATTTCTGTTTTATTGACTATTCTAAAGCCTTTGACTGTGTGTACCACAACAAATTGTGGCAAGTTCTTAGTGGTATGGGGATACCAAGTCATCTTGTCTGCCTCCTGAAGAATCTGTATAACGACCAAGAAGCAACAGTAAGAACAGACCACGGAACAATGGACTGGTTTAAGATTGGGAAAGGAGTATTGCAGGGCTGTATACTCTCACCCTACCTATTCAACTTGTACGCAGAACACATCATGCGACATGCTGGGCTTGAAGAATCCAAGGCTGGAGTAAAAATCGCTGGAAGAAACATTAACAATCTCAGATATGCAGATGATACCACGAAGAGTCGGAAGCGACTAAATGAATAAACAACAACAAAGAAATATAAATATTTTATAAGCTATACCTCATAGAGTTCCTTCAAATCAATTTCTTAGTACTCTGTTATGTTTGCTACTTAACATTTCTTGTGTTTTATTGAAGAAAAGATCATTCATGTTTGGACTGTACAAAGTGATGGAAAGATGTTGAAATAATCTACTGGAAGAGCCCAGAAACGAAGTCAAAGACTACCCTGTTGAACGGTATATTTCTAATTTAACTGTAATAAGCATTCAAGACACAGTTTCTTGTGAAGATTTTATTAATACAACTAATCAACAACTACAAAGGTATTTATTGGAAGAAATTAATCTCTAATAAAACAAGGGTTGTTTTTACCAGATTATGCTTTCAAGCTCTCTTCATCTTTTGAAAGTATGGGACCACCAGGAGCTTCTCCCTAAATGAACTAGTAGGTTGGGCTAATTTAGGTTGCAGCAGGTGTCTTGCAAGTACCCAAGTCTTCCTCTTCTTCCTCTTCTTCTTAAGTTGTTCATTCTTCCTTTGTGTATTTGTTTTGCAATTCAGTCCTCATTCATTCTCTCTACATAGCAAGCCATATAATTATATGGATAATTTACTGGTTGTTATTTGTCAGTGCTGATGGTAATCTTAGATAATATGAAGAAAAGACATAAATCGTCTTTATACGGATGACAAAACGATGTAGTGATACTGACATTGTTTTTAAGTATAATTATTCTGTGATGCTATTGTTGTTGCTGTTGTTATTAGAACTGCAGTGTAATATAGGCTCTGTAGTGCCATGGGTTGGTTCTGAAATGAACAAGATGTCAGCTAAAATCCATTTAATTACTTCACGTTCATCAAAATCTCTATATTGAACTAATGAGCCTCTGGGTAGGAGGAAGGGAGGGAGGGAGAGAGAGATGGTGTGATTTTAAGATAGACAATATAAAACTGACTATATACTATTCAAATTTGTATATAATCTTAGGAGTTTCACACAGTATGTTTTGCATTCTTATCAAATAATTTTTGAGTCTTGAGTCTGCTGTTATAGTTATGCTCTTCAGTCATTAATAAATTGAAATCTTCCCATAGGAACGCTGTATGAAGGGGCAGGGCTTGCAGCATGATGCTTCATCCACTTTCTGATGCTACTACTGATGTCACGAGTCTTTCCCAAGTCTTTTTAGAGATATTACAGATGGAATTTGGAATATTTTTCATGCAAAGCTCATACCAAATTCCAGCTAGAGAGATCTGAGCTGGACATGGAAGTATATTAATATAGCTTAGAAAAGGAGAGCTGTAAAACTGAATAAAGTAGTAATCCTGTTGTTTCTTTCTATTTCAGAAATGCAAACTTGTGAAAGTGCCAGTGAATCTGCACAGCTGCAATTATTACTTTGCACAGTTAATTTATTTCCTCTTCTATGGCATAAGATTTGGTAAACATCTTTAGGTGAGAACTGAGATATTGTATACAGCTCAAAATTTAAGATTATAAAGAAATGTGATACAAAATCTGCCCATAAATTCACAAGACACAATTCTTGCTTATTCATGGCTTCTTAGTTACAGAGAAATCTGTTTACCTGGTAGTAGTAAAAGAATTAAGAACTAAGCCAAAAGGATAACAAATAAGAAGTTTGACAACTTGATTCAGAAAGTAGGAAAATATTGATCCAATTGTATAAATTACAGGGAGATGAGGTTTTGCTGACATGGCATAGAATCTGGTTCCAAATACCATGCGTTACCAGCCTTTCTGTTAGCTACCAGCTGGCTGGTGATTCATCAGAGATATTGATTATTGGCACACCTTTACATGTTAGTTATAAGCTTACAAGCTATTCTTGAATAGAGGCAGTTGGGTTTTCAAGCCCATAAACTGGACTGGGCTGTGAAGGTTCTCTTGCTTGCAGCCACCTGCCAGAGTGCCCTATTCCTGCATTTCATATTCTCACCATCTGCTTGCCACCATTATGGATCCCGCCCAATAGCCCTCAGTGCCAAACACTCCCAAAAGCTATGATTAATGTTTGAATAACAAGTTGCATGTAACTTGTTGAGCAAGGAAGCTTCATTCCAGATAGAAAGAATCAGCTTTTCTGAAACCTCTCCTAAAGTCCTGTCCTATATAGGTGCTCCTTGTCTCCTACCGTTTCTCTTTCCATTCATTATGAAAAACTCCATACCTCAGTATACTGGATCCTAAAGCCTCCTTCTCCACTTTTTACTTCCTCTAGTATTATTGAGCTTCTTTGTTCACAGAAATTCTGGTGACTTTTTGGCTCAGGGTTTCATCTTGTTCTGGAAAAAGCTATCAGGTTAAAAACTGCTTACTGTAGAGTCCTTGGTGCTCAGTTTGGTTGTTTGCTTGCAGACATTTCCTTACCAAACTAGGTAACACCATCAGTGCTAGTGAGTGTGGGGTTTGCTCCCTGTTTATATACAACAGTTTGTCCTGCCAGTGTTGATGGGGTGTGGTTTTTTTCCTTGGTAGTTCCTTGATTAGGGTATTGTTTTCTGCTTGACTGGTTGGTGTTAATCTCTGCTTCTCTGGGTGTTGGATGCTGGAGGGGATGTGTTCTGGTCTGTTTTGTTTCTTTCTTAGCTTTTTTTATTGTCTCTGTTGAATGGTGTGTAAATTTGGTTTATCTTTATGTGTCTATTGATGGCTGATTTGTCTGAATGCCAGGCTTCCAGGAATTCTCTAGCATTTTTGGATTTGGCTTGGTCTAGAATGCTCACAGTTTCCCAGTTGAAACTGTGGTTGAGTCTGTCCATGTATTGTGAGATTAAGGAGTTCTCATCGTGTCTTCTGACTGCTAGTTGGTGTTCATGGATGTGCTGTGCTACTCTCCTGCCTGTCTGTCCTACATAGTGGCTCTTACAGTCCTTACACTGTATGTTGTAGATGGCTTCTGTTTTTAATTCTTGGGCTACTGGGTCTTTTGGTTTGTTTAAGATGTTTTGGAAGGCTTCAGTTGGTTTGTGTGCTACAGTGATGCCATGTGGTTGTAATAGTCTGTTGGTTGTTTCTGAGATGTTTTTGATATATGATAGCGTTATCCCTTTTATAGCTTGTGTTGGTTGTGCTGTAGTGGATTGAATGATCAGGCACTTTTTGATAAAGTTGTATCGGTATCCATTTTGTAGGAAGATATTGTATAGGCGGTGTGTTTTCTTTTTCTGGTGTTTCGGGTTGCTACAGCATGTTGGTGCATGTCAGAATAATGTTCTTACACAGCTCCTCTTGTGGGAGGTTGGATTGTTACTCTGGTAATGGAGCACTTGGTTAGTGTGGGTTGCTTTTCGATAGACTTGCATTTCTAATTTGCCATCATTCCTCTGCTGATGAGGATATCCAGGAAGGGTAGTCTGTTGCTGTTTTCTTCTTCCCTTGTGAATTTTATTCCTTTGAAGATGTCATTGATTGTTTCATGTGTCTTCTCTAGCTGTTTGTTTTTTAATATGACAAAGGTATTGTCTACACACCAGATCCATAGTTTTGGTTGTATGAGTATACACATGCACATATTTGAAGGTGTTTATGATTATATGCCATTAAGTCATCGTCAACTCTTAGCAACCACATGTCAGGCTCTGCCTGCGATCCAGTAAAGACACAGACGCTAGCGTAGGCTTAGGTTCTGGCTTTATTGAAGAACAGAGTGCATGCCTTTAAAAAGCTGAGAGTGAGGGGAGCGCGCCGGAACGGGATTTAAATAGCCCGCGCCGGTCAGCGCTCCACCCCAACTTATTCCCGGTGCGTCCCATGAGTCCCACCGGTTTCGTCCCTGTCAGGTGAGAGGTCGTTCAGCCCCCCTGTGCCCCGGGCGTCGCCTCAATCACCTTCCTGAACGGTAATGATCCATTGCCGGGCGATCAGGCTCTTAATCCTTTGACCGCTCGGGCGTGCCTCTCTTGTTGTTAGTCAATTGCTTGTTGGCAACTTTGTATCGCTGTCTTCCGCGCCGCCGGTCTCGGTTGTTACTTAGTTTCCTGCACCTGTTGCTTTCTTTTGTGTTTCATAGTTGCCTTTGCCTTAATCTGCCAGGGACCCATTTCCCTGTATTGTCATGCGAGCCGTTGTGATGTCACAAGCATCGCAATGGTGATCATGACACCACATAGATAGATTTTCTCCAAGATGATCTCTCCCTAACCTGGTCCTCCTGCTCTTCCAATGGTGCACTCACCATTACTGTGTTCTTAACTTTCTGTGACCACCCTGGAAGTGAACCCTCCTTATTTTCAGCAGGACGTTAAGGGAAAAAAGCAAGTAAAAAAAGGTAAGTATGGATTCACAGTCAGTAAGAACTACTGGGAATGTGAAGTCACAGATAAAGTCATTGGAAATTATTGAGCAAACCTTTTATGGGATTTTAACATTCAGACTGATTGACACCTGGAACAACATTACTGTAATTGAGAAGAATCATGTTTGGTTTATTGATGTAGTTACTCCAAGAGACAATAATGTTAAGACAAGGAATTGGAAAATATTAGAAAACTGAGATTTGCAAATAGAGATTGCAAAAATTTAGAAGAAGTTGACAGTGGTACCAATTGGTCCTGGAGCACTAGGTGCAATACCATGAGGTTTAAAAAGAATTTGGATTGGTTAAATTTGGAACAATATATACAGCTCAACTACAAACAACAGCACTGTTGGACACTTCATACATAATTAGACAGTACGTTTAAAATGTCTAAACCCTTGGGTAGGGTTTGAATCATGAAGAAGAAATCTGGCCAGTATAAACTGTGACACACGGTTAGTGGAATAGGAATAAATTTTCTATCTGTAAAGATAATCATGTATGTCCATGTACTAGAAAAGGGTCATAGTAATGAAACAATTTTTTTTCAGTTCCTCTAAAATACTGAATATGATTCCTTCTTGCTTGTGGTTATATTTATAAGATTAACTTATACATAGTTAGACTTATTAAACTTATTAAATGTATATGCTTGTCTGTGTTAATCATTTTCCCCTAGCTTGTAATTTCAGCACCAGTTAATTAAACTATTTTATATAATTTGTGCATGAGTCAGAATTTGAGCTAATATGTTCCTATTAATATAATAGAAGTTGCTGTTCCCAGTTCACTGAAACACTAGAGGATACATTTGCTGTGCGTGCACCACATTTCTGTGAAAAGTTCTGGCACCTGTCTTGATAGGCCCACATATGCATATTCATGTGGACAAAGCATGGCCAGTAACATTTCTCAGAAATCCTACACCACATTTGCTCTTGAGCTCTGGAAGCCATGAGTGATCATTAAAACTGTGACATCTTGCTGCATATAATACTGTATTCCAGTCTCTGAATGTGTGAAGAACACTAGCGTCCAGCTAGATGTTTATACTGTATTGTTTATCTGACAAAGTATTTCTACAGCAAAATGCTAGCCAGGAGATGTTTCAGCCCCAAAGCTAATTAGATGTGAACATTCAACTAAATAACACTTCTAAGAAGGATACGTGGAATAACTTTTCTCCGAAATCACTTACTGTAACTAATAAAGAAGCGACTGGGAGCAGAGATTCAATCTACAGAAAGGATATTAAAAGAAGGATCCTTTTTACAGTCAGAAGAAAAAGAAAGAGAACATCAACTTTAAAGAAAATGTTATTGACTGGTATTGTGTGCAGAAGCAGCAGAGTCCATGGAAAAGCTTTCTTTTGAGCTGGCACATTTATTGATTTTGTAGCACCAGACTGTCATTCTTTGAGCTGATGGAGATGGAAGTTTAACCCAGTTCATTCAAAGCAAGGAGCCAAATATGACAAACGCCAGAGAGATTCTTCTGGCTTTTTATAGAGCAATCAAGTCTATTTGGATGCCTGATTATACAAATTCACCAGAATGATATTCCCAGACTGAATCAAGAGCAGATTAACTCACTTCTATTTTTGTGTATAAATCCTGCCTCATGCCATCTAAAAAATACAAATAACTTTGGAACAGATATATAAATAAAAGTACAAATGAGCTAAGTACACAGCCAAATTCCATCAAATTTAGACAATCCAGTTGATTAAGATGCAGTGTCTTGATGGCTTTCATGAGCACTGCAAACAATTAATCAGGAGTTAAATAAAATGTCTGGATATTTATTATTTCAAGTAAGCTTAATTATGTATATTTTTCCAGGTTTGACCCTCCCAGACCAACTACTAAGGGCAATTACAAACACAACAACAACCTAAGAAACCAATTTGAAATGATGAGGACAAGAGTTAAGTTTTGTAGGAGTTCCTACAAAAGAATATACTGAAAGTGCCATTGTAAACAATTTCAGTAGAAATTGCAAGTCTGTTAGCAGAACAAATGCCTGTAGCAACTGTAGAGAGTAAGGAAGGTAACCTTGATGGACATATGTAGATTCTGTTGCCAAGGCAACAGGGGCTAAAGTATTTTTTTAAGTCCAGAACATCCAGATAATGTTCAGAAGCAGCTCAGACACCTCCCTAGTTGACTGAACTATAAGTAAGAGGAGGAGGTACAGCACAATCAGACTTGCAAGATTCTGTTATTATAGCCAATCTCAATCAAAGTAGTTGTAAACAACCTGTGGAATCGATTTCATGGCCTGGTCAACCTAGTGGGGCTGAAAGGACATAAAAAATCTTTCTGAAGATCTGGGGGAAAAAGACACAAATAGGAGATGGAAAGAGGGATATCACCAGTGAAGACTATAGAGAGACAGCTGGATTTATACCAAAAGACTAATATTCAGAATGAGAACTTGGAGAAGAATGCCAAGAATAAAAAAGGACTTTTTCTAATATATTCAAAATAAAAAGAAAATTTCTGCTGTTCAGTGAAAACAGCAAAATGCTGACACAAAGACAGAACTATTCAACTCCTTTTGTATCTCACCCCTGAGACGATATGCATTCCATCTGGTAAAATGAAGAGCTGGTTGAAAGAGCAGTAGCAAAGCTTGAGAGTGATAGAAGCATGGTCAAAACTTATTTATTTACTTTGAATGAATTTAAAGCTCCAGAGCCATTTTCTTATGGTCTTGCTAAAACATTATTATTTGTGGGAAATCCTAAAGAACTCATACAATGCCAAACAAGTGGAGGAAGACTGATAAAACGATCAGTGAGCACACTAAAAATAATGCAGTGATTAGCAACAGTGTGAATTTGTCAAGAATTTCCAGACTATCTCCAATTTTTTATCAAATAATTTTCATAGTAGACTGTGGGTATACTATAAACATAATATATCTCAAATTCAGCAGAGCAAAAGAATCGTTACCCTGTCATGGTGCTGGAGCTTGAGCACCTCAATGATGCCATGAGCTAAACCATGAAGGGCCACCCAAGACGGGAAGGTCAGGACAGAGAGGTCAGACTAAATGCGATCCCTGGGGAAGGTAATGGCAACCCACCCCAGTATTCTTGCCATGAAAACTAAATGGATCAGTACAACCAGAGATATCTCGCTATACCATTGGAAGATGAGACCCCCAGGTCGGAAGATGGTCAAAATACTACTGGGGAGGAACAGAGGATGAGTTCAACTAGCCCCAGACGTGATGACGCAGCTAGCTCAAAGCCAAAAGGATGGCTAGCGGCTGACGGTGCTGGTGGTGAACGGCGAATCCGATGTTCTAAGGATCAACACACCATTGGAACCTGGAATGTAAGATCTATGAGCCAGGGCAAATTGGACGTGATTATTGGTGAGATGTCCAGATTAAAGACAGACATTTTGGGCGTCGGTGAACTGAAATGGAATGGAATGGGCCACTTCACATCAGATGACCACCAGATCTACAACTGTGGACAAGAGGACCACAGAAGAAATGGAGTAGCCTTCATAATTAATAGTAAAGTGGCTAAAGCAGTGCTTGGATACAATCCAAAAAACGACAGAATGATCTCAGTTCAAATTCAGGGCAAGCCATCTAACATCACAGTGATCCAAATATACGCCCCAACCACAGATGCTGAAGAAGCTGAAGTAGAGCAGTTCTATGAGGATCTGCAGCACCTACTGCACAACACGCCTAAAAGAGATGTTATTTTCATCACAGGAGACTGGAATGCTAAGGTGGGCAGTCAAATGACACCTGGAATTACAGGTAAGCATGGCCTGGGAGAACAAAACAAAGCAGGACATAGGCTGATAGAATTTTGCCAAGATAACTCACTCTGCATAACAAACACTCTCTTCCAACAACCTAAGAGACGGCTTTATACATGGACTTCCCCAGATGGACAACACCGAAATCAGATTGACTACATCCTTTGCAGCCAAAGGTGGCGGACATCTATACAGTCGGTAAAAACAAGACCTGGAGCTGACTGTTGTTCCGATCACGAACTTCTTATTGCACAATTTAGGATCAGACTAAAGAGATTAGGGAAGACCCGCAGATCAGCTAGATATGAACTCACTAATATTTCTAAGGAATATGCAGCGGAGGTGAAGAATAGATTTAAGGGACTGGACTTAGTAGATAGGGTCCTGGAAGAACTACAGATTGAAGTTAGCAACATTGTTCAGGAGGTGGCAAAAAATACATCCCAAAGAAAGAGAAAACCAAGAAGGCAAAATGGCTGTCTGCTGAGACACTAGAAGTAGCCCAAGAAAGAAGGAAAGCAAAAGGCAACAGCGATAGGGGGAGATATGCCCAATTACATGCAAAATTCCAGAGGTTAGCCAGAAGAGATAAGGAATTATTTTTAAACAAGCAATGCATGGAAGTGGAAGAAGACAATAGAATAGGAAGGACAAGAGACCTCTTCCAGAAAATTAGAAACGGAGGTAAATTCCAGGCAAAAATGGGTATGATCAAAAACAAAGATGGCAAGGACCTAGCAGAAGAAGAAGAGATCAAGAAAAGGTGGCAAGAATATACAGAAGACCTGTATAGGAAGGATAACAATATCGGGGATAGCTTTGATGGTGTGGTCAGTGAGCTAGAGCCAGACACCCTGAAGAGTGAGGTTGAATGGGCCTTAAGAAGCATTGCTAATAACAAGGCAGCAGGAGATGATGGCATCCCAGCTGAACTGTTCAAAATCTTGCAAGATGATGCTGTCAAGGTAATGCATGCTATATGCCAGCAAATTTGGAAAACACAAGAATGGCCATCAGACTGGAAAAAATGAACTTATATCTCCATACCAAAAAAGGGGAACACCAAATGTTCAAACTATCGAACAGTGGCACTCATTTCACATGCCAGTAAGGTAATGCTCAAGATACTGCAAGGTAGACTTCAGCAATTCATGGAGCGAGAATTGCCAGATGTACAAGCTGGGTTTAGAAAAGGCAGAGGAACTAGGAAGCAAATTGCCAATGTCCGCTGGATAATGGAAAAAGCCAGGGAGTTTCAGTAAAACATCTATTTCTGTTTTATTGACTATTCTAAAGCCTTTGACTGTGTGGACCATAACAAATTGTGGCAAGTTCTTAGCAGTATGGGGATACCAAGTCATCTTGTCTGCCTCCTGAAGAATCTGTATAACGACCAAGTAGCAACAGTAAGAACAGATCACGGAACAACGGACTGGTTTGAGATTGGGAAAGGAGTACGGCAGGGCTGTATCCTCTCACCCTACCTATTCAACTTGTACGCAGAACACATCATGCAACATGCTGGGCTTGAGGAATCCAAGGCTGGAGTTAAAATCTCTGGAAGAAACATGAACAATCTCAGATATGCAGATGATACCACTTTGATGGCTGAAAGTGAAGAGGAACTGAGGAGCCTTATGATGGTGAAAGAAGAAAGTGCAAAAGCTGGCTTGCAGCTAAAGCTCAAAAAAACCAAGGTTATGGCAACCAGCTTGATTGATAACTGGCAAATAGAGGGAGAAAACATAGAGGCAGTGAAAGACTTTGTATTTCTAGGTGTGAAGATTACTGCAGATGCTGACTACAGTCAGGAAATCAGAAGATGCTTAATCCTTGGGAGAAGAGCAATGACAAATCTCGATAAAATAGTTAAGAGCAGAAACATCACACTGACAACAAAGGTCTGTATAGTTAAAGCAATGGTGTTCCCCATAGTAACATATGGCTGTGAGAGCTGGACCATAAGGAAGGCTGAGAGAAGGAAGATCAATGCTTTTGAACTGTGGTGTTGGAGGAAAATTCTGAGAGTGCCTTGGACTGCAAGAAGATCAAACCAGTCCATCCTCCAGGAAATAAAGCCAGACTGCTCACCTGAGGGAATGATATTAAAGGCAAAACTGAAATACTTTGGCCACATAATGAGAAGACAGGACACCTGGAGAAGATGCTGATGCTAGGGAGAGTGGAGGGCAAAAGGAAGAGGGGCCGACCAAGGGCAAGGTGGATGGATGATATTCTAGAGGTGACGGACTCGTCCCTGGGGGAGCTGGGGGTGTTGACCAACAGGAAGCTCTGGCGTGGGCTGGTCCATGAAGTCACAAAGAGTCGGAAGCGACTAAATGAATAAACAAACAATATTTTGTTTAGCAAGATAGTTAAATGTGAACTGTGTTGTTTGGCAATTAAGTGAATAGCTAGAATACTTACAGACACACAAAAATCTTAACAAAGTTTCAGCCTTGGGCCTGGTCTACTTCATTTTTATTAATGATTTAGATGTGTAGGTGGAATACTTATGAAATCTGCAGAAGATAGAAAATTGGGTGAAATAGTTAATACCCAAGACAGAAACATTTAAAACAATCTTTATACACCAGAGAAATGAGCTAAAAATAATTCAATAAAACAGGATAAAGACAAATTGAAAGTTATAATTAGTAAACAAACTCAAATGCACAGGTATATAATGAGGATACTTAACTTGGCAACAATACTTTTAAAAAAAGTGTAGATGGTAATTATGTTTATGTGTCAGCAATGTGAAGTGGCTACAAAAACAGTTTTAGACTGCATTGACAGAACAATAGTTTCCCAGTCATGGGAGCTAATAGTTTCTTTTCTTTTCTTTTCTTTTCTTTTCTTTTCTTTTCTTTTCTTTTCTTTCTTTTTGTTAGTCAAATCCCATTATGTATTCTAGGCATAAAACTTTAAGAAAAATTCAGTTAAACTGGAACAAGTTCAGAGAAAGCAATTAGGAGGATCAGGGACTAAAAATTAAGTCCTACAAAAAGAGATCTGGGAATATTTAGCCTGAAGAAAAGACTGAGGGGATATGATAGCACCTGAAAGGAAGTTATACAGATTAAGAAAGAAGACCAACGCCTGTTCTCTATTATAGCGGAGAGCAGAACACAAAATAATGGATTGAAGTTACAGGAAGGCAAATTCCAGTTCAATGTTAGGATTCTTTTTTATGTTTGCTTTATTAAGAGCAGTTTTACTATGGAACAAATTATCTAGAGAGGTAGTAAGCTTCCATTTACTACATACGTTCAAGCAGAGGCTTCTTGAATCCTATTCACTGGATATGATCAAACAAATCATTCTATAACATGCTACTACAGTTTCAGATTTGTTTACTAGCCCACTCTAATTGCCTATACTGTGAGATTATCCTATTATTTTAGCTGCTCAAAATGTCACTCTGTTTGCAGATGGTTAAAATGTTTTCTATAGCTAACAATTATCAATATCATCCATGTATCATGGCTGTGAATCAGTGATAGCCTAAGCGTTAGATAGGCTAAGAGAAACATTTCACAAGATGGTTGCATGCCATACTGTGCAGTTTTAGCCAAGACAGCAATTGCACAAAACTGTACAAAAACATTAAGCAACACAGGAAGTGGTATAGTCACTTTGGTGGGGGGGAAATAATTTTCCTTGCCTGTTCACAGTCTCCAGGGTGGCTAAATGAATGTAAGAGATGAGCTATACGTTATTTTAACACACAAATCTCTTTCCTGTGTATTCAGAGTACTGTATCATCCTTTTGTAAATTAGGTCCTCATTGCCCTTGGTAGCCATGTGAAAAATTTAAGCATAAGCAGATTATACACTCTGTGGTTGCCACATCAATTCAGCAACAGGCGCAAGAGTAAAATCCAACATTGCCAGGTTGCCTTTTCTCTATTTAGACCATTAAAAACCACACAGTATTTACATTACAAAATGCCCTTTGTCTTCTTTTTTTTCCCTTCAAAATTCACTGAATCTCAGCTACTGTCTTTTCAGTTTGGCCTAGTTTTCTCAGGAGCCTGAAAGTCTTCTGCATCCAAGCTGCATATCTAGAAAAAAAAAATCCTTCAGCATCAAGATCAGAGTATCGATGGTCTCAAGTATTTGACTTTCCCCTGAGTGCTTATTTGTTATCTGTTTCCTCTGTGAGCAAAAGGGCCAAACTACTTTGGCAGATCCACCACTCAGTCATTTCACGTTGTATAATGTTATCCACAATTAATAAATCTGAGTGATGTTAGCACTGACACAAGGGCTATATCTGATCGTCTGACCAATGTCTGAAGACTGGTATCATTGCAGTGCCAAGTGCTTTAAGCAAGGAAGCCTCCTAGGGAAGAAATTAAAAAGGCAAAGTAGTCTCCCATCACCGAAGCAGGAAACACATAGCTCTTCCTTATATTTGAAGATTTAAATTAAAACCTTTGCTTTAATTCTGCAGAATTCTTGTGGGAAAGATGAATAAAAGCGAAAACTGGGCATGATGAACTGCTAATTGTCATTGTGAGTGCTTCCTGAGGCCCATGAGGAAATTTTCACTAACTTTTCAAATGCAGTCATCAAGACCAATGCAACACTATGTTGCAGAGTTAACAAGCACTAGGTGTGGGTTTTTGCTCTTTCCATGATCCTGGTGCACATATATGAGAAAAAAAGGTCATATCTTCCTGTAATTTAATGAAGGAAGATAAACTAAACCAGTGACTCAGCACCTGCAATTGTAGGATGATGCTAGAGTCCAAGAAGTATTCCAACACCCCAAAATAGGTTTAAAGGTTGAGAGGCATCTGCAGAAGGAGAAGAGGGAAGAATGATATAGCATCATGACATTGCAACACAAGCCCCTTCCTTTTTGTATGGGTGTTGTGACATACAAAAGGGATGGTATGAAAGCTCCTGTTGTCATCTCACAAACCATCATGGGTAAATGATAAAATCTCATCAGATTTTGGCAGTTTTATGGAAGATCTCACAAAAGTGTGGAAGATTTTGCCAGTATAGAAGATCTTCCCAGGTCATGGCTATCCATGGGAGAGGCAAGGACAACCAACATCATACCCATCAAAATGTTAGCACAAAAATGATACTAATTATGTGTTTTGTGAAGCAATTAATGCAAATTACAGTACATAATTTACCACTTGTGCAATATCATGGCACTTGTGACATCATCATGGCTTTTACCAGATGCCCATGGTATAAGATTCAATTCTTAATCTGCGTGTATGTTCTTCTACACATGGAATCACGTGAAGCAGTTTAAAGGAATACATGAATTTATTTGCCAAAAATAAAGATAGTTTACAGATGGCCAGACATAAGAAATCAAGCTTCCTCCTACAAGGCACCTAATATCTTTCTCCAATGCAGACCATATTCTGCTATTGGCTTCTTGTCTTCAGCAAATTCACTATCATCTTCATTCCTACTTTTCTATTTGTCATGTAGCTGCCATGTTCTTACAAGTGATTTCTAGGGTAATAAGCTAAATGAAGATTTGTCACAGTTTTGGCTTTTAAATAATACTCTCATATCTGGAGCACACTAGAAGAGGAGCCAATTAACAGGTTTACTTAGCATGGTGTTAAAACTACAGCTTTTTAAAAACCTGTCACCGAGGAATTGAATTCCTGTTCATGCATATATTTCAGAACAAAATAAATGCAATTCATTTTTTCCTGTTCTGTTACCAGAGGAATTCCCATTACATGTTTCTCTGGTACCTGTCTTAACAAGTTGCAATATTTATGCATATTCACTTTTGGCATTGTTTCTGCAAGACTGTCTTATGCCAGAGCACCAAAAAATAAAAAAGATGCTGTGTCCTCAGTTTGCTAATCCAGTCTGTGTGGTTTCTATATTGCTCTTAAAGTTGAAATGAATATTCAAGTGCCTACTGGCTCCATTATTTATTTATTTATCATCAATAAAACAATCACATTTATACTTGTTGCAATCACTGAGAGTCTCAGCAGTTATGCAATTTAAAGTAAATAAAACAAAAGTATTAAATTCAAAACATCCATGATACAATGAAAATTACATTTCAATCCATAAATCCCAACCTATACTGGGCATCCTTCCATTCACTGAAAGGTCTCCAGAATCGCTCAGTTTTCAAAAGGTTCTGGAAGATTAAAACCATAAGGGCCAACCTGATTTCTACTGGGTGACTATTGCATAACACGGGCCCTCCCACTGGAAAACATCATCTACAAGCCTCCATACTATGGGCTTTGTAGAAATGGCCTCTCTCGGGATGCATGGGTAGAGTGAATTCTAGTTGGCAGAGAGAGTCTTTGCATGCCAAGCCATGTAAGCCCTTATAGGTAACAACTACTATGAATTGCACCCAGAAGTTAATAACAGCCAGTACAGGACCTAGAGTACAAATATAATGTGCTTGTGCTGTCAAGCACCAGCCAATAACCAGTCTGCTGCACTGAGGACAAACTTAAGCTTCCGAATATTCTTAAGCTTCCAAGTAGTTTTCAGAGGCAGTCCCAGGTACAGCACATTAGTCCAAACATGCGGTGATAAGGGCATGAATTACTATTATGAGGTCGTCTTGGCACTGGAATCAAAGCTGGCAAAAAAGCTTCAGGCCACAGCCTCCACTCACCATGAAACAATTGCCACAAATCTAGAAGGACCCCCAAGCCACAAACATTTTCTTTCAAGGGCAGTGCCATCCCATAAAGAGATAACACTGGAGCAGTCAAAAATTGTGATAAACAAATCACAACTCTGTCTTACTAGGAGTAGTCTCAATCTTTTTCTGTCCCACTTGGACAAGACACTGATATTGTCTCCTGTCTGGGCCAGGGTGGCAATGTACAATTTGATATCATCAGCATACTGATGATACTGCATCCTGAACTGATGGATGACTTCTCCCAGAAGCTTCATGTAGATGTTAGAAAGCAGGGAAGAGAGGACTGAACACTCTAGCACCCCAAAAGGAAGCAACTGTCTGGCCAATCTTCCAGCTGCCACTCAGGAAGGAATGGAACCACTACATGACATGCTTCAAAGAGAGTCAGAATGGTAACATGGTGGTGTTGAAGGCCACAAGCCCCTTCCAGAATACATCTGGATCCTTAAGGTGCTTGGGGTGGGTCATTCACCCCATGGAAGTCATGAAAAGCAGCCAATCTTATCTGGACAAGGAAGTGATATGACCATAGCAAAGGGACCAGGTCAAACAGCTCAGGGAAGGATCTTGCTGAGCAGCAGATACACCAGCAGAATCCATAAATTCCCCGTATTTTGTAAGTCTTGATTACTTCAGAAGCTAGAAGGAAAAGTCAGGATGAAATACTAATCAGTTTGATTTGATCGGCTTCTAGATTGTCACTCAATCCAGTTTTTGCCTCAGTCCCAAATTTTATGAATTTCCGTTCCTGATCTATATCTCTGGAGCCTTGGGGCCCTCCAGCAATGCTCTTAGAAAAGGCATACCTAGTTAGTTGGTTAGTTGGCTGTTTGATATCCCACCTTTCATTCAGGTGCTCAAAGTGTTCTCAAATGCAGAGGGGAGTAATAGACAGCATTGGTCAGATTTTGGTGAACTAGCAGATATTTCTTCCATCCAGAATGTATATTGTGATTTAGATAAGCAGGGTTATGAGATGTGAATCTTTCATCTCACCAAGGACATCAGCCACCTGTGAATAAATAGAATGAATAGGTTTTTTAAATGGACATGTGATCATTTGGAGGGCTTCCTGGCTGTTGTTGAGAGATGAAACAAGCATTAGAATGGCTTCTCCTATGGATGAAAATTAGAAAGAACAGAGCTAGTAAATTCCCAAAGTGTAGTTAAGCTGGGAAACAGCTAGAAGAGGGTAGCAGTGGGCAAAGAGGTGAGATGAGGTTTCTCTGGAGAAAAGCAAGCCAGCAGAGCCCTTGTTGAACCCAAATAATGCTAGTCAATGCCATGAATGAATGACTTAATAAATCTTATTCTAGATTCAGACAACAGATTGAATCAGACAATCTGTGGGTCAGACCAAAATAAATCAGTCTCTTTCCAGGTTCTGAGTCAAAAGTCTAAACTGGTTGGTATGCACTTCTTTACAGTCATGCAAAAAAAAAAAGTATTCATGGCTTCCTTGCCTAACTTCAGCTGAGGAATATTCTTCATGGAATGGTTCAAAAATAATACTAAATTAGTATTAGGTTAGGTTAGCTATAGGAGAACTAACCTAGGTAAATCTCAGGTCATATGTTCCTCTTTAGCAGAAGTCCCTCTTCTCATTTGCTAAATGCTGAAAACTGTCTAGTGTTTTGACCTTGGATATTGTGGTTTGGATTGCTAAATTGTTGTTTTAACCTTGTACACTGCCCAGAGTCCCTGCTGTGAGATGGGTGGCCATATCAATCATTTAAATAGGCAAATAAATAGCCATACAGCTGACTGTTCACATTTTCACTTTTTGCTCCTCTGGATACAGGAGAGGGTTTGGAAACAATGTGGATTGGAAGGTTGTTTCTCTCTTGTTTTTCTGCACATCTTAAGCAACCCATCAAGTTTTGTCCTCAAATGTTCACATAGCAGTGGTTTAAAGTAAGAAATAAGATGCAGATTGCTTTTTCTGTAAGATGCCATACATTTACTGCTTTCTCTTTTTCAATGTATGAAACTTTCTCAGAACTCAAATACTAAAGCCATAAAGAGATACACCAAATATTCTCGCTGAATCCTTTTGTTTCATGCTATTCTCATTGAAGTGAGCATTGATATGCATTGATTTCTGTTGAAAAGCTGGAATGTACGTGCTGTTTTTCATTGTCTTCTGTTTATATTTTAATGGCCAGTTCTTAGTTTTTACTTAAATACAGTAAGTATTGC
Source organism: Candoia aspera (assembly GCF_035149785.1). Classification (NCBI taxonomy): domain Eukaryota; kingdom Metazoa; phylum Chordata; class Lepidosauria; order Squamata; family Candoiidae; genus Candoia; species Candoia aspera. Next base: position 36,425,920 of record NC_086155.1, read on the forward strand.
ATAGGTATCCACTTTGCTGTATATGTGGCCACCTCACAGGCTTAAAAACATGTCACCCTTTCTTTTATAGTGTGCTTGCTTTTAAATGTAAAGCTCTTATTAACCAAGGCAGACAGGAAAGAGTATAACTACCATGACAGACACAAAATGTTTTAACTATATATGTGGAAATAAATGATTAAACACACCCTTAGAAGGTGGAGCTCTAGCATTGACACACATTACGTTCATTGTTCAGATATCTGAAGTTGGACATTTTTTAAAACCAAAAATTCTGAAACTAATACATTAAACTGAATATAAACAATGTACTCTGGTTCTGAGTTCTTAGAGCTCTGCTGGGAAGAAGGGGTATCCTGTATTGTAGCGTAAGCTTTCCATCTGGTATCCATTTCAGGAGGAAAAGCTTGTCAGGAAAAACTGGCTTTTATATCATTTGGACAGGGGAAAATATCCTAGTTTTATGTATGACCAGGATTCAAATCCAAATCTTTTTCTTGGGGAAAAATGGGGGGGGGGGTCCTGTTTCCCCCCCCCCCTCTTGTTCCCTTTTTTCCCTTCTTATCCATCCCTGGATAAATCCTATTTTTAACTATGATTAAAGATGATTTATGCTCCCAAAATATTTTTACCAAATAACAATTTTAAGAGTCATGATTCTTTGGGAATATTTATAGTATTCATATCAAATGAGGCATTTTTCTGAAGATGGCTCCCATCTTCATTTTCCACTGAGAAAGGCATTGGTTTAAGTTGATGTGAAAATGATGGGTCCATCCAAGACTGACTTTTCTTATAGTGTTTGAAGGTGACCTCCTCCATAGAAAGAACTGGATTTATAGTAAACCAGATATAGCATGTGTGCCTATTTGCAATTATTCTTAATTAGCATCAGTTTTATTTCTTTACAAAAGAAATACAAACCATGGTTGAGCTTGGCTTGATTGCCACTTGTATTGAAGTAAGCATATCCATACAAAATATATGTAGCAATAGCACGTACAGTATGTTGCACACTCCTTGCTTTTTCACAGGATAGGTATCAATATGTAATTTGCCAAATACTACACAGAAAACACAAGAAATGTGTTGATAGTCTTAGGAACTCTCCATCTGGAAATCCTTCTCTGGTAAGGTTGGAACAGCACTGAGAAACAAATGGATGAATCACAGATATAATAGTGTGCTCAAGATGCCATACAGACTCCAGTTTAGTTATGATGTAATGATAAGTCAGGCAGTGGAACTGAAATCAGACAATATTCATGTACAATAGTTCTTATTTTAATATATCTCACTGTACTATTCATCTGTCTTTCCAGATCCCCAGTATAGTTTTTGCAAGAGTTGGGGGGAACATTTGTATTGCATTTCTCATTCAGTTTACTTTATCATTTTTTTGTCTTTGTCATACTTGACTTTTTCTACCTTTTAGCCTAAAATAAATTCTGCTTTTCTCCACACTAACGTATTGTGAAAATAAGTGTGAAGTTATCTAGGCATTTCCATTTTGATGACTCTATGTATGTTGGCATTGCTTTCTGGTATATATACACATATCTTCTGTTTTATTCTTGAATAAGATTATTTTACGAAAATTCATTTTGATGATCAAATTATCAGATTGAGTGCCCCCCAGAATTTAGGCAGGTTTAACTAATTTGATTTTAAACACAAGTATCTGTATCATGTTGTTTTCAGGTATTTGATATCTGTTGATTTTTACAAAAATTGCATCAATTCTACATCATGGTATATCAAACTTCTTATATGCAATTAAGGAGAAACTCTCTTAAAAATTCTCTGAATAAATGTATTTTCTGAATATGTGTTTCATGCAGAGCTTCAGTAAAAAGAAAAAAAGGAAAATGTTTTTTAACTTTATGGACATCATTACCAGCCAGAGCCATCAGATCCTTAGTTGCTGCTTAATACTGCTAAATATAGTCTAGCATGATGTTAAAAGGACTTTTATTCCTTTTTGCTATAAAAAAAAGAACAAAGAGCCTAACGTAAACCACAGAGTCCAATCAAGTACAAATGCTTAAATAGGAGGAGGTGTCTGGAAGAATCATGGCTGCTGAAATGGCTGTGGCCTCCTCGTTGTTTATTCTCTTGTGTTTAAATCCACTTCATTTCTGAGTCAAAGGTCAATCTGAAATTTCTGGTATTTATTTTTACAGTGAAGTGAAGTAATCTAAATGCTCTGGTATTTCAAAGTGATGAATTGTGTTAATCTACATTGCAAACAATGTCTTCAACTTTATCAGCAGTGAACTTTGAAGGAATAGCAGTATAAAGGTGCTATTCTTTATATAAGACTTTATTCCTGTAAGGATCAGTGTGCAGTGGCTGCCACTAAATAAAAGAATATGAATGGAAAAAAAGCTAACAAATAAGTTGCCTAAAATGTACAAAGCTAGCATTGTGACCCCAATAATAATAATATAAAGAACACCTCATGGCACTTTTTCACCTTGCAATTTTTAAAAAAGATCTATCCTTCATCCATCCATTGTCATATAATAGGCACCATAGTACTTTATGTCCAATGCTGGTCATGATAACTGAATATTGTAGAAATGTTTAATCTGTGGGCACCATCATTTACATAATACTATCCCAGCCAGAAATGTGAAATAACTCCATATAAAACAGACAATTCAGGAAAGGAAGCTTATCCACAGATTTGTATGTCAGGGAATTACATATGCAGAGGACATTCTTAAAACATTCTTTTAATAGGTAAGGGGAAGTGAGATTGAGACACTAGTTCTAAGCAGAGTCACTTAAAGAAAACATTTTGTAAATAGGTTCATCCTCAACCACAGAAGCTCACTGGGTGACTTTGAGCTAGTCAATTCTCTCAACTCACTGTGGGGAAAAAATTGGAAGAGGAAATATTGCATATGCTGCCTTGAGCTCATGAAGAAAAGGTGAAATGTAAGTCCAACAAATAAATACATCAGTCATAAAGACAACATACATATTGTAAGAGAGAAAATAATAGTATGATAGAATACAAGACCTTAAAATTAACCATTTGCAGACTGCAACAACTCTTTAAATTTCATCTAAAGTCCAACCATAATGGAGCCATGTGCATTCCTGCATGAAGATATTCTGGGGATGTGGGGCCAAGATTTCAAAGGCCCACTCCCAGATCTCAACAGTAGGCCTGTGCAAGGCAGCTCACTTCATCTTAGGGAGGTTCCTCACCACCCAGAGGCAAGTGTTCTTATCTTAGCCACTGACTGTAAAACATAAGACCTATACGTATGGGTATACATGTATATTTTTCTAATTATTTGATATTGTTATGTTATGGAAGTTTTAAAATATATATGTTTTTATTTTTATTTCTATTTTAATACTTAAGACCATGAGGATTGAGGTCATAGATAAATTGCAACCACAAAGACAATGATCACATCAGTGCCTTCAGTTGGTCCACAGACCAACAGACATCAGTTACGTGCTACAGGATATGAACTGCATCTGAACGCGTATCTTCCATATTTTCTGGTCCCTGCATTCAGTTTCACTACCTGTTGCATTTTCTTGCCATGAATGCACCAAGGAAGGATTTTGTGGAAGCAGCCCAGATTTTCATTCCGCCCAATGAGCAGAAGCGCTCCTGAGCATAGCAGGACACATTTAGCCCCTTATAAAGCCTTACCTTAATGCAACACTGTGTCCTTGATGTTGAAATACAAAGCTGGGTTGCCACGACATGCTTACGAAGAGCACTGTCCTCCCCTCCTCCCAACAAAGTTGGGGGGTTGGGTTTTTTTGTCACAAAGATTGTGTGTTTTAAATTAAATATGCTCCACCTCCAAATCTACCAGTGTTTGCATTGTACCCGTCCACTGAAATCTTTATCAAGTCAGAGGTTGGGGTCAGTCTTTACCTCCCCCATACGGTCTTTAAAGAGGCTGTGCAGATGGGGGTCCCACATTATATAAATAAGAGGAATCATGAAATAAAGATTTGCCAATCACTTGAAGAAGTTTTGTAAATATGGGACATTTGTTCTGGGATAAATATATGCACTTTTGGTTAAACAATTACTGAAACATCATGTGAAACTGGTTGAATTGCCAATCAACCTTCTTAGCAGCTCTCTTCCCTCTGGGCAATAGAGCTGTATCCCATACGAGAGACCCCTCCAGTTGAATCCACCCAATTCAAGTAATGTGTCAAACTCTGATTAGAGACCCAGGGAGAGCTGGAGACACAAAAGGAAGGAGATCACAAATGTTAGGACTCCATGACAGCATAGCTGAAGACAACTGTAACTGCTGCACCTCTCTCTAACACACAGCCCTGAACTTTATTACAAGGCACAGGTCCTCCTTTATGTGGCTAGCATAGCCATTAGGTTGTTGGCATCGAATTCAAATCATGCATCTAAGAGCATTAGCCTGTTATTACATGAGCAATAAGGTCAGCTATGACTCAAGAGACTGGGCTGACAGGTATTAATCATCTGAATTACAGTATGAGTAAGTGGCTCAGTGAAACAACTTGAAATAAATCAGCAGGAAACCTCAGTGGCTAAGGAGTTCCCAAAGTGGAAACTTCTTTTTTGTGAATCCAGAAAAGGTTGCTAATGGTAAAAGTTGTGCCAGATGGAAAAGTGGGACAATTTCATTGAATCTGGACATGTGCCTTTGATAATGGAGGTGAATATAGGAGACCATTCTTCATATGGCAGCTTCTCTTCATGGGCACAGAACTGCATGGGGAGAATCTGATGCTCAGGTGGTGACAAGAACAAATCTGCATTTGATCAGAATTTCAGGAAGTGGTAGAAAGTTGGAATTCCTGCCAATTTAGGAGAATGCTATAGAATGCTTGCTAAACAGTGAGGATCTACTGCTTAAGAAGCTATTGTTTTGTCCAATAGACACATAGGAAACTTCTTGATGCCATCCCACCTTATTGTTTACTCTGACCAACATCTGGATTTTATGCAGAAATAGTTCCCATTGCTTTTATCTGATCTTAAAAACAAAGCAAAAAACCTTGGGAATTAAACCTGGGAGCTTCTTTACTGGTCCTTCCCTAATGATACAGAAGAAGCTGCCTAATATTTGGTTCATCCTAATATTGCTATGCTAAAGAGGAGGAGTTTCAGACAAACAGATATTGCAGCTGCTTTTGTGCAGCACACTGCCACCACTGAGCCTGCTAGTCTTCAGTATAGCCTAAGAACTGCAGGGGATACTCACAGGGATCAGTGTAATCTCGGGATAACCTTGAGGGTATCAAATGTATACATTTAATGAATATAATGGTCACAAAAATCATCTGCTTGGAAACGCCATATAGTTAATGATGGATTAACGATTAGGGATATTATAACATGAGAAACAGATCTAGACCCCAAAAGCTGACCAGAGATAGGGTTAATACTAATCAGTGGGTCAGGCAGTGTTGATGCTTTCTTCTCTGTGCAATTCTTGGTTCTGAAGAATGCTGTAATTTAATAGCTAAGGTGAACTGTGCTCCAGGAAATCCCCTGTTTAAATCTCCAAGAACTTACACACTCCAAGAACTTACTAGGTGGCCTTAATTGTATCTTTTTGCTTCAGCTCTCATCTGCAATATGGGCATAATAAATTATCCTGGCATAGGAACAAAGGAGTCTGCCATATCCCAAGCAAGTGACTTGCCCATCTAGTTCAGTATTGCCTTCCTTGACTGCTGGCAGTAACTCTCCAGGTTTTCAGACAAGAATCTAGAGAGGAGCCTGGGACCTTTTGCATATGAAGCAGATGCTCCATTACTGAATTACTTGTAAGCTTCTTGTAAATTACCAAAGCTATGTGAACAGGCATTATAGAGTGCTCTAGCAACTTGAATTATTGTTCCTTTCCACTGCAGCTTAATCATAAAGCAAAGGACGTGAAAGGTGAATAAGACTACTAAAGGGATGAGAAGCCTAATTCCTGTTAAAAATTTGACTTGGCTTGGGTAATGCTCACCTCATTTATCCACAGATATGATTATTCATATCTAATACATCCTGGGTAGGGCAAAATTCATTAACACTTGTAAAATACCTGATCAAAAAGGTATTGCAGATGAGCACAGCATCATTATGTGATTAGTCATAGCTTTGTTGTTTGAATCTTTTAGGTAGCCCTCAGACTATTTCATTAGTTATATCTTCATCAATTATACTTAGAGACACCACATTGCTCATAGTTTTTGAAGCTTAGGAACAAGTCTGCATCTCTGCTGCCTTTCCTTCTTTGAAATCTTGCTTTGTCTTGGCACAGCAGAAGGCCCTTTTGCAAAGGGTATTAGCAGAGCTCTGGAAACTCCTAGTGGAAGACCAGCCAAAATTCATACTGGCATCTAGACAAGTCTAACTTATTTCTCTTTAATAATCTAACCATGGCTGGCTTTCCGATGGCTTCATTTTTTTATTCACATATTCCCCAAAAAAGGAAAAAAGAGAATTCCAAAGCTCTGAAGAGGAATACACCATTTGGTTAAAAATATGTTTTCTGTTTCCCTCTGTGGATATTTATCTGTACGTTTCATGGGTTCATGGGCTTCTTTTGGCAAAAAAAATTCAGTGGGAATGTTGCCTTCCATGTTGCCTGTCATTGTTTTACCACACCCTCCCCACACATAAATATCACATTGCCATATAATAAATGGCAATTGGTGGCTCTTTCATTCTACCCAAGCATTCTGTCTTGGCCCAGGATTCATTTGATTTTCTTGTATCTACACAGATTGGGATAAGAGGAATTCTGTCCCAATTGCTGGAGGATGGGAATTATGTTCATCAGTATGGGATTAGATATTTTCCAGTACACAAGGTTCAGTTATGCATCAGTTGCAGCATTCATCTTAAATGTACACCAAAGACTGAAGCTAATTTGTCATTATTTCTCATTTATCACTCACAGATATAAGAAATATCACTAGAGAGTTGTAGAGAGCTGGCTGCTGAAGGAAATGGTGAACCATTTCAATGGTGTAGTGAATCTGATGTAAGGGCCTGTCTTATATTTAATTTTCAGGAAACGTGTCTTTCTGGCCATGTATTCAAGCCAATTGCTTTTAGGTTTCATATTATTATATAGTTGATCTTACCTCCTTGCCACTTTATTCTGTGATAGCAGTAGTTTGGATTGTGTTGATTTATTTGGTCTAATTATCTCTCTCTCTCTCTCTCTCTCTCTCTCTCATCTCTTTCTAATTTCTAGGCCACCCAACTCCAACAACTCTGAGCAGCTTACCATATACAAAATAATAAAACCAACACTAAAACCCAAAAGATGGTGTCATCCAGACGGAACAGCAACCAACTTCTCTTCCCCACCAGCAGAGGCTAAAACAAACAGAAAGGCCACCAACCACACTAACCCAAGACCTGGTGGGAAGACACATGTTTTTAATGCTCTGTTGAATTTATAAATACAAAATATAGTAGCTCTGAACTTTTCAAACAATAGGCTTTTAAAATGCAATAATTTTGTGTATTGTTTTCATATGCCATATGGGTTCCAAAAATGTTCAGGCATTTTTCACGTAATTTCAACTTTTTTTTTCCTTCACAATCATTGACACCCTGAAGGTAGTAAAGTCACTACAGCACTTCCAGTATTACTTGTTTTTGTTTTTGTTTTAAATCCAGAAACTCAGCACAAATGCAGGCTTCTAAGTTGTACTGTTTATTTTCTGAATTAAAAAACCCACTCACTCTCATGTTCACATAGTCATTCATGCCTACCTAATCAAAATCTAGCTGGCCATCCTAGAATCATCCTCTGTCATTTGTAGATTGGGCATAATATTGTCCAAGTTGAGCTCTGAGCTCAGTGGTAGAAACACACAAATACATTAATTCCTCCTAATACAGAATAATAGTAATTTGGTCACACATAATCTCCAGTACATGGAAATTTTTTATCTCAATTCTGTATGGAACTATCTTTGAAAAATGTAGAACACAAATGCTAAGTTGTTAAGTGAGGCAGCTAAGTGGGACCACCTAATGCCAGTTCTGAAAGATGTCTAATTCAAGACACTGATTCTAGTGATTAAAGCTGTGGATGACTTCAGACCTAAATAGAGTGCCTCTCTGTCAGGGCCAGCCTCTCTTCGCAATAAGACACAGACTCACTTAATGGGTATTAAGGATTTCTGGTTTATTGGAATGATAGCTGACAGATCGAAAAACGGGAACGGGGTAGGTAGTGTGGGGGTGCCCCTTTTATACCCTCCTGTATTGCCCCGGGCTTCCCCACCCCTAAATGCCCCGATCCCTCTTGATGGGATCCTTGATGGCTGCGTGGGCGTTTTCCCCGGTGTCCTCTTTGTCTTCCTGCAACGGTTGAGTTCTCCGGGGCACCATGTGCTCCTTATCTTCACTCCTCTGACGTCCCTCTTTTCAGGTGTTGATGGGATCATGGGTGTGGGTGTCTTTGGGTGCTTGTTTTAATTCCTGATTGGATTATCTTCTTCCCCCTTTTCCTTAATGATCATGATCCACGTTGTGAGGCTCTTTGTGCCTTGCAACGAGGTCATGACACTCTCTCACTAGCAGTCAACCCATGTATGGACATTAGCCAGAGAGGTGGTACTTATGGTTTTACCCTTTGGTAGAGCTATGGTACAATGCATTCAAATAGTCTTCTCTGTAATGGCTCTCCATTTATGGATATCTCTCCCAGTTCACTGACTGCTCATGCTAATTCTTAGAAGGTTCTGGTGTCTGCTAAAGACTTATTTGTTTATCCAGACTTTTGTTCAGATTGCTGCTACTGTATCACATGCTCTTTTTTTCACTGTTGTTTTTTAGCTTGTTAGATTTTCATGGGATTTTATTGTCTTTTACAGATTTTATTATCTTTTACTGATTTTTGAATTTTGCTTTTGGAATAATTTTTAATGATAAATGTGGGTCACAAATATTACAATATAAATAAATACACAGTCCTTCCTGCTGCAGAGAACTAGGAAACATCTAAGAACTTCTGCTTCTGCCACACCATACCAAGGGAAATCCTAGGAAGATTGAGGTGGTGGGGGAGTGAAAAATATTAATACCATAGCCAAATGTCTGTGTAAGTGCTGTCCCACTCCTCAGCTGAATTGATTGTCACCTGTGTGTGAAAGGCACTCATGGCAGCTTGCTTTTACATAAATATACTGTTGAAGGAACACTCTGCTCAATTGAAAACATTTTCAGCTTTTTCTTTCATTTGATCTTTCTGTAACATACTTTTCATATTAATCTTGGCATTTCTCTCTCATCTGGTTTCAACTTTTGATTAGAAACTTGAAGTTCAACTTTAGCACTTTGAGATAGAGAAACAGGGTTCCTGCCGCAGTTTAACCCCTTCAGCAGTTTCCTCCAAAGGATTCCAAAACATTTTGGCATTTTTAAATTGGCTGGGGGGGGGGGGTCAATGCTGAAAATAATATAATTCACAAGAACTAAAGAAATGGGGTGGGGAGAATGGACAACAAAACGTTTAACCTCATTGTTCAAGAGAAGAAGAAAAATAAATAGGAGATCTGTGTATATCGCAGTCAGAAGAGAATGCACAGCTAGTGAAACTAAAGTTTTCTCTTCACCATAGTGGCCCATTTACAGGTGTGAAACCCTTGAAAGTTTTATTGAAATTAAATCAAATAAAATAGCAAGCCAGGTTAATGAGATAATGGCACAGTCCCAATTATATAGAGGAAAACAAAGGCACACCATATATAAATTAATCTTAGATAAAACATAAAGCAATGTTTGTATTAAGGATCAGATGTGGACAATTTGCATTGAAACATAAGATCAAGTGGCTTTCATATACAAGGCTTGCATCACATAATGTTTAAAAGCCTGTTTTTTGAGCCTTGTTTTCCACCAGCTCCCTTGTTAAGTCTTAACTATATTTCTAACTGTAGTTAGCAGATTGACCTGAAGATTAAGGAAGGGGCACCTACACTGTGCAGAAGAAGCACTCAGCTGGAAGTTCTGGATCCAAAATCTAGAATTCAGGAGAATCAAAACAGAGTTAATCCAAGTAATAATTGATATAAATGTTTAGAAATTATTTGAGCAGTCCACAGGAGAAAAAATAGAAGGAAATAAAAAAAGGGGAAGCAAAGAGAAATCTAAGAGATCCAAATGTACTCAAAAATCTCCACAAACAAAAAGTTAGCTAGCTCACTCTGATTTCTATCTAGATATAGGCTTACAATAAACACGTTGTAATCTAAATAGTCCTCCATTGTGAATTCCTGGCAGTAAAATGCATGATCAGATATAAAAAGAGAGATGACTTCTTCAGGCTTTTATGAGAGAAATTAAATTAACTAACTTAAAAGTTAATAATGATATATATCATTACATATGATATAATTTGTACTACCGTTCAGAGTCCCTCCTTGGGGAGAGATGGGCGGCAGTACAAATTTGAGACATAAATAAATAAATAAATAAATAAATATGATGTTATTGTATAACATAATATAAATAAATAGGTACGACATGTTTTTAGTGCATAAAAGACATGTGGGTTTGTGGGTAACGCGTTAATGCATTAAGTGAGCACATTAAGTAAGCATAAAAAATAAAAAGTAATATTTTTCTGTTCCAGTAGAAAAGATTAATGAGGGCTCAAAGTTTTATGCAAAAATAATCCTAAGGGAAAAATCCTAATGAAGTAAAAAATCTTTTTAAAAAAAGCTATAGGAAGGAAGAAAGTCTCTGATAAAAACAGAATGGAAATATCTCTAACTCATTGTGAAAATATTGCAGGCAAAAAAAGGAATGAAATCTAAAAGTAACTACCCCATCTTTTTGCTTTCCAGAAAACACTTCAGCACAAAAAAGATCAGAAAAATAACAATATAAAAATATAATGTACTGTATGTGAAACAGAGATCCTAAGTTAAGGTGGGGATCAGTGAAAAAGGACTGATTCAGAGTTTCTGCTATCTGATTAGTTCCATCTTTTCTTGTCTCTTCTCACTTCTTCATATCTAAAATTCACTTCTGTATTGGTACATGTTAAGTTTTCCCCCTTATTTTAAAACCTAGAAATCTAGGCTGAGAATTTGTATTTATTTATGTACACTTAAAATAGGAAACAGGTTATTATGAAGATTCCTTCAATTCTATTTCCATGCTCTGCAGGCTTGTCCTTCTGTCTTTGGACACACAGACCAACCTAAATAATAGAGAACAAGCTCTGCAGATGCACCAGAGGACAGATGCACAAGCCATATAAGGGTGGTTGGAGGTGGCTTTTGAGGCAAATACATATGTGCCAATCAGATAGTTCTGAGAGAGAATATTGAGACTAAAACATTGAAAAAAAAATAGTAAAAAGCATAAGCAGTTGTGTTGGCCATGAGGGGTCAACACGGCTGCTTCTGCATATAATAGTGTTTCTAATTGTCTTTATGATATTCACTTCAATGTATTCTGTATCTCGGCATCCCTATGATATATATTAATATTCAAGTGCAATGAGAAAACTCAGGAAAAACTAGCAGAAAGGTGTTACCAAGTAGGGATGAAGAGTCCAGGACAATTATGGAAATAATGTATTTGCAATTTCATGAAGAATTGCCCCCTTAATAATTCCAAGTGACTATTTGATTTTTTTAAACCTGTATAGTATATGTTAGCCTTCCCCAATCTTTGCCATGCTGGTTTGGGATGATGACAATTATAATCCAACATATCTGGGGTACCATGCCTGCGAAGGCTGGCATACTGTATATTATTATCTGAGTCAGTTGATTATCCTTTCTGAGCTATACTTTCATTACTACTTTAAAATTATGTTTATTTGCAATTTCTTGACATAAAGATCAGAGACACATGCAGGAAGTCAGCAACAATAATCTCAAGTTTATACTTTTGAGTGAAGGGCAGCATAACTGAAAACTGGTTTGATCCAGTTCCAAATGGGTTTCCTCCACTCACCATTTAAGGTAAAGATATTTCAAGCAATTTTGGTAGTTTGGGTACTTTTAGCAAAAGCCAAGCTTTTGTAAACAAAGTTGGCTTTTTTTGCTTTTATTTTTTATTCTGCTGTTGTACGGGATCACAATAATTTATAGTATTTCTAGTGTGGGGGAAAAATCACATTTTCCCATCTTTATTTAGAAATAATGTAGTTTTCAAGGAAGCTTGAATTTACAGACCGTATGTATTTTGATTGTCAGATTTGGGCTCGAGATTCTAGCCTCCCTGCCCCCATTATTTTTTTTAAAAAAACATTGTTATAGTTTTTATATTTCCATTGCATATGTTGGTACTCATACAGTAACACAAAATGATGAATTAATGTAGTTCTTAAAGCAGGAACAGGCAACAGAGGACCCAAACTAATTTTTGTGGTTCTCAGAGGGCACATCTATCACAGTCAACTAAAGTCATGGCCACACATTCCTGCCATTTTGAGACTGGAAGCAAACCAAAACCATAATGTAAGATTAAAATAAAGAAAACAAAATAAATATATGTGTGAACTTACACCACTCAATCTGCATCATTGTGCCACCCACTAGGATCCTCGGAGCTTCCAAAACTGTGAAATAAGCCCCTCAGCCACCAAAAAGTTGTTCAACTCTAACATAACACAAAGAGTGGATGAATTGTGCCAACCGTTCCACCGACATTATTTCTCCCTCCCTTCCTCACTTTATTTCAGTTTTACAGTATGTGTTCCTTCTTCAGAACTGGAACATTTGTTTCATATGACTTTTAGATATATTTCTTTGAGATTGGGAAAGATCAGTACACTTCAGGGAGCTATTTGCTCTCTGGGACAGCAGGGAAGTTGGGAACACAACCTTAGATCACCTGATGTCATGTCTGGATGGGGCTCAAATAGTGAACAGGAGAAGTTTTAATCTTGGAGAGTGTGCTTAGAGTACATTCAGTCTGAACTGATGAAGTTTTAGAATTGCTCAAAGTGTCAAACCGCTGTTTGTCAAAGCTTGTGCAATTGCAGAGTTTCCTGTCACCAATGAATACCATCTGCTTTGGAGAGGCCTCTGCTGACACAGAGGTCTTGCCTATATTATGAGTTTGCCATGGGTCAGTGCAGACCTGAGGGTGAGTTAACTGTGCCACCTACTCTGAACACATCTGGGAATGTTGGCAATAGTGTCATCTCTTTGCTCCCATGAGCCTTTTTGACCACAAGGGCAAATGACAAGAGAAAGAAGGATGAAGGGGAAAGTCTTCACATGCTGTCCCTGGGTTTGTTTCTCACTTGGCCTATTATAAAATGAATCTCTATCTTTAAGATGCAAGGCGAGCTTCCTATCTCTCTCTGTCTCTGTGTTTCCTTCTGTTCAAGCTGCAGTTTGGGTAGAAATGAGGTCTTCTTAATAAATCTAGTGTTTGCTTCAAATGTAATGAATGTCTGCTAGCATTCATTAATAGTTGAGTTGAACTACTCTACATCCAAGTCAGCTATATTATAAGCATTTTATGCCTTTAAATGGGTCCTTTTTGCAACATAATTATTCAATATTCTTTCAGCATTTTTGCTTATGTTCAGGAGTACATCCTATAAGAAGGGCTCATGGTAAATCCTAAATTCCAATCAGTGTAGGAATCATAGGAAATTGTGAGTCATACACCTTTGAATAAAATCAAACCTTCCTGCCAAACTTAACAAAAATTTGTCGAGCATCACATAAGCTGATTCCGTGCAATCTTTTGGCTTGTTAATGAGGTTTTAAAGACTGGGGTTTTTTCATCATTAGTTACATCTTGGGTCTACAGTGACCACAAAATTCAGTTCATGGCATTTAATTGATTCAGTAAATAGCCCATTTTGGTTCATGCTGAATCAGTGACTACTAGACTTGAGTCAGACCTTCAACCCAAAGTTTAAATCAGAGACATGAAACTTGGTACCTACCACTGATTATCACTGGAAAATCTCAAATAGCTATCATTTTTAAAAACCATTTAACAAAATGAGATGATCACTAGATCTTTCTGGGGAAAAGCCTCTTCTCCAATTTTAGAATAGATTCAATGTCTTTTGAATATGGATCATTTAAATTTTGACTTTTTAATTAAGAAAAATGCATATATTTTAAATCATATTTTTGATGGAATACAAAACCTAACAATAACTTTAAAATGCAAATCAAAAATTATAATTAACAAACTAAGTGAATAAGACAATAAAATAATTAACAAAAGTTTGGTAAAAGATAAGCATGTTTGCCATTTTCCTAGTACTGGGAGAATGGACACCAAATGTGCCTCTTTGAGGAGGGCCAAGGAACTACATGGGAGAAGGCCCTTTCCCATAGGCCAGAGAGCTGACATTGTGGCAGGAGGAGCATCTTTGAAAGGGCTTTTTCTGTGGATCCAAGTAACTAGGTAGGTTGATATTAGGAGAGGCAGTCCCTCAGTAAATGAGGCCTTTAGCTGTTCAGGGCATTAAAGGACAACACCAGCACCTTAAATTGTACCTAGTAAGTAACTGATAGCAAGTACAGATCTTTCACTACAAGCTTATTATCCTGTTACTTTGTACCAAAATGACCTCTACATTTTGTACCATTTGCAATTTTCACATACTTTTCAAAGTTAGCCCCATATAAAGCACATTGCAATAGGCAAGACAGGTTTAACCAAGGCATAGATAACCAGCACCAAGTCTAACAACTCAGGAAGGATCTCAACTGGCAAAATAGTAATAATGGTGCAAATGCATACCTTGCTGCAGCTGCCACCTGCAAATCCAGTGACAGCTGGATAGGGGCAAAGTAAAAGACCATTCCCAAGCAACAAATACACTGTTTCTGGCAGAGTACAATGCCATCCAAAATAGATTCCCTGTCAATCCCGAAATCCAGCTTTCTCCTTACTTATAGTACCTCTATCTTGTCTGGATTTAATTTCACTTTGTTCTCTTCATCCACCCATTATCAAAATTAGAAAACATTCAAGGGTGCTGATTGCTTCCATAGCATGGAGCAGTAGAGCTAGGTATTGTCAGTATACTGATGGCATCCCATTCCAGAACTCCAAATGATCAGCCCTAGCGTTTCACATACTGTCAGACAACATAAGGGACATGATAGTATTAACAGTAATCCTTCAGTATCACCTTCTGGCACATCCCACAGAAAGGAATGGAAGCATTGTAAAGAATGCCTGCAAGGCCCAGTCCTACCAGATGTCCAGAAGGATACAGTGACCAATGTCATCTCACTCTGTTGAGAGGGCCAGGAAAAATAGCAGGGTTATACTCCTCCTATCTTGCTTCCAGCATAGCTCATCCACCGAGATGAGCAAAGTAGTCTCAGTTCCATGTCCTGAACAAAATTCTGGAATGGCTCTATGTAATCAGCTTCATCCAGATTCATCTGGAGCTGTGAGCTGCCACTTTCTCAATCCCCATGCCCAGAAATTGAATATCTGATACTCGCCTATAATTACAGAGATCTTTTGGGTCCAGGGAAAGTTTTGTTCACTATAGGTCTTAGAACTGCCCCCCTTTAAGTGGGCAGCAGTTATAAAACTTTTAAGTGGACAAATCCAACACTCAAGGAGGTTTTGATCACTTCCCTTAATCGTGGATTCAGTCTAATCTGGCAAATTAATCAGCCAGAAAGGGCAAGGATGAAGCAAACAACTGGTCACTTTCATCAGTCTTCACATCCTGTCCATGTCCTCAAGATCTGCAAACTGAAAAGAATCCAGATGATCAGCAGTTGCTAAGATTATCTCCCTATGATCTGCCTATAACTGGAGTTCAGTCAAAGTAAACCTGATCAACTTCATCTGCCAATAATAATGAAAATCACTCATGGTGAACCTCTGACTATTCTAACTTCTCTGTCCCAATATCTTGATGGAAAAAATGCCACATATTGCCGAAAGTATCACCACCCTGTTCTGTGCAAATGCAAAAGCAGAAGAGAACTCATTCCTCTTCACTGCATTCACTGCTATACAGTAGGAGTCATCTAGTGTGTATATTTACATATCAATGTTCTTCCTTTTTCTCCCCCTCCCCCTTCCGCCTCTCCCCACTCTGATGCTCTACAGAATAACTCAACCTAAAAGAAAGATTTTTACAAAGAACAATACAATAGTCTTTTAGAGAATGAACATTACACCTTGTTAATCTCTGAATAATGTCTTCCAGTCCACCTGGACAATTAATATTGCAAAAACTTCTTGATTTAGAACTGTACATGTCACTGCATATTTTATTTCCTAGCAGATTGGTGCAATGCATAATGGTCCTTAAAAAGGAACACTGTGTGTCAACCAGGCATCTTTCCCACAACTTAATCTGGGTCTAGCTATTAATATTCTTCAGAAAAAGTTCTGGGTTCCCATATTTTGCCTTTATTGCTTTTCCATCATGAATTTCTTCCTGGAGTTAAGATGCCATGCCTTTAAAAAGAAAGACACATTGGGCTTCTTGGCTGGCTGGCTGGCTGATTTATTTATTAATTTAGGAGAACCAATTCAAAATTATTCTGGGTTGCATGCAATGTAAAAAAAAAAAAAGATTTAAAAACAACAATTAACAAAAGATAAGTGACACAGAAGACTTAGTATACCCCGCATGACAAGAGTACTCTTGAGTGCCCTACCATCTATTAGCTCAAAGCCTGTCTTTGTCCATGTCCTCCTTTGGCTGTTCAGATATCTGGTAACCCTGTGCCAGTATAATTTTCTGCTGACTCAAGAGTACCTATAACTCAGCACTGGAGAATGGCCAAACATGTATGCATTGATATCCTGGTCATACTACAGGCAAGAGGCACTGAGCAATTCTAGAAGATGAGGAAGAGCAGATCGTTTCTTTTGTAATAGCATGGCCTATAATGCTTCATATTGCTTCAGTCCTATTGTGAAATACCAAAATTTGTATGTCATTGTGGTCCTAACACACCATCACCATCAAAATATGAAACATAAAACTGTTCCATTCTTCTCTATTGACAAGCACTTTCTGCAAGTTTCATTGCTTCACAAGGAACAATTTGAAAATATAGCCCCATCTTTTGTGTTCCTAATTGAAAATAGGCTTAGATGTTCTTTTTTGGATAACAAACACAAAAGAAGCAATAGGCTAAAAACACAAAACAAAGTTTACTCCACCATTATGCCCATAAATTAAACTCCATTTAGGGTTGTGGTTAAAACTGCATCAAGTTCCTAGTGTAACCTAAAAGAATTCCTGGATGTTCTCCAATGCAGAGACCCTGCAAGTTAGATAGGTGCTGCTGCTAAAAGTAAACAAAAAGCAATCACAGAAGTATTGAAATCCAAATCTGAAATCCACAGCTGGATGCAACCTTTATTAGGACCAGCCTAACCCAAAGCACAGATATAAAAGAGTTTCCAAGTTTCCAAGAGTTTCTCTAGAACTCTTCTTCCAGTAAGTTATTACAAAAAAAAAAAGTAATAAGAAGAATATTGGACCTGATATTTAAGCAGGCCCACAATTCAAAGTCAGTCCCAAGATGTTTATTGTAGATTGAATGTAGAATCAGTGTTATGTGTTACTGATATCAAATCTTTAACAGCAAAATGGGAAAATGCACCAGCCAAACAGGTAGAAAATAAAGGAACACATAAATGCATGTCAGGAGGATTCCTCTTCGGCAAAGGAATGATATGAATGAAGGAACTTGGAAGGCACTTAAACTTATTTCTCAATCTAGCTTTTGCCATGGATGATGCATACAGTAAGTACTTTGAAGTAACGGTCTGGGTCTACAAAGAAGTAGTCTTATACCACTCATCAGAAGCTGTCCTTCCATATGACAGCAGATCCTGGCAAAGACATTGATTATAAAGTTGTCACGAAAGGTATTCGTTGATTTAAAAATATGCCATTTTCAAGGCACAACTGAAAACCAACCTTGGTCAAGACTGTAACGAGGTTATACAATGACCCTCTTCTCATGACATACCAGCAATTCTGGCAGTACACAATCATACTAACTGGGTAGGAGTGGTGAAACAAGAGCTATCAAGTCTCTGCTGCTATCTAGGGGTCGCCTGGACTTGATTGGCCCTAGTGAATTTCTGCTCACTGGAGATGGAAAGTTCCTAATATCCCATAAGCCCTCACACTGAGAGGCCAGGCAAGGTTTCAAGACTTCCCCATTGGCCAGACAAGCAACAGAAGACTGGGAACAGAAACGGAGAGAAAAAAGCAGCCAGAAAAAAAAAAAACAACCTTCAGGTGGCAGCATGCAAAGCAGAGATTCCAGGCAAGATTTAGTATTCCTACTCATTCCCTCTCCCATCATATCCTTCCCTTCAGTCATTTCTATTCATGTCTCAGATTCCTGTCCAGCACCTCCAGTTCTCATAATAACTCCAAAATAGTTAGCACTCCAAAAATTGCTCCAGAATAAAACTGCACAGAATTACAATCCATTAGAATGAATCTGAAACACACAAACAGCCCATGCTTATCAATCGGACACCAAGGGAAACCATATCACTTCAGATTTGGGCAAAGAGATATATCACTGAGCCAGCTTTCCCAACTGTGATAGGAGTATGATTGTTATACAAAAGAACATAAAAAAAGACAACAGTGGGGTGCCATGTCCAAAAGGAAAGTCATATACTGCGGTTCTGCTGACGCAGAGATCATGCAGCAGAATTATACAATTATTGCAACAGCCAAAATTCCTTTAGAAATCACAGCCTGGTGCTTCTTATCAACAGTTCAAAAAATCAGGACTTCCAGGGAAGACATGGAGGACTGAAGATGGCACACTGAAGCCAATGACTATGGCAGAATGAAGAGCGGGCGAGTTGACCAGCTCTTCAATAGTTCCTCTCTGGACAATGAAAGGAGATCGCCCTCAAGTACTCCAAACAGCTGCTCCTTGCATGAGGGAATAGCCATCTTGTTCAAACTGCGGTTGGTGCCTTTGAAAGGATACTAAATTCACGTATTTCCTTTTTTAATCACTTTTGGAAATTGCTTGTTAGCTGCTTTTTGGCTGTTAGGAACCTTTGGATCAACAAGTTTTACAGCACCAGGTGAGTTTCCTCAATCCTTAGCAAAAGAAGTTTTAACTACAATTTTAAGAACTTTTTTTTTAATAAACAGCAAAAGATTGGTTAAAACTTTGATTTTAGAAAGTTACAAATGGTCCAGATAAATCTGAAATAAGATTTTAGAATTAATTATAAAGAATCCTTCCTGTGGGAAAATGCTTTTCTTTTGAAACATAATATAATAAGATTTTAAAAAGTGGACACTAGAGGGAAGTAAAGATTACAATTAAAGGAAAAGAACACTTAAACTTGATTTACAATTACAGAATGGAGCAAAATATTTTAACATTGGACATATTGAAGGATATTTTTGAACAATGGACCCAGAAGTTAATTTTAATATTGTCTGCCCCTATAGATAGACTGTGTCTAAAAGATGTTACAGAAAAGGAGCAAGTTCTACCTGAGAAGAGTGAGACTGAGTTGAAAGTGGATTTCTACAAGAATGATATGGAATAAGATGCAACACTGGACATACAAAAGAAGCCAGCTGATGTCTTAATAATTAAAAGGGATATACAAACAGCAAACCAAGAGAGTGACCTGGACAATTTTCCTATATTGGATTTACAAAAGAGGCTTCTTAAAGTTTTGAAGAATTTTGTGAGAAGGGACAAAAAAAAAGAAAGAAATCAAGTTCAATTACCTTATTTGAAGGGACTAAAGATTAAGATTGTTAGAAGGAAGAAGGAAGAACTGTAAAGTTGGTTTATTTAATCAAGGTTAAAATAGATATGTTGTTATCTCTGGTAACACTTAATGGACTTTTGCTGACATCAGGACTGAAATGACAAGGCTTTAAGGATTTGTTTATAGATAAGAGATGGGCTATGGGAAGAAGAGATCATTGGTTGTATTTTAAGAGAAGGTGATAAGTTATTAAAATTGTTTATACTTGTTGTGATAAAGGCGGGAAGTCACTTCTTTATATATTTTCTTTTCTTTCTTCTTTCTTCTTTCTTCTTTCTTTTCTCTTTCTCTTTCTCTTTTTCCCTTTTTCCCTTTTTCCTTTTCTGTACTTTCTTCTCTTTCTTTTTGTTCTTCTATTTTTTCAGTTTGTATTAGTTTTTATTGTTGTAATTATAATCTTTAATAAAATTTCCATTTAAAAAAAGTTCAAAAAATCAGAAGCCTGAAGAACAAAATCAGACAGTTCAGAATGACTCACTTCACTCTACAGAATGGAATGTTAGGGATTAAGCTAATCATTTCAGTTGCCGATAACAATAAGCTAAAAGGCAGTCTAACAAAGCTCCTCAACCTGGACTTAAGTCACTAGGTAAGGGACACCCAAAATCGTTATCCAGTCTTTTTCCGTTCTCTTTTCTTATGCTTTGCCCCCTACCACATGTGAAGAGAGCCTTCCAGGATGCTTTCACATTCATCTGTCACCGTTTCTACCAACAACTGGAGGGAATTATCTAAAAGGGTTGAGATGTAAGAGATCCACTTTAGCATTTTAGGTCTATGATGTCAGAACTTATTATGTGGATTACTACAGCTCATACACTACTTGCACCTGGCATTCCACCCAGCTGGCAGGGACATTTCTGAACCCGCACAATCATGTAGTGTGCCTCCTTTCCTTTGGTCTCTTCCTTAATGATTAACAGCAAACTAATGAAACACTGGTGCATAAGGAGCATCTGAATGACTTCTGCCACTTAACCAAAATGCTGTTGCAAGAAAAGTTTCATCTTGCCAGAGAATTACTTCACTACTTCTGGCTCTGCTTATCCACCTCTCTGCCAAAAACAGGGCTAGAAAATCAACGTCCTGTAAAAAGTTTTAAAAGAGTCAGTTGCATTAGCAGGCATCAACGTTTTAACTAAGAAACCTGCAAGAAATCCTGGATCAGACAAGCTGAACTCTGTCTTGATATAACCTACAAAATACAGCATTTGTTTATCTGTTTAGTACATTTGTAATATTCCCAGCTGTTGGTTTTGTTTTCTTTTGTTTTTCCTTTGCTAGGAACTATATGTTCACTTCTTTCCAATGCATCTTGATTCAGATAGGCTGTTTTATGTCATAAGAAGACAGATTCTCCCTGATTTATCATCAAGAGGCCTCAAAACTAAACCTCCTACTCTCTCCTTTCCCTTCCACTTTCAAGTTTTCATAATTATTTCTAGTTAGATCAACAATTATGTGACTTAAGTTCCACAGTAGGCTCTCGGCCAAATGGGGCCATCTGCGACACAATAATCCAGCAGAATTTCCCAGTACGGAGGAGCTTCTATCTTGCTCTTTGTACAAATCTGCTCCGTAGTTCAGAACAAAAAGTGTTTCCAGATGTGGCTTTGATTCTGCAGTCGCCTGCCTCACCCGTAGACTTTTCCTGGGTGGGTCAGATGTCAGATACTGCTGTTGCCCATTTGTAATCCTCATATTCTCTCTGCACCACTTGTGTTAAGGAAGAAAATATGGAATTGTAGCACAACCTTTTTTAAGCGATAGAACTCATATCTCATCATAGGACCAGGGATCTCTGACCCTTCTACCTGTCCTAACTACCAGGAAACACACTGAGACAATGACTTGGTCTCTAATATTTATTACTAGTACTTAACAAGAATCCTAACAAACTGAGGAAGCGTGGGAAAAACCCAGCCATATAAACCCCAAAGGTTAAGGCGGTCCCGATCTGTGTCTCTTTGAATGGCTGAACAGTTCCTCAGTGCTACGCATGCGCTTGACAGTCTGGGTGGGAGCCCCCTGCTCGCCATCCTTACTCATGACACTACCTGCTGTGGAAAAATATGAATATGATTATATTACTGTAATAGACTGTAATATAAAATATACATATAATACAAAATTGTATATATAAAATACAAAAAAGCAGATGATTAAAAGGGCAAAAAACTATTTTGTGAAGGTGTGAATGTTCTCATTTTTCTGGAAATGTTTATTAATGATGTGGATTTGTCATTTAGAAATCTGTGAGGCCCCAGAATATGAGTCTATTCTTCCTTTATCCCATAACCTTTCTTCTCATTTGGTTATTTCACTTGCCAGAATAAACTTTTTGTTTTCTTTTTTACTGTCCAGAGGATCCATTATTTGTTGTCTTTATAACACTCTGGCGAATGGTATTGCATTAGTCAGATTTCTGGAACAGACAAAAACTACATGACATAACAGGCTTCTCCTGGAGCAATATGGGGAAAATATCAGAAATACCACACCCATGGGAATTTTTCTGGAACAAATGGAATTCCTACTTGGTAGAATCTTAGAGATTCAGTCAGGGCTGAAGGAGCAGCAAAAAGTCAAAAGATCAAAGCCATTATTCAGTCACCAACTATCTCACTTCTAGATCTAGAATTACTACACTCAGGACTTTCTCCTGCTTCCTGTTGAAGCCACAGTGATTTTGATATTAAAGCAATCATCTGAATTTTTAAAAAAAATTTTTTTTAAAGAGTTTTACAGTACTAAAAGACAATACAAACTGAAATCAGAAAAAAGAGAGTAGAAAGAAAGAAAAATACAAAATGCAAAAGAGAAAAGAAAGAGATAGAAAAAATAATATTAAAATAAGTGGTTCCCGATCTTCCTTGCAACAAGTACAGGCAAATTAATATTTCCACAATGTAAATTACACACATAATTTACTTCTTCCCATAACCCGCCCCCATATCCATTCACAATTCCAAAAATCATTGTCATTTCTGTCCAAGTGTCAGCAGAAAGTCCATAAAGCGTTTCCCAGAGTTTTCTACAAATAATTCTTATTTTAACCCTGATCAAACAAGTCATCTTTATATTCCTTTATTTTGCTTCTCACAATCGTAATCTTTAATTCATCAACTTGTTGTCATAGGGCTGAAACCCCATTCAAACTTTCCTTCCTCAAAAATTTCTTCAAGGCTGTAGAAACCCTCTTTTGTAAATCCAACAGTAAGACCTTGCCCAAGTCATTTTCATCTCTTGGTTTATCATTTGTAATTCCACTCTGATTATCATCTGTTTTATAATCCACAAATTCTTTATTTTCCAATATTTCTACATCAGTTGGGATTTGTTTTACCTCTTCATCCTGTTTGTCTATAAATTCTTCCATGTTGTTCTCTTTCACATCTTTTACTTCTTCCTTAGAATCTTCTTCAAAGAATGCATTTACAAGTGCAGAAATTATTGCTGTCAGGTTAGTTATCAGTTTCTCTCCCAATTCTTCAAAGATCCTTTGAAATGTCTCACGTGTCATACCTTTGTCTGCATTTTGTAAATTTCACTTTTCTTTTTTCTTGCCTGGAACTTTAGTCCCCTCTAGTGTCCCATTTATTCAAATAGCCTCATGTTTCTTTGTTCTGATTTTCAACTTTCAACCAATGATCTCTTTCCTAATAGACTAAAGAATTCATGTTCCTACAAAAATATTGTTTTATATGCTCAATTTTTCAAAAGTCCTAATATTCCAAATTCATCTGGTCCCTTAATTCATTTAAAACTTACTTAAATTAAATTCTTATTTAGCTTTTTGTTTTATATTCTTACATTGTTTAAACTGTTAGTTAATTTTTCTTCTCTTTTTGGATTAAGTTTTACTCACCAGGTAGCTTTTCAGACTTGTTGTTTGGAAGACCTCTTTTAACTTTGAAATAATTGTAAATCCAAAAGCGATTAGAAAGTGAGGTTAGGTGGACTTCTGGGGGAGTTATGGTAAACTTAAGACAGATCTGCAAAGGTGGAGCCAATGACCATGGCAAAGTCCAAGGAACCGGTGAGTAGACCGGATCCTTGGAAACTCTCCGGATAAGCAGAGGAAGGAAGATTGTCGACACATGCTCTGGATGGCTGCTCCTTGCAAGGAGACAGCAGGACAGCAGTTTTCCATGGGTCTGAGTGCCAGGAGACAACAGGATCAGCCATCTTGCTCGAAACCACAGTGGAGCTTTTTAAAGGACACTAAGTTCAGAAACCTCACTTTCTAATCACTTTCAGAAAATGCCTATTAACCATTTTAAAGCTATTAGAGACCTATGGAACAACAAGTTTGAAAAGTCTTCATCTGGTGAGTTTATCTTCAATTCTGAACAAGAGAAAAATTAATTATAAACTTAAGACCTTAAAGAATTTGAAATAAACGGCAAAAAGCTAAATGAGATTTTGATCTACGAAAGTTATAAATGGATTAAAGGTCCAGATAAATTTGGAATATTGACTTATTTTAGCTATCCTGGGTCATAACAAAGATAAGTGATGATTTAAGAAACTGGACACTAGAAGGAACTAAAGATTCTAAGCAGAAAAAAAATATATAAGCCTGTACTTGATGTTAGTTAATACTGGGACTTACAAAATAACACACAACATTGTAACATCAAAAATATTAAAGGAAATCTTGGAAGAATGGAGCCAGAAATTAGTAACTACAATATCAACACTGTCAGTAATGATGTCTACTTCTATGGATAGATTATGTCTAAAAAATGTTAATGAAGAAATGTCAGATGCAGAACAAATTTCATTTGACAAGACAGAGAAAGTACCAAAGGTGAAACTACAAATGACAGGCCAAGAGAATGATTTCGAAAAGAATACTTTACTGGATATACAGAAGAAACTGGCTGAAGTTTTAAAAATTAAAAGGGAAATACTGTTTTACTATAAACTGCCTAGAGTTGCTCTCTGAGTGAGATGGACAGTGACTAAATTAGATAAATAAATAAATAAGTTAAACCAAGAGAATGACCTGGAAAATGTTTTCTTATTGGATCTACAAAAGAGACTTGTTATAGCCTTGAAGAAATCTATGCAATGGGATAAAGAAGAATTGAAGAAAAATCAAATCCTACAAAAATATTTGATTGAATTAAATATTAAGACTGTTCAAAGTAAAAGGAAGGAATCAAATAAAGTTGCTTTATTTGATCAAGGTTAAAATAATACCTTTTTTTTTTTTTTCAATGTTCTGGCAACCCTTTATGGACTTTCTGCTGACACCAGGATTGAAAAGTTGATGTTTTATGGATCTGCTTACAGATAAGGGATAGGGTTGCCATTTCATGTGCCCTTCCAATTCTGTGCATCCACCCATTCCCTGACTTTCTGCCCACCTCCTTTATCTCTCGTTCTTCATATCCATAATTGCCCTGCTTATCACACTGGGTAGCATCATATTACATTCCTACTCAGAAAAAAGAGACAGAGAAGGACTCTAAAACATTAAGAGAAAAGCATTTTATTTTTAAGCTGAGTATTTGTTTTATATAGTTGTTTCATTATTAGTTACTCTGATCATGTTAGGAGGGTTGGCAGATAAAAAGTGTTCCTACAGCTGAGCACCAGTATGTCAGGAAAAATATGGCAATTTACTAATATCCAACTATCACTCTTCTCTCTCCTTCCCACTTTGCTTAATTGGATTATAGGGTGTTAGAAATAATGTAGCAATATCTGCTTGTTATCCCAGCTTCTCTCCTGAAGCAGCTTTTCAGTCTGCCTATGGCCTCCAACTTGCACTTTCACCTCAGCTGCTCTGAAAGTCTGCCCACAACGTGCTTCCACTTGTCATTTCCTCTCTCTGATCAGTGCCAGCTCATTGCTTTGCCTGAGTTGTCCCTGCTGTGCAACCCAGCTGTGGCTTGGGGCGGGGGCGGGGGGGGGGACTTACTGCTCAGATCCATTTGTACATTTACATTCTTTTAGCATGATAATGAATTTCATTGCCAGAGAACTCATAGAACTCCATGAGTTCATAGACCTCTGTGGCCTGGAGGGCTTTTCCCTGTTGTTTCCAGATTTACACATCATGAAAATAAATATGCCATGCTTTCTTCTTCAGAGGCTACTTGATTTGCAAAGACCCTGGGATCCTGGAACTAGTAAATGTTAATCCTATTTCGCATCTTTGAGAGCTCACAGAACTTCACCTTTTTATGTCAAGTTTTTATGTAACTTGCAGATGACAAAAGCTAGATAGAATAATATGAATAATGTTCTGTTATTGAGTATTGTGTTCAAGTAGAGACTGGATGGGGATCAATGGCTATTAGCTCTTGGTGACTGCCTCTGAAGGCCATCTGGTAACCATCTCTCTGAAGGAGACTAGTGGGCTTCTTTGTGCAGTTAGTTGGCCACTGTGAGAATGGACTGTTGGACTAGATGGGCCAGGGATCTGATCCAGCAGGGCACTGCTTATGCTCTTAGTGATGTCAGTGATGCTCTACACTGGATTCCTGCAATGAGCAGGGGATTGGACCTGATAGACTAAATGGCCCTTTCCAACTCTACTATTCAAAGAAAATGAAACCAAGCCCCATCTCCTTGCAGAAGAGTCCAACTTGCTGCTCCCATCACTTCTCTGCTCTTTATTTAGTGTGTAACTACTCTCCTGCTCTGCTGCTAAAGCATATTCAGCATTATTCAGCTTTTGAGATACACGAGTCTGATTAACAGAATTTCCTAGTGTAGTGTAATGCTGATTAGATGTGACCAAACCCTGACCACAAAGTAGTGTGGTACTCTGTGTCCTATACCAATTGCTTTATAAGACTTTTTTTTATCCAAGCATAAACTTTGGACAGCTATACTGAATTCCAAATTCTGTTATCTTCATTGGCAGGCATACTATGTCCTGATAAAAGAGAAATCTGAACAAAACTTTCAAGAACAAGGCCTATGAAACAGCCAAGTGTGAGCCATTTATAATTCTTGTGGGCAGAGAAAGAGGCACAAATTAACATATTCTTCTTCAGGGAAGACGTCCCCGGTGTTTATTACTGGTGGCGTGTTCCGGCCCTCCAGGGTCATACCCAGGCCCTGGACGACAGACCCTTGCAAGCCCTGGTCTTCAGCTGCTGCTCCTTAATGCCAGGTCAGTGAACAACAAGGTCCCCCTCATATGTGATTTAATTACAGAGGAGGGGGCAGACCTGACATGTATCACCGAGACCTGGCTGGGCTCGGAAGGGGGTGTAGCCCTCTCCGAGATGTGCCCAGCTGGGTTTCAAGTGTGGCACCAGTCGAGACACCAGGGCAGGGGAGGCGGGGTGGTAGTTGTCATCAGAGAATCTCTAGTGGCCTTCAGGGGCCTGCTCCGCAAGTGGCCGGTTGTGAGACCCTGTTTTTCAAGCTGGGATCCCGAGAACAGTTGGGGGTGTTGCTGCTGTACCAGCCTCCCTGTTGCATAGCAACCTCCCTGCCCGAGCTGCTGGAGGCTGTCTCGGGGTTGGCAGTGGAGTTTCCCAGGCTTATGGTTCTGGGGGACATCAATCTGCCATCCCTGGGATGTGCCTCAGAGACGGCCCAGGGGTTCATGGCTACCATGGCAGTCATGGGCCTGTCCCAGATTATCCAGGACCCAACTCGAGACAGTGGTCACACCCCGGACTTAGTTTTCTTGTTGGAGCAGTGGCAATGTGATCTGAGGGGAGAGTTAGATCTGTCCCCACTGTCATGGTCAGACCACACCCTGGTGACCCTGAGATTTTATTGTGCCACCCTGCTCCACAGGGAGGCTGGTCCCATTCGATTGGTCCACCCCTGGTGACTGATGGACCCAGTAGGGTTTCAGAGAGAGCTGGGGGTTATTCCCGAGGGCCTGCTGCATGGTCCAGCAGAGGTCCTAGTCATGGCCTGGAATAGGGCCATGGCCAGGGCCTTGGACAGGATTGCGCCTGTGCATCCTCTCTTGCCTCGCTTGACCAGTCACTCCCTGTGGTTTACAGAGGAGTTGAGGGTTTTGAAGAGGGTTAAGAGACATCTGGAGTGTCACTGGAGGAAGACGAAAACTGAATCTGACCGAACACAAGCTAGAGCTGCTACTAAGGCCTACCTTGTGGCGGTAAGAGTGGCGAAACGTGAATATTTCTCCGCTCTTATTGCATCTGCAGAATGCCATCCGACGGCCTTGTTCAAGATCGCTCGATCGCTTCTGGGTCAGGTAGATCCAGGGACCCACCTAAAAGGCTGTTCGGAAGAGTTTTCACAGCATCTGCAGGATAAAATCACTCAGATCCATTCTAAGTTGGACTCTAAGTGTGAAGCGGAGTCTGGGGAGATGCCAGGGGAATGTACTTACCCTGTTATCTGGGAACAGTTTGATCCTGTTGGGCCTGAGGAAGTGGATAGGATTCTCCGGACTGTGAATGCAACCACATGTCAGCTTGACCCATGCCCTTCCTGGCTGATAAAATCAGCCCAGGAAGTGACTTGTGGTTGGGTCCAGGCGATGGTTAATGCATCCTTGAGGGAGGGGGTGTTTCCGGCTGCCTTTAAGGAGGTGCTGGTATACCCCATCCTCAAGAAGCCATCCTTGGACCCTACTATACTGGGCAATTTTCGCCCTGTCTCCCACCTTCCCTTTTTGGGAAAGGTAGTTGAGAAAGTGGTTGCATTGCAGCTCCAGAGAATTTTGGAGGAAACGGATTATCTGGACCCCTTTCAGTCAGGTTTCAGGCCAGGATATGGGATGGAGACTGCATTGGTCACACTTATGGATGATCTCTGGCGGGAGCGGGATGGAGGCAGTGCATCCATCCTTGCTCTCCTTGACCTCTCAGCAGCTTTTGATACCATCCACCATGGCATCCTTCTGGGGCGGCTCAGGGGGTTAGGGGTGGGCAGTGTAGTTTTGCACTGGTTCACCTCCTTCCTCCAGGGCCAGTCCCAATCTGTAGTGATAGGAGAGGAGAGATCTGGCCCTCGACCCCTCCATTGTGGGGTGCCACAGGGTTCAGTACTCTCTCCTCTCCTATTTAACATCTACATGAAACCACTGGGTGAGATCATCCATCACCATAGGATGAGGTATCATCAATATGCTGATGATACCCAGTTATATATCTCCATCCCGGGTGAAGTAAGTGATGCAGTCTCCACCCTCTCCAGGTGCCTGGGAGCTGTGGGGGCCTGGATGGGGAACAACAGGCTTCAACTGAACCCTGGTAAGACAGGGTGGCTGTGGGTTGATGACTCCTCAGGTTCCAGGAAGTTGTCATCTTTGGTTCTGGATGGGGTGGCACTGCCCCATTCGGAACCAGTGCGGAACCTGGGGGTCCTCCTGGACTCGCGACTCCTGCTCAAAGAGCAGGTGGCAGTCACGGCCAGGAGGGCCTTTGCACATCTTCAGGTGGTGCACCAGCTATGCCCATTCCTGGACCGAGATGCCCTCCAAACAGTCACTCATGCCCTTGTCATCTCCCATATAGACTACTGCAATGTGCTCTACATGGGGCTACCCTTGAAAAGTATTCAGAAGCTTCAGCTGGTCCAGAACGTGGCTGCACAGACAGTTATTGGGGCTGTAAAATCAGCCCATGTGACACCACTGTTACGCGAGCTACACTGGGTACCAGTTTGCTTCCGGGTCCAATTCAAGGTGTTGGTTATCACCTTTAAAGCCCTACATGGCATGGGACCAGGGTACCTGAGGGACCATCTCGTCCCCATAACATCGACCCGTCCCACCCAGTCAGGTGGGGAGGGCATGCTACGGACCCCATCAGCAAAGGAATTTCATCTAGCGGGGTCCAGGAGGCGAGCCTTCTCAGCAGTGGTGCCTGCCCTTTGGAATATCTTGCCCCTGGAGTTGAGACAGGTTTCCTCGCTCTCAGACTTCCGGAAGAAACTGAAGACCTGGTTCTGCCACCTTGCTTGGGAGGGGGAGAGTGATAGCTCCACCTGGGGATGGCTGGCGCCATAGCACCGCTTAGTGATTGGGTTCCATCTCCACTTGGATTTTACATTTGTTTTTATGTATATTTTAATGTAATTTTTATGTGGCTATGTTTTTAATGCTGTTTATTGTAAACCGCCCAGAGTCCCCCATTGGGGGAGATGGGCGGTGAAATAAATTTAATAAATAAATAAATAATATTCAGAGTTTGATCTCTAAGTACAAGGTGCTCCAAAGGGTAAGAGGTTCACCCAAAACACCATTCCGCAACCTGCAAGTCACTTCACTCAATGCCGAAATTGCTGGCAGCTCGTGCTTATTACAGAACCAACCTGAAAACATAAGGTGAACTGGTAGAAAATCAGGAGGAGGCAGAGAATTTGGGAATTTGCCAGTCAACAGGCTGATTTGACCTTTGCTGAAATTACCTGAGCTTGCTTTATTAATTCTAAAGAGAACTTCACAGACTTGCCTCTTCATTTTATATATAGAGAGAGAAAGATACCCAGCTTCCCCATAAGTGTGATGAAAAAACAGACATTTGTTCCTGTATCCTTCACCCCCATTACATTGAGTATGACAGAATAATTTAAAGAACTTCCTCCATCCCATAGTGCAGTGGTAGAGCACATGCTTTGAATGCAGGAGGCTGAAGTTTCAACCTCTGCCACCTCCAGTTGAAGGAAAAAGATCACAGAACAAGTTCACATTGGGTTAGAGACAGATAACGTTCTGAACAGTTTAAGAAAGCTGTCTTTCTTGGGTTTGTCTCCTGGAAAATGTCTGTGGCAGTAGCTGGACAGTTCAAACAAAATAAGGCCTTTCTTCCTAGAGCAAGAGTCCAAGAAGTCTAAAATGGTTATGTGAAAGCCCCATCTTCCAACTGGCAGAGAAAGGAGAGAGTGAATTAGAAATACTGCAGTTGCAAAGCACAGATTTACATCTGTCATCGCAGGAAGGAGAGTGTGGTTGGAAAGCCACTCCTGGGTTGGCTGCCTCCATCTCAGGTCCATTTGCCTATTAAAGTTTAATGTAATATAATAATTAGAATGGATTGCAATTTAGTATCTTAACTTACCGAAATCTTCTTGCAGTGGTTGTTTTATTGATGATGTATACAGTTGATATTTTAATTGTTCTGGGTTATAGTGCAAAGACTAAGTGGTCCTCTGAATAGGACCCATGATCATTAACATGTTTTAAAAGATACCAAGTATTTGCAGAATACATTAAGCTTTCCCAATCTGATCGTCTTTGCATAGCAGACTAGAACTGCCAGCATTTTATCCAGTTAAACAGGCTTGCAATTCTGGAACTGTTAGTGTCAACACATCTGGAGGACAAGGGTTAAGGAAGGCTGGCATAAACCAAAGAAACTTTAGATAAAATGTTGTGCCTGAATCCAAACTCAAAGCTTTTCCAGCCAAGGCTTCTGTTGTGTATCATTCTGTCTAATTTACATCATTTTATTATGGAGGGAGGAGAGAGGCCTTCTCTGTTGCTACCCTTCCCTCTCCTATGGGACCACATTCCCCCTACTATTCGGGTTGCCCCAACTCTTTTGGAATTTAGGAAGGCCATCAAGACCTGCCTCATACAGGAAGACCTTGAGGAACGAAGGAGGTGATAGTTTACATGGGAGATTGTTTTTGTTTGTTATTAATACTATTACTGTGCATTGTTTTGATCTTTTCTGACCACTTAGAGACAGCTACAATTGAAGTGGCCAAGAACCCTAAATAAGTACTGTATGTAAACAAATCAACGTGCCCTTTGATCAGGGGTTTCGGTCTCAATTCAGCATAAGAGCTGCATGAAGATCACAACCTTTTAGGCCTGTTGAAAAAGTCTCTGGTAAGTCAAAAATAAAGAAAATCCAACATACTGTGGTATCCCATTAACCATAAATGTGTTGAATAAAAACCCCCTAACCCCCCTGCTAGCCATCAATCCTCTATATGAAATCCAGATCGGAGCCAGGTAGGGAATTACCCCACCCGCCTTCCTTTAAATTTCACCTCTTGACAAGCTGCACCATTTTGCACTTCCACCTTGACTTTTCATCAACTAATTTTAAGGAACATTGTTAAGAAAAAGTATCCTTTATTTTGGAGGGATTTCCTTATTCTTATTTGCCTATTCAGAGAAAAGCGCCCCATTCCTCTACAGCAGTGTTTCTCAACGTCAGCAACTTTAAGATGTATGGACTTCAATTCCCAGAATTCCCCAGCCAGCATGCAGAAGTATTCTGTACTTACTGTTCCTGAAAAATATCTAGTTCCTCTGGAATGATATCAAAGCAAAGCTTAAAGGAAGGAATAAACTGCATTCCAAGGCCGAAACACCTCCTTTCTGAGTCCAGATGCTTCTGTACTACATTTGACATGGTGTTAAAGACATCACAAGTGGATGGGACTGCAGTAGCTGAGGGATGTCTGGGGGCTTGGAGTTGCTTGGGCTTCCCTTTCACTTGGCTGGAGGGCTTCTTATGCTGCAGAGTGAGAATGGCAGGCCACTTAAGTTGCTGGGCAGTGATGCTGTGGGAGCAGCAAAAGGTGACACTCAGATGTTCATTATGCTTTTAAGACTAAGACAGGGATTAAAAAACCAGTTGTCTTACCAGTGAGAGAGGGGGAGAGAGAAAGACGGAGGGAGACAGAAATTAAGCCTTCTCCGATTCTGGTTTTTCCCAGCAAAATTTAACCGAGCCATAGAAGCCAGACTGAACTGGCTAGATAACACTCCTGCAATGTTGACTAATTAAGTACGCTTGTGGGCTGCAGAAATTGTCAGAGGGCTCCATGGGGTCCCTGGGCCATGAGTTTCACACCCCTGTTTTAAATGGTAATATTAAAAGATAATAATCTGCAAACACTGCAGCTAGTGTAGGGCAACAGAAATGAGCAATGCAGGTAACACAGCTCTCACAAGAGCAGCGGCACATAAAGTTCTACTGATTTTATGTTATCTTGTTTTATTATCTACTGCTTATGTACATTTTAATATTTGTAAGCTATTTTAAGTTTCTGGCCTTTGGCCACAATAAAGAATTCACTTCCTCTGGAAGCATTCACAATGTGTTTATCCAACTCTTTGCCACTGCCCTCCCAAAATCTACTATAGTCTCACCTCATCCTAGCTTTGCTTAACAATCCAGATGACTATCAGTTGCTAATTTGAAAGAAATTGTGGAGCATTTCTAAATTGGGAGAAGGGCCCTTGATAGCTAGATATTGAGCTTTTACAGCATGTAAATGGTTAGCAACTAGGTGGAACTAAGGAATACAAGAAAATATTTTAAACAGCACTTTTTAAGGAGCCTGGAGATGCAAAGCAAGGTTAGAATTCAGTACTGAGAATGAAAAATAGTAAATAGCACTGCCTCTGAACCTTCTCAACATGTGACTTGTCCCAGTGAGCCTTATGGTTGCCACACTGGTTGTGACGGTGATGTGCGTGTATATGTGAGGTTGTACATTTAAAAGGCAAGTAGGTTTTGCCCTATACTGATTTTTCAGACATCAGATATGAATTGTTACATGCTGTATATGCAAAATACTATTCAGTGTTATATATCTTTACGCATCAAGAACATTTAAATTAAAAGTATCACTTTACTAGCACAATCAAATGCAAGAAAACTTGTTATTTCTCACAAGCCGGTCATGTCACTGTATATCAACCACCAACTGCTCCAGCCATCAGATACTGAATATTGATTTCACTGGTTATTTGTTTGCAAATATTACTGGATGTCAACTGTTAATAACAAATATTTGCTAACTATTCTGCAAATTTCTTGTGTCTAGTTGAATATAACTCAAGTGCCCTCTAGTGGAAGATCATATAAGTATCTTCTGCACATCTTTTCAGTGAAGCATTTTCTAATTCTGGAAGTGGAAGAAGTCGAAAGTAACGTTCCTGTCTTTCTCTGGCGGAAGTATTACTTGATATTTGTGTTTTTTGTGTATTCGTTCAGTCACTTCCGACTCTTCGTGACTTCATGGACCAGCCCACGCCAGAGCTTCCTGTCGGTCGTCAACACCCCCAGCTCCCCCAGGGACGAGTTCGTCGCCTCTAGAATATCATCCATCCACCTTGCCCTTGGTCGGCCCCTCTTCCTCTTGCCCTCCACTCTCCCTAGCATCAGCATCTTCTCCAGGGTGTCCTGCCTTCTCATTATGTGGCCAAAGTATTTCAGTTTTGCCTTTAATACCATTCCCTCAAGTGAGCAGTCTGGCTTCATTTCCTGGAGGATGGACTGGTTTGATCTTCTTGCAGTCCAAGGCACTCTCAGAATTTTCCTCCAACACCACAGTTCAAAAGCATCGATCTTCCTTCACTCAGCCTTCCTTATGGTCCAGCTCTCGCAGCCATATGTTACTACAGGGAACACCATTGCTCTAACTATGCGGGCCTTTGTTGTCAGTGTGATGTCTCTGCTCTTAACTATTTTATCGAGATTTGTCGTTGCTCTTCTCCCATTAGCAAGGGCTTAATTTAACCTGTGTTTATGGTTTTTTCTTCCACAGTTTATGCTGACAAATTGGTTGTGTGCTCTGATTTAATTAAAAGTATATATAATAAGCACAGTAGCTAAATTAATGTATGCTAACATTATGTATACACACACCCATAGAATCACTTTGATTATTCCATATGCTTTTAGTCCATGAAAGAGATAATAAGATGATTAGGAAGAGGAAGAGTACAAGATTGTAAATGCCGTGAGACTGAGCACAGAGGCTCCAAAGACGGGGCGTTTGAGCCATGGACAGAAACATGCTATACTGAATGCTTCTTGATTCGAAATGGGCTCTTATGGTCAATGGTGCCATTGCTGACAGCCAGGCAAGAGTTCAGACTATGCTGAACAAACAAACAAAAAACACCACCTAACCTATATGCCACCATAAAATAAGACAGCTTTTATGAAGGAAGCATTTGCTTCTGAAAACAAGTTAGAAGATTTAATACTAGAGAGAAATCGTGGAAGTATGTTGCTTAAATCCAAGGAAATTTTCATATAAATATACTAAATGAGGAGAAAGTGCTTAAAGGATTAGAGAGTTGGACTTAAAATTTGTAATCCTTCACATCAGGAATTCAAATACAGTAAATGAATCTTTGGCATAACAGAATCCAAGCATTACAGCTTCTTTTTCCATTCTCTCCCCTCTACCCTGTAAGCAAATTTTTAAGTATCTTTACTAATATGTAAACTGCAGCATTTCCATTTTGAAATGCAGTTTTGGACACTTCTGTCCCTTTTGGAGGCATTGTTCTTCCAAAAATCTCCCCTTTGCATTTTGCCGTTAAATCGCTGAACTTCTCTCTTCTCTCATACAGTATGTGCAATGAATGTTTGTATCTAGAACCTAAACTCAGACAATCAGCCAGGAATTTTAGAAACTGACATAGAAACAAAAGGTCCCCATCTGCTGATTATTTTTTAAAACATGCCAAACAATGAGAATAATAAGCTTACATGTTGCAAAACTCCCAGAAATATTTTCTGCCTACTGGACTGCAGAGAAGGCTTGTTCCCTTACATCTTTCTTGCATCTGAGTTTGCACAAAACACTTCCTAAGAGTTTTACACTCCATTCCATCTCTTTAGCCCCAACAATTGTCAGTATCCACTGAGCAGTTTGATTTTCCTTCCTCCATACGTACACACATAATCCACATTTGGAAAGCTTTTCCACAAATCAGGATTTCGGTTTTTCTGCAAAGTCTGCTGCTAACTTCCCTCTTGTTTGTGAAGGTAGCTGCTCTGGCACTGTATGAATCCAAACCTGAAAAATGATATTTTGCATTTCTAATACTTCTGGCTGATCAATCTGCCATGGGGTCTTCAGACATCCTATAAGGGAGCCTTGTATCATCTCTTGAAGTCAATAGCATGCTGTCATTTTAAGTGCAGATACACTGCAAGCTTTTTAATTTGTTGCTAGACCTACTTACAACCTTAGCTGCTTTGCTGTTTCATGAAAGCTTCATGCAGTGGCAAATGCTTTTACATTCCTTCACTGCTCTGTTATATGTGAACATTTCATGCAAAATGCAGGCTCATGGCAGCCTAGGTCTTTTTCTTTTAAAACATTAGCTTTCATTCCTGTAAAATTTTAGTGAAAGATTTTTTGAGGGGAAGAAATAGATAGGATCTTGCCCACAGAGTTTCTGAGGAAAGCCTTCTCCAGTTCAATGGCCTTCTGAGGTCTTGGTATTACAATTCCCAAAAGACTGGCTGGGAATTCCAGGAACACTAGTCTCAACATACCTGAGGACATCAGGTTGAAGAAAGCTATGCTAGGTCTTCCTGTCTAAAGCTTTCCTGGCAGTGCTCCTGCAGCCGTTGTTTATGGGATGTGTCTTGCTAATGGAAACGGTCGGTGGTGTTGAGTCAGTGTCGCCACAGTGGAACAGTTGTTTTGTGATTCAAGATGACAGGACTTTACTTACCAGAACAAGCTTTTTTTCCAATTAAGAAAACAAGGTACTTACTGTAATCTCATGAACCAGACTTTAAAAGCTGGCTTTCATTCACACATACACAAACATCCTTAATATTTCATTTCCCTCTGATCTCACTTCTTCCCAGTGTTTGCTTTTTTTTCCTAAGCACCCTGCAAATTTTATACTTCTGATGAGATGGGCTCTTAGGTTACAAAAGCTTACATCTATTAGTATGTACAGTAATATCCCCAGAGTCTCTCTGGTCTCATAAAAGGTCACTGATATATATCCTTCAACAGGAATTCCCACTTTTTGCCCCCCAAAATTCATAAGGCAACAAAAAGGTGAAAATATCCAAGGTTCTAAAAAGCAAACTGTCCCTATGGACAGTAGCGAGCAGATGAGGAGGACTCAGATGAAGAGGACTAAGTTTCAGATCCTGAGTTATCTGCCTTGATGTTGACTAGAATTCTGAAGCAGTCAGTTTCATGGTTGACCATGACTGCAACTGCTCAGTTCAGTTGTCTCTTTCTCCTACAAGCTTTATTTCCTAGGGATGCACCAACATTTTAACTTTTGCCATATACCTTAAAACTCGTGTTCTAATGTCACTGAAAGTCCATCAGTGGGAACAATATTATCTGACAACTGAAAATACAGGGGAAATATGCAGGACATTGCAGAAGCAAGAATGGATATGAATGAAGGGCTAGGCTACTAGGAGATATAATATCAGACCCAGTTTTTTGTTTCCATTGTGTAAAAGAAGCTACCTTATCAGAACTAGCAATGGGAGCTGCTAAACAAGGAACACTTTATCTGAAAAGTTACCTCTAAAGAATGTTTCAGCTCACTCCTATTAATAGACTTGCTTAGAAAGGAAGAAGTTGCTAATGAATGCTAACTAGAAAACATAATTATCAAGGCAATCCTATCTAATTTTATCAGATTTAAACTCAGCTTTACATTCAAGGTTGTTTAGGATCAGATAGAGAACTCCCAACAACTTACTAGTTCAGCTTAATGAGCTATCCTAGTATTTAGACCAGCCTATTTGGATGTTCTGAGAACTGTAATTCCAACACATCTGCAGGGACAATAACTTGGAGAGTTTAATTTAATTATGTGTAGGCTTAGCACACTTCCTTCTTCATAACTGGCATCCCAAGATTTTGCTTGGTTCTGTTTGTACTTTTACTCTGAATCTACATAATCCTACCTCCCAATTGTTGGCTTCTCTCCTTCCTCTTGTTTTTCAGCTCTTCTAAATCCCTTTTGCATTTAATCTCCTGCCTTGGACAAATGCAGAAATCCAACCCTGTTCTGAATTATATAAAATAAATAACATAACTTAAGTTTTCCAGACTCTCAACAAGTTCTAAAAGCAGCCAGCGTCCCCAAATCGTTTTAAGAACCATTTGTATAACTGCATTAGCTACCATGTATGCCCAAGATTGCTCTTGTGGTTAAATAAACAAGAAAAGTACTAAGGATACAATGTTATATATGATTACACGATAGTAAGATCTAGTGAATGGTTGAGTACACATATACAGAATTGTGATATGAATATTCTTTGCTTATTTTGGAAAACCTTGACACACCAAGCAATCCTAAAAGTTTTACAAATGAACTTTAGCTGCATAATCACCACCAGCCTCACTGTCCCTGTGTTCATCCAGTTCTCAGATTCTCACCATATCTTCCTCTGTCCATCTTCTGCCCATCACCTGTCCTCTTCCCCCTGCCCCTCCCTACTCTACTCTGCCTCTCAGTCTATGGCATCCATCAACCATACTCAGACCCCAACTCCAACCAACCACACTCACCATCTACTACAACTCCAGCAACATTCCTTGATTGCCCTTGCCCCCAGGCATTCAG
Organism: Candoia aspera; assembly: GCF_035149785.1. Lineage (NCBI taxonomy): Eukaryota > Metazoa > Chordata > Lepidosauria > Squamata > Candoiidae > Candoia > Candoia aspera. Next base: position 36,463,950 of record NC_086155.1, read on the forward strand.
CAGCCCAACGGCAGCTATGCTGCCATGGGTAACATACTTACCTACATGGTCACTCCCCTCAAACACAGTCCAAGGTGGGTCACAGATCACACCGCATAAACAGGCCTGCCAGCAATCCTAGTCTGCACACAAGGGAGGTTCAGTGGGCCATCTCCAGAGAACAGGAGCCCAGGTGTCAGCCCTCCCAGGTAAACCAGACAGGAAACATAACCAGATGAGCTACTTTTACTTTATTGTTTGGCTACATTAACAGAATCCTGCAAGTCTGAAAGTACAAATCTCCCACCGTCCCTTTTTACCACCTGATCAGTTAGGATGGATCCTTTCTAAGTTTCTTTCTTTGTCCATGACTCTGTTGTGGGCTCCTCCCCCTTTTATCTGATTGTTCCCTAGGCAGCATCTCTTCCCCCATCTTCCAAGGTCATTCTCACATTCCATTACATCAGGCCAGGGCACAGAGGGCAAAACAGCTGAGCAGATGCAAGGCTCCAGTCAACAACAAATACCTTGGCCCAACTTTGCTCCCACTGCCCCAACTCCCTCCTGCCACCTCTCTTTCAGCCAGGGCCAGCCCTATGGTAGCATTTTGTAGCCATAATCACTGTACACAGATTCCCACCCCCACCCAGCAATGACTTGATATATACACATTTATTCCTCAGAAACACAAAAAGGTACAAAAGGTAACTAAATTATAGACAAGAAAGGCCAAGCAGAAGGCAATATCAGGGGGAGAAGAAAATGGGAAGGAAAAGCTTAAGAGTTTCATGGTCATTTGAGCATATATGGTCAGGCAAGCGTCTCTCTCATCAAGTAACTGACACGCCCTTGCTTCCCATTGTTGTCTTATTGGGTTGTGAAAAGCTGAGTTGTCATAGCTAAATAAAACTCTCTGTGTGCCAATAATTACCATTGATAGGAGCACTAGCAGGAGATGTATTGCCTTAATGGACTTCCAATAAGCAGCTGACGATCCACTGCAGGAAAGAAGATGGGCCTTTGATCTGATCAAAGGTGGCTATTGCTATATTCTTTCTCAGAAACTAATTAGGTAACAAAGGTATGAAATTGTAGGTATAGAGCAAAGCTGGTCCAACCTAGTACACAAGACAGTTTGCTGTTCCAAGCAGCAAACATTACCCTGAAGCACTATGCCTAGATTATAACCTAAATCTTTTGCACCTGAAATGATAATTTGGGCTGTTTGTGGAACTGTGTGCCTGTTGTTAATCCAGCTTCTGTAGAACAAGATGAAGAAGTAAACTGAAGAACAGCAGAGACCCAAGATCCAGCCCAATCTTAACAATTCACTAAGGACCAATCCTGTGTTCACGTAGCCATGATGTTGCAAATGAATCCCAGGGCCTCATTTTTGTTTAAAAAAAAATCATGCCCAGTGAAATCTCAGGTCTAACCTTAAAGACTTAGCTTGTTGTGAAGAAGATAGTATAGCCGGGTGGCAAGTTACACCCATTGCCTAGGAAAACAATCCTTCAGCATATCATTTTTTCTCACCACATCACCAATCATCCTATTCTGTTACATAAATAAAAAGAAACCCAGGCAAGTATGCAGTCCCCTTTCCTTGCTGAGGTCTCCCATTACACATTCCAGCCTCAGCATATTTTTGGAGGACCACAGAAATGCATACTTTAAAACCTGTCTAGTAAACTTCCTTGACATTGAGGCATACACTTTAGAACCAGTCACTTTCTCTCCTCACTCTGCTCTTTGGAATGGTTTTCCAACCTCCCCTGGTTCCATGAGAAATGGACAGCAGCAGCAGCAGCACGTGCTGCTCAAGGGAGCGGGCAGCAAGTCGAGTTCTTCTGGGACCATGGTGCTGACAGGATGAAATGAAATTTAACTGGCTGCAGGAATTACTCTTGGGATGTAGGCAAATGCAGTTCTGCTGTTGATTTATAGTAAAGTATACATGGGTCACAAGGGTCCAATTTTCCACTTACAGACTTCCTACTTACTATATGGAAATCATAGCCACCCCCTGTCTCCAGAAAGGGAAGGATGGGTTCACAAGGGGGATCCTTACCCAATCAAGCATCACTGACAATGTAGTTGCCACCAAAATTTTAAAGTAACAACATTTTGAGTGTACAGAAAAAGCATTTCATTGTTTCTCTCTCTTCAAGAAATATGATGTCTCTTTTACCTTAGGAGACAACAACTGTGAGTCAGCTTGTAACAATCCAGAGGATGACAAAAATGTCACTTTTATTGTTCAGATGTTCCCTTTCTATGGCCTAAATATCATATTGGTTTGCCACTAAGAACTGTTCAGGCTGTAAAATCATTCTAGAAAGTGCAAGGGTAGTCATCACAGAAGAAACAACTGGAAGAAGATAAAGGCTTTCACAAATTACACTTTCTATGATAATCTGAATGACTGGTGCCCACTAAAAAGAAAAAAATGTAAGGAACATTGGGTGTATACTCTATCATGAACTACTCTAAGGTACATCCTGTGGCAGTTCCATAAAGCAAGGATGATGATGATGATGATGGTGATTATTATTATTATTATTTATGATGGTCACAGGCTAATGATCTTAATAACAGGGACCACATGTAACTTGTGGGCCTTTATTTGCCTTCTTTTATATAAATACTAGACAACCCTGTGACCCGTTGGGTCATCCTTTGAGAGAAAGGTAGTGCAGCCTGAAGTGACCCGAATGAACATTAAATTTTAGGCTGACCATATTTTTTTTACCCCAATGCTGGATGGTCCTGTGATCATCTAAGAAGAGCGTATATCATAAATAGAAAAATAACTGTAGGGGCAAACAAACTTCAGTAATAAGTTAATACTTACTTACCTAAACAGATAAACAGAATGACCACAGGTGGGCAAAAAAAGCAGTGGGAGTGGGAGCAACTTCCGACTTCCTTCCGGCTTCCCCATTGACTTTGATTGTGGGAAGCTGGCAGGGAATGTCAGAAATCACATTCACATGACCACGGGGACACTGCAACGGCCACAACTTTGTGAATAAAACTGGTCTGAATATCTGAAATATGGAAATTTCAATTACACAGGAGTAATGGGTCCCAGATTTTTTATGCATTCTTTAAGTTAGTGGATTTTAGGTACCTTGATTCAAAAATTGTTGCAGTATAATGCACCATTTGGGCTAACTTGAGGGTACAAACAGACAAATAGATAAACAGAACAAGAGTTTTAGTAGTATATATGTAGATAGACTTCACATTGTGATAAATGCTTCCAAGCCAAGTGAAAAAAGAAAGAGGCAAGGCAAACTATGGGTGGGCAATGCCATGTGTTCTCAGTTCAAGGCTATGTTGTCTCCCAGCAGCAAAGAAAAGCCAGCAAAAAATGGTAACCTCCCTATTGCCTAACAGTATCCCCATATGCACCAGGAAAGGTTAACTGCATGACCCTTCATCACACAGTGCACAGTTAACTTGTGAGATGACTTATTATCCATCAATTTGAAATCTCTATATTTAAGGCACTATTCCTAAGAATACTAGATTCTGGGGACAAATAAGAGTTAACCATCAGTTTCATCTTGTAGCTTCTGGGCTCATCTAGCTTAGTCTTTATTCTGAACAAACTACTGACCTGATAAACCCTGGCCACTTCTAGAATATCCACAATTACTTCCTTTTTTCTGAGCTTAAGTTGATCTAGGACCAAACAGATCAATATCCAAAGTAGGATCTAATTCCTATCAGCAATGTTCCAATCACAATTTACACATAGGTACAGTACTTAAATATGGTGAAGTTATACAACCAATTACTGAATGTGATCTAAAGTGAAATAAAGAAAACAATATATACATTCCCTCTACTACCTGCATTACCACTTCTCTATCTTTTAGTTGTTCATCAAAGATAAAGTGCTTAGCACGGCATGAGATAAAGATAACACCAGTGTCAGCAGAGCCATCCATAACCATGTCCATCTTGTCTCATAACATTCTATGTGCTTAGAATTTTAGCAGAGGAGTGACACTTTGTTGTTAGGTGAACTAGATCATTTAGGGGTCCTGAGTTTGCCATAACACCTTTGAGAAAATAAAAAGAAAAATTCCCTGTTCCCTTATGCTGCACACAACTGGCTCAGGATAAAGTATTTCTAAACACTAGCTTTGATACCTGTTTTTTCTGGGCATTTCCCAGGTCTTTCTGGTGCCCTCTGGCTCCAAAGCCTTCTTGGAAACAAAACATCTCTAGGACTCTATTAATTCCAAATAGATAACTGAAGCCAAACTTAACATTTCATGAAGCCTTCTTCTGTTTTATGATCTATTGTTTCCCTTGGCCTATCAGCCATCAGGGAGAACCAGAGCATGTTGTATATTGAGATGATTAATCTTCAGGACTAGTCATACCTCATTCTCCTGCCAACCAAAAGTTATGCCCATTGTGAGACTAGGCAAATATCTCTAGTATCTCATGACCAAAGAGTCAATCCTCTTTGGGCTATTTTTGTGTCCTTCTAGTTTGTCGATGGTCTTAATTGGAAGATGTCCTATGGCAAGGCTTTTCCAAGGTAAGGCTATATTGGTTTGTAGGGCCACCGAAAAGGGTCTGGAAAGCTATGTGCAGTTCACAAAAGAATCTGTTTTGCATATAGCCCTGTTCTATGGGCCTTTTCCAGCCTGGTGCCTCCAACAGCAATTTTTCAACAACCATAAAGAATGTATTTTTCTAACAATGGTCAACAAGGACATGACTGATATTGACCAAAACTGACAGCTGAGAGGAAGTGGATGAAATGGAGTATTCTGGAAGAAGGTATGGCAACTGGCACCCTAATAGAGTATTCAGCATTGAAACATTTCATTCTGAATCTCATTTGCTTTATTCTTTGAAACTGTAAAGAGGCTGTTATTCAATAGCAGGACATAAACTTTGCATACAAAAAAAAAGTTTCCAGGTCCTATTGCTGAATTTTCAGGAGGCCTTTAAGAAGAATATTGTCTAAAGTCATCGCAGATAGTACTCTGATAGAGTCACATAGAACAGTTGAAAAAAAAAACTGCCGAAAGACTTCTGGATGAAAGTACACAGAGAAGGTTGTTGGCAGATTGCTGGGAAAGCCTTTGGCCCAGGAGAGATCAGAAAAGTCACACACCAGGCATTTCTATAAAAATAATTTTATTTACAGAAAGTAAAACATATTTAAAAGCTTCTGAATTCTTGCAGGCTCTCAGTGAGAGCAGCTACATGCCTACACAGAAGGGAAACAGAAACTAAAACAAGTCCAGGCAAGTTGTTCTCCCCAGGTGCAAAAATTAACATTCGAAAAGGGGACAATTGAATTCAACCTCTTCACCCGGCCAAAATGATTAGTTACCATAGTAACCTTAATCTGTAGTAGAAAACATTAACACTCCCCTTTTTATACTACAGAATAAGATACAAACCAATTTTCTTTGACAACTCTGTCTTTCCATTCACATTATTTTAACATTATCTCCCCTTTGGTTTAACAGAAAGCTACCATCCTTCTTCCTGTGTATTTCTAAACCTAGGTTATTTGTTATAGTTCCAAGGCTTTTAAATGTGAAATGGCTTTTCATGCAGGCTTCAAAATCAAGCCTTTGTTTTTCTGTTGGTGTGAACAGCAGCAAATCATCAACATAAATGCACAGATACATACAGCCTTGTCTTTCTTCATATATACACATGGATCTGCTTTTCCTTTTTCAAAACCAAAATTCTGCAGTTTTTCATCTCATTTTTGGTTCCAGGATCTAGCAGCTTGTTTTAACTCATAGATTGACTTCTGCAGTTCACAGACTAGATTCTCCCCTTTTTCATAGTCAGGGGGTTGCTGCATGTATAATTTGTGGTCTAAATCACCATAGAGAAATGCAGTTTGAATGTCATAGTGGTTAACTGACATTCCTTTGAGTGCAGCAATTTTTAACAGTAATCTAATTGATTCACCTTTAGTAACTGGTGCAAAAGTCTTGTCAAAGTCTAAATCTTTCCTTTGAGTGAACCCTTTTGCAACTAACCTTGCTTTATATTTTTGGATTTTGCCATCAGCATCCCTTTTCAGTTTGAAAACCCACCTGCAACCTAGACAGCGTTCATTGGGAGGTAGATTTACCAGTTTCCATGCTTTATTTTCTTTCAAGGATGCTAACTCCTGTTGCATGGCAGAATGCCAATTCTGTGCAATCTCAGGTGGTAAAGCATTCACTTGTTCTAAAGACTCAGGTTCTGTGAATATGTGAAAAGCCTTTACTGTTTCAGCCTGAAAACATGGAGGAACGCCTTTATTACTTCTCTGAGATCTGCGAGGTAATACAGGGCTTAAATTTTGGCTTCTATCACTTTCCCGAGAAGCATCTGTCTCATCAGACAGATCTTCAGTTTGCTTTTCTGATTTAATGTCCTCATAAGGCAAAAGATCACCATCAGCAAGTCCTTGCTCTTCTCTTGTGGTGGTCAGATCAACTGGAGAGCTAGAGTTTAGTCTCCCCCAGTTTTGTTCAGCAAAAGAAGCGCTTTTGCTAATTATCAATTTCTCTCCCATTATGAACCTGTAGCTCCTTTGGCTTTGTTCATAGCCAACAAAGATGGCTTTCTTTGTTGTGGGGCCTCCTTTCCTTTTCTGTTGTTTTGGAATATGAACCCAAGCAGTGCTACCAAACACTCTCAGATGGTTTACCTTTGGTTTCACACCATAAAACAAATGGAGTGTCCTGAATCACAAAGTTATACAATCTGTTTTGTACATAACAGGCAGTAGGTATTGCCTCTCCCCAATACTTAAAAGATAAATGTGAATCTTTAAGCATGCATTCCATCGCATTTTGCAAGGTTCTGCCCTTTCTTTCAGCAACACCATTTTGCTGAGGGGTGTAAGGGTTAGAAAGAATTTGTTCTGTCCCCTTTTCCACTAGGAACCTTTTGAATTTGTGAGAAAGGTACTCTCCTCCTCTATCACATTGGAGTGCAGATACAGGCTTAGGGAATTTTCCATTTGCCCATGTCACAAAACTTTTAAATTTCTCAAATGCCTCATCTTTGTGTTTTAAGATGTAGATAAATGTGTATCTTGAGAAATCATCAATGATGGTCATTGCATACCTTGCTTGTCCAAGACTTGGAGCAAAAGGACCAATAATGTCAGAGTGTACAATTTCCAAAGGTCTAGTTGTAACTCTGTCACTGTGCTTATTCACAGGAGCTTTTAGTGTTTTGCATTCTTTGCAAACTACACAGTCTAAGTATTTATCACAGGGTTTTATCTTTAGGTCAGCACACAGCTGTGGCATTTGTGCTATATACTTGAAATTAGCATGACCAAATCTCCTGTGCATCAGGTGTACACATTGGTCATGATATGGCGTGTTGCCAACTGCAGCCTTGCAGCTTGGCTTCCTTGCATTTTGCACAATGTACAAGGAGTCTTTTAATATACCAGTAGCACACAATTTTCCATTTTTACGTATCTCACAACCATTTTTCTTAAATGTTATGATATACCCTGTTGCAGCCAATTGTGCCACAGATAAAAGGTTTGATTGTAAATTTGGCACATACAACACACCTTTTACAGTTTCTCTCAAGCAGGATAAATACAAGTCACCTTGTCCCATAATTTTGGTCACAGACCCATCAGCCAAAGATACACTTTGTCTTTCAGTTTTAGACAGTGACACAAAAGAGCTTTTACAATTACATAAATGACAATTGGCCCCAGAATCTAACACCCATATATCAGAATTACCCTTCTCAGCAACCTGTGCAATTTGGCTTGTCTGAAGAGCCTTCTTCTGTGTTGCCCTTGTGTTCTTCTTCTGTCTTTCTACTCTTGGGTCTCAAGGCATAGTCTTTCTGCAAATGTCCAGCTGAACCACAGGTGAAGCATCGCTGGCTAGCTAGCGCTGTGGCCTCAGCTTCCTTTCCCTTCTTTTCCCTTGTTTTCTGGTATTGCAGCTTTCCAGAAGAGATGGGGGGGGGATCTTTCCTCTCTCTTCTCCCATTCAGCGAGTAAGCACTGTGTAACATACGATGGGGTGAGGTCTGCTTCAGGCATAGCCTCCAGGGTACAAATCAGTGTGTCCCACATTTCATTTAGTGAGGACGGGAGGATATAGGATTTTGTGAGAGGTATAAATTCCATTCCTCTCTCCTGCAACTCAACAAACAGCTGCTGAATATAATACAGGTGCTCAGGAAGGCTATCTCTTCTGCAAGGTAGGCTTTGTACAGCTTTTTTGTCAGGGTAACTTTACTCCCTGCTGTTGCCTTTATATACAAGTCTCTTAAAGCGTTCCAAAGTTGCTTTGCAGACTGCATACCTCGCACGTGGACTAGCTGATTGTCCTCAACTCCCAGGATAATGGTGGCTCTAGCCTGCTCATCCTGTCTCAGCCATTCAGCACTGGGATTTTGGGGGGTTTGCTCACCAATTGGCAGCCAAAGATTCTCTCTGCAAAGATACATCTCCATCTTCAGGGTCCAATTCAAATAGTTGGTCTCTGATAGGTGCTCCAGAGGCATCGCTGAGGGCTGGGAGGTAGCCATGGCTTCTTCCTTCTTTTGCAAGTCACCTCAGCTGGCTTCTTTGTCCTGTAGACTGGCAGTTGCTGGAAAATCTGCAGGCAGCTCCAAAGAAAATCTTCATAGGTCTTTGCTACCTGCCTTTAAATTGTGCATGAGGTGTGGAGCTGATATCTCTATTCTCTCTGGGTTTTACTGGGCTTACTGGGCTGTTTACTGGGCCCATAACCTGTTGCCAGATTGCTGGGAAAGCCTTTGGCCCAGGAGAGATCAGAAAAGTCACACACCAGGCATTTCTATAAAAATAATTTTATTTACAGAAAGCAAAACATATTTAAAAGCTTCTGCATTCTTGCAGGCTCTCAGTGAGAGCAGCTACATGCCTACACAGAAGGGAAACAGAAACTAAAACAAGTCCAGGCAAGTTGTTCTCCCCAGGTGCAAAAATTAACATTCGAAAAGGGGACAGTTGAATTCAACCTCTTCACCTGGCCAAAATGATTAGTTACCATAGTAACCTTAATCTGTAGTAGAAAACATTAACAAAGGTAACCTTTTATGTGAAAAGACACTGACAATCCTACCACCTTTTCCTTCATAATGTATTTGTGAAAATGGATTTTCAATATTTGTTACATCCAAGACCAAATTTCAACATAAACTGAATTATATGCCAACTCTAAAGCTTTAAAATATTTCACTCATGGAATTGATAAATATGCTATTTTATGCAAGTTTTTATCTCCCATTAAGATATGCAACTGATGTATTAAACGTAAGGAAAAAAATAAAGACTATTGTAAAACATGTTTTGTTTCAATATTCCTTTAATCTTTCCCACTTCTTTAAAAAAGAAGTTGCCTTAAATGTTCCTTAGAAAGAGAGAAACAGAGAGAATTAAAATACCAATGTGGTGTACTGGTTAAGGTGCTGGACTAGAAGTAGGAAGACCCAGATTCTAATCTTCCTTTAGGCACTGAAGCCAGTTGGATGATTCTGGAACAGTTATTCACTCTCAGCCCTAGACTGGGAAGCTGAAAAACTTCAAGCTGCACTGGACCAACGTGGTACATTATGGTACATAACCTTCAATGAAAAGACCTTCATCCTGCAGCAGATTGATTCAGTCTGATAATTTTATATGCATAAGTCTATTAACTTGAAAACGTGAAGACACAACATGCTAGGCAGACTGACAAGGCATAAGACAGCATTTATGTTTGTAATGATATGTCAGAAAAATATAAATTGGGGATGGTCTGTCCTTCCAAAATGGCTCCAAGCCACTACCTCACAGGGTGTTTTATAACATTGGGTTTTTAGTGTCCCATATCTCTTGGACACATCAGTTACTGCAAATATCCAGACAATAGGATTCAGCACTGACTCACTGGAACAAATGAAACTGTTCTATATTGACTCAGCCCATTTTTTTGTCTAGCCCAGCACTGTCTATCTTCTGCATGTGAGGCATCTGGTGCTTCCCTCAGAGTGTTGACTGATTTGGGAAGGGAGGAACTCAGAACCCAAATACCATGAAGAGCATTTACATCTACCTTTTGCTCACTGCTTAGCTTTCTTGAATTATAGAGAGCTTCTGATACAACAGAACATTCTGGATTGGATAAGCATCTAGGCAGCAATTCTGGACTGAATCTGAATTTCCCAGCCCGTTTCCTCCTCATCAGTGTTGCTGTCTGTCCAACAGCCCCTCTGAGCACACACTATTTGTTAAGTGAAGGTGACAGAGAGAAAATTAGAAGTCAGGTTGGGAGAAATCTTCTATAAGAGCGAGTCGCGTCATCCGAAGTGCGCTAGCTCTGCAGTGTGGAAGTCCCCACCTTTCCCCGGGTGGCAAATCTGTCCCTTCTGCTTTCAAGAGGTGCTGATGCCTGTTCAGTTTAATGTGCAACTGGTTATGTTTGTCAAAGGAGAAAATATATTGCTTTTTATGTGTGAACTCCTTTTTCTTTTACCATTAATAAATATTATATTATTAATATTATTAATAATTAAAAAGAGAACCTTTTTTTTGCTTGTCCTTATGTACCAAATCAGGCCACTAGGGGGCTCCATATCTGCCAAATGAACTCCAGGCAACTTTATAGGTTTTTATTGGGACCCGTGTGTGTGTGAGAGAGAGAGAGACAGACAGACAGACAGAGATTGCAGTGGAGGGGGCGGGCAGGCAGACAGGCACATTTTTAAAAAAAGTCCAACATTTATTTTTCAACTAGCAGCAACATCAGCAAATGGAGTGGAGAAATATGAAGAGGGAAACAGAATGGGCTTTAATTCTTTCTTAGTTTTTAAGACTTCAAATTATGAATTTTTTACGCATATACAAATCCAGATGTGTTTATCTGGAAAGCAGCTAAAATCATTTAGATCAGGAAAACAGCTGGCAGACAGAGGATTAAGCACACATCATCAGTTCTTCCCCTTGCTGCTTTTCCATTCAAAATAATATTCAAGAATACAAAACACAACTCTACAAATATTTACTCTGTTTTCTTTTTACAACTCCCCCTCTATTATGTATGGCTTAGATGTATACTACAATCGGTAAATGTTAGGTTACCATGCAAAGGTTAAGACACAGGTAGGAGTTCAACTGACTGTTTAGAAAAGCCCACTCTCCCACTAACTTTTCTTTCCTGGCTTAAGTATTTCTTTTTCAGGTTTCTCCCTTTTAACTATTTTCCACATACTCAGTCCATCAATCTGGCTATCGTCACCTTAAAAATATAAATGCTTGGTTTCACACACAGCTTAGAGTTCACACTAAGCCAAAGTCTGGTTTGTTTGTGTTGTGTCTTTAAATGATGGGTGAACTTGCCCATTTGTGGTTCCACTAACACATCATGGCAAAAAGAAATAATACTTAGTATAATACATAAGCCAGTGAGAGTGATTACTTTCTCAAGCTGTCATTTCTAACTTCTGGGCCTGCAGCTGCTTCCCTGTGTTTGGACTTTCAGTCCTCCTTACCTTAGTCTGGAATCAAATCACAGGACAATGGATTGGGTTAACTGTGCTCAGCCTGGTTGGTTGTTCAGTTCATGAGCCAGGAATTACAAAGCTGAGTTAGGGCCATTCCAGGAGGGAAAGGGGAGGATTCTAAGGCCCCAAGGAGACTGAGTAGTCTGATGGCAAGTTTCAGAATCAGGCTGGGAGACAGCAGCCCCACCACCACAGGATCAACAGCCAATATTCCTGATGAACTCGTATGTGTCTGTGTGTGCAAAGCACAGTCATCCTCAGTGTAAGGACAGGAGACTGACAGATCCAGCCAATAATTGAGCCACTACCCAAGAAAAACAGAGGAAGAGGGCCAATGAGGTGATTTGAGCAGACAGTTAAATCAGGAGCCAAAGGCTTCCACATGATTGCCTGGAATTTGAGATTACCCTGCAATTCCAAGAAAATTGCTCATTTGAGATGGGAAACTAGATTTTATTTTGTTTTCTTTTCCTTTAGAGAAGGGAATAATTTTGGAAGATCAAAATTAGTAAGTAACACTACCTATCAAATCAGGAACCCAGGAGATTCTGTGCAATGGGGAGACCCAGTTATATGCAACGTTGTGTTACTCACAAAAAATATTTTTAAAGGAACAGACAAATCTAAAATCTCACTTTGAAGCAATACAGGTGAAAAAATCATAACCCTGGGAATGCATTGGATGTATGGCATGAGAATCACCAACATTTTTTCATATGTCCTGCTTCTCTTTCATTGACCTTCTCTACTAATGGTAGATGGTACGTTTTTTCTTTTCTTAGCTGCATAAAAGATGTTTCAGTGAAGTCCTCCTCTTCCATTCTATTCTACATATTTCCATGACTATTTGGAGCTAATACTTCCTCCTAAAAGATTTTCAGATTAAAGGCAGAGAGGAAATAGATTCATACCCAGGGATGCATTTCCAAGCACATCCAAATTTGTCCCAGAATGAAGACACAAAGCAATCCCTACTCTTATTTGTAAACATAGCCCCTTCATTTCTCACAAGACAACAATATAATGGAATTTGACAACTGAGATGGTATTTCCACTGCAGATCTCCTGGGATACCTTTGTAAAAGGTGCTAAAGTTTAGGCAGAACAAAGTAGCTGATTTGGTTCTTTTTTGTTTTTGAGTTATAATTTTGAGCAAACTATTAAAATTTATTTTCTAGCTTGGGTGGAAGGGAAGTATCTGTGGATTTTTCTGCTGCAGATGGCAAAATAACTTGCCAATCTGGGTAGGGATACTGACTTAGGATGTAAAGGATACCACTGTCTGCTTTGCTTCAGATAGCAAGGTATCTTGGGTGATCCTGCCTATGGAGTCTTGCAAGTTGTCCCCAAAGATATAGTGGTCTCTTTCTCCTTGCCTGATGGTGTCCCACTTATAAGGGGGTTCCTTGTATTGGATTATTCAAGGCTGTGTAGCTCATCACTTCTTGATCTACCACGTTCTTCAGGGCAGCCTATTTGCATGGATACTCTGGGTCATCAGTTCCCCATCATGATTAGTAAACTGAGCAGGCAGAGGTTGCAGGGCCATTATGGCTTTTATGATGCTACCTATTCTGCAGCTGGTTAAGCAGACAGTTGCTAGCATTCGTGTCCAAGGGCTAGGGTCTGGCAATCAGAAGGGCCCATGGGTAGCACTCCAAGGAATGTGATATTCCACTGTATGGGTGGACACCTGCTCCTTACTACCCAGCAGCAGCATATCTGCTTGTAGCCATTTAGCTTCACTCTAGGATCTGTGCTAATCACTTCAAGAGAAAAGGAAATATTGTCTGTGACCTCCTTTTGCTGCTCCCACCATTTGAAAGCTAGATGAGAGAAAGGTGTGTTTTGAAGAATTGGCCTGACAGCAATAAGAATAGGCATCTTTGCTTCCCTTCTTCCCACTTTGGCTTCAAAAAATGTTCCACGCTCTCAACTTTGAGGAGACAAGAAGCTGAAGCCTACTTTGGGTGGTAGAGTGGGTGGAGTAATTTTAAAGACACAATTTACTTCCATGACCTCCTTAATACACACTACTCTTGTTGACTTACAACACAGAGAGGCAAGCTACCTGGTGTTGTTTCTCACCTTAGAGCCAGATGAAGTAAGATTGTAACTTTAAAAATCCTTATATTACCAAGACCTCTAAGAGACTGTATTGGACAAACGGTACTTAAGCAGACCTGAAGTACTGCCAGTAATGGGGACCTGTTGCAGAATGCTCCACCAGGGAAGAGAATGGGGTGGCTCAGTGTTCAGTCAGACTGGGCTGAGAAACCTCTGGTCATCCAGATGTTGCTGTGATCCAATCACATCTCACCATTGGCTTTCCTGGGTAATGTGCTGTACAGTATTTCAACTCCCCATCATACTTGCAGGGAGCTAAAATTGAATACATGGGGAGGACATGGTATTGGAGAAGACTGCTCTTCATTAGCCACACTAGTTGAGAGCTGTAGTTCAACACCTCTAGTAGGTACCAGATTAGGAAAGGTTAAAGATTCTTCTACTATATTAAGTAAATTCACACTCTCACCAAAAGTTTTCCCTTGCCTGATGGCTCCCTCTGCAGATGAAAAATTGAAACAAAAGACAGTGCAGCAGACTAACAGGCAGGCAGTCCACTGCTTTATTTCAGCTCCATACTAGCATGGGGATCCAGCTTAGTAGGTTTAAGATCATGCAGCCACCACAGCTGAATCAGGAAGTACTTCATAGATGACCACATTGCACTCAGGTCCCTTGAGTGCAAAAAGAGCTAATCCTGTGTTTATACTTCTTCTCACCACTGTCAGATTTCTTGAAGAAGCAATCCTTGCTAGATCGATAGAAAATGGCATAAGCATATCCACCATTTCTGTATACAGGAACACTGTTGACAGTCCTTAATCCCTGACAGCAGAACGTTGTGAAAGCGAAGTCAAACAGCATTTCACAAGTGAAAGCCTTACTAAAAAACAGACCATAACAACAGTGCCATTGTTTCTAATCACAGAAACATGGAATGTCAGGTGATATGTATCTCTCAGGTGATATGTCTCTCTCCTAGAATAATTTCATCATGCAAACTGCTATGGAGAAGAAATAGTAGCCCATTCACAGTTCTTTCTAACCTCCTCACCAGGTGATCTGACCTTTAACAGGCTTGCACTGAGGATGTCCAAAACCTGAAAATGTCTTGGAAAGTCCTGTCTTCCATCTTTATCACATTCTTGAAAAAGGAGCTGTCCAAAGCCTTCAGACAGAGATCCTTTTCCCACTAAGAACTGTCTAGAAGAGCTTTCGTTTCTTGCAAATGATGATGAAGGGAATCCAGTAGCTGTATTATTTCCTTGCAGAGTTTCCACTTTTCTATGCTACAAAATCCTCATAATGTAAATTTAAGTTTGCCCTGCTATTTTTTGTGGTCACTAGTAGCAATTGTGCTGCTTTCAAGAGATATCTCCTTAAGCAAGGGTGGATGAATTTCAGCTACCAGCCACAGCCATATCCAAAGTGTTACAGGTTGAATGCACTCACATGCACAGCCTTAAGCAGTAACTGTTAATAGTCCTGCATTTACAGTACCTTTAGATTACTGGAGATTTGTCTCATGATCCCATTTGTAAAATCTAACACCTTGACCAGAATGGGATGCAGAAACTCCCCTTGATCTGTTTACATGGCAGCCTTTCCTTTATAAGCTTAGCTTTAGATTGAACTGGCCTCTTGACTATCTGATCTTATACTATTCATCCATGGCCTCTTTTTCTAAATCAGCATTACTAGACCCTTGAGGCTCATACTTAAGGCTCATTACACCTCTGCAGGCTTGGCTGGCACTTTGGGTTCTCTGACTGTAGAATTTTTCCAAGCTAATCATTGGAGGAAGAGGCAGTAAGCCTACGTGAAGCCTCACAGGTGTGCTTTGCTTCTCCTTTGTGTCTGTGCACATGCAGAAAACATTTTCATCAAGTAAAGGGGAGGGCAAAGCAAAGTGCCCACCTTCATTCCTCAGTTGGTGGTTTATATGCCTCAGAGTAGTTTCTCTATAGCAGGAGTCTACAGAGGAGTCAAGGCAGCTCCAAAGGGCAAAGCAGCCTTGTTGCAAATAATTATGTTAGATACCAGTACTTTGCAACATTCCAGCATCTTATTTCATTTTTTTAATCAAAAGAATCTTGGTTGGCAGAAAGCCAGGTGGGAAGCAAGAGGAATGTTTAAGGCTACATTGGCACCCCCAAGCAGCCCACTGTGTGCTCCTGAATTACTATACTGTACTCCTAAATTGCTCTTACTACACGTCCTAAAATAAGTGTGATCATTTTAATCCATGGCAGACTTTGTGTCTCTACTCATTGGACTTGTGTATAATAATAGTTCTTCCTCTGTTTTTGTTGGATTGCTTTACAAAGTTTTGGGAATATGATTACGCCAAAGAACCACAAACTAAGATATTAAATTTATTTCAGCCTCTGGCACTGACAGATTTTAACACTAGGAGGCACCACTAGCACATAAAACAAGAAGCAAAGGCTGGCCTTATTAGGACTAAGTGGAAGAGCTGCTTTCACAGAATCACATGTCACCAAGGGAGTGACAACTTGCATGCACACCCATGGGAAATAGGAGGCTGGTTCTGTGGCTGGAGCTTGTTTTGAAACAAATGCAGGGCTATTCACTGAAGTAGAACTCTTCCCGCCCTGCCTTTGTTTTGTTTCCTGTTTCTATGCTCTTTCCATTCTAAGTCTTTTTTTTCAGTAATTTTAAAAAGGCAGAAAAATATTTTCAGCTTCTCCCAAGGATCAGCCATTCTTTTCTGTGACCCAGGAACAGGCTGCTTCTATGACCTTATACTGAGCATTAAGAAAATTTTGAAAGTTTTGCCAAGCTGGAGGGTCCTTCAGCAAGTGAATGACTTACAAATTAAAACTATGATATCCATCCCATATAATCTTAGGCAGAACAATGGCAAATCAGAAGCAATCTGATTAGGAAAAGGCAATCAGTCATTATGCTTTTCAGTTCCTTGCCCATTCCTTAAGGAGTTTCAGAAGATGTTGCCTAATTTAGGAGTGCAAATATATAGCACATCTATGGCTGCTTTGTATAGAAAGGTATTTTAAAATGCATTAAAACCTCCCATAAGGATAACAACACAGATGTTTATTTCATTGCTAATGCGTATTTTCAGAAATTCCCAGACATCAGCTGGTCAAAAAACCACCAACAAATTAAAACAACTCTAAAAATGTGTGTATTGTATGAGCCTGTGAGAAATGAAGCTGCCAAGGCAGGAACCAGTAGTTCCCAGGCTAGAGACAACTATTACATCAACACAGATCACAAACCATCAAGAGAATGGCAAGTATCAGCTAATTCAGAAAGGCAGGAGGCAAAAGCCCAGAGGTTAAACTCAGAGGGCAAAATTGCATGTATGGCTTCTGCACTAAAGTCTAATCTGGGAAAATTACACCTGAAAGTCTTCTACTGAATAAAGTGATTCTTGAACAAGGATATCGTACAGTCGTGTTTCTCAGCCTTGGCAACTTTAAGGTATGTAAACGTCAACCCCTAGAATTCCCCAGCCAGCATGGCAAGGCTGAGAAACACAGCTATTGAGGCAAGTCATACTGCCAAGGTCTGGCACAAAGCCTGAGAGAACAGTGTTTTTACATGCTGTTGGACAAATTACTGTCTTTCAGCATTACTTACCCATCTGTAAAACAGAAGAACTTTATCCTACCCCATAAAGCTGTTGTGAGAGGAAAAACCCTAGCATGATATCAAACTTCACAAAGAAAAAATATAGTATCAATTATATGCAGCACCTGATTAAACCTATTTTTGAAATGTGGACAGGGGAGCTATAAAATTCAGAACAAATACTAATTTCTTCTGTGCTTCTTGCAGTTAACTAATCCTCCCTATATTTTTGCCCTTGGGAAATCATGACAAATGGAAGGTTCACAGGTGTAGATTGTTGTTGTACTTATCCACTCAGTTTTATTGTATTCTAAGAAGCATCTGTTTCTCAAAGTTAACATCTAGCTTTAGTAAATTATACCTTCATTTTTATATGACTGATACAATTAATACATGATTACAGAGTATGCTTACTAAACATAATGGGCTTACTACTAAGGAACAATCTATAACCTTAGGCTGCATTTTTAGAAACACTAGACAAAAAGTTTAGGATAAATGAATATTACTTTCAAGTAACTAAGTTTAGCATTGGATTGTATCAACGCCTACTGAGTCTCTGATGTATAATTAGGTGGCAAAAAGAACACCCATAGACACACAGAAATCTTTCTAGCTTAATTTGCACATAAACAAATACTGCAAATACAGTGAAGAACAGACAGAAAGGTGTAAGAATGTAATATCATCTCTTTCAACTCTTCCTTATATATTCAGATCACTGCACTTAAAGTGTAGATTGTCACAGAAAACTTCAAATCTCAATTAAGCTGTGCTGTAAAGTTAGAAAGAGTTCAGGCTTGTGAGAAAAAGTACTTCTTTTATGTTGAAATGTCTCGATTAATTTTTCTCACCACTGGCTGTTCGGTGACTTCTTAATGTTATTGTAAGTATTGAGACAGAATGTTAATGTTCGTAACATGCTTTTGAAAAAAAATGTAAAGGATCATAATAAATCAGCATCATATTATCTCCAATATACCCTGCTGAAGTTGTGTAAAGATAATGTGCTGCTTTCACCAAGGCTGTTTACATTCACTTCTGGAAAGGATAAGAACATTGACACAAAATACTTTCTTCACACACATGGCCAGAGAAGCAGCCACAGAAGAAAATGTTATATACCAAAAGTAGAGGATCTTCAGCTGACGTACCTGTGGATCCCTATAATAAGTACCCATTTTCAGATTTTCATATACATTCTCACTAATCACCTGACACAATCATTTGTTTCTTTCACATTTTCTTTCTGGCAGAAACATCCAGGTTCCAATATACATTTATTGATACAGACCTTCTTCTCACCCCAAATCCTTTGTTTTGAAGGAAATGGACTCTTATTTTTTAGTAGTTTAAATTAATGTTTCTATTGCCTATCTCCTTCAGCAAAAGATCGTTACCCTGCCGTGGTGCTGGAGCTTGAGCACCTCAGTGATGCCATGAGCTAAACCGTGAAGAGCCACCCAAGATGGGAAGGTCATGACAGAGAGGTCAGACTAAATGCAATCCCTGGGGAAGGTAATGGCAACCCACCCCAGTATTCTTGCCGTGAAAACTCAATGGATCAGTACAACCAGAGATATGTCGGTATACCATCGGAAGATGAGACCCCCAGGTTGGAAGATGGTCAACATGCTACTGGGGAGGAACAGAGGATGAGTTCAACTAGCCCCAGATGTGATGACGCAGCTAGCTCAAAGCCGAAAGGACGGCTAGCGGCCGACGGTGCTGGTGGTGAACGGCGAATCCGATGTTCTAAGGATCAACACACCATTGGAACCTGGAATGTAAGATCTATGAGCCAGGGCAAATTGGATGTGGTTATTGGTGAGATGTCAAGATTAAAGATTTGGGCGTCAGTGAACTGAAATGGACTGGAATGGGCCACTTCACATCAGATGACCACCAGATCTACTACTGTGGACAAGAGGACCACAGAAGAAATGGAGTAGCCTTCGTAATTAATAGTAAAGTGGCTAAAGCAGTGCTTGGATACAATCCAAAAAATGACAAAATGATCTCAATTCGAATTCAGGGCAAGCCATCTAACATCACAGTGATCCAAATATACACCCCAACCACAAATGCTGAAGAAGCTGAAGTAGAGCAGTTCTATGAGGATCTGCAGCACCTACTGGACAACACACCTAAAAGAGATGTTATTTTCATCACAGGAGACTGGAATGCTAAGGTGGGCAGTCAAATGACACCTGGAATTACAGGTAAGCATGGCCTGGGAGAACAAAATGAAGCAGGACATAAGCTGATAGAATTTTGCCAAGACAACTCACTCTGCATAACAAACACTCTCTTCCAACAACCTAAGAGACGGCTTTATACATGGACTTCACCAGATGGACAACACCGAAATCAGATTGACTACATCCTTTGCAGCCAAAGGTGGCGGACATCTATACAGTCGGTAAAAACAAGACCTGGAGCAGACTGTAGTTCCGATCACGAACTTCTTATTGCACAATTTAGGATCAGACTAAAGAGATTACGGAAGACCCACAGATCAGCTAGATATGAGCTCACTAATATCCCTAAGGAATATGCAGCGGAGGTGAAGAATAGATTTAAGGGACTGGACTTAGTAGATAGGGTCCCGGAAGATCTATGGACAGAAGTTCGCAACATTGTTCAGGAGGCGGCAGCAAAATACATCCCAAAGAAAGAGAAAACCAAGAAGGCAAAGTGGCTGTCTGCTGAGACACTAGAAGTAGCTCAAGAAAGAAGGAAAGCAAAAGGCAACAGTGATAGGGAGAGATATGCCCAATTAAATGCAAAATTCCAGAGGTTAGCCAGAAGAGATAAGGAATTATTTTTAAACAAGCAATGCACGAAGTGGAAGAAGACAATAGAATAGGAAGGACAAGAGACCTCTTCCAGAAAATTAGAAACATCGGAGGTAAATTCCAGGCCAAAATGGGTATGATCAAAAACAAAGATGGCAAGGACCTAACAGAAGAAGAAGAGATCAAGAAAAGGTGGCAAGAATATACGGAAGACCTGTATAGGAAGGATAACAATATTGGGGGACAGCTTTGACGGTGTGGTCAGTGAGCTAGAGCCAGACATCCTGAAGAGTGAGGTTGAATGGGCCTTAAGAAGCATTGCTAATAACAAGGCAGCAGGAGATGACGGCATCCCAGCTGAACTGTTCAAAACCTTGCGAGATGATGCTGTCAAGGTAATGCATGCTATATGCCAGCAAATTTGGAAAACACTGGAATGGCCATCAGATTGGAAAAAATCAACTTATATCCCCATACCAAAAAAGGGAAACACTAAAGAATGTTCAAACTATCAAACAGTGGCACTCATTTCACATGCCAGTAAGGTAATGCTCAAGATCCTGCAAGGTAGACTTCAGCAATTCATGGAGCGAGAACTGCCAGATGTACCAACTGGGTTTAGAAAAGGCAGAAGAACTAGGGACCAAATTGCCAATATCCGCTGGATAATGGAAAAAGCCAGGGAGTTTCAGAAAAACATCTTATTTCTGTTTTATTGACTATTCTAAAGCCTTTGACTGTGTGGACCATAACAAATTGTGGCAAGTTCTTAGCGGTATGGGGATACCAAGTCATCTTGTCTGCCTCCTGAAGAATCTGTAAAACAACCAAGTAGCAACAGTAAGAACAGACCACGGAACAACGGACTGGTTTAAGATTGGGAAAGGAGTACGGCAGGGCTGTATACTCTCACCCTACCCATTCAACTTGTACGCAGAACACATCATGCGACATGCTGGGCTTGAGGAACCCAAGGCTGGAGTTAAAATCACTGGAAGAAACATTAACAATCTCAGATATGCAGATGATACCACTTTGATGGCTGAAAGCGAAGAGGAACTGAGGAGCCTTATGATCGAGGTGAAAGAAGAAAGTGCAAAAGCTGGCCTGCAGCTAAACCTCAAAAAAACCAAGATTATGGCAACCAGCTTGATTGATAACTGGCAAATAGAGGGAGAAAATGTAGAAGCAGTGAAAGACTTTGTATTTCTAGGTGCGAAGATTACTGCAGATGCTGACTGCAGTCAGGAAATCAGAAGACGTTTAATCCTTGGAAGAAGAGCAATGACAAATCTCAATAAAATAGTTAAGAGCAGAGACATCACACTGACAACAAAGGTCTGCATAGTTAAAGCAATGGTGTTCCCTATAGTAACATATGGCTGCAAGAGCTGGACCATAAGGCTGAGAGAAGGAAGATAGATGCTGTTGAACTGTGGTGTTGGAGGAAAATTCTGAGAGTGCCTTGGACTGCAAGAAGATCAAACCAGTCCATCCTCCAGGAAATAAAGCCAGACTGCTCACTTGAGGGAATGATATTAAAGGCCAAACTGAAATACTTTGGCCACATAATGAGAAGACAGGACACCCTGGAGAAGATGCTGATGCTAGGGAGAGTGGAGGGCAAAAGGAAGAGGGGCCGACCAAGGGCAAGATGGATGGATGATATTCCAGAGGTGACGGACTCGTCCCTGGGGGAGCTAGGGGTGTTGACGACTGACAGGAAGCTCTGGCGTGGGCTGGTCCATGAAGTCACGAAGAGTTGGAAGCAACTGAACGAATAAACAACAAAACATTGCCTATCTCGGTTTTCTAGCCAGATGTAGCACTGCAGCACTTAGGCAGCTCAGCAATAGGCAAGTAACAACTATTTTGTGGATACTATTCCTAAACTGGGATCTAGGATGCCACATCTGAAATCCATTTACATTACTGACATATATTCTGGCTGCCACTATTCCTGAAATTCCAATTTTACCTATTATTGTATTTTCCCCTTTGTTTTACTGCTGTACATTGCTAGATCCTATGTGCTGCCTGTGCTACTTTTTAATCTTATGCCTAGATATTTGAACTGCTTCACATAGAATAGTTACTATGTTTTACTAAGTATGTTTAACACTGCAGCCTTAATCACATGACTATATATTACTCTAGATTAAGAAAAGTGCTCCACAAAATACATATGAACTTAGCAATCTTTTTTTCAGCTAAATTTACAAACCAATACAGAAGTGGGGCTAAATACAATTGGCAGTCATTAAGAGATGGGATTACCTCACTATTCATTCAAGCTATAAAGGTAAAGGTAAAGGTTTCCCTTGACGTAAAGTCCAGTCGAATCCGACTCTAGGGGGCGGTGCTCATCTCCGTTTCTAAGCCTTAGAGCCGGCGTTGTCATAGACACTTCCGGGTCATGTGGCCAGCATGACGACTCGGAACGCCGTTACCTTCCCGCCGAAGCGGTACCTATTGATCTACTCACATTTGCATGTTTTCAAACTGCTAGGTGAGCATTCAAGCTATACTTTGTCTGAAATTCCCACAAATATAGCTTCAGTTCTGAGAGTGCCTTGGACTGCAAGAAGATCAAACCAGTCCATCCTCCAGGAAATAAAGCCAGACTGCTCACTTGAGGGAATGATATTAAAGGCAAAGCTGAAGTACTTTGGCCACATAATGAGAAGACAGGACACCCTGGAGAAGATGCTGATGCTGGGGAGAGTGGAAGGCAAAAGGAAGAGGGGCCGACCAAGGGCAAGGTGGATGGATGATATTCTAGAGGTGACGGACTCATCCCTGGGGGAGCTGGGGGTGTTGACGACCGACAGGAAGCTCTGGCTTGGGCTGGTCCATGAAGTCATGAAGAGTTGGAAGCGACTGAATAAATAAACCACAAAAAACTTCATTCTCTGTTGAGATAAATGCTAGGTCTCACATTCTCTTTTCTGAAAGAAATTCTACGCACATTGGCTGTGTCTGGATGGTACAGCTGGAAAATTGTCACCTGCACAAGCTGGCAGCACATGATTCTCATCAGACAGGAAACAGACAATTTTTATGTCCTCCCAGACACTACAAAGACAACTAGGAGGCTATTACATCCAGGAATTCACAATGGTGCAATCAAGGTCAGCCCCAACTGAATGAAGTCAAGGAAGGCTTATCTCTCTCTGATCCCTTCCAGTGAGAAGGATTTTTTTCTGAGACCACTCTTAGATCTTGTCTTTGTGCCATCACGTGGATAACCTGCTGTTAATTATCTCATCCTTGTTGACATGACAGCTCCAGGACAGTTTCAACCTGAAAAATATGATATATATGTTGTAAATAAATATCTAGTGCATCATACTCACATATTTTGAGAAATTACCTAAAATTGTAACTATCATCTATTAGCTTTTTGTCTTTGCTACATAACAAACATGTCCATCTTGATTGAACAAGTAAAAGGCCAATCAGCAGTTTTATGCTTGGGTGAATAAAGCCAAAGATACATGTTTTACTTGGTCAATCTAAAATGGAAACCCAGTGGTCACTCATAATGGTCACTCATCCAAGTATCACTGTGCTGATATAACAGTTTGAACAGATGCTGGCTGGCTGATGCTATACATCACTAATGGAGAACTAGGCAGTGGGAGGGTTTTTAAATTACTAGAAGGAATACCACTGCAGTTTTATGTTGCTGTTATTGTCATAGAGTTTTACATTGGCTGTACCTCCCAACATGACTTGAAGGGAGGCATTTTCAACCCTGTCTGGAACTGCATGAGGTGAACTATAATCCTTTAAAAAAATTCAAACTGGACTAGGAAACTTTGTGAGTGATTTTGATGTTTCCTAGCACTGAAGAACAGCAAAGATATCTGTATCAAGTTTTACTTGAGAAACCAAACCCCACTGTAGCTATTTTTGCAGATACCTGTTTAGATTCTCTTTAAGAATCTAAAAATGTGTTTATTACAAACTTTACACTCACAACCAGGGCCCTACATTTGAGGAGGCAAGAATAAAGGATTGCATACTGAATGAGGGGGGTTGGGTCTCTTCATGGATCACAGACTGATGATAATCCAACAATGATGCAGCTGCAAAAAAGCAAATGCAATCTTAGTCTGCATCAACAGAAGTGCACTGTACATTCCTCTCTATTTTGATGCAGTCAGATCACCCTTAGCATTTTTTGTCCAGTTCCTGGCACCACATTTTAGGAAGGTTGTTGACTTATTGGAGCAATCAAAATGATAAGGAACCTGGAAGGAAAAACCTGTAAGAAACAGTTGGAAGTATTGGGTATGGTTTGGCCTGCAGAAGACTGCAGAGAGACATGATAGTTCAAGGGCTGTCATATAAAAGTTGGGACAGAACTGTCCAGAATTGTTCCAAAAGACTGGAGAAGAAACAATGAGTTTAAATTATGATTTCAGTTGGACATTAGGAAAAATTCCTAGCGATAAGAACTGTAAATCAGTTTTAATGCAAGTATATTAACTTAAAATTGATTGTGGCTCATGCAGTCCACCAGCTTAAACCCCCCATTTTCCTGAACATCAAATTCACCCCCTCCCTGCCTCTCACAGAGATCTTTGGAACTTTTGTCAGATCTTATTCATCTCTCTTATTGTCCTTTTTCCAACAACACTGCACAGAAGTGAACAACCAGGGACCAGGGACTAAATGCAGCAAGCCTGCTAAAAATCACACCAGCGAAGTGTGGTATCAAATTACTGAAAATGGAGGCATGATTTCCCATAAAATTTTGGTGGAAAGTAAAACAAAAAAGGATGGACGAGTCACTGGAAAGACTTAACTCATCCAAAATAATAAAAGTACTGCCTGTATGCGTGATGTCATAATGTAACTGGCCCACCACCGAACGCCATGGCTGCTGGAAAATATAACAAAAAACCTTCAGGCCACAGCCAATGAAAAGTTGTCAGACCCACCAGTAGCATTATGGCATAACCTGCATCACTATTGACACATATGAAGAATTGCATTTCTGATTTCATAAGATATGATTAGCAAAGAAGAAGAATTAATGCTGAAATTGTCACATGCTTTTTGTTAAAGTGGTGATATGACCACACATGGAGCAATTTGTAGAGATCAGATTACTTCTGTAAACAATTTTTTCAACAAGAGCTTCCACAGTTACTGCAATTACAAAATACTCTTCCTTCCCCTGTCCATACAGATTGTGATTCTACAAAACACTATTATCTAAGACTGCAGCTTACCTAATGCTTCTGCAGGTCTATTCCCGTCTTAAAATTCACAAATCTAATAGCTGTAGGAGGAATTGCTTATCACAACTCAGGTGCTAGCCTGTAACCGCAGTATTTGCTCAATTACCTTTGGAATGGCAATCATTTTGTTAATGAGATTACACTGCATTTTCTTAATGACAGGGGACTCCAAGATGAAAATGGTGTATGTCAAGCATCTCAATATCCTTCAATGAATGACCCTTTGATCTATATTTATTTCTTTATTATGCTAAAACAAAACCCTGCAAAGTTCTGGAGAAAACAGTACTGCAGGATTTATGTTTTTCTTACTATCTAAAGAGATTAGGTATTTCAGTTGCAATTCAAATTTCAGCAAAGGGTTGGAGGGATTAAGAGAAGAAACCAACATCTTAGAGCATGTGAACCTAATAATCTGTGAATATAAAGAGTACTTGCCAGGCATTATTGTGGGCTGCTGCCTTGTTCATATCTTCAACCACTAATAGATGAAACACCCCAGGCTGTGTCCATGGCAAATATTGTGTCAAGAGAAGGTAGAAATGCTACATTAAAACTGAATAGCTAAAGGTGACATTAACCTGCCTCTGCTGTAGGCTTAGGATGAAATAAAGGCACGAGAACAGGGAATATAAAAACATTACTGAGGCACATGCATGTCTTGGTAAGAATGATGTGGGGATGAGCCCAGAATTCTTAATAGCAATTATCCAAAACAAAGGCTTTACTCACTAAAAGAAAAAAGGAACATTATCTATTACAATCAACACTGTGATTTGGACTTCTGTAACAAAGAATATTGTTCTGTAATGATCGCCCAGTAACGTTTAAAATTAAACTAAGATCAGACTTCAGTGAAATGTTGTCTATAAATAGCAGGCAGAGGGATTTATCAAAGAACATGCTAACAGTAAATAGTCTAGACTAGTGTTCCTGGCTGGCTGGGGAATTCTGGGAGTTGAAGTCCACACATCTTAAAGTTGCCAAGGTTGAGAAACGCTGGTCTAGACCAAGAAGGAAATATTTTTCCATCCAGGTTTTGCCTTTCACAATTTGGCCCCTGTCTTCGCAACATCCAGCATTTGAGTTGGACTGCCCCAATGTCTTTTGTAGTCATTCCTAGGACACAGCTCTGACAAGCAAGTTTGTCTATAAGCTCCTGGCATCACTTTGGTCATTATTCATTGGTTGGGAGTTTCACATATTACACTGAAAGCTCTCTTTATTTGATGGCAGCTACCCCAGCAACTACAGCCTCCTTCAGGTCAAGTGCAAGGAGGTTTTTCATGGAAAATTTCACACAGCTATGTATATTCCATTACATATTCTTCTAGGAAAACAAGTCAGTCTCTCCACTGGTAAAAAATTATTTGATTTAATTCTTGCATGCTGCTCAAATGTTCAGTTTATTTGCTATAAACTGAATATAAATGTGGGCAATATCTTATATAGATATCATTTTGTAGAGAGGATCATCTAAAATAGAACAGAACTTTCAACTGCTTATTTAAGTTGTGGTTTTGGATTTTCCTTAATTAAAAGATGCACTGAACTCTTCATGATTTAAGAAAATTAAATCATAAAATTTCACTTTTGACATGCCCCCCTTCCCCAATTTTTCTTTCTTTCTTTCTTTCTTTCTTTCTTTCTTTCTTTCCATCTATCTATCTATCTATCTATCTATCAGAGGGACTCTGGGCGGTTAGTCCTTTGTATGCTCAGACAAAATCTGTTCTTTGGAATCTACAGAAAGAAACAGGACAGGAACCCTTCTCCAAGTTCCTAAGCCTGTACTACACTTTTAGGAAGCACAGAGAGGTGTGGGGTACGTGCCTAGACAGGCTTCAAAAAACAGGTATTTCTTAGAAATAACAATCTGGTCAGCCTGTCTTTCAAGAATGCAAACTAAAAGCATTTAGAAGAATGCAAACAATTCCTTTGGCTTAATAACAATGATTTTGGCAACTTACAGCTACAGATTTAGTGAGATATTTTTTAAAAAAAAATAAGCACAAAACACATTTGGTCTGAGGCACAGCCATGTACCACTGAAAATAGGCTTAGAAGCTTATAAAATTCTTATTTATGTTTAAGAAGAAAAGCCAAACCTTTAATTTTCCATGCATTTAGACCACGGAGAATATATTGATTAATTTAAACCAAGAGAAACTGAAAGAATAAGGTGGTCTTTGTCCTGTCCAAGGGGCAAGACTGGATTATTCATTGGAGACAATGGGCACAATGCCCAGGACTTAGGAAACTCCCAAAGACCTGAGAAAATGTTTTAGCTACCCCATCCCAAAGCTCAGATGACTCAAAAATGAGATAAGGCTTAAATAACAAAGGCGTAAGGGACACGGTGGCGCTGCGGGTTAACCGCTGAGCTGCTGAGCTTGCCGATCGGAAGGTCGGCGGTTCGAATCCGCGTGACGGGGTGAGCTCCCATTGCTAGTCCCAGCTCCTGCCAACCTAGCAGTCCGAAAACATGCAAATGTGAGTAGATTAATAGGTACCGCTTTGGCGGGCAGGTAACGGTGTTCCGTTTAGTCATGCCGGCCACATGACTACAGAAGTGTCCATGGACAAATGGAGATGAGCACCGCCCCCTAGAGTCGGACACGATTGGACTTAACGTCAAGGGAAACCTTTACCTTTACCTAACAAAGGCGTGCAGATATATACTGTACATAGACACATACACACACAAACACACAAAACTGCATGTCTCCGTAATTTAATGGATTATGTGGTTATGGATATATACAGTCAATAAATGCAAATATATATCTGTAGCTCTGTCCTCAGAACATGCAATTACAAGATATACCCAGGCCTATAAAGATTTTAAGGGATGCAATGAAAAGCAAAAACCGAGGCTGCAAAGGGCACTTATAATGTAGAGGAAGCTGCAGTGGTGATCCAAGTCCAACTTAGAATTTAAAACAGCAGAGTCCAGAATGGAAATCAGAACAAATGTAAAGAAGAGTTAAAAAGCAAACCAAACTTCAGGCACCTACATAAGCAGAAGGAACAATAGTTAGTACACCGAACATGATTTCTATCACTTGTCTTCTGCCCAAGTATTTTATGCAGAGGCACCACAGCTGGCACTTTTCACCTCTTGAGAGAGAGTGATCCATTCTGGAGCAATCCCTTTACTCTTGAGGAACCCAGGCTTGTTGCTTGTACTTCTGTGCCATCCAGTGCATAGCTCTACCACTCAGCAATGTACCATTGTCACAGGCTTGGGAGCTATGGCATGTCTTCAGGGTCAGGTGCCTGAATTGCAGGTTCGGGTGCTTGGATCTGATCTTTCCAGGGAGAGATCACCCACTGAGACAGCGTTCTCCTCAATTGCCTCTCCCTATCCTCTGGGAGGATTTCATCGGAGGGCCCTCGCATGCAGAGTCAAAAATGGAATAAGCCAAAGAAGCTTGCTCCTGATTCCTTCATTTCTTATCTTACTCGCCCAAGAATAACTCCTTGCTTAGCATCTGCGTTTACACTCCTTTACAACTCCAAAAGATGAAAAGCTATCTGAGCACTCATCCACATATCCTCATAATTACCACACAAACGTGTCTTGGAAAGCCTTATTTTATGCAGTGTCCACATGGCATGGTCTTTGTCTTATCCCTGCCCATCCTACTTTAACTATTCCAGTTTTAAAACAGTGTTTTTCCTCTTCTCACAAGACAATTTTTGCTGGTCACTGAACATTGCTCTCTTTGACCATTTTGGCTTGGGCTGCAGGAGGAACTAGACTTTTGGCTTCTTACACAGGTTCCCTATATACTCAGGTTTAGTGCTGTTTTAAAAAAGCACTAGACATGAATTTGAAAGAGCATTAATCCTGTAGTGGGAAAGGGAGCTGGGATCTGCCAGCCGTGCGTTCCTGGTTCTTTCATCGTTGAGAGGATTACATACAGGTTACCTGAGGGACTGCCTCTTCCCCGTTACATCTACCTGCCCCACCCGGTCGTGCAGAGAGGGCATGCTGAGGACCCCGTCGGTAAGAGAATTCCATCTGGCGGGGTCCAGGAGGCGGGCCTTCTCTGCAGTAGCTTCCGCCCTTTGGAACATCCTGCCCCCGGAGGTGAGGCTAGCTCCATCACTTCTGGCCTTTCGGAGAAACTTGAAGACCTGGCTCTGCCAGCTGGCCTGGGGCAGGGAGGAGTCATGCCTGGGGTTGGCTAGTGCCTTGAAGTACCCCTTCCACGTGAAGACTGAATGAGATACAGCCATCTGGACTTTATTTTTATTTATATTATTAATAATATGTAATTTTATAATGTATTTTATATATTTATTGTTTTACTGAGTATTTTGTTGTAAACCACCCAGAGTCCCTCTGGTGGGAGGAGATGGGCAGTGACAAATTTGATAAATAAATAAATATTTTTTCCTGCAGCTTCTGCAAATAAGCCCTTAGGTTTTACTAGTTTTATTATTTTGGCACTGGAGACAGCATCATTTTGCCTATTCCATTCCAGCTCCATGTTTCTTTATGGGCTGCCAGCCATCCAGACAACATTCTTGCTGCCATCCCTTTGCAGTAAAGCTGATGCCCAACTTGTTCTTTAGTGATAGCTCATCCCTATTTCATTCTTTGCTTCTCTTCCAACTCTGCAACCTGTCAGCCAGGCTATTTTGGGACAACAGTTTACCCATGTTCAAAAACAGCCTGATGGTATGCAGGACCACACGTAGGGGCTGTGTCACCCGAGGCAAACATGGATTCCGCGCCCATTTTGGCGCCCCCCCCCAGAACTCATTTTGGCACCCCCCCCCCAGCACTCATTTTGGCGCCCCACCAGCGTGGCACCTGGGGCACATGTCCCGGTTGCCCCCCACCTAGTTGCGGCCCTGATGGTATGGACTACTGCCCCGTTTTTAGGGCAATTTAGTGGGGGATGAAACATGTCATTCCAAGCACCCACCCATTAGGGAGAGTGATTGGCCATTCTTTTCCTGCCAGCAGGCAATGCTTGGTATGGGGGAAACATAGCCAGGGCAATCCATTAGTTGCTTTTCCTCATTTGTCCCACACTAAAATAGAAAGGACAGCACCAGCCCGACAGTCAAAGCAGCAAATTTCATATCAGCATATGTTTCTGCAAGCTCAAGGAGAGGTGAATAGCACATTTGGTACTAGCAAGGAGTTAAAAGTGTTCTGCATCTCCTTCTGCCATCTAGTGGTCATCTGGATTTTTGCAGCCCATATTCAGTAGCCTTAATTTTATTGCACTGAGTTGGGCTATCCTAAGCCAGTAGGTTTCACAAAGCCCTTTCTACATTAGTGTATCTGCTGAAGTTCCTATTTCACAAAGAATTTCTGGAAGGAATCAAAAAGAGTGGATGCTAATGGGGAGTGCTTATAGTTGTTTCCCAAAACCTGTCAGGGACTTCTACAGGGGGAGAATCAAAAACATCAGGATGGCAACTATGACTGTACAACTGAAGCCCTGCTCCTTTTTATGTGTGCTGCTTATGTAATGCATGTAAAAATAGGGCAAGGATTTAATTATGTGGTCATACCCACCATCTTTTTTGACCCAACCCTGTGGATACTCCTTTCTTTAGTTTTGTCCAAAAGAATGTAGCCAAAGTACCTAATCTGGACAACATGGTAAATAAAATATTATTGTATTGTCAACCAAGCCTGCTATTTACTCATTGCTAGATCTTTTAGAAGCAATATTGTGTTCTTACTCTGAGCATCATCAATTGCCTCAGAACTGTCATTCTTTTAATGGCCCTGGTACCTTTAAGAATTCCTGGCACAGCTATTTTAAAGGTGGAGGTTTCCCACCTGTGCCAGGCAAGTGGAAATCAAAGTTTTCCACACTGCTGAGTTGAAGTGCTCTCTACCCATCCGTGAGTTGACAAAAAACTGCAGGCATAAAATCTGCTGTCCCACTTCCAGTCCTGGTCCTCTCTCTGCAGGCATCTGCCACAGCCTAACACATTTACACATGGTGCAGCTGTCCTTGAACAGTGTCTGAGAAGAGGGAAAGCACTATTTTAATGCTAACACAACAAAGGACTAACCCCTGTCTCTTTCATGGGCTGGGGATGAGATGAAGGCAACTTCATAAGATTTGGGCAGAAAAAAAATACATTGCCAGACCAATAAATGCTGACCTCATAGTTCACAATCATTTCTTGTCTCCCAATTAGTCACGCCCTAAATGACCTTAATTTGCCTTCTTGGAAATGGTCATTTTGCCTGTTAGTAAACACTATTCAAATATTCTGTCTTTAAAAGTAGAAAGATTCCTCTAATTGCCAGCTCTTTTGTGCTCTCTCTGAATTGTAATGTATGGAAGCAAATCCTTTCAGTGACTCTCCCTTGATTGATGGGTTGCTCCCCAAATGAACATAATACCCGCATCTCTTTAGCAGAAGAAACTGCATGCTGCAAAATACCAGGGAGAACCACCCAAAAAAGGTGCTGATTCAAACTGTAGCATAAATGTTGCAATCTTAAGGCCAAGTAAATCGTTATTTCAATATTATTTTAATGTCACATTAAATTAAAAAAAAAATTCTTGAAACCTACTTAATATTTTGGAAGTGTGTTCCAAAGTATCTGCCTCAGTTCTGCTTCCTTCCCTGCCCAGCATCCAAAGCATTTCCATCATGGTTTTTCAGAGGGTAGAATGGGAACTAGAAAAGGAAAATGGAGCATCTTTTTCACACTGCAGAGAGAACAAATCTGCCATCGTCTATGCAACACAGAGAGATGCGTACTTGTAAATTACACATACAATTTAATATGCATATAAGAAAATTAGTAGATTCTAAGCTTAGATTTTCAGCTTTTGTATGTATGATTTTTTCCACCTCTACATAAAACAAATTCTAATAGAAAATCACCATCTTTTTGCAAGTCTTCAACCCAGATCTTCTATGCATCTCTATTCTGTGTTATTCTATTCTATGCATTCTCAAGCCAAAGCAGATAAATTTATTGCATCCTAGCAATATTATGTGCACTGGGAGCTTCAGTAACTAGTTAATTAGAAACTAAAAGGAGTGCTGAGATGACATTCTATGCACATTCAGCTGGAAATACAACTAAACAAGTTTGCATATAATTGCACTAGGGAAGATGTTTTATTCCTGTGCTTGAAGAACCATCTTGACTGGAAGAAACCTGGATTTGCATTTCCCATGAGATCACTCAGTAGTCCTCATCTACAAGTCTAGCTTTCCAAACAGCAGATGTGATCATGAGCCTATAAAGGAAAAATCCCAAAACCCATGCTTTAACATAGATTGCACAGGTCTTGCTTTGCTCCCACTTGTTGGACCATCATCTCCATCCACCATATTGTTTCTTTAATGATGCAAAATAAAAGAAGGATCACCTGGTGTCCTATTTTCATCTATATTCTACTACTGGTATGTACATAAATGGGTTAAAGCTGGAAAAACCAAAGGTGACTCTCTTGGGGACTGGGTATGCTAATTACCCATAGTATTGTTTTCAGCAGCTCTGAAAACTTTTGTGCCTTCTGAAATACAGCTATAGATACATAATGTAATTCCTGCCTGTTCATGTTTCTATCTGCTTTTGTCACCCTTTAATCTCACTTTGCCTGTTAACTGTTTTTGTTGTTTCCTGATATTTAATAAATAAACATCAAGTTATATTTTTGTTAGCTAAACTTAGTGGCATGTATATTGGATTTGGACATAGGGACTGACAGGGAGTGAGCTAGATATGATCTAAATTGGAAATTACCCATACTAATTTTCCAACATCACTAATGTTGATCAGGCTGGAAGGAAAAAGTGCCAAGGTGTTTTCAGTGATGATGACCCACCTGCAGATTTTCCTCTCCAAGAATGTTATGGCACCCCTTACCCTTCTTTGCAGCCTTTAAAAGATCCTAAAATGTCTGTATTCATCTGCAAGTGGATGCGAACACTTATTTAATTCTACTGAACATCTTGATTTAAGTGATATGCTGAAAAAACATATGGCAAATTATCTGTAACATTCCTATAATGCTTTTTCTCCATGGAACGACTGCCTGACCCACACATGCCTGAACCAGGATTGAATACGGGTTCCATCAGATGTAATCTAACCACTGCATCCCATTAACAAACACAGATAGAATCAGTGCTGAAGGGGACATCAAATCCAAACCCTTGCTCCATGCAGGAATCCAAATTAAAGGGAAAAAATAAGCATCACTTTGAGGCTCTATTTCCCTTTCTATTTATTATGCTCAGATGTTTAGCTTTCAGGCATTCTGGTACTATTTCTCTTATTATGTGGTACCTGATTTCTACCTTCTTCAGCCTGAGTTGGATTTCCCTGATGCCTGCTGAAAGGCATTGCCATGGAATTCCATAGCTGCTGAGTTTGAATCCTGTAGCCCAAAGCATGCCCAAAGGCATTCCTGTGCCTTTTTATTTTTTCTGCCAGAGAACCTTAGGGAGTATCTTTTCAAAGGAATTTTTGTCCCAGATTCTCAGCTCCCTTGACAACGACTAGAAAACAAATCACAATAGAAATAAACAGCCTGTGGCAAGAATCTTGCCTTCATGAGCGCAGACAAGCCAGGCTGGCAACTAGGGGAGGTTCCCCAGCCACAAGTAAACACAAGCAGTCATCAAGGATATCCAAGGATTTCTCAGGAGGTGCTTCTTAGGGAAGAGAATGTCATTTGTAACCAGTCTGGGACTGAGCCACACGTTGAGGTTATAATCTGAAAACATTATTTAGGTTACCAAAAATGTTTTCTTAAAAACAAGTCATAGTTATAGCACAAAAAGGCCTCCTATATAAACCACTGCAGATTATGTTCTGTCATTTCTATGTGCAGACCCCAAATCATTATACCTTATACATTACAAGGTTCCCCATGCTAGCCCGCATGGACATTACTAAGAATTCAAGGGATTGAAGTTTGCACATCTTGAAAATGCCCAGGTTGGGGAAAGCTGCTATAGCTCCTTTTAGGTTTTCTAGTCCTCACGCATTTGTTCACTCCATCTCAGATTCTCATTGCCCATTTCCACTGCCGTCTACAACCTTGAAGGATAACAATCTTCAAGGTTTATTAAAACAATCTGTTCTAAATGTCTTAGAACTACAAAACTGAGAACAAATTCCATGCTACAGGCCTTTATTTTGCTGCAGGACTGATGAACAGGGATACAGCTGATAATTCCTAAACTGAGAATCACTTGTTCTCAAGAGACGGGGAAAATGTCATACCTGATCCAGGAAGTATCATCCCCTACCAGGAATCTGGCAAGTCCAAATATCCAGCTGAGCAGCCACCACTGAGATTTTTTTCTTCTTCTTCTGGATGGAAGGACTAGTAGTTGCATCCTTTTCTGCTGCCTTTTGAGCGGAAATCCAGCTTATTGCTCCCTGCCTTCCAAATTTAAAAGCAGCAGAGATGAGAATAGGCTGATCCAGCAGTCCTATTTAGCCCCTTCTGTGATAAGGCTTGGTGGTCAAAACAGGCCTTCAAGGGTCAAGCTGCTCTTAAGTTAGGGAATATGCAGTTAGCATGTCACTATAAGAGCCAGTCTGGTGTACTGGTTAAGGCACCAGGCTAGAAACCAGAAGACTGTGATTTCTTATCCTGTCTTGGGCACAAAGTGAGCTGGGTGACCTTGGGCCAGTCACTCTCTCTCAGCCCTAGGAAGGCTGCAGTGGCAACCACTTCTGAAAAACTTTGCCAAGAAAACTGCAGGGACTTGGGACTTGCCTAGGCAATCACCAGGAGTCAACACTGACTCGAAGGCACCCCCCCAAAACAGTGTTAGTATAAAAACTAAATAAATCAACAGATCGTTCCAATGGCTGCCTTAATTTAGGTATCAGGCCACAAACTTCAATACATTACTTTGGTAAGTAGGCATACAAATCCATCTTCAACTGCATGCTGAGACCATTTCCCATTTTAAAAAATATACTCAGTAAAGGCAGTGATCTCTTTTAGTGCTACTCAGTATTAGAGTGCAAAATGAAAACTCATTACGAGTAGAAAAGTGATGCTGTACATAATGCTGTAAGCCAATTTTTCTCTCTAGGAAAATAAAATCTGTTTGCAGGAAGTTTTGTGAACTTCCCTTTTTAATACAGGAAAAGCACCCTAGAATAGCATCACATCTGCAGCTGCAAACTTTCTTCTGCTGTCTATGTTCCCACGACATGTGAACTTAATTACAGTCTGCTTAAATACACTAATCTGGTTTTCTGGCGTTGCACGACCCCCCTGACTGACCCATAGTCTGCCAAGTGTCAGCCTCTAGACCAAAATGGTGAATTTGTTTTGCTCGGCTGGCTTTCTTGTGGCCCAGTTGCATGGGAATACAGCTGCTATGTGGACACGGCAGCTTTTATTCCCAGCCTAGTCATCAGATACAGGTGTCCAGGTTTATTTAGAAATACGTCCCGGACAAGCATTAATGGACTGAAGCGGATCCTGAAGACAGCAAAGGAGGTGTGACGTGAAGGAACGAAACTGGAGCCCAAATGTAATCTTGGAAGCAATTTCCAAGAGCAGAATTACGCCTCAGCGTGGCTACGAATCCTGCAAAGCGCATCTCGTCCCGCCCCAGTTAGAACAAAAGAAAAGGCTGACACCCCCGAGCCCTTCTTACGTTAAAAGCTGAGTCCCGGGAAGTCTCCCGTCGGGAGCGGAAGGTGAAAGGGCCCTAAACAAACGCAGCTCCGCCCCGCCTCCTTCTCGCAGGCTCTGCCCCTGCGCCCTCCCCGGCTGGAAAGCGGCAAGCGGTAAAGGCGCCTGCCCGCGGCTTCTCGGCCAGAGGGACCGGCGGAGCTGCTCTTCTAGCTGCTGCTGCTGCTGCTGCTGCAGGAGGAGAAGACAGAGAGCAAGCGAGCAAGACCCGCTGCTGCCATGGGGCGAGTGCAAGGGGGGATGCGCTGCGTCAAGTTCCTGCTCTTCCTTTTCAACTTCATCTTCTGGGTCAGTGCGGGGCCGGGGGAGCGGAAGGCGATCCTTTAAGAGTTGGGGGCTGAGGGATCAGGATGTGCTGTGCGCGTGTGTGAGTGCTCAAAAGCAGGGACTGTGATGTTGGAGGCGACGATCTCTTGCCCGGCTCGTCCTCCGCGCAGGGGCAGCTGCTGATCGGGCTTACCTGCTCGGCGCTGTCCGCTGCGCCGGTACCGCGCGCCGTCCCGTCCCGCGAATTCCCGCTCCTCCCTGCCGCCGAGCCTCCTTTCCCGCGCGGTAGTCCCACGGCGCGACGCCTTTGGGTTGCTGGTCCGAAATAAGAAAAACAAAGGGGAGCGATGTAGGAACCTCGGGGCATCCGTCGGCCGCTTCGCTGGGTCGCCCCGAAGCATCTCGAGGCTCAGCACGGAATAGATGAATGGACGCGTGTCCACCGGGAAAGGCAGGCGCGTTTTCGTGTTGGAGCCCCACTTCTGTGGTCTCTCTCTGCGGTAGCTGTTGCACATGCAAGCTATAGGGCTATCAGGAAATGAGCGTGCGTGTATGATGTGCACTGGCCTTCCTCAGAAGCTAGCACACCCGGGATCACATACAGTGTTACGTGTGATGCCAAAAGTCACCTTCTCTGTTTCGGCGTCCTCCCAACGTCTTAGATGACATCTCCCACCCTCCTCAGCCAGGACAGGGAAAGGTTGCCTATGATGCTGGGCACAGGTGTGGTTACCCGTTCAGAAGAGGCGACTGCCAAGAATCTGGGTGCATTAAAACAGTAGTTTCATCCTCGCAGTCCCTAGGAGGTATGTATCAGTCTGCCAAGACCTCCCCCCCCGCCGCCCCATAACCGTTTGTTTCCAAAATATTGGAGTAGGTGATTCCTCTTTCTCTTATCTGAAGTTAGTCAAAAACCCCATTACAAGTCTTAAACAGCAGTGTTGTATCTTAAAACACTGCAAGGAAACCAAACTGCAATATATCAGCTTACTGGTTCTTTGTGTGATCTGCTTTTCCCTTAAATAATGCTAACCCAGGCTGGTAACCTTATCCTAAAGCAGTGCTGGATGGGGATGATGGGACTTACAGTTTAAAACTTCAGGGATGGGCAGGTATGGTAGGGTGTCCTAGTACACAATGCTTTATTGTAAATTTGGGCAGGAAATATTATATTTTGCCTTTTACTACTATACTTTCTTGTCCAGGATATCTCTGTTAAACAAGGATATGTGTGAGGGGTCACAACAACACAAAGTCCTGCCTCTTGTTGATGTGCATCACATGCAATGTAATAAAAAGGGGGTGGGGCTTTGATCATGTGGCTGCCATCTTGACTTTTTTGACCCACCCACCCATATTAGCTAAGATTTCAGCATTTTGTAAACTGAAATTTCAGATTAATTTTGTAGAGTGGTTTTCTATTCTTTTTTTAAAGTGAAAAGGGTTTCTGATGTGAAGGAGGGGAATATGCATGCAAGGCTCTTTCCTTGACTGGCATCAGCTGGTAGTCTTTATTCAGCCCCTAGATAACATATTTAATTTATAATCTGCAATCAAGTTCTGTTATCAATGATTTCCTTCTGGGGATAGCAGGTCTTTTTCAAGAATCATGTGTTCTGTGGACTAATATTCTGCCTCCAGCATTGCGATCATATTTCTTA
This sequence comes from Candoia aspera, assembly GCF_035149785.1. Lineage (NCBI taxonomy): Eukaryota > Metazoa > Chordata > Lepidosauria > Squamata > Candoiidae > Candoia > Candoia aspera. The sequence goes on from NC_086155.1 coordinate 36,501,806, forward strand.
CAAGTAGCTGTTAATTTCAGCAACTGTATTCACAGAGTAGAGGAATAATCATGAAGGCTGTGTTCATTTTAAGCTATATAATTAACATAAGTTTGCTTTTTATCTTGCTAAGTGTTGGAATTAAGCTTCTGAAATTTTCTAATGAGTGTGAAAGAATCTAGTGCTTTGATGTATCTCAAGCAGACTGTTTCCATAAATAAAGAGATGTCCTTCCTCTTTTTCTCCCCAATTCTGAAGAAATGAACATCACTTTAATTGCTAGTACTCTATAACTTGTGTATCTGTTGATCTTATCTCATGCTAGCATCAACCATCACTAGAAAAAAAAATCTCTTCACTTAAACCATAGAGACAACAAAGGAAATAAACCACAATGGGACGCATTTGTTAATCCTTGACACTCTTTCCTATCAACATGTTCTCAGAGCTATGTCGCTTTCTGTGCTTAAACAGTGCAGCTAATCACTAATTTAAAGAGAAGCAAAAACTATTCATAAGGCACTAGTGAATTCATAAATATGGGCACACATTTGTGGTTACATAAACATGGATCTCATAAATATGCACTTGCCCAGTGTGACTCTTCTATTATATGCTTAAGATTTGGGGGCACTGAGTTTGGTTCTTTGCATCATGTCAGCGATCAACACAGTAAATAGGAAAATTACAGGCTGACAGAATATGGTTACGCGTGTCTACTCAAATGTAAACCCCGCTGAATTCAAAGGGACACTTTCATTTACATAGGACTGCAGCCTTAATATCATGTATTTGCAAAGCTGGGTATCTGTGGTTAAAAACAAATGTCCATATCCAGAAAAATCTGAATTTTGTCACAGGTAAACTAATATGAGACTATATTACTTTTCTTACCCTTCAAAAAGTAGGTAATTAGATATCGTTCAACAAAGAAAGACACCCTAAATGTGCATGCAGACTTTCTTTCTAATATCTCAAAGGAAATACTGCATGAGCATATTCAGGGTGTACCAAAAATCCAGCCCCATAAACAATTTATTATATAATTTACATTAAATGTTCAAATTGGCTGCCATTTTCTTCTAAATGCTTCCTTACTCATTTGATGCATGGCCTTTGAACATTCCTAAAAATAGTAACATTTTCTCTGAAAAAAAATTAATAAAACACACTATGATTAGCCTATGGGGCCTGGCTTTTGGTAAGCCCTCTATATTGTATTTTCTTTCCCCTCTTGAAAATGGGCTTGCAATGGAGAGGTTAGCTGACAACTGCAGTTGCATCTACATCTTAAGCAGGTGTTATCCAAAGTTCATTTTGATAGATACGCGCGTGCGCGCACACACACACACACACACACACACACACACATACACATATTTCCAGGCATTCCAAATGTAGAAAGCTGAACAAAGACTTAAATTTGCTTAGCTAGTTGTGCAAATTAAAGTAATTCAGAGTTTATTCTGCTGCAGAGGGAAAAATGTACCAAATCCCTGCACCTCACCAGTGGAAATCCTGCATGGCATTCCTGGCTTGCAGTTCTTCACCAAATCTTTTCCATATAGTTTTAAACTTACAGTCTTACCCAAAAGGCCTAGAAAGCTGATGTTTTGAAACAGGAATGTGGAGTCTCCCAATGCTCTGCATGCTGTTGCCATGTACAAAATTACATTCTTTGGTCACTGCAGGATTTCTAATAGTCTGTACCATTTCTTCCTTCCTCTTAGTAAGAATTCTTTCCTGCTTGATGCACAGACAGTGCTCTCCTTTGACCCGTCAGAAGCGTGGCAGTAGCTCTTCCATTCATCCTCTCTCCTGTTCACTAACTGCTGCATTTATCTGATGAAGTGGAATGTCAATCACAAACCCTTTACACCATCATCATCAGTTTGTTTATCGTTAAGGTGCACAAGAGACTACATTGTTTCTGCTTTCAGATACAGACACAGCTATCTCTCTGAAAATCCAGAGCTGTCCTTTTTAAGATCTTTGAAATAAATGTCTGCAGAAAGGAAATATGGGAGTAAAGCAAAGAGTTTGGTCATTTCTTCCATTCTTTGCAAAGCCTTGCTGAATGCAAGAAGACTCTTAAGTTCAAGCTGTGAGTGGTAGGTGGGATGTGACACCCCATTAAACAAGCACATGGAAAATGACTGCTCAGCTTGATCTTATTACATCTCAGTGATGTGGATAGGAAGAAAACATGCCATTGAATCGTGGTTGACATTGTATTACAGTAAGACTGTTGTAATAGCATGGAGAAGAACATTGTACTATGGAAACAACTAGAAAGTTATTTTATAGCCAATCTGATGGCAAGGCTCAGCTCCTAGTTTGAAAATAGCAGGGTTTTTTTTTTTTTTGCTTTGTGTTTTCTTGAAAGCCATGGTCAAGTAGAGGCATTAATACTTTAGATCAGCTTATTGCCAGTTGAGCTTTTAAACCATCTGAATTAATGCAAGAGGAATTTTGATTGCTTAAAGTTGCAAAATGGGTAGGACATGTTTTGGATCATTCTAAGTTTACAATATTTTTTCAAATAAACAATGAAAATTCTGCTAACATGGGTATTAGGTATTTGCAAGAACTTCAGAATAAAAAGTTGGAATATCTCAAATTAACTTACCAGTGGCTAAGGATCATTAAATGTTATGTTATTAAAAAGAGATCAACAAAAAGTAAGTCTTCAGTGTTGGAAAAACCTTGAATCAACAATGTGTTTTCATTTTCCTTTTATGAACTGGCTCTGAAATCAATATTTCATATGGTCAAGGTTTAATTATGTGTTTAAAGTTGGGATGAATGATTTGCTCTATAACCCCTTTTTGTCATTTATTTTTTCAGTCTGCTTTTCATTTTTGTTTTCCTTTTATTCTCAAAACCAAATCAAAACAATTCATGTAGCATACTAATACAGTAAGGAAAGAGCTGCAGTAGAATTCTTCTATAGAGGGCTTGTTTTCTAGCAGCAAGGAATTTTAAAAATGGAGAAATGCTAAAATAATATGCAACCTGATTTGGCTGCACATGTAGAAACAGATCAGAGGTATGCACCAAAAGGGGTAATGTACCTATTTCTGTTCAAAAGTCTGTCATTCATTATTTCCCAGCCTGGACAACTTTCAAAGGTGTGGACTCAATTCTCCAGCCAGTATGATTATTATTGCAAATTCTGGGAGTTTATGATTGATTGATTGATTGATTGATTGATTGATTGATTGCCATCTTGCTTGGGGCGGAGAAGGGAGTAGCTCCACTTGGGGATGGTTGGCACCCTAGAGCGCTCCTCGCATACATGGTCTATGTTAGATCTTCCCACTTGGACTTCATTTTTACTGCTATTTTTATAGTTATTTATTAATGCTGTTTATATTTTTATTGTTTTTATATTTATTGTTTTAAATTGACTTTTGTTGTAAGACGCCCAGAGTCCCTTTGGTGGGAGGAGATGGGCAGTGACAAATCGGATGGATGGATGGATGGATGGATGGATGGATGGATAGATAGATAGATAGATAGGCCACCCAACACCCAATGACTCTGGGCAGTTTATAAATTGTTAAAACATTTTAGAACACACGCACATACACATACAACAAAAAGGAACAAAGATGGCAGATATAACAAACCCAGATGGGAACAAAGAAAAAGAAGAAAAGGGGGCTTCAATCATGCTCGCCAAAGGCCTGGGCAAAGAGCCACGTCTTCAGGGCCCTTTGAAACCCACTGCCATGGGGGCTGTTTGAATCTCGGGGGGGAGCCTCATTTCAGAGGGCACGACTGCTACAGAAAAGGCATTCTTCCTGGTCCCGAGAGATGGCATTGTTTAAATGGAACCTGGAGCGTGCCAACCATGCCAGAGTGGATCGGCCAGGCAGATACTAGGGAGACAGGTGGTCCCTGAGGTAACCAGGCCCTATGCCACGTAGGGCTTTAAAGGCAGTGACCTACACCTTGAATTGTACCCAGAATCTAACTGGCAACCAGTGCAGCTTGTGAAGTTCACTGCCCACACTGCTGCATTCTGGACCAGTTGAAGCATCTGGGTAGTCTTCAGGGGCAGCCCCATGTAGAGAATGCATTGCAGTAGGCAAGCATGAGATACCCAGGGCATGAGTGACTGACTGATGTCTTTACATCCAGAAGTTCCCCATATGAAGAAAAAATTATCTGTAATGTGTCCATACCTTCAAAGGAGCAACTTTTGGACTGTCCAAAACATGAGTTGATAAGCTCTGCACTCTTGTTGTCACCTTCTCATAGCAGTGGGCCCAACCCTTACCCTTCTTTCCTTTTTCCACGGGCATAGCCAAGAAAGCCTTCTTTATTGTGTTTAGTTTCCAAAATGTGATCCTTTAGTGCTTTAGTCTTCCTGATTTTATTTCTGCACATCTTCTTTGTGATTTCACCTATCTTCATTTCCTTTGCATATTCCTTTAAATTCTTAGTTTAATTTAAAACTCCCTATGCATTCACAATGTTTCCTAATCTGCTCCTCTTTTTCTTTTCTCATTGTATAAGTAGTAACCTATTTAAAGACATTCCCTAACCTCCTGTGCTCCTTTTGATCTGAGGATTTCAGTCAGTGGGATCCAGCCTAGTACTTCTCTGAACTTTAAATTAGCTGTGCCTGTATGGTTATGCTCCAATTTTTTTTTCTGTAATATTTTCAACTAAAGATAGAATGTTGACTTCCTCTCCATGTTCCCACTACTTTTTCCCATTCCACCAGTTCTTCCCTATTTATTAGGATCAGATCTAGGAGAACTGATCTCCTTATCGATTCTTCAACCTTCTGGAAAATGGAACTGTTAGCATGACTACTGAGTAGTTTTGGGGATATCCAAGTTTTGATATCCAATTGTATATTGTCAGTCCAGGCCATGATACAATGAAAGGCTTGAACCTGGAAGCTAAATGACTAAATGAGACTAAATGGGAAGAAACAAGTACTGTCTAATTCCTGAGAAGATGGAGATGCTGTATTGTCTGTAAACATCAGGTTTATTTTGCAACATCAGCCTCGGTGGATATTCTTGATAAGTTCATGTTCCTCCAAAAAGAATTGCTCCATGGTTTGGGGGTCCTTCTGGACTCACAACTTTTTGAGAAGTAGGTGGAGACCTTGGTCAATGGGCTTTTGTCCAGCTTCAGCTGGTGCACCAATTACAGTCCTATCTGGACCAGAATGCCTTAGCACCAGAGTATCAGCCCTATAAGGTAGACCAGACTAAGAAACCAATGCCATATAGATCTAAATCTACTTTTATTGGAACAGATATACAGGTACTAACAGAATCTTGCAAGTCTGACTGTGCTTCCCCCTCCCTCATTTTATCTTTGTGTGAACTAGGGAGGGGCCTGTCTGAGATGTTTACTCAAATTAGTTTCTTGGAATGGACTCAAGCAGTGCTTGTCTGATTGTTGCCTTGGTAGCAGCTCTTCCTCCTGTCCTTCAAGACCATTCCCTATGACCCTATGTAAACTTCTGGAAAACCTCCCACACAACAGCCAGATCCTTTAGAACAGTTTTGCTTCTTGTAAAAAGGAAACAAAAGACTGAGCCTTAGAACAGGATTCCCTTTTTTTATAGTAAATTTTACTAGGTTTCAAGAGAAGAATAAAAACTGTAAAAAAAACAAAAAACTACAAAGAAAGAAAAAAACTAAAACGCAGAAACACGAGAGAATTTTTTTTCAAATTTACAAAACGATGTGGCTTCCGATTTTTAACAGCAGGGATATACAAAAATTTCCATAATCAATCTCTTACTCTATATTAAACCAATACACCACATTATTTCTATAACTCATTCCACTTTAACACATAATAAAAATCACTAAGTACAGTTACTACTCCCCCTTATATTACAATAAAGAAAAAAAAAGTTCATATAAACCTAAACATCTTTCTCCCCTCCAAAAGATAAAACATATTTAATTATTCCCTTCCTACCACTATTCTATACATTTCTGTCTACTATAATAAGAATCAAATTAAAAAGCACATAAGTTGTCTGCTGTTATATTTAATAGTACAATTTTAATAAGCCCAATCTTAATAAACCCAAAAAACAAAGCCAATTCAAAACAGTAATTCCATATCTTTAAAAGGGAGCAACATCAATCAAATCCTTAAAGCAAACCAGATAAACATTTAACCCTAATACAGCAGTTTGAATAATTTTCATCTTAATAAACCCAAAAAACAAAGCCAATTCAAAACAGTAAATCCAAATCTTTAAAGGCAAATAGCATCAATCAAATCCTTAAAGCAAGCCAGTTGAACATTCTTCAATCCTTCACCCACTTCAAAATTAACCAAAGCAGTTACATATCCCCATGATGGACACAGAGCTTTCCTCTTGAAAGAATCAAACAGCCCAACTGCCCCCCTCAAAGATTCCAGGTTCTTTTCACGGCATTCCACCAGGAGATTGATTTTACTTATGGCTTGCAGATCACTCTTTCCCTTAGATTTCTCCAACTCCATTATCCAATCTTCATCCAGCATCTTGATAAAAATCCCAATCTCAGTCTTAAAAAATAATCTTTCTATCACTCTTAAATTCCTCAATGTCATCCACCACATCCCCAATCTGATGGCACATTTTAGATCTCATATTTGCTGCAATGTCATGGATATCTTGCATAAAAGCTTGATAGAAGTCAGAAGAAATCTGTTGAAAATCCTGGTGAAAGTCAGAAAGAACCTGTTTGAAGTCCTCCATGTCTCATGCAGTAGATTATGGCACCCCCTAGGAGCTTAGCCAGTGAAAGTTGAAGATACGAAAGGGTTCCAAAGTGTATTTACATAAAGTGAGAGTGAGTTAGACAGTTCTCAAGGGAAAGTGAAAACAGAAAGCTGAAGGTTCAAATCAGCCGAATCAATGTGCAGAAAAATGCTAATATCTTCACATTTAATACAAAAATAATAACAGGAAGACAATTGTTTACTCTCAATCTTTGGAATTTCCTTTGGAAGGAAAATGAAATCCAAAACTTAAAAGAATGTTTTTTAAAGTAATCCCCAAAATAATGTTAAGCACCAAGAGAAGCAGCTTCTCCTCACTATAGAAAGCCTCTCTTGAGGTACTTATACTTAAAAAAAAAACCAAATCTGTGATTTAGAAATGGGGTAGCCAGTCTTAGTGTCTGTTTAAGGCTACAGCATGACTTGGAAAGTAATGAAGTCCCGCCTCCCAGCTGGCTCTTACCAGTCGAACTCAGAACGCTGTTTGCAATCTTCTGGCTGCAAGCAGCCATCTGGAGGACAGATGGGATGATTCCAGGTATTCTCCTTGAGCTGGGGAATGTTTCTGGGTTTAAGGAAAACCTGCCTGAGCCCAAAAAAATGTTACCATGTTGTCAGCTCCACCCGCTGAACCAGCGGGCACAGCCGTTCAGTCCGCCATTCCCACCGGAAGCCAGAACAGGATTCCTAAGAAAAGTCTCAGCAAGAATTGTTATAAAACAGCATTATGAAACAGCAGAGTAATGCAAATCACACACTAGGATTAAGAATATTTTTTATTCTATTTTATTTTATTTATTCAATTTCTATAGTCCCACCTCTGCCTTTTAAACATCAGTTAAAGTTGTTTTAGTTCCAAGGAAGATTTCCAGGGATCATCTGGAGACCCTAAATCTTAGAGCTCTTCCACCAAGACTTACTGCTCATGGGAAAAGAACTGGCTGGGTGGGTGGTAAACAAGAATTTGACTCTAAAAAGAAGCCTCACAAATGCTTCTACTGTATACTTCAAAACACATGCTGAGAAGATCATGACCAGTCTGCATGAGCCTCTCTGCAAAATACTGTAAATCAAATCATTTATTAGGCTTATTAATGAGTTATTTGTGAAAGAGATAAGAGGCTCTCCCCATGCTTCAGGATCTTCATGCCTGTCATGGAAGATTATTAGCTTTGATCTCAGGCAGCATTCTTCAAATTCTATTTGCTGGAAAGTGACTGTGGAAAAGGGCTGTTACATCTAAAAGCAGGTAGATAGCCAGTGTGACCCAGACAGCTGGACTGTATGGACACCGTGACCTAATTCAACAGGGCTCTTCTTAAGTTCTTGACAGCAGTCTGCTTTACATATTTTGTGGCAAAGGAACTTGTAATTAAATCACTTTAAGAACAGCATCACTGCCTTCAAATAATGACTTTAATTCACTTAAGTGCACCAAGAACTACAAGGCTTTCAGAAGTGGGCCAGAAATAGGCACTCAGCTGAAGTTGCATCTGTTTGATGTACAGTATGTGATATTCAGAAGCCTGGGAGGTAAGAAGGTTCAGACAAGTACAGTTTGGTTTGTTTTTAAGAAAAAAATTGTAAGGGCAGATTCATACTTTCTGATAGAAACATTTAAGATTTTGGGAAATGAATGAATGAATGAATGTTATTGGAGCTATTGTTTCAATGTCCAAAGATTTCCAATACACCACCAAGAGAAGATACTTTCTATTGTTTTCTTATACCTGAAGACCTGATAAGAAGGAAAAGATATCCAAATGCTTTCCTAGCCCATGGTCAGGGCTTATGTGTGTTAAACTACTTTTAGCATCAGAGTTGTATGCATGGGCAAAGAGTGAAAATTGGGTTTATACAGGATTGGGTAAAAAGGGACGTGGTGGCACTGCAGGTTAAGCCGCTGAGCTGCTGAGCTTGCCGATCGGAAGGCCAGTGGTTCAAAGCCGCGTGACGGGGTGAGCTCCCATTGCTAGTCCCAGCTCCTGCCAACCTAGCAGTTCAAAAACATGCAAATGTGAGTGGATTAATAGGTACCGCTTCAGCAGGCAGGTAATGGCATTCCGTTTAGTCATGCCGGCCACATGACCACGGAAGTGTCTACGGACAAACGCCGGCTCTTTGGCTTTGAAACGGAGATGACCACTGCCCCCTAGAGTCAGACACGACTGGACTTAATGTCAAGGGAAACCTTTACCTTTACCTTTATAGGATTGGGTAGAGTAGCAAAACCACAAAAAACAGCAGCTGTTTCTTGGCAGTTTCTTATTTATTTTATATGAATTCATAATTAATCTTAGAATATGTTATCTTGATGTCAGTACTGTGTATGATACAGCATTTTAATATCTGCCATTTTACTTAAAACTCTGATGGACCTAGAGGATCACATGCATGCATATCATTTATCATTATAATCACATAACAGTATAGATGTAAGATAGATAATAAATGTTTTTGTCTTTATGCACTTTTTCTCCATGCTACATGCACCCTGATAGTTGTTTGGGGGTGGGTGTCATGATCACCGTTGTGATGCTTGTGACATCGCAACGGCTCGCATGACAATGCAGGGAAATTGGTACCGGGAGGATTAAGGGAAAAGGCAACTAGCTAACAAAAGAGAGCAACAGGTGCTGGCAACAAAGTATCGACTCTAGCCAGAGGCACAGAAGAGAGAGATACAATGCTGCAAAGAAGGTAATTGACAAGACCAGACCACGAGGCACGCCCGAGCTGTCAAAGAGATTACGAACCTGATCGCCCGGCAATGAACCATCACCGGCCAGGGAAGCAATCGAGGAAACGCCCGGAGCACAGGAGGGGCTCCACGACCCCTCACCTACCGGCAACGGAACCGACGGGGCTCGGGGCGCACCCGAAGTAAGAAGGGGTGGAGCGCTGACCGGCGCGGGCTATTTAAATCCCGTTCCGGCGCGCTCCACTCACTCTCAGCTTTTCTCTAAGGGCATGCATTCTATGCTCAAATAAAACCAGAACCTAAGCCTACACTAGCATCTGTGTTTTTACTGGGTAGCAGGCAGAGCCTGACAGTGGGGCATTGTACGTAAGCACTACAGGCCATCCATGAGACAATGGCAAATCCTTTTTTTAAAACAGGAAGTATTGAACTTGGGTCCTTTTACATATAAACATAACCATTGACCCACATTTTCTCCTTATTTTGGTGTGTGGGGGGGTGTAACACAACTTATTAAACCAGGGTTAACAAAGCACAGTTGCTGTGCTAACATCACGTGCTGTGTCCAGACAAAAAGATTATATGATGTCTTCATGCGATGGCTTGGTTCACCCGGTATGCTAAGAAAAGTGAGCAGCATTTGAGGATTGGGGCCATAACTCTGCCTCCTGACCCTCTGCAAGACTGCAGGAGGGCATTTGGCAATAGGATGTCATTGGATGGAGGAGGACCAATATTTTTCAGCTTCTTTGGGGGTTAAGGCTTCTTAATTCTGAAGGTTAAAATGTGCCACCAAAATTCCTGTTTATAAATCATGGATTGCCCACCCCTCTGCTAAGACAGAAGCTGAGTTCCTACAGCACACTATACCACAAACTATGGAATCCCATTTTAGGTTAATTCAGCATATTGTGGAAACCAGCTAGTGAATCTCAAAGATGGAGAAAGTATTCTGTGGCTTGCTCTGAAAATGAGTCCTGCGACTTCCTTCTCTATTCCATTTCATTCTCCTTTTTCCCCTAGTTTGCACTGATCATTCAGGTAAACAGCGGGAGTGGGGAGGGGGAGCTGAAGTACAATTGGGTTTAAAGAAATTGATTTTTAAGTAGCCTCTATGTGCATGATGGTTGTTGTCTCCCTGAGGTTTTGATAGTATAAAATACTCTGTGAATGAATTGGGATGATTAGGTTCTGCAATACACCTTCCAGTGCCAGACTCCTGATTTTTTTTGCCAGCACTGAGTATGTAAATAATGGTGCTTTCTCTTGCTCCAAGCATAATAAGATCTGTTCTACCTCTCCTTCCTTACTTCTCCAAAGCAAGAGCTAAATTCCCCTATCTTTGCTCTGCAGATTGATGCAGTGGTTAAGCAGATTAGTCATGTGGGGGTGGGGGCAGAAGAAACAGGGCCATTTAGCTCTGTCTTAGAATGCTATACGTAACCTGACCTGAGATCTCCACCTTTCAACCCATTTTATGTAAAGTTTGGGATGTCCGAATGGAACTGTTCCCCCAGGCAAGAGAGTTCCCACTCAGGGCTGGTAATTACACCACCACCACCTGTTCTTGAGTAGGGAGATGCCACCCCACTTTCTCTGGCCTCAGGATGGGGCCGAACAGGAGACTTCCCCCCACCCCACCCTCCCTAGGAGTAAACAAATGGTTCAATTTTGCCTTGGTACTGGTGTAAATTGACCTATGCAGTTTTGAACTGGCCTAGCAGAACTCCAACACTGAAGTAACAATGAATAAAGGATTTTTATGTTTAATAAATACAACAGAATAAACCCTAGGGGAACTGAATGCTAAACCAAGATATATGAAATCTAGAAATCTAAACAACAACAGCAAAACAGACCAAAAATTGAATCTACACAACTAAACAAAGCAGCACTGAAAGTAAAGAAATCATCCCTAATGCTTCTGCCTATTTTTTCCTTGCCAACTTTACCGTAATGATGCCAGTTTTGAGTAGAGGATCTCAAACTTGGGCCCACTCAGGAAATCTCCATCTTCAGTCCTCGCAGTTCTCAGGACTTAAATCCAGCAACAGATTGGGGAAAAAGAAACTGCTAGTGCCTTTTCTAGTGTGAATCCCATCTCTGCTGCTCATTGAAAGAAGGAATGGATTCCTAGTGTTATAAAATAGCTAGATTTAGCAAGACCCTAAATCCACCATGCCAGCTATGGGTTTTGGATTTTTTCTATTCACCAATGTGCATACATGTAGTCCTCACTGAATGACCATTCCTTCAGCAACCATTCAAAGTTACAACAGCACTGAACAAATGGTACTTACACCTGGTCCTCGAAGTTATGGCCGTTGCAGTGCCCCTGCAGTCATGTGATTAAAATTCAGGCACTTGGCAGCCTGCCTGCATATACAACCAGAGGGTGCACTTCAACTCGCCCCCAACTATGTCCCATCCATCTTTGCCCTTTAGGCCGCCCCTGCCGCCCTGCTGCCTCAGGAAGGTTGCACGCAGCTTCAGGAAAAAGGCATCACAAGGAGGAAGATATTGAAGGTCAGCTGGGGGCAGCAGGGGCAGTGGAGTGCAGGGAGGCAGGGGCAGCAGAGTGCAGGGTGGCCAAAAGGGCAGAGATGGGGGGAGATAGGCAGGTGCAGGGAGTTGAAGTGGAGGTGAGTGTGGCAGGGCAGGAGCAGCATGAGATCCTTGCCTAATGACAGTGTGGTCCTGGCCTAATGATCGCAACCGGGATTACTGAAACTGTCATTGTTAAGCAGTGTGGTCACATGATGTTTCGCCTAATGACCACATCACTTAGAGATGGAAATTCCAGTCCCAGTTAGGGTAGTTAAGTGAGGACTACCTGTACAATTGTTTTAATAACCATGATGCAGTGTTAGACAATCATTCGCTCTTGGATTCAGCTGCCCTTCAATACAAGTGTGTTAGGCATGACAATACTGGCCCAAATTACCAGGACTATACTAAAGGGTTTGGAATGTTTTGCATATTCTCAAAGTATATGATTGTGTAAATTTATTGTTCCTATCTTTACTGTTAGAAAGATATGCATTAGATTATATTTTGTTTGTATACTAGGATGCCCGTATCCTATTGGCTTATGAGCTAATAAAGTACATTCTTCTGCAGTGCCTTTTCTCTCTCAACTGAGGCAGATCTTAAGTGTGGTTTTTAACTAGACATTATTTCTTTTTAATGTACTCTCTATACTGTTGTGCTGTATTTGGATTCAAAAGCAAAAAAAAATTACCCTTGAGTGTGTGGGAGTCCACAGATAGCACCAATGTGTAAGCCCTTATGTTGACCATTTCCTTTCCCAGGATAACACTGCAGCAGCCACATGATTCCAGGAAAAAATGCATCTTAATTAAAGAGTTAGATGCATCTTATTTAAGGAGTTGCAAACAGGTTCTACATTTATATCCCCACATGCTCCAAAAAAATCTTTTTGCCTCCAGATCCAAAGTGCTGCTTTTTAGTGTGTATGACCTGGCATGCCCCCTTTGTCTCTGCCTGGCACCCAAGGGTTGGTTTTTCAAATATTTGTTTTTATAAGCCTGAGGTTGCACTAAAAGATCAGAATTGTGCAAGCCACGGTATTCCCTGTGACACTCTATGGAAGTGAAAGTTTGTCATTGATGAGGCAAGATAGGAAGAATATTGATGCTTCTGAACTTTGGTGTTGGAAAAGACTCCTGAGAATACCATGGACACCAAGAAAACAAACCAATGTATCATCGAACAAATCAACCCAGAGTTCTCACTTGCGGCATAACTGAGCAGGCTCAAATTATCCTACTTCAGACACATTATGCAAAGACCTACAGTAGCTTTCTGGAGAAGGCTCTAATGCTGGGATAGGTGGATGGAAAGAGAAGAAGAGGATGACCAGCAGCAAGATGGATGGGCTCGGTTGCCATGGCAAATGAGTGCACAATTGGAAGTCCTGAATGACCAGGTTAGGGACAGATCGTCATGGAGAAAATCTATCTATATGGCTCCTAAGAGTCCACAACAACTTGATGGCACATAATAAAAATAATGATATACCGAGAGATATACTCATAGGGCAGAGGTATAATTTGCTTTTCTCTCTAAAACTATATTCTTAAGTAGTTTATAGTGTACAGAGGTTATCTGTTTGTTTAATCAGTGAGATCATCAAAATAAACTCCAGGTGATGACATGTCTCCGAGTCACATGCCCTACTGGATAAGACGTGTTACCTAATCCCATCAAGAACAAGCTGCTTGCCAGCCCTAAAGTTAATGATTAAAGCTAATTCTCCACTGGATTAATTAACCTCTGGTAACCTTACAGTTTGACTGTATTGAAAGCCTAGTACTTTTAAGCAAGCCCTACTTTGTGCACTTTTATAATAAAGAAAGCTCTAATAAAGTTTTATTTTTGTTGAGGTTTTAAAATCAGTGTCTGAAATGCATGAAAAAAAATTAAACTACAGCCTTGATTTTTTTTTGCCAGGTCTCGAGCCTTAATTAATCTCATTAAAGCTGTCCTAAAGTTAATGATTAACATAACTCTTCCCTCGAATGTATCATCCACAGGTAATCTTAACCCTGTTTTGCGCTCTTTTGAAATAAATGAAGTCCTAACAAAGTTATATTTTAAAGTTATTGTCGTTGATTCGTTTAGTCGCTTCCGACTCTTCGTGACTTCATGGACCAGCCCACGCCAGAGCTTCCTGTCGGTCATCAACGCCCCCAGCTCCCCCAGGGACGAATCCATCACCTCTAGAATATCATCCATCCACCTTGCCCTTGGTCGGCCCCTCTTCCTTTTGCCTTCCATTCTCCTATCAGCATCTTCTCCAGGGTGTCCTGTCTTCTCATTATGTGGCCAAAGTATTTCAGTTTTGCCTTTATTTTGCCTTTAAAGTTATACTGAGTTTTAAAATCAGTGTCTTAAAAGCAGGGGGAAAAGAACATTTTAATCTACTCTTTTCTGAAAGTTAAATACACATGTTTTTGCAAGTTTAACTAGAAACACAGCACAAACACCACTTTAAATACAGGGAAAAAAGAACTTTTTAAGATACAGACTGCCTTTTTCCTTTTCTGAAAGTTAAAGACATATTTTACGAACTATAATTAGAAACACACATACATACACACTGCCTTAAATGAAAAAATGAACATAACAGCATTCCCTCTTTTGAGCCTTTCTGAAGGAAAGTTAAAACTAGTAAAAGTTTTACTAGTTTTCAAATTTCAAAGTTTTACTAGTTTACTAGTTTTCAAAAGTTTTCAATTCTTGTTTACAGGGCTGCAAATGAGCAGAGATACACCTTCACAGTGATTGCAGACATGCGAAGGAGGTTTATTATATGTCTGCACATGCCTAGACTAATTGCTCTGGACATGCCTGGACATGTAACCAGCCCTACCTTAGTGCATGCCCAGGGTACTTGGCCACTGGGTTTGCAGAAAAGCCTACCAGAAAAAGTAGTTTAGTGCCTGCTGATTGCTCAGGTTCTCTAAGAATACACTAATAAAACTTCTGTAAGGGTTGTTTATATTTTGTTGAGTCTGTGATGATATAAAGGGAGTCCTTTGCTATTGGCAAATTCTTTCTCTTCCAAGCATGTGCTTAGATTAAGGTTAATTGTGCAAATTAGCAGAGAGGCAGGAAGGACAAATTGTTCTAAATAGGATGTAGCAAAATAGGTTCTATAAAATAAGTAATAAAGATCTAGAAAAAATATATTGCTGTATGATTTTTAAAAATGTTCCAAACATATGAATAGGGATATTTGTAACAGAAGATCTTTGCAGGACCAAATTTGACTTCTCAGAGTGTGCTAGCTAGCCAGCCTCATAGTTGTTCTGTGTGTGTATGTGTGTGTAAGAGAGAGAGAGAGAGGGGGGGGGCACAGTTGTTGGAATATTTGGCTAATATTGGAAATACCAATTTCAGTACATCCATCCTTAAATCACCTGGGTTCCCTTGGATAAGCCATTATCTCACTTTAAATAGCTTTTTGTGAGGATAAAATATGAGGGGGGAAAACCTTGCATGTTGCACTGGGCAACTCGAAGAAAAGGCATTACACATAAAGTTACAGTTGGTGTGCAGGATGCAGGGAGTGGTGGAATGACAGTGAAGAGATTGTGCCTAAAACTTTAATAGAAAACAGGGCTTGCGGTGAGATTTTTGGCTAGTTTAAAAAGAAACAAAAATATATAGGTTGTCTATCAAAAATAGGAATATTTGGACTGTGTGAGGGAAATGATATCTTTTCTACTAATCTAACTATTTTGGTCTTTGTTTGTATTAATGGGAAGACTGAAGCAAAAATCTGCTTGAATGTCTTTGTAAGGAAATGCCTGTATTGAAAGAAGGAGAATCTTCACATCTCAGTTTGTAAAACAGTATGTTTCAACATGGCAACTTTAAGATTTGTAGACTTCCACTGCCAGAACTCTGCAGCCAATGTGGCTGAGGAAATCTGGGAGTGGAAGTCCACACATCTTAAAGTTGCCAAGGTTGAGAAACACTGTCTTAAGAGATGAGGTTTGACAGTCTGCTCCACTTAAATGGACCACATAATTGCCTTGGTAGGGCCTTGTGAGAATTGTGGGGATTGGAATTGTTAAATGAATAAACCACTCATTTTCCTGTGAAATCTGAGGACCCTTTCAGTGTAGTGCTTGGCAAAGGTTGCTTCTGTTACAGGCATATTCTCAGCAGCTTGCTTGCAGTTTTCTATGACAAGGATTCCCTCAGATATGATTTACTATCAAAATCTCCCTGTGGCCAGGCAAAATAACTTGCACAGTAGGGAAGCTCTAGTTACCTTTAGAGGTTAGCAACTCCTTGGTGTAGCAGAGTGTGAAAGAAAGTGTTGTGTGAGAAATAGTAGTTATAAGAATTCATTTAGGCAAGTTTGCTGCTTGTAAAACTGGGAAATGTTTGGGTGGCTAGCCACCAAAGGGTTCTGTTCCTACAAACAAAATAAACATCTTAAGTTGCAGTTGAGGGAATTGGGATTTTTTTGACTGTGCTCAGGGAATTACTAATCACATCACTGGGGAAAAGTAGAAGTCTCTTTTGAAGGCATTAGGAAAGCTTAGCTCTCCAAAGCAGGGTTCTGCCTTGATAGGCCAACAAGACTATTTTGGATTCAAACGTGTATTGTTCCATTAGAATTGTGTCCTTTTGAAGGTGAGCTTTACAGAGAGTAGCATACGTTTCTATTTTGGATATTTGAGGAAATTGTTTGTTTCTCAAGGAATAACTACCATTCAGACAATGTACTTGATACAATTAAAGTGCTCTAGTATGTGTGGAAAAAATGAGGTCCTATACTTTAGTGGGCAAAAAGAAGATCATGATGTACTGGTATATCGGGATCAACAAGGATTTCTGTTGCCTAATCAGATACTGTAAAACAAAAACTATAAAGGCATATAGGCCTATAAATTAGACTGCTGAAATGAAGAAACCCTACAGGGTTTCTCATTGAGGCTTCTCTGGAACCCTAGGGTTCCACGAGAGGTCACTAGGGGCTCCCTGGGAGATCATGATTTATTTAAAAAATTATTTCAGATTCAGGCAACTTCAAATTAAAGAGGTAAGTTTCGTTCTTTATTTTTAGTTTAAGAACACTGTTAATGCATATATACAGGCTTACACATGAAACTAATAATTTTGTTATTTCTGGCCTATATTTGAACCTGAATGTGCAGGGGTTCCCCAAGGCCTGAAAAATATTTCAGGGGCTCCTCCACGGTCAAAAGGTTGAGAAAGGCTGCCTTAGGGAAAACTAGGAATGGTTTCATATGCGAAAGAGGTATGAACCATCATAAACCAGCTGGAAATGAAGCCAGCTTAAGAAATTGCTTTTCAGATTTCATCTCTGTTCTCTGCTTTAGCCACAGTGATAACTAAGTGTTCTGTCCAGGCTGCTTTTATCATGACCCCCAATCTCCTGCTTCTTTGTTCCAATCCCACCTGTGCCAGGAAAGCAAGCCCTAATCACCTTTTCCCTGTGGAAGGGGCTTTAAGGACATGTTTTCACTGATACACCTTTTGTATAAGCCCCCAACCATTGACTCCCCTTCCTGCTTGACACTTTCCTGGCTGGTATGTCTACTGATAGATCTGTGAAAAAGAAAACCACTGTTTTACCATTTTTCTGGTCGTTTGGGCTAAAAGGGGAAGGAGAAAGGAAGGACCATTTTCACTGTTCCATCAGTGATCTTATAAGAAAAGAAAAGTCAGTCTTTCATTATCCACCTGTGAACTTATTTTTTTTAAAGAAGTACATCCTTTCATCATTCTACAATGTGTACCAGATTGTATAAGTTGTATCAAGTTGTCTACCATTCACCAACTTGTACAAAAAGCTTGAGGTGAAGTGAGGCAAGGAGGAAAAAAGAGGCTCACCAGGTAGGGTCTATCCAGGAGAGGTTAGACAATCCAGCAATCCACAATAAATTGGCCCTGGGAAACAGCAACTGGGGCCAAGGGGTTTCCTGCCACAGCACATAGCAGTCAACTGGAGTGGTAGCATTTGCCGACAATGAAATGAAGTGCAGAGGGTGAGGCAGACAGCACTGCTTGTGCTGGCGCAAGTCAGAAAACACTACATTTGATGCATAGAAGGAAAAATCTTGTAGAGGCTATCTCCTGGTGGGCTGTGGAGAATGACATCATGAGTTCTTGGCCTCAAGATAGAGCTAGTGGTCCTGTACCTGTAACAACCCAGTAAAAACAAAAGGACATATTCCAAGCCTGATATAGGCCCATCCCTACCTCAGAGGGTGGTGCCGTCCTCTCTCAAAGGGGCGAGACACAACTCTACTGCAATGTAAAGAAGTACAGATTTGTGATGTTGGTGTCACTCAGCTGCAGCTGGGACTCCAATAGCAACACAAAGCGGTGTGTTGTTTGGCCTTGCAAAAGCACTAGCCATTGTTTGTTGTTCAGTCACCCTGTGCCATGAGAGAAAATGGGATTGCCTTCTCTCCCTCTCTCTCTGTCCCCATCCCCCTTTCATTTGATTGGAAGAGGCATATTCTTTGTCTCAGGTCTTTATAATAATCAAAAGATTGCCTGGGCTTTCCTAGCAAATTAAAAAAAAAAACAGCTAGCCATGTTGACCATGAGAAAGAAAAATCCATAAAGGCAATACCATTATTAAACTTCGAAACACCTGGGTATTGATCATTTAGTAAGAATACCTCAATCTCTTCTTCATGAGTGGAGGTTATCAAACTCAAGAGTGGGGGTATTAGCTCTGATTGCCAGTGCAAGTACAGTGGGCACTTTAAAAGGATGTGTGAAACAGATTCAACCTCTATGTTCAAGCAAAATTTGCATTTATAGCCTTAAAGAAACCATTTCATGCCTTCAGTGAATTATTAACTTTATAGCGTTTCTTCCTTTTATATATGTACATGCTGTTACTTATGCATGTTATAATGGTGTGCTGTATTTCTAAATTCTCTGACTTGGTCTTGGACCGTAAATAAACAAATCAAAAATTATTAAACTAGCTGAAGTTGTTTAAAATCATTGCAAGCTATCGAGTTTCTTCTTTTGTATAGCTAAAGGGAACACAGAATGAGTTTAGTTATATGTATTAATAAATTTGGGCATAGACCAGGGCTTCATAACCTGTGGATCTGTGAAAAGATTTCAGGGGCTCTTTGATATTGGATGGGGAAAAAATTACAGCTTTATTTTCACTAAGCTGTAACTGAAATCTAGCTTTTCATTCAATAATGGGTGTCAGCAACAAAGTAATTTATGGCCTCTAGACTCCAAAAATGGTTGTTAACTTCAGTAAATCTCATTATCTAAAATTGTTATACCTTTGGAAAGGGTATTGCCTTGTTAATCAGTTAATGGATTAATAAAGAAGCAGACACATTACTGTATTACATATTTGTCATTTTTAAAATATTTTAATAGTTTGAGTATAATTGGTTTCCTTTGTAATACCTTAACCTATGCCTTTTATTTTATTTTATTTATGCATTTACCATATATACTTGAGAATAAGCTGAGAATTTTAGGTGCCAAAATACACCCCAAAAATTGGGTTTGGCTCATCCACTGATAGGTTCATCTGTGCGTATACAGTATACAGTAACACTTTTTAATAGTATCCGTGTATCCTCTATGTCCTTGGGTATTGTGATGTGAAGGTGACCTTGGGAGATGGGGGAAGAGATGCCGCCTGGGGAACGATCAGATAAAAGGAGGAGGAGCCCACAACAGAGTAACGGCCAGAGGAAGAAACTTAGGAAGGACCTGCCATAACTACTCAGGCGGTAAATAGGAAGGGCGGGAGGTGTGTACTTTCAGGCTTGCTAGAATTCTGTTAATGTAGCCTTACAATAAGTAGAATTAGCTCATCTAGTTGTGTTTCCTGTCTGGTTTACCTCGATGGGATGACAGGTATAAGCCCATCCATGGATAAACTGACCCTTGAAATTTTAACCAAAATACCATGAAAAATGGATAATCTGTGGATTACCTGCAGATAAGCCAATTGTGAAAATCAAAATGTAAGAACATTTTGACGGTCGGCTTATCTGCGGATGGTGTTATCCATGAGTATATACAGTAAGTACATTTTTATGAGAAAGGGTCCATAGGTTGCATCAGATTTTCAAAGGAGTCTCTGGCCCAAAAAGGTTAAGAAACCCTGCTGTAGGCAAAAGCACCATCCTGGCATGTGATTGGAATTCACCATCTGTATCCTCTAGGGAGCAGATGAGGCCCCAGCATAATGGCTGTGGGAGTTTCCAGGAAGAACAAGGAACTGTTCGCAGGTTTTTCTGTGCTCACCACCCATCTTCCTTTAGCACTTAATCTTTGGGGTTTTGTTTTGCTTTTCAGTTGGCAGGTTCAGCTGTTGTCGCATTTGGGCTATGGCTGCGGTTTGGAAACGTAATAAGAGATTTAGCAACTGATGAGGACTCCCCAGAATATTTTTATATGGGTAAGTTCCATGTCAAGTATTACTGTATAAAAATATTTTTTCTTCAGAAACAGCAACATTAATCATTGGCATCATCCCATAAACTTCCACATTCTCTGGCAACTCTCTCATCTTTGTTCAGAAACAGCCAGTAGGAGGTGTATGAAGTATGAAGGCTGGAAGCTTTGGTTGGGTGTATTGGCTCCCTAGAGTCAAGAAATGCATATCTGCACAATATCAAGAACAATTAATGCATTTGCAGAGCAATTAGGAAAAGAGTTCCAATTGAAACATCTAGGGGAAATAAAAAATTATCGAGGAGTAGAGGTAGAAAAATTACAAAACGGAGGGTATGTTTTAACTCAAAGAAAGAAAATAGAGCAATTGTTAATGAGATATAACATGGAAGACTGTAAAGCGGTTCAAACTCCCATGTCAGCAGAGTTTCAGCATTTAGACAACAACTCAGCTTGTAATCAGGATTTATTTCAGGCAGCAATAGGGAGTCTTCTGTACTTATCGCAGTGGTCAAGGCCAGATATGGCCAGCACAGTTAACATTTTAAGTCGTAGCACTGCAAATCCGACACAGAAGCATTGGCTAGGCATCAAGGATTATGCGTTATTTAAAAGGAACTATAGACTTGAGTTTATATTTACAGCCGTCGAATGACTTAGAATTAAAGTGCTTTGTGGATAGTGATTGGGCAAACGATATACAGGATAGGAAATCAGTCTCAGGGTTTATCATCTTGTTTGCCAATATACCAATCAGTTGGAAATCAAGAAAACAAACATCAGTGGCATTGTTCACAGCCGAAGCCGAGTTTATAGCCTTATCAGAATTGTGCTCCGAAATAATGTGCTTTAGACAATTACTAAAAGATGTAAATATTACAGTAGAAAAACCTGTGCCAGTATTTGAAGACAACACGACATGTATCCAGATGGCTAAAAGTGAAAGAGTGAAATGTAGAAGCAAACGTATTGATATTTAATACTGTAATGTTAGAGAAGTTATAAAAAACAATTAAATTGAATTAAGATACTGCCCTTCAGAGGAAAACCTAGCAGATATCATGACTAAACCATTAAGTATACAGAGGCACAAAAACCTCGTAACACAACTTGGTTTACATTCTGTTCAGCACAAAATTGGAGGGTGTCAGGGAATTAAATTTAAATTTAGTGCTGAAGCAGAGAGAACAAGTAACACACAGGTGTTAAGGATAAATACTTAACACAGGTGTATGAAGAAGTAGCTGAGTCATGCATGATGCAATCCTCGTTGGGATTGGATAGGGTTAATATAAATGGGAGAGTCTAGAAGCTCTTACTCTCTCTGCTGTGTCTGTTACTTGCTGCACATTGTTTTGTAAGTTAACCTGCTGTATACATATATTTGTAAATAGACTGTATATAGAACAAGAAGAAAAGGACTGTCTGTATTTTTTCTTGCGAAGACTTATTACCACAACAGTGCAGTTGGATATGAAGCCACAATACACTTCATGGGAAGAGAGACTTCTTAATTCTTGTCCTTCGCACATGTTTTTCACTGAAAATTCCTTCCGTAGACAAGTCATATGTTTTTCCTTTCACAGGACAAAAGATATCAACACCAGCCTTATTTTTTAAACAAGCTATAACCTTTTCAAAATATCATCCTTGGGGGAAATAACTTCTCTTACCACCACCACCACCAATTAGATGACCCTGGTGATGTTACACATCTGTCCTCCCTTCTAGGATCGATCAATTTTCACTTTTGAAAAGTTTATAGTTTCTGTATTTCACTTGTTTTATAAATGCATTCAAAGAATATGCTTTAAAAGTTAATAGGAGTTGTCCTCTTAAACATTGAGCAAATACAGCTACTGATTTATGTGTCCCTATAGAAAGTCCCTGCATCAAATCAAAACTTTATTATGATCATTGATTCTACCTAAGGTAATAGAATTAATGTGTGGAGATTCTTACCACCAACATAGAATCATAGAGGTGAAAGGTATCCTTTAAACTGTTAAATTCAATCCCCTGCTCAGTGCAGGAATCCAGATTAAAACCTCTATGACAGGAGGGTCTGTGTGAATGTATCCACCAGTCAGGAGCTCAGGTCATCACCTTCCTGGGCACTTGGTTGGGGTAATAGAGAAAAGGTCTTGACTTTCTTCAAGGTGACAGTTTTGTCAGGATTTAAAAAATACTATCATATTCCTATCTTCCCTGTTTTTCTCAGAACCTTTAGTCTTTTTTCATACAACTTAGTTTCTAGTCCCCTGATTACTCTTTTTCTGAACATGTCTAAATCCTTCTTAAAATTCTGGTGTCCAGAATTGGTCGCTCTGCTGGAGATCAACTCTGACCAATGCAGAATAAAGTGAAACTAGGATTTCAAAACTATGCATCCTGAAATAATGGCAAATGATAATCTAAAGGCTGTCAATGAGCACTAGAATCTAGGCATTTAAGCATTTTTCATTTGATGTGAAATCTTGCAAAAATGCTACTGTATTTGTTTAATCCAATCCTGAATTGAAGGAAATGTATAAGCCAGTTTTCCTAACAGGCCAGAGTTGGCCAGTGAGCTCTGGATAGGCTGATGTAAGGGAAGGGGTGAAATACGCTAAAGCTTAATTTGTGACAGAGCCTTTCTTACTCTTGCCTAAGTCTAACTACTGTTGAGAGAGCTTAAGCGTTTGTTACAGAGTTAAGTCCTGGTTCAGAGCCCAGCCTTTCAGAGATAAAGGATCATCAAATGTGACACAGTACAGAAACCAAAATATCCAGTAATTGGCACCTCTCTAACATATGCCCTTAGGACCAGTTTCTCAACATACTTTGATTTCTAGGGAAATACTGAACTGAATTGTTTTAGACCATCTTTCCTGGTGCAAATATTTATTTTTTCTGAAATCAGTATGGCAGCCTAAGATATGCATTGTTTAATTTGGAGGTTTTTGTTACACAGTCCTTAAATTCCATGTACAATTAAGCTTTGTATAGACTTCCCTCCATACAGCACCTGAAGTTATCTGAGTCTGAAGTTATAGTCCCACACATATATACTAGAGATCAAGCTTCATCGAACTCAGTGGGACTTAAATAGCCATATACAGGCTTGTGCCATAAACCTGCATCTCTTTTAATCTTCGGTTATCTTTCCAAATCCAACTATAAACCTTCTGGCAGGGAAAAAATGTATAAAGTTCCAACTGCTGTGGGACTCTGAGTCAGAATATATTAATAGTTGTTAGCGTTTGGGCACTCTGAGGATTGCCTTTTTTTTTTTTTGTCCTGTATTTCACCCTTTTTTTTTTCTTGTTTGCTTGCTTGCTTTATTTTGCTGCCTGCCTTATTAATACAGAGAGCTACACTGCTGACAAAGGTATTTTGAAAAAAACTCCCCAGGAGAATATCCTCATGTACCATTAGGTTTAGATGCAGATAGTTTGATTAACAGAGGCACCAATCTGGTCCTGTTCTGTGTCATCTATGACCATCTTGGCCAGGAGTGATGCAAATTGTACATCTGGAGACCTACTTTACTGGCAAAGTGGTGATTCTAGAAAGTACCTATACTTGGTGATCTGTAAAGCAGTTATGCTGCACAAGATAATCTGTTTCCTGTATGTAAATATATCACTTTATTTACTGAATATGTCTAAATATCTTTAGAGATATTCATGCTTTATCAAACTGAGCCCCTCCCCCTAACATAGATAGGTCTTCTTAAGTGCAGCCCCCAAAGAAATTCCAAAATAAAGTATTTTAAATTTGAGATTCCATAATTTTAACAGTTCTAATAACAGACTTTTTCTAGCCATGCCTTCTTTAGGAACTGTGAAATCTACCAAGACAGTACAGACTATTTGTTCTATTATCAGGATCCTACTTTCAGGAACTATAGACTAAGAGCTTTCTTTGACTCCTTCTTTGATTCAAGGGAAGTCTACTGGAAAAACCTGAGAACAAAGAAAGGGGAGTAACAGACACTGGCCTGGTTTGACTATTGATGTATGATTGATCAAAATCAGAAGCAATACCTGATTTCTTCATAGGCATGTCAGTGCACAGAAGCTCATTCTCCAGGCTACACTATAGCAGAAAGAAGTCTCAGCGCAGCAAATCATTTCAGTATCTTGACACTCCTGACAAAAATAAGACAAAAATAAAGATATTGGCTTGAGAAATGCTTGGTTCTTAAGTAGGTTAAGTCATCCAGCATCAGGAAAAGACAGCTTTACTATTGTGGACTATATCTGAACACTTTGGGGATCACAGTGTAATTACACTTCTTCCAGACAGTATTTAATTATTAAAATATTTTTCTTCTTACTTTCAGCCAGAGACACTTGAGATCGCTAAGAAGATATTAAAACAATAAACAGAATAACATGATAAAAAATTAAAACAGGATAAAACTCAACCCTAAAATGAGATTCTATTAAAAACAGTGTCTGACAAATTAGATAGCAAGATCTAAAGGCAAGATACTACAGCTAACAAAGTCCTGTCAATTTTGTATTTGATAGGATTTCTTAAGGTTGGAAGGATGAGGTGTAGAGAATCTCCAAGCAGATTTGTGTCTCCTTTTATAGCTTTGATATTAACTAAGAGGAAAATGGATTAGCTGGCAAAGTTTGAACGAAAGGTATAATATTTAATTGTAGAGGGGCAGACTACTTTTGTAAAGGGGTCAGTAACTTGATAAGCATTCAATTCACTGAGATAGTGAATGGGTACTTTTAAAATGACTTTAATATGACTGAGTTCAAGAGAATCATTTATTCCCTGCATTGTCTCATTTTGGTCACAGTGATCCATGTGGTGAGATTGCTATTTAATGATGCCCTGGAGGAAAATTGTATTAAATAATGCATCAACATTGAAAATTTGGAAGAAAGCATAATTAGAAGCCAGAGTCAGCTCCTGACCTTTTCTCCATCAACAGCAATTGTAGAAACTTGCCCTTGACATTCAGCAGTACTCTCATGCTACATATACTGAAGTCCTTCAACACAATAATAGCAGGACTTTATAAAATTATCCAAACCAGTTAGGCATAATTGGATGAAAAATATCCTACTGTTACTGATAATGTCTCCCTCTTCTAGAGCTGCCACATCATAGGAGATCAGCAGGAAAAGTCTATAACAATTCCTGCACAGATAGCTGCCATAATCCTTCTGTACAAGGGTTGGGCAACCTGGCTGCACTCAGTGCCTTGAGGCCACCTGTGCAACACACCATGGCTACTATTTCTCATTCTCTGCAGCCCAGTAGCCCCATTCATCATCTGATGGTAGGGAGCTGGGGAACATGGCAAGAGTACTATTTTACCACTGTTAATGGCAGCACTCTTTCATGGTCTCTGGCCCATTACAACTGACAACAGCCTTTCTATGTTGTAACAGTTATTTGTGGTTGTATTTCTGCTGGACAGCTACTCAAGAGTTTGGTGAAAGAAAGGAAAACAGGCAATCCATGTGACAGGGAGAGATAAATCTGCTGTTACATTAAAAATCTTTCTTCCTGGATGTTTACATTGGCAGCTTTACAGATATTCACTGGCTTTGCATAGCCAAGCACCTCAAATGAAATCAGTCCAAGCAATATTCCATTTCCTTCTTTGGGCATCTTTTTTGATCAGATACATGTTTTCAACATTCACAGACTTTGAAAGTTGAATCTTTTTACTAAGGATGCAGCAGGTTACTTTTGGGGGGATCCTCTTTGATATGGTGTGACGTTCCTGAAGCAAACTCCAGAAATGGGGAATTAAACCCTGGATAACCTGCATTTCTTCCCACCTTTTTGCACAAAAAGCCTCCCATTTGACAAGCTGTAGTGTATAATGAGGCTTGGGGTTCTAGTTTATTATCCATAAAGACCAATGTGTTAAAAACTTCAGAAGTGGTCAGTAAATTGCAGAATTTGTCAGGTACTTGGTTTTATCAACCAAATGAAGACTCATAGAAGTATCTGAAGCAAACTTACCTTCAACCTGAACTTTCTCATAGTAAAGTAGGGCTGTGCAAATCCTTTGAAATAAATGCTTTGCAGTGTGCAATGTGAAAAACATCTTTCTCCAGATCATTAAAGCAGCTGTGTCTTTTTCTGGGCTCACACAGCTGCTTTGAAAGCTTCTTCCTGCTGTCTCCAACTGCTTTGCATGCCCAGCTACTTCGCTTCAAACTAGGTGTAATATTAAGTTATTGGACTTAAACAGGGGGATCTGAGTTTGAATCTCCCACAGAGACATGACCACAGAGTTCACTGGATGACTTTGGGACAATCTCTTTCTTTCAGTTCAACCAATTCTACAGTATTTTTGTGGGTATAAAAAGAGAGGAGACCTGCATCTTCACCCTCTGGGCTATCAAAAAATAAGTAAAATAATAAACCAACAAAAACACCTATTTCATTAAGAAATGTAGTCTAGGTTAGCTTGAACCTGAATTTTACAAATGGTTGTCAATTGTAGTTTGGTATTTGCCATGAATGTAATTCTACATTTGCAAAATCTTGCCGAGAATTTCACACGTTACTGTGAACCTCTGCTTTGTTTCTTTAGTACAAGAATGGGAAAACTGTGGCCAGTCTGAGGTTGCTGAACTCTAGCTCCTGAAGTCCCAGTAATTGAGGAATGCTGGCATTGAGGGCTATTGATTCCCTGCCCTTTACTTAATAAAAGCAGATTTACTTGTTTTTGTTGGTCAGCTGTTAAGGGTTTGAGGCAACCCCTATGGCTGAAGGACAGAAAAAAAACATGTCAGCCACCAGAAAAAAGTGTGAAATGTAATATAGGCATGCGGGATTCAAAAAGTTACTAGTTTTTCCTGCCTTGCTAATATCCAGAAGACTGGTAAGAACTGCTAGAAACAGTCTGGAGTTCTCTTCTTTCTGTCTTTTGTGTATTTATGAACAGGTTTTGCTAGGTCTGCAGTATTTTTAACTTTACAATAATTTACAATTATAGTCCTGTACTTTCCATTGACTTGGCACATGCCTGCTGTGCAGAGTTCCATCTCTGCCCACAAAATAGGCTTTTGCTGCCCTCTTGGCTGGATCTTTTTCCTGGCCTTATTCTCAATGCCTGGTCTCTGCTCATCTTTTCCATCCACTGGCTCCGTCCCCTTGGAAACAGGCAGGCAGCTGTGCTAATAGCTCAGACGTGCATTGCAGTGTAGGAGCTGGGCCATGCCAGGTGGAATAAAATTCCTTATCGACTTCACTTAAATTCCATGGGCAGGAGCTAGGCTGTCAGGCAATATGGAGCTCCCACTTTTGATCTCTGCATAATTTATCCACCTGCCAACCGAGTGTGAGTCAAGATCTCAGAGACTACAAACAAGCATAAATGACAGTGCTTGTGGAGTAACAAACTTATGCTGAACTGGCTATCTATAATCAATGCTTTAGGATTACCATGCCTGCTTACAGAACCGTAGGGCTTATACATTATTTTACAACCTTTGCTTCTGAAAGAAGGGTATAAATAAATTAGCCATCCACCACAATTCTACTGAGCTGTTAATCTTTCAAAAACTTCAAAGGACCTTATGATTTAACAGCTAAATAGATCTCACAGGATAGGATTAAAAAGATTTATTCCTAAAACACTGAAGATCTGACACTGGTCAGAGGGGGTAGTACTGTGCTAGGTTGACTGACAGTTGTGTACAAGGGAACTTCCACTTCTAGGTAAAAAGTTTTAAAACACATTGTAAATATTGTTATTAAAGGACTGCTGACATTAAAGGATATTACATCCTTCATAATAGATTGGACATACTGTAAGAAAAGTCATGACAGATCAGACAAAATATAGTTTTTAAAAGCACTGCTGGGTCTGTTTCAGGGAAGAACAACATTTTGGTGTCTAGGGGCTACACTTAATGCCTTTTTGAAAGATGGGATAGTGTCATGCATGGGGCTAAGGCCAGGACTGTTGGGGGGTATAAGGGGTTGGAGGAGAGTTTGTATTTTTAAACATGTTAGTCTCACTAACACTCATTGTTAATCCCGTGTTAGTCATACTAGTCCAACTTCCTACAGCCCACAATAACCAACCTCAGGAAAGCTTGTGCTAGTTCTTTTCTGCTATTGTTCCTAAGCATTTGTTTCTCCTTTCTGATCCAGGGGGCAACCATCAACAGAACTATAATGATAAGCTGTACATTTGAATTTGCACATACTGCCGTTGCAGTGTCTGAATCACAAGACACAGTGGGGAATTGAGTCCCCCATTTTGCACCTGGCTCCTATTTCAAGATGTTTTAGCAGCAGCAGCAGCATGACTTCAAATCAAATCAAACCTTTATTATGGCAGCATGAGTTGGCTTTCTAGAAACCAGTTTGGGCTCAGACTCTACCTCTGTCTTCTTATTTTCTTCTACCTGAAATGGGTGTTAGAATAAGGGCTGCTGTATCTGGGCTGCAAAAATCTGGACATCCATGAAATGGCAGCAAAGAGACACCAAAAACTCCAAAGGTTTGCAGTCCAAATACATTAACTCTAGTTGGAGTAGAAAACTGACTGCCATTTGAAGAAACAGTGTTATTCATAATTTGGCAACTGTAGGAACCAGTGGAGTGGAAGATCAGGACCAGTATTTATGTGGGCTGGAAACCTTTGGTGGTGATGTTCTTTATTTCTTTACTGGGATCCACAGTATCTAAATGACAAGAAAAAAAGCAATAATTTTGTCATCAGGTAGGAACACGTACTCAAATCAGAGATACATCTTTAATGTTGAACTTTTAGTTTAGAACAACATTTGGGAATGCTTGAATAGAAATGGCTCTTCCTCCTAGTCTTATTAGCATCTCTTACCTCCTCTGTTGGGTTTATTTGGGAAGAATGCCCACAATTCTCTGCCACCTTTATTCTTATTATTTCTTGGTGCCAGATTTGCTCTGGCTAAAGCCTTAGGTAGGGAGTGGCTACCCTTCCTTTTCTGAGGCTGTGCTGCTGCTGTTTGTTTTAGAAAAATCCTAATGAGACAGCTTGTGCTTTTAGGATATGAAGTCATGTCTGCCCTCAAAGCATGCTAGCAGATTTCCTCCTCGGAAGTGGGCGCCTACACAAAAAGTGTAGCTAAAATAAAGGCAAGTTTCATCTTGTTTCGTCCAGTCCTGCTGCAGCTTTCCTTCCCTTGGCAGGTTAAAATTATATTCTGTGCATTACTACATTTGATTAAACCCTGCTTATTGACTTTGCAAACTGTGAAAGCCAAATGAAATCTGACACTAAGGTGGAAAAAAAACAGAATTGGCTCTTATATGATGCTAACAAGTTACACATAAAATTGGCAGGGGAAAGAGGAAACAACTCTCCAGCTACCCAGAATGTGGATTATATCAATTCTGTGATAAGAATTTACAAAGGAAAGAGAATATTACTGTAAGAAAAGGGCATATAGTGGTGGAGTACAAGAGGATGAAATCAGAGAGAATTTAAGTTTCAGTATATACAACACCAAGCCATGCACTATAGTTTGGTAGGCTTCTTTCATATATTGCATTAAGCAACAACCAAACCAAATCATAATATGGTAGTACCATAAGCAGGAAAAACATCTACCTCTAGGGACACTCTCAGCACTTTTAGCTGTCACCCACCATCCAGGGGTGGCATTTTGAAAGAAGGGAAAGTATCCACCAGAAAACAGATCTTGTTCAGCAAATGTGTCTCTGCTTCCGAAAAAAAACATTTTTGTCTACTTCCTTTTGCTTTTGCTTTTTTTTTTAATAAGAACTTTATCAGAATTTGAAAGTAAAGTTAAAATACAAAATACAGGGTACAGGAAAGCTTGAATACAGAGCTAAAGAAGAAAAGAAAAACTAAGGAAGTGAAAAAATAGCAGGTAAATATAAGATGGTGACTTCCAACCTTCTCCAACACAGATATAAATACTTATTATACAAATTTAATCTCTTATCATTAATTAAACCTTTGCTAACATTATTTCTATAAAAACAAACAATTTAATAAAGCCTTAAAATCAAAACTTCATTTGTTTCCATTACCAGCAAATAGTCCAAAAGTGGTTTTCAAATAGAAACAAATCCAGTTACAGTATTTTCTCTTTATCAATCCTGTCAATTTTGCCATTTGCGCCAACTCCATTAATTTCACCATCCATTCTTCCCTTGTGGGAATTTGTGCATCTTTCCATCTTTGTGCATATAAAAACCCTGCTGCTGTTATTATGTACTCCTGTTATCACGTACCCTTTTGCTTTTTCATAAAAGAGGAGGATTCCCCATTCACCGCCTTAGATTGCAAAATGCAGCAAATGAGAAAGGCATGGAGCACAAGTAGGCTGGGTTTACTCTGTGTTATGTACAGCTTGTGAACACACTGGCTAGTGATGCGGCAGGATTCAACAGCTTAGCACAATGCGTAAATCTGGCCATAAGTATTATTTACTTTCAGATCTCCCACCTGTCATACTTTTTACATAGCACATTTAATCAGCTTTAACACAGATTTGGAGTGGAAGGTAATTCCTGCAGGCATACGTTTAATTTAGTAGCTTTCTACTTTAGATGATAAGGAACAAGTCTATTATTCTAGCAGGAGTATTCTGAAAAGAGACAGGATATTTGGTTGGGCCCTAGGTTTCATTTTAGATTTAGCCCAGGCTCTGTAAGTACCTCTGTCAGTTAAAACTTGAGCACGTGTTGCGTTGAATATCAGCTCACAAGGCTTTTGTTCCTTTTGAACCTTCGCATAAGTTTCCTCACTTACCAAACCATACAAATTCTACCAAAGCCAGTTCACACATTTGCCAGGATGTGGCAGCAAATTGTCAGCAGCTCGTTTTTGGATGGTTTTGCCAAATTAAGAGTGAGAATAAAAGCAGGAGGCTTCTGAGAAACAAACCACTTCCTTTCTGATCATTAATCCCCCTCCCCAAAAAATCATGAAAACTGCACACAAAATT
Organism: Candoia aspera; assembly: GCF_035149785.1. Taxonomy (NCBI): domain Eukaryota; kingdom Metazoa; phylum Chordata; class Lepidosauria; order Squamata; family Candoiidae; genus Candoia; species Candoia aspera. The sequence continues at coordinate 36,533,138 of NC_086155.1, forward strand.
CAGCCATTTTGCCACTGAAAATTTGCAGTATGTTTTTGATCTAGGTTTGTGTGTGGGTGTGTGGTGGGGGAGTGTTAGACTTGGAATAAAAATTATTTGTCTTTCAAAATACCATCAGGGTGTGAGAGCCACATGGATTTCTGGGAGGATGCTGTTCCAGATTTCAGTTGCCATAATAGAGAAGGCACACTTCCTGAGTCCTGATCAACAGCATCATTTAACAGATGGAACTCACAGCACACACACATTTGTAGGAATTCATGCAGAAAAAAGAGTTGTTCTCTCTTACCCTATCTTCATTCTTAACCCATCGAAATGTGAAAAATGGACCAAAAAATAGCCCACCCTTTCCTGTGATATCACTGCTTCCTATGGCTCTCTGGGTTAAGTTCCAAATCTCTCAGATAATTGCCCACCCCAGGTATAGGGAGAGGGGTCAGAGAAGTGGAGAAAAGTATCAAATCTAACAGCCAACTAGGTTTGCAGATCTGTATAATGTTGGGATTCAGTAGACTCAAAATCATCTCATTGCACTGAATTATGCATAAGTAGTGTTATGCAGAGCACAGAAAAGAAATAAAAGATAGTAGCTAAGGAAATCAAAAGCATGAAATAAGATAATATGTATAACTAAAATTAGTTTAAACTAACACCATTCGCTTTATCTGTCCATAGCTTTCTATTCTCACAAACCATCCTTGTGGCATGTCTGTACACCATTTCATATATTGCCTTTTGTCCTTTAACCTCTCATCTTTTTCTCATTCAGGGTCTCATTAACTCAATTCAACCATAACATTTTGCTCAGCCTCTTCTCTATCCAAACACCCTTACTTCATATATTTATTTTGCAAATCAGTCCTCATTAATTGTCTTTATATGACCAAAGCACCACATCATACTTCTTTCATAGTGATCACTCATTTTGTATTGAGTCCACATTCAGTAAACACCCATTTGTTCTTGATCCCATATTTTCTTGCTTCAGCACATGGACTCCCACTACTTCCAATTTGTTCCTCCTCACATATCCCAGGAGACTCTACCCCCAGCCTCTACTGCTCCAAGGGGCTCTCTCGGCTCCTTTTAACATCTACGTGAAACTGCTGGGTGAGATCATCCATCGCCACAGGGTGAGGCATCATCAATATGCTGATGATGCTGATGATATTCAATTATACATCTCCATCCCGGGTGATGTAAGTGAGGCTGTGACCACCCTCTCTCAGTGCCTGGAGGCTGTAGGGGTCTGGATGGGGAACAACAGGCTTCAGCTGAACCCTGGTAAGACGGAGTGGCTGTGGATTGGGGGCCCCCAGGTATCTGGGAATTTCTCATCTTTGGTTCTGGATGGGGTTGCACTGCCCCAGATAGACCTGGTGCAGAACCTGGAGGTTGTCCTGGACTCACGACTCTTGCTCAAACAGGAAGTGGTAGTTGTGGCCAGGGGAGCCTTTGCACAACTTCATGTTGTGTGCCAGCTACGCCCTTTCCTGGATCAGGAGTCCCTTCGAACGGTCACTCATGCCCTGGCCATCTCCTGCATGGACTACTGCAATGCGCCCTACATGGAGCTACCCTTGAAGAGTATCCAGAAGCTACTGCTGGTGCAAAATGTGGCCACACAAGCAGATGCCCCTAGAAGGGCACATATAACACCGTTGCTGCGCGAGCTGCATTGGGTGCCGGTCTGCCTTTGGGTCCAATTCAAGGTGTTGGTTATCACCTTTAAAGCCCTACATGGCATGGATCCAGGTTACCTAAGGGACTACCTCACCCCTGTTACATTGACCCATCCCACCTGGTCAGGCAGAGATGGCACGTTATGGACCCTGTCCATGAGGGATTGCTGATTGGCAGGGTCCAGGAGGAGGGCCTTCTTTGCCATGGTACCTGCCCTCTGGAACAAGCTATTCCCTGAGGTAAGACAGGCCCCCACTCTCCCAGCCTTTCAAAAGGGAGTAAAAACATGTTTATGCCACTTGGCCTGGGATGGGAGGGGTGACAGCAATTCATGGGGGTGGTTGGCCTTGTGAGGGTGCCAGGATAAGATCTTATTTCCCATCTTGAATTTTATATTTTATATTCTGTATTTGTATTTATATGCTTTTATATTTATAGTTATACAGAATTGTTTTTAGTGATTTGCCATTTTTATTCTTTGTAAGCCACCCAGAGTCACTGTGCACGAGATGGGCAGCAGAGAAATTTAATAAATAAATCAATATCCAAATGTCATTTCCATATAAAAAAGTGGGCAGAAGCATATTATTTTACACATCCATTTTTATTTCTTTCAACAAGCATTAATTCTTCATAACACAGCACATAATATCTGTTACTTTTTACAAGCCTTTGCACATCTTGAAATGTTTCTGCCTACTTCCCCATCTTTAGAAAACATTCTACTAAGGTTCATACATAAGTTCAGTTACTATCTCTAGATTTTTGCTATTCATGTGTAACTTACAACTCCGTTCACTTCATTTCCCCTGTTAAACACTACCTTTGTCTTTGGTCTTTGATATATTAATATTTGGATCCATACAGTATTCATAATTACATTCTATCTAACATTTATTGCTAATTATTTGGGTTCTCAGCCAATAATAAGGTATCACCTGTATGTACAAGTACATATATGTTCATATTCTCAACCAACACACTTGTAACATCACAAGCATGACTTACACATTTATCCATTAATAGGTTAAACAGTCAAAGGGGTATCATGCATCCTTATGTTATTCTCTGCTCAGTGTTGAACCATTTGCCAAGCATTCAATCTATTTTCTTTACTTCCATTCATATACTGTTCTTACTGTATTTAGCCATCAACTTTCAGTTCCTTATTTGCATAAAACAGGCCAATATTCAAGCCTATTAACTTTATCATAAACTTTCTCTAAGTCAACAAACATACTATAAACTTTATTTCTCACATTCATATATTTCTTAATGATCTGCTAAAGAGCAAAACTGATCTGCACATTTTTGGCTGACATAAATGCACGCTGAACTTCCCAAATTTTGTTGTCACTTATTTTTTTCCTTTTAGTCAGAATTCTGCAAAATACACTTAACAAACTAATTCTTTTGTATTTTTTGCATTCACTCTTACTTCCTTTTTCTTTGTAGAGGGGGACAATAAAGGCATTCTTCCATTCTTCCAGCACGGATGAAATCTTCACACACCCATTGAAACATAAGCAAACCATGCCCATATTTTAATATTTCTGTAGCTATACCATTTACAGCTGCAGAATCACAATTTTTCAATTTTCTTGGAGCACCTGTGACTTCCTTTTCATCCTTTGGAAGCTAAATCCTATGAAGACCAGTTAACGAAACATGGTATATTTGGCCTGAAGAAGAGAAGGCTAAGGAAAGACATAAGTCCAGTCTTCCAATTCATGAAGGGATGTCACAGGGCAGAGAGTGTGGATTTATTCTCCATAGCATCCATGGGTAAGACCAGAACCAATGGATAGACATTTTACAGAGGGAGCTCCAAACTTAAAATAAAGAATTTCTTGACTGCAAGAGCTATTAAGTAGTACCTCCTGAAGTCATGGGTACTCCATCACTGGAGGTTTTCAAGAAAATTTGGACAACCATTTGTCCAGGATGGTATGAAGATTCCTGCAATAAGCATGGGAATGGACTAGCTGACCTCCAAGGTACCTTTCAACCCTTTGATTTCTATTTTTTTCTTGGACACTATCATTTATAATATTTATTTCAATGCAGCTCTTTTACAGTATGTATGTATGTATGTATTTATTTATTTTCTATTACTGCCCATTTCCCCCAAAAGGGGGACTCTGGGTGATTTACAGTAAAATCAAAGTATCCCTTTCACTGAAAGTACTGACAGTATCCCTTTCATTCCCATACAGATCTCTTTCATCATTTTCATTTTTAACGAATGGACCTCTACCGAAGGCTCCTTATTTAGCCCTCTCAGCCCCTTCAAAATGATTTTTTATTTCCATCAAAATTGATCAGAATGTTCTTTGCTTCTTTTATTTATTCCTTGCTTTATTGGGCTACATTCTTTGCAACTGTCTTTTTTTCTATATATACTGTACATATAATACTGTTCTTTCATTCTCACTTTTTGCAGCAATCGTCATATCTCTTTTTTCTCGGCCTCTTTCACTTCATCATTCCACCAAGCATCCTTCCCATTGTATCATAATTTGTTTTACTCTGTTCCAACTAGCTTCTACATTCTCTTTCTTTCATTCACTTTGTTGGGATACTAATCTATCTTCTAATACTTTTTCATATAGGATTCAGAATAATATTTTCCCCTGGATCACATTGATTCAGAATGTTTTACAGCTTTTCCCCAAACCGTTATCTGACTCTTCTATTATCATATTTCATATAATATGCAATTATCACCAGCTTACAGATTCCTAATGTCATATAGACGTATAATAACCTAAATGAAACAAGAGAATACATTTTAGTCCTTTCATTTATAATTAAAGCTATAATTAAACCTTCCGTGAATCCATTTATCAACTCCACTGCACAAAAACCCATCATCTTCATTCAGATTTATTGTATCCTTTTACCTTTTCTGTTTCAGTCACACAATATATTTATTTTTCTTTCATTTTACCCATTATTTATATGCCATATCATCACTAAATGAACTCATAGAGCCACCAGATGAACTCTTCCACCCATTAGAGCTTTTGTCAATTAATGCTTTCACATAATGCTTTTTAGTAAGATAAAGAAAATGTAGACCAAGTTGTATGCCTTAGATATACCTATACCACATGCAGTGTTGCTGGCTAACAGTAAAGACAGTAGTTTTGGCACATTTTGGCCAATGTGCCACAAGCACGGCCGAAGCCCAGTTTTGTCCCAAGCATGCTAGGATTGCAAATCTAGGGACTGTCTTGGAGGGAAACATACTGTTGCTCACATCCCACCAACTATATGCTATAGTGGGATACAAAACATTACATTTCATAAAAATTCAGTATCAAGCTGAGTATGTGGGCAAAAATTATTTCCAATATAGGTTGATTCAAACAAAGGCTAGAAAATTATCTATCCAGTAATGCTTTAATGTGGATTCTTACACTGGGCAGAAAGTTGGAATCAGAGATCTAAATGCCCCCTTCTAATTGGAAGATTCTTCTCAATACTGCAGAACTTTTATACAGTTATCCAAAGACAAAATAAATTAATTCTATTATGTCCAGTCTTTTAAAAAGATTTGTATAATAGCTCCTTCTAAGTTTTGTGAGGGTTAGATACTGTCATAGAGCATGTTACACAGAATGTCTTTAGAAGTTAAACGTAATAATATTGTTATTATGTTCTTGCCCCCTGCAATATTAAATCCTGCTGCTTTGCTGTATTGTATCATTTTTAATAGTTACAATACTCCCATCATTAAATCCATAACTGGATTTAGCACCTCATTATACATGTTCTTCAAGCAACGTCATTACTTGCTTTTTGAAATTAAAACTCAGTACAAGAACCCCTGATCTAGACCAGGACCTCAGTGCCCAAGACTATGTGATTTCTCCCTTTTCTTACCTTCCACAATCCTGAAGAAAAACCTTATATAACTCATATGGCAAATAACAGCAGACTCAGCTAGCCCCTCCAAGTTATTGATAACCAGTAGCAGCATTTAATTTATTTTTTTGCTATCACTGTGGGAACTGTGTAGGAAAGAGTGACTTTTTTTTCCCCGATTGTGGCGGGGTGCCTCCTCCCCCCCCCCCACTTGATTGGAGGCCTCACACTTCTTTTCAATAGTTCAACAATTTTTAAAGAAATGATGTTATTTCAAACGATGTATGTAACGTGCAGTTCGGCTCACAGTGCCTGCTTGAAAAGCTGGATTGAATTGTTCTGATATCTGATGTACAAAGAGATGAAACACCACTACGATTGCCCCAGTCTTCCTTCTTTTCCATGATGAAAGAACTACCGTAGGAGTTAGTTAATCATTTAAAGCAGCTACTGTGAGGCCACTTTGCAATGCAGTTTTTAGGATAGTGAAATTTTCTTATGGAATGGCTAAGGCTACCAGATTTTGTGGGCTGCAGAAATCTAGAGCATCATTAGATAGCAGCACAGAAATACAGAAATTTCTCAACTGCTCTCTAGGGGCCCATCCAGTTTTTTGTAGTACAATGCCCTAGAAATGGCTAAGCAGAGAACTCAGGTAATTTCATCCACACCAAGTCACTTCAACTATTCCCAGATAAAAATCTGTGGTATGACAATGCAGTGCAACATGGTGTATATGCCAAGTGCTAGAGTCCTATAATACCATCGGAAGATGAGACCCCCAGGTCGGGAGATGGTCAAAATGCTACTGGGGAGGAACAGAGGATGAGTTCAACTAGCCCCAGACGTGATGGCGCAGCTAGCTCAAAGCCGAAAGGATGGCTAGCGGCCGACGGTGCTGGTGGTGAACGGCGAATCTGATGTTCTAAGGATCAACACACCATTGGAACCTGGAATGTAAGATCTATGAGCCAGGGCAAATTGGATGTGGTTATTGGTGAGATGTCAAGATTAAAGATAGACATTTTGGGCGTCAGTGAACTGAAATGGACTGGAATGGGCCACTTCACATCAAATGACCACCAGATCTACTACTGTGGACAAGAGGACCACAGAAGAAATGGAGTAGCCTTCGTAATTAATAGTAAAGTGGCTAAAGCAGTGCTTGGATACAATCCAAAAAACGACAGAATGATCTCAATTCGAATTCAGGGCAAGCCATCTAACATCACAGTGATCCAAATATACGCCCCAACCACAGATGCTGAAGAAGCTGAAGTAGAGCAGTTCTATGAGGATCTGCAGCACCTACTGGACAACACGCGTAAAAGAGATGTTATTTTCATCACGGGAGACTGGAATGCTAAGGTGGGCAGTCAGATGACACCTGGAATTACAGGTAAGCATGGCCTGGGAGAACAAAACGAAGCAGGACATAGGCTGATAGAATTTTGCCAAGACAACTCACTCTGCATAACAAACACTCTCTTCCAACAACCTAAGAGACGGCTTTATACATGGACTTCACCAGATGGACAACACTGAAATCAGATTGACTACATCCTTTGCAGCCAAAGGTGGCGGACATCTATACAGTCGGCAAAAACAAGACCTGGAGCTGACTGTAGTTCAGATCATGAACTTCTTCTTGCACAATTTAGGATCAGACTAAAGAGATTAGGGAAGACCCACAGATCAGCTAGATATGAGCTCACTAATATTCCTAAGGAATATGCAGTGGAGGTGAAGAATTGATTTAAGGGACTGGACTTAGTAGATAGGGTCCTGGAAGAACTATGGACAGAAGTTCGCAACATTGTTCAGGAGGTGGCAACAAAATACATCCCAAAGAAAGAGAAAACCAAGAAGGCAAAATGGCTGTCTGCTGAGACACTAGGAGTAGCCCAAGAAAGAAGGAAAGCAAAAGCAAAAATTAAATGCAAAATTCCAGAGGTTAGCCAGAAAAGATAAGGAATTATTTTTTAAACAAGCAATGCGCAGAAGTGGAAGAAGACAATAGAATAGGAAGGACAAGAGACCTCTTCAAGAAAATTAGAAACATCGGAGGTAAATTCCAGGCAAAAATGGGTATGATCAAAAACAAAGATGGCAAGGACCTAACAGAAGAAGAAGAGATCAAGAAAAGGTGGCAAGAATATACGGAAGACCTGTATAGGAAGGATAACAATATTGGGGGACAGCTTTGACGGTGTGGTCAGTGAGCTAGAGCCAGACATCCTGAAGAGTGAGGTTGAATGGGCCTTAAGAAGCATTGCTAATAACAAGGCAGCAGGAGACGACGGCATCCCAGCTGAACTATTCAAAATCTTGCAAGATGATGCTGACAAGGTAATACATGCTATATGCCAGCAAATTTGGAAAACACAAGAATGGCCATCAGATTGGAAAAAATCAACTTATATCCCCATACCAAGAAAGGGAAACACTAAAGAATGTTCAAACTATCGAACAGTGGCACTCATTTCACATGCCAGTAAGGTAATGCTCAAGATCCTGCAAGGTAGACTTCAGCAATTCATGGAGCGAGAATTGCCAGATGCACAAGCTGGGTTTAGAAAAGGCAGAGGAACTAGGGACCAAATTGCCAATATCTGCTGGATAATGGGAAAAGCCAGGGAGTTTCAGAAAAACATCTATTTCTGTTTTATTGACTATTCTAAAGCCTTTGACTGTGTGGACCATAACAAATTGTGGCAAGTTCATAGTGGTATGGGGATACCAAGTCATCTTGTCTGCCTCCTGAAGAATCTGTATAACGACCAAGTAGCAACAGTAAGAACAGACCACGGAACAATGGACTGGTTTATGATTGGGAAAGGAGTACGGCAGGGCTGTATACTCTCACCCTACCTATTCAACTTGTATGCAGAACACATCATGCGACATGCTGGGCTTGAGGAATCCAAGGCTGGAGTTAAAATCGCTGGAAGAAACATGAACAATCTCAGATATGCAGATGATACCACTTTGATGACTGAAAGCGAAGAGGAACTGAGGAGCCTTATGATGAAGGTGAAAGAAGAAAGTGCAAAAGCTGGCTTGCAGCTAAACCTCAAAAAAACCAAGATTATGGCAACCAGATTGATTGATAACTGGCAAACAGAGGAAGAAAATGTAGAGGCAGTGAAAGACCTTGTATTTCTAGGTGCAAAGATTACTGCAGATGCTGACTGCAGTCAGGAAATCAGAAGACGTTTAATCTTTGGGAGAAGAGCAATGACAAATCTCAATAAAATAGTTAAGAGCAGAGACATCACACTGACAACAAAGGTCCGCATAGTTAAAGCAATGGTGTTCCCCGTAGTAACATATGGCTGCGAGAGCTGGACCATAAGGAAGGCTGAGAGAAGGAAGATAGATGCTTTTGAACTGTGGTGTTGGAGGAAAATTCTGAGAGTGCCTTGGACTGCAAGAAGATCAAACCAGTCCATCCTCCAGGAAATAAAGCCAGACTGCTCACTTGAGGGAATGATATTAAAGGCCAAACTGAAATACTTTGGCCACATAATGAGAAGACAGGACACCCTGGAGAGGATGCTGATGCTAGGGAGAGTGGAAGGCAAAAGGAAGAGGGGCCGACCAAGGGCAAGATGGATGGATGATATTCTAGAGGTGACAGACTCGTCCCTGGGGGAGCTGGGGGTGTTGACGACCGACAGGAAGCTCTGGCGTGGGCTGGTCCATGAAGTCACATAGAGTCAGAAGCAACTGATTGAATGAACAACAAAGAGTCCTATATTCCAAATCCTTAATCATGTTAGGAGACATTTTTAGCAGGCATAAAGAAGCATTTGAAATAATATGTGTACAATATTTTTCTACAATTATGATCTGATCCTGTAAAATGCTTTCAAATTCTGCTGAAATAAATAAACAAGCAAATAAGTAGAAAATATTCCTATTCTGCCGGCAGAATTGCTGGCAGAATTGCAAGGGGAGATAGGAAAGAAATATAATTATCTAAATATTGTTTCTAATTATCTTGAGCCATTAACTCTCTAGATTCTCATTCAAAATGAGGAAATCTTAATTGCCTTTTAATATCTGCCTCTTGTATTCAATTGCATCTGTGGGAGCTATGTTTATGCTCTACAAACCTATTTAGAATTCTTGACTGTAAAACTTGGAAAAGTATTCACTAAGGAGAAAACAATTGCTGAAACCAGTATTTTAAGATACTAGTTCCAGTTCTTTCTTTGTATTATGCTACTAGCAAACCTCAGCTTCATAGCACTGCCATGATAAAACATGAGCATGCAAAATCACAGTTGAAGCAAACATAAAACAGTGGAGATTTCCCTGATTTTTTTCTGTTGATTTGAGGGTTCCATGCCTCGTCTAATAGTCTTATTATATGCTACTGCACCTGCCATGACAGTTTTATTGAAGTGCCTGGGCACTGTTTTGAGAAACAACTAACCTGGGAGGTACATTTCTATGGTTCTTGGCGCTTGAGACATTCCAGTGTCAGCACCTCAGCATATGCAAGGCAATATGCCTCTTGCTTTGGTCCTGTTAATCAACATCACTCGAGTGGAAAAGGGATGGCAGAGAGGAACCTATTGTGAACAAGACCCAAACTTCTGTGGGATTTGGATCTGTTTTATTATGTGTTTTGGGCAGGTGAAACATAGATTTTGTATGTTGTGAGCTTTCATTTCCAAGTCTGGATGCTATTATTAGACAGCCATTCACTGGGTGACTTGGAGCAATTTATTGCCTACCCAATTTGACCTTAAAGACTGGCTATTAGGATAGTAGTGGACAACTTTGCATAGCTGGGAGCTACTTGCACACCCATAATTACGTGCAACATATCTGGAACGCCATGAACTACTTCCTGTTCAAGAGGATTTACTTCTGGAAAGCTTTTGTTTCACAGCCAGAATAGCTGGTCTAACAAGAAAAAAATCAGTGTTCTAGAGCTCCCTGGAAAGAGATTTTTTCCATATGCCTAATACATCATTTTGGGAGGAAGGCCATGGTGAGAAGGACAGTGACATAATGATGTCATTAGAGAGAATAAGGTGAAACTTGAGACCCTGTTGGTTTGTTGGTTCAGGGGAAGTTTTTGAGGCTTAAAACATCTTTGTTCATTCAATCCAAAATCTGGCAGGAAAATGTACCTCTATTATTTAGTGCTTTGTGCTGCTGAAAACTCTGGAGACACCAGGTACTGAAACATTAATAATAGTAATTGATGGTGATGATGATGGGCTGGGTGCCTCAGGAAGCCAGTAGCTCATAATACCCACATCTGAGCAGTGCGTCTCCAATGTCTCCAAATTGCAGAGACAAATGGTTCCTTTACTATCCCAAATTATGTTCTATTGATGGAACATAAGAACACAAAGTGTTGATGTTGGTGTTTCTCTCCAAGTATCTGTAAAGATGCTGCAATAGATATTGTATATCTTATGTTTTCTTTTGCTTTGCTTTGTTTTAAATCAAGCTTGTATATCAACCAACCAGAGCTCCTTGTCTAGTTGTCTGTTGTCTGGGCCCTTAATAATGGTAGCAGTTACTAGCTTTGCTAGGAAGGACTTACATCATTAGACATGGTGTAATTGGTGCTGTGGGATTTGTAGTAAATTAGATATCAGCTGCATAAACAAGCAAACTTCCTCCGAGGTTAATTATGTGTGGAAACACTAGCTGAAAGTTTGCATGTCACCTTAGAGACAGGGCTCTGAAGCAGAGAAGAAACAAAGAATGTACAGCCTGCCTGTCTGCAATATAGTAGTTCATATCTCCAACAATGCTATACTCTACTCTCTGCACAGCTGCAGAGTCCTCTCCAACCATCCCATAAGCAGTACAGTGAGATGGAATTCTGCATTCACCACTTAAGACAAAGAGTGTCTTCATCCTTGATTATCACACAAAGTACTCCTTCTTTCTTACTAGATGTTTAGCCTTGTTGCAAGGCAACTGATGTCTCTGCTATACTCAGATGGGACTCCCTTATTACTAAGAGCAAATCAGAGGGGAACAGGCTTTGACCTCATGTAAAAAGAAATAAGCTCTCTTTTCTTTTTTTTCCCAAGGACTGAACAAGAGATAGAGCTGAGATGGTCAGTGAAGCCATTTTATTTGACCTAGAGGCTCTTCCAAGGATGTTTGACTGTCATATAGGTGGTGTGCATCTTCACCATAGCTACCTACTTAGAGACTTTCAGCTCTTGAGTAGCATGAGAGGAGCCACACTCAAGCAGTGTGAGACCAGGGCAAAAAAATGGGGAAGTGGGCAAATGAAAAATTAAATTTGATTCTATTTAGATTAAATAAAAATCTAATTAAAATTAAACTTATTAAATACAGATAATATGATTCTCATATGTCAAATAATTTTTCACTTCAGTCTCATTAAAAATTATAATTAATTATAATTAATTATAATTATATTAATTATAATAAGAGAGCCAGTTTGGTCTAGTGGTTAAGGCAACGGGCTAGAAACCAGGAGACTGAGAGTTCTAGTCCCAGCTTAGGCCTGAAAGCCGGCTGGGTGGCCTTGGGCCAGTCATCCTCTCTCAGCCCAACTCACCTCACAGGGTGGTGGTTGTGGGGAAAATAGGGGGAGGAGGGAGTATTAAGTATGTTCCCTACCTTGAGTTATTTAAAAAATAATAATAAAGGTGGGATGATAGGCAGGTAGGCAGGCCGGCCGGCAGGCAGGCAGGCAGGCCGGCCTGGGCCAGATTGTGTGCCTTGGTCTCCCTGCACCAGGGGTTGTTTTCTTCCCTTGAATGATGTTTTAATGCAGGATGCCCTGCTCTGTTCACACAAAAGAGCAGGGCATCTTTTGAGTTTTAGTTACCAGGAGCAGGGCATCTTTTGAGTTTTAGTTACCAGGCTGTCCTTCACTGGTGGAGCTGTTAGCATTTCACTTGTACGAGTCACTGAGCCAAACTGTCCTTTTCATGCAAAGCTTCCTGATAAGGCTTGCTAACAGGAAGCAACAGGAATCCTACTCACCTCACTGAACTCATTCTCTCCTGGAAGAGCAGGGGTCTGATGCTCTGTGGAGGGCTGCCCCCAGAGAATAAAATGAGTGGGGAAATTAGCACTCTTGAACAGTTTGACCCTGCCTTGCAAAGTTCTAATAGAGCCTGGTACTGAGCTGCATCCCTCCCTCCCTCCCTCCCTCCATGGTGACATCATCTGGAAAATATGAATGAGAGAAATTACTCAAGCAAGATAAAGTCTTTTTGGATCTGTACATTTTGTTTTTATCATTCACAGTGTGTTTAAACCATGGATGGTGAGCTTATGTATTCTCAGAGGCCACAGTGAAGGGCTGAGGAGCAAGATTGTTCAAACTGACCCAATCTTCCCATATAAGGAGTGCCATGCTGCATAGTTGTCTTTAAAGAAGGGTTTTCTTTTTTTTAATCCATTCAGTCATGCCGGATTCTTGGAGATTGCCTGGACAAGTCCCTGCAGTTTTCTTGGCAAGATTTTTCAGAAGTGGTTTGCCCTTGCCTCCTTTCTAGGGCTGAGAGAATATGACTGGCCCAAGGTCACCCAGCTGGCTTCATGCTTAAGGTGGGACTAGAACGCACAGTCTCCCGGTTTCTAGCCTGGTGCCTTAACCACTACCCCAAACTGGCTCTCTTTTAAAGAAGTACTTGGAGTTGAATAAAATTGCTGGTAGGACGATCAGCTTGGGTTCCTTAGTTTAGAGCATGCAAAAGACAGAAGATATTTTAGAATACTTTGAAATGCATTCTTCGTCAGAGTGAGGATCTAGGGCAGTACAATGCCTGCATGAAGATGCATTAAGATATTATTTAAAATATGACGGGTTATGGGTGCCATTTTTTAAGGTAATAAAAAATGGCACCCATAACCCCTGTCATATTTTAAATAATACCTTAATTCATCAAATTTTAAATAATATCTAAATCATATTTTTAAAAATCTGGCCAAATTATCACATCTCAGGGTTTTGATCCTGGTAGTCTTCAATTGCACATGAAGAGAAGGGGAGCTGGAGGAGAGAATATATGATTAAGAAGCTTGTGCCATTGACTCCACCAAGGAATTGAGAGGAAGAGAGTATAAGAGGTAAAACCATATAAAGAAAAGCAGTCCATCCTGAAAAGGTCAGAACTTTCTGGAAAATAGCAAGGTGTACATATACCCAAAGATATCTAGTAGAGCAAGCATATACTTGAGAAGCTGGCTTCAAAAGTCAGGTTGCAAGCATTTAGCTAAGGCCTTTACATGAAATTTCCAAAGTAATTCTTACTCAAGTTACATATATTGTAGATAGAACAAAAAATTATTTTGAAGGCTCAAAATAAATTCTCTGTGTTATGGCAGCAGCTTTAGTCCTTGAAAGAATGACATATTTTTGACAAATTCATTTATAAAATAAAAAGCTTCAAAATAATCTCTTAAAGAGTGGTTATATTCTGCCCTCTTGTGGAGCAGTTGAGCCTTTTATCTCTTTCACTTCCAACCTCAAAAGGTCTTTTTGGATAATCACCCACATTTCAACCTTGTGGACTCCCAAGTCAGTTCAGTCTTCATATTTCCATTCACTGTGATTAACAGCAGGAAAATATGAACCTTTTGAACAAGTACAGTGACATTCAGAATAATTGCATATTGAAACTTGAAATGGGCTTTCAGAACTTTGAACCGAGTGCAAACATGGTTTGCCATTAGCTTGACACCAGCTGTTTCTTGACAAAGTTGTGTGATTTTGGAAGATGGTTACTGTATTTCCTAAAGCAGGTTGCTGAATCATTTGGTTCCTAAAGTTATGCATGAAAATGTTCCTTTCAAACCAGTTAATTATTAATAATTATCCATTCCCAAGACCATAAATTGTATTCTTGTGAGCCCCTGATGCTTTGTTTACTTTTATGCTTCAGAAATATTTAGTATTAGAGCTATTGCTTATTGGGAATTAATGGGGCTACTCATTAACTCACATTGAATATTTGGAACAAATCTAGAGGGAACCACATGCTCTATTCAGAAGAATCCTGCTGACTTTTTATTGCAAGACTGATTTTGAGCCTTTATTTAGTTTATATAATCTCTTGAATATTTCAGTTTTAATCTTTTTCTTTGCAACATGTCATCTTTTGTCTCTGAAAAGTGGTTTGGCAAGAATAAATTGCTGGGACTTGTTGCAGCATTAAAAACTGTTTAATGTCACACAGAAGAGTTGATTTTCTTTATGAACGGCAGAATAACTGGCTATTTGTAGGTCGAACTAAAATATTTACAAAAACATTCCTGAATACTTTCTTGACCCATTTTGTTTTCTTAAAACCCTGCATTATATTTTTTATTTTGTTTTTGAGGAGACACATTTGAATAGTCTGGGTAACACAGTCTTTGGTAAAAGATGGAGGAAATTTTTAAGATGTGTAGTTCCATTCAGTGAGAACATTAAGAAGAAGTATAAAGATGGAAGCCAGCGGAACTACAAAAATAATTCAGTGGGTTGTTCTTAGCTGTATTTTATATGGTACAGAGCAGAGCAGGAACATGAAACATCCTTTGGCTTTGTTCACAGACATGTTTCTTAAAGTGTAGGAAGGAGCAATACAGAGCTGGCTGCCAATGCGATACTTAGTCCCCCAGTTTATTTTTGCCACATGGTAATATGTGACACACCACACAATCATTTTCCAACCTTTTCTCTCTCAAGCCTTTCTGCATGTCTGTTTCTGTCAGTGTAGAGTTACAAAGGCCCTGCTACCCAATCAGAACAGAGCTTTATTTCAAATCTCCCTTGAACTGCAAGGAAATTGGCCTACAATCAAGCATCAAGAATTCAGAGTCATCCCCTTAGCTGTATCTGGTGAGGTTGTATTGGGAAGCTTGCAGCCCTATGGCCCAGCCCAGCCTACGTTCAGAGACCTCCACAGTCAGCTCAGACTAGCACAGGGCAGAGGAAGTCTTGTGAACTTTTTCACAGTGCAGTCTTATTTGATGAAATATAATTTACTTTTCAAGGGGAAGAGAGACATTTTAGAGAAATTCTAATGGATGGAGGGTGGTATCCCTGAATTGTTTAGTTATGAGGTAGCTCAGAGGCAAGTGTGAGTGTCCTGCCTTTCATTGTACTATTCCTCCATGCAAGACAAGACATCAGGAGGACACACCTTCCACTGGACTTTTTCAGATTCAGTAGCGGTGTTGGGTAAGGTAGGAAGGCGTGTCCTCCCCTTGAGAAATTAATTGCAAAATTTCTTCTTCCCCTGGAGAAATCATTCATCCAACTCTTGTGACTACAATTCAAAGCAGAATTTTGAAAGGCTATTTCTGGCTGCTTTGCCATAATAAAAATTGGCTGCTTTGCCATAATAAAAAGTTCTTACCATCTATCAAAACTTTACTTTCCCTCTTACTTCATCAAGCGCTGCTGCTGAGAGAGGCTTTGTTGTTTTCTGTTCAGCTATTTCAGGAGAGGAAGGGAGTTAAGATACCACTGATACCACAACATTTATTTAATTAAAAAACCCCAATGCTACTGATCTAGGGTATTGTAATGCACTTGTATATTATTTTTTTAACTATTCTGTTTTTATTTAAACTTCAGTCTTAAATGGCTGCAAAGGCTGCCTGTCAGGGTTGTGAATATATTTAAGTATCTATACCCAGGTAGTTCTTGCTTAGCGACCACTTGGGGCTGGCAACTTGGTTGTTAAGTGAAGCAGTCACTAAGTGAAACCACAACTGCTTCTGATCTTTGTTCAGCTTTGTTATGCTTTACGGTGAAGGTCGTAAATGCAAGGATTGGTTGTAAAGTTACTTTTCATCACCGTCATAACTGCAAACAGTTGGTAAAGGAGGACTACCTCTAATAGCCTTCCCCAGCTCTGTTGGCTGAGGTTGATAACAGTTTTAGATTCAAACATTATAAAATGCCCCCATGTATCTCTATGCTCTAAGTAGGTAGATTGTATATACATTCTGAGAGCTTCTAGATAACCCCTTGCTACCAATGAGCACCAAGACATGTATAGTTCCTAAAGCCAATGCATGCATATAGTCATCTAAAGTGTGAAGGTTCATGTGTTCAATTCCAGTAGAGGGTTTGAACCCCACAGAATAACATCTGGCTACCCACGTCTCAAGCATCCTAGTAAAGGATGAAACCAGTCACCTGGCACGTCCTGGTGGTCAATGTAACTGGATAGCTTAGAATGATTTCTTTACAAGAAACAGGACTCTAGTAATTGATTGACTTGTGGGTCTCCCTCTGTCTGATTCTCAATTAACATGGGAGTCTGGAAATAACATGGCAATTCTGTCTTTCCTTACAGGACTGTATGTGCTGGTGGGAGCAGGAGTGCTGATGATGATAGTAGGATTTTTTGGATGCTGTGGAGCAGCACGGGAGTCTCAGTGCCTGCTTGGAGCAGTAAGTAATAGACATGTATGGTAAGGTGATATGAGTGCTCTCTCAAATGCAAAATTTAGTAAATCATTGTTCATTAAGCCAAATGAGCAATACCTTCAGTTTAAGGTCCCAAGTTCTCCCTTTGCTGAAGTATTTGCATTTTGTTTCATTCCAAGTCCAAAACAGGGAAGTCTGTTTTTAAATACAAATATCAAACTGTAATTTAAGATCCTGGTTAGCAAACTGGTATTAAAACAAAACTATTTCTGACATAACAGAGAGCAGATCAAAGTTGGCATAAAAGGAAGAGAGATTTTTAAAAATAGCGGGTAGATCTGACACCATCCCCTGCTGAATAAATTATAGTTTATTAAGCCAGGACCCCTATATTGAAACCAATTTGCTGTACATTGGAAAAAAGAGGAGGGTGGATCATGTAAACTTTTGTATAAATGCAGTAACTTGGAGGTCCTTTTATTATCTACCCTTAATGACCCTGAAGTCATAATCAGAAGTAACTCACATTCAGCTTGACAGGACCTATTTCTATCTAAGTGGGCACAGGATTTCATGAAGCATTAATTGGCAACTCTATATTCACTTACTAGAATGCGGCCTCCTTGAATGTTGTGGGAGTTACTACTTGAGCAAAGCATGCACAGTGTCCTAACAGCCAGGAACCACGCTGAGACAAGGAACAGGTCTCTAGTGTTTTATTGCTGCTACATAACAGGAAAATCCTAACAAACTGAAGAAGCGTGGGAAAACCCAGACATATAAACCCCAAAGGTTAAGGCAGGCCCGATCTGTGTCTCTTGGAATGGCTACCTAATTCCTCAGTGCTACGCATGTGCTTTACAGTCTGGATGGGAGCCCCCTGCTCGCCATCCTTACTCATGACACACAGAATTCTATTGCAAAGGCTCTGGATATATTGCAGTGTTAGAACACCTCTTTGATAATTTCTTTGTTCCAACCTTTCCCTGAAGTGTGAAATTATCCTGATTTAACAAAAGTTGAACTAGAACCTCCCCTTTGCCCATTTATCCTTGGCCTATATAAAGTATTTCTTTTATTAAAACCACTATTTCTAAACCCCAAAGAAAATATTTACATGCTGCTTTCAAGATTCCATAAAAGTTTAACCTCTAATCTTATCTCCATTCTTTTGTAGTTTTTTACTTGCTTGTTGGTGATTTTTGCCGCTGAAATCACTGCAGGGGTTTTTGCTTTTCTGGGCAAGAAGACGGTAAGTGAAATCACGTGCTGTCCTAAATATCTTAAGCTAAAAAGATAGTTTAAAAGGGTAAAATCTCCTTTAAAGTTAAGTGCAACTCCCGGTGATTTCATGGATGTGTCTTGGCAAATATACAGAAAAGGTTTTCTCTTGCTTTCTTTGTAGAACCTTTTTTTTTACCTCCTAGGCTAACGTACAGATCTGATATCCCCTAACAGCATATACTGTCATTGATGTGGCAGTGTTTTGTATGAAATGGCATAACCTGCCCAGGCAACTTCCTTTTGCATCCTATCAGCCACACCCCATCCACCAGTCACGCTGCACCCCAGCCAAAGCCTAGAGCTTGCTTCCTTATGCCCCCAAAGTGCTACAGGTTCAATCTCTGACATGTCTATTTCTGTAAATAGCTAAAGCTTTCTACTCTAAGGTTGACTGTAGCCCTCTTTGTTGCCTCATTCTTACCTCCCTCCATCTTCTGTATATTCTCAAGTAGTAGAACCAGAGGACTGGAGGGAAGCCATGAGTTTCCTGTAACTGAACCTCTGCTGGTTTCCCCATTACCCTTCATATCTAATTAGGATGTCTGCTTGTTGTGGTTGTTATTTCTGCAGGCAGTCAATGAAGTCCAAGCTATCTACGAGGAAGCTTATGAAAACTACATCAATGATCAAACCAAAAACAAAACACTCATCACATTTCATGATGCAGTGAGTAACATGAATATGAATTCAAATATTTTGCTCACCAATGTTGCTTTTAGATGGTTTCAGAAGACCACTATTTGGTAATGAATCCTAGAATTCAATTTGTATAATGTTTGTCTTTCCCCTTCTGGAATTTTTCTTCCTACTGAAACCGGGCAAGATTCTATGTGACGCCTGATTTCAAAGTCTTTTAAAGTTAGTTTTCTG
Organism: Candoia aspera; assembly: GCF_035149785.1. Taxonomy (NCBI): domain Eukaryota; kingdom Metazoa; phylum Chordata; class Lepidosauria; order Squamata; family Candoiidae; genus Candoia; species Candoia aspera. The sequence continues at coordinate 36,552,234 of NC_086155.1, forward strand.
TGATTTCTTACTTTACTATAATCAGCAACCTTTCCAGCCTGTGGCACACACATCCTTCTAAATCTCGCTAAATTTGGAAATATTGCAGCATTTCATGAGATTCCTACTGCAGACCCTAGTAAAGTGCTGAAATCACATGCAGTATCTTGGAAGGACTGTGGGTATCATTGGCAGAAATGGATAACGAGTGTCCTGGCATGGAGACCATATTGATTTATTATAGTCATCCTCAAAGAAAGTCAGGTAGCATATATAAAACTATTTCTACCACCATTCCTTTAAAAAGATATTGGTACTTGCAAGACCGCCTTTACCAAGATAGTCTGTTTTACTCATGTCTACGGTGAAATATGTTTTACAAGTCCTGCCACGTATATTTCTGACGTCAACAGCTAAGTCTACTTTTTCCTTAGCATGGGCCTAGATCAGTGTTTCCCAAAGTGTGGTCTGGGGCTCAGAACCAGTTCTTGTAAAAGAAAAGAAAAAGAAACTATTCCTAGAAATTATGAAAAAGAAACCCTAGAAATTATGTAAATGATCACCCCCTCCCACCCAACTGAAGTGCTGGGTGCAGTCTCCCAAACACTCTGATTAAAAGGAAAGTGGAAAACTGTCCTCTGAAGTTTCCAACCAGAGTGTTGGTAAGTCAAAGACCTAAGCATTAAAAAACTTACTTTACCATGTGCAAAAGGCTATCCTCTATTTTGCACAGGTACTGTATAAAGTAATAGGGAAAAAAATAGGCTGCAAACAAACAGCAGTGCAGTGAACTGGCTCCCAGACCTAGATTTGGGCAGCTTGCCTTTGGAGTTGAGCAGTACCCCTTACTATTACAGTTTACAACAGGGTGGCTTAAAATGCTTATTTTTATCCATATTGTTACTATACACTAGACACATACGCGCACACACATATGAGAGCCAGTGTGGTGCAGCAGTTTGGCTGGCACTGGGGAGACTGGGTTTCAAGTCTATCCTTAACCATAAAGTCTAAGGGCCAATCACACTCTTTCAACCCAGCCCACCTCACAGGTTATTGTTGTGCAGATAAAATCTGGAGCCCTCCAGATTTGACAAAACATAAGCAAAACAAACAAGTAAATGCTGGGCAAAAAAGTGAAAAGTGATCCCATGTAAGCTATCTTGAGCTCCTGGAGGAAAAATGGAATATATTTCTTTTAAAAAAAAGATTAATACATGGCAATTTGAGAGTTTTCTTGAGCCAGAAAATGAGAGTGGAAAGCGTATAAAATTGTAAAACGAATAAGTAAGTAAATGCTTACAAGTATATGCTTGTTTTCAGTTATATAAAGTAAGTGGGCCTCTCCAGCCTTAGTCCACCATTTTCAAGTCTGCATGATGCCAGAATTGACATGAGTAGAACTCACCTGATCTAAGTATTTATTTAACTCTTAAATATGTGTCATCCATCACACTACAGTGGCAAGCCTCATTTATCCTGTCAGTTGACCTATGCCTCATTCCTTTGGCAGGCTTTCAGTCTCATTCACCACAGAAGCAGCCATAATGCCAAGTTTAAAATAAACTCTTACCACACATGTGACCATTTATTGTTCCTTCTTAGATAGTCGTCTTCTTCTTCTTCCTAGCATTTTCCCATTATCATGGGGTCTGCTTTTCAGATCCTGAAATGCCACTTTGCCCGATTGTCTGCATCCTCAGGGCACAGACCCTCAATTTGCATGTCCTTATTGATGGTGTCTTGCCATCTCTGTTTTGGTCCCCCACATGACCACCAGCCATCAATTTTAAGATGGTAAACTATTTTGACGACAGTGGAAGGTTCCGCTCTAAGGACATGTCCATACCAACAAAGCCGGCTTTCTCTCATCTTCTCTGTAATTAATGACATACCTAGTTGTTGTCAGATGGCATCATTTGTGACATGATCGAGCAGTGAGATGCCCAATATGCAATGGAGCATATGCATTTCCATAACATGGAGGCCGCTCTCTATACCCTTTATTGATGCCCAACACTGGGTTCCATACAGTGCCACAGGGCGAACGATCGTCTTATAGATCTTAGATTTGAGACGGGTTGGTATTTGTTTCTCACAAAGCACACCAGTGACTTCACACCAGCGCAACCAGGCTGCATTCACCCTCACTTGCACATCATCGCTGATGCCACCATCACCTTGGAGATGGGAGCCAAGGTACCGAAAGATATCCACCTTCTTTAGGTTTTCTCCATTATTTGGAGCATCCCATGGGTGGTTACAGTCTCTAGGTACTCAGTTTTCTTTATGTTCAGGTGGAGTCCAAAATGTCTGAGGTGGTCATATCCCATTTGGGTTGGGACCGAGCTGAACATGGACCCCGACGTCAGGCCATGGCAACAGGTTGGTTGGTATTTTAGTCACAAGACCATTCCTTCTTAGATAGTCACGGTGAGTAAATCCATGGCATAGGGCAAGACTGAGGGAAGGCCCAAGACAGCCCACTCACATTCAGAGTGGAACAGTCCATAATCCTGGCTGTGGTTGTTTCTTTTGTGTGCCTGGCTGAGCTTGAGTTCACTTAGCTTAAGAGACTTCATTGGAAACTGAACTATCTATCTATCTATCTATCTATCTATCTATTTATTTATTATCCTGCCTTTATTATTGTTATAAATAACTCAAGGGGGTGAACATACCTAATACTCCTTCCTCCTCCTCTTTTCCCCACAACAGCAACCCTGTGAAGTGAGTTGGGCTAAGAGAGAGTGACTGGCCCAAGGTCACCCAGCTGGCTTTCGTGCCTAAGGCAGGACTAGAACTCACAGACTCCTGGTTTCTAGCCCGTTGCCTTAACCACTAGACCAAACTGGCTCTCTTAACTTAATCCAATCCAATTTGGTTCTATTGTATAAGGTTGTACTTCCAATCAGCAGCTAATATGCAGGAAGACCCACACATTCCTTTGTTTCCAGTGCTGTAAGATTTTAAGCAGCATGTTGCTTTGCCATAGCAAAATGTGGGCAGCAGGTTGGTGGATTCAAAAATGACAGACCCACAAATGAGGTAGAAGCTGAGATGGTTTTTTAGACAAAATAGACCAAAAGAATAACTTGAACTGCAAAGTTTAACATATAGGACCTATTCACAGATAAAGCAACAAACCAAGAAACAGCAGCATTCAATAGAGGAACGTGAATACAGAACAGAAACTCAGCTGTTGGGAGCCCCGTCCTTATCACAGACAACACAAAATGTTCCTCTGATGATGCTGGCTGGTGCATAGCACATTTCCTGTGCAGGCCTGTGTTGAAACTCATCCTTATATTTTGAAAAGTCTTTGATTGTTTATACCTCGTCTGTTGGTTATCAATAGTTTAAGTAAGATGGTGGTAGCTCATACCTCAAACCCTCCCTGCCAGAAGTGGCTGACCCTCGAGTTAGCAAAGCTCTTCTAAAAGGAAGAGATATGCCTCTTGAGCCAGGCTACATCAGAAATGAGAAACATCTGGAGGTAGGGGGATTGAAGGGGGAAGCTCATACACTCACTTTTAAAAATCTAAGGCCTTACCAAGCCATGAGATACACAAGAATACAGAAGAGAAGCTATTTTACACAGGAAAGCAGAGAGGAAATTGGGCACACCATTTATTTCTCTTCAACCTTTCCATAAACTTTCACAATAGCACTATAAATGTAGAGCTTTCCTGTGTAGCTTTCCTGGCCACAGCTGCCACTTGCTCATCAGGCAGGAGCTATGAGTCCAGGAAGACCCCCAGATTGTACATTGTTCTTGAATAGACAATTGCCACCCTATCCAAGGTTAAAGATGGAATATCCCCAGACCTAGGTGGCCCTAATATCCACTGCCACTCCAACCCGGTAAGTATGAATTGGAGATGGTTCCTCCACATCCACAAATTGGACTGAAATTATTAATACATGTTATGCTTTGCAAACAAGTATAAATTTTGAATGATATAATTGGAGTAAACGTATTTTGGATTTTCCAGTAGGTTTGTATGGAATGCTGTGGATTTGAAAATGATTATTTTTGGAAGATTTGTAACATGTTACCTCTTTCCTTTCAGCTTCAATGCTGTGGAAAAGATAGTGACGCTCAAGTAAAGCCCACCTGTCCAAAAGACATTGAGTTGCCCAAAGTAAGTGCCTCTAACAGTCATGTCTTTCTGACAGTGAAGCCAAAAATAGCCTAGGAATGGGATAAGACATGGTGGGAATATCATGTCTGGAGCCAGATGAGATAGTCTGGACAGGAGCCATTTGGCACCAAAGTAGGATGCCAGTAGGATGACTGTTAAGCACTTTGTTTGCTTTGCCAATTATATACACTTTTGCAAGATATTTTGCAAAATAAAGCAAGCAGTATTTATTGTAGCCAGCTTGCTTCCTCTGCCCTTCCTATTTGCTTGCAACCTCCCAGAATGTCAGAATGGTCATTACAATTTCCTGGTTTTCATAGAACGAAAAATCTCAGAATTTTTTTTTAATCTACTTTTCACGCTAATGAAACTTTCCTTCCATATTGAGTAGCAGTATGGATGAGTGATCTTCATCAAGATCATAATGCAGAAGAAAAGGTTAAAGGCCACAGTGCAATCATGTCCATAGTTTGCTGTTTAATTTTAAAAAAGAAATGAATTACGTACGTTCTATTGTTTGGCAATGTATAGGTTAATACAAACCATGTATATGTGAGGATGCCTAGATTATTCATGCAGCTTGCAGCATAAACAGACCATGTTGGTTCCCTCACCCTTACTGAATGGCTGCTTGAGAGGTTAGCTTAGCCTGATCTGTGTTCTTGAACCACAGCTTCTGGCTGTCCTTATCTTAGAGGCCACTTAATGCTGAGGCCAAAAAGAATTACATGGCAGACCTAACCAAATGAACTTCCCTTTTCGGGGGAGATGGGCGGTGATGGAAATTTGAAATATAAATAAAAGAAAGAAAGAAACTCAATTTTGGATACCTGACCTTTCACAGCCAGTTCAAACAAGATAATCCAGACAAACACAGTTGACAATCTAACTTTATTTTCAGTGAAAATAAGTTATGTGAATATCATGGATAATGTATGCCATATAGTTCAGTTCTTCTTCACTGATCTTCCTGTCTACAGAAATAGCTTGTGCATGCATGCCACACCACTTCATGTTGCAGTATAATTCTGTACTCCAGCATTATTCATACACAGACTGTGTACAGACTTGGAAGGTTGCACTGTATAACTAGGAGAGGCAGAAGCTGTAGTGGGGAAGGAAGAGAATGAAGTCACAGGCATCTGCAGGGGAGGTAAATAAGGAAGCTTGCATCAAATATATAAGGGGCACAGCTTGCATCCTGACATTGTGACACTTGTTGTGTCATTCTGATGAAACCATCATATTCTGCAGATGCCTATGTATATAACTATCTCAATGAACCAAGGCTGCTTTGCAGTATAGATAAGAGGGAAAGCAGCAAAGTTAAAGGCCACTTTGTTGTCAATCAATTAAAAAAGAAAAATTAAAGATTTTCACAAAAGTAATTGTGAGCCTCCCAGAGTTGCTTAAGATGGGCGGCCATATAAATCTTTTAAATAAATAAATAAAAAAGTAAAAAAAAAGTGAAATAATAAACAGTAAGGTTAAAGAAAAGAAAAATGATACAAAAAGTATGAAAAGAAATAGAAATAGAAATAAAGGTACATAAAAGAAGCGACTTCCATCTTCTTTACAATAGTTACAAACTTATTCTCTCTCCTCCCTCATTAAAATTACATCATAATTCCCTTCTTCCATATTCAACCCTTTTTAATCAGCAAATCCATAAATCACGAGTTCATTTTTTTTCCATTTTCAGCAAGAAGTCCATAAGAGATTTCCAGTCTTTAATAAAAGTATTTACTGTCTTATCACTGATCAAACAGGTCAATTTTGCCATTGCTGCAAATTCCATCATCTTCACAATCCACTCCTCCATTGTGGGTATTTCAGTATTTTTCTATCTTTGTGCATATGTTGTCAATCCCTTTCATTGGGAAAAAAAATCTTTGCATTAAACCAGCTTTTGGATATAGTTTTCACAAAATGCATTGATTTAAATGGAGGTTATATAATTTAAATGAAATTATATATGGCATGAGGGCCAAGTGTTTCTATAGAGTAGAAGAGTGACATGAGATCTTGACTGGACAAAACTGTCAAATATTTAAGTTACTACACAAGTTCAAGTGTTTTGCACTCATGTTCTGGGAAGCCTGTATTTTTCAAATGAATCCTTCCTCATATATTTGGCAGCTCAAGGTTTGCATTCCAGCTATAGCAAAAGCAATGAAAGGAAGGATGGAACAGAGGATACAGCCAAATACAGTGATGGCTGTTCCCAGGGCGTTGCTGAAAATATTATTCTTAGCATAACATAGAAGAAACTGGATTAGGAAGGATGTTCCAGCATCTCTTAGAACCAGAGAAAAGATCTGCAAAGAGGAAAAGGAGGTAATAAGGTGCTGGATAAAAACATACCTGCCACAGGTAGAGATGGTTGTGAGAATTCATACTTAGTAGATTTAGGAAAGGATCGAAGACTTAATCTTTCATGTCTTTAACAGAACTGTCTGACTGAAATAGAGACTCTTGTTAATTCAAATCTTCATTTACTTGGCATTGTTGGGATTGGAATTGCTGGAATCACAGTAAGTAATTCTCTGATTGTATTGACTGTTGTTGTTATCATCATCGTATTTACACAAACCTGAAATCTTTCCAAGCCATTAAAATTATAGCAGGTTGTTAAAGAGAACTGAGAATCACTTTAGGTGTCCCTTGCATGAATCTCAGATGGCTCAACACATTGCTATGTAGCAAAGTCTCCTCTGGGCCAGTGTTTCTCGGCCTCAGCAATTTTAAGATGTGTGGACTTCAACTGGCACGCTGGCTGGAGGAATTCTGGGAGCTGAAGACCACACATCTTAAAGTTGCTGAGGTTGAGAAACAGTGCTCCAGAAATGATGCAAGACATTCAATAAGATTCCTAGCCCTCTGTAATCACAATCCTGCTCCTTCTCTGTAAATGACAGTGGTTGGTTGTTTTATGCATGTTAATTGCTCCCATACAACCAAGAGCAGAATCTTGGATATGTGAGAGTTTCCTTCAAATTATAATCTTCCATATACCACTTCATTATATTACATTACATAGTAATGGCATAGGGCCATTAGATCAGGAATCAAAGCAAAATCTAGTTGGAGTTTTATGTGCCAGTCAGAATAATTGGCTGGGGGCTTAACAGAAATAAAACAGAATCAGGTAGATACCTGGGTATTCCATAATTTTTTTCTGAAAAGTAGGGGAAAATACCTTACAAAAAACTTGTACCATCATACTATGATCTTGAAGTAATCAAGATCGCTAGTGAGCAGAGATTCATTCCGGGAAACAACCACGCAAATTCTCTGAAAGATTACCCATAGTGACAAATGTTGCATCCTTTAAAATAATGCTTCATCTTTCAGATCTTTGGCATGGTCTTCAGCATGGTCCTTTGCTGTGCAATCCGAAACACAAGAGACATGCTTTAGAACTCATCCTGTATCACATTATTTTCAATCCAGGACTGAAACAAAGGCTTCAACAAGTTCTGAAGAAGTGCTTGTCCACTCAGCTTACAACTGTAATCCATTTTTAGTTAGGATGTTAATCAACTGACAGAAAAAGGGGACGTTTGGTGAGTTCAAGAGTTTCCTGTGGCTGTGTTTAAAATTTTAAAACAATTCTGAAGTGAGCAAGTAGGATAGGCTAACAATGCCTTTTTCAAGGCCAACAGTGACATCTAAAACTAAAATTTATTTGAGGTATGACTTTGCACAGGTATGGAGGAATGGGTCCTATATCTCTGTATTCAAGTATGTGTTCTTGTTTTGGTGCAGATGCACATATAGCTGTATATACAGTTCCCTTGATTGTATGTATGTTTTGTAAGTGTCTATATCTGCATGCATATTTCTGCAATATATATATTATGCATGCACGTGTACAAGCACACACACTTGGGTGCATATCCAGGCTAACATTTTTTCAAAATGGGGTCCTCTTTACTGATCATTTTTTGAGAAGCAAATTCCTCTAGGAAAATATCAAAAAGAAAATATCCCATCCTGTCTTCATTCAGTCTTTGGAATGTCCCATTTAAGATAACTTTATTTAAAGAAATGTGTTCTGCTCCTAGCCAGCTCTCCCCCTGGAAGATTGTGTCTTTGTGTGTGTCTGTGTGTGCGTGTGTGTGTGTTTTATTTATATATTTATTTATATGCAGAATTGTTTATATGATAGACATTGACGGGGGACTCTGTCTTTTTAAAGAAAAGCAGAGCAAAGACCAAGAGGTAGTACCAAATCAGCAGAGATCAGATAAAGCTGTGGGTTCAGAATAAAGTTTACTGGGGTTGAGACATCTTGTGCAGTCATGTTTTTAAATAGGGTCTATTTAAAACAAACACAGGTCATCCTTGATGAGGAACTTAATTCCACTCAAAAACTGTTTCTTGCTTGGGTTTCTTTCCCAAATGCTATCATTTAGTATCTATTGTCCTAATTATTTTTAATCTGGACCAAAAAAATTGCTTCAGCATAATCTAAAACCAGTGCCCCAACTATTTTACTTAGTAAAACCAGTGCTTACTATGATGATCATTCAATCCCCAAATGCACATCATACCCTCTCATGCCATTGTAGCATATTCCCTGAAGTATGTTGATACAAAAGCATCACTGGGACTTACTCTCTCCTTGGTGCCTTTAGGATTGCAGCTTAATTATTTGCTGCAGAAATCACCATGGTGCTGTTTGCAGCCTTTTATTTGTACAGCAATTGCATGCTGGCTTTACACAATGGAGGAGTACATACCTAATATAGAAATAATATTTATTATTATTTTCATGTTCCAGTCACAATTAACCATGTGCTTCACCCTTTCATTGAAATCAATACTTCTCAAAATTTCTTAACTTTGGGGAAAACTTAACTCAATCTGTGTATGTATATATGAATGTTTTAAAAGAAAATTTAAAAGAAAAGGATTGTGTGTATAGGAGCACAGTCCCTGAAGACCATGAAAAAATGTTCAGCAGTACATTTAAAAATACGGAGAATGGGTAGTTTTCATTAATGATGTCAAGAATAATAACCAATAATTGTGACAGTTATTCAACCATCTCATACACAGAATTCATACTAAGCTTTACTGTAGATGTTTGAACTGTGTGCAGCAATATATTTCTTTGGGAAGGAGTAGAAAGAGTAGATTGAAAGATGAGAAGCTCTACATATTTAAAGTTGCCCTACATCCTGTAGCTGAGAACGTGGTGTCAGCCAAACTAACCTTCAGAGTTCAATGCAGTTTGAAAGTCAATTTCAGACTGTTTACCTTTTGCTTTATCTGGGTTCTCAGACTGCTAGAAGTCAGTGCAGACATTTAGATCTCAAAGAAAAGCTATTTGTTCTGCTAAAAATTTGTTCCTGCCAGAAACCTGTACAACACACCAATCCAAAACTAGAGGTCTCAAAATTAAGACCCTGTGCCTGGTGTTCTGGCTACAAAACTTTAGTTAAAACATTGAGAGGTGAGCAGTTGTACTTTAATACACTCTGTTTTTGTTTATTGTCTCTGAAAATCAAACTACTGAATGCTGTTTTAACTATATCAAGGTATTATCTAGTCATGACATGGCTGTCTAAAACTGGGAAAATGTGGAAATGATACAATATTCTTAAAATACCTCAGGGGAGAGTTTACAGCTTATAACTGTGCTTTATATTGTTTATATTCATTTCTACTAAGTCGTGTATTGAAAAATAACCTGACAAAATTAATTCAGCCAGCCAGAGGAAAATCATTTTGGTGCAGCCTTAATGTATTACAATCGATAGAGTTTTACCACTGACTTGAATGGTAAGTGCTTTGTGGGAACTTTTAAATACTTGGCCCATTTTCTGACAAGCTATAATTTTAGGAATCAGAACTCAAGCAATGATTCAGTCTTTCTGTCTGTTTTTATTCAGTTTTATTTTCTTTTGAATAGAAACAGGCCATCTAAAAGAATATGTTAGGAAATTTTCAAATTTTAATTAAACCACCCCTCTTAATCGTATTATGTGCTCCATTTACATTTTTCATCGAAATATATTCAAAACATGTATGATTTCAGGGGAAGCCTGTCTTAGCAGGGCCTTCATTTGAAGTTCAGTGTGCGCTCAAGTGTGTGTATGTATATGTATGTCAGAGAGAGAGAGGGGGAGAGAGAAGAGCCCCAAGTTGAGTTGTTCCCTTCTTAATCTCAAACATATATTGTGTGTATGCCCTATCTCTCCAACAAATTTCAGTTGATTGTCCCTACTGCTTGGCCCAGATAAGATACGTGGGCCCATCAGAATATAGCTCAAGTGATAGGAGATATACCTAAGGAAATGTATCAAACGCACAATTCACCTACCTATCCTAGAGGCCTATTGGGTAGTGGCAGCTCCTGAAGTCCAGGTGAGGGCCTCATCATGGAAAAGATATCACTAGAGATCCAAGTACCTAGATGGACTGCCACATTATTTGGGAAGCAGTTTCATCAGCTCTAAAAGTAATTCTTACCAGGAATTTGCAGTTTAACAGAAATAGAAATAAAGATGTAGTCATCTTTGTTTTAAAAAATGTCATTGGTATGAACTATCATAATATTAAAGACTCTGGAGTCAAAGGGGAATTTCTGCTAATTTTCTATTCTGAAAAAGTATCTTCTTGGGATTCTATTCCAGAGTAAAAAGAAGATGGAAGGACTTAGAACAGGAGCTGCTTTAGTGATTTCCCCGTATTTGTTAGTTTTTCTTTTTAAATAATATCTCCTTAAGAATAGACCATCTCTTCCATTATAATGCCAGCCATTCTCAAATGAGACCAAAACCAGTCTAAAAATGGAAACAGCAGGATGTGAAATAGACATTAGAAAAATCAGTAATTTGTAGAGATCACCCTGTCCTACTGTACTCAGCTCTGGTTTGTTCCCTGTCTCCTCCATTTGCCATCCTTTGTTTCATGTAGACTCAGGGCTCAGCTGTATCACACATCAGCATATGGCAATGCTGTTGCACTGCTTCCCCATTCTGTATTCCAACTTTTCAGAGTACTTTGTGAAGTTGCTTCACGTCAGTCCATGTAACTGGCACAGACTAGTATGGATAAGTTTGGGAAAGACTTTGAGAAATCTTCTTTGTTCCAAGTTTTCCCAGTCAGGAGCAGAAGGCAAATCCTGTTTAACCTGTGCTCCTGCTTTCTCATTTATATTGTTTTTTTCTCCTTATTTGGGTTTTAGAAGAGTCAGGTGAGCTGTTGCTGTAAATACAGGTTGAAAGGAGAGCTACATTCTACTTCATTCTGGTAGTTGCATTTTTATGCTGGGAAAGGACACTGACTCCCTGTGCTAGCCCAAAAATGGTATTATCAAACAAGTACCAGGCCAGAAATGGTTCTGATTTGTCTGCTGATTACCATTTGTGATTTTTATGAAATGGCTGTCCTTCACAGACCTAAGGCCTCCTTGCTGAACAACGCTGATAAATAAGCTGTGGATTGAACACCAGGATGAGGGAGCAGGGTGGTTGGATATGATAGCTATGAAGACAGATTGGAAAATGCACATGCTGTCTGGTAGTGGAAAAGCAGAGCAGCAGAGACATACATCTATACCAATGTTTCTCAACCTCAACAACTTTAAGATGTGTGGACTTCAACCCCCAGAATTCTCCAGCCAACATGGCTGGCTGAGGAATTCAGGGAGTTGAAGTCCACACATCTTAAAGTTGCTGAGGTTGAGAAACACTGATCTATACATACAGTATATGCCATTGCTTTTTAAAAATTTTGTATTGGAGTGCAGGTAACTTTTTGCTGTTGCCTTCTTGCTATTAGAGAAACCAGTCTTGCTTCCAGAATGTGATCTACTATTGCTTGGCTGCTTCTTAATCTTTAAGTGCCTTTTGGGGAACAGGGCAGAATGCCAGTTCTGTAAGTAGAGCTTTTGCAATTAAAATCAGACATGAAGTTTATTCAGTTTTAGTGAGTTCCAATTTCCTTGCATCCCACTGTATTTATTTTTATGAATATAATGGTTACACCTGTCCTAAGGTCATCTGCTCTTTAAAAATAATAAAAGAATATGTGCTTGAAATGCAGGTCAGATTTAAATATATATGTGTCCAAAAACTTACCAGTGCCTTTAAAAACACCACAGCTCTATCCTCCTGATCTCAGCATTTCCAGTGTCATTTTGATGGGGAGTCCCTTATGCTGAATTACATCTAAGAAACATCGTAACTTGAATGTTGGCGAGGATTAATTCTTCGATACATTTTTCTCTAGTATGTAAATTATGCATACACATTTTCTGAGTGGATTCACTGAGAGGACCAAGTCAGACGTGCTGAGAATGGCCCAAAGCTTGCCCCCAAAGCCATGAGAACTAGCCCACAGCTTCTCTTTCAAGTTCAGTAGACCAGCAATTACACGATACTTAGTATGAGTTGTTCCTGATGATACACTACTGGAGTACATGGGCACTGTTTTGATTTTTGTGAGGTATACATTCCTTGAATTGTGCTATTGCCTCATTGATTAAATTTGACATCCCCACTTTACTTCTCAGCTGTGTTGAGGAATGCAGCCTTTCTTAATACTAACAAATGGTCATTATAAAGATACTAGAGGCAGCAGTTTTAGAAAGATGTGGAGGTTGTAGGGTCAGATTCTCCCAAAGGTCTTCAGGAAGAAACAGAACTTATTAAAATGCACACAGATATACGGGTTACCTCAGCACCATGACACTGCGAACTTGTAAAGCAGTGCCTTATTATAGGAGAAGGAGCAAATAAATTGAGGAGCCTTTAAAAAGCACTTATTAAACCTTATTTTGAAGAGCAGCTTCTCCTAGTTTTGTCCTTTGTAAAGCCATGGGCACATTATGCATCTAATAGATGCTCTGTCCTGCTTAATACAAATTCTCAGTAACCATGGGAATGATTACACTAAGTTCCAGACCTTTCACTGTCTTTAGGGAGTAGTGCATTGTATGTGCTGGAGAACTGAGCTTCATTCTTCCCAGCAAATCTGTACGGATCAAGCCAGAATGATACAGCATTAGAAAATAGCTGTATGCTTACTTTGCAGATTCCCTTTGTGGAATCCATTATTTTATTTAAGAATACATTACTTTCTATTGCAGCAGTTGTACATAACTAGTATGTTCACCCCTTGAAATGTGTATTTTAGAGTTTGTGCAAAAGACTTCATTAATTCTTCAAATGTTGATAGAAATGTAAATAAACAGTCCTTCTTTCCAATGTTTCTGCTATCTAGCAGCATCATGCATCAATCTGTTTTCATGGGAATTAAGTATCTTTCCCATGTAGTCATTGTGTAAATGTTATTAGCAATTGATGTTATTGAAACATATTTAGTTTGGTCTGGTTTTGGTCTGTTTTCTTAATGCATTTTTATCACTGTTACTCTACTGAAGTTGATGCAGAAATCTAATAAAATAATTTGAAATAAATGTAATGGATGGGGCTTTTTTCTTAGCTAACTTTATAAGATGTATTGCATGTACCAGTTTCCTTTCTCAGATATACCCATTGTGTTTTGCAGTAACAGATAATGTTTTGAGGATGAAAGAAGATTATGGTGTGCTATGCTAAGACAAGTTATGGTAGAGCACATATGTTCTGGTAGATATCATAGAGCTGTACAAGATCCCCACATGCATTTCATTTTTTATTCTATTTCATTTTGATTGCTCTCTGTAAATTCAAAATGATAGCGAACTGGTTGTTTTTCCTCATAGTATTTGGGCAACATTGTTTTAGACTGGTTAAGGTGTAGGTGTGCTACATTTATCACCTTTATTCTTCCAACATAAATTACTGCATAGTTTTGCTTACTCATTTTCTTCAGAAAACTGTGGCGTAATTTCCCCTCAAATATTGCAGCAGTAATTATTTAAGAAGTCAAGCTGGCTGCCTCTTTTTCAAATGAGTGGTTTGTCAACATACATTATACCTATAAAATGGCAAAAGTCTAGAGAGGCCAAAATAAAAGCACTCTTAGTTATAGTCAACAAAAAAAGAGAGGAATGAACTAATTGCACAAGTGCCCATGGTTTCTTCCTACTGATTTCTGTAGAATTCAAATATGTAACAGATGCATACAATTGTAGCTGGGATGTTTAATTCAACCATGGAAATAAACTTGCACTTAGACATTTCCCTAGGTTTCCAAGAAGACCAGCCATTATTTTTCATACATGCTATGTTCAAAGAGCTTTATAAGGTTTTAGAAATTACAGCCTTTTTGGTATCAACCTGTCCACCTATTAAGATCAGGAACAAAGATCCTTTTCTCTTGCCTTGCTTACAAGATGACAGCAAAATTATATAGAAAATTCTGTTTGCTGCCAACTACCTTTAAGAACTCCTAGGTTAATCAAAAGAAGACAATGAACCTTTTCTATAGCTCTATACTTACAGAATGCCTTGCTAAATGGAGCTTGGTAGACCCCAACTGCTAGTTTTAAGGAATCCCTAAACACTATATCCAGATTTCCCTGAATGTGTATCCTATTCCAGAGTTCACAGTGGAACAAGAGGCATAATCACACAATCCAGGGTCAAAAACTAGCAGAGACTAGTTGAGTACATCAGGCTTTGATGAAAACTAGTTGCTGAAATTGGGCTATTTGAAATTAATAACCTACCTGAGTATATCATTACTCAGCTTCTGCTCTTTCCTCACCTGAGGCTATCATATATCTCCTTGCTCTGCCTGGGCTTTTGGTTGGAAGTCAAATGTTAATATTTGGCGTAAATACTTCTTAGCTTTTGTAGTGTTTTGGTTTAATATTGGCTTCATCTTTATGAATACATAGAAAGCTGCATTCAGGAGATTTTTTTTTCCATAGAGGTTGTGATATATTACAAAAATTACATTGTATAATGTAAAGTTGGTACATTTTGTCATTAGACTTCTTTGATGATTTGAAAAGGGAATGTTTAGATTTAATTTTTTCCCACTGTTAAATTACTTCATATACCTTCTTTCATTTTACATCTTTGTATGTTTTCCCATTTTCAGACTGAAACTATGTCTGAAAATGAGAGATAATACAACTATTAAAGCAGGGGGGACCCCATCATTTTTGGCTGGGGATCTTACTTCCACTTCTCTGCCCCACTGGGCCATGACCAGTGCCATTATGAAATCACTGGAGAGGGCAGGGACAGGGGATGGGTTTAAAGGAGGTACTTTAAGTCTTGCTGATATTTGTGACATTTTTAGCTTTGCCAATTGTGGGAGGCTCTCAGGATTCTGGGACAGCAGGTTACCCACTCCAGTGAAAGCCCGAGAATCCCTACTAGGAAGGAGAAAGTAGCATTCCTCTGAGGAAGAGAAAGTTATAGTAAGATGCCTCTTTCATTCCTTGTGTGATCAGAGCCAAGTATCAGATAACGCTGAATGGAGTTTTGAGTGTTCCAAGATATCTGGCCCTCAGCTGTTAAGAACACACAGAATGCAACTGCCTGTGCAGTTCCTGTAGTTCCAAACCAAGTTCCTATAAAGTTTCATATTCCTTTTCCTGGGGAACACCTCCCCCCACTTCTTGTTCTGCTAAGATTCAGCAGGGATTAATTCTAAATTAAGAGATGGTACAATTAAGTTTTGGCAATGCTAGGCAGGCATAACCACACAACATTTTAAATTTCTAGGTTCTCACAGATAGCAGTATCTTGTTGAAGGAAGCAGGAGAAAATGTGTAAGTGCCACATATTTGGTGGAACAGTAACGAAAAAGGAAAAGCAGAAAAAATACATAATTCAAACACGCATTCTGGTCAACATATCAAGCATTTTTCACACAGGTGCATTTAAAACATGATTCATTTATTGTTAGGTTTATATACCATTTTTCCTTCAGGAGCCGAAGGTGGCATATATAGCTCTCCCTCCTCCTATTTTTCCTCACAATACTAATCCTAGGAAGTAGACTGGCTTGAGAGACAGTGACTGGCCCAAATCATCCAATGAGTTTCTACACCTAAGGGTGAACTTGAATCAGGCTCTCCTAACACAACACCTTAACCATCACAGCACACAACACCACGTCACCAAATCAACACAATATATAGTATACGTATTTGTAATGAATAATTTAGACAAAAATCCATTGGCTGTTTCTTCCTCATAATGCCACATCAAATCATTTATCAAAATAAATAGTGAAAAAGGGACTCGTATATAACAACCCACATAATTCTCATCCATGCAGATAAATTTGACAACACTGTAAAATAGGACCACAGGTGCAGCTTGTTAAAAGCACTGTTTTGGCTCTGAACCCAGGACAGCTAGTCAAGAATAGTTACTGAATGGAGCTTTTCTTATGGTGAAAAAGGCTCTGGCAAGCAGTGGCAGCAGCAAGGATCAGACATGTGTTTGCAAGCACCAAGTTGTAGAAATTTCCAACAGCCCAGCAGACTTTCAAAAAATCAGTGACTGATTGAAATAGCAAGGCTGATAGTTCTGGGGTAATTACCTTGGTTTGGTTACACAAGGCTTTATTTACCTTACTTGTTGTTTATTTGTTTAGTCGCTTCCGACTCTTCATGACTTCATGGACCAGCCCACGCCAGAGCTCCCTGTCGGTTGTCAACACCCCCAGCTCCCCCAGGGACGGGTCCATCACCTCTAGGATATCATCCATCCACCTTGCCCTTGGTTGGCCCCTCTTCCTTTTGCCTTCCACTCTCCCCAGCATCAGCATCTTCTCCCGGGTGTCCTGTCTTCTCATTATGTGGCCAAAGTATTTCAGTTTTGCCTTTAATATCATTCCCTCAAGTGAGCAGTCTGGCTTTATTACCTTACTTACTTTATTTAACTTTAAGCCCAGTCTGCACAGCAAAGTCTATAAGTAAGATGGCTTCTGTATATGCAAGCATTGGGAGGGGGGATTTAAACATCTACATCACACCTGCCAATCTCCACAAATAGGGTGTGTTGACTTGGAAACAGCTTCTCCCATATTACTAGTTTTTCCATCCAATGGTAGAAAATGAGCTGTTCTTCAAGCTGGAGCTCCACTAGGACTTTTGGCATAACCCAGCCATCACTGAGGCAATATAAACCATAAAGTCTCTGTCTCACAATGAGGACATGTTGAACATAATAAACATTGCAAAATCTATGTAGGCAGTGCTTTTTGATTTGTCAGTAAAATTATGAAATCTTATAAAATTACCACCTTTATGATGAAAAATAAGAGTTTGCAGACATTCAGTCTCTCACAATGAGGAAATGAACATAATAAAAATTTCAAAAGCAATGAGAAGTTAATGCTTTTATTAGACTAATTTCAGTGGTTGTATAGCTGATCTGACTATAAAGTTATGAAATATGGAAAATGGGAGTTTGCGGACATTCAAACAGGCTCGTTATGATGCTACGATGGTCCCTGGGAAGACTACTGAAGTGAAAAAACAAATAAATAAGATGGTTCCCCATTTTTAAAAATATAAAATCCAGATATTAATCAAACTTGTCCCTTAGTCAAAAATCAAAGACTGCCCCAGTTGCAGTCCAAAAACATAACAGCACCAGGTAAGTCTATGCATGTTTTTTAACTTCAATGTTACCAGTCTTCCCACCTAATCCACGCCCCCCCAAGTCATTCACAATCTCAAAAGCGGTAGATTCTTGTGAACTTCGAACTGAGCGAATAAAGGTATTACCGTATGATGGATTTGGGTCGTCTTGTTGTAAGACTTGCTGAGTCAATCGATTGCTCTCCAGGGCTTAAATTCTCATGGGCCCTAGCGAAATGCTAGTGGCCAAGGATCATGAAATTTGTGGTCCAACATATCTAGGGAGTATCCAGTAGCCTATACTTGCATGCTACTGTCTCCAACTCCGTGGAACAGAAATGAACGGCCGGTGTAAGAGAAAGAACGTGAAGAGCTACGCAATGCACAACCTTGTGCTTGTCTATCTGGAAGTAAAACCTCTTACTCCTTGCACACCTTTACTTTTAGGTAAATATGAGATTGCTTGCAGTTGAAGCTGCCGGGGGGAGAACGCGGGGGATAAAATCTACGATCGTTCAATGGTGGTGCAGCGAACAGGCTGGAGCACTGAGATGACCAAGGGGTTTAAATGCGAAAGGATTCAAAGAAAAGCTACGATTGTAAGCAATCTGTTTTTGTAATAAAGCCTCCCCACGTGATTGCCAAAAAGACCCTCAAAAGAATTAGCGCGCGGAAAAGGTAGAGAGGGGCGGGCCGAAACATACAACGTCTTTCATTGGGGGAGCTGTAATTGCTGTGGCCAATCACGACGCGTCTTTGCTAGGGGGAAGAGAAGCCACGGGACGCCGTGGGAGGGGAGCTTTTTTAATCGCGTGGCTGAAAAGAGATCCAGCGCAGCAGCCGGTGAGTAAATGGGCGCGCGAAGGGTGGGGGATGGTTGTCCGTCACTTGACCCGAGGAGACCGAGCTGGAATGGGGTCTCCTTTTTCACAGGCGCCTGTACGATCACATTTCATTTCCATTATGGTTTTTTTTTCCACAAGGCCCCCATGTCGACGCTGGCATACAAGGAAAATCGTATTTAGGGGCACGAGAGGCTTCTTGAATTAGAGGAGCCGAGATATTTTTTACAAATGGGGCGAGGCTTTTCTTTAAACGTACCAAAAGAGGTTTGTTACGCTGGGAAAATTGCATCTTTTGAATTCTGTATCTGTCATTCAGCTATGAAGTAGATACCCAAATAGGTTTTTAAAAGAGTCTTTTGGTGGCGGAGGGCGGTCTCCGTGAAGGAAAGATGCAAATAATCCGCGCTGGCCCCAGTTCAGGAAATTGCATTTTTCCGAGGGGTTGACAGCAAGAGAGAGAGAAAAAAATCAGTTTATATTGTCATTTGGAAATATAGCAGATTGGTATCAGCTGCCATTTGCAAGTTGTATGTTGGGTGCTTTGTGGCCCACTGGCAATTAGATACTTTTCCTCCTGTTCCCTTTTATTTAGAACATGTTTACCTCCCCTTCAGCCAGCAAGGCTTTCAGAACTGTTTGCAGAGAAGGGGCAACTACTCCTGTGATAACGACAGAGCAAGGTAATAGTGAAGCAGCATTTCAACCAGGTTCAAAAACTGCAGGGTTTTCTTTGGATCAAAAGGATGCACTCTCAGGGAAGTCCTATGGGAGACTAATTAATTTTGCTGTCCAACAGAAAACATAAAGTAGTAGTCAGCTGCTGCAGCAAATAAAATAAAATGCCAAAATAAAAGCTGCACCTGAAATAAGGAATGTTTTGCCAGGCATGCACATTTCAGAAGATTTTCCAGGAAATTAATATCATGCTTGTGAATGAAAGATAGAAAACTCTTCTTGAAGTCATAATGTAATCCTAAACAAGTTTATTCAAATGTATGTCCTACTTGAATTCAATAGGACCTCCTGCTGGGAATGTACTATTTGTTTGTGATATTAAAACAAAGCTGAAATCTATTATTATATATTGATTTCTACATTCTTGATTCACTAAAAAGCTATCATCTTCTGTATAATTTCACAGGCATTATATAAAAAATAATAGATTGCATCTTCATGGCATAAATTAATCATCTACATATTAATAATAGCTGATGACACTTGGCGTAATAGCAGTTGTGAGAGGATATTCCGGTTTGTCATACTGAATTTGAGATGCCTTGACATGTTTGAAATGCCTGTATGCTCAAACAGCCAATGAGATACCTTTGGGTTATTTATAGCACAACTAACAAATTTTAAGGTATGGGTTCAGTTTGCAGAGGTTAGACAGACTTGTCTCATCAAAGAACCAACTTCTTATTATCGGCAGCTTGTATAACTTTTACTGACCAAAGAAAACTAGGAGCATTCTTCCTTTTGAGATGAAGATGGCTGAGAAACAGATTAGGTATGTCCCATCCAGGATTTTAAAGATAAAATGAGCTTCAATATAGGCATCGGTAGATTAAATGTCAAATCGAAGACATAAAATGTTGGCTTGTGGTAACCTAAATTCTGTGTAAAATGCAAGAGGATAAAAAGTGATGGAAGAAAATAAGGTTTAAATAATTGCAATTACTTAGTTAATTTAAGTAATTTAGTAATTCCTTTAAGTAAGGTTGGAGACTGGTATAGTTACCTAGAATTTTTTTTTTTATTGGAGTGTTATCTCAAGTTTAGAGGGGAAAGAGAAATGTATAGCAAACTTCAAGATTAGCAATAACAAGGTATTCCACAAGAATCATTGCATGAAGTCTAAAAGATGTTATCTCTACTTCCTATTGATTTGTGTTCTTAAGCAGCAAAACAAAGGACCATGGATTGGAATAGGGAGGGGACAGATTAGGAGATGAGAGAAGCTGGTGAGCTGTAATTATAAAGTGAGTCTTAGACTGAATTCTCTTTTCTCTTTAGTTTGCCTGCTAAACTCATCAATGGAGGAGCCGCTGGGATCATTGGTGTTACTTGTATATTTCCAATTGATTTGGTTAAAACTAGGCTACAGAATCAAAGAAGTGGACAGCAAGTCTACAAAAGCATGTAAGTGACCTTTAGAAAAGTATCTCAAGACAGTATTTTTCAAAAGCCTTTTTAAGACTAGTCCATTTCTAAGACAGGAAGCTTCTTCAGTAGCTCAGGATTTAAATTGGGCTTTTGCAATTATGGAGCTGAAATTATTACTATGTTTATAAATTGTTCAAATAGCACTTTTTATTATAGTGTATACCTATAGATGTAAGTGCTGGGGAGTAGAAATGTACCATTGATGGAATGATTCAGTAATTACTATATGTAGTGCAAAGGCTTTGATGTGCTCCCTTTCACACCTGGCATTAGGTTATTTGTTGTTGTTAAGCTCTAATGTCTATTCTCTTCTGACAAGCATTTTAGCTGGAAGTCATTTATGAAAATGGCAAAATCAATTGCATATAGTACATTGATTTTTGTATTAGATATAAATATGGATGAATATCACTGGAAAGACAGATATTAAAACAATAGCTGGAGTTATTCCAAACAATGTATCTAAAAACTTACCAATTGTTTTACTGATGTTCTGATCAGGTTGGATTGTCTAATGAAAACTTTACGTTCGGAAGGCTGTTTTGGCATGTATAGAGGTAAGTATGTTTTCTCATGTTTTATAACTGGCTATAGTTAACTCAGAAATACTTCATAATGGTTTTAATTTTTACTGGAAGATTGCCAGTTGTAAAGTCAGTTAATTAGACTGCAGTTGTAAATACATTTATAATGCAGTAAGCCGTGTTTCCAGGACTTCTGAGTAAAAGTGAATAGCATTCTATTCAAGGATTAGGGAGCCAGTTTGGTGTAGTGGTTAAGACATGAGGCTAGAAACGGGAGACCGTTGAGTTCTAGTCCTGGCTTAGGGTGACCTTGGGCGAGTCACTTTCTCTCAGTCCCAGGAAGAAGGCAATGGCAAACCACTTCTGAAAAACCTTGCCAAGAAAACTCCAGGCAGTCTCCAAGAATCAGACATGATTGAACAGATTAAAAAAAAATTCAAGGATTAAATATTGAAGCAAAGAAATGCAAAAAAAAATGTAGTTGCTTTTTTTAGATTTGTCAGCGCTTCTAGAGCTTAGCACAGGAGTCCAATTTAGGGGAAGAACATCTGGCTGCAAGCTTTCAGTTCAGATACAGCAGGAGTTGGGAATTTGATGATCACCAGAAGTTGCTAAACTACCAGAAGACCCAGGAGTAAGGAAAGGTGTGAGTTTTAATTCAGCAATATTTGAATTATGTAACAACTTGGCACTTTTAAGCATTTGTTTTAGGTGGTTCCCATGTACACAGGATTCAATCTCTTTTGAAAGAATGCTGAAATGGCCAGAGCTGCTTTTTTTAAAAAAAAACTCAGTAAGATTTCTCACTCACTGAGGTCTTGGTTTCTTCTCCAACTTTCCTTCACCTCAAAAGAGGGCAGTATTTTGGGTTGAAATGGTTGTGGAGAGGAAGAATAACATGTAGTTACTTTGTACACATTTTAATGATGGCAAAGGTAGTAATGGTTGCATGCATGGATTTATTCATTACTTACCTTTGTACTTTTTTGCACTATGGCTTGTTAATAAAGTGGACGGACTAGAGCAAGATCAGAACTTCAGAGAGGGCAGACGAAAGGAGCCTGTTTAATGGGGCTTCACAAGAATAATAGCCAGTTTATATACATTATTTCATCTCAAGAGAATGAAAATTAGAGAGGCGTGACTTCGGCATTGTAAAACAAAGACAGACACTGTACACCAGTGTTTCTCAATCTTGGCAACTTTAAGATGTGTACTGGCTCGAGAATTCTGGGAGCTGTAGACCATGCCTCTCCTGAATTAAAAAAAAAAGCTAGCTAGCTTTTAGAATTAGAGACAGAACTCCAGGGAAACAGAAAGAAGTTGCTGTGCCTGAACTGGGGTATACCATCTCCCCAACAACTCTGATAAACAGCTAAAATTATCCCTGGAGGCCAGGAAAAGTCCAGAGAAAAGGAGAGAATGTTAGTTTCAGCATTCAGATGATCTTTAAGAAATAAGTAAATGTTTTAGGTAGAACCTGTGTTAAATTTAAATTTCTCTGTGCATACTTGAGTTCAATATTTTATCTCTCTATACACGTTCTATAATTGAATAGTCTTCAGTCCTTCATGCATATATCTAGTTATATATGGACATGTTTTTTTTTCCAAATTGCTCAAGATGATAATTTTTCCCTGAGAAATGTTTTGATAAAATTTAGAGCCTGGAACAATTGTAATAAATCAGTTCAATCTTGTGGTTTTGGGTTTTTGGTTCAGCCAATTTCCCAGTTGCTGTATACAGTAAACTGGGCAGCTGTATAATTTAGATTCTGCAACAGTGCATAATTGCATTTTTTAAAATCTTAAAATTAAAAAGTGATTTGTTTTTTTTTTTAAAATAAAGTTTGATTTTTCTTCCACTCTTGTTAGATTAGTCTCACTCTCATCTCCGTCCTTGGGAGACCCCCAGCTCAGGCTTATTTTCCTGTTCTGCGTCCTTCTCTTGCCAACACACACATACAGATACAAAGGCCAACAGATAAACTGTCATGGGAAGAGGGGAAGCACTTTAATGCAACTGTGTGGCTGTGCCCTAATACTGCATTCTTACAATCATTTTCTTCTTGGCGGGCTATTTAAAGTTACTTGATTACTTGTTTTAATTAAACTTTGTAGTAAAAGTTGCAGTAAGTTACTAAACATTCCTATAGGCAAACATATTTCATGAAACTATGTTAACCTATTTTTGGAAGTTCATTTCATTAAGTATTTAATATACTTTTAAATTATTTTATCAAATTGATTACACGCTTTAAAACAAGAATCACTGATTTGAAATACAGTGAATTCATATATTTCCAATGAAATGTTGAAGACTGTTCTTTCAGTGTTTCTGCAATCAATGCTTTTCTTCTTTTCTTTCTACTAATGAAAACTTAGCTTTACACCAAACTGGTGCGGATTTTGTTTTATAATGTAATGTAAATCATTAACTGAAGGACAGAATCACTTTATTTCAATTAAACACAAGTATGTTTATTTATAGGTGCAGCAGTGAATCTGACCCTTGTAACACCTGAGAAGGCTATCAAACTGGCTGCTAATGACTATTTTAGGCACCTTCTTGCCAAGGAAGGGTATGTTATTTGAGACATTTGAGGAGTATTGCTTGTATCATACATCCATTAAAGTCTGTGTTCATAGCTGAGTTGAGGTTTTAAAAGTTGTTTCAAGTTCTGTATTTTAACAGGAGCATATTTAATCTTTCTAACCTATATTTCTCTGGAATACATTTTTAGATCAAGGTGCATTTTAAAAATAAGTAGGAATAATGTAATATAGCTAGTTTAATGATGCTATAAATGCCACCAATGGGATTAGTTTTATAATTACACTTGAAATGAGTGAACAATATATTTTGAAACAAGATATGCAAGCACAAAGTAAATGGAGGAAAAAGAGGAAAGAGAAAAGATTATACTCCTGTCCTATATATTAGGAAAGCAGTTTTTTGAGGCAACAGTTAATTAAAAACTGTTGGAAATGCTGCCATTTTGTAGGGGCATTGCTACTCACAGACAAGTGAGGACATTTTCACCAGTGTTGATAGAAGCCCCTCTTTTATCCTCAACCATTTTCTTTTTGGACACAGAAAAATGATAGGATCTACACAGGGGTGAAGAGAGTCACAGAACAGAGAATACGAGGACAGGCATACAATGAGTGCAAATAGATAGAGCATCACCCCCACTGTAGGGACAGCTAGGGGGACAAACAGGCCATGCAGAGGAGCAAATAGAACCACACATACAAGGTGGAGGTAAGTAAAGAGGCTGATAAAGGTGAAGAGAAGGACTAGAGAAGACAGACTTTCTCTCAGACTTAAAAAACCATTTGGTTGACTTAAATCATGGCCTAATAGCATCCCAGCTCTAAAATAAACTTCCTCCATAGACTTATATAGAGAAGAAGAATCCCTTGGCTTTTTGTATAGTTACAAACCCACCCCTACCAAGGATCTCGAATAAGGAATTAGGCTCTCAATTTCAACCAAGAGAAAGTTTTCCCCATCTGAATAAAAATGGATATATTTATGCATTCATTCACTTGTGGGACAAAGTGCAGAGCAGAAGTCTCTGTATAATTTGGGGGTTGTATTGGTGTGACCCATGTATGTTGCCAGTCCTTAGTAGCATGTCTTCATGAGTTAATGTGTCCTTGTTCCAGGCAATGTTGAATAATATTTTTTTTTGTAAGTCAGTGGGCTAAAAAAGTCATCTGGTTTCTTCTTTTTGCTTTTATTATGCACTCAACATCTCCCAGCAAAACCATAATTTCTTCAGCTCAAATATTGCTAAAACTGTTCACTGCATTTTATAAAATTTGAGTGATTTTAGTAATGATAATATATAAGCTTTAAGCTCATATTTGCAAACAGCATGATTTCAATATCTTGTACTGGAGAATGGGCAATATCAGTGACTGAAATAAGCAGGAGGGAAAGTGGAAAAGCAGGAAGCCGTGTCCTACATGCAGCCAGTGTAAGTATAATTGCAGGCTGGAGGGCTTGAAGCACTGCAGATGTTGCTGAACTACAACTCCAGCATTTCTCCCATTTGCCAGGCTGTTAGGACTGTTTGGAGCAGAAGTAAAAGAACATTTGAAGGGCAACAGGTCCCCTGGTAATTGTAAACATAGACAAAACAGATCCTTTTGAGATAACAGTTTCAGTTAAGTTATTTCTGTTTCTATTCTTGTATCATAATTCATTTTTTATTATTTTCTCAAAGTTTCCTGTTCCCTTAGAGATGATCTGTGTATCTCCTTTACACAGCCCATTCCTACTTCATGTTGTGTTAAAATTAAAGTAAAATAATATGTTTGATAAATGTTCTGATGTTTTATTCTGTTTCCCTCCAGGGTAGCTCTGTCTTTATCGAAAGAGATGCTAGCAGGCTGTGGTGCTGGAGTTTGTCAGGTTGTAATCACCACTCCTATGGAGATGTTAAAAATCCAGCTGCAGGATGCAGGGAGACTAGGTAATATTATCTGGGAGCTCTCTCCATATATCATACTGAACTCTGAGAAATAGATGCATCTTCTTACTATGTGAGATTTTGCTGTAAAACTCTTACATATTACACCATTTTACTTTGGAAGATAGCTGCAAAAATGTGTTCCATACCCATCTCTCAAATAAGACATCATTTTACTATTTCAGCTGTGCTGAAACTATAATCCATGTCATGGTAGCTACACTGCTACAGTGCAACCCAGAAGGCTGTAACACTAATAAACTAGTGAACTGTGTGGCAGGATAGCATCAGTAAACGTAGAAAATCTGCAGCGCCTTTTGTGTAGTTGGTGGGGAGGGAATAGAAATGTAGTTAAGACACAGAAATATGGAATGCAGTTGAAAAAGGCAAGATAAAATGAATTAATAGAGAGTTGATAATCTGATCGGTCCTGGAGAAAATCTAAGTGGTTGTTAAGAGTTAACACTGACTTGATGGTGTATACTCAAAACAATCAAACAGATCAAAGTTTTCTTTGGTAAAAGCAAATTCTTTGTCCTAGTTGCAATCTAAAATCACACAACTGCTGTAATTGGTAGTGGGGCTACACACACTGACCTCACCCTGCCAGCTATATTATCTTCTGAATGTCTATTTGAGGAAGATTTGAAAACTGGAGTGTGTTTTATGCCTTAGGCTCCCTATGTAATTTGGAATTCTGATCAAGTAGAGATTGTAATGATATGCGAGCCAAAGTATGTTCAGCAAGTTTTTTTTCCCTCTCTGCTGTAGGGGAAACTAGGAATTGTGCTAAAAATAAGAGCTATTTGAGCGTTCAGATTCATATGATTATAAGTAGTTAAATGGGTTCTCAGGATTCTTATATTCAGATTTAAGTTTAAATGAGAGTTTTCAGGAGACCAACAAAGCCTGATATATTTTCTACTTTCGTTTCAGCATCTCAGCAAATTGTGAGCCGAGTTTCTTGTTCCACCTCTGGATGCAATCTTGTAACTGTCAGCCCTGTTATAACTAGAGCATACAATGTAGGACCTGTTGTTATCCCAAGGAGGATATCTGCCACCCAAATAGCAACTGAGCTTCTCCATACTCATGGCATCAAAGGACTCTACAAGGGTCTTGGAGCCACTTTATTGAGGTAATGGTTTTATGTTTTCATAACTTTGTTCATCTTCAGACTAGTTTTCCATGTTGCTTGAAAAAGTAATAAATTTTGTCTTTCAGGGATGTCCCATTCTCTGTCATCTATTTCCCACTGTTTGCCCATCTGAATAGAGCAGGACAAGATTCCTTGGAGGAGAGAACAAGCTTCTTTCATTCTTTTCTTGCTGGGTGCATGGCTGGCTCAGTGGCAGCTGTATCTGTGAACCCCTGTGATGGTGAGAGAGACTCTGTCTCTGGACTACTTTGTCATGGGGACATGTTGGGAAAAGGTTGTTACTTGAGGAACCATGAAACCTAATTTATATTTTATCTGTTAAGGGTTTCTTACATAGGGAAGGCTATTGACTTCATAGTACAATGATAGTTCAGTGGAATAGAGACGTTTTGAACTGTCATTACTCAATTAATTGACCAATGTACCTCTTTAACACTTTCTTTTCCCAGTAATAAAGACTCGTCTTCAGTCAATGGGCAAAGGAAGAAACGAGGAGAACTACAGCGGAATTATAGATTGTGCAAGGTAAAGCCTATAAAACAGCTCACATTTCTTGACTCTGAAACAAATACAAACAGTATATTAAATGCAGAGATTTACTCTTTGAGAAGACATGCAGATGGCTTCCACAGATTAACCAGTCCACTTGAATTGATTTTTCAGTTGCCCTTGATTTACCCTGGCACCTCTGCAGATACAAACTTGGTTAAAATTATGAGTAACCAGTTGCCCCAAGTGCATAACTGTAACATGTATATGCCACTTTTGTGTGATTCAGTGCAGGCTACATGGTGGTGCCATACAGCATATTCATGTGGAATATTACAATTCAGAACTGGTTTTCTCTATTCTGGACAAAAGCATGAGCATTTGAATTGTCTGTAAACTTGCTGGAATCATATTGGTTCTTGTTGTGATACTACTCTTTCGTAAGACTTATTTTTGTACAGTGAGTTAAAGATATGCAAAGTCTTGTAAGTGTATATAGAGAAAGCTTGTCGGTCAATATTTAACATGTGATGAAATGTTTTAAGGTAATATACTGCAGAATGTTTTAATTATGTCTTGTTTACCTTTTTTTTGTCTCCCCAGGAAGATTTGGACAAAGGAAGGTCCCTCAGCCTTTCTAAAGGGAGCTAGCTGCAGAGCTCTTGTCATTGCACCTCTGTTTGGTATAGCCCAAGGGATTTATTTCATTGGAGTTGGAGAACTTCTTATAAATCTATGTCAGAATGGAAGACTGTCCCCCTAGACTTTCATTCATTGGACCTACTGGAATATACCCACAAGAACCACCAGTCAAGAAACAATAGCAACTCAGGTCTATTGACAGCTATTTCTTCTGTTGGGAAACATGAAAAAAGACAAGGCCACTACAAAAGACATCAGTCATAGAACTGTGTAAAATAGGGACATACCTGGGTTCAGGAAACAAGAATTCTAAGAGTAGAATAACTACTTTGGATAGGCAGAGGACTGAAAGAGTATATAGGGAAATGTTTTGAATGTATGAGTAGAGTAGGAAAAGAGAGAAGTGTCTGTGGGGCCAAATCTTTTTTGAACTGTTGAAAAATGAACTAGGCAGTTAGTTTTTGGGGTTCCATAGATGCTGTTAATCTACCCCATTTGCAATCTTTATAGCTGCTGTCTGTCTGCTAGTGACTCACCAAAGATTAATTGGGAATAAAGTGTATGGATTTTTATAGATTTGTGTTTCTAACTTTACCTACAGTAAAGAATTTGGTTCCTGTGGTAACTGTTAAATACAGAATAACTTAAAACAACCCAAATATTACCGGCAAAGTAGGCTAGTTAGTTCCTTAAATTTATTATTAAACAGTTGTCAGCCATTAGTAATAAATGCAAAATGTGCTCTTTGGAACCAAGTGTAATTTAAGACTTCCGGGGAAGAAATGGTGAACTGAAGATGGCTCCACTGAGAGCAGAGCCAATGACCACAGCAGAATGAAGAGCCAGTGAATGGACTGGACCAGCTCTTTGCGATCCCTCTTCAGACAAAGAGAGGACTTGGGATCGCCCACAAGTACTCCAGACAGTTGCTCCTTGTGAGGAGACCACAAGGCAGCAGTCTCCAGTCTTCCCTGGGAGACGAGGGAACGCCATCTTAGCCCAAACCATGGTCGGCACCTTTATGGACACAGGGTTTGCCTACTTCCTTTTCTAATCGCTTTCAGAAATTGCTTGTTAGCTGCTTTTCAGCTATTACGAACCTTTGAAACGACTAGTTTTATAGCACTGGGTGCGTTTCCTTCAATCTTTAGCGAAATAAGTTTTAAATACAAGTTTAAGGACTTTTAAAAAATCCCTTTTTTGGAGTAAACAGCAAAAGGATTATTAGAATTTTGATTTTTGGAAAGTTATAAATGGGCTAAGGATCCAGATGGATTTGAAATAAGATTTTGAAATTATAAGAATCCTTCCCATGGGAAAATGCTGCTGTTTTGAATTATTTAAAAAAGGGATAGGATCGGACTTTGAAGGTTGGACATTAGAGGGAACCAAAAGGAACTAAAGATTACAGTTAAAGGAGAGAACACTTAAATTTGACTTACTAATATAGAATGGAGCAAAATACTTTAACATTGGTCATATTAAAGGATATTTGTGGACCCAGAAGTTAATTTTAAAGAGTGTCTGCCAGTATAGATTGTGTTTAAAAGGTATTATGGAAGAGGAACAAGTTTTACCAGATGAGGCTGAGACTGATGTAGCCTGTCATTTTAAAATCTATTTTCACAAGAATGACATGGAAGAACATGCTATGCTAGATTTACTGTACAAATGAAACCAGCTGATGTCTTAATAATTAAAAGGGATATACAAATAACAAACCAAAAGAGACCTGGATAACTTTTCTATATTGGATTTACAAAAGAGACTTGTTAAAGAATATTGTGAGAAGGGACAGAAAAAAATGAAAAATCAAGTTCTAGGACATTATTTGAAGGGATTAAAGATCAAAATCATTAAAAGTAAAATGAAGGAATGTAAAGGTGGTTTATTTGATCAAGGTTAAAATAGATATGTTATCTCTGGTAGCCCTTAATGGACTTTTGCTGACATCAGGACTGAACAATGGGGTTTTAAGGTTTGTTTATAGATAAGAGTTTAGTATGGGAAAATATTATTTGTTGTATTTTAAGAGAAGGTGATAAGTTACTAAAATTGTTTATACTTGTAATGAAGGGGGAAGTCATTTCTTTATATATCTTTTCTTTTTCTTATTTTTTCTTTTCCTTTTTTGTACTATTCTTTTTTCTTTTTTTAGTTTGTATTTTTTTAATTGTTTAATAAAATTATTTTAAAAAAGAACCAAGTATAATTTAACTGGGAGCTGAAAATGTTGCTTGGCTATTGATTATATAATAAACTGTTAAGCAGTTTTTCTTGATTGGCTTTTTCACATGTTTTATGACATTTTCATTTTAGCTTTTTTAGATCATTATTACATTTTTCCATCATTACTGAGCTTGTCTGTGAAAGTGCAGTTAAGATGTGTGGGTGCCATTCTTTCTAAAGAACTATATATTGGTTTCAAGACACTATGTGCCTTGCACCATGGACAGTACAAACACAGTTATACCCCTGCACTTACTCTAGTACAATAAAGATATTCAAGCCAATGCAACAGCAATCTATGTATATGTGTTTTGTCTTGACTCTGCTGATGCTACATATTTTCCCTATCTATGCATGTTACTGAAAAGTTAATCTGAGCTTAGGTGGGATTGTTTCATTTTCTGTTAAATCTTTGATTCTGTTATCCTTATATGTTCATATAAACATGTTGGTGTAAATGTGCAGCCAAACAGTCTTGATCAATTGAAAGAATCAGTCTTCAGAAAAAACAATAGCTCACTAAGCAATTATATTCTACTTTTCTGTAGTAAGGAAGAACTAGTGCCCCATAGATCAGACAGTAATATTTTTCACTTTATGAAAATGGTGTATGTATGTCTAAGTGATGATGGTTACAGATTACTCCATCAGTAATTTTGTCCATCTTTCAAGAGCAAAACTCCTTAATATGGCCAAGCAAATAAGGATATGTCAGCAAGAATGGATCATTTAAATCCACATGTAAGGAAAAAGGCTAGCTTATCTAATAGATAGAAAGGGGGTATGCAGCTTCTGAGGATTGCACTGAGCTTTCTGCAGCATGCTAAGGATCACACTTCAAAATGGCATGGGCAACTCTTTTTCTTTAGGGATTTTAGTGTACTTATTTCAAAATTTTAAGTGTTTTAAGTTCTCGGTCACTGAAGATGGAATTAGTAGGAAAAGATGTAACTACATCTTCCAGTCAGAAAGCAGAACTAAGACTTCATTCCATGGAGGTAGCTCTTCCAAACTCAGTCTTAGCTCTGATTGGTAAAGGAAGAAGGGATTATTTTTATTCTTGGCTCTGTCTGGACTGAGTGCCAGTATTTAGATCTTGGAAAAGAACAGTGAAATGGGAAGACAATGAGCTACCATCAACAGGGGAGTAAAGTTTGATTTTTGTGGATGAGAATGGCCTTGGCAGGCTTCCAACCCACAGCCCCATTTGCTATTCAGAGCAGATGTCTGTTTACCACTAGACATCCTACTCAGGATTATGGCCAAATAGGCAGAATAGCCATAGGGAGAGCCTTGAGATTAACAGCACAAGCAGTGGGTCCATCCAATATACCATGGAAGAACTGTTAGGCCTCCCTGGAGTTGCATGCTGTTGACAAACAGAATCCCTTTGCAAGGGATGATAAGTGGCCGCATATTCAGATTCTTAACATTTCTCTCTCTAAATCAATGAATAGATAAATGCCATATGCATTCTTAGTTGCTACCATATAGCATCATGGTATTCCCTAGAAATGGCATAAATATTGGAGTCACAAGGTTTTGACATGCAAACTGGAGGACATCAGGAGTTGGTTCGTCTGCACTACAAGGTTCAGTTCTGATGAACAATGCAGAGCTGTATCTTGAAGTGATTTTTATGCTGCCTTAAAACTGATAACATTGAGTCCAGGGTAGAGAGCTTTTGACTTTTTCCTCATACTCTTGATTCTTCTTTGGATTGTACAAAATCTTGTTCTCAAGGGAGAGAACATACAAAAGGTAATTGTTCCTCTAAATGTGGAAGGGAGTTTAGCCGCAGTCAAAATGTTAGAGCTGAGCAAACTTGCTTCCCTTCCTCAATTTCTATGGTGCTTAATGAGAAGGTGGAACAAGCATCCTACTCTAGTGCTAGGAGTAAAGAGCCTTGCCTGGATCTTCAGTCTCAACTGTGAACTGCTTCTGACTTAGGAGGTAAATAAGGAACCATGGCATTTGAGGAGGCTAATGCAGGGCACCAAAGATTACTTAAGTTTGTGTTTTTCCCAGCATTAATGAGAAAGGGTGATCAGCCTGAAACCTGAAGCATCAACTCTTGGGGAGAATAAAGCCTCGGAAACTCTGTGTTCAGCAGAGGTGTTTCTCTATTTTTAGTACTGAGCTTAGGATTCCATTCCCAACTTTTTTCTCACGCGTCATGAAGAGAAAATTGCCAGAAGTGACTAAATATAGGACTCCTTCCATGGTTAGCAAGTTGTATGTGATGCCACAAAAGCCTGGATTGGCTTGAAACTCTTGTCAGTGGATGAACCTGTGGTAGCCCTCTCCTCTAAGACCATAGTCCAATTCAGAAAGCTCTAGTATCCAGGAAACAGCCTCTTATGGCCTTAGCGGGATTACAGGTCTTGATTAATGAGACATTTTGAGTAGAAGAGCACAGAAATGTTATAAATAAATAAATAAATGGTTGTTGCTTGAGCCTTGGAACCTTGGGCACTACTACAAGCATTAATGCTACAGGGTTTCTGCTTCTACTTCAGGAGCTTTTACTTCAGGAGCAGATTAAAGGTGCATCTAGTACAAACAGTCTCAAACAGAGTACTCAGTTCTCTGCAGTGGTGGTTAGTACTAACCATCTCCTGAAGGGGAAACCCTTGAGGGACCTCTGAAACAAACCACTCATGAAGGGGATATCAGCTCAGGGATCTCAAATCTCTATTGGTTTGGTTCTATTATAGTGGATTGATTATTTCCCATTACACTTTCCATCAATCAGATTATAAAGGTGTGGCTGTCATTAGAAGTCTTTGCACCTCCAATACAAGAGTACTACATTTTGATTTGGGCAATGTCTGCAAAACCATTTCTATAATCAAGGGAAAATTAAGTCAAATGGCCTGCAATCAGAGGCATCTTACCTGCTTTTCTGCTGGAGACATCTTGCCTCTCTTTGGTGGAGAATATAAAGAAAACAAAACATGTCTGCTGACTGCTTAAACAGTCTCTGTCCCAGGCAGAAAGGGTGCTAAATCCCAAGAGGTTTATGGATTGGTGGGGAGCCCCTCTTTCTTTGCAAAAGACAAAAACAGGAAGGTGCCTAGGTTCTTCTCCCCTTCTCCCGTGTGCAGGTGAAAGGCACTGATGATCTGTGGCCCCTTGGCAATTGGCTTAACAACAATCAATGAATTTTAAAAAAACTCCAGTGTAATACACTGGCTAAGGTTATACTACATGTTAGACTAAGCTAAGCTAAGGGTCAAAACCCAGCCATTGTCTTAGCAAGTTGTGGGAACCAAACCATCATATTAAGCCATAATATGGTTTATTTGTGCATAACACATTATGTGAATAGCATTTGAGTTTTGTTAATCTAAATTTAAGCTTTATCATGTTGTGTGTGAGCCCAGTTATCAGTGCAATTACATCCATCAATTTGGAAGTAGGGCAGTGCAACATCTTAGCAAACAACTAGCAATATGAATGTGGAATGGGCTGACAGCCTCTTTCTTTTGAAAAAGAAAGCAAATTCAGTTTTAAGAAAATCCCCTCTTGTTTGTAGAACATTGGCTCTGAAAACCAATGACTGTAGGTGTGCTTGTAGCTGAAACTTTTTTGCCTGTGAAGCATAAGAAAAATGAAAACCACAAAAACGAGCAGCCTATTGTATTTCATTGTTCTGTCTTAGAATAATTTGACAGATCAAATTCATGGATATGCTACCCATCTGATTTATTTTAGCTGCTGTTGCTGCTCTTTGATGTGTCAAGAGACATGCATGAAAGATACAGAGAACCAGGACCTTCAGGGTTATGTGGCATCTAAAGCATTGCGCAATAACCAGTGCCACTTGCCTCCTGCACACAATCACTGTAATCAGTGTTGCATTTCCCACACTTGCAACTCACTGCCACAGGATAGGAATAGTAAGAGACAGCATGGTGTTGACAGCCAGGGATCATCACGGTCCTATACACCAGGTCCTTGTATGTACACACATCCTGGGATAGGGTACTCAGCCTCCGGGGCAGTAGCTTCTTAACATTACTGTCCTGTAACAAAATGCCAGTGGTTATTCCACCTCCCCAATAGACTTCGTTTAAAGTTAGCCTGATAAACTTGTGTTCTGCTCTCCATTGTATTCCTCCTCACCTCTATGCAGCTGAAATAAGAAGGACATTTTTATCATTATGGGAGCTTTTCAAACTAAAGTCAAGCAATAGCAATCTTGCTGTAATGAGAAAACAGTAAAAACTGACCCTGTATAAAAAGATTATGAACTGTTTGATCTATTTGCATTGCAGCAAAGTGAGTGCTTAGAATGGGCATTTCCCTTGGCAGAGCAGTTGCTCAGAGGTAGCAAAAGTGCCTGCTGAGCATGCAGAAAGTCCCAAGTTCATAAATGGAGAAGGCTTAGGAAGACCCACTGCTGAAACCCTGGACAGCCACCTATCAGAGCAATGTGACTTTGATCACAATAAGTGGGCTGTAAAAGGAAATTATGAACAAATGTCAAGCTTTTTAATTAGACTTATTCCAAAAAATCTAAATTTCAAGGATTCTACAAAAGACCCATCAATTGTGTCATTTGTTCATTGTTATTTAATTACTCGGGGTGGCTTACAGTCTAAAAAAAAAAGTAAGAACAATTTTTTAAAAAAGCAGATCATAAGGGTCCAGAAGGCAAACTCTACAAATATCCTACAGGGGCTCAACCACTACTCTACCCTATGGCCTGGGAGAACAGCCAAGTTTTCAGTGAAGCAGGGAGAACAGCCAAGTTTTCATCAAGCAGGGAGCCATACAGATCTTGGGGCGGGGGGGGGGGGGATGCTGTTCCAGAGGGCAGGTGCTACAACAGAGAAGGCATGCTTCCAGATAGGTTACACTGCTTTATCAAACAGACCTGAAGTGCATCCAGTGTGCCGGATCTCACTGGACAGACAGTAACAATCAGAGATAGTTCCTCAAACATATATTTGAGGATTTTTATTGGGAGAAACTTGTTCTAGTTCTTCTACCATCTGCGAATTAATGTCCTAATTAATTACAGAAGGAATGGCTTCTGAGGAAGTTTGTCTCCCAGAGGCAGGAAGAAAGAAATTTTGGAAGAGTTAGAGAAGGTCAACAATATATTTTATGAAAGGAACATAGTTTTCTAAAAACAGCTTAAATTCTGGGAGGATGGAAGTGCTGGTATTATTCTGCATATTGACTACTTCTTTAGGCACAACTTGATAAAATAAATAACTCTAGTCTTGCAGGGGGATGTCCTATTTAAAGAAATTTCATCTTCTCTTATTAGAGAAGATAACCTATTACAAGTTATTCTTGTGAATTTCTTCCCACTATTTATTCTCTTAAAGCAGGAGTGGAAAACTATCAGTGGCTGGAGGGCGCCAGGGTTTGTGTGGCACATCAAGGACTCCATTCTAAAAATTTTAGTATTTCACCTTTTTCCCAAATGTAAAAAAATGCAGAAAAATCAAATTTTTGGGCTCACTATGCACGGATTTGGGGGGGGCATAAAACACATACTGGTAGGTCATTTGCAGCCACCCGGACACACTTTTTGCATACTCGCTTTAAAGGAAGGTGAGCAACTGCAGCCCCTGTGTCCTTTTTATTTGCGGCTATAGCCCCAACCACCCCAAAGCCCCAAATATCTATGCTCAGCCATACGCTCAAGAAGGATTGTAAGGAGAGACTCCGTAGTATCTTACAAGACTATACCCAAGTCATGCAGAATCCTTCACAGATCGTGGTGTTGATAGCTAGGCAGTAGGCACATTCTCTCTTCTCCACATGGATGACATGGTCAACAGGGATACAAAGAGACAGACTTTGGCCCAAAGTCAAGGCAAAGACTAGGGGCAGAGATATGGAAAGGACAGGATTCATGCTGGATATAAAGATAAAGCAAAACAAAATATCATTAGACTGGATGGAGGCAAGCAGCATATTAACAGGAACAGAAATCAGGCTCATATCACCACTCATTATGTGTCTCCCCTGTCTCTATCCCTCAATTCCCTGTTACTTGTAATCACTAGGCAATTAATGCTTATGCTAAATTGAAGGAAGGCACATTGAGATAATTCCCTGGTAAGCACTGTACAATGCACCCCTGCAGGGTGAGAAGCATACCAGGGATTTTTTTTTCCAGGGGGCTTTCTAGCTTCCTCTTATATGAATATCTAGGCAGCCTCCACATTAGCTTTTTAGTCTTCCCTTCTCATCTTGATTTTATTGCCAGGCTTCTGTACTTGTAAGGCCCAAATGTTGCCAAATGATGTCAGGCTCATGCAGGCAATTGCTTATTCAGTGTGACTATTGACCAATATTTACGCCACATATAGTGTTTCTAGTTCCTAAATATCGGCATTTATATTAATTTATATTGAATTTCATCACATTGTTCCAACCTATTGAAATGATTTCAGATTTTGATTATATCTTCTGTGCTATTATACTCTGCCCCCCCAACAGCTTCATATCATCTCCAGTCAAACATTATATCCAGAACTTGTAAACTAGTATAGCCATTGATCGAGAAAAAAGCTTGATTAATGACAGATCAAATACTGATGAATGAAGCAAATCAACGAACAATGATAGCATAGAGAACTACTTCTGGTTAAAAATGCTGCCTCCCTACAAACAGAATCCTTCCTAAGAAAATATTCCAGAGGGATAATCATGTTATTCTCTTACAGCAAAAACACCTCTTTCTTGTGGCACCTCGAAAACAGAGCAGTATGCATTGTAAGTACGGATTTTTGAACACTGAATGTTCAAGAGTTGTTCAAAGACAGTGTTCCTGTCTACAAATATACAGTATTTTTTTTTCCAGATTTACACATACAGAGGCATAGAAAGCCAGGGATACACACCTGTCAACTCTGCTGAGCTGCCCAATCTCAGAACACCAACTAAAAGGAGAATCAATCTTTTAGCCGCACAGTCTTTTCTTCATGCAATCACCCAGTGCGCCTTTGAGTTTGCTGCTGAGATAATGCCCAGTAGAGGTTCTGAGTGCATTTTATATTCTCCAGGTTAATTCCTGGCTGATCTACTGTTTATATAATTGCATTAATTGCTCCTTCTAATCTCAGTAATATCTACTGCAGGAGTCATACAGGATTCATTCCAAGGAAATGGAATTGGAAGAAGTGGAGCTAAAATATCTCTGCCTGGCAACTGAACTGTAGTTAACATTAATTACTTTAACATTAATTCTTTATTCTCCATAGAACAGAAATACTTACTTCTGAGTATATGTACATGCTGGAATTGGGACTGAACTGGTCTTTTGCCATGCCCAGCTTTCATGCAAAGGCTTTCTTGTACAGCTGAGCTTATACAACTTGGCTGATCAAGCGTAGAGCTCTCTGCCAGGTCAAAAGCCACTCTGGAATTCTGGGATTTAATCAGTTGAGGTTGGCAGCTAAGATAATTTATTGCTGGCTCAGCTGTAGTGCAAGCCAAATGGCAAAAGAAGGTCATCTGTCTTTTTACAAGGGTGAAGTTCTGAAAGTTGGGGAAGTCTATTTCCCATTTTTGCCTCACCCATCCTTCTGGCAGGTGTTTTAATGGGAATGCTGGCTTGCTTTCACAAAGATGAAAAGCCCCCAGTGGCAAACAGTGCAGGAGAACAAGCAGGCTTGCAAACTGCTTGGGTCTTTATGTATTTCTTTTCCTTTTGTGTGTAATGGGTGAGGAGATTTTTGTTACTCAATTATGAAAGTGCTCTTACAATGAGTCCCAGTTCATGGAGCCTAAGAAGAACCTTGGACAGGGCATAAAATGAATGGCACTGCTTCTAGGCTTCTGTTGGTCAAGTGAAGGGACAGCACTGATTGGCGTACTATGTTCTCAGTACTCCTTGGTTAGCACGAGTGAAGAGTTTAGGTATGTCTTTTCAGACTGGTTGGGAGGGATTGGAAAATGGAAATAGTGCCCTGTAGAAGTGCCCATAGATTCTTTCATACATCATCTCCAGTATACGGAAGTTGGCTTCAGTGAGGGACGTATATGAAGTAATGGAGTCAAAATCCTGACTCCTCCCAAAACAAACTCCCATCATGCATATAGCTAAACAACTAGACATAATTTTCTGCAGTTTAGCAATACAGTAAGTTCATTTGATCACAGGGAATTGGAGTGATTCCATACTTCAGTCCATAGCTTTTATAATCTTTAAAAATAGATTTTTTAAAACATGAGAAAGGTACATTAAATGTCTGAGACCAGCACTAATTAATCTATTACTTATAATATCCCTCCTTGTGAATTGCATAGCAAGCATGCTGTGGAGAGTGTGACTATTACAATCTTATTACAATCTTACGAACTCAGAAATACAATACAAAGGAGATGGATAGAGTATGGGGAGGGAGGGAGGGAGGGAGGGAGGTTGTATAATAAACAGGAAATAAACAAAGATGCATGCTTAGAAAATATTGGTTAGCTCTCCTATCTAGTTCAATAGAACACCCAGTAAAGTTATATGTAATAACTGTGGGATAGCAATCTAAGTTAAATATAATTATGACATCAGTAAAATTATCCTCCAGCCTTTCTTTCCAGCACAATTATTGGGTATTATTAGACTTCTCTAAGCAATAATAAGTCCATTTTCTATGTGAGATGAACTCTCATGGTTAGCAAAAATAAGCAAGATTCCAACATATAGCAACATTATCCCTGGCCATGACACTACATTTTCTGTATATGCAATTTTGCCTTGCTCCAGATCTTCTCACAACTCCCTTCTGGAAAAGTTTTGTCCAAGACCTATACCAGTATGATCAATCAGTTCTATATTTCATCTTGGTATGACTGGATTCATACATTGCACTAAATCATAATGGTGTTCATCTGGTTTTGGCTTAAGAGTATTGGATGGGCCCAGGCATTGTGGTGCATAAACCATGTCCTATCTATGTAGCCCATTGTGGTTTAACCAATAAACCATTGCTAAGCAAACCACAGCTTAGTATGACGAACCTAATTCAAATCTATCTAATGCTGACTATCTCTTAACTTAATGACTTATCCAAGAGTTACTAAACTCTAAAAGTGCCAACCAATGACAGCTGGTCCTTGTCATTTAACTGTGAATCATTCATCTCTAACCTTTCTTTTAACCAAAACAACCTGGTCACTGACATCAGTCATTTACACTTTCATGAAACGGAAGCTACCATTTCTGTATTGCTATCAAATGAGTAATCCCCTCCAACCGAAATAACAAGCACTAGATGTGCCCCAGTGATAAGTAATGCTACAGAAAATGCAAAAGATTGCTATTAAAAATCAGGCAATTTAAAGATCTCACAAATACTGCATAAATGTAAAATTATTACTGAAAAAATAAGCATTTTTGCTTTTGCTTCCTGTAAAGAATTAGACCTGAGTGGGAAGTGGGAAACCTGTCTGTGGGATCATGTATTAAGGGGATGCAAATCCAGTAAGTTGGCAGGAAGCAGACTCTTACCTAGAATCCCTTGGAAGCAGTTAGAAGGACCAGCTGCCAAAGGACTCTGTTTTATCTACTATTAGCACTGGCACAGGCGTAGAAATAGTTATACTTGTTGCTTGTTCAGCAGAGATGCATTTTCAAATATTCTGTTTTTGAATACCTGCAATTAATTGAAATTACCCCCATTTTCCAAGGTTAGCTGCAACATTATATGCTTGTGCCTTCATTTATAGGATAATGATTATGGAACTTCAGTATTGTACTGCATAAAAATCAGTTTAGATTTTCAAATTATTATAAAGAATGTGTTATTGAGTATTATCATTAATTATCTTTCAAAGACTGTTCCTTTACCTGTAACTGTAATTCTTCCAGTTGCATATATGAGTTCTGCCTTTGTCTAGAGCTCCATTGGAAATATTCTAAAGTGAGACTAGGATTTGGGGAGAATCATACTTTCCATGCAGCCATGGTTCCTATTTCCTACTCAGTTCTGGTTCTGATCATCACAGGTGCCCACAATGGAAGCAAAGGGTTACCCAAGGGACTGCTTCACCCCCATCACATCGACCCGTCCCACACAGTCAAGCAGAGAGGGCATGTTACGGACCCTGTCCATGAGAAATTGTCAATTGGCAGGTCCAGGAAGAGGGCCTTCTCTGCCGTGGCCCCCTCCCTCTGGGATAAGCTATCCCCAGAGATAAGGCAAGCCCCCACTCTCCCAGCCTTTTGAAAGGAGCTCAAGACGTGGCTGTACCACCTTCTTCAGGTGGGAGGGGGGATAGTTCATTGTGGGGGTGGCTGGCACCCTGATGTGGCCCAGAGAATTTTATCAAGACTGCGACCTCACCATCTTGGGTTTTAGATCTCATATTTTATATTTTAGAGTTTTTAGTATATTTGTATATGTATATTTTATGATGTATCTCTTTTAATCAATATTTAATTTTTTACTGTTTTAAATTCGCTTGTAAACTGCCCAGAGTTGTTGTCGAGATGCTCAGTGAAAAAATGTGAAAGTAAAAAAAAAATCAAAAGCAGTGCTACAATGATGGATATGTGCCTACAGAAATAACTTTGATGAACTACAGTTACAGATAAGCACTGCTCTGAAATACTGTTCTTTGGCAATTAAAAGAAAGCTGAATTGGAAGATGAGAAGCACATCAGACTGAATGTGGAGTGCAGGGGCAGACACTCACTGGAGGATTTCAGCGCTTTCATTTACATATTTTGCAAACCTGTCACTTGCATAGGTTTCCTTGATTGTCTATAACACCAGACATGCATGCATGTAAAAATCTTGATGGGGATAACATAAGCACTTGATTGGCATTCTTTTTTGTGTGAAGAGTGGAATGCTAAATATATGGAAATACCCTAATTTAGCAGTATGTAGAAAGACAGCTACCAATTTTCACCCCACATTATACACATGCTTTTGAACATTCAGCTGGTGCTAAAAATCCAAGAAGTGAAATAATGTGTATAGGATATCTTACAGACAAATAATATCCTAACTTGGTACAAAAAAATGTAGATCTGACCTTGGGAAGGGAAAAGAGAATAATTGAACCCTTAAGAGAGAAGAAAAGACAACTCAGTCCTGAGAAAGTGAAAAGTGTGAGAAAGACTCAAAATAACCAGTGGGAACATGGTATGTAAAAAGCATGAATACTGAAAAGCTTTACAGAGTGAAAGATGAAATTAAATAACTACAAATTGATAACTTAGACATCTGCAAATTGAAATGGACTGGGATTGGATACTTTCAGTCAGAAGATCACAGCGCTTACTACTCAAGATGTGAAAAACAAAGAATGGCATTTTTTTTTAGTTAGGAAGGGTATAGCAAGAACAGCACTTAGCTACAATGCACTCAATGTCTGAATAACATCAATTAGACTTTGTGAATAACCCTTTAATATGCTCCAACCAGTGATTCAGAAGAAGAGGAGATTGATGAGTTTTTTGATCAAGTTCAATTTGAAATCAACAGGACATGCAAGCAAGATGTGCTGCTTGTGGTTGGAGACTAGAATGCCAAAGTTGAAAACATTAAGGAGGAAATGTAGTTGGATTTTATGGCTTAGGGAAGTGAAATGAAGCAGGAGAATGACTCATCAATTTCTGCCACTCCAATTATTTCTTCATTGATAACACTGTCTTCAAACAACCAAAATGATGCC
Organism: Candoia aspera; assembly: GCF_035149785.1. NCBI lineage: Eukaryota > Metazoa > Chordata > Lepidosauria > Squamata > Candoiidae > Candoia > Candoia aspera. Next base: position 36,594,048 of record NC_086155.1, read on the forward strand.
TGTATATATTTACATCATCAAATGGAGTTCATAGAAATTAAAACAACTACATTATTGCTAAAAGCAAGTACATTATTGCTAAAAGGAGATGGAGGATCTCAATTATAACATCAAAGATGTGGTCAGGCACTGACTGTGGAACTGATCATGAGTTGCTCATGTGCAAGTTTCAAGTTAAGCTAAAGAAAAAGAAGACAGCCAACCATTTCCCACAATGTGATCTCAAACATATACCCACCCATCTGCCAGAGACGAAGAAACAAAAGAAAGCAAACTGTATGTCAGAATAACCCATGAAAATTGCAAGAAGAGAAGAGAAGTCAAAGCCAAGTAAGACAAAACTCTTAGAAAGGAACTTAACAAAGAGTTTCGGAGAGCTGATAGAAGAGAGACAGTATTACAACAAACTGAAGATGGAAGTGGACATGAAAAAACAAGGAAAATCTTTCAAAAGATCTCTGAATTCTGAAGGAGGTTCTGACCTCGAATTGTTATGCTAAAGGACACCAGTAGACAGATAGTAACTGATTCAAAGAAAAATGGAAGGAGCATACTGAAATGTTGTAGAGATGTCAACATCCAAGGTACCTCAGAAGATATTCCCTACTTACAAGAAGCTCTAGTACTAGAAGATGAAGTTAGATCAGCACTCTGGTCTTCACAAAGTTGTAAGGGTACAGGAACTGATGGAATACTGATAGAAATATGGCAAGCAACAGAAGAAGATTCAGTAAAATTTCTAACCAAGCTATGCGAGCAAATCTGGAGAACAACCAGTGATCAACAGATTGGAAGAGGTCAATCTACATTCCAATATGAAAAAAAGAAGACTTAAACAGAGTGTGCAAAGTATTGTATAATGTCCTTAATTTCACATGCTAGTAAAATAATGCTCAGGATCATCAAACACACATTAGAGCCCTAATGTAGATGGAAAGGAAGATGCCAAATGTTCAAGCTGGCTTTAGAAAAGGCTGAAACATTATTGTTTATACACTCTTGTAATTGAAAAAGGCAAAGAATAGCAAAAAGAAATCAGCATGTGCTTCACTCATTATAGAAAGGCCTTTGTGTCAATTATGTCAACCTATAGACTGTGCCTAGCAAAATCAAATCACAGAACACTCCTTGTCCTCATAAGAAACTTATACACAAGTCAGGAAGCCACAGCACTGACAGAACATGGCGAAAAACAGACTGGCTCCAGGTTGGCAAAGGAGTGAAACAATGCTGTATACTCTCCCTTAATTTATTCAACCTACATACAGAATGTATATTAAAGGAAGCTGGATTGAAAGAAGATGAATGTGGTTTTAAAATTGGAGAAAGAAATTTCAATAACCTGTGCTATGTTGATGACACTACTCTGATAGGTGAAAATGCAAATGATCTGCAAGCTCTGCTAAGGAATGTCAAGGAGCACAGTGAAAAATGGGACTAAGACTAAATATAAAGAAGTCCAAACTAATGACAACAGATGGAACAACCAGTCTTAGAATTGGCAATGAAGATATTGAAGTGGTAGATTGCTTCTGCCTTTTAGGATCAACCATCAACAGTAAAGGAAAAGCAGTCAAGAAATATGCCACAGACTAGCACTTGGTAGAGTAGTCATGAAGGCCTTGGAAAAGATATTCAGATGCTGTGATGGCACATAATCAATTAATCAAGATGGGATAGAAACTCTGGCAGGCTTTCAAGATTCTGTTATTCTACCCTACAATAATAAAGAGCATTCCTAGAATTTCTGCTGTTTCTGTTTCTTGATTTTGCCTACCTGAAGGGCTGATACATGGACATTTTGTACTAATCTTTTGCAGTGCTGCTTAGTAGCAAAAGTTCCTACCTTCTTGAGATGCAACAATATATATTATAATTAATAGTTTGGTGAGAAGCACCATGTTGATTCCAGCATTATAAGGAAGAAATGGATTCTACCTAAAGCCTAGAATCAGGTATGCATTAGCCTGGGTCTAAAACTTGTTTTTAAACGAAGACCAGATGAGCTTTTCTAGAACTAGACTGATGTATTTCTTGAACTAAACCCCCCATATTTAGCTCTTACACAAGATATTTTTATGACTTTTTATATGGGAAGGAATTAATCATTTAATTCTTGTGTTAGCAATGTCATTATAAATAATACTTCACTTGCTGTATGGATTGTCACACACTATTTTATTTGCAGTCTGTTCAATTAATCTCTGCTTGGTTAAACTTACTGTCATGAGTAAGGATGGCGAGCAGGGGGCTCCCATCCAGGCTGTAAAGCGCATGCGTAGTACTGAGGAATTAGGTAGTGTCATGTTCCCCGTTGCAAGGCATAAGTGCATCACAACGGGGAACATGCACATCAGGAAAGAGGAAGGGTCAACCATTGTCCCATCATCCACACACATAATCCCTTAAGCACACTAATCCAAAACCCATCACCAGATAATAGAAGAGCACTCAAACAGGACATGGAACCCATCAAAGGATTGGGGGAACTCCCACCCATTACCCCGGGGGACGCACCTGCACCGGACGGAGGCAAAGAAACAAAGAAAAGACATCGGAGATAGCTCGGAAAACCCATCAGAGAGCGATACCGGCACTAAGCACCATCCGGACCCGGCTTGGGGACAATGGGGGGTGGAGGAGAGCAAGGTCCGCCACTAAAGTATAAATGGGGCACCCTGCTTCCACACCCCCATTCCCATCTTTTTCTCCATACGCATTCTACCTCAATAAACTCAGAAATCCTTAGTCCCTCTAAGTGAGTCCATGTCTTATTTGAGGTAAGGGCTACCCTGACATAAAGATGGGAATCCAAAAAAATTTTTTCCACTAACACCAATCCAGCTTCGCACTGTGAGGGAACTGGCTAGTGATGGCAGAATCCAACCCACGACGAGGCGGCGACCCAGTGACCAGCAGTGGAACAGAACACCCGTCCCAACGAACGGAAGATGCCCGAGGCCCTGGCGGCGCGAGGTCCAGGAGAGCTCGGGATCGGAGGGAGAAGGGTCGGCGAACGCTACCAGGGAGTCCCAAGGAGCGTGGATGACCGTCGACGAGGCGGAGGACTCATCGCACGGATCGCCCAGAGCCCCGAGGCAACCGCGGGACATCCCCTCATCCACGGCGTCGGGAACCGAAGGAGAGCGGCGCGGCAACCGCACCAGGAAAAGTTCGAGAATGGCAGCGAGGCTGAGCACACTCGAAGAAAAGCTGGAGGCGGTGCAGCAGCTGCTCCTGCAGTTAACAGAGGCAAGAGAATCCAACAGCAGGGGAGCAGAGAGCCAGGCACCAGAAGCCCAACATCCCTCACCCCCACCTCGGAGACGCGCCAGCCAGAGAGTCGGAGGAGAGGTCTGGAGGACAACACAGCGCCAGGCAGAGTCCGCTTCCAGGAACCCGCCAGCTGGGCTGCCTCCCCCCCTCCCACCCCGATGGCAAGACGGACGGATCGCAGCGGGAGCCGGCACAAGAATGCACCAACACCACCTGAACCCCGATGGAGGGAATCCCCACATCGAACCCTGGAAGCCCCGATTGACCGAAGCACATCGCAACACCCAGATGCGGCTTGGAGCCCACCAAGAGCGGCGATTAAAGTCTTCGGCATTAAGTTCGATGGGGACCCCACAAAACTCTCCTTTTTTCTTACCAATGCAAGAAACTACATGGAAGAATGGGGTCCCTACTTCCGGACAGAAAAGGGCAAGGTAAATGCCCTAGCCATAAAGTTAAAAGGATGGGCCGCTGACTGGTACGTCCAGTTATGCCAGTCAGGCACCCCGGAACTGGAGGACTGCAATGAGTTCCTCTGGGCAATAGAGCTACACTTCAGGGACCCCCTGGAAAGGGAGAGGGCAAAAAGGACTCTAAAAACCCTCAAACAAGGGCAGCGCTCCGTGGCAGATTATGCCATGGAGTTCCAAGCCCTGGCCGGTAAGGTCGAAGTATGGTCCCAATCCACCCTCATTGAGCGGTTCAAGGAGGGACTAAACCTGAACATACTCAGGTGGGCACTCTGCAGAAACAACCCCCACACCCTGGTGGAGTGGATCCGGTTGGCAGGAGAGGCAGAGGACACCCAGGACACCTTCCTCCACGCGAAGAAGGAAGCACAGCAAGCAGAGGCGGCGAGAGGACCCCGCACAGCTGCAGGACCGGCGAAGTTGAGACCCCAACCTTGGAAGGAAGAATGGGACCAACAGTTCGCAAAGGGTCAGTGCCTCAAGTGCGGGAAGGAGGATCACAAGGCGGCGGCTTGCCCAAAAGCAAAGGCGAGGGACAGCGCATGGAAGGCACTAACCCAGCACCCAGAAAACTCCCAGTTGCGACAGGTGAGACCACAGCAAAAGACTTCTCCTACTGCACCGAAGACGAGGAAAGCGACAATGATGAACCGGCAGAAAACGCCAGCCACCTGCCCTAAGGAGCGCCAGAGGACAGGTGGAAAGAAGCAAGAGGCACGATGACTTCGGGGTGAGTGAAAATTGTCCCACCCTATATGTCAAAATCACCCTCACCCACAGGGAACAAATGGAAAAAGTTTGGGCACTAATTGACTCTGGCTGCTCAAAGTGCTTAATGCACCCGGACCTGGTGGCCGCGCTAAACCTCCGCTGCTATCCACTTCAGCACCATTTGGTGTTTACGCAGTTGGATGGATCTGCAGCGGGAGGGGGCCCAGTCACCCAGTATGCAGAAGAGGTCACGCTGCAGCTCGGCAGCCACAAAGAAAGACTGGCGTTCATCGTGGCACCAGTGGGCCAACCCCTAATCATCCTAGGGATCCCATGGCTGGTGCAACGCAACCCACTAATAAACTGGGCAACCAGAGAAATCAAGTTCTCAGACGGGCGCTATCAAGCACCCACAGGGGATCGGGTTCCCCGTGCTGCAATGGGGAGGGCGATGACGACCTCAATGCATAGGGAGGCAACGACCCTGGAGGGCCTGCCAGCCAGGTATGCAGAATTCGCATACGTATTTGGCGAAAAGGAGGCTGACAAACTCCCACCCCATAGGAAAACAGACTGCACCATTGAACTGGTCCCTGGTGTACCCCTACCTAAACCCAAAATCTATGCAATGACCCAGAAGGAGCTGGCAGCATTGAGGGAGTTCGTTGATAAAAATTTAGCATGGGGTTTTATTGAGCCCGCGAACTCACCAGTAGGAGCCCCAGTTCTCTTTCGAGAAAAAAAGGATGGGTCACTGAGGCTCTGTACCGACTACTGCGGTTTAAACGCCGCGCCCATTTCAAATAAATACCCCCTACCCATAATAAAGGACATTCTGTCCCACCTGGCAAAGGGAAAGGTATTCTCGAAACTGGATCTAAGGGTAGCCTACTTCTGGATACGAATAAGGGAGGGGGACGAATGGAAGACGGCTTTCAACTGCCCGCTGGGGTCGTTTCAATATAAAGTTTTACCATTTGGGCTGGCGGGGGCACCGGGAGTGTTTATGCAGTTAATTAATGAGGTCTTGCACGACCACCTATTTAAGGGGGTGCTTGTTTACCTTGATGATGTCTTAATATATTCAGAGACAGAACAAGAGCATGAACGCTTAATAAAGGAAGTGCTCAAGAAACTTCGCAAGGCAGAGCTATTCGCCAAGCTCTCCAAGTGCGAGTTTCATAAGGATCAGATTGATTACCTGGGCTATAGAATCTCCGTGAGGGGAATCGAAATGGACCCAAGCAAGGTCCAAGCCATACTGGCGTGGGAGCGCCCACGCACGAGGAGACAACTCCAAAGTTTCCTCGGTTTCACAAATTTCTACAGGGGTTTTATCCAGGGGCTAGCGGAGATTGTGCTGCCCCTGACCAACCTACTCTGGACAAAGGGCCCGGGGGACACACGTAAATCACGGAACCCGGGGGCGCTACTGAACTGGACAGCTGATTGTCAAACAGCTTTCGAACGCCTCAAAAGCCTATTCACAGCAGAGCCAGTACTGCAACACCCCGACCCCACCAGACCCTTCATCGTGCAAGTCGACGCATCCGACTTCTCCATCGGAGCACTCCTGCTTCAGCGGGATTTTGACAATCAGCTGAAGCCCTGCGCGTACCTTTCCTGCAAGTTCTCTGAAACGGAACGGAGATGGCACGTGTGGGAAAAGGAGGCGTTCGCAGTCAAGGCAGCCCTAGAAACATGGAGGCACCTACTAGAAGGGGCCTCCTGCCCCTTCAAGGTCTGGACAGACCACAAAAACCTAGAGGCTCTCAGCACACCAAAATGCCTCAGCCCCAAGCAAGTGCGCTGGGCGCAGTTCTTCAGCCGGTTTAACTTTAAATTAAAGTTCATACCGGGGAGGAAGAACTTCCTAGCAGACGCTCTCTCCAGACGACCTCAGGATGCCAACCAGGCATCAGACATTGTGGGAACGGTGTGGATGGACACACAGCTGGGCTGCCCTGCCATTACGCACAGCCAAACACGAAACCAACACACACCAGCACAGACACCCGCGAACGGAGGGAGGCGCAGGTCAATTTCACCAAGCTGGCAACAAAGACTCATGCAAGCCCTCAAAAAAGATACTTGGTTACAAAACAACCAAAACAATGTATCTTTTACAAACAATCTAGCCTGGAGACAGAAGAGCCTGTACGTGCCAGAGACACTGCGAGCGGAAGTTTTAAACCGCTCCCACAATGACAAGACGGCTGGGCACTTTGGCTTCATCAAAACACTACATTTAATTCGGCAACAATTCTGGTGGCCCACCCTAAGGAAAGACGTTAAAGATTATGTCGCTGCTTGCCCCACATGTGCCATGTCAAAACGAAAGGTGGGGAAGCCCCAAGGACTGCTGCGGCAAGTAGCAAAACCCTCCCGCTCCTGGGAGGAAATTTCTATGGACTTCATTGTCGACCTGCCACCCAGCCAAAGAAAAACGGTTATCTGGGTGGTAAAAGACTATTTTTCCAAGCAGGCACACTTCATACCCTGCGCATCCATCCCCTCTGCACAACAGCTGGCACGCCTATTCCTTAACCACATCTATAAACTCCACGGTGCCCCCTCCCATTTGGTGACTGATAGGGGCACACAATTCACCTCCAGGTTTTGGAAAGAATTTTTAAAACTTATTGGCACCAAGCAGGCACTTTCCACAGCTTGGCACCCCCACACAGATGGCTCTACAGAGATTCTCAACTCCACCCTGGAGCAATTTCTACGAGCATTCATCAACTACCAACAGGACAATTGGGCGGACCTGCTACCATTTGCAGAGGTAGCATATAACAATGCAGTGCACCAGAGCACAGGTCACACCCCATTCAAAGTGGTTTATGGCAGAGACTTCGTACCAATCCCGGAACTACCCCAACCAGACATCCTGCCCTGTTCCCCAGACGACTGGGCGGCACAACTGGCCATGGTTTGGCCCGTCATCCAGATGGCTCTCACAGATGCACAAGCCACATACAAGAGATTCGCTGACAACCACAGGGCGGCACAACCGAACTACAAAGTGGGAGATAGGGTCTACCTCTCCACTAAGTTCATCAAGTCCCCACAACCTTCAAAGAAACTGGCACCCAAATTCATTGGACCATTCCCCATCACAGAAATTATCAACCCAGTCACCTTCAAGCTGGGACTACCCCACAATTTGCGGCGCATACACCCAGTGTTCCACTGTGCCCTGCTGAAACCGGCCACCCCTTCCAAATGGCACAATGAACCCCCCCACCCCCACCCATCATGATAGATGGACAACAACACTTTGAAATAAAAGAGGTACTAGACTCAAGGAAACTAAGGGGCACCCTGCAGTACCTCGTCAAATGGAGACATTTTTCCCACCCGGAATGGGTCCAAGCACAACACATGTCAGCAAAACGACTGATAAAAAGCTTCCATGAAGCATATCCGGACAAACCGGCACCGTAGAGTTCTCTTAGGGGGGCAGCATGTCATGTTCCCCATTGCAAGGCATAAGTGCATCACAACGGGGAACATGCACATCAGGAAAGAGGAAGGGTCAACCATTGTCCCATCATCCACACACATAATCCCTTAAGCACACTAATCCAAAACCCATCACCAGATAATAGAAGAGCACTCAAACAGGACATGGAACCCACCAACGGATCGGGGGAACTCCCACCCATTACCCCAGGGGACGCACCTGCACCGGACGGAGGCAAAGAAACAAAGAAAAGACATCAGAGATAGCCCAGAAAACCCATCAGAGCGCAATACCGGCGCTAAGCACCATCCGGACCCAGCTTGGGGACAATGGGGGGTGGAGGAGAGCAAGGTCCGCCACTAAAGTATAAACGGGGCACCCTGCTACCACACCCCCATTCCCGTCTTTTTCTCCGTACGCATTCTACCTCAATAAACTCGGAAATCCTTAGTCCCTCTAAGTGAGTCCATGTCTTATTTGAGGTAAGGGCTACCCTGACAGGTAGCCATTCAAAGAGACACAGATCTGGCCCGCCTTAGCCTTTGGGGTTTTTCCCATGCTTCTTCAGTTTGTTAGGATTTTCTGTTATGTAGCAGTAATAAAACACTAGAGACCTATTCCTTGTCTCAGCGTGGTTCCTGGCTGTTAGGACACTTATGGTATTTTCCCCAATATCGAAGTCCCCAGGATCCAAGATCAAAGTACTTAAGGAGGAGCTTGTTGTCTAATCTAGTATTTGAGGAATTGGTAGCAGAAAATATTAATGGTGCAGAAATGGAAATTACTTCTGATTCATAAGAATGGGGACAGAGTTTATTTTTCATAACTGAAAATATTTTACCAACCATTAAAGAAGGCAACTGTTAAATAAAAGTAATATTGTTTTGCCCTTTTGGTACCATAAATTATGGCAAAATGAGATAATCTAGGGAGTTCTTATCCATCTCTTTACCTTAGTCCTCATTCCTGATTGGGCTACTATTTCATTAGTAATAGGGAAATAATTTTCCCAACTTGTCATAGATAGTTTTTATTGCTTTAGTATAACCTATCCAAATATACAGAAGGCACCCCACAACTGGTGTCTTCTATATGTCCTCTACAGTATATATGCTGGACTACAGATCCCACGATTCCCAGTCAAAACCACATCTTGAATGAACCAGACTGGGGAAGACTACTCAAGTAAATTAATTGACTATTTACCAGATACCTTATCTGCCCATTCTTTTGCTTTTGTTGTCTTGTTTCCATACAGATGGTATCTATAATTTTTCTGGTTTTGCATGACCCTATGATAGGAGAGCTGTGTATGTTAAGTCTTTCTTAATTTGTTGTTGCTACTATTGCTAATATATTACAGCTATGATTAAAAACAGTGTTAATACTCTTACTCTTGCTTAAAAGGAAACAATTTTTAAATAAAGATGTTCTTTCTATATATTACAAGATATTTGTATATCTTGTATTATAATATTTCCATTCATCTTGTACTGAAATGTGACTTTACAGCCTAATAACTGAGGCATGAAGCCATTGTAAAGGACACAGACTCATGACACTGCTCCAATCTACCTCTCTGTAGGAATAGGTGTTGCAGCATTAAGGCTGTCCTGGTGAGGGGTATATGTATGCTTTCTGCCCTGCAGAGCAGACAATCACCTGCTTTACTGAGCAGAATACACCCTCTTCCCTTTGCAGGATCAGGTGCTCCACCTCCTGATCTCCTGGGGATCGGTTGGTAGCTTCACCTGGAGGGATAGGGTGGTTCTGCCTAGTAAAGTAGGCAATTTCCTGCCTTATTACCCAGAATGCAGCTTGTCCCACCTCCCATAGGAGCATCTGCTCTGCAAATACAAGGGGTATATTCTATCCTGCAAAGTGGAAGAGCATCACCTGCTATACCAGGAAGAAGCACAGACTCAAATACAGACTGCAGATCAGCTAGCTGCCTTGTTTCAAGTGACCTGAGTTCTCCTGAGAGGGAGTAGTTCTGAGGTTCATCTACAGGGTCACTGTGAAGAATATGCTAGGCATTGATGGATAAAGTTGATCAGATTCTAAGCTGGAACAGGTCCTGTGGAGGCTACGAGGGCTAAGTTATCTGAGGAGAGTTTGATCCTATTTGGTATGAGGAAGTAGACACAGTTCTCATGGCTGTTAGCTCAGTTACCTTTGCATTAAATCCACATCCCTCCTGGCTGGTTAAGGCTGCCCAAGAGGGTATATGTGGCTGGGTCCTAGTTGTGGTTAATTCTTCTTTGAGGGAGGGGGTGGTCCCACTGTCTCTCAAGGAGCTGGTGGTTTGCCCTCTCTTCAGGAGGCTATCACTGGACCCAACCATGACAACTTTCATCCAGTTTCCAACCTTCCCTTTTTAGGGAATGTTGTAGAGAAGATGGTCACGTTACAGCTTCAGAGGACTCTGAAAGAAGATTTTCTAGACCCCTTTCAGTCAGGGTTCAGGCCTGGGTATGGGACCAAGGCAGTATTGATCGCACTCTTGGATGACTTCTGGTGGGAGTGGGATGAGGGCAATGTGTCCATCCTTGCTCTTCTTGACCCCTCAGCAGCCTTTAATACCACTGATCACAGTATCCTTCTGCCTTGGCTCTGGGTGTTGGGGGTGGGTGGCACTGTGTTATGCTGGTTCTCCTCCTCCTTTGGGGTTGGTTCCAGTGGGTGTTGATGAGGGAAAAAGGTCCAGCCTGCAGCTCCTTTTTGTGGGGTGCCTCAGTGCTTTCTCCTCTCCTAACATCTACATGAAGCTGCTGGGTGAGGTCATCTGATGGTTTGGAATGAGGCATCATCAGCATGCTGATGATACTCAGCTTTGTATCTCCACCACATGTTGTCCGAGTGATATCATGGAGGTTCTGTCTCAGTGCCTGGAGGCTATGGGGGCCTGGATGGGGTGCAACAGGCTTCAGCTCAACCTGAATAAGACTGAGTGGCTTTTAAGTTTTGGGACCTCCTGATTCCTGGAACTTTCCATCTTTGGTTCTGGATGGGGTTGCACTGCCTCAGACAGAACCAGTGTGCAATATGGGGGTCCTCAGGGACTTACACCTTTTCTGCTGTGGCACCTGCCCTCTGGAATATCATCCCAGATTGGCCCTGACCTTGCTGGCTTTTCATAAGGCCTTGAAGACCTGGTTCTGTGCTCAAGCCTGGGAGTGTTTTCTGGTTGTGCTAACTGCTGTTTTTGTGCTTTTCCCAGCTGCTTTATTTTTTGTATGTTTTTACCTATTTTTAATATTGTTAGCTGCCCAGAATCATATATTTGATATGGGTGGCCATATAAATCTAATAAATGAATGTTTTAGGAAACTGCTATCTCTGGAAACAGAGGAATGTTAGTGAGGAATGTTAAGTTAAATCTTTGACTTACTGTGCTAACAATCTCCTGTATTTAAGTCCCTGACAAGTGAGGAAATGGGTATTCATGAAATTATACTATTTCTATAGAATCTGGAATTCTGAAGTACTAAGTTGAATTTGGTTCCATTTTCTTTTAGAGAGTTTTTTATATTTGTAGCAGATGAGCACCATCTTGTGGTCTGCTTAGAGCATCTCTTTTTCATTTTCTTTTGTACTGCCTTGTGGATTTTCTTAGTTGCTGAATCCAATCAATGCAACTCTGTATTTATCTTAACAGGAAACGTTTGCATTAGAATTTCCTCCATCCCTCCCTCCCAACTCTGGTGAGGATGGTCTGTTTCTGAAAGAGGGAAGGAAACCCCTAGTCACATGCCTTTAAACTACACAATCAGAAGTCATATTAGGAAAAAATTCCTCTTCCTGATTTTTACTTTCCAGAAAGGCAACACAAGTCAGATGCCCCCGCAAAGTTAGGTAGTGGCAGTGAAAACTACCAAGCCACTAACTCAAAACAGGAGATGGGGCCAAGATGTGAACACCCAGAAGGCTTCTGAGAGGAGCTTTGAGACTGGTAGACTTCCACCCTATTGTAACAGGGGTTCTGTTACAAAGTGGAAAGACAATATATATGAAAATATAATAGAGATCAAATGAAACCAACCTTAACAGTTCAGGCTGAAAGAAAATTCAGCATTTGTTTTAAAGATTGAGGCTGTTTATTGGGTTTTTAAATTAAGTAGCACTGACCTGTCTCTCTTATTGCACTGCAGTAGGAGCAGCTCATTTGACAAATACGAAGACTTATCTAACTATTGGATTTGCTATTCTTATAGGGCAGAGAATTCTAAGGCTGTCTTTATATTCTTAACATAGAAAAGGAAGGTATCAGTAATTGATTATCCACACTACAATGCCTCCATTGAAATAGATGAGTGTATTTTTAATTAAATACTATTTTTTTTAGCCAAACATTTATTATCTGAATTTAATGTATTGATTTCTTTTTAAAATTTTATTAAAGATTTTAACAATAGTAAAAGATAACACAAACTGAAGTCAAAGAGAAAGGAGATAAAAAGTGCAGAAAGAAAAAGAAAAGTATTTAAAGAGACTTCCTATCTTCTTTACAACAAGCAAATTTAGTATTTCTCTACCCCCTTTGATATTACATTACACAAATAATTTCTTCTTGTATCTCAACCTTTATCCATCCACAAATTCAAGTATCATTAACATTTCTGTTCAGTATCAGCAAAAAGTCCATAAAGGGTTCTCAGAACTTTATAAAAGTATTTTTTAACCCTGATCAAACAGTTCAACTTTATATTCCTTTCTTTTGCTCTTAATATTCTTAATCTTTGTTTCATTAAGATGCCATAGGATTTGATAATCCTATGCATAAAGAATTTAATTCTTGTCTGTATCTCTATTATTTTCTCTATGATGTAGTTTGCTCAAATCTTTTACAGTGAACGTTTATGCTACTTCAGAAGACACATTTGTAGTATCAGAATTCTTTTAATTGCCAGAAAAGCAGCACAGGTGAGATGGCCCCAAAAGTTAGATGTTGGCAAAGGAAACTGCATCAAGAATTTAGTTTAATCTCAGCATGATATGGTATGAAGATAATGAGTTTCAAAATTATCTTATCCTTTAACATGATCTGGACAATTTAGATTGAATTTTTTTCTTGAAGACTCAGATCTCTTCCCAACTTATGAAATATTTCAGTAACACTAGGAAGGTTATAAAGGACTGTTTTTGGATGTGGCTAAGAGAAACATTTGGATCTTTGTGCTAATTAAGAATATGACTTAACTCAGTGTGAGAAAATAAAATATTTTTATTACCACAAAGTATTTCCAATAACAGTTAATAATTTTCTGCTTCCCAGACAGAAAAGCTATTCAGTTTGAGCTTGTTTCATGGTAGTATTTGCTTAGGAAAATAACGTAACTTTTCATTCTTTAAACTGTATTTTCACTAATGTTAATAATGGCAACATTCTTATTTGCTTACATTAACTTACATCTGTAAAATATATGGGAAGACTGACAAAGGCTTAAGTGAAGAAATATTTGCTTTTCTACTGAGGCAGTATAGGCTATTACTTCCACTTACTATTGATTGTTCTTACTTACTCACAGGTCAAAACCTGTAAGGGATGGTTAAGATGTATATCCTTCAAACACAATTATATCTGCAAGAAATGGATTGCTCTTTAAGCACTAAGATAAGCTTTTAACAAAGGAGTTCAACATATAAGGTATATTCAAAAGAATTGGAATACATTACTGTAAAAATGAATGTTATTGAAACAAAATGTAGAAAATAAGCACATGTGCGAAGTGGAACTGCTTTGCAGAGCTATATTGACTCTGGTCACTGGAACATTTCATTCCAACTCAGGCAATGAGATGGGCTTCACTGTAAATATCAGTGGAAGTATCTTATGTGCATGAATATACAGAAGAGCATATAGAAGCAGCAGTGGCCTCTTCAACATGGCTAGGCCATGCTGCACCTGATAGGTACTGGGATCTACTTTGCAAAACAGCTTCAAAGGGCATGTCAATCTATGTGCCCATTGAGACTTCACACAATGCTAACAGAAAAGTAAAGTTGAATTTAAATATGGTAGTTAACTAAACAATTTCTACTTCTAAAAAGAAGAAAGATTTAGTTTAAGTAAATAGCTTTCCAGCTTCTTTCATTTTTTTTCTTCTGTCCAATTTGGAGATTGCAGTCCATCCTGCCTCTCGCATCTTTCTTATAGTGGCAAGTTTCATTGAAGATCCTGGAGTTTTCAGAACAGAAGGAGCTTGAATCTATAGATAAGATGCTTGAATTAGTATTTGGTAAGAAGCCATTTTGAAGTCTATTTTGGCTTCCAGAAAATTACTAGCATACCTGTTCTGGTGTCATGACACATAGACGAGAAGATTCTGAATAGTCTTTATTCAGTTTTTTAAACTTTTCTTGCTCTGTTACAATACTCTTGAAAAAAAAAGTAATTGTTAAAAGCAAATATTGGCATCTTCAGAATCTTTTTTTTAATGTTTCTTTATATTAGATCCTGGAAAAACTAAATTATATCTAATTTAATGTGTTGTATTAGCCACTGAAATGTACTATTCTATCTCAGCTCACAGAGGAGGTGATCTAAATTCATAGTAGGAAAGGAGGTCTACTCTTGGCATCTCCACCATAGTAATCTCTACTATTTCCATAGCATTATAGGAGGAGGCTGTGTTAGTCTATGGTGGGAAAAATGAGACTCCTAATTTTTTTGCTTCCGCAGCAATAATGTAGGGCTACTACATATAGGAGACAAAAATGTGGACAGCAGCAAAGGAATACAGAAAATTGTAACTCTTTGCTACAACTGACTGACTGATTTTCTGCAGTCCAGATAATATCTTTAGAGATTATATGACAAAGGCTCATCTTACATAGTTTAACGTAAAATACATATTACAATGAATAAGTCCTCAAACTCTCTCATCAAAAGTAATCTAATCATATGCCAATGTTCCTGGAATATATCATTCAGGTAGTTGGTGAACATAACAGTAAAATGAAGTTCTGTAAACAATATTCCATTCTGTATAATCACTTAATAAAACTAATTAGGCATGGCATTTATAAATGAGAATGAATAAATACCATTAAAATCAATAGTAACAAATATGTAGGTTTTAGAACCTTTTGGAGGAAAACACTGAATCCTTACAGATGGTCTGGAAGGAACTCCAGATAAATTAATTTGAAATTATTTCCATACTGGTACATATACCATATAATTAACTGGAATCCTACAGCAATGAAGAATAAAAAGTATGCACAGTTGACCATCCTTCTTTTATTACATAAATGTGGATTTCATTACAGTTAATTCAATGATCTTAAATGCCCATCCTTAGACATTGGAATAATAATTTCCAAGTGAAGAATCCAGTGCATCCTATAAATAACAGATCTGTAAGAAGCATATTTGTGCCCTGCAACCACTGCAAGGCCTTTCCTGGACTTCTGGGTTTGCGTGGACATTAAAGAAGACACTTGCTTCATGTAGTCCTAATAAATTACCATTTGTCTGCTTGTCTGAATACTTTCTAGATAACCAAAGGAAAACTTTCAAAAAGATACATAAAAATGTAAGTAAAAAGTTGTATGTGGAAGATACATTTTTCTGTGGGCTAAATTTATTTTATAATCTGGAAAAGTTATTTCCAAATTTTTGGAGTTTTTGTTAGTTACTCTCTCCACCAAGCCCTGCTGGAGGGATTCCAAGCAGGGCCGCAACTAGGGTCTATGTCACCCGGGGCAAACATGGATTCTGCACCCATTTTGGCAGCCCCCAACGCTCATTTTGGTGGCCCCCCACATGGTGCCCAGGGCACATGCCCCGCTTGCCCCCCCCCTGTTGCGGCCCTGATTCCAAGGAAACATGTATCTAGCCAGCCACCTATGGAGAAAAGAACACTGAACTACATAGACAATAATGATGGTTATAGTGTACTGTATGTCTAGAAGTAATCGAATGTTTAGTATCAAGTCAGCTCTAATTTATAAAATATCAAAAATTATTTCATAGCTTACACAATTTTTATTCTTAATCAGTTTCTGCCAAGTTTTGTAAATTGCAACATAAAAGAAGGCAACTTTGCATGTTACTGAGGCATTATAATCCATCAATAGCATTTGCGATCAACATACTCTAGTAATCTTGACAGTATCAGGGAGATCAAAATAATACACAAATTTCTGTATAGCATGCAACTGAAAAAGGGCAGATTCAGGTCTGACCTTAAAATAACCATACTTTTGCCTTTACTTTCATCATGTCTGCATCACAACATAAAGTTGTTTTAGGAACTTATCTTCACACCTGAATCTCTGAGCTTAAAAAATTAGCAATTAGGGACCTAAAATATCTGTGCCAAACCTTTCCTTGAAATAGCTTAAAGGCAGCTGGGATATAATTACCACATGTAGATCTCAAGAATCAAAGGTTGACAGTTGCAGTTCTCTGGGCATGTTGGAAAAAATATATTGTATGTGCTTTCTTACCACCAGAAAAATGAAATGGCATTCCCAGATACTTAGAGCATATTATCTCCATAATTAGGTGCCCATCTGTTCACCAGATACATGCTTTAGGTTTTCTGGCAAAAATCATAATTTTAGTCTTATGTCATTAATATCCAACTTCTTTTTATAGAACCATGCATGAAAGGACTTTCAGGGTTCTTCATTTAGCAGGTGTTCTGAAAGAAATGGCTACATCATCCATGTATAATATGGTATTTATTTCTCCTCTACCTAAGCAGCACTTTTTCCAACAGATTTTCAATCATAGCCTTCAATATTTCTTTGACTTGACTTGCAATAGTTTGCCACTTTCTTTTATTTTAAGAGGGAACTCAGTATCACCTTTATGTCTACTGGCTCACTTTTTTTCTTTGGAGAAGTTTCTATTACACATGCTTGCTGTCCATCTACTGTAGCTACTAATTAAGAGCTAAATATCCTTTTAATTCCCTTACTAACCTGACTTATATTATTGTGTCTTCTGTTTTTATTGAATGGGGGCCTTGATCTATTTTCTCATTGGGCTTTAGTTAAGTATTTTAATTTGCCACATTTTTTTAAATTTATTGGGATTAAAGTTTTAAACGATGCATTGGAAATGGCAGCTGCTGTTAATGTGCCCTTTACTACTTCCAATATACAAGATTTATTTTGGTTCAGGTAAGAACAGGTTCATAAAGGTTGGATCAGAGATTTTTTCCCCATCGCATCTTATGATGCTTTTTGTCTCCTCCAGTCTGGCTGTCCCTCCCTTATTTGTTCTAGGGATTCATGCTTAGTTAGATCTGACCTTGAATCTGATTGAACATAGCAGCTTATCTTCTATTGGAAAGGAATGTAATTGGTGCTCTTTTCCAATCACCACTGTTTCCCTTTGCCTCAAATAGAGTACTGCCTTTTAGCAGAGGGAGAATATCAACATCTTTAAAAACCTGTACAGGAATAATTTGAAACTTCTTCCCCTTGCCAGCTCCCCCCCCCAAAAATCTCCACCTTTCTTGCAAGAAGAAATGAGCATCTAAATGTTATTCTACTTGTTTTATATCTAGGATAGATTAGGAGCCACTAAGTGTCCGTTAGGTCACTTTGGTAATTCTATCATCAAAGAAGCAGGGTGAAAAGAGTTATATCTGTCCCCATGCATCTCATTTGCAGTAATCTGTATCATAGTTTTGTTTGGTTGAAGAAAGTTTCTACTTTCAAAAGTTTGTACTCTCAGCCCAGGTCATGGTAATGTAATAATTGTCTCATAAGGACTTGTTTTTCCAATCTTTGTCATCTCTATATTGTCAAGCCACTTTCCTTGAGAAGTTCTGTGTTGCTTATTTATATAGTATATCAATACTTCTCTTTCGTGATTCCCCCTTCTAATCCTACTGCACCCCTTAAAGAGAAGCTTGATCTCATCTATCATGATATTAACTGCCAGTAGGTAGTTCTAAACTGAGTTTTAAACAGTTTTGGCCACTAAGTACAAGTCAACATCAACATCAACATCAGTGCAAGAGATTTCAATTATCTCATATCTACACACTCTCCCCATCTTCCAATTGCATCCCATTAAGAGATATAAGTTCTTCATTCTCCCAGAATAACACTGCAGAATTGTAAAGAGAGATATTAAGAATTGAAATTTTATTTATTTATATTCCACTTTGTTTTTTATAAATAACTCAAAGCAGCAAACATACCTAATACTCCTTCCTTCTCCTATTTTCCCCACAACAACCCTGTGAGGTGAGTTGGGCTGAGAGAGAGTGACTAGCCCACGGTCACCCAGCCAGCTTTCATGCCTAAGAAGGGACTAGAACTCTCAGTCTCCTGGTTTCTAGACCAAATGGAACTCGTCATGTTGCACTGTAGCAAGTCTTTTACTTTAAGTTGTTTTGCATCCTTAGCATTATTCTGCAATCCAAGCTCTTTCTACATAATATCCTTGCTTTGATCTTACATTTCTTCGTGTTCTTGTTGGTCATATTTCCCTATTTTTTTGCCAATGCACCACCCCCTTCTCAAACAATGTAACAGGCTTTGCAAAAAAATAAAGTGAACCCATCTATTGGAAAAACCCAACAAACCAGAAGCAAAGGACCTGCCATGGAATCTTTGAAGCAAAGTGCTATTTCTCCTATGGTTTTTCTTACTATGTTGGCGGTATTTCACTATCTAATAGTTAACAGGCAAAGTGAGAGACAACAAAAGATTATCTTGTCCAGACACCATCTTCCTGTTCCCCTCATATTTTTAAATTTCACAAGGCACACCACCTACACCTGTAACCTTACAATTTTTCAACATTCTCACATCATTTATAACTTCCTTTTCATTAATTTTTTATCAAGGCTTGATGAATGTGTTGCTCTTGCTCTAAAAATATGAATTACAAAATCAAGAATAACTGCAACAGTTGAAGCCATTTAAATTACATTAAATATTAATATTTAACATTAATAAAATTATATTTTTAGTACATGCTTCCAGCCACTTCAATTTAAAAAAAAAAGAATAATTTTCAAATTAATACCAGGAGGTCAGGGTTGTCAGAGCTGTCTGACCGAGTATCCAATTCCAAAATAACTTTTCTTTTTTTTTTCCTTCCTTCTGAAAGTAAATTAGTGCTTTCTCTTAGCAGTTTAGATTTTGGTGGTGTTTTCACAGTATATGTCTAGGTAAAATAAAATATTAAAAAACACGTTATTATGGCTTTTGAACAGTTAAACATTCTTAAATCCTTTTAAGCAGTATAATGTTAAATGTCTAACAATGCAATTCCTTATGATTTATGAGGGAAAGCAACCATTAATACAATATGCTGGGTAAAGTGATTCAATTAGATAAGAGCATATTCACTTTTTTGTTTGTTTGTTCATGCACAGAGGATTTCAGCCCAGGGGGAGGGTATGGAACATCTTGATGAATCAAATATTCCCAGTGTGACCACTCCCCCTGGAAAAAAAAAAACACCCTCAAATATGTACATTAGAGGAATAATGAGTCCTTTAAACCTTTTCAGGAATGCCTCGTATTATACTACATTATACTATACAGTATTACATTACATTATATTATTTTTATATACCTGTAATCAAAAGACTTACTCCTGGTGTTTTATAATATAGAATAAATACATAAAAGAAAATACTTAAAACAATAAAACAAGCCCAAGTAAGCCCTATCTCATTTAACAATTAAAAAAAATCTATAGACAACACTGCTGAGACTTTACATAGGATCAGTGGGGTATACTCTCCCTATCCAGAGCCCAGGAATGGGGGATGGTGGGAATAGTGATCCAAACATTTAGAGAGGCAAAGGTTTCTACCCTTATATTATAGATCTCTTATGACTGGTGTCTAGTTTATCACTAGTAAATCTCTATTTGATTACTTTGCAGCCAACTTATCTCATATGCATTAAAGTGTAGGAACAAGTTATTCACTAGTATTAATGGATCAATACTAATAAAGTGCTAGAGATACTTCTCATGTATAATGTCAGATATGAGAGCATACAGATGTTGAAAATAGCTTGTTGTTCTGGCCGTATATTCTACTGTAAGGTGCAATTACTTTGCTTCATTACTTAAACTGTTACTGGAAAAGACGGGGCCTCTTCCATTTCTAATTCTCCTAGTTTTTTCAATAATTTCTTCAGTCTTCTTTCTTACAAGTGAAAATAATTAACAAATGAATAAGGTAATAAATTACAAGGTAACCTTTGACTGGGAGCTGCCTTAGGCAAATGACTAGAATATGGTGGTCTGAAAGTACCATTACAGAGTAAAAAACATGATTGAATTTTGTCTCACATTCCAGTCAGAAAAGAAAGAAAACCCAACATTCTTATTCATATATCCCACTTTCTAAATAGTAAGTTTTACAGAAAACAAAAATCTGACATATTATAAAAGAAAGTTTGTTAAGGATCTGGAATCCCTTGAAAATCCAACTATGTCACCACTAGCATCACCATCAAACACTTTTTATTTTAAGGATAATTCTAGTAAGAAAGATGTGATCACATATACCAATATCATATACTTGGACTCAGATAGACAAAAGACACAAGAATTGCGTAATGAAGGTAAGGATCTACCATGGTTAATGTATTTGCAAGCAACTGGAAAAATAAAAAGCAATATCAGAGAAGAAGGGGCAATCTTGAGAAAGATGACAGAATTTGAAACACTTATAAAGAACCAAGATAATTTATTAGGACTTATTTATGCCTTTATACCTGAAATACAATATAAAAACTTGCATGATAAAATTAATGTAAATTTTTAAAGAAGTAGTAACGGTGGAACAATGGGAAGAACTATGGAAAAAATCAATAAAATTTACACCAAGCCACAATCTGAGAGAAAATCGGTATAAAATGTTCAACAGAGTATATACAGTAACTCTGGCAATAACTGCCAAGATAGACAAGTCATACAGCAATAAATATTGGAAATTCCATAACAAAGAAGCAACTTTTTACCATATGTGGTTACTCATGCAAAAGGACTCTAAAGTGTTGGAAAGAAATACACCAAAGGATCCAGAAAATTCTGAAAAAAAATTTAATGGCAATCACAAATATTTTTATTAGACATGATCCCAGAAAGCACAAATGAAAAAGCACCACAACTTATTAAGATATATGCTGACAGTGAAAAGAATCAATCTAGCACAACATTGCAAAAGAGAAACTTTGACGACAATACAAGATTTGGAATTCCAAAATCAGAGAATATGCCGCAATGGAAAGATTGACTGTATATATTCATAACAGAATTCTAACCACATTTAAGCAGAAATGGCTTCCTTATATACAACATATAACACAGCAAGGCAAGTTAAGACACTTAGAATATAGTTTTTGAAGAAAAACTGTTTGAACATAATTAAAACAATCTAAAAAGTCATAATTGTAGAAGTTTAAAGCATAATATAAAAATACTTAGGTAGCAATTAGCAGTCATAGAAAAAAAGAAAAGAAAGAAAAAAGGGGGGGCTGCTTGAATGCTTTTTCTTATAAACACAGTTTTCTTATGTTTAATTTAATTTTTAATTTTTATTCATTTTTCTTAATCACTATATTAAATCTCATTTTTTGAATTCACACTTCAACCCACACCTCATTATAATGCTTATGCAACAGCAATAATAATATTACTTTTTTTTAAAAAAAGATCAATAATAACATAGATGAGTTAGAAATTATATGCATGTAATTAAATGCAGGTATTCTATCCCCCCTTTCTTTCTTTGTTTTGTTTTCCTGTTGCTTTTTTTTTTTTTTTTGTCCCTTTGAGTCTGTGTCCCTGCAGTTTTCTTGGCAACATTTTCGGAAGTGGTTTGTCATTGCCTCTTTCCTAAGGCTAAGAGTCACTGGCCCAAAGTCACCCAGTTGGCTTTGTGCCTAAGGACTAGAATTCACAGTCTCCTGGTTTCTTGCCTGGTGCCTTAACTACTACACCAAACTGGCTCTGATTAATAAAAATAAAAATTATTTTTAGAACATCTTTTTTCTCTAAAAATTAAATGGTTAATAATTGAAAACCAGCTTCTCAATAATCATCTTAGTAAAACTTAAACAAATAAAAGGGAAATAAGAGAATTTGTTAAGAAACAAACCTTGGCAGGTGTCCACAAAGATTTCTCTGTATATTCTGTGTTTTCATTAACAGGTATAAAATGTTGACATATGTTCTTTTGGGAATTAACTGACAGAGAGTCTGAACTAGTACCTTTAAGAATTTCTACAAGTGGTGCTTGTATTTTCTAAAATTAAATATAGCAAATAGAACAGAATGAAAAGAAGCTTCTAACTTGAATTAACCTAACTTGTAAAATGAAATTAAATCAAATGTTATTTCAAACCATAAGAAATTCTGACAAAGAAAAGTAACCACTCACTTTATGCTTTTTATTCTTTTCAGCCCAACAGAATGTTGGAAAGAAATTACCTTAAGGGACTCTGGACTCTACCTGTGTCTGAAAACTGAACAAAATTGGACCAAAATAGGAGGCAGGGGCAAAACTGAAGTAAGAAAGATAGAGTTCAAAAATGAATTTGATCAGGTTGGAGCCTGTGGAGAAAAAAAATCCGCAGAATATCCCTACAGGAAACGAGTTGGAAAATGACTTGGATTATTGCTGACTGTCCCATTCTAAGCTGTTCCCTCACCCCTCCTAGTCAAACAACCCACAGTAGGGTATACACAGCCTGCTTTCTGCTTCCCAACACATTCATACTCAGAATCATACACAGGCACAACACAAGTAGAAACACAGTCACATACAGAAACACATTATTCTATTACATGTAAGAAAATACAGATGCCTCCTGTGACCACTGGTAAAGGTGTTGGAAAGTGAACCAGAAGCTATGTTCTGCATGCTTTTTCTGCCTTGTTTATCCTTTCCAAACTAGAGGAATACTGGAAAGAAATTATGTAAGGATGGTGTTTGGGACTCTGTCCGCCAGCAAAATAATACTTTGGAAACTGAATGGAGCAAGACTAAATTTGGTTTGGGGGGGAAGAAGTCAACAAAGCAAGATTAAGGTTCAAAAATGAACCAGACCAGATAGGGGCCTGATGAGAAAAAAAAATCCTTAATGCAACCCTCTAAGCCCTCCTCCCTCCTGGCCACATGACCTTGAGCAAAACTATTATGAAGGAGTTGGAAAGAATTCTAGAGCCATGATTTGCATGCTTTCCTTACCTTGTTTGCTTCTCTGGCTATGTTTTCCTGAAGGTAAAATTTAAAAAAATCAAGTAAAAGAAGGCTTTTTTATAAAATGTAACATGATTTTTGATTAAGAAGTCATTCAACTTCAGAAGGGACCGTTAACACCACCTACTATATCTTCTCAGTCTGAAAGTTTTGCAAATGAAAATTGATAAATAGGCCTCATTTGACTTTCTAACTCAGTTGACTGAGTACACTGGTAACCATCAACATACCTAACTGTCTAAATTTATCAAAACTAAGCCAGTACAGAATTGGCCTGCCTTGACTCAATCTTTGTCCCAATTTATTGACCATATTGTACAATTCATTTAAGCTGGTTGCTAAATGCTGTCCACTTCAGATTTTTCCCAAGTTGATAATGCCTTTAATCAGGGTATTATTCAACTTCATATTTAAAATATATTCTAAGAAGCAGAAAAATTCTTCATGATTGACTAATGGGGCAAACTGCTGTACAAATTCAGCTTCTACTATAATTCCAAAAAGGTTTCTCCTCATATGAATTCATCAAAGAGGCTACATGTATCTAAAATATAGTAGTGTTATTCCATAAAACAGTGCTGAATACAGTGTGCTTTATAATAGATTTAATAATGTTTGATAATACATTTAGTAATGATGTTAAAAAGTATTGTTTTATTTTTATTAAAAGTAATAAAAGGTGCTTACTTTTTTTTAACCTTTCCCTTCAAGTCTATAACAAGCATGTTAATTAACTTGTAATTAAAAATTAGATAAGGGTTTATTTAGGTAGATAAATTTTCTTTTTCCAGACACATTACTACTGGATGACATCCATTTCATTCTATCATAATAAATTAGTTTTGATATTTTAGTGCCTGGTCACATGGAAGAACTTTAAGAATTCATTATCTGAACAGAAGTATATCTTTACTGTAAGTGCAGACGACATACCTTCTCATTAATTACTCTCTTAAGCTGCTCCTGAAGAGAGAAAACTTCACTTTTCTTACAAGAAAATTCAAGTTCCTGAGAATAACAATTACTGACAGTTAAAGTTGGGATAGATCCTATGAAATACTTCTCAGTTTTTTAAAATAATAAAGAGTAAATTTGGCAGAAGAAGAGGAACTATTAAAACAATAAAGACAGAAAGATGAACTCAAATCCTGGTGATTACATGCACACCTCCATGTAGTTTTCACAGCAAAAATACAGAAGTGATTTGTTCTTGTCTTTAGCCAGGATACTTTTTAAACCTTCCAGTCTTGCTCTGGGATTTTCTAGTATTCTTTCACACAAGTACTAACTAGTATAGTATGGTCATGCAAATACTTCAGAAAAAAAACTGGAAAGTTAAAGCACCTGCATCTAACATCAGTCTGAAAATATCTTACAAGATATTCTTACCAAAGATTCTATTGCTGATGATAGTTCCTGCTGTTTTGACTTATAATATTCTAATTCTGTATCTTTTTCATCCACTGTTTTATCATATTCGTGCTGTACAGAAGAGATATTTTTAATTAAAAATAGTATCACATTCCATATTGATTATATGCCATCAAGTCATCATGGACTCTTAGAGACCACATAGATTTTCTCCATTACGATGTGTCCCTAACCTTTTCAGATATCATTAAGAACTAAACTAAAGATTATATGGCATTTGCATTCATTATTAAGGGATTGGAAAGTGGGTGCATATTATCTCAATTAGGTACTTCATGTCATGGAGGAAACACACTTTATCTTGACCAGCAACTTTTACTGCGAAGATAACATATACCACTTTTGTTCTTCAATGAGAAGTATTGAACTGAAGTCAATCTGCCTCAAGCAGACGCCTCTTTTCAAGAAAAAGTAGCTTCTGTTAATGTGCTGCACATGTACATAAGACCCTTTTGTGGAGCAAAGTGAAGTAACAAGGCCATTCTGCTGCTCTCTTCATCCTGAACAGTGGTCTTTTCATAAGGGCACTTCTATTAACCACTTTGATCAAAACTTACTAGAAACAAAGAACCTCTTTGAAGTTCTGTAAGTCATAGGATTTTGTTTGTGAGTGTGCCCTATTCACATATAAATCAGCTTGGTTAAAAGCTCGATTTCAGTTGTACAGCCTCTTTAGCATCTCACAACCTACTGACCACAAGGAGCAAATTTCCTGTTTCCTCTTTAAGCTCATTTACAGGTCCTGATTGCTGTGGCTTGAAGACATTCTCACAATGGAAACTCCATCTTGCCATCTGCCTGTTGCATGCTTAAGTTGGGTGAAGGTGTTCCTATGCCAGCAGAATACGTTCAGTGTGGACATTCTAGGTGGCAAGGAGGAGGAGCCTTTAGAGGTCAATAACCACCCAGTTCCCCGATGGGAGGAGATGGGCGGGGATAAATTTAATAAATACATAAATACATAATCTCCTAGGCTCCAGCTGGCTTACTGCAAAAGCACCACCACACATCTGGTTAGTAGCTGTATGCCTCCATAGCTAAAATTGCTGTGGCTGCCAGAGACCAGACACCTCACTGGAACTGTGTATTCCTCTTAATTTTTTGTTGCTTGGACATGGGAATATCAAACACATGGAAGAAAAACTACAGATCTATCAGGAGGCAGATACTACTATATGTAAGCAGAAATAAAGAAGGGTAACTTTTACTCCTGTTGGCAGATGAAGTGAGGGAGCAAATGCAGAGCACTAAATCGTTAGCATATATGTATGAGAATGCATGTGTGGCTATATTTGTTTGTGTGTGTGTGTAAAGAGAAAGAGAGAAAGATCTGAAATATTTTCTCTGCTCCTGATCCAATAAGCACAAAGGAGTTAGTTCCACTGGCTGTGTTCCTTGAGATTTGACTGCCCTTTAAACATACAGCATTAATCTGAGCATATATTTGGAAGTAAGACCCATGTGTTTAATAGGGATATTTTCTAAAGAATACGTGCATAGGAACAGTAGCTTAAGAATGATGGGGGAAAGGAGTGGGGGAGAGAGACTGTGCCATACTGAAACAATGTTTCAGTTTTCCAACAGAAGGGCATGATTTAACTGGGGAAGGGTGTTGCAACACAGTACAGGGAGCCACAGGAATCTATATTCCTGTTCAAGACAAACGCTCAGAAAGCGTGCTCACAAGCTTCTCTCCTTATGGTCAGAGGAATGCTTGAAGTGAGGAAAATGTCTGCAAAATGCTTAATCCATTTGGGGCATAATAATTCATCTCTGCTAACGTTTGCTTTTCAGATCTCATCTCTCCTCCATTTTTCTGCAAGAAAACTTTGCTTTATAGTAACCAGTCACTGATCCTTACTTAGGTTAAATTCCTGCTTTCCAGGAGAGACATAAATTGCTTTTTCTAGCAGAATTACAGGCTCAGAACAGGGAATTAAAAGTGAAGTGAAAGAGAGAAAAGGATTTGTCCTCCTAAACTCCCTACCTGAAAGTGATGAGAGTAAGTGCGTGCAGTAGAAATGAAAGGTGAAGCAGATCTACAAATTCAGATTGCAAAACCAGGTGTAAGGAGAGGTAATATGTCTTGGGTCATTTGCAAACCTATTGTTCTAGAAACTAAAGCAGAGAAACTGGCTTGCTGCATTCCAGGGAGAATAATTCATTCCAGTGAAAAAAAGGCAGAAAATAGAATGCAAGCAAAATGCAGGAGAAAAAAACACGTTTCTTTACTGAAAGATAGATTCTGAAATTACAAATGATCTTATTAAAGAAAAAGATAGATCAAATAGACACTAAGTAGCAACCAGGAATTTATTTAGCAGATCAACAGAAAACTCCTTCAAGCAGGGAGAGGATCAGTAAAATTACCTTGTGCTCTGGATATAAAACAGGAATCATATAAGTATAGAATTAGAAGGGACCTCAGAGGTCATCATCTAATTATCTGCAATATCTTCAAGGATTATATTTTGAGCATTTTATAATAAATATGAAGAGAAAGACGGAGACCCATAATTAATATCTATATTAAATATTAAATATTCCATATTAGTGGACATTGTTTTAATGCATTTTATAATATGAAGAGAAAGAAAGAGACCCATAACTAAAATCTATATTAAATATTGCATATTAGTGGACATTGTTTTAATCTAAAGAATAATTTGTCTGGCGATATTACTATTTACATTATTTTTACATTACATGCAGCAAAAAGAGCAAGTAAAACTTCAGTTTTGTGCAGTGTCATCCATCCCACATGTACCTTTCATTGAACATAGCTTATTTCAAGGGCCAAAACCTTTTTGAGATGGAGACACACTGGAAATTTTAAAATCAAGTGGCAGACATATTAGGAATTTCTGTTCTCATAAAATGAGTGTCATGATGGCCATCGCACAAATCAACCATTTATTAGAAAGTGAAATAATCTCCAAGGATGTTTCCTATCATCCCAGAAGAATTTGGGGAGCTCAAAGGAATTCCTGTAAATAAATATGATGCTAGAGGCTGATGATTTGCCTTGCAATATGCCAGTTTCCTATTTAACTATTTTTATTAAGATTTTAAAATTCAAATGGAATAGGGAGCCTGGTCTACCCCAATGGAGGTTTATGGGAGCACATGATGTTGGTCAGCATTGTATTATCTGTCCTTGGTTTACATGTATATAAAGGAAAGAGTATGTTTACCTTATGTTTTTCCATAAGTGCTACCATTTCAGTGATCTTGTGCTGACATCGAATATCTATTTCTTTCTGCATTGCCATTGCTTCATTAGCTAACGAATTCATTGTTTCTACCTAGTAGTAAGACAATATATATGACTAAGAGAAAATGATTAAATCAATTTAATTAAGCTAATACATGTTAAATTAATTATATTTGTTAATAATATTCAGTAGTCATATGTTCTGGATCCTCAGACAACAACAATCAACATAAGGCAATCTCAGCTTCCAAAGGGCATTTGGAATTGGAATCCATCATGACTGTTTTTGATATAGAGCTAAGGTAGTCATCAATCTGATCATTATATCTGTGATGGAATGTGTCTCTGAGGACACATTCAAAACCAATACTGAACTCTACCTGGAGTTCACTTCTCAGCACAAGGGCTGCTGTATCCTGTAGCAGTTGTAGCTTGTATTGAAATGTTGCCCTATGCAGAGTGCGCCACAGAGGTGATGAGGGTATGAGTTACCATTACCAACTCCTTCCATCCAGCAGTAGCTGTGAGTCTAGGAAGATACCCACATCACAAACCTGCTCCTTCAGGAGTGCCTCCCCATCCAGAGTTAAAAGTGGAGCAAAGAACCAGATGACTTCCAAATAAACAGCAATTTTGTCTTGGTTGAGCTCAACCTCAGCTTGTTTCATTCCATCCAGATCCTCACTGCCACCAGGGACCAACCAATCAATACCTTGACCGCTTTCCAGTTCAGCTTAGAGATGTACAACTGAGTATCATCAGTGTACTGGTGATATGTCACCCCAACTGATAAGATGTCCTTATCCAGCAGCCTCATATTGATGTTAAACAGCAGAGTTGAAAAAATAGATACTTGTGACAGCCCATAAGGGACTGCCAAGGAGCAGACCACTCTTCTCCAAGAACTGTCTGGAACCACCTACTAATGCAGAAGCAGAACCACTTAAAACATGCCTCCTTTCCCCAACTTTCAGAGATATATCAGTAGGATACATGGTCAATGGAATCAAAGGCCATCAGCAGATTAAGTAGGACCAAAAGGGGTGCACTCTTCCCATCCAGGTCCCAATAAATGTCATCTGTAAGAGCAATCAGTGTTGTCTCAATCCCATCCCTAGGCCTGAATCCTAAGAATCCAGATAATTCATTTCCTCTGGGGCACTCTGCAGCTGAAGTAGTGCACTGTCTCAACAACCTCCCCTAGAGTGGGAAGGTTGGAAACAAAGCAATAATTATCCAATGTAATTGGGTGCAGGGAAGGCCTCTTCAGGAGGGGAGAAATCCTATGTGGGAGAGGACTAAATAGGAAAAATACCCATTACCTTCAGCATTTATTTTTTGCCTTGTTTTGATATATTCCACACTCTGAATTTCTCCATTCCTAATATAATGATAACCTGTTCTGTTTTATTAATTTTCAGTGGCACTGCACTAACTTTTTTTCTGCTTTTCAATCTGTATTTCTAGTAAACAGATGGGCAAAATAAAAGGAATATTTATTGTTCTCATTAAGGGCTTTTCTTGTTGAAGTGAGGATATCCAAATGCCTATTGAACTCAAAGCCAGGTATCACTGCTGGGAAGAAAGAAGCCCTCAACAATGCAACATGGAAATTAGAAAATACCCATTATATATCTGGAAAGGAAGAAGACAGGCAACTTGGATTTTAAATACTTTGATCTAAATCAGTTCTCAAGAACCAGTGTGACATAACAGTTAAGGTGTTGAACTAGGAGTATACAGATTCAAATTCAAATCTACTTTTAGCCCAAAAGCTCACTGGTTCATTTTGGACCAATCACTCACTTTTAACCCAACGTATCTCACAAGGTTGGTGATGTGGAGAAAATTAGAAGGTATACTCTGTCTTGAGCTTCTGGAGGAAAAGTGGGATATAAATACTTTTTAAAAAATTTTCTTTCTCCTCTTTAAAATGAGAGTAAAATGAGATTGGAAACAGAAGCATCTGGCTCATTGCAAGGTTTATTTTGTTATCTTGAAGTTGAGGTCTAACTGTTGTAATATTATCCCCTTTTTGATTCCTTGTATGAACTGATTATTTAACATGGTATTGCCTTCTTTTGCCCTGTATTTAATCCTACTGTATTTCATAAATGATGTAAGCTGAAAATTTGTACTGAAACTGTCAGATAAAGCCACCTTTGCTTCCAAAGTTAAGCCTAAAAGAGATTTATTTTGCCCTCTATCACCAACTGCAGGTATGAAAAGAAAGCATTTATTCTTGCCTCATTATTACAACTTTAAGGGTTTGCAGTGTTTCAAGTGTATGGAAGCTTAAAACTACAACATCTTAATTATGGCCATGGGTGTATAGGGATGGAAGAGATACAAAGGTCTACACTAAGGTTGTTTGCTATTGTTGGCTTTAAGTGGTATTCACTGTTCCTTTCTTTGGAAGGAGCGTCATTATTTCCTCTGTCTCCTCTGTTTTGCATGCATTTCTGAGAACTATCTCAGCTCCCTCCCTTTTCCCAAATTTTTAGGATTTTGCTCCTGAAGCTAGTTCTAAAGATGAGATATAATGCTTCCTCTCTCATCCCTTATCAGTCTTCTACATTTTAGTTCGAGGACATTCTGAAGACAGATCAATGTATAACAAATAGTGAATCTGTGAAGAACTCATAAACAGACTGATACAGATAGATACAAACTATATGATGAAATATTATATATAATTATGCTAATAGAATTATGCAGTTCTATAATATACCAAAAAGATCAACTCTCACCTCTTTGAGAAGTCTTTTTTCATTTGCCCTGGCTATCTCAATTTCATTTTTATAGTTGTCAATTGTTTCTTTATGTAACTTATTTATGTTTTCCAACTCTAACTGTAATTTATTTACCTTTGAACAAGAAAGAAAAATAAAGTTTTATTCTTATCCATAATAATCAAGGGACATGTCCAAGCAACATCAATTACTTCCTATTAGCTTTTCATACATTTCTATAACATGAACTCTGCTTCTGCATTTTCCTTGCAGTGAGCTACAAGAGAGGTGGCTCATTCCTAATTTTTTTAAGTCTTCTGGTTTTTGCAACCCAGATGTGGTAGCCTTAACCATTTCCACGTGGACTCCCAAAATAGTTGAGGAACTGACACAGACATGAAGCAATGAAAACAGAAGTGAATTTAATGAAGTTTTCAAATGTGCATATTTCAAAAAATGTTAGGAAGAAGTACTTCAGACCTCACCCAAGCTCAATTACTCTCTGCTATTCATTTAAAGATCACCCCTTTTCAGGTTTCTTGCTTTAAGGAATTAATTCTATAATATTAATGTGACTTTTCAAGTAACCAAAACTTTTTACAATCTCTTATGGAAGACTAAAAAAAATGCTTCTCTGCTAATGCTTCTCTGCTATTTTAATTAATAGCAGAGAAGCATTATCCTCAAGTGAGAGCCAAAGTATTTTTGAATCATTTTTGAAACAAATAAGCCCAAATAGGTAATATTTGACATTCCTTATTATACCAAAATGAATGCCAGCAGAATTGTATTCAGTTGGAGAATTGAAGCCAAATAATTCTTATTTTCAGAATACTTTATTTCAGCTTTTATTCTTTTAGTCTATTATTGTATTAAAATATGTATCACTGAGAAGGCCATAGTGGTAGAAAAGTGACAAATAAGTAGTTGTTAAATGCCACTATGTCTCATACCTTACAGATATAATAACTCAAATTTTTATTACTCCGTACAACAATTTTTGCTACTAATTCAAAAAATAAACATATTCCTACCTTTCCTTCAGTAATATTCAGTTGCTTGCTTTCTGTTGCAACTTTCTTTTTCAAAGTTTTATTCTGGTAACAATTATTAATGAAGACTTTATTTACACATTTAATTATACATTGATATTTCTGCAATTATAGCTGTGATAATTAACACCTTCTGAACTCAAATATGTACTTTTCAAGTCTTCACAGTTACCATGTGAGCCCATGAAAAGGTGTAGCTCCTTTAAGAAGCAACCAACAGTTACAGGGAGGGTGCTCATGGTGGTTCCAATGCACTTGTTCTCTTCAGATCCTATTATTCAATTATGTTTATAGAAATCTTGTGATTGGTAATATGAAATCCAGATTAAATCCAGATAAAACCTGTAGTCATTGCATTGCAATAACGTAATTGTTACATATCATGGCCTGAAATATCCCTTTCCCCTACAGGTGGAATGGCTGAGTGTAAAGGAAAAAAACAAGTACATTCATGCACACTCATATACAGTACACACATTCTTATGCATATTTGATACAAGTATTACTCCACTATATTCCCACCTCTATTCTGTCTCTAAAGGGGTGGGGTGGGGACACATTTTTGTGACCAGTTCCATACAGAGCCAAAATTTATTTTATTTCTTTACAGAGTAAAGTAACTTGTGTCAACTGAGGTAAGATTTTGAATTACCATATTTTCCCTTGACAATTTAGTAGTTTTCATATTCTACTTTTTATTTTAAACTGTACGTACAGTTAAATTAAAATGTTTGGTCTAGAAAACATTTTTTATTTTGATTCAATAGAAACCTTTATTCTCTTCAACTTTAATAGGACAAATTTGCATGAAACAAATTTTAATGTGGTAGATACTGTATATAATGTTATGTTTCATACATGAAATATGTATACCTATACTTTTATCATTCAAAACCAGTTCTTACTTCTTGCTGCAGTACTTCAATATTCTTGATTTTCATTTCAATCTGCTTCTTTAAACTGTTAACCTAAAAGGGTTTAACACATATTTCAAACAGTAATAATGTACCACATGATTATTCTAGATGTAATCATTTTGTTCTGGTAGCTGATATTTTGAGAATATTTCTTCTGATTAGGGCTTATTCACAAACTTGCTAAGACTTCAGCCTGAAAATTATTTTATCTTTATAACTCCAGAAATAAACCAAAGTATTTGTTCAGATTAAGTGCAATTTAAGTATGTGCACAAATACTTTTCTGACACACAGGAGGATATATTAGTTGTCCACTCAATGCATATTCATTTATTACCAATATGAAACCCATGGAAAAGCAAAAGTTGCAACAAACATTTTCAGTGATTAGAATTAATGATACATTTGATATTTTGTACAAAGATTGTATCTGAATCCTGAAACACTTAAGAAAAATTGATAAATATCAAAGTTCTTATAGAGCCTAATAAGTAGATTTTTACATTTTCATACCTTGTTTTCTAATGTTTTCAGTTGTTTTTCCTTTTTCAAAATTTCATTTTCAATATTTCTAACCTGGAAATATATTATAAATGTTGACAAATATATTTTAAAGTTCATTACTACTTTCATTAAATTCTACTTTAACACTATGAGAATCTTTATTCAAAGATGGGGAGCTATATTCTTTTATTTTCTGGTGGCATCTGAGAGACTAATACATTTATTATTGCATAAGGATTTGCTGCCCATTTGATCCATGAAACCTGAAGTAATGATACAACTGGTAGTCTCTGAACTATGCTGTTTTTTTAATGAAGTGTGATCAAAGCTCCTTCTCATTTATAATAAACTTTTCTGAATTAAAATAATGATGCATATTTAGAAAAATAGAGCAAATATACATATCTATATGACAAATTCAAAATAGGTTAATTGTCCATGTGGTTTCTCAGAAGCTGTACCAAGCATAACTGAAGGAAGAACCATTTCTAAAGTTCATATAAAAATACTCTGAATCTTTCTTCAGAGAATAATCTTATATAAGGGAAGTTAGTATCTGCCTGGCTGGTTTGATCTGGCAGGACTGGTGCACTCTGGGTTCCATCAATTAAACAATGCTATCTATCAGGACCCCAGAAGCATGCCTTCTCTTTAGCAGTGCCTGCCCTCTCAAATGAGGTTCCCTCCAAGATTCGAATGGTCCTTACCCTACTGGTATTTTGAAGGGCCCTGAAGATGTTGTTTTTTACTCAGGCCTTTGGTGAAGATGATTGATACCCCTTTTCTATCTTTTCTTTGTTCCCATCCAGGTTTGTTTTTTCTGCCATCTTTGTTCCTTTAGTTTGTGTTGTTTTTGTGCTTTTTGTATTCTTCCTTGTTTTAAAATGTTTTTAACAATTTGTAAACTGCCCAGTCAATGGGAATCAAGCGGCATATAAATTTAATAAATTATTAATAAATTATTATTATTTTAACCCTCCAGATACTCTTAAGAACAGGTGTGGGGCTTAACTTCCTATTTCTGATTTTACCTGAAAAGAGTGCTACTGTACATATGACATCTCTTTCCTTCGTTAATTAATTTTATTTTTACAGTCCAGGTTTTATAATGAATAAATGTTTCCCTTATTTATCAGCTTCTTATTTAATACAGGTAGTCCTTATTTTAGTGACCATACTTTGGAGCGGCAACTCTGTCATTAAGCAAAGTGGTTGCTAAGTGAAACTGTGATTGTGCTTATGATCTTACTTCAGCTTTCCTTTGCTTTACAGACCTGCGAAGGTTTTAAGTAAGAGGATTGGTCGCAAAGTTACTTTTTGATCACCATCGTAACTGTGAACGGTTGCTGCATGAGGCAGTCGCTAAACAAGGACTATCTGTATTTTCATTGGCCAGAGCATACATACATAAATATCATCGAACTATTTTCTTTCGGTAAGCAACATTATGGAGAATACAGAAAAAGAGTAAGAATGAGTAAGCAAAGAAATTAAAGACAGGAAATCTAACTAAATTGAGTTTATACCAATACCATTAACGAAAATTTTCAATACTATTCTGTTTTTCCTTGCTTATATTACATCCACACTCTGATTCATACAGATGTTTGTTCTCATTTTTCTCTTTTTGAGGATCTCATGAACTCCATCCAACCATATACTTTTCTGCTTTCCCCTTCTTCTCAACCCGGTCTTTCTTACTTCCTATCTTTTTTTTCTGATTTGATTCATATTAATTAATTATTCTACATGACTAAAACATTTCAATGGGTTTTTGTTGTACTGGTCATTAATCTTTGTATTCAGTCCATATTCATACATCACTTATTCATTCTTGGCCCCATCTCTACTTGTTTTTCCACACATACTTTCTACTACCCCATTCCCAGTGCACCAGATTATTTTTACATTTTTCATGGCATATCCCCCTCTCATTTCAATATATTAAAGGGGGCTGAAACTTGCTTTTATGCACAGCCATTTTCACATCTTTAGACATTCATTCTTTGCAAAACATCATATACTACACACTACCCTTCTACCAGAATTTACATATATTAAAATTTCTATTTTAGCCAGAGTGATAGCATACATTTTCTTCATTTTCATCAGCTTTGCTTTTTGCTTCTTCATCCTTCTGTTTTAGTTTCTCCTTTAGCTCCTCTAATTCATTTCTATGTGACAAAATTAATAGATGCAATTACTTCAATGCAACTAAAATGTTTATAATGAAGACATTGCTAAATTCATGTAGAAATTAAGGTTGTCATATATATCCAATAATATTAGACTACGATCTGTTGCACAGTCATGCTTGCACACATCTGTATACAGTACACTCCTCTTGTTATCTGCCTCCTTAGCTATTGCCTTTTTGAAGTGAACAGCTACTGCCGTCTAATAGAGATGCCAGTGAATTATTTAGGATTCAGAGCCATTTCTGCAATTCCATAATTAAAAATATTAAAAGCTCTTGACATCATCTCTATTTCAGATTACAACCCATGCCAAAGAAGACTCACTACTGTATCCAAATTGTGAAGACCTACCCTGACAAAAATTAGGGCTAGAAGGCACAACCATCCACCTGGACATATTTACTCCAGAATAAGGTGGGATTTTGACCAGCTGTGACAGAAAAAGAACCTTATGATTTAAGTGGTTAATCGAATAACATACAATCTTCAAGAAAATAACACTTGGTTGCATAGTCCAAAGAGAGTGATAATGTATCCCACATTCCTTTTGTCTGATATCTGGTGATACCATGTTAGTAAAATTAGAGTTAGGAAGAACCATAACATATAAAATGTCAGAGTAAATAATACACTGTGCATTTCTTATTTTTATCTTTCTTTTATCTTTCTTTTATCTTTCTTTTTATCTTATTTTTATCTGCCATAGTGCGGGAAAAACTCTAAGAAGCAGCAGCAGCAGCTAGTGTGAAACCAGATTGGACCTTTTTAATCCCAATTAAATGTCAATTGAATTCAAGAGCTGAATCTGAATTGTAGTTTCTGGCTCAGTTGTGGTATACATGAAACTACAGTAAAACTGGTGTTTTCTTTGAAATGCTGCAGCTCTGTGGAGCATGTAAGCTGTCTATTTCCTGATTTGCTTGCTCTTTCCATGTTCAGCTATCTCACCCATTCTTTTAAGGGGTAAAGTGATTTGAAACATTATCAAACCCTGCTCATAGGGACTACTCAGATTTTTTGGTATACAATTAGTCCTCACTTAACAACTATAATTGAGACCAAAATTTCTGTTGGTAAGCAATGCAGTTGTAAAGCATGGTGTCACATGAATGCATCATTTAGTGACAGCAGTCCCGGCAGTCCCTGTTACCATCATTAAGTGAGGACCTCCTCACAACTTCCTGCCAGCTTCCAACAAAGCAAATGGAGAAGCTGGCAGGAAATCACAAGTCCCAGGGTGGCTGGCAAGCATGCTGGAGGGCAGGTAAGGGGCTACTGCAGCACAAGCGCAGTGGGGCCAGCTACTGCCAGATGAGGTAGGGTGTGCCAGTGCAGCTGGGGGGTGGCTGCTGCCAGATGTGGGAGGGGGCGCTGGTGGCCTCTGCGGTGCTGCCAGGTGGGCAGGTGCTATGGAGTATGGGGGGGGTGTTGCGGGTGAGCACACACATGCAATGGAGTACGAGATCCCCAAGAACTCATACTCTGTAGCTGGGCTTCTCAGGAGAAAAAGCATCAGGAGTGGGAGAGACTTACAGGAGTGACTTGTGACCTTCTCTGCTGGCTTCCCCATTGATTTTGCTTGTGGGAAGCTGACAGGGAAGATCACAAATGGTGATCATGTGACTGCAGGACGTCAACCCCCTGGATTGCGATCACATGACCGCGGGGATGCTGGGACTGCCAGAACTTTGAGGACTGATCCTACATACCACTCATTTGGCGCTGTCATAACTTTAAACAGTTGCTGAACAAGCAGTCATTAACCAAGGACTACCTGTATAGCCAAAGGTACAGTTAGGATATGAATTCAGAGTGGTGGTAAAAAACTTTTTGTTTCTCCAAGATATGTGGCAGCTCAGAGTAGCGCACTGATTCTTCGCTCTATATTCTCAGTATTGGGTTATTCCTCATAATGGCTTTCTCACAATTTATGTATGGTAGCTTCAGGTCAACAACTATAAATTCTCTGCCATCTTTCCCCCTCTTAGCCAGTGTCACCTACTGGTGGGAGAACCAGTCATTAATCACTCTCTTCCCCATCTCCTGAAGATGTGGCAGGGTGGGTTGAGAGTTCAAGAGAATTTTTTTATTATTTATTTGCCTTTAATTTTTATTATTAGCTGCATCCTTCTTCCAACAGGACTATGAATCCCCCAGAAGTCCAGATTACTAAAGGTTGGAATCAAAATTTCTGGCAGGACTATCAATCTCTTGGGCAGGACTGGCAGGACTATCAACCCTAACCCTATCAGAGAAATTGTTGTTATTGTTTATTCGTTTAGTCGCTTCCGACTCTTCGTGACTTCATGGACCAGCCCACGCCAGAGCTTCCTGTCGGTCGTCAACACCCCCAGCTCCCCCAGGGACGCGTCCGTCACCTCTAGAATATGATCCATCCACCTTGCCCTTGGTCGGCCCCTCTTCCTTTTGCCCTCCACTTTCCCTAGCATCAGCATCTTCTCCAGGGTGTCCTGTCTTCTCATTATGTGACCAAAGTATTTCAGTTTTGCCTTTAATATCATTCCCTCAAGTGAGCAGTCTGGCTTTATTTCCTGGAGGATGGACTGGTTTGATCTTCTTGCAGTCCAAGGCACTCTCAGAATTTTCCTCCAACACCACAGTTCAAAAGCATCTCTCTTCCTTCTCTCAGCCTTCCTTATGTTAGCTCTCGCAGCCATATGTTACTACAGGGAACACCATTGCTTTAACTATGCGGACCTTTGTTGTCAGTGTGATGTCTCTACTCTTAACTATTTTATCGAGATTTGTCATTGCTCTTCTCCCAAGGATTAAGCATCTTCTGATTTTCTGACTGCAGTCAGCATCTGCAGTAATCTTCGCACCTAGAAAGACAAAGTCTTTCACTGCTTCTACATTTTCTCCCTCTATTTGCCAGTTATCAATCAAGCTGGTTGCCATAACCTTGGTTTTTTTGAGGTTTAGCTGCAAGCCAGCTTTTGCACTTTCTTCTTTCACCTTCATCATAAGGCTCCTCAGTTCCTCTTCGCTTTCAGCCATCAAAGTGGTATCATCTGCATATCTGAGATTGTTAATGTTTCTTCCAGCGATTTTAACTCCAGCCTTGGATTCCTCAAGCCCAGCATGTCGCATGATGTGTTCTGTGTACAGGTTGAATAGGTAGGGTGAGAGTATACAGCCCTGCCGTACCCCTTTCCCAATATTAAACCAGTCCGTTGTTCCGTGGTCTGTTCTTACTGTTGCTACTTGGTCGTTATACAGATTCTTCAGGAGGCAGACAAGATGACTTGGTATCCCCATACCGCTAAGAACTTGCCACAATTTGTTATGGTCCACACAGTCAAAGGCTTTAGAATAGTCAATAAAACAGAAATAGATGTTTTTCTGAAACTCCCTGGCTTTATCCATTATCCAGCGGACATTGGCAATTTGGTCCCTAGTTCCTCTGCCTTTTCTAAACCCAGCTTGTACATCTGGCAATTCTCGCTCCATGAACTGCTGAAGTCTACCTTGCAGGATCTTGAGCATTACCTTACTGGCATGTGAAATGAGTGCCACTGTTCGATAGTTGCAACATTCTTTAGTGTTTCCCTTTTTTGGTATGGGGATATAAGTTGATTTTTTCCAGTCTGATGGCCATTCTTGTGTTTTCCACATTTGCTGGCATATAGCATGCATTACCTTGACAGCATCATCTTGCAAGATTTTGAACAGTTCAGCTGGGATGCCTTCGTCTCCTGCTGCCTTGTTATTAGCAATGCTTCTTAAGGCCCATTCAACCTCACTCTTCAGGATGTCTGGCTCTAGCTCACTGACCACACCGTCAAAGCTATCCCCAATATTGTTATCCTTCCTATACAGGTCTTCTGTATATTCTTGCCACCTTTTCTTGATCTCTTCTTCTTCTGTTAGGTCCTTGCCATCTTTGCTTTTGATCATACCCATTTTGGCCTGGAATTTACCTCTGATGGTTCTAATTTTCTGGAAGAGGTCTCTTGTCCTTCCTATTCTATTGTCTTCTTCCACTTCCACGCATTGCTTGTTTAAAAATAATTCCTTATCTCTTCTGGCTAACCTCTGGAATTTTGCATTTAATTGGGCATATCTCAACCTATCACTGTTGCTTTTTGCTTTCCTTCTTTCTTGGGCTACTTCTAGTGTCTCAGCAGACAGCCATTTTGCCTTCTTGGTTTTCTCTTTCTTTGGGATGTATTTGTTGCCTCCTCCTGAACAATGTTGTGAACTTCTGTCCAGAGTTCTTCCGGGACCCTATCTGCTAAGTCCAGTCCCTTAAATCGATTCTTCACCTCCACTGCATATTCCTTAGGAATATTAGTGAGCTCATATCTAGCTGATCTGCGGGTCTTCCCTAATCTCTTTAGTCTGATCCTAAATTGTGCAATAAGAAGTTCGTGATCGGAACTACATCAGCTCCAGGTCTTGTTTTTACCGACTGTATAGATGTCCGCCACCTTTGGCTGCAAAGAATGTAGTCAATCTGATTTCGGTGTTGTCCATCTGGTGAAGTCCATGTATAAAGCCGTCTCTTAGGTTGTTGGAAGAGAGTGTTTGTTATGCAGAGTGAGTTGTCTTGGCAAAATTCTATCAGCCTATGTCCTGCTTCATTTTGTTCTCCCAGGCCATGCTTACCTGTAATTCCAGGTGTCCTTTGACTGCCCACCTTAGCATTCCAGTCTCCTGTGATGAAAATAACATCTCTTTTACGCGTGTTGTCCAGTAGGTGCTGCAGATCCTCATAGAACTGCTCTACTTCAGCTTCTTCAGCATCTGTGGTTGGGGCGTATATTTGGATCACTGTGATGTTAGATGGCTTGCCCTGAATTCGAATTGAGATCATTCTGTCGTTTTTTGGATTGTATCCAAGCACTGCTTTAGCCACTTTACTATTAATTACGAAGGCTACTCCATTTCTTCTGTGGTCCTCTTGTCCACAGTAGTAGATCTGGTGGTCATTTGATGTGAAGTGGCCCATTCCAGTCCCTTTCAGTTCACTGACACCCAAAATGTCTATCTTTAATCTTGACATCTCACCAATAACCACATCCAATTTGCCCTGGCTCATAGATCTTACATTCCAGGTTCCAATGGTGTGTTGATCCTTAGAACATCGGATTCGCCGTTCACCACCAGCACCGTCGGCCGCTAGCCGTCCTTTCGGCTTTGAGCTAGCTGCGTCATCACGACTGGGGCTAGTTGAACTCATCCTCTTTTCCTCCCCAGTAGCATTTTGACCATCTTCCGACCTGGGGGTCTCATCTTCCGATGGTATACCGACATATCTCTTGTTGTACTGATCCATTTAGTTTTCATGGCAAGAATACTGGGGTGGGTTGCCATTACCTTCCCCAAGGATTGCATTTAGTCTGACCTCTCTGTCATGACCTTCCCGTCTTGGGTGGCCCTTCACAGTTCAGCTTATGGCATCATTGAGGTGCTCAAGCTCCAGGACCACGACAAGGTAACGATTCTTTGCTGAAGATCAGAGAAATAGAAGACAGATATACCTGTGTCAAACAAGCCTCCTTCACAACGAAGTCTGCCTAGGTGACTAGAAAAGCTCTTTTGAAATTCAAAGCAAAAAATGTCTCTGTCTTTTCCTTTCTTTTCTTCCACTTTAAGCTAATTTTGTCCTAACAGCCAGGAACCACGCTGAGACAAGGAACAGGTCTCTAGTGTTTTATTGCTGCTACATAACAGGAAAATCCTAACAAACTAAAGAAGCATGGGAAAAACCCAGACATATAAACCCGAAAGGTTAAGGCGGGCCCGATCTGTGCCTCTTGGCTACCTAATTCCTCAGTGCTACGCATGCACTTTACAGCCTGGATGGGAGCCCCCTGCTCTCCATCCGTACTCACGACAAATTTCCTCCACAACTTCTTGTAGCTAGGAGGTGTTGTGGGAAGGGGATAGAGAAGAGGCAAATTGACTCTTCTCTACCCCCTTCACTATGCCACATTTGTTTGTGTATGTTATGCACTTTCAATTCAGAGAAATCTGAAACACCAGGAATATGGTTTTTCTATATTAATCTATGTAACAAATGTTGCATGTTTGAATAATGGCCGTCTTTAGCCTGGGAACCACTGGTTCACACCTCAACACTCACACAACCAACCTACATCAAATTGAAATGTCATTCCAGTATATAATATGAGACTACAACATATACCCTGTTTTGCACTGGAGAATAAAAGGGGTTTTACTTTTAAAGCCATTTAAAAAAAATAATATGCAAGTTTACATTAGCAAAGAAAGCATCAGTATGTGAGAATAGGACTATGAAATTAGCATCTATTCTCAAAAAGAACAACATTCTATTGTAACTTGAAACTTAAATTTTGTTTGACATTCTGT
The DNA here is from genome assembly GCF_035149785.1 of Candoia aspera. NCBI lineage: Eukaryota > Metazoa > Chordata > Lepidosauria > Squamata > Candoiidae > Candoia > Candoia aspera. The sequence goes on from NC_086155.1 coordinate 36,635,579, forward strand.
AGTAAACATTCTTATTCTGGCTTACCTTAACAGAATGTTGGTTTGTTTTAAAATTTCTATTTGATGTTTAGCTTCTTCATCTATATTCTTATTGTTCTGAACAAAAAGACAAGCAATTGAATGTAGAAATTGCAAAACTAACTATATTTAACTATATACTGTATAACTATTAAATGGCCACTAATAGAACATTCACTCAGAGCACCTCTCAGCCTTTTTTTTAAATGGTTATTTAAGTTGCATTCCTGTCCATATTTAGGGATCAGTGAAGACATAGTAAGATACACTGGAAGCATACAATTATAATTTAGTTCTGAAATTAAAAACAATAACTGACACAAAAACAACCTAGAGGTAGACTAGTTAAAAAAATATGTACAGTCAGGAACTTGCCTTATTATCTTTAAATTTTTGAAGTTCATTATCTACCATCTTTTTCTCTGTTATAATTTGTTCTTTCTGGAATAAAAGTTTGTTCCACTCCATACTTAATTGCTCATTCTTTAGGCTGTTAAAAAAATAATACTAAAAACAATTTATATTTTTTAATTTTTTTCCCCATAAAACTACTCTGTAACAATATTATGGGACAAGTTGTACCAAGCAGACCTAAAGTTAATAAAAGACCAGCTAAGGATCTAATAGCAATTTAATGACACCTAGCATAAAAACCACTATACTTTTCTATAAATTGACAAGTTTCATACCAAGACCACATCTACAGTATGTGTACTCCTGAAGGAAATTATTAATCAAATAATACCATTACAAAATTAAATTTTATTATGGTCACTGACCAATTTAGAAACAAAAAGCAGACACATTCTGAGACAGCAAATGAAAAACCACTGTAAAACTCAATCATTATAAAACTGATGTGGTCAAAGTATGGCATACTTTACAAATAGCAAAAAAACAAAAACAACCAACCCTAGACACATTCAATGAAATAAAATCACATTGATCAAACAGTAGCAACTGTAAATAAAATGGATCTGGGTGACCTCAAAATATGACTAGACAGGAAGTTATTAGCTGCAAACAAGCATATTTATAATAAGGATAATATAAAAAATATGTGGACTAATGTTTCAGGAACTCCTTCGCCATAGGGGCAAAGTCTTTCTTCAGATTGGAGGCCCCATAATTTCCCCTCAAAAACAGCTTTTGGAAGGGCATTAAATCTTGCCAGGATTTACAGCTCTTCTGAAATTTCAAAACCTTGAAGACTCATTCTACAAAAACAAATTAAATAAACGCTGCATCTGTCTTTCTGACATTGGAAAAGCTTGATCTTTATAAAAGGGCAACTTCTGCAATTGCGATTTAACTCTGTTTCCTGCCCTCCACAAAAAACCTAATTACCTCAGTTCTTAGCCACCTTGAATATCTTTATTTGCACAAATAATTGGATATAAAGTGTAACAACAACAACAAAATAGAATGTAAAGGAACATAGTGCTTAAATTTGGGAAGTCTCATTCCCTAGGAAGGTTATATTCTGCTTGCAAATTTCATTCCATTTTACAAAAAGTAAAAAATGAAAGGAAGTACAAAGAATCAGATTTCTGAACTTGCTTCACATTTGGATTCTGAATCAAATCAGGTGGCTTCCACTTTGGTACAAGTCAGATGTTACTGTTTTCTGAATTGTTAAACTGAGACCTATTCTAAATTCTTCAATAAGTGAATTGTGCTGTGTTCTAGCAACTTTTTCAGAATCCACACCAGCATATGGTAGGAGTACTCTGATATGATGCATTCCCAGCTAAATCTGGAGGATTAGATTTTGGTTTTCTCAAAATACTGTATTGCCCAAATATACTATTTGAACCTGAGGAAGCAGACAGGTTCTTCCTAGTTTGGCCACTTCTATGCTAGATCTGTGCCCCTCCTGGCTGGTCAAGGCTACCTGGGAGAGGACGCATCATTGGGTCTGGGTGGTGTTAATTCCTCTTTGAGGGAGGGGATGGTCCTGCCGGCTCTTAAGAAGGCAGTGGTGCACCCCCTCCTCAAGAGGCCATCGATCAACCCAACTAATCTGGATAGTTTTTGTCCAGCCTTTCGTACAACCTTTTCAGGGAAGGTTCTAGAGAAAGTGGTCCCACGGCAGCTTCAAAGGGCTCTGGATGAGACGGATTATCTGGACCCCCTTCAGTCAGGATTCAGGCCGGGATATGGGACTGAGTTGGCATTGATTGCACTCTTGGATGATCTCTGGTGGGAGCAGGATGGGGGTAGTGCATCCATCCTTGCTCTTCTTGACCTCTCAGCAGCCTTCGATATCATTGATCACGATATCCTTCTGCCTTGGCTCTGAGAGTTGGGGGTGGGTGGCACAGTGTTATGCTGGCTCTCCTCCTTCCTCCGGGGTCAGTTCCAGTTGGTGTTGATAAGAGGGGAGAGGTCCAGCCATGGCCTCTGCTTTATGGGGTGCCACAGAGCCCAGTTTTCTCACCTCTCTTATTTAACATCTATGTAAGGCCGCTGGGTGAGGTGATCCAACGGTTTGGGGTGAGGTATCATCAGTATGCTGATGATATCCAGCTTTATTTCTCCACCCCAGGCTCCCTGAGTGATGCCGTGGATGTCCTGTCTCAGTGTCTGGAGGCTGTAGGGGCCAGGATGGGGCACAATGGGCTTCAACTCAACCCAAGCAAGACTAAGTGGCTTTGGGTGCTTGGGCATTCCAGTACTTAGGTTTTTCTATCTCTGGTCCTGGATGGGATAGCACTGCCTCAGATGGACCTGGTGCACAATCTGGGGGTCCTTTTGGACTCACTGCTCCTGCTGGAAGAGCAGGTGGTAGCCATGGCTAAGAGGGCCTTTGTGTACCTTGGTTGTGCACCAGTTGCACCCATTCCTGGATCAGGAGGCTCTGCTGTCAGTCATGCCCTCATAACCTCCCATTTGGACTACTGCAACATGCTTTACATGGGGCTGCCCTTGAAGAGCATTTGGAAGCTTCAGCTAGTACAGAATGCAACTGCATGGGTTGTAAATGGTGTCAGCTATTTGGCACATGTAACACCACTACTTCTGGGGCTGCACTGATTGCCAGTGTGTTTCTGGGTGCAATTCAAGGTGCTGATTGTCACCATTAAATCCCTTCATGCCTTGGGGCTGGGTTACCTGAGGGACTGTCTTCTCCCAGTTGTTTCTACCCATCCAATCTGGTCCAGCAGGACATGCATACTCCAGGTCCCATTAGCCAAAGAATTTCAGCTGGCAGGGACCAGGAGATGTGCCTTTTCTGCCATAGCACCTGCCCTCTAGAACATCCTCCCTCCTGAGATTAGGATGGCCCCAGCCCTGTTGGCCTTTTGGAAGGCCTTGAAGACCTGGCTATGTGCCTGAGCCTGGGGTCATGAGTGTGTGAAGGGCCCCGTCTCCTGGTTATATTGACACCAACAAATTATAATATCTCTTGGCTATTTGTATTTAATTTCTTCTTTGTATTGTGTTTTAACTGTTTTAATTGTTTTTATGATTATTCATCACATAGAGTCACTGGTTTGAGATGGGCAGCTATACAAATTGAATGAATGAATAAATAAATAAAGAGACTTAAAAAGGCAATTATCTTAAATCCATTCCAGTATTAATTTTTTAAAAAGTATCTGGGAAAAACATAAATGCTAGTAGTTGTGTGCTCTGCTGGCAGCCACTTCAAAATTGTAGGTGCAGAACTCAATTTTCTGTGTTTATATGTCTTCTCATCATGTGGGATATATTATTTTAGTTTAACACTATGAGAATGTTAGTAATGAAAATGCTAAAAACAGGTTATGAAGAAAACAAAGGTCAGTCAACTGTTTTCAAAACACAAATTTACTTAGATTCAGAAACCATAGCATTATTAGAATTAAAAATGAAATAATAATTTTTATATTCTGGCTTTAACTACAGTTCATTATCTAACTACCTTCAATATAACAGCTGTGTAAAATTATTTTAATAAAAAGAGTCTTGTAAAACATTAAAGATACAGATTCTCCTTCATGCAACAAAATAATTTATATTTTATTTAAAATATTTATATCCTTCATGTCCTCTACATATTAAAAGTAAACTAATCATGAAAGCCTTTCATAACTAATAGTATGGTAATCATATATTAATATACGTACGTACATTTCTTTTTCAAGTTCTGCTTTCAGTGTTGTAAGCTGTTGAAAGCAATTTTGTTTATTTTCGAATTCATCAGATAACTGCATTTCCAAATCATGTATTTCTTTCTGCAGGTAACAATTAATGTATGAATGTACTTTTATAACATACTGTTTACAATAACATCATTAGCATAGTAAATAACATAACTGCTTAAATGAAAACATTGAAATGGTGTGTAAATAATACTGTTCTGATATCATCTAAGCACGACTTAAAACAAAGATTTTGAGAAAGCCAAATTTTAGCCTTTTTTTCTTTTTTTTCTTACATATCTTCTCAACTCAAATGGAATTCCTGCTGCTTCTGAATTGAAGCTTTTACCTAAAGTGATGTTTAGGATCAGTTATAAGGACTAGTTTGATTCTTTAAAGATAACAGAAACTATAAAAAGATAAAAGGTAATGACCCTAGGAATCTGGTGTGGTGGATGGCCTACATTTTCCTCCATTTGATTTCCTAATTAAAATTTGCTATTTATACCACAGAAGATTGGTATGTGAAGGAAAATTTACTCTGACTTCTAGTACTACAACTCTAATCCCGTTTGGATGTCCTAAGGTCGCTACTAACTTGTTAAAGTTAATTCCATAAAGGGAATGCCCTCCAGATATTTTGTATCTGAAGAAATAGGTTACAGCCTATTTATTTCATCTATCTGGCCTCCAGTCACATTAGGTCTGGCCTACATAAAGATTCTAGCCACCAGTTTTTATTAAGCCCACAATTTACTAAGAAAATGCTGCCTAAAATATTGTTTAATTAAAGTGAATGGCTGTTTCGTTTGGTTAAAGTACTGGAGATCTAATGCTTAAAATGTACAGAAATGACTGAAATAGAGCACTGAACTTCTCATGATAAATTCATTTTATATAATGGATGAAGTGTATTATTGAATACACTCCCCCTCCCATTTGTATTATTTAACAGGACTTTGCATGTACTTTCCTTACTGGGATTCACATTTTGTATTTAAGTGTAGTTTAATATTTCATATTCTTATCTGCAAGTTTAGCTCTTCTTTGTAAGAATACATATGTAATCAAAACATAGTAGGCTGTTAGCACATTATTTCAGGAGCAGATAGAGAAGGAATACACCTTAAGATAGTTTAGATATTGTGCTAAATTATTTGGAATGATATGCAAATAGATCAGTGGCCTATTAAATTTCAAACATTGCTTGGACTTCATCAAGTAACTTTTATTCATGGTACTAATGATATGGACAACTTGCTTATGTGTAACTGACAATATCGGGACAATTGCCTCTAGAATGATTTATTGAAAGCACAACAGATATTAGATCAGAAATATCTTGCTATATTAATCCAAATGCAATATGTGAAACTAATTAGAAATCTAACACTTGCTATTAGTCATGTGTTCTACTGTTTGTATTATGAATATAAATGAAAGAATAGTCTTTAAACTGCCAGAAATAGCCACATATAGGTAGTCCTCACTTAACAACCATGATCGGGACTGGCAACCCCATCGCTAAGCAAGGTGGTCATTAAGCAAGACATCATATGATCACAATGGGGTTATGACCTCACTTCCGCTGTGATCATTAAGCAAAACATCATGTGACCATGACTTGCAATTTTATCGTTGGTTTCTCCATTGACTCTGCTTGTTGGAAGCTGGCTGCAAAGTGCACAAATAGCAATCACATGACCATGGGATGCTGCAACAGTCATAAACACCTGTCAGTTGTAAAGTGCCTGAATCTTGATCACATGACTGTTGAGACACTGTGATGGTTGTAAGTGTGAGGGCTGGTCATAAAGTTACTTTTTCAGCACCACTGTAACTTCAAATGGTCACTAAACAGGGCAATCATTAAGCAAGGACTACCTGTACAGGACTGTCTTGTATTTCCTAATGAAAACCTTAATTGCTGGCCTGTCTGCAGTTAATTTAGCTATTAAAGCTCTGGAGTTGATATCTGTGTCACCAGCTGCTTCCAGATAGATGGTTCCTATATGAAACTGTGCCGTTATTGTTTTCTTTCTGATATAATTTTTTTTATGAAAAAAGAATTATTGGTCATATATGGGACAACTGCATACTAAAAATTCTGAACACTTTCCCACCTGTGAAACTCAGGCTATGAGATAGGACTGTTGCATAATACAAGTAGTAAAGAAGCACCCACTGAGTAGATAGATGCAGATAGTCATAATAAGAGAAAGGTACACAGCTTCAATTTGCTGCTCATCTGCTATTCAACACAGAGAGGAAGACAAAGGGTCAAGTGTATGATTATTTTAAAACAATATATTTCAAACTATATTTTCATAATAATGATATGTAAATATCAAAATCTAACTGTCAGAACTTTCAATACCTCTCTCATCTGAAGAGTATCCTTTAACTCTCTTTCTCTTTCTTGTAATTTCTCAATAGTCTTCTCAAGAATTTGTTTTCCATGTAAACATTCTTGGACTTGTATCTACTCAAAAATTATAACAAATTAAAAATTGGCACAAAAGGAATGAAGTTTCATTTTATTACTGTGACAACCATTCTATTTGGTTATACTAACATTGTAAGCCTCCCCCACCCCCCACCCCAAGTCCTGCTGCTGTGCTGCCTCATCATTGGGTGTATTCCTGGGAGTGATGAGCGAAGGACACCAAGTGTGTATGCCAGTGGTGTATGTAAACCCAGCAGGGTCACCTAAGACATAAAGGTCATCCAAGCTGCTCAGCTAAAGCAAACAGACACCTATATTGGGCAGCAGCAATACAGGAAGATGCTGGAGGCAGAAGACCACTTTATTGACAACAGCAAAGGCATCATTTCATGCTATGCAGGAGAAGGCAGTGGTAAACCACTCCTGTATTTTACTGAGAAAACCACATGGATAGAAAATACAAAATAATTAATGATACAGTGCCACATGATGGGCCCCTCCGGTGGGATGGCACTCAACATGCTACTGAGAAAGAGCTAAGGATCTTTTGCAATATTAATGGTGTTTATGACATGGCTAGATTAAAGCATTTGGGATGTCTAGTTGTTGATATTGCCCTGCAGGAAAAGTAAATCCAAAGCAACAGACAGAATTACAGTGAAAACATGAAATGTAAGAAGCATGAACGTGGGAAAGCTCTATAGAGTGAAAGATGAAATCAAATGACTACAAATTGACATCTTAGGCATCAGTGAATTGAGGTGAATTGGGATTAGATACTTTCAGTCAAAAGATCACATTGTTTACTACTCAGAACATGAAAAACAAGGAATGGCACTGCTTTTATAGTTAGGAAGGGTATAGCAAGAACAGTACTTGGCTATAATGCAACCAATGTCTGAATAATATCAATTAGACTTCATGGATAACCCTTCAATATGATGATATTCCAAGTTTATGCTCCAACCACTGATGCAGAAGAGGTTGATGAATTTATAGTCTAGCATGTGGTAGAGTAGCAATGAATGCCTTGAAAAAGATATTCAGATGCCAGGATGTGTCTATATCTACAAAGATCATAATCATCTAGGCAATGGTTTTCCCTGTAACACTCTTTGGAAGTGAAAGTTGGACTCTGAAGAAGCAGGATAGAAAGAGTATTGATACTTTTGAATTTTGACAGAAAATTCCTGTGAATACCATGGATAGCCAACGAAACAAACAAACAGAACATAGAATAAATCAATACAAAGTTCTTACTCAAGGCACAAATGACCACACTCAAAATATCGTACTTCAGACATATGCAAAGACCTAGCTCTCTTGAGAAGTCTATAATGCTTGGATAAGTGGAATGAAAGAGAAGGCAATGATAGCCAGCAGCAAGATTGATAGACTCAATTACAGCAATAATGGGTACACTGCTGGAAGACCTGAAAAACCAGGCTGGGGACAGATCATCATGGAGAAAATCTATCTATGTGCTTGCTAAAAGTCAACGCTGACCTGACAGCACCTATCAGTCAATCAACACTGTAAGTTATAGTTTTTTTTAGATAGGTTACTGATCTGATGACAGGAAAATAAAATAGTATCAGCAATGTTTGGTGTTTAGTCATTTGTATCTAGTGCTAGTTGTGCATAGTTAGGTACTAAAATCCCTCCATGGTGTATTACTATGGATGGTACAATTCCAGTATCTAAATCTGACCACAGTCTGAGCACTGATGCAGTGATATTCTTCTGTATTTTGTATTACTAATCCTGACCATAATGTAGCCATTTGAGTTGGTTACTTATTTTGTTATAGTGAACTTTATTTAGATTTAATCTGTTTTACTAACAGACAGGTTGCTTTCATTACCTATAGTGATTCTTTAAGATAAATAAATGTATCCCATTTATCAAATTTCAACAATAAGTAATGATATGGAATAGAGATAGAGAAATGGATGAAAGAATGACTTCAGGACATCAAAGAAGTAATCCCATCAATAGTGAAGGAAAACTATAAACAGAAATTTATACTTAGTACAGTTCTGTTGCATATGTGAAATAAGGCTGTAACTATTAAAGATGTGCAAATCTTCAAAGTTCTTTGTTTCAATCAAAGTTCTTTGTTTCAGTTAAAACAATTATGTGAAACAAAACAGACATGTTAAAATGACTTAAGGCCATAAAAACACATTAAGAAACAGTTTGATTAGAATCCAATATACAGAGCAAACAAAATAAAAGTTCCAATATAGGATTGTACCTTAATAATTTTGAGTATATTTTACTTTGCATGAGGTTGCAGCTCGATAGTTTGTCATTAAAAAAAAATGAGTAGAAAGTTTAAGACATAATCTTCAATCTAATTAAATAGATGAAAGATGTAATAAAGTCAGTTAGTGGAATGATATAAATTAGAAATCCCTTACTAAGACTGGTTCCAGTTCTTCAATTTGCTTTTCTTTATCATTTTTCAGTTTGGTCATAATTTCTGCAATAAATTCAAATGTAAACAATGTAATGTTTTCAGTTATGAAGTTACATGTACTTACTCTTTATTTTTAAATTCAAATCTTGAAAATCTGTTCCAATCTTTAATATATGTTTTTCTTAAACACGAAAAATTCAGGCTCAGCATGAACATGTGTCTAATTCTGTATCAATTACAATACATTTATTTTATTTATTTATCAAATTTGTCACCACCCATCTCCTCCAACCGGAGGCACTCTGGGCGGTTTACAATATAAAACAATAAATATATAATAAAATTTCAATATAAAACACACTATATAACAATTTCACAGAGCTACCAAATACAATAAAATCCAGAAGGCTGTGATCTCATCCAGTCATTGTGTAGGAGGGGCATTTCAAGGCACTAGCCAACCCCAAGTATGACTATTCTCCTCCCTGCCCCAAGCCCGGTGGCAGAGCCAAGTCTTAAAATTCCTCCGGAAGACTAGGAGCGATGGGGCTAATCTCACCTCCTGGACCCTGCCAGATGGAATTCTCTTATTGACGGGGTCCGTAGCATGCCCTCTCTGCAAGATCGGGTGGGACGGGCTGATGAAGCGTGGAAGAGACAGTCCCTCAGGTGACCTGGTCCCATGCCATGTAGGGCTTTAAAGGTGATAACCAACACCTTGAATTGGACCCAGAAGCAGACTGCTATACAATGCAGCTCATGTAGCAAAGGTGTTATGTGTGCCCTTCTAGGGGTGCCAAAAATAGCCCGCGCAGCTGCATTCTGGACCAGCTGAAGCTTCTGGATACTCTTCAAGGGTAGCCCCATGTAGAGCGCATTGCAGTAGTCTATATGGGAGATAACAAGGGCATGAGTGACTGTTCAAAAGGCCTCCCAATCCAGGAAAGGGCGTAACTGGTTAGTTCAATCTCAGGTAGGTGTACAACCATTTGTTTCTTTTTGATTGTGGACCATATTCAGACAAGTATAGTGCGCTGAGGATCTCATATAAAAACTGGGTACATCCAAGAAAAATTATGGGCAGGACAAGAGCAGAAATGGATGGATGGATGGATGGATCTGAAGCAATAAAAGAAATCTGAGTAGTCAGATATTTCCAAGAAACCCAGAATAAAGCAAAGCTAAAAGCCCTTAAAAGAATGGCACATTCTCCTGTATTTTGCCATAACTGCTTGATATTTTCGTCCTTTAAAAATTGAAAAAAAAATCACAGGTGAATATGTTTTCTGTAAATGCATACACATGCTCAGAAAACAAGAAAAGGCTGAAAAGCAGCAAGATAAGAAGAATGTTTTGTTACTTCATACTTCACATAGCTTGATTCTCCAATCAGGGGAATTTTTGGTATACTATCAAATTAGAAGTATAAGTACTGGGGAATCAGGATAAATATTAACACATTTCAATAAAAGAGAGTATCTGTAGGGGTAAAGGTAAAGGTTTCCCTTGACGTAAAGTCCAGTCGTGTCCGACTCTAGGGGGCGGTGCTCATCTCCGTTTCAAAGCCAAAGAGTCGGCGTTTGTCCATAGACACTTCCGGGTCATGTGGCCAGCATGATGACACGGAACGCCGTTACCTTCCCGCCGAAGCGGTACCTATTGATCTACTCACATTTGCATGTTTTCGAACTGCTAGGTGAGCAGGAGCTGGGACTAGCAACGGGAGCTCACCCCACCGCACGGTTTCGAACCGCCGACCTTCCGATCGGCAGCTCAGCGGTTTAACCCGCAGCGCCACCGCGTTTCAATAAAAGAGAGTATCTGTAGCTCAGGGTTAAACTGTGGAGTTCTTGGTGCTCTCTGAGCTTGGTTGCTTGCTTGCAGACATTTCATTACCCAACTAGGTAACATCATCAGTTCAAGTGAGTGTAGGGTTTGCTGCCTGTTTATATGCAGTATCTTGCCCTGCTAGTTTTGGTAGGGATGTAATTTCCTCCTTGGTGATTCCTTGATTAGAGTATTGTTTTCTTCCTGATTGTTTGGTGCTGATCCCTGCTTGTCTGAATGTGGGCTGTTGGAGGGGAGGTGTTGTAGTCTTTTTGCTTCCTAGGTTTTTTACTGTCTCTCACTTTTGAATAGCGTGCTTTCTTTTTATGTATCTATTGATACATAAATGTGGTTTATCTTTATGTATCTATTGATGGCTGATTTGTCTGAATGCCAAGCTTCCAGGAATTCTCTAGCATTTTTGGATTTGGCTTGGTTTAAAATGCTAAAAGTTTCCCGATTGAAACTGTGGTTGAGTCTGTCCTTGTGTTGTGAGATTAAGGAGTTTTCCTCATGTCTTGTCACAGCTAGTTGGTGTTTATGGATCTACTCTGCTAGTCTTCTGCCTGTCTGTCCTACATAGTAGTTGTTGCAGTCTTTGCATTGTATGTTTGCTTATTTATTTATTTATTTGTTTATTTATTTAATCACATTTGTATAGCCGCCAATCTCACATACAGACCATACCTGTTATTACTACAATCAAATTTGGATCTAATTTGTTACTCTGAATCATGTGGTGAATCTTTCTAACATTTCAGGATCTCAACTGAGTAACAATAATATCCCTAAAGAGTAACAATAACCACAGCATCAGCTATAGCTGTGACAGGAGTGATTATTTTCAGGATTCCGTCAGTCCCAATAAAAATCTCCAAACCATCCTTGCCCTTCACTCTAGATGGAACACTCACATTGAAGTTTCCTTCTGGGGGAAAGTCTCATTCCCAATACTATTAGAAGGCAACAGGGAGATAAGCATACAGGTAGTCCTCAACCTATGATCATTTGTTCAGCAGCTGTTTGAAGTTGCAACGGTGCTGAATGGCGATGCTGAGCCGGTCCTCAGAGTTCCAGCTGTCCCGTGTTCATATGATCGCGATCTGGGCACTTGGCAATTGGTTCACACGACTGGTTGCAGCACCCCATAATTGACATTTGCAACCTTCCCTGCCAGCACCCCCTCACACCTTCGCTGACCCTCCTTCACATCCTTGTGCACCCTTACAGAACCTCTCCCACACCCCTGCACACCTCGCTCCCTCCCCCACCCAGCAGCAGCCTTACCTGCCTGCTGGCCTGGGACTTCCAACTTCCTGCCAACTTTCACACTGACTTTGGTTGTGGGAAGCTGGCAGGAAGTTGTATTGCCTAATGACCATAGGATTTGGTTAATGATAGCAACCAGGACTGCAGGAATTGCTGTTGTTAACTGATGTGCTCACGCTCCACAACAGCATCACTTAGCAATGGAAATTCCAGTCCCAATTGCCGTTGTAAGTCGAAGACTGCCTGTGTGCACTGTGACCGTGACAGAAGAGGAACAGTAAAATTGATATAAACAAATTAACATCGTTACAATTGTAAGTAGTTCTAAAGAAAAATAGCTCTGTTTTTAGTTCTTCAACATACCTAGTTCAGTTGATTTATTTTGGAGTTCCAAAACTAATGCAACTGAGTCATCTCTCAATTCCTTTTGCCTATTAAAATAATTTAAAAAGTTCAATGAATGGTTTAAGAAAGATTAAAATATGTCTGAATCAATAACATGAGGACTTATGATATAACTACTAAGCACTCACTGAATGGCAGAAATATATGACTATAAAATGGAGATACAGCAGAGTTGTTAAGTGACCATTCCAATTTTCTATATTTAGCAAACTGTTTTCTCTATAACAATCTAAAGTATTATATCACATATATAGGCAAGATCTGTAATGTGGTCAGCTAGACCTGCTTTGGGGCGGTTGCCTGATTTTGCAGTCTCAAATCCTGAGAGGCTGGGAAGATTAATGATCTGCTGGAGAATTCACTGTGTGAGGAATGTAACAAATCTGTGCCCTATGGCAGGGAGGGCCCTGAATACAAAACTGGTGAGCCCTCTTCTACTACATGCTACAAAATCCAAGAGCTAGGGATCAGGGCAGAGGGTTTTATATGCCCGGTTGGATTTGGCCACCAAGTATAGGTAGACTTGAACCAGTTGTAATATTCATTTTATCAAATTCTTTCTATAATTATTCATAGTACTATTGCGATGGAGAGGTGACTAGCAAGTAACTGAAAAGGAACACTGGACTCCCCAAAGGTGTAAAGAACTTGCTAAAGTCTTCAAGGATCAGAGTTGATCATTCAGGATCAGGGTTTGAAAACTCCACTCTCTGTGGAGCCTAAGCAGTCCAAACTAAGAACTCAGAGTACATTCCAAGTAAAATGTCTAACCAAGGAAGTAAACTGTTCTGGCAGTGGCAATTTGAAGCTTACTCTCCTGCTTTCTCACCAATAGTCTCAATAAGCCTTCTAGCCTCAGCTGTGGGCATATAAGCAGCTCTTGTGTTTATTCATGTAATCTCTGACTCCTTTTCTTCCCTGCTGAGGAAGAGTTTCCAGCTAAAGGAAACCGCTCTCTTCTCTGCTGGGCAATGAGTTGAGTCAAGACCAGAAAATACAGACTGATGGTGGACTTTGTTTGTACAGGCCTATTAAGGGTAATCCAGCAGGTTCCTTCTCTCTAGATTTCTCTTGGTTAACCTCTGGTATATGCCATCTCCCTTGACCTTCTTCTCCAACCTCCAGACCTGCTCCTTTATCAGAGCAGCCTTTATGGCCAGCAGGCAGAGTCTGTAAACATTCATACCCTGCTGCTTTGTCCTATATACAAGGAGGCTGGTGTTTTCCCTTTGCCACAACTATCTTTTAAAATTTACACAGAAAGCCATTTTACCTTTTTTCTTCTTTCATTAGCATCTCCTTCAAATTAGAAACTTCAGTTTGGAATCCATCAGTAACAGATACATGCAGAACTCTAGTTTCTTCAAGTTCTCTTATAATCAATTCCTTTTGTTCAGTGACTTCAGCTAATGTTTTTATTATAACTTGCAACTCAGTTTCTAAATTCTTACAAGTATTCTAAAGAGAATAAAAATAAATTACATGTATCCAACTTACATGTAGTGATAAGCTTTTATAAATGATATTCTATTAAATGAAAATATTCATAATAATTTAAACTATATCCTGGATTTCTCATTTATATTCAGTCTTATTGGACTTAAAATATTGTCCTACCTTTGTATCTTCCAAAGAATGTATCGTACTTTCCAGTTCTGTCAACAAGTTTTGTTGTTTGCTTTCTGCTTTTTTTAATACCTCATCTTGTTGTTCTGATTTTTAAATATTAAAAATAAAATATTTTCAGGAAAATTTACAGGCACAGAATTAATTATACTTTATACCATTTATGCAGAAAAAATGTATGATTCTTATTAAATAAGCAGTATTAGTCAAGGTGGTACACTGCTTATACTGAGTAACCAAACATATCCCTCACTGATCTTTGCCTAAGCCTTCCTTAAATGCCAACCGCAGCTGTCTCTTCTACCCACTTTTTTTTAAAAAGGCTTTTTCAAAAAAAAGCAGTAATTGTTAACCTTTTTAATCGGTGGTAAGCAAGCAGCAAAGTTTGGCCTGCAGCTTCTTTGCCTTCTTGCTTCCCCTTCCCAAAGCCTTTTTTAGATTTAAAGCATTCTTCAAAGAAAAAAGAACAGCTGCATTCTAGGATATTGCTGCTTGCTAGGCAACTGACACTAAAAAAAAAAATTGGGGGGGAGAAGCTGCTGGATTTATATTGGAAAGTAAGATTTTGATCTGAAGGTAGCAACAGAAGTAAGAAAAATAATTCAAAAACAGAGGCTGAGAAAGCCAATGAAGTGACTTTGGAAAGCTGAACTATATGTGCATGTAAGCAGGAATCTAACTTAAGATAAATGAGGCTGGATTTATAATTGTAACAGAAAAGAGATTCAAAGAGCACATGTTCTATGCATTTGTGCAAGGGAAGAAAGGAAAACGGAAGTGACCTCAGATTAGCAATCTTTTAGATCAAGAACAGTGTTTAAACAAAGAGAAGACACAGAATAAATCTTTAACTTTTTCTCCACACCTTGCTGCCCCTCTGTGGACAGTAGGTCATGAATGCTGAAGAGTCAGCATCATTAGATTTGGATCTCCATCAATGACAAGCTAAGTGGAAGGAACAGAAAGAAGACTGCTTTCTCATTCCACCCAACTGATTTTCCCAAGCTAATGGAGAAGATAGAATTGGAGGAGTATCACCAAAAGCAAAAAGAGAAGAAAAATAAAGCAGAGTAAGAAAAATAAAGCAAAATATATTAGAGCCCCTTTTGATTCAGTGCCTATTTTGAATTGCCTTTTACTTTCTTACAGTTGGTAAATATAGTTTTGCATCTTTGCAGATGCCCAGTGCAGATTGTTTTACACTTGCAGTTGAGCCACCAGTAAAATCCAGTGTGTATTTCAGAAGTGGAGTCTAGTGAATTCATATATATACAAAATTTTTGTATAAATATAAAAATTCCCTTCTCACCCCTATGGGTGGTATGTGTCTTCCTCAACCTTGGGTCCTCTACCAGAGGCCTGGGAGTTTGAGGGTCCGGCGCAGTATCTTAGCTGTTCCTAGCACTGCACTCTTCTGGACAGAGAGCTCTGATGTTGTTCCTGGGATCTGTTGGAGCCATTCTCCCAGCTTGGGAGTCACAGCCCCAAGTGCCGCTACCACCACTGGGACCACTTTGGCCTTCACTTTCCACATCCTCTCTAATTCCTCCTTCAAGCCCTGGTACTTCTCCAGCTTCTCATAATCCTTCTTCCTGATGTTGCTGTCACTTGGCACTGCTACATCTATCACCACCACTGTCTTCTGGTCCTTGTCTACTACCACGATGTCTGGTTGATTGGCAAGTACCTGCCTGTCCATCTGGATCTGGAAGTCCCACAGGATCTTAGCTCTGTCATTCTCCACAACCTTCTGTGGAATCTCCCATCTGGACTTGGGAGGGTCTAGCCCATACACTGTGCAGATGTTCCTGTACACAAAGCCAGCTACTTGGTTGTGCAGTTCAGTGTATGCTGTTCCTGCCTGCCTCTTATACCCTGCCACTATGTGTTGGACTGTCTCTGAGGCCTCTCTGCACAGTCTGCACCTTGGGTCCTGTCTAGTGCAGTAGACCTCTGCTTCTATGGATCGGGTGCTTAGTGCTTGTTCTTGTGCTGCTATGATCAGTGCCTCAGTGCTGTCTTTTAGTCCAGCCCTTTACAGCCACCGGTAGGATTTCCCAAGGTCAGCCACCTCAGCTGTCGATGGTACATCCCATGCAGGGTCTTGTCTTGCCATGGCACTTCCTCTGCTTGATCTTCCTCCCATGTCTGCTGCTGCCTCAGGCATTCTCTCAACAGCTCATCTTTAGGTTCCATCTTACTGATGTACTCCTGGATGCTCTCAGTCTCATCCAGGACAGTGGTTTGACACTCACCAGACCCTGCTCACCCTTTTCCCACCAGGTATACAGTCTCTGTAGGGACGCGGTGGCGCTGCGGGTTAAACCGCTGAGCTGTCGATCGGAAGGTCGGCGGTTCGAAACCGCGCGGCGGGGTGAGCTCCCGTTGCTCGTCCCAGCTTCTGCACACCAAGCAGTTCGAAAACATGCAAATGTGAGTAGATTAATTGGTACCGCTTCGGCGGGAAGGTAACGGCGTTCCGTGAGTCATGCTGGCCACATGACCCGGAAGTGTCCTATGGACAACGCCGGCTCCAAGGCTTTGAAACGGAGATGAGCACCGCCCCCTAGAGTCGGACACGACTGGACTTTACGTCAAGGGAAACCTTTACCTTTTTATACAGTCTCTAGGTGTTGAACTTGAGGTGGAAGCCTCTGTACATTGTGAGGAGCTTCAGGGTCTTCAAATTAGCAGCCTCCATGTCCTCCTTTGGCCAGCTGGGTATCTGATGACAGGCAGGGCATACATGTTGATGGCATGGATCTTGTTCTTCCCATTGAGCTGGCTCTTCAGGACCTGTCTTATCCTTTGGTGGTACTTGGATGTTGCTGTCTTCCTTGCCTCATTGTGGTTCCCATTAGTCTGTGGGATACCAAGGTACTTGTAGGTGGTCTGTATGTCTGTTATGTGGCCTGCTGGTAGTTCCACCCCATCAGTCTTAACTACCTTCCCTCTCTTTACTACCATCTGGCTACACTTCTCCAGTCCAAATGACATCCCAATGTCCTCTCTGTAGATCTGTGTCAGGTGGTTCAGTGAGTCAATGTCTCAATTCACTCTTAGCATACAGCTTGATGTCATCCATGTAGAGGAAGTGGCTGATGGTAGTTCTCTTGTCTTGTCCATATATGGTTTGTTCCAGTAGCCCACTTATCATCAAATTGTCCTGGTTCCCCAACATCTGACGCAGACCTTGTTAATCCAGGCAATGTCCGAGCTGGCATGATTCTTTCAGTTTGTGTCACTCTCATATTTGAGGTAGGCAGGTGAAGCGTTAGGGGGTCTTTGCCCAAGGACCTCTACTGGTAAGGTAGGTACAGCCATGATAGATAGGTAGATAGGTCGATAGGTAGGTAGGTAGGTAGATATAGTTTTAAAAACAAAGATAAAACTAATACAAACTAATATAGAGTAAGGAAGTATCATGAGCACTGATGGTGAGCAGGAGGGGGCCCCTATCCAGGGGGGAAAATGCATGCGTAGTAGCGAGAATTTGAGAAGTAATTCAAAGAGACACAGGACAGACCCGCCTTGACTTTGGGGGTTTATCTGTATGGGTTTTCTCACACTTCTTCAGTTTGTTAGGATTTTCTGTCTAATGTAGCAGTAATAAAACACTAGAGACTTATTCCTCGTCTCAGCGTGGTTCCTGCTTGTTAGGACAGGAAGAAAGAAAAAGAAAACAAAGAGCTAAGAGTACAAGAAAAAGTAACAGAAATATAGAAAAGAAAAAAAAAGATACAAAGAAGTGACTTCTGATATTCTTTACAGCAGTTACAAGTATATGAGTCTAGTGAATTCAGAGGTTTTTCTTTTCAAACTCTGGGAACTACATATGCAGCTCTGCAGAAAAGTAGGTTTAAAAATAAACATTGTTTTCTTCTCTCAATTCCTCCTTATCTGAGCTTAAAAACCAAGTGAGGAAAAGATACTTCTACTGTTTACAAACCACTGTCATTACTAAGATTTCTAATCACTAGATGTTGCTAGATTAGAGGGAACTTTGCGGTGCAGGGAAACTGTTTTCACTAAACTGTATTAAGTGGTTCAGATATAACCAATACAGCAGGAAATGGTGCAATGGTGGAAGAATGCATTTGCCAAGACATCACAGTGCTTGGAGAAAACATGATTATAGATTAGCTGAGAAATGAGGTGAAGGAAAAGAAACAGAAGGAAGAAGAAAAAGAACAAAGAGGAATAAAGGAAATAAATCAGATGAAAAACAGATATATACCCTTACATAGAGAGGCAGAAAGAGGAGTCTCACAACATTGTATGACTGGCAGTATCGTTACTAATTTATATTACCCAGAACATTTTTCTCAAATTCCAAATGTATGTAATGGCCTCAAAAAAACTGCAGTCCTCCAGCCTGCACATAAACAGAGCATAAACACTGCACTGCTTGCCCTCACTCCTTAAAAATAGTCATATGCACCACCCAGGTTTTCAGTGATCGTAGTTCTAAGGACATCTAGTTTTCTATAATAATAAAGACAACTAAATACTTACTTCTTATTTCTTCAAACTCAAGTATTAACAATCTTGATTCCTGTAACTGAGCATTTCTCTGTTTCATTTTGTTATCTTTTTCACCATTTTCATCTGTCAGTATAGAAATCTAACAAAATGAATAATTCACAAATCATGTCTGCAAAATGCCATTTCAGTTTCATATTCTTGTGTTACACACAGTTTGATTTTATATGACAGGTAAACTAAAATGGAACAGAACATTTCTGAAGCTATACCAGAGAAGGATGGAGGAATAGCAAGCCCATGTCTTGTTCTTATAAATTTAAAGTCTGGTTTACACTAAACGAGAATTAAACAACTCACAGCTGGTCTCTCCATGACCCATGGAGCTGAGCCCCTTCACATTCAGTAGTAAGGAAAGGTTCACTATCCCAGGCTTTTTTTTTAGCACAACAGGGATTTTTATTATGGGGAGTTCACAATCTCCCCACTGATCTGACTGCAGTGGAGACTGTTACATGAGGAAAGGGCAGGAGGAAATAAAGCTTCAACTTCAGCTATTCATCCTGATTAAGTGGGAAACCAGTGATTTCAAAAAGGGGATGCTTTAACATCCAATGTCAAACAATTGCGGAGATGCTTTAGCATATGCTACCCACTATCAAACAATTCTGATGCAAGAAGATAACTGTTTCCCAGCTGATTACAGCCTTAAGAAAATAAGAATCTTAACTGGGATTATGGTATCTGTGTGTGCGAAAGAGTGAGTTTAATTTCACTAGCTAGCTGGTTTCCTGTCCCTCATAGTAATGGCAGTCCAAATGAGGACTATTACTAGGGTGAAAAAGTTTTACCTCTGCTTTCTAAGCTGAAGAGTCATGTCTTTCTCCACCCCAAGAAGGTGGTGGGTTTTGGTTAAACCCCAAAGGGTTGTAGAGGTTGCTCATCATAGTTTTGAGCAGTGTTTCTCAACCGTGGCAAGTTCAAGGTGTGTGGACTTCAACTCCCATAATTCCCCAGCCAGTACACATCTGATGGCTGGGGAATTCTGGGACTTGAAGTCCACACATCTTAAACTTGCTGAGGTTGAGAAACACTGGTTTAGAGTTATGTACAAAATCTTGCTACTCCCTCCTTACTCTGGTACCTACTTCCATTTTGAACTAATTACACTTATTGTGACATCCAACCTGGGAATTTTAAGTGGTTGACTCCCCTTCATTGGATATGTTCCAGCAGAGGCTGGACAACCATCTGTCTGGGATGCTTTAATTTGGATTCCTGAACCAAGCAGGGGAATTGGACTTGATGATCAAAATGGACCCTTGAAAGTCTATGATTCTATGATTTTTAACAAAACATATATTTTAAAATCTGCTAGTCTTCCATCCAATGTAGAAAGAAGATTTAAATCATTTAACACCACTTTTCCTTCCTCTCAAAAGCATTACTAATTTATCTCTTTATTATATTCTTATTACGACTGATTGTAACTGCCTTCTAGGGCAAAACTTCAATTTTTGGTTAGGGACTTCCATCTATACATTGTTATTTCTATAGGAACAAAATGCCTCTACAAAAGTTTATTTAGTTAGAAAAGGAATTTAAAATGCTGATTTATATACATTAGTTATAACTATTAACTGATAACTGACTTATACTGATAACTGATATAAATTTCACAAAAATATGTAATCATAAAACAAACCTGCTTTTCCATGGCATTTATCTCTTTCTTGTGTCCTTTTTCAAGCTGTTCTATTTTATCAGCTGTTTCTTTTACTTCCAAAATAACAATAATGTGCATTATTAACACTAAATTAGTAAAGTGAATATTTTATCTCTATACAGTAGTAAACTCCTTCATTTAAAATTAGAAGATAATTCACATATTTCTGTATGCTAATCATATCTCATACTGATTTCACTGCAACCTCAAATAGGGTAACCTATTTGTATCACCAGGGTCTTGGAGTGGATAGCATAGCAACACCATTTAAAGATGGCAGCTGATAAGGAGTCATGTCAAGGAACAAGACAGGAGGCTTATACTGATTTAGATAATGATCCAGATACATATTAAGAGGGCAGGAAACAGGAAGAGTCAACAGGATTCAATGAAAATAACAGATTTGGTAAGAAAACTAATTAAAGGGAGCCAATGAGGAAGGATTGATGGTTAGATACTCACAACACTGCCAAGGATCTAGGATTCTAGTTCCTGACACACAAACTGTTCACACACTGCTTATTTTGATGAAAGGAAAAAATAAAGTAGCATGAGGTGTCAGATTTTGTTTTCCACTTCCAAACTAACAGTGAACAGAGATCATAAGGTTCAAATGATGTCTCCACTGCATGCCTGGAAGTCAACTGCATGACAAATCCAGAAAGGGAGACTGAAGCACTGCAGTCTGAAAAGCCTGAAAAGGTCAACAAAAGGATTCCACTGTGAAGGCAGTCCTACACTACCAAGAGGGAGCAAGTGGAAGAACCTTATACATGTAAGAACATCAAAAGGATTTTAGCCACTGAAGGAGACAAATGGAGAAAAGCCGCAGAAGAGGAGATTGAAGCATGAAACCAAGTACCAGTATCTGCAAAATGCTCAAGAAAAGAAATCATTGAATTGAAACACTCTCCAATAGAAGAGATGCTAACAGATGCACTCACTAAGCTTGTCCAGAGACTGACAAAGATCCCTTCAAGAGATATGGGGAATTGTGATATTAGAGGCCTAAATCCAATGGCACTGAGTCTTCAGCATCTTATGACCTACTGATCACAAGGGGAGAGCAGAGTGTAGATAGAGTTAAGGATTTAGCTTGTGTCCCTTCTTTGTCTTTCACTCTACCTCAATCTTTCTCAACTTTTTGACCCTGGAGGAACTCTTGAAATATTTTTCAGGCCTCGGGGAACCCCTGCACATTCAGGCTCAAATATAGATCAGAAGTTACAAAATTATTATATTCATTTCATGTGTAGGGCTGTATATATGCATTAACAGTGTTCTTAAACTAAAAATAAGAATGAAACTTACTTCTTTAATGTGAAGTTGACTGATTTGAAAACTTTTTTTAATTAAATCATGATCTCCCAGGGAACCCCTAGTGACCTCTCACCGAACCCTAGGGTTCCACAGAATCCTGGTTGAGAAACCCTGCTCTACCTGCTCTTTGGGCTTAGTCACAACTAATTGCCCCATTGTCAGAATAGACAGGAAATCATTTCTAGAATGGACAACGTTCTCTATTAATCCCCCGCTCACCATCAAAGCAACCTCAGGATGTAATTTTATGCTCCACTTTTGAAGTACACTCCTCCAAGTATGGTGCCCCAAGCACTCCTGACTGGTTGAAGGCTAATCCCAGCAGTTCACTGACTGCTTGTACAGGAATAAACACCCTTCAATTGAGTCAGCACACATCATATTCTTTAATAGCTTTAATATCTCTTAAAGGAGATTTTACCATGTTTACAATCACCTGAGGTAGAAGAATTTCAGCCTCAGCTCCTAAGTACCACCACTTAAGTTAAAAAAAAAACAGGAAACAGTTGGAAGCCCAGGGAAAGAAAAAAAGTAATTACAAGTAATTTCTGCCAGGTTTTTGAACCATCAACCTTCTACTCACATGGCAAGAGTTGTGGGGGGGGAGGAAGAGAGAGAATTTATATTATATTTTTAAATATTTGTTAGCCATCCAGAGTAACATTAAAGAGATAGAACTATTGTCCTATTACAGCACTCATGATAAAAATAGGTCTTAAAGACATTAGAAAGAAGCCGGCAGCAGCAAAATATTTTTTAAAAAAACAAGAAAGCAAAAGCTGCATCAGCCTGCATGTTTTTGCATTTTGCAGCTTTAACTTTGTGTAAATAAATTCAATTGAAGTTTGTTTTCCTGGAATATAAAGATGGTAGGGAACAGCAGCAAGGGAATTGTCCAGTGGAAGGGTGTGAGAGCCTGCTGTCTAAACTGAGTATCTTGCAAGCTACTGCCAAAATGTCTCAGTCTGGGCAGGATTTTCTTAAGCCATTTTAGAAACAAATAGCATGAACACAGGGTAAGAATAGCTTAAACAGTAAGTGTGGATATGGCCTTTATCTGTCAGATTACTAATGTGAGTCACTTCCTTCTGCTTTTCTTTCCAGGCAGACATGCACATAGCACAGCTCTTGGATTCTCCTTCTGGTAGGATATAGGTGCTAGACTTTATCTATCTCGACAATATACTTCCTGTAAATAAATCTTTCAGTTAAAGTTAAAAAACCTGCTTCACTAATCCTTGCTCAGGTTAGATTCCAATCTAACAGATGCTTTCTAACTCTCTGCCTGATAAGATTATCCAGGAGCTAGGCTTCTCTTAACTACCCTACCCCACCTCACCCCATGTATTATTTGTAATACATCCTTCTTTTACCGTTACAAAGAGCTGCTTCATTAGTCCTTATTCGGATTAGATTGCTTTTCTTAAGGAACACAATCCAACGGATATCTCTGATAGAATATGTAAGTTTTGCTATATGTTCCCCATTTTGAATGTCAATTAATGTCTAAAAAAGTCCACTAGATGCTTCATATGTGTTTATAAAAAAGGAACATAGCAAAACAAGGGGCAATAATTTCAAATCCTCAACCAAAATTATACTTTTGTAACTCTAATTGGTCAAAATGACTTACACGGCAGTTGCAGAGGATCAAATAAGAACACAAGAAATAAGATTATATAATTCTCCAAATCTTACTGATTATTTAGCAGTTTAGTGGTTGTTTATTATCCATTACACATATGCCAGATATAATATTCTTACATTTATAATACTTTTCCAGTCTGGAGTTCTCTGCTTGTAGACGAAGTTCATCAAAGGCTTTTATCATTCTCTAAAAATGTAAATAAAATTAGATAAAACCAAACATTCCAGAATAACAGTTAATATATTCATAGTTTATAAAAATATTCAGAGTTAACATTAATATTTACTGTACACAATATTGTCGCATGATATAAATATTACATTCAGTCACTGCTATTTGCCTGCAATGCTTTCTCCATGTTCATCTTCATTTTTTAAATTACTTCCTTAGATTTCATTTGTTTAAGCAATAATGAAGATTCTAGAGGTGATATATAGGGGTTAGGGTAAAAGTCAAGCAAGAGGCGAATCTCAGGTGCAACTCAAAAATATTTTCATCTTCATTGAGGATTCTTGTAGCTAGATAGCTTTTGACCCTGGATGTCTTATAAAATAGCTGTTTTTAATTTTTAACCTTATAACTAACATTACTCTTCTCTTTCTTCTCACAATTCCATGCTTTACAACTGATTTTATATTCATGATACCTTAGAACATAGTAAAAAACACTTTTTGCTAATCCTGTTTATAAAACAAAGTATTTTGAATGCATGCATTTTAAACTCAGACCATAGAATCTTTGTGACTTCATCAATAAAACAGCAGGAACCATTGCTTAAGCTTCCTGTAGCTTAAGGCCATTATCTCATGTCCTGCACCCTAGGTTACTAAAGAACAGGTCTGTCTTTCTGCTGCTGCGATGGTAAATACATTTACATGGGAATAAACACCTGTACCATTTATTGCGAATTGTTGTGGTATGGTTATGATGATAGACTATGACTGAGAATTCCATGCTCAGCCAGAGTAGGTCCATGGGTGACTTTGGACCAGGAGCTTAAGTGGGATATAGGGCATATAAATTAATAAAATTGTTCCATAACATTATGTCAAAATAATGAAATGAGCATTACTAGTCAACTATATTTCCACCCAGTTTCTCCTAACTATGTTTTTAAAATAAGGGGAAAAAAGGGCCACAGCAAGTGAGATATTGATGCATCACCCCAATCACCTTCAGCTTTTTGAGGTAACATTTCCTCCATCCCTAGCTAAAGGACCATCTACTGGCCTCAGGGTCCAGCAACAAATGTATCACTAGACTACAGGTATAAACGTTTAATTATTTTAAAATATTTTCTCTTCAGTGTATTACCTCAACATTAATGTTAAGATCCACATACATTTGTCTGGTTTCTTCTCGTTCACATTCATCTTTAACAAAATTAATGGCATAGGAAGGGAAAAAATGTTATAGTGTCAAATAAAATATATCAGTAATAATAACAATGCATTATTCAAGTTATTCCCAAATTATGATTAAATGTTGCTGGGTGGTCAAGACAGAATATTTTAAAATTCATCACAATAAATAAAGCTTTTCTGAATGTCCTATCAATTTGTTCATAATGCTTTCCTACCTATGTTATTGAAACTTTTGAACTTTGGTGTTGGAGTAGACTCCTGAGAATACCATGGATAGCCAAGAAAACAAACAAATGTTATCATCAAACAAATCAACCTAGAGTTCTCACTTGAGGCACAAATGACCCAGCACAAATTATCATACTTAAGGCACATTATGTGAAAACCTACTATCTTGAGAAGTCTATAATGCTAGGAAATCTGGAAGGAAAGACAAGAAGACAACTAGCAGCAGTGTGGATATATTCAGTTATAGTAGTGATGAGCATACCATTGGAAGACCAGAAGAATGAGATTGAGGACAGATCCTTCTGGAGAAAATCTATGTAGTAACTAAGAGTCAACACAGACTTAATGGCACATAACGCATCCATCCATCTATCCAATGTTGAACCAAGTAAACAATTCTAATTTAAAACACTTTTTCTTTCCTACCTTAAAGCTACATAGGCATGATAGTTCCTGGGGAACTGACCAGCCAAGTAGCAGTTCTGAATATAAGGATGACATTGTAGACTATGTTATAAAACATTCTGTGAAGAACCACCCCACACTTTTTTCTTCACATATAAAGGAGTTAAATAGCATTAATTTTGTTGGTATTATTTACAGTATAAAAAAGGTAAACGTTCATAAGTGTATTTACATTTGTTGGACTTCTCCACAGACTGCATACATTTTTCTTTGAGCAAATTGCACAAATGTCTTGTAGCATTGTTTCTGAAGAGAGAAAGTAAGTTTATCAACAATATATTGCTAGTTCCTTGCTTTACAGAGAAATTGCTTGATAGAGGAATTTAAAACTTTTGGTAGTAGTTACCCCAGCTGATTTCAACGAAAGTGAAAGATCTATTACCTTAAACAAGGGGAGGGAAAGCTTTGCTCTGCTGGGTACAAATGTTTAAGAGCTTATTTGGTTGTTCTAACAAAATGCTTGTTGTGATGGGAAGCTTGCTTATTCATAATATAACTTTCATACAATCTTTCTCCATGTCTGAGAGGAAATGTACATGCTCTCCACCCATCCTTCAGCCAGTATAAAACTGTAAATACAGACATACCTCGCAGATATTGCAGGTTCGGTTCCAGACCACCACAATAAAGCAAATAATGCAATAAAGCCACACAATTTTTTTGGTTTCCCAGTGCATATAAAAGTTATGTTTACACTATACTGCAGTCTATTAAGTGTGCAATAGCTTTATGTCTAAAAACAATGTACATACCTTAATTTTTTTTTTAATCTGTTCAATCATGTCTGATTCTCAGAGACTGCCTGGACAAGTCCCTGCAGTTTTCTTGGCAAGGTTTTTCAGAAGCAGTTTGCCATTGCCTCCTTCCTAGGGCTAAGAGAAAGTGACTGGTCCAAGGTCACCCAGCTGGCTTAGTGCCTACGGCGGGACTAGAACTCACGGTCTCCCAGTTTCTAGCCTGATGCCTTAACCACTACACCAAACTGGCTATTACTAAAAAATGCTAATCATCACCTGAGCCTTTTGCTATTGGAAAAATGGCACTAATAGACTTGCTCGACGCAAGGTTGTGACAAACCTTCAATTTGTAAAAAAAACAGTATCTGCGAAGCGCAATAAAGCAACATGCAATAAAATGAGGTATGCCTGTATTAAACTTGCTGTTCTCATTACCAAATTGTATCCAAGCTTCTATTGCCAATCGTTACAAGTTTTCTCACCTCTATCCAAGTGTAGGATGATAAAGGGTAATAAAGGGTGATAAAGTATAAATTCCAGCTATCCCTGGTAATGTCAGAATAAAGAAGAAAATGCTACCTTAACACCAGAATAGTAAGGTTACCTCACTCATGGACTGTGTTGAGATGAAGACAAAATTATTGGGACACATCAATAAGAGTATGTTGCCAGGGCACGCTTGTGCTATGGTTTGATGAAAGTAGAGAAAGCCCTTAATTGGCTTGCTCAGCAATAAAAACTTATTTATAAAAAACTGAAGTGGTGAGGTTGTTCCATAGCATTTTCTCCTAGGGCATTCTCATATATCATCTATATAGATCGATTCAGATGCAGATGCAGATGCAGACAGATGGGCAGTGTATAACTTCATAAATAAATAAATATAGATACCTACCCACACAAATACATACATACACATGAACATCAGTTTGCTTAAGCATGGACTAAAGTAATGTCTCTCCCTCAAATTCCAATAAAATAGAATGCACACCAGAGTACAGAAAACACTGTGGCATGGAATGAGAGCATCTCAGTCCAGAAACATTTCCAGCCCTATCTGATCCTGTTGCCTGTAAACTCAGGCACCCCAAGTAGCGTGTAGCTGAAGACCTATTCCCTGAAGTTGGGAGAGAAAACTTAACCTTTGCAAAGGTGGCTTTATGCCTACCCGAAAACATGAATCACAAAGTATTTCAGGCAAAAGCAAAAGCCTTTATTAAGGGGGGAGGAGGTCAAAACCTTTTATAGGGTGCAGAAACAAATGATACACACATTCAGTATATGTGATACATCATAAAGCAAGTAATCAAACAATAAAAGAAATCATTGATTCTAGATAACATTCCACAAATGGCAAATTTACAAGTTACATCAATCCCTTTCCCAGTGAGGTTTGTATCTTTTAAAACCTGCAAGTGTATTCAAGGACTTCCAGAACACACTCCCTATTATTTAGTTGCTGAAAAGGCAAGTTCTCACATACCAGAAGAAATGGCCTTGGCCCAGAAGAAAAAATGTTTTCCTAAAGTTAGAAAAGAGGCCTAGACTGCCATGTTAGAAATGCTAATATCACCTTTCCTTAAAAGCTAATAATGAAGCCTAAAAATTCCAGGTAACATGGACGCTTGATGGTTTGAGGAAATGAGGCCCGTTCCACATGCAAGAGTTACACTAATCTGAAATTGGAGGGACTGTTTCTTCTGCTGCAGTCACTAGCTTTCTTTTCCTTGCTAAGAAAGTAAACACACTGGGGCAGGGTGATGGCTAAAGTACTGTAAAATTAAATTAAAATAAATTAAAATAAATTAAATTTGCATACATTTAGAAAAAAAATACATCTGTAAAATTATCATTAAAAACTAGGTGAATCATGCATAACAAATTAAAGTCTAAGACAATTAAATTGTTAATTAAAATTAAATTCTTATTAAGAAAATAAACAATAGCCCACTAAATACAAAATTTCAGTTCTGGCAAGAGGAAAAAAACATTAAAAACAGCAGTAACATTTGAATAAAGATAGCCTCTGAGATAAATGGCAAAGGCAGCAAAGATTCATTGGTAATTAGAGAAATACATCCTCCCAGGTGGTCCAGATATTGGCCAAGTAGAAGATTCATCACTTCTAAATAGCCTAGATTGGCAAGATATATGTCAATAATTGCTACAAGGTAAAGTCTCTTGAGTTGACTTCTGGTGCCACTTGGACATATCCATGAGTTTTCTTGATAACAATTCAGTAATGGTTTGCCACTGCCTTTTCTCAGGAATTTTTCTGACTACTTAAACTACACTATAGCCCTTGGATTTCCTGATCATTTCCTATCCAATTACTATGACTATATTACTTAGCTTTTTCTGATATCAGCCAAGTCAATAAGGTAGTGCCACTTGCTATAATCAATAATTGTTTTAAGTTCCATAAATTATTTTACTAATAACTTATTTTAGTAATATTTTACTAATACTACTTACGCTTTTAGAAGATCATTGTTTTCATGTATTTCATCTTCAAGTTTTAGGCTTAATTTTTCATTTTCAAACTAAATTATAAAGATGCAAAGGATATATATTAGTCCGAGTAAACTGTGACTCCCAAATAAAAACTATGGACTTTTCTTCATGGCTGTGTTAATGTACATTCCTTCAGTCCTTGAGTTGGCAGAAAAGTATGCTAGTATAATTTGGGCTGCCCCAAGGACAATCTTTATTTTTCCTCCTAATACAACATCCAAAGCTACCACCAATTACCCTCCTTTGTTAGAAGTGGGTAGAGAAGACTTTAGCCACCTTGCAAGTTGCCTGAATGACAGGTTGCTGGTCTGGTGTTGTTCCATGCCAGGAAATAACCTATCACTTGGGCTACTTCTGAATACAGCTCTACTGCACTGTGTGTAGTCACGGGCACCATGAAGGGGTTCCAAGGAGTAATGGGTCATTCCCTTCTGCCTCAACTTTGACTCTCAGCTGTGCCTGTGACTTGTCAATCAGGCTAGAAATGGAAATGGCAGACTCTTAACACTTTCACTCCAGTTCTCAAATACCCCAAATCCATAAGTGCTGCAAGTGAAGGAGAATGCTGGCAGTAAGTGGCTATGGCTGTCAGAACTGGAACTATCCCTTTAAGTACACAAATTACTTTGGAGTATACAAAATGACACTCCTCCTCTCCAATCAGTAGAAAACATGGCTGTGTAAAACCCCACTGGCAGAAGCAGAGGAAAACTTGTATGGCACTCTTTTGGGACAGAACCAGCAATACATAGCTGGCAGAACCCAGCTCTCTTTCCTGTATAAATCAATCTTCTCCACATGGAGTGGTAATCCTGTTTTTAAACAAAGCTCTACTGTTCTTTCAAGGTACCATTGAAGAGGTGTTTAAAAACAGGTCCAATGGTCTTTTACAAAAATTCCAGTGCCATGTATATATATGGAACTCAGACAACTGCAAAGTACCACCCAAGCATCATGTGGGCAGATGACCCTGTGGATTCAGATACCATCTCTTTCTTGCAGACCAAGGCAAAATGACTATAGAGGGTGGTGCTGGGCAACCAGAGGGGAGGGGTTTCTTTGTAGCAACTGAAAATGGCCAGTAGGAGCTGAGCAGATTCCAGCACCTCACCATCAAAACTTGGATGTGCCATCAGACTTGGGGATCCCAAGGAAGTATAGAGCCCATTAAATGGTTATATTGTATATAGTTAGAGTACAAGCTTTTTATTACTGTATTTTTACATTTAGCTTTTAACTTTTAAATTGTTTTTAATGGTAGAAGACTATGATTTTACTTGTATTTTAACTATGTACACTACCCAGTCACATGCAAGTGAGATGGGCACTTATATAAATTTAATAAATAAAATAAATCATTGTCAACATCATCAGTGAGGTATCACAGAATATTCATATCACAAAACATGTGGCACAAGAAGAGAAAACACTAATTTAAAACTGAAATAGCTAAATAAAAATGTAATGTAAGCCACTTCCACAGTGGGCTCAACAGGGCTGAGATGAACACTGTGTCATGAGCATAGCCTCCATGGGTGGCATGGAGTCTTTATGCCATAGCTAACAGGATGTGAAGATGAGCTCCATGTTAGTTTCTCAACATTAGGTAAAGTAAAGGGTAAAGATTCCCATTTAGCTGTATCTAATGACACACTAGGGGGCGGTGCTCATCTCCATTTCCATGGCCAAAGAGCCAGCGTTGTCTAAGGACACTTCCACATCATGTGGCCAGCATGACAATCAGGAAAACGCTGTTACCTTCCTGCCGAAGCGGTACCTATTTACTCGCATTTGCGTGCTTTCAAATTGCTAGGTTGGCAAGAGCTGGGGCGAGTGCAGAAGCTCACTCCGCCGCATGGCACTCGGGTCTCAAACCGCCGAACTTGCAACCTTCCAGTCAACAAGCCTGGCATCTTAACCACTGAGCCACCATGCCCCATGTTTCTCAACATGCACTTAATTAAACTGAGATGCTAGATCATTATACCTTCAAATCAGATCTGAAACTGTAGCAGTTAGAAACAAACTTTTAAGAAATGGAAGCTAGAATTCTTGTAACATTTTAATACACAAGTGAGAAGTAATACATAAATGTGTTCATGGATACCCTTCCTATTGTTTACTTTTGGGATAATCACTGCCTAAAAATTATTGCCTTATGATTCACTTCTACGAGTTATTCTGATTCTTAATTTAATTCTATTTTAGCAAACATTCTGGATGAGTATAAGAAAAGAATATTCACACTTCTTTTCAATAAAAGAAAGTTCTGAAAGTTCTTCCAGACTGGGTGGTGATGGTGGGAAATCCCAAGAATGAGGTGTAATGCGCCCTCTACTGATTGTATGATGCCATAACTACATACTTATCATTGCATCTTGTTATGGCATCATATAATCAGTGGTATTATTATGTATCAGTAGTAGTATTATCATTGTAATTACAGTATTCCCAAATCCTTGCATCACTGTTGTCATATTCATCAGCAAGGAATTCCATTTCAAGCTGCAATTACCACAAAAGCAAAGAGGATTAGGGTTGGAGAATGGCTGATTCAGCCTACCTACCAGCTCCTAGGATCCCACTGCAATGGCATGATAACATGACTTTAGAAAGTGTCTTAAGATAGCATAGCTGTTATGCCAGCAAGAATGAAGTAATGCCAGCATGGTGAACTTAGAAATGCTACACTTTTTTTTTTTTTTTTAAAGGGAGAAATCATGTATGTTTATGTGTGAAACTGAGATAGCAGGATGAGACAGTTACCACTGGCCAGCAAACGAACACTGATTATGTAGTAATTTTCTGTGCTTGCTCTTGGTAATGAAGGGTGAATCTCACCGTCATTTCTCTATGAATACTATAGAATTAAAAACATATAAACATATCCATGATCATAGTGTCTTCATGTTTGCAAACAGCAAAAACACCTTTGGCAAATCTCTGAACTTTTGAATGAGATGAGTTGGGAAACAGAAAGATTCGTTGTCTAAAAGTGCCCTATGGAGAAAGGGTAGCTTTGACAGTGTGGTCAGTGAGCTAGAGCCAGACATCCTGAAGAGTGAGGTTGAGTGGGCCTTAAGAAGCATTGCTAATAACAAGGCAGCAGGAGACGACGGCATCCCAGCTGAACTGTTCAAAATCTTGCAAGATGATGCTGTCAAGGTAATGCATGCTATATGCCAGCAAATTTGGAAAACACAAGAATGGCCATCAGATTGGAAAAAATCAACTTATATCCCCATACCAAAAAAGGGAAACACTAAAGAATGTTCAAACTATCGAACAGTGGCACTCATTTCACATGCCAGTAAGGTAATGCTCAAGATCCTGCAAGGTAGACTTCAGCAGTTCATGGAGCGAGAATTGCCAGATGTACAAGCTGGGTTTAGAAAAGGCAGAGGAACTAGAGACCAAATTGCCAATATCCGCTGGATAATGGAAAAAGCCAGGGAGTTTCAGAAAAACATCTATTTCTGTTTTATTGACTATTCTAAAGCCTTTGACTGTGTGGACCATAACAAATTGTGGCAAGTTCTTAGTGGTATGGGGATACCAAGTCATCTTGTCTGCCTCCTGAAGAATCTGTATAACGACCAGGCAGCGACAGTAAGAACAGACCATGGAACAACGGACTGGTTTAAGATTGGGAAAGGAGTACGGCAGGGCTGTATACTCTCACCCTACCTATTCAACTTGTATGCAGAACACATCATGCGACAAGCTGGCCTTGAGGAATCCAAGGCTGGAGTTAAAATCGCTGGAAGAAACATTAACAATCTCAGATATGCAGATGATACCACTTTGATGGCTGAAAGTGAAGAGGAACTGAGGAGCCTTATGATGAAGGTGAAAGAAGAAAGTGCAAAAGCTGGTTTGCAGCTAAACCTCAAAAAAACCAAGATTATGGCAACCAGCTTGATTGATAACTGGCAAATAGAGGGAGAAAATGTAGAAGCAGTGAAAGACTTTGTATTCCTAGGTGCAAAGATTACTGCAGATGCTGACTGCAGTCAGGAAATCAGAAGACGCTTAATCCTTGGGAGAAGAGCAATGACAAATCTCGATAAAATAGTTAAGAGCAGAGACATCACACTGACAACAAAGGCCCGCATAGTTAAAGCAATGGTGTTCCCTGTAGTAACATATGGCTGCGAGAGCTGGACCATAAGGAAGGCTGAGCGAAGGAAGATAGATGCTTTTGAACTGTGGTGTTGGAGGAAAATTCTGAGAGTGCCTTGGACTGCAAGAAGATCAAACCAGTCCATCCTCCAGGAAATAAAGCCAGACTACTCACTTGAGGGAATGATATTAAAGGCAAAACTGAAATACTTTGGCCACATAATGAGAAGACAGGACTCCCTGGAGAGGATGCTGATGCTAGGGAGAGTGGAAGGCAAAAGGAAGAGGGGCCGACCAAGGGCAAGATGAATGGATGATATTCTAGAGGTGACGGACTCGTCCCTGGGGGAGCTGGGGGTGTTGACGACCGACAGGAAGCTCTGGCGTGGGCTGGTCCATGAAGTCACGAAGAGTCGGAAGCGACTAAACGAATAAACAACAATGGAGAAAGGGTAAAACATACACTGAACTTATATTAGAACTGCATAATACCTTAAAGGTAAAGTACTTAGAATTTTTTGTTTATTTATTACTTAAATAAGTGTACTTCAAAATGCCAAAAAAACTTGCCTGTAGTTCTTGAATGGCTTTACGTAATGCTTCAATAATCTTTCTATCTTCTTGCAATTTTTTTTCCTTTTCCTTTAGTTCATATTGTACACTGACTTTCCATCTCTTGATCCTTTCGGCTTCTTTGTAAAGCCTTGAATAAAGCTCATTCATTGTCTCCATATTCTACAAAAATAGGTTTCAATAAGTTCATCTCTAATGTTGAATTAGACAACAATTAATTAAGTACATTTTATCTAATTGTTAGTACTCACATTTGCCATTAAACCTAGCCTTGTGTATACCAAGAAGAATATACAACATAAAAAGAAGAGATTATAAAATTGTCAGAAAAATAGTTTTCTCACCCCCCAATTTTCTACAGCTAATTATTTCTTTCTCCTAGGTGATTACTTCTTAATAATACCCTCCAGAAAATTTTATTTATTTTAAAACTGTATAAAAAGTTAATATTTTGAA
Organism: Candoia aspera; assembly: GCF_035149785.1. Lineage (NCBI taxonomy): Eukaryota > Metazoa > Chordata > Lepidosauria > Squamata > Candoiidae > Candoia > Candoia aspera. The sequence goes on from NC_086155.1 coordinate 36,669,354, forward strand.
ATGTACTTACATGGTTATATCAAGAAATCAACACACTTAGACTGATCTAAATCAGTTTAATTTTCAGTCTAAAGTACATCTGAACTTCTTCTTCTGAAAAGCAAGTCTGATACTATCAGCATCTTACTTAAATTTTGTAATCCATGAAACTGTCACATGTAGTCATGGATAACTAGACTCTGACTGATTTTAAAATGAAAAATCATTCTAATGAATATAGATTTAGATCAGAGAAGCAAGATAAATGGCCTATAGCCTTTGTTCCCATCCATATTGTTCAACCCAAATATTTACCTTTCCCCCAAGAAAAATTTTTCTCCTATTCATGTGGTTTCAAAAGTATTGCTGCACAATGGACAAAAGTCAGTAACACATATCTGCATGTTAGAATTAGCCAAACATTAAAAGTTCATTCTTTTCTCCAGAAAGAAGAAAAAAAACCTGAAGTGATATGAAATATAATAAACTTGGCACATCTAAACAGTGTATTAACATATTACACAATAAATGCTGCACCAAGAACTGTAATATTAAAAAAAATGTGAAATCTTATTTCATATTGAGTGAAAACACTTTAATAGGGCCACAAAGATACACATAAAACTGCATTACAGGTAATCCTCAACTTACGACCACAATTGGGACTGGAACTTCCGTTGCTAAGTGAGGCAGCTGTTAAGTGAGTCACACCCAAGTTTACAACCTTTTTGCTGTGGTCATTAAGCGAATCACCACAGTTGTTAAGTGAATCCGACTTCCCCCATTGACTTTGCTTCTCAGAAGCCGGCTGGGAAGATTGCAAATGGAGATCACATGTCCCCGGAATGCTGCAACCGTCATAAGTGCGAGCCAGTTGTCAAGCGCCTGAATTTTGATCATATGACCACACTGACACATGTAAGAGCAAGGACCAGTTGTAAATCACTTTTTTTCAGCACCATCATAACTTTGAACAGTCACTAAAGGAATGATTGTTAAGTCGAGGACTACCTGTATAGGCTACATCTTGCCAGTAGACTACCAGATAATACTAAATACACCCATGAGCAAAAAGATTTTTTATACACATGAGTAAATAGGGTATTTTTATAGGAATGTACATTTTCATTTGGATATAGAGTATAGCCTGCTGATCTGCAATAGTTACCCTGTTTATTCTGACAGAAAGCATTATCCTATACCAAATTAGAGGTGCATTTATGGCAATTCTTCAACTGCTTCCATAACCAGACTTCAGGACTGAAATTAATACAATCAAAACATTTTAATAAGACATTATTTTTGTTATATAGTTAACTGACCTCCTGCTCTATCTCAGGCACAAGTTTTACTTTCTGTGGAACAGGATCTGTAAAATGAAACATTTTATTTTGATTATTCAGTATAAATATTTCTTTTTTATAATAATTTTATTAAAATTTACAGTTACAAAGATAAAAAACTAATACAAACTAAGAAAAATATAAAAGTAAAAAAAAAAGTGCAGAGAAAAAATATAAAAAATAAAAAGATAGTAAAGATAGTAAAGAAAAAAGAAATAAGGAACTTCCCCCTTCATCACAACAAGTACAAACAATTACAGTAACTTAACACCTTCTCTGATACTACAACAAAAGCTCTCTTCTTCCCATATCTCCATCTCTTATCTATAAACAAATTCTTAAAAGCCTTGTCATTTAATCCTAATCAGCAAAAGTCCATTAAGAGTTACCAGAAATAACAACATATATATATATTAACCTTAATCAAATAAACTAACTTTATATTCCTTTCCTATTCTTTAAACACATAACTTACCACTTTCTCTAAAAATATAACAAATCTTCCCCTATCTCATCTATAAACACATCTTTAAACCCTCATCATTCAATCCTGGTCAGCAAAAATCCATTAAGAGTTATCAGAAACAACAACAACCTTAATCAAATAAACCAACTTTATATTCCTTCCCTTCTGCTTTTAACAGTCTTGATCTTTAATCCCTTTAAATAGTGCCCCAGAACTTGATTTCATTTTCTCTTTGTCTCTTCTCAGAAAGTCCTTCAAAACTTTAACACTTCTCTTTTGTAAATCCAAAATGAAAAAAGTTATCCAAGTCACTCTTCTGGTTTGTTATTTGTATATCCCCTTTAATTATTACGATATCAGCCGGTTTCATTTGTATATCCATTTGTATATGTATGATCTTTATCCATATCATTCTTGTAACCTGTTATTTTTAAATCTACATTCAAATCAGCCTCAGTCTCAGTCCTGTCCAGTAAAGCATGTTCCTCTTCTATAACCTCTTTTAAATCCAGTTTTATGATAGTAGACAATCTTAAAAGTAACTTCTGAGTGTGTTGTTCCAAAACAGTCTTGAATTCATCCCAAGATAGAATAATTTGCTCCATTCTGTATTAGTGGGTCTCTTCTCCTTTAATTATAATATTTTAATCTGTTCTGGTTCCCTCTAGTGTTCAACCTTTAAAGTCGTATCTTATCTTTTTTTTCTGCTACTCGACAGCATTTTCCCATGGGAAGATTTCTTATATTTAATTTCAAAATCTTCATTTTTAAAATAAAATTCTAAACATTTTCCCACAGAAAATATTCTTGTAATTAGTTTCAATTTTTTATTTCAAATCCATCTGGCCCCTTAGTCCATTTGTAACTTTCCAAAATCAACATTCTAATCACCCTTTTGCTGTTTATTCCAAAACAGTTTTTAAGTCCTTAAACTTGCATAAAATTTCTTTCGCTAAGGATTGAAGGAGACTCACCTGATGTAATGAAACTTGCAGTTCTGAAGGTTCCTAGTATCCAAAAAGCAGTTAACAAGCAATTTCCAAAAGTGATTAAGAAAGGAAGTATGCAAACCCAGTGTCCTTTTGAAGGCATCAAACTGCAGCTTAGGCAAAGATGGCGATCCCTTGGCTTCCACAGCTCTAAGCCTGCTAGAGACTGCTGTCTTACAGTCTCCTCATGGGGAGCTACTGTCTGGAGCACTTGTGGGCAATCCCAAGTCCTCTTCTTGTCTGGAGAAGAATTCCAAGAAGCCAGTTCATTCACTGACTTCTTGTTTCGCCACAGTCGTTGGCTCTGCTCTTAGCAGAGCCATCTTCAGTTCACTATTGCTTCCCCAGAAGTCCAATTATTCAATATAAGTATTTCTAACAAGAAACAACACAATAGTTCTGAAATAAACAAGAAATATATACTAACAATGAAAATACATTGTATTTTCCATCTATACCTCTGGAGGGAAAAGGAGAAAAAACTTTGGAAAGAAATGAAGGTAGGAATACCTTTAGGACAAAATCCAACTCCCATTGGACAAAGAGAGAGAGAAAAATAACACAGATTCTTAAAAGCCACAACAGACAATAGATTAAACTGTATTGACTGCAGAAGGGTGGGAGAAAGAGAGTAGGAATAAAGAAGAGACAGTAGAAATGGATAGATAACTGATCAGATATAGAATTTGGAAAAATAAGAGATGCATCCCCAGACAGAAGGAAAGGCAGCAAGTCAACAAGCAACTGCCATTGTGATTAGTCTTCCCAGAAAGAAGTAGAAGAAGTGGCCTGAGTTACAACATTGCAATGGCGGTAATGAAGACTTAACTCTGCAAAAGTTGATGAAAGGAGAGGTTAAGGCCAGCACCTACACTGAAAAACTGATGGTGCTGGATGGGAGCTGGAATTGCCTGAAACATCATGCAGAGGTTGCTGTTGGTGATGTATCTTGAGGCCTTCAAAATAAGAGTAGACTCATATGGTAAGAGATCAATAAAGAAGGAAGTAAGAACACTGGAATTGGCTTTCTAGATGAGAGTCAAGGGGAGGGACCCTCTGAATTGTGGGGATAGGAGGAGCCCCCTCACCTCAATTTGGTTTCCGGCTGGATTGGTTGGGTATTGCCAATCCTTTCAGGTAGGTAAAGTCATAGGCACAGCAGGTATTCTAGAAATGATAGTTATTATTATAGAGTAGAATAACAAAATCTTGAAAGCCTGTCAAGAGTTTCTATTTCATCCTATACCAAACAAAATGGGGAGGGGTGTTATTTTGAATTTCATGGGACTGTGTAATCTCATCTGAACCCCCCGCCCGGCTCACTCATTCTTTCCCCATTCCCAAGGCTAGGTCTACATTCCTTCACAAGTATTCACTCAAGGTTGAATACCTCTTGAATGGAGTCTTGTGAGGTGCATAAAGTAACATCCTGCAATGTGATCTGGGATTCTTTTGATCTTGGGAGTCCCAGGGACTGGATAAGATCCTTTGCAGCATTAACTCCAAGACTACTGGCCTGGATCCAGGACCAACCTTGCTCTTTTGGGCAGTCAGAGAGACACATGTGGCTGGATGATCAGTGTCTCTTTGAAAGACGGAAAAGTGCCACCAGCCTTGAATAAGGCAGTGGTCTGTGCCATTTTCTGAAAAGGCTGTTCCTTGATCCAACTGTATTAAACAACTTCTGCCCATACTCCAATCTTCCCTTTTGGAGTACAGCTTTGGAGAAAGTGGTGGGATAGAGGATCCTAGATAAAGCAGTTTATCTAGATTCCATCTGGGCAGAATTTGAACCTGGACATGGTTTGAAAACAGTACTGGTTACTCTGACAGATGGCCTTTGTTGAGATTTGAATGGAGCTAGTATGCTCCTCATCCTTTTAGAGATCTTAGCAACATTCAATACCACTGACCACATGATATTCTTCTAGAACACCCACAGATACTTGGGATAGGGAATATCATTCTAAGGTAATTCTGCTCTTTCCTAAGTGGATGGTTCCAACTGATAGTCATGGGGGAATTGCAACGGAGCACATGATTGTCACAGCACTCAGCTCTCTCCTATACTATCTTTTACATGAAACCACTGGGAGGGGTCATCCATCAATTTGAATTGAGAGATCATCAGTATGGGCCTAATAATCAGTTATACATCTCCATCTCAGGCTGGGCTGAAGATCCTGTCAAGTGTCTGGAAGCTGTGAGGGATTGCATGGAATGAATCCTAACAAAACAGAATTACTGACTGTACAGCAACATTTTGACTCTAATTTGGTTCTGGTTGTTGCTCTAAATGTCCCATGGACTGAAGGAGCAGATCTATGATTTAGGAGTTTCCACTGGACTCATGCCTCCTGCTAGAATAACAACTGAAAGCGACAGCTAAAGAAGTGTTTTCCCAATTTAGATTGATACACCAGATCTAGGCTTTCCTGGGCCAAAGTGTCCTGGCAACAGTGACTCATGCCCTTAAACACATGTATTTACATTACTGTAATACACAGTGATTTGAAAATCACTTGAAAACCACTGTTGGTATAAAACACTACAGCTAGACTGTGAGTTGGAGAGAAACACTACTGCAACATAAGACCTATATTCCCGTCACTATATTGACTGTCAATACCTTTTCAAGCCCAATGCAAAGTGCTCATTTTAAATATATAAAGCCCCACATGGCTCAGCCTCAGGTTACTTTAGGAACTCTTTTGCCCAGATAGATTCTGCCTGTTGTCTGCAATCATCAAAAGAAAAATGCTTAGAATCATGGCCCCACTAAAGATTAGGGGATGTGGACCTGAAGGCAGACCTTCTCTGTTGTAGCATTTTTTGGAATATCTTGCTCCCACCTTAGTCTCTTTGATATTGGCCTTTCTTATTCAAGATAAACTGTGAATTTTAGTGGTAATATAGGGCTACCATTTTTTGTTTGGAATTTTATCTTGTCAATCCAGATTTCATACTGTGGGTGTTATTGTGTTCTCTGTTTCATGGGATTTTATTGTATTTTTTCCAATAATTTTATTAATTATATTAAACAGATAAAATGAATACAAGAGCCTAGTACAAAAATACATTGAAAAAAGAAAGAAAAGAAAAGAAAAAATATTAAAGAAGTGCAGAGAAAAAAAATCGCCCCAAAAAATGAAAGAAGAAACTTCCCCCTTCATCCTCAGCAAGTATATTCAACATTAACAACTTATCACTGTCTCATAAAATACAACCAAATACATCTTCATTCCATATCTTACCCTATTTTCTATAAACTCATCTCTAAATCTTCAGCTCCCCTTATTAATCAGCAAAGGGCCAGTAAATGTTAACAGAAATACCTAACAACATAAGTATAAAGTCCCCCTTTCCATTTAATCAAAATCCCCCTAATCCCTCTCGTTAATAATCAAAATCTAATCCCAATTAACAATTAAACATTGCAAAAAATTAAAGACTATTAACATTACCAGAAATAGCAACCCCTTATATCAAAAATAACACAGATTTTGCAAACTAATCCATTACACCCAGCTGAACATTTCCAAAAAAACCCCTATTCAGTCAAGATAACCATTAAGCATCACCAGAGATAGCAACGCAATATTTAACCATAATCAAATATTTTTTTTTCTTCCTCCCAGCAATCCTTAAGTCCCATAAATAAAGTTTATCATATTTTATATTTGTAAACCCTTGGAATCTTGGGAAAGGGGCAATATATAAATAAGTGTATTTAATTAATTAATGAATTAATTAAATGAAATACTACTGAATAATGGTATTAATATACTATAGCATGTGTTATTCTTCCTGTTGAGCACATGTTCACCTGTGCCCAGATGAACAGAAGTCACACACTATAAAATATATAAAAATAAAATGGAATATAGAAAATAGAAATGCAATAAAAAATCTATCAACTACATATATAAAACAATGCAACTTTAAAACAAGCAATCCATCTTTTGTTTAACGTACCAATGACTTCTATATGTTTTGAAATATTTTTCACCCCAAAAGATGAGTTATAATATTCTTCTGTTTCATTGTTAAAATTCTGGAAAAACATTATAAAAATAGCAATGTATTATAACATATTAACTCATAGACATACTGCTTTGAAATGTATAAAGATGAAATCAGTAGGATTTGCTATTAAATTATGACTCAGAATGTAGCAGTCAGTTAAAACTAATTATTCATTCACAGGACAAGTTTAGCACTATTATAAGTCTTAGAAAATGTAATAACAGATCTGGATCCAAATCTAATATTAAATGCACTTAAGTCCTACTGAAATCAGTGAGCACACTAATTTTTCCACACCTCTGGTGCACATCTTTCCACTGATCACTCAAAAGTATCTGCAAACTAGCACTGATGCAAAACTAATTTCCAAAACATCCTCCTTGCCTCCTTGTATTTTCTCTCCCTTACTTCACAGACAGATTAAATTTGTATTCCAACAACTTCATCCTATGTTTGTGTTTGTTTTCAGTTGGAGAGATTATTGCCACACCCTCCCTCCACATCCTAGCACAACCTATCATTGCATGTAGTCCAGATGAAGGAGGCAAAAAGCCATCAAATGCAGTTTTGCTGGCAAACTATTCTCAGTGTTTGCTGCTATGTAACACTCTCAGAATATGCTGGGATAATATACTTCTAGGGTTCACTAGGATGCCACCTTCAAAGGGTTCATTACATGTCACGGTAAATAAAAGACTTGAAGCGTCTTACTGCATTTGTCAAAATTTGTCAAAATCAAGTCATTATACATCAGATCACATCACATTAGTGGGATAATAAAGAGAATTATCAGGCTAGAGTATAAGAATGGAAGGACCAGACCTTTTATATCATAAAATGTTTCAATAGTCATCTTGTATAGGGAATAGATGGATAGTCCCTCCTCTGTTAAAAAGGGCTCCAAGCTCCATTCTATTCTAGTTAATTGCTTCACAAAAACTACAAGAAATACTATTTTGGGGATATTCTTGAGCAAGTGATTGAAAAGGAAGCATGAATAACAACTTTAAAAACACATTAAGTCTCCATGAAGTGGTTGTGGACAAATCAATAATGTCCATTCATGTTCAAGAATATTTCTCAATAAAAATCTCCACATTAGGTAAGAACCTGAATATCATCATTTAAACGATTTCTGGACTCTGAGTAGGATCTCTGAATTAAAGTTGTTGTGGATCTGCATATGACAGCCTAAAAGAAAGATCTTAGTCACTGAATTCTTGTGCTCAGTCAAGGAAGCAAGACCATAATGTCCAATAATTTATATAGATTGTAACTCCAGTAATCTACTTAGAGGCTGTAAGATCATAGCCCTGCCTGCATTTAATAAACTGAAGTTCCTGTTGCATGGTCCAATCACAAAATTCTCTATTAAAAGTCATGGCTAGGTGGAGCAGGACTGTGATGGAGCCAAGATATTCTTCTGTTGAAGTATGAGAATCATGAGACATAGACAGACAGACAGACAGACAGACAGACAGACAGACAACTACAGGAAAGGGACCTGACTAAAGGACCATCTAGGCCTAAACATTTGTACCTATATTTCTGAACATGGCCAAACAGAATTATAACAACTTATGTATACTTGTGAATAGATTAATAGGAATATTTTTGATTTGAGACAATGTACAATAAGGCAAGTTTGCAAATTAGATTACAACACATCCGTTCTGACATACATACGCATTTACTCTTGCATCAAGAGACAGATTTTAGACCCATCTTTATTCCTGCGCTGACTTTATGCTGCTGTTTTTCTATTAGCAGCAGGGTAAGTGGTGTTTCATTGCACTAGAAAGAACAGAGGACTTACTGTAATTTGAAGGCTTCTGGATGCCCAAATGTGCCTTAGAATACAAGAGGCCAAAGAAGGAATAGGAGATTTCTGGGATTCAAACTCTGAGCAAATGGGAGAACCAACAGGTTCTTGATGTTCTTTGCAGACAACTTCATCATCCAAAAGGTAGAGAATGGAACTAGGGAATAAGCTACTGGATTTCATAATCACCAACAGGAAATAAATGGTTGAGGAAGTGGAAACTATAGGAACCTTGGGAGAGAGTGACCATGTGATCCTCAAATTCACCTTACTGCAGACAGAACTACTAAAAGTAGACAGATTAGTGTTCTAGATTGTAAGAGAGTTGACTTCAGTAAGCTAAGGAAAAAAGTAGAAACAATTCCATAGATGGAAACTGTTAAGGGAAAAACAATTCAGGAGGGTTGGAGATTCTGAAAAATGAGATAATTAATGCCCAAACACAAACAGTACTAAACAGAAATAATAATGGGAGACAGCTGATGAGACTGGTATAGTTGCATAAAGAGCTCTATGATAAACTGAGAAACAAAAAAGATAAATTTAAAAAATGAAAAAAGGCATATAACAAAAGCAGAATATCAGGAAATAGCCTTAATCTGTAAGGTGGGTTCAGGAAGGCTAAGGCTCAGAATGAGCTAAGGCTTATAGTGAACACCAAAAATAACGAAAAAGGATTATTTGACTATCTGCTAAACAGAAGGAAAGTCAATGAAATGATTAATAGCTGGCTGAACATGGCAAGATGGTGACAAACAACAGGGGGAAGGATGAACTGTGTAATTCCTATTTTGCACCTGTCTTTCCACAAAAGGAAAAGTGGAGTAACCTATCAAAAGCTGCACCATGAGAGGCAGAAGAGAAATGCAGGTCAAAATAGGCAAGGGAGTGGTGAAAGAACACCTAGCTGCTTTGAATGAATTCAAGTCACCAGGGCCAGATGGATTACATCCCAGGATGCTAAAGGAACTGGAGGATGTAATTTCAGAACCAATGACTGTAATCTTTGAGAATTCCAGGAGCAGTACAGGAGAAGTACAGGAGAAGGGCTGGAAGATTGGAGAAGAGTACATTTATCCCAGGACTATCTAGATCCTCAGTTTAGGCCAAACCTTTAGTAACTGAATATGTTAATTTTTAAATGCAAAACATTTTATTTCATTTCCAAAGTTTTCATATGCTGAATTTTTAATAATATTGAAAAAAAAATTAAAAAGCTTTTTTCTATTCAAATTTTGACCAGTTTTTACAAGTTAAACCAAAACTTTTCTGCATTTACTTTAAAAAAGGATATTTTCATATTTACCTGAAAGAATCCCCCATCTCGTGTACTTGTCTGTGGTTTGACTGCAGATACCTGGGTGTTACTCAGTCTTGGTGGTACAAACAATTTAAATTTAAAAGATTTCTCTTCTTCCATTTTCTCAGTCTAAAAAGACATCAGGCTGAAAATCTCAAAATAACATTAGCAGTGCTATATACTTTATTATGCATATTATATCAAGTTTCTTTTCTTCGTACTTTTTCATACTCTGTAGATCAGTGTGAGCTCTTATACAATCCCAAGAATCCTTACAATAATCCTACATAGTAGGCCAGCATTATTATAACTATAATAGATGGGAGAAAAGGTTAAGAGAGGTTAAAAATTCTAATGAAATAAACTATTATTCATGAGGCAGTGACGCAGACTGGGATCAAACATATACACAGGGATCTTAGAACCTAAGCTACTTTATATGAGAATCATACATTTAACTATCACTATCTAGATCCTCAGTTTAGAGACAGCTTTTGAATTGCCTGAATATGTTCTTTTAATTTCTTAATACAAAATATTTTTATTTCTAATCAAACATGTTATTACACTGAATTTTCATTATTATCAAACATTATTGTTTACTGTGGATGTTTTCATTTTTGATTTATTTTTGTAAACCACTGGGAGTCCTTGGCAGATTCAGCAGCATACGAACGGAATAGATTAACAAACAAACACATAAATAAATAATAAAATATTTAGATGGTATTACAGCTATTTGGAAAATACTTTTCTGGATAAAGCTGGTTTTATTTTGCATCGGTTTCATTATTATATGTGAAAACTCTCCATAAGATTACTATTTCTTTCTGGACATTTTAGTGAGGAGTATTATGGTGCCAATGAAACAGAAATGTGAGGGTAGAAGTCCAGGCCCCTTGTCAGAAAATGAAATGATGGCTTTCAAATTCAGCAAGACTGACTTATTATGGTAAAGAGGAGAGAAAGGGCAGGCATAAGACCACCAAGTCTAAACATTAGCTAGACAGAGAGAAGCAAGTACAAAAGCTTATTTTCAATCAAAATATAGTAATGAAATTGCTTTTGTCTGAACTGTCAAGAATTAATGATGAATTTACGAAGTGCTTATTTACTTTAAGGTATAGTCACATAACTATAATTAAAGCCATAGTGTATTTACCTGTAAATCACTCCCAATGAATTCAGTGAAGCTTCTGCATCAGTGGGTTTAGGATTGTCCTAAGTTAATATGTGTAACTGAAATAAATGCAATTCTTTTCTATTTGTTCTTATCTATATTTTTCTCTTCCTTTAGTCTCTCTTGGACATGGATTTCTAGTTTCTCAATCTCCCAGCATATATTTTGAAAAGCCAATCAGCATAAAAATAATAATGTTCCGTGATGCTTTAGTCTGAAACAATGTGTCACTTGTCAACATTACAGATGAAAGCAAGAACCAAGTTTAACCAAATGTACATTTTACATACCAACCAGAATTAAATGCAAATGCCAAACAGTACATTTCTAACATGCCTAGGTTTTGTGGAAGAGATTTTAACTTGATACATCATGCATTTCGCTATTAATTGACATACATAAGTACAATAGCTATCAAATATTTAAATTATTAAACATTCTTTTTATCGTGCAATAGCACCCATAACCGAAAAACTCTCGAAGTATTCTAGAATCATGCGAAAAGACCACAGGTATGTTATCCCGTTCTCAGCCATGAAAAATATATTATTCCCGGATACATCCCACGTTGAGACACCACAAGTGACCGAAGAAGATTACGAGGCGCTGAGAAAGCGGGATGGAAAAATAGCCCTCAGGCGAGCGGGGGGGGGGGGACGCGTGCGTGAATGAATTATTATTACCTCAAACAGTGGCACCGAGTGTAACGACCCACAGTTTGGAGCAATTAAAGAAGAAAGACGCGGGAAAAAAACTAATCGTGAGCCGTGTGCAAAAGCGCGAGCCGAAGATCGACGGTTTAACGCCTTTTCTTCCAAATGAACTCGGGGAGGGGGAGGGGCAGGGGGAAGGGGGAGGGGGCGGGAGGCCGTCCTTACGTCTGCCTAAAGATAAACAAGGATCAGTATCCCGTTAACCAGGGGATTGCATGGCCGCCGCGCTGGTGGGCTGACCCCTGCACCCTTTACAAGCAGTTGACCCTTCTTTCACGTTTTGCTGTCGAAGACAATCTTACCTCTTCACAAAACCTAAAATGAAAGCGATGTAGCGAATGGGACTGAATAGTATGAGAAAAATTGCGGGAAAGTATGTTAAATATGACAACGAACTGTGGCTTCGCAAACAGATGGCGGTCCCAGATTCAGTTCTGGAGAGCCGCTACCAGTCCGGGTGAACTAGCCTTCAGATAAGTAAGGCTGGTCAACATTTGCAAATAGTGTAAGCAAATTAATCAAGGTCTCGCGCATCACTTGTATCTAGAATGGAGCAAGCCGAGAAGGAGCCATGTCGTAGATTTCATTGGCGCCGAATTGGGAAGCATTAGAGAATCCGCAAAGCCAAGTTAGACACAATAATGAAGATGTGCAGTATATGTTTTTTCTACTAACAATAGAGCACCTGGGTGGTGCTTAGCTCAGAAATTGCACTATGGGGAATGACTGATGGAACCTCTGAAGGTACCATCCAGGAGCAGCCTTCTCTGCTACTACTTGTGAAAGGTTGTAAAAAACAATACTGTAAAGATACATTACTGTTACAACTTTTCCAATCATCATGCCTAGTTTGGCCTTTAAAAAAGAACAGAGTAATATGATGTGATATGTATGACTTAGGTAAATCTAACAGATAATGACTAGCCAATTTTACCTTAGTTCTAAACTCTTCTATCTTTGGTCTGTTCTTTTCTTCCAAATTTTGAGATAATACAATATGACTTTAAAATAGAGGACTACCATTTTAAATGTGTACAAATGTATTTTAGAAATAAAGATTTTTGACCCAATTAAGCATATAAAATCAATTCATTTGCTGCAGAAACTGATAGTGCATTTATTAGACTTAAATATATACCTGAAAAATATTGCACTAAACAAGATGCTTCATTATTAAAAATATTAGCTTTATATTCAGATGTCATTTACACAATATTATTTTGGACATGAGTAATAATTCTTAAATGCAAACGTAGCATTTCTAATATAAAAACATAAAAATTTTAAGACATACCTTAAAAGCTACAATAATAGTAATTATTAGAAAGCTATTTTAATTGAGAAATTATATGAAAAGACAAGTTGGGGATTATTTATCACAGAATATTACTATAAATCATTAATATCTATCTGAATTAGCCTCTAGAACTAAATCATTAAATCCAAGCAGATGGCAGCATCTAGCCAAACATGACTGATCTTAAAAAGCTAAGCAGGATGGAACCTTAGTTCTTGGATGCGAGATCACAAAAGTCCCAGGGCTGTGGGTTGGACTGACAAGTGAAAAAAAACATCCCAGAACAATGCAGTGACAAGTCACTTCCATTACTGTTGAGAAAGCAACATTGTTGTCTGCATATAGTCTCCAGGAGTCAAGTTCAGCTCATTAACTTTCTACCTTATATACAATATCCTGTTGAAATTCACTGGAAATCTTAATTGTACTCTTAATAAGAAATGAAATTGTATTAGTTCAAACTTTCAATGGAGTATGGAAAGGTTGGCATGAGTCAGTTCTAAAAATATATTTCTAAAATAGTCCATCCCCACTATGACTTCACACAGAAATGAAATGATGTTATTAAATGTTAATGTTTAATTATTGAGAGTATTCAGCTTTGGCAAACAAGATGAATTATATGATGTGAATGACATGGCTTGGGGGCATGCATATGTGTAAAACAGGAAATTTAATCAACATTTATGCAGTGTATCCAAATAAGTTACAGATTGTAATACTTGCAATGTCAATATACTCGCAGTGTCCATGTATGTGTGTCATATGGACTATAAAACATTCTTCCTATAACCATTTTTTCTTTATGAAATACAATAATATAAAATACTAAATTAGGGGCCAGTCTGAATCCATGTGGGAAATTGCAACCTTCTTCTCACTAGAAGTCTGCATGGCACATATAAAGAATTGAATGCATTAAGACAAATAACATTTTAAATGTTTTTTTCCATATTTCTTTTCAGATATGGCAATAAATTGTACACATTTTCATGTTTTTGCCTACCAGAAAGTATATGTGTGTGCTTCCACAACACAAACTGATATTTTGAATAGTCATCATAACAGTTTTTATGAGATATAAGCCATTTAACATAAATGATTTCTTAAAAGTGTAAGAATTCAAAAATAGCATGTTTGGAAAAAAAAACAGCCCTTTGTAACAATTCATATAATTAGCAATTTTTCAGTGCAAGTCCCAGATTTCACAAAGCAAAGAAGTCAGCTTAGGATCCCTTGTTCTCCAAGTTACTAGTACTTCTGAGTGGTTGTGATTGAGTGTTCTGAGTTCAGTGAGCCGCCCTATGAGACGGGCAAAATGTTGTGGTTCTTCAGGGTGATAGATTTTTGAATATTTGTACAGAATTCCTAAAAAAGGTTCCTGGAGTTTTTCTACATGTTGCTTGTTTTTTAGGAGTGGTCGATCTGAAAAATACGAACATGATTTTTCATGTAGAAAAATAGACATTATTTTATGTAAAATAAAGTACAGTATCTTTGTCAGTTCCAGCTTGAAATGTGATTAGACTATTTCAAAGTAACAGACCAGCTGAATCCAAAACCAGCTTGTCTATCCTTATGACCTAATGCTTCACTTCGTGTTATGTCAGCTACCAGGCAATATCAAGGAGACAGTGTTAGATTCTTAAGTAGAAATCATGTTTGGTATGAAAATACTATATATTCTTGTGCTTTCAGGTATTTACAGTAATAATTCTGCTAATTTCAACAGAATAAGGATAATATGATATTGTACCCTTTTAAGAAATAAATACTTCATTTAGAAAAACAACTATTATCAAAATGTGGAAAAATTACAGCGGTCTGGAAAGTGAAAAGTGAAATACAGTTCTCATTCTTAAAATTTGAATGTTGTTTTTAAATAATTGCTAAAACTACCTGAAAAATACACAGTAGTCGCAACAAGTAATGCATACTCTGTTGCAGTCACATTAAGTTCTCCCATGCTTCTGTAGAAATAAAATAATGCAGTGATAAACTCCTCAGTTATACCTATAAAAAACAACAGAAAATATCAGATGATAGCAAAATAATATATTACTGATTCATTCTTAGAACAAGTATTGGGTTAAATATAAATGGGCAAAATTCATTTAGAAATGTTTCTGTGAAGAGTTTGGCATTTTAAATAAGTTAATGGGAGTATTCACTATGGATGTTAAAAACAAAGAATCATGTGAATCAAAGAATCAGAATGGTGCATAAAGTTTTAATCAGTGAAAAGTTGGAGTATGTTGAGAGAAAAAAGGAAATGTGGGCAAAAGGTAAGACTTTCAAAATTCAACAGAAAAAGTTTAAATGAGAAATGAAGAAACAAAGACTTTAAAAAAAGATAGAGTACCAAGGGTTCTTCAGATAGTGGGTAAGGAGAAAAATATTAAAGTTAAACTTGAGAAAAATAAAGCAATGGAAGTCCTTGGAAGTTATATAAACATAAAATAATGAAACCCACACTGCCACCTCATCCACCAGTTTGGGAAAAATGAGGGGAAAAAAATACTAAGCAATATTTTATTGATTGTATAATGATATAAGAGCACAACACCCAGAGTTGTTGTACACAAGATGGGCAGCAGAGAAATTTGACAAATAATTTTAAGAAATCAGGAAAAAAAATAAGTAGATCATGGAATATATTAACAATTAGGATGATGAACTATATGAGAAACAAGCGTATGAAATAAAGAGGAACTGTTCAACAAAGTAAAATAGATACTGGAAACAAACAAAGATTGAAGTGGCCAGAGATGATTCTAGGATTCAAGAAAGCCAAAATTTAAATAGTGGCAGTATCGATGCTAAATCCAAATAGTAAATTGGTTGAAACCAAAAATATGACAGGGAGATACCTCAGTATTGAAAATTCAGTAACACAAGAATTTTCAAGATATTTTATTAACTTTTCCAAAACTACAGTATATTTAAGTTCAGTAATATATAACCATTTATGAAACATATATCAAGGCCCAGTTACCTGTTGTACTAGTAGATGTTGGACTTTCTTCAGTATGAGACATTTCTATGGAATAAGCACTTTTATCTTGGCCACATATAATATGGTCAGAAAATTTTATATTATCTACAATAAAGGAGAAAATAACTAAATATTCTTTTTAAAATGTTTTTTAACAGGATAAGTCATATTTACAAAATAATGCTTAATACAGTGTTAAAGGAAACAGTTATGCAAAGGAAAGGGCACTGATGGGACAAGCTTTACAATAAGCATTGGCCCACTTCATTATATACAGTATATAAAATAAAAATGCTAGCATTAAAACTTACTCTCATTAAATGGTGTCTGATATTCAATCCCTTGTTCATTGTATAACTGTGCTGAGCGTAAAAACATTGCTTCAATTGTAGAACCTTTTAATAGTGCAATCTGATCATCACTGGCTAAGCTTTCAAACCCTATAGTATAAAGAAATAGGTAAAATTAACTATATATCTGAAATTGGACTTACCAGTTACTCATGCAACTTCTAATAATGGTATACTGTAACTGCTACATAAACTCTAAATACAGAGTTGAAGGGAATTCCAAATACTGTACTTAAGAAATTAAGAGTACAGCAGGGGCTACGGATTCACAGAAATTCCTCTAGCAAGTGGAAAAGTAGATAGTATGATTGCTGTGACAAAAGCACCAGAGGAACATCCCAGATCCAGGAGCAGAATGGTTAAAATGGGCCAGATTAATTGGAATGGACATGAACAGCACAGGAGTGGCTCATACTTAAACTGATACTTATATCTAAGGTTTTCTCCAATTTGGGTCCCATCAAATACCTTGGACTACAAATACTGTCACCTAGGCAATATATCAAATGCCAAGAATTATAAAAATCAAAAATGCGTAGACCAACAATGTCCAGAGGAGATGTCAAAAAGTCAAGATGGTGGTCACAGCAGCACAATTGAAGCCTTCCCCCCTTTTTATGTGCATTGACACTACATGTACATATAAAGGGATGTGGCTTTGATTACAATGCCACAACCACCATCTTGACTTTTTTGACCCCCTACAAATGCCACTGGAGTTGATGCATGGTATCAGTGACAATTTAAGATCAATTGGACAATATGTTGATGGCCATTTTAACTCCATAGTAATAGTAGTGGCTATTGCAGGGACAGAAGGAAGTTGGATATAAGGCAAGATGCTAGAACAGCCACACAACACAATGGTAAACACATGAGTGAGGGCATAAAAGCATTTTGGTAAGAAAATGTTCAAGTGGATTTGGCAAGAAGTCTTCACATGTTTCCAGACCTTTGGTGCAAATTGATTATGCTGGCACAAAAAAAAAATAATGATTTTTTTTCCACAAATTTATTATTATATTTCACATAATACAAATTTGCATAAAGTGAGGAAACCCTGTAGTTTGCCATTATGCTCTGGGATGTTTTTGTAATTTCCCACCTTCCAAACCCAGTTAAAGTCAGCCAAGTGCTGCCACCTGAGACCATGGAGATTAAATTGGTATAAAGTAATATACCAGAAGTAAGTACATATTTTTTAGTCAGCTAAAGAGGTTGATAAGAACTAGTTTGTAGAATGTTGTATAAAAAGTGTTACCTGGGAGTCTTTTTGTAAAATCTACTAGGACCTGCACATGAACCATTGCTGTTTCTGAAAGACGTAGAAAATTCTCTTCAGGATTAGCACTTTCCTGTAACTAATTAAAAATATTTCGAATGAGCCTATATGCCATTGGAAAATTAGGATACCAATTTTCTCAGAAAATATCTTGGTAACATTGATTAATTTATGAACACATACAAACTTCTTTGCTTCCTCCATTGGAATGGTGCATTTTTGGTGGGCAGTCAAAATATGATCAATGAGTTCATATTCTGCAGGAGTAAATTCCATTCTCTCCTGGACCTTTGAAAAAAAGGTATGCATTACTACAATGCAAATAGTATAATTAAATTCCATAATAAATACATGAAATATCACCCTACTTTTAAAGGTTTGGTTGTAGAAGATACATTCTTACTGTCCATCCCCTCATCTTCCATTTTGATGTTGCAAAGGAAACTACTTTTTTTTCTGAGTCGTTTTGATTTACATTGGACTTCAGTTAGCAAACCTATAAGAATTTATACCAAAATTCATAAGCATATTTCAGAACTGTGTTGATATTTAGGCTCTATTGTAAAATATGTAGCTCTGTTTTAAGCCATATAAGTTTGATACTGTTTTAACAATTACTGCAACTAGGTTAATATAACTTATTCCATGGATGTGCAACTTATCTAGAAATGTTCCTAAACTAAGTAGCACATGAAAAACCAGAGAAAAGTAATTTTGGCACTCACATTCAGCCAGCATTCCCACAGCTTTACATTTCTTTAGGCGACATTCCTGACATTTCCTCCTCATATACATATCCATTTCACAATGACCTCCACTCTTGCATCTGTATATTGCATTTTTGGTGATGCTTCGACGGAAAAATCCTTGCAACAGGTATTTCAGATTATGACAAACAATAAAGAAACCATACATCAGCAACTTACTCTAATTTGTAGTGTTAGATATACTAAGGTCATATAGTGCGACAAAAATAGCATGTCAACAAATAAGATAGAAAATGAATTTTTTTACAAATTTAAAATAGAATTTCTTACAAGGTAGTGAGCTCCACTGAATTCAGTGGGTCTTACTTTTGAATTGCATGGATGTTATAAGTAAGAAATGATAATATTGTCATTAAGGTAATTATTTGCAATTAAGTTTAATAGCTTAACAATGATTTATAGTAGTTTAGACATTTTTACCCTCTAAACAGCTTAGAAGGGCCTACTTATCCCCTCACCACCACCTGTTTATCTTCACAATAGCCTCATGAGTAGATTAGGCTGAATTTCTGAGAATGTTCATTACACCAAGATTTCTCATTGAGTTTCATGGGTGGGTAAAAATTTGAACACTGGTATGTCAGTACTGAGAGCCAGTTTGGTGTAGTGGTTAAGGCATCAGGCTAAAAACCAGGCAACTGTGGGTTCTGGTCCTGCCTTAGACACAAAGCCAGCCAGGTGACCTTGGGCCAGTCACATTCTCTCAGCTGTAGGAAGGAGGCAATGGCAAACCACTTCTGAAAAACCTTGCCAAGAAAACTGAAGGGACTTGTCCAGGCAGTCTCCAAGAATCAGACATGATTAAACAGATTTAAAAAAAATGTCAGTACTAGACCTGATCGGTACAGCTGGCAGGCACCAGTTCAATGAAGACTGTATTGAGGGGAAAAATATCAGACAATCTCCAGATTAAGTTTGTTCAGTACCCTCATTATTTTATTTCTGAATAGCCCCCAACTTCCTGCTTTTGATCTTTACTTCTGCAGCTCTAATACCATCCATTGTCTAAAGATCTCTGACATTTATCAATAATATCATTTCCTTCCTATAAGATGCTTAGACATTAGAATCCTACAAACAGTCTCTCCAGCACCAATTTCTTTGCCCTTATGACTCATCTCCTGTATTTTGAATAATCAGTATTTGACACTACCTAAACCTTTTAAATGCCAGTCTCACTTAAGATATAATATTCTTTTCTTATTACCTTTACAGCCTTCACAGGTGAGTGCATTGTAATGATATCCTGAAGCCTTGTCTCCACAAACTACACAGAGCTCTTCTTGCCCTTTTATTCGTAAAGCAGAATGATTAAGTCTGGGTCGTTTCTGTCCAGGGTATCCTCCCCCATCATGATGGGCACCCATGCAGGTGGGCTTACTGAGTTCACAACTGTTGATGATGTATTGACCATCACTGAACTGAGAGTCCAAATTGTATGAATTGTAATGAGTCTGTGGAGATGGTGTCTGCAATACTGGAGGGAACTGAACAGTTGAATATTGGCAGTAAGGAGCAGCTTGTAAGTCAAGGTCTTGCACTGGATAACTGATATGTTCTGGTAAGACATCTGGATTGTTTTGAAAAAAAAATCACAGATTAATTTAGAATTTGACATGTTTGATTGTAAACTATTTTTAATATTTATACATCTAATTAAATATTTTGCTATTTGGTTAAAAAAATAACCTCTGAGTCTGATTCACATCTGAGCAGTAAAAACATGATAGTCTCAAGCTAACAGTGTAGAAAACATATCCCAAGAGGAAAGTAAAAAACTGAAGAAACAGAGTGAATGAAATTGTCATTTTTATAATAACCAGCTGGAAATTAAACATATTGCTAGAATTATTTTCAGACTTGGAATCTGCTTTTAGAAACTTCTGTTGACAATACTTCCTCTTCTGAAGAGTTTACCTTTAGTGAATATTTTTGTTGAATTAAAATGAGTTTCACAGTACAACCATTAATATATTTACTCTGAAACACTTGCCCTTTTAGTAAGTGTTCTTATGGCAGTGTGATCAGTTTTTCCAGGAACGCTGTTCTATTGAAAGGCTATGGGAGGAGAGTCTTCTGTTTAAAGGTGTCCTGTACTTGAAGGAGAGTCAGTCCCCTGTGATTTAAGAATATAATCCAGGATGGACCCTGACATTGTCCATCAAGAGTAAAAATCTGGATAACAATGCAGGCATTTTATTAAGTATAAAAAATAACATTCATAAAAGATCTTAAGAAGCATAAATACCTTAAAATATCCATGGAATTCATCATCTGAATAACCTTCATGGCATCCAACCCAAAACAGGTTTTGAATCTTGTTGTGAATCATGTATATGCATGTGTATTTTGGGGGAAATCTGTTTGACTCCCTCAAATTTAAAATGGCATCCCAAATAACCTTTCAGTATTCTTCATATGTGATCCAGAACAGGTATTTAAAATTATGGAAATTCCTGTTTTAACTAACAAATATGTTTTCTTGGTTTCCCTTTTTTACTCACCATAATATTGTATTGGCTCGCTAAGGCAGTATCCATCAGACACTGTTACAAAGGTATTTGCCATGCTCTGTTCATTCAGAATGGATATCTTTGTGCTTTCAAAAAATCAGACCTGAGGAAAGGGAACACGTTTAATTATTTTAAAGTTCAACAACCAAGATTTTGCTGCCCAAAATGAAAGAGTTCGAGAAGCAATTTATGGAGGGACAACATATGTTGACAGAGGTTTCTATAGGTTGCAATAGAACTAGCCTTAAATCAAAATCAATTTTTACCATATGGAAACAAACTTCCATATATTCATCTATGTATGCATATATAGATGAAATAACCAATCTTATTATCATAGTACCTTATTATATGTTCATCTTATCTCATATTAATAGAATGCATCTTTTCAGTTCTCATTCTAGTAATTAACCAAGATCCTGATGCCCTCAAAAGATACTTCTTCCACATACACCCTCTTTTGACAAACACTTAACCTATTAAATCACAAACCCATTCAAATCTCCTTGCAGCTGGTTCTGGCAATACAAAAACAAATTAACTGGACTAAAAGGTATTTATTTTATAAACAGAGCCCTCACTCATTTTCTCCAGGAACTGTGTAATATCCTATAAGCCCTAACAGCAGAGGAGTACTAGTAAGGCTTCACTAACATTAGCTCGTAGAACTCTAACCCCAATTCACACACACACACACACAAAATCAACTCCCACTGATCTAGTCTGCTTGTCCCTGCTGTCTCCCTCTCCAGAAACTCCCCTGCCCCTGAATCCTGTCCACACAACATCCACTTCGCCAATTTTTTTTTTTATGATGAAACAAAGTAAACGGTTTGTTCCATTTTATTAGTACTGAACAGTGAACATCCAAAAGTTTTTGTTGCTCGTAAGTAATTATTCCACAGAAAACTTGTAAATAGTATTTACAATGAAACATATTAGGAGACAGGGGTCAATGTCATACTTTCTGGCTGCGTTCACACCAAAGGGTTAACTAGCTACTTCAAGCATTTTTCCCTCCCTGAGTTTGACTGAACTGGACAGAAGACAATCTCCCAGAGGGTAAATGGAAAGATCTTCCTCTTCTCTTCTACCACCTTAACTTGTCAGATTAGTACTGTAAAATTGTTCATACAAAGAAAATAACTCACACTCCTTATAAGAAAACAAAGCCTTCAGTGAGGAAGAAAAGTAACAGAAAAGGGACAATTAATCCCAACCCAAACAAGCCCTTAGTAGGGAAATAGGGTGCCAAGGGGCAACATACACAAGTAACTCACGGCAACAAAGATGGTGAGGGGCTTGGAGGCTAAATCCTATGTAGATCTGGGTATGTTTAGTCTAAAAAAGAGAAGGCCATGGGGAGACATGACAGCAATTTTCCAATACTTGAAAAACTGTCTCAGGGAAGATGGTGTAGATTTATTTTCCATAATGCTCATGGGTAGGACGAGAACCTATGGGTGTAAACTTTACAGAAAGAGATCCAAACTTAAAATAAGGAGGAATTTTCTCCTTAAGAGCTATTAAATAGTGGAACAGCCTGCCTCCTGAAGTCATAAGGTGCTGGGCTAGAAACTAGGAATCTGTGAGCTCTAGTCCTGCCTTAGGCATGAAAGCAGGCTGGGTGACCTTGGGCCAGTCCCTCTCTCTCAGCCCAGCCCACCTCACAGGGTTGTTGTGGTGGGGAAAATAGGAGGAGGAAGGAGTATGAGGTATGCTCGCCACCTTGAGTTATTTATAAAAATAATAAAGGCACAAAAATAAAATAAATATTTTTTTAAAACAAAGGTTGGACAGCCATTTGTTTGGGATGGCCTAAGAATTCTTGCCCTGTCAGTGAGTTGAACTAGAAGATCTCCAAGTTCCTTCCAACCCTTTGCTTCTATTTCCCTGGTTTTCAGTACAGATGGTTGGGACTAGCAGGCCTTAGAAAATGGTGCAGCAGATATCTGACTCTTTCTCCAGCAGTGCTCCAATTAGGGTTGCTTGGAGAATTATTGTTAGTTTACCTTGAGAATATTTTCAGAGCTTGTGTGTGAGGGATTCCAGTAAGCTATTTCTCATTTTATGTCACTGCTAGCTGTTAGTGCTTGCAGAAAAGTTGCCTGCAAGCAGCCTGACCAAGACATATGAAGGGGAGTGGCTTGTTTGGCTCCTGCAGCTAGTTAGTGTTAAGAAGTCAGTAGCTGCTAGGCTTTTCCCAAGGGAATATACAACAATAATAGAATATTTTTAGATTGTCTTTCTAAAAGAATGCAACTTTACAAGGTTTATGCATACTGTCTGGGACTATTCCTAAACTGTTTGCAATTATTTCCGTTCTAATCAAGGTTTAAGGTCTCCAGTATATTTATTGAGAGAGCCAGTTTGGTGTAGTGGTTAAGGCACCAGGCTAGAAACCGGGAGACTGTGAGTTTAGTCCCGCCTTAGGCACTAAGCCAGCTGGATGATTTGGGGTCAGTCATTCTCTCTTAGCCCTAGGAAGAAGGCAAACTACTTCTGCAAAAAGTTGCCTAGAAAATACATGGATTTGTCCATGTAGTTGCCAGGAGTCAAGTCTAAATCAGTCATTCTCTCTCAGCCCTAGGAAGGAGGCAATGGCAAACCATTTCTAAAAAACCTTGCCAAGAAAACTGCAGGGACTTGTCCAGTCAGTCTCCAAGAGTCGGACACAACTGAACAGGATATATATATATAGTCATTGAGCAATCAAGAAGACAGAGTTTAACCTAGCATATGCAAATTACTATAATTTGCAGAATTATCTTATATTATTTGCAGAATTATCTTACATAAATCTTTCCTTTTGTTGCTGGTCAATGACTGCAATAACTTTATTTATTTATTTATTTCCTTTTGCTGTGCTGATAGAAGATGGTAAAGTAATAAGAAGAGGGCTGGAGTATTTTCCTTTCTATAGAGCCTTTGATCTCATGATATCTTGCCTTGTTTAACCTAAAATAACATTTTGTTATTTATATTTTTATCTTAGTCTTCCTCCAAGCATCTCATAGTTGCATACATGATTTTGTTGTTTATTCGTTTAGTCGCTTCCGACTCTTCGTGACTTCATGGACCAGCCCACGCCAGACCTTCCTGTCGGTCGTCAACACCCCCAGCTCCCCCAGGGACAAGTCCGTCACCTCTAGAATATCATCCATCCACCTTGCCCTTGGTCGGCCCCTCTTCCTTTTGCCCTCCACTCTCCCTAGCATCAGCATCTTCTCCAGGGTGTCCTGTCTTCTCATTATGTGGCCAAAGTATTTCAGTTTTGCCTTTAATATCATTCCCTCAAGTGAGCAGTCTGGCTTTATTTCCTGGAGGATGGACTGGTTTGATCTTCTTGCAGTCCAAGGCACTCTCAGAATTTTCCTCCAACACCACAGTTCAAAAGCATCGATCTTCCTTCTCTCAGCCTTCCTTATGGTCCAGCTCTCACAGCCATATGTTACTACGGGGAACACCATTGCTTTAACTATGCAGACCTTTGTTGTCAGTGTGATGTCTCTGCTCTTAACTATTTTATCGAGATTGGTCATTGCTCTTCTCCCAAGGATTAAGCGTCTTCTGATTTCCTGACTGCAGTCAGCATCTGCAGTAATCTTTGCACCTAGAAATACAAAGTCTTTCACTGCTTCTACATTTTCTCCCTCTATTTGCCAGTTATCAATCAAGCTGGTTGCCATAATTTTGGTTTTTTTGAGGTTTAGCTGCAAGCCAGCTTTTGCACTTTCTTCTTTCACCTTCATCATAAGGCTCCTCAGTTCCTCTTCGCTTTCAGCCATCAAAGTGGTATCATCTGCATATCTAAGATTGTTAATGTTTCTTCCAGGAGGTATCCATACATGATAGCTCCTTCCTATTTCTTCCTCAACAGACCAATTAATTAGCTTAGACTGAGTATATGTAGCTGCCAAGGTCATCCACTGAGCTTCACACATGAGGGGACACTTGGGCCTTGTATTCCTGGCAAAATCTCTGTTGTACAACATTGGCTATAATAATAGATTGCTTTGTTCCATTCCATTCTCTTGGCTTACTTTCTGAGACAAAGTCTCAGTCTTATCAGCCACCTTCATTTTCTGTTGTAGCTTCACTTAATGGTGAAAAAATATGTGATATTAGACTTGGGGAGATTCATGGCTGCCCTGAGCTATTAAAGCAGTTGGTAACACATGAATAGGCTAAATAAATAGAGTAATTTGGGATTATATTTAAAGAATTCAGCTTGGAGAATTATACATAGGAGAAAAGAAGAAATGCACAAATGAAAAAAGTGAACCTTTGAAGTGCTCTAAAGTATAATTTATTCAACCAAATATATTTGATTAAAATCTTTATCAGGCCCCATAGAATGTTATTCTATGTAGATGAACTATGAGGGAATCATTTTGTTGCAAAGTGAGCATGCAGACAACACAGCATGTTGTTTTGTTATATATTGTTTGTAAAAAATTTAAACCAAGTATGTTGGAAATATAAACTATGTAGTATAACTTAGATGTTTGTGTTGTTCCTCAAGAAAAGTGCCTTTCTACACAGTATCTTTCTAATAAATCCAATTCTCAAGCCATGCACAGGACTTATGGGTTTGGTATTTTATGACTCTTGGAAACCTCTACCCCAGAGATTCTGCTGCTAAAATTTGGTAATAAACTCCCTACTAATACTGACATGGGGCATAAAGGGCTTGAATGGGATGGGTATTTTACAGTCAATTAGCTTAATGTACCTTTTTTACAAAAAAAGACCACCATGACAGGGGTAGAAGACTCACAATTCTACCTCCTCCCACTCTGGTGATGTGATCAAGTCACCACATACCTGATATTAGCTACCAGAGAGAAGTAAAGACCCTGGTCACAAAATAGTTTTTAACTCTGCTGTAGTATATGGAAAAGGCCAACACTAGTCCAACCTGGAAGTGAAGAAAATCTCCTGGTCAACACTCCTATACTTAGAGAAAATCAACATTTATGAAATATACATTACATCAGAGCAGTCAAAACTAGAGCAAGCCTGAAACAAACAAAAAATAGCTAACTATGTATAATTACAATAGTTGCTAACTATAAGAAATCCTTGAAAATAACCTGGTGTTCAGAGAGTGAGCAATAGAAGATGAGATTCCCTGGCAGCCTAGCAGATTCTCTCAGTACTTCAAAGAAAATAATTCTCAAGCTGGTACCCAAAGTTTCCCAATAAGTCCTAAACAATTTGAGACTTAATATACCACATGATGCAAAATAGTATCTGCTGTATCTTAAAAAATAATCACAGGCAAAATTTTGGATTTTATTCTTTGTATTTCTTTTTCAGCTAATCTTTAAGGCTTACAATGTTAGATTTCAGCTGAGCAAAGTTAGGACCTGAGATTAAAGAAAAGGGTTGTTTCATGTCAGTACATGGACTCTGCTGTTTGTAAGAAAATAGAGGATAAGATTTTTATGGACTACACTACAGGTTTAAAAAATTCATTAGATAACTTCTGTATGCGTTCTATGCATGTATGGTTAAATGTAGCATTTAATTCTTTATTTGCTTACTAGTTCTTTTTATTAAAATATTTATAATTTGCCTACTATCAAAGGTATCTCAGAGCTGGTTACAGTTGGTACCTTGCTACGTAGAATAAAATACTAAAGTAAAATACAAATAAATAATACTTTAAAAGCTTGAAACAACTATAACCATCATACATACAGTAATAGATGTTATAGGGCCTCTAAAAATGTTCCAGAAAGTAGATTCATTGGCACATTCTACACCAGTTTTAGATTCTGAGTTGTCTTCAAGGGCAAAACCACACAGAGCAATTGCAGCAATTGAGTCTGGCATTACCAGTGTATTGAGTACTCCATCTGGGGCATCCCTGTCCAGGAAAGTTTGTAGCACCTATGATGAAGACTCCTGTGACTCCAACTGGCTGACTCAATGTGGTGGCACAAAGTAATATATTTCAGTATACTTGCTCAGGGAATTCTAGGCTTCTGTTATCCAGTTTTTGTAAGAAAAGAAGAGTTATATGTTTGGTGGAGATTAGAGGAACAAACTGAAGAACTGGGAAATTTTATCTTATGGAAACTAATAGATAAAAGGCCCAAAGGACGGAGAATACTGTAAAGAGTCAGGAACAGACTGAGAATAAAAGAATCTGAAAAAAGAACAGTCAGTTAAGTAACAGTAAGAGAAAGTTCACAAAGCTTAAATCAGGAGAGGATATATGCTATGAAGAAAGGAGGAGACGAGTGCTGGTATACTTTTATTGCTTGGGTCACAAAAGCTTATGCACAATATTCTAATTAGTCTTTAGGGAACAGTAAAATTCTCTTACTTTTGCTACCTTGTTTCCAGTGATGAGGATCAACTGAAGGTTTACAAAATAGCTGCAGGTTTTTTGAGTTTCCAGTGATTTTTTTTCATCAGGCAAAATGGTTAAAAATAAAGAAACAAATAGAAAAGGGGGGGAAAGCTAGCCCAAATTGCAGTTTTAGAATATCGGAAAATATTCCCACAGGTAAATTGGAAGGAGAAGGAGAAGGAGAAGGAGAAGGAGAAGGAGAAGAAGGGGGGGAGGAAGAGGAGGAGGGGGAGGAGGAGGAAGCAGCAGTTAACACTGGGTTGCACTGAAGACTCTACATAGATTTCTTGGAGGAAAAATATGCAAATCATTGTTAATCCCCACATGTGAAAATATAAATCAACCGTTAAAGTCATTCTTTGTGATCCATTCATAGAGAGAAAAAAGAATGGAAATTAACTAGGCAGTTTTTTTATTTTAATAAAGCCATGAATCTTTTAAGATATTGCACCAGTTCCAAAAAGTTCCAAAAAGTCGTTTGGACTCAAATCACATAAGATGATAATAGCTGGGCTTGCACCTATAGTTCTAGTGAACCAAAAAAACGGAACGGACCAAAAACATACCTAAAGCTGAATTTCATTTAATGGATTTGAATTAACCAAGCAATTGTTTGCCTCTAGGCTTTCAGTTTTAACAAAATTGCTATAGAATTGGCATGTTTAACTTTTGGTTTTATTAAGCATTAGAAGGGTTGAAAAACAGTTCCATGGCATCTGAAACCCTTGTTTACAGATTCTTGAAAGATATTTCTAACTTGCTTGTAAGCCCTGCCTCCACAGCCATCTCTTCTCCTCTTCCAGTACAAGACAGCAAAAAGTGAAAAGGCATGGCATGACTGGAATGCTGCCACTTGCTATCTGTTTCTAAATATTTGTTTGAAATAGAGGCACCTTGATGAATCATGAAAACTTTATCAATAAGATAAATTGATCAATTGTGCATGTACAAAGTCTACCTGTTTTAATCAGCAAATACACATGTTTAAAAGTTAACATTGTGGGGGCTGTCTCAAAATAATTGTGAATATAGAATAACTGAAGAAAAAAGCTACACTTTCTCTAAACAATTCATTCGCTAATGAGAGATATGAAGGGAATAATTGTGTCTTCAGATCAATCTCTTCTTTCCTCCGTAGGATTCTTCTACTGTAGGATGCATGACCTTGGCTCAAGAGCTAGATGTGATCACCACCTTCAGTGCAAATGCCAAAGGTTTTCCAACAGTTGCCACAAATTGTATTTTTAATGTAACAGGAGGAAAATATTAAATACACAGAGATTAATCATATTAGTATATTTAATTAATGTAATTAGACTTTTAATTATGTATGAGTTGAATCGAATTTAGATTTTGTCCTGGCTCAATTTATTTCTTTTCATTGGCCCACATATTTTTTGGAATGTGGCCCTTGAAATATTACTCAAAGGCCACTTTTGTCTTTCAGACCAAAAGGAAAAAAAGGGGTGGGGTGGGCAGAGAAATATTACTGTTCTGCTTCAGTATGGCCTTAAATTGAAGGCCAGGATCTTGTTTCCATTATCAACAAACAAACTTTCTGGGGTGTGTTACATACAAACCTGGACAAATGGAGTTTTTAACATGAAGTTTTTATTGTGGATCTGGCCTGCCTAAAACAAGAAATTTTATATAGGAACTTTATTTGATGTTTTGCCAGTAGTTCCATCTTTTTTCTTATCAGAATATCAGTTATGGCAGGCTGAGGTGATGAAATAAGTGCACAATGTTTCGAATGACACTTTAGGAGACTATCTGGAAGACTACAATCTGTATTTATTTTGTTGCATTTTGCAGACATTTTTATTCTGGCTTATATCTTAAACCTGAATCCCTAATTGTCCCTAATTAAAAGTAACTACAGTTCTGGGTTTATATATAGTAATAAATTGTTGTAAATTTAAAACAGAGCAAATTTACAGAATACATCTAACAGCTTTACCAGAAGAGAAGGGAGATAAATTAAGTATGTCTGCTGCGTATGTAATCATAAACCATAGCAGAGCATTATATCAAAATACAGCCAGTGTAGTTTCTGAGTTTGTGTTTCATTGCCAATATTGTCTATCCACTTCTGGCAAAATCAAAGTAAATGTAAGCACCTTTTTTCTGAGTATCTTGGGAATAGGATCGATGGATAGAAAGTAGGGAGCCACAGTGGGCTTTGTAGTTCTGCCACAAGCCTGATAGCTTGCAATAAGTAGCAGGGACAACCTTCAAAATACAGAATTATAGATCAATGTTTTGCCAGTTAACGAACTTATGCTATGTTTATAAGGCAGTTTGAATAGTTGGCATATTTGACACTATGTATCAGTTACAATCTATATAGTTCATATTACAAGTTAATTGCATTTAAAGATATGCAAGATGAAAGCAGAATTTTTCTATATTTATAACATGTTATCCTCTGAAAAGGATATTCATTGCCTTTATTACTGATTGCTATAGGCTTTTCATTTATTTATTCAGCAGTTGACTGACCTGCACAGATACGTTATACTATGATATATCATGGGCTTATCTAGACAGCCATTTTAAAATATTTCTCTCTGGTCCATGAAGCAGCATAGAAGTATGCTACGATAATTTGCTCTATCACAACAGCTGAGCTCTAATCTTACTCAATAACAAGGTCAGTGAGTGGTGCTCCTCTTACAACTTTAACATAGAACAAGTCAAAGCAATTTGTGGATTTCCTGCCAGTGGGAAAAACATCAGCCAGTTGCTGTCTCCAATGTGGGGCTGAATCTGAGGTAAGTTTTGATAGATTGTTCAATCCATGGCTTTAACCATCTGTCAAATTCTGATCCATGGAATTGGTGGAGGAAAGTAGTAGAGGTTCTTCACCAAAGCCGCTGCCTACCCCATAAATCACCTGCACAGTCTGCTTCATTGGGCAGCTTCCATTTACCTAGCCCAATGGATCAAGTCCTGGGAAATAAACAACTTCCCAGTAAACAGTGCCGGATCACTTCTGTCACCCAACTCTTATGGCCCATGGGATGGCCAACCGGAGAGGTTCACTTTCCCCCTATTTCTGTTCTACTACCATGCTTTTGTGCCCTGGAAGGAGTAGGAATAGGAGTAGGCAAGAGAAGTGGAAGGGTGCAAGAGAAGCTAGAAGGCTAGAAAAAAAATTCTCCCCCACCATCATCTTGCTAGCCTAGAGAAAAACACCCTGAAAGATAAGCAACTTTCAAGGCACAGTGGCACCGTCTTAAATAGGAAGTTCTCTGACATGTAAGAAGAATTCCCTCTCAGGTCAGACAACACTGCTTACTGTACAAACTCCCTGTCGGGGCAGTTTCTTTTTACATGTCTCTGGCTGTCATACATGAGACCACTAGACCCATGTAGGTAGGTAGATATAGATATAGATATAGATATAGATATAGATATAGATATAGATATAGATATAGATATAGATATAGATATAGATATAGATCCCATATAATTCCTGATTATTGCTCTGTGAACCACATTCATTACACAGGCAGACGTCTTATGCCTGACACCTCCTGCTGCCCAAGCCAAAATGGTCGAAAGGAAATGGAAGTACTCACAGAAGACAAAAACAACCAGTAGGCATTCTGCAGAACCCAGTCCTGATGCATCATTATCATAATCACTGAAGCACCAACAAGCCTTGTGTTGAAAGAAGGTGGAAAACACCACCTTAACAATGGGTCAGTTAAAAACAAAGTTTGACTGCCTTGATTGAGAAGAAGGCTCCCTCATGAAGATGAGTCCTTAATGAACAGTCGGGATATATGTGAATGAGCCTTATATCAAATACATTTGCTATCACTGCCAATTTGTGAAGTGGGTTTTAGGAACAGGATTTAAAAGCAAGGGTATTATACTTTTAATTATAAAATCTTGCTATGTTACAGCTTTTAAGATGTTGTTATAAAATTTTTAATTCTGTTTTGTACTTTGCCTTGGGTACACATGAATAATTTCCCATAATATCGTTTTCTATTACTCTATTAAATGAAGCAAGTAATATATACATATTATATATTGTATTGTATATTCTCTTTAGTCTTTTGCAGTTACATGTCTAGAATGAAGATTATTCTGTTCAATACTTAGAGAAGTCACTTTTGCTTAGAAGCTTTTGAAATATAGAGAAACCTGAAGAGCAAGAGAACAACAAAGGAAGATGGTTCATTAGCTCATCTCCTACTTTCAAGCTGATTGTATCTAACTGAGCACTGTGTGACACAGTGTTTCTCAACTTGTCAACTTTAAGGAGTATGGACTTCAACTCCCAGAATTCCCCAGCCAGCCTAAACCTAATCCAACAGGGCTTTTCACGTTTTTTTCCCTCTTAATCTACTATATGTGTATGTGCTGCATAGCAAAAAATAAAACACAATAATGTACGCATTTACCAGGAGCAAGAAGGAACAAGTTTGTAGAAGTAATTTCCATGTTGCCTTAGCCCTTGCTTTTATATTTTTGACTTCTTACTGTTTTCAGAGTAATAGAAAAAACAATAACTCTACAAATATAAGCTGGGCCTAAGGGCCAAGAAAATATTTCAAAAGAACAAATTCCTGAAATATTTCTTTTCCCTTGATTTGTACCTAGTTTGTTTTCTAAAATTAATCTCTGTACTGGCAAATAAAGTTCTAAAGAGCACAACCAGTCCATGCTGTTACTGTTCATTTTTGTTAAATCTTACTTGTCTGCAATATTATATATGTATGTGTGTATGTGTATGCGTATGCGTATGTGTATATTTGCAGAGATTTAACTGTTTAATGTTTGGATTTTTTAGTTCTTTTTCTTCTTACTGTTTACAATGGTACTTGGTTGCTTTGTTGTCAATTACCTTAACAGAAATTCACTACAGAAGTAGGCTTTGTTCCTTATACAATCTTCTCAAAGTTTCAGCTATTTGTAATATTTCAGTATCATGTAGATAGGGCCGGTGGGTGTAGATATATAAATATAGATACAATATATGGATTACCGATATACCTTCTGTTGATAATACAGCCTTTTAGTATGGAATGTATAGGTTTCAAAAGAAAAGGCATCCTTAATAAATTTTAGTTTAAGCAAATCTTTAGTATATTTTGAGCAGCTAAGTAAAATGATCTAGACCTTATCATTCACCCATACTTGCTGCTGTTAGACGTATTTGCTAAGGTCCTACATTTAATTTCAGATCTTGTGGCTTTTCTTTGGAAGATGAATTTTCAAGTAGCATATCCATTCTGCATGATTTTTTTTTAAATCCACATCTAACTTTTTTCCAATGTTTCATGAAAGATTTACTTTTGAGCAAAATGACTTTCAAATGGCAATGAAATGTACAGTATATTACCACTAAACCCAGTGGGCTAAATGGAGAGATCTCATGCATAGAATTTTCCTCATGGAACCCTCTGAGAAGAACAAGTGCCACAGAGTCTCTCTTGCCACTCCACCCGTTATGCCCCTGCAGTATCAGCTCCAGAAATCAATACTAGAGAAGGATGGAGAAATTGATGTAGGGAGCTAAACTGGGAAGGGGAAAATTGTGAAAAGGTATCTCTCCCCTTGCCATCAGAGGAAACATTTATTGGCATTTCTGCATTTAGAAGAACGCTTCTCAAAACAATCACTCTAAATCTATCCCAAAGCAATTTACTTTAAATAAAGGTGGATATAGTTGTGATAGATATATATGGTGCAATTGGACATATTCATGCCTCAAGAAGCTTACAAATTAAAATCTCTTACAGGTTAAATATCAGGATGCATTCATGGTAATGCAAAAGATGTAAAATAAAGTACCTGTTTATTCTATTCAAGTCTTAATATTTTAGTATTCAAAAGTAAATCTGAATGTTACTAAAAATCTCATGTCAAAAGTTATTTATTGGTTTTTTGCAAAGATACTGTGCAGCTGTTAACTATTATAAATGGCAATAAAAAATGTAATGCTTGCTTTATTGCACAATGTAGAGCATAGGCCTCACAGGAGACCCCCCAGGGAGTACTTCAGAATGTTTGAACTGACAGTACATTAACATCTATCGTAAATATTTTGACAGTAGTGTCAAAAGGGAAATTTCTTGACCAGAGAGAATTTTAGGAATTTGAGCTGAAAGTCTTCTTGCATTTCTGTAGCATACTCATATCCTGGGAAAGAAAATAAGGTTGCAAAACCATCAGATTTGGGCAACAGATTTGAATCTTGATTTGGATCCTGTCCTAACTCTGTCTTCAGACCCTGATAAACAAGGATAGCTGAAACAGTTGCTACTATCAAAAAGAAGATCCATCATTTGAAAATTTAATTTTACATAGAAAACTTTGATGATTTCTAACGGACTTCTCTGTGTTTCTGTGCTTTAGCATTAAAGCTAGTGTCCATTCCTTCCTAATGACAACAGAAATACAAAGAATTGATGAATAGTTCATCAATAATATTTCAGGAATTTGTTATTGTTTTGCATTGTTTAATTACTTTGTTATATACTCCTATACATGCTATTATGACTTTAAAAAGCTTTTAAATATGACTAAAATTAAGACTGCAGTCATAAAGACACCTATCTGGAAATGAATTACTCTGAAAATTAGAATCGTATCAAATGAAAGAAAATCTATATAGAGAATTATCTGTAGAAATAAAATAAATCTCTATGGACTGTCATGCATGACAACATCTCTCTCATATATAACTATATACTTTTCTTGTATGTAATGGTTCATAGCACTGAGCATTACATACACGCATACATCAGCATACACTTTCTCAATCTTTTGTATATTTAAAATAGCTCACAACAAGCATTATTTTAAAGCAAATATGTTAACAATAAGGAATGAATTAATTGAACACATCCACAACTATCTGCATTCATGAATATACTGCAATACATTTCACATATGAGATTTTTCTTGCTTTCTCTCCATCTAAATAATTCCGCAGTAGTTTTACTACAATAGAAACATTATAGCATTCATTTTATGTACTCTAAGGATGCTTCCCAGCAGAAGATTTTATTGATACTGAACATGCTGATAAATACATTTCTCTGACTCCCACAATCCATAGGATATTAATATACATCCCTTCTGATCAATGATGGCTATAAAAAACACAATGGGTGAGACAGTCGTGATAATGCTAAATTTTCATGCAGGTACTTTTTTTACCATTTGTTTTAAGTGTTACCACTGTGGAGAAAAGCAGTTTTCTAAAATTACCTTCAGAGATGGAAGGTATAAGCAAATGAATCATAAGTGAAATGTTCCAGTGAAAATAAATTGTGACATTCCAGTCACAATTCTGCTTAGTTTATATATTAGGAACAATAACACAAAGATCTTCCCATTGTAACTGATTCCAACATTTTCTAAAGGCAAATATAGTTCTACATAAAATATAAATATTGCCACCATTTTATTTAATATCACAAAATGTGGAAGTGTCTAAACGTTGCAGTCCCATGTTTGTATCTAATAATTCTATTTATCAAGATAACCTTAATTTCCTAATATCCAAATATGATTAATCAGTTTGTGAATTTCATTGCTGTTTTAGAATGGAAAGATGCATCAGTTTTCTGTTCAGTGTGTTTAATGAATTTATTGTTAAACATAATATTACTATAGTTAATTTACTGACTTACTCTAGCCCAGAAAACAGTACAGGACAATTATAGCAGAGTAACTTAAAAAGCAACCAAATCTCACATCTTTAAAAGACTAAAATATTCATTAAGTCAATGTAATATACCTCAATATCCAATTCTCAAAATAGGAGCCAACGCAAGTAATTCACACCATAGGGTGAAAATTTGATGTGTCACAGCAGACTTTTCATTCTTTGAGGACATAAATGGTGTGCCCATTAAATAAAGTTGAAAGCCCTGCTTCTGCTGATAGATAGATAGATAGATAGATAGATAGATATAGAATATCACACTATCCAACATTTCTGAGGAAATAATTAAAACAAAAAGGAAAACAAAATAAAAGCAATTAAATGCCTGAATCTTTCATTATAATTAAGTACTGAATTTTGACAGTCACATGACAAACTTGACATAATGACTCTAAAGTATGGCATTTTGTCAATTTTGGGCAATTTTCAGGCATTCACAAATGTGAATAAAATTACTTACGCCACTTTGTTCCAGGGAGCTGTCCTCTTATAGTCCTTCTTTTCAGTCCATCTGGAGCAAAGAGAGTGTTTTCTGTATTTATCTGTTTCTTTGCATTCACTTTGGCTCCAAATGCATTACAGAGCGGCACTTCACTCTATCTTAGAGACACAAGCTTCCCACACAGCCATCCCCAGGGTCAAAGCAAGGGCAGCTGCAAGATCACATAAATCAAACAATAACTGAATCATCAGGGACAGAGGCCATCAGGATCCACACGTCACATTTTCCCAGCAATCTCTGGAGCCAGCTCTCTCAACTTTTCTGTAGTCCTGATTCAGAGTTTGACATTTCCTCATTTTGATTGCTTCACACTGTTAACATTGCACATTACCAGCACAGGCTGTCCACACTTTCTCATGGAAAGGCAAACAGCAAGCAACATGCAATTTAGTGGACAGTACTTAAGACTAGAAATAGACAAGCCAGGGTTCTGACTTCAGCTCAGATAACATTGAACCAATTGTTATTTAATTTACTTCACAGGATCCTTCAGAGTTGAAGGGAGTGAGGAGACCATCTGGATTCTTTAGAGTGAAGGTAGGATAAAAAAATGTAATAAATAAATAGCAAAATGCTTATTCCTGCTGTGCTCTTTTTATATTACAATTACCCTGTCCCATTCATGGAATTGCCTTATACATGTTTACTTAAACCTGATTTGTTTAATAAGCCACAGTTGGCTAGTTCACACAGCACACTAACATAAAACAACACAATTAAGTTTAAGTCAAACTTAAACATCTTCATGATAGTTTAGTATGATGTGTTTTTCTATTTATAGAATTCTAAAAATAACCGTATCCTCCACTTTTAACCCTCCTTCTCATTGCTTCTCATAACCCTCATTACAACCTCAGAGAGATGGAATAGGTGCTTTCCAATTGGAAGGGTTAGAAGCTATCTGTCTGAAAGAAGACCTGGTGATACCCAGACTAGTCATAACAGTGTGCTTCGATAGGGCTGGAATTCCACAGAAAGCACCAAATGTAATGTTCCAGATTTTAGATAGACAGACAGACAGATAGACAGATAGATAGAATATTACTTCAATTCTGGGCGGTTCACAATAAAACAGTTTAAAATTCAATAAAATCATAAATAATATCATTCATCAATAAATTTATAGTTTTAAATGCTTTGGGGTCAAGTACTTTAAAGGGCCACCACATCCAGTTTTGTCCCCTGGGCTATTAGACTCCTGAACTCTTAATAATCCCTTCTCACTCCATGGGTACACATTCTGGGTGTAGGACTGATATTTATTAGGGATAAAGATTAGCGGAGTGGAATGGGTAAAGAATGTATATTACATATTGTAGTAATTATGGTATTCTTATTTTACTGCTTGAGCCAATGCAACAAAATTTCATTTTAATGTACACTTGGTGTATAGTGAAATGACAATAAAGGTTTTATCTATCTATCTATCTATCTATCTATCTATCTATCTATCTATCTATCTATCTATCTATCTATCATATGTATCTCTCTGAATAGTAAGATCTTCCCTGGAGTTCCAGGGGACATGGAGGGGTGAAGTAATATAGCCTTGTCAGTTGTGGCCCCAAGGTGGCAGAACTTCTAAGTTTTCTATTGGAACCTCAATTTGATAAAGATTTCAGTAGAAGGCAAATTTAGGGGTTCATACTTAATACAGCTAGTGATGCCTCTAATGTCATAACGTTATGCCCTTTGCTATCTTCTCTGTATCACCAGAGCTAACCCTTCCTCACTTTGTATTGCACTTCCCAGACCACCATTACTTTTCCCCCTCCCAACAGATGAAATGCCATTATAATTTATGTGTACTGAGATTAACCTCTTAGTGGGATTCTGATGTAACATATCAGCAACCCAGTTTTTCTAGAGTGTGCTAGGCATAAGACAATATGGCTTCCTAAGCTATGAAGGAGATGCTTAAACCAGGGATGGGGAACCTCTGGATCATAAGCCTAATTTGAAGTCCCAGGCTGATCCCTTTCATATCTACTTTCTCCTGTCATTTGTGGTGAAAGCCACATTTGCAAATCCTTACTGAAAGCACTAACAAACACATTTCCACCTTAGCTGCCACACCCCCAAGAGCTGTACTTGCAGATGTCCACCATATTTGCTTTACCTTGGCCACCCAACATCTTCTTCAAAGGGAATTATGTGGTGCATCCAAAATCAGGCAGAGCCATATTTGCAGACATCCCAGGAAGCATTTCAGCCAAAATGCTCCTTCTAATGAACAACTCTACATTATGGATGCATTGATATTTTCAGTTTGGCTACAAGTTGATGCTGCTATGCCATCAAGTCATAGCTCCACTTGCACATGGTACTTCTGTATGACTTTGGATGATTACTGATCTGCAGCAACCCCCTGCACTCTATCCATTGCTGTTGAGAAGACTTACCCAACCTACTGGGGATCTATAAAGGGAGAAAACTGGACAGCCCTCTGTGTGAATGTCTTTCCGTTCACCCAAAATGGGATTCCATATTGTTGCATTGGTTTGAATTATAACAGTTCAACAGCAAATAATATCAATTATGAGATTAAGCGTGGCATATTGTAGTTATGGCATGGAGCTGGAAAAGATGACATTACAAGAATTCTTTCAGTTCTCTGATATATGATTCTTAGGTTTTTGAAGGCAGAAGTAGGAAATTCAGATGCCCTTGGACAGAACTGGGCAACGCAGCTCACCAGCATTCTATTTATCACTCCCTAGGCACCTTGAGTTTGTGTCATCAAATTGGTGAGGAAAATTACCTAATTTCAAGCGGTGTGACTTTTCAGGTTCCACTCACCACAAATGAAAATGGGAATGAAAGATGGGATGCCTCTGGGAGGCATTTCTATACTTAGAAAACCTGAGCTCCACCTCAAAATGTCCTGAAATTGCATTACCTGGTTAAGCCACTTTGCTACCTAATAACAATGGCATAATTTCCAACCATGGGACAGGGAGCAATAAGGCTTTTAAGGATAGAAATGGGAGCATTTTTATATTATCTATTCCATGTGTTAAACTACAAAACTACCTGCCCAAACTACATACACACATACATTCAGCCACAGCCCTTCCAGTGCCATCACTACATCATCTTCTGTGGCCCTCTAGGAGGTCAGGAGATTGAATTGTAGCCCTTGCCTGATTGTTCAAAAGTTGCACATCCCTGTCTTAAGATATAAGAAGAAATTATTGCCAGCAGCACTCTAGTAATTTATTTATTTATGCAATAGCTAAATGCTTCACAGGTCAGAAGATGTCTCAAAATAATATACATATATGTTTATAAAGCATCATTAAATATCATGATAAAGTGCGATGAAAAACATTTGAACTAATAAATTGAAATTTATTTTAGAAGCACACCCATATTCACCAGTCATACAAGGAAAACCTAAGTGAAGAGATGGATATTTAGAAAGTGTCCAAAGCACATAATATTAGCACCTCCCAAATATAGAGAGAACGGATACTGAGAAGAATGGGCATGCAGCTTATGTGTTTCAATGGAAGTTGGGATGGAACAAAGAGTTCCAAAGAACAAAGAGTTCTGCCCAATGATGGGCAGAAGTGAGGGTATCTCAAGCAGAGAGAATAGATAAGCATTCTCAGCAGACCCAATATTTCACAATCTGGATCCTAAGTGGCATTCCTCAAAGCCATCTCAGTTTGTCTCATGGTAAGGAAATGACTATTTCCCCCTGGAAATGACCCATCTTTCTTCAAATTAGTCTCTGTGTCTCTTAGCAATACTGTAGTCAGTGCTGCAGCTGGATTTGAAAAGGAAGCCACTGTTGGCTTTGTTCTTTGCAGGCAATCCTGCAGTACCATGGGTTCTTGGGGAACTCTGATAGTGAACAGAAATGTATTGCAGTGTTAACACTGTGAACGTGCATCTTATACTCAAGTTCTGTATACAGTACTTTTAAAAGTTATTGTCACAGAAATGTCACAAACCTCCTGTGATCTCTTTTAAAAAACTGAATCCTGTTGAACATTTCTTCACTGGGAGTAGTATGTTCTTAATGCTAGTGAACATTTTGAGAAACAGATAAACCAGGTTGATAAGACAGCTGTTTCAGGACAAGCTATTGCAGGGTGACTTAATCTGCTGCATAGCTGAAAAGAAAGCTTAGTACAGACATTTTTGGTGAGAAGAGGAATGTTATATGTGTGCAGAGATGTCCTTCTTTGCATCTGTAAAATGGAAAGAGTTTGGAATATAGGATTTAAAATAATTACTTTCAAAATTCCTGTATATTAATTGTTTTAACATTAAACCATGCAAGAACTTCACTAGGTTTTTGTGGATGTGTGGATGTCATTTCTTATTATGGAAGATTTTCAAATATTTTGTTAAATTAGATTCTTTTCTCATTTCATTCCTTAAATAATTGCAAAAGAATAACAATAATATGCCAGAATTAAATCTTATTCTGCCTAGATTATCTGGAGCTGAGACTTCATGACATGATTGAAGCTGAGATGTTTACCAGACGTGGAGATATTTTAAAAGTGGGGAGAATACAAATATTCAGTCCCTTGTTGATTCTTTTTGTGCATTTCTCTAAGATATTTTATATAGTTATGAACTGTAAAGTCACCGCACATTTTCCTCTGTACTATGATGAAAATAAACTACATCTTTCCAGGAAACCCTGACAATCATTTATTATTATTATTATTATTCCTCTATGTTCACTTATAAATGTTTCTTGAACTACAGAATGTTTTATCTATACTCCATCTATTTCTGATATTTCTCATCACTGTTCCTGTAAAAAAATGCATCTGTAAAAGACAATTATGGAAAAAATAATAGCAAAACAACTGAAAACAAGTAACTTCGTGTATTTTATACTAGAAATATGACTTAAGATAATGTTAACCAAGGTTGTAGTTTATAACCTAGGAGTAAGTCCCACTAAACTCAGTGGACTTTATTTTAGTACCCATAACCTTACCAATATACTTGAAATCCCATAATTCAGCATTATATGTATTTAGTAAATTATAAAGTAATGGGGACTGGTTTTTTTCTATAACAAATTAAAAATGTTATTGTACTAAATTTTCAACTTGAGTGTTTATTTTGAAAATGTTTTTTTTTTCTTCTTTCTGGAAGCTATGATCTTCTCTTCTGCTCTGAAACCAACTATTAAGGGAGTAACAGCAACAATATTGCCCCACTTTAAGTAGGTTATTTCACTGTCCCTATAGTAAACGGATGTTATATGTGTGCAGAGAAAGAGTGACTGGCCCAAGGTCACCCAGATGGCTTTGTGCCTTAAGCAGAACTAGAACTCATGGTTTTCTGGTTTCTAGCCTAATGCCTTGACCAAAGTACTGCTACAGATAACCAGCTTCCCAAGCATGAAAGGATATCCTATGATTATCCATGCTCTGAGTAAAAATGCCTTTGTTAGCCTAACTTACAAGAATAATATTTAAAATGGGTCAAACCACAGGATCCTGGGAAATCTGATGGGCTGAGATCTCAGTTGAAAATCATTTAGTTAGTTCATAAATAAGAAAACCTTTCTGTGAAAAAAGTGAAATCTAGACTCCAAGCCACCTCACCTCAAAGTTTTGATTGTTCACAAATTTTCTTTCCTTACTTACCCTACCAAATTTTACTTTCCTTACTTTCTAGAAAAGATTCTGATGTCTGAGCTCACCACATGTTGACTATAATGTGACTGTTTCTGAATTCTTTCAATAATGGGCAATAGAAAGAAGTTCTTAGTTAGATTTGGTATTTAAACAGTTAATGAAAACTCTGTCAGTCCAGCTGGATCTTTTCTGTGCATAACTGACCCTTCTTGCCTGATCTGGTAGTGGATTGTTTACGCCACTTTGGTAATTAACCACTATCAGCCTCATTAATGAAACATAAACCACCTCTTCTGCTCATTTATAAAGCTCATGTCAAACATTTAAACCAAGGGCAAAATCTCAGCAAAGTAGCAGCCCTTCCATAGCTACTGGGGTACTGATTACTGGTGGTCATTTTGTTGTTGTTTTTCATTACAAATATTTCTAAAAAAAAATTAAATCATATCCTAATCTATTGGTCTTGGCTAACCCTCCAAGAATCCAGCTGTAATCTATCATTTAAAGGAGATACTTTTGGGCAATCACACTGCCCCTTTCCCTCCTACTACCCCCCATGCAAAAGACTGATGTTTCAACTCTTAACTATAAATTATTTAACTATAAAAATAAGAATGAGACCAAAGCTCGCATACACTTCCTTAAAAGACTTCCTCTTCACTTTCCCTGCATTTAGGATGAAGTTCAGACTGAAGTGCTAGGCTGTTTATTCTGTTTATTGTTCACTGTAAGAGTCCATCTTGGGACTGGAAGCCCACTGGACTCCACACCCAGAAAGTTAATTAAAAAGCAGCCAAGTTTATCCCATCAAAGATTCAGAACTAGGACAACTTTAGAAAACTAAAGAGAATTTTAATAATAACTAACAATTAACTGGTAAAATGAATAGGAATGGGTCTATAAGAAAGGCTGATTTGCCATCTTAAAATATTTGAAAGGTTGCCATATGGATGATGGTATAAATCTGTTCTCTGTTATTCCATAGATTAGACTCTAAGGTAACATTACAGTAATATAAAATAAAAAAGCCCCGGGGGTGGGGGAATCAGAAGGAAACTGGTAGCACCTTTTCTAACCAACAGATTTTATTAAAAGTCATAAACTTTCATGATGCTTAGAGTGGCTAGACTGATGGAGGACTTAAATTGTGATGAGACTGATTATACAGGTTGGTTACATAGATGCAGGTTACATGTGAGACAGATTGCCAGTAGTTCTATCAATTAACAATTGTAATGTGTTAAAAAAAAACATTGTGTTTATTGAGACCTTTAGAGATTGCCTGAAACCTTTTAATGTATGTGAGTTCAGCAATCTCTCACTCAATGGTACTGTTAAAGTCTTGTTTTTACAAGAAGGTAGCTTTGAAGTATGCAAAACAATGTCTTGGAAGGTGACTGATAATAGCATGCAGTATATCACATTAGAGGAACAGCATGTGAAGATATCTCTAGTCTTGAGTTTGTACTTATTGTGGCCAATGATAGTGCTGCTGGTGTAGATGTGGGGACAAAGTAGACATCTGGATTTGTTGCAACATCTAGTTCCCATAAGACAATTGTTCTGTTGTTTCTTATTGCTAGTGAGACTCTGCTTCAGGTTGGTTGTATTCAAATATGGCCCTTCCATACTTGCATACACAGAAAGTACCTGTCATTGTCCAGTATGGGCTCTAGCTTATTAATAATGTGTTTGTGTGGGTTGTGCTGTTAGGTGACAACCGGTGGTGTTCTATTCTGTTTTAGTGGTCAGTCTTTTAATAGATTCTCCCTGGGAATTGATCTGGCTCTATTGATTTGTCTATTGATCTTGTTCAGTAGGTAGTTCATTCTCCTGAATGCCTGGTTTAATTCCATCAGTTGAGCATCTCTGTCAAGTAGGTAAGAACAGATGTGGTTGTAGCATACAGCCTGGCTGTAGATGATAGATTTGGTAGTTCATTCTGGGTGGAAGCTGGAAACATGTCAGTATGCACAGTTATCTATAGTTTCCTTTATAACATGGTCCATTGGGTAGTTTTATGGTAACATTAAGGAAGTAGAGTTGTTGTGTAGATAAGTTGTGACTGAGGTTGATTGTGGGGTGGAAACTGTTTAAGTCATGATGGAATTTGATAATGGATTCATTTCCATGGGTCAGGATGATGAATATATAATTTCCATGGGTCAAAATGATTAATATATCATTAATGAATCTCAAGCAGAGGGGCTTCAGAAAGAGAGGACTGATTAAACAAAAGCAAGAATTTCCTAATGAAATGCATTGGTGAGGCAAAAGACTATGTTAGTGATTCCTAAGAAGTGAATAGACGGCCATAGTAGGAACTGTGAGGTTTGAGCCTGCTTCTGACTCTGAAAATGAAACTTACTGGAGTCAGAAGGGGAAAACGAAACTTATCAGGAAGGACATGGAGAAATAAAACCCAGTAGTGACTCAGAAG
Organism: Candoia aspera; assembly: GCF_035149785.1. Classification (NCBI taxonomy): domain Eukaryota; kingdom Metazoa; phylum Chordata; class Lepidosauria; order Squamata; family Candoiidae; genus Candoia; species Candoia aspera. Next base: position 36,712,990 of record NC_086155.1, read on the forward strand.
AGTGGGAGAAATCAGAGATGCTGATTGGTCAAACTTTGGAGGGAGAATTAAATCCTCCAATCAGCACTCGAGAAAGACGAGCACAGAAGCACGCGAATCAAAAGGCAGACCGATTGGTTGCAGGTAAGAAAAGGCACGGAAAGGATTGCTTAAAAAGTCACATGCTCCAAGAGCAAGCTGCCGGAGACAACCGATCCTTCGAGCTCACAGCACCTGCAGAAGAGTCCTTGCACCAGTTGGAAGCCTTGCCTGTAGCCAGAGCCAGCGCCTTCTGCTGTTGCAGACCTGCTTCCTGCACCAGTTACTCCAGTCAAGTCTCTCCTTGCCATTCCTGCCGAGCACAGCCTCGCCTGCAGTTCCAAGCCTTGTCTCGTTGCTCCAGCATGATTCAGTCTTGCCTCCAGTCCCAAGCCTCATTGAGATGCTCCAGTCCAGTCCAGCCTTGTCTCCAGATTCGAACCTTGCCTCAACGATCCAGTCCAGTCCAGCCTTGTCTCCAGATTCGAGCCTTGCCTAGACATTCCAGCCAAGTCCAGCATTGTCTCCAGATTCAAGTCTTGCCTTGATGCTTCAGCCAAGTCCAGCCTTGTCTCCAGATTCCAGCCTTGCCTAGACGTTCCAAGTCCAGCATTGTCTCCAGATTCAAGCCTTGCCTCGATGCTCCAGTCCAGTCCAGCCTTGTCTCCAGATTCAAGCCTTGCCTAGATGTTCCAGCCAAGTCCAGCATTGTCTCCAGATTCAAGCCTTGCCTTGATGCTTCATCCAAGTCCAGCATTGTCTCCAGATTCAAGCCTTGCCTAGATGCTCCAGTCTAGCCTTATCTAGCCTCTGTGTTCCTGCCTGGTCCAACCTGCATGCCTGTTCACAGATTTGTGTGTCAAGCCTCCCCTTTGCCATGCACTCTAGCTCCTTCAAGTCTTGCAACTTCAATCAGAGAATTGGCCAAGTTCTGCCTCACTGTCTTGCCACAGTCTGAACCTGCGGTATTGCCTGAGTGTCCTCTGCAGCCTGGATGGACTTGATTGATTTGCATTGCCTAATCTATTACAAGGACTTCTGCTATTGTAAATAGTTATTTCAATAAAGAATTTTATTAGTAATTCTGCCTGGCTGTTTCATAGTCTGAACAGGACAGGAACATTATGGCTATGAGTTTCAATCATTGACAAATGTATGGTATAAATTAAGATCTTTTCAAACGTATGGTTATATAAATGAAAACATACATCACATGTTTAAACTATACTTTAAAAAAAGATGTTAGATTGTTCCATATATTTAAGATACATTATAAGTTTTATTATAAAAGCTAATTACAGTTTATATTAAATGAAAATATAATTACTGATTTGTCAGTTAAATGCCAATCACTATTCAGACTATTTTAAAAACCGTATTTTGTTCTTTATATATGTCTAGTCTAAATGTCAGAGTGGTTGGTATTTCAGAGGAATTAGCAGTTTACCCTGATGATGTCAACCAATATAACAGTGAAAGATACAGAAACTGTCTTCTATCAATGTTTTGATAAGCTTTAATGCCATTTCACACTGTGGATTCTGTCATATACAACAGGATTTAAAAATCTACCCATTTCCTTTCTTGAGTAGAAATGTTATGCAGATTCCTTCTTCCAATGGGCAAATCTTTTCTCTCTTCTTCTAATGTATTTTTCCTATTTTATCCTCAAAACAACTCTAGCTGATAATTAGATGGACAAATAAAGGAGGGAACAGTTGCTGATGCTTTATGAATTTGTTACATATTGTCTTTGATCCAGATTAAGATATTTGAGCTTAGATCTACTAAAATCAATAGAACAATCTAACAAGTTCCATTGATTTCAGTGGGGCCCATCAACTAAAAATATTCTATTGCATCAATTATCTAATTAAAAATGTGCATATTAACAAGGTGATATTAAAATTAAAAGAAGAAAAGCCCTGGAAAATTATATCACAAATAAAACAACTTTACATCTGATTGCTGCAAATCATATGTAGATATATTTTTCCAGGAATAATAATCCTTTGGCCATCCCCTGTGTATGAAAACACCACCATTCTAGATACCTTGAATTTCTACATATTGGGAATATAGTCAGGAAAAATATAAGCATCTTTGATAAACAACAATCAGTCTAAACTCATTTTTTTAAAATCCTGTGGAATTAATTACAAATTTGATAATAATAGGAGAAGCCTATTAATTTTCCAGCCTATGAATTACATCTCAAATAGTAAGGCAATTACAACCAACCAAGGTTGCTAATATAAACAAAACTAAATTTTCTGATGCAATGATCTTTATAGCATAAAACCATTGATTTACAAGAACAGGACAGTTGTATAAATAGTAGCCATTTCATTAAATTCCTTCAACTTTTTATAAAAATGGGTTACTAGCTTAAGAGTCCCAACTGACTATTCTGAAACTTCTAACAGATATGAAACTTCAAAAGCAGCAGTAACAAATAGTCCAAATGACAAATGCTTCAGTTGAATAAATGCCAAGAAACTTTCTAAGTTCAATCAAACTTGGTCTTAAGTTCTAAAGAAGTTTTAAAAACTGTTTAATCAGAACTGAGTTGATACAAAGTAATAATATTATAAAAGACTCAATTTACCTCCCCCCTTCCATGGATTTACCTGCTATTTTTAAGTGTTTCTAAAATATTAATTTTAATAGATAAAAGAATATAAATTATATTTATGGCCTAATATTTTCCATATATATCTTGCAGCACTAATCCTTGGAAGTAATGCCAAAGATTGTAGTGGGAACAAATAATAGCTTTTAAGAAGACCCCAAAAAGGAGCTGAAATCTGAAATATCTCAATCTGGCCAGTTATAGATGCTAAAATAAATGACTGAAGTGTCCTGTTCAGACTATGAGATGGCCAGGCAGAATTACTATTAAATTCTTTATTTACAAATAACTATTTACAACAATGAAAGTCCTTAGAATACATTAGGCAGTGCACTTCAATCAAGTCCACCCAGGCAATGGAGGATAACAAGGCAAGGCTGCAGATTCAGACATGGCAAAGAGGAAAACATGGCAAAACAGCAAGGCAGAACTTGGCTAATCGTCTCAATGAGGTGGCAAGACCCTGTGTAGCTAGAGTGCGTGGCAAGGAGGAAGAGGCTTGAGGCACAAGACTCGGACTGGGCGCAAAGGCTAGACTAGGCTGGACAACAGAGGCTAGGCAAGGCTTGACTGGAGAATCAAGGCGAGGCTCAGGTCTGTACACAAGGCAGGACTCAGCTGGAATTACAAAGCAAGGCTTGGAATTGGATGCAAGGCTGGACTTAACTGGAGTGACAAGACAAGGCTTGAATCTGGAGGCAAGGCTGAACTTGGCTGGAACAGCGAGACGAGGCTTGGAACTGGAAGCAAGACTGTGCTCGGCTGGAACGGTGAGAATAGGCTCGACTGGACCAGCATGTGAAGGAAGCAGGTCCGCGACAGCAGGAGGAGCTGGTTCTGATTCCATGTTGGCTACAGGTGAGGCTCCCAACTCCAGTAAGGACTCTTCTGCAGATGCTGTGAGCTCAAAGGATCGGTTGTCTCCAGCGGCTTGCTCTTGGCATGCGTGCCTTTTTAAGCAATCCTTTCCGTGCTGTTTTTCCTCTGCAGCCAATCAGGCTGCCTTTTGATTCATCGCTTCTCTGCTCTTCTCTCTTGAGCACTGATTGGAGAATTCAAACCTCCCTCCAAAGTTTGTCCAATCAGTGTCTCTGATTTCTCTCACTCTGCTGAGTCACTCCTGGTTTCTATTTCCCCAATTCCCTCCTGATAAGTTTTGTTTTCCTCTCCTGGCTCAAGATAAGTTTTGTTTTCAGGGTCACGGTCAGACTCAAACCTCACATGATGATTAGCCTGGATGTTTGGAAAATTAAATTAATCTTTCTAGACAGGCAATTATAGTTTATACAAGAATTCTTAAAATATAAATCAGTTTATATTGTCTGTCTGTCTATCTAGTTTGAATGAAAAGTAATACCTCCACCTCCATAACTGTAGTTTAAATGAAACAGGAAAATTCTTTGAAATGAGCTCTTTTGTTACCTACAATCTTCTGCCAACGATGGACAAATGCCCTAACAGTCAGAAATAATGCTGAGATGAGGAGTAGGTCTCTAGTGTTTATTACTGCTACATAAAACAGAATCCTAACAAACTGAAGACGCGTGGGAAAAACCCAGACAGATAAACCCCAAAAGTTAAGGCAGGTCTGATCTGTGTCTCTTGGAATGGCTGCTTAATTCCTCAGTACTACACATGTGTTTTCCCCCCTGGATAGAGGCCCCTTCCAGCTTGCCCTCAGTACTCATGACAACAAATCTCTTAAAGATATCACAAAATAACTCCACACATTGTCTCTTCAATCAGACCCTTTCCACCTCTTCATTTGAGTCAAAGAAATGCCCATGAAGTTTTGGGAAAAGTGGAAGTATCATGGCCCGAAATCTGCAATGTATGGCAAATAGTCTTAAACCATGAGGTCCAACTTCACAATTGCCTCATGGGTGGCTCATGAGGTATGAGGCCTAATGTTGTCATGTTGCAGCAAAATGTCCTTCTTATATTTCCAACCTCTGCTTCAAATTTTGAGTGTTGCAGTGTAGGTGAAACTTTGTGATGATATTCCATAAACTGACAAAGATGAGCCCACGTTTTGTTGGCTGTCACAATGCTGTGAAAAAATCCTCACCTTCATTCTAGTAGTATGACAACAATTGCTAGCATATTTCAACTCTTGAAGCTGTTACCTCTGCTGTCAGCATGCAAGGAATCCATTTTGCACAAACTTTCTGATATTGAAAGATCATCAATAGTGTGACCCATACATCCCTGTGAAATGCCAAGCTTGACAGCAATTTCTCTCTGAGAGTCAATTGATCGGAACAACATAAAATGTATAAATACATAACATACATAACATAAATAATGTGGATAAGGGAACGTTTATTCATACCATATGGGCTGTCCCATTAATCTTTGGGTCAATATTCACCATTGAGTAAAGTTGAAATATATACCAAGTATTTGAAATCCATCTTTGCGCAAAGGTATGATTAGATCACACATGGAGATGGCAAAGAAGATAGTTATTCAAATTTGGATATATGTTACTCCAGACATACATTCTTGAATTATAGATATGTGCCTATTTTTCATTTATGAAATGCATTGAGAAAAACTAATGAATATTATTTCATATTATTAAAATTTAATGATTAATTTAAAACATTGTCTATTATTATTTTGCATAAAATATATTTTATTTGTATGTATGCTTGGTTTTTTTTTCTATTTCCTTTGTTTTTCCCTATAACTCTTAGAAGACAGGTATAGCATTTCCCTGTAAATGTATTTCATTGATTTTTATAATAAAGTTTTTTTTTTAAAAAGGGAATATAAGGTTCACAGCAATGAGGTCTTAAACAATTAAAGCATCAGTGCCATATGCTTTTACAATGGGAAATAATCTTTTATTATAAAAGAAAGTGTATTGGTGTTGGAAAGGATTGATGGATCACCAAGTATCTGCTAAAGTAAATAACTTAAGCTACAGTCATACTGTCAAGCAACTTACCTAATTAAGGCAGCAATTATTTTAGAAATTAGTCCCACTGAATTCAGTAGTGATTATATCTGATTTAATTATTAGTCTAAATTCAACTTGCTTATCTCCTGGATCTGTGGACACACCTTCTGTGTCACTAGTCTTGCCATTCAAATTCATAACTCTACTCCCTCTAGCCAGCCCGTGGGAAGGTCTCTGGCCTTTAGCCCACTTTGCTAGCTTTTCAAGATAAGGGATTTAATTTAAAAAACAAAAAAGACAATTGATGCTTCATTCAACAAAAAGTGGGGGTGGAAGAAAACAAAGGTAATATAATGCCCTGACTTTTGGAAGGAGAGGAGAATCTCAGAGGTAGAAGGCAAAACAAGGTAGGCATTCCACCAGTAGGAACATTGAAGGAGGAGAGCTATGTTTGTCTGTGGCAGCCTAAAATCTGAAGGAGCCTTTTCCAACTTGCAAATTTTATTAAAAGACATAAGCTTTTTTGAGCTATACTCACTTCATCAAATGCAGTAAATGGCTTGACTGATGTAGCATTTAAACTGGGATGAGGTGGGGGGGAAGGGAGAGGAAGACAAAGTGGTTATGCAGATGCAGGCTGTATGTGACAAAATTATAGTGGCTATAAATAAGAGGATGCTTCTGCCCATTTTGTTATATTTTTTATTTATTTATTTTCTATCCCACCTTTATTATTTTTATAAATAACTCAAGGCAGCAAACATACCTAATACTCCTTCCTCCTCCTCTTTTCCCCACAGTGACAACCCTGTGAGGTGGGTTGGGCTGAGAGTGACTGGCCCAAGGTCACCCAGCTGGCTTTCAGGCCTAAGGCGGGACTGAAACTTTCAGTCTCCTGGTTTCTAGCCTGGTGCCTTAACCACTAGACCAAAAAAAGTTAGCATGCCTGGTTAGGGTTAGGGTTAGAATAAATTGGGGCTGAATGAATGTGGATTGAATACAAAGGTGACCAGTACAAAAGAAATACATTGAGGTGATTGGCATTATAGAAAGAATGAATGATTATCAGATTGCCAAAGTGAATGGGTTGATAAGAAGGGGAAGACCAAGTAAGTTGTGGTTGGGTAGAAACTATGAAATTGTCAAAAAAAGAGGTGAGATGTTTCAAGAATAAAAGTTGACATATAAAGTAATGTGTGGACACAGTGGAAGCAGAGATGGTTTACCAGGATAGGAAGCTATCGAGAGACATAATTATTTACTTAGATTTCTTTCTCTTTTCTCTTATCTCTTCTCTTTCATTTCTTTTGCTCACTACTTTTCACCCTTCTTCTGTGTTTTGCCTTATGTTATTTACCCTGAAAGGGAGTTGTGTGACGTAGATGGATGGATGGCAAATATGCTGAGCCCAAACAAGCAAACCACATTATGGATTAATGTGATATGTGAACCCAGACAATTGAATTAAAGGACCAGTGTTCTGACTTGCTGTAAAGTTGGTTCTTATGATCCATTTGATTTACTGAAACTCTTGGCTCATTACAAGGTCATTTGGCCAATATATAATAAATATGGGACAGAGAATTTGTGTTCTTACTTACATTATACAAACCTCCTGTTCTTGTGGATTATCAGGATAGAGCAATGGTAAATAATTAAAATAATTGGCCTAACCACTTGACTTTGGCTTTTTGGAACTGCTAATGTTTGTTCCAGTGCTGTAGCAAGTGCTGAAACACGTGACACCAAAGTGCAGAAGTTTCTGTTCACTTGTGCCAAAATTAAAGAACCAGATTTTCCTAATCATTTGTGGGTGAATGTCTGCACTTCTTTAAAGCGCACAGCAGATAAAAATGTGCTCCATTGTAAACAGATGCAGTGCTGCTGATTCTGAAACTTTAAAACACTCAGAGTTGTATTCAATGTTGTCAGTCAGCCAACAGAAAATATTCCCACCCACAAATCTGTTCTGGAAGGATGGGGATCCTCCGGGCAGATTGGGGAAGTCTGGAGAGGATGGGAAGTGAACAAGGGATACTTCCAATATGTGAACAGAGATCTCTTTTTTTTGCATGACACCAGAGAGGATTCTTAGCTCTTACTGACTTTTTTCAGAAGTGCTTGAAATATTTATCCAGTTTCATGCCTGTTTTCTGTAAAGGCTGTGTAGCTCAACACTCACAATTTACTGTAAAATAATAATTTTGTCAGCATTTTATCAAAAATAGAGTAGAATAAAACTGCCAGCCAGCTAAATTGGTGGATTTTTAATTCCTCCATTTATCAAAGATAATGTGTGTCCTTTTGTTTTTTGTTCTCAGTTTGAATTCATCTTGGAGAAGTTTGTTTGACCAGCAGAAGGAATATTAAATTCATAAACAATGCGATGTTATAATGGATTCTGCCAGATTTATCAAAAGTAATTAACACAAATGTGAAGCTTTATTTCTAGAGGTTTTTTTAATCTCAGTTTTGTTCCCAGAGCTGGACATAAACTTTATAATAAACATACAGTAGGTGGAACTACTCAGGATTGGGAAGGACATGCTCCTTGGAAATAACAGAACCACAGCAAATCTACATAGAACTGAACACTTTAGAGATGTCTTACTCTTTTCAGTAGAATTTACACATTACACTAAATTAGGTAGGGTTAAAATATGCGGGCATAGATTTTTAGGATTTGCAGAGTTTTAAGGAACATTCTCCAGTCAGAAAAGAGTAAACATGTATGATTTTGATGCATGCTGTTCTCATATAAACTTGGGGTGAATGCAACAAATTGTTCTTTGTTCATTTGTTCTTTGTTCATTTGTTCATGAGAGTTGGTTAATGTACACTAAACACCTCATCTGGAATGACCATGGACTGTAAGATTTAACAATATGTCCTAATGGAAGAGCACAGCACTTAGAATTTGACAAAAACTGTTGGAATCAATAGATTTAATAGCATAATCCTCTTCCTAGTTTGTTCTTAGTGAATGCATTTAATAAAGTCTTGAGCACTTAAAGTTGACAAAATTTCAAGGACAGGTTGAAGTTGGATATGATAGATTACAATTTCTGTCTCCATCTGAGGTTTTCAAACCAGACCACTCAAAGAATGCAAATCTTATTTGCTTTCTGAGCCTTTAGCACACAGGATCCACATATTTTTCAAAATTTTATTAACACAAGAACTAAGAGCGGAGAGAGAGAGACAGAGAGAGAGAGATCATATATACAGTAGATTCTCAGTTAACCGGAATTCAAGCAATGGGCACTCTCAAGCAACCAGAAAAAAAAAATCTATGTCTCTCTGCTGCCATCTAGTGGGTATTCGGGTTTAATAGTAACTCTCAAGCAACCAGAAACTACATTTATCCAGCATCTACCAATCTCCATGGGTGCCAGTTAACTGAGAGTCTACTGTAATTAAAACATCCATACACAAATGAGCCAAAGTCTTTATGTTTAATGTGGTATTGTAACTGTGCTCTATTATGCATCACTGGATATTTTATGTTATAGTATAAATTGTCATTGTAACTCATGGATAAATTTGAGGCAATAAGACACTGAAACAATACTTTTTTTTAGTTATACACAAGATTTAACAGCAAGGAAAAGCTAGAACCTGGTCCGCAATAATGTGCCTAAAAATATGTTTCCTGGTGCTTAGACAAGCTGTCTTCCATACTTTATTTTTTAAGATTCTTTTAATTTAAAAAATGAGAGGATAGGAAAACAAAGGAGAACACTGGATTTCCAATGATCTCTGGACCTCACATAGACCTCCTAGGCAATCTGAGAAAATAAAATGGGTGGCTACAGGTCAAAGTTTTGTTTCTATTCTGGTATCTAGGTACTTGTGATCGGCCACACCCACATGACAACCATTTCATGAGAATGCCCATAACATGCTTTCAAAAATCCAATATGCCTGCTAACTCAAAAGGTTGAAAACCCCCAGGCTAAAACATGTATCCTGGATTCATACGTTGAACTGAGTTCTCATTTTCTGAAACTTGATTTGTTAACAAAGCCACAGTTAGCAGGATGTACACATTACACCAAATCTATACCAAATAAAACATGTTATGACTTACAGACATGTGTGTGAGTCCAATCATAGTGTGCATACAAGTACTGAGAATACCTTAGTTGAGTGGTGAGTTGGAGAATTCCTTTAGTTTTGCCACAGGAAACACTACAAAATGATAGCTTCTAAATTCCTGAAGTTGCGAATCGTACTAATTTATCATTATCCTGTACATTCAAATCCTACCTGGGCAAAAATAAACAGCAGATAAACAGTATGTGTACATACTGTGGTTGGACTATTTAGCTATTATGCAATGGCATTTCCAGGAGATGTAATACACTGTTTTTCTGTTTAAACTGTAAGCTGTTCAGGAAAAAGACTTTGCTCCTTTGAACCTCTAGATTTGAAAAGGAAACCTGAGAAAATCACTCAAAAGTTGCTAGCTTAAGCATAGTTTGGGAAGGAGGCAGGTACCATCAAACTTAATTAAACCATACATTCCAAAAATCTATTCACTTTTGTATGTGCATGCCTGTTCTACCAATAAAATGCTTGGTTGCCAGTCTTCACTACTAAACTTTGAGATCTATGTAAAATCTTGAATAATGCTTAAGCAAATAATACTTAAAGCAAATTCTATCTTTCCTGTTACAATATTTATAAATCAGTGGTAAGCAGCCTGTGGTCCTCCGCATATTACTGAATAAAAAGTACCAGGATTCTTCACCATTTACCATTGGCTAGATATGCTAGATGTTGATCTCAGGAACATCTGAAAAATCACCCTGCTCTAAATTAGCTGGAAAAATTAACTTCCCTGGAATGTATATTTGATTTTAAAAAGCTCTTTTCTAGCAACATTCACAAGTCATACATTCCAGATATGCAGTGCAATTCTATGCATGTCTACTCAGAAGTAGATATGGTGAGACTGGTGCTACCAGACAGTTGTTTGTGGAAAAATTAATGCATCCAATAAATCTGATCCTTTGTTTTGTAAATTTAGTTCAGTGGCACATTCTTCAATATGTGTGTGCTTAATTTTGCACTTATAGTTTCATTTATGAATACGTAATTACATCTTGAAAATTCCCTTCATCTGTATTTTAGTCCTTCCTCAATCTGAAATTCTTATTCACTTAGACTTAGTGGAACCTCATAGATGTATTTAAGGCATAGGGAAAAAAATATTTACAACATCAGACGTTTCTGCTCATCTTCCTTCAGCTTTGGAAGGATGCTATATTTTTTTGCTCAAACACTAGTTAGAGGAGGGGCTTATCTATTGCCTGTTCCTGTGATTAGGTGGCCATTTTCTGAAGCATGCCCATATAATTTCACTTCAGAGCATTCAGTATTAGCACTCAAGGAATCTGCTTAGGTTTGAGAATTATTGCAGAAAGTTAACTCTTCCATCCATATATCTAGCAACCACTTTAACTCAGTTTGGGTTTTAGCAAATGGGACTGAATAGATATAGATACTGATGATACATAGATGTTGTGCAATAAAAAATACAGTAGCACCTACAAAAGCAACAAAATATGCAGGTAGTCCTTGCTTAATGACCACAATGGAGACTGGCAACTCCACGGTAAGCGATGCAGTTGTTAAGTGAAACAACACATGACCATGACAGACTTACAACCTCACTTCTGCTGTGGTTGTTAAGCGAATCACCCACAGTTGTTAAACGAGATCACATGACCATGACTTGTGATTTTACTGTCGACTTTTCCATTGATTCTGCTTGTTAGAAGCCAGCTGTGAAGCATGCAAATGGCGATCACATGACTGTGGGATGCTGAGATGATTATAAACAGCTCTGTTGTTACAGGGAGACATAGAAACGATTAATGTATGGTGAGGAATAGCACAGCTGAAGGGGTGGCCTTTCTTCTGTAAGTAGCCAGTGAACTGCAACAGAGAGGTATATTTGGAAAAGTGTACTCTGGAAGTGGAATAGAAAAATGCCCCCTGAGGTCACTTTGAAGGTAGATAGGGGATTAATAGAGGGTGACATCAAATGGTTTTGCCCACTAGAAATGTTTGCCTTTCTATTCTCACAATGAGACAATCAGGCAGTGCAGATAAGTTCTAGATTTAGAACATGGGAAAATGATTATGTTATCTACTGTACATCCACTGAAACACAGATTTTTCTTTCATTAAATGTTGGCAAAAGTTTATCAGGCTCATTTACGATAGTTTCATTCAGTACAGCCTGAACAGCATAGGGACTAGAATGCATAATTGCCTAACCATCCTAGACATAAAAATAGTTTCTGTTTGCTGACTTGCATTGCCACATATTGCTATAGAGGGCCATAAGATAAAGCACTATTTAGCTGAAAGGCAAATTCTACAACTTTTCCCTAGAGATAGAATCAAAAGTTGTCTTTGAGTCCACGTAGAGTTTATCAATTAAGGCCCTTATGTATTTTTTTCTATAAGGTGGAAGGCAGCAGTCTAATACTGCTTAGGTATCACCAAGGATGTCTCCAGATCCCCCCCAAAGAATTTAAATTGTTATCTAAGAACCTTATACCAAGCTCTCCCATGATGGACATCAAACTAATAGATCTCCTGGACAATTAACTTCACTCTTTTTAAAAAGAGCAACCACGACAACCAAGAAGGAATTCACGGTTATTTATTGTGGTGAACAGAGAACCCAATAATGGGGCCCTTCAGTGTTGATTGAGTTTCGTAAGTAAAAATACTTCCTAGGTTTTAAATGATAGATTGTGGAAATCTTAAGGAATATTGCCTAGCCGCACCACTGCTTTGCGCTAGAAACTCTTGTGCTGAAATGTTTAGGTAGGTTTTGATTCGAGTTGAAAGATCATGTAATGTAAGTGTGCTTGAATACTAAAGTTATGACTGCACAAAAAGGAAGTAGTGCCTGATACCGCAATATATATTGCTCACATAGTCTGTTGAATTATAATGTTTGGTTTTCGTATCTGTGAACCCTGTCATCATGGATTATACAACACATGGTTAGTGTGGTGTGCGAGCCCAGACTATGTTTGTTAGATTTTTCACAAACAGATTTCTCTGGAAGGCAGAAGGTACATCTGGAAAAAGAATCGTAACCTTATTTATCTTGGGTGGGGGGATGTTTCATGGAAAAACAAAGGTACAAAAATAGCTGTATGGATTTTTAAAATATTCCAAAGTCTCCAAGAACAGTGAATTTCATAAAGGGGAGAGGGGAAACTATAGTGAACTCCTCTACATAAACCTATACATATCATTTAAGCATGGTGTATGTAGCATGTAGTATGTACCTGGAACCTCATCTTTTAGTCACCGGTACAGAAAAGTCAGCTAAATCAAGAGATCCTGCAGTCACACTTATAACAGGCTACCCTCACTGGATAGCTGCAGCTATAGGTATGCTTCATCTGCAGTGTTGCCTATTGCAGTGGCTGATGACATAATACAATAGCTGCATGCTAAGTTGGGGTAGCAGTGCCTCTCGGCATAGATGCTGCTTGAACTCAGGTCAGAAAGTGATGCCGTCAGGGCAGCCTAGAGAAAAATAATCATCTAAAAAACACAAGTTCAAGGGTGGTTATTTGGTACTGTTTCCATCCACCTGTTGGAGAACAGCAGAACCAACTGTACTCTTATGTAAAAAGAAGGGCATCACCTCATGTTCCAAGGCCAAAGGTCTTGGGAAACATCTGCCAGAGACTTCCAAAATAATTAACAAATTTTGTAATTAAAAAGAAAGGAAAATATATTAAAAGGAATTACTAGAGGGTAATTATAGCAGCTATATTTAATTTTAATGAGCTGAGGGTGTGCCATCCTGATTGTACGTCAATATACTGCATGTATGTTGTTGTTTATTCGTTTAGTCGCTTCCGACTCTTTGTGACTTCGTGGACCAGCCCACGCCAGAGCTTCCTGTCAGTCGTCAACACCCCCAGCTCCCCCAGGGACAAGTCCGTCACCTCTAGAATATCATCCATCCACCTTGCCCTTGGTCGGCCCCTCTTCCTTTTGCCCTCCACTCTCCCTAACATCAACATCTTCTCCAGGCTGTCCTGTCTTCTCATTATGTGGCCAAAGTATTTCAGTTTTGCCTTTAATATCATTCCCTCAAGTGAGCAGTCTGGCTTTATTTCCTGGAGGATGGACTGGTTTTGTCATGAGTAAGGATGGCGAGCAGGGGGCTCTCACCCAGACTGTCAAGCGCATGCGTAGCACTGAGGAACTGTTCAGCCATTCAAAGAGACACAGATCGGGACCGCCTTAACCTTTGGGGTTTATATGGCTGGGTTTTCCCACGCTTTCTCAGTTTGTTAGGATTCTTGTTAAGTACTACAAATAAATATTACAGACCAAGTCCTCGCCTCAGTGTGTTTCCTGGTAATCAGGACAGGTTTGATCTTCTTGCAGTCCAAGGCACTCTCAGAATTTCCCTTCAACACCAAAGTTCCAAAGGATCTCTCTTCCTTCTCTCAGCCTTCCTTATGGTCCAGCTCTCGCAGCCATATGTTACTACGGGGAACACCATTGCTTTAACTATGCGGGCCTTTGTTGTCAGTGTGATGTCTCTGCTCTTAACTATTTTATCGAGATTTGTCATTGCTCTTCTCCCAAGGATTAAGCGTCTTCTGATTTCCTGACTGCAGTCAGCATCCGCAGTAATCTTTGCACCTAGAAATACAAAGTCTTTCACTGCTTCTACATGTTCTCCCTCTATTTGCCAGTTATCAATCAAGCTGGTTGCCATAATCTTGGTTTTTTTGAGGTTTAGCTGCAAGCCAGCTTTTGCACTTTCTTCTTTCACCTTCATCATAAGGCTCCTCAGTTCCTCTTCACTTTCAGCCATCAAAGTGGTATCATCTGCATATCTGAGATTGTTAATGTTTCTTCCAGAGATTTTAACTCCAGCCTTGGATTCCTCAAGCCCAGTATGTCACATGATGTGTTCTGCATACAAGTTGAATAGGTAGGGTAAGAGTATACAGCCCTGCCCTACTCCTTTCCCAATCTTAAACCAGTCCGTTGTTCCGTGGTCTGTTCTTACTGTCGCTGCCTGGTCGTTATACAGATTCTTCAGGAGGCAGACAAGATGACTTGGTATCCCCATACCACTAAGAACTTGCCACAATTTGTTATGGTCCACACAGTCAAAGGCTTTAGAATAGTCAATAAAACAGAAATAGATGTTTTTCTGAAACTCCCTGGCTTTTTCCATTATCCAGCGGATATTGGCAATTTGGTCTCTAGTTCCTCTGCCTTTTCTAAACCCAGCTTGTACATCTGGCAATTCTCGCTCCATGAACTGCTGAAGTCTACCTTGCAGGATCTTGAGCATTACCTTACTGGCAGGTGAAATGAGTGCCACTGTTCGATAGTTTGAACATTCTTTAGTGTTTCCCTTTTTTGGTATGGGGATATAAGTTGATTTTTTCCAATCTGATGGCCATTCTTGTGTTTTCTAAATTTGCTGGCATATAGCATGCATTACCTTGACAGCATCATCTTGCAAGATTTTGAACAGTTCAGCTGGGATGCCTTCGTCTCCTGCTGCCTTGTTATTAGCAATGCTTCTTAAGGCCCACTCAACCTCACTCTTCAGGATGTCTGGCTCTAGCTCACTGACCACACCATCAAAGCTATCCCCGATATTGTTATCCTTCCTATACAGGTCTTCTGTATATTCTTGCCACCTTTTCTTGATCTCTTCTTCTTCTGTTAGGTCCTTGCCATCTTTGTTTTTGATCATACCCATTTTTGCCTGGAATTTACCTCCGATGGTTCTAATTTTCTGGAAGAGGTCTCTTGTCCTTCCTATTCTATTGTCTTTTTCCACTTCCGCGCATTGCTTGTTTAAAAATAATTCCTTATCTCTTCTGGCTAACCTCTGGACTTTTGCATTTAATTGGGCATATCTCCCCCTATCACTGTTGCCTTTTGCTTTCCTTCTTTCTTGGGCTACTTCTAGTGTCTCAGCAGACAGCCATTTTGCCTTCTTGGTTTTCTCTTTCTTTGGGATGTATTTTGTTGCCGCCTCCTGAACAATGCTGCCAACTTCTGTCCAGAGTTCTTCTGGGACCCTATCTACTAAGTCCAGTCCCTTAAATCTATTCTTCACCTCCACTGCATATTCCTTAGGAATATTAGTGAGCTCATATCTAGCTGATCTGTGGGTCTTCCCTAATCTCTTTAGTCTGATCCTAAATTGTGCAAGAAGAAGTTCGTGATCGGAACTACAGTCAGCTCCAGGTCTTGTTTTTACCGACTGTACAGATGTCCGCCACCTTTGGCTGCAAAGGATGTAGTCAATCTGATTTCGGTGTTGTCCATCTGGTGAAGTCCATGTATAAAGCCGTCTCTTAGGTTGTTGGAAGAGAGTGTTTGTTATGCAGAGTGAATTGTCTTGGCAAAATTCTATCAGCCTATGTCCTGCTTCGTTTTGTTCTCCCAGGCCATACTTACCTGTAATTCCAGGTGTCATTTGACTGCCCACCTTAGCATTCTAGTCTCCTGTGATGAAAATAACATCTCTTTTAGGCGTGTTGTCCAGTAGGTGCTGCAGATCCTCATAGAACTGCTCTACTTCAGCTTCTTCAGCATTTGTGGTTGGGGCGTATATTTGGATCACTGTGATGTTAGATGGCTTGCCCTGAATTCGAATTAAGATCATTCTGTCGTTTTTTGGATTGTATCCAAGCACTGCTTTTGCCACTTTACTATTAATTATGAAGGCTACTCCATTTCTTCTGTGGTCCTCTTGTCCACAGTAGTAGATCTGGTGGTCATTTGATGTGAAGTGGCCCATTCCAGTCCATTTCAGTTCACTGACGCCCAAAATGTCTATCTTTAATCTTGACATCTCACCAATAACCACATCCAATTTGCCCTGGCTCATAGATCTTACATTCCAGGTTCCAATGGTGTGTTGATCCTTAGAACATCGGATTCACCGTTCACCACCAGCACCATCAGCTGCTAGCCGTCCTTTTGGCTTTGAGCTAGCTGTGTCATCACATCTGGGGCTACTCATCCTCTGTTCCTCCCCAGTAGCATTTTGACCATCTTCCGACCTGGGGGTCTCATCTTCCGATGGTATACCGACATATCTCTGGTTGTACTGATCCATTTAGTTTTCACGGCAAGAATACTGGGGTGGGTTGCCATTACCTTCCCCAGGGATCGCATTTAGTCTGACCTCTCTGTCATGACCTTCCCGTCTGGCTGTTGGTTATGGTTATAGCATACCAGCAAAGTCACCTAGTGAATTTGCATGGCTGAGGGGGGACTTGGACCTCCATCTTCTCAGTTCTAGTCTAATACCTTAATCAAGATACCACAGGGTACCAAAATTGACTAGTATTGTCCTTCCTTTTAGCAGGGAATGCAACATGTGGCATGGGTCTGAATAAGGCTAGTAACCTAGTCTACACTTTCTCTGTCTTGTGTGTGTGTGTGTGTGTGTGTGCGCCTTTGAGTCAGTGTTGACTCCTGGTGACTGCCTGGACAAGTCCCTGCAGTTTTCTTGGCAAGGTTTTTCAGAAATGGTTTGCCATTGCCTCCTTCCTCGGACTGAGAGAGAGTGCTGGCCCAAGGTCATCCAACTGGCTTCATGCCTAAGGTAGGACTAGAACTCATGGCCTCCTGATTTCTAGTTTAGTGCCTTAACCACTACAATAAGACTTCTCTGTCTTACTGGGCTGAAAAGGGTTATGTAACAGCCTTGATTGATCGAAGACATGAGAGTGTGGCAGAAATCAATATCCTAATGTGATATAGTGGTGAAAGCGCTGGACTAAAATTGAGAAAACCTAGATTCTAATCTTATCCATAGCCATGGAAACTCACTGAGTGACTTTGGGGCAGTCACTCTCTCTCAACTCAAACTACTTTATAGGGTTGTTGTTGTAGGGAAAAATGGGAGAAGGGAGTGATATGTACAATGCCTTGAACACTGGGGGAAAGGTGGAAATAAATCAAATCAAATTAAATTAAAAATTAAAAATCAGTCTAGGGGTACCTCCAGTGACAACTATGTGATGTGCAAAGTTACTACTTGGGATGTAACAGGAGTAAATTGTAAAGAGCAAGAATTAATGAATGAAATAAAAATAGATATGTTGTACATCTGTGAAACTAAGAGAAAGAAGGAATTAATAGTTCTGAATTACGACAGTTTGATCTTGTGGAGTAAAGCTGAGGAATCCATGAATCCAGGGAAGTATAGGTATAGGTTGAATTATAAATGAAAGGGCTAAAATATACATCAGAGTATAAGTTGGTATCATCTAGGTTTGTCCTGGTTAGACAATGAGGCGACCGGGAAAGTAACATGGAATTCTTTATTTACAGTACAACTATATACAATCAGTAATTGTCTCTTGAATTCAGTTCAATGCAAGCCCAACCAGGCAATGGCAGAGTGCTTGGCAAGACACCAAAGCCAGGATCAGCTGGAGAACACGGCGATGTGGCTGGGCTGGAACTGACTGGGTTTCATGGCAAGGTGGCTAGGCAGGACTTGACTGGAGGCCATGGAAAGGAGGCAAGGCAAGACTCAGCAGGAACTGGCGGCAAGGCGACTGGGCTAGAAGTGACTCGAGTTCGCAGCCAGGAGGCACAACAGAGCTCAGCTGGTGATGGCAACAAGGCAACTGAACCAGCCTCAGCTGGAGAACACAGTAATACTGCAAGGTAAAACTCGGCTATGGAGCGCAATGAGGAGACAAGCCTAGGCTCGACTGGGCTCCGTGGCAAGGCGACAAGACTGGACTCAGCTGGACCTCATGGCAGGGCAGCAAGACTTGACTTGACTGGGTTTCATGACAAGACAGCAGGGCTTGACTGGTCTGGACTTCAAGGCAAGGCAGCAGGATTTGATTCGGCTGGGCTTTGTGGCAGGGTGGCAAGGCAAGACTCGACTGGGTTTCGAGGCAAGGCAGCAAGGCAAGGCTTGGCTGGGGCTCGCTGCAAGGTAGCAAGGCAAGGTTCGGAAGGCTGGGAAGGCTCTGGTTCCATAGTGGCTACAGGGCAGGGCTCCGAGAACGGTTCTGGCTTTTCTTCTCCATTGGAAGCTGTTAGCTCAGTGGAACGTTTGTCTCCGGCAGCCCAATCCTTGCTCTGGCTCCTTTTTATTGTGTTCCTTTTGTGCCATTTTTCCTCTGGAGCCAATCAAGTTTCCTTTTGCTTGGCACGCCTTTTGGCTCACCTTTCCCTTGAGTTGATTGGTGGCTTTGAATACAGTTCCTGGTTTTGTCCAATCAGCTCCTCAGGACTTTCCTGTTCTGCTGAGTCACTCTGAGTTTTGATTTCCCCATTTTGCCTAGCATCGGTTTCGATTTCCCCTTCCTCAGTGTCAGAGTCAGACTCAATCCTTACAAGGTTATTGATGGTGTGTGTGAAAGTAGGAGCACATAAGTTGATAATTGCATGTTAAGTTCAATGATAATGAAAGAATCACAGATGGATTTGGCAGAAAATTCTTTAAAAATGCAATCTAGATGAAAAAGAATATTCTGATAAGTGAATGGATAAGCAGGAATGAGATGAGACAGCATAGCAAAAATGATTCAGTCATTTAGATAATGGACAATGAATTAAAATGGTGACTCATAAGTATTTACTTGAAAAAGGTCTGTTTCTTCTGTACACATGGTTTAAGCTTAAGTCTGTTCCTATCTACAGATAGGAAAGATATGAATATAAATCTAAAAGCATGTGTGAGGCAATTGTGTAAGATGAAAGACTGAATTAGTGAAAGCTGAAGGGTGATGAGAGTTTTGGAATGTGGATAATGTCAGGAGGGGAACTTGGGGAAAAAATGGACATGAAAGAAAAAGAAAAAAGTGAAAGAAATGAAAGTAGAAGGAACAGAGGAAGAGAGGGTACATATTGTTATGAACAAGTTTTATAAGACAGTGTAACCTCCCAACAGTACTGATGGAAAATAGACATAAGGAAAAAAGAAGTGGAAACTGTTTGAAACAAAGTGAAAAATATAAAATTACAGAGTGCCATAGAAGATGTGGAGTTACATTAATGGTATGAAAAGGGATGATTAGTGGAACACTGGAGTGAAAGAAGCTGTCAATGAGAAAAAATGAGAAAATGACTGCTGCAAAACATCAGGATCAGAGAAAGATATTATATAATGTGGATAGAGAGGAACAGATAGCTGAAAAGTATGTAGTCAACATGAGCAAGAATGGTTCACATTAAAAAAGGAAGAGAAAATGCAGAGTGAGTTTGATGGAAATAAAAAATAGTTTAGGAAGTGGGCTTAAGAGGGCTAAACAGGGAGCATCCAGCAGCATGCATGAAATGAAATTATATGGGATGATACTGAAATGAGGGAATACTGGAAAGTGTATTTTAGAAATGTGTATGAAAATGATACATACTGAAAAGAGGAATTGAAATAAATTGTATTATTAGTGTTCAAACAGCAGTGTCTATGAGGGGGAGACAAAAGGGGGAGCAATCTGATGAAAGTAGCATTATGGTGTCACAGTGCAAGCCCTACCTCTTTTCTATGTGCTTGTGGCATCCCACACATGCCTCAAATGGGTGAGGCCTGTGGCACAAGATGTCATGGTTTTCATTATTCTGTCAAAAGCAGCAAGATCCTTTGGATGCTACTGTCCAATAAAAAATGGATGAAAAAGTAGTAATAAATACTGTGAAAATGTGAGCAGTAGAAATGCTGCAGATGTAGTTGGTGTAACAGAAGTTTTAAAATATGGATGTGGTTTGCTTAGAAAGCAGTTGTGAAACTTGTTGCAACTTTAGACTAGACGGGAGACATGAAGGTGAAACTTCTTCTCTTCAGCAAGTCATTGAGAAATGAATATGAATAACAAATG
This sequence comes from Candoia aspera, assembly GCF_035149785.1. Lineage (NCBI taxonomy): Eukaryota > Metazoa > Chordata > Lepidosauria > Squamata > Candoiidae > Candoia > Candoia aspera. The sequence goes on from NC_086155.1 coordinate 36,733,430, forward strand.
TTATTGTACATTTGTTGATTTAGAGAAAAGTTATGATACAACAGATAAGCTTGAATTGTGGAATATATTGCATGAATGTGAAGGTTGGTTGCTGAATGCAGTAACAGTGGCATACCATGGAAGTGAAACATGCTTGAGAACAAATGGAATGCTTAGCAAATGGTTCCATATTGAGCAGGGAGTAAGACAAGGATGTGTGATGTCCCTTTGTTTATTCAATGTATTTATGGATCAATGTATAAGGAATGTTTGTAATGATGTTAGAGTGGTGTTGGTTGGGAAAATGATAATACATGTACTTTTGTGTGCAGATAATTCCACTGTGTTGGCTAAGAGTTGAATGATTTACCCAAATATTAGATGACATTATATGATGCAGTGAACAATGTGGATCTAATTAATGTATGAAAGACCAAGGTAATTATGTTAGATTGGGAAAATTGAATGCATTATTGCAAGTTCTGCATAACTGACAGAAAAACTAGAGCATATTGAAGAATTAGAAGAATGTTGACAAAATCTAGGGAAATGGTTGGAGAACTTTCAAGATGTGCAAATGCTGTAGAAAGGTAGTGGGTAACATGTAGTCTGTTATAAGGAATGAATAACTGTCAGAAGCAAAAATTGCTGTGTACGAGTATGCTTCTGCCCACTCTGTTCTATGGAAATGAGAGTTGGGTTTGTCAGATGAAAGATAAAAGTTAAATTCAATAGAAATGGGGTACTTACGAAGTGCATGTGGTTACATAAGAAGTAGGGTCAAGAATGAATAAGTGCTGAACAAATGTGGAATGAACAGAAAAGTTACCAGTATGAAGAGGTCAGTATGATTTGATGATGTCGAGAGAATGAATGAGGATGCAGTCACGAAATACATATACAAAGATTATGGTTAGAAAGGAGGGGAAGACTGAAAAAGTCATGATTGGGTGAATGAGACCATCAAAGAAGTATGAAGTGGAGTTAATGAGATCATCAAAGAGGTGTGAGAATTTAAAGATAATATATAAATCCATGTTTGGACATGGTTTGCCAGTTTAAAAAGGTATAGTGAATGGTGTTGGTATAAACTAATTTTAGCTATGTTTTCTTATTTCATACCTTAATTTTTTTACAGCTATTCTGTTCTCTTCATAATCTTGCATACTCCAAAAGGGGTATCTATGTAGGTATGTATATCTAATTTTAGTTAAATGTCAATGAGACCCAATAAAATCAAATTTAGTTTTACTAGTGGCCACACTATTTGGGGGAATATGGTGCTTGGCATGCCACTGAAAAGCAGTGCAGAGGTAGGATCAGATATTGCAGTGTAGTTCTGTGTGTCTCACTTTGTTGAAGGAGTCACAAAATTGGATGAACAGAGCAATTTATAAAACCCTTTTACCTTTAATTATTTTGCTGTTGTCATAAATCTAGGGACAATTTATTGTGTTTGTAATATGGATTCAAAGTGCACATTATTTTTTTAAAAATTTATTTGTATTTATATATTGAATTTATTCCCTGCCCATCTCACTCAGAGAACAACTCTGGGTGGTTTACATAAAATAGGAATAAAACATTAGTTAAAATACAATAAAACAGTAAAACAATAAAACAGTACAATAAAACAAATCTTCTATGTATGTTTTTTACAATAAAAAACAGCTTTTTGAAGAAGTATTCACCCCTTTCTTAGTTTCTGAGTTTTGTTTCTTTGCCATTGAATCTTAACAGTTCATGTGAATCATGTGGATATATAAAGGGAGACTGAGTGAACAAATGACACCAGACGTTGGTGTTTATTTATTTCATTAAAAATAATCGAAACATGATGCACTAGTGTGAAAAAGAAAGCACGTCAAAATCAGGCAGTTTTGAAATGGAGAAGATCACCGTGAATAACTTGTCATAACCACATTGTTGAGAGCCAGTTTGGTCTAGTGGTTAAGGTGCTGGGCTAGAAACCAGGAGTCTGTGAGTTCTAGTCCCACCTTAGGCATGAAAGCCGGCTGGGTGACCTCGGGCCAGTCACTCTCTCTCAGCCCAACTCCATGCAATGTAGACTAGCCTCCTCATGGTGCACCCCGGGCAACGTGACTTGTCACAGCTACATAGTCTACACATCTGGCTGCTGGACCTCACAAGGATTTCCCAGCAAGAAAAACAGCAGCATGAACACCAAACTGCTATGTCATATGATTAAAAAAAAACCCACATCATTGATTTTATAATTAAGTAAATATATGAGTTAACTCTATTATGTGAACAAGTGAGACTGATGAGCCTTTTTCTGTCGCCCGCTGTACAATTTCTTGGTCCAACCTAGCATAAAACACATAGAGGCAAACTTTGCTATGTTTAGCTCATTACCAGGATGCATATTTTTCCCCAACATATAGTAGTTTTGCCCTTTTGGAGGAAGCATTAGTTAGTTTGTTCCTATCTGTATTTTTCCTCTTGGGACAGCTTTGTGCTTTATTTGACAAAATGCAGCCATGTGGCTAAAAGAGTTATTAAAAGCATTAAAGCATTAACCTCTCATAACCTCATTTTTCACTTTGTACACATCCATAAGGGTTTAATCGGACTGGATTTAAACACAGAAAACTTGGAGAAGTCAACTTTCTACATTCCCTTCAGTTTACACAAGGCCACACATGATAAGCCAAAAGACAAAGAAAGAAGAAAGCAGTATGCGTAAAACAGCTATTTCATTTGCTTCATACATAGTTAGTAACATATTTAAACTGGCTCATTGGATATGAACTAGTTTGACATGGGCAAACATCTGCATGTGTACTACTGCTTCTGTATAACAAATTATAAAGATTTCTTCAAAAATGCCAGGAAATGTATGGATATAGGTACATAAAGTGCTAACTCTGAAGAATGAAAAAAATATGCATTATTCTCACAACAGGTTTTTGAAGATGTTATATTGCACAGTAAATGCACATGTCATTGAAGGAGTCCTATATCTCTTTTTCCAAATACAGATTTTTGTTTTGTATAAATAAACCATACTTTTCTGCTTTTTCAGTTGTAATATTTTATGGCTACAACTGAAACATCAACAAAATACCAGCAGCTGCAACTGATTCTTCCCCACAATGATGCCGTACCATTTTGAAAATATTTTCCCCTCTTAAACTTTCTTTCAACCATTTGAAGGCCATGCATTTTTCCTGATAATAATGTGGTAACAGTATTGATATTGGTTGGAGTAGAAAATCTGAATTCAAGTCCATCTATACTATGAAATGTTGACAAATAATTTTAGCCCATCTTCATCTCTCAGACTACATTTTCACAGTATTTATTACTACTTCAGGAAGAAGGCCTCATGCAGCCAGCAGCTGCCTTGCAAAGGACCAGGCTGAGCATGCCTCGTCAGCAGTGGGAGAAGGACAGCAAAGATGAGTTGGGGGCGGCAGGGGCGACAGAGAGCAGTGTGGCTTGTGCACCCTCCTGCCCCTTGCAGCAGCCACCCTGGCCCAGTTGTGCTCACACTGCAGCAGCCACTTACCTACCCACTGGCCTGCTTGTGAGCCACCCAGGACTCACAACTTCCTGCTGGCTTCCCCATTGACTTTGCTTGTTGGAAGATGGCAGGAAGTCATGAGGAAGTCCTTGCTTAATGACCCATGGTAATCACTTAATGATGGGAATTGCCATTGCTAAGCAATGTGATCACATGACATCATGCTTTACAACTGCGTCGCTTAGCAACAGAAATTACGGTCCAAATTACCACTGTTAACTGAGGACTACCTGTAATTGATTTCATGGTATTAATTGGGGGTAATACCAGATATATTTTCCTTGACGTGAGGCATGATATAAATGCATTACACAAACATAAAAATCAACCTTTAGCTGTAGATAGATAAAGAGATATGACTGCGGCTGATTTGGAGCCAATAGATCTGGATTCAGATTTGTCAGGCTTAGGTGGGGTTCACATATTTTACTAAGCTGACTTAACATGTTGTACAAATAACCTAAATGCAGCTTATTCAATGACCTATGTTTTTCTAATGCATGGTTTATCCAGTCTTAGAGTAGACCAATTGAAATCAGTGGGACTTGGGGACTTAGATTAGTCATGAATTAATTTAATTTCTATCGATTTCAATTTCCGTACTATTTTAAGGATGATGTGCTATCAAAATTCTGTAAAATTCCGTTAAGAAACAGCTTGAAGAACACCATTGTAATCTGAAGCTGCAGCAATTTTTGATTCAAGGTTTTTAGTCATACTACTTCAAAAGACCAATAGTTTTGAGTAATTACCAAAAGAAAAAAGAAAAAAAGAAAAAAGCAACCAGTGAAAGAAGTCAGATTAAGCTTCAAGGACATCAAACATCAGTAACAGTATCTTCTCTTAGCAAATAAGTAACAAAGTTTCCAGTCCATGTTGCAGAATGTCTGGGATGAATGTGTTTTAAACTTGAATAGAGAGGGTTTGCTGTGAAAAGGAACAAACAAGAATATTAGATAAGATGACATATTGACAAATCTCAGCCTGGAATTCATTAAACACTATTTCAGATGGTATTTAAATAGATAACCAGGGCCTATCAGGTCAAGGATAGGAGTCCACATGCCATGCAAATATACCAACCCAGCTATTTACAATATAGCAAGAACAGTGCATCAAGTACAATTTGACTAACTTTGGGAGTTAGGGAAGGCTGTTTTAAACCATGTTCTGTGGACCCCCAGGGTTCTGCAAGAACTCAATGGGGTTTTGTGAAAGACAAAGGAAAAACAACAGCAACAAATGCAGTCAATTTCTATCACTAGAGCATTGCTTCTTGATCAAGAGCTCAGTGATTTTTTTTTAATTAACAGGTTCCTGAAAAAGTTTGAAATCCCTTGGATTAGGGCATGAACAAATGCAGGTAAGTTTTTTCAAAAAGCACACACACACATTGTAGTGATTAGATCAGGTGGGTAATGAGGGACTTAGAGATGTTACTGCTGTTACTCCCATTGGCCACCCTGACTGCTGCAGGTGGGAACTGCTGTTTAGCAAGAACTGCAGAACCAAAGATTCATTCTGCTGGTTGGGTTATATTGGGTTCAGCTGCATTCAAATCTCCAGTTATGAAACTCACTGTGTATTGTCTCTCAGTGACAAAGGTCATACAACATACCAAGTTACAATGTGGTTTAGGTTCAATACACTGTGTGATCCCAAACAATTGTTGTTTATTCAGTAAACTATGGTTAAGCAAAACAGCTTAGTATGACGTTAGAATTGCTGAGATAATACAAAAATGAAGAGGAGCATATATAGAAACATGAACTGTTTGAGGATAATGCTTTTCTGGGAAGAAGACTTAAGGTGTAACATTCTTAAAGAAAATCAAACAAAAATGCAAATGGGTTAGTTCTTTAGCAGTGTTAACTTGACACACTGAGCCCACAAGCTAGCCAATCACATTTTATCCTAGCACATTGTGTGAACCCAACCATTAGTATCATTAGTTTATGGCTCAGTGTTCACATGAACCTAGAAAAACTGGGTTGAGTAAACCATGTTTAAGTTATCCAAAGTAGGAATATATACCAAGCACAGATTGTTGTTTTGCCTTGAAGCAGAGATGGCTAAAGCAATCTACTTTCAGTTTCTGTCACATTCTCCTGTGATCATTCTTCAAACCATTATGTGTATTTGAATTTAAATACAGAACCAGGTAAAAACAGTTCTTACCAAAGTAACAAAGGACTCAGCAAAGAAATTATGAAAAGAACAAGCTGTAGTCAAAATGGGAAACACTTTTATTCATATCATCAAGGTAACAAAGCAATGCTTTTATTTAATGGGAAAGAAAAGCCCCTTAGATGGTTTTCTGAGAAATATTTGATTGTTTAGAAGATGCATCTTTGGCCCCAGCAAGTCATTCAAAAAACATGAACAATTGTACACAATCTCTAACCATCAAAGCAGTGGAGAGATTTTAGGCCATCTTTTTTGCAGGATACTTGCCATATCAGCTCCTCAGATGCAACAGCAAATGTGAGCATAGTGCACTGGGATCTGTTTATAAACCTTTGTTTACAGAAATGTTTAATTTGCCAATTTTTTGTTTCTTGGCATCATAATGGTTTAAAAACAACATTCCTTACATCATCAAACTCATTCCTTCCATGAACAGACCACTCTAATATAAATATAGATGGGGATGGGGAAATAAGACCCTGTTAGAGAGGAGGTACATAGTACAATCTTGCAAATGTCTGTTGGGCAGAATCACTTAATTGCTTCCATTCAGCTGCTAAAATCTCTGTGGTTTGCTTGGTTTTAACTTAGAATGATGTAGAATGTGCAAACCCAGCTATTGTAGATTATAAACCATGGTGATCAGTGTATTGTATAAGCCCCCAAACTGTTACCTTATTCAACAAACTATGGCAAAACGAACCATATCTTAATGCAATGAGATTGACCTGGTCACTGACTTTCATAAGACTTAATAGATCTAGTGTATGCCAATTTACTTAAGTGTAAGCCTCAGTGTTTAATGAGACTCTCAAAAAAATATGCATAGCAATAGCTGGATAATTGTGGTCTGTAACCCTTGTACTTTAGGATAATTTAATACTTAAGTAGATTTTAGTAAGGTTCATACATGGTGCTAAGTCATAATAAGACTTGTTTGGTTTTGGCTCAGTGTGTGCTGTGTGAATCTAAAACTATTGTTTATGGTTTAGTGTTTTGTACAAACTAAACTAATTGTTGCTTATTCTATACACTATAGTTGAGCACATCATAATTTAATACATGAACCCAGTCTTTGGGCCTTACCTGTGTTTTAAGAGAGAAAAGATGGAAAATGAGCAAGCAAAGTATACTTTAACCCAAGCAAATTGTTTAGCATCTTGCTAAATCGATTGCTATTATACAAATTTTGAAGCTAGCTTTAAGGCAGACATTCTTTCCTGAAATGACTCTTTGGTGGTATTTCCCAGCAGGAATATACATGTTTAGCATGTGTAGCATATGTAAGCTGGAGCAAGACATCAAGACATTACACTAGAGTTCTTCTCTAGTATTTTTGCAGTCTTGTATACATTTACTCAGAAGAAACTTTTAGTTGATTTTACTCAATAAAGGAGTATACAAACAAAGCTTTAATAACTTATGCACTTCACAGCTTTTGATGCTACAGGAGGAAAACAAATCAACACAGCAAGAGAAAGTATAAAGACACAAACATAAAGCCAGTAGCAAAAGGACCAGGAGTATAATTTTTTCTAATGATCAACAAACTTCTTGTGTTCATCTCATTGCATCAATCCCATCTAGTCCTAACAGCATATGAAATTAATTGATTTGGATTTCTGGATCAGTTGTTTGGCTTTTTGGAAACTTATATTCTGGGCCATTATTCTGGAATAACATTTAATTCTGAGACAGGTACTAGAATTAATGGATTTATCAGATATTTTGTACCTTAAAGCACTGACTTTAACTAGCTATGCAAGACTGATGATCTGTATCAGCATTCTACTTCTGAGGGCTTGTATTTTTGTATTAAGCAGTGAATAATAGTATAATAGTGGATAATGTTCAGTTTTAAATAATTTTCTTATATGGGTTTAATATATATCATTGTATTTTTGCACAAGTTCCAGTTGTTGCCCTTCCTGGAGCAGGAGGACCTTGCTACAGTGATTCATGCCTTCATTACCACCCATTTAGATTACTGTAACAAACTTTACCGGGAACTGCCTCTGAAGACCACTTGGAGGTTGCAGTTGGTTTAGAGTGCAGCAGCCAGGGTACTTATTGTTGTTTGCCTGCAGGAGGATATTACAGTAGTGCTGCAGGCCCCACAGTGATTACTGCTAGGCTTCTGGGTGCTACTTAAAGTGCTGGCGCTAACTTATAAAGCCCTACATAGCTTGGCACCATATCTGCAAGACAGCATTCTCTCATTGGAATTGGCCCTGCCAATTCAGCTTACCTGGGAAAAGCTACTAGTGGTTCCTCATGTAAGGGAGGTGAGTGGGGCTAAGACTCACACTGCTGCTTTTTGGGGTGGTGGCACTAATTTTTAGATTAGTCTCCCAGTAGATGTCGGGTGGCATTGACTGCCTCCTGGACACAGCTCAAAACTGAGCGCTTCTGGAGGGCATTTGGGCCTTGATTCCATCTTGGTTGGGTTATAACTTGGCTTTGTTATTTAATGTTATTTTTTATGGTTTTTAGTTATTTTATTTGTGCATTTTTATTGTATGTTGTTTGTGTATTTTATCTTTTAAACCACAGACTCCTTTGGGAATGTGGTGGTCCATAAATGTGATTAATAAGTAAAGTTACCTGGAATGAGATTCAAGTTAAGATTTTGACTTTACATAGTTGGAGGGGGGGGGAAGACATTAAAATATGGCAGCTTAAACCCCAAAGAACACTGCACCACTTTACAGACAAATGTCACATAAAGTTGAAGCTTCTCAGGCACAGCTACATTTCTGTGCCTATTTACTTGGAAGTAAAAGTCACTGAAATCCACTTCTTCGGCGTTGATATATGCAAGACTGTACTGCGAGAACATTTGGGTATAGTCAGTGAATGGAACGGCAGTTTTAACCAGAGTTGAAGAGTTACTTTAACTCCACTGCTGACTAGGCTGCCAGGTGCACATCAGAACCATTACACCTGCTTCTACACAGGTGCAAGTGCTTGTCCGCTTTAGAGATGAGTCCAGGGCTGCTACTGAGCGGCCCTTCAATGTCTCTGGAGATGCTGTATTACAGAAAGCTAACCACCAGCATCGCTACCACCGCTCCTAACGAGTGAACGCAACGCCAGATGAATCCCCAGCCTGCACGTGTACATTAATCCCCGGCGCGCATCTCATTTCCGTTTTCCCCTCACCCGGTTCACTGGGGAGCGGAAGTGCCTTTGCAGAACTGTGACGTCCTTCGCTTCAGAAATCTAACGTTACACCGGAAACGACGACGGTTCGGAGAGTCAGAACCCGTGATCTCTGCGCCCTCTAGTGGTTCTCTTACCCGCTCCTCGTTTCCTTCGGCTGAGGTCTGGCGGGGCCGAGTAGGGCCGTCGCGCCGCGCCGCAGGTGTGCGCGCGGAAGAGAGAGGACATCCCGGGGGAAGGAGACGGGAAGGTGGTTCCTAGGGATTTCCAGGTGAGCGGTCGGGAATAGCCTTAACAACATCCCTTTCCTTCGTCTTTCCCCCCTCCACTTTTAGAGTCGTACAGGCCAAAGTGCTGCTGCTCTGAGTTGTTAGTAATCCCTGAGCCTAAAGCCTTGGATCAGGGCAACAGTGGGGCGGTGTACTCACTCTCTTCCTTAGGGCTGTTCTCCAGCCCGGTGTGACCTAGATCTCTTAGGAAATGATGGTAAACTGTTGAAGGTATTTCTTTATCCTCCCCTCACCCAATCAGGTCTTGTGAGCTCTGGATCTGTGGCGTCTCCTGTCTGTTCCTTCTTCTCAGAAAATGGCCTGTACAATAGAAAAGATCTTGACAGATGCAAAGACATTGCTGGAAAGGCTGAAAGATCATGATAATGCTGCTGAGTCTCTCATTGATCAGTCCACCATATTGCATAAGAAAGTAGTGGCCATGAAAGAAGCTGGTACAAATCTTTCACACAAGGTGAGTGACCCCTTATTGGCATTAATTGGTTGGCTGTGTGGGTTAATGGATGGAATTGTGCATGTGGTAGTTCTCTGGCTCATACAAAACATCTTTCTTTTACAAGTATCAAGAAGATGCAGCTGAGCTAAAGGATATCTCTAAATACAAACCTCACATTCTCTTATCTCAGGAAAACACTCAGATCAGAGATCTGCAGCAGGAAAACAGAGGTGAGCATTGTGGTAACAAGTAAAAGTGAGCCAAAATGATTTTTATAGAAGTAAGGATTTAACCGAGGGCTTTACTTCAGAGCTTAGTTAAGAATATCTTAGGAGTATGCGGAGGCTGGAAGTATGTGACACCTGGGACAGATAACTTAGATAAAATGGGTATAATGTGAGTCACTCTTATAGTTTGTTATTTCCTATGCATGCTTGTTGAGCTACACAGATACTAACAGACCATGTGGTAAAAAATATCAGCTTAAAATCATTTGATTACTGGTGTTCCTCGTGGCATTATATGCTGGTTGTGTAAGGATGCCAAGAAAATTTTTTTTTTTTGTTCAAGTTGTATTGAATTTGCAACTTATTTGAAAAAGATTGTAACCACACCGATTAACGCTGTTTGTTATATGGATAAGTGACAGATAACCACAAGTAGATATTCTAATCTGCCATGCTGTGCACATACAATCACATGAAAATAAGCTTCAGTGAACAACAGAAATTTGTCTCCAAGTAAATGCAAGTAGGATTGGACTATAAACCAAACTGGCTTGAGTGTAAAATACTAATCCAGAGTATTTTCTAGCTAAGAAAGTCCAGACCATCAGGGAAAGAATTTGAAATGGAAGTGTAAACAAGTAAATATGTAGGGACCAATGGGCATACTATAAGTATTTGTAGTTATAGCATGGAATTATACAATTTTTTTCAGAGCTATGGATCTCTTTGGAAGAACACCAAGATGCACTGGAACTTATTATGAGCAAATACAGAAAACACATGCTGCAGCTCATGAGGAAAAGAAAAGATGTGGATGCTCAGTCAGTTTTGCAAGTACATCGAACTCAGTCCGTGGTAAGGAATTACTATATTCTCCCTAAAGGAGAAAATAGAAATAAATATATGTTTAGGAGAGTTGTTTGGATGTGACCTCTGTTCCTATGATGTCTGTTTTTGACTCTTGCTTTTTCCTCAAGAGTCTCTTCTCTGAAACATCTTAGAAGTGCCTTTTCTTTCTAGGAGAAAGCATTGTAACTCAATCATAAAGTAACTTCTTTAGAGTTTTTATAAAGCAAATGACTGTAGATACCTTGAGACAATTAAACTAGTTAGTTTTATGCCACAAAAACTGCAAAGATTCATTACATTTCTGCCTGAAAGTAAGTGGCTAAAAATTTATGACTGCTCGGAGGGCATTTCATGTACCATAGGATTATTTGAATGTTTTTGGAATGGAAAACATGACCAGCAAAGTAGGTGTGTAAGAGAGGACATGCATATGCTGGATCCAAAGCCTTCCTGTTTTCTAGTTTGCTCCTAAATTGGCATATAAAATAGTCATGGAGCTAATGAGAGGTAACAAAAATGGCTATATAATATAAATTTTCTTTATGTATGGTTACATAGTCAATGCTGTGATTTTGTTAGTAACTGGAGCACTATGTCAGCTAGTATATCCTGAACCAATGTCCTTGTTATGTGGATATAAATATCTGACATGTATTGCAAGAAAATCAAGGGTTGATAAGGTATAAGGGAGGTGTATACATTTTTCCATGGATATACTGCACGTGCAGTATATGTGTGTGTTGCAGTACGGAAGAAATGGATCTCTTTGAGCCCTTAAATGAACACTGAACATGTTGGTACTTTATGGTGAGACTAGATCATGACCTCATTATATAAGTATAGCACCTATTAGAATTATTTCAGAGCAGAATGATATATCTGTTTCTAAATATTTATTTTTATGTATTTATATTTTAAATTTAGTCACCATACATCTCACTCAAAGAGCAACCCTGGGCAGTTTACAGTAAAACAAGAATAAATAGTCACTAAAATACAATAAAACAATATTCTTAAATAAAAACTATAGTCCAACATGTAGATGTTAAAAAGTTCTTAATTTATGGGAGCATCTTCAGGGCGCTAACCACCCCCAGGGTTGGTTACCTCTCCTCACGCCCCACACAAAATGGCAGAGTCAGGTCTTCACCCTTTTCTTGAAGGCTGGGAGAGTAGGGACCAGCCTCACCTCTGGGGGAAGAATATTCCATAGAGCAGGGGCAATGGCAGAGAAGGCTCTTTTCCTAGGCCTCGCCAATCAACAGTCTTTCATGGACAGGGTCCGTAACATGCCTTTTTTGCCTGACTGGGTGGGACGGGTCAATGTAATGGGGGTGAGACGGTCCCTCAGGTAACTTGGACCCATGCCATGTAGGGCTTTAAAGGTAGTAACCAACACCTTGAATTGGACCCAGAAGCAAACTGGTACCCAATGCAGCTCCCGCAGCAAAGGTGTTACATGTGCCATCCTTGGGGCACCCAAAATTGCTCATGTGGCCAGCAAGGGTAGCCCCATGTAGAGAGCATTGCAATAGTCTATATGGGAGATAACGTAACTAGGGCATGAGTGACTGACCGGAGGGCCTCTTGATCCAGGAAGGGGTGTAACTGGCGCACAACGAAGTTGAACAAAGGCCCTCCTTGCCATAACTGCCACCTGCTCCTCGAGGATAATAGGCCCTGTCTTAAAGCTGTTTTCCAGAAAGTTAGCATATATCTTATAAAGGGAAGTGTATGATGGCAATAGTTGGCTCCTATTTAACTTAACTGCTACAGTTCCAAGACACAAATCTGTCATGGTACTATATGTAAAAAATGAGAGAGATACTGTAAATAATATGTAATAAAAAAGGCACACTACTTAAAATTAGCCCTGTAGAGTTCAGTAGAGTCATTCATTAAAAGTTTTCTTGCCTTGGGTAGACATCTCTCATTATAGATACATTTTCCAATCTTACATTGGACTGATTATCTTTCAAGGTATACTGCTTGCCTGCAGCATTTGTTTTACTTTCTCTAATCAATTGCATCAGTGTAGGACTATTTTTATAATCTGAAAATTTTCAACAACTCAGTCTAGTGAAAAGCTTTATTGTAATCTAGTTACAATATCAGCTGTTCCCTCTTGTCAACAAACACTAATTTAATTAAGACAATTCCACTCACCTAGCGTTATTTCTTTCTCTCTTCATTAGTGTTTTATTGAGAATAATTTTGTTTTGAAATCTATCTGCAGGAAACAGAGAGTCAGATTGACAGGATCTGTGAAATGGGAGAGGTTATGAGAAAAGCAGTTCATGTTGACAGTGACCAGTATTATAAAATACAAGAAAAGCTAGCACAGTTAGAGGTAAGTGCTGAACCACTGTGAAGTGTGGGATTGTTGTAAGGGAAGATATTTGGTTCTGCAGCATCCAAACTTAAAGGAGAGTTGATTGCTCTCTATTGAAGGCTAATACCTGCACCACACTGAAGTAGCTTCATAGTTATAGAGAAAACTTTGAAGCGGAGTGATGATTCACCCAGCTGGAATCATGCATCATTTAAAATAATGATTTTTAACCAAGTTTTATTAAATATCCACAGTTGATTGGATTTATATAACATGCTGATCTAATCTGCCCCAGAGTAAGTTAAAAACCTGTCCCAAATTGTTCCATTTTATGTCAGGTTCATGTTTTGTCTTTTCTCTTGTTACCAGATGAAAGTAAGTTATTAAAATTATATAGGATGCTATAAAATGACCAAAGGCAAGAAGAATAAATGTACCTAAAAATAGAGGGAATATAAAAGAATGTATAAAATGTTAGGTTCTAAAACTGTCCTTATATTTTTCTGCAGCAATTAATTAGAAAAGTCTTTTTTTTAATGATTGTGCTGTGATCTTTGTAAAGTGAAAAAATATGTATTATAAAGGGGAGGAAAAGTATTTTATATGCCAATGTAATGAAAACAAATTGCTTGATTTGTGATTGGAATGTGGGAGGGCATTAACATACAGTATTGAAGAATGCTATTTCTGGTAATCAAATATTTTAGCTTGCTTTTAACACTAGGCCCAACTGTATATTCATTAAGATGTTGTTAATGAGCTAGTATCCATAGATACTAATTGACATAATTAGTAGAAATATTAACTTTGCCAAATTACAGTATACAAAGAAATATGAAAAGAAAAGTTATATTCAACCACTAAAATCAAAATATGGGAATAAATAAAATTGGTTAAACTTGCAATATCTCTAAGAAACTCACAAAATATGGAAAGCTTGATGATTCAGTATTCATTAGTGAAATTAAATCTATTTGAGCTTCATAAATCACAGTACAGATTTAATTATAAGTAAGAGGTTGGACATAGAAACATTTATTTGATGATAAACCTTTTAAGAAGAAGCATGGAAAGATATGATAAGAGTAATATATAGAAAATAATAATGTATGTCACAAAAATTACATTTTTTTATGGCACTGAATGAATATATTGTCTCTATTTGTCACTACCTTTTCATACATTGCTATCTTTAATTGACTTTTCAGCTTGAAAATAAGGAGTTGCGAAAATTATTATCGATCAGTAGAGAATCTATTGAGTTGCCTGATCATGCATCTCAAGCTACAAAACCTCAGTCTTGGAACAGTTGATCTTGGAAATTGGTAACTCTACTGCAGGAATGTGAATGCTTCCTTTCCAAGCTGTCCTTTAATTCCCTTTGGTCTTCTCTTAGATACCATTCCAAGCCTGTAACTATATTGTAAATTCTGTTCTTAGGGAAGGAATGTTGAAATGGCCCCTTCTTTTGATTAAGATTTGTTCTGCTTAATCATGCAGAAGAGTGTAGTAAATGTTTTCTTCAGGTTACCCATGATTTTAGAAATCTCAGTTGGATAGAGCAAGGATCATCTTAGCTTTTCCAGTGTGAGCAAATTACATAAAGTCAAATCTTTCAGCATGACTTTAATTTCATTGGAATTTTGTTCTTAAATGTGTTTAAGATGCACTGTTGTACAAACCTTAGGTACTCCCATTCCTAATGCTAGAATTTCTGCTTCTAGCATTGTTTGGTGCCACATTTCTTGTATCGTTTAGAAATAGACTGTCATATTACCTATTGCCTAATATCAACAAATACAGAAAATAATACACAATATTCTGCCAAAGTGTTCTTTGAATCCTCATTCATATGACTGTTTCACACAGGAGATGTCTCTTTGGGTTATAACAAAGTCTGATATTTCTGCCTACCTAGAATGCTTCCATGAATATGCTAATCCATTATGGGGCATATCCTCATTAGTTCATTTTTTTTTGTCTTTGTCAGTATCTACTTGATCAAGGAATCTGTCTCTAATTTCTTGTAGCCACATTAAGCCCTTGTGCATGGATATCAAGGAGAGATGTGCGGAAAACATGTCTTTGTTATATCCTATGAAGATTACTCTGTGTGCAGGCATTTGCACAAATAAGAAATATGCCCTACATGTTATTCCTGTAAAAGCTGAATTTACTTATTTTTGCAAGCCCCTGCCAGCATTTTAAAAATTATTTTTTTGAAGGATTGATGATTGAAGACACTGTCTCCATAAGTATACCAAATATTCATTAATATTATTACTTGAGCTTTTAAGAAGGTGTTGGTAAAATTGTCTTCATCCTGAACTTTTTCAGAAAAAAACATCCATTGCATTGATTTGAACAGTCATTAAAACAGTAAGTTATAAACTGACTGTCTAGGATTTCAGCTAAATCATATTTTCATTTTCAGGCTTTTAAAATTTAACATTTTTGTTTCTTCGTTTGCTTTGGCCTTACAAGCTACTTGACAACATCCTATACCTGATAGATTTAATGACTGTATTATGAGGGAAGACAGACTAAGCCATCTAAGCTTGTGTAGTCATGTATCTATATGAATGTCTTCATTCTGATAGCATAATCCAAGATTGTCTGTTGAGCATATTGGTAATATGTTGTAAATTGGAAATGTCTCTCTTCTAAAATTTCTTAGACAAAAGAAAGTGTTCCTGCTTCTCTGAACAGGATCTGTGAAATTTATATATATTGTCCACACCTATTCTTGCTGTCCAGGTTTAATCAAGCTTTAGGAATAAAACTAAAATAGTCAACTCACGTCATTTTTCCTGTTTCCTACCTTCCACATAAGTTTGGTGGAAAGGAGTGATAGGCTAATTGATCAAATTCGTTTGAGGGTATTTTCAGGCCCTCACACTGGGCTGAGCAGACAAAAAAATTACTAAAATGCGGGCCATATTTGCATAATGCAATCAGCTGAACAAACTCAGTATCTTTGCAGTGTTATGCCTTAAATACATGCCATCAGTGCCATCTTCAGAATCAAGCTCTTGTAATGAGCTGCAATTTGCTCAGTCTCTATATAAGCTCTAGATTATTTTATAAACATCCTGTAGGATGTAAATTTAATTACCTACAGAGGTGCTGTGCTGTTGTTTACTGTCTTAACAGCCTGTTCTATCCAGTAAATTGAAAATATTCTCTTTACCTCGCATCTTATTAAATATGTACTGTATATTGGCTCACTATTTCCTTGAAGTAAATGTTTTGAGGCAGTATTGTATGTTAAGGCTTTTTTTGTATAGAGAATTATTTATGGCAGAGGATGAGGAACTATTGGTCTTTTAGATGTTGTTGTACAGCCCCAGCCATCATGGCTGATAATTAGGGATACTGAAACTGTAGTTTTTCACATGAAAAGATCCATAGGTTCTCTCTCCTTTGATGTTTTTGGACATATTTTAGATTTGGCTGATACCAAAATTTTCTGGTCAAATGCTTGGACGTTAGAGTTACATTCTGTATTAAAATTGTAAATTAGGTTTAATAAAGAAATACCATAGCTTCACATTACTGAAAATCATAAGTTGACTGTGAATTGAGGACAAATGGAACACTCCTCAAATACTGTGATCACCTTGTAAATTCTAGTTTGTAAGATTCATATACTGTTTTAACCCTCCTTTATTTACTAAGCCAAAACCAAACAAGCCATATTATAACTTAGCAGAAAGATTTTTTTTTCACACAGCCACTAAATACATTTATTGTTGCCTTCTATTATGTATCAAATTGTTTTCTTCTGCTCCTCAGCCTTACAGTCACGTCCCCTAAGCAACAAGCTACATGTTCCCTGTCACCAGAAGCAGGTTTGCCTACATTTTTATAAGTATGCTCCACATACCTGAGCATTATTTTGCAAGAACTAGGCTACTGCTAGAATAAAACTGTCTCTGTGTTAGAAAATAGCAATTCAGTTAATAGTTAATAGTCCACATTGCAATTGCCTGTTTTACAATTGTCATAATGGCTCAGACCCAAAATATAGCATGTTTGGTTCTGCACTCATGTTTATTTTCTGCTTCTCTTATCCTGAAGATTAAGCAGAAGCAGTGACCTTTGAATTTGGGGAGAGAACCCCATTAAGCTTGCAGAAAGGCTGGCTACTCATTGCATGGCAGCTCTCTGGACACAGTTTTAGGATTGATTCAGAGAAATAAAATTATAATATAGATAAGATGGAGGTAATAGGGATAGAGAAGCCTGATGACCAGGAGGAATAGGGCAACCAGTTCTGAATGGATTTTGAAGGCAAATGATGAGCGATTGCTTACTTCTAAAATAGTTACTACGTAGACATGGCCAGTCAAAAACATTCATTTATTGGATGTTAGATGGCTTCCCAGGATATTGCCTGCCACCCCAGTTTTATCACTGACATTTCTATAAATATATGTGCTAAAAGTATGTGCTTGGCTTGTACGCCAGATTATTTTTTTCAAAGAGGCTGATGGGGCAGAGAGCCTGGTGAGTACCAATGGAAGTGTCTTGGGTCAGAGTGGTGCCCAAGGGCATTACTACTCCACCCTGTGTCAATAGCAGTCATCACTATTGGATAGAGTATAATAGTATCCTGTAAAGTTGTGTCATAGTGTTTTCTTAAATCCAATTAAGTTTGTCTTATACCATGTTTGGTTGCTATTTGGTAATTATTGTAGTAGAGTTGTAAGTTAAATATGGTGCAATATTCTGATTCAATTTTATTTACTTCAGGATCTTTATTCCCTGGTGTCAATCTAGGGGTAGCCTTCCATATGATATTGACTATATCTCACAATGTACATAATGGTGGTAAAAGCCACAATTTGCTTGATTAGACCAATTTTCTCAGTTTGTATGATGCCCTGAACAATAAGTTAACCATTGGAGCTGAATTTGCATATCGCACTAAGATAAAGTGTGCTTGGTTAGATCAGTGTTTCTTACACTATGATCCATAGAACATCAGGGTTCCCAGAATAACTTGAAGGTGTTCCATGAACTGATTTCATTGTGCCGCCAAATGCCTTGGAACGCCACTCTTTGGAGTGGACCGAAGCTCAACAATAGCACTTTATAGAAGTAGCCTGTGCATTTTGACAGCTCAGGAAGAACTTTATCAGGTACAAGGGATGAATGAAAAATAATACCTGCACTTCTATTACTTTAAGTTATAGTTTAAATACAGATATTTTAATAAAGAGAAAAATAATCCTTGAAATGAGCTCTTTTGTTGTTGTATTTACTCCTCCACATAATCACCACTACTTGCTACACACTTCTGTCAACAATGGGCAAGTTTTTTAAAACCATCACAAATTAACTCTTCACCTTTTCTCTTCAACCAAAACTTGATAGTCTTTTCCACCTCTTCATTTGAGTCAAATACATGCCCATGAGGGTATTGCTTCATTTTGGGAAAAGGTGGAAGTTGCATGGGGCTAAATCTGGACAGTATGGCAGATGGGGTAAGACCCTGAAATCAGACTTCGCAACTGCCTCTTGGATGACTTGTGAGGTGTGAGGCCTAGTGTTTTCATGTTGCAGCAAAATTTTCTTCTTGTGCTTCAAAACTCTGCTTAATCTTTTTTTCAGAGTTTTGAATGTTGCAGTGCAGTGATTCCACGTTCAGGGAAATCCAAGGAATCCATCTGCATCCCAAAAACTGTAACCATGAGTTTTCCTGATGGAGTCTGGGTTTAGACTTTTTTTCTCCACAGGTAAAGCTCTGTGATATTTCATAGACTGGCACTTCATTCCTAGATCATGATGAGCCTGTTTTCTTGGCTGTCACAATGCTGTCAAGAAATTCCTCACTTTTGTTTTCATAGCATGATAAGAATTTCACTCTTGAAGCTTTTATTTCTGCTGTCAAGATACATGAAACTCATCTTGCATAAAACTCCAGTATTGAAGATCAACAGTTTGACCCACATGTTCCTGTGAAATACAAAGCCTGATTGCAATTTCTCTTTGAATGATTCACTAATTATCCTTAATCAGTTCATCAACCTTTCTCATGTGAAATTTATCAGTTGCTATCACAGGTTATTACTTCTTGATCACACAAATCAGCTCTTCCTGGTTGACCCTCTAAATTTTTTGGACCGTTGGCCCACAGTACTCATATCAGCATTGTCATCACCATAAACAACCTGCATCCAGCAGTGAATTTCAATGGAAAGAACCCCTTCGGCAGTCAAAAATTTAGTGAAGGCGCATTGCTTAAGCCACATGGATGAATACTTACTGCAGACTTCCATTTTGCAAACATTAGCAACAAAGCATTTCTCACAGCAATTTCCTGCCAACTGAAGTGAAGGAACAGATGCTAAAGAACATGTCATAGCTTCTAGCACAGCCTTTCTCAACCTTTTGACCCTGCAGGAATCCTTGAAATACTTTTCAGGCCTCAGGGAACCCCTGCACACACAGGCTCAAATATAGGCCAGAAGTTACAAAATGAATTAGATTCATGTGTAGGCCTGTATATATGCATTAAGAGTGTGCTTAGACTAAAAATAAAGAATGAAACTTACCTCTTTAATAGGAAGTAGCCAGATTTAGAATAATTTTTGAAATAAATTGTGATCTCCCAGAAACCCCTAGTGACTTCTCGTGGAACCCTAGGGTTCTGTGGAACACTGGTTGAGAAACCCTGTTTTAGCATGTCAGTACTGCCATCCGTTGGTGACTTAAAACATTGGAGGCATAACACCCTCATTTAATAATTTGATTCATATATCACACTAATCTATAATGTTTGAATTTGACTTAGTATGTTGTGTGAACATAGCCAATCGTGGCTTATTCAAGAAATCATGTATAATTAAATCAGAACATAGCACAGAGTGTGAGACCAGTAAAAGAGGGTTATTTTTCCACTCGTGCAGCATACTATTTTATAGCAGGGTGGTTTAAGAGAAGAATAATAAATCAGTGCAAATGAAGATATGAAAGAGAAAGAAAAAGCAGTGGCTGAATTAATGCTTTGCATTAAGCCATAATGTACTTGTAGTTTAACTAAGTTCTTTAGTTCAATAACTTAGTATTTGTGGATTGTAGCTTATTAGGATGTGTAAATCCAGTCAATTGCAGATTATTTCTGCTTGCCCAAGTAACTGTACATAAATTGTAAGAATTTAAAAACTGCTTTAGCCCTGCTTTCAGAACTCTTTGCAGGTATATTAACAGAAGCCCTTTTTGGGTGATAACATTTGTGTGGACAATTGAATGCAGATATAAAACAATTGTCTGCAGCACAGAATCTTTGTATAGATGTCAAGGCTTTCCTTTGAGCTGAAATTCTGCTGCAGACAATTGTGGTACGCTCACACTGTAGTTGCAGAGACTGTCAGGGAAGCTGAGAAAGGGGAAGGACTCCTCACTCTTACTCATGTTTTCAATTCTACATGCAAATATATCACCTGAATAGGGTTTAAGCAACTACCATTATGGATGTCTGACACCAGATTAAAACTTTAATCTAGATTACAAAATCCATTTGTGTGGGGGAGTCTTAGGATGCAAAATATTTGTATTATGCCTCCTGGATGCTTAGTTCACCTTTTAAAAAAACTTTTGGGGAGATAAAAAATACTACCAAAAAAAATCATACCACCAAAGCAGTTTTACTGCCAAATTTCCCTTTGTGATGGGGGGCTGCAGGAGCCACTGGCATTGGATTCCCTTAGTTGACAAATCACAACAGCTGTTTTTTCATTGACTGGATGCTTTTATATCCTGCTTTTCCTCTGCAGTCTTGGGGAAAGGGGCTGTTCTCTATTTTTATCCCCATAACACAGAGAGTGGTACTGGCTTAAGTCTCCCCAGCACAAGTCTAACGTCTTAACCACTGTATATACACTAAGCCAAAAACAAATAATCCACTTTATGGCTTAGCATATTGTGTGAATTTAACCAACATGTTCTAAAGCTGTTGCCTTTATGCCCATAGATGTCCAAAGGTTGAAATAACCTCCAATTGATCCTGACAGGCCCTTCTATAATCTGCCTAACATAACTATTAATCACAGCTGTGTTGCAAGGCTCGTCTAATACATTTTGCAGGCTAAGGCAAGGGAGAGCAGGGCACTTCTCACATATAAGCACAGGCATTTTCAAGACCTATAGTTCTTAAATGCAAGAGTTGGGCAGATGAAGCTGAACATTTTTTCAATCCCTCCAGACCCACACAGAAAGAATACAGTAGCAAGTTCCTAACAATTTGAAGCCTCTCAAAAGACATAACCTGCTCCTTGAGGTGATACTTCTTTTACTGACCTCTGTGAACAGTATGTTTTCAGACCGATCACTGGTCATCCCCAAATGATTTACATGTTTGCATATGTTAGTGTAACACTAGTTTAAAATTTGATGTTACTTTATGGCTCAATATGCTGTGAGAATCCAGCTAATTGTATTAATGCATTTAAGTGTGATTCAATTAACCCTGGGGTACCTGTGTTCTGCAGACACGGCCATTGTGTAAAATGAAAAAGAACTGCTGGACTTCAGGATGACCATTCAAATTTCAAACACGACTCAAGTAGAATGGAGTTTAAGACAGGATTCACACATTTGCTTAAACCAAATGTGAGCAACTTTTTGATGACTGGAACCATACTTCCTAGCCATACTTAATAGTTTTGAGGACTACATGGGCCACAAAATAGAGGGGGTTATATCATACATATGCAGGGGTTTGGTGGGGGGGTTAATATAACTAAGATACTTATTTTGGTTCTTACATTACTCTTCATTTCCCAATTTAAAGCAGCAGAAAATTGCAGTTTTCAGCAATCATGCTTGGAGGGGCTCCAAGGCTTCCAAACTTTACGTAGAGCTGCAAAAAATTCAGATAAAATCCCTAATTTATACGCTCCCCGCTCCATACTCTGTACTTTTGTGAACCAGGCCTAAAAACGCAAGCTCCAGGCAGTGAAATGACTCTCGCACCAAATCCGTTTCCAGGGGGCAGCACTTAAAATATGCCCCCTGTAAGTAGGTTTGGGGGTTAACAGAACGGATGCATTATTAACAGAATGAAAAACATGAAATAGGACTGGCAGATTTCCCCCTAAGTCACGGTTTTCGTCTTTTAACAGTCACGTGAATGGTAGAAACAAGAACTGCAAAAAAAGAAACAGCCCAAAACCTTCTTAATCTCTCCAGTTGCCGTGCAGGCAGCTGTGTAAAAAAATGGGGCGCCAAGGATAATCCTTGCCATTTTCGGCGTGGCAATAGCTGCTCAGTCAACCACTGGGCGTCAAAATCTCCCCCAACGAGCACAGCTCTGCTTCTGCAAAACGCATTGGACGCATGCGCCGTACATTTCTACTTAGCCGAACCCTCTGCGCTTCTTCGTTCCCCACTGCCTCGCTTTGCCTGGCCGCGATTCCTGCGCATGCGTGAATCGACTCTTCTTTGCCCGCGAGTCTCGCGAGAAGCCGGGATTTATTCCTACGTGCTGTGCCGTGCTGCTCATGGCGGCGCTGGAGCGGGGGCGCTGAGCTGTTGGGGTAAGTACGGTTCTCCGAGAGGAAGGCCGATGGCGTTTCTTGTCCTGCGTCGTGGCTTCGTGGAGGGCAGACAGGGAGCTTGGAGTGACTTGGAACGTCTCCTGTCACGGTCCCTGGGACCAACGGTCTAGTGCGGGTGGGACCCCTCCCCCACCCACCGTGTGCCTGCTGATTTGACAGCAAAAGGGAGCGAGAGAGAAAGGGAACGTTGCTGAGACCAGCTCGCTCTCTTCTCTCCTTACCAACCCCTCGGTTTGTCCTTAGGCCGGGCCGAGAAAGAGAGAGACAGAAAACTAATGGGCCCAAGCCTCGACATTACTACGTTTCCCAGTGTGCGCGACGCGTTGTGCCTTTTTTTTCCCCGCAGGGGCCGATGGGGGATTGAGTTTAGGGGTGCGGTGCTTTCGGCGGCGGCGATGGAAAACACTCCAATTCCCGTCGTGATGCCAGTTAAAGATTGGGCTACTAGGCCTGCTGGGGGATGGAGTTCTTGGTATTTCACAGTCTACGGAGCGAAGCTAGCTGTGCAGACTACCTCTCCCAGCATGCAGCGTGCGGATGTGGGGAAGGGAAGGGGCGGTCAACCTTTCTTTGTGTGAGGGGGAGCGGCCGCCATTTTCCTTCTTTCGCTCTTCCCCTCCCCACCCCCATATCTTGCTCGGGAAGAGAAGCGAATAGTGGACACGCCTCAGATACTTGCGGGAATTCCCTCTGGTTGGTGTAGTAGCTACTTTGTAGCTGGCAGCGGAACGTGCATTTCTGGATTCTACTGTTGGTTTTTCAGTAGTACTGCAGGACCTGGGAGCAAGGTTTTTGGACCTTTGCTATTCGGATGTAAAACTCAGACTTACCGCCCCTCAATAGCAACAGCCACCATCTTGCTGCCTAAGGACTACGTGCTGTGGCTGAACGCCTTCTTAAATCTACAGTGGGAAATGGA
Organism: Candoia aspera; assembly: GCF_035149785.1. Lineage (NCBI taxonomy): Eukaryota > Metazoa > Chordata > Lepidosauria > Squamata > Candoiidae > Candoia > Candoia aspera. The sequence goes on from NC_086155.1 coordinate 36,756,921, forward strand.
GTGGCTTCTCATTTTTCCCTTATTTTCGTTGGGCACTGTTAATGAAAATGTTGAAACAGGATATTATTTGAAAACCTTAGGTTCCCACTTGAATTCTACCTCTACAGTTGGACACTGGTCGCTTACTGGAATTTGTAATCATTTATTTCATTCAATTTTGTGTCGTCCAACTCTGGGTGGCTCGCAATACATCAAACAAAAGCGATATAATAACAAAAAACAAACTATAAAAGAAGGAAAAAAGAACAAGATGACAAACTCAGTGGACACCCCCAAGCATCCCACCAGTATCTAAGATATCCCCTATCCAGAGTAGGGGGCTTCAGCCACCCTAGCCCAAGGCTGGGAGAACAGCCAGGGCTTTATGGCTTTCCAGAACACCAGTGGGGTGGGAGCCATCCAGATCTGGAGGCGGGGTGGGGAAACTTCATTCCATGAAGGTTTATGTTATAGAGCAAATTTTTGAGACTTTTATTACAATATTTTTTAAAAAAATAAAAGCCGAATATATTGGTAAAGACATTTTTTTTGTTAGAGACAGAAAATTATTTCTTGGTACAAATTGAAATTTGCTTTCATTTTAAGAATAGATTTTTCTCCACTCTTGTTGATGAGTTTAATTTGTTTGAGTTTAGTTTGATTCCAAGCCAGAGGCTGTAATTCTGTTGCTGGTTTTTCCAGTGGGAAAAGTGTCTAATGCCCTGTTTTCAAAGCCATGTACTTTAATTACAGCTCATTCTTATGCAGCTATATTTAAAAGTAAATCTCACTGAATTCAGTGGACCATGGTTACACCCTTATTGCACAATTCCATGCATGATTATTCCAGTATAAGCCTCACTGAATTCTGTGGGAGTTACTTCCAAGTAAATAAGTATAGTACTTGTAGCCTTTTGCTGTTGGTATTTGTCTTTGATACTGTGATATTTAATTATTCCTGTCTCTAGATGAAATGGAGATTTTCTTAATGTTGGTTGATCTATGTAAAGGAATAATATCAAACAGCATGCTTTGACTACATATCTTGAAAGATATCTTTAAAGAAAGTAACTTACAGCTAAATACATTTGTCTTTAAGAATACTATGCCCAGAAAATCTTGTTCATATTATCAGTAATATGGCTACTATTATTTAATTCACCTGTGTAGACAGGTATAAAACATGACCATGTGTCAGAATCAAATAATAAATATTCACAAGAGAAAAAGTAATGCTGAACTTCCTTCTGATTGATTTGGGCTAATCCTTCGTGAGTTCATATGTTGTATCAGAGACCACTGAGCTGAATGAAAGCTTGGCAACTGCACTGGGTGTTTACCATCAAGAGGAATATTTATAGCTGCTGAGCTGAAAAGTAAAGAATTTAAAGCACAGGCACAAGCTAATAATTTTGCTAAAGTTCTTCTAAGGTTTTGCCGCTTTGAAGGAACACATAATTTGATCATCAGATGTAGGAAGTACTTGGAAATAGATTGAGTTATGTTGTAATGTTTCTTAGAGGCCAAACCTGGTAATCTTAGGCATATATAAATGTTTATTTCCTAGTAAATATACAGGAGGTGAGGCTTTTGTTCTTTATTCAGCAGAAAGGGTATTCTGATTCTAGGCATGCTTATATTGAAGTAAGAATCACCTACCCTAATTTTTCCCAAATAAGAGTGCATATTTCACATTCTATTCTTAAATCTACATAGGCTAGGTAGGGTTGTTTTTTTTAATGAAACTTGGAAGTTCCTATTCCTATAGAATCATTTAAGCAATCTTTTGTTCTAGGCACCTACCCATTTCAACTTTATTAATATGAAGATGGATACTTTTAATTTTTAGTTAATTCCTTGTTAACTCCTTTTAATTAAAATTCCTTTTTAAAGCACGTTATTCTCTTGCCATTTCTTCTTCAGTAATATATGGAAGCACTTCCAATTGGAGATGTTATCTTCTTCCCAAAATAAAGTGGGCTAAGCAGGGCTGATAAAAAAAGAGAACCATTCCTCATACTTCTCTCCCATTCCTTAGCATTTGTTTCTGGTTAGTTCTGTCTCCAGATCATAATCTTAAATCTCCTGCCTTTCCCTTTGGCAAAATGGCTCAGTTGTTCCATAACAGCATTCAGCATTACATGTCCAGTGATGGCTGGGTGCTCAGAAATCTCCTTCTAGATTAAAGATGTTTTATCCTGTCCTGCATCCTGTCTTTTACCTACAGTATAAGGGGAAGAAATCCTTGCATGGAAGAGAAAATTTGTAAACAAAATGCTGTTGATGAACTGAGATTCTGAAGGGGTGCCTCTCTAAAAATATTCTTTTTCTGGGACATAGAGTTTGAGAACAAATTCAAATAGACCAATTATCTGTAACACCATTGCCCCCTGTTTTTAATGTAAAATCACAGTATAGAAACTACTTGTAGGAAAACGTATTTTAACAGTTAAATCTACTAGTGGTAAGCTTTTTTCTTGACCTATGTAAATTACAGGGATTGGGTTAAAAAGACACTGTCATGTTCACTGATTCAATGTAGTTTATACATCGTAACGTTTCACATGCCATGGCACTGACGCGCATTTCTGTTTGGGAGAGAGCTGCTGTGAGACCTTGTACCAAGCTCTGTATGTGAAATCAGTACAATGGAATGTGTTTGGGTTATCTTCTCTGCTCAAGGACTTTTCCCGCAGACCATCAGAAACCATTAGGAGCACCTGGGATTGTGAACTTGAGAAGATTCTATGGGGGGAGGGATTTCATTTGCACCAAGGGTTTTTAGTTTGAATTTGGCGCACTTTCATCATTCTCAGCTTTCTCTGTGATCCTGAATACTATTCTTTAATAAATCAGATACCTTTGAATTCCTACTCATGAGTCTGATGGTGTTTTAGAATAGGCAACCATTACATAAAGCTGAGAATCCCCCAAAGTTGTACTGTTAGCTCCTACCAAGATCAGTCTCTTGTGAGGGAAAATAGTTAACGATGGCTGAGTCAAAATCCACGACCGGGGGACTCGAGACAGCTAGCTTGATGCCCGAGTCAATGGTCAAGAGTGGAGAACTGAATCTCACCACAGAACCTTCAGAATCCCGAGTCTTGTCAAGGGATGAATCGAATTCCAATCCTGATTCAGAGGAATCTGACAACAGGGAAGAGCCAAAGCAACCGGCACCCAGCGAATTGCTCACAGAGTTGATCACCTTGGATGAAGTGGGGGAACCCCAACCAGGGACGTCGGGGACATCCTGGAAGTATTGGTTCCCGCTAACCCCAGACAAAGAATCTACTACAGTGTCAACTGAGAGGAAACCGGGCACGCGAAGGAGAGGGGACTCTTGAATCCCTGAGAGACTAAGAGTGGTGGAAGCCAAAATAGAATCGATGGAGTACATGTTGAAAAACCTGTCTTTGTCACTGGAGGGGCAGGGGAGACGCGGAGGAGATCCCAGCTTTCCGCAACCATCTCCCATCCAGACCGCCGGCAGAGCGGGGCCAGAGATGGCTCCGGGATGAATCTCCACCCCGCAGAGCCCAGCCATCAGTATCCCCACCCCGTAAAGGGAAAGCTACTGTAACCTGGGGCCAAACCACTCAAGTGCCTGCTGGTTCCACTCCAACCGGGGGCGGAGTGAGAGACTTTTCTGTCAAATTTAATGGGGATCCACCAAAGTTATCGTTCTTTTTAACTAATGCTAAAAGTTATATGAGGCAGTTTGGGGTATGCTTCCCTTCCAAAGAGGCTAAAATAACTGCCATTGCCACCAAGTTGAAGGGTCGAGCAGCTGACTGGTATGTTCAATTAAGTGATGCTGACTCCCCTGCACTTGATTATTTCGATGATTTCATGTGGGCATTAAAGCTGCATTTTGAAGATCCTCTGGCCAAGGCAAGAGCTAAGAAGGCGCTGAAGGATCTTACCCAGGGCCAAATGTCAGTAGCTGATTATGCTCTAGAGTTTAAAGCTCTGGTAGGGAAAATCACTGACTGGTCTGAGTCAACTCTAATAGACCGTTTTAAAGAGGGACTCAACCGGGACGTCCTGCGTTGGGCGTTGTGTAGAGACGGCCCCGAGTCATTATACGGCTGGATCTGTCTGGCAGGAAAGGCTGAGCACGCTCAGCATACCTTCATGCAAACTAGAAAATCTGAAAAACCACCCGCCACCATGAGAGGACCCCAAAGTGCTGCGACTGCTGCCCGGCCAAGCTATAGAGCCTGGGATGAGGAGAGAGATCGGCGCTACGCGAGGGATCAGTGTCTCCGATGCGGAAAGGAGGGCCATCGAGCAGCTGATTGCCCAAAAGCCAAGGCTGGAGATTGAGCGGGGAAGCCGCCGGCCAAATCGACCCCCCCTCGCTGCGAATGACAGCAGCCAAAGGGACAGCCGATGCTGAAGAAGTAATCTACTTCTCGGGAGAGGCTGAAGACGACTCTAAGGAGCCGGCGGGAAACGCCAGCCACCTGCCATGAAGGGCGCCAACAGGCAGGTGGAAGAGGATGGGCGCGAAGATGCTATGGTGAGTGCTGACTGTCCCACTTTAGCAGTAAAAGTGAAATTGGATTCCCGCACAAAAACTACAGAGGTATGGGCTTTAGTTGACTCTGGGTGTTCCAGGTGTTTAATTCACCCTGATCTGGTTGCTGCTTTGGAACTGCCTAGTTTCCCCCTCCAGCATCCTTTGATCTTCACACAGTTGGATCGGTTCAACAGCGGGGGGGGGGGGCGGCAACCCATTTCACTGGAACTGTTGCAATGCAAATGGGCAGCCACCGTGAGACTTTGAAATAAGTTGTAGCACCTGTTGGCAATCCCTTGGTAATCCTGGCGATCCCATGGTTGACCTATCAAAGCCCCTATATAAACTGGGAGCACAGAACTGTGACTTTTAAAGATGGATTTTACCAAGCTCCTACAGCGGAGATAGGTGCACATGCGGGGGTTGGAAGGGCAGCGATCGCCACGCCGCACCCTGACTTGCCACATTTAGAAGGCTTACCTGCTCAATATCAAGAATTTGCAGACGTATTTGGGGAGATGGAAGCAGATCAGTTACACACACACCCCACCGGAAAACTGACTGTGCAATAGAGTTGGTCCCCAATGCTCAATTGCCCAAGCCAAAAATTTATCCGATGACTCAGAAGGAGCTTGAGGCATTACGGGACTTCATTGACAAAAATCTGTCAAGGGGGTTTATTGAACCTGCTAATTCCCCAGTTGGGGCTCCTGTGTTATTCTGGGAAAAGAAAGATGGTATGCTTCGACTCTGTACAAACTATAGAGGGTTAAATTCTGTCTCTATTGTCAACAAGTACCCTCTGCCCCTCATGAAGGACATCGTTGATTCTCGCAAGCTTTGAGGCACCCTGCAGTATTTGGTCACTTTCCTCATCCTGAATGGGTATCTGCCCACCATGTTAACGCTCCTGATTTAGTTAACTGTTTCCACCTGGCTTATCCTTTGAAGCCTGCTGCTTAATGTATTCTTCATTTGGGGGGGGGCAGTATGTCATATTCACTGATTCAATGTAGTTTATACATCGTAACGTTTCACATGCCATGGCGCTGATGCGCATTTCTGTTTGAGAAAGAGCTGCTGTGAGACCTTGTACCAAGCCCTGTATGTGAAATCAGTACAATGGAATGTGTTTGGGTTATCTACTCTGCTCAAGGACTTTTCCCGCAGGCCATCAGAAACCGTTAGGAGCACCTGGGATTGTGAACTTGAGAAGATTCTATGGGGGGAGGGATTTCATTTGCACCGAGGGTTTTTAGTTTGAATTTGGCGCGCTTTCATCATTCTCAGCTTTCTCTGTGATCCTGAATACTATTCTTTAATAAATCAGATACCTTTGAATTCCTACTCATGAGTCTGATGGTGTTTTAGAATAGGCAACCATTACAGACCCTTTATTGAGTTTGCTACATAGTTACACTTTTTTGTAATATTTAATTGTATCTATAATAGCCAATGATACTTGTCATGAGTACTGATGGTGAGCAGGGGGGGGGCCCTATCCAGGGGGGAAAACGCATGCGTAGTACTGAGGAATTAAGCAGCCATTCAAAGAGACACAGATCAGACCCGCCTTGACTTTTGGGGTTTATCTGTCTGGGTTTTTCCCACACTTCTTCAGTTTGTTAGGATTTTCTGTCTAATGTAGCAGTAATAAACACTAGAGACCTATTCCTTGTCTCAGCATGGTTCCTGACTATTAGGACAATACTACCCGACAGACTGTGAACATCAGCATTTTCAGATCAACTCAGAAGAAAGTTTTGAAGATTTATTTTGAAAAGGCTTAGATCAGGTGTCTCCAGTCTTTCTGTGCATTTGGAATTTAGAATATGTGAAGAATGCCACCATGACAGGCTTTATTTTCACAAAACTACTATCACTATACACATTCCAGCAGAAAATACCCATTTTATAGAAAGAAAAACTGGGAAAACCGAAAGACCAATAACTTGTCCAGCAACCTAAACATGAAGCAAAATGAGGCTTTAACTAATTTTATGAGTACAGAAAATTTATGCTAGTACAGAAATTGGTTTTGTGAATATAGGAATGTATTTATGCTAGTACAGAAAATGATTTCAGAAAAAGTAAACTTTTATTGTGATAAAAATAATTTCTCTAAAACCATGACTATGATAGAAATGAAGCTGAAGTCCCAAAACGTTTCTCAGAAAGTGAGTTATATTCTAAGAACCTAAGTACAAGAAAACAATATTAACTTTAAAATATAAACCGCTATATTTCTTACTCATCCTCAGGTTCTGCCAGTTTCCAATCACTCCAGTTATCCTGTGTTTGTCTTTTAAGATCTCCTCCTCCCCAAAACTCTCTTCTACATATATGCCTGCTCTTCGAGGTTGTCCAGATCAGGAAACAGACTCCACAAGAAGACTAGAGCTAAGCTTTATTGAGATAGGCTATGTTAACAGAATCTTGCAAGTCTAACTGTGTTTTTCCTCCCCTCCCTTTTATACCCCAGTGTCTCAGAGAGGAGCCAGCCTGAGTTTCTTCCTAATACTGCCTCCTTTTTCAGGGCTCAAGGAATGCATCTGCCTCCCTCTTTTTTTTTTTTTTTTGGAGGGGGGTAATGGCCATCTCGCTGGCTATCTACAATATCCAAAACACATGTCTTGAACTAAATATACTTATATACAGAACTTGAGGTTTCCTCATTAGCACTATTCCCATTAATTCTGTCTTCTGTTTTTTTCTAATATTATTACCAATATTCTACCCTATTCACATTATGTCCTTCCCTAAATACACCAAGCTGATTCCATGTTACAAGACAATTTCAAGCTTTCCAAAAGTTTGGCTTCATAATGATATTTCTGAGTCCCTTATGAACCAACCACAAGGTCCAAAACAAGACATTTTTAAAAAGGAAATAAAATCAGTCATAGCTAAATCATAGATGATCACATATAAACCACTGAGTAGAGTGAAAGTGCTTTATGAGAACAGGATTAGGTATCTGCAGGTACTATGATGCTTAGAGATACTACATTCCTTGACTCTAGAAAATGTGTCGAATTTGTAGTTACTTTTTTTTTTTTTGTTAAAGTGGACATTTAAATTCTAAATATGAAAATTGTGAGCCAGAATCATAGTTAGTAAATATTGAAGTTCACTAAAAATGTGATTAGTGTGACAGATGAGAATTGGCAAGACTAAGTTAAATTCCAATTCACTCATGAAACTTAGTGTGTGACTTTGGATCAGTCATTATATATCAGAGTGATTTGCTGACATGAGTTTAAAATAAGACTTGAGAGAGCGATGTGCCTTTAGTTTCTTGGTGGAAATATTCTATATGAATCAGTAAAATATATTTTTGTTAAATTAATTGGTTCTGCATGTAGTGCATTGGCAACACTTGCATCAAACAGGATTGCTTTTCACTGAATTCCTTGAAAGTTGGTTAAAGCACTAGTAATGTCTAGAATTCTTGTGAGGAACTTTTCTTCTCAGAGGTGGGATCGTATCTATGTGTACAGAATACATCTAAAATGTGTATCATAATAAACTTGTTTATCTTTCTTCCCCTCCAGTATGAAGTGTAACAGAACAGAATTTACCACCTGAAACTGCTGCTTCAAGTTCAGATCAGGAAAGGAACACATCACATCGTAACAACAAAACAAGACCAAAGAAGAGTAAACTTTACACTGAAGACACAACACTTGATCTGAAACAAGAAGTTTGTGCCTACTCAACAGCTTCAAAAGAGCACGTCCCAACGCTGCTAGTAGTCTTTGTTTTCTTCAGTACTGTGCTGAAACTGCCCAGTGCAGCACCAGTTATTCCTTATTAGCTTGATAGATCACTTCTCTCTTGCTATTTCTTTTTTTTTTTAACAATAGCAATCTTCAAACTTTGAAACGTGTGCTGAAACGAAGAATCGGCAAATACTACTGAAAGTGCAATATTAGAATATCACTGCGAGGTTGGTCCATGTACTGTGTTGAACAGCAATATATTTATTTCAGATTAAAACTGTATGAAATCAGTTAAATAATCCTTTTGATTTAATCTCTCTTGTCTTCATTGGTCAAAATATCAAAGCAGATCTAACATTTGGCTATGGCGCTTGTCTTTTTAAATGATTCAAATTCTTTAGTACTGCAATTTGGTTATATTTGTTGAGCTAACCATGGAATGCAGTCTTATTATTGTAACTATTTCATTAAGCTTTCTGCTACTATTTTCCAGTTTCTTGCTTTTGAAATCAGTTTACTCTAATGCTATAAATCTGGATCTCAAACTTTCTCCATATCCTTCTCCCAGTTACTGGTATCGGTCAGTGAGTCTCCATTTCATAAGCTGGTAGGCTAAATGTGAATTGTCTGCTGTAAAGACAACTGATTAATAGTAATCATGAGTTCAATTAGCAACCAGCTTGTGTTCTTCATTTCAGAACCCCTCTAAAAGAAAATAAAGCTATTAAATGCTTTCTTAACTAGCACATCAATCCCTTCTTGTCTAATATTCTAGGAGGCTGCCACAATGGCAGCTTTTTTTATGACACTGGATAAGTGGCAGATATACATTGACAAGGTTGTCTTGTTTGATTTTGTTATATGCAGCATTATAAAATTAAGTTGAAACAGGCGTAAAAATATGGCAAGCACCTGGAAAGAATTTGTTGAATTTTCCATGCCGTCTTCTCCCCCTACTGCATACGTTAGTGCCAACCTGGGCAATGCATCTCCAGTCGGACTGAATTTATCACCTTATGGCCAATCAGTAAGTTCTTTTGCCATACTAGCAATATTCTTAAGGGTAAAGCCAAACTAGCTCAGATGGTGTGATACAACAACCTTTGAGCAAAAAAAAAATGTGGCCGATTTGCAGATAGCAGAAATAACTGCTCATTTTGGGACCTCTGAGCCTCCTTTTAATCATGCCAGAGTCGTGAGCAGACTAAAATATCCTTAATTTGATAGTTTCAGTTTGGAAATCATTTCACACTCACTCCTCATTCCCAATCATTCTTTTCATTGGTCATTGTACCAGGCCTAGTTCCTGTTTGAGGGCAATTGGTTACCTCTCCAGCTGTTTAAAGACAAAGCTACCCTGGCTTATAATAATTTTTAAATTTTCTTTTGGCATTCTTGTAGAAAACCATGGAACATAGATGTCCACTTCCTATTAGTTCTGCTAAAGATTGCAGATTCAAAATTTGAAAGTATCCAGTTGAAAGTAGAGCCCACGTCTGTCAAATTTGCTTGTATAAGAATTCCACCTCTTAAATACATATGTTAATTTTTAAATTAAACCTTTTATATCATGGTCCTTTACTAGTACATAAATTGTGTTGGTTCTCCAGCAAGCTTTTTAAATTAGACAATAATCACTAAAATGTAGTAGGGTGGTGTTTAAATTGATAGCCTTCATTTAAGAGATGTATTCTGGTTCTTATGTTTGGTGTATCTAAGTACTGGAGAGGGAGCTTAAAATTTCTGAAGACTTGCTTATTATTAAGTAATGAAGTGTAAGATAGTCATAACCCTGAAGTGTATGAGACAAGTTTCTTAGTATCTTATTTACAAATAGTTGAGAACTGTTGAAACTGAACTCTCAGTAGTGCACAGAGGGGGTCTTAGTTCAGAGGTGGAACACATGCAAATACCTTTGCTTAATCTCTGACATCTGTTTAAAAACATATCTGGCAGAAGGACTTGGAAAGACATTTGCTCGAGACCATGGATGGCTGCTACCAGTCAAAATAGATAGCACTGGGCTAGATGACTAATGGTCTGACTTGGTATAAGGCAGCTTCATATTTTTAATATAAGGATCATTCTAGGATATAGGCCTTTAATTTGTCTCATTTACTGACCTATAATTTTGAAATTTATGTTGTATATGCATGTAGAAATGTCTTACATTATGGGTTTTGGCATACAAATCAGTTGACCAAACAAATTTGTATGATTCAGTACTACTACTATAATACCTTCAGAAGTATGTAGGCCATAAATTATTGATATAGCATTGTCACTTGAGTTCAACTCTGTACGATACAATTGACATTTGCTTAATATATATTTAAGCTGCTGAAGAACTGAGATTTGCTGTTAACTTGCCATTCTTCCTGATACTAAATTCAATTAAGGACCAATTTTTAAAGTGCTTGTACCCAATACTTAGGTACTTCTATAATTTGTCCTCCAAATTATGGAATGAGGAAATAGGAATGGCAGTCTCTTTAGTGATATGAAAATAGACTAGTATCTTAATTCTAATAAATTATAACTCTTCAAATATACTGTTTATAGCTTGCTGAAGGCTTTGAGACTTTTATTCAGTTTAAACATTTCAGTCACAAAAGCAACCTGCATAATAAGTACGTGTTTGTTTTGTGGCCCATTAAAAGTAGTAATGGTTCTCAAATTCAGAGTTATGTTAACCCTTTAAAATGGGAAAGGAGAAAAATAATAGGTAATGGGTATATTATTTGCTGTAGCGCAAGGATATGTGAAGTGGTACAGCTGTTGGCTCAATCCACTGCTTGCATATATCTCTTTCCAGTGACACATGTTGGATTTCTGAAAATGTAATCAAACTAGAATATTGTTGGAAAGAAATTACTGACCTAGAAATAGAGCTTGCTTATACATTTACACTGTAATCCCAGAACAATAAGGATATCTAAATTGACTGCTTTTGATTTCCAGCTAAGTCTCTTGAAACATGGATTTAATAGTTACTAGATATTTCTAAAGATGTGCTAACTATTGACTAGTTATACTGTGTACTATGTTATCACAGCTGTATGAGATGGAGAACCATTATACTGTGTCATCAGATCCTCTCCCCCCTCCTGCAGCTCCCCCTCCTTCTCATCCTTTACCTTTCTCTTCATCTTCTACTTCATCCGGGTCTAAAAAACCGAAGAGGACCCCCCTTTATCAGAGATCTGTAAGTCAGGGCACCTGTTGACAGACATGCCATCTTAGCATGGGGATCCTTCGCACTTAACTCTTCTCTGCATATGTTCTCACTTCTAACTTCACTGGTATTAAATCTCCTCAACAGGTTAAGAAGTAAAATTTATCTGTAGCAATGGGCAATCTTGCTGAGTTCTCAAATTGTGCTTTCCTGTATCTGTTTTAGAAATTTAATGAAAGCCTGGTATTCTTACACATATGTTGACTGTATTTGCATTGTATGCATTCAAAGATTTAAAAATTAGTTTGTTGGCTTACAGTTGTGAACAAATTCAACAGAGTTCTGTCCTAGGCATGTGCAAAAATTACTATTGTGTTTCTCCTCTAGATGATAGTCATGTGATTCTGGAGGTGGTATGGAAGTTAATCCAGTTCATGCTATTCTGGATTAAATGGGACCATGTGTCAAACACCACAGACTGTTTTCAGTTCAGCAGATTAAGATCTAGAAAAATCACAGCATCCCTGAAATGGCCAAATAGCTTTAAAGTCTATTTGATATAGGAAACACTTGATAGGATGGTGCAAAAATTGTAAGCACCTCTTAATGATTTTAGTAGGAAAGAGCTGCATCTTATCATGCTATTTCTGAATTGTAATATATATACATTTGAGGTTTTTAGTTTGATTGGTGGGTTTTGTGTATGTATGGGGGCTTTCTGTTCTTATTTCTTGACAAACATTTCACATTCTCACCAGTTACTGCACTGACTAAAAAAATCTAATATTTGTTTCAGTCTATCCAAGATACACTTAATCAGAAAGCCCTATGATTTTGAAGAGATTTACTCTTAAATAATTCTGTGTTTAGTAGGACCTTTGTATCTTCAGCAGCTGCATGCCAGATTAATTCATAGCATTGTAAAGAGAACCCTCTTTCTTTTAAAACGAAATGCTTTTTTAAAAAATTACCATAAACAGTTTTATCAGTCCCAGTTTAATGAGTAATTGACTATGCACAAAATGTAGATTTGAAAGCTACTTACATTTAGAACTTTTGAATACCTAATAGCTCCTTATGGTTGTAGGAATTTTAGTTTGTTTTCTTAAACAGATACACAGGAAACTGCGTAAAATACAGAGGAACAGTGTGCATGATTTTGGCATTGCTTTGCCTTGAACTCTGACTTGCATGAGATGGTTGCTGATTCTTATAACAGTAAATATTTTGGGGGAACTCCTAATCCTAACCTCATTTGGACTTTATTTAACTTGATAGGCAGATATATTATTTTTCAAAAGTGTGATTTAAGAGAAGTATTATAACATGTTGATGAGAACTTAAGATTCCAATCTTTCCTTTATGTTCTGTGGATTTAAGAGATCTCAATGAATGGAAAAGTATTTAAACTCGGTGAGCACAGCCGTCAGCTTTGAAACTTAATAAAGATTAAACTGCTAGCTATGTTCAGAGAATAAATTGTGGAAATTGCCATGACACTACTTTGATTCTGGAAATGTCTTGAAATTGCATTTGTTAGTAACCATTGTGGCTTTGCTTTCTTGATTACCTCCATTGGCAAAGTCAAATCACAGTAATGGGTAACTTGAAATACTGTTTTAAAATTCAGTGCATAAATGAGAAATAGAATAGCATGGTAGCTTTCAGTGCATAGTTGTTACACTTTGATGTGGTATAGATAAGTGTTACACAAAATCTGTTCAAATTGCTAGAAACCTACATGCCTATTTGATGGTTTTAAACATTGGCTTTTACATTGTATTTATCCTGAATTAGCAAGTAATACCAAAGGAGAAGAGGATTATCCTTGGAGGAATTTACAAGCTTCTTTTTGGTTTCAGATGAGCTTTGATCCAAACCTTCTCCATAACAATGGACACAACGGGTACCCCAATGGTACTTCTGCAGGATTGCGTGAAACTGGGGTTATTGAAAAACTGCTGGCCTCCTATGGATTCATTCAGTGTTCAGAACGGCAAGCTAGACTGTTCTTCCATAGTTCACAGTACAATGGCAATCTACAGGAGCTCAAAGTAGGAGGTAATAAATTAACTAGTAGAGGGCTATCCTTGTACATGAGAAGGCTAATTTCTTCTCGAGACACATCTGCTACTGTAGGTGGTAGTGGCTGAACCATCAGCCAGAGAATTAGGAGAAGTGAAATCAAATTTCAGTTCAGTGTTAATAATGGGATCAGATTTATCAGATGAAAGATCTTTGAAAAAGTGATTCTTTATATTGCATTTTGGAAAGCTCAGCATCTTAGAAAGTTTAGTTAGGATTCCTAAGTGAGAAGATGAGTAATGGCATATTAGTATCTTTCACTGTGCAGCTTCAGGAAACAGTTATATATATACTAGGACTGTGCAAAGACTTGAATTTAAAGGACTTGAGGGAACACACAGCACTTGGGAATGCCTTAAATCAAGCATGCCTTTTGCATTCATCTGTGGAGGATAAGGCATGTCATCTGTGTAGCTAGGAAGAGATACAACTGCTTGAAAAGTTGTTCAGGGCACATGCTATATGTGTCCTGCAACACACATTTTGTCCTTTGAATCTGGATTTTTGCATTGTACTAGGATGCACATTATGGGACATGTTGACAATAGTGAAATTCAGTTTGCCTGAGCTGTACTGTTTGTTTATTTAACCCCACCTTTATTATTTTTATAAATAAGTCAAGGCTGGGAACATATCTAATACTCCTTCCTCCTCCTATTTTCCCCACAACAACAACCCTGTGAGGTGAGTTAGGCTGAGAGAGAGTGACTGGCCCAAGATCACCCAGCCAGCTTTCATGCCTAAGGCAGGGCTAGAACTCATAGTCTCCTGGTTTCTAGCCCAGCACCTTAACCACTAGACCAGACTGGCTCTCTATATGTGCTCTTATCCTGTTTTTATGTCTTTACATTATGCAGCAGCTTTTGGTAGACAAGTTAATATGGAAAAGATTCCATGGGATCAGAAAATTGAAAACAAATAGGATATAAATGTTATTGAAAAAGCACATTTTTCATATCAACTAAGTGTAAATGAACCTGTAAAGCCTTATTTTATTATGTGATTTCAGTTGCTATCAGAGTTTAATACTCAAATTAGGGTAGCTATTTTGTTTTTATTTGTTATTACTGCTTTTTGGAACTCTGTGTGTGGGTGTTTTGAGTTAAAAGTTATCTTGACGGTTTTACCATTAAATTGAGGCCTATAAATTGTAAATATATAATTTGTTTATAGATGATGTTGAATTTGAAGTATCTTCTGATCGGCGAACTGGAAAACCGATTGCAATTAAACTGGTGAAGATAAAAACAGAGACCTTACCTGAAGAACGAATAAATGGACAAGTCAGTGGCTATCCTTAAGTTTTTTTGTTTTTTAAAAAATATGCATGCTGTTTCCATCTGCTGTGGTCAAACATAAGGACAGAGTTGAATGTAGCATGCCTCTCCTTAGTTGCATTGAAATATTTTTCTCAAATATACTTTTTTCCTTCTTTTGGCAAGCACATAAAGATTAAGAAATTTACCTAACCAGGAACAATTCTTACAGTTAATAAAAGTACTGTAAGATAAAAGCTTTGCAGCATGGCATATTATTGTGGGTTACCTGTTAAATGCATCCCTGAGTGTGTTATAGAAGTCTGATGCATAATGCTGCCTCTGGAAATAATTAGCAATGGATTTTTTTTTTTTTTTGACTGGTAGGTTGTGTGTGCTGTTCCTCACAACTTAGAGAGTAAGTCTCCAGCTGCCCCGGGTCAGAGTCCAACAGGGAGTGTATGCTACGAACGTAATGGGGTAAAACTTACGTATTTACTAAAAAATGTTTCACTGATCCTCCAGTATGGTTTAAACTAAAATACTTACCAAAATAGACAGTTAAAGTTGTATCTGCTTTAAAAAGTTTAAATTGCTTATTAATCAATTGATACATAAATGCATATACTGTAGCATACTGATTATAATTATGAAATATTTTCAAAACTACAGATTAGAATATAAGGTCAGTTAAAATGTTAATGTGGAAAAGTTATTAGCAAACAGCTTCACTATGAATTATCTTTTTGTTTCATAAAATTCTAAATCTAATACGGTAAATTTCTGACCACTTCCTAAGTTCCAAAAATCCTATTTAAACTAACTTGGAGATTGTATTTTCTCTCCCTTTAACTATGATAGTGAACTGTTCATGCAACCAAATTATAATTTACAGGAAGTGTTCTACTTAACTTACACCCCAGAAGATGTTGAAGGAAATGTTCAGCTGGAAACTGGAGATAAAATAAACTTTATTATTGATACAAATAAACAGTAAGTTGATGTATTGTACTAAATCCTTGTTAGCTGGAATGCTAAGTTTTCTCTTTAAAAATGTATTTTTAGTTGAAACTTGGTTTCAACTTTGAAACCAACTTGGTTTCAACAAACTTTGAAACATCTTTATATTCACATTCATCTTTTTGAGATACTATATTTTGAAACAGTAATTAAATTGATAAAGCACATTTGTTGTCTGTTTCCTTGCACAGGTAAGCTCAGTCTATGTCTCTAGTTCTTGATTTTGTTAGATGCAAAATTAGAATGTAATTTTCAAACAAGGATATTGTAGCAATATGACATCTTCATATGGTTAGCTGAGTTAGTCTATTGAAGCAACAGTAATCATCTGATGTAACATAGGACAATACATTTATCATGTCAGTAGTAATAGTAGTATGTTTATATCTCGCCTTTATTTTTGTACAACTGTTTTACAAAATTTTATTTTGTACAACTCAAGTCAGCTTACACAATACTTCTGCCTCATATCTTTCCCACAACAATAATCCTGTTGGGAGAGTGTCTGGCCTAAAATCACTCAGCTGGCATTCATCTCTAATGAATGGGTTTTATGAACTTGAAACACTCAAAATGTATTTGTGGAGGTTGAATAGTTTGTTTTTAGTTTGCTCTGAACTTTCCAATCATAAGAAATGACTGTTTTGTTCCAAGGTTCAGTTGTGAGAGAAAGTTTGTGAACCCTTTAGAAATATCTATAATCCTGCAGGATTTTGACTTAAAATGTGATTAGAGCTTCATGTACATCTTATTTATGAATAAAGAGATTCTGAGTAAACGAATAGTACCCCAAACCATGTACTATGTCATATTTGTATTGAAAATAATGAGCCAACATTCTTTATTGAAAAAGGTATATGAAGCCATAGGATAAGGGTCGGCAACTTACAGCCTGCAGGCCAGATGTGGCCCTCCACCCGAAATCATGAAGCCCATAGTCCCAAAAGCAAATATATCCATCCAGTTCATGATAGAGAGAGCAGCTGTCTATTTGGCTGCTCTTTTGAGCACTCACCATTTCTTCAAGTGGCCATTTGGCAATGGCTTCACCAGCCGCCTCAGTGCGGATGGAACAACAAGTCCCCTACCTAGTGCTAGCAAGGGGGGAGGAGGAGTATATGGCGGTGGCATGGCTTTGGGCTCCTATACAGAAAATGATTGCTGACCCCTGCCCTTGGATAACCAGCTCTCTTAATGGAGTAGGTTGAGTCGGGTTCTTATCAATGAGATGACATTCACTGGTCAGTTTGATTGGCCTTCCCCAATTAAAAACACAGATGCTATTTGCCATCATCGAAGTCTACTGTTCCTGACACAAGTTGCCATCATCGGAGACCGCCAGACATATGCCCCAGTCAGAAATCTTTCAGAAAAAGGGAAGTCAGTGCTCATGAATCTGTAATGGACTACAGAATCATCATCAAAAACTTTGCCCTCTATCAGACTATGGTAAAACATATTGTACAAATGGAGAAAATACAATACCATTGTAACTCTTCACAGGAGTGATCATCCAACAAAAGTCATCATAAGACCAAGGCATACAGTACTTCATGGGAGCACAAAGAATCCTGAGGTGACAGCAAAGGAGTTGCAGGCCATTCTTGCATTGTGTGATATCAGGGTTTATGAATCTTTTGTAAGGAAAACACTGAACAAGAGTGGTGTGCATAGGAGGAAACCAAGAAAGAAGCCATTTCTCCCTAGAAGGCTCATCGCTGCTCATATTTGCCATCAATCATCTGGATGATCCTGCAGGCTATTTAAACAGTGGAACTTTTAAGCATTAATGAGAATACTATGTTTAGGGGGGGAAATGAAATATAGGTAGTCCTCGCTTAATGACTGCTCTGTTTAGCAACTGTTCAGAGTTACAACAGCACTGAAAAGGTAACTTTATGGCAGATTCAGTTACGTGGTTGAGATTTGGGCACTTCACAACAGGTGGGCATTTATGGCTATTGCAGCATCCTGCAGTTACATTTTTGCCATTTCTGTGCTTCACTGCTGGCTTCCAACAAGCAAAGCCAAAGGGGAATCTGGCAGTAAAATTGCAAGTTGCAGTCATGTGACATCTTGCATAATGACTGCAGGTGATTTGTTTAATGACCGTGGCAGAAGTGAGGTGGTAAGTCCATTGCAGTCATGTAATGTCTCGTTTAACAGAGTTGCCAGTCCCAGTTGTGGTTGTTAAGTGAGGACTACTTGTACTGCATTCTAACAAAAGAATTTCATCCCAGCTGGAAAGCATGGCAGTGGGTTATGATTTGCAGCCTCAACATCTAGGTACTTCTCTGTCCTTGAAAGGACAGTTGGTTCTGAATGGCACCAGCAAATTCTACAGGAGAATGTCTTTGAGGTACGCATCTGCAAAGTACCTGTCTGAGCTGTAGCTTAAACAAACGTGAGTCATGGCAGCATAACAGCAATTACAAACACAAAAGCAAATGATAAAATGCTGAAGTAGAAGAAAGTTCATATTTTTGTAACAGCTAAGTTATAGTCCTGATGTTAACCCAGTTGAAATGTTGTAGCATGCCCTGAAGGAAGCAGTTCATGCAAGACAATCCCAAAATACCAATGAGTTGAAGTGAAATGGGCCAAAATATCTTCAAGCCAAGTGTGGAATTGATCAACGGGTATGGCAGTTATTTGGTTGAAATCATTGCTGTTAGTGCTACTGCACAGTACACTGTCTTGTGTATTGCTCATTTACCCAGAATCACTTTATTAATGGGATGTAGATGAAGCTTAGATCACACTTTAGGCCACAGTATTGCAGAATTACAAATAGTTCTAAAGGGTTCACGAGATGAGAATAAAACAATCTTGCACTATCCCCCCAAAAAACCTCCCAGAACACAAGCATTTTATTTTAAACTTAGAATGATTTGTTATATTCCACAAGAGCTTATTTCATAATCCATTTGTTGGTCTTTAAGATAAAAGGTTGCTTTTACTGCAGGATTTCCTTTTTAAGAAGGTTATGTTACAACATAAGGAGGTGTGTTTCTAAATCATGTTTTTGCATACAAAATGAAAGATGTATTCTCTGTAGCTGGTAAGATAAGTGAATTGTATTCATCTTTATATAATCTTAGTTTACTTTTTTTTCCTAGTACTGGTGCTGTAAGTGCTCGTAATATTATGCTTTTGAAAAAGAAACAAGCTCGATGTCAAGGAGTAGTTTGTGCCATGAAGGTAAGGAATAGCTCCCATGAGGGGGAGATGGGCGGTGAATAAATTTATAAATACATACATACATACATAAATAAGGAATGCTTTACTAAAATCAGTTACATGTAATAGAACTAAGTCATTCTGATATATGTGTACTTTCCATATAAAACTATTTAAGTTTGAAGGAGAATTTATTTTTTATTCTACTTCTTTTAAAGCTGCAAATCTTATGTACTGTATCCTTGCTTGGGAATAAGCCATATTGCATCCAAGAAAGCATCCATTATGTCTTTTACCATGCGTCTTATAAAGACTTACAGATCAGGGGTTTCAAACACGTGACCCGCTGTATTCTTTTGTGCAACCTGCAGTGGCTCAGAAGTTTATGGCATTGCCAGAGCCCAAATCCCACTGGGGTGGCTCTGAAGGCTCCTGATCTCCACTGCCACTATTCTGCCTTGCTGCAGGCACTGTGCCAGCATGTGATTGCTGCAGAAGTAATATTGCCACTGACTTGCCATTTATCCATGCTAGTTAGCACTGGGTGTGTTTGTGCATGTGTGCGCTGAACACAGTAAGGTGAGGGACTGTGGACAGGTCAGAGATTACGGCCATGGTGATACAATATTTTACTTTTTCAATGTAGGCAACATTTTAAATTAATAGTTAATATTTTAATTTAATTATTTTATTAATGTTTAATATTTGTTACATTTGTGCATGTGTATGAATATCGCCCACTGATTAGTGTATTTTATGTAATGTAGCCCCCATGTTCGAGTTTGAGACCCACGTTACAGATACAGATATATACACATTTTCTAGCTGTGGATCTTTATAAAACTGGTCTTCTCTTTGATTACTAGTGATTAAAGCTACTTGATGACTAAATGAATGTTTGAAAGCATCTTGGCTAAATAATTGTGATCTTCCCTTAGGAAGCCTTTGGATTCATTGAAAGAGGTGATGTTGTAAAGGAGATATTCTTTCACTATAGTGAATTTAAAGGTGACCTAGAAGCCTTACAGCCTGGTGATGATGTGGAGTTCACAATCAAAGACAGAAATGTAAGAGTAAATTTCATAAACTTAAATTGTACAAAAGTTAATACAATTAAAGGGGCTTCCTTAAGCATTTTATTGGTTATGAACGTACATGTGACTTATTGCTGGGCTTTGTGCTCTTTGCACGGGGTTGATCATTTTTCTTCATATTTGTTTAATAGGGTAAAGAAGTTGCAACTGATGTAAGGCTTTTGCCTCAAGGAACTGTTATTTTTGAAGATATTAGCATTGAACACTTTGAGGGAACTGTAACCAAAGTAATTCCAAAAGTACCCAACAAAAATCAGGTAACAACAGCTTCTTAAATTTTCAAATTTCTATTCAGAATGCTATACAATATACTGTATACTATAAGGGACTGATAGACCATGTAAATGAGTAAAAGTAAACTGTGATAATAGCATTACTAATGAATCAATTTTACAATTCAGGAAAGCATTAAAAAAAAGGAATAATTGAAAATGGACATTCATTTCTGAGTACAGTCAGAAGGAGCTGTATCTAAACTTCTTCTGTATTATAATTAGAATGACCCACTACCTGGACGCATAAAAGTTGATTTTGTGATTCCTAAAGAACTTCCATTTGGAGACAAAGATACAAAATCAAAGGTGACACTTTTGGAAGGTGACCACGTTAGATTCAACATTTCAACAGATCGGCGTGACAAATTGGAACGAGCCACTAATATTGAAGTTCTTCCCAATACTTTTCAAGTCACTAATGAGGCTAGAGAAATGGTAAGTGCTTAATAAGAAATGGTAAGCAGTTTGTGGAAGAATGAAACTGGAAATGTAATGTGTAATACCTTTTAGTTACATAAGTGCTGCATTGCCAAGATTGTATCGTGGTGCCAAATTTCTTATAGTGATGAATGTAGTGATGGGCTCAGAAAAAATGCTTTGTAAATTCAGGGTGTTTTTATTCTCTAGAGAAATATATTCCAGGAAACATTGCTGTGTACTTGAGCAGAAGTTATGGAAAACTGAAGCATGGAGATATTTATAAGCGTCTACATTGCAAATTAAAGCCCTGCAACAAAATATGTATTGTGCTTTGCATCTGTTTAGAATAATAGGCACTCCATTACAAGTCTTACTCCAGGCTTTTTAATGGATTTTCCCCCTCCATTATGTTTTTTGTATGTGTGAGATGAACGCATGTTTCCTGCCTGCCTGCATATTCCCACTCCCATTTATTCTTTGTGTAGGTGTATTTCTGCATGTTTAACTCACTAGTCTTTAACTGGGGTCTGCAGTAGCAGTGTAATTTGAAATGGCTGGGCTGGAATAGTTAGGATTGAACTGAACTTAGTATAAACATGTGGCTGCTGGACAGTTGATGTAGTGCACAGGTTAGGAGATCAGATACAAATTGGGAAGTCTGCTTTGACATTTGCCTCTACCATATGCTAACTAAGTGTAATTAAACAAAGCCCTTCTTGTCTCAGCTAGAACTATAGGTAAAGGTAAAGGTTTCCCTTGACGTAAAGTCCAGTCGTGTCCGACTCTAGGGGGCGGTGCTCATCTCCGTTTCAAAGCCTTGGAGCCGGCGTTGTCCATAGGACACTTCCGGGTCATGTGGCCAGCATGACTCACGGAACGCCGTTACCTTCCCGCCGAAGCGGTACCAATGAATCTACTCACATTTGCATGTTTTCGAACTGCTTGGTGTGCAGGAGCTGGGACGAGCAACGGGAGCTCACCCCGCCGCGCGGTTTCGAACCGCCGACCTTCCGATCGACAGCTCAGCGGTTTAACCTGCAGCGCCACCGCGTCCCTAGCTAGAACTATAGCGTTGCGATAATAAAACTGGTTTTCTTTGCGGATTTTTTGAAATCAGATATACAGACAGCATTGGCAAAGACCTCTCTTATCCCTAAGACCTGACCGTCCCAACTTGTTTATTTTTCTTCTTTCTAGTCAGCTGTGTATGCTTCAAAACAAAGAGTTGGGATACAGTCATCAATTACTTTTATGTCCTAAGAATGCCTGTAGGGCCCAGAGACGTTCTTGGAAGTGAAGATGATGTTAGAGGCTGTTAGTCTATTGACAACAAGTTAAAGAATCTTTTTAAAATGCTTAAATCAGGAGCTTAGTAAGGAAGCAAAGGGCAGTTACTTGTGGGCATAATAGTGTTCATAGGTATTAAGCATAAGCCTCCATGACTAACGGTATGGGTTGTTTTATGTGACACTATAGTTTTTGTCCTAGGTGTTCAACTAAATTATCTTATTTTTTGCTTCATTCTCAGAATGACTTGATACTTGACCTTTATTACCCCTGTATTTGATAGATATCTTCTAAGAATTCTTCATTCTAATGATAACTGATCTGTGTGTTGCTTTCATAGGGTGTGATTGCAGCCATGAGGGATGGCTTTGGTTTCATTAAATGTGTTGACAGAGATGCCCGCATGTTCTTTCACTTCAGTGAAATTCTAGATGGTAACCAGCTCCACATTTCAGATGAAGTGGAATTTACTGTTGTTCCTGTAAGTAAAAATGTAATTACTTAGAATTTAGGAAGCTTTGCTTCTTCAGTTAATAATTTGCTTCCCCCCCACCCCCCAGGATATGCTGTCTGCTCAAAGAAATCATGCTATAAGGATTAAAAAACTACCGAAGGGCACGGTTTCATTCCACACCCAATCAGATCATCGTTTTGTTGGCACTATAGAAAAAGAAGCCACTTCTGTCAAATCCACTAGTCCAAATAAAGGCAAAGAGAAGGTAACACTGTTCTATTCCTCTCCTTATTTAAATCTGTATAATTGCATTTCTGAAAAGTTTTAATTGAGTGTTACCCTATATACACTGAATGATAACGGAAGCTTGAGAGTGATATTGTCCCCACCATTACCACAAATCTAGGTAGTCTAATGCCTCTAGCTCATTGCAACTTTATACAACTTTATCTAAAAGCTCTTTGTGTTTGAAATGTAGACACACAAACTATGCTTGTCATAAAAGCATATTGTATCTAAAGACAGGGCAATTTGATTGGTGATGGAGAAGCTTCAACTCAGATCAGGATACTTCCCTCCCCCCAAAACTAATAAATCTAAAAAAAATTAAGTGCATAGCCTGTGTTGTACTATAAATAAATTCTGCAGTATCATATTTAATGTGTCAGAAATACTTGTTTAAGTAAGCATTATGTTGCCACAGAGCATTCAGTTAGAGCAAAGTGGAACAGTATTATTCTTAATTTCTTCAGCCTTAGAATTTCAGGATGGTTTACCTCGGCCATAATGATATTTTTAGTCTAAATAAATCCATTTCTCAACTGATAATTGTCCTTTTTCTAAGTGCGTGTTTCCTGGATAGTTATTTGGTAGGTATACCTAATAGCCATTGCTAGTATAACAACGGAAGATCCAAAATATGGTGAAGCTCTCTTAGAAAGGTTTTACCAATTAATTCCATTTAGATCAAAACAGTCAAGTAAAAAAAGATTTGATGGCAAGTCATTCCTTATCCAAGAATTGGAACTCTTCTAACAAAACAATGGATGTATAAAACTCAGTAATATAAATCAGTTCTACAACTTGTATCAGGTATTGTAGGGCTAAGGATTTCCTCCAAGATGATATAGATAATATTGTACTGAATTGCTGTGTAGATTTTAGGGATGTTTCTGTGTTGTAAATTCAATTTTAATGGTAAACTAACCAATTTAGAGTACTACACATAATATATATTTCAGTTTGTCATTTGGAATAAGAAAGTTTTTTTATTACAATCCTTGTTTATATGCTTTTGTTTAATTTATTAAGGCTCCATTTGTCAAAGAAAACTAGTAATCTATTTTTCAGAAGCAGACACTGAATGACCTGGATGATTAGACTAAATATACAGTATATTTGCTTGAGGTGCTTTCAATGATAGTGTATCCTTGTTAGCAGTGAAGATACTTGTTATAGAATGAAGATCATGTAAAAATCAATGAATATTCTGAATTGCATTTTTTTTCTTGGTATTGAATAGCTGTGCCACTAAACCACATGTGCATTATTAGACTATGGCCAAATTGAACAACAACACTTCTGACATTCTTCCTTCTCTTCTTTTTAGGAAGCTGAAGAGGGTATAATTGCTTATGATGATTGTGGAGAAAAACTGACTATTCCCTATCAGGCTAAAGATGTGGAAGGATCTACTTCTCCTCAGATAGGAGATAAAGTATTCATAACTAATTCTTGGAATATTTTCTTGCAATTTGTTCTGTATAACTATTGCTAATAACTGTAATCACGGCTTTCTCAGTTGCACATCTTTAAAATAATGGCAATCATATAATGATGTTTCTTATGACTCTTTCAAATAGAAGTTGAAATAATAGACAGTGGCCCATATATAAATGTGCTATATATCTACATTAAGGGTAGATGAAGATTAGATTTTACTAATAAATTCAGATTATATCAGTGACATTCCAGCAGTAAAGAACGAAACTGTAAAAGGTGGTCAGTTTAAAAATATAAAAATACCTCTTGTTTTGGTAGAGTTAACTGGCAAGGCAAGTGGTCCCTTTTAACTTTTCCTTGTTCACGTTTTAATTATAAAATGAAGGAAAGCTTAAGTGAGGGGACAGTCAGAAAAGATCTCATAGGACCATATGCAGTTCATATTTCAGAAGGCAGGAAATATATAGAGATAAACTACTCCTAAAGTACATGTAATCTGTCCTCCCCTTCCAGAAAGCATAATCATTGTTAATAGGTACATTTTTCGTACAGGTTGAGTTTACAGTCTGTGAAGTAAAGAGAACTGGTTTGCAAACAGCTACTTCTGTTCGACTGCTTGGTAGAAACTATTGTTCAAAAAGACTTTTGGGATATGTTGCAACTCTCAAGGATAACTTTGGGTTTATTGAAACAGCCAATCACGATAAGGAGATCTTCTTCCATTACAGGCAAGTGATACTAGTAAAGGCTTGCTCCATTATGTGAAAAGGGAGTCTTTGTAACAATCTCTTACGTATCTTACCACAAAGAATCTCTTTACATGACCCTGAAGTTTTCAAAACTACAATATTTCTTTTGAAAAGTATGTAACGTTTGAAAGGAAAATGCAAATTTTAGGGAAGGAATGCAATAGGATTTAATGGCACAAAAATTCATCATTCATGTATAGGGTGAATGTTCACTAACATATAATGCCCATTGATTTATATTCATTGGGTGAATGGATTATTCCCAAATTTAGCCACAGATGATGTGCCCAAAATTTATGGTGCTTTATGCAAATGCTGCTCCTGTGCCTATGTTTTTAGTTACAAAAAATGACCCTTCTATTTTGTTTTTACCAGTACTAGCATTGGATTGGAATATTGACTCAAATAACTGCACATGTGCATTCTACTGTGAAACAGAAGCTTAATATTTATATAGACCACCAGGAGGCAATATGTGACTGGTTTCATCCTATATCAGGATTTGTCAGGTGTGCATAGCAGTTGAATATAGATGCTGACGAGTCCTGAAATAGGCAAAAATTGGTCAGGTACTATAATGGTATGTGGGAAAGACCTTGGGAGACAAGGCGAAGAGATGCTGCCTAGGGAATGGTCAAATAAGAGACAGCATAGCTCACAGCTGCACAGTGAGCAGCACAAGAGGCTCAGAAGGGACTCTCCCTAGTTTTTCAGGCTGTAAAGGAGACAGTGGGAGAATTGTACTTTCAGACTTGCAAGGTTCTGATAATGTAGCTTTTCAATAAAGTAGAATTAGCTTATCTGGTCGTGTTCCCTGTCTGGTCTACCTAGTAAGGCTGATAGGTACTCTCTCCTGGTGGTCTGTATAAATAAAAACTATATTTTTTCATAGAAGGAAATGGTATATCTGTTAATTTGTTGTTGAATAAATAATTGCAAAGTCAGTTTTTCATTCTTTTTGTTTAATTACACCACCTTTATCTTCATATATTGTTTGAATGAAGATAAAATATTGATATGTCCACATATGTTAAAAAAGAAAAAAACCTTAACATGGGGTGTAATTACTTTTTCACACAATTGTATAGGGTACATGTTAATATTTCTGAATAAGATCAAGGTATTGGAAATAGTTCTTCAAAGAAGAGGAGATTCTCTAAATGTACTAGTTTAAGATATACTAGTCTCTAAATCATTTTTCTCTAAGCTGTAAATTTAAGTAGCAGATGAATATTGATGCTTTCTGAGAGAACACCACTCTATAAACACAACGTTTTTGTATATGTGGGGCTGATTTCCACATTATACTTTAACTGTTCAGCTATTTTGCTGGAGGTAACATTCTAGGTCATATTTATGCATATTCAAGATCTTTGTGGGACTGTTTTCAGTGAATTCTGTGGTGATATCGATAGCCTGGAACTTGGAGACATGGTTGAATACAGCTTATCGAAAGGCAAAGGAAACAAAGTCAGTGCAGAGAAAGTGAACAAGACACTTGCAGGTGAAGTTCCCTCTTTTTTTGCTTTTTGTTTTAAACAATTGTTGGTCCTGAAGGGGTAGGGGGGAAATATACTTAATAATGATAATTTTATGGGTGTGTCTTTCTGGGTGTAACTTCATCATATACTAGTGACACAAATAGTATATGATGAAGTTACACTCAGGAGCCAATATGATCAATTAAGCCAGATTTGTTTCTAGGATGATTAGTCAAGCGTTTGCCAATATAGCACACTTTAGGTATGTTAGATTACAGTCTTAATATCTAAAACAGGATATTAGTTGAAAAAAAATACGTTTGAACACATGTTGCATTTCAAATGTGATCCTATGTTATGAGGCTGGTGTCAGTAAGGTCAAATCCAGTGCCTAGATAGACATCTTTACATAGTAAACTTGTTTTTCTCCTCAGCAGGTCTAACCAGGTTCTTTCTGATAACTTCATTTCATTTTGGGTCAAGGTAATGCATAAGAAACTGTCATGAGTAAGGATGGCGAGCAGGGGGCTCCCATCCAGACTGTTAAGTGCATGCGTAGCACTGAGGAATTGGTCAGCCATTCAAAGAGACACAGATCGGGACCGCCTTAACCTTTGGGGTTTATATGTCTGGGTTTTTCCCACGCTTCTTCAGTTTGTTAGGATTCCTGTTAGTACTAGCAATAAAACATTAGAGACCAGTTCCTTGTCTCAGCGTGTTTCCTGGCTGTTAGGACAGAAACCAGTTTTAGGTTTTTCCTTAATTCAGGTGCGCCCATTCTCAGGGCATCAGAATGCAGTAGAGGCAATCAAGCAACATCTTAAGGACATCGATAATCAATTAGATCTGACAGCCCTCCTTAAAGATGTATTTTTTAAGTAGCCCTCACACCTCATCCAGACCTTCTAGATACTTAAGTCAAATTACTGTCCCCAAACTTGGAGAGGCCTTATCTTGGTACAGTTCAGTGCACTCCCAGCAGCAGTTTTAGAGGGTACTTCATTTGAAACTAGAATATGCCCATGCAGAGAAGGAGCCAGTGGAACAGTCAGACATGTCTTATTACACCGTTTGTTTTATACTGATATCCACTGTGAGTTTATAAGTCCACAACCAGATTTCCTGATCATTCTGATCAGTTTTATTTACAGTTATTACTTTCAGACTCAAATGATTCTATTATAATTGTAGCCAAATTTTGTCACATAATATGTAAGATGTGTGGCAGTTTGACTGGCATGTGCAATTAATTTCATAATAAATATTAGTTTCATGTATGCAGTGTGTTTTATAGATTGGTCATTGATTGTAAGAAAGAATCTTATCTGTGTGAAGAAAAAATGCATTTCATACATTACATAGATTGTGTGAGCTTTTTCAGGGAAAAAATTCTTGAAGGAGGAAAAACAAAATAGCCCTCAGTACATATCTCAGAAGCTGGAAGCGGCCCTTGGCCTGAAATATGTGTACAACTCAAATCAGGCATAGGCCTCATATCAAAGCCTTGATGTGATCCTTAGGGCCCCCTTCAAACCTGCTGCTTTTCCCCTTGCAAGATCTCTCCTTGCCATGTGCCTTTTTTCTGTGGCTCATTCAGAGTCCTTGATTTTTTTCAACCTTCCCTCATTTTCCACTACTTTGGTTGGTTGTTAGACATGCAATGCAAAGGTAGTATACTCACTGGTGATAAAACATAGCGTGCTACTTAAATGAGGTACCAGACTGCATTCCAGGTCTACCAGTCCAATACACTCCCTTTGTGTATTTTTCTTTTGGTCACATTCTCTTTTTCCTGCTTAGTCTTGCTCCTAAACTCAATCCAGAGTGGTTATACCAAGGCCAAGCAGATCTGTTAACTATAATCTTCCCTTACTACCTCTTTGCTTAGGATGGATTATGTAAGAAGACCTGCCTTTGTTTGTAGCTAGTAGGTATAGGAGAGTCTTACTTTGTCACATCTTTCCAACAGCCCAGTAATAGATTCTGTTGATTTTTCTCCCCTTCTCCAGTAATCACATCCTGTTCCTCCTTTGATTGCTATCTGCTGTTGTAGAACTCTTACTACCCTTCTCCCTTCTGTTTCAGTTCTCCATCAGTTCAGCCACTTAAATATGTTTTTGTCACTTTCTCCAGCCAGCCAGTGTCAAAGAGGCAATATCATTCTTCTTTCTAGACAGGAGGAAATGTCTGTTTCTTGCTGCTGCTTTTATGTGGCTGGCAATGACACTAAAGAAGAGAAGCTTGCAAGTTCATGATAGTTAGGAAGATGGAGATTTTTGGGTGAAATGGTGAACTATACCTTCCCCTAGGATTCTAGCTGCAAACTTCTGATTTTCCATTGCAGTAAGCTAGAGACCAGATAATTTGGGGATTCGGAGGAACCTCTTTGCTTAGGATATATTCATATATAGAGTATGTGTGTGTGTGTTTGTGTATCTACACTGTGAGAAAATGAAAAGTAGGGATGTGTTGCACTTCAGATCCAGAGCCAAAAAGTTGGTTTGGGAGTGGGCATGGGAGGAGTACACATCATACTTGTTCAAGTTGTCTGCAGTAACTATACATAGTTCAGTTATGTGTTGTATTTTGAAATGTTAGTATGTTTTAGTACAGTATGTCCTGAATCCTCCCATCATTCAGCTTTTTAGTATGACTCCAGGCTCTGGTATTGTGAGAAAATTGGAAGTTTTTCCCCTAAATTAAAATGCATTTTCTTCATGGTGGATTTTCTCTAGCTTAATAATATTTGGTTACCTTGTTCTACAAGCCACAACTCTTTTTAGTTATTATATACATACAGTTATTTAAATGGGGCTTTTTTGGAGGTTGCCTACAGAATTTTCCTTGTTTTAGCCCATTTTTTGGTCAGTGAGCTTTCAAAACTGTGAGCAAGAACATTATTTTCTGGCAAGAAATGTTTTCATCACATAATCATTAGAAATGTTACTATATTTTTAAATGGCTTTGATTGTGTGTGTGTGTATATGTATGTTAAATATTAGTGTGTCTGCCCCCTATAAATTAAAGAATGTCTACTGAGGAATAATGCTAGAGATGACATTCTGCATAAAGGTTGAAATATTGTTAATCAGAGAACTTGGAAAATTGAATTAGCATAGTAATCTAAGTATTTCTAGTAGTAATAAATATTTATGATTACAATAAATAGAATAATTAAACTACCCAGTGTTTTTTATTAAGTAGTAAATAGAGCATAATGTTCACTAAGCAAGCACATTCAACATTAGAAAAGTTGTGTAGCAGTATCTCTCATCTTATAATGTATATGTAGAATTTTGTGTAGGAGATGTGCCTCACTTGACGGTTTTTACATGCAGAAAGAACTTGATATACCTAATTAAATGGTATAGCCAGTTGGGAAGAAAATGCCATTTATGGGTTTAGATGGATAATTTAACATTATTAAAACTGATGAAGGTGTTCTAATAGCATTGATTATATTTAAAATATTTTTAAAAACCATGATATATATAATATATATAAAATTATATATATATAAAAATATATAAGAATATAAAATATTCTTTAAAAAAGAACAATTAGCTTATTACTAAGATTCCAGCATTTTTATGAATCACTTTGTTGTGTCAGTAGGTTAAAACAATGTAGTTTCATCAAAGTCTACACATTTTTTTTGTCAAGCCTGTGATTTTCTTGCAGTAAATGGCATCACTGATCTTTTCTTGCAGTAAATGGCATCACAGATGAAGCTGATCCAACTGTTTACACGGGTAAAGTAATTCGCCCTCTCAGGAGTGTAGATCCTACCCAAACGGAATACCAAGGAATGATTGAAGTTATGGAGGATGGTAAGTAATGTGTACCCTCATTATACCTTTAAATATTTTGATCTAGGTATGTATCAGGTAACTTTTCCATCCAGGAGTGTGTTAGTTGGAATAAGACTTGCATGTTATTCTCTTAACACAGTAAATTCACAGAATTTAGTATTTAGTTAGAATATTAGCTGCTACTTCATATTTTTTTAATGAAAGCACAACTTTGGTTTTGTGCTATCTTTTCTAGGAGAAATGAAAGGTGAGGTCTATCCTTTTGGAATTGTTGGCATGGCAAATAAAGGGGACTGTCTGCAGAAAGGAGAGACCGTGAAATTCCAGCTGTGTGTCTTTGGTCAGAATGGGCAAACAATGGCTTGCAACATAACACCTTTCCGTAGAGCCACCGTGGAATGTGTGAAAGATCAGGTAAGAAGATAATTCTTCACGCATAGCTTGTGCTGTTGCTTGTATATAAAAGAATCAAATTCCAATAGAAGAGAATATATGTAGCTCAAGGTTGAACTGTGGAGTCCTTGATGCCCTCTGAGCTTGGTTGTTTGCTTGTAGACTTTTCATTACCTGACTAGGTAACATCATCAGTGCTAGTGAGTGTGGGGTTTGCTCCCTGTAATCAAATTCATGCTGAACTGCTGTTATTCAAATTTTAACTGCTTGGCACAGGTGAATTAATTATTCAAGTATCATGGCCTTAGGTAAAGGTAAAGGTTTCCCTTGACGTAAAGTCCAGTCGAGTCCGACTCTAGGGGGCGGTGCTCATCTCCGTTTCTAAGCCTTGGAGCCGGCGTTGTCCATAGGACACTTCCGGGTCATGTGGCCAGCATGACTCACGGAACGCCGTTACCTTCCCGCCGAAGCGGTACCAATTAATCTACTCACATTTGCATGTTTTCGAACTGCTTGGTGTGCAGGAGCTGGGATTAACAACGGGAGCTCACCCCGCCGCGCGGTTTCGAACCGCCGACCTTCCGATCGACAGCTCAGCGGTTTAACCCGCAGCGCCACCGCGTCCCTATCATGGCCTTACTGAGGCCTATATTGCCTACCGTATTTAAGATAGTGTTATCTGCTAGTTGTCATTTTAATTTTTATTTATAAAAATATAACTTACTTTGGCATTTGCCAGAAGTAGATGACATTTTCAGGTACAGTTTCTCCTTTTATGAGGATACTACCTGCCAAATTTCAGACAGGTACTTTTATGTGCAAGTGGAATGAGGCTTTGTAGCTTTATTGTTAGGCTGAAAAAGGTTTATACCCCCCCTTTTTTTTTAAACAGGTACCATGAAGAAAGCAAGCACTGTAGAGCCACTCCTTGCCCCTAAAGCCTAACAAATTACAGCACAGTATTTGGAGGGGCTTTTTTGCTAGATAACATGAATTCTGATTTTATACAAAAAATAATGAAAAAATTTCTTGTATGAACTACTCTTGAAATAGTTCCTCATCCTGCAGTTATTTGGGAGAGAGAGTGCATGATAGGAACATGATATGTGGGACCATAAGTTCCTTGAACCACTAAACCTGATGGATTTCATCAAGCAAAATTGCTGCATGGCTGACAGCAACATCTTACTGATGTGGTTGGTTGAGATATATACTCTTTATATTCTCTGCCCTGTTCTGCCAGCCTAAGCTAGTGCAACTAGCTCTGGTAAAAGAGCGGCCTTATGGTAATATTATACTTGGATTACTTTCCTCCCTTAGACATCTTCTACAGTATGAGCAGGTAGACTATAATGGATCTGCTGCCACTTTAAAATGGTCCTATGCTAATCTCTGCCTCTTCTGTCTTCTTCAGGATGCCTGGACCAATTTTAATAATTCCCAGCCAGTGCAGCCTCTGACATGCTAGTTGAAAATTGGGCAAATTTAATTCCAACACATCTAGAGAGCACCAGCTGAAAAAATACTGGTTTCTACATCACTCCCAAACCACAGCCAGCCAGGACTTGGGGTATTTGCAGGCATTTGTGCCTCTGCCTTCTTGTCCCAGGATTAACTATTTGAAACTCCTCTTTTGAGGAAGCTATTAAGATTGTGAAAAACATTTCCCTTCTTTGCATAGTAAACAAAGCTACACAGAAAAAATAGAGAAACAAAATATATTAGAATATTAATAATTTATTGACATTCTAATCAAAGCACCATGTATGTTTGTTTGTAAATTTTCTATTCAGAATTTTTTCATTAAAAATAATCCCCAAAATAAATCATTATAATTTGATTGAAAGCTAACTCAAATAACTTGGTTAAAGTGGAGGTAATACTGCCTGTACAACGAAGAGTTTACAAGATAGACTGATCTCATCAGTAAATGAGGTGTGTAGAAAAATACTTTTTTCTGAAGTGGCCCAGTTCAAACCAGGAAGTACAAAAGTCCATAAGATAACACAAAATTATTGCAGATGAAATACAGGTAGTCCTCATTTAGCAACCACAGTTGGGACTGGCAACTCTGTCGCTAAGTGCCGTGGTCACTGAGGAAAATATCGCGTGACTGTGACAGGTTTATGGCCTCACTTTCTCTTTGGTTAAGTGAAGCACCATGGTTGTTAAGCGAAACATCACGTGACCGCAACTTGTGATTTTACTTCCACCTTCTCTATTAACTCGGCTTGTCACAAGCCAGTTGTGAAGCACACAAATGGTGATCACATGACTGTGGGACACTGTGACAGTTGTAAATGTGCGCTGATTGCAAAGTGCCCAGATGGCGATCATGTGACTGCAGGACTCTGACAGTTGTAAATGCTAGGATTGGTCGCAAAGTTGTTTTTTAAACACTGTCATAACTTTGAATGGTTGCTAAAGGAGGCAGTCAGTAAGCAAGGACTACCTGTAGTTTTCTGTTGTTCCTTGGTATATAAATGGGAATGCTGGTTTTGCATTTTATATTAACATTCCTGTACCAGTTCCTCTTTTATAAATCTGGTACACTGCTGCAATAAAACGTGAAAGCATTCTGTTTCATATTTGTAATGTAATTAGATAAATGAATTCTAATTTTTACATTATTTTAGTTCAAAGTATAATTTGAACCCTAATTGTATGAATATAGGAATCTGCCACATAGCACTGAGCTCTTATTCTTTCTAGTCCAACATGGTCTATACAGTTTGGAAGTGTCTTTTGAGGGTCTCAGGTAGTTTTTAAGCTCTATGTGGAGATGATGCCAGGATTTGAACTTTATGCAAACATGTGCTGTGCAGTTTCACCAGATGTGATTTATCTTTGTCTCTCTCTTCATAGTTTGTGTTTATTAAATTTATATCTTTCTTTTATTCTTCCACTGAAACACAGATTAAACTTGCTTTAGCAAACTTGCTTTAGCTGTATCAAATACTCTAAAACAATGTGTATGAATTTTGTTTCTGGGTTTGACAGCAGCTTTGTTTTTTTAACAGATAGAAATATTGGAATCATTCATGTCATTCTATAATAAAAGTGGGCAAAAGTTTTCCAACAGTGCATCCATTGCTTATTGGTTGTCCTCTTTCCTTCCACCTTTCCCAGCGTTACAGACTTCTAAAGAGAGTTAGGTCTTTCCAGAATGTGTCCAAAATATGGTAATTTGAGCCTGGTCATTTATGCCTTTAATGAGAACTCTGGATTAATTTGTTCATTGTTCCATTTTTGTTTTGTTTTGTTTTGTTTCCTTGGCTGTACATGGTATTTTTAAGTCTTCTGTGACTCCAAAGTTCAAATTAGAAAGCCAATTTGCTTCTTCAAAATCCAACTTTCACTTCCATAGAGTGTCTGAAGGAAAACCATTACTTGCATGATTCTGATCTTTGTAAAAATGGACACATCCTGGCATCTGAATATCTTTTGCAAGGCTTTCATTGCTATTCTACCAAATCCTGTAGAGTATTTCATGACTTCTAGTTCCTTTACTGTTGATGGTTGATCCTAAAAAGCAGATGCTCTTCAACTCTTCAATATCTTCACTGTCAGTTCCAAGACTGGTTACTGTACTTGTCATAAATTTGATCATCTTTATATTTAATCTTAGTCCCATTTTTTCACTATGTTCCTTGACTTTCATTATTAGAATTTGCAGATAATTTGCATTTTCAGCTGTCAGAATAGTGTATCAGCATAGTGCACATTATTGATGTTTTTTCCTCCAGTTTTAAAGCCATACTCCTTTTCCTCTGATCCAACTTCCCTCAGTACATTTTCAGGAAATAGGCTGAATAAGTAAAGGGAGTGTATACAGCCTTGCTTCACTCCTTTGCTGACCTGCAGCACCATGTTCAATTCAGACTGTAGCTTCCTGTCCTGCATATAGGTTTTGCATGAGGACAATGTGTTCTGGGATTCCATTTTTCCTTTTTTGTTTTAATAGTAATTTTATTAAAGATTACAATTACAACAATAAAAACTAATACAAGCTAAAAAATAAAAGAATAAAAATAAAAAATAGGTGCAGAAGAGAAAAAATAATATAGCAAAGAAAAAGAAAAGAAATAAAGAAGTGACTTCCCCCTTCATCACAGCAAGAGTAAACAATTTTAGTAACTTATCACCTCTTAAAATAAAACAAATGATCTCTTCTTATCATATCCCATCTCTTATCTATAAACAAATCCTTAAAACCTTGTTGTTCAGTCCTGATGGCAGTAAAAGTCCATTAAGGGATACCAGAGATGCTATTTTAACCTTGATCAAATAAACCAACTTTATATTCCTTCTTTTTACTTCTAACAATCTTGATTTTTAGTCCCTTCAAATAATGTCTTAGAACTTGATTTCTTTTCATTTTTTCTTTGTCCCTTCTCACAAAATTCTTCAAAGCTTTAACAAGCCTTTTTTGTAGATCCAATATAGGAAAATTATCCAGGTCACTCTCTTGGTATATCCTTTTTAACTATTAAGACATCAGCTGGTTTCTTTTGTATGTCCAGTGCAACATCTTTTTCCATGTCATTCTTGTAGCCTATCATTTTTAAATTCACTTTCAAATCAGTCTCAATCTTGTCAGATAAAACCTGTTCCTCTTCTATAACATATTTCAAACACAGTCTATCTATAGAGGCAGACGTTCTTAAAAGTAACTTCTGGGTCCATTGTTCAAAAATATCCTTCAATATTTCCAATGTGAAAATATTTTGCTTTACTCTCTAATTGTGAGTTGAGTTGAAGTGTTTTTTTCTCCTTTAATTATAATCTTTAGTTCCCTCTAGTGTCCAATTTTTAAAGTCTTATTTAAAAAAAGAATTCAAAACAGAAGCATTTTCCCACAGGAAGGATTCTTTATAATTAATTCCAAAATCTTAGTTCAAATTTATCTGGACGCTTAGTCCATTTGTAACTTTCTAAAATCAGAGTTTTAATCACTCTTTTGCTATTTATTCCAAAAAAAAATTTTTTTTAAGTCCTTAAACTTGTATTTAAAACTTCTATCACTAAGGATTGAAGGAAGCTCACCTAGTGCTGTAAAAACTAGTTGAATCATCATCAGTCCACCATTTCTTCCCAGGAAGTCTTGGGATTCCATTTTTCCTAAGGACATTTCACACTTGACATGGTCAATACAAACAAAGGCCTTTCTATAATCAGTAAAGCACATACTGACTTCTTGTTGATATTTTGGGTTTCTCAATTATCCACTGTCCATCAGCAATAATGTCTCTAATGGCTAAGCTTTTTCTAAAACCAGCTTGAACATCTGGCATCTCTCTTTCCATTTAGGGTTCTAATCTGCATTGGATGATCCTAAGTATTATTTTGCTAGCATGTTACATTTAGAATGTTGTACAACAGTTTGCACACTTTTGTTAAGTCTCCTTTCTTTGGTTTTGGTATGTAGGCTGACTTCTTCCAATTTGTTGGCCACTGTGTTGTTCTCCAGATTTGTTGGTATAATTTGATTAGAACCTTTACAGATTATTCTTCTGTTGCTTGCCACATTTCTGTATTTAATACTTTAATAATAGTAGCAGTAAAATATCCCTCCATCAACCTAAACTATACTGTTGAATTTAAGAAATCCAAGTAACTAGGAAACAATGGTTATTATGTGTATGCAGAATATTCTGTGTATGAAACTGCCATTTTTTTATTTCCTGTGCTTGAACTGAACCACAGGTGTTTCTGATGAACTGAGACTGTTGTGCTCTGGGTCAAACATGGGTATTATGGCAGAAGTGGCTCAAGGGTGTGAAAGAAAAGCAAGGACATCAGCTGATGAGACGGAGGGAAGGGGAGGTGCTGGGCAGATTGATGTTATTATAAGGAGAGAAGGAAAAGCCCTTGGAAGACTGGGAGTCAGGCTGCCTAGTCAGAATTGTTGTGTTGGAAGTTGCAGAAGGAATGGGGGCAGCATACACCAGCTTTGTCCTATTTGTCCTATGAAATCCCTCTGGGATCCTTCCAGATTTGATTTCATTCAAAACCTAGAAGCCAGAACAAACATGTTCTGTGTTCAATCCTAAAAAGTTGAGTAGAACCTCTAGAATAAGATAATTAATTCTAAATGTGTTTTAACACCAGATTCCAGTTCAGTGGTCTCCAGTTTCTAGAACACAGCACCTGGAAGCCTAAAATCCACTCCTATAACATTAATATTAAGGTTATTCTGAATATCTGAAAGTATGGCCAGGTTTTAGAGGCCTTGTGTTTGGCTCGTTAACAAAATAAAGTAGCTGTACTTTCAACTTTTAATTTGGGTGGAAGTATGAAATTACTACTGATAGAAGGAAGCCATCTTTCCTCTTAGTTTCTGTTAATAGAGAGTTGGGATTTTTCTAAAACAGAAAATGTGTCCTTATGTTGGGGGGGGGGATCAGCAATCTGAAGGGTACGGGAAATGTCTGTAGAAAATATATTGTCTGCATTGTGCAATTAATAAGATAATTTCCATTCCTCTTTCAGTTTGGTTTCATAAACTATGAAGTAGGGGACAGCAAAAAACTCTTTTTTCATGTGAAAGAAGTTCAGGATGGAGTGGAATTGCAGGCTGGTGACGAAGTAGAGTTTTCAGTCATCCTTAATCAACGCACAGGGAAATGCAGTGCCTGTAATGTGTGGCGTGTTAGGTAAGAAACTGCTAATTATTGGCTGTATTATTATTCTTTTCACAGAAGTAAATTAAGCAATCTGATCTCAGGAATATTACAGAAGATATTTCATTAGCTGTTCTTTTCTTGCAGCATTATATCAGTTTCGGTAAATTAATCTGTACCAGCATTAGTGCATATTTTTTGTTTACAAAAATATATATTCCATTTAATTCACTGATGTGCTGATAAATAAATATCATAGCTTTGCAACCTTAATTGATTATTGTGATGTTAAGCTTCACTTGGTGTTAATATAAAATTACCATGTTTCATAGAAGTATCACATCTTTTGAAAATAATTATATAGGAAAGCATCTGGCCTCCTACTTGAGGGCATTTCTTTGGTTTGCTCTGCATTTGAGCTTACATTTGGAAGTTTATTGTAGAAACCAAATATTCTGATTTTCATTTTATTTCTCACTTAGTAATCATTTAGGGCTGTATGGGAGGGGAAATCAAAAGCCATAGTACCTTTATAATTAAGTTAGTTCTTTTTCCTCTTCTTTTCTCATTCTCCCATTGATTTGGTTGATTTCTATTAACAGTGAAGGTGCTAAGGCTGTAGCTGCTCCACGTCCTGATAGACTTGTTAATCGTTTAAAGAGCATTAATTTGGATGATGCCAGTGCTCCTCGTCTAACTGTTCTTCGTCAGCCAAGGGGACCGGATAATTCAAAGGTATGTTACAGGAAATTTGCCCAATATTCCATAATATTGGAAATTCAGCTTCTATGATAGAATGACATAATTTCTGATGGCCACATCATTGGAATGGGAAGTTACGAATTTCTTACATTTCCTATTTGAACTGGACAAGGATGTGCATAGGGTGGGAGTAGGCAATTTAGTATTATTGAAATGTTTTAGACTACAATTCCTATAATCCTATTAATTAATAGCTAATTAATATTAGCTATTTCACTGGAACTAATGGAAGTTGTAGTCTAAACATTCTTGACAAAGTGATGTCCATCAGGTGAGGAAGAATCAGAAGGGGCTGAACAACAATGCTGGCATAAAGCAAAAAAGATAGAACATTTTGTAACACTTGATTAACATATATCGATATGGGGCCTTTGGTATTAGAGATTAAATCCAAACTAAGTAATGAGGATTGTTGTTGGGAAAGGAAGGAGGAGAAAGACAAGGAAGTATGGCTATGAACAGACAGGAGTTACTTAACTATAATTGAGAATAAAGGTTGTCAGCCAAAGAATGGATGAGGAAGAAATAGTTTTGAGGAGGAATTTGAAGAAAGAGAAGCTGTACCATTTGTTGAGGAATATGTTTTCAGTGTAAGTTTCAGCAAGAGAAGAATCATTTGACTGGCTTTAAAGAATAAACATTCAGACCATAGAGGATAGTAAAGTTAACACAGTTTGAAGGTGTCTTGTTCTTCAAAGTAACAAAAGGTAAACTTCAGAAGAAAACTTTCATGGAAAGTTTTAAATATGAAGAACTTATGCTGAATAAAGATGATAGAAAGCCTGTAAACAGTTTTGTAGAGAAGTATTGCATGGACTGAGCAATTGAGGTAGCTCAGAAAGACAAAAAATGATTTTAGTTGGTATCTGGCAACAGAACTACATATGGTAATCAGAGAAGAAGGAGGAATAAAGGAAGTTGATGCTTCATGCTGTATCAGCAATGTATTTTGTGGTGTTATCTACATCTATGAAAGAGTGAACAGGAAAATGAGAAGAAGTCATTTTTCCCTTCTCAGGAATAGTTTATACTCACAGGATTTGATGGGATCACTCCAGGCAAGAGTGTAGAGGCTGAATAATAAAGAGCAAAATCCAAATCCCAAGACAAAGGTGTGTGCTTAGAGTATAGTGGTGAGAAGACTAAGTGAGAATACTGAATGAAAATTTGAAGATTTTATCTCTCATCTGTCAGGATGCCTTTTGCTTCAAGAGAATTTTTGTCAGCAGGGTGGGAAGGGAGATTGTTTTTTGCAATTCTCATTTTACCTTGCAGTCCTGTCCCACTCCCACATCCAGTTATCTTTCACAGTTACAGAGAGCCTTTAGTTCTCCAGAACACCCAGGTGTAGAAGGAACTGCAAAAAGAGGGGGAAGAGAGTTGTGAAATTCTAAGATTGTCTTCCTCTCCAGAATTTCCCATTCTTTGCTCACTCACTTTTCACAGAGATTCCAGAAAATGTATGTCTGTTTACTGCAAGTATCTTTTAGGCTGCTTTGGTTCAATGAATCTACGTGGCTTACAGACAAAAAATATACAACAAATAAAATCGTATGAACAATTTAAACCATAATTCAATTAATAACAACTATAATTTTTGTAAAACCATAATAGTGCCAAAGATGCCTGAGGCGCCTACTTGTCACAATCCAAATCCCCTAATGCCTACTTAAACAGCCAGGTTTTTAACAACTTTCTCAATGTTAATAATGAGGATGTTCTTATTTCTGAGGTTGGCTGGTTCCACAACAGGTGAGCTTTGAGAGGGGACACACGTCTCCAGGTCCCCTTCTTCCATATCTCATGGGGAGTAGAGACTGTTAATGAGGGCTCTACCAACTCACCCTGGTGGACAGATTCTGTGTGTTCACTGAAAATATTTCATTCCGGTGTACTATTTTTTTTGCTCTCTCTTGATTCTGGAGATATTCTTTGTGTTAATCTGCAATTATATGTTGTGGTCTCTGTGAGTCACACATAAGGGTGTAGAGTGTGTTCAGAACCTTCTAGAGCTTACAGAATTGTTTGTAGGAGAAGTATCCTCTACACACACCATGTGACTAAGTGTGGCTTCCCCAACTCATTTAGTTTGCTTTTGTCTATCAAACATTAGTATATTTGTCCTTGAACACTGATAGTTCTTAAATGCTGTTTTATTTTAAAACTTTTATTTTAATTCTCCTTTAATGTTGCAACTCTTTTAAAACAATTATTCCCAGTTATACTTGTCTTCCAATTCTGTGTTTTACTATTGGTTTCTCCATGGCCTTGAGAGTTTATAAAGCTAAATGGAAATATTTTGAAGAATTTGCCTGAAAAGAACAATTTGATCACCTTCCTCATATTTGGCATTTCTATTGTATTTCAAACAGCAAGACTTGGTTCTTCCTTCAATGATGGTATACCTTCTGACCATCTCCTCCCTTTTTCCTTCAGTGGGAGATACTTTTCTTTTTCTAAACCACTGATGAAGCATTTCATTAAAAGCTTGGCATGCTTCTATCTCTTTGCATTTCTACCTATTCCATCTTGGAGCTTTCTCCTTGTTCTTTGTTAATGCTGAAATTCTTTGAGCCTGTAGATACTGTCCCATTTATTTGTTATGGAAGGCAGCAGTTTTGATAGCAAAAACATCAGCTGGAGAACTATGCCTTAAGAAAAAATGTTCTCTTCTTTATCTTCCATGGGGCAAAATAGTCCTTCATCTAGCTGCCTCCTTCCAAAATTGGTCCCAATGTTGTCAATATTATACAGCCCATATTAGCTCTCAACCTGACACAAATAGAAATATCACTTCATTCTCTTAATATTTGTTCCGTACTTTACTTAGAATACATGGTATGATTCTGCAAAGACCAGCATTGATATCTGGCCTTCCAAATCCCACTTATAGGATACAGTTTCCCCCCCTGGCATTTTTCTAAATGGATATTGGCAGCCATCATGCTTCATTCCCCGTTGGCTAAGCAAGAATGCCCCCTTCCAATCCATACTCACTACACAGGAAGGACTTTTCAGCAGCTTTTCTCTGACAAATTTTCTAACTGCAACTATGGTGGGCTCTTTATCCAAAATTAAAACTAGACCTGCACTCCCAGAGAAGTGCAACTTTTAGAACGATCACCTTTCTTTGATGACCAGACCTCTCCTGAGTAAGAAGCTGGCTATTCACCCATATGTATGAATCACATGACTTGTTTTCTTCACCCTCTTAGTGTCAGATGACCTCACTATTCCTTTGGGTCCCATGTTGGCCTTAGGAACTGAAGGGGTTTGGTGTGAGCTGCACTTAGTGGCATGGTTTACATGGAGGGAGAGCCAGTTTGGTGTAATAGTTAAGGCACCAGGCTAGAAACCAGGAGACTGTGAGTTCTAATCCCGCCTTAGCCACAAAACCTGTCATGAGTGAGGATGGCGAGCAGGGGGCTCCCATCCAGGCTGTAAAGCGCATGCGTAGTACTGAGGAATTAGGTGGCCATTCAAAGAGACACAGATCG
Source organism: Candoia aspera (assembly GCF_035149785.1). Classification (NCBI taxonomy): domain Eukaryota; kingdom Metazoa; phylum Chordata; class Lepidosauria; order Squamata; family Candoiidae; genus Candoia; species Candoia aspera. The sequence continues at coordinate 36,798,432 of NC_086155.1, forward strand.
GGCCCGCCTTAGCCTTTGGGGTTTATATGTCTGGGTTTTTCCCACGCTTCTTCAGTTTGTTAGGATTCTCTGTTATATAGTAAAGGTAAAGGTTTCCCTTGACGTAAAGTCCAGTCATGTCCGACTCTAGGGGGCGGTGCTCATCTCCGTTTCTAAGCCTTAGAGCCGGCGTTGTCCGTAGACACTTCCAGGTCATGTGGCCAGCATGACGACACGGAACGCCGTTACCTTCCCGCCGAAGCGGTACCTATTGATCTACTCACATTTGCATGTTTCTGAACTGCTAGGTGAGCAGGAGCTGGGACTAGCAACGGGAGCTCACCCCGCCACGCGGTTTCGAACCGCCGACCTTCCGATCGGCAGCTCAGCGGTTTAATCCGCAGCGCCACTGCGTCCCGCTTCTCTGTTATATAGCAGTAATAAAACACTAGAGACCTATTCCTTGTCTCAGCGTGGTTCCTGGCTGTTAGGACAAAACCAGCTGCATGACTCTCAGCCCTAGGAAGAAGGCAATGGCAAACCACTCCCAAAACACCTTGCCAAAAAAACTGCAGGGACTTGTCCAGGCAGTCTCTGAGAATTGGACATGATTGAACGGATTAAAAAAAAAGATGAGGCTCCTATCAAAAAAATCTGTAAGCTCTGGAAGTTTTCAAACAAAGCTCTATGCACATACAACTTCAGTTACAAGTAAGTTACTACTTCTTGACCAATACTTATCTATGCAGGATGGACAAGCCAGATTTTAGTCAGGATTTTGGGATGCAATGTTGCTTTTAATTAAACTTCTTTTTATTTGCTTTTTTTGGTGTAGCTTTGTTGTTGAGAGAAAACTATAATTAGTTTTTGACTAACTTGACTATATTCATGACTAATTTTTAAGAGCAAAAAAAGAATACACTAAATAGGACTTGAAAACAGGAATGTGTGGAACATTCTGTTTTCATTTTTGGTTAATTTTAGGAAATATCTCAGGTCCACAAATTACAAAGGACCAGGCTCTGTGGAGACATTTGAAAACATGGCGTGTTTAAACATGGATAAGAGCAAGAAATGGGAGAAAGTGTGAGCTCACTAGCAGAATGAATATTTGTGATGCCTATAGCTCTCTTTACTTTCACTGTTACTTCAAGATCCAATTTAAACTTATGATACTATTTTGCCATTTACAGGGATTTGGTACAGAGCGAAAGATTCGTCAAGCTGGTGTTATCGACTAACTGGTCTCAAAGCAACTAACAACATTGGAAGAAGGGTGGGGTCTGGTGAAGGGTACTGAATATCCTTGTATTCATCCCTTCCAAAATCTAAGGAGCTATTACACCAGTTTTAACACCTTCCTCATGTTATGTTTAAAAATAAATTTATGAAACAGTTTTAAAATATGCACAGTTGCATCCTGGAGAACCTAAGGTGGCGCCTTATATTAACACATTTTAGAAGCTTTTTGAATGGTGCATTTAAAGCAACTGGTAACCGCAAATCTACTTTGCCTCTTTAAGTAAACATTATAGACAGTTCTACTCTGGTAGACCTTATGAAATTCTGCACTGAAAAGAATATATATAGACACAACATGTATATATTTTCCTTAATTCAAGTCTGCCAAGGTATTACTATGCCTTAGGTCTCAATTATTTTATCCTCTCCAAGGCAGGGAAGGTTGACTTTCTGTTCATTTTCATCCAGTTTTGAGGATCATATAGGATAGATATACTAACTGTATTATATAGAATCCTGTATGAGTACTCAGACATTTCTTTAATGGCCAAATGTTAATGTTTTTATGTCTCATTTAAACTCAGATCCATTTAGCAAGCAAAATTATCTCCTAGATCTCACTGAACGTATTTTCCAGAGTAGACTACTAGGTTGGTTTTTTTTTTTTTTGTAATAATCTAAAATTAGCATGCACAGTGCAGAATTTCATAAGGATAAGGTGTGCCATCAGTGTGGTAACTTAAAGATATTTAAAACAATGCACAATTTGCTGCTTACAACACTGCAGCTTCTAAACCTGGTTTATTTTACTGATTTAAAAAAAAATTAAAAAGTTGTGCCTGAAGTGAATACATTTTTTTTTTGCAGCCAACACCCAGTGTACTGTAAAAGAATACTTAGGCTTTCCATAGCTGTATTGAGACTTTCATCAAGGTGAAATAGTTGATGTCTGTGTGCTTTTTTTTTTCCCCCTCCTTCCAGGCCCCTTCTCCCCACCCCTTCCTTCCCTCAGCCACACTTTATCAAGCAAGCAAACTGAATGATTGGTCTAAGTATTACTTTAACCAAAAAGATCAGGAGTTATTTTCTTTGAATAGAGGGCAGTACTGTGTTTTTCCATGTTACCTCTATTCTCAATTTAGGGTTTTTCTTCTCTGGGAGATGCATTATCTTTGTAAAACAAACATTGCTTTCTCCAATTTTTCTGTTAATGGCAAAGAATGGAAATAGAATAAAGTTTTACTGATTTTGAAAATTTGCCTCTGTCTTATAACTTTTGTCCCTGTCTTGTAACTTCTTCATTGACATTTCCCACTCCAAAAATCTATTTTCCTGCTTGGCCAGTTTCTATATTCTCAAAAGACATTCCAGACCCTGAATAAAAAGTGAGACTTTCCCCATTTTTATGGATGATCAGGCACTGTAGCAAATTTGTGCTCTAACTTTAGGGGTTTTCAACAGCACAGACCACCATTCCTTTATATTAGTCACCAATAAATGTAGATAGTGTCTTTTCTCTAATCCAGGGTTTCTCAACCTTAGCAAGTTTAAGATGTGTGGACTTCAATTCCCAGAATTTCATAGCCAGCAAGCTGTCTGGGGAATTTTGGGAGTTGAAGTCCACACATCTTAAAGTTGCTAACATTGAGAAACCCTGCTCTAATCAAAGAAGTTAATTTATCCATCTCAGCAAGATCTGTCAACTTCACCAACCATTTCTCCATAGTGAGTACAGTTGAATCTTTACATATTTGCATATAATAATCTTGCCGCAGTAATCATAGATTGAAATAATCTTCCATGGCTTTTTCCTGTTTATCCATTGGTCCCAAAAGGAAAAGTTCTGGTTTCAATTGAATATTAATCTTTAAAATCCTCTGTATCAAAATATGTATTTGAATCCATTTTTTAAAAGCTTTTTTACATGTCCACCAAGCATGATAAAATGTCCATGTTCTCCACATTTCCAACATACATTTGAATTGCCTTTATACATTCTAGATAATTTCTCTGGCATCATGTACCAACAATACATCATTTTATAAAAATGTAAATAACCCTTTTGACCACATATTTTCCCATTGGTCCATCTGTGTATTATAAACAAAATTCTTAGCCTACTTTATCATATATTTTTAACCTGATCTTCTGTTTCAAATTTCAACAAAAGTTTATACATTTTAGCAATTACATTTTCATCATCAGTGCACAATTGTACTTCAAATTCCGTCTTACTTTGCTCCATACCATAAATTTTGTCCATTTTGAATCTTTCTGATAACTAAATGGGAATAAAATAATTAAATACAAAATAATAAAATAATATCCAAGTATTTTACTTTTTTCTCAATTTAAAACCAGTTTTCTTAATAAGTTTTATTTGATCTTCTAATTTCATATTTTTGTTAACATCTTTGCTTCTGATTATTAACCTTAAAACCTGCCTACATACCAAACTCCTTTAATTTTCCCATTAATGTTTCTACTCCCTCTAGTGATCTTCTAAAATTTAACACCAAATCATCTGCAAATGCCCGTAACTTACAAGTTTCTTAATCTTAACTCCCATAATTCTCTCGTCTTACGTCTCTATTCAGTACCTCAAGAACTAATATGAACAAAAATGGAGACAGCGGACTTTCTTGTCCCTTTTTGAATCTCTCAAGGTTTTTTTAGTTCTCCATTAACAATTATTTGTGCTTTCTGTGAGATATAAATCAATCTTACCTATTTAATGAAATTATCTCCAAGGTTCATAAGTTCCAGAACTCTACACAATGAAATCTAATTCAAATTGTCAAAGACCTCTGCATCTAAGAATATCAATGCAGCTTGTTTTTCATTATGTTGCTCCAAATATTCCAAAATATTCAACATTTCTAATAGCTCATAGTTGTCGTTTAGGTAAAAACCTGCATTGATCTTCATAAATAAAACCCTGTAAAATTATCTTCAACCTTTTGGCCAAAATTGTAAATAGTTTATAGTTATTCAATAAAGATATTGGTTGATAATTAATGTTAAAGTCAAATCTTGTCTCTCTTCAGGTATTAATGCTATATTAGCCTCTCCAGCTATCAGGAATCTTTCCATTCTGTAGAATAATATTGTAAAGGTTTTATAAGCATATCCTCAGAACATTATAGTAAGAGGCGGCAACTCATCTAGACCAGGTGCCTTTTCTGTTTTAGTCTTTTTGATAGCTTCACACGGCTCACTTATTGTTATAGGTCCATTCAAAATTTGTCTCTGATTCTCTGTAATCTTCAGTAAATTCTGTTTATGCAAATATTTATCCACTTTTTCTGAGGAAATTAATTGCCTCTGTAAAAGCTTAATTTGGTGAGTAATAGTTGTCATCCCTGGGGATTTTTAAAAATAATTTTTCCTTTTTTTATCTTATCCAAAATCACTTGTATTTTCTCTTGCCTTCTCTTTTTAAATTCACTATTACGTTGTATGAAATAACCTCTTACAAAGGCTTTATTTATATCCCAAACCATCCTTCTGTGCCTTTATTTAGATTATTCTTAAAATATTCCTTTAACTTTTTACAATCATCCACCACCATTTCTTTTTATAACAACATCTCATTCAATCTCCACCTAAAAGATCCATTTTATTTATTTATTTATTCAAATTTAGCTACCGCCCCTCTTCCCTAAAAGAGGGACTCTGGGCGGTTTACAATAAAATCAGGCTCCAAATATAAACATTAAAATCTCATAAAAACAATTATTATAAACTACAGTAAATAAATATAGAATCCAAGAAAGGTATAAAATCCAGGCTGGTGGGAGGGACTCTAGGGTGTGAGCCACCCCCAAGAATGGTTATTCACTTTCCCGCCCCAGGTGAGATGGCAGAACCAGGTCTTCAGGGCCTTCCGGAAGGTCAGGAGTGAAGAGGCCTGCCTCACCTCCAGGGGCAAGATGTTCCAGAGGATGGGGGCCACTACAGAGAAGGCCTGTTTCCTGGACCCCGCCAGATGAAATTCTCTTATGGACTGGGTCCGCAACATGATCGGGTGGGGCGGGCCAATGTAATGGGGATGAGACGGTCCCTCAGGTAACCTGGCCCCATGCCATGTAGGTCTTTAAAGGTGATAACCAACACCTTGAATTGGACCTGGAAGCAAACTGGCACCCAGTGCAGCTCACGCAGCAACGGTGTTATATGTGCCGACCTAGGCGCACCAAAAATAGCCAACTGGGTGCCAGCTGAAGCTTCCAGATACTCTTCAAGGGTAGCCCCATGTAGAGTGCATTGCAGTAGTCTATATGGGAGATGACCAGGGAGTGACCGGAGGGCTTCCTGTTCCAGGAACAGACGTAACTGGTGCACAACCCGAAGTTGTGCAAAGGCCTTCCTGGCCACGACTGCTACCTGCTCTTTGAGCAGGAGTCGTGAGTCCAGGAGAACCCCCAGATTATGCACTGAGTCTGTCTGAGGCAGTGCAACCCCATCCAGAATGATGACAATTTCCCGGAAGATGAAGCACCATCAATCCACAGCCACTCTGTCTTACCAGGGTTCAGTTGAAGCCTGTTGTTCCCCATCCAGACCCCCACAGCCCCCAGGCACTGAGAAAGGACAGTCACTGCATCACTTACCTCACCCGGGATGCAGATGTATAATTGGGTATCATCAGCATACTGATGATACCTCATCCCGTGGTGGCAGATGATCTCACCCAGTGGTTTCATGTAGATGTTAAATAAGAGAGGAGATAGAACTGAACCCTGCGGCACCCCACAATGGAGGGGTCAAGAGTCGGATCTCTATCATCACCACCGACTGGGACCGGCCATGGAGGAAGGAGGTGAACCAGCACAGAACGCCGCCCACCCCCAACTCCCTGAGCCGTCCCATGGTGGGAGATCATTCATAAGTGCGACCAATGCAGTTTCTGCCCCATATCCTGGCCTGAAACCTGACTGAAAGGGGTCCAGATAATCCATTTCATCCAGGATCCTCTGGAGTTGCAACGCCACCACCTTCCCTAAAAAGGGGAGGTGGGAGACTGGATGAAAATTGTCCAGCACAGTTGGGTCCAGAGATGGCTTCTTGAGGAGGGGGCACACCAGTGCCTCCTTAAAGGTGACCGGGAACACCCCCTCCCTCAAGGATGTATTTACCATCGCTTGGACCCAACCACACGTCACCTCCCGAGCTGCCTTCACCAGCCAGGAGGGGCATGGATCTAAATAACAGGTGGTGGCATCCACAATCCAGAGGATCCTGTCCACTTCCTCGGGTCCAACTGGATCAAACTGTTCCCACATAACAAGGCTAAAACGTTCCCTCGGTATCTCCACAGTCCCTGCTTCACGCATGGAGTCCAACTTAGACCGGATCCGAGTGATTTTATCCTGCAGATGCTCAGAAAACTCTTCCGCATGGCCCTGTAGGTGGGTCACTGGGCCCACATTCCCCAAAAGGGTATGTGTGAACTTAAACAGGGCTGTCGGATGACCATCTGTGGATGCAATAAGAGTGGAGAAATACTGCCGTTTCACCGCTCTTACCGCCACAAGGTAGGCCTTAATAGCGGCTCTAGCTTGTGTTTGGTCAGATTCTGTCTTCCTCCAGCGGCGCTCTAGGCATCTCTTAAGCCTCTTCAAAACCCTCAGCTCCTCCGTAAACCACAGGGAGTGTCAGGTTGGATGAGGCAGGGAAGGCTGCACAGGCGCGATCCTGTCCAAGACCCCGGCCACCTCCCTATTCCAGGCAGCAGCCAGGGCCTCCGCTGGACCGTGCAGCAGATCCTTGGGTACAACCCCCAGCTCCCTCTGAAACCTCACTGGGTCCATCAGTCGCCGGGAGTGGACCAACCAAATGGGTCCTGCCTCCCTGCGGAGGGGGGCTGCATAGGAGAACCTGAGGGCCACCAGGGTGTGATCTGACCATGACAATGGGGATAAATGCGGCTCTCCCCTCAGATTACGTTGCTACTGCTCCAACAAGAGAATCAAGTCTGGAGTGAGACCACTGTCTCAAGTCGGGTCCCAGATAATCTGGGACAGGCCCATGGTAGCCATGAACTCCTGAGCTGCCTCCGAGGCACGCCCCAGGGAAGGCAGATTGAAGTCCCCCAGAACCATAAGTCTGGGGAACTCCACCGCCAAACCCAAGATGGCCTCCAGCAGCTCAGGCAGGGAGGTTGCTACGCAGCAGGGGGGCTGGTACAGTAGCAGTACTCCCAACTATTCTCAAGAACCCAACTTGAAGAACAGGGTCTCACACCCGGTTACTTGTGGGGCAGGGCCCCTGAAGGCCACCAGAGACTCTTGGATGACAACAGCCACCCCTCCTCCCCATCCCTGGTATCTCGGCTGGTGCCACACCCGAAACCCAGCTGGGCACATTTCCAAGAGGGCTACCCCCCCTTCTGAGCCCAGCCAGGTCTCAGTGATACACGCCAGGTCTGCCCCCTCCTCTGCGATCAAATTCCATATGAGGGGGGCTTTGTTGTTAACTGACCTGGCGTTAAGCAGCAGCAGCTGGAGACCAGGGCCTGGGTCTGAACTCGGAGGGCCGGAACACACCACCAGTAACAGACACCGGGGCCGTCTTCCCCGAAGATGGCCCGCCCTCCAGTTCCCGTCATAACATCTCCGACCCATCACCACCTCGATGGTACACCCCACCCTATAGCCCCCAGAATTTCCAGGCCTGGTTGCCTCCAGTCCCAGACCTCCAGAAACCCTGGATGGAAATAAGGGTCTCCTCCTCCACTCACACATCCTCAACAGTCAATCAACAACCAGGCAATGGCCGGCCCCACAGCACACCAGCTCACACTCTCGGCGCTGTGGGAGTCTAGCCAAAGCTCTGCACACCCTCCCTGTGCCCCCCTCAGCCTCTCTCACTGGTTGATGGGGAGCACCCACCCATTCCTGTCCCCCACCCCGTCTCCCACACCCCATCTCTCCCTTTTAAAAGTTAAAATCACTGGATTGTGATCTGCAAAATCTTTGGTAATGTCTCTACTTTATAAACATTATTAGCCAAAGTCTTAGAAATCCAAATCATACCTATTATTGAAAAAAATCTATGTCTTTCAGAAAAGTAAGTATATTCTTTCCAGCTCAATGGAAAAGTAAGTATATTCGTTCCAGCTCGATGGAAATAGGCAATTGAGATTTTTAAAACAAATTTTTATATCTATATAAATGAAATGTTACAGTAAAAGATAAAAAGAATATACTTTAAATTTATGGTTAACAAAGTCACAGGGTAGTTACAGAAAGCAAAATTTTAAAAATTCTACTGTAGAGTCAGGCATTCCAATGTCTTGTCCTATATAAAAATCACAATTTTTATATATCCATGCATCAACAAACTCCAAATTATTCATTAAATCAAAACCACCATTCCTCATATAGAATTACATCACAGTTTCAATGGGAAGGTGAAGAATGTGTATCCTGATAGAAAATCAACTGCATACCTCCCTGGGCCTTTCAAAATATACATTGTATTATATAACAATACATAGCAATATGTTTATAATAATCTAGGATATATGCAAAACAAATCTGTAACAGTAGAAATAAATGTTATTGCCTCCATTTATCTGCTTAAATTAAAGATTACAAGTGAAGTCAAGTATCTTTACACAGGTCAGAGTATTAAATACGCATTTTCTAAATAGTACATGAATGTAGATAGTTACGTTAATCCATAGGATAAGTCCAATAATATATAGATCAGAGTATAAAAAAAAGTTGAGGATGCTTCTGAATTACCCAGAAATTTCTAGTAAACCATGAGATTATGATCTTGCTTCCACATTCTGTTACCTGTAATGGTAGAATTCTGTGTGGAATACATAGATGTACTGATACAGTACAGGTAGGTCTCGATTTGTGCAGTTATCAAATCCCAGGAAATGGTCACATTATTTGAATTAATCTATATAAATGAAATACTACAGTAAAGATAAAAAGAATATATTTTAAATTTATGGTTAACAAAGTCACAGGGTAGTTACAGAAAGCAAAATTTTAAAAATTCTACTGTAGAGTCAGGCATTCCGATATCTTGTCCTATTTTAGCATTGGTAATGTCCATGTTCATGTTGTTCAATTACCTATCAAATATTTGCTCTAATGTAATAAGCGTCTTTTTTTAAACTTGTAATGTTTTCCTTTGATGCAATCTTCCTTTTCTCCATTTTGCACACACGAAAATTAGCATCTAAAATCCCAACCACAACTGTGCATGCGCTAGCCTCGCATTAACTGAATTTTGGGTCACATTAAATATGACCTGGTATCAATTTACAATTTGCACTAAAACGAATATGGATTATTTGAATTTGTACTAATTGCGACCTATCTGTAATCCAAATTTCTGGCTTAGTATTAAGTGTCAACCAAGCCATTACTATCATAAACCACCTATTTATATATGGATATTGAATTTTGCTACAATGATTGGGTTTGTAGATGTTGTTTATCCTGAATCAAAACAACTCTACTGGATCAGGCCTGAAGCCAATAGGATTGTGCTATGGATTCAGTTCCAGAAAGGTGCTTCAGGAACAGGAATATATCTCCTGGGGAAAAGGCTGTTCTTTAAAGAGTTGCAAATAGGTTCACTCCATTATTTAGTCCAGCATTCTGTCATACACTGATCAGGTGGATGCAGCCTGGAAGCTCAGAAGCAGAAATTAAGTGCAGAATGATTTCCACCATTGCTTCCTAGCAATTTATATTTTATTATGTTGGTATAATACAGCCACTCATAGAATGTATTCTATTAATTTGTTTTCTTTACTTCTAAAATATCTAAATGTAACATACCTAGCAATGGCAGTTAATACAACATTTTAGCCTTGCACTAATAATCTAGATTTTAGTGGTTTTACCGCAAAACATCAAAATTAATTTCTTTCCCAACAAAGGAAAAATAAAGGTGAAGTGACTTTATTTATTTATTTAGATGTATGTGCCACCCCTCTTGCCACAGTGATTCTGGGTGGCAAACAAGTTTAAACAAAAACCACAATATAAAATCATTAAAACTTACATTAAAAACATATAATTCAAAAAAGAAACATCAGCCAAGAGTGAAAACATATAATATAAACCTACCCGGGGTTCACTAACTTTGCAACGCATGCCTGGGCAAACATTCTACCAAGGTACAGTAATCATTTATTTGCTCTAATTTTCATCAGTTATGTATAATTTGCAATTGTTTAGTTTATTTCCCCTTTCAAACACAACCAACTTGGTCTTCAACACATAATTTTCAAATTCATACTCCTTGCTACATCCAAAAATCAAGCATTTGGTGAAAATCATGCAGGTTTTCAGTCAACAAAACTGTCTACTTATGGAAGTATATGCACATTCATATACCCAATCAACACATCTCTAATCTTACTACAAGCATTTGTTACACATTTATCAATACATATATTACAGGTGGTCCTCAGTTAACAATGGTAATCGGGACAGGGAACTCCATTGCTAAGTTACACGGTTGTAAAGCGTGAAGTCACGTGACCACACCAACTTACTCATGGCAATTCTAGTTGCCATAGTTAGGCGAATCCTGTGCAGTTGTTAGGTGTGACATCACATGATCATCATTTGCAACCTCCTGCCAGCTTCCCCACTGAGTTTCCTTGTTGGAAGTTGGCAGTGAAGGTTGCAAATAGTGATCATGTGACCACAGGATGCTGTGATGTACCTGAGACAGTTGCCAAGCACCTGATTATGTGACTGGGGACGCTGTGATGATCGCAATTATGAGAGCCAGTCGTCTCATTCAGTGCCATTGTACCTTCGAATGGTCGCTGAACAAGTGGTCACTGAAGGACTACTTGTACATAACCAAAGAACAACACACATCTTTGTCTTCCTCCCTGCTCAGTGTTGAACTGTTTACTAAGCCAATACATTTGTTTTCACACATGCTTTATTTATCTCATTTAGGAATCAATCTCCATATTTGCACAAAATGTTCTGTAATTCAAGCCTAGTTCACTTTATCATACACTCTCATATTCACACATTTCTCCATGACCTGAAGGGAAAAAAAACCCTAATCTGCATACCACGTGAAATAAAGCCACACTCCTCTTCCCAAATATTGCTCATTGTCCTCTTGTCCCCTTTCAGTGTGACATGTAACACATATAACAAACAAATCCAGCTATAATTTTTCTATATACTCTTGCTACCTTTCTTGTACTAAAAACACATTTTTCAAATCACTAAGCACAGGATGAAGTCTTTACACACACATTAAACAAACTGCACAACTATTTCATTTTCATCATCTCAGTTTTCAACATTCTCCCAACATTTTTTACTTCCTTTTCATCATTTGTATGGGGAAAGATTAGCATTTATAGCATTAATTTCAATTCGACATATCGGTATCATTCCCACTGATTTGACTTGATTATGTGCCATCATGTTGGTGTGATTCTTAGTGACCACATAGATATTCTCCAAGAGGATCCATCCCCAACGTGGTCCTTCAGGTCTTCAAATTGTGCATCTATTGCCTCTGTAACTGAGTCCATACACCCTGATGGTTGTCCTCCTCTCTTTCCTGCCACCTTTCTCAGCATTATAGATTTCTCCAGAGAGGTAGGTCTTTGCATAATGTGTCCAAAGTACTATAATTTTAACCTGATCATTTATGCCTCAAGTGAGAACCCTGAGTTGGTTTGTTTGATGATCCTTTTTTTGTTTGTTTTCTTGGCTATCCATGCTATTCACAGGAGTTTTCTCCAATGTTCAAAAGTGTCAATACTCTATTCTTCTTCAAAGTCCAACTTCCGTAAAGCGTCATAGGAAAACCACCGCCTGCACAATTCTGATCTTTGTAGGTACAGACACATCAGGGCATTAGAATATCTTTGGAAAAATTCATTGCTACTCTATCAAGTGGAAGTCTGCAGTGTATTTCATGACTGCTGGTTCCTTAACTGTTGACAGTTGATCCCAAAAGAGAGAAGCTATCCATTACTTCAATTTCTTCATTGTTATTTCTAAGGCTGGTTGCTGTACCTGTTGTCATTAGTTTCATCTTCTTATATCTAATCTTAGTCACACTTTTCTACTGTGCTCCTTGACTTTTGTTATTTGAGCTTGCAGATCATTGGAATTTTCAGGTATCAGAATATTGTCATCGGCATACTGAAGATTACTTACGTTTCTTCCTCCAATTTTAAAATCACACACATCTTTCAATCCAGATTCTCTCAATATACAGTGCATTCGGAAAGTATTCAGACCCCCTTCACTTTTTTCAATTTTGTTATGTTGCAGCCTGATTCTACAATCATTGAAATTCATTTTTTTCTCATTAATCTACACTCAGTACCCCATAATGACAAAGTGAAAACAGAATTTTAGAAATGTCTGTAAATTTATTAAAAAGGAAAAACTGAAATATCACATGTACGTAAGTATTCAGACCCTTTACTCAGTACTTTGTTGAAGCACCTTTGGCAGCAATTACAGCCTTGAGTCTTTTTCGGTATGATGTGACAAGCTTTGCACACCTGGATTAGGGGATTTTCTGCCATTCTTTGCAAATCCTCTCAAGCTCAATCAGGTTGGATGGGGACCATTGGTGGACAGCCATTTTCAGGTCTCTTCAGAGATGTTCAATACAGTTCAAGTCAGGGCTTTGGCTGGGCCACCCTAGGACATTCACAGAGTTGTCCCTAAGCCATTCCTGTGTTGTCTTGGCTGTGTGCTTAGATTGTTGTCATGTTGGAAGGTGAACCTTCAGGCCAGTCTGAGGTCCTGAGCACTGTGGAACAGGTTTTCATTGAGGATATCTCTGTACTTTGCTTCATTCAGCTTTCCCTCAACCCTGACCAGTCTCCCAGTCCCTGCTGCTGAAAAACACCCCCACAGCATGATGCTGCCACCACGCTTCACTGTTGGGATGGTATTGGGCAGGTGATGAGCAGTGTCTGGTGTCCTCCAGACATAACATTTAGAATTGAGGCCAAACAGTTCAATCTTGGTTTCATCAGACCAGAGAATCTTGTTCCTCACGGTCTAAGAGTCCTTCAGGTGCTTTTTTGCCAACTCCAAGTGGGCTTTCATGTGTTTTGCACTGAGGAGAGGCTTCCATCTAGCCACTCTGCCATAAAGCCCAGATCGGTGGAGGGCTGCAGTGATGGTTGGCCTTCTGGAACTTTGTCCCATCTCCACACAGGATCTCTGGAGCTCAGTCAGAGTGACCATCGGGTTCTTGGTCACCTCTCTTACTAAGGCTCTTCTCCCCCGATTGCTCAGTTTGGCTGGGCGACCAGCTCTTGGAAGAGTCCTGGTTGTGCCAAACTTCTTCCATTTGAGAATTATGGAGGCCACTGTGCTCTCCGGACCCTTTAGTGCAGCAGAAATTTTTTTGTAGCCTTCCCCAGGTCTGTGCCTTGCAATAATCCTGTCTCTGAGCTCTGCAGGCAGTTCCTCTGACCTCATGGCTTTTGCTCTGATACAGTATGCATTGTCAGCTGTGAGGCCTTCTATAGAGAGGTGTGTGCCTTTCCAAATTATGTCCAATCAGTTTAATTTACCACAGGTGGACTCCAATCAAGGTGTAGAAACAGCTCAGCAACTATCAAGAGAAATGGGAGGCACCTGAGCCAAATTTCAAGTGTTGTTGCAAAGGGTCTGAATACTTACGTACATGTTGTCATGTTACCCATTTCAGTGTTCTGTTAACATTGTAACGTTTCACATGTCATCTTCTGTTCCATGTTACTTCACCCATGCAGGCTTTTTCCATTCCTCCGCCCTCCGTTGTTTTGAGGGTTTGGAATGTATGTTTGGGTTTGCGCTCCTGCTCAAGGTTACTTTCCCAGGCGCGTCTAACGGTTCCTAGCACCTGGGAGGGGGCATGCACTGACAAGGGATGGGGGCGGAACTTGCTCACAGGCAATGCTTTTAAGTTTGTATTTGGCGCGCTTTTGCTCATTCTCAGCTTTCTCTGTATTTGCATACTATTCCTTTAATAAATCAGTTATCTTTAAGCCCGAGCTTGTGAGACTGAGTATTTGGGATTAGGCAACCATTACATAAAGCTGAGAATCATTTTAACCATCTTCCGCTAGCCCCACCCAATCGTTGGATAAGAGGGAACGCTAGCGATGACCAAACATCAGCTTCGCGCAAGTGAAGGGAGCGAGGAAGAGCAGGAGGCGGCAAGGATCCGGCCAGCTCTAACCTCGAGAGCGCAAAGAGCGGCACGTCGGGAGATGCGGGATGTCCAATTAGATGAGTTGCTGATATCCATGCAGGAGAGCCTCAGGAGTGAACACAAAACTGTAATGGAAAGAGCACCTGGGAGGGGGTCTCCACAATTATCCTGGGAGCCCGAAATTCCCTTGTCACCGAGGGTGGTGGTAACCAACCAACCCCTGGAAGAGCCGGTCACTCCTGCTCGTATGAGAGCATTAGAGGACAAAATGGATCTAATAGTGACAATCCTGAAGGATCTCCCCAGGGGTGCAGAGCCCACCCCGGAAGATTGGGAGGAAGAGCCGTCACAATACCCAAGGCATAGCACCCTGCCACCCAGGGGGAGAAGCAAGACTCGATCAACCCGTCAGGTGGGGGGGCAAGAGGCAAGACCTCCTAGGGATCGGCCACCCATGGGAGCTCGGCGTACGCTGACATTCACGGAACCGCCACAGCCAGCTGAGCCGGTAAGAAACTTCCCACCGTTTGGAGTGAAGTTCGATGGGGATCCCACTACGCTCTCCTTCTTTATCACTAATGCTAAGAATTATATGGAGGATTGGGGCCGGAACCTTCGGTCAGAACATGGCAAAATCAATTTTATTGCCAACAAACTGAGAGGGAGGGCAGCTGATTGGTATGTGCAACTGTGCCAGACCGAGGCAGCAGAGTTAGAGGACTTCGATGACTTTTTGTGGGCACTTAAACAGCATTTCGAAGACCCTCTAGCCCAAGAAACAGCTAAAAACGCCCTGAGGAAGCTCTACCAAGGGTCCCTCTCAGTTGCCAATTATGCGCTGGAATTTAAAGCGTTATCAGGGAAAGTAGAAGACTGGTCTGAGCCAACTTTAATTGAAATGTTTAAGCAAGGGCTAGAACCAGAAATCCTTCGTTGGGCACTAGGAAGAGATGATCCTAAAACGCTATACGGGTGGATCCAGTTGGCGGGCAGCGCAGAAAATGCCCTGCAAACCTATGCCCATACCAAAGAGCTTAGACAATCCCGACTTGCCAGAGGAGCGCGCACGACTGGACTTGCTAGCCGCCCCAAACCAAAAGCCTGGGAAGAGGAAAGGGAACGACGGTTCTCCAAAGGTCAATGCTTGAGATGTGGGAAGGAAGGGCATCGAGCCACGTCGTGCCCCAGACGCCGTCCAGAAGAACGACAGACGAAACCTGCAGTAAAGTCGCCTGCTCTACCACGGAAACTGAAAGCTGCCGTCGCAGAACTGAACCCACCAGAACTACCCTTCGGAGAAGAGGAAGAAGAATTGCAATTTGAACAGCCGGCAGGAAAAGCCTACCACCTGCCCTAAAGGGCGCCCTAGGGCAGGTGGAAGAAACCGGGCGTAACCACGATTCGGTGAGTGGAAACTTCCCTACACTGACTGTAAAAGTTAAACTGGGATCAAAAACCAAAACTGTGGAAGTTTGGGCCATGCTCGACTCAGGCTGCTCCCGTTCCCTTATGCACCCTGATGTCGTAGCAGCTCTGGAACTACCCACGTTTCCTTTGCCAAGACCTATGATTTTCACCCAATTGGATGGAACTACGGCGGGAGGGAAAGCAGTCATTCATTCCACGGGGCTAGTCGCCTTGCAGATGGGATCCCATCAGGAAAAACTGCCCTTTGTTGTAGCTCCAGTGGGGGGTCCTCTGGTTATATTAGGTATGCCTTGTTTTGTACAACAAAATCCTTTTATCAACTGGCTACATAGAACTGTGACTTTTGCGGATGGATTTTACAAGGTACCCGAAAAGGATCTACTGGAAGACATGGAGGGTGGAGGGGTAGCGTATACTACTGTACAAACACTTCAACCGCTTGAGGGACTACCCAGTCAGTATCAGGATCTTGCTGAGGTATTTGGGGAAAAGGAAGCAGATCGCTTGCCACCCCACTGAAAAACGGACTGTGCCATTGAATTCTTACCAAATGTAAAGTTACCTCACCCAAAAATATACCCCATGTCTCCCAAAGAGCTCACTACGCTAAGGGAGTTCATTGACAAAAACCTAGCTAGGGGTTTCATTGAGCCTGCTAACTCCCCGGTGGGAGCCCCTGTCCTATTCAGACCAAAAAAGGATGGGTCATTAAGACTTTGTACCGATTTTCGCGGTCTCAATGCGGTCTCAATATTAAATAAATATCCTTTGCCCCTGATCAAAGATATGTTGTCACATCTGGCCAGAGGCAAAATCTTCTCAAAACTGGATTTGAGAGAAGCCTATTTTCGCATTCGTATAAGGGAAGGGGATGAGTGGAAAACAGCGTTTAACTGTCCTCTTGGGGCTTTCCAATACAAAGTCTTACCCTTTGGTTTATCGGGGGCACCTGGGGTTTTTATGCAACTTATCAATGAGGTCTTGCACGACCACCTATTTAAGGGGGTACTGGTATATTTGGATGATGTATTAATTTATACTGAAACCATGTCAGAACATATCCACTTGGTGCATCAGGTGTTGGCTAAATTGAAAAAAGCAGAGTTGTATGCTAAACTATCAAAATGTGCCTTCCATCAGTCACAAATTGATTATCTGGGCTATCGAATTTCCGCTAAGGGCATTGAGATGGACCCTGCAAAAGTGGAAGCTATTGTGGCATGGGAGCCTCCCTGCACCAGGAGACAATTACAAAGTTTCCTCGGATTCGCCAATTTTTATCGGGCATTTGCCCAAAATTTCGCGGAAATCGCCCTCCCCCTTACTGAACTGTTAAAAACCAAAGGACAGGGGGATACGCGATGTTCAAAGAACCCAGGAGCGCTCCTTAAATGGACTCCGACCTGTCAGCAGGCGTTCGAAGCGCTCAAACAAATCTTCACCACAGAGCCAATTTTACAGCATCCAGACCCCTCTAAACCATTCGTGGTACAAGTGGATGCTTCTGATTTTTCCATTGGAGCGCTCTTGCTACAATCTGACCGCTCTGGCACCTTAAAACCCTGTGCTTACCTCTCCCGCAAATTCACCGAAACAGAGAGGAGATGGCATGTTTGGGAAAAAGAAGCTTTTGCTGTAAAAACTGCTTTAGAAACGTGGCGACACTTATTAGAAGGGACTTCCAACCCTTTTGAAGTCTGGACTGACCACAAAAATCTGGAAGCCCTAAGCACCAGTCGCAAACTTAGCCCCAAACAGCTGCGCTGGGCTGAGTTTTTCAGCCGCTTTGACTTCACCCTTAAATTCATACCAGGCAAGAAGAACTTTTTAGCTGATGCGCTCTCCCGCCGACCCCAAGATGCTGGCCCAGGGCCAACGGTCCAAGGAACCGTCTGGACCAAAAAACAATTAAGTTTGGCAGCGGTAACGCGCAGTCAGACGCGAGCGCAGCAAACACAACCTCCAGCCGCTCCACCCCCCAGCCACTCGCCAGGCTTGTCAATTCCCTCAGATTTGCAACAACAGTTGCTTCTCCACCTTAAAACAGATACTTGGTTACAAGCTAATCGAAACACTCTAACTTTCACCGACGATCTTGCATGGCACAACGATCGTCTCTATGTACCCGATGCTTTGCGAAAAACAATACTCCAGCGCTGCCACGATGACAAGCTGGCTGGACATTTTGGCTACTTAAAAACCCTTCACCTTGTTTGCCGGCAATTCTGGTGGCCAACATTGCTCAAAGACATTAAAACTTATGTCACATCGTGCCGTTTGTGCAGCAACAAAGCGCAAAACGGGTAAACCTCACGGTCTCCTTCAACCAGTCGCCACCCCATCTGTCCCCTGGCAGGACATATCCATGGACTTTATCGTTGATCTACCCCCTAGTCAACGAAAAACAGTCATTTGGGTGGTCAAAGATTTTTTCTCGAAACAAGCCCATTTCATCCCATGCGCAACAGCTGGCACGCCTCTTCCTCGTCCACGTGTACCGCCTCCACGGTATCCCCGCCCGTTTGGTGAATGACGGGCACACAATTTACGTCACAGTTCTGGCGGGCATTTTTGAAACTTCTAGGCACCAAGCAAGCCCTATCCACCGCGTGGCATCCACAGACGGACGGCTCTACAGAGGCGGTTAACTCTACACTGGAACAATATCTCCGAGCTTTTGTTAATTACCAGCAGGACAATTGGGTCGACTTACTCCCCTTTGCAGAAGTCGCCTATAACAATGCTGTTCATCAAAGCACTGGTCAGGTTCCTTTTAAAACAGTTTTTGGCCGCGATTTCGTTCCTATTCCTGATCTTCCCCATCCACAACCTCTGCCAGCTTCCCTCACTGACTGGGCCGACTCTCTCAAACACTCCTGGCTTAACATTCAACAAGCTCTCCTCCATGCCCAGACTACTTACAAACGCCATGCCGATGCCAAGCGCTCACCTGAACCATCGTTTACTGTCGGGGATAAAGTCTACTTATCAACCAAATTTATCAAGTCCCCACAACCTTCCAAAAAACTTGGCCCTAAGTTCGTGGGTCCTTTTCCAATTGTGGCACAAATTAACCCTGTTACTTTTAAACTTGCTTTGCCTCACAACCTCAAACGTTTACATCCTGTTTTCCATTGTAGTTTACTCAAGCCCTACCTGCCGTCGGACCGCTGGCATCCTCAACCCGTTCCACCACCTCCTCTCATGATTGATAACCAACAACACTTCGAGGTGACATCTATCCTAGACTCTCGCCGCCAGCGCTCCGCTTTGCAGTACCTCGTTCGTTGGAAACATTTCCCTCATCCTGAATGGGTCGCTGCTCCTGACGTACTTTCACCTCGCCTAGTAGCCCAATTTCACTCTGACTATCCTGACAAACCTGCTCCATAGCATTCTTTTGGAGAGGGGGCGATATGTCATGTTACCCATTTCAGTGTTCTGTTCACATTGTAACGTTTCACATGTCATCTTCTGTTCCGTGTTACTTCACCCATGCAGGCTTTTTCCATTCCTCCGCCCTCCGTTGTTTTGAGGGTTTGGAATGTATGTTTGGATTTGCGCTCCTGCTCAAGGTTACTTTCCCAGGTGCGTCTAACGGTTCCTAGCACCTGGGAGGGGGCATGCACTGACAAGGGATGGGGGCGGAACTTGCTCACAGGCAATGCTTTTAAGTTTGTATTTGGCGCGTTTTTGCTCATTCTCAGCTTTCTCTGTATTTGCATACTATTCCTTTAATAAATCAGTTCTTTAAGCCCGAGCTTGTGAGACTGAGTATTTGGGATTAGGCAACCATTACACATGTGATATTTCAGTTTTTCCTTTTTAATAAATTTAGACATTTCTAACATTCTGTTTTCACTTTGTCATTATGGGGTACTGAGTATAGATTAATGAGAAAAAAATGAATTTCAACAATTGTAGTATCAGGCTGCAACATAACAAAATTGAAAAAAGTGAAGGGGGTCTGAATACTTTCCCAATGCACTGTATATTCCAGATATAGGTTGAATAAATAAGGGGAGAGTATACAGCCTTGTCTCACTTTTTTGCCAACCTGGAGCCAGTCTGTTTTGCCATGTTCTGTCCATACTGTGGCTTCTTGAACTAGGTTTTGCATGAGGACAATGAGACGTTCTGGGATTCCCATTTTTCTAAGCACATTCCACAATTGACATGATGAACACAAAGACCTTTCTATAATCAATGAAGCACATACTGGCTTTCTTTGGGGGGGGGGTATTTGGCTTTCTCAGTTAAGCCAGGTTGAACACCTAGCATCTCCCTTTCTGCGTAGGGCTGAAATGTATGTTCAACATTCCTAAGCATTATTTTGCTAATATGTGAAATCAGGCCCGCAACTAGGGTCTCTCAGCCAGGGCAAACATGGATTCTGCACCCATTTTGGCACCCCTCCAGCACTCATTTTGGCTCCCCCCATGTGGTGCCCAGGGCACATGCCCCACTTGCCCCCACCTAGTTGCAGCCCTGTGGGAAATTAAGGATACTGTATAGTAGTTCACACACTGTTAAGTCTCTGTTCTTTGTTATTGATATGTAGATCAACCTCTTCCAATCCATTGGCCACTGTGTTGTTCTCCAGATTTGCTGCCTTAGTTTTGTTAGAACCTTGATTGTTTATTACCAGTCATTTTTGCCAACTTTAGTCCTGTGTGCCACAAGCACAATCGATGCCTAGTTTTATCTTGAGCATCTTCACACTGTTCTTTGCAAGCTAAGGACTGTAATCTAAATACTACCCAGCAAGCCAACATGCTGTTGCCAGATCCCACGTGCTCCCAGGTACGTGCAGTGCATTTACACACTCAGAATGCACTGCCTCGGACTTCACTGAATTCACATTACAGTATTGGATTTCATGGGCAACGGACTGACCCACAATAAGATGACTCCATATCTTTCTATCTCCAACTTGATGTTGGAGATAGAAAGATATGGACACTATCCAGCCCGGGCACTATGCTAGAAGCTCATGTAAGACAGCAAGGGAACCTTTAACCGGAGACCAGAAAAGCTTTGTTCTAAGGCTACCCCTAAGCTCTCCTATTTGGATGGCGAGCTCTAAGCCTACGAATAACGCCTAGAGAACTGTTTCAGATCGGAGCTGACGCCCCCCACCCTCTCGACACCACGAGCGGAACTCCAACTCTCCCCAACCACACTTCCCTCCCCAGACGTTCGGCCCCGGTTGATGACGCCAGCGCTGTGCTAGGTCGGAAGGGCGTGCCGGCGGCCGCGAAGCCTGGAAGTGAAGTAAGAGGCGGTTCATACTTAACTTGCTAGCCGTTGCGAAGGGAGTGGGGTGTCTTCGCAGTCCTTTCTCTCCTAGTCTGGGGTGGGAGGAGGCGTGGAAACGGTCTGCCCCAGTCAGGAGAGACAGCGGTCTCTCTTCGTTCCCCACCCGGTGTTGAGAGGCGCTGCCTTGGAAGGTATTTGCTATCAGGGTTGGGTGTGCCCGTCGCTCCCGCTCGAATCCTGTCTCCCTGTCCTCGACGTGTGCCCGAGGTGCTTGATGCCCCTTTGGGAGAGCCCCTCCTGCCTCTGAGGGCAGGGCGCTCAGTTCAGCTGCGTGGGGCGGGGTGGTGGAGCCGGTGGCGGTCCTGCGAGGCTGCTTATTCTCTGACTGTGATCCTGAGGGCTTAGTGCAGCCCTACCAGCTAGCAGCTGGTCGAGATGGCTGGCTTGCGCTGTATTCAGTCAGACATGCCATTAGGCTTTATTTAACCATGATTTATAGAGCAACCCATAGCTGATGTGGTTCTCAGTACACAGTAGACGGTAACCGGTGGTTTACAAGCCACTGTGGCTAGGTTCATAGACAGCCCTAAGCTAAAATGTGGTTTCTTTTTTTTAAAGTTCAGTGTCTTGTTAAGGAGAAGAGATTTCTTGTCGTCCTAACAATCCTGCAATATAAATGAGATTGGTACTTTACACATGGCCACCAAGTATTTTTCTTAGCAGACTATGAATTGGAACCCTTTTACTATCAGTGCAATCTGATATATATTATTATATATTATTATATTATATTATATTATATTGTATTATATTATTTATATAGAAAGAGACATACACACGTAAGGAATATTGAGTTCAATACAACCTACACTACTCTCCTTTACATATTTATTTAGGAGGAAGGCTAGTAATGTATGTGGTATTCCTTTCTTCTGAGTATATATAGTGAAGAATTGGGTTCAGATCAATCATTCCTGTATTATCTTACTGTGTTTGGGTTGGTTGTACACCAAATGACCATCAACTTATTTTGTGATATCAAATGTGCTTGGTATTTAACTTTCCTTCAGCTCTCAAGTAAATGGCTTCGGAGTTTTTATTTTTATTTTTCCTGAGTGCTCGTTCAAGCTTTGCAAATATCATTTTGAAAAGCAAATTTGTTTTGGTTGGGAGTCTTATGCAAAAGTGACCTGTTACAACTATGTCAGTCTGAGTAGCTGGACTGGGAATAGGGGTCATTTTTTTTTTTTTTGGCCAGGATTCAGGATCTGGATTCAAGGCATTATATTAGTGCTAGTTCAGGGAGACAAAAAAATTCTTCTTAGTGGTGGTACCTAATTACAGATGATGGGATTGATTGGATGGATTGATGACTCTTTGAAGGAGAGAGGAAATCCTATAATCTTGAATAAGGTTGTGATGTGCTTTAAAAAAAAGAAGAAGCAAGAAGCTGTCCCAGAAGTTTAGGGTAAGTGCTGCCTCCAGTTGGACAATACTGGAACATCTTGAGAAAAGAGATTATCTTATCTATTTCCATGAGACCACAGTCCTGGATTTAGTGCTGAAATGGTTAGTTATCCTGATAGGAATTTAATTGCCAGGAGAGTAATAGGAAGTGTGTATCCCAATATCAAAAGCAACTTTTGATATTGACCATCTATTGAACTGATTCAGGATTGGGCATTTAAGGCACAATTACATTGTTTTTCATCCTGCTTGCAGAATCTGTCCAGGAAGTGACAGGATACTTCTAAACTCTTCATGAAATTTGTGCCATGTGGTCCTAAGGGATGCTGTTTTATATTCTAGACTTTTTAACATCTACATTAGGAACGGACAATCTTTTAGTAATGTGATCCTTATTATTTTTTCTTTTTGGTTGAGGCTTTTTGCTTCCATTCTCATCCATAATTCTGTAAAACAAAAATGTTGTATCACTGAAAATAAACCATTTTGCACTGAATCTTGATGGGATGATTTTGGGGTGCTACAATACAGCCTGTGGACTGCATGTTTTCCGTCCCTGTCCTAAAACAATGGGAGACCTGGATATGTAAAGTAATACCTCTTTTGCTCCAGCCTACCCAAGAAATGTGCCAGGTGCCAATTTCAATGACATTTTGCTCCCTGGCTAAAACGTACATCTTTCATCTGGCATTTGTGAATAGTTAGTGATCATTGTTACTAATGTGATCGGATAGGTGAATTGTGTTTTATTCTGTTAACTTCATTGTTTCTACTTACTTTTTAAAAAAATGTAACATCAATGTATTCACTCTTGTAACACGCCCTTGGGATATTTTAATGGGAGGTGGCTTGCACATAGTATGATACATAATATATTTGCATTACCAACAGGGCCCTGAGGAAGGCAATGACTGAGTACAAGCTGGTGGTGGTAGGAGCTGGTGGTGTTGGAAAAAGTGCCCTGACCATCCAGCTTATCCAAAATCACTTTGTGGATGAATATGATCCTACTATTGAGGTGAGGCTTTGAGAGCATTAACATCTTTAGCATACTGAGTCTGTGTGTTAACATTTGGGTTTTTTTTACTGCTAGAGTAATTCAGGTGAAGCATGTTCTTCTAGATCAGCCTTTCTCAACTGTTTTGACCCTGGAGGAACCCTTGAAATATTTTTCAGGCCTCGGGGACCCCCTGCACATTCAGGCTCCAATATAGGCCAGAAGTTACAAAATTATTATATTCATTTCATATGTAGACTGGTATATATACATTAACAGTGTTCTTAAACTGAAAATAAAGAATGAAACTTACCTCTTTAATGTGAAGTTGCCCAAATTTGAAATAAATTTTTAAATAAATCATGATCTCCCAGGAAACCCCTAGTGACCTCTCTTGGAACCCTAGGGTTCTGTGGAACCCTGGCTGAGAAACCCACCCTATTCTAGATGCTGAATTATAGGTATTCACAGTTATCAGTTTCCACCTAACCTTTTTTGTTTGTTTCAATATTCAGGGATACTATATATGTACAGGTTTATTTATTTATATTTATTTATTTATTCAATTCGTCCCTGCCCATCTCCGATCAGAAGACTCTGGGTGGTTTGCAATAATTACAACAACAATCATACAATAAATAAAATATACAAATATAAAATTACTTCAATGAATAAATATAAATAAGAATAAAAAGTAAAAAAGTCCAAATGGCAGGAGAATCTAAAACAGTCCAAGTGTGGAAGGAGTGGTCTATAGCACCCATCCCCATGTAGGTCTGTTCCCCTCTCCACCCCAAGCGAGGCGGCAGAACTGGGTCTTCAAACTCCTCCTGAAGGCCAGGAGCAATGGGGCCAGTCTAACCTCCAGGGGCAGCATGTTCCATAGGGCAGGAGCTACTGCAGAGAAAGCCTGCTTCCTGGACCCCACCAAATGAAATTGTCTTACAGACAGGGTCCGCAGCATGCCCTCTCTGCACAATTGGGTGGGATAGGTTGTTGTAATGGGAAAGAGGCAGTCTCTCAGGTAACCTGGCCCCATGCCATGTAGGGCTTTAAATAAGCTGACCATATTTCCTTGAGACAAAAACGGGACATTGGAATGGCAAAACGGGACGGGGTTAAACTTATGTAATATTCCATATTTATGAAAAAGATGATAAAAAAGGTTATCGCCAGTAAGCTGGGAAGGTGCAGAGGGGGAGGTGCGGCAATGGTTGGGTCTGGAGAGGCTGGTACAGGGGTGGCATTAGGTGGAGAGGTTACAGGAGGGCTGAGGGTGGTGGGCTGAGGGCAGCGGCGAGCTGGGGCAGAAGAACGGGAGTCGAGGAGTCTAGTGAACGGTTGTCCCCAACAACCTGTTCCTCTCTAGCATGCCCTTTTATTTAATTTTCTTCAGGCCATTTTGGCCTGAGAGCCAATCGGCTTCTTTTCTGCTGGGCACGCTTTTCCATCCGTCTTCCACTGCACTGATTGGCGGCAGCGACTCTTCCTCTTGCTCCCCGCCAATCAGCTGTTCCGCTCTAGGTTTCCTGCCAGATTGAGAACTACTGCCAAGTTAGCCTTCTTTTCTATTTCAATTTCAATTTCTTCCCGCTTTTCTCAATAACAGCTCCAACATTTAAAAAAACGGGACAAAATTGACATTTATATTAAAATGATGGGATGGTTGGGAAATGTTAAAAAACGGGACTGTCCTGTTCAAAATGGGACGTATGGTCAGCCTAGCTTTAAACATATATGTATGTTTGTGTGTAGCTATAAACGTATATGTATGTGTATATTATGTTATTCAAACATAAAGTCATTTTCCCAACCCCTCCCTGTCATGGTATAATCCAAAAAATTTACTTTTTTATTCTGCTTATGGAAGCTGTAAGGTAAAGGTAAAGGTTTCCCTTGACGTAAAGTCCAGTCGTGTCCGACTCTAGGGGGCGGTGCTCATCTCCGTTTCAAAGCCTTGGAGCCGGCGTTGTCCATAGGACACTTCCGGGTCATGTGGCCAGCATGACTCACGGAACGCCGTTACCTTCCCGCCGAAGCGGTACCAATTAATCTACTCACATTTGCATGTTTTCGAACTGCTTGGTGTGCAGAAGCTGGGACGAGCAACGGGAGCTCACCCCGCCGCGCGGTTTCGAACCGCCGACCTTCCGATCGACAGCTCAGCGGTTTAACCCGCAGTGCCACCGCGTCCCCTGTACTTGGAAGCTTAAACTTGGAAGCTGTACTTGGTGCTTAAACATTTTGTTTTACCACTTTCTATGCTGTTAACCACTGAATGCTGATATTTATTTTCACTGCCTTGAAAAATTAATTGGCAAAGACTTGATGGAAATCATGTGGCAGAGGATGTTGTAAGATAAAAGTAAAGATGAACAATCAAACAGAGAGCCATATTAGGCTTTGATGTTGTAGGCCACAGGCAAAAGAAGCTTAGGTCATGTAAAAAAAATTAAAATTTGGAAAAAATTAAATATTAATATGATGTTTAGTTAGATGACTGAATTTTTAAAATTTAGCATATCGTGATCCCTATTCCTCCATATCTTACCTTATCTCAATTGATTATAATTTCAAAAATATTTTTGCTCATGAACACTGAAGGATTGGATACTTACTTTTGAAATTGCATTTATTTTCCACAGGATTCTTACCGTAAACAAGTAGTTATTGATGGAGAGACTTGTTTGCTAGACATCCTGGACACAGCAGGGCAGGAGGAATATAGTGCTATGAGGGACCAATATATGAGGACTGGTGAAGGCTTTCTTTGTGTGTTTGCCATTAACAACAGCAAATCATTTGCAGATATAAATCTTTACAGGTAGGTTCTCCTTATGAAAAGAGATAAGATGGGGTGGGCACATTGTCCACTAGCTATCATGGCTTTAAAAGAGAGATGGTTAGTAAGATAATGATTAGTAACTGCTGAGATACTGTATTTAATATTGTATATCAGTGTCAGATATAACCTTCAAAATGTACTGGACACTAGGTAGGTAGGTAGGCATAAAATAGACTTGAAGGGCATCTTTTCAGCCCAATTGTTTCACCTGCATAGTAGCAAGTAAATTTGATTTGATTTCTAACCCCCTTTTATCTAGAAATAGAGGTTCCATAAAATAATACAATATAATATTGAATTTAATTCCCTCAATAGAGGGTATTACTTTGGCAGAATAATTCCCACAGGATTGCAAGTCTTTTCACTAGCTAAAGGCAGGGCATCAGTTGTATCTTGAGTGGTCTGTTTGGCAGCGACAGCATAGACAGTGTCAGAAAGAAGTACAGAAAGTATATTCTCTCTCTCCCATCATATCTTTCCCCAGAGAGCAAATTAAAAGAGTGAAAGATTCAGAAGATGTACCAATGGTATTAGTGGGAAACAAATGTGATTTGCCAACACGGACAGTAGACACCAAACAGGCTCACGAAGTAGCAAAGAGCTATGGTATTCCCTTCATTGAGACATCTGCCAAAACAAGACAGGTAATGGATTCTTGTATTTCTGCTCACCCCTCGAGAATAGCTAGAGCTATCGTTCGGTATATGGACAACTCTGATTGAGAAGGAAGGCATGACATTAGAACTTGCTGGTAGGAACAGCCATCTTGTAGGCTATTTAAATTTGTAATTTGGAATAGCTACACTGCCTAGTCCTATTTGCATTATTTATTTATTTATTTGTTTGTTTGTTTGTTTATTTGTCATATTTCTCTACCGCCCATCTCGCATACGATGACTGGGCGGCTTACAGAAGATAAAAATGACGAATTGCTAAAAACAATACAATATAAATACATACAAATACAGATACAAAGATAAAAGTACGAAATATAAATTCAAGATGGCAAATAAAGATCTTATCCTTGGAACCATCATGGTGCCAACCACCCCCATGAATGGCTATCCTCCCTCCCATCCCAAGCAAGGTGGCATAACCATGTCTTAACCCCCTTCTGGAAGGCTGGGAGAGTGGGGGCCTGTCTTAACTTTTGGGGTAACTTATTCCTAAGGGCAGGTGCCATGGCAGAGAAGACCCTCCTCCTGGACACTGCGAATCGTCAATCCCTCATGGACAGGATCCGTAACATACCCTTTCTGCCTGACCAGGTGGGACGGGTTGATGTAGCAGGGGTGAGGTTTCTCAGGTAACCTAGACCCATGCCAGGTAGGGCTTTTAAGGTAATAACCAACATCTTGAATTGGACCCGGAAGCAAACTGGCACCCAATGCAGCTCGTGCAGCAACAGCATTATATGTGCCCTCCTTGGGGCTCCTAAGACTGCTCATGTGGCCGCATTCTGCACCACCTGTAGCTTCCGGATTTCTGCTCACCCCTCAAGAGAATAGCTAGAGCTATCGTTTGGTATATGGACAAATCTGATTGAGAAGGAAGGCATGACATTAGAACTTGCTTTTCAAGGGTAGCTCCATGTAAAGTGCATTGCAGTAGTCTATGTGGGAGATGACCAGGGCGTGAGTGACTGTTTGGAGGGACTCCTGATCCAGGAAGGGGCGTAGCTGGTGTATAACATGAAGTTGTACAAAGGCTCCTCTGGCCACGACTGCCACCTCCTCTTTGAGCAGGAGTCGTGAGTCCAGGAGAACCCCATCCAGAGCCAAGGATGGTAAATTCCCAGATACCTGGGAGCCCCCAACCCACAGCCACTCCGTCCTACCAGGGTTCAGCTGAAGCCTGTTGTTCCCCATCCAGACTCCTACAGCCTCCAGGCACCGAGAAAGGGTGGTCACAGCATCACTTAAGTCACCCGGGATGGAGATGTATAATTGAGTATCATCAGGGTATTCATGATACCTCACCCCATGGTGACGGATGATCTCACCCAGAGGTTTCATGTAGATGTTAAAAAGGTGCAGAGAGAGTACCAAACCCTGCGGCACACCACAAAGGAGGTGCTGCAGGCCGAATGTGTCACTCCCTATCAACACCGATTGGGACTGGCCCTGGAAGAAGGAGGTGAACCAGTGCAAGACTGCACCACCCACCCCCAACTCCCTGAGCCGACCCAAAAGGATACCATGGTCGATGGTATCGAAAGCTGCTGAGAGGTCAGAAAGAGCCAGGATGGATGCACTGCCCCCATCCTGCTCCCACCAGAGATCATCCATAGGTGTGACCAAAGCTGTTTCCGTCCCATATCCGGGCCTCAAACCCGACTGAAAAGGGTCCAGATAATCGTTTCATCCAGGATCCTCTGGAGTTGCAACACCACTACTTTTTCAACCAACTTCCCTAAAAAGGGGAGGTGGGAGACTGGACGAAAATAGTCCAGAATGGTGGGATCCAGTTATGGTTTCTTGAGGGGGGGGGGTGCACCAGTGCCTCTTTAAAGGCCACCAGAAACACTCCCTCCCCTAAGGATGAATTCATCATCACCTGGACTCACCCACACCTCACCTCCTGAGCTGCCTTCACCAGCCAGGAGGGACAGGATCTAATTGGCAAGTGGTGGTGTTTACATACCTGAGAACCCTGTCCACTTCCTCAGGCCCAACTGGATCAAACTGTTCCCAGATAGCTGGGTAACCATGCTCCCCAGGAATCTCACCAGGCCCTGCTACATGCTTGGCATCCAACTTGGAATGAATCCGAGCGATTTTATCCTCCAGATGCCCAGAAAATTCCTCAGCACGGCCCTGTAGGTGGGTTTCTAAATCCACCTTCCCCAAAAGAGATCAGGTGATCTTAAACAGGGCCATTGGGCGGTATTCTGTGGATGCAATAAGAGCGGAGAAATATTGACATTTCACCGCTCTTACCGCCACAAGGTAGGCCTTAACAGCAGCTCTAGCTAGTGTTCAGTCAGGTTCGGCCCTTGTCTTTCTCCAGCGGCACTCTAGATGTCTCTTAATTCTCTTCAGAACCCTCAACTCCTCCGTAAACCACCGTGAGTGTCGAGTTCGGTGGGACAAGAGAGGCTGCACAGGTGCGATCCTGTCCAAGGCCCCTGCCACCTCCCTATTCCAGGCAGTGGCCAGGGCCTCCGCTGGACCGTGCAGCAGATCCCTGGGTATAACCCCCAGCTCCCTCTGAAACTACTCAGTTGCCGGAGTGGACCAATTGAATGGGTCCTGTCTCCCTGCATTACTAATCTAGTAGCTGGATTTTGAAGAAGTGAAATCTACTTTCCTAAGTTTTCCTTGTCACAGACCTGCATGGAATTTAATTAATAAGTTCTTATACATTTAAGTTTTCTTTACTTTTAATTGTTGTTAATAGCCGTGTAAGAACAGTTTAGATTTGGGATGCAAAATCCTAGTTCTTTTAGAATGGGGAAGGACTTTTAACATTAATGAAGAACATTATTCAGCATAGAGTTTTTCAGGAGGAATGTGAGATAATAAAGCATAGGAAAATAATTTATTTGTTCATGAGAGTATGTTTCTCAACTTTCCATTCAGGGTGTTGAAGATGCTTTTTACACACTAGTGAGAGAGATCCGTCAGTATCGGATGAAAAGGCTTAACAGCAATGAAGATGGGAATCAAGGCTGCATGGGGGTCTCGTGTCTTGTGATGTGATCAGGTAGGATTGGACTAGCTGATAGCTTATGTTTAGTACAGTATAACATTTTTGGAATATCAGTTATTTTGAAGACAGTGCACGTTTGTTCAAAGAAGGAATGAAAGCCTGTGAATCTCAACTGGAGACAATCTGTGAGTAATGAAAGTGAACGATTTTTAGAAGGCATTGGAGCTTTTCTGTCATCAAGCTGATGAGACCCTGGGTGTGCTTCTACAAAGCTCATTTACATAGAAGGATTTAGCAAAAAATACTCGGCATCCCCATCATTTCTGGTGGAGAACGTTGCTTGATTATGTTGCAGATCAATTGAAGTTGATGTAATTGGTACCAAATCTCTGCATTATATTTTATAAAAACAAAATTTGTAGCAGTTTGGATAGAGCACTCCTGATGATACAACATGAGTGCTTTTAGCCTACTGGGCTCTGGAATTTCTTTTGCCTTAACTTTATATTGGCACACACTACAGCATCTAGTTCAGCCTCTGGAAATCAGTATTACATGTGTAGCTCTTCTTGAATTTTGCAGAGACATTCTAAGACAAAGCTGTGCTAATCATATTTTATGTATAATGGAACAGAGCTAACAAAACATATTTATCTGTTTCAGCTGTTTGAATCATCCAACCAAGCTCAAAGTTGAATCTTAATTCCACTGTGTTGCGTTTCATGATGATGCCTTGGCCAGTATCATGCAAGTTGCAGTTGATCAATACTAAAACGTTCTATCAGCACCAGAAGATACTGTTTCTGAACATCTACCTCTTTGCTCAGTTGAGCATGCAAAGAAAATCTCATATGTTATGTGTGGGATTTTTCACTTTTCTTTCTTGGGTAGGTTCAAACAGATAAACTGATTATATGGGAACTGTAGAGGCCAAATGCTATGAAAAGATAACATCTCATTTTCTGGAAAGAAGGCTGGAATGAATTGTGATCATGCTATCCTGAAAAGCCATTACATAGCACTGTATGGTAATGTTATGCTTGATTTCCTGTACACCATTTTAAAACAGGATAATATTTGTCACATTTCCTATACTATGTACTTAAATATTCCTATAGTACATTAAGTTAATCACACCTAGTCTGATCTCTTAAATTCTGGCCTTTCACAAAAGGGAAATTCTTGGATTATCAAGTGCCTCTTTACAAAGGCAAGCTAGACCTTAAGCCTTATCATGCAGGTTGCAGCTCTGGCTCCTAGCTGACCCATCCTGAATGTTTGAAACTTGACTCAGATCATTGGTCTGTGTAACCCAGTATTATCTATGCTTGACTAACAGTGGTTCAGTTTCTTAGCTTTATTGTTTTATCCTTCCTAATTAGGCTTCCCAATGAACTGAATGTGGGAACTTCTGCAGAAATATTTACTATCACTGGGCTTTACTGTCAGAGTTCTTTGCATCACTGACTGAAAGGCACTTTGAGATTAAGATTCTCTTGAGGAAATAGCAGTCAACTGCTATTCTCCATTTTTAAAAACATTCCATTTACCTTGTGCTTGAAGGTACTGGTGTTTCTCATCAGGGCCACTTATTAGCTGTGGATACTGTCAGCAACAGTTACTCCAGTGCCAGTCATAAAACATGGCTGTATGAAGTTTGTGTAGAAAAAAACTGTGCTATCCCAGCTATATCTGCACTTCTATTTTTAGTTAAATTTCTTTATTCATTTGACATCTTTGTCAAGCACAGTGTCTTTATGCTTAAATAGTGAAGAAACGTATTTAGGAAACCAACTTCATTAGCATCATTCATTTTGAAAGCTCTCTCCAGGCTACTGCTGTGCAGTGAAACTAGAGGTGAAGAGCTAGAGTAAAATGGAACCAGAGGAGGATGAATTTAATTTTCCTGCTGCTTAAAAGTAGGAATAAATTGATACTGTACATTCAACCTTACAAAATATGGAGCTGGATTCCTCAGCAGCCTACATACCTCTATGATAAAAGAAGAGGAGCTGTGAGTTTCCCTTTCTGTAATGCTGGGAAGTAGTTGATTGAATAGATTATTTATATGATGTATCTAAAATCTGGTCCTGATTGTCATGTATATGTATCATCTCACTTGCAACTGAGTGAGTGAACTGCCTTCATCTGAAAGTAGATGCTTAAAATGATGTGAGTGATATGAAAGCTGTCTGTGGTGACTGTTTTACATAGACAAATCTGGTTGATGTGGTGATTATGTTTATGAATTCTAAGTTGAAGCACAGAAATAACTTCAATAGAAATTGAATTTGTGGTCATTAAGTGCTTTACTGGTTTACAATATTGCCATTTTACTGCATAAATTCTAAGTTGGATAGAAAACCACTATATAATCCAATCTATCTAATCACCAAGTAAGAAAGTTGGCATAACATTATTTCCTAAATACATAACTTAATGGATCATTTCAGACATACTTTATCTGAAGCTAATTTCATACAGCATTACATAGGGCCATACAATAATAAAAGTGTTAATATGCTTTATTTCTCGCTAACATGTTAATATTAAACCAAGCATCACAAAGCTCATTTTCTCAAGAAACTGATGTCATCTGATCAATAAATTAAGTTTAAAGTCCCTTTGAATGTTGCTCAGTGCTAGATAGCATTCAGTTTTTTCTTAGTGTAACTCCTTTGTTCTTTAGTAGCTGTGTGGCATATACATTGGTGAAGATAGTGAAATTTGCTGAATTTCTATATGTCGAGCAGCTGTCTAAAGTACAGGAGCACTACTAGAGAACAAGGGACTGTTTAAATAGAACTACTGTGAATTGTTGGACTTAAAAGAATTATTGAGAAATCACACCCCTTGGTTGGCATTTGCAGTTTGAAAACTAATTCAGGAGTCTGAAGATTAAATATATTTGGCTCTGCTTTCTGCATGTTTGCAAATGAATACACATCTGAGAAGCACATAGTAATATATTAGTAATTTTCCATCTGGAATTCACTTGTTATGAATGATCATTTCACCACAAGTGAAACATTTTAGTTTAATTAAAAAGCAGTTTGTACAATGAAGTCAGCTAGTTGGGGTGATGAAGCAATTCTCAAAGCAACTGTTTGCTTCAGCATGTAAAACATGTCTCCAAAAGTTTATAAGATTTGTAATTCTTGCCTGTGAAATCTCCTGTGTTTACATTTGTATTATATGCAGAGGATGTTGTAGTGGCTAACCTGATCCACAACAATATTATTCACAAGTGGTCTGCTGTCTTCCCCAGATCACTGTTAGTCTCTTCCTGTAGCATTAAGTAAAAAAGGGATTCCACAGGAAACATTTGAAATAACATGCAGCAGTAACAGATACGAAGCTAAATCTCATGTATTTGGAAATTCAAGAAAACAACACAGAGATTATGTAGAATTGTTGCTCACTAATTATCATGAATAGACATATAACTAAGACAATAGCATAATCTTGAAAGGGTATGGTTCATGCTTATGGTGTCTGCTGTTTGCAGGTTTAAAAAGTATATTTTAAAATAACTTTTAAAACCATGTTCCTCAGCTAATCAGAGATGTCTTTGTTGTTGTTTTAGAAGACAATCTCACTGATTCATGTCATTCTGCAGAAGCCCCTTTCCAAAACAAGTTGGATTCTCTAGCATACTGTGTTAATAACATTAAAGCTTGCATGTCGAAAAATCTATTAATTCAACCTGGTCTTCCACTTAAGGATCCTTCTTTTTCCTCTAATTGATTATTATAATGCTGTTAAAATTATATTAATGTTCTGTAAGCACCATGCTTATTAATTTTACTGGACTGTTGATCAGAAAACATGATTACAGTGTTTAATCTGCTTCATATTTTTAAACATTTTCAATAACTAAAAGGATATTCCTGATACAGCAGGATAATAGTATGTGTACTTATACAAAGTGTTGATCCTTTTTAAAGGGAATGGTTTCTCTCACAGGATGAATAGCTTTTGTAAGTTGCCTGCTACGACATATGTAGATTATCTTTTTTAATGTTTCAGAATGTTAAATATACTAACTGTTTCAGAAATATTTTTGCCTGTATGAAAATGTAATTGATCCACTAAAACTCATGGTCAGTTTTTTGTGTTAGGTACTATCTGTGGTTTTAAAAAATGCCTATATTGATAAATGCTCTGAATTTTGATAAGGTACATTTGGACTGTTTGAAAGCAGAAGTGCCTTTGTTGCCTAATAAATTTGAGTCCCTGGAAGTTTATGTATAATTAGGAATTTCCAAACCCAGCAAGTGACAGCACCTTGCCAATCTTGGCTGATCTTGGAAAGCTAAGCGGGGTTGAGTAGGGTTAGTATCCCAAGACTGTAGACTAGATGGAAAATCCAACAAACAGTCCCCCTTTCACCAACCTTCATACTATTGCCATGTAGTCATCAGGAGTCAAGATTCACTTCAGAGAGACTTTAAAATTCCCATCTTTTTTATGTGTGGATAAAATATCATTGTGTATTGCTAGTCCCTTACTCACTGTTTAGCACAGCACTTCCCAAACTTTTTCCTTCATTACCTAAAACCACTTATCAGAAAGTCATTTTTACCCAATGTAGATAAAACACTTTAAGTCAATTTAAAAGTCCTTGTTATGATTGGGTAATGGGTTCGTGTGTCGTTACCCAAAGAAAAACCACTTTTACCCAATTTTGGGTAATTTACCAAGGTTTGGGAAGCACTGGTCTAGCACAATATATGATAGAGTTTGGACATGGTTAAGTTCTGTTTTTACAGACAAAACATGAAGGAATCACAAGATGCTGTGGGCGTCAGGGCCATCGTTGCTGAATCAACAGTGTTAAGATTTTGATCATATATAATTTAGAGGCAGCTAAAAATAGTTCTTCTGGAGTTCTGGGGCTAATATTCTATCCGCTTATGTTTATTTGGATAGCAAAGTGACTTGTTTTAAGAATGCTATAACATTTACTGTAACACCTGGTTTCACTTTTAGTTATATGCTTATTTCAAGGTCTCATATAGCTGAATACCACAGTTAATATGGGACAGTAGATGCTGTGGGGATAAAAAATGGGCCATGCTTCCAATGTATGGTATTTCATGGACTTACTCTCTGGATTTCCAGACCATTAAATGTTAAAGGTTGACATATTGTCAAAGCACTAAATCCAAATCCATTGTAATGTAATCCATTTTTAACTGTGTCTAAGCAAACAATTTTTTTTCCTAAAATATTTCTTTGGTGTGTTTGTTCAATAATTGGGTCAGAAACAACATCCTCTACTTTGTATTATGAAATGTGGGTAGGCCATAATTACCAGAACCTGTAACTATTGCAAGATGAATGCCTTGTCCAATGAGCGTGGACCACCTTCAGAACATCAAAATGACAGTACATTTTCGCCTTGTCAGATCCCTGGATTGTTCAGTCAAGCTCTCCCAAGTCTTGCGCTTAGTCACCGACCTTTATCTGAATATTTGGAAACTTGAAAATATTTTTGTTTCTTAGAATGGCAGAAAATGTCCATTTCTGTCAAAGAAAAAAAAAACTTACGTTCCATCTACTTTTTTTCTTTTCTAAATTATACTTCTATTATAGGTGAATTTCAGATTTTTTTCCTTAAAAAATAATTCCTCTCATGAGTCACAAGGAAATCAATCCCTGAGTAATGGTTAGAAAGGCTAGTGTGATGTAGTGGTTAGTGTGAAGCTAAAAGACCTGGGCTTGGTCCCCATTGAATCAAGCTGTAATGACTGTTATTCAGCTTGCCATTAAATTCGATTCATAACTGATTAGGTTAGAAATCTCTTTAATGGAGTGTAGTACACAGTACAGTGAAAAAGTTGCAAATAAAGGTTCCTGCGTTTTCCCCAAGTTAAACAGTCTAATGAGCTCAAACCCTCCCCTTCTTTGGCATGTAGTCCCCCCTTTTCGTACCAGTCAGTTCTGTGTCCTAAGAATTTTGTATGAAACATTTCCTTGGAAGTGCCTGAGCAGAGAATTACCTCCGTCACCTTCTTATTTTAAGCAAGGGATGTAAATTGTGTGACTTGTACTGGCTCAACAGGCATCCCAAAGCCCCAGTTCTACTCTGCCAGCAACTTTGATCTTAATTTCTTCTCAAAAAGTCAATAGTATATTGATGTAATCTCTGAAAGGAGCAGTAACCTTAAACATTATTGAGAGGTAGACCTACTGCACAGGAAGTCACACACCTAATGAAAGATCAGTTTGTTTGTTTATTTAAATGAAGTATATGGCAGCCCATCTTACAACATTGGTTCTGGGCAGTATACAAAGATTAAAGCCAACAGTCGCAAACAATAACCTATGATGCTCAAGGTAGACAGTACATCCCAATCAAAAAAATTGCATCAACAACAGAGTTGTCTAACCTGGCCCAAACAGCTGGGGAAACAGTGATAGGCCTTATTTACACATCACACTACACCAGGTTGAAAAACCTTTCTAGCTATGTTTTTTGTTTTTGTCAGTAAGCTATGAGGTGGTGGGGAGAATGGGAGGGAGGTAACACTGTCTCGAGATGGCAGGATTGAAATGCTCTCTTTTTTTGGTAGTGCCTGGGGGATAGGTGTTAGGAATGCAGGCATATTAAACCCAATGGATGTTTAACACACCTATTTCAGCTCTTAATTTTCAGAAGCGCCAGAAATGGCCGCTTTGCTACCTTATCTTGGCAACATGATCTTGGCATACTATGATACTGCAAAAGTGCTGTGAGCTAAGTGGAGCAACATGTTGCCCTTCCATGCATTAAGCCAAGAGTAACTGGGTTTACAGAATATATAAGCCATAAATTATGGTTTATAAATTACAGTGAGTTTGTAGAACATATGTGAGATTAGTACCATGTGTGATCTAGGCCACAGAGATCTAGATTGGGGAGTAGTTGCTATCTAAGGATCAAAATAGTTTTTAATAGCTATTTGTTCAATTTATAAGATGCCTTCATCATCCAAGTGACTCTAGACGATGAATGTTAAAACAGTGACAAAAAACAGCTGTCAGTACCTGATCATTCAAGCATTCACACAGTCAGGAGGCTGGGATTCCTTTAACTGTTTTAATGAAGTGTAGTGAATGGTACAAAAGGCAAGCTGCGAATAAAGATTTCCCACTCAAACCTAACTTAAAAACTACATTCCCTTAGTTAGTCCCCTTTCCCATGAAACCATGTTGCCCCCCCTCCCATCCAGATGGTATTCCTGGCATATCTCAACCCCGTGTCCTTGATGTCCTCCATAGCCATAATAAACCACTTCACACTCCCAACTTCACACCCCCTCCCATCTGGCGACACGGAGTCCATTCGTTGGAGAAGGAAATGATGGTAGATGCTCCGATAAGGGGTTTTGTAAAACCTTTGATCGGGGGGATCTGACAACAGCAAAGCTACTAAACAATGTATATTACTATGTTGAGGGGAAACACTGGACACAACCAAGAATAAAATACCGGTATCAGTGCAGAGTCACAAAACATCCTGCCCCGAAGCCTGCTGAAAGAGCCACATTTTAAGGGCTTTCCTAAAATGACAATAAGGTTGGGGCTGTACAGATATCAAGGGGGCTGCTGTATCTTTGTAGTTCTCTATCATGAGGCCACAAGCCCCAAAAGATCTACTGTACCAGCTCTTCTCCACATGTTCTCTGTTCTTTTTCTGCTGACCCTACTCTAGTTCATCCGACATTTTGAAGAAAAGAAGTCATAAGAGCTCAAAAGGGAATTAATGTTACTGTAAAGCCTGAAGGTCATTCTTGGTTTCAGATGCAGTTTTAATACCTTCAACATTCATTCCAGGAAGAGTAGAGCAAATGTAGTTTTTATAGCCAGCTATAGAGGGCAGATAGCTTTCTGAAGATGGACTGAGAAAACTGGGCAGTGCTTTCCAAGGACAATGTGTGGGGTTGGACCATAGGGCTTCAGTAAATTAACTAGGATCCAGAAATTGTCCCAATTGCATTTCAAAATGGAAGGCTATTTGAGGAAATTCAGACAAATAATTAGCTCTTTTTGAGGAAACAGAATCTTGTAGTCCTTGTATTCAGTTCAGTGAAACCACTGAAATAACAGTCTCCTAGATATATTCTGAAAGGATATGCTTTCAGAGGGGAAAAAAAGGATCCTTTCTTGGAGACAGATTTAGTGTCTAGTAGTTTGCATGTCTCTAAATGTCTGCCTGCCTGCCTGCTTCTGATTTTTTTCAGTTCCTGATCCTTGTCTTTCAATGTCTTTGTTTAGTTTCTGTAAATAGTTTCTCTAAATTGTGGACAGGTCACCAGCTAAGTCTGTACTCATCCATCTGGGGGCTAATAACACTTCTGTTCTTGCTGCAAAAGAAGAAAAAGTAGCAGTGGCAGATAGATGTATCTTTCTCAAGACCTGAAATGGACGCTTAACATCAGAACTATCATCAAAAAGGCACAACAAAGGATGTTCTTCCTGCGTCAACTTAGGAAGTTTAATCTATCTCAGGAGCTTTTGGTACAGTTCTACAGAGGAATTATTGAATCTGTTATCTGTTCTTCTATAACTGTCTGGTTTGGTTCCTCAACCAAGCAGGACAAATATAGACTTCAACGGATAGTTAAGTCTGCAGAAAGAATTATTGCAATCCACCTGCCTTCTATAGAAGACCTGTATATTGCAAGGGTCAAAAGGAGGGTGGAGAAGATATCTGCAGACCCTTCGCATCCTGGACATAAACTGTTTCAACTTCTACCATCAGGACGGCACTACAGAGTACCATATGTCAAAACATCTAGACATTGAAACAGTTTTTTTCCTTGTGCCATTGCTCTGTTGAACTCCTAATTAATGTAGCATGATATAATGATTGACAAGGTATGGTAAGACGTGACTGCTAAGATGTGACCGGTAATGCTCTGTTAAATGTGAACATAGGTTAGACAACAGGTGCAGTATACTGTCCCTTAATTCTCCCTTTAAATATGAGTGTGTGTTAGTTAATAGCTGTAGTATTATTTCCTTCAATTTTTTTTCTTTCCTGATTGTATAGTTTTAGTAAATAACATTATTACTTTACTATTGTTTATTTTTGATGTTATGTAAATATATTGAGAGCTCTTCCAACGAAGTCAAATTCCTTCTATGTCTAATCATACTTGGCCAATAAAGTATTCTGTTCTGTTCTGTTCTG
Source organism: Candoia aspera (assembly GCF_035149785.1). Taxonomy (NCBI): domain Eukaryota; kingdom Metazoa; phylum Chordata; class Lepidosauria; order Squamata; family Candoiidae; genus Candoia; species Candoia aspera. Next base: position 36,837,666 of record NC_086155.1, read on the forward strand.
TTCTGTTCTGTTCTGTTCTGTTCTGTTCTGTTAGCTATTTGTCAGCTAAACTAGTCCCAAATTGTGTAGGTCTCATTTATATGGCATAAGATCTTTGGAGCAAAATCCTTTAAGCTATATACACAGGGTGCTGAGCCATGTTCTGTTGAATAAACTGCAGTTGAATAGGTTCACAAAATATATTAGGTCAAACCCACCAGACTGCATTACAGTTTAGGCTGATGCATGAACCCAGCCTATATTATAGCTTAGATTTTCTTTCATATGAGAACTCCTATAGCTGGAAGCAGAACCTTTCCCACTGTAGTGTCTAGCTGTTGGGCAGTTAATTTTCCTGATTTTTTTGTTTGTGGAGGAAGAAGCTGTGGTTATTGATTGTGGCTTTTAATGCTGTAATTCATATTGAACATTTCAATAATGCATACTTTGTGGATCTGTCAAATGCATAATAAAAATGAAACAAGCTGTCACATTTGATATACATACCTGGAAAAATGTTTTCATTTTTGTACTTTGTTTTAATAATAATTAATATAAACTTATTGCTTTGGTTCAAACATTGTTAAATAGGTTGCAATAGCCAAGGCAGTGAGGCACACATTCAGATTACTGCACTCATCTTAAAAAGAGACAGTAGGAGCTAAATGTTGTTCAAGGAGAAAAGAAGAGTGCCCATTGATGCCAACTAGAAGCCCTACATAGAATGCTGGCATAGTGTTTCATCTGTGATGGTTTCAACGTATTTCTCAATTAACCCCAAATAAGCCTGTGGCTTCATTGGCTGTGGCGAAAAGTTGGTCTAGCTGCAGCTTTAAATAGTCTGTTGCTTACTTGTACGCTCCTTTTAGAGAAGAGGAGTTGGGTTACAAGAGCACAGATCAATAATAAAGAGTGTTGGCTGCCTGTGAACCTTCACTCTTCCGCTTGCCTACTCCAAAGTCAGTTCCTGAAAACTTTGCTGCAGTGGTAGGAAAATGCCACAGGTGAAAGTTCCAGGTAGGTCTAAGCCCAGCAGGTTAGTAGGTAGACTTATCTCATTATAGCAAGGTTGCCTTCATATGTATAAAAGCCATTTGCTACTTTTTTTCCTAAGTACTGGGAAAAAAGAACTTGAATGAGGCATTGATAAGCCTTTTGATTTTCCCCAAATGAGTCATTTGGGCAGAATGGGAAGCAAGTAGCTATTATGCCACAGATGTGAAAAAAGGTGGAAGAGACTGTGAACTCAGTCCAGCAAAACCCATTTCACCCATCCCTGGGCAGAAACTGGTAAGGTGGGCAAGGTGGTACGATGAGGGCAAAAAATGTGCCAAATGAATTACAGGAGTTACACAGAAGTTTACTATGAACCTGGAACTTAGTGCAGCTCGGAAACTTTCTGAGAGAGAGAGAGAGTTTATTAACATTAAAGATTACAAACTATTTGCTAAATATAACTGTTTCATTCAGAGGCGATTATTGAAATATTAACATTCTCTCAAAAGAATGAACAGACATTGAGAATGTACCCCAGCAGCTTGTTTATGGAGCATAAACATATATGTGGATTGTGCATATTTATATTTTTACTAAGAAAATACTCATGTCCAGTTCATTGCTTTCCTCTACAGAGTGCTTATCTTTGAAGGCAGGAGTCTCTGATCACATTCATAAGGGTCTGTGCAGATAATACTTATGAATATGTAAAGATTAAGACCACACTTTTTGATGCATATTAAAAGAATGTACAGAAAGTGCTGTTGATGATGGGACTCTCAGATTCTTGCTTGCCCAGACTGAGGCTTTGAGAGACATTTAAAGTTCTCTTGGGGAGTCTGGCCAAGATGCCCCCCAATGCTTTCTTAATGTTCTTCCTTTCTCCTTGTTGAACAGCTCATAAACAGTGATATGCAGAATGCTTAAGCCACAGCTTTTCAGGCATTTGTACTGAAAATTACAATTGCACAGCTGAGAATGAAGCAAAAAGCTTTTCTCATCCTCCAGTCTGATCAAGTGTTCCATCCTCCAGTCTGATCAAATTTTATGTCATTTCTGACATTAGAGGAGAAACACCAGTATTGTCAAGGAGCCAATCTTTGAAATATTCAATGGACGAATGATTACCATAATCCATTTTCAGCAGCAGTTATATTTGGGAATAAGTTACTGCACAGAGATGGCAGAAGAATGGATCCAAGTGGATTGTGCTGCCCTCATTAGCCTGGGTGAAATGTTGCAAAATGTCACTTTTCAGGAAAACACGTTCTTTAAACCAGATATGGGACAATGAGCTACAAATTATGTGCAAACCACCTCTTTCATACACAAATATACAATTGAAGTCTTATTTGAAAACTGTTGTATTTATTTTTTGCCCAGTTGACTCTGGAGTATTTGTACAAAGCTGGACTCAACCCTCAATTTGCCATCTGAAGGAGAAACTATTAAAGCATCAGTTTTCCTAGAGCAGTCCAATAACCTTGATCAATATTTCTGTGTCAGGATTAATTTAAGCATTATTTCATATCAGGATTTTCTGCCTGCTCATTTGTATTCCCTTTTTTCCACCAAAAAACATCATCCTTGATTTTTTAAAATGAAATTGTAATGGGTAGCTGGAATATATAGTTCTTTCTTAACCAATTCAGAGCTCTCTGTATAGCTTGATTTTTCAGTGTTACAGAATTGAGAAAGTTGGAATCCACTCGATTCTTCTTCTTGAATGAATATACTAGCTTAAAAATCTATTGTTGAAAATTGGCCCCTGCTGAGAAACGAAGAACAAGGCTGCATGGTTGATATTATCACTTGCTTTAGCTTTAGGGCTCTATACTTGGGACTCCTGTTGGACTTAGTGCTTGGCTTGGAAGACTAGGTGTTGGCAGAGTCTGCCCTGGTGAGTCTGCCCTCTCTTTCTGGATGCCTGGCTACTGCTGGGTACAGAGCTAAGCATGAGTCACTTTGTTCAGCAGCAGAGTATGCAAGGATTTGGTTTTGCTAGGAATAAGACTGCTTCTCTGTCTTTCTAGAATGTGGCTGTGGCAATAAAGAAATAGGGTTACCAGATGTCCAGCAAAAGGAGGACCTGTCCTCCTGTTTGTCCTTATGTCCTCCGTCCAGAAGTCATAGCCTTAAAAATTATTGTCTGGCTTTTATTTTCTTGTTTATGGGGTTTTTTTTTACTGTTTTCACAACAGTAGTCATTCAAACTTTTGTGGATTGTGACCTTATAAATTGTCTGCTGCTTTCTTCTTCTCATCTGTTGGTAGCGTCAACAGCCTAGATTTACATTATTTAATTTATTTCCTGCTTCCAGCAATTGGTTTCAATCCAGCCCCTTCAAATCTATGATTACTGCAGTCTGTAGATCACATGACTTGTCATATGTTTCTATAGTGAAATTTGAAAAGCACATTGGGCCGATTCTATATCATCGCTATCATATGTTCTTGAAAATAAAGAGCTGTAGGAAAGAAACTGCAATTTCCAGTCTTTTGATGCTGGAAAAAATAATTTCATATACATTTTTCTGCAGTTTTGCACTGTAATTTTTGTTGTGGATGCCAATAAACTTAAACAGTTAGTGTGTCCTCCTTTCCTCCCCATTTCCTCTCCTTTTCAATTGTCCATATCCTCCTTTGCTTGTTCAGCTATTTGGTAACCCTACACAGAAAGAATCTCTAAGCAGGAGCTAAACATTCAGAACAGAATGATCTCTCTTGCCCATCTTCTAGCCTGTGTCCTCGAGTTGACGAGGACTTCATTCTTTCTAACTCATTCCCAATATGCAATGTCATTGGCATGGCACACAGCTGTCACTAACATGGTCTCCAGAATTCCCCTTTAATCATCATGTAGTATTATGCTTATCTTGCTTATTCCACTTGGACATCTCTTGCTGAAGTATTATCACGTTCTTGCTTCTTCCAGACCCTATTTACAGATCAGATACCCAATGGATTATTTTTTTCACTTCCACTATAGTAATGGTAATACTAGTCATAGTTTATTGTTGTGCAATATACTTGCAGTCTTTTGTATGTGTTGTGAATGCAGATCACAGCATACAATACTGTACACATCCCTATGCATGAGAGATGGCTTTGTGAATGTACACAGATTCAGGAACTCCAGCCCTTCCCTCTGCTGGAGATAGAAAAGGGTAAAATTTGGCAGAAGCTCATGGAGAGAGGCCTGTAAAGAACAGTTGCTGTTCCCCCCCCCCATCTCAGCAATCTCTGATTAATGGATTGGAATTTTCAAAAACCTGGAAGTATCCAGGTAACTGGAACAGAACAATTGTTTCAGGGAACGTCTATTTCTGTAGCCACAGAAAAAATGTACAACCAGGAATTTGCACTAGGTGCTTTATTTCAGTTTGCTCTGCTGAGCTAAATCTCATACTTTTTAAGTCTCTGTACCAGTTATGGAACTGAGTTATTTAGTGTCAGCCTTCAATCAGATCTCCAGCTATGTTTATGAAGATATACTTTTCCTTTAGAACTTATAATGATTCCCCCCCGCCCCCAGCATGCTGGCTAGGGAATCCTGGGAGTTGAATTTCACACATCTTAAATTGCTAAGGTTGAGAAGCACAGGTCTAGAGTACTATATTTTCTTTTAGATGTTCCTTTTTTAACGAATTTGCCAACTGACATACTATCATAATGTAGGAAGTTCTGTAATTTATCTTCTTCTGTGCTGAATGTTTGCATTTTAACATTTAAAGTTAAAAAAGAAAAAGGGAGGAGTTACATTTTATCCTTTTAAAATAAGGTTGATTTCTCTCCTTTAAGATTGGTTTATTTTCCCAAAGGAGGAAGGAAGAATTGAATCCTCCAGTTACCATGAATCTACCCTTCATAGCCAAGAGATAGCATTGTTGGAATTATTTCAATGTTTGCATTTTGATCTTTTAACCCCCTCTTTTGTTCTTAGTTCTTAATCCCTGTCAGTTTCAGCAATATTTCTTCCCTGCTCTCATATTACTCCATCTCAGCAACTACAATCAATGCAAGGGAAATGCAACTTTTCTTTGTAGTGCTTTAAATACAGGTAGACCTCACTTAATGACTGCCCTGTTTAGCAACTGTTTGATGTTATAACAGCACTGAAAAAATAACTTTATAACCAGTCCTCACATTTATGACCACTGCAGTGTCCTCAAGGTCATGTGATTGACATTCGGGCACTTCACAACTGGCTGGCATTTATGATCATTGCAACATCCTGCGGTCACGTGACCACCATTTGCATGCTTCAGGACTGGCTTCCAACAAGCAGAGTTAATGGAGAAGCCAGCAATAAAAATGCAAGTTGTAATCACAAGATGTTGCACTTATCAACCCGCAATGACTGAATGGGAAGTGACGTCGTAAGTCCATCATGGTCATGTGATATTTCGCTTAGCAACCACATCATTTAGTGACTGAGTTGCCAGTCCCAATTGTGGTCGCCAAGCAAGGACTACTACTACCTGCATGCACAACAAATGGAACAGATGGCAATACAACTCATCTGTCTGTTTTTATTTCTATGATGCATCTGCATGCATCCATATATCTATTCTCTGACATTTATGCATTAATGGTCCTCAGCTTCTTAAGTTAGCCTTTTTCATCTCCACTTAAATAAGGCTCCAGTAGTAGCACTAAAAATCTATGCCTAAAAGCCCTACCAGTCAAGACAAAGTATGTTGAGTTAGATGGGTCAATGATGTAGCTAATCATAAACGAGTTATTTCTCTACTCTGCCTCTGTCAGCCCTTCAAGGTAGTCCAGACAAGAACCCAATACCATGAGTACTAACACTACCTCTATTGTAAGATTACAGTAACAGAATCTTGCAAGTGTGAAAGCACATCTCTCCCCCCACCCCCTTGCCTTCATGTTCCAGGGAACTAGGGAGGGTCCCTTCTGAGATGCTAACCATGCTTGCATTCCTTCTGTGGGCTGAGATGTCTCTTATCTGACCGTTACTCTGACTGTGGCTTTTCCTCCTCCTGTCTCTCAAGGATATTCCCACAGACCATTACAGCCTCCTTTTGCTGAGATATATATACAATCAACACATTTTTTCCAGATGGGTTGCTACTTCCATACTTTTTTCTTAGCATTACAACTTGTAGGGTTGATCTCTTCATGGATACATACAAAGTTTAATATCCACCCTTCTGATGGATCAGGTGGATTAAGATGACCTAATGATCTGTTGCCTTGTCCCAACAGAAACAGATGATGCCATGCGCTCCTTTGCAGAGAAGGTCTTTGCCTCAGAGGTGAAGGAGGAAGGGGGGCGGCATGAAATCTCTCCTTTTGATGTGGCAGATGTCTGTCCCATCTCACATCATGAAATGCAAGAGCACATGATCAAACAGGAGAACAAAGATGTTTCTGATAAACGGTGAGAATTGGGCATATGTGTGCTAGAGAGAAAATCTGAAGAAGACAACTCCTGAAAGTTTGGATAAGTAACATCGTAAGGCTGAGGTCTCTGCTATGGTTCCAGTGGTGCTTATTTACCTGCAGACACTTTTCTTCATACTTATCATGCTTTCTGACCCACTTAATTTTTGATAGTAACAGAAATTATTTTAAGAGAGAAGCTGACATGATTCTGTAGCAACTTTTTATTTAACTCTACATAAAACCCATGTGCATTCTTAGAAAATAAAAATTAGAGGCATAGCTTTGTTTGGAAGGGTGGCCATCTAACTAGAAGAAGAACAAAGGAAAGCAGAGATATACTAGGGAGTATCCTGCCAAGAGGGGCTAGGTGGGATACTAAGCAAAATGGCAAATAACATTCCATTTACTGCTTCACGGTAGCCATTTTATGAATAGGGAAGTTCAGCAACATATGCTCACCATTCCAAATATTTCACTAGCCCAGAAAGATTGAGAGTCCCCTGTCATAAGGTGTGGCTGAAAAAGGAATCATATGGGATTTATGTTACCCATATTACTAAACACATACTTCAGATACACTTATATACTGTGATGAGCAAACCTGATTCCTTGCTTGGGAAAGACTCTCAAGACTAGGGAGGTTTACATGTATGGGATATTATTCAATATGACTAATGCAAATGTGCCAGAACAGCCTTCATTTCAAAACATCTAATCTAATATACTTACCAGAGGTGGCCACGTACTTCAGTATGGCTGGCCTTGAAAAGTAAAGGCTTTCAAAATCTAAGGGGGTTAGTTAACTGGAATTACAGGAATGATAGCTTTTGCCTTGCATTTTCTAGTCAGTCAGAATACAGAGTGAGCTGTAGATCTCAAGGAAGTGGACTGGATTCTTTGTGAAGTTAACTCTGCTACATGTGGACTCGACTTCTCCTCTTGGCTGGTTAAAGTAGCAAGAGAGAGGACCAGGAATTGGATCATGACTGTAGTCGGTATCTCCTTGTGGGAGGAGGAGGTGCCAGTGGCCTTGGAAGAGGTACTCAACTACCCCTTTCTCAAGGGGCTGCCTTAGATCCAACACTGAAAGGCAATTACTGTCTTATATCTTTTGGAGGAAGATTGTTGAAACAGTAGTGTGGCAACCATCCAAAAGATTCTGGAAGAAGTAGATTATCTGTAGCCATGACATCAGGATTCAGGTCTGGGTACAGGATGGAAACTGCATTGGTCACACTCACTGATGATTTGTGGAGGGATCTGGATAGAGGGAACATGACCATTTTCATCCTGTTGGACCACTCAGCACCCTTCAGTACTCTAAACCCCAGTAACCTTCTGAACTGCCTGCATGAGTTAGAAGAAGAGGACAGAATTCTTTGGTGGTTCTGCTCCTTCTTGACTGATTAGGCAGATCCAGTCAGAGGTTGCAGGGGGGAGAAGTCAAGTGCTTGGAACTCTACTAAAGGGTGCCCCAAAGCTTGGTCCTCTCCCTCATCCTGTTTAATAATCACACTGCTAAGGAGATTCAGGGTCAGGAATCATCAAAATGCTTCTAATACCCAGCTCTATATCTCCACCCCATCCTCTGGAACAGTCTGCCCTCAGAGGCAAGGTTAGCTTTTACTCTCATGGCCTTTCAGAAATTTGTTAAGACCTGGCTTTTCTCGAAGACCTGGCTCTTTGGAAATTGAACTGTTTGAGTGGGGCTGAGGATATGAGGATACAGTTATTAACTGGGTATTGTTTTTATAGTGTTAACATTATATACTGCTTAGAGCCCTGCTGGACTGAAGCAGTATAAAACTCTTATGAATGAATGAATGAATGAATGAATGAATGAATGAATGCAAATATAGGAAGAAGAAGGGCCTGCAGATGAAAACCAAATTCAAAAGGTCCCAGATCCATTTAAAGACATTTGCATATGGATCAATTCATATTCCTCCACTCCTAACAAATGAACAGACTTTAAATGTTCCAGAACAAGAAATAATAAATGTGGGAAATATATGATCAACTGGACTAAACCGCTGCCAAAGTATGAACACAGTTTAAGCTTGTCTTCCATTCTTTTCACTGATCCCAGGAAGAAGAGGCTTTTGCGGCTGAAAACCATTGCATTGGTTGTTCCTATTGTTGAGCATTCTTCAACCAAACTGTCCACTTTAGATGAAATCATCTCTACTACTGCTCTGTATGAAGATGTACCCAAATTTCAGCGTGTGCAGATCACAGGGGATTATGCTGCAGGGGTCAGTAGCTAAAGATGCTGAGTTATGTCTATCTGTGCCTTCTTTTGTCACTTCTTCCTTCCACCATCCAGATGGTTCAGATGTGATATTACTATCAGTGACTTTTCAATAACAATTATGTAAGATCTAATTTCCATTTGGTAAGATTTCAATGTACTATCCTATCAGCAAGTATTCAATAAGAGGACTATTATACTGTCTTGCAAGAACTATAATTAAACAAAAGGAACCCCTGAAAGCAAAATGATATAGGCACTATTGCAAAGTAGATGTTGCAAATAAGAAATCTTGCTTATTACTTATTACATGAAGTATGCAGGGGAAAATGCATATTTTCAAATGAACTTAAACATTTTATCCTGTGCCACTCCCTGTAAGCCAGCAAGAGATCTATAGAATGGTGCAGACAGTATAAGAGCCTGTGACATGGAAACTACTACATGAAGTCAATATATTTCCTGAGATAAAGTTTTGAACCAAGTAAAAAAATATAGCTATAAAATCTTTGAAAGTAGAACTGAAACAACCACCATCCCTGACTAAATGGAGAAATTATACTACATGATGAGTACAATAATATAACAAAAGCCTGTAGAAAAGTGAATTATTGCTGCTTGTTCCCAATCGCCACTCCACAGTCTGAATCCCAAAGGATACAGTCCTGAAATGGAATGGGAAAGAAAAGGTGCTAATGCTTTCTTGTGATAAATTCTAACTCTGTTGATTAGCAGCAGCAACTGTACCATGAATGACCTAGTATGAATCCAAGACAAATACATCATAAAACAGATTTAGTGAATTAAAAGAAATCAAAATGAAATCAAAACATTCAGATGCTTAGAAGAGGTCCAGTGTTGGCATCTTGTCACAGCTTTTGATTTCCTTTAATTGCTGTCTCAGATGATGGATCATTGGAGGAGATGGCTGCTGCTACAATATTAATTTATTTACAAAACTTATGCCCATTTTTCATTGTAAATATAATAATCTCAACACAAGGCTACAAGATTAAAACCCAAACTATACAACCCCTTAAAACTTTATACTGATGGACTCTCTCCTTCCCCTCATTACCTCAGATCTTCTATGCTCCATCCATTGGGTGACTCCCAATTTGGCAGAGTGCTTGCCCCTGCTAAGATTTGCAAGGACTTATAGGTTGCTAAGCAATGGTCTCTCTCTCTCTCTCTCTCTCTGTCTGCATGATAAGGCTTTCCAGGTATGAGGGTTTGATAGTTGCTATGTGCTGAGGTTTCATCTATTCCATCTTTACTGTTATTACTACAATAGCACAATGCATATAGATTCCATAGTAGACTTCTGTAGTTTTCAACCATTATTGTGTTTTATGCTCTTATGATTATGAACTATCCAGAGATATGTATCTTAACATATGTTAATTTATAGGTATCCATAGAGGACTTTGAATTAGTCTGCAAAGGTCTGTACAGTGCCCTGTGCATCCGAGAGAAGTATATGCAGAAATCTCTCCAGCGATTCCCTAAGACTCCCTCCCAGTTCTTACGCACCATTGAAAATGAGGTGTGGAAGCCCAGTGAAGAGATGTGGCCAGGTAACTTATGAACAAACTTCTTATTGGCAAGCTTTGCTGGGAGTACATGGGAAATATAGCTATGCTTGAAAGAAGGGCTGCTTAGGCTGCCAGTGCAGATTGAACAGGGTCGCGATTGGGGTGAACAGTTCCTGAGGGAGCCCAGTCACTTACCCCTACAAGTGTTTTCCAGAGCAGAAATACCAAGAGATTATGGAACCCAATCAGCAATGCTAGTAAAAATCTGTTGGTGCAGAGACTGGGCACTAAAGATGCAGATACTTTGTATCTTGGCAGAGTGAGATGGGCTTTCTGCCAGGCCCCTGTGAGAGCCAGTCCATCAAATGCAAAAATGGAAGAGATGAACTCTCCTGAAAGAGTTATAGAAGTCTGATTCTCATGTCATCTTTGACTGAGCAAGTATGCTGCATCTTATGGATGCATCTGACTATCTTACAGGCAGATAGTCAGAGACCCTCTGCTATGGAATTCAGCCATGGGTTTATGGCTATTGCAAAGGGAATGTGCTGATGTTCCATTATCCTATATGGGATATTTTTAAACTGGAGATATTGGGGATTGAACCTGAATCCTTCTACAGTACATGAAACAGAAGTGTTATGCCCCTGATCTCCCCTATCAGTTGCATGTAATTCAAACCTTAATTCTTTGGACAGAATTTCTGTTACAAGTCCCTTCTGTGAACGAGGTGACAAAACCTTGAGTGTTCTGAATGAGAACAGAGTTTAATCCCCTTCTCCCTTTACTTTGTAGAATAGCCATAATGCAAGTATGGACAAGCTAAGGCCCCAGAACCAAATGCAGCCCTCAGCAAGCCTATTCTAACCTCATTTGCTTACCAATGTATCTGGGGGGAGTGAAAAGGGAGTGGGGATAAAGACTACGTAGCAGAACAAATACACAGAAATCAGAATGTGTGTTTCATTCACTGGTGTTGTTAGCATATGGTAGGTTTTTTGTGGTAAGACAGTTAATAGGAACAAACTGAGCATGTGATGCTGCATCCTGCAAGAAACAATAAAGAGAAAAGCAAGGGGAGGGGAGAAGTCTTTTGTTCAGATAGCCAAAAAGTCAGAAGTCAAAAGAAAGAATCTCAGCAAAGGTTCTTACTTTTGGCAACCAAGGAAAGCATCACTTGGGGGGGAGGATCTTCTTTCCCAAGATCGAGTTATTTTCTAATGATTCCACAGATCTGTAGAATTTATCTGCATGTCTAGGGTGGCATAGGCCTTGTACCTTTCCTTGCCTCACTTGAGTGCTCCTTTGCTTGATTTTAGTGTTTACTTCAGCAGTGAAGGATGGTGCAGATCCTTTGCAGTCTGACAATCTTCCTGAGAATCTGGACTATCATATAGAAATGAAGGAAGGGGTGGTATATGTCTATGCTGACAAACAAGCTGCTGCCAGGGGTGAGCCCATGGACCTGTCCTACCCTAACCTGGAGGTCTTTCTTGATGACATGAACTTCCTGCTTGCCCTCATAGCACAGGGGCCTGTGTAAGTGTCCTAGGGCAGGAACTAGAGACTCTGAGGTGGAGAAAAGCAGCTATTAACCTTCCTGAAGTACTGAGTGTCACAAAGTAGATAAAGCCACAAGACATATCAGAGGGAGGGGAAAGTTTGGGGAGGTTTTAAAATGTTTTCAAAAGCAATATGCCTAGTTTCCTTGTGTTCCCCATCTGAAAAGGCCAGGAAGCTGTGCTGTTAATTTTCAGCAGTCGTGATCAGAGGGGCTCTGAGGGCTGCAAGATGGTCTCCCCTAGAAATGCTCACCTGTGGTATGGACCATCCACATAAACTGGGCCAGCCTAAGAGTGCCAAGTGCAGAAGTGCAAAATCCCCCAAAAGTGACTTTTTGAAATTAAAAGTAAATTAAATTTTAATAAATTTAATAAATTAATAAATTCAATAAATTCAATAAATTTAATAAATTTATTAAATCAATTAAATAACTTTATTAAATTAATAAATTTAATAAATTATTAAATTATTAAATTTAATAAATCAATAAAAATTAATAAATTTAATAAATTTAATAAATTGAAATGATAAACCAACCACCACCAATTCTCTATATTGATACTTGAGGTCTGTAGCTGAATGCAGCAGCTGTGCTTTGTCTGATTGAAGTGTCATTCCTGCAGACAAAGGAAGCAAGGGCCAAGCTGTCCTACTTGGTAACAAATATGACCCTGCTGCCATGAATTTGGCTACCTCTGTTCAATTTGGAATGTGACATTTATTAAGTTGACAATAGCAGGGACCTTCATGCCGGGTAGATGATGGTGGTATTGGCAAATGCTTTTCTTGCTGCTGCATCTGTGTTTTGTTCCTAATTCTATGGGACACTTATGTGCAAGTATATGATGCCTCTTGCAACTGTTGCAGTAAAACCTATACCAACCGAAGACTTCGATTCCTCTCCTCCAAGTTTAACGTACATGAGATGTTGAATGAGATGGAAGAATTGAAGGAGCTGAAGAACAACCCCCACAGGGACTTCTATAATTGTCGGAAGGTAAGGGATTTGGCTATAACAGTATCTCCTTATATCAGAAAGCATCACGTCAGATAAAGAAGCTGAAGCGATTCTCACAATGACTTTTACCCTGTTACATTCTCACCTAAGTACAGCAGTTACTGGAAATTGTTTCAGAACATCAGTCATCTCATTCTTGCATGATTTTTGGAAATATATATGAGTGAGTAAAGTGTTAATCCATCAAAGATTTTGATTTTCCAAAACAAGAAAGTCAGAATGTATTAAACTAAGCGCCAAATTGTTTCATTTGTTTCACATATTCTATTTTTTTAGACACTGGTCATCTAAACACAAATTAGAGCGATTTAAAAGCACAGGATTGAAGGGCTCCCTCATTATGGTTTACTGAGAATACTGGGAGTTGTAGTTTTTATAACTGGGATGCACTAGCTGATCTATTCAAATATCATTTTTATGATGGGTTCTGAGGGAGATACTCCTCAACAGTAACCACCATCTTCTTCCCAATTGACCTTTGACTCCTCTAACAGGTAGATACACATATCCATGCTGCAGCTTGCATGAATCAAAAGCATCTATTACGATTCATTAAGAAGTCATACCGGGTAGATGCTGAAAGGGTGGTATACAGATCCAAGGATGAAACACTAACACTCAGACAGCTCTTTGAGAAGCTCAGTCTTCACCCCTATGATCTGACTGTGGATTCACTTGATGTGCATGCAGTAAGTTCCATTTTTTCTTTCCTAATGCAAGAGATTTCTTTCTATTACTTGAGTATGGATAAGTCATACAAGCAGTTAAATCCTGCATCACTCTTAATATGAAACCAGCACTTACTGGTTTGTGTACCTGACTATGGCTATTCCTTCATGCTGCAGGGCCGCCAGACCTTCCAACGCTTTGATAAGTTCAATGCCAAGTATAACCCAGTAGGGGCCAGTGAATTGCGTGATCTTTACCTCAAGACTGAAAATGCCATCAATGGCGAGTATTTTGCTACCATCATTAAGGTTAGATAGTATGATATATACATATGTTTGAGTCTGTGTGGGTGAGCATGAAGCAATCTACTGGAAGCAGATCATTCACCTGTTAATTCTGATTTACCAGGAAGTTGGCTCTGACCTAGAGGATTCCAAGTACCAATATGCAGAGCCACGACTTTCCATCTATGGATGCTCACCAGAAGAATGGCCCAAATTAGCTAGATGGTTCACCCAACATCAAGTATATTTGCCCAATATGAGATGGATGATCCAGGTACCCAGAATTTAGTAAGTACAAAAGGGCAATGTTCGCATTTACAAAAGACATTAAAAGTTGGGCTCAACTGTTGGAGTTTTGTTAGTTTTGACTCTAGCTAGGTTCTAATAGTTGCAAGTTATTACTGAGGTTCTGATTTGAATTTTTAAAACAATTTCCAAGCAGTTTAGAAGAATTAGAAAATACAGTTAAAAATGCAAAAATATATGTATGCTGTATGTGTGTGTGTGTGTGTGTGTATAGTGTGTGTGTGTGTGTGTTTGTGCATGTGTATAATAGTAGGAAAGGCTTTGTCATACCTACCATATCTTTGTCATTTGTGGATCAAGAGTGCTTCCAAATTACGCTTTTACTGTGCAGTTTCCCATCTTCATTCATTTTATATAGAGTATAGATGTCATTTATCCTCCATTTATAACCCATTTTTCCACATATTTCCATCTTTGTTTCCTATCATACACATTAAAATCTATTGAAGAGGCAAACATTGAACAATTTTACAATGTCTTTGATTAATAGCACTAGGAGCATCCGTCTGGAAATACCATAAGAAATAGGGTAAGAGTATGCAGATGAAGGGCAGCTAGCTTTCACTCAACTACCATATGAACTTAATATACAAGGACAAGAAGGCCAGAACTTGTAATATCATGGGAAGTTCTAAGAGAATAACTTGCTCCAACAAAGACTGGTGATGGACAACTGCTTATGATCTAGCCCCATCTAATCCACTCTCTGCCAAAGCCATGTGAATTCCTAAATGGCCAATTCCCTGACCAAAAGGCTCATATTTCTCTTCTCTTACATTTTTCTACTAGCAAGTTCCCTTGAGCCACCATTGAGCTACAATGAAACAGGAGATAACTGATTCCTTAGTCAAATAAGGGCAATGTCAGTCTTCTTAGTTGGCTCGAACTTGGCTGAAGCTTCTCAGAAACTTCATGCAGTGCAGCTATTGTAACCTAGAGCTGAAGCCACTTCAACTAGTTGATTGACTTCTGATTGTTAAGATAGTTCCTCTTGTCTTATCTCTTTTGGATTTAAATCTCTTTTTTTTCCTCTCACCCTTTCTGTGGGCTTAATGAAAACCCTTCTTTATGCTCTGTGCTAAGTGATATAAGGAATGAAGCTGGTGAGGCAAGATACAATAATTCCCAGGCTAGATAGAACTGTTATATATCAGGTATCTTTCATGGCCATTAATAGAACAGTCAAATATCTGTTGACTCAGAAGAGCAAGAGGAAAAAGCCTAAAATTTAAACTCTGGAACACTTATATAAGTGTTTTGGTTTCTATTTACTGCCTTGAACAAATCTGTGTATATATGGCTTCATTCTTGTCTGCAATAAAAAGACTAATCAAGCTGGGTCATGCCTGAGAGACTTGTGCCAAGTAAGACAATTCTTGAATAAGGGCTTCAATGTCTGGAGAGCAAAGATTTACTGCTGAACCATATGTGAAGCCTGACAGGTGGTAGTTGGTTATTGCCATTCTCAGGATGCCTGCCCTGGGAAACTCTAGCTCCTAATGTATTTCTCATAGCCTAAGGGAAAGTGTGAGGTGGAATCTTCTGATTCTAACTCCAAGGCTGCAGCCATGGCATAGCCTTGAATCTAATTCATTCTTTTTTAGTTCTTTAGGGCTAGTACCAATATCTTTTAATGGTCACCCTTGTAGGAGAGGTAAAAGGGGCTGGGGCTCCCAGGCAATATTTTTTCTGTTGTCACCTTCATGTTGTGGAACACCCTCCATCTTGAAAGTAGATGGCGATGATGATGGTGATGATGATGACAATGATGGAGGAGGAGGATTAGATTTAGAAGTTGCCCAACTTCAGAACGACTCTGGTATCTTACAGTTTAAAAACAGAAAAAAATAGAAGGAGAATCTGAAGTGTCCAGACAATCATATCCCATATGCCAAAACAAAACAAAAACCAAACCACAACCCAACCCTTAAAAAACCCCACCACTGACACCACCACTCCCATTGTTGGCTTTCTAGAATTAGACAAGAGTTTTTTCTGGGAAGCCATTAAGGAATGAAATACTGTTACACAGTACTTACCATTTTTGTGTTGCTTCTGTTTGTTACTGGTTTTTATTCTGTTTTTATATTTCAATGTTGTAAACTGCTGAGAGTCGTTTCTGTTGAACCTGGTACTATATAAACACAATTTGTAATAACAACAACTTTTGGAGATGCTTGGGGGGAGGGGTACATCCAAGACTTTGGTGAGGTGGCAGGTTTTACATCCTCCCAGTAAACTGGCTTTCAGCCTATTCACTTCTGCTGTGGTGTAGGAACTGAGCTGAATTGGTTCTCTTTTTCCTATCCCTTCCCTCAGTGATGTGTTCAGGGCAAAGAACTTTCTACCCCACTTTGGGAAGATGCTGGAGAACATTTTTCTGCCAGTGTTTCAGGCAACAATCAACCCTCAGGACAATGAAGAGCTGAGTGTTTTCCTACGTTATGTGAGTACTTCCTGCTATGGAAAGCCTGGGGCAGAGGACATGGTCCTAACTCCATTGTCAGAAACTGGCCATGCTCTTTAAAAACACATGCCAGAGGGCAGGGGTAGTTCTATATCAAAAGTCTGGAGGTGAATCTAAGGCAGCACATTCTTAACTAGAGCAAGTTAACAACCCATCAAAATGAGGGTCTTGACCCTGAGAATAACAAGGAATAAGATATCACATCACTATGAGATTTTAGCATCTTGGATAAAGATGGTCATCTTGTACAATATTTTCTTATTATTTGCAGATTACTGGTTTTGATAGTGTAGATGATGAGTCCAAGCACAGTGGGCATATGTTTTGTACCAAGAGCCCCAAGCCAGAGGAGTGGAACCATGAAAAGAATCCATCTTACACATATTACTTGTATTATATGTATGCCAACATCCTGGTGCTGAATCATCTTCGACGGTGAGTTATGGCTCCATCTTGTTTTTGGATTATGCTTTGATACTCAAATTCCCTTTGCTAACTCTTATTTGAAATAATTTATTTATTTATTTATTTTTCAAATTTCTATTACCGCCCATCTCCCCCTAAAGAGGGGGACTCTCTTAAGAATAAATAATATTCTTAAGTTTGATGGTTCTGATAAGGCTAACCACTAACTCTGGCAAGTGTATTATTGCCTAATGTATTTCAAGAATACATTTGCATCAGTCAGATCCCTTCATCAATCCCAGCTCTTAAGAGTCTTCATTCCGGATTCACTGCAGAAGAAAGAACAAATGAATTTGAATAAAGTCAAGACTGTTGAATTCCCACTAAAATTTAGATGTCCAACTATTTTTTGCTCTCTTCTCACTATACATTTGAAAAGGAAGGGAAAGTAGGGTGAGTGTGTGTGTCACAGTATCTAATTAAGTCTTAGCTAGCTGGATCCCTCTATGGAGGGATTCTTCTGTCTCATCTAATTGCTTCTATCCTAATTAACCCAAGATGTATATATAAAGGCCGCCTTACTATTTCCAGGAAGCGTGGTATGAACACCTTCCTGTTCCGTCCTCACTGTGGAGAAGCTGGTTCTGTTACCCACCTCCTGGCTGCCTTCATGACTGCGGATAATATTTCTCATGGCTTGAACCTGATGAAGGTGAGTTCCAGCATTCAAAAGAACTCAGATATAATGCATCCTTTTTAGATGCTTATATGATTTTCCTTCATAGTAATATTACACAAAGAGCTCATCCCCTCTTGAGTTTGGAAACATGGTCTAGCTGGCTTCCACACAGTACTTAGGTTTTCCCAGTGTTCAGATCCCATCATAGATTTCTAAGTGGGGATATAACTGAAATGTTGGAATTTTGTGTTTCCAAGTGCTGAGCAACAATTAATAAATAAGGTAAGCAGCACTAGGATTTATCCTGAGCATAGAAACAATATTACTCAACTTTCTCTTAGAATAAACCTGAAACCTATTCTCTCAGAGAAGAAATTAGAGATCCTGCTTCGTGATTGTACTAATTCAGTCCTGCCGTCTTTTTCCCCAGAGTCCTGTGCTGCAGTATCTCTACTTCCTAGCCCAAATCCCAATTGCCATGTCCCCACTCAGCAACAACAGTCTCTTCCTAGAGTATGCCAAAAACCCACTCCTTGATTTCCATCAGAAGGGACTGATGGTATCTCTCTCCACTGATGACCCCATGCAATTCCACTACACCAAGGTAGGAAGCCAGTTTCTTTCCTAGGATATTTGCTCTTAAAAATGGATGGAAGCTGGCAAGATGGATGGCTGCAGATTTGGCATTTGTGCTTTCAGTGCCTTTTTATTCCTCAGGAGCCTCTCATGGAAGAATATTCAATTGCTGCTCAGGTCTTCAAGCTGAGCACCTGTGACATGTGTGAGATTGCACGCAACAGTGTCCTGCAGTCTGGCCTGTCTCATGAGGTACGATGCTTACTAGAAAATCTCAAGGGTTGCTGAATACCTGCGGATATGACAAGGGTTGACCAAAGGGATAAAAAGGGTACACAGAAGGAAGAGAAGCAAAAGGAAGCTCCTTTTTTTAATTGGAGAACTTAGAGAAGAACTGATTGGAATGCACATGTGACTCATTGCATCTCTTTGACAGGAAAAGCTCCATATTTTGGGCAAGAACTACCATGAAGATGGGCCACAGGGTAATAACATCTGCAGGACCAATGTGGCACAGATCCGCATGGCCTACCGCTATGAAACGTGGTGCTATGAGCTTGATCTTATGGCTGAGGGGCTGAAATCACTTGACTAGGTTGGAACAACGTGCACGCCAACTGTTGGAACCATGGAGCCAGCTGGAGCCAGAAAAATAGCATTGGCATTTAAGCATTAATCAGTTATGGGGAGGAAAGATAGCCTTGACCATATTGTTTCAGCTTATGATTTTTTTAAAAAAGAAAAGAAATGCAGCATGTTTCCTAAACTCTTTGTACTTCTTTGTTCTACAAACATCAGTTTTCCTAACATCTTGGATGAAAAATCTTATTACAGCTGAGTTGAAACATTGTGTTAAGCCATTATACTAAAGTATTGATTGATTTAATTTGATTTGGTGCCAAATAATACACACAATACAATACAATCACAATACAATAAACAGAATAAAAACAATATAATAAGAACAATAACATATAAAACAAGAGCCACACTGGAAAAGAGGGAAAAGAACAAAATGGTGAATCTGGCAGATCACACAGAACATGTACCCCAATATCCAGCAAGGGGATCCAACCACCCCACCCAAGGCTTGGGAGAATAGCCAGGTCTTTAAGGCCCTCTGAAACATCATCAAGGTGGGATAAGTATACCTGGCTGAATTCACACACAACTGACAACATGCAGTGTCTGGACCCAAGCATCCCATGCTTTTCCTTTAAATGGCCCACTACCTTGTTACTGGAAGATTTTGAGCACCATGGAAGCCAGAGGGCATCTGATGGCACACTGTACTCTTGACCCTACCAGACTGAATGCAACAGACCCCCAAATTAAACTAAAATTCTGTTTTACCTCAATGGCTGAAATCTCAAGATAGCCAATCTCACAAAAGTTAGAGCAAATATGGCTAAATTTTGCAAGATCTGGCAGTCCTTCAAGATTTTGTGCAATAAACCCAAATCTGTCTGTGAGTGTCAAGAAATGGGTTCTGCCTCCTTCCTCACAGGATTGTTCCTGCTCAGGATTCCAGCCTGCTATACCCTTGTGCAGAGATTATAACAGACTCAGACTCAAACAATTCAAGCTCTCCCTGCAGTTTTCATTCTTCCCCTTCCCTCCCCACGGCTTTTTTTTTTTTGTGTGCCTGTGAGTCATTGACGACTCCTGGCAACTGCCTGGACCAGTCCCTGCTGCTTTCTTTGCAAGGGTTTTCAGAAGTGGTTTGCTGTTGCCTGCTTCTTAGGGCTGAGAAAGACTGACTGGCCCAAGGTCACCCAGCTGGCTTTGTGCCTAAAGCAGGACTAGAACTCACTATCTCCTGGTGTCTAGCCTGATGCCTTAGCCACTACACCAAACTGGCTCTCCCCATGGCTCTTAGAGAACCTGAAGTTACTTGGTCTTCACTGAACTGTCTTTTGGATTTGGGGGGAGGATTACCTGTTTTTTTTTAAAATATACTTTTGCAAGCCTCAGCGTACTTTGTATTATGATTACTTTTCATTCAGTGATACGATTTTGCTATCTTTAGTAAAAACTGGCTATTGCAATTTCATGGTTACCAAGCAGAATGTAATCTTGAGTGAAAATGTGCAACAAACATTTTATTGGCAGTAGTAAAATCTACCTGTCTGGAAAGGGAGGATCATGCTGACTTCCAGCTCTGATCAGACAGTGAGATCTTTCTACTGTTCAGCTGCATTCTGCATACTGTCATCAACACCAGCAGGCAAGCTGCCCTGTTCTCCTGTGTTCATATTCACAGCCTTCTTAATATAAAGTTCTTCTTTTGATAGAAGGGTTAAATAAAAATATGGTAGTTACTCGAAACAAAGTTAGGGCCCTTTTAGCTTTTTGAATTGACATAGGAAATTCATGCAAAGTACAACCCAGACTCTACAGAAAGAACAAGAAACCTTTGGCCTTCCAGTTGTTCTGGGCCTTTGTGCCCCTGGCAAGACTTAGTTAGTATTGAAGTCTTTATTTAGTTCAGAGGGTCTCATCCAAACCTGCTCCTAGCCAGATATTTATTTATTTATTTATTTATCAATCAAATTTTGCTACTGCCCATCTCCCCCCAAAGGGGGGACTCTGGGTGGTTTACACCCAGGATAAAACATTAAAATACCATAAAAATATAAATACAAACTTAATATAATATTCAAATATTCGTATATAATATAATGAATATTATATAAATATATAATATAAATTATATATAATATAATATTCAAATATTATATTTGATATCACTGTGAGAGATTCATCCCCCAAACAGGCTATCCCAGAGGCCTTTTTCCCTTTCCAGATCATGAATCTGTCCATTTATATCTATTAACCATGATATATCTAGCATCACTAACAGGGATACCTGCTGAGCTGTAAAAAGCTGGGTGACCAACAGATGGCAGCAACAAAGAGCTGGAGATCCTTTTGCCTTTGATTCAGACTTGACTCCTGGTAACTACGTGGACAAATCCATGTATTTTCTAGGCAACTTTTTGCAGAAGTAGTTTGCCTTCTTCCTAGGGATGAGAGAGAATGACTGACCCCAAATCATCCAGCTGGCTTAGTGCCTAAGGCGGGACTAGAACTCACGGTCTCCTGGTTTCTAGCCTGGTGCCTTAACCACTACACCAAACTCAGGACTAGGATACCTGACTGTTAAAGCAGTAGATTTACATGCATGTTCATGGAAACATTACAATATACAGTTGTTTTGTTGTTTATTCATTTAGTCGCTTCCGACTCTTCGTGACTTCATGGACCAGCCCACGCCAGAGTTTCCTGTCAGTCGTCAACACCCCCAGCTCCCCCAGGGATGAGTCCGTCACCTCTAGAATATCATCCATCGATCTTGCCCTTGGTCGGCCCCTCTTCCTTTTGCCCTCCACTCTCCCTAGCATCAGCATCTTCTCCCGGGTGTCCTGTCTTCTCATTATGTGGCCAAAGTATTTCAGTTTTGCCTTTAATATCATTCCCTCAAGTGAGCAGTCTGGCTTTATTTCCTGGAGGATGGTCTGGTTTGATCTTCTTGCAGTCCAAGGCACTCTCAGAATTTTCCTCCAACACCACAGTTCAAAAGCATCTATCTTCCTTCTCTCAGCCTTCCTTATGGTCCAGCTCTCGCAGCCATATGTTACTACAGGGAACACCATTGCTTTAACTATGCGGGCCTTTGTTGTCAGTGTGATGTCTCTGCTCTTAACTATTTTATAGAGATTTGTCATTGCTCTTCTCCCAAGGATTAAGCGTCTTCTGATTTCCTGACTGCAGTCAGCATCTGCAGTAATCTTCGCACCTAGAAATACAAAGTCTTTCACTGCTTCTACATTTTCTCCCTCTATTTGCCAGTTATCATTCAAGCTGGTTGCCATAATCTTGGTTTTTTTGAGGTTTAGCTGCAAGCCAGCTTTTGAACTTTCTTCTTTCACCTTGATCATAAGGCTCCTCAGTTCCTCTTCGCTTTCAGCCATCAAAGTGGTATCATCTGCATATCTGAGATTGTTAATGTTTCTTCCAGAGATTTTAACCCCAGCCTTGGATTCCTCAAGCCCAGCATGTCGCATGATGTGTTCTGCGTACAAGTTGAATAGGTAGGGTGAGAGTATACAGCCCTGCTGTACTCCTTTCCCAATCTTAAACCGGTCTGTTGTTCCATGGTCTGTTCTTACTGTTGCTACTTGGTCGTTATACAGATTCTTCAGGAGGCAGACAAGATGACTTGGTATCCCCATACCACTAAGAACTTGCCACAATTTGTTATGGTCCACACAGTCAAAGGCTTTAGAATAGTCAATAAAACAGAAATAGATGTTTTTCTGAAACTCCCTGGCTTTTCCCATTATCCATTGGATATTGGCAATTTGGTCCCTAGTTCCTCTGCCTTTTCTAAACCCAGCTTGTACATCTGGCAATTCTTGCTCCATGAATTGCTGAAGTCTACCTTGCAGGATCTTGAGCATTACCTTACTGGCATGTGAAATGAGTGCCACTGTTCGATAGTTTGAACATTCTTTAGTGTTTCCCTTTTTTGGTATGGGGATATAAGTTGATTTTTTCCAATCTGATGGCCATTCTTGTGTTTTCCAAATTTGCTGGCATATAGCATGCATTACCTTGACAGCATCATCTTGCAATATTTTGAACAGTTCAGCTGGGATGCCGTCATCTCCTGCTGCCTTGTTATTAGCAATGCTTCTTAAGGCCCATTCAACCTCACTCTTCAGGATGTCTGGCTCTAGCTCACTGACCACACCGTCAAAGCTATCCCCGATATTGTTATCCTTCCTATACAGGTCTTCTGTATATTCTTGCCACCTTTTCTTGATCTCTTCTTCTTCTGTTAGGTCCTTGCCATCTTTCTTTTTGATCATACCCATTTTGGCCTGGAATTTACCTCCGATGGTTCTAATTTTCTGGAAGAGGTTCTTGTCCTTCCTATTCTATTGTCTTCTTCCACTTCCACGCATTGCTTGTTTAAAAATAATTCCTTATCTCTTCTGGCTAACCTCTGGAATTTTGCATTTAATTGGGCATATCTCCCCCTATCACTGTTGCCTTTTGCTTTCCTTCTTTCTTGGGCTACTTCTAGTGTCTCAGCAGACAGCCATTTTGCCTTCTTCGTTTTCTCTTTCTTTGGGATGTATTTTGTTGCCGCCTCTTGAACAATGTTGCAGACTTCTGTCCATAGTTCTTCCGGGACCCTATCTACTAAGTCCAGTCCCTTAAATCGATTCTTCACCTCCACTGCATATTCCTTAGGAATATTAGTGAGCTCATATCTAGCTGATCTGTGGGTCTTCCCTAATCTCTTTAATCTGATCCTAAATTGTGCAAGAAGTTCGTGATCTGAACTACAGTCAGCTCCAGGTCTTGCTTTTACCGACTGTATAGATGTCCGCCACCTTTGGCTGCAAAGGATGTAGTCAATCTGATTTCGGTGTTGTCCATCTGGGGAAGTCCATGTATAAAGCCATGTCTTAGGTTGCTGGAATAGAGTGTTTGTTATGCACATTGAGTTGTCTTGGCAAAATTCTATCAGCCTATGTCCTGCTTCGTTTTGTTCTCCCAGGCCATGCTTACCTGTAATTCTAGGTGTCATTTGACTGCCCACCTTAGCATTCCAGTCTCCCGTGATGAAAATAACATCTTTTAGGCGTGTTGTCCAGTAGGTGCTGCAGATCCTCATAGAACTGCTCTACTTCAGCTTCTTCAGCATCTGTGGTTGGGGCGTATATTTGGATCACTGTGATGTTAGATGGCTTGCCCTGAATTCGAATTGAGATCATTCTATTGTTTTTTGGATTGTATCCAAGTACTGCTTTAGCCACTTTACGATTAATTATGAAGGCTACTCCATTTCTTCTGTGGTCCTCTTGTCCACAGTAGTAGATCTGGTGGTCATTTGATGTGAAGTGGCCCATTCCAGTCCATTTCAGTTCACTGACGCCCAGAATGTCTATCTTTAATCTTGACATCTCACCAATAACCACATCCAATTTGCCCTGGCTCATAGATCTTACATTCCAGGTCCTAATGGTGTGTTGATCCTTAGAACATCGGATTCGCCATTCACCACCAGCACCATTGGCCGCTAGCCGTCCTTTCGGCTTTGAGCTAGCTGCGTCATCACGTCTGGGGCTAGTTGAACTCATCCTCTGTTCCTCCCCAGTAGCATTTTGACCATCTTCCGACCTGGGGGTCTCATCTTCCGATGGTATACCGACATATCTCTGGTTGTACTGATCCATTTAGTTTTCACGGCAAGAATACTGGGGTGGGTTGCCATTACCTTCCCCAGGGATCGCATTTAGTCTGACCTCTCTGTCATGACCTTCCCGTCTTGGGTGGCCCTTCACGGTTTAGCTCATGGCATCATTGAGGTGCTCAAGCTCCAGCACCACGACAAGGTAATGATCCTTTGCTGAAGATACAGTTGTAAGAGCAGCTATATAGCTAAGATACTTGGGTTGTTGGGAGATACCAATTTTGAAGCAGGGGTCAGCAGTCTGTTCTTTAATGTTGATTCATTTAAATTTCTGGTTTTAACATTCTGATAGCCAGACTCTTTCAAATGACATTTTAATCTGCAAAGTACAATTCTTTATGTGATTAGGCAAAAATAAAATCAGTCAAGTACTCCAAGCTTACCACCACCTCAGATATGCAGACCTGTTGTTTTGCTTGAAAATTCTGAATATTTAATTCATTTTAAACTGAGACAACTCTGACTACATCAACATAACTGCTGATACTTCATAAATGCTAAAGACATGTGGCATTGTAGAAATTAACTGATTTAATATGACAGGAAAATCTACCTGACTTTGATAATCCTTCATAAAGTGTCATGAATATGGAGCAGTTAGTGCCATAATTATTATGTTCGGCATTAAGATAACAAAAATCTTGGATGCTTTTCACTGCCAAAGTTACCTTTTATCATTAATATTATTTCATAGCTATCCATCATACTACAGTAGGTCTGTCGCCATCTACTGACTCCTGTTACAGTTACTCAAAATACTTGCTACTGTTGGATGATACCAGAGCTTTGAGAGGTATCTACTGGAGTTGGGTGCCCAATAAATTTAAACAAACAAACAAACAAGCAAACACAATAATGTTTACATGTAAATAAAAAAACCAATAATATTAATACATAGATTTCAAAAAACCATATAGTATTGATAAGTGACAAAACAAGACAACTTCAGAAAAGGAAACTTTTAGTCCCCTGGGATTTTACGTTTCAGCCACTAGTGTTATGATTTCAAAAGCTTGGTTGTAATTAGTTCAATATAATATATTAATTTTTAAAAAACAACTTGAGCGTCCTGGTGTATAATAAAGCATGTCTCATTTTAATATACAGACCAAAGGCAAAAGGATTGACGGTTAGGTGTATGCTAGTCTTGTGCAGCTAATGACCACCATACCAAACCCAGACCCTTACCCATAGATTGTGGCACAGTGAGAGCGAGACCATTCCTCAAGTTGTGTACACGTTACACAAATCTACTTTTAAGTTTATGAAAGATGTAATCCAGGAACCTAGGAAGGCAGCAAAATTTGTAGACTGTCCTCCTAGCACTAGCATCAACAATCATATCCATCCCATCTGCATAATCCATTTATACTTTACTATCTAGATAATGACAAGAATAAGCCACCTTCCAGACTAATTCAAAGGCAAACTAAAACGAAACTGGCAGAGCAGTTGCATTCAACTATTGGGGGGAAAAAAGACTAAAAATATTGGGATTAGTCAGAAACTTTATTAGTTTGTTTTCCTGGAAAAAATCAACACTTAATCATCTGAAATATATCACTATGATGATACAGGATGTTCTCTAGGAATCATCATCATCACCATCTTGTATAATTCTCTCCCATTCAAAGGAGCCCAGTATACTGAGATCACTTTCCTTTCTCAGATTTAGCCTGGTTATTGAACAGAATAGCCCCACCAACCCACCCCTGTGCTGAAGCCTGTGTTCTGCCCCCAGAATTTTATGATTCCTGATTTTGCAGAATTCCTTTGAAACTTAGCCATAGATCTAGAAGATCCTGTGAATTAGTCATGTGTTTTGCACTGTGCTACAACATCTCACATCCTTGCTCTAAAGAGCCATTCTCCTTCCTTAACATTCATGTGCAAACAACAGCTTGCAGCCATTTGTTTTAACTGTTTTCCCCATTTGCTGACCTGAATGAAATGTCACTATACCACTACAGGCTCTAAGGTGTGAATGTGAGAATGTGTGAAAGGGTTTGCCAGTCCTAGTGGAGCCCAAATCTCTCACAACTATTCAGCTGCAATGGTGAAGTGCTTGATCCTCCCTGGTTGGAGTGGGTGGGTGGGCACTGTGCCACTACAGCACCTGAGGATGAGTGCTCAGTGGGTGATTCTTCAGGGTGTGTCTTCTGTGGGTGTAAGGAAAAGACTCCAGTGACTTCCAGTGGCAGCACTGCGTAGAGAAATCCAGCTTTGGCAACAAATGCAAAAATCCTTCTTGCCTTCTGCTTTAAGAGTTACATCCGGTCTGGGGTAAAGTGATATTCTGAGGAACCATAAAGAATATAAGATTGTTGTCTTCTTTCCCTGAGATAATCATGACCTTGAAGAAAATCCCAGTTTTGTTGTTCCTTTCTAAAAGAAAAGTCAGGATGTTTCAGGGTCTTCCCGCCCTTCCCATCATTGCATTTATCTACCATCTCACTGGTTTCGAGCCTTCAGGGAACCTCTCCAGCTGTGAAAGCTGTCATCAGACTGGAAGATGTATCAGTAAGAAGTGCCCTTTGAGTATCTCCTGAAAACACTACGAAGGAAAATATTTAGGCTGGATTAGGCCAAAGGTCTCTCTAAAAGACTTTGATCCCCATAGCGGGCAATCACTGTGAGAACTCTGCAAGGCTGACATGGAGGCAAAAACAGCCTCTCGCTTGCGATCCAGCAACTAGCACTCCCATGCCGCTGATTCTGGAAACAATGCCGCAATAAGACGCAGCAGCCCTTGACAGGTTACCTTCCAAGAATTGCCCAAATTCTTGGTTTTATCTTCATTCTAGTAGTATATAACATACTGGCCTCACAGCTGGAAGTTGTGACACACTTGGTCTATGTTGGTGAATCTACATAATCACAATTACTCATGAATAATCTGGGTTGTGTAAAGTTAGCTAGTGATATTAAAACTGGATCTTTCAGGTGTTAAAAAAACATTCAAAGATAGCACCAAATACAGCTTTATATTGCTTTACATCTTAAATATAATTTTTGATCCAGTTTTCACACCCATCTGTGAAGTAGGCCTGAACAATCCGATGGCATCTGAGTTAGTTTCCCAGTGATTGGTTTGGACCACTGCTGCAAACTAGGGTTGCTCAATTATTCGTTAAGAAAAATTGGCAGGATCTGCTCACGTGTCTGCGCAACGACCTGAACGTCCGTGTTATCTGTGCGATGCGACACGCGCACATCCAAGGCGGCGAGCGAGGAACGAAAAGTTGTGGTCGGATTCTGAAGGCCAGGCAAAGCCGCGGCATAACAACGAGCTAACAAATTTTCCTGGGAAGGAGCCTAAGGTTTCGTTTGTTTATTTGTTTCTGTTTTTGCCGAAGAGAGCTCTGACAGCCTGCCTGAGCCATCTGTTGCCAGACGTTTTTCCTTCCCGGCCGCCCGTGGGGGAATGGATGGGTGTAGCAGGCAAACCAGCCACAACGAACCAGAGCTGCACCCACGTGTACTGGGGAGGGAGGGGGGCAGAGAAGAGGGGGCGGGGTTCTATATTAGGCGAAGAAGGGCAGGGCTTGGCGTCGGGACGACGGAGGCTCTAGCCAATAGGGTCTTGCCCAAATGTGTCAACTTCGGAGAGCGGCTCTGCTGTGTTCTTGCAAAGTTGCGGGCGAGCGGCGGCGGCGGCGGCGGCGGGAAGAGCCAGACGAGGCATTTAGTGAGAGCGCGGGAGCGATGGAAGCCGGTGAGTGGGGGAACGTGGGAATTATCCTGCCCTTGAGCCTCCTATCTAAGCGAGAGGGGTTGTTTGCCTAATTCGGAGGGAGGGCTTTCTCGGCTTTCTCCCAGGAGACTGGCAGGGCTTTTGACCGCTGTTTCTAGTGGAGAGCAGGCTTGAAATCCAGGCTCTGGTTCGGACACCGATGCTGCGCCCAAACTTGAGTGACCCTCGGAGATACTTTATTTGGTCCCCTCCCTTCCGATGGGGGTGTTTCATTAGGAGGAACGAGGCACCTTAGAGAAGCTTCTTCAATCCTCAATCCTGAAGAAGGCCAAAGAATGGCAAATCCTATTTGAGCGCGTTCCCCAAACGCGTAGCTGCCTCAAAAAGAGAATGACTTTCAGAGCTGACAAGCTCGCGCCCGTATAATAGCTGGCGGGTGGCTGGGATATGAAGGCTGAGACACTGTCTCAGTTCGTTTTTCCTGTAGTTCCTCTTAAATATTAATCTGTGTAATAGCGTGTGTGGTTGATGCTTTATAGTAAGACTGTTGCTAATTATTTCACCTGAAAAAGTAGTTCTTCCCAGAACTCATAGTTAAATGAATGAGTTCCATCCACAAGACTGGGTGATGGCCACTGACTTAAATGGCATTTGAAAAGGTTAAGAAAATTCACCCAGAAGAAGGCTGCTATTATTATTATTATTAGTAGTAGTAGTAGTAGTAGTAGTATTATAGTTGTGGCAACCTCAATGAGGTGCAAGTGCCAATTTCTTGAGGAAGGCAGTGGGCAACTGTCCACAGGTTCTGCTTGTTGATTTCCAACTGGCTTCTAGTTGCTATTAGAAGGAGTGGTTTTTGGTCTGGTAGATTTGGTCTGATTCAGTGGGACTGTTTTTATCCTATTGTAGTGACACTTAATGGCATTGGTTCTGGCTTCAACTATTACCTGTTCTGGTGTCCAAAGAAAATGATGTTGAATGATTGCTCTGACTGTCCATCACAGCCAGGAGCAATTTTGGAGGTGTGTGCTTATTTGTTTTGTGTTCAGTCTTGAACTTCATACAGTATATTTTATGGGAAGCATGCTGATCCTAAACAGTATGTATTTATGTGAAGAACAGGTTTTTTGGGTGGTGAGGGGGTTCTCTGTAGGCTGTGCAGGGCCTTGAATAGAAGCAGTACTTGAATTCACCATGTCTGCCTTCTTACTTCTGATACTTCTGAACTGGGAAGGCAGCTGCTTGCACACATGTTGTAAATGAAAAAAGATTCACTGACCACAACTTTTTGTTGCCGTCAAATGAATCTGTTGGTTTACCAAAATAAATGTTAGAAGATCTGTTACTGTGTCTGTATTGCTATTTGAATCTCAGGGCATTAGGATTTTTAAATGCATATTTGGATGTAAATGGTAAGTAGGAAATCTAATGCACAAAGCTAAAACTCAGAATGGAAGTGTTCAGGTCACCAAAATAGTCCCTGAAATAAAAATGTTGATAACTTCTGGGAAATATATGCCACTCTGGATTAAAAGGAGGTGAGTGGCAACTTTCTAGAAGAAGGTAAGGACAACAGTGTGTGCTTTTAACAACCGTGTTTGCAAACTCCAAAGGTTTATGTTGGAGGAGAGTCAAAGTGTCTGCTTAGTTGAATTTTCCCCCTGCAATGTTTTGAAGCAGTTTCACAGCAATACCAGGAAATGGTGTAATGGTGTTCTGTGACCTTTTATTATATTTAGGAGAGAAGGACAATGCTGCTTTTCCTAGTAGAGAAACAAGGGAAAATGTTGGCTAAGGAGTTTTGAATGCCATAACAGCCTCTTTGGGATCAAAAGGGACTAATTTTATTGAGTTGTCAGATTCTTGAATTTGCTGACAAGAGAGCTAAGAACCTAAGTTTTGGGTTTATATCCTAATGCAAAGGTTAGCAGACTTAAGGCTTATGGGATATAATTTTTATATAGTATTTCATATAACACCAAGATTCACCAACTAGAACCTGTTATAAAGATAGATAGATAGATAGATAGATAGATATAGGCATACATTTTGCTTTAATTATCAGCACTGAACAGAATTCTCAATCTCTCCATATAAAATAAAATTTGATTACTGGTAGTAAAATTTGTGGGGATAAGTGATGGTTTTGTTATTTTCTTTGTTAAGTAAACAAGAGCCAGACATCCTTGCTCATCTACTGCAAATTGCTGGGAAATGTACCAGTAGATCCCAATCTACTTTCTGTTCACCCTGTACCAATGAATTTGAAGGAAAGATAAATACAAGGAACTATTGCTCTCTGTATTGTCCTGTTAAAAAGGGAAGCCTCAAATAACAGAAGAGGCACTAAGGATTTCTTGGCCCTGGCAGCTGTTTGCAGGAAAAATGTTTGTTTTCTAATTTTTTTTTAAAAAGTTTTTTTCTACTACATCTGGCCATTAAAGAAATAATGATAAAATTTGGATTAGGGGGAATTAAATTTCTTCAGTTTTGTTGGCATAGAAATGTTACATTTCCCCCCAAAAAAATCTTGTTTTAAATAGAATTCTGATTATAATCTCTAATCATGTTGTAAGAATCAGGAACTCTGTTTAATAAGCCAAAATACAGATTTTAAGCCTAACTTCCAACTGTTGTGTCCATTATTTTGCACAAGAAGCAAAATAAGCCAAACTTCAGGGTTAACTATAACTGTTTTGGGGAATCATTAAAAGTAGTGAAATTCCACCCCTCTTTGAGAGAGTCAGCGGAGAGTGAATCAGTTCTCTGTGGATGCCTGAAACTTATACATCTTGCCATATTACGCTGATGACTTGATAATATGTACGAAATATTTGTGTCTCTGCATGCTTCTGAAATGGCCTTTGAAACATCCTTCATAACCAGACAACTTTAGCAATATATGTTTGTGTGGTGGGTGATACCTGTATAGCTGGTTTGCCACTGTCACTGGGTTATAACTTTTTTATCATCTGAGATGAATCGTAAAGCTGCTTTTTCTATAAAACATGCCTGAACAGCCACTTGGTTTCACTTTTTCAATTAACTGCATTTTCCAGTTGAGTGGCTGCAGTTTCTCCTTTTTAAGCTCCTTAAGAACGGAGAAAGAAGAAGTTACAGCTCTTGGACCAGAGGAGTTTTAACAGCGGGACTCAAGGAAGAGTTTCTTTTCTAAGGAAGGTCTTCCATCATTGACAACGTGTGAACCCCATTTAGTGAACTACACTGAATTCTGAATCTCCTCCGGATTTGGCCTTTCAGAGATGCTTTGCCACATAATACATTTTTAAGATTAATCCCTTTAATATGGTAAATGTATATGGATTGGGTTCCCACATTGCATTAAGTCATAATCTTGTTTGCTGATTTAGATGTAACTTGTGTGAACCCAGACAATGATGACTTGTAGGTTGTTGCTTATCAGTTTCTGCAATAACATTCGGTGACCTACCAGTGATCACAGATTATAATTAAGTGTAGATAAATTGTGCAAGTGTTTATTTGATATGTTAAAATAATATTTAAGATAAGTTATCTATTTGATAGCTGTGTGAAAAGACTTACCATAACCTGAGACTTTCTTTGTGTATGTTTTCACAGTGTTGTATATCAGGTTTGCCAGTTGCTCCCATGAACTGTGCTTCACTTCTTTAATATCTGTGATACTGTGATGAAATAACTAGTAATCTTGTATTTTCTCTTTTTTTTCCGCCTTGGCAAATCCTTCTAAGAAGTGTAGCCCTTTCTATCCTATTTCCTGCACTGTATCCTGTATTCCCCATTTGGCAGAGTTACATGGAGAATCTTGGAAACTTTTTCAATAGGGCTGCATTGGTTGTAATGGTATGTGAGAATGACCTTGGGAGACAGGAGGAAGAGTCACAGACTGGACAACCAGCATGTAAAAGATGTCTCAGCCCACAGAAGGAGAGAAGGCATGGGAAGCATTTCAGAAGGGGCCCTCCCTAGTTTTCCAGAGCGTAAAAGGAGAGGACGGGATAAATACTTTCCATCTTGCAAGATTCTGTTAATGTAATCTTACAATAAAGATAGAGTTAATACTCATAGTTGTGCTTCTTGGACTATCTCAAAGGGCTAACATTTGGACTGTCTCAGAGGGCTAACTTTCTGCTTTGGTAGTCTTCCTGTAAAGTGATACACCACATAGGGCAATTGATGACAAAATCTTAACCAAGTAACAGGATATGGGTAGAACACCTAGGGAGAAACTTCTTGTAATCCCACATTTCTGGGGGGCATGGCTGAGGCTGGAAGGCACTCCTTTTCTGTGGCAGCACCAGTTCTTTGGAACAGCTTCCTGGTGATGGAGATCAGGCTGGCTCCTCCTTGTCAGTTTTCTGGAAACTTTTAAAAACTGAGTTGTTTTGGAGGGCCTTTCCTTGAGTTTATACCTGATGCTATCTTGCTTTCTGTTTCTTGTTTTATTCTTTGTCCATGTTGTTTTTGTGTCCTTATGTTTCTATGTGAGGCTTTATGTGGTTATCATTATTGTTGTTACGATTGGCTTGATTGGTTTTAACTGCACTGTAGATGTTTTAATTTTTCTTTAGATAGTATCATCCCATCCAGGTAAACCAGACAGGAAACACAACTAGATGAACTAATTCTACGTTATTGTAAGGCTACATTAACAGAAATTTGCAAGTCTGAAAGTACAAATCTCCCCCCCTCCCTATTTATAGCTTGAGTAGTCAGAGCAGGCTTTCTTACCTTTCTTTTTTAGACCGTTACCCTCTCCCAGACTCCCTTTCCTTTTATCTGATCGTTCCCCAGGCAGCATCTCTTCCCCAAGGTCACCCTCACATTCCATCACAGATACCTTGTAAGGTGCTAAGGGTTGTTTGATTGTGGCAGGGCAGAAGTAAAATAAATTATTAAATAAATATGTGTATAGCTTTTCCTTTACACTTTAAACTAACCTGTCATTTAGATCCATGCCCCTCCTGGCTGGTGAAGGCAGCTCGGGAGGTGATGTGTGGTTGGGTCCAAGCGATGGTAAATACATCCTTGAGTGAGGGGGTGTTTCCGGTTGCCTTTAAAGGGGCACTGGTGCACCCCCTCCTCAAGAAGCCATCACTGGACCCAACTGTGCTGGACAATTTTCGTCCAGTCTCCCACCTCCCCTTTTTGGGAAAGGTGGTTGAGAAGGTGGTGGCGTTGCAACTGCAGAGGATCCTGGATGAAACGAATTATCTGGACCCCTTTCAGTCAGGTTTCAGGCCAGGATATGGGACAGAAACTGCATTGGTCGCACTTACGGATGATCTCTGGCGGGAGCGGGATGGAGGCAGTGCATCCATCCTTGCTCTCCTTGACCTCTCAGCGGCTTTCGATACCATCAACCATGGTATCCTTTTGGGATGGCTCAGGGAGTTGGGGGTGGGCGGCGTAGTTTTGCACTGGTTCACCTCCTTCCTCCAGGGCCGGTCCCAGTCGGTGGTGATAGGAGAGGAGAGATCCAACCCTCGACCCCTTCATTGTGGGGTGTCGCAGGGTTTGGTTCTCTCTCCTCTCTTATTTAACATCTACATGAAACCACTGGGTGAGGTCATCCTTCACCACGGGATGAGGTATCATCAGTATGCCGATGATACCCAATTATACATCTCCATCCCGGGTGAGGTAAGTGATGCAGTGACTGCCCTTTCTCAGTGCCTGGGGGCTGTGGGGGTCTGGATGGGGAACAACAGGCTTCAACTGAACCCTGGTAAGACAGAGTGGCTGTGGATTGATAGCGCTTCATCTTCCAGGAAATTGTCATCCTTAGTTCTGGATGGGGTCTCACTGCCCCAGACAGACTCAGGGCGTAATCTGGGGGTTCTCCTGGACTCATGACTGCTGCTCGAAAAGCAGGTGGCAGTTGTGGCCAGGAGGGCCTTTGCGCAATTTCGGGTTGTGCGCCAGTTACGTCCGTTCCTGGAACGAGAAGCCCTCTGAACAGTCACTCACACCCTTGTCATCTCCGATATATACTACTGCAATGCGCTCTACGTGGGACTACCCTTGAAGAGTGTCCGGAAGCTTCAGCTGGTCCAGAATGCAGCCGCGCAGGCCATTTTTGGTGCCCCTAGGTCGGCACATATAACATCATTGCTGCGCGAGCTGCACTGGGTGCCAGTTTGCTTCCGGGTCCAATTCAAGGTGTTGGTTATCACCTTTAAAGCCCTACATGGCATGGGGCCAGGTTACCTGAGGGACCGTCTCATCCCCATTACATCGGCCCGCCCCACCCGATCATCCAGAGAGGGCATGTTGCGGACCCCGTCCATAAGAGAATTTCATCTGGCGGGGTCCAGGAAACGGGCCTTCTCTGCAGTGGCCCCTGCCCTCTGGAACATCTTGCCCCTTCACTCCTGACCTTCAGGAAGTCCCTGAAAACTTGGTTCTGCTGTCTTGCCTGGTGTGGGAAAGTGAATAACCATTATTTGGGGTGGCTCACACCCTAGAGTCCCTCCCACCAGCTTGGATTTTATACCTTCTTGGATTTTATATTTATTTGTTGTATTTTATAATAATTGTGATGTTGTTGCTTTTATGAGATTTTAATGTTTATGTTTGGAGCTTGATTTTATTGTAAACCACCCAGAGTCCCTCTTTTGGGGGAGATGGGCAGTAACTAAATTTGAATAATAAATAAATAAATAAATAAAGTGAATATACCATTGATGTGCGTTCGTGGGTGAGCCCAGTAACTGCCAGACCTTGTCTCTGGGAGCGGAGAGAGTGAGTGTAAGACGGAACCCCAGCTCAATACTACGGAGTTGGAAAGCGCGCTTCTCCAGGCGAGGATGTCTGCTATGGAAGTGGTGCTGCAACAGGTGTCAAAAACCCTTGAAACCATGGCATACCCCCTGGCGGAGATCTCGACCCAGCTCTCTAGAGTGGCATTGCCAGACTCACGGGGAAGGTGCCGCACCGTAACCCCGACCCGAGACTTCAACTCCCCAGTGAGGTGCTGGTGGAGGAGGCCACCCAGAGAGCCAAGGCAAGTGGGGGAGAGTGAGGCGACACCTGTGGTGACCCTGAAGGAGATACAAGTCAAATTCAATGGCGATCCATGACAGCTGGCATTTTTCTTGACCAATGTGTCCATCTACATGAAGGAATATGGGTCTTGCTTCCCCACTGAGTACAAGAAGGTGAGCCAGGTAGGCGCAAGGCTTTGCAGAACCACGGCGGAATGGTATGTGCAGCTGCACGATGCCATGGCCCCAGATCTAAACAGCCTGCGTGATTTCATGAGAGCACTGAGGGAGCGGTTCGAGGACCCATTTGATAAGATGAAGGTGAAGGCGGCCATCCAGCAACTTAGGCAAGGGGGGGAAAGCATGGCAGAGTATTCCATGGAGTTCAAAGCCCTTGCCGGTAAAGTTATGGACTGGTCAGAGACCACCAAGATTGACTACTTCAAAGGGGGCTTGCAGCCAGAGGTCCTAAGGTGGGCACTCTGCCATGGAGACCCCCCCTACTTTAAAAGAGTGGATTTGCCTGGCTGGGGAGGTCAAGAATACCCAGTACCAATTCCGTAGACAACTCTGAGCGCAAGCGACAGGGAAGAATACCGGCGCACTGGAACAGTTTCCCTTTTCCCAGCGAAAGCTATTCCGAGACAAAGAGGATCCAAGGGACCGCACCTGGAAGAGAGGCGGCTGTTTCAAGTGCAGCAAGGACACCCATCGAACAGCAGAGTGCCCCAGTGGAGAGCCCGACGCACCCAAGGGAGGAACCAAACCGACTAAAACCCCTCTGACCAAACGCAAGGGAACCGCTGCAACAACACTGGCGCGCAGAGATCCAGATGTGAACCAGCTGATGGAGTCAAGCGAGGACTCCGATCAGGAGGAGCAGAAGCTGGCGGGAAACAAATTTCACCTGTTCTGAATCATGCCTGCGAGCAGGTGGAAATATCTGAGCACAACATGCCTACTTCAGAGGAAGAAGACAAAGAAGACCCTTTGGTTAGTGATGATTGCCCAACCTTGTTGGTCAGAGTAGAACTAAAAAACTTAAGAACCTGACACAAAGCCAATTTGACAGCAATGGGTGTACAAAATGCTTAATATACCCTGCTTTAATCAACACACTAAGCCTCAAAACTAAGAGACTTAAGCAACCAATCGTTTTCACCCAGATGGACGGTTCCATTGCCCATGGGGGTCCTGTAGAGTTCCGAACTGAGACTGTAGCCATGAGGTGGGGGGGGGCATAAAGAAAGCTTGCAATTTATTGTTGCCCCTATAGCCAACTACTCCATCATCCTGGGACTCCCTTGGCTAAAAAGTAGAAAACCACAAATAGATTGGGAGTCTGGCACCTTACTGTTAAAAGACGGTGCCAGCAACCCATCAACTATACCACAAGATGAACGGAATGTGGCTGGGATACTCCTCAACCAAATTCCAGTGCGAAAACCTGATGTCCAATTAGACATTCTAGCCAAGTACTCCGATTTTCTTGATGTGTTTGATGAAAAGGAATGTGACCAACTGCCTCCCCACAGGAAAACTGACTGTGCCATTGAAATTGACCCGAAAGCTAAACTGCCCAAACCAAAAATGTATGCTATGACAGAAACTGAGAAACAAGTTCTCAGAGACAAAAACTTGGAGAGAGGTTTCATTGAGCCAGCCAACTCCCCCTTAGCTGCCCCAGTGCTTTTCCAACCAAAGAAAGATGGCTCACTCAGACTTTGTAGCAATTACCACAGAATAAATGCCATCTCAATAAACAACCAGTACCCTCTCCCCTTAACAAAGGACATGCTAGCTCACCTATCGAAAGGAAAGGTGTTTACCGAACTCGACCTCAGAGAAGCGTACTTTAGAATTCGAATCCGGGAGGGGGATGAATGGAAAACTGCCTTTAATTGCCCTTTGGTTCCTACCAGTACAAAGTGCTCCCATTTGGGTTGGCTGGGGCACCTGGAGTTTTTATGCAATACATCAATGAGGTCCTCCATGAGCATTTGTACAAGGGAGTCTTGGTTTATTTGGATGACATTTTAATCTATTCTGACAGCTTGAAGGACCATATTCCCCTTGTTAAGAAAGTGTTGCACAAGCTGAGAAATGCCCAACTTTATGCTAAGCTCTCTAAATGTGAATTTCACAAGTCCCAGCTTGACTATTTGGGCTATCGTATCTCCTCAAATGGCATCGAAATGGACCCTGCCAAAGTACAGGACATAATGGGGTGGGAACCCCCTTGTACTAGGAGGCAACTTCAAAGTTTTTTAGGTTTCTCCAAGTTCTATAGAAATTTTATCCTCCGATTTGCACAAATTGCCTTGTCTCTTACAAATTTGCTCAAAACTAGAGGGAGGGGGGAGACATGAAAGGTTATCTCCCCTGGGGCTAAGCTGGCTTGGATTGCTGATTGCCAAACTGCATTCGACCGATTAAAACTTCACCAGGGAACCTATTTTAGCGCACCCAGACCCAAGCCGCCCCTTTATTGTACAGGCTGATGCCTCTGACTCAGCTGTGGGTGCTGTCTTGGTTCAAAAGGATGCAAGCGGGTTTCTCCGCCCATGTGCTTACCTCTCCCACAAATTTACAGACTCTGAACGCAACTGGCCCATTTGGGAGAAGGAGGCTTTTGCTGTTAAAACTGCTCTCACACATTGTGTCCTAACTGCCAGGAAACACGCTGGGACAAGGAACTGGTCTCTAATGTTTTATTGCTTGTACATAACAGGAATCCTAACAAACTGAAGAAGCGTGGGAAAAACCCAGACATATAAACCCCAAAGGTTAAGGCGGTCCCGATCTGTGTCTCTTTGAATGGCTGCCCAATTCCTCAGTGCTACACATGCGCTTAACAGTCTGGATGGGAGCCCCCTGCTCGCCATCCTTACTCATGACACATTGGAGGCATTTCCTAGAGGGTTCTCCACATCCCTTTGAGGTTTGGACTGATCATAAAAACCTTCAAGCTTTACAGACTCCCCGAAAGTTAAATGGTAAACAAATTCGCTGGGCTCAATTTTTTACCCATTTTAATTTCACCCTGAATTTCCTCCCTGGGAAGAGGAACTTCCTTGCTGATGTACTTTCTCGCCTTCCTCAATATAATACTGCCCAAACTGAAATTGTAGACACTGTCTTTTCTCGAAAACAGCTTGGAATGTCTTGCGTAACGCACAAATAAGCGGTAGCCAGGAAAGTGAAGGTGCAGGCAGACCTCAAAGAGGAACTGCTTCAGGCGCTCCCTAACGATCCTTGGCTACAATGTAACAAGGCCCAATTGACTGAAATTGACAATGTCTGATATTGCAACGATAAAATCTACATGCCTGAGTCTCTTCGTAAGACAATTTTACACCATTCCCATGATGTTAAATCTGCAGGTCGTTTTGCTTTCACAAAAACTCTCCACTTGGTGAGGTGCCAATTTTGGTGGCCTTCCCTTCTCTCTGACGTGCACTCATACGTCAGCTCATGCCATGTCTGCACCCAAGCAAAGAGGAAGGGGGGGAAACTACAAGGACTGTTACAGCCCGTTGCCTCCCCCAAAGCCCCATGGAAAGAAATCGCCATGGATTTTATTGTGGATTTACCTGACAGCAAAAATAAAACTGTAATTTGGACAGTAATTATTTTCCAAGCAGGCTCACTTTATACCTTGTGCCAAAATCCCAACTGCTCAGCAGTTGGCGAAATTGTTTCTCACACATATCTATAGGATCCATGGATGTCCCACGTGTATAATCTCAGATAGGGGCATCCAATTTACTTCCAAATTTTGGTGCGCATTTTTAAAATTAATTGGAGTCCAACAATCTCTCAGCTCATTGAACCATCCGGAGACGGACAGGGCGACTGAACGGGCTTAGTCTACTCTAGAGCAATTTTTACGCTGTTACATCACCTTCCAACAGGATGATTGGGTTGACCTCCTCCCTTTTGCCAAGGTTGTTTACAATAATGCTCTGCACCCAAGCACTGGATTCTCCCCATTTCACATTGTTTATGGACAGGACTTCATTTCCATTCCAGAGCTTCAACTGCAATCTCTGCCTGATTCTTCAGTTGCTGACTGGGCTAACCAGGTCGCCACGAATTGGCCTGTCATCCACCAGGCATTGGATCACACACATGACACCCACAAGAAATTTGCTGATCGCCACAGATGCCCAGAGTGGAAAATGAAAGTTGGGGACTTTGTTTACCTTTCCACCAAATTTTTACGATTCCAGCAACCTTCTAAAAAACTAGCCCCTAAGTTTGTTGGACCTTTTCCCATTACCAAAATTATTAACCCTGTGACTGCACAATTACAAGTACCTCCCACTCTTAAGCGTCTTCATCCTGTTTTTCATTGCAGCTTGCTTAAACCAGCCCCAGAACGCTCTAAGTGGCACCAGCCTGCAGCAACCCCTCCACCCATCATGGTTGATGGCCATCAACACTTTGAAGTTAAAGAAATTCTGGACTCCCATTTTTATCGTAAATTTCTTCAGTATTTGATTCAATGGAAACATTTTCCAGATTCTGAGTGGGTTGATGCATGGCATGTTAATGCTCTTATTCTAACAAGAAAATTTCATTTAAAATATCCTTCCAAACCATCACCTTACTAACTCTATTTTGTAACAGCCCCAGTTCATTTATCTTTTATTGTTTTATATTGTTTTCTCTTTAATCTTCTTTGCGGGGGGCAGTATGTCAGATCCCCCCGATCAAAGGATTCACAGAACCCCTTATCGGGGCATCTGCCATCATTTACTTATCAATGGTGTAGACTCTGTGTCGCCAGATGGAAGGGGGTTTGAAGTTGGAGTGTGAAGTGTATTATTATGGCTACACTTTCATGATGGGAGACATCAAGGACAACGGCTTGAGATACACAAGAAACACCACCTGGATGGCGGGGGGGTGACATACTTTCTTGGGAAAGGGAACCAGTTAAGGGAATGTAGTTTTAAATCTAGGTTTGAGCGGGAACTCTCCATTTGCAGCTTTACCTCTGTACTATTCATTTCGCTTCATTAAAACAGTTGAAGGATTCCAGCCTCCTGACTGTTACTGTGTGAATGCTCGAATGAACAGGTGCTGACAGGCTGGCTGGGAAATTCTGGAAGTTGAAGTCCACACATCTTAAAGTTTCCAAGGTTGAGAAACACTGGCCTAGGTGTTGACTTGCGATTCACCCTTCCTAGCCAAACAGCTGAAATTGCTGTAAGTGTAACACATTAATGAAAGCTCATGCTTGCCTTGCAGAAAGAGGTAAGCAAAAAACCTAGCTTTTACTTTGTGAAATAAGTATATTTGCATTGTGTAGAACACTTACAGTTTGCGTGAATAAAAGTTTCAGATTGTATTCTTGGATAAAATCAAGATGATATTCAGTTACAAACTGATATGTTTGGTTATTTATAGCAAACGAATAGGATACATGGTAATCCTTGACTTATGGCCATTCATTCAGCAACTGTTAGAAGTTATGACGGTGCTGAAAAAATGGACTTAAAATTGGTCCCCAAAGTTATAGCCATTGCAGGGGCTTCTTGGCACAAAGGGCCAGGCTGGGCACACCTCATCAGCAGCAGGAGCAAGAAGATGGCGAAGGTCAGCTGGGGCGGCAGAGGACAGAGTGGCAGGGACCTCAGAGTGCAAGGTGGTGAGGGCAACTGTGGCTGGGACTGGGCTGGGGTGCCTGAGGCTTCCAGGGGTGGCTTCGCACTGCGCTGTGACTCAGGGGCTCCTTGCAGCCCCAGAGCCATGGTGCATCAAGCAGCCCCGAGCCACAGTGTGACAAGCAGCCCCAGAGCCGCACGGTTCTGGTGCTGCTTGCCACCTTGCAAGACAGCGCAGGGCAGCCAAAAGGGCAGAGATGGCAGGGGGGGGGAATAGGCAGGTGAGGGGAGTTGGAGGCAGTCCCTTACCTTACTGAGGCTTGGGGCTGGGGGGGACCAAGCCCGGAATGGCTTGGATTGGGGTGGGTCCTCGGCTAACAACTGGTGAAATTCGCTTAATGACATCAATGGGGAATGCTGGGATTGCCATCGCTAAGCAATGCAGTCATGTGATGTTGCGCTTTAGGACTGTGATGGAATGTGAGGGTGGCCTTGGAAGATGGAGGGGGGAAGAGATGGTGCCTAGGGAACAATCAGATAAAAGAGAAAGAAGTCTGCAATAGAGTAACGGCCAAAGAAAGAAACTTAGAAAGGGCCTGCCCTAAGTACTCTTGTGGTAAATAGGAAGACGGAAGTTTTGTACTTTAGACTTGCAAGATTCTGTAAATGTAGCCTTACAATAAAGTAGAATTAGCTCATCTCATCATGTTTCCTGCCTGGCTTACTGGGAGGGCTGACAACAACTGCATCACTTAGTGATGGAAATTCTGGTCCCAACTGTGGTCGTAAGTCAAAGATTATCTACTTGACTTGTAAAACAGATGTCTTTAAGAAAGGCCGTTTTCAGTTTTGTGGGAGAATGTTGTAGCCCTATATTCTAGTGCTTAGAAAAATGACAGACAAGAACATGTATGACTGGCACTCGAAGCTGTGCAAGATGCAAGATGTGTAAAATGCTTCTGTTGTACCAGGAGCCTTCTTGCAGGGCTTAGCAACCTGATCCCTTCCAGCTATTTTGGTCTACAAATTCCATAGGCTTTAATCAGAAGATCTAGTGGTCAGGAGTTGTGGGGATCCAAAGTATTTAGAGGGCACCAGGTTGTCTATCCCAAATCTATTGTGCTACGTGCTCCCCAGGAAACCCAGCCCTACTAGTCTATATTTATGTAGATTGCAAGAAAGTGTTTCCCCAGCACTTCGCCTCTGCTGCTTTGTGTCAGCTGTGAATCTCTGGGCTCTTTGCCAGATTCTTAGCCTGTATTTGCCCTGGCCTCCAGATAGGAGGAAAAGGGTGTTGGCTACCAGGGTTGCTAGATAGCCTTCTTCCCATCACAGAGCAGAGAAGCAGCCCTCTGCCTGGCACTGTCTTCCTCTTCCTGGACACTCATTGCAGAATGTCTGGGGAAAATGCAATTGTGCTTGGTTACATCTTTGGCTGCTGGTCAGAAATAAGGTTTTCTGTGGGTATTTATTTGAATAGTGGTGGGAGAGACTAGCTTTGTAGTAATTTGCTAACTATAATGTTGTTTATTTGATTTTATTTTCATGTGTTGTTGACCCAAGGATTGTTGTTTGTTGGCAGTGATTTATTCCTTACATGTTGTGCACACTCAGCCATTGTAGTTTATTCAATAAAATATGGTTTTATTAGGATTTGGTGCAGTGTTTGAATTCAGTCTGTGTTTGCATGGAGTCTGAACCTTCAGCTGATGGCATGGGTGGGTTCCTAGAGCAGTCTAAGCTAAAATGCAGTTGGCTAGTTTATGATGTGTCTACTGTGTAAACATAACCATGGACTGATTTATCATGTCTTTGCTTCTCTGCATCACTTTTGGATTGCTTCCTGAATTTGCCTTTTTGGTATCCTACTCATTTTTGCCAGATTGTGCTATTTCTCTGCTTGCTATGTGATG
Source organism: Candoia aspera (assembly GCF_035149785.1). NCBI lineage: Eukaryota > Metazoa > Chordata > Lepidosauria > Squamata > Candoiidae > Candoia > Candoia aspera. Next base: position 36,880,278 of record NC_086155.1, read on the forward strand.
GAACCATATTTTTCATAAAGCCTTATATTACAGATACAATACCCACCACTCGGTTCATTTCTTTTGCCGGCTCTGTTATAAAGCCAATTGCTGCTGTGAAACTCTTTGGGCTGTCTCACAGTTGGTGCCATGGTTACCCATGAGGCACACTACTTTCTAACAAAAGCCCTTGGCTTTGTCCTGCAATTGAGGAAGTGTTAGAATGCCACCAGTGAGCCAATGCTAAAGGCACTTGGGTCTCTTTTCCACTCCCTGTAGGGGTTGCAGGCAAGTGTCCATCCTGATCTAGGTTTAGCCAGACAAAGGTTGCACTGGTTATTCCTGCCTCTAAGCTAGTGATCTACTTTTAAGACTTTTAAGTCATCTGTTTTTTTTTCAGTTCCTGTAGAAGAGAGAAGTGAGCCAGCTAACCATGTAGGCCTTACATGGTTAGATCATGAGTGACTGATATCTAAGCTGCTGCTTTTTCAGCTCTAAATGGGAAGTGGAGCTTCTTGTCCAAGGTTTTATGTTACAGTTCTGATCAGATATGGTGTGTTGCTACTGGATGTGCAGTTGTTCTGTGAACACTGAAGCAAAGTTAATTTTACTTTGGTCACAACTGGTTGCAATTTTATCACAGAGTGAGGGTATCATATCTCTCTCACTCTGGTCTTGAAAATTGAATTTGCAACTGTTTTCCTAACAGAGAGTCAACTTTTTCTTATTGCTGTATTTCCATTCTGACCTAAGAAAACCTTAATGTTTTAACTTTTTGCTGACATCACTCAAATGTTGAAGGTACCATATTTTGGGGAGAAAGGAAAAGAAGATGATAATGCTGCCTGAAGCACATGGTTCAAGTCTTTGGAAGATTCTGCCAACTCAGATCTGTTTCTCCTCTCCTCTCTCCTTTCCTGCCACAGTCCCTAGATGAAACATCATGAACAGTAAATTATTTTGCATAACCATAATTGTTTTGTCCTCTGTTGCATAGAATAGTATGGCCGGAGACAACAGAATAAAGAACTCCTCTACCTTATAATTGTACAGAAGAGTTTTGAAGAGTATAGCTTTTATCATGATTAAAGCTCTGGCTGGGTTGGTGCAATATGTAGGGTTGAAATGTCCTTAGCTAGTTGCAGCTTAGAGTGATATGCAAAAAAAATGTAATTAGTTTATGGGCTAACATGTGCTGACTCAGGCAACTACAGTAGTTAATTCAGCAAACCATGGGTTACTGTATTGCATGAACTCAGTTACTGTGCCATGGTATGACTCAAAGCATTTGCTGAAATCCAGTTCTGTAGCAGTATCCATACAGCATGCTTACTCATGGTCTATTCAGTTCAGTTTCTGGGTTCACATGATGCACTGTATTAATCATTACAGGTTGATATAACACAATAGACTAAAAAATGATTAGCTAGTGTGTGGCTCTGTAGGTTGTATGAATACAGCTTATATCTTTTGAGGCTTGTAATCAGGGACAGTGAATTAACTGTGCAGTGTCTCCTTGAATACAATTAAAACTCCGTAGTTCTTTTCTTTCATTTCCCTTTGGCTGCCCCAAAGAAACCCTGCTGCAGCCCTTCCATTAGGAAGCCTGCCAAGAAGTTATACTGAATTATCTTAAGTTACTAACACCTGCTTGGAGCCTGAATTTTTTTTCAATCAAGAATTAGAAAGTACATGGTTGGATGTTGGAATCCTTTCCATGGGGCATTAGGTTGGTGGACAATGTAGAGTAGCCAAGAGGGAAGACAGCAAGGGCCTTGTTGTGAAAGTATTACAACTGGAGAACAAAGTTAAGTACTTATTTCATTGATTTCCACAGGATGGCAGTACAATTGATTTTCTTTACTCAGCTTGTTCTGAGGAATGAGGTGAACACAGGAGGAAAATAAATGAGATGTGCCCTCTGTTTTCTTCAGGGAAAATGTTACAGTATTTCAGGTATAATGGTGTCACTGGGGCAGTTTTGTGCCTCTGAAAGCCAGCAAATCCTTGGCTATGGGTTGATAGCACTTGATATCAGCTACATGACAGAATAGGGGATTGAAGGGTGATAAATTCTGGGAGAGGAAAAGTGGGATTGGAGCCGAAACCAGCTCCTGCCTAATGTAGTGTCCCAGATGAATCATTCTTCCTGCTCCACACCTTTTCTGGAGATGAGTGAAACAGGGTGTTTCTAAAGAACTGTGTATTTACTAACAGTAAATGATATTTTTTAGATAAACTTCTTATTCCCTCTGGCAGATCATCTACATGAAGGAGTCATCATTGAGAGATCTCTTGATGCCTGTAGCTAGTTTGGCTTATGATGAAGGCCTAAGTTGCTATTGAAATGTCTCCTAGTTTTCTTTGGTTAAATTCTCAAGATAGTTAGCATAGATTAGAGCCGAATGCTCTAATCACATGCTCTGCCTTCTTTCCCACACTCAATATGGTGAAAATATAATTAAATAAACAGTTGTAGTGACTGGGTTTACACAACAAATTGAACAAGCTAGCCAGCCCCATTTTAGTCTAGCATGCATGCATGCATTTATTTGTTTGTTTGTTTGTTTGTTTATTTATTTTATCCCCGCCCATCTCCTCCCATTGGAGGCCTCTGGGCAGTTTACAACAAGTAATTAAAACCATCAGAATAATACAAAAAATAAAATACAGTAAAAATACTATAAATAGAAATTTAAAAAAGCATGTCATGCAAATGCAGGCAGTTTTCATGTACTTTCTCTATTTGGGAAGGGCATTTCAGATCTTTGTGGGAAGTAGTTGGTGTGGAATTGTTGCATCTTTTATGAAAAACCTGTGTTATTAAAGTACCCTCTCCGTTCCATACTGCTATTTTGAGGCCCTACATATTTTACTTAGTGGGACAAATAACAGGGGTGGGCCAGATTTACACTTAGAAAATGGCATGTGAGGAAAAGGTTGCCACTTTCCATGATCTGATACCTGTTGTTTCTTCATTTCAGATACTGTAGGTTTGAAAAGTATGTCTAGAGTTTTGAATTTTAATAATAGATCTTAAGTTCCTCATGAAGTTTTTTGGTGCATGTTTTTTTTTAATATTCCCAAATGATGCAAGTATCTATCTCCTTGCCTAATCCCTTTTGGTACAGTGCTGAAAGTGTACATATAACTAGGGAGTACATAATAGAATCAGAGTTGAAAGGGCCATTAAGTCTAGCCCCCCAGCTCAGTGAAGGAATCCAAATTAAACTTCCTTAAGAAATGTCTATCCAGTCACTGCTTGAACTCAACCAGAAAAAGAGAACCCACCCTAGGTAATTGTTGGCACCATTAATCTGCTGTTAGCATTAGGAAGTTTCTAACATTTAATTGGAATATGCCTTCTTGCAACTTAAATCCCTTATTTTGTATATTGCACTCTAGGATAACAGAAAACAGGCCAGTCTTTTCTCAAGACATGGGAAGTAAACAAAGAACCTCCAAATTAACAACCAGCATTTATGGAGGGTTGGGTGAAGAGAAATGGCAAATACTGTAATCCACTTCATTCACAGCTACATCAACTACATCATCAACTCTCATGTTAGCCAGAGTTGACAATGAGGAGTGGTTTTACTTTCCCCTACACAGATTTTTCTTTAAATTCCTTCATGTTCGTATCACGAGGGATAAAAACATGCCTACACTAATCTGAAGGAGGGACAGGCACAAGACCCAATCCTGGAGCCTCATGGGAAAACAGGAAGACAGGAAGGGTTAGTTTCGTCTCAACCCTAGGACATACTATTTGGGTGCTTACTGCTGGATGAAAATATATACCCACTGAATTTTCTCTAGGCATATTGGGGACCTCAAAGCTGGAGGGACCTCTTGCCCTATTGGCAAGTTTCTTCTCTGCTGTGAAGAAACTCCACCCTAACCTAACTGCCCAAGAAGTTTGAGTTGGCTTTCCAAGTCCTGAAGAATATACTATCTAGAATATTTTCTTTGACACTTGGTAATCCAAAGAAAACACTCCTAAACTATTCTTATATGGAATGTTTTGTAACGTAAGTACAATCTTCCAGAGACTGAAATCACCATTTTCAAGTTAGAATAAGTTTAAATTCATCAAAATAAAGATATTCCACATTTTTATACACTATTGTATTAGGTTTGGATTTTATTGTGCTTTGGTTTGTTTTTTAAAACCAGCTCTCTTTAGTGAGAGTAGAGCAAAGGGATGTTATATTTTCCAACTGTCAAAATTTGTATGGTGTTAGAAAGCTTAAAAAAATAGCAACATGGGTGAGTTTTTGCTTGCACTGCTGCAGAAGTTTTACATCTGATTGCTTCCTTGACATTTTCGTAGCACAATGCAATCTTCATTCAGCTAATTCCTTGTTCTGAAACAATATTAATCCCCAAGCCCATGTCAGCACTATAACTTGGGGCTGTGCAAATCCTTTGAAAGAATTGTTTCAGAACATGTAGGGGCCTGTACAAAGCGTTTAAAAAAAAAACTGGTGCACCCAGCTATTTCTGCATGCATGTGTGTGTACACAGCTACTTTGCTCCACATCCTTCCCAGCAACGTGAAGAGAATGTGCATGCAGAGACAGCAAGAAGCAGCATCCAAAGCAGTTTCACAAGTCTGGAAAAAATGTGGCTAATTTAACAATTCAGAAAGATGTGCTTTTACACATTTCTGTGCATTCTGAGGCACCTCTTAAAGCATTTGCACAGCCCTATTTTAAAAGGTAACTTGGTCATGTAGTCTTTTTTTGCAGGGACATGACATGTTTGTGTATGGATTTGATTTTAGGGGATTCAGCTGGAGAACTGAAACATCAGCTGGATTGAAGTCTGGGGTTTCCAAATGGTGAATCCTGATTGAACTAGTTTCATTAGTCCTTTTTCCTTTTTACAGCAAGCAAACATGCTTCCTTGCATGGCTGAGGGGAACCTCCTGCAGAAAGACAAAAAAAAAAAAGACCATAACCAAAAGAAATTTGTTCCTATTAGTATCCCACTAATTGAAGGGATATCAGCACTGTATCCTGCTAGTAGTCATGTTACAGTAAGTACATCCCAGGATGACCTGATACACCATCTTCAATCATGAGTGTTTAACACAGCCATCTCGCTCTTGTTGTAATTCAGGCAACTTATTCATTTAACAGTTCTTGCCACTTTAAGAATCATCTCAGAAAATATTTTTGGTTCTTGTCCTTGCCTGGGCTGGCAGAACTGTTTCATGATTTGGAAGCAGCTGGAGCCAGCATTTTTGTTTTTTGACTCATCCTTTAGATTTGATTCCACATTGGCAGCAAATGTTTCAGTAGAATGGTCTTCTGGACTGATACTACCCATTTGAGAGTTTTACACAGAGTCACACTAGGAACTGAGTATTTATTTATACATTGTACAGGTAATATTGAAATTGGGTGCAGCTATACAAACAAACAAAGCCATGTAAAATTGCAAAAAGCCATAGACCAATAAGAGCAACACACTAAATAGCAGCATTAATTTAATACAAAGCCTGAGTAAACACATAGGTCTTCAATTGACACTAAAACCTAGTAAGACTTGGCATCAACCATCCCAAAACAGCAAAGCAGTTGCTCAGCTGGAGGACTTGTTTCTAGAATGGCCTCTGTTGGATGGCCATGGAGCAAATATCTAGCAAAAGTGGCCTGATTTAAATCAGAAACAGGGTCTGAGGTCCCCGGCTAGTCAAGCTAGTCAGGTTTGTATAGGTAAAGTAGGAACACTGTCAAAACTCTCTTCAGGTTTTGCTCCTCACTTTGCCTAGACCAGCCCAGGCAGTAGTAGACAGTTGTGGTACATCAACACTTAAGAACCCTAGTGAAACATAGTTTAAAATTAATACAAGTTGATGGAATATTTATTTCTTGCTCATATCTGGTTCTAATGAAACATTCATTTTGTTAATGGGAAGAGGGTTTTAGGGGATTGTGGTAAACACAAGTTTGAGAACCCCTGGATTTGTATAAATTGTTCTGGTTACAGTGTATTTTGCAATATTATACTACCATCAAGGGTAATTATTTATGTTTACTTGCAGTACATATATATTAGGTAATGATTCTGTTTTGAAAGACTGTGGTTAGGAAAAGAATCAGTAGACATACAACTTTTCTCCAAACTCTGGGCTGCCCCAAGCTGCCCTTGATGTATTCTTGAATGAAGGAATCTAACCATACATTGGGTGTAAGGTAAATGCAATTTTCAAATAATTCTTTGCCAGCATTGGTTGAAAGGAGTCTGCAACTGTTGTGCAAATTCTTGTCAATTATATCCATGCATTACTCAGTTCCAGCTTAATATCATTTCCAGACCAATTAAAATATAGGAGCAAAATCTTTTAGGGAAAGAGTTTACAGGTCTTAAGAGCAGTTGTTTCCTTCCTGAAGCCTTCCTGAAGATATTTCTAAAAAGTAATTCAATCTTAATGCTGTTGGTGTCCTCTTTCAACTCTTCCTTTGCTGACTAATACTGAAAGTTGCATTTCTAAGACAAATGACCTGGTAAGATAGATGAGTTGGCTACATTTCACACTTAGTATTTCATTGCTAAGGAAAGGGAAGGCAGCTCCCAGAGATGCATTATTGCCTCTAGATTCTCCTTCCTCCTACCTTGACTCTTCCTCTGGTGCAGGAGGCTGGGGATTTGAGGATGCTGAGCAAACTGCAGGAGTTTAGATTTCAATCTGCTAAACTGGATACAAGAACAATGAATATCTTTGGAGTGGAGGGCCCTCCAAATTCAGACTTGTGTTATATAAATGCTTTGATTGGGTACATAGCATATGTGCACTCAGAAAAAGTATTCCCAGGGAAATTATGAGACTCACTTGCGTTTCCAGAAGTGGGTCTCGCAACCTCAGATTAATAATGTTTGTGACTATAGCGAATGGTAGTAGCCTGTTTGATGAGCATTCTCTGCAAGGCATGGTAAGGCTTCCCGTGGAACTGAACTTCTGATGGGGGTATAGAAATATTTAGCTTTGTTTTTATTGATGTATCTCAAATGGCCAGAAAATTTTTCTGATCTCAATATTTAAGAAGACTCTAGGCTGTATCTCGATGGGGAATAGCAAAAAAGGGGCTTAGGATTCTCATGTGCTCACAAGCAATCAATTTCTGTGAACTCAGCTGGCTTCTTCAGATACAGTCCAGTACTGTGAGACAGTGTGTACACACTGTGGTGGTTGATGCCTTTGTTCTGCTACAGTATTCTGCTGTGATAGCAGGATTGCAGCAACCCTGGTTTATGCAGGCAGAAAGTACTTTCCCTGGGTGGGCTTGACCTCAGCAATGAAAAGAGCAGTGATCTTCAATCATGCTGGCAGTCCTCTAGTTTTGAAACTCCTGGCTTCAGGAAATTAAATTAATTCCTGTTGGGAATTTGTGCATGGAAAACATTTAAAATGTGTTTTGGCTTGCAGTGCTGGAAAGAGGTTAGAAAAAGTGCCTGTCACGTGGCATGAGCATTTTCCAACTGCCCTCTCTCCAGCAAAGAGATCAGGAAAGGTGCTCTCTTCTTGAGTCCTGGCAATGCTGCAGGGGGAATTTTAAAGGAAAAAAAGAAATCCATTTCTGGAACAGTCTCTTGAAATTTAAACAAATTTATTGATATGTTTTCTTTGCTTATTACTGATGGTCAATATCCAACAAAACTTCGAAGATGGGAAATGTGTTTGTTGCAGCCCCACAGAATAAACCTTGTGCCTGTGCTTAATATATTTTAGATATAAAAGCTCAAGACTGGAAGGCAGTGATTTTTTCAAAGATTTTTCAGAGAGAGGGAGGGGAAGAGGCAGAGGCTGAGCTCATACATCATGGAAAGTCAAAACTAAACAAACCAAAATTTGGCATAATGTGTTATGTGAATCCTGCCAGTGTGATTTATTAGTTAATGTGTGGGGAGAAACCAGCCAGATACGTTTTATTTGGTAAACCATGGTTAAACAAGGCTTAATTAAGCATGTTGTGTGAGCACAGCAAGAACGGGTGAGAAAGTTTATTATGAACGTGGTTTAGAGAATTTTAATCTCTGTATAATGTGACTTGGAGACTGTTTATAATAATATGTTAGGGACAAATGTGATTGGCTCAGTATGTTGAGCAATTTCAGCCATTGTGGTTAGTTTACAGTTTAGTATATTGTGTGAATTCATGTCAAATAGATGAGTTTAGTTAACAAAAGGTTAGTATATTGTTGTTTAGCAGCAACTTTTGATTACTTTTTAAAAGTGAAATTAGGAGGGCATAAAGATGACTTAAGAAATTGTAAATAGATATAATACATTATATTATTTCTGAAGTCAGAAATTTAATTCACATTATGATCCAGCTGTTCTTGCAAAAAATGCTAACTACTGCTAACCAAAGGAAGGTTCAATATCTGTCTTCATTTGTATCATTTTGCTGTCTTCGGATACCATCCATTGACAACAGTGGGAGAACAGAGACAGATGTAGTAGTCCAGTTTTTTGTAAAGAATAACATGATTATGCAACTATCTGCAGGAGCTTGACACCATTTGAGTTACATATGGCAGGAGGTTCTGAACACTTAGGTGGTTCAAGGCATTTCTTGATGGAGTTTTTCTCCTTAGAAGCAAAAGTTGGACATATATACTGTAATGAGAAAGATGCTATGCATTTTCTAGGAATGAGATGATTGTTGATAGGTTTATTCTTTGTGTTTTTGTTTTCAGAATTGATGAACCAAATAGCAGCTTAGTTTGCTAAAATAAAAAGTAAAAAGTCGGCTGTATGATCCTTTAGCAGGAATGGACAAGTCTTTTTGCAGCCAGGAGCTGCGCTATTTTGTTTAAAAATACTTTTGGCCTTTATATTAGATACCTACATGGAGCAGGGGATTAAATTCAGTGGGGTAACTCGCCTCTTAAAACATTATGTTTCTATGAGTTCCAACGAACATAGGAAAGTATGGGTCATCATACTGTCATTGGAGTGGGTGGGAATCAAATTGGTTTGCTTGTTTTGGAACTTTACATGTTGCCCATTAAAAGCCTTAAAGAAAAAAAATTGATTTGGACAAATTAAGGGGAGAAATTAGTGTCCAGTTTTGCCCCTTACACCCTTTTGCACTTACAAAACCCCATTAAAACCAATTTAGCCCTGCCTAATTTGAGGAAATCACACTCAGGTTTGTTACATCTGTGGATTACTCGTCCTACTTTAGAAGGTCACTGAATTTTAAGAGGTTCCCAAAAATGTTCATAAGGCTGTTGCTGTTTGTGATGGCTCAGTCAGTTCTGTTGAGGGTAACTTCAGTAGACCTTCTGCCTCCCTAATGGGAGAACTTAAATGCTCTCAGAGAAGCAGCCAGTCTGGCAGTCTGAATGTGGCCATGTTCAGCCAGTATCCTGTATCTCTTTAATCCAGATATTTTACCTTAAATTTATTGCCAGTTACAGCATCTGGATTAAAAAAGTACAAGAGGGTGGCTTTTGATTCTGATTTTGTTAAAAAGTTGTACATGGGGCGATTAAACATGGTTCCATGATGACTGTCATTCCCTAAGGTTTTTCTGTCAATGTATCGGGCAGACACAGCTTGCTAGTCATAGCCACAACTCTCCATTGAAGACTGGCAGAGTTACTGTCCGCTAAGCATCTTACCAGAACAGGATGGTAGAACTTATCAGAATAAAAGTCACCTATTTTGATGACAGCCACAGTTACCTGGTTTGCAAGCCTGTGCAAGTTCAAATAATAGTATTCCATTGGGTGTGGAGGCCCATAGATGGTTGTGCCTTGAACAAGAATAGCCAGTATTTCCCATGAGACAGAATAGAATGTGACCATATTTGAAAACTTTATCAGATTTCAAGAGCAGCATGCTAAAGACAGAGGGATTTGCTTTGAAAAAGAAGTACATAGCTTTTTGTGAGACAGTCAATATCTAGGCAGAGTCACTGCTGCCTCGTAGGTGATTGCAGTGAAGAGTGGTAGATTTGGTCTTCCTTTGAAAACTAGATGTGCCATTAGACTGGTCTGACTAATACTGCCTGGATCTGATGTCTTGAAAAATTTTGTAGAAGTTCAGGGAATGTCATTTGGGCAGGAGAAAATGTAGAAGGGTCAATGAAAGGTGATGAAAACCAAAAGCTGAACTTCTACGTTCAACAAAGACATGTGATAAAAGCTTTTCTTTTTTAGAGCTGTTTTAAATTTGGGTGCATGACTACTTCCTCATGTAAAAACAAAAACTTCAGCATGTATAATTTTTCCAAAGTAGAAAGATTTTACAGTACTTCTTTTAATACCAGTCTGCAAAAAATCCCCCCTTCCATGATTTTGCAAGAAGTGGCCCTGCTCACATCATATGCTGACCCATAAATTAGGCAACCACATTTGAGCCAACTATACTGTGCAAATCCACTCCATGTGGTTAGTTCATATGTTCCTACCACATGTTAACCCATAGTTTATTTAATTAACCTGATTCCCTGGGTTTACACAGCATACGACTGAAAGTGGCCATAATGGATGGATTTGTACAACTTACTGAGCCAGAAATTAGTTGAAGCAGGAGTCAGAATCTGGTTTTGAGAAGGGAAGAAGTGACAGCGAAGCATTGAGGAAAGGAATCTCCATGAAGATCTGACAGGCAACACTGGTTTCTTTTCCTCTTTCTGTGAGAATCTTGCGTTGTGAGTTAAAAGCTTTGCACATTTTGTAAGATGATTTCCACCCCTGGCAGTTGCACTACCCTTCTTCTCTTAGGTTTCCAAAATTTCCATAGATCTTTTGGAGACCATTAGCACTTGATGCCTGTCTGCTACTCTGAGAAATGGCCTTGCCCTGTATCAAGGCAGAAGGAATATAGACAAAAGGGATATAGAACAGGATGATTCCCTTGATTCTCACTCAAGGTGTTTCCAGATAGGTTTGTTTATGCTTAATTCTTTGTGGGGCTAGAGAAGAGCAAGAGAGCCTGAACTGTTCATGGGAACAGAACAGTCTGAGAGAGTGAGAACTGCTTCTGTGGTGCCAGGATGAGTGCTGTGAAATTGTGCAGGATCCTTATGGGTTATGGCAGTGATATTTGGGCAGGCCTGGGGTGTCTGTGGGGGCTAGAGGTCAAGAATTATTTGCTAATTGGAAAGAGTCACTGTTCCTGTCACTGAGGACCCTATTGTTAGATAAGGGCTGGATTAATCATGACATCCTTACAGGATCATTCCATTTAGAATCCCCATCTCAGTTTCCATCTGTACAAAGGGTTGGCAACTTTTTGCATGCAAGGGCTACCTTCAACACCTTTTTGGTCCTCTAAAGGTTACAGAGGATGTATACAGGGATGTCACCAAGAGCCAAAATATCTGTGCCACTTTTTATCTATTTTGTGGGGAGCATCAAGGAACAAAATAAGTATGTTAAGATTTGCAGGGACTAAAATAATCTATGTATTCCTTGTTTTCTTAAAAGGAAAAAAATGTGTAATCTGGGATGGAGCTGATATGAGGCTGGATGAATACATGCAAGCTGGGCTATGTCAAAGAAAACTATGGCAATACTTTATCTTCTGAAAATTCCAAGAGTGAAGGGCTTTCTTAACTTCCATCTTGGTACAATATTCCTGTAATTCTCTCTTCAGTTATAGCAGCTTGGGATCTCAAAAAGCAGAAAAAGGAATGGCAGCAATGACTTTTGTCAGTTGCTGGTTGGCTCATGTAGCAAACCTTGTAAATCCAGAAAATGGGTAAATTCTAGAATGGTGCTTCGGATTTAATTCCAAAACGATGCTTCAGAATGTGTCATAGTGCAAGAGCAGTATGTGACTGCACTGATTGTGCCAGTATCTCATACTATTTTTGTCTTTGTGAGACAAAGGACCTCCCCACTGCATAGTTAAAATACTATCCAACAGCCTTTGATGCAGCAGCAAACAATATCAGAATAATATCTGCTGCCTTTATTGTAAATTCCTACTCCACTTATTCTGGGTTGCCATCAAATGGTAGTAGAACAGGACAGGAATAGAATAGAATAGAATAGAATAGAATAAAACTTAATTATTGTCATTCCACTAGACACCAAGGTGCACATTAAAATGAAATTTCGTTGCACTTGGCTTACAAAAAATAATTACTATAATACATAATATAAATTCTTTACCATTCCACTCCCCTAATCATTATCCCTAATAAATATCACGGTCCTACATACAACATATACCACCATGAAGTAAAAGGGGATTATTAAGAGTTCAGGAGTCTAATAGCCCAGGGGACAAAACTATTACCTAATCTAGCTGTTCTGCATCAAATACAGCGAAATCTTTTCCCAGAGGGTAACAAGGAGAACAAGCCACAATGAAGGTGGGAGGGGTCACTGACAATATTTCGGGCTCTAGTCATACATCGTGTATGCACTATATCCTGAATGGGAGGAAGTGAAATCCCAATTACCTTCTCTGCTACCCTTACCACCCTCTGCACAGACTTCTTATCCGAGGCACCACAGCCTCCAAAGTGTCTTCATTTGTAGCATGCAGGGCATTTTAAGGAAAGGCATTTGGTGGATTCCCCTTGCTCTGTTTCCTTTCCTTCCTGCAAAGCATTACTGACTGGTGGAAGAACATCCATCAATCATTTTCCTTAATGTAGGGGTGGGATGGGGCTGGGCAAGAGGCAAGTTTTGACAGATAGGTAGGCTGGTGGATTTAGCCACCTGTCAGTCTCACTCCCCACTTTGCACAAGTGTTTTGTGTGGGTGAATTCAAAGAGAGCCAGACGAACAGCTGACCAGCATAGGTGGGAGAAACTGCACGGTGAAGCAGTAGAGCCTCTCCATTGTGCTGGTCTTATCCTTCCTTCAGAGCTGGACCTCCAAGCCAGGAATTAGCTCAGAGACCTGGTTGATACTGGGAAGAGCCCAGTTGGCAAGAGTTGAACATCACAACAAAAGAGGAGTTTGTTTGGGATGACATTTTACCCTGAGATTAATGCAGGCCTCTATCAGCTTCTGATCTAATAGGTATGAGCTTCCAATCATATGAATTCTGCTGTTGAAGCTTATTGATTTTAACAGAGTAATCTTTCTCCTGCTACTATTTGAATTTCCAAGAAAAGTAGTAGCAAAGGCAGAGGTACCTTTTACTTTTGCTCTCAATTTTACTGCAGTTTGATACTCATCTCTATAGGCAGTGAGCTTTCAGGGTATGAGCCAAATGCAGACTTTGAAGCCACTCAGGTGTGGCCGAGCTCATTTCTCTCAAGTCACATCTACATTCCTGACTTCACCCAGGTGCTAAATTTCTAGATTTGGGAGTGATGGTAGACGTTGATACAAAGCCAATTCTGACACAGCCATGAAGGCATTGGGCTTCTTTTTCTGTTTTAGCATTGTTTTGATAATATGACAAATGCCTAATGAGGTAGTCTTCAAAATGTATATGGGTGAATCAGATGAGGGTACATCATACAAGTTCAGCTGCTAAAAGGCTTGCATTATCTGCAACTTCTGTCAGATATATACTTAGTTATAGTGAAAAGAGTAACACAATTTTATCAATGAATAAGCTGCAAACCAGGTCTGCTGCTGTGCAGTATAAGGAGAGATCAGGATACTTTTTGGGTTGGTTTTAGTAAGTGGGTCTTGTGGAATATTAATAAAAAATAATCGGTTTATTGTGACATTAGCTAATTGGGCCTTCTAGTCCTTTTGATAAATCTCCTTTGTCTCTTTTTCTACAGAATAGCATCAGGACACCCTTCTTCTTTCACTGCAAAAGTTGGATCATTCCGCAAACTGGATATAATTAGCGAACAGGAGTTTGACTTTTTGAAATTACTGATCTCTAACCTTTATCCAAAGGCGGCATGCTGTGATGGGGCTCTTCTGCGTGTAGCTTGCCTGCCATGCACCCCACAGGGAGTGTAGATACCAGCTTTTCCCGTACGGCTGTGCAAACATTGTCCCGTAGCCACTGCCGGAACATAAAACAAAAGATTTCTCAGTGGGAGGGTCGGACAAAAGGGGGCTGCCAGGAAGAAAGGCAGAAACTGAAGGATTTTGGGGTCAAATATGGCCTCAACAGCAAGGAAAAGGCATCGGGACCTGCACATGACAGGAGTATAGAAGGGCTAGCACATGTTCAGCATTTAGGTTTAGATTTCTGGGAGAACTCTAATCTCGGCTCTGTGACTGAGGAGGAGGAGGAGGAGGAGGAGGAGGAGGACCACCACATCCAAGAGGTTTCCAGGAACCGTGTAGTGGGGGAGCTTTCCAGTGACATTTTTTCCAAAGCGGAGGATGCTCTAGAGTGGCCACGGGAGAAGCTGCCCCCTGGGAATTTCTACACCTCACGGGACCTGTGGAAACAGATAGAAACCCTTCCTTCTGATCACGTAGCATCTGCCGCACTGGACTTAAAAAGGAAACGGGAAAGCTGTGGCTCGACAGAGAAGGAGCTGAATATAGCTCCAGCAAAGAGCCTAGAGAACATATATTGTGATGTGGAAGGCCAGGAAAGGCAGCCAGCCATCAACCCAGTGCCCAAACCACGGAGGACTTTCCGTTACCATTCTGAGAAGGCAGACTTTGCTAATGGAGACCACAGTGATAAGAAGCCATCGGAACCTCAGTGTAATGGGAGCTATCCTGCCACTGCCTCCCAAGAGTCTGAGCGCAGAGCAGCCAGCAGAGGAATCCGAGGCAGGTCTAAGAGGTGGGTTGCAGCTTGATTTCTTCTGTAGGATCTGGGGAAGAATCTAATTTGCTTTCTTTGTTACAAGCATTTATTAAGACTGCAATGTTCAGGAGTAGTAAGTCATTTGTGGAGAAAATCTATGTATGTGGGGCTGTAGATGGGCAGCCCTTGAAGACACCCAGAAGCTTCAGGGCCGGGCAGTAATGGGCATGCCTCAGTATGCCCATGTAACACCTCTGCTTCACGAGCTGCACTGGTTGCCAATTTGCTTCTGGGTGTGATTCAAGGTGCTGGTCACTACTTATATAGCCTACATGGCATAAGGCCCAGTTACCTGAGGAACCACCTGTCTCCCAGCTGGTTTGATCTGGCAGGGTTGCTGTGCTCCAGGTTCCATCGATTAAATAGTGCCATCTTTTGGGACCCCAGAAGTGTGCCTTCTCTGTTGGAATGCCTGCTCTCTGGTATGAGCCTCCCCGCAAGTTTTGAATGGCCCCCACCCTACTGGTATTTTGAAGGGTCCTGAAGATGTGGCTCTTCATTCAGGCTTTTGGTGAAGACAGTTTACGCCCTTTTTCTTCCTTTCCCTTGTTCCCATCCGGGTTTCTTTTCTCTGCCTTCTTTGTTTATTTGTTTTGTATTTCTTGTATTGTTACTTGTTTTTAAATGATTTTAACAATTTGTAAACTACCCCAAATTGCTGGGAGTTGGGTGGCATATCATTATTATTATTATTATTATTATTATTATTATTAGGTTGTTAAGAGTCAACACTGACTTGATGGCACATAATCAATCAGTAAGTCATCTACTTTAGTTCATTTTTCCTCATACAAACTTCCATGAGGAAACCTGCAGAATTGTGGAGAAAGTACAAACATTTTTTCGATTTAGAAAATTGCTTTCATTTGATTAGATATTTTTGTTCATTGGAGTACAGTGCATGAATGAAGAGAATATTAACCTTTAGCAGTATCTGCAAAACTGGGTAATAACATCCATCCCTGTAGGTGCTTTATAGGATGCAAATTATTTTTTGAACTTTGGCATGCAAAGGGTTGCACTAAAATAGAATTTCAGCCTTGAAAGTAGAAACATTTCATTTGTTGCTGTGTAAGAGAAAGCTATGTGGTCATAAAATTAGGCTTAAAATGGGTAGGCAGTCCCTGATACGACTGTGCTTGAAAGATAAACAAATGTGCATATGTCAGATTCAGCATTAATATATGATGTGGATTATCCTGTTGCAGAAATTTGTTTCTTTTTTAAGTAGGGTATGTACAATTTATTTCTCAGTGTGCATGGATATCTAACTTGAATAACCAACAGCCTTCCGAAATTGCAGATGTATTTCCTACTTTTGGTCGTGTAATATGGAGTATGATAAGAACACTATAACTGATGTGGTTCACACAGTGCGCTAAGGGCTATTCTCCACTGTTGAGTTAAAGTGCTGTCTATTCATCCTTGAGTTGGCAGAAAATTATACTGGCATGACTTTTTCTGACCTTAATCTTTGCCAATCCCTAATCTGTCTCTTGTGCCCATGGTGCTGTCTTGGTTATGCATATATAGCGCATGGTAGGCAAAGAGATTGGTTGATTCCTCTGGCTTTGCTATCCTTCCTGTTTTGTGTGTCATCAACCAGCAGGGGGAAAAAAAATCTGCCAGTCACAGTGCTACAACAGGAACGGAGCAGGTCTGGCTGTAGCACTCTGCCCATCATCTCTAGGCTTATCCCTGTGCTCTTTCTCCTTTACCTTAATATGTCCAAGTGAATAATATCCAAGTGAAATTAAATTAAAATAAATTTAATTTAATTTAAAAAACAGACTGGAATCATGGAGACATGATGTAGCTGAGTCACAACCAGCGGTTTTACATAGGATATATCTCCTATTCTTTATTTTTATATGCAACAAATTCTGACTTCCAGATTCCCTTATGCTTTGTTTTGGAGACAATGGGAATATGGGGTTGGTCCTGTCATTTCAGTTTTGCTGTTTCAGTCCTATACTAAACTGATATGGGCCATAGAGTTAACACACTTATAATACTGCCAGCTATATTGTTATTTGTACTGTATTATACTGTGCTGTTTAGGGAGGCAACTGCAGAATGGCAGCAGATGAGGCTGCTCAGGAACCGGAGGGAGGGAACGTGCCCACTTCAGACTGAAACAACCAGTAAATGCCATTTTGATTTCATTCTTATTGGTTATTTGACTTTGTCTTTGGCATAATGGATGGCAAAGTATAACAGATGTTACACACATTGTGGATGCCATTGAGAGCTGTTGGCTTAAGGGGGAAAATGCTGCTGTAACACTGTTACAATTTAGAATAAGTTATGGACTGGGGACAAGATGAAGACAGTATCGTGGAGACTCAGCATAAAAAAAATTGCATGGGCATGTTTGAATCATGGTTAGGTATAAGAAGGTCCTAAGGTATAATACGATTTGTTTGATTTTGGCTAAATACATTCTGTGAATTGAGCCATTATGGCAGATGTGCTCAACCTCAAACCCCAGGGCTTTATGTGGCCCCTCAAAGCCCTGCATGAGGCCCCAGACACCTTCAAAAGTTCTACCAAAAAGTTGTGTTGGAAAGGAAACATTTCAAAATAAAATAAATGATTGTGGAATTCTTGGTGCTCTCCGAGCTTGGTTGTTTGCTTGAAGACATTTCATTACCCAACTAGGTAACATCATCAGAGTACCAAGAGTTCAACCCTGAGCTACACATATGCTCTTCTATTGAAAATAAATGATTACAAAGAATAACTGGAGAGTAATTGTTTTAGCTAGATTTAACTTTAAGTGAATGCAAATGTAAACTAAATGAAAACAATTTCCCTTTGTCTTGGTCCCATGTCTTAGCTTTTGGTTTATGCCTCCTGAGTACAATTCAAAAGCCAAGAGTGGCAATTGGGCATTCCCAAAATTGTGCAGGTTGTATAATCACATCCTACTATGTAAACCATGATTTAGTATGATGTGTTAACCCAGCTGCTGTCTCAGAATTAAGGAGGCAGCTAGAGATATATCCTTTCTGTTGCACTCAACTTGATGGCACCTGTTTGAAGTTTAACATGATGTCAATGAAAATAAATCTCTATCTCCCCTTATTTGGCAGGGATACTCTAAACAGCTAGGACACAATTTGCAGGAAACATTACTGGGCCCAGTTAATAACTTCAATTAGTTAAATAAAGGAAATTCCTTTGAGTGAAATAATTGTTTATTCAGTGTGAAGATTGCCTGGAATCATTCTGGAATCTAATGGTGTACAAAACTTACAAACATGCATAAATATCTCCTACTTTCAACTTGGAAAATCCATTTCATCTTAGATAACTAGATAACTGAATGGTAGTTTTAATGAAAAAACAAATTTCATGAATCACTTGAAGATTTATTCAGCTGCTCATAATGCATAGCATGTGTTTTATACAGTTGTAACTAATTTGGGGCAGATGGACAAAAGTGTGTCTAACTCTTACTGGCGTGTGGTCTTTGAGTAAGAGTATAAGAATGAAAGGGATTAGAATTTTCATCTTTCTTCCCTATGCTGGTGTACTCATGGTACAGAACAGTCTTCTCCAACTGGATGCCCTCCAGATGAAATTGTCTACAAAAATGTAGGGTACACCAGGTGCAAGAGAGCTTTTGCAGTATCTAAAATTTTTCTTTTTCCTGCCTTAGAAGAATAAACATCAAACCAAGTAAAAAATCAGTTTGTTTTAAAGTACTGTGAAAATCCAGTTTTTGTGATTTGCAAACTATAGTTCATGGTTTACATTGTGTAACTACAGTACTTCCAGGTGTGACTTGGTTAAGTAAACTGTGCTTTAGCACCAAGTAAAATTATCTTTGTTGTCTTCTTTGCCCCTTCTACCCTGCATTGCTGGTGGACGATTGAGAAAGACAGATTTTCCAAAATTGTGCATATAATTTTATTTTCTAAAACATTCCAAGAACAATTTTATGCTAAAAATGATTTTAAAATATATTTTTAAAATTCATCAAGTTTTAGGTAGCACATTTTTAAAAAAAGCTAGGAGATGAATAGCTGTGCTATGCATTTGCACATAAGATGTGTGATGATAACCTATCCCATTCTTATTTATAGAAAGTCCTTTGAATTTGAGGATATCCAAGGTTATCGAAACCGACTAGCAGCCATGGAGTACAAGAAGCTTCATGAAGAACTAAATGGCACCACAAGTGTTTGTCTCTATTGCACGCAGTCAGAGGACAACCTTTATGAGGATATTATTGGTAAGGTTCCAGGTCCATTTGAAAGAAACAAATAACAGTATTCTAGAAGAAAAGTATCTGCTATTGTTCAGTTCTAGGGAATTCCAGAATACATATTCTGATCCCCTGTGCTGATACATTCATGGATATCTGATGAATACACATAATTTCTCCCTTGGAAAGCAGTGGATTAAGGACAATTGTTTGGGGATTTGCTTTGATTCTTCTGTTTGTCAGTAGCTGGGTAAGACTTGATGCCAGTTTGTGCCTTGAAGAAATGTAATTGCAACTGTATATGGTTGGTTTGTCTACCCCGTGCTCTGCTTCAAAAGAATTCTTTTTCCTAGATCCTGCAAAAGAGAATCCCTATGAGGACATTAAAGTGAAGCCTTTGTGGAGGATCCCATCTACCTGGAAGTTGCCTCCCCCCCGAAATACCTTCAAGCCACCCAAGGTGAATGGACAGTTAGGGATTGCTCTGTTGGTCATCTACAGTTAATATTGGGCTTTGTGCCTGTGCTACACTGGGATTAGGCATTATCATACAGGAATCGGAACAAAATGAAGTTAATTGTGTACATTGCTCCGTGATTTATAAGTAAATATGTGCACTGTTGTGATGCTGTGGCTTTATTCACATGTGGATCATCACATTGCAGTTGTTCATTGAAGAACATAGAGGTATATAAACTCACTTTTAAGAGAATGGATGCCCATGAAGCTGATTTAACTTTGTTTCATTTCTCTTTAATCTGAAGAGAATACTTTGCCCTTCCATGCAGAGAACCAAAGCAAAAAAGGAATAAAAGGAGAAAATTGTACAGTATGTATATGTGTTTGTGCATAGGTATTCCTCTTCAGATACCCTGTTCAATTCAACCTTATCTGAATGTAATGGGTAAGGTTAGAATGAAGAATGTGAAAACAGCAGCTTACTCTGTTGTATAAAAGGAGAGATGAGGGGAGTAGAAGGGCTGCAGCCTAGTGGTACACAGCATATATATTGCATATAGAAGGTCCCAGCTTTAGTCACTTTCCATCTTTGGGTGGGCCTGAGGAATATCAGCCAGGAGGGTCTCATTCAATATGAGGCAGTTACCTGTATTTCTCTGATGATGTGTGGGCCCAATGCTCCTTTCCCATGAATTCTAAGATTTGGTTTGATTTGATTTATAACCTGCCTTTCTACTCTAGTGAATACTCAAGGCAGTTACAAAATTTAAAAACAACAACAAAATAGAAGGTAAAAAGTTAAAAAAATACATTTAAAAGCAGTGCTAAAATTAACAGTTTAAAACCCTGGTGAAAGTGGTGTACCTTTGTAGACCATCTTAAGTAGAGGGGAGTCCAGATGAACTTTTGGATGCTTTTCTTGGAACACAGTCCACACCTTAAAAACAACGGAGGAGACAGCATCTGAAGTTGGGCAGCTTCAGAAAAGACCTGTGGAGGTGGTTTGTTAGATAGTCAGACCCTAAGTCATTTAGTGTTGCCCTCTGGGCAACTGGCCACCAATGCAGATCAGTCAATACATGTGTCGTGTGATCTTTATATTCCATACCAAGTAGCAGTCTAATTGCTGCAATTTGCAACTCCTGGACACTTTCAGGAGTGGATCTGCATAGATGTGACCCTTCACAATTACTAGTGTAGTTTCCCATCCGTTCAACCAACCAACCAACCAACCAACCATTTCTCTTTGGTCCCCTACCTACTAATATTTATATGGCCGACGTTATTGAATTAAATCTTCCAATATCTCTTACTATTGGCCACACTGGCTGGGATGCTGAGATTTGTTTAGTAACCTTTAGAGAATCAGATGCTATGTGCCTATTTAGATGGTTGCCTAAATTAACATGGATGCCATGTTAATATCTGTTACCTACCTACCTACTACTTACCAAAGCTACTTACAATGATAGCTCCAAAATGTTCCATCCCAATTTATCTTTTTGTACTTAGTGAATTGGAGGATGGGAGTGTTTTGCCTGCTGTTTTGTCTCTGAAGGTTTGGAGAAAAGGAGATATTTCCCTGGCAGATGAAATTATAATAGCTACTATTGTTAGTGCCTATTTTTCTATGCTGTTCCTGAAAAAGGAATGAACCACATGTTAATTTATAGATGTTTAATGAAGTACTGACAGCTATCATTTAAAAGGAAAAACTGCTTTAGGCAAAAGCTATTTTGCACAAAGAAGTGAGAGATGGGGACATAAATTGTTCTCATGTAACTGCTTACCCTAACCCTAATCCTAACCCTAATCCTAATCATGAAAAAAACTTTGTGATATTTAAGTCATGTTTTTATGGGCAGTTTAGCCCCAAAGCTGAGTGTTGTTTTGTTTCTTTGTGGGATTTAGTTACTTGTTGGGTGTAATCAGGTTGGTTTTGATTCTGAGTGACTGCATGAACCATCCTGCCCTATCTGGAATACTGTAATAACTTGTAGTTCTCCCAAGGACGTTCCTGTGGCCTGTTTGATCCTGTCTGTCTATCTAGCCTGTTGTCTTCTCCTTCTACTTTCCTTCAACCTGTCAAGCATAATATTTTTTTAAAAATCCATCATTCACTTGCCTCACGCGTCTGAAGTTCTTGAGTTTCTGCTTGCTGCCTAAAGGGAACAATCAGCCTTTATTTGATCCAGGACTGATTGATTGCAGTGCATGGTATTCTTAATAAGCATCTCCAAATGCACAATACAAGTCTCCTATCTTCTTTCACTTGCTCTTTCTCAGTGTTTCTCAGAATTCACAGGATAGATTAGACCAGGAAAAATGGCTGCAGAAGAAAAAAGCCTTGAATTGAAACTCTGGAGCATAAACTTATATATAGACTTAACTGGCTCTGTTCTGCAGTAGGCAGATCTATTATATATATATGGCTTCAATTTTATTTGCAAGAAAGCAGATCATTTAGCCCTGTTGTAGCTGTGAGGTCTGTTGTAGGCAAGTTTCTGAATATGGGATTAAATAGAAAGTCACAATTTATTGTCATGCCTTTCATGAAGTTTTAATAGTATTATCTGTGGATCTTAAATGATTAGTGTTTTAACTTTTTCATTTGGTTCCAACTTTCTATTTTGGCTCCAATCCAACCATTGTTAATGTATGCTTACTGTATAAGTTACACAGATATTTATTTATTTATTTATTTTTCAAATACGCAACCTTGTCTCACTGTTTTCCTTATTCTGAACTACTATGTGTTCCTACAAATTAAGTTCTTAGAGTAGCTTCTTGTACATCAGAAAGCTTCCTCAGGAAAATAACTGGTATGATTGGGCAGAGTGGGCATGCTCCAAGTTCCCTCTATTAAGCAGTGCCATCTGGTGGGACCTAGGAAGTGTGCCTTCTCTGTGACAGCATCTGTTGTTTGGAACAACCACCCACCCCAAGATTCATTTGGCCCCCACCTTGACTGTGTTTAAAACTTGGCTCTTCCTCTAGGCCCTGGGCTGAATGAGCGGTGGGTTCTCTTCTTTTTTTGGCTAGGATGGTTGTTTTTTCAGACTTTGGAGTTTCCCAACTGTATCATCTATGTTTTGTTGGCAGTTTTATTGTGCACTGCCCAGAGTCACTGTAAGATTGGGTAGCCTTATAAATTTAATAACATTTAATAATTTTACTTTATGAATGGTAACATAAAATAACTCTTTATCTATTTAAATGTTTATCTATTAACATATTCTACATTATGGCCTCCACAAGGTCTTCTCTCTCCATTTTATTTTAATACTGAAATCTTAAGCAAAACTTGGGGAAAATTGGGTCAGTAATTTGTTATTTTTACAACACTGTTTTCCAATCTGTAGATTATGCAGTGTTGTTGCATATTTGTTGACATGAATCTGTTATGGCTTTAACTGCCTCTTCTTCTGCAGCTTTAAATGGTTTAGTAGATATTTTATCTGCACCTGGTACTTTCTTATTTGACAGCAGATCTGTTGCCTGTCATATCTCATTCTCTTGCAGGATTGGTTTCTGAATTTATTCTGTTTGTACAGATATTCCTGTCAATCTATAATCTTATTTGTAAAGTATTTCAATATTTATTTATTTAAAATATTTCTATACTGCTTTGTTTTTGAAGCAAAATCTATGAAATCTCTTCTTTGATTATTCTTGAACGGCCCCACCTTAGCTGTAAATTTTCTGGTGATTTCTCTGATGCTCTTAAATAGATTACTCATTTCCTTTTCTTGTTATCTTACGCTATTTGTTGATGTTCTTGATTGAGATATCTTTCCTTGCCCTTTCTTGCTTGATACTGAAATTTGTGTTTAGTTGTCATGTGTCCTTGTTGTTTAAGGTAATAGGGTCCTCCCTCTTTCCCTGGTTTTCATGATTGCTTGTGCTGAAAGTCAGTTGGACTTTCTCCTCTGAAATTTTGGATTTTTTTCCACTTTAGTTTTCCTATCTCTTCCTACAGATGTTCATTACTGTATAAATTAAACATACTATGTATGTCAGGGACGCGGTGGCTCTGCGGGTTAAACCGCTGAGCTGCTGAGCTTGTCAATCGGAAGGTCGGCGGTTCGAATCCGCGTGACAGGGTGAGCTCCCGTTGCTAGTCCCAGCTTCTGCCAACCTAGCAGTTCAAAAACATGCAAATGTGAGTAGATTAATAGGTACCGCTTCGGCGG
This sequence comes from Candoia aspera, assembly GCF_035149785.1. Lineage (NCBI taxonomy): Eukaryota > Metazoa > Chordata > Lepidosauria > Squamata > Candoiidae > Candoia > Candoia aspera. Next base: position 36,903,841 of record NC_086155.1, read on the forward strand.
GCAGGTAACGGCGTTCCGTGTAGTCATGCTGGCCACATGACCACGGAAGTGTCTATGGACAAACACCGGCTCTTCGGCTTTGAAACGGAGATGAGCACCACCCCCTAGAGTCGGACACAACTGGACTTAATGTCAAGGGAAACCTTTACCTTTACCTATGTATGTTGCTTACATTAAGCAGATATGTTCTTCATCTGCTCTTTTTAATTTAATTTTCTAAACTTACCCTGTATAAAATATACCTTTGTCAAGTTCAACTCTCAATGACTGCATCCATGCAGGTTTTTTTTACAACTTTATGAGAATAGTTTGTTATTTCTTTCTTCTGGGATGTTTTTCTGCTTCTTAATCTAGCCTACTGAACTGGGATTTCTGGTTATTTATTTATTTATTTCTCATATTCCTGCACCTCCCATCTTGCAAGCGACTCTTTTCATTTGAATTTCCCATCCAAATACTAATCAGGTCCAATCCTGCTTAGCTTCTGAATTCAGCCTCTGTCTGCTGAGGCTTAAACTAATACATGTGACACTAATAATTCCCTGTCTGTTCCACAGTTGTAGTATCTCTTTTTGCATGAAAAAGCTAAAAAGAAGAAACAACGAGGAATGATGACCTCCGTGGGATTTATTATCTTGATCAATCTATTTATGCTTCTCCTAAATTTCTCTGTAATTTATAATCTGGCACAGTGGTTGAGGGCCATGATGGGTATAATGATGAATGCACTCCTGGAACTTATGTCTCTCTTTTCTTTCTCTTTTTTAAATCCTAAATAGAATTCATGGGGAAAGGGAAGGATTGGGATTGTGGTTTACCAGGAGGGCAGATTTAACTTTTTCCCTCGTTGCACAGTTCGAACAAGGAGCTCCCATATCTATTAGGCTCACCGTGACTATACAGTGTTTCTTTAGAGAGAAGGGAGAAGGGGAGATACCCTTCCTTCCAAGGCCTTATTTAGCATTCCATATAAAAAGGGAGGGGATATCTAAGTAGATTTACCTGCTTTAGCTCTCCCCTAATCCAATAATTATTTTGACTCCCTCTGACTTTTAATTATATTTGTTGAACATTTTCATATAATAATAACGAACCAAACTTTTAGCTTGCTGCTTTCACTCTCCTAAAAACCAGGCAGTCCTTTTGCGCAGTGTGGTGTATTGTTTTCCAGTTGGTATCTGTTTGTATCACATTCAGTAGGGATCGCTTTCTTTATAAAACATTAACGCTCCTTTTTCCTTCTTCCAATTTTCTTTAGCTTCCCCATAAGCCACACTTCTTTCACCGTAAGACCTTGGAGTTAAAGAACACACGGATCTGCTTGCGTGGGAAGTTGGCGAAAGATGCAACACTACCTGTTACGTTGACCGAGTGGAAGTTCTTCAAAGCAGGAGAGGCTGGAAGCAGGAAGAGGAAAAATCTTCCCCGGGTGAGGAATGAGCCAAAACATTAATAATTAGTTGCTGGCCAAATTCCATTTTCTGTTGTCATTTTCCTCTCCCTACCTCCTCTGTACCATGGCCTCCTGTTGGGTCATTCCTGTCAGTTTTGAGTGAAAATCAATGCTATTCCTGCTTGCTTTCTTAAATAATGGTTTACTGCATCATTTAAATATGAGAGTTCTTGTGAATATCAGATGATCAGATGTTATTGTAGTTTTTCACTGTTTTAATTGTACTGTTAATGGTTCTGTTTTTAATCATTTTTTCTTTTTTTGTGCATGCTGCCCAGAATCACAAGCATGAGATGGGTGGCTATATAAATTTAACAGATAGATAGATAGATAGATAGATAGATAGATAGATAGATAGATAGATAGATAGATAGATAGATAGATAGATGATAGATAGATAGATAGATAGATAGATAGATAGATAGATAGATAGATAGATAGATAGATAGATAGATAGAGCTACACTGATCCTCCTGAACTGGATGCCCCCCAGATGTGTGGGGATGGCAGTTCTTAAGAGTCCCCTGTCCGGTGTCATTCAGCTGGCTGAATTTTGGGAGTTGCCATCACACTACATCCAGAAGGTCTTGTGGTAACAGTGGCTTGTTATTTCATATCTCCTTTGTTTTGTATCTGTCAGGTTTGTGTTCCATTCCTCTATCATGTCAGTTCAGGGAAAAATGTCCAAGTCTTCCCTTATATAATCTGTTCTGTCAGTAAAACTGAGGTGCTCTGGCTAGTCAAAGTGATCTGAAGTTGGATCTACTTAGGCTTCTCTAGCGCTTTATCTCCTGCAGCACAGGTGCCTACCTCCTCTTTATTTTCTGAGAGCTGTACTTCTTTCCCTGTCTGCAGTATGTTTGCGTCTTTACTTTTTTGATACGCATGGGGAGGTGTGTGGTTGTCTTGTCAGATAGAACATAAACTAAACCTCTGTTTAGTTCTACATGAGGACATTTTAAAAAGCCAGTTGTTTTGCTTTCAATTTGAATTCAAGATAATCCTAAAAGAATAGTTATTGGGGCACCATATTACTTAAAAAGACCTGAATAGGAAAATATTTGGAGCTGAGTTTAGCTGGAATTACACTTTGTTTATCTGGACAACCTGTCCTGCTCTATTTAGATTACCATGCAGATTCTCTAACAAGAAGGCACTGGCAAGATGTGGCAACATGCAGTTAATACCCAGTTAAGTTCCCACTTACACTAGGAGTTAATTTTATATTTTTAATAGGAGGGTGTGTTCCTGAGTGAGGATACTTAGAGTGACCTGGAGTTCATTTTATTTTGCTTGGATGTCTTTCTCTGGGGTTGCTTATTCCTGACTCAAGATTTAGCTTCCAACTGTTCTGTGCTTTAAAGCTGCTGAGCCGCTCATTAAAGATGAGGCTGTTCCATAAAATTTAAATATAACTTTCCTGATGTGCTTCTGGCTGCTCCCTCCTCTGGGTGAATGAGTAGCGGAGATGTGCATGTAGGGTGAACACTGGAAAACCGAGAAGCATAATTTACCACCTAGAGTTGTATAGATTTGGGGCAGTCTGTAAGTACTGCTAATAAATAAATGCTGCCTATTCATTGAAGAACTTAGAATCTTGTCCAGCTGGTTGATAGATTGATAGAAAATATCAATCTTAATATTTTAGTAATTTTTAATAATCTACATATTCACTGTCTTTTAAGCAATCTCACAATCATGAAATATTGCAAAGGAAAAGAACTGCAGCTCAGACATTGTGTCTATTTAAGAATTTGAGCAAAAGACTGTCCCATTTCTGGTTACTAAAAGCCAAAAGGTAAAAAGAATCCCATAGTTAGTGAGAATTTATTTCCATTATGATAGAGGAAATAGGCGGACAGAAGGAAAGCTAGCATACATCCTAGGCCAAATTTGCTCTCTTTTTAAGTATTGCATATCAATATTTCTTGGAGCATACAAAGGTAATTAATTGAGCCAGGAAGAATGATTAAAAGTCCCATATGAGCATCCTTCCTCAGACAAAATGATCCCCCCAACCACAGTAATGTAATTTACTGAGAGAGGAAGTCAAGTTATTCCCTCATCCTGAACTCACAGGACTTGGCCATGATTGCTGGAAGAATGTTCAAGCAAGCCAAAAATTCTTCAATTCCAGCAGGGAAAACAATGTGTTCTCCAGCACCTTGACATCATGCATTCAGCTCCCAGCAGCATTTTCCTGAAGCCATTACAAATTTTGCAGCCACCAGAGTTTGCAACAGTCAGCTTAAAACATGTGCAATGGGAACACACATTTCCGAAGTCTCCATCATGTACATATATTCCAGAAAGCTTCAGTCTCAGCTCCCTGATATACTTTTACATGGTACCTTATATTTCTCCACTTCATTTTGTCATGTTTGACGTCCAAAAGCCTGAAGAATCTCTTTCTGTAAATCAACTATTTAAAACCAGGGCTGGGAAAATTTGGGAGGAATGGAAAAGAAGCTGAAGGAAGGAGAGGAAGAAATGCAGAGTTTGTTGCATAGGTACAGACTTTTCCTAAGGTCAGATGGTACTGCCTTTGCCCTGAGCAGTAGACTGGTTCTCTGAAATCCTTTTTTTTCTTTTTACTCCACTTAGGTTGCTATGGTCAAGAAAAGAGTTGGAACTAGGAACAGTTTACCTGCTAACTATCTTCTGCATTTATGTATGACTTGTGATGGGAACAACTGGGCCCCACCCTGTTGCCTTTGCTTGGAATGCTGAATGCATTCTTGAAGCCGGGCAAGAGAGAACTTGGCCTGCATGCCATTGTCTAAAATAGCAAGTAGTTGAGCAGGAGCTGAGATTGTCAGCAAGTTTTGACTAGACATGCTGTGGCAGAGTTTTCTGTCTTCTGCCTATGGCTTGAGATACTTGACAACTCATATGATGTTTGATGGGTTGGGCAGCTACCGCCACTCCTGTTGAGCGTGTGGCTGTTTCTCTGGAAATGGTAGAAACCAGCCATCCAAGGGAAAGTATACTTAAGCAAAGAATAATACAATTATGTTCTAATAGTTTGTTCTTTACTTTTTATCTGGGCAAATGGCAGCATTTACCTGACTTTTCCAGACCACAGAAGCTAAGCAGGATTGGCCTGGTTGGTAAATGGGGGAAAGCCTGGGAGTTCTAGGCTGTTTTCTAGACAAGGAAGTTAAAAAAAAAATCCTGGAAAACCACTAGTGGCAAATCACTTCCATAATGCTTGCAGGAAACTGTGTGGATGCAGACACAAGTTCAAGCTGAGCTGAAGGGCATCTTTACCTTAAGGTAAGACTGCACAGACACAAAAAAAGCCATAATGCATGGAAGAAGTGCATTCTCTGCATAGCAACAGTGAACCTATTTGCATAAATGTTTTGTTCAGTTTAGCTTTCATCATGGATTACAATATTTTTGATATCCAGAGTAAAGATAGTGACCAAAAAAGGATAGGCAGATGATGAGAAAGCATAGGTCTGCAGCATGGTGGTCCATTGGATGGACCACCATGGCATTCCCCCATTATGTAAGTGATTTGTCACTAGCTTTTTTCCAGGATTTTTTTAACTTCCTAGTCTAGAAAAGAGCCTAGAATTCCCAGGTGTCCCCCCCATTTGCCAACCAGGACCAATCCTGCCTAGCTTCTGTGATCAGCCAAGGTCAGCTAAATGCTGCTCTTTGCCCAGATAAAAAGTTCATTCTACATCTAGAGTTGCTTCAAGTGAGATGGGAGGTGATGAAATTTGAAATAAATAAATAAATAAATAAATAACTATGCAGATGAGGGTAGTCTTTTCTTCTTGAGGCTGATGCAAAATGTAACTGATGTTTTCATCAGTTTTTCTATTATAGCTCTGAATAATACTTGTTGTTTATTCGTTTAGTCGCTTCCGACTCTTCGTGACTTCATGGACCAGCCCATGCCAGAGCTTCCTGTCGGTCGTCAACACCCCCAGCTCCCCCAGGGACAAGTCCGTCACCTCTAGAATATCATCCATCCACCTTGCCCTTGGTCGGCCCCTCTTCCTTTTGCCTTCCACTCTCCCTAGCATCAACATCTTCTCCAGGTGTCCTGTCTTCTCATTATGTGGCCAAAGTATTTCAGTTTTGCCTTTAATATCATTCCCTCAAGTGATCAGTCTGGCTTTATTTCCTGGAGGATGGACTGGTTTGATCTTCTTGCAGTCCAAGGCACTCTCAGAATTTTCCTCCAACACCACAGTTCAAAAGCATCTATCTTCCTTCTCTCAGCCTTCCTTATGGTCCAGCTCTCGCAGCCATATGTTACTACGGGGAACACCATTGCTTTAACTATGCGGGCCTTTGTTGTCAGTGTGATGTCTCTGCTCTTAACTATTTTATCGAGATTGGTCATTGCTCTTCTCCCAAGGATTAAGCGTCTTCTGATTTCCTGACTGCAGTCAGCATCTGCAGTAATCTTTGCACCTAGGAATACAAAGTCTTTCACTGCTTCTACATTTTCTCCCTCTATTTGCCAGTTATCAATCAAGCTGGTTGCCATAATCTTGGTTTTTTTGAGGTTTAGCTGCAAGCCAGCTTTTGCACTTTCTTCTTTCACCTTCATCATAAGGCTCCTCAGTTCCTCTTCACTTTCAGCCATCAAAGTGGTATCATCTGCATATCTGAGATTGTTAATGTTTCTTCCAGTGATTTTAACTCCAGCCTTGGATTCCTCAAGCCCAGCATGTCACATGATGTGTTCTGCATACAAGTTGAATAGGTAGGGTGAGAGGATACAGCCCTGCCGTACTCCTTTTCCAATCTTAAACCAGTCCGTTGTTCCCTGGTCTGTTCTTACGGTTGCTACTTGGTGGTTATACAGATTCTTCAGGAGGCAGAGAAGATGACTTGGTATCCCCATACCACTAAGAACGTGCCACAATTTGTTATGGTCCACACAGTCAAAGGCTTTAGAATAGTCAGTAAAACAGAAATAGATGTTTTTCTGAAACTCCCTGGCTTTTTCCATTATCCAGCAGATATTGGCAATTTGGTCTCTAGTTCCTCTGCCTTTTCTAAACCCAGCTTGTACATCTGGCAATTCTCGCTCCATGAACTGCTGAATAATACTAGCCTGTGTATAAATGTGATCTGCAGACTTTTAGTTTGGTGCCTGAGTGCTTGTGAAACATATAATCCCTCCTGATGATTGCTTTGTTACTGGGTTTCAGCTTGTATTGAAGATACAAGAGATCTTTGATTCCAGACGAGGAAAGAAACGTGTGAAGTTGGTGGTGCAGACTGGAAAAGAACTTTCTCCAGCCAGAGGTATAAATGCTGGGCTGAATGCAGTTCTTCCGGTTAATTCATTAATAGTGTTAATTTTGAGAATTCCCATGAGAAATACTATGGATCTGTGATTTACTCCTTTTTTATCCTGCTGCCCCTTTAGGACAGTATAGAATTTTTGTTGCTAAAGTGAGAAGAGCAAGATTCCTTGCAGTATTTCATGTCTGTGTTTATATACCTTACCAATAGTACTTCCTGTTCTATATGAGTTTCCTCTTCCACATGTGCTGAAATACCAAGCTACAGCCAAGTGCTCTTTATGTAATTTACATTTTGCAAATCAGTGATGCCAACTTGCCTAGTAATGTTAAACAATTGATGGTGATGTATGCTCCCTCAGTCCTCTGCATTACATAATGGAGAAGGTGCCTCCCCAGAATTGTATAATGAGCTTGACTTGCTTTATTTAACACCTGACACGTATGTGTATATGCTTTCTAATTGATGCTTTGACTGGTTGGTGCAACTGTGCCCAACTTTCAGAGCCATGAGAACATAATGGATCATTGCCCTGTCAGATTGCTTCCAACATTTCCAGTTTCCACCCAGCTGACAAATTCTGAAGGAAACTTTTTGTCATTTCAGGTGAAACCAGTGGATATGACAGTGAACCAGAGAATCTGCCAAAAAGTGAGTGAGTGAGTCACTGCACCTAAGACAGCTCAAGTGGCATAATTATACCTGCCAGATAATTGCTGAGAGTGCCTAAGCTCTGCACAGATTCTGCCTAGTCAATGTTGCACTTTGGGACTGAGATCCATTTGAATAATTGGCATGCTCACTACTTGCTGGACAAAATGGATGCATTATGAACATTTAAAGGCTTGTAAGATTTAAAATGTATTTCTCAGCACATGGAATAGTTTACAGGTTTGGCAACTATTTGGGATCAGAACTTTGGTGTGAGGACTCCATTCCAGAAATCCACTAAGAACTGGGATGATTGAGAGGAAGAACAGCTGGATTTAGAACTCAGGATAGTCACTTTTAAGCTGTGTTATCCTGGGGTTCCTCAAGAGTTTAATGGCAGTTGCTTGAGAAGAAAAACAGTCATGGGGAAAGGCTTTCTTGAAAACTGTTTGACATTCTTAATTTTTAGTTGCAATGTGTAACAGCAGATTATTGTTATGTATGTCAGTAGTGAAGGATGATAGTTGCTTTGCATATATCTAGTAGCAGTTGTAGCAGTACTACTTTGTTTAGAACATGTTTGAACCCCTAAAAAGCTTATGTAGTATAGCAGCGAAGGTGTTGGACTGGGAGTGGGGCGACCTGGTTCTAGTTTACCTTCAGCCACAAACTCACTGGAAGGCCCTGAGCCAGTCACTCTCTCTCAGCCCAACCTACCCCATGGAGTTCTTGTTGTGGGGAAAAATAGGAGGAAGGAACATTATGTATGCTGCCTTGAACTTCTGTACAACAAAGGCAGAGTATAAATCTAATAAATAACTAAATGGTACTAAAGAAACAATAAAGTGCCAAGAGGCCTTCTATGATGGGAAGCTTTTCAAAGCTATTCTTCAATTCCCTAAGAAAAGGGACACATGGTTATCTCTTTTCAGAAGTCTGAAAGGTGGTGTTCAAAAAAGGAGACCATGTTGTGGTGCCTATCTGCTTCTGCCAAGAAGCGGATAAGTACGAATAGTAAGTTTTATTTGTGTAGAGTGTTTTTTGTGACACTGTACCAAGGCCTGCTGTAGCAACCCAAAATATAACATCACTTTGTTCAGACTACTGTGATCCTTGGTGCTGGCACATGTAATGGTATGTGGGAATGACCCTGAGAGACAGGAGGGAGAGCTGCAGACATAGACAACCGTCATGCAAAAGGTATCTCAGTCCACAGAAACAGGGGGGGCATGGGAAGCATTTCAGAAGGGACCCTCCCTAGTTTTCTGGAGAGTAAAAGGAAAGGAGGGAAGGAATGCTTTCAGTCTTGCAAGATTCTGGTAATGTAACCTTAGAAATAAAGATATAGTTAGTACTCCTAGTTGTGCTTCTCGTCTGGACTACCTCGAAGGGCTAACAGCATAGCACAACAGTGCCTGCTGCTTTTCAACTAGGTTCCCCACTCCTCCTCTTAAGTGTTTCAGACTACTGCAACTTGCAACCGCATGAGACCCCCATCTCTCATGGGCCATAGCTTGGCAGCGGTGGCTGGTTTCTGCAAAGAGCAAGAGAACAGGCAACCGGGTTGCCAAAATGCTGAAGGAAAGTTAATTGGGGCTGATTTTCAGGTGCATATCTGGGCCTAACGTGTGAAGGAGAAAGCATGTAAGAGTGGATAGGCAACAAGTTGCTCAGGGTAGTTGTGTCTTTTGTCAAGCTGAAGGGAAAACAGTCTGCCCAGGAAGGAAAGGATTACCTTGCAAGAACCTTGCTGTTTCATTGGGGTGTAATTAGAGGTCCTTGCCAGTTTATAATTGCATAAACGTATTAATGAGGAGTCGAAAATGACTTGATGGCACATAATCTTCTTCTGCTTCCGGGTCAGATGTTCCCCCCTTCTGACCATTTCCAGTGCTGCCTCTTGAGAACTTTTTTCTTTCTTTCACTGAAGCTAAAGAAGCCGAGTCATGTCTGTCTCTGTCTCTTGCAACATTGTGAAACGCCCTTTGCTGGGAAAAAGAAGTAACTGGAGTGAAATTATACATAATGCTCGGCCCTTGCATGTAAACACTGGAGGAAGAACAACTAGAGCAGCAGGCTCCAAACTGGCTCTGCATCGTGACTCATCTGTCCTAATTGGCACCAATAGCCCTGGACACACCAGCATTTCCTGTTCACCATGCCTGGAAATTGTCAGAATTAAGCTTTGCATATAGCCTAACACAGCAATTCCTTGGTAATAATAAAGGCACAGCGCCAAGCAAGCATGATTATTTTCCTCACTTCCTTCCTTCAGACAGTTTTGTGAAGGTGGTCAGATCAGGATTTTCTCTAGAGAGCGGGAGACACTTGCTTATCATACACGGTAGCTATTTATTTGGTGTCCATGTAGTCTGCGCCACTGCAATTTTCATAACTTTCACACTGCTGCTTTAAAGCGTTGTGTGCATTTAGAATGAGAGGCTTTATGTTAGCTCACCATGATGGAGGTAAAGAGGCCCATTCAGTTTGGATGTTAGGCTTTGCAAGTTGTATATTTGGTATGAGTTATTTGTATGCTGTTTGATTGGACAGTTGGGGTATTATTGCTGCCCACATTTTCTCTTTGTGGGCAGCAATAATACCCTAACTGTCCAATCAAACAGCATACAAATATTTTATCTTGTTTATGGGAATACTGTTATTCCAGCAACACAGCTATTACTTTTAGGCCTGCTGGACACAGCTCTAAAAACTGACCTGCTGTTTAGCCTGGGGAAACACTTACCATTTCTGCAGTCTCCCTACCTGATGAATGGAAGCCATGCCATCTCCCCATCCAAGATGCAAGATCTGGCAATTGAAGAACTGCTTCTCTTCTGTAGGTCGCCATAAGCGCCTTCTGCAGGTCCAGGCTCAGTCCAAACGGAACCCACACTACCAGACATTGGAGCGCGACCTCATTGAGTTCCAGGAGCAGCAGCTCTTTGAGCTGTTTGTGGTAGTATCTCTGCAGAAGAAGCCGTCCGAGGCAACATACACCCCACAGGTTATACAACAGTTTCCATGTAAGGTTGGTGCCTGTTTACTTCTATCCATGCTCCACAAAATTAAATTAAGGTGCTTTTGGTTGGCCAGGAGGAAGGTACCTTTACTCCTGTTAAAGTGGACCTAAGAACTGGCAGCGCAAAGACAAGACGAGCACTCTGCCTTTGCTGAGCTGGGCTTCTGCTGATCCAGAGTCTGTTTTTGGATGCTCGAAGTGCCACATTGCAGGGGAATTTTTTCTGGATTTAGCTGTTACTGGACTCCCAAAGAGAAATCCCTCAGTCTTTTTGGGCTCAGACTCTAATAAATGAGCAAGTTAGCACTTTATCTGCCTTGACTGTGGCTAAGTATAGATCAGTGTTTCCCAACCTGGCCAACTTGCAGATGTGTAGATTTCAACTCCCATGTGAAGTCTGGGAAGTGAAACCCACAGGTCTGGAATTTGGGAAACACTGGTTTAAGTGATGTAGAATGTTTATACAGTAGTTGTGTTCTTGTCCGCAGCCATATTATTTATGCTATGATAAACAGAAAAACATACTATCTTTTATATGAGTATTAACCATATTTCTTTGCATTTTTCACTGTCTGCTCTGTATGGTCTCAGCATCATGCAAAAGAGTATGATTTCAAAGAATAGTTTTCCAAGGCTTACTGTGTATTGCAGAGGTACACAACTTTTTCTGGGCCTAAGTGGTGAATTTGTCCTTTGAATGGGATACTAGTAGCTAGATTCCAGAAAGTAGTGGTTGGGCTTGAAAAAACTCAAATTTGATTTTATTTACATTTAAAATTTTCTGTATTCATATAGAGTTAGTTTGATAATTCTCTGGGGATATAAGTAATTACTTCTGCATTCAGAATTGCATTCAGAATTACAATTTGGTAACAATTTCTGGAGGCATCATTCCAAAATTTGATAACATTCATAGATTTTGGACAGATTTAAACCTTCTAAATGCACATTTGCATCCTCAGATATGTATTTGGAATCCAGTGAATTGCGGGAAGAAGTTTGAGGGAGGAATTATTTGGAAAAAAGAAATAACAGGTCGAGGACAGAAAAGATTTTCCTATATTTGTTTCCTCTCCTCCAAACCACCATTTCTTTTGGTTTTATTGTAAACCACCCAGAGCCCCTCCTTGGGAGGGAGATGGGTGGTGATAAAATTTGATAAATAAATAAATTAAATAAATAAATAAATAAAGAAGCAGCCATCAAGTATACATGTTACACTGATATAATTGGTGGTGCTCATTCTCCTCTGCAGATGCTGGTAGACTGCAAAGTGGTTTACAAGAAGAGCTAGAAAAGAACCTTGGTTTCTTTGGGGAAAACATACACTAGCTTCTTTTGCTGCATGGCTAGGAGTAGACTCAAATGAGGAATGAAATATAGCTGAACAACAGTAATCCCAAAGCTGTGCTGATTTAATCCAAGCTGCTGTTGGTCACCAAAACAGTGCTGGCCTACATTGCTCAGAAATGTAGTGAGTAATGATCCACAGGTCACATGGTTGTTGCACTCTTTATGTCCCTGCTGACAAAATGGATGATGGCATTTTGCCAGCCCATTTGTCTTCTTCTGCCGAGGAGGTGTTTTGTTTTGTAGTTTAACAAGATTTGCACAGAAGGGTCTTTCAGTCGGATTTAACAAGAAAGTTTACTCTAGTAATTATGGGGTAGTGATTATATAACATGAGCACCATTATTACAGACTTTCACCAGCTCCCAAAATAGTTCTGTTTCCAATCAGTCTGCCAGTCACTTGCTTGAATAGGCCATGTAGTGAAGGAAAACTTCACTACATGAAGTTTTCATCCCCATTACATCAACCCATCCCACCCGATCGTGCAGAGAGGGCATGTTACGGACCCCGTCCATAAGAGAATTCCATCTGGCAGGGTCCAGAAAGCGGGCCTTCTCTGCAGTGGCTCCCGCCCTCTGGAACATCTTTCCCCCAGAGATAAGACAGACTCCATCCCTTGTGGCCTTCTGAAAACAACTAAAAACCTGGTTCTGAAACCTTGCTTGGGGCGGAAGGGGGAGTAATTACCTCTGGAGACAGTTAGCACCCTAAAATGGCCCCTTCAGATACACGTGAGTGATATTCCAAGTAGTATCGTCATCTGGATTTTATACTATATTTAACTTCAATATTATATTTATATTTATTTATGGTATTTTAATGTTTTTATTTCTGTTGTAAACCACCCAGAGTCCCCTCTTTGGTGGGAGATGGGTGGTAGCAAAATAAAATAAAATAAAATAAAATCAATAAAACTTCAAAAGGAATAATGCTGTGAAACTGGTGAAACTATCTGAAACTTGTTAGCCTTTTAAAAGTTCAGTCTTTCAAAAAATATGCTGTGAAAAGTAGCTCATTAAGAACCTAGAATGAATAGTGAGAAGACAAAAAGTTGGGATTTGATATTGCTCAAGAATCAGAATGCATTGATGGATGTATTTGGAATTTTGACAATAAGTTGTGGACACTTTCACAAAATGGCTGCCTCAGTTGCCCATTCATAAAATGGTTGTCTTAATAGATCTGGCAAGTCACAAAACATTTTCAAACTGAATTGCAACAGCTGCCATTTTTATTTGCTATGAATGCATATAGGGCCCATGTGATGCTCAGAAACCTTTTTCAAAATGAATTCTAGAGGCAAATAGCTTGCCTTGCAGAAGACAGCATTCCATTTATATTATTTAAATCATCCATTTAATTTTAAAAGCTTGGTGGGTGTCTTGAAAGATTCTTTGGATAAATTGGTGCCCACAGGCACCAATTCCAGATACTGTTGGAACATAGTCGGTGTCTCTGTATCTAATTTAGGTAAATCTGCACAGTGGAAAATATTAGCCTGCTTTTATTTGTTTGCTGGCCTGATAATTTTTTTCCATTTGTAGCCTGATCATCCTTTTCGTCAGTCTAAGGACACTGAAGACAGACTGAAAGTCATCCCCAAATTCTGTTTCCCTGATCCCAAAGACTGGTGTCCAACATCAGAGACAAAGAGGTGAGTGGTAATGCCCAATGACTTACTCATTTTGATCAAAGAATTTTGAGACATACTGGAGAATCACTCAGCATTCTTTAGTGATTAATCCTATTGTTGGTTTAGTGACCACATTTTACAAGACTTAAAACTGGTGCAGGATTAAGCACAATTTAATTCAAATCTGGTCTCCATTACTTAGCTACATTGACAAAACTTTTCCTGATGTCTTCAGCAAAATAAATGTCTTAAACATCAGCCTTAAATATGAATTTCCAAAATGTCTGTGTTTCTTCATAAAATTGTACTAGTGTATATACAGTATGCCCCCAAGTGGGGTGGTTGTTCTGTTTTGTGTTTTTTTGCTTTTCCTTTTTGCTTTTCTTACTGTTTTTCTTTGCTTCCTTTATCCTTGATACTGTGATTGTTCTGTTTTTCCCTCTGTGGATCAATTTGCTTTATTTTGTTTTGTTTGAATTGTAATTGTAACCGCCCAGAGTCACTCTTTGAGTGAGATGGGCAGTGGCTAAATTTGAAATATAAATAAATAAAAATAAAATAATTGTTTTATTGAAACATATTTATTGTTTCAATAAAAAGCAAAGTCAAGAACAGGATGCATGGGAGATAGTAGAAGAGATTGGCACTGGAACTGTCCCACTCTCTTGATAGAGAGGTGGGTTTACCTGCTTTCAGTAAGGAACATTACCTCTCTCTCTTATTCTCTTCTATGGCAGGAGAATGACATAAGATACCGTGCCATATTGGCAAATGAGATCAGTGTTTTAAAAAATTCTTTCAATGGCATTTTTTTTTAAATAAAAAAAACACCTTGTTGTGGGTTTATTACTTTCAGCCCTCTAATCCAGTGCCACAGTGGCCTAGATGTTGCTGGCCCTAGCATTCTCCATCTTACTTACCATTGTGGTGAAGTGGTCATTTCTAAGCTGCCAATTATGCTTATTTGTGGTAGGGTGGAGATCGTGGAAGGCAACATACTGATGAAATACCTTCTCTAAGCCTTCTGAAGCCTCTGAACGGGAAATTGATTGGAGAAGTACATTTTATGTCCAGTTGTGATGTAAGAGCTCCCTACAGCTTTGCTTCCTTCATCAAACTAACAATTTTTATTTGTGTTGTCCAGTGAAACTTTTTCCTTTGTGCTAACTGGTGAGGATGGCAGCCGCTGGTTTGGGTATTGCAAAAGGCTCTTGGTAAGTAGTCCCCTGTATTATTATTATTATTATTATTATTATTATTATTATTATTATTAATCCATCTGACTCCCAGCAACTCTTTAGTGTAGAAAATATGAAAGAATTTGTCAAGTGTTCCATTGGGAGCAAATGTAGGTATCCTGCTGTCCTGGAATTTTGCAGTGGAACATCATCAAAATCCACTACTATGCATCTTTCCCTAAATCAAAAATTTCTAAAAGTTATCAGAAGAAAAAGCACTCTAATGGAAGTTAAATACAACCAGTGGTAGTTATGATTTGAAGAAGAGCTTATGTTGAGGGAAATTGCATTTTAAAAACTTGGATCACAGAAACTTACACTTCAAAGTAAGTCAAGCACCTATGGAAGGTGCTAGTCCAGGGAATTAGGCTTAGTGGGATTAGTGGGACACACATATAAAGCCTCCATATGCTTCTCTGATGTTGTGAATTTTGTATGATTTTTTTAAAATAAACCCCTAAGAAAAGAAGCTGGGTCCAAATACTGCCTTGCTAAGGCTGACAATAAAGCAGATAGAACTGTTTAGCAATTTGTATTATCTCCATTGTGCAGGAGCTGGTAAACAGCAATTACTTGTTAGCAATCTTATTAATAGACAGTTTTCAATGTGCTCCAGTGCTTTGTACCTTAGATAAATGAGCCAAATGTCGATAAAAAGAGATAAAGAGCTCAAACAGGTAGTGAGAATGGCATGTCAAATAGGAAAAAGAAGGGAGGGTAAGCCATTGTTAGATACTGGGATGCCTGAGTAACTCTTTCTTTCTATCGCATTTTAGCCAGAAGGGAAAGGAAAGCGGCTACCTGAGGTCTACTGCATGGTTAGCCGCCTAGGCTGCTTCAACCTTTTCTCTAAGGTGAGGAAACTGCCTTTGAGTTCATAGCAAGTATTGCTGCTTACCTTGGAAAATGCCTGCATAGGTGGCTGTTGACTGTGGGAGTTAGTCAACTGCTTTTTTTACAGTCACCTCTTTTTAGTGCAAAACAGATTGCTTAGAACAGGCATGGCTACCATTTCTCTGCAGAGGACTCAATGTGCTTGGGAGTAATCTGACTTGGGGGCAGGATGTGAAGTTGGACAGAGCCCAAGCCCAGAAGTGGTATAGCTACCCATTCAGTTTTGTTCTGATGTGTCTGTTTTCTATTTCCAGCTACTGAAGCTACTGAGAGGAAGGACAGCTCTGTAGCTTGTTTTTGCCAGATCCCTGAACTGATTATTTGCAGAAGATGGAAACACATTGGCCACTTCAGGGCTTGTTCTAGAGCTAGGCAACCTAGGCAGTTGCCTAGGGTGCCAAATTTTAGGGGGCACCAAAATCGAAAAGACTCCCAAAATACACAATATGAGTATATAAAATCTGATAATCTTTCCTTGTTGCTTTAGAACTTTTTCTTTCTATACTTTTCAAAAACACTTACAAAGTCAGAGTGGTAGTGAACTGCACACTAACCAGATGTTGCAAGTCACCAAAAAGAAATTATTATTATAGCTATGGACCTTGGGAAGCTGATATATTACTGAAGCAAGACACAGGCCTGATAGGAAGGTACTGAGCAAGCGAGTCACGTGACTATCAGCTTATCAGAGTTATACCCGGAAAAGTGGAAATAGCACACTCAGTGTGCCAGTGTGCCTGCTCAAAGGTTAAATATAATTTCACTGAATTGTTGCCATATGACAACAATTGGTGATGATGTAATTAAAATACTGTGATCCACAATAAATAGGGTGAAAATGTCCAAGAAAAGAAAAAAATAGGCTGAAAATCATAAGCGTAAAGCTCAAAACCTTGGAGAAAAAAAGAAACAAGAGGTCACTTTTCTGAATTTCCTAATAAAATCGGAAGATGAGCCGAACCGTAGGGGTGCCAGAATATGACTTTGCCTAGGGTGCCAAAATTTCTAGAGCCTGCCCTGGCCATTTTAATCTCTGGATCATGGGGAGGAAGAGAACTAGTATTAATATTTATGCATCAGTAAAGGTTGATTTCACTATCTTCAGAGTTCTCTAAATTGTTTCTTGATTTAAATAGACTTTTTAAAACCTGCTTTCAACTATCCATAGTTACTTCAGAGTGAACTAACTTGTTTCCTGTCCTGAGCAGCCAAGGGTAATTAATTTGATCCAGTTTTCAACTTACCATTTCTCAATTCCTTGGAAGGCACAGGTGCCTGTTATAGGAAATATATCTACTGTGATCCACATGGACCCTGTGATGTGTCCATACTGATTTGTAAGATGTGCATAATATATACTGTACCTTGCAAACAGACTTTACTCATAAATATATAATATTGATGATTCTGATTGTTGAGTAGCCTTTCCAACCTGGTACTTTCCAAAGGTGTTGAACATTAACTCCTCACATCCCATAGCTGGATAATTAAGGAAGTTGTAGTTCCAACATATCTGAAGGGCACTAGAGGATTTGAGTAGATAAACCTGCTTTGGCTCTAGGATGAATTATGTCCTGCTGCAGAATTTTATTTAATGCCTCCATAATAAAAATGCGGAGTGTCAAATGTCCACCGAAATGCTGAGGATAAATTCTGAAAATGGTGGACATGAGTTAAAAATGAAAGAACAATGAACAGAGGAGAGGAACATTGGGGATAGCATGGGAAGCTTGTGGGGGCTAGGACTATCCATCCTTGTGGATGGCAGCTCCATTTTCAGGTGAAATAACTGAATGCTTGATTTATTACAGCAAAATTTATTGTAAACTATAAATGTGTACATTGAGAGCTACTTTGGTGTAATGGTTAAAGGCATCAGGCTAGAAACCAGGAGACCATGAGTTCAATCCTGCCATCTGGGTGACTTTGAGCCAGTTGCTGTCTCTCAGTCCTAAGAAGAACGTATTGGCTAGCCACTTCCAACAATGTTGCCAAAAAACCTGCAGGAGTCAAGACTGACTTGAAGGTGTGTGCACATGCGCGCGTGCATACACACACACAGGCAGATTGCACACAACCTGATATGCATTAAAGACACAAAATGTTATTTCAGTCCTCTCTACTTTTTCCCTTTCTACTTTCTTAAAGGGAACCAGTCAGGTAATAGCAAAATCTTTTTATGCAGATATTAGATGAAGTGGAGAAGAGGCGTGAGATGTCCCCAGCCCTAGTGCATCCATTCATGCGCAGTGTCATGGAGGCACCATTCCCTGCTCCTGGGCGCACCATCACTGTGAAGAGCTTCCTGCCAGGAGCTGGAAATGAGGTAAAAGCTAAGACATAATTTTCATCCAATGAAGGCCTCTATGGTTGCTGTGATCTAACAGATACCAAAGATGGCTTATTTCATCATCCAGATAGAAGTAATGGAATTAATTTGACTAAAGCAAAGGGAAGGCTGGCACTCTTTATTCTGGATTCTATTTGTCTGGTTTGTGTATCTCTGCTGCCATCCACCCAAGCAAGTGCAATAAAATAACTTATTTCTCATCCACGGTTCTTTTTCATTTCTTCGCTTTTAGGTGATTGAGCTTTGCCGCCCACTGGACTCCCGATTAGAACATGTAGATTTTGAATGTCTCTTAAAGTGCCTCAGTGTCTCTCATTTGATCCAAGTCTGTGCTTCTCTTCTGCTAGAAAGGAGGGTGATCTTTGTTGCTGACAATCTAAGGTGACTCTTCCATGCCACTACAAACTTGTGGTTTTTGTTATGTAATGCATATATAGGCTAGACAAAAATGTACAGGCAGACAACCTTCACCCCTAAAGCGGGCAGATACATTTCATTTGAGTGGGAAGAGCATTAGTGAATGGGGTAACTGTTTTTGAAGGAGCTTTTCAAGAGGAAAAAACCCATGTCATTCTACCTTACATGTGTTTGCATAGAATATTTAGTGCACATGGAACCAGAATTAAATACTGTACTGGAAATCAGGCATAGTCTGCACATTTGGGAGAAGTGCATAGGACTGCCCTCCAGGAACTGTAACACCTCCTAATGCTGGAGAGAGATATGTGAATGCTTCTCTATCTAAAACAGTTTGCCCCGGAGTACTAGCATGGTTGGGACAATTCTAGACCAATCCCTTCTCTCAGGTGTTCTGCCTTGTAACATCCAAAACATCTTTAATGCAGGACAACACTGTTTTGCCCTTCACATGGGATCTTTTCTGTTTATTTTCTTAAGTAGAACCATTTCATACATCACTTTCTAGCTTGTTCATATAACAATCTCTTGAGGGATTCAGACACTGATGTTTCATTTACTGATACAAGTTTCATGCTATGTTCTTTCCATATAGCACCTTGTCCAAATGTGGCCATGCTGTGGTTGCAACCCTCTACCCATTTACCTGGCAACACACCTATATCCCTGTCCTGCCAGCCTCCATGATAGACATTGTCTGTTCACCCACTCCTTTTCTTATTGGCATCCTCTCCTGCTCCTTAACACATCTCCAGGACCTGCCTATAGAAGAGGTGAGATCTACAAAACCAATGCAGAGCATTCTTACTATGCTGTATTAGTAAGGAAGCTGCTAAAGGCTTACGGTAATGACTGCATAACTAACTTACTTTTAAAAACATGCTAGTCCATCTATGAGTTCAAAGACACACATTGATAGTGTGCTATTTTGCCTTTTTAAATGTAAGACTGGTATTTGTCCAAAGGCTGTTCCCACAACTAATTAAAGAAGAACTCTAAAAGTCTTGCTTTCTCTGTTGAGTCTTCAGGTGGCCATATCCAGCCAGTTATCAGGCTTATAAGAGTTTTCCCTTATTTCTCCAAAGGAACTGAATTTAAATTAATGCTATGAAATAGTAAACTTGTTGCATTCCAGATTGTCAATAATTAATGAGAATTGCAGTAATTTAATAAAAAGGGCAGCCCTGTGGTTAGCTGTTAACATTTCATTCAACTGAGAAGGGGGCAAGGGGCTGCTTGAAGCAGTTGAACACATGCATTAATTGAATGCCTCTTCCTTTTCTTAGGTACTGATCGTTGATCTCTGTGCTGATAAGTTTCTGCAAAAGGTGAATAAAACAATAACACCTAATACTGTCTGCTTTGCCACAGGAAGTAGCAGTACCAAACTGCTGTGACAATACTTTGGCTCAACCCCAAAATGATTTGACCTGGTTAATATTTGGATGGGAGACCACTAGGGCTGTAAGTTAGACTGGAAAATTGAAAAAAATCCCAGAAGAAGGAAATAGCAAATCTTTGTTGCCACGAAAACTACATAGACGTGTCCATGTAGTCCCCAGGAGCCGAGCTCAGCTCCAAGGGAATCTTCATATTTTACACTATTGTCTACATTACAGAAAGCAAACATGTTGCAGTTTGAGTTAGGTGGAAATAAACACATATAAGAAAACTTAAATTAATTAAAGCAAGCTGTCTGTGCTCTCCAGATACTGCAAATTTCTGAACTGTGGTTTATTTTTAAATATGGTTAGTTTAGAATACAGTTGAGAATAATCATATCCTGCTTTGATTGATGTAAAACCCAAGCAGATCTTCTAAGTTTCTGCTTATAATCACATTGGTGGTAGGGATAGGGGGTGGCAATGTACATGCATATGAATGGATAAACTCATTCCCATAACAGTAAATTGTCTGAACCTGGTCATTATATTAAATGCTGACTTGGTCTTACATTTTTATTTTAATGTATATAATGATGGAAGAGCTGAATTAGAATCACAGTACAAGGGTAGGTTTATTTAACCTTTTCCACCCACATTATACTGTTATCAAGTCCACCCCTATGCTGCAGTATGCCACCAATAAATAACAGGGTTCATGCTTCCTTTCTCTGTTCCTAATTGGTTTACCTAATTGGTTTAGCTGCTGTTTACAAATAATCATATAATACAGAAGGCCAAATCACATATGCAGCGTAAGATAGAGTGTGGCACTTAGGAAAATCTTCAATGCATTTCTCCCTCTCTACTTCCCTTCATTGTCTAGACAAATGTGGGTTTTTGGTTTTGTTTTGTTTTTTTGCTCTAGACAGCTATTCTTAAAATAATCTGTCATGATGTTGTTCTCTGCTGGTGTCCATTGTCTGCTGTTGACTGAAGTGCTGCCTTTGCAAGCAAAACAAGTAGAGACTGACAAATTACTTATTGTCATATTCTGCAAAGCAGAAGTTAAAAGGGTGTGGGGTTTTGTTGTTCTAGATTGTCTGAAGCCATTGCTAATTTTAGCATCAGGATGCTTGAAAAAAATCCCTCCCTTTGCAGTTTCTAATACGGAGAGTATTTTGTTGTCAACATCCACATTTTTATATTGGCAATTCATATATGGACCCTGTTGTAAGTCAATTTATTTGTGACTAAATTTATTTGCACTTTACAGTATGTGGCCTAATCATGCATCTGTACACTAACACTGAAGTTATTTCATACAGTTGTAGGTACTGATGCTTAATACAGCATTTTGTTTAGTTTTGAGCACAGCAATATCACCCCATTATCTTCTCTCTGTCCCCACTCTCTTTTTTATTTCAAAGGTTTCAGATGAGGATGAAATTCTACCTCATAAGCTTCAGGCTGCACTTGTACAGATCTTAGAAGAAAGGAATGAAATCTTGTCTCAGGAACGGTGCTACACACAAGGTGACATTGGTTGAAAAATAATTCTGCCCCGATCTTGCTTAGAGAAATGGATTTTGTGTTTGTGCTCTGAGTGAATCCATGATGGGGTGAAAACCAGCAAGAATGAAGTCCAGCTAATGTTTGTCTTTCCACCCAAAACACTGAACTTTTAAACATGTTCTTACATCTTCAATTCGCAAAAATGCTCCTGCACACTAACAGCTTCTTTTCCATTGCAGTACTTCCTGGACTGACTGTGTAACACTGCATCTCTTTCTGTAGGTGATGTGACGCTGGACTCTCTAGTATCGGAGGCTTTTGTGCGCTTCTTTGTGGAAGTTGTGGGGCACTATTCCTTGCACATGCATGTCACTGAGAAAGGAGAGAGAGTATTCCAGCGGGAGCCCTTTCGGAAGTCCCATACGTCCCGCAGTGTGCGTCATTTCCTAGATATCTTCATGGAGACACAGATGTTTGCTGGTTTCATCCAGGACCGAGAGCTACGGAAGAGTGGGGTCAAAGGTGAGATGTTTGTGTAGAACAAAAATAGTACAAATTCAAAATGACATTCTCTCTACAGGTATCTGCTGCCTTTCTGCTGGGATATTGAAGATCCTCAAACCATTCGTTGTTTTGAGCTTTAGTAGGTTTTCAGCCTGGAAACTGAATGTTTATGGCTGCCACAAACCAAAGCATTTTTATAACTAGATGTAGAAGACTAGAGTGATTTAATAGTTTAATAAGGGCAAACACTTCTTGCTTTTAAAAGATTCTGCTAGTTGCACCAGAAATGTCTGTTTTCAAAGCTCTAGCCCTTAGCAGCTTGAAAAGGATCTAGAAGGTAAAGTCATGCTTAACTTGACCTTGACTCTTGGTGACTACATTAACACATTCATGTTGTTTTTGTGCTAATAAGAGGGAAGTGGGTTGCCACTGCCTTCTTCTAGGATATATTTTTTTCAATTTCCTAGTCTAGCTGACAGCCCTGGGATTTCCTAGGGTTATCTCATCTCATCTCATCTCATCTCATCTCACCTCACCTCACCTCACCTCACCTCACCTCACCTCACCTCTCACCTCACCTCACCTCATCTTATCTTATCTTATCTAAACCTAAGATAAGGTTTGCCTTATCTGCCTAGGTTTGACCCTACTTAGCTTTTTTGAAATTAGTCAGGTGTTGCCATGTGCTGTGACACTGCAAACGTGTATAATTTAAATGCCTTCAGAATTAAATGTATATACATTTAAATGTTCATTAATAAACCAATGAGGACAAGAAAAACACTTGCAAGTTCATGAACAGATGCAACTCTTTCCCTTCACTTTTGACAGGTGTGGGAACCTAAGATCCTCTAGATATTGCTGAACAAATTCCAGATGGTGCTGAACAAGCAGTTCTTGGCCATGTTGCATGGGAGTTGCAGTTCAACATCTGGAGGGGCTCAGATTGCTATCCTTGACTAACAACAATGTCAGAATCTGAGAGACAGAGAACTCACAAGAAGTTATGAGGTCTGTCTTGACTTCAACATTTGCTTCCATATTTAGGAAGAGCAAAGGAAAAAAAAAATGGAAATATTCAGCCTTGTCTTTTTCCCTGAGAAATAACTGTGAAACTCGATCTCAGAATATGGGGATTTGTTTGCATCCATCCATTAATCCATCCAAATTGTATAACTTATTTGTGTGTGCATGTGCATATTTCTGTAGTGAGTTATACACTGTATATTTGGCATAATTTTGATGCTGGAGAATTGGGAGATTTTCTACCCTTGAGTTTCAAACATCCTCTATGCATCCTTTTGATTTTTCTCATGTGTATTTTTGCTTCTTCAGAGATGAACTTTTAAAATGTAAAAACAGAAAATAAGAGTGCTTTCTGTAGCAAAGGCACCTTTTGAAATGCTGTTTTCTTTTTCAAGGCTTGTTTGAAGTTCGTGCCTTGGAATACTTGGAGACCATTCCAGAGTCTGAGCCAAGTGGGATGAACAAAATCCTTCGCAGTCTGGGTGAGTCACCCTCAGTTTTGTTCTTGGCTAGTCTAGTTGTCTGTGATTTGTATAACTGTCCACTCATATCTTGATAATATTACTCTTTTCCTAAGATGGTGCTGGAAATTAGACTGATTTTCATGGTGTGACTTTCTGCTCCTCTGAATTGTGTTTTGATGAGGGCTAGAATCTTCCATTTGAAAATGCTTAATATCCAAACACTATCTTTCTATAGGAAATTTAGTAATGTGGCTGTTTCTTACACTTTAACTGGGTTTGCACTTCAGCTAAGCTAAGTTATTATTTGTTTCATTTATAGTCTACCTTTCTGTCAGGAGATCAAGGCAGTGTATGGCATGCTCATCCATTTTGCTTGCAACAGTTCTGTGGCAGATCAGGCTGAGAAAGAGTAACTGGCCCAAAGTCATCCAGCAAGCTTCTGTGGCTGAAGGTGGACTTGAACCTGGATCTCCCCAGTGCCAGTCCAATACCTTAACCTCTAAGCCACACTGGTCTCTGGATTAACTACATTTAACTGGGCTCACATAGCATGCTAATCTATAAACCACAGTGGTTGAGTTTGCAAAATCTTTTAAGTCAAACACATAATCTTTGTTGTGGCTTAGCACAATATATTAATTTAGCCTTTGATCTTGAAAGCTTAATAGGTTCTCCCAAAGCACTTTTTGCCTGTTACTAAGAAACCGAGTTTGCAGTATGATATGAATGCAGCAGTTAACAGGAAGGTTACCTGATCCACAGTCCCCACAGTCCCAAATACCCACAAGACATAGCTGGGTATTTTCTCCTAGTGAAGAAAATACCCTAGTACTGCACTGGAAGTTAATACTGGGATCCAAACAAATGGAACTTAAAACAGCTTCTAATAGTAGTGCTCCTATTCAAGGTCTGAGGCAGCCATGTTCACGCTGAGCACTGCAAGGGTCAAGCAGGGCAACTTCACTCCCTTCTTCCTGTTGCTCCTGACTTGTACTTCTGCAAGTCTTTGCCTTTCCCCAACCATCCTTCTATCTCTGTCTTGGGGTTTTTTTTTTGCCTCATTTGACTATAATCCAGGCAGCAGTATTTATTATTAAATGTATGATTTATGATTTGTCTGAACTTGCTCAAATTAATTTAATACTAAAGAATTACATGAATGAATGTATTCAGAATGGTAAGATCAAGACTGAAAGAACTGTTTTGGGCATATTGAAGGGCTTGTTTTGTAAATTACCATCATCATCCCTTCCTCCATATCACTCAAAGTATAACTCCACAGTTGTGTCCTAAAGAAGTTTAAGATTTCAAGAGCTGAAAGCCATTTGGATTGCATCAGGCAAATTTCTTTCAGAAGACATTGTGCAATTGGGGTGCTGCTACTAAAGGCTTTCTTAGGACTCCTTGCATCTAATTTATAGGGGCATCTGGAGAAGATCCTCAAAAGCTATTTTTAAAATTTGAGTGTAATAGGAGACACTTTTAAAATATTGTATTCCCCTCTATCGTTCCCTGAGGGAGAAGTTTCTGTTCTGAAAAACCCAAGCCTAAAATTCCAAAACTAGCCACTTTGAATTCTGACTCAGACAGACAAACCTGGTCTGTTCTTTCCATTTTATTTGTAATTGTCTCACACACGGTGACATATCAGCCTTCTAAGATTTCTTTTTAATCTCCTGCTTTATTTCAGGTAATAAAATGAAGTTTCTACAAAAGAAGTGAGAAGCCAAATGCAGAATTGCTGCTAAGCTTGATTTTAAGATCCTGGCAAGCCATAATGAGGTGGCTGTGTTGCTGTGGTATCCTACTGATTTTTCAGGTTCCACTTAAAGGAACTTCAGATGCCTGGAAAAATGAGCACCAAACCTGAGCAGCATCCTTGATCTCTGTTCTGCTTGGTCTGGCTGAAGTATTACTGAGCAAAAAATGAACTTCTGCTTATGGAGTTGGTCTATTAAGCACAAATAACAGAAGAAACTATATTCTTATTTATACTGGATGGCCAGAAAAGATTCTTCCTTTATCCTCGTGTTATTAAAAAATATGCTCAAAGCAATCCCAAGGATTAAGCTGGTACCTTTTAAAAAGAGGAATGAACCAGGAAAGAAACCAGGAATCCAGCAAAGTGGTCTATGCCAATATTTCCCCAGACAGATCCTTTGCACAAGAAAGTTTCTCCTAAGGCTGGTGGGAGCTTATAATCTCTCCTTGTCTATAACACCATCCCATCAGATATTCTGTTGGCTTGATTATTCATTGTTGTTAACTATTGTTTGGACATATTACTGCAGTGTAAAGCCTTTTATTTTCTCAATATCAAAAGCAAAACAAGAAATCTGTTTGTTTGCTATGTTAGTCTTAACTGTTGTGAATGTACACACTGTCTAGTTACAAGTCCATCTCATATATGGCAGAGGATATACCTCACACTAAAGTACTGTTTGCTTTGCCAGGAAAAGGCTGTTTTTTCACAAATGGAGCATGAACATTTTTCAAAGTAAAGATGTTGACACTGAAATAGACTGATTTAGTTTGCTACAGAACTGTTGTGAAGGGACAGATGATAACTTTCATACAACTGCATTTTGCAATGAAAACTGGAATAACAAGTGATTCTTCCCCTGAAGCATCATTCTGCCCTTTTCCCACAGCTGAATATCATCAACAATAGTTTTCCTCATCTAAAGTTAAGTCTGTTAACTGCTTTCAATAAATACTGAATTCTCTCATTAGCCACTACTGGAAGGTGCCTAGCATTTGAAATAATATATTTAGGGTTTATAACCTAAATATTGGATTCACATAACACAATCAAATATGACAGAAAGCCTAGGTTCATACATTGAGCTAAGCCATAATACAGTTTGTGTTGTGTGAATCCAGCTACTCTGGTTTTCAGACGATGGTTATTGGCTTGTAATGGATATACTCAGTCAAATGTGATTTATTCAATAAATAATGGTTAAATCATGGTTTACTATGATGCAGACTTACATCAATCTCATGATTTGTTATATTCACCTCTGCAGATCTCTTGTGCAGTATATAGCTAATGGCTCCTCTTCAGTAAAATGTTGCCATATGTTTACACTAGCAAAAGGTTTTGGACTTTGTTATGTTGCCTCAGAGTGAGCAAAAATGTTCTAAGTGAAAGTCGATTTTTCTGACTCTTTGAAGTGCAGAATGCTGAAGAACTGGGCTGGTTTCTCTGCTGTGTGGTTAAATTGACCTTTGGATGAAACAAGTTTGTGGCTTGCCTGTATCCAAAAAATGCTGCTTTTAATGTAGAACAGTTTCTGAATCTTTGTTCCCTTGCAGCATGTGAGGTAGATCTGTCCAAGAAAAAGGAAGATAAGTAAATACATAGGAATATAATATCAAAAAACTGGTGAAATTTTGTCATGAATCCAAGCTTCTACTCAGAGTATGAATGTTGCATTTATCTTTGAAGCAGAAATAATTGGCAAAAGTTTGACTTGTTGATTCTCCAATAGGAGTCAGACCTGTATTGAAAGGCCTAGGGAATGTGCTTTTTATTGTCATTTGGCCAAAATTAACAGCCCACCCAACGTATGTAAATTCAGAAGAACACTTTTTGGAATCTGGTGAGATTTACTCCCAGGTTAGTATGCATGGGATTCAGAATGAGGGCTGTTCTGCACTGTAGCTTTCAGCTGCTTGTCTCCCATAAAAACAGCCTGAAAACAAAGCTGGCTTAAGAAATCTGTTTCTGGATTTCAATCTGTTCCTCCATTTTGGTCTCAGTGGTGGTCAGATATTCTATTTGGACTGTGATTAACATGGTCCATGATTGATAATTCCTCTTCTGCTTTTCCCTTCCACCTATGCCATGAAAACCGGTGCTAGTTGCTTTCCATTCTGTTTTGAGGAATGGGGAAAAAACAACAGATTGCAGTTCTTGTCACTTGATCTAAAAAGGGAAAGTTGGCAGAACTCTCATCAGTTGCACCCAGTTAAAGCAAAAGAAAACCAAGAAATGCCCAGAATTTCACCATCCTATGGCTGAACATGCATCCCCACAGTTCCTGTCTCTTGGGCTAGAAGGGGAAACTGCTGAACCTGTTAAAATAAAGAAATAGAAAGAAATGGTCAGCATTTACTATTGCACTACTGAACTGCTGTATAAAAGATCAAGATCCATCCTTTCATGGCATGCACTTCAGTATAAAATGGCCTCTAAGTCAAACCAGACTGCCCTGCTTGTGCCAGAGGAGACGGGAAAACACTACTTTTGTCATGGATCCAGAAAACTGAGATGGTGGTTGCTGAGGATGAAGTGTCCCATTCCTGCACCACCAAAACTGTAGGCTGCTCATCTTTGAACTGGGCAAGGAAGAAGTGTGGATCAGCCCCTAGATGGGATCAGCCTTCCTCCTCCAGATATGTTGGCATTCATCTCCCAGATTTCAGTCACCATGATCAGTTTTGCAGTCCAAAATATCTGGAGGGCACCAGTTGGGGAAAGCTATACTGGAGAATATCAGAAGCACAATACATGTATTTCTGAATGAGATGACAGTGACACAAGCAAGTCCCAAACACCACATAATCTGATTTGGTTGCTTTGCAGGTTTCAGAATCTGGCTTACCACTGCAGTTGTTCTGAATATGATGCTCCCTCCCTGTTTCTTGAATAGCAGCAGAGAAGCCTTGAGCTTCTCTGAGCCATGCCCACTTTTGAGAAATGATTGGGTTAATCTAGCCCCAGGCATGTTCCTTGAGACTTTGGGTACTTCTCAGTGGTCATCCTTCCTTGTCATGTCTGTGTGGCTGTTTGTTTTGCTCATTCTTTATAAAGCCTTAATTTATGATGTACAGATGAAACCAAAACTGTATGTACAGTGATCAAACGATAAGAAATCAAAATCTTTTGGGAACTGGTTTGAATAAAGTGTACTATTTTTTGTGTTTTGATGAATCTTTGTTTTATCTGTTGGAGCTGTGTGGCCACTGTCCTGTACACTTCTAGTTTTTTCTTCACTTCTTGCTTAACCTATGAAACCGGGGGAACACACAATGGCTTCATTATAAGTCTAACTTCTGTATTTTAAAGTTTTTTATGAGCTTTGAGAGGTGCAGATTGTACAGAATGTTACCCACCTCATAGATAATATTGATGAAAATGCATTACAGAACTTGCTGTAAACTTATGGGTATAATTCAGGATAATTCTGGAGAGTAAGGAAGATGACCT
This sequence comes from Candoia aspera, assembly GCF_035149785.1. NCBI lineage: Eukaryota > Metazoa > Chordata > Lepidosauria > Squamata > Candoiidae > Candoia > Candoia aspera. Next base: position 36,932,235 of record NC_086155.1, read on the forward strand.
TAATGGATATATGCAGGTGCTGTTGCCTAGGCAAAAGGAGCCACAGCATTTTGTTTAAAGTCCAGAATGTCCAGATAACATTCAGAATTGGCTCAGGCAGACACCTCCCTAATTCACTGCACTATAAGGAGGAGGACATGGTACAGCATAATCAGACTTGCAAGATACTGTTGTTATAGCCAATCTCAATAAAAGTAGTTTTAGCCTTCCTGTGAAGTTGATTTCATAGTCTGGTCTATATAGTGGGGCTGACAGTGACTGAAGATAATTATGTGCCATCAAGTCAGGGTCGACCCTTAGCAATCACATAAATAGATTTTCTCCAGGAGAATCTGTCTTCAACTTGGTCTTTCAGGTCTTTCAATGGTGTACCCATTGCTAGTATACATCCATTTTGCTGCTGCTTATCCTCCTCTTTTTTCAATCACCTTTTCCAGTATTACAGATTTTTCCAGAGAGCTAGGCCTGCATAATGTGTCTGAAATGATAATTTGAGCCTGGTCATTTGTACTGTGAATGAGAACTCTGGGTCCATTTGTTTGTCTTCTTGGCTATACATGGTATATATTCTCAGGAGTCTTCTACACTGACATTCAAAAGTGTCAATATTCTTTCTGTCCTGCTTCTTCAAAGTCAAACTTTGGCTTCCATAGAGTGTCATAGGGAAAACCATTGGCTGATTGGTGACGTTTCTGATCTTTGTAGGTATAGACTTCCCAGCATCTGAATATCCTTTCCAAGGTCTTCATGGCAACTCTATCAAGAGCTAGTCTGCGGCGTATTTACTGATTGCTTGTTCCTTTACTATTGATACTTTCTGCCTTAACTATCTACCACTTCAATATCTTTGCTGTGAATTCTAAGGCTGGTTGTTGTACTTGTTGTCATTAGTTCTTTAATTTTAGTCCCATTTTTTCCAGTGTGCTCTTTGACTTTATTACTAGAGCTTGCAAATCCTTTGCATTTTCAGCTATTAGAGTTTCCAATCCCATTTCCTTTTATATTCAACATTTAGGTTGAAAAATTAAAGGGAGAGTATACAGCCTTATCTCAATTCTTTGCTAACCTGGAGCCAATCTGCTTCACCATATTCTGTCCATACTGTGGCTTCCTGACCTGTATATAGTTTCATAAGAGGACAATGAGATGTTCGGGGATTCCCATTTTTCTAAGCACATTCCACAGCTTGATATGATCAACACAAATACCTTTCTATAATTAATGAAGTACATGCAGACTCTATTTTTTTGTTATTTTTTGGCTTTCTCAATTATTCAGCACGTCTAAGCAACAATGTTTCATGTTCCTCAGCCTTTTCTAAGCCAGGTGGAACATCTGGCATCTCCCTTTCCATGTAGGGCTCTAATGTGAGTTGAATATTCTAAGCATTATTTTGCTAGTTTGTAAAATTAAGGATATTGTACAAAAGACTTAATAGTTTCCTTTCTTTGGTATTGGTATGTAGATAAACCTCTTCCAATCTGTTGTCCACTATATTGTTCTTCAGATTTACTGGTGTAGCTTGGTTAGAACCTTTGCTGATTCTTCTTCTATTGCTTGCCATATTTCTGTAGATATTTCATCAATTGCTGTAGCCATCTGACTTGGTAATGACCAGAGTGCTGATCTAACTTCATGTTCTAGTACTAGAGGTTCTTGTAGGTAGGGAATGTCCTCTAAAGTATCTTGGAAGTTGATATCTCTACAGTACTATACAGAATTTCATTATACACTTTCTGTCTTTGTTTGATCTTTGAATCAGTTACTATTTGTCCACTGATGTCCTGCAGCATATCAGTTTGAAGTTGGAACCTCCTTGAGCTCAGAAATCTTTTTGATGACTTCCCTTGTTTTTCCATGTCTGTTTCCATGTTCAATGTCTCTACCAATGTTGCTGTAATACTGCTTCTCGTCTCTTCTAACAGCTCTCTAGAATTCTTTGTTAAGTTTTTTCTGAGATCTCTGTCTTTTTAAGCTTTGGCTTCTCTTTTCTTCTTGGCAATTTCCATGGTTTGTTCTAACAGCCAGTTTGCTTTCTTCTGTTTCTTGATTTTGGCAATCTGTCTTCACATTCCCCCTTAACAACTTATTTAAGTTCATTCCATAGTTCCTCTGGTTCCCAGTCAATGAGATTCAGGATTTCAAAGCAATTTTCCTTGAAAATGGTGGGTATATTCTCAAATCATATTGTGGAAACTGGTTGGATTTCTTCTTCCACTTTAGCTTAACTTGGAATTGGCACATGAGCCCCTGGCCACATTTTGTTGTTATACCTGAACTCCTTCACCTCCTCCTACCAGTAATACAGTCAACTTGATTTCTGTGTATTCCACCTGGTGGTGTCCATGTATATGGGCGTTATTCTGATTGTTTGAAGACTGTGTTAGCAATGAAGAAATCATTGGATTGGCAGAAACTGATGAGCCATTCTCCTGCTTCATTTCAGTTTCCTAAGCCATACAATCCAGCTACATTTTCTTCCTTAATACTGTAGTTCAAACTTTGGCATTCTGGTCTCCAACCGCTAGCAGCACATTTTGCTTGCATGTTCTGGTGATTTCAAATTGAACTTGATCATAAAAGTCATCAGTCTCCTCTTCTGCATCAGTGGTTGAAGCATAAACTTGGATAATTGTCATATTAAAAGAATATCCCCAAAATCTAATTGATATTATATGGTCATTGATTGCTTTGTAGTCCAGTACTGTTGTTGTTATATCCTTCCTAAGAAAGCAATGCTATTCCTTCTTTGTTATGTCCTGAGTAGTAAACATTATGTTTTGATTGAACGTGTACAATTGTAGTCCATCTCAATTTGCTTATGCCCAAGATGTTAACATGTACAGGTCGTGCTCAACTTACAATGACAATTGAGACCAGAATTTCTGTCGCTAAGTGATGTGGTTGTAAAGGTAAGTGGCTGCTGCCGGGTGGGAGAGGGAGTGGGGTGCACAGAGGTGTGGGAAGGGTGCGTGAGGGGGTGAGAGGCGCTGTGTGGGTCAGGGAGAGCATGCAGGGGTGCAGTGTGGGTCGAGGAAGGTGCATGGCGTGGCATCGGTTGGGAAGGGTGCACATGCACAAGAGGTACCATGCGGGTCGGGCATGTGGGGATTCAGTGCGGGTCGGGAAGGGTGCACAAGTGGCCGGTATGGGCCAATTTTCCACTAGCCAAACACATTGTATGTAAATATAATTCATTTAAATTTTAGATATTATCATTTCTTTGTAATTGTAGATGTTATTATACTTATATCATTTTAGTCTCTATTTTATAATAGACTGCATCCTGGGCCTCGCTCATAGATGTTAGTTAGGTTGTTTTATAAATGTATTTCAACTTTGTCTTAAATTTTCTTTCTTTTACTATCTATTAAGATAGATTTCTATATATTCACTAAGTACTCTGCTTGTACTGGTCTACAACCGTAATAAATAAAATTGAATTGGCTGGCATGGCGTGAGCCCAGAGGGGCTGGGGAGGGTGCATGAGTGGGGGACTTGGACCTTCCCTGCTGGCTTGCGACCTTCCCAGCAACTTGCGACCTTTCCTGCCAGCTTCCCCATTGACTTTCTGGGGAAGCCAGCAGGGAAGGTTACAAATGGCAATCACGTGATCATAGGGTACTTGGCAACCAGTCCTAAGTGCAAAGGGGTTGCCAAGTGCCCAGATCACAATCATGTGACTGCGGGAGCGCTGCAGTGGCCGTAACTTTGAGGACTGGTCGTAAGTCCCTTTGTTCATCACTGTTGTAACTTGGAAGGGTCACTGAACGAATGGTTGTAAGTCGAGGACTACCCATAGTCAATTCATGTAATCTTTCACTGTGCTGCTTATGCTCCATGTTCCCAATATAATTTTGTCTCTGCAGCTTCAGATTTTCTTTTCCTGCATGGCAACATCAGCAGCTAGATATCCCAAAGGGTTTAACACTATAAGTACTCTGAAAGATCCTCAGCAACATGTTGAGTACCATCTGACCTGAGGGGCCCTGGCACGATATCATCATCTGGCACTATATCATCAATCATTTTTTATCCATGTGGTTTTCTTGGTAAAAATACAGGAGTGGCTTACCATTGCCTTCTCCTGCAGGATGCCTTTGTCACTGTCATTAAACTAATTATCTGCCTTCAGCATCTTCCTATATCACTGCTGCCCCATATAGGTGAAATTAATCTTTTAAATTGTTAATACTTAACAGAAAAGGCAAGATCCTACAAAAAATTCCTAGCATAATGTTATTTAGCATTATATCACATTAATACTATAATGTATAGTTTATATTCTACAGTATTGATTATAGTATATACAGCAGTACTGTGATGGTGTTGAATAACAAGTTTCTAAATGTGAGGCAATCTTTTGATTTGTGAAAGAACAACAACAAAATCCACGGGGGTGGGGCAGAGGCTTTTGTCACTTTAATAACTTAAAAAGACATAGAGCAAAATGTCCTTATTTAATGCAGGGCAAGCCATAAATGGAATCCAAAATATGCTAGGCCAATTTAACATCTAATATCCTTGCTCCCCCCTCCTCCCGTTATCTTTCCCTGTAGATCAGGGTTTTTCAAACTTGGCAACTTTAAGATGTGTGGACTTCAACTCCTAGAATTTCCCAGCCAGCATGTTGGCTGGGGAATTCTGGGGATTGAAGTCCATACATTTTAAAGTTACCAAGTTTGAAAAACACTGCTGTAGATGATAAGGGACATGTTTTCTTTGATATCAGCTCCCTAGCATACTACGGAATTTCTGATTCCCTTTTTTTTTTAGCAGTTGACTACATAATGCACTTTTCGCCTACATTTGGGACACTGAAAGTCTGTAGCCCATCCACCCAGGAACTCTGCAGAGTGAGATACCTGCTTTTTCAAGCCGCTTTCCCACTCTTGCGTTTTTCAGACGTGTTGGACTACAACTCCCAGAAAGCATTTGGCCAAGCTAGTACGGAACTGCGGGAGCTGAAGTCCAATCACCTGAAGAGCATGAGCAGTGAGGCTGGGAGGAGCGATCAAGCAGCTCGTGCTGACCGCACGCGATGCGCAGGCATTGATTGGCCGTAGAATTTCTTGCGCGGTGGATCATTGGCAGAGGTGTATATCCGCGCAGGCGCAGTGAGGAGAGGCCCAGGAGGGGCTTTGCACTCGTGTGGTAACTCAGGTTGAGAAGCGGGAAAGGCTCGTGCGCGGTCCGCTATGGCCGGCCCGGGCTTGGTGGCGGGCGAAGTCGCCGTAGACGCGCTGCCCTACTTCGACCAAGGCTATGAAGCGCCGGGCGTCCGGGAAGCGGTAAGACTGGCGCGTCGGGCAGGGCGGGAGACGGACTGGGCTCCGCTGCGCCGGTCGGAGGAGCTAAGCGAGTCGCTGTCCGCTTCTCTCTCAGGCCGCGGCGCTGGTGGAGGAGGAGACGCGGCGCTACCGGCCCACCAAGAACTATCTGAGCTACCTGCCTACGCCGGACTACAGCGCTTTCGAGGTGAGCACGGCCCGTGTTTCGCGCGGGATGAACGGACGGGCCAGATCGAAGCCGGAGCACCCTCGGCGCACTTTCGGCGACTGGGCTGCGCCCGCCATTCGAAAAGTGTAACGACGGCTCCCCTAGTTCGATCCAACGGAGTTATGCGACTGGGAATTATGGGAGTTGGGGTCCAGCGTATTACGGGAACATCAAGTTGAGGAAATGCCTCTTCTTGAAACCATTTAGACATTTCGTTATTTTCTCCTGTTTATATAGAGAAAAGGAGAAAACCACACTCCCACAACACTGGCAGGGCAAGCTACTGTATATAAACAGGGAGCAAAGCCCACAATCACTAGCACTGATGAAGTTACCTAGTTGGGTAATGAAATGTACAAGCAAACAACCAAGCTCAGAGAGCACCAAGGACTCCACAGTTTGTCTATTGCATGATGTATTGATTATAATCTTTCACCTACTGCTTTTTTGGACATAATTAATTTGTCATTAATTTAATTTATAGACTGAAATCATGAGAAATGAGTTTGAACGCCTAGCAGCTCGACAACCCATAGAATTGTTGAGCATGAAAAGGTAAGACTTGCTATCTGTAGGTGCGATGTCTGCATCTATGTTAAGGCAGAACTTAGAACTAAAGCTTGGGGATATGTTTTGAAATATTAAAAGGTAACATTTCAGTTTTTGCCTCATGATGACAAGAGTTGGGTAGTAGTCAATAATTCTTTGCATCTTCAAAAATTAGGAGATCTGCTTTTGGAGTTGTAAATCATTTTTTCAGAAAAGATGGATGTGTGTTTTGTCAATATCTTTGGAAAAAAACAAGACAATGGGTCATTATTTTTGCTGTTAGAAGCCCTGAAATCATCAAGTATTTAAATTATGTTTAACTCTTACAAAACTGATACATTCATTACTTTAAATCTGAAAAATAAATAATGGTTTATGTATTGCACTCTTTAATGAGATACAATGGTTTTTCCTCTCATTTTTATTACAGATATGAGCTGCCTGCACCTTCCTCTGGGCAGAAGAATGACATTACAGCATGGCAGGAATGTGTTAACAACTCAATGGCTCAGCTGGAGCACCAAGCAGTTCGAATTGAAAATTTGGAGTTGATGTCTCAGTATGGCTGCAATGCCTGGAAAGTATATAATGAGTAAGTTGTTTGTTGTAGCCTCAGTCATTCCTTGAAAGGGATTATCTGGAAGATTTGATACTTCATTTCCATTTCTTGGGCTTTGTGTTTTTGTTTTGTAATAAAAGAATGCTACTAATTGACTTCTCCAGCAAAGGATCGTTACCTTGTTGTGGTGCTGGAGCTTGAGCACCTCAGTGACACCAGGAGCTAAACCATGAAGGGCCAGATAGGAAGGTCATGACAGAGAGGTCAGACTAAATACGATCCCTGGGGAAGGTAACTGCAACCCACCACAGTATTCTTGCTGTGAAAACTAAATGGATCAGTACAACCAAAGATACGTTGGTATGCCATTGGAAGATGAGACTCCCACGTCAGAAGATGGTCAAAATGCTACTGGGAAGGAACAGAGGATAAGTTCAACTAGCCCCAGATGTGATGATGCAGCTATCTCAAAGCTGAAAGGACAGCTAGTGGCCAACGGTACTGGTGTCGAACAGCGAATCTGATGTTTTCAGGATCAACACACCATTGGAACCTAGAATGAAACATCTATGAGCCAGGGCAAATTGGATGTGGTTCTTGGTGAGATGTCAAGATTAAAGATAGACTTTTTGGGCATCAGTGAACTGAAATGGACTGGAATGGGCCACTTCATATCAAATGACCACCAGATCTACTACTGTGGACAAGAGGACCACAGAAGAAATGGAGTAGCCTTCATAATAATAAAGTGGCTAAAGCAGTGCTTGGATACAATCCAAAAAATGATAGAATGATCTCAATTTGAATTCAGGGTAAGCCATTTAACATTACAGTGATCCAAATATACGGCCCCAACCACAGATGCTGGAGACGCTGAAGTAGAGCAGTTCTACGAGGATCTGCAGCACCTACTGGACAATATGCCAAAAAGAGATGTTATTTTCATTACAGGAGATTGGAATGCTAAGGTGGGTAGTCAAATGACACCTGGAATTATAGGTAAGCATGGCCTGGGAGAACAAAATGAAACGGGACATAGGCTGATAGAATTTTGCCAAGACAACTCACTATGCATAACAAACACTCTCAGAGCCCCATGACGTAGGTGAAAGAAGAAAGTGCAAAAGCTGGCTTGCAGCTAAAGCTCAAACCAACCAAGATTATGGCAACCAGCTTGATTTATAACTGGCAAATACAGGGAGAAAACATAGAGACAGTGACAGACTTTGTATTTCTAGGTGCGAAGATTACTGCAGATGCTGACTGCAGTCAGGAAATCAGAAGATGCTTAATCCTTGGGAGAAGAGCAATGACAAATCTCGATAAAATAGTTAAGAGCAGAGACATCACACTGAAAACAAAGGTCCGCATAGTTAAAGCAAATGGTGTTTCCTGTATTAACATATGGCTGCGAGAGCTGGACCATAAGGAAGGCTGAGCAAAGGAAGATAGATGCTTTGGAACTGTGGTATTGGAGGAAAATTCTGAGAGTGCCTTGGACTGCAAGAAGATCAAACCAGTCCATCCTCCAGGAAATAAAGCCAGACTGCTCACTTGAGGGAATGATACTAAAGGCAAAACAAATACTTTGGCCGCATAATGAGAAGACAGGACAGCCTGGAGAAGATGTTGATGCTAGGGAGAGTGGAAGGCAAAAGGAAGAGGGGCCGACCAAGGGCAAGATGGATGATATTCTAGAGGTGATGGACTTGACCTTGGGGGAGGTGGGAGTGGCGACAACCAACAGAAAGCACTGGCGGCTGGTCCATGAAGTCATGGAGTCAGAAACGACTGAATGAATAAACAACAAAAACCAGTTGACTAAATTAATAAATAAAGACTGATGTTACTGCCACCACCTAGCTACAGGTAGTCCTTGTTTAGCCTCATTTAGTGACCGTGCACAGTTACAGAGGTGATGAAAAAGTAACTTCATGACCAATCCTCACATTTACAACCTTTGGAGGTCCATAAAGCAAAGGAAAGCTGAAGTAAGGCATAACATCTGAGTTGGTGGTCCCAGTTGTGGTCCCTAAACGAGGACTACCTGTACTGCTATGAATCTTGGCTTTCTGTTGGAATGGAAAGCACATATTTTCTGTTAAGGCTGAAACCTACTACTCGTTATTTTGTACCACACAGCAGGCACTCTTTTTTGAAAGGTGAAAGGTCCCCTCTGCAAGCACCGAGTCATGTCTGACTCTTTGGGGGGACACCGCTTTCGCGACATTTATTTTAGTGTAAGCCAAAGTCCCTGCCACAGCTAATGTTTTACATTGTTAAGATATACTGTATATTTTAATTTAAGATAGTTGGTGTATAGTATGCTAGCTTTCAAAGCATCAATCTCCAGTGTCATTTGTATTCCAAACTGTTCTTTTGGTCTTTGTAAGGCTTCTTAGAAAATAAAAATGATGGATAGCTATAGCCTATTGTTTAGTTTGGAAGAAAAATGCCAAAAGCAAGCAGGGATAATAGGGAATGGCCTACAAGGGAAGTGGCAAGAGGGGGTCAAGTACTGTTCTGGTAATCAGTATGATGCATTCCATATGGCACCAATTTTGAATACAGGCAAGCTCCCCAGCAGCCATTTTGCAAGGCATCCATATATTCTAAAAATCTAAGATTAATTCATCTTCTGTAAATAGGGGAAGATTGCTCTAATAGTAAAATAGGGTTGGTGGAAAATGTGATATATGAGGTTCAGAAATGGGCACTTTTCTCTTTTCCCTCCCAAAATTTACTGCTTCCTTTCATGGGCTTTGTTCACTGTCACCTTTTAACCCATTCTATAGATTCCTGTTAAGATTCTCACCAGGTAGTCGTCCTGGTGGCTTTAAATTTAGCAAGAAATGTAGGGGAATTAAAAAGCACAGTTTGTGAGAGACCTTTATGTGTTTTATCAAGACAAGTTGATTGTAAGGCCAGATCCCTGCTTCACACCCAAAATGAATTCCAAATTTCACTGGGCAAAGCAGATTATACTTCCAGTTTTCTCTCCAAATCCTTTCAACTCCAGAGAACAAATTTCATACAAACTAGAGGTTCTCAAAATGCTTAGAATCTACAGTGAGCAAATGGAACAATAGCCTGTTTATCTCATGTAAGATATATAGGTGACTGGGGGAGACAAGTAACATCCTTCCTCAGCAGATGGGACAGGAAATATATCTCACTGGCCTACTTGGCCTGCAACAAGCAGCTTCCCTTGGATATCGCAGTCCACTCCGGTCAGAGAAGCAGTTGCTACATTATCCCTGTCAGCAGGGATCTTCTTGATAAACATTTGTAGCACTGCAACATGGCAGAACCTGTTAAGTTTGTACTTGCAGAAGGGCCTATGGCTGTTCCATACAGCAGGGGGTGCTATAACCCTAACTCTTCCCGTAATACTGCTATAGTAGATCTGTTTCCTGTTGGCTCCATCTTCAGATGACCAAGAATGGTGCTTGGAATTACTGTGAGGTAATACTTTGTTTTACTTTCTTTTTATATTTTGAATAATATTATGAACTTGTGTTTTTGTCCACTGTTTAGGCATTTAGTCCACATGATTGAACAGGCGCAAAAAGAGCTACAAAGTTTAAGGTAAGAGCTGCTTTTTGCTTTGAGTCAGAAGAAATTCTACTGTGGAGTTTGTTTGCATCATTTTTATCCTGCCCCCTTCAACAGACTTCACAGTTCATATCAAGCTACAAATATATAAAAAACAATAAATTAAAAATATCCAATAATTAAACATGATGTTAAAAATTAAGTCCCAAAGGCTGAACAGAACTGCCAGATTGTTACTACTTTCTGGAATATTAAAAATGTGACTATTCAGATCTCAGGTGTAGCAGGTTTCAGAGAGACAGGTCTGCTGACAAGAATGCCTGTCCCAGGCTTCCATCATGTTGACATCTCAAGGAGATGGTATCCAATGTATCTATTCCTACACTGCTGAAGCAGGATGGGCAGATTTTATTTGGAGGGACTGGTCCTGTAGGTAGCCTAGATTCAGGCCATATAGTGTTTTGCAGATCAGAATCTCCCTTGAACTGTATTCAGAACATATTGGTAACTGGTGTAGTGCCTGCAATATGGATGTAATGCTTGTGAAGTAGCTCTGACTTTTTAGCATGGAGGCCATTGCTTTCTGGATCCACTGATGTTTCTGAGTCATCTTCTAAGGAGCCTCACATAGAATGTGTTGCAATAATCTAGTCTTGAGGTAATAAGGACATGATTAATTCAGTAGGGCTTCCCACTCTAAAAAAAGATCCTAACTGGTAAATCATTTGAAGCTGAGCAAAAATTGTCTTGGCCAGAGATTCCACCTGTTGATCCAGTAGACTTCAATTTATATAAGGAATGCACTTTTATATGAAAACAATTTAGTTAGATTTTGAAACTTTTTTTTCTAATGGGTAGAAATGGTTGGTTTGTAGTATAATCAAAGTGAATGGAAAATGTTTTCATTTATTAGGATACATATAATCAATAGTTATTTATAATTATTTAAAATAATGTATATAAAATTAAAATAGATCTTAGGTGCTGTATTGGGGTTGATACAATAGCATCTGCATTCTGTCGGATTTCCTAGGCATGTCTACATGGTGATAGTCCAGGTTGATTGCCATTCCCTTCTGGTTAATGGATCTAGAATCTAAAACTATCCTGCTTTTACCAATCAAAGCGAATATTATCCTGCTTTTTTTAATATCCTGCTTTTCTCTGTGAACATCGTGAAATGCTCTGAGTGTACTCAGTGAGCTGTTTCATTGTTACAGTGTCGTTTTTAAGACCTGTACTATGAGTGTTCATAAATCTAAGGATTATTGTTCTTACAATAAGCATGCAATTGGACAGAGGCCTTTGTTCTTCTAATTGGGGCATTGGGCTGCAGAATAAATAAGTATATAATTCACTATGCCATTTTATTTCTTCCAGGAAACACATCCAAGATCTTAACTGGCAGCGGAAGAACATGCAACTCACAGCTGGTGCTAAACTTCGGGAAATGGAATCTAGGTGAGTACTTTTTCTCACCAGTATCCTGTGCTGCTCTTAAAACAATTTCTTAGAACTGCTGTAGTAATCTTTTAAGATGCAACTGGATTTTTAGCTTATAAAACATTTCCATCTGTAGAAATAGAAGTTAGCAATTGCAAGACTGTTTTTATTTCTTAATAATGCAATAGATGTTTCTGCATATTGAGAAAACAACATAAGAAATAAGAATTTTTTGAAATTCTATTCAGAGCAGATTATTGGAGTTCTTAAGTGTTGCGTAATAACTTTTCAAAGTTGCCTGGTGTGTGTCATGCCATGACATAACGTAGTTTATTTGATTTTGTTGGCTATCCAGCCATTATAATCTGTTAAATATGGCTTATGGCTTAGCATAATTTGTGAATCTTGGCAATTGTGACTTAGTCAACAATTAGTCAACATAGTTAAGCAAAACATGAGTTACTATATTGTATGAACCAGGTTGTAGTTTCCTGTTTCTATGTATCAGCAGTTCTATGCAGTTTTAAGGCTGTTGCCTTCTCACATTCTCCCTTCTCATCTATATTTTCCTTTCATCAACGGCCATGTTGTTTCTGTGACCTCAGTTAAAGTCCTGTCTGTTACCCACATTCTACTGACTACTGTGCTATTTTGTACTCCTTTGCTATCTGTTTTATTGACATTATTTACTGCATACCCCAAGATGAATATTCCTCAGCAATAAAATTAACTCATTCATTTAAAATGTTTATTCTTTTTCTTTTTTCTAGATGGGTGTCCCTTGTCAGCAAAAATTATGAGATTGAACGAACTATTGTACAGTTGGAAAATGAAATTTCTCAAATTAAGCAGCAACATGGAGAGGCAAATAAAGAAAACATCCAGCAAGACTTCTGAGTCTTGCTTTAGTCTTTTGTTGCCCGGTACAACATTTCCTGAAGTCTGTGCATGACTGAAGATCTTGATTTCTCTGTGTATAATGATGCAGGAGCCATCATCTGTATTCATTGATTCTGAACTTTAGCTCAAGAAACTGATTGCGAAGTCCAAACTTCTTCAGAAGATTTATTAATTTTTCAGATTTTTAGCATGAGGGTTGTGGGGGGATTTATTTTTATGAAGGATTGTATCTTTTTTTAAAAGGAATATAAAAATAAAATCAACGTAATCTAGCAAGAACAAAGCTTTGCAGTTGAAACATCCTGTGGCAAAATTTATGTTGCCAGTGATTGTCAAAAATACTTTCAGATGTCACAAAGCAATTAGCAAGATCTAAAAGATGGAATAATTTATTTATATTTTATATTTACTCTTGGGCAAAAAAATGGATTACATCATGTGTGTATTATATATAAATATGCGTGGTGGCAGCAAATACCTTTGTTATAAGTGTCAAGATAATATATCAGGTTTACTCAAAATGGTATAATGGAATTTTCCATGTATTGTTACTTAGGAGAAGTGAGACATTGCTTTGGTTATTTAATTTGAAATACAGTAAACCCTTGGTTTAGTAGAGCTTGGTTTTGCAGACTTCAGATACAATGAACACATTTTGTATTTGGACTTCACCCTATTTAATGGACCTCCCTCAAATGAAGGTTTAGGTTTTACTGCAAATGATGTCATTCACATCAGTTATATAATTACACAAATGATGTAAATTGAAATAGACTTAACAGATACCCCTTCCTCCCAATGGTCTGTTAAATCAAGATTTTGCTGCAAATAACATGTCATTTATATAGTTATGCAAATGATGTAAATTGACATCAATAAATTCAGATTTAATAGACATCCCCCCATAGTTGGGACAACAGGGTGTGGATTTTCTTTATCCCCTTCATTCTGACTAAGAGATGGAGCACAGGGTACTATAGAAGGATTGATTTCTTCAGGGCTCTTACACAGAAACACTTCTAAATTATAGTTAAGCAGTCAAAATGTAGGCAGGAAGAAAGGATAAGTGGAGTAAAAAAGAGTACTTGAATGATGGAAAATACTCCAATTATAGTGTAGTACAGAAATTGTCAATGAAAAAGTAGGCAAATCTTGAAAGATGAAGAAAACTGAGTGGGGAGAGGGGTGGGAACTTTCATTCTGGTTCATTGTTTTTGTCCTTGCTTCTAAGATCTTGCTGATGTTATACTATTTCATCTATTAAAATCCACTTAGCTACATTAGCAGCTTATCACCTAACCAGTGACAAGCCATCTTTTCACAGTTCCTTTTCCAGGGCTTGCTTAAGAGCTTGAGGAATTTTAATTCTCCATCAGCACTGCCTGCGTCAGCAGGAGATCTGGATTTCACCCTCTTAAAGCTAATGCTTCCACTATCCAAACCTTAGCCACACTTCTGCAAGCAGGAGTATAAGTTGCAGATGTTTGTGCACATGCCACTCAGCACAAAATTGGAAAATGTACTGGAGTATCAAGATTATTTAAGTCAAGTTTCCAAAGTGTTTTGATAACATTTGATGATTGAGAAAAGAATGTTTTGATGACTGGAAACCAGCTTTTAATTCCCTTTCTTCTGTGATACCTAAACTGTTTTTTGCCTGTATATTTGTACTATGCTATTTTGTTCATCACTTTTGAGAAAGACATCATTCTGGTCCTGATGTTTTTAATACATATTTGAAGTTCTTTAAAAAAAATCTGGGAGGGATTTTAGAATGCCAGATAAATTTGGTGCCTGTAATCAAAAGTATGTGTGTATGAATCCAGCATGGGTATTCTGCAAAAAATACCGTTTTCTAAGTTCAACAATCCACTATGTGATTTTGACATAGTTTTTAATTCTGCTGGTACTTTTAAAGAAGATCCCACAACCATACCAGTACTCTATTTGATTATGCGTACATATCTGGTTCTGTATCTGTTGATTTAACTCCAATTCCATTCTGGAACAACTAAAGAATCCCATTTTCCGTTGCAACATGTCATCTGCCTTGTTCCAATAGGAAGAATGTGTATGCATGTTTAAAGATTAGATTACAATGGCTGATTAAAAAGAAAGCTAGTGTAGAAATGTTCAAGGCTACAGGGAAGAGGGTAGGAATGTGTCAGCGAGCATTGTGTGTAATATTACAAAATACATTCACTATTAATTTAGACAAACTTAAAAAATTGGGGCAACTTCAGTTAGCAATAGTTAAGAAAAAAAGATTGTAAAAACTTGTAAACTCCACAGCTAGCATGCCTATGGTAGCAATTTTAATGAAATAGGAATAAAAACAGTGACATGACATTTTCAAACAAGTTTGGACAGGGATTTTATGGAGTAAAGGAAATGAGCAGTACAAATGCTTACTAAAAATTTTGAATGGTATGAGTGAGAATGAGCATGGTCTAACAAGAACGGATTGTAATAAATTCTAAATTATAGTTCAGGAAGGCTATGCCTGCTGCTCCTTTTTTTCATTTGGAAAGAGCTGGCCTTTCCACACATCAGATGATTGAGAAGCTGGGTCCCAGTGGCACTTAGGACTGAGGCCTCCCATTGTACTTGCTAGAGTTCCTGCTGCACCTGATTTTTTTTAAATTTTAAAAAAAGCAGCTGCCATACTGCATAGTGAAGTGTGGCAACATTTTTATTTTCAATAATGTCCCTGGGTTCTAAATGTGTCTTAAGCTTTGTTAGGAAATATGAATGGTGAATAACTGCAGCATTATTAGGAAGTGCACCTACCTGTCCAGAAAAAAAAGATACGTAAGCCAGTGGTAGGTAGGAGCATCTGGTGGAAGGGCTAAAAGAGTGGCA
This sequence comes from Candoia aspera, assembly GCF_035149785.1. Lineage (NCBI taxonomy): Eukaryota > Metazoa > Chordata > Lepidosauria > Squamata > Candoiidae > Candoia > Candoia aspera. The sequence continues at coordinate 36,947,602 of NC_086155.1, forward strand.
TGTGTGATTCCCATGAGGTATGCTTTGAATTGGTCATGTCCCCATGGCAGCCATTTTGTGAGCTGTTAAGTACAGAAATACCACACAGCCATTTTGCAAGAATACAACTGACCAGCCTTATGCCCTTTGATCTACAACATTCAGTGAATAAATTGCTTCAAGTACAATATGGAAAGTAAGACTCTATGGCTGGGATTCAAATTAGGTAATTATAGTTCTGCTTTGTGATGAGATTTACTTTCTTCACATTGCAACTTTTCCAGATCCCCTGAAAAGCACTTGAGAGTCTTTTAAAGTTACTAAGAGTGAACAATCCACAAAGCCAAATGCCACAGCCACTGATATGTAACAAGTGAAATAAAAGTTACTCATACAGAGCTAAACTGCATTTCTTAATTTAAAATATATATGCTGTAGGTATTTACACTGAAATTTAATATTGCTTCAACATGTACAAACTTAGAGCACACCTGTTGTGTTGATACTAGACATGATTTCAGTTCTACCATCTTATGCATACTCCAATACCTAAAGTAGGATGTCTAAGAAGAGCTAAGATGCAAGATCCTCACCAGAGGTGTGGATGATCTATTTTGGAGAGAGAGATTACAGAATTAATCCCTCTGATTATTTTTTCCATCCCATTCATTGACAAGCAGGGATGCTCAGTCACGATTCAGCATGTTATATTGCTTCCTTTTTTTAATGCTATGCAACATCTTCTCTTTGACGCCCAAGACTCATTCTTCACCTACTTTCTATCACTATTCTCAGTTCCTGACAAAAGCCAATCCCACCTTATCCCCTTCTTGAGAAGGGGGTGCACTACTACCTCCTTCAAGTCAAGTGGTACTACCTGTTCCCCCAAAGAGGCTTTAACCACTGCTTGAACCCAACCACATGCCACTTCCCAGGAGGCCTTAATCAACCAGGAGGGTAATGGCCCCAGAACACAGGTGGATATGCTCACAGACATGAGAACCCTGTCTCAGGTTGATCCTCAGGATCAACCGGCTCAGACTCCTCCCAGATAATGGCTTAGATGTGTCTCAGTCACTTCCAAAGGACCTGCCAGCCAGAGTCCAACTGCAAGTGAAGTCAAACAACTTCATTTAGTAGATGCTGGGAATATTCCTCACAGTGACCCTGCAAGAACTCCCCCAGGTCACCCAAAACAAGGATACTGGGCAGCTATCTGCAGATGCAATAAGAGCAGAAAAGTAAGTATGCTTTGCTGCCCCGATCACCACAAGGTAAGTCCTAATTACTTAAGCTCAGTTGTCTTAATTCTTTGTCTTCCTCCGGTAGCACTCTAGATGTCTCTTGTGCCACTTGAACCTCTTCAATAAACCATAGTGCTCTATAAGACCCACACGCACAGAATCTGCACAGGTGCAATTTGGTCCAGGGCCCCCACCACATGCTCATTCCAAGCCGTGATAAGGGTGTCTGTCGAACCATGTGCCAGAACTGAGGGAAAAAAACCAATTTCCTCTGAAACTGCACTGGGTTTATCAGGTGCCTGGGGCAGGCTGATTAAATAGGCCCCACCTCTCTGCAGTGATGAGAGGCTGTGGAGAACTCTAGGGCCAAAAAAGAATGATCTGTCCATGGCAAGGGACCGATGTTAACATTCCCCAAATCCAGATCATGACGCTGCACCGATCTAATGTGTGATCCCCTGCGTGAGTAAGTCCATGAATAAGTTGGATCAGGTCCATGGTTGCCATGAGGTCCCGGAGACCTCAGGCCCAGAGAAGTCAGATTGAAGTCACCCAGAACCAAAAGTCTGGGAATCTCCACCACCAACCTGGCCACAGAGTCCAGGAGCACAGGCAGGGATGCCACTACACTGCAGTGAGCAGCAATCCCCACTGATCCCTCTGGCCCAGTCTCACAAAGAGGGTCTCACATCCAATGATGTTTGGGGCAGGGCCACTAAAGGCCACCAGAGACTCACAAATAACAACAGCTATTCCCCACCTCTGCCCTGAAGTTGTGGCTGGTGCTACACCCGAAACCTGGAGGGCACCTTCCTCAATGCCCAATCAGTGATGCAGGCCAGGTTGGCCCTCTCATCCATGATCAAATCATGGATGAGGGAGGCTTTATTACAGGCTGACCTGGAATTAAGCAGTAGCAGCCAGGGTCTAGAGCTACCAAAGCTCCAGAAACCAGGTCTTGGGGATGAACATAGGGGTGAACATACGAACATAAGAATGTACCGGTCTTAAACACTGAGGCTCCCTTCCCTGAGAACAGTCCACCCCCCATCTCCCGCCATATCTCCCCACGCCCATCACCACAGGAATCCCTTCCCCTGCTCTCTCCCCACTTTCACCCACCAGCTTCCTTTCCCTACCCCACCCCCCAAAAGCAGAGGGACCCATTCCAACAATCTTCTCCAGAGTATCCTGGATTTTTGGAATTGGTGCATCAAGTGGTAAATCCTTCTTGTTGCTATCCATCTGGCAGGCCAGGACAATGTTTTAGCAGATGTCCTACACTAGACACCTCAGTCTTGCACATCAGAAAGCTCCACTTTTCATTAAGACTTTTCACTGCTGTGGGACACCGATCACTGTCGTCTTTGCTATCCACGATACTAGGTGATGCCAGCAGTACTGAACCTGAGGGGCCTTGGTGCCAATTCTTTGGTCTCAAGAGATTTCTTGACCTATTTCTTGTGTTGCCAAAATTATCAATAATGAGGACTGCATCCTTCCATGCACATACAACCTTGTGGCCACATCACCCTTGTTTCTATCACTTCTCTCCCAATCTTACCCAGATCTGGATAAGATCATAAATGCTAAGGATTTATTGAATATAATTTATTTGCTTCATTTCTGAGTAGTCAGCAGGTCACTTAATGTCTGTTTCTCATTCAAAGGAGTTCCTTTACATCAGAAGACTAAATGCCTTGCCCTGTAATCGTTAAGGGGTGGGGTGGGGGTGGGGCTGTTTTTGTTGCCTTCTTCCACCTTTTATTGAAACAGCTCTGAAAGGGCTTTGGGGACATCTTTTGGGGACATGGAGGATTGAACAGCTGTGCCCATGGACTCAGCAGGCAGAACTGACAAAGCGGCAGTTTTTTCGGGCTCAGGCAGGATTTTCCGGAAGCCCAGGAGTGTTTTTCTGGAAAAAGGAAAAGAACTGGAATCACCCCATCTGTCCTCTGGATGGCTGCTTGCAGCCAGAAGATTGCAAACAGCGTTCGCGCTAGACTGGTAAGAGCAGCCGGGAGTCTGGGATGTCACCATTTCCAAGCTGCGCTGTAGCTTTAAAGGAACACTAAGACCAGCCACCCCATTTCTAAATCACCCGATTTATATTTCTTTTAAGTATGCGTATCACACATCTGAACAAACTTCCTCTACCAGGTCTTAGAACAGCCATTTATAAATTTACAAAAAAATTCCCTCTAAAACAAAACAGAGTCCCCCAATGGGAGGAGATGGGCGGGGACAAATTGGATAAATAAATAAAATAAATAAATTTGCATTGGCTAGTTTACATGGATAGATGCACATTTAGAAATAAAACTGCTATATTTTTAATAAAATAGAATACTGGAGAATGTTTGTGATCTGTGTACTTCATCAGGTTTCTGACCAGATGCTAACCCTGCTTCCCCTTAGGATTCCTTTTTTAAAAAAACTTCAACTGGATATCTCTTCAAATAGATAATTGCCACTGTAATTAACATACATGGTTTGATTGGCACAAAGCCATGGGTTGTTGAAACCGTAATAGCCAGATTTATATATAACGCTAAAGTAGAAACCAATGTAATTCAGTGGTTTGCTGCTGCTTTTTAATGAAATTATCCTGGGGATCTTCAAGGACTATAAAAAGGTGTCCTGTGAACTGTGTCCGCCTCTGCCTTCCGGAAAAACACCTCTTGTGAGACTATATTAGCATGAGACATTCCCTTTGTCTTCTATTTGTGTAACCGCTGTGTCATGATGACACATTTTGCTTACCAAGCATGCATGTGCAATACTGTTTTATCTTATTTGTATGCAGCTTTTTAACTGTTGTTTCAGGTTTATCATGTTACTTGATCACAAAATGCCTGCCATAGTAGATCCGCTAACTGAGAAGCATTTACTTCTGACAATAGGTTAGGACAACATTAGAGAGCAACCAGTCTGGATTCAAATGACATGGTAGGTTTGAAATCACAATTAGAGAGCTGCACATTGAAGGTGTAAAATAGCACTGTATGTCCCTGCTAACCAAGATTTCTTCCAGAGTGTGTAATATGAACACAGCTCATTTCAGACAAGAAAAGCCTTCAATTCAAATTACTAAATAGCCATCTGCAACCTCTTAGTCACTTACTGGGAAAACCAGACATATCAATGAGCTTAACACATTCTGATCAAATATTAAACAGGTTTTTACAAATGTAGGCTTCTCCAAAAATTTAAGTTCAGAGATCATAATTTTAATATCTGAGAAATTTAATGATAAAAGTCATATTTAAACAAAATTTGTTCACTTGCCTTTATCTGTCCTTCTCAAATGCCAATATCAAGGTATCTCCCCCAATATTTCATATATCCTCTAAAGCTGTTTGCAAGTACAGTTAAAATAGTTAATGGCAATCTTCAGGAGCCATTTAAAAAATGATGCCCTTAATTAGACAAATGTACGGACACGGAAAAGATTTAAAAACCCCGAATGTTTGTCAAATACTTGTTACTTCAAAAGAAAAAAAATTCTTGTGTGGAACTTGGGAAGTATTTAAGTATTTAAATATATTAAACAGTGCTAACTATCTACAAAAAATCTTTAGACAAATTGCCTTTCAAAGTAATCTTTTATCATGTACAGGATTTAAATTTAAAAAGAAATGCAATCTAAATTGTCTTGTTACTTTTCTCAGAAAATCAACTGATGAATGACTGCCTCCCTTTTATCAATAATTAAATTATAGTATTTTTGGTCATTTTCAAAATTCCCCCAAATCTTCTGTGATTTTCCAACCCTGTCCACTTGTCTTAGCTGGAGACTATTATGAACAAAAGTGGCTGATGTATCAATTTGCAGCACAGTCTTTAAAATAATCTCTCAGATATAAATAGCAAAAAAAAAGTGTTTTTTAGCCTGGTCTACAATTGATCATGTCAGAAACAAGCTTTTGGTCAATATATCATGTTGCTCCTAGCTAAGATCTTTCAGGGGTAAGATGTAAATCAGAATCAGCATTTGTTTGCTGTTGGAGAGTAAAGATGTTCCTTATTTCTTTTCTATATTAGAGAATATGCTTTTGTCAGATGCCAATTCTTTTTTTTTTCTCCTAAGAAGATGAAGCAGACCAGCTGAGTGGTGAAGATTGCAGAGAGGTGGCTCAGTTGGTTGTGACCTGGACAACTGTCTGCTGGAAGGTTGCAGTGCACCCCTTTGTGGATCTACACAGACTATCAGAGGTCTACAAACCATACTTCAAGACTCATTGCTGTATTAGGAGACACAGTGAAAAGTGGTATACATTTAGATTGGGGAGAAGTGAAGTTCTGCTACAGTGAGGTGGGTAAGAAGTCTGAGAAAACAGTGCAAAATAATCTCTACTGTAATGCAGCAAGGAAGAAATCTCTCTGAACCTGCAGCAGTAGTCTTTTGATGAAATCAACCTTTTTTTTCAATTGCATAAGAATCCATGGTTCAGTCAGTTTGTGAATATAAGCTTGTGTGAAGAGTCAGTCAGAGGGAAACAGCTGGACTTTGGGAAATGAGCTAGGAAGGTGGAGTATTAACTACTGGGAACTAATTCTACTTAGTATTATTAGGGACAGAAATCTGATTTGAATTTTAAGTAAGGATCAGCACACTTTGAAGTAGCCCTTTCTTTCTTCTCGTTTACCTCACCAGATTATACACAGTTTATAACACAACATACAATTTTACTTATATATTTTCATTGCATTATTTTGTTACTAATAAATCAAATTTTGGATCTCTTAAAATCTGTCTCTGATTATTCCAGAACTTGCAAACCAGAGTAAAAATGGTGTTTCTGGAGTCATTTCCAAAGAAAAAGAAGCTGAAAGTGAGTTTTAAAACTTTAGTTTATAAAGGGGAAAGTAGGGATGAAATCCCTTTGTGCTTTCCACAGTCCCATTTTAAGCATTACATGTCATATGAACACAACCAAAAATTGGTTTCACAAACCATATTTTGTTGAATAAATCTCAGGTTGCTGGCTGTACAAAATTTGCTAAGCCACAACTGTTGTTGCTTGAGGCTACACGAGCAATAATCTGAGACTGAGAAATCAGAATCTGAGCTGGTTTAATTTATCCAAAACCATCACGTCATTTCTATGTAGAAAGGCAAAGACTGGTAGTATCAACTTGTTGTCCATTTATAGTTTCATCACAGATTTGAACTGGATCTCAGATTCACACCTAATCTCTAACACAGGAAGTATCATTTTCAACCTCAGTTTAACCAATACATTGTCAAAGCAAATAGGAGGATTTGGATGAGGCAATACCTAAAGCCACATCTTCCTTTGAATGAAAACAGTTCTATCAATTTAAATGCGTACCTTAGATAAACAAAAAAAAGTTCTCCAGCTTATCTCACAACAGATTTTCATGTTAACAGTCTACATATTTTCTTAGACAGATGTACACTTGCAAAATATCACAATTTTAAGCAGCCTCTCTGCAATTTACTGTTTTCTTCCTAACACCCACATTAATTCCACTATGTTCTACAGCTGATTTTGAAACTTTCTGGAAACAGGGAGAAAATATGTTGACTACATCTTCATGTCTTTGCTTGCACTTTTAATGATAGTGAATACTATAAACAGCTAAGGAACTTTATTTTTATTTCATTTAGCTTTATGCTGCTTCTTGCTGTTTTCAGTGGTTTTAGCCTGGAATATTGGATTTATGTTTTAATCTTGAAAGCTGCTTGTGAACCTTCAGTTCTAAGATATTATATAAATATATTAAATTAATGGCTGAATGGCTGACATCTGCATGCCTAACTTTATTGTATATAGTTCCAGAAAACAGTGTGATATGTGTATGATTTTTATTGTTTAAAGAGGTCCCACTTACAGCAATAGTTTATGTATTTATATACTTTCATACTGCTTCCTATGCTGAAACATCTCAAACAATATAATAAAACAATATTCAATAAAACATACTCATTTAAAGGACAGTGCATTCTACCAATAGTCATTGTCCTGATCACCAGGAAACACACTGAGACGAGGACTTGGTCTCTAATATTTATTAGTAGTACTTAACAAGAATCCTAACAAACTGAGAAGGCGTGGGAAAACCCAGCCATATAAACCCCAAAGGTTAAGGCGGTCCCGATCTGTGTCTCTTTGAATGGCTGAACAGTTCCTCAGTGCTACGCATGTGCTTGACAGTCTGGGTGGGAGCCCCCTGCTCGCCATCCTTACTCATGACAGTCATATTTGTTAATGGTTTTCCTACTAACAGATTAAGGTGCTATTGTATCTCATCATTTTGGCCGGGTGCAGAGGTTGAATTCAACTGCCCCCTTTTCGAATGTTAATTATTGCACCTGGGGGGAGGAACCTGCCCGGACTTGTTTCAGTTCCTCTTTCTCTTCTGTGCCAGCATGTAGCAAGCCAGGTAGCTCTCAATGAGAGCTAAGTCCTTTAAATATGTTTTGCTTTTGTTTTGCTTTCTGTAAATAAATTATTTTTATAGATATGCCTGGTGTGTGTGATTTTTCTGATCTCTCCTGGGCTAAAGGCTTTCCCAGCAATCTGCCAACAATATTATGGAGGCCTGGGAAAAGAGAGGAGTTTTCAGCAGGCCCCAGAGTTCAGAGACAAAGCATTCTAGAGTGTGGATGCCACCACAGAGAAGACCCACCTTTCCAGGAGCAGTTGCCAGGTGGCATTTCAGCAATTCTCAGTATATGTAGCAGAACCTGCCCTGATGATCTCAGTGGCTGACCAGGTCTATAATGACAAAGGTGATCTGATAGGTATCCAGGGCTCAAGCTGCTTACAGACTTTTGTGTCAAAACCAAAACTATGAGCCTGATTTGGTAGCTAATTGACAACCAGTGCAATTCCTTCAACAAAGGTGTAACACAAAGATGCCTCATTTAGCAACCTGTAAACATATATACTACATCAACTGATGCATGAGGCTTTACTGTGAACAAACCTGGTATTTTCAGGCAACATCACTAGGGAAAGAGGAATAGGATCATGCCACTAGGGAGAAGGGACAAGGATATGATGCCTCAGAGCCATTTAGATTTATTCATTTTACTTGGCTTATGTGTGTGTTTATTCGTTTAGTCGCTTCCGACTCTTCGTGACTTCATGGACCAGCCCACGCCAGAGCTTCCTGTCGGTCGTCAACACCCCCAGCTCCCCCAGGGACGAGTCCGTCTCCTCTAGAATATCATCCATCCACCTTGCCCTTGGTCGGCCCCTCTTCCTTTTGCCCTCCACTCTCCCTAGCATCAGCATCTTCTCCAGGGTGTCCTGTCTTCTCATTATGTGGCCAAAGTATTTCAGTTTTGCCTTTAATATCATTCCCTCAAGTGAGCAGTCTGGCTTTATTTCCTGGAGGATGGACTGGTTTGATCTTCTTGCAGTCCAAGGCACTCTCAGAATTTCCCTCCAACACCACAGTTCAAAAGCATCTATCTTCCTTCTCTCAGCCTTCCTTATGGTCCAGCTCTCGCAGCCATATGTTACTACGGGGAACACCATTGATTTAACTATGTGGACCTTTGTTGTCAGTGTGATGTCTCTGCTCTTAACTATTTTATCGAGATTGGTCATTGCTCTTCTCCCAAGGATTAAGCGTCTTCTGATTTCCTGACTGCAGTCAGCATCCGCAGTAATCTTCGCACCTAGAAATACAAAGTCTTTCATTGCTTCTACATTTTCTCCCTCTATTTGCCAGTTATCATTCAATCTGGGTGCCATAATCTTGGTTTTTTTGAGGTTTAGCTGCAAGCCAGCTTTTGCACTTTCTTCTTTCACCTTCATCATAAGGCTCCTCAGTTCCTCTTCGCTTTCAGCCATCAAAGTGGTATCATCTGCATATCTGAGATTGTTAATGTTTCTTCCAGCGATTTTAACTCCAGCCTTGGATTCCTCAACCCAGCATGTCGCATGATGTGTTCTGCGTACAGGTTGAATAGGTAGGGTGAGAGTATACAGCCCTGCCGTACTCCTTTCCCAATCTTAAACCAGTCCGTTGTTCTGTGGTCTGTTCTTACTGTTGCTACTTGGTCGTTATACAGATTCTTCAGGAGGCAGACAAGATGACTTGGTATCCCCATACCACTAAGAACTTGCCACAATTTGTTATGGTCCACACAGTCAAAGGCTTTAGAATAGTCAATAAAACAGAAATAGATGTTTTTCTGAAACTCCCTGGCTTTTCCCATTATCCATTGGATATTGGCAATTTGGTCCCTAGTTCCTCTGCCTTTTCTAAACCCAGCTTGTACATCTGGCAATTCTCGCTCCATGAATTGCTGAAGTCTACCTTGCAGGATCTTGAGCATTACCTTACTGGCATGTGAAATGAGTGCCACTGTTCGATAGTTTGAACATTCTTTAGTGTTTCCCTTTTTTTGGTATGGGGATATAAGTTGATTTTTTCCAATCTGATGGCCATTCTTGTGTTTTCCACATTTGCTGGCATATAGCATGCATTACCTTGACAGCATCATCTTGCAAACTTTTGAACAGTTCAGCTGGGATGCCGTTGTCTCCTGCTGCCTTGTTATTAGCAATGCTTCTTAAGGCCCATTCAACCTCACTCTTCAGGATGTCTGGCTCTAGCTCACTGACCACACCGTCAAAGCTATCCCCGATATTGTTATCCTTCCTATACAGGTCTTCCGTATATTCTTGCCACCTTTTCTTGATCTCTTCTTCTTCTGTTAGGTCCTTGGCATCTTTGTTTTTGATCATACCCATTTTTGCCTGGAATTTACCTCCAATGTTTCTAATTTTCTGGAAGAGGTCTCTTGTCCTTCCTATTCTATTGTCTTCTTCCACTTCTGTGCATTGCGTGTTTAAAAATAATTCCTTATCTCTTCTGGCTAACCTCTGGAATTTTGCATTTAATTGGGCATATCTCCCCCTATCACTGTTGCCTTTTGCTTTCCTTCTTTCTTGGGCTACTTCTAGTGTCTCAACAGACAGCCAATTTGCCTTCTTGGTTTTCTCTTTCTTTGGGATGTATTTTTTTGCCGCCTCTTGGACAATGTTGCGGACTTCTGTCCATAGTTCTTCTGGGACCCTATCTATTAAGTCCAGTCCCTTAAATCTATTCTTCACCTCCACTGCATATTCCTTAGGAATATTAGTGAGCTCATATCTAGCTGATCTGTGGGTCTTCCCTAATCTCTTTAGTCTGATCCTAAATTGTGCAAGAAGAAGTTCGTGATCTGAACTACAGTCAGCTCCAGGTCTTGTTTTTACCGACTGTATAGATGTCCGCCACCTTTGGCTGCAAAGGATGTAGTCAATCTGATTTCGGTGTTGTCCATCTGGGGAAGTCCATGTATAAAGCCGTCTCTTAGGTTGTTGGAAGAGAGTGTTTGTTCTGCACATTGAGTTGTCTTGGCAAAATTCTATCAGCCTATGTCCTGCTTCGTTTTGTTCACCCAGGCCATGCTTACCTGTAATTCCAGGTGTCATTTGACTGCCTACCTTAGCATTCCAGTCTCCCGTGAGGAAAATAACATCTCTTTTAGGCGTGTTGTCCAGTAGGTGCTGCAGATCCTCATAGAACTGCTCTACTTCAGCTTCTTCAGCATCTGTGGTTGGGGCGTATATTTGGATCACTGTGATGTTAGATGGCTTGCCCTGAATTCGAATTGAGATCATTCTATCGTTTTTTGGATTGTATCCAAGCACTGCTTTAGCCACTTTACGATTAATTATGAAGGCTACTCCATTTCTTCTGTGGTCCTCTTGTCCATAAGAACATCCCACATTCTCCAGTCTTACACATAAACCTACTTGAAGAAATCTGAAAGAAAATATTAAAATTCCACAGAAGAATGTGAACAATCACAAACTTAGCCTCCACACCAAACACATAGGTATGAATTCAAAGATATTGACTTTCACTGTCCAATAGACTCCTCCTCTCTGTTATTCTACAGTTCAGGTCTGTGCAGTGTCTTTCCTGGGAATGCTTAATTGCTTGTTGCTTCCTGGGATTGCCTGTTACTTAAACTCATAACACATGGACAGACTCAAACACAGTTTCAACTGGGAAACTGTGAGCATCCTAGACCAAGACAAATCCAAAAATGATAAGGAATTCCTGGAAGTTTGGCATTCAGACAAATCAGCCATCAAAGAGATAAATCACATTTATACACCATTTGAAAGAGACAATAAAAAAGCTAAGAAGGAAACAAAAATACCAGAACACATCCCCTCCAGCAGCCATCCCCAGATAAGCAGGGATTAACACCAGACATACAATCAAGCAGAAAACAATACCCTAACCAAGGAATTACACCCCCACCAACACTGGCAGTGCAAGCTACTGCATATAAACAGGGAGCAAACCCCACACTCACTAGCACTGATGATATTACCTAGTTGGGTAATGAAATGTCTGCAAGCTAACAACCAAGCTCAGAGAGTATCAAGGACTCCACTACTGTACTTGTAAGCATCTATTTGGTTGTATAGGAACACAGTGCTAGGTTAGATATGCCATTAGATTGATATTAACTTATTTTATTATTATTGACTTATTGCTGTGAAGGAAAAGAGGCAAGGAGGTAGTTTTTCAGTTTCCTTTGCACCCAGCAGTGTGCTATGTACAAAGATCACCGTTTATCCCCTTCCTCCAGGAAGAACTCTGATACATTCTAGTGCCTTTTCCAAGATAAGTAGGAGCCCTTTTATTCACTAAATGGAAAATCTGAATTCAATCTATTGTCTCTGAATTTAGGATACACTTGTTGTTTATTTTACTGTTTTTTAACCCATCCCAGTCCCAAAAGACTCTGGACGGTGTACTACATCGAACAAAAGAACATAATCTAAGTGAATATCAAGAACAGAAGATAACCACAAAGAAAACCACAGATAAAACCCCAAATAAAACCCAAGATAGGCATCATCAATCAGTTGGCTATTATGCAATACCATTTTTCAAATCAAGTGGAAAAGCTATATTAACTGGATCTATTTTCCAGAATGCACACTGCATCCAGTCTTTATCAATACAGGATGAACAGCAGGTGCTAACAATTCAAGCATAAATGCTTATGCTAAAACTCCAGTGTGCAAAGCAGTTGTATAACCGTTTTAGATGTACTGTTCCTTTAATGGTTCAAAATTTGTACTAACATGATATCTGAAACATTATTTTCAAATGGCTTGCACAGCCCTAATAAATACCTTTAACAATTTGAAAGGCAGTTACACAGCACTTTTCTACACTGAAGCCCTCAGCTGCATTTTCCCATATGTAATCTGCCTGGAAATGAAGGTTGCTCAAGAAATTCCTTTCTAGATTGCAACCCTTCCGAAGTGTTCTGTCTGGACCTCAGTTATCACAGCCTCTGACTGGTGGGTTCCACTGCTGCTCCTCTCCCCCCCTCCCCATGCCACGAAAGCAGGAGGTACCGAGTGCTTTCTCTTGCACAAGGTACCAAGTGCTTTCTCTTCTGTGGCCATGTGTTTTGGGGTCTGTTGAAAACAACAGTTTTATAGTTCTTCTGGTCAGTTGAACTAGAAGGGGGAAGCTGGCAGAACTCTTGTCAATTTCACCCAGCTAAAGAAACAGAAATAACCCAAGAAATGGTCCTTTCACCATTCTACAAATGAACTTGTTAAAAGGAAAACAACAACAAAGAAATGGCCAGCATTTCACTGATCTGTTGGTGGTGGTGGGGGGAAGGTTATACTTTTTCAGGCTGTGGAATCTGTTAGTTAAAAAATATATTTTATGGAACCCCTGATCTAGAGGCAAGGTTTTAGCGATAGAAAATTGGCTGCGTTTGAGTTAACTTTTTTTTTTAACCTTCAGTCTCTCATGGAACAGTTTGAAAAACCCTGCATTACTGACTCTGTAAAGAGAGCAAAAAATTAAAGGTTCAGACTTTTGTGGCACGCAGCCCAATATGAAATGGCTGCCAAAGGTAGAAAGTGGAGACTGTGTGTGTGTCCACCAGAGGCAATTGGAACTGAGGCATTTGTGTAGGATGCAATGAGCACAGCAGGTGGACTGAACTATGCTACTTCTGCGACAGCAGAGAGAAAACACCACTTTTGATCTGGAGCCAGAAAACTCAGATGGAGCTTGGCTTTCCAGCATGCTGGGGGGGGGCCCTCTGGACGACATCAGTTTCTGCCATCCCACAACAGTAGATGGCTTGTCCTCATGTGGGGCATGTAGGAAGTGCTGATCAGCCCTCAGATGACCTAACAAATTTGTTCTCTGTTGTCCAGAACATATTCCCTAATCTGGCACTAAAACGCCAGCCTTATTTAAGAATTAATTATGCCAGCTCGAATGTGGAAGACACCACCTTTTTAAGCAGAGGCTAAAATATGTGCAATACACCAACTTTTTAAGTAGAGGCTGGAGGGGATGCTATAACAGCAAATTCTTTTTGAAATTTGTGCAGACAAACCCAGTTGCCCGAAGTTGCCATGCAACTACACCTGCTGAAATTCCATTATCTACACAATTATTAAAAGTGCAGCAGTGCTGTCATTTCTTGCACCTAACCTGGCATTAGACAGAAATCTCTGAAAATCAAGTCCTTTAGAAGCAAATTACGTTGCTCTTTCATCGCAGCATCTGCGATTTAGTCCACTTGGTTCAATTCGGATGCTTCAAACAAAGTTATCACAAGACTCTATCCTTCCAGCCACCAGCCGCGAAAAATTATCTAGACATCCACGTATAAAACGCTGATGCGCGTGCGCCGTTTCCTTACAGGTCCCCAAGAGTTGCGCGCCTGCGCTCCCCTCTACATTCACGCCGTTCGCATTATACGTTGTAGAGGTTGCTGACCATCTCCACCTCGCTTTTTTTCTCAGAGCGCGCACGTTTGCACGTTCCCTCTTCCCCCCGCACCCCCCGCTCAGTCTCCGCAGTCCACGCTCCAGAAGAGTGTCGGAGGCGCGCGCGCAACCTGATGGCGTGCGTGCGGACGCATGCGCGATCCGATGCGTGAGCAAAGCGGGGAGTCGGGTTCAAAGGAGGAAATATGGCGGAAAACAAAGGAGGAGGAGGAGGAGGCGGCGGCGGTGGCGGCGGGGAGGGGGCTGGGGAGGCCGGGCCGACGGGGGGTGGTCCCGAGCCTGCCGCTGCGGCGTCGGCTGTTGTTGTCACCTCCGCGGCGGCAATTGCGTCCCCGTCCCCTCCGGTCCCTACCCAGCCCGAGGAGAGGGAAAGCCCCGCCGCGGTGGCCCTGGCTGCGGCGGCGGACAAGGGCCCAGGGGAGGCGGAGGCCGCGGCGCCGGTTGTAGTAAGCGTAGGCCCCAGCTCCACCTCTACCCCGGCGCCTCTGGGCCCCAGCCCTGCTCCCCCCGCTCTGTCCAGCGCTGCGCCGGGCCCGCTGTCGCTTCTAGACACCTGCGCAGTGTGCGCGCAAAGCCTGCAGAGCCGGGAGGCCGAACCGAAGCTGTTGCCTTGCCTTCATTCCTTTTGCCGGCGCTGTCTGCCGGAGCCTGAGCGCCAGCTCAGCGTGCCGGTGCCCGGCGGTGCCAACGGGGATATTCAGCAGGGTGAGTGCGAAGGCTGCGGGCATAGGCGGTTGGTGTCGGTGCCTGAGTTCTGACTGGGGGGAGGAAGCCCGGCTAGGTGTGTACCTAAGGGAAAGGGCTTTGAGCAAGGTGAACGAATAGAGAAGAGTAGGTTATTAGAGTGCTTGTGACTAAACTGGCACCATTTTGCTGTAGATCAGATCAATAACCCCGTATGATGCAGCGATCCATGATGGGCTAGAAAAGGAATTCCAGGACTGAATTGCTTTATAGGAGGTTTGTGTCAAGGGCAATATAGGTGTGGACCTAAATGTTGTCCTGATGAGGTTGAATAGTGGTGATAGGATGGAACTGGTCTGGAGCAGATCTTTTGTATAGAATTTGGTACATTCGTTGCTGTACAGCACCAAGCCTGGCCTTGGAGAATCTCTGCGTGGCTAGATGGTCAGTTGCAGAGAGGCCATATTAGATTACATTGCTTTGAGGTGGACATTTAAACCATATGGATTCTATAGATGACTGTCGGTAAAATTTAACTGATTTTATTCTTTGGTGAATATAAAACAAAGAGCCAGGTTTTACTGGTGAGTGGTCCAAGTGTGATAAGTTTTATTTTCTTCTCTTCACAGTCACCTTCAAAACATAGTATGTTATGTGTTACCATCAATGGTCAATAGACACTAGGCGTTGTAGAATTTGTTTTTGTTAGTTCATTTGTATTTTCTTTTATTAAAATTTTAGAATTTTAATAAAATTAAATAATTCTGAACCCAGGAATGTTTGTTTACTTAAGTACTTCTACACAAGTTCTGCTTCTAGTTTTTTGTATGAGTAATATTGTTGAGAGTGGTGAGAATTTTTTAATATGATAAAACTAAACATTTGGGTATCAGTAACTTGCAGAGGCCTTTCTGTTTCTTCTTAATTTAAGAATCCTATCAAGTCTAATCCTAACTGACAAATTGTAACTGTTTCCAACATTCCACTCTCCAATAGATGCCTCCCTCCCTCTTATTCTACAGTTCAGGTCTGTGCAGTGTCTTTCCTGGGATTGCTTGGCTTTCCCTTACAGTTCCTGAGGGATCCTGAGAAAAGATGTAGTTCCTCTGAAGTGTTGCACAGAGATACTATATTTATTCTTCAGAGCGCCTTTTGGAGATCAAATTCAAATCCTCCCTGCCTGCCTTCCTATTTGTTTTACAGATCTTTTCATTTCAGTGGCTTGCAATTTTTTAGGAAAAACAAAATTCGTTTTAAGGGCTGTCCAGCACTTTTTGTCTGTCTTTTACTGACTAGTGGTCCACGTTACAGGTGCTAGAAACCTTTAGGAAATCAATATTGATGCTCACCTTGGCCAGAAAATGATACTGGATAGTGTGTTGTTCTAGATGGCATTATTGAGAGTAAATGAAATGTTTGTCAACTGCTTCTAGACTTGCTCTAATATTGCTGGTTTTTTCTTTTTCAGAATTCCACTCTAGGATACTTTTCCCTCTATCCAGATTCTCTGAAATATGTTTTACATGAGCATTTTTTGCAACTTGAAGAGATATAAATTAAATAGATTTTCAGATAATTTTGCCTAGCATAATTTTCCTTGAATTTGGTGGGTATCCAGTATCAGACACTTCATTATATATTGTGGTTCTGCCCCTACCGCAGGATCTTGTACTCTGAACTTCTTGAGACTGGAATTTACTGTTACTTTCTTTCAACTAAGCATTACATGTGATTTATTTATTTATTTATTTACTTTCTTTTCAATTTTCTATCACCGCCCATCTCTCCCACAAAGGGGACTCTGGGCAGTTATGTATACACCCAAACACACTCACACACATGTTTAATAAATTATTATTATACATGCAGTTTCCATGAATTGCTATACATTTTTTTAAAAATTCTACCTGAGAAAACTTCAGTGTACTACCATCCATAAACTGCCTATGATGACCGGTTAATCCTGACTTTTAATGCTATAGCTATAGCATTAAAAGTTGATAGCTATAGTTTTTCTAATTTCAACTGTACCCTTTCCCCCCAGAAAATGCAAGGAATTTACAGTTTATTTTTGAGCTTTCTGAGGTGATTCAAAGTCTTTGATCTTATTCTATGTCAGAATGATTCTGGTACAAGGTCTTAACAAAGTAATTATCAACTAATTATATAATATTAACTTACAAATACTCATGTGAGTTAATAATGTAATTTGTATTGTCTCTACATTGTAGATGGGAGGGAGAGTGGCTTAATAAGGACAACTTAACTGTCCTAATGACAGATAATATACATATTGGACTTGGGGATGGGAAGAACAGTCTTAGTGGGAACTTGGAGCACTCCAATGATCCAAGCTTTGCAAGCAGTAGGTTGGAAGGGGTAGTAATTGCTGTCTTTATATTTTGTCTTGTTTGCTTTTTTTTCCTATTTGGTTAAAACACACCTTCAAAGGAAGGCAATTTATTTGCACCTCCCAAATGGCTGTTCTAAATCCTGCTTTCAATCCTGCCTCACTTTAGAGGCTTCTTGAGATCATGGTTTTGTGATTTCAGAAAGGGCCAACTATGGAGGTTAACTCTGATGTCCAATTCCCTTCTCCAAGGTCAGAAGCTGATATTTGAGGGGGAGCCAACCAATCTTTTGGCCTTGGGACCAAAGCCTCATTTTCTTATCTAGTCCTTTCATCAGTTAATATGATGTTTTTACATTCTGCCTCTTCAGATAGACTTAATTGGGTGCTTTCAGTAACGTAGCCTTGAAACATTGACTGTGAAGCTGAAATTCCTAAAACTGGTTTCACAGATTTCAATTCTGGGATTAGGATTCATTGCACATTAGATTGATGACCATGTTTGTATATATTTTATGAAGAATGTATGTAGGTAATCCTGTTTACTTGAAGTATTTGGGTGTGCAGCTTACATGCTGAAAATGCTGAGATTTGACGACCTGTTTTGGACATAATATTAGACCAAAGGTTAATAGTATGTAAATATTCTGTATGTAATCCATTTTCTCTCTTCACTGTTTGTAGTGAGAATATTGGGAGCATTGTTTGTCATTATGCCCAAATTGGGGGAAAATGTAATCATATTTTTCAGTATGAGAAGGTTGTATAATACTGCAGATAGTTACAGGCGTAAATGTAGAAGAAAGACTGAAAATTATTATAGTATACAATACAGAAAAGTAATGTTTAATCTATTTTTCATCTTCCTGACAAAGTATCTGTATAATCTATAGATATCAAACAAAGAAATTGAATGGCAATATTTATCATGGTTTCTGCCTTGATGGAGCCTCTTTTAGGGAAAAAATGACAACATTTGGAAATATAATTATCTTATTTGCTCATAACTTATAACCAGACTAATCTAGTTTATGGGCAATTAGAGAGAAAGGAGCTGATGCTTGGTCTACAATAAAGAACTCTGATAAAATGGACTGTATTGTAGGAACATTTTTAATCAAACCATTGGTCTATATAACTTTGTATTGTCCAGACTAACCTTTCTCAATATGATGAATCTCCAGGTGTGTTGAATTTCTGTTATTTCTATTATTCTGAGCGAGCATGATCAAAGGCCATACTGGCCTGAAATTAGACTGAGTCCAATACATCAGGAGAACCTCAGTTTGAGAAAGGCTGCTTTGGGCTATACAGGTTTTAATAGTTTTTCCCAAATCTGTTGGGGTATGTTTAATGTATAGACTTCTTCACTGAGATTATAAATTGTTCAGTAATAAATTAATATTTATACTTTCAATCTTGAAATCATTATTTCAAGGAAGAGAATGTCTACCAGTTTGGTTAGGGATTCTGAAGTTAAAGTCCTTTTTCTTCAGTGGAAAGTCACTGAACAACTATTGGCCAGCCATTATTTCTCAGTCCAACATACACTGTTGTTCTTGGGAAGAATGTAGGAGGAAGAAATATATATGTTGCTTTGAGCTCCTGTGGAAAAGTCAAGACTGAATAAAAACTACAGGTCTCTTGTATTACCCTTTCCTATGCAAAAGTTATGAAGCATTTTTCTTTGAAAAAAAAAATTGGAACTGAAGTAATTCAAATCAGCAAAGTAATATATCTGCTGTGACTTGGATATGGTTCATTTTAAGATGGAATGAAACAGTATAGCTTAGATTATTCTATAACTAAAATAATTTATAATTGCAGACTAATTTAAGACAAGTTTAGTGAAGGGGTCTTGGTATGGACTATTTTATGAATTGAAGCAAATGTATTCCTGTTTGTTAAATCTGATGAGTAAGTAGTAAAGCTGATTGTATGATCAGTTCATATGTGTTCAGATGGACCACATATTTGAGTTGATACTCTGTAGAAGTTATTCATTAAAGTTTTAATAAATTATAACTCATAATTCTGAAAAATAAATTGGTTTAAGAATTGTATTCCCATTAGGTATTAGACTAATTTAACAGCATCAACAACTAGTTCAAATCTCATTTGGAATGTAAGTCACTTGATTGCAATAATGAGCAATTAGAATACAGTGAATTATTTAAGTTCAGCAAAATGGTTGTATAAAATTGGACAAGGGGGCTTCTTGCAGGATATCATGAGTGTTGATGTACCATTTGCTCCTAAAGGGTTTGGTTCTATAATACCTGTGTTTAGGCACATCAACCTGTAATATTGATACCATCGATATTGTAAAATTGATACCATTGATCATGGTATCCTTCTGGGCTGGCTCTGGGACTGGGGATGGGTGGCACAATGTTGTGCTGGTTCTCCTCTTTCCTCCTGGGTCAGTTCCAGTAGGTGTTGATGGGGGAGACAGGTCCAGCCTGCAGCCTTTCCTTTATGGGGTGCCTCAGGGCTAGGTACTTTCTCCTCTCCTGTTTAACATCTATATAAAGCCACTGGTTAACATCTACCCCAGGTGCCTGGGTAATGCCATGGAGGTTCTGTTTTGATGCCTGGAGGCTGTGGGGGCCTGAATGGGATGCAACAGGCTTTAGCTCAACCCAAGCAAGACCGAGTGGCTCTGCGTTTTTGGACATCCTGGGCCTTCTATCTTTGGTTCTGGATGGGTAGTGCTGCCCCAGACAGACCCAGTGCACAATCTGCGAGTCTTCTTGGACTTGTGGCTCCTGCTTGAGGAGCAGGTGGCAGCTGTGGCTAGGAGGGCCTTTGCACAGCTTCAGGTTGTGCTTCAGTTGCACCTATTCTTGAACTGGGGGCTCCGCTCATGGTCACTCATGCCCTTGTGACCTCCAGATTGGACGATTGCGACATGCTTTACATGGAGCTGCCCTTGAAAAGTATTTGGAAGCTTTAGCTGGTGCAGAATATGGTGGCACAGGCAGTTAATGATGTTGGCTATTAGGTGCATGTAACACCACTGTTCTGTGAGCTGCATTGGCTCACATTGTGCTTCCAGGTGCAATTCAGGGTGCTGGCTGTCACCTCTAAAGCCCTTCATGGCTTGGGATTGGGCTACTTACAGGATGGTCTCTCCCCAGTTGTTTCTACCCAACCTACCTGGTCTGGCAGGAGGGGCATGCTCCAGGTGCTGTTGGCCAAGGAGTGTTGGCCAGCAGTGCCTAGGAGGAGAGCCTTTTCTGCCACGGTATCCGCCCTTCAGAACATCATTCCCTCTGAGATTAGGTTAGCCTGTATCCTGCTGATCTTTTGCATGGCCCTGAAAACTTGGTTTTGTGCCTGGGCCTCGGGCCCTGAGCCCCGGATGTGTGATACACCCTGCCTCTTAGTTTTGTTGATAGTCATTTTATGATGCTCAGCTGCTATATGTTTTTATTTTTATAAAATGTATTTTATCTGTTTTATCTATTGTATTGGAAGCTACCTAGAGTCATGTATGTGAGATGGGCGGCTGAATGAATGAATAGATGGATAGATAGTCTGTAGTATGAACAGGGAAATAGTCTAGCATGGGAAAAGGTTTGAATTGTTGGTTACGTACATAGGATAAAATTGGGAAATTTTCTCATGTTCCAAAGAATGATATAATCTAGAATTTTGGTTTTACTTTTACTTTGTGAACGAAATTAAAAAGAGAATCATATGTTAATTTTAACCCAACAGTGTGACAAGTAGTTGACCTGAAATATTTCAGGGGAAAAAAACTAAGGCATACTTAATGTAATTTTTATATAGGTTTTTGAATTAGAAGGTTTAAAGGTAATGTTATTATCTTAGATTATTTAAATGTAACCCCTGCAAAAACCCTAATACTAATAATGAATTCTAAGAACCAAAGAAGATATGCTGACAGACATACATGAATTTCAGATAATTATTTAAAAAATTAGCACATGCTAGCAGAGCAAAAGGTACCATCACTTTTATTTTAAATTCTAGAATTGGGACAAGTGCAACTCAAGGACATCTTTCTTGCTTTGCAGCACCCTTTCTCTCTATAGTATTTTGATACAGGTTTAAATATGTTTCTTGTACATATGTTAGCTTTAAAGTCAATAGGTACATGCAAACAAGGAGAAGAAATTATAGAAACAATGGCAGAGGGAACATCTTAATGGGCTTTAACGATCAGGAGTTTGAGCTATTAGTAGCAATTAAAGCCAGTGCTAGACACAACCATTCACAGTACTATTTCAGTTCTAGGCACTTAACAAGCCATGAGGAAGGTAAATAAGAAACTCAAACAATGCACGCTTCTAATCACAAAGAGGTAAAAAAAGAGCCAGTGTGGTATAGTGGTGAAGGCACCAGGCTAGAAACAGGAGATTGTGAGTTTTAGTTCTGCCTTAGGCATGGAAGCTGGCTGGGTGGGCCAGTCACTCTCTCTCAGCCCAACTTCACAGGGTTGTTGTTGTAGGGAAAATAGGAGGATGAAGGAGTGTTAGGTATGTTCCCCACCTTGAGTTATTTATAAAAATAATAAAGGAGGGATTAAAAAAAACTATAAAAAGTGAAAAGTTCATTTGAGAGACTTAATCGGTTAAGTTCATTTGAGAGATTTAATCAGTTAAGTATCTCTTAAGTGATAGGGAGACGATCCAGTAACATTGAGAATTTATTAGAATAAAATGGAAAAGCAGGGAAGGAAATTCTAGGGTAGAGGAACAAAAAGGAAGAAAAATGTAAAAGTAATTTGTCTTTTTCTGTAACCCAAGAACATTGTAAGTAAATACACAATATAAATAGAACAGCAAGGAAAGGAAACTGTGAAACAAGGGGAAAAGAAAAGAAAAAAGGGGAAAAAAGCAAAGCTTTTCTTCTTAAAGCTACAGTAGCAGGAATAAAATATAACAAAATGAAAGATGTAATGGTATGTGGAAATGACCTTGGGAGATAGGAGGAAGAGCTGCAGACTAGACAACAGTCAGATAAGCGGCAGCTGAGTCCGCAGAGGGAATGGGGGCTTGGCAAACGTCTCAGAAGGGAGCCTTCATAGTTTCTTGGACTGTAAAGGCAAGTGGGGAGAAATGTACTTTCAGACTTGCAAGGCTCTATTAATGTAACCTTACAATAAAGATAGAACTAGTACTTCTGGGTGTGCTTCTTGTCTGGACTATCTCATAGAGCTGATATTAGCACAAGAAATACAAAAATTCAGAATAGAGTTAATTGGTTTTTCAGTGAGGTTTAATGGTATTTCCAGTTTTGCTGTTACTACTTATTTGTATTTTTTCACATTGATAATAAAATTACATTTTTTGACAGATGTGATTCAGAACTAGTACAACTTTGTATTTTGCTAATTTTGTATCTGTAGTTGAATTCCTTTTACAATTATTAATACTTTTATGAAACAGATAATTTCCTACTGGGAAATTTTACAAGCCACATCACTTAAAATAGAGTACCTTCTATAAACCTCATAGAAGCTGCTTTATTTTTAAGAGAGTGACATCAACTACTTGATAAATTATGAATAAAGGTAAAGCCATTTATTAATATGTCAAATGTCAGTTTCCTCTGTTTTATCTTATTAACTTAAAAGTTTTATTTATTTGAAATAAAAATTCAGACTTATTTGTCTTATTTATTTGACATGACTGTATAGTCATAAAGTTTTACTGTGCATTCTGTTATGCCTATCTTCCTTCAATACTGTTTGTCCCTATTATCATAGGTACTAGGAAGAGCACAAGTAGGCAGTGGCAGCAGGACGTGGTGGCATCTTTGAGTTTTCTCTTTGATTACTCGTAATTATTGCTCATTCCAGAAAAGTACCTGAATGACATATGTTACGATTATTGCTTTCAAGCATATATTTATTCTAAAATTCTATCCAAACACTGTATGTTCTCTTGTTTAGTTTTTTCTTTGTCCAGAGCTGATACCCGCCCTACGCAGTATACAACTTTATTTATTTATTCATCAAATTTTATTCACTGCCCATCTCCCCCCAAAAAGAGGGACTCTGGGTGGTTTACAATAAAAGCAAAATATAAAATTCAATACAATTGTAAATAACATAAACATAAATATAAATAGACAGTAAAATATAAAATGTAATAAAATCCAGATGGCTATAGATTCTGTATCAATCTGTGAGTAAAGGGCCATTCTAGAGGGCTAGCCATCCCCAGAAATGGCTATTCCCCTTCCCGCTCCAGGCATGCTGGCAAAACCAGGTTTTTAATGCAGTATACAACTATATGTTGTTTGTAGTTCAGTATTGTTGAATTGGGGAAGGCAGTGGCAAACCACCCCGCTACAGTCTGCCAAGAAAACGTCACGAAAGTGGCGTCTCCCCAAAGGGTCAGACATGACCCGGTGCTTGTACGGGGGACCTTTCACCTTTCACCATTGTTGAATAATACCACTTGCCCCATTATCCTTCCAGTTATACAATGTATATCTTATAATGGATTTCATTATAAAGCACTCTTCCAGATGTTGGTTGTCAACTTGTTGATTTTGCATATCTATGAAAGTATTTCATGTACTTAACTCAGTTTTTCAAATAAGATCTCAAAATTGTTAGATCAAAATGCATTACTGGTTTGCATGTTCCTATAACTTAAACACAGACAGAATGTATTTAATAGTTTTAAAAATTATGAATATGCCCTTAGGTGAATGAAATATTAAGAATGGAAGAACTGAAGGAAGGAGAGAAAATGTTTAATATTTGTAGTTTCAGAGAATGAACCCAATCTTTCTGTGCAACAAGACACAGAAAGACTAAAATAATAATAACCCACCTCATATTCCCAACCTAATGTGAATTAGTTTCATTGGAACCAATCCTTTTGGGTAGGGTTGAGCCTGAATAATCTTGATTCAGCCCTGTGCACTTTGTAATTCATGCATATATGATGGATTTACATATGCCAAGAATTTTTTTCTGTAAAGGATTGGATTCTGCAGACAGGATAATTGTTGATTTCTTGTGTCTTGGGAGCAATTTATTTTTGACTTATTTGACTAGATAAAGATTGATGGAAAGTGTAACTTAGGCTGTCTTCATATTGTTTAATCTGTTGTGTTTAATATAAATTATATTTGCAACATATCCAATTTTTAGTATCTATGTTGGTTATGTTTGCCTTCTGGGAGATTCCCCGGCATTGGATAGTATGCGGTCACATTTATTTCTTTATCTTTACTTTTTAAAATGTGGGTGGGTTGATTATACCAACTTTTTTCATAAGGGGAACACATGGTTATTTTTTCACTATTATTAAATATTAAATATTGTTTAATTATTAAACACAAATTTTAAAATTAAAAATGTCATTCACCTTTAGTTGCAACTTAAGTATTGTTTCTGGACAAATGTTAGAGTGCTGCATACATACTTTGATATATATAAGATAGGGGAAAAAGCTTGTTTGCTATTTGTCAGTCTTATAAAAACAGAACCTATTTGAAAAATATACAGACTCTAAACTCATAAAATCATTTAAACTAAAAAAAAATCATTTATAGGATGGTGATGTGAGCTGGCATGTAGGTTGAAACAAATGAAAATATTTAATGGATTTCTGTGGCTGGTGTTGCATATGATAAAACATAAGATCTCCTGTTTTATATCAATACCTAGTCATTTAATTATAAGTGAACATGGTACTTATCCATTTAAAAATATACAGCTAATGAGAATGTTGTTATAACATTATTCTTGGAGGGATGTATGTTTTTTAAGTTTAACTGCATTTAGACTTGATAGCTGCTAAAATGTCTTCAATACCCCGCCCCACTGAATCTCTAATAAGTTATATTTTAAAAATAATTTGTACCTTAGTGTAAATTTGTTTCAAAAATCTGTATATTGTAGTATTGAGAATACTAGATTTGTTAGCCAGACTGGGAAATAAAACAAAAAACCAGAAGAAGGCAATGGTAAATCCCTTCCATATTGTTACCAGGATCTTCATGAATGCAGTCACCCAGAATTTTTATTTTATTTATTTATTACTCATATTTAGCCACCGCCCATCTCCCCCAGAAGAGGGACTCTGGACGGTTTACAATAAAATTCCCCATAAAACATAAACATTAAAATCACATAAAACAATTATAATAAAACCCAATAAATAAATAATTGAGTTAGAAGTTGATGAATTAACAATATAAATGAAACACTTAGTTTCTTCATTCACTTATTTCACCTTTTAAACTGGGGAAGACAGTAGAAATACGTTTTTCATGACCTGGAACAAATTTAACACATAAAGGTTAGGGAGAGGCTGAATTTCTGACAGAACCCTGTCACATTCTGTTTCTGAAGGTACTTTTTCAAGATAGTAGGCTCATAGTTGCCTGTACAGTTAGTCTTTGCTTAACGTCCATTCATTCGGTGACAGTTCAAAGTTACGACAGTGCTGAATGAAGGGACTTATGACCAGCTTGGTTCCTCCCAATATGCACCCGCCTCCCCACCCCACCCAGGGTCTTCTTTTGCAAAAGAAGCCTGGTGCATGAAAGAAGGGCCCTGGCTGGGGTGCGAATGGAGGCCCTGGCTGGTGCACAAGAGAAGCCCCCGATGCGCTGGCACAAAGGAAGACCCCAGCTGGTACAGTAGTGGCAAGTGGTGCAGCGGGTGCAGTGGTGGCAGGCAGGGCTGGGGGCAGCTGGTGGCAGCGGGTAGGTAGGCAGCCAGAATGGTAGAGATTGGGGAGATAGGCAAGTGGGTGGAGTTGAAGAGAGAGAGGAGGTGTCCTTACCAAAGCTTGGAGTTGGGAAGAACCAAGCTGGGAATGGCTTGGATCGGGGTGGGTCCTTGCTGTGGGATTTGGTTAACAATGGCAATAGGGACTACCAAGATTGCTGTCTCTAAGTGATGTGGTCACATGACATTGCGCTTTATGACTGCATTGCTTAGTGAAAGAAATTCCAGTTCCAATTACTGTTGTTAACTCAGGACTACCTGTATAGCAGAAAGCTTTTCAGTTATGAAGCTAACCTTTGCTTTTTCCCCAAATAATTTTAGTAGAGATTACAGTAAAAAGAATAAAAACTATACAAACGACAAAATATTTTAAAAAGTGTGGGAAAAAAAAGTAACTTCCTCCCTTCATCCCAACAAGTACAATTTAAGTAAATTTATCGCCATCTCTTAAGTTGCAACATATATGCTCTTCACCCCATACCTCATCTCTTAACTCAGCCCTTCTCAACTTTTTGACCCTGGAGGAACCCTTGAAATATTTTCCAGGCCTTGGGGAACCCCTGCACATTCAGGCTCAAATATAGGCCAGAAGTTACAAAATTATTATATTTGTTTCATGCGTAGGCCTGCATTATGGGCATTAAGTGTGTTGGGACCAGATCAAGAAACAACGCTGAGTCAGTGTATTCCAACTCTAGTTCTTTATTGTTCTCACCAAATAGACAATCTTGCCAGACTAAAGCTACCCTAACTAACCTAAGGGGAAATAACCTAAGAGACTCTAGGTCGGGGCTACTCTAACTTTCTGTGTCTCTCTGCCAAGGCTTTCCAAACTGTGAGTCCTCTTATCTCCCTGGGATGCGCTCTCTTCTTCCTGAGAACCAACCGCAGCCTCAAAATCCATCACATCACCCCCCCTTCAGGGACACATTCCATCACATCACCCCCCTCTTCAAAGTCAGTCTTTCCCTCTGAGTTCTCAGGGGAACTGGGCAGCAGGGGTAGAGATGAAAGTGAAGATGCGGTGCTCCCCTCCACCTTCAAGGACACATTCCATCACAGAGTGTTCTTAAACTAAAAATAAAGAATGAAACTTACCTCTTTAATGTGAAGTTACCTGAATTTGAAATAATTTTTTAAATAAATCGTGATCTCTTGGGGAACCCTTAGTGACCTCTCGCGGAACCCTAGGTTCCACCGAACTCTAGTTGAGAAACCCTGTCTTAACTAAAAACAAAATTATCATTCATTCCTTATCAGCAAAAGTCTAGTAAGGGTTATCAGATATAACTAATATCTATCTTAACCTTGATTGCATAAGCCAACCTTGTATTTCTTCCCTATCCTTTTAACAATCTTAATTCTTAACCCCTTCAAATAGAGTCCCACAGTTTGATTTCTTGTCATCTTTTTTTTTTATACTTCCCCAAAAGATCTTTTAGAACTTTAGCAAGTCTGTTTTGTAAATCCAGTAAGAGAAATTCATCCTTTTTTTGGTCACTTCTCAGACAGTCCTTCAAAGCTCTAACAGATCTCTTTTGTACATCCAGTGTAAAAAAAAATCTCTCTTTTCTGGCTTAATAGTTGTATATCTCCTTTAGGCATTGAAGTATCATCCTGTTTCATTTGAAAGTCCAGTAGGTCCTTTTCTGCATCCTTCTCATTCCTTGCCACATTGATATCCACATTCAGATTGATTTCAAACTTATCCAGGGTATCTTGTTCTTCTTCCATTGCATCCTTAACTGTCCATTTATCAATCATTTCCAAGAGTCTCAAAGACCATTTGTCATAAACTTTCATAAAATTTTCAGTTTTCCATCAAATCGCTCACTGTTGGAATATCTCCTTCCATTCTTTTGTTGTCCTCCAGCTCCCTCTGGTGTGTAGCTTTTAAAGTCCCATTCTTTTGTTACGGCTAGCGAAAGGGTAAACAGTGTTACTTTTTCATGGGAGGAATTCTTCCAAAAAGTTAAAATTATAGTTCCAAGTCCATCTGAGCCCTTAATCCATTGTTAAACTTTCTAAAATCCATATTCTAGGCACCCTTTAGCTGTTTAATCCAGAAAGTAATATTTTTCAAAAACTTTTAAAATCGTATTTAAAAATTCTTTCTCTAAGGAGAAGGCAACTCACCTAGTGAATGCAGTACAGTTTGTCATTCTGAAGCAACAGAAAAAAAACACACAAATCCAAAGTGATTTAAGAATTGAGGCTCGGTCGAGCTTAATGTCCTTAAAAAAGACTGCGTTTTGCTCAACTGTGAGGAAACTCATAAGCAAACTGTGAAATGACAATTCCTGCAGTTTACTCATGAGGAGTGGCTCTAAGAAGTTGTGGGCTATCTCAAAGATCTCTCCTTAATCCAGAGAGAATTTTGGCAGCCAAGATCCTGCAGCCCCTGCTGCTCTCTGTTGTAATGCTGTCCTGTTGCAAGAGGGATGTCTAGCTCACCATGGCTCTCAACCGGAAGTCATGAAGCTAATCTTTAAACTTTGGGTGGTGCAAAATTTTTAAGCCTGTATCCGTGAGGAAGTAAGAATTTGATGTAACACATTCTGCAGGAAATACCTTCTGAAATTAATAATATTGTGCTGGTTACAGTGTTTTCAAAGACTGAACTCTATGTATTTTCTAATCAACAACTTTTCTGTTACTGAATGTCACCAAAGGCACAAACTACTAAAACAATATTAAACAGAGCAAAACAGCATATAAAACTAATTGCTATTTACAAAAGATATGTTAAAGAAATATGGTGTCTCTTTTCTGAAACATGAAGACATGCCTTGCTTATTAACAACATCATTAGATGCTCTGTTTTATTGCTGTGAAGAATAAGGATTATTTCAGCAAAATAAATGTTCGTATATACAGTTAAGTGATTATGTAGTGGTAGAGTAGTGTTCTGGAAAAAAAATGCCAGCACTGTGGTAGGGCATGCAGTTGCATGTAGGTGCACAGAATGGCACCTTGCAGTAGGGCCAAACATCGGTGTCCTCTAACAGTAGCTGATTCAGTAATGAGTAGGCTGATTCAGTAAATAAATTCAAACCTTCTATTACATATATCAAGGTTAGAGAATTAATGGGAGTGAAAAACAAAGGGAGAAAGGAAAATAGAGAAAGAAAAGTGAAGTACTAATCAGAACAGTTTCTCACAGCAATGCTGCCATTGTTCATAAGAAATCCAGCTGTTGTAGAGGGTCTGCTCATTCTGATTAATTTATATCAGAAAAAAGGTAGATTACTTAAAATCATTGGTGTAAATAAAAATTCACATTAATTTATTCATTCAATTTTAAACAAATGTGACTGTTAAATCACATTAAACTGTTTTTGCTGTTAAGGAAGCTTTTTCTAACATTCAACTGACATGTGTCTTCCTGTAATTTAAAGCCATTATTCTGCATCCTACCATCTTGAATGACAGAGAACAGATCTTGGCCCTTTGTATGATATTTTTCCTCCCCCTCTTCCCAAGATTTAACATTCTGAGATCCTTCACCCTCTTTTCATAGTTTATAGTCTCCGATTAACCTAATGGCCCTTTGTTAGTTCACTTTGCCTGAATCTTTCTTAAAATATTCTCTTCTCAATTGGATGCAGTATTTAAGCTGGGCTCTGACCAATGCAGAATAAAGCGGAACTATTAATTCCTGTGATTTGGTGATCATATTTTTTGGTGTATTATATAGTTGCATTTGATTTTCTGACTGTCATGTCAACCTGATTGCTGATAATTCAATTTGCAAACACCTGTTACTCCAAGATCTTTTCATAAGTACCATTATCATGCTAGGTATCCCCCATCCTGCACTTGTACATTTGGTTTCTATTTAGTAAATATTGCATTTGCCCTTACCAAATTTAATTCTGTTATTTTCAGTCTGCTTTAACATATCAAGATCATTTTGAATATTACTTCTCTCCCTCTCTTTTCTTTTTTGTACCTCATTCAATTTGCCATCTTCGGATTTGAAAAGTATTCCATTATGCATACCTTTTAACTAGTACCAAATTCTGAACATTTTCAGTTAATGCAAATTCTCCTTCCTAGGCCTTTTTGTAATATATACATATTTCAGAATTATTTAGATAATTAGACTGTTTTGAGTTCATAATAACTTTGCTGTATTTTCTGTAATTTGCTGATTCAGAACTGTGGCATATAATTTCTGGAGAAATGCTTTTTGCTCCCTTTTCTCATGCTTAATTAGTGCTATGGGATAATACAGGCCTCACAATCTGGGGAAAAAAAAGAACAGTTTTATGGAAGATCTGGATAGATGGTGGAATTATAGCTCAACTAGTGACGATAATGATGATATTTGCTGTGGTAAAAGATAAATACATTTGTCAGTTGCAACCCATTAGTAGTATTTATAATTACAACTCTGAAAAATACTCTGAAAAATAGCATGTTCATAGGTGAATTAAATCCATATCAGCTTGGCAAACATTTTCAGAGAATATTCCAATTCCCTTGTCTTCTTGCTCTTGTGCTTCTGTTTCAACCTTTCTGATTTTTGTTAGTGATTTGTGCATTTAAGCATGCTGTGAAGAAAATATTTATACTCTCAGTTCTAGCACCTCACCTGAAAGATGAACATTTCACAGTATGTAATTAACATTTGACATTTTCTGCTGCAAGATACGGTAATGGCCATTAGGTTGGCTTTATATAGGCTTGGCCAAATTAATAGATTAAAAGATCTGACAATTGATATGTGAAACCTTCATACTGAATTGTAATGTGAGTCCTGTCTTACAGGTGTTTATAGTAGGTGACCCAAAAATCTCTTCAAATTCATACATTCTATGATTTTATGAGTATCAGTTGTTGCAGAGCAAACAGATGAGAGATCTATTTCCTTTTTACGTTCTTGTGAAGCTTTATGAAGGTGATAGCTCTTCCAGAAAGCAGAATCCTGATCTCTAACCTACTCTGATCAGAATTTTTAAATGTTCCTTGTCTGGGAAATTCTCCATCACCATCATAATTTTTAATAGGAGGAATTTTCTGACATTCAGTATTTGAAAATGAACTTCTATTAAGTCTGTGTATTCTGAGAAATTGCTACTTTTATTTTTTGACTGTACCAATAAAATGATTGTTTTCCTATTTTGAAATAGTTAATGTGGTTGCTCTTTGTATAATGTTATTTTCTGATTCACAGTGCAGTCTTATAGTAAGAACAATGTTTGTTACTCTTGTGTTTTTTTCTGTAGTACTGAAATTAATTAGAAGATTTATTATAAAAATATTTTAAATTGTCCCTCATCTTTTTCTCAATTCTGCATGAACTTCCACTGGGATTAATTATGTGTATAGCATTGTGTAAGGCAACAGTCAATGTATTTCAGCCTTAGTTGTTTTTAAAAGAGACTAACTCAATTCCTTAAAAATAAATCTTAATTTGAAATTACAGAGACTGTATGCTCAAGATCATGCAGTAACACACCATCTCATCTTTCATTCTTAGACAAAGTTATAAAATATTCATTTTTCTTCTGGATCAAACTCCTTCCTTAATTTTATCATTTTAGAAAAGGTCCAGATCCTGTATCGTGCTGTGAAAGCTTCTCATCCCTGTGGAATTCAGTGGTGATCTTGTTTATCAGAAAGAGACTAATACAAAATGGTAGTACAGACGTTTTGAAAAGTGGTTTCATCTGCTGCTGATGTTACTATGAATGATAATTACTCAGTGATAATTTGTTCTTAAGAGACAATCCAGTACCTATCTAACATCAGCCTCTTCTTGAACAATCAGTTATTATCTCAAATATAGCCAATTCATGAACTCTTCAAAAACTTGTTTTAGGATAAATGTGCCATAATTTGTGGCTTGATCCATGCCTCTGCTGGCTACTTGGAGGACTAGGGGGAATGTGATGAGTTGGGTTCAGGAGATAGTCAAGGCTTCATTGGGCAAGGGTGTTCCCACAGACGTTGAAGGAGGTGATGCTGCTCCTCTCCTCAAGAAGCCATCCTTAGACTTGACAGTTTTGGATAATTATTAACATGTTTTCAGTCTTCATTTTTTAGGGAAGGTTGTTGGAAAGATGGTGAGGTGTCAAGTACAAAGCACTCTCAGATAAACAGATTATCAGGACCCATTTCAATCTAGATTCAGACCCAAGGCATGGGATGGAAACAGCATTGAATGTTCTGATTGATTACCTTTGTTGGAACATGGATGGGGAAAGTGTAGCCCTAGTCTTTCTAGATGTCTTGATACCAACTTTGGTATCCTTTGGACTTCCTGTGAGAGTTGGATGTTGGGACTAGATTCTGCTCCTGCCTGAATGTATGGTACCAGTCAGTGAAAGTAGAGGAGGAGAGGTTGGCTGATGGTCCTGTGCAATCCTTCAGGTTTTGATTATTTTCCTCCTGCTGTTTAACATTTATATGAAGCCTCTGGGAAAATAATTTGTGAGTTCAGTGTGCTGATGACTTTTGGCTGTACGTATCTATCCTGTGCCAAGCCAGAGTTGCCATAGAGGTTTTGAACTGGCCTTTGAAGGCTGTTCAGTCTGGGTGGGGTGAAACAGAATGAAGCTGAACCCAAGTAAGATGAAGTTACTGTTTGTTCGGAAAGGTCTTCTGTCAGCTCCAATGATAATTCTTGAGTAGGTGGGGTGCACTCTCTGAAAAGCACGTTTATATTGTTGGAATCACCTTGGACTCATGGCTTCTTATAGATAGAAGCCATGGGCAGGAGGGCCTTTGCCCAGCTCTGCTGGTGTGTCAGTTGCAGCCCTACCTAAAGTGGGAGGCCCTAGCAATGGTGTTTCATGTACTTAATGCAACTCTTTTGGGTTATAGCAATGTGTTCTACATTGGATTGCCTTTGAAGATCTCTCAGAAAATGCAGTTGCTACAACATGCAGTAACCTGTATATTGACCAATCAAAATCTCCATAATAATATAATATCTGTTCTACGATTGATGCATTAGTTTCTGGGTGCAGTTTAAAGACTGTTTCTAACCTACAAAATCCTATATATGTGGACTGCCGTCTCTGTGTAGAAGAAACCTGCCTGATCCACCCAGTTCATATTTGTTAATAGTCCCCCTGGCTCACAGAGGTTTGCAGGCAGTGTTTTTCAATTGTGAGTCCTTATTATTGGAACACTCTTCTGGAAGTTAGGTTAGTATCCTTATTGGCCTTCTGGAAGCCAATTAAACTTTTCCAGAGGGCATTTGGGGAATGAATGCTCACCATTCTGTTTAATGCCTTTGTATTATGATATTACACTGTTCCTCATGGTTTTATTTAATTAGTATTATGCTTTTATCTTGTTCCGTTTTATGTTATAACTGCCAGGAGTTGTGTTCTGAGTCTGGTAAAATAGAAGTATAATAAACAACTTATCTCTCTTTGGGCCATCAGGAAAGTAGCAATTGTGAGGAGGGCCTCCTGGTCTAGGAATGGGCACAATTGCTCACAAAGTGATTCTGTGCAGATCCTCCTGTTCCTTGAGCAGGAGCTGTGAGCCCAGGTTTATCAATCCAGAATGGGGTAGTGCGACCCCATTTGGGACTAAAGATGGAGAATCCCTGGATCCACATGGTCCAAATATCCAGAGCCACTAGGGTTGAGCTTGAGCCTATTCTTCCCTATCCAGACCCCAACAGCCTCCTAGCACTGGGGCAAGACCTTGACAGCATCACCTGGTTCGTGTGGGATTGAAGTGTACAACTGGGTATCACTGGCAAGCTGAGAAGCAACCAGAGAATGATCTGACAATGACAGAGGATTGATGGTAATGTCATCTGCTACCAGATCACATTGCAATTGCTCTGAGACACAAATTAAACTGAAAGTATGACCCCTGCTGTCTTTTGGGCCCTCGATTACGTGCATCATGTCATGGTGGATGAATTCCTGAGCTTCCCCATACTCCACATCTCCCAGGGGCAGGTTGAAGTTGCCAAGGACCATCAGCCTTAGTGATTCCAATACCAAACCAGCAACAAAGTTAGCATTTCTGGCAGGGATGTTACTGTACAGCAAGGAAGCTGGTACAGTAGCAACCTAACTGCTCTCTAGAGCACAGCTTCAAACAGATGGTCTCACATCTGGTTAACTGTGGAGCAGAGCTTTTGAAAGCCATCAAGCTATCCTGGATGACAATTTCCACCCACCCTATCCTGGGATCATGGCTGATGCCAGATTTGCAACCCAGGTGGGTACAGCTCAGAAGGAAATATCCCCCTCTGGGCCTATCCAGGACTTGGTCGACAGTCAAATCATGGATGAGAACTGCCTTATTACATACCAACCCAGCATTCGGTAGTAACAACTGGATTCCAGGGCTACCCAAGATGTAGTGACCTGGCATTACACCCCTGAGGGCTGGAAGTTGGGATCGGTACAACCATTGACTCGCACCAACTCTGTGAATGGCCCACCCTCAGATTCCTGTCATATTTTCTTCTGCCTGTCAGGATCCTGATCTTACTGCCTGTTCTCTCTTTCCCCACATAATGTCCCCCCTTTCCCCATGCCCTCTGAAAACATGGAACACATTCACTCCTTCTCACTCCACAACTCCCCTGCCTTTGTTGCTGTTTACTCAGTACATCTTTGGTTCTGGATGGGATTGCGGTACCCTAGGCAAAATTAGTTTATTATCTGGGAATCCTCCTGGAATCTCGGCTTCTGTATTTGGAGCAGATGGCAGCTGTGGTTAGAAGGGTCTTTGCTCAGTTATGTATATATGCCAGGTATGATCCAGAGGCCCTATTTAACAGTAACACACTTAATCACCACTCATTTAGACTAGTACAGTGTCACATGGGACTGCCCTTGCAGACATCACAAAAAGAATGTACTAGCCCAAGTAATGATGGATTCCATGTAACGCTCTGGTTTAGGAGCTGCACTAATTACCAGTTATTTCCTGGGTGCAATTCAAGAAGCTGATTGTTACCTATAAACCTTATATGGCTTGGGATCTAGATGTTTGTCTTAGTGATTTCTGCCCAGCCAATAAGATTTGGAAGAATAGTGTCTCTTCAGGTCCCTTCTTTAAAACAGTGTCATCTGTAGACATCTCCCCTTCCCCCCTGTTCCCCAAAGTTAGATTAGTTCCCTTCCTAGTAACATTATGGAAAGTCCTTAAGACTTGGCTCTTGTAAAGGTCTTTGAATGCATAAGTGCTGTGAAGAGTATGTGCTATAGTATGTGTTTGATTATTTACTGTTTGAAATGGAGTTTATTGCAGTTGTACTTTATTTGCTTTCTTCTTTTAAAAAATCCTTTTGATGTTTTTAATCCTCTTACAGGAGGTAAGCTGCTCAGTTTCATGGAATAGAATGGCATAAAAGCCACAGTAAATAAATAAATTTCTTTACAGTTATACACAAGTGACCCAAGCAGTGCTGATTGAAAATTTATTTTAGGGAAAAGAATAAAAATGGCTGTTCCTTTTTTATAAGAAGGATGGGTTACTTGTGCCTATTTGGGTGATGCTGGACTCACAGTTTTGTTCAGGCAAAATTCAGCATGGTTAGTGCCTAGAAATTATGAGAACCAAAATCCCATAAAATCTAGAGGTTGCAGATTACCTATGTCTTACAATATGGTTTGCCTTATGCAAATGATTATAAGCTAGTTGTTGAATGTACCCAAAAAACTCTTAGTTGCCTGATTACCCACATATTTTAAATAGTGTTCCTGTCAGGGCATTTGCAATATTTCTTGTTTGGCCTTTGTTGACATAGAAGACTGTTGAAGCAGAAAGTTTTCTTACATCTTATCTTTGGGCACACTTTGCTGATAGATTTAGAAAAATATTAGAGAAAAATATGATCAATCTTCAGTTTAACAAAATCAAGTTCAAAAAAATCTAGAAAAGTTTAAGAAGTATCCTCTTTTGGTTGCAGTTGGTGTGATCAGATGCCCAATTTGTCGCCAGGAATGCAGGCAAATAGATTTGGTAGATAACTACTTTGTCAAAGATACATCTGAAGCACCAAGCAGCTCTGATGAGAAATCTGAACAGGTATGACACTTCCAGCTTTTCCTCTTTGCAATGATTTGATTTACATTATGTGTTGGATAATATGTTATGCATTTTGGTAGTTTCCAGAATATGTCAGCATTTCAACATTTGAATATAACATTTTTCTTGATTTTAGGTATGCACCAGTTGTGATGATAATTCTAGTGCTGTTGGGTTCTGTGTGGAATGTGGAGAATGGCTTTGCAAAACATGCATAGAAGCTCATCAACGTGTAAAATTTACAAAGGACCATATGATCAGAAAAAAAGAAGATGTCTCTTCAGGTGAAATCTTTTAAAAATATTTATCGAGTAGTTTACTGAGTAGTTATGATTAAATATTTCGAGACATGTCATCTACTTAAAATAATGAAATCCATACTGTGTCATTTTGATAAAAAGGTTGAGGAACTACATGTACTCAATTTAAGTCAGTTGAAAAATAAATATTGAATGTTGATATTGTGGATGACTATTCAGCTGGGATGTTCAGACAACAGAGTGCAAATTGCCATTGCTACCTTATAATTTCATTTATATCAATATTTTAGGCCACTTTTTAAATGTTGTCCTTGAGAGATGTTTTAAATAATAAACATCTTATATTTAAATACTGTGTTTTACAACATCTACAAAACAGTTTCAAATCATGTCAGAAATAATCTGACAAATATAGTAAAACCGGCAATGCTAAAACAGTCTAAAACAGATGAATATTTAAAGCCAATATAAGTGTTTATCTAGAAAAGGCCTGTACTTCTGTACCTGTTACTGTGATATACTAGAGGACTTATTAACAGTTGATCTTAAAATATTTAAAATATGTCCAGGTTTAAGAGAGATCAGTTAAGGTTTCTAAACTCTTTTAAGAGGCAGTCCTGCTTGATTCAAGCAATTGGTATCCATCAAGACAATCTGGAGTTGTGAAATAGTCTACTGTACAATTTTAACATTTGCTAAATTTCTATGTCTAGATACCTTGGATTTGAGAACCACTATGAATGGCTAAAATATTGTTTGACAATCTTATTTCAGCCACTTTCATGGTATTGTAGTAGTGTTCTCTGTTGGGCAGAAAAGAGGATTCCCTTAGGAGAACTGAACAAATCTCAGATGTTTGTTATACTTAACTTCAATAAAAAAATGTAATTTGACAGTCTTGTGGGATTCACTTTTAAAAGAACTTGAGAGTGACCAACTAGTACAAAGGAGCTATGTAATATAGAGGGTGGTATCCACATTCTGCAGGAGTTGAGAAAAGCTGAAAGGTAATTGAGATTAAGCAATAATCTTAGAGGCAAAGAATTAAAGAGAAGAAAGTAGTTATAGAGGTAAGATGAGACAAAGCAGGTTAGTTTTGTAAATGTAATTGTGGCCTATTTACAGCAAAAAATTAACTTATTTTTTTCTTAGGTTCACAAATAAATGTGAAGACCCCCTTTGTCACCTTTTACTACAGTTGCTTTGGCTGGCTAAGTAATTAAATAGCCAGCCTGAGTTATTGCAACTCATCTGTCCCCTTCATCTGTGTATGAAGCTGGTAATATACAGTACTGTTTTGCTGAAGGAAGGTCAATTAGTTTTGCATTTCTGTGAATGCCTGGTATATTTCCGGAGGGAGGGAAACAGCTTAAATAGATGGTCCTTGTCATGCTAATTTGAGGTAAATGAAGCATTATTTCAGTCAGAAGAAACCGAAATAATGGTAAAGCGATCGTCTTAAGCTAGCTTTCTTTGTCTACATTACAAATTATATTAGTTTCCTTGGAATTTTGGTTTGTGCAGTGACTTGGACAGTCTGTCTCTTTCAACACAGAAGCTGTTGGAGCATCTGGTCAACGTCCTGTTTTTTGTCCTGTGCACAAACAAGAACAGTTAAAACTTTTCTGTGAAACCTGTGACAGGCTGACGTGCAGAGATTGTCAGTTATTGGAACACAAAGAACATAGGTATAGTTGTCTGTCTCTTCCTAATCTACCTTTTCTTATAGCAGATAACTTTGAAAAATAATCCTCAAATAGTTACTATATTTAAAGGTCTTCATTCCTTTTTCTTTTGTGCCAGATAGGCTTGTAGCAATTTGGGCTTTTGTTTCCAGTTCTGATTCAGTTAGATCATGTGACAAAGAAAAATAATAAGTAGCCATCTGATTAAAAATATTTGTCAATCTAATTATGACTTTTAACTGTTAACATTATATGCTTGTACATTAGTAAAGCAATATTCTTTGATTTTAGATGATGCATGAAGCAGGTGCCATTTTAGAAAGAAACATTCCCTCCAGTATGGTGGTGGTGGGTGGGGAGAAGGAAATGTCTCTTCTAAGTTAGTACCAGTGCTTTTGGTTCTTGTAAGTACACTTGTTTAAAAAATAATTTTTTTCTAAAATATATTGCCTAATTAATCAGGAGTATCTTTTTAACAGATCAAAATTTCATAAATAGCTTAAAAATTGCATCATTAAATTTCAGAGATGTCTATAGTTTTATTTTGCATTGTCTTTTTTAGATCAGCATTAATAAATTTAATAAAATGGGGATAACAACAAATTTTAATGGTAGTTCAGCTGCAAAGCTTTCATTATATGATCTAGGTCTGTGCAACACTTTGGATCCTGAGGGGAAAAGGTGTTTTGGAGCACACATAGGAATGCATCTGTAGGTAATTTTTTAAACCAAAGAACTATTTTCCTGAATTCACTCTGAACTTTGGACGATAGCAGCACGATACCAGGAATACTATAGATACAGATGTTTTAATTGTTGCTGACAGGTGCTTTGTGAGCACCCCCATATCCTCTGAAGCACCTTCCCCATTCAGAATGGATGCATAGCTCCAATATGATCCTTGAATTGATTAAGAAAATTGCTGGAAAATTACATTTAATAAATTGATGATTATTACTTGCTAAGCTTTTACTAGTATCAGCAATGGCACTGCTGATATTTTAACCAGAATTGAACTGTTCTTTGAGTTCAGCCCATAGATTATAGCATAAGGTTACATTTTAATTGTTTTAAATACAGTTTTTAAGAGAGATGTAGTGGTAGAATAATGATTAGTTCTAGCAAATTCAGTTTTTTTGAGTGGACAAAATAGAACTTTTGTGCAGAAAATGTGTTCAAGTCATGTACAAAAACAGTGCAAATTCTGTTCTGCTAGAATTACAGATTTGGAAGTCTGTGTACTTTATGAGTACTGAATTTACATCATTTTTGTCCATGATGTCTGTCTATAAATGAACAGATTATATATATGTGATAGCATAAATATATGGGAAGCATTCTCCCCTCCCCCCTTTCCTAATTCTCATTAGGAATCTTAGTCTGCATTAAGTAGTCACTGGCATTAGTAAAGATATAAATAGCAATATATTCTTATTATGTTTATATTGATTAAGGTTATCATCTTCTAGTTGAAGATATTAGTTTAGATATGAATATTCTCCTGTACAAGTGAATTAGAGATTGGCATCTTCTCAGGTACAGAAAGAGTCAGATGAAGATAAAAGTGAATGCATGGAAATACCTTTAACAATTTGCATCCAAGCTATTATCTTTCTATTTTTTTCCCCTTGGTTAAATACTTCAAAATTTTAAGGACATTAAATTATTTTAGTTCCCATCTGTTTTTAAAATACTGTATTGTCTGTCACTTAAGATACTTTGGCAGTCTGGATATTAGCATTGTATAAATAATAGATATGTATCATATTATGTAATCTATTTTAGTATTTGTTTTTAATTAGCTTAATCTACCTAGAATATTGAAGTAGCAATAGGAAACATATAGTGGACTTCTTTTTGATAGACTATTGCAATAGTTTAGCTGATTATCATATACAGATTGTAATCTGGACGAACACAATAGACAGATTTGTGTGATGTGGATTCTGGTGATAAAGGAGACAATATGTCTTCAAAGTTCTTATTTACCTTTGCCAGTTAAATGTTTAGAAAGAATATTTCCATGTATTAGGAACAGACAAGATTATCATCAGTCTGCAAAAACATGGCTATTTTCATAGGCTCGCTTCTGGATTTCATATATGAGCTGTTTTGATAAAATGCGCAGAATATAAATAAAGTTCTCATATTGCTTAGAGTCTTAATTCTTGGAGATACACTATTTTCAGACATGAGACAAGTTAGGATATGTTTCTGATGGCTTAGAGATGCATCTGTTCAAATGCAATATAAATATTTGTTGGAAATGTCTAAATTGAGAAGAACCTGTTTTTTTTAATAGCTGTACAGTATGTGGTGATTTGTCATCTTATGAATGAAACATAATAATACTCTGTCCCTTCATAGTATGTGTGTTGTATTTTCTGGTTTGGAAGGTATCAGTTTTTGGAAGAAGCATTTCAGAATCAAAAAGGTGCTATTGAGAATCTCTTAGCAAAACTCCTTGAAAAGAAGAATTATGTTAACTTTGCAGCTACTCAAGTACAAAATAGGTAAGTAACAGTTTCGTTAGAAGTGCTGATCTTATGTTTAAATTGAGTGAACCATTAAAATTTCAATATCAGATGGCCTTCCTTAAAAGTAAAACAGTTGGTAACAGTGATCACCAAGTTTCCATAACTGGATCCACTATACCAATGGCATAAAAGAGTGTATAAGGCACACAGATAACCATGTAGAAGTTTTTGTATAAATGTTTATTTTCAGGGATACTTAGCTACAGTACTTTGATGTTTCAATCTCAGGTGAAATAATTTAATGCTTTTTCTCATTTGAAAGTCATTGGGAGGTATTGCCAAGAGTAGTCAAGAAATATTGGCTCGCTTAACCAGCCATTTAAAATTCTACTTGTCAGAGCCTCTTGAGTCCTGCTGGCAAATAGCTCTTGCTGAGTGTAAAAAAGCAAATTTACATTAAAATATGGCGTTAAAGTCAAATGGCAAACTTGTATTAGCTATCCTTGCTTGCTCACTCCGTTTGCTGTCTAGAAATTGGTTGACTTATATTTCTTTTACAGGCTTTGCAGAAGCCTCTCCTTACTCAGTAGAAAGGATTCAGTCATGCATAATAAGCAATCAGTAGCTCTCAGGACTTAATTTTATCTATCTTTTCAGATTACAGCTTTGATAAGGAGGAGCTTTTCCTGTCTCACAGAGAAATATTAAGTACAACCTCTTTGCTATCCGAGATTAAAATACAGTGTGTATACCATGAGTGCAGTCACTACAATACTGTGTACTTCATAGCACATTGCTTTGGCAATAATAGCAGGATAGGCAACTATAGGAGAACAAATGGTTGCTTATTCCAGAAGGAAGGTTAACAACAGATCACTAGGTGAAATAGCCAGGGATTTTTTAATGGTAATAAATGATTTTTAGTTTAATTTTACTCCTTTCTTAATGTTGCAGAAACTTTACAAAGTATTATAATTCACAACATGTAAAAAATAATTTAAACTCAGAAGCAGATTTAAATGCAGGAGAGTGCTGTTATAATGTAGTAAAAAAAACCCTTAAATATTTTATTATAAGAAACAGCTGTGATTTTTAATATTATCTTTACTTAAGATAATGATACCTTGTATGAATCTGCATCAATTTATATGTTGAATGTTCATTTGAGTGAAAAAAAAATCATTTTGAAGATGTTGTAATGTAAGTGCCTGATGACAGATCTCT
The DNA here is from genome assembly GCF_035149785.1 of Candoia aspera. NCBI lineage: Eukaryota > Metazoa > Chordata > Lepidosauria > Squamata > Candoiidae > Candoia > Candoia aspera. Next base: position 36,989,074 of record NC_086155.1, read on the forward strand.
TTCTTTTCAGGATAAAAGAAGTAAATGAAACTAACAAACGAGTAGAACAGGAAATCAAAGTGGCTATTTTTACCCTCATTAATGAAATCAATAAAAAGGGAAAATCTCTCTTACAACAGCTTGAGGTACAATTAAATGCAAAAGTAAATGTAATGTGATTATTGATGTGTATTATTCCTTTGATTTAAATAACCTTTTAATACCCTTTTTCTTGATACTGCCTGTTGCGAAGTCAGTGGCAGCAAACTTTTAGCTTATATTTCTTTCCACTTTGATGTGCTCTTAGTAAGATCAGAAGCATCCATTTTCACTTTGAAGCAAAACTCTGGGAAATTTTGTTGATTTAATTTAAACTATAGTTTCTCCAAGCAAGTCTAGAATTGAACAGGTTTATAAGTATGGTATATTAGCATACGGTACTTTAATCCAATCTCTGCAAGGTTTAAGGCATTTGTTTTTCCCCTTAAGACTTACCCCCACACACACCCAAGACTGAAAATGTTGGCCTATCCAGTGGGATAGGTGCTCTTAAGCCCACAAAAGTGGTTTTTACAAATGACCATTCTTGATCTGAATGATAGTGTGGTTTCTTTAGTTTTGGCTTAGCACTGTCAGGGCTCAGTTAGTGGCCAGAAAAGCCTAGACTAATTTGGTGGATTAAACTGAATATGAAGTAGGAATGCAGAGAATATAAGCAAGCATCTATCATCAATAAATATTAGGAGTGCTAGAGACAAGAGAAAGTCCAAGTCTCCAAAGGGGGTGGGGCTGCAAGACAGTGCAAAAGGTTTGAGACCTGCTTAGGTGTAAATTCTGAACTACCATTTCCCCCCTGCTTGGAAATTATCAGCTGTCTGTTGTGGTTACTATTTCTTGGCATACACTGTAGATACAGATATTTCTAGTTGTGCTTGTCATAGTCTTTGTGGGAGTCTGACAAGAACATTATATGAACCTATCCAGTTGTGACTTATTTAACAAACCATAGTTAAATGTAGTAGTACATAAAACAGAGCATAATGTTAACTTCTGCTTTAGCATTGTTTGAAAAATTCCACTGTCTCCCTTTCTCAGTATGGCAGTGGTCTTTATTCATTAGCCATCTTGTTTCTGTGTCTGCAGAGCCTTGTTCAGGAGTAGTCTAGCTGAGACTATTGGCTGGAACTCTCTACGTTAATGCAAGTGCTGAAGGGTTATGCCACCAACCTGTTCAGTTTCTCTGGGTCCACTATAGCAGCTGCCTTGTACTGAATATTCTTAGTTTCTCTCCTTGAGGGCAGCTGAGCTCCTTTTCATTTAATTTTTACTCAGGCTTAACATTAAGTTTTGTTTCCTCTTCATTTTGTTCATGTGTTTATTTTACATTTTATTTTTTGTTATCTTGTAAGTATATCCTTAGCCTTGACTTTACGACTTCGGAGGCCGCACTTAGAAAATCTACTGTTGTGAGAATACATTGCCCCTTACAGAAGGGAAAGGATTGTTATAAAGTTGATTCCTGTTGTTTTTGTCAGGTTTTCAAGAACAGGTTTATTATAACAAATCATCTAGTCTTCATATGTTTGAGAATAATACTTTAAGATATGAATTTGATAGTTGTCAGTGCAGGCATTTATACCTTTACTATCGTCTTCCACTAAATGGTTAAATAAATTGCAGTTAGCAAACTTACGCAAGGCATGGTCTCGTCTGCTCTGGTCTGGTTGTTTCACTGACTGCCAGATCCCTTATTTGTCAGTATGGTATTGATAAATGAATCTGGATTAAGAGTGCTGCTTATCTCAGTATAAGAAAAGACTCCAGACTGGTACTTCCATAAAACATTGTGGTATAACTCTATTATCCATATCTTTGACTTCCAAGAAATTGGAGACCATTTCTGAATTCAGAGAAATTGTTATGAAGAATATTCTTAATCATTTGACCTCAACTCCTTCATTGTTCAGTTTGCTCAGTTAAAAAAAAAACAGAAGAAAAATCCAGATTGCTGGTTGGAAAAAGGCAGATATTAGATTCAAGAGGCGTTTGCTACATCCCTACTGAATTTTATTTTTCTAGTATCACCATTTCCTATTAGAGAAGATGAACTGTCTTCCAGAAAACAAAGTTATTGAGATAAGGTGTTTTTACAGTAAGGCCATGAACAAATTAATACATTAGTCATTGAAGTCATGGCTAGTGCCAGCATACTGCCCAAAAATATTTCAGAATATTATGCAGATACGACACAAAAGTCTAGGTTGCCTATAGATTTTCATTTTCCTGAAGAGAGCCTCTATTCAATATTCAAGCGTTCAGAAAATGAGAAATAACACCAAGGAATTGAGTCTGGATGTGTAGTTGCCATCATAATCCAGGTTCTGGAACTGATACTGCTATAGTACGCTAACTTTTTGATACTGTTTCTTCTGACATCTGTCCTCTTTTTGAACTCCAAGGGATTTTGTGGACTAGGGCTGCATTTGGCCTTTGAAAGGCATATCAGAGACAACACTCTGAAACAAATGGGCAAAGCCAGAACAATTACTATATTTGATTTAGCTGATCTGATTTAATTTAAATGTTTTTTAATTTAAATTAAAAATATGATTTTTTCCTATGTGTTTAATAATTTTCCCATTCTGCCACTTTAAATATTACCATTTAATAGAAATATTTGGAATTACAAAGGGGCTACACTTGATTTTTTTTTCTGTCACCAGTGTCGCAGCTGCTTTACATCTTTGATGCATTCAGATACTTCTGCTGATTCTTGGGTTTTGAAGTTGTCTGGAAACTTTTCTTACACAACTGCACTTTTCTTCCTCTCTGTTGGAAGACACCTCTGCTCTACTGTGCAAAGGAGTGATAGAAGAGGTTTATTGTGATTGGCTAGTACAGTTCTTTAACATACTTCACTCTTCTCAAAAAAGTGATGTGTCAGGTTAAATCTTCAGAATGTCAACATTTTTATTACGGTGGAAGAACCTATGTAGCCAAATATTCTTTCCTCATGCACACTGAAGTCTTGTTTACTTATCAGAAGTAAAGTCACCTTCAAGTCACTCTCAGTTCCTGATGACTTCAGGGACACATCCATTCAGTTTTCTTGGCAATAAGATGCAAGCACTTTGCCACTGCCTGCTTCTAGAATGTCTTTTTTAGCTTCCTGGTCTGGTCTGTAGCTTTGGAATTCCTGACAATCTCCCATCTAGGGACTCATTAAGCCCAACCCTGTTTAGCTTGCAAGTCAAATTTGGCCAAGTGTTGCCACCTGCTGAGACATTTATTATACTGTATTTTAAAATTAGTTTTAACTTCAGTTGAGTAGCAATCATAGCAAGCCACACTTCCCATTGGTAGGATTTTTACATTCTTATACATATTAACATAAAAGCTAATGAAAACTCTTGGGAAACTTCCCCCATCATTTCAGGTTCCTAAACTTAGTTGAAATTTATCAATGATTCTTGCAGAATTTTCATCACCACTACTTCAACTTTTATATGACCTCTAACTGCTGACTTTTAAACTGTCTTTCTTAGTGACAGTCACATCAGCATAACAGCCTAACAAACTTTATATCTTGTGTATTGACCGTATATAAAATTCTGGAAAACAAAGTAGTTCTTTGTCCTGATTTAAATCTTTTGAAAAACACTTTAAAAAAAAAAATCCATCTCCTTACTAGTGGTAAATCAGCTTGCTGACCACTCATGTATATAATGCAGAGACCATTGGGAAGAACAGGTTACTTACTTGCAGCTGTAGTTGTTGTAGTAATCTGTTCTTTTCTTGTTGTCAGTGTCAGTTGGCACAGTTTCTGACCTTTCTCAATGAGGGCCTGCAAAATATACTCAACTATACAATGTTTCTTCTTGCGGTTTGACGTAGAGCCCTAACTGTGAATAAACCAATGTGTAATCAAAAACCCGTAGTTACAGGTAAGCAACCTGATTTTCCTACCTAAAACTGTTTACATGATTGTAAACATTCATTGTAGAGCAAAGTAAAGGCACCAATTGCCGAAGCCACTAGATTGTGTAACTCTAAAGTATGCTTCTTTCTTGTGATGTCTTATTAAAATCTTTGTGTTGAGTGCAATATGATTCATTTCAGATCTCTTACTAGTACTATTTTGCTTTTTTGGATTTATGTTTTCTTATTTTATCTTCTCTTCTTTTTAAGTGTAGGACAGGCTGCCTGACGGGAGTTAGAAGCATATTAATAAAGCTCAGGGGGAAAAAAAAACCATCTAGGTGAAACATCTCCTGCAATACTGACTAGATAGATTACAGCAATATTAGAAATAGTGGTGCTAAGTGTTACATACAGTATTTTATTCTATAACCGTATTCTGTCAGTAGAAATTTTTAAGTTGAGGCTAGAAGGCCATCGATGAGGCAGTTTATATCAGTGTATTAATCGGTTGTGGTACTAGATTTGCTTTCCCCAATCTGATGCCCTAATGTCTTGGATTACAACTTCCAGAATTCTAATAGAAAACCATGATACTTGGAGAGGATCAGAAAGGCTGGACTAGATCATTTTGAATAAATTCTCTTTCCATACCATGGATCTGCTGAACTCAAAGTTAGTAAAATAATTGCAGAAAACAAATATTGAGCAGAATATAACTGAGAAAGAAAGTATGATTAAATTATTATTAAGTATGCTAAATGATAAATACTTTTAGGGATAAAGGTAGAGTTACAATCACAAGTCGTCATTAAGCTTTGTCATGCTTATCATAGTGTCATTGGGTTTGGGTTTAATCAGAAAATGACGAGATCTGTTTAGATTAGACCTAATGGTGGAAAACATTACGTAACTTATCCTGTATTGTAAAGTTGCTGCTTCTGAAGAATGAGTTGAAATACTGTAGGATTTTGATATTGCAAAAGCAATTTACACATCCTACTGAGAAATCATACTTCTGTTCCATGGTGTCTGCCGTTGCATTTCTCAGAAGTGTGGGGTACCCCACTTTCGCTTTTAATTTTAACATGACTTGCTGTTAAAGAGACATCCTTAGAAAGCCTAGTCTATAAAACAATTACTAAACTTGTTTTTAAATAAGATAATCACTTAAGGATGCCTATTTTGTTCATTGCTTAGCAATGGACACATATAGAATTTATTCAAACTCTGTCAAAATACAGGTGAAGTGCTAGATTTAAGCATTGGAAGAAGCACTTCCCTAAAACAAAGTAAGTATAATGCAATTCATGGTGTAATAATGATGATAAGTTTTGGGACTGATCTTCAATATACATTGCTTTGAGTATTTTTTTAGGTAGCAAAGCTGTATATGTTTTAAATACAAAACAGTAAAGTTGTAAGTAAATGGTGTTATTAGATAATGAGACAGATGAGGAAGAACCAGTATTTGTAACTAAGATTAAAAGTACTACAGTATTTTGTTGTATAAAACTTTAATATTGTCGTCTCCAGATTTTAGAGATGGGGCTTAATTGTTTAACTCATGTCAGTGTTACTGTCTATGAGACTTTGACTTGTGGATTTGATTTGTTAGCAGTCCCTATTGTTTTTGAAACTGATAGTATTCTGAAGTGATATTACAGTGGAATTTGCTGTTTAAAGAAAGTTAAAAAAATCTCTGAGACCCACAATTGCTCTTTGGATACCATTTTTTTTTCAGAATAAGTGGTACCATTTTGAAATAGAGATGTTAAAAGAGAACACAGAAAATTCCTTAATCAGAAGGCAGATGGTATTGAGCTTGTCTAAATCTGACCAGTGCTTGGATGGGAGGAGGCTTAGTTTGAGGTTGCTTAATAACGAAAAGTGGATATAAATGCAATAAATAACATTAGGGCACAGCAAAGCCACACTTTTAATTGATTTGCAATTACAACTTTAGTCTTACATGTGACTCTAATTCAGGAATACTGCCTTTGGAAAGCATAGTTATTGAACTGTATATGACATAAATATATTTCCATGCTGCAGAATTTAAAAAATAGCCTTGTATTATTATTAGAACACTTACAGTGTCTCAATGCCTGCTAGATCCCAACATTGTGATAAGAGGCTTTATTGCTGCTGTTAGGTAATTTTTTAATTTATTCAATATATGTGTACTCTCTCTGTTCAGACTGTGACAAAGGAGAGACAGATGAAGTTAATACAACAACAGAATGATATCAGTGGTTTGTCAAGACAGGTGAAGCATGTGATGAACTTCACTAATTGGGCCATTGCAAGTGGCAGCAGCACTGCATTGCTCTATAGCAAGCGACTGGTAAGAACATTCAGGTTTTATAACTGCAGTTTGGCTATAAATTCTCTTCTTACAATGAAACAGAAGAATTTTTATTATGGAAGTCCATATCTTTCTTGTTCTTTAGTTCTGAAGGTAAGTACCTCTGATAAAATTTTGCCTGGTTTTCACAATTTTTTCAACATAATACTTTATATTCCAATTGTTGATATCTAAATTACTGTTGTATGTTTGAAAGTCATCTAACCCTTGATACATTTGGTTCATCAAGGCCAAGCTGTAAAATCACAATCCAGGATGTTAGAGATTTTGAATGCTGAAATGGGGTAGATATTCCCTTTCTAGCAGTTACTGTGTTTTCTCACCTGAGACCTATTCCCAGAGCTATGCAAGAGTTAATATTATGCCAGATTGTTACTGCTGGGTAGCCAGATTTTATATTGGTCAGCTGAGATGTTTTATTTTAATATTTATCTTTTAATTGAACTTTTAATAATGATAAAATGATAAAAACTGAAGAAATAATTAAAATGTCAATATTGGTTTTCAGAAACAGAGGAAACATCTTGTTATTTCATTATTCTCAGATTAAACAGTGAGACTGGAGGTTTCCTAAAAGGCAAGAAAAATGCCATACTAAATCCAGAGTTATACAGATACACACTTATACAACATATTTTTCTTTTCACTTTCTGAATGAGATTTGAAGATGCACAGAGAGCTTACAGATTTGTCAATAGTATCTCCTGACAGAAAGATATTTCTGTGCATCCTGAATGTGTTAGTATATTGATTGAACATCCTGGTCAATGAAATGTGGGCAACAAGGTGTTGGTTTACAAGGTATTCTTACAGATCCTAGCTTACATAGAATAATGTTAGCATACTTGGGGTAAAATTGAGCCTTGGTTGAGCTTGTGGCTTACTAGCAAAATGTGCCCAAAATGACTGGTATTGTCAGGGATTGTTGCATGTGGCATAGATATGGCAAAGGCTAGCAGCAACCCACTCTGCTCGTTCTTTATCTTATTAAAATACATTTTATGAATGCCTCAGCTGACTGAAGTCAGATGGGCCACGAGAGGTCAATATCTGCGGGCCTATCTGTTGATTGCCATGGTATATGGAATATAGCAACTTGGAATATGAAAAGAATATATGATAATGAGCATGAATTAATGAATGAAAAGGAATAAAGGAAAATAGGTATGTTACATCTTTGTAAACTAATAGAGGGAGCATGTAGTGGGTCTGAATGGTAATCTGAGCTTGTGGAGTAAAGTTGATGAATATACACACGGAATGAAGGTGTTTAATTCTGAATGATCTGGAGGAAGTTTTCTCTTAAGTGACATGGTTGAATGGAGATGAAATGAAAGTACAGAAAGAATGATTGGTCTATACAAAGACCCAAAATGGATGGAAATGGTGATTATTTGGTGAGTATCTGCTTGGGAAAATATGTTTGTTTCAAATACATGGTTGATGTATTTGAAACAAACAGTCCAGTCATACACATAACAAAGAAATAAAAAGGCATTATTGATTTGATTGTTTTGGATGAAAGAATGAGAAGGGTACAAGAGTGATGAAACCTTCTGAATGTGGGAGGATTAGTGTAATGAAAAAAGGAAGGAAAGAAAATAAAGTGAAAGGAGGGTTAGAGTTAGGGAAGATAAATTAAGAGTCTTACATAAAAAGTATTTGACAAGAAATCCCAACAGAGTAAATAGAAAGTAAATCTAAGGAATGATTATGTGGAAGCAGCTTGGAACAGGGTGAAGAGAATTATGCTACAGAGTACCACAGAAATGTTGCAGTTACATTAATGGGAAGTATGAAAAAGGATGCTTGGTGAAATGATGAAGTGAACAAGGTTATGAGTGAGGAAATACGCATATATAAGAGAATGATATTTGCAAGGAATGAAAGATACTGGATTATGGGCATAGAGAGAAAAAGATAATTGTAAAGATGTAATTAGAGGGAGTATGGAGAAAGAGTCAGAGAACATGAAAAGTGATTTTGATGTTGAAATAAATAAAAATTGGTTTGGAAGTAGGTGAAAAGGGTTAAACAAGGATCCTTCAGCAGGATGAACAGAATTAATAGTGAAAGTGATTAAATGATTTGGCATGAAACTGAAGTGGGACAGTGCTGAATGGAGTATTTCAGAGATTTTTATGGGAATGACAGTGGTATGTCAAAGGGTAGAATTGAAATTATATGAAAGTTAGTGTCCAAAAAAAAAGTCACAAATTCTTTGACAGCTTCTGAATAATTTAATCAAGTTTTTTAAACAATTCAAGTAATACCAATTAAGAACAAAACAAAGACAATGCAGATTAAAAGGAGAAAAGCAGAAAAAAATAACACTAAAATGTAATAATATAAAAATAATAGAATATAATGAAATTTTCAGAAATTTTCTGTGAGGTCAGAATAATGTGACTAAATTTATAGAAATCATTACAATTCAATTTTAAACAACATATTAAACCTAGTCTGAATGGAATCATGTTGTCTGATCTTGCCTCTCTGTCCATACAAAGCTGGTTCAAAGAGTGAGAATTGACAATTGAGCTAAACTTTAGACACTCTTTTAGGAATACATAATCACCTTTTTCTCTACTGTCCAGCCATAATTGACTATATCATTGCTAAAAGGAGGTGGAGGAGCTTGATTATAGCATCAAAGACATTGGCAGGTGCTGACTGTGGAACAGATCATGAACTGCTCATGTGCAAGCTCCAAGTTAAGCTAAAGAAGAAGAAAGCCAGCTAGTTTCCATGATATGATCTTGAACATATACCCACCATGTTCAAGGAGAACATCAGGAATCGCTTTGAAGTCCTGAACTTCATTAATAGAGAACCAGAGGAATTATGGAATGAACTTAAAGAAGTCATTAAGGATGAATATGAAAAGAAACTGCCAAAAATGAAGAAAGATAAAAAAGCACACTGGATGCCAGAGCAAACCGTGGAAATTGCCAAGAAGGGAAGACAAACCAAGAAAGACAAAAATCTCAGAAAGAAACTTAATGAAGAGTTTCAGAGAGCTGTTAGAAGAGACAAGAAGCAGTATTAAAACAACAGCTGTAAAGACACTGAAGATGGAAACAGACATGGAAAAGCAAGGAAAGTCTTTGAAAAGATTTCTGAATTCAGAAGGAGGTGCCAGCCTCGAATTGCCATGCTAAAGGTTGCCAATGGACAGATAGTAACCGATTCAAAGGAAGATGGAAGGAGTATACCGAAACACCATACAGTAGAGATGTCAACAGCCAGGATACCTTAGAAGATATTCCTTACTTACAAGAACCTCTAGTACTAGAAGATGAAGTTAGAACTCTAGACATTATTGCTGATGCATGCTGGATAATTGAGAAAGCCAAAGAAACTCTTGCCCATGTCCTCATATGGTGTCCTTTTTATGATGCCCCGAGGCGTGCTCTGATCTCCCCAATTATTTCTAAATTTGTGGGTCACACTGACAGATTTTACGTTTATTTCTTTTTAAGGGATGCTGATTCTACACTCACACACCAGGTGGCCAAATATTTTTATCAAGCTATACAATTATGCAAAACTTTTAATTAAATATATTGTTTTACTGTTTTATTGTTTCCCTTTTTCCTGACAATGAATTGTTGAATTAAACTATTTTCTTTTATTGTAAAAGCTGGTCAAAGACCGTAATAAAGATATTCATTCATTCATTCCAAAGAATACCAAAAAGAAGTCAGTATGTGCTTCATCGATTATAGAAAAGCCTCTGATTGTGTTGATCACGTCAAGCTGTAAAAAATGCTCAGAAAAATGGGAATCACAGAACATCTCATTGTCCTTATGAGAAACTTATATACAGGTCAGGAAGCCACAGTACAAAAAGCACAAGGAGAAACAGACTGGCTCCAGGCTGGTAATTGTTTGAAAGATCACCTACATAAAGCAACAGTTAATGTTCAACTTCTGTTCCACACACTACCTGAACATCCATCCATCCATCATTTATATGGCAACCAATATTAATCAAGTAACTCTGGACAATTAAAAAGCATAAAAACAGGAACATACATATAAAAACAATAGAAAAAACATCACAAGGTGCCTGGTTAAAAAAATCTCAACCAAAGCAAAAAGCAGAAATGGGCTTCATTAACATCCTGGTTTTTAAGGCTTCCAAAGACCCAAAGGGTTGGGGCTGTCCATGGGGGAGACTGTTGCACAAGGCAGGTGCTGCAACAGATAAGGCATGCCTCCAAGTTCCATAAGGTAACACCGTTTCACAGAAAGGACCTGAAGCACATCCACCCTGCTGGCCCTGTGCTGTGTACAGATTTATAGGAAATAACCAGCATCCTGAATTGTACCTGGAAACCTACTGGGAGTCAGGGCAGCTCATAAAGCAGTGGTGTAACATGGGCATACCATGATGTGTCCAAAACTGCCCATATTGCCACATAATGGATCAGCTGCAGTTTCTGAATGCTCTTCAAGGACAGCTTCATATACAGTTCATTGCAGCACTCCAGTTGAGAAATGACCAGGCAGAGCTTCCTAATCCAGGAAAGGGCACAACTGGTGCACAAGATGGATTTGTCCAAAGGCCCTCCTGGCCACAGTTGCTACCTGCTTGAGCAGAAGTCATGAATCCAAGAGGACCCCCAGATTGCACACCAACTCAGTCTAGAGGAGTGGTATCCCATCCAGAGTTAATAATGAAAACTCTCCAGATCTGCCCCCCCCTAAAATCCTCAACCACTCAGTCTTGCTACGGTTGAATTGGAGTGCGTTCTTCCCATCTAGACCCTCAAGCCTTCAGACATTGGAGAGAAATTCAGTAGCGTTATTTGGGCAGCCCAGGGCAGAAATGTATAATTGAGTATCATCAGCATACTGATGATATAAGTATCATCATCACCCCAGTATCATCATCACCCCAGGACAGAGACGCTGCTGTGGTCCACCTGAGGTCATCCAGAAGTGCAACCAGTGTTGTCTCAGTGGCAAATCTGGGCCTGAGCCCAGGCTGAAAGTGGTCCAGATAATGGCCCTTCAAAGCTGTAAGTCTGTCACCTTTTCAACATTCAATGGAAGGTCAGAGACTGGATAAAAATTGTTGGATGTAACTATGGCCTTTTGAGGAGAAATTGAATCACTGTTTCCTTCAAAGCAGGCAATGCCTTCCCACAGAGAAGTATTCACTGCCTGGACCCCAACCACTTGTCAACTCCCAGGGGGCCTTAACCAACAGGGAGGTCTTAACTTTTTCTGATACATGCCAAGAATAATCTTCACAGTGATCCTGCAAAGGCTCTCCCAGACCCTCCCTACGCAGAAGAGATTGAGTCACCTGAATGGCTGGCTATCTGTGGATGTGATGAGAAGAAATAAGCATGTTTTGCTACTCTTATCACTACAAGATAATCTGTAATGAAGGTTCTTGCTCAGTGAGATTTGCTCTGTATTTTTCCAGTGATGCTACAGGCATCTCTTGTGCCATTTCATCTCCTGAAATTCCTGTGTAAACCAGCAAATTTAGATTAATGTGGTGTACTTTTATACTATGTGTTTCTTGTAAACAAACAATATTAGCATTATGTTTTTTGCAGTTTGTTGAAAATTATCTCTCTTTTGTTAGGTGAATATAATCCATTTACATTCAATGAGACCAGTGTTGTCTTTTCCATTTTGAATTCAATTCAGTACTTCTGTTATATCTAATTTCCTTCTTTTTCATCTCCGATATCCTTTCCAGTGCTTTCCTTATCTGAAGAGTTCTGAGCAGTTGGCTTTTCATATAGAGAAGAAGCCTCTGAAGTCATCCTGATGATTATCTTTTTTGTTTCCATAAAGAATTCCAATGCAAATGGGATTTTCCATTTGTATCTAATTTGTTTAGTTCATTGTACACTTGTACTAATGCAGATTGTTTCCTTTTTCCTAGCATTCTTGGAGAGACATCTTGAAATATTTCAATTTGCTTTCCTTCTATAATCAAAGGTGTCTCTCTTGTTTAAAAAACTGATGAGGATATCCCAAGGCATTTTTTTTTCTTTTGTGCAATTTTTAAAATTTATCTTAAAAATATACTCAGTGTCTGGGAAGTCTTCATCTATTTTTAAATAATCTTGCATCAAGGTTTCGAAACCAGCTTTGAGATCCACCTTTCTAAAATCTTCAGGGTTGCCTCTAAATCTTATGTGTAATGGTCTTTGCTGAAGTTCTAAAGTATCTATAGTTCTTTCCATTTCCTGACTTTTCACATCTTGAGCTTCCAATGCTTGTTTCATCCAGAACCCACACAGAAGTGGTTTTTAAAGCCAGCCACCCCAAACTGATTGCATCTGCTTCACTTTCCCCTCCCTTCCCCCATTCTGGATGAAGGGTTTGGGGAATTTCCAAAAAGAACTAACTGCAGGATCATTGTTGCCTTGATTTGGACTTTATAGCTATTTTAATCATCCTTTCAGCTGCTCTTGCATCATAACAAGAATAGAAGAAAGGGGAGGATCTAAATGCAGCAGAAATGGACTTGTAGTGAGATGAACTTTTATTAGTTTGGGAAATTGTTATTAGGTTATAGGACAAAATTACTAGGGATAGCTCTGGAGTTGGAAGTAGGTGGAGAACTGGAAAATAGACTCCATTGAGCTGATACAGAAGTTTGATGTAGAGTTAGATTTGGATGTGAAATTATTATGCTATTTGCATAAAGGAGTGATCTGCAGGCTTTAACCAGACTGTTTGCAACCAGCTGCTTTTGTGATTGCCTGTGAATCATATAGAGCTAGAACAGTGGGGTGAGTGATTGTTTGGGTGGGAGTAATTTGGCTAACCTTGAACACTGGATTTTCAAAATAAGACTGTTTTATCTCTCTCTCTCTCCTGTCATTGTGAATTAACAAAGACTGAATATGATATAGCCCACTGGATGGCAACAAAGGACATAATTTAATTGTGAACTGTAAATTGCCAAAAGACACAATTTAACTAAACTGTGAACTAAATTTATTATGTGTGTGTGTGTGTATACACATGCATGTGTATATATACAGTTTATTTCATTTTCTACAAATTGAGGGGATAGCCAAAGGGAGGCAAAGAGAGAGAAGAATAAAAGGGTTCTGGAATGGTTTACACTGTGTGCACAATTATTAGGCAAGTTGTATTTTTGAGGATGAATTTCATTATTGGACAACTACAATGTTCTCGGTCAATCCAAAATGTTAATAAACCTCAAACCTGAATATTTAAGAAAGTAGAAGTGAGGTTTGGCTTTCTTAGCATATCTATGTGTGCACAATTATTGGGCAACTATTAGTGTGCAGAATTATTATGCAACTAAATGAAAAACTAAAATTTCCTCATCTCACTCGTTTATTTTCATCTGTTAAAGTGAGAATAATAAACAACTCAAAATGTACAAATAAACATTTCTGACATTTCAAACAAAAAATCAGTGACCAATATAGCCACCCTTCTTTGCAATAACAGTCATAAGCCTTCCATTCATAGAGTCTGTCAGTTTCTTGATCTGTTGACGATCAACGTTTTATGCAGCAGCAACCACAGCCTCCCAGACACTAATCAGAGAGGTGTACTGTTTTCTTTCACCGTAAATCTCCCACAAGTTCTCAATAGGGTTTAGGTCAGGTGAGGAAGGGGGCCATGTCATTATTCTTTCATCTTTGAGGCCTTTACTGGCTAGCCACTCAGTGGAGTACTTCAATGCATGCGATGGAGCATTGTCCTGCATAAACATCATGGTCTTCTTGAAAGATGCAGACTTTTTCCTGTACCACTGCTTGAAGAAAGTGTCTTCTAAAAACTGGCAGTAGGTTTGGGAGTTGATTTTGAGTCCATCTTCAACCCGAAAAGGTCCAACTAGCTCATCTTCAATAATACCAGCCATACCAGTACCCCACCTCTACCTTGCTGGCATCTGAGTCGAAGTGGAGCTCTGTGCCCATTACTGATCAAGCCACGGGCCCATCCATCAGGTCCATCAAGAGTCACTCTCATCTCATCAGTCCATAAAACCTTTGAAAAATCTGTCTTCAGATATTTCTTGGCCCAGTCTTGCCATTTCCATTTACGTGTCTTGTTCAGTGGTGGTCGGGTTTCAGCCTTCCTTACCTTGGCCATGTCTCTGAGCACTGACCACCTTGTACTTCTGGGCAGTCCAGGTAGGTTGCAGTTCTGGATTATGACAGCACTGGAGGATAATGGGTTCCTGGTAGCTTCATGTTTGATTCTTCTCAAATCTTTGGCAGTTAATTTACGTCTTTTTTTCTCAACACGTTTTTTGCGACCCTGTTGACTATTTGCAACAAAACGTTTGATGGTTCTGTGGTCACGCCCCAATATCTTAGCAATTTCAAGAGTGCTGCATCCCTCTGAAAGACTTTTTACAATTTTTGACTTTTCAGAGTCAGTTAAATCTTTTTTTTTGGCCCATTTTGCCTGAGGAAAAGAAGCTACCTAATAATTATGCACACCTTGATATAGGGTATTGATCTCCTTAGGCCACACCCTCCCTCATTACACAAATACACATCACCTGATATGCTTCTATCCAATAAGCATTCAGGTTTATACAGCTTGGAGGTGGAAAATATGCATAAAAATGATGATATGGTCAAAATACTCACTTGCCTAATAATTGTGCACACAGTGTATTTGTTAATTGTAGTTGGTGAGAGAAAGATTTTAAGGGTCAAAGGAAAGAATAGTTAAGGGGGTTAAGAAAGTAGGAAGGGAAAGGTTTGGAGTGGCAGAAATGGTTAGAAGTGGTGGCCATCCTACTGAGTTTTTTGAGCTGTTCTATTTATTGCAAAATAGAGCAACTCAAAAATAATAGATTAAATTGTTTGGTCATAGCAGCGTCATAAGAGGAGACTGTGTATGGAAAAGATCTTTATGACTTATAAAGAAAGAAGGGAGAGATTTACTTATTAAAGACACTACAAGAATATGGAGAATTAGCTGATTTTAAAATAAATAATCAAAAAACGAAGATAAATTTAAATATGCCACAAAATAATCAGAATGTATTAGAAATTAAATCAGGATTTAATAGTGTTAAAAAAGTTAGATATCTAGGGATAGAGATTTCAGCCAATACTAGTGATTTATTCCAAAATAATTGTGTTAAAATATGGAAGGAAATTAAACAAGATTTATTGAGGTGGGAAAAATTAAATTTATCACTTATGGGACGAATCTCTGCAATTAAGATGAATATTCTGCCGAAGATGCTATTTTTATTTCAAACTATTCCAATATTTATAACTGATAAAATTTTTAAATTATAGCAAAAAGATCTTTTAAAATTTATTTGGCAAGGGAAAAGACCAAGAATTAAATTTAAATTACTACAAGAAGATAAGGAAAGAGGAGGCTTGGGTCTTCCCGATTTCAGGCTATATTATGAGGCATGTGGTCTATTATGGTTAAAAGAATGGATCACCCTACAAGATCATAAATTACTAAATTTAGAAGAGCATGATTTAAAATTTGGATGGCACGGCTTCTTATGGTATAACAAATTGAAAGTAAATAAAACATTTAACAATCATTGTATTAGACCGTCTATTCTTAAAATTTGGGAAAAATATAAATCTATTTTAACATCGACAATACCACTATGGATTTCCCCACAAGAAGCTTTTGTAAGGCAAGAAACAATAGGAAACCATAAGTGGCTAAAATATTTGGATTTAATAAAATTTGAAGGGACCAAATTTACAATGAAAACAAGAGAAGAATTGGAAAATGAAGGATATTCATGTCAATGGTTTACATATATTTAATTAAAAGAACAATTTAAAATAGATGCCAAAAGTTACAAATTTACAAAAAAACTATCTTGGTGGGATGAACAAGTCTATGGTAATAATGACCACATGATCTCTAAAATATATAAAATGTTATTACAAATGAGAATACTAAATGTGCAAATTAAGCAATGTATGAATAAATGAGAGAAAATTTTTGGATACAATATTGAATACGATGTTTGGGAAAGAATGTGGACTAAGGGATTAAAATTTACATTAAATTATAATTTAAAAGAAAATTTTGATAAAATGATGTACATGTGGTATAGGTAAAGGTAAAGGTTTCCCTTGACGTAAAGTCCAGTCGTGTCCGACTCTAGGGGGCGGTGCTCATCTCCGTTTCTAAGCCTTAGAGCCGGCGTTGTCATAGACACTTCCGGGTCATGTGGCCAGCATGACTCACGGAACGCTGTTACCTTCCCGCCGAAGCGGTACCAATTAATCTACTCACATTTGCATGTTTTTGAACTGCTCGGTGTGCAGGAGCTGGGACTAGCAATGGGAGCTCACCCCGCCGCGCGGTTTCGAACCGCCGACCTTCCGATCGACAGCTCAGCGGTTTAACCCGCAGCGCCACTACCCCTGAAAAATTATCGAAAATGTTTCGAAATACGTCAAATGTTTGTTGGAAATGTAAAAAAGAAATTGGAACTTTATACCATATGTGGTGGACCTGTAAAAAAGCAAAAAAAATTTGGTCATCTATACATAATATAATTTGTAAAATGTTGGCAGTTATTATTGATAAATTACCGGAACTCTATTTATTGGGCTTTATGAACAAAGATTTGGAAAAAAACTATGGAAAACTTCTACTGTATTTGATTACTTCGGCCCGAATTATCTACACTGCAAAGTGGAAAGAAGAATTAATCCCATCTGTGGAAGAATGGATACTTAAATCCCTAAACTTGGCACAAATGGCAAAACTAATGGACCAACTAAACGATAAAAATATGGAAGATTTTCAAAAGGACTGGACACTCTTTTTTAAATATGTGGAATGGACTCAAAAAGTTAATATGAATATATAGTATGTAAATAGCAAATTACTTTAATTGTTTAATCTCTTATTAGAATTAATGAAGGCAATTTAGAGAATTAAGGAAAAAAAATAACATGCTAGGATACTAAGCTGTACCGTCTAGAAAGTTGGAAACCCTAATCTTTCTATTTATTTATTTTTCATTTTACCTCCCTTTTTATTTATTTATTTATTACACACACACACACACACACACACACTCGTTCGTTCGTTCATTTTTTTTCTTTTTTCTTTTTCCTCCTCTTCTCATTTTTTCTTTTTCTTCTCTCTTTTTTGTATTCCAAGATATTATTGTTTGTATGTAATTTTATGTTTATTTAAATAAATTAATAAAGATTCTGGGGGAAAAAAAGAAATGAACAACACAAATGTCAGCATTAAATGAAAACTTCCAACTATCACACAAAAGAGTATTAAATAAAATGGAGGAAATAAAGACAGAATTAAAAACTGAAATCATGAATATAGTGAAGAGTGTTCAAGCCAATACAATTTTTTAAGTGTGCCTGATGAAAAATTAGAGCAAATGATTGAATTTGGTAGAATGTTTACTAAAGATGGGAAAATGGATGAAGTTTTAAGATGTGCAAATATAGGTAGAAAGGTAGTAGGTGGCTTGGGCTCTGTTAATACAAGTGAAAATAGCTGTGTGTAAGAGTATGCTTTATGCTAGTGAGAGTTGAGTATGTCAGGTGAAATATATAAGTAAGTTGAATACAATGTGAATGAGTTACTTAAGAGGTATATGTGCAGGAATGTATGAGTGATGAATAAATGTAGATTGAGTACAAAAATGAACACTGAGTAGATAAAACGTACACTGGAGTGGTTTGTTTCTTATACAAGAGAATGAATGAGGATTAAATTTCAGAACAAATATATAAACAAAAAATGAATTGGTTTGGAGGGAGGGGAAGGTGGAGAAATAGGTTGTCTGGAATTGAGATCTTCAAAAGGAGAGAGGTAAGAAGTATAAAGAAAAAAGGATTGTATAAAGCAGTGTATGGAAGCAAGGCTGGTTTACAAGGATAGAAAGGTATGGAGAGAGAGTGAATAGTGTTGGTATAATTTAGATTTAATTAGATTCAGTTTTCTTTTTTTATTATCTTTGGCCTTTAATTTCTTTTGCTAATTGCTGCTTGCTTTTCTCTGTATTTTGTATAATGTTGTTTATTCAAAAAGGGAATAGTGTGTTGGAGATGAATGGAACTAACTAACTTGCAATTAAAGGGTGGCTTTTAAAAACTTCCTGCCTTCTTTTAATGTCATGGCTCCCACAATCGGTAATTCAAAATAAGAGTAAAGTATAGCATATATTGAGCTTTTTTTGTTGCTAACCCATTGGGAGGGAGGATTTTTCTTGGGATAATCTTTTTCTATTCAAAATTGCCTGGTTTGGTTTCTTCTAATATAAAATAGTTTAATTCCAATTGATTATCTGTTTTTGAATGTGGGCACAATTCAAGTTTTACAAAATATTAAGAGAATTATTTAGATTTATTTAAAAGTCATGTGAAATCTATTGTTCGAAGCTAAATCCCCCTATCTGTATTCTTTAGCATTATGGATACTAATTTTCTTGTGATGAATCAAGAAATCCTTTCTTCAAAGGATGTAAAGTATAAATTTAGCTTCATAATTATCCTACAATATAGATAAGAAAAGAGTGATTTTTTCAATGTCACCCTTTTGCAAATAGCTTACATTTTAATATCTTCTTTATGCTTTGCATAACAGTAATCTGAGACTATTTGTCTTGCAGATCACTTTCCAGCTGCGACATATTTTAAAAGCACGGTGTGATCCTGTTCCAGCTGCTAATGGAGCAATTCGCTTCCATTGTGATCCCACATTTTGGGCAAAGAATGTAGTTAACTTAGGTAAATGTTTCATTTTTCTGATAGATTTAATGTGTAAAAATTTGAAATTATAAGTAGCATGTTCTCTGTAGTGTTCCTTATAAATCTAAGAGACTTCCAGTAAAATAAGTGGAGGTGGTTTGTCAGTGGAACTGTTCATATGGGGAACAATATGCCTTCCTTAAGAGTGAAGGTATCCTCCAGTAGGATGTTCAGAGGCTCTGTGCATCTTAACAGTCCATATAGACATGATGAAGTGTAATTTCCTTGTGTAGGCTTGGCTTTAAACCAGTGATACATATGCAGCCACAACCCAAATGTGTTTCTTTTTCTACCCAGTTGGCTTGCCTTTTGCATGTACTTCTTGTCACTAGAATACTTTTGTTTAGAACAGATCTTTGTTCACTTGGTAATTGACTCTTCTTGATAATAGGTAGCAATGCTTTTCATGGAAAGGCATTGTGAACATGAACAGTGAAATGAGATGTATAGTAGTGGCAAGGGGGCATGACAATTGTAGAGGAAGAGAGTGAGAGCATAGATGTTACTTCAAAAATTACTCTGTACAGAGGAATGGTGTTCTACATAACTGCATGGTCTCTGTCTTCTACTTCTAAGAGTATTAGAAAGTCAAGTGTTTAATTAAAGAGGAAAGTAATTTGGAGTCAATCCAACTTAATTTTTAGTCTATCGGTTACAGTTAACATATTTTTTTCAGTGGGAAGAAATGGAAAACCCAAAAGCCTATAGATTTAGCATTATAGATAACAATGAGACCACCTACAAATGTATTGCAAGCCTACTAAAAGATAATCAGAAATCAGATTCCAAATAACCCCAAACTATTTTGCTTAGTACAGGCAGGAACTTTGTTTTCCTTTCTTACAAAAAAAAAAAGTACAAAAACAAGATATGAAGTGCAAGGTTTACAGGAGCAGATCCTCTCTCTTTCAACAAGAATTTTCTTTGCAGTCCTTTTCTTGCGCTCTACATGGGGCTACTCTTGAAGAGCATTCGGAAGCTACAGCTGGTCCACAATGCGGCTGCGCGGACAGTTATCGGGGCTGTAAAATCAGCCCATGTGACACCACTGTTACACGAGCTGCATTGGGTACCAGTTTGCTTCCGGGTCCAATTCAAGGTGTTGGTTATCACCTTTAAAGCCCTACATGGCATGGGGCCAGGATACCTGAGGGACCGTCTCATCCCCATAACATCGACCTGTCCCACCTGGTCAGGCAGGGAGGGCATGCTACAGACCCCATCAGTAAAGGAATTTCATCTAGCGGGGTCCAGGAGGCGAGCCTTCTCTGCAGTGGCGCCCGACCTTTGGAACATCTTGCCCCCGGAGTTGAGACGGGTTTCCTTGCTCTTGGACTTCCGGAAGAAACTGAAGACCTGGTTCTGCCGCCTTGCTTGGGAGGGGGAGAGTGATAGCTCCACCTGGAGATGGCTGGCGCCATAGCACCTCTTAGTGATTGTGTTCCATCTCCACTTGGATTTTACATTTGTTTTTATGTATATTTTAATGGTCATTTTAGGTGGTTATATTTTTAGTGTTATTTTATTGTAAACCGCCCAGAGTCCCCCATTGGGGAGATGGGCAGTGATATTAATTGAATAAATAAATAAATAAACTCATGTGTGTCCAGTATAAATTTTGGAGTAACGGGGTGGGGACCTTTCAAACTAAGCTTATTTCGACAAATTGGTGGCTGAGCAGAAAGTGTGAGGTTGTTGGCATAGAGACATTCTAGCTTCCAATGAAAAAGAAAAATTCAGGGGAAATCGTCTTGTCTTCCATTATAACCCTTGCATTTTCTACATGTAAAAAAGGGGAAAGACCATGATAGGCTGATTCCAATAATATAGCTTCAAAGTTTTGTTTAAAAAAATACACACATTGGTCCATGTATTCCATTTATATCTTCTCAACATGTATCAGATATATATTTCTATTTCTTATAGTGAAATAGATCCCACTGAGAATACCTTTAGATTGAATAAGCAAGAATCAGTAGGGCACCAACTAAATTATAAACAGCCTTGTAGGTATGCACGAAGGCTTATATGTCCATACCAGGTTTTTCCCATGTTCTTCTCCACCGGCAGCTCCTCTTACTCTTTTGGAGGATACTTTTGAGGTTCCCCGAACTTCAGGGCAGTGTGAGAGGATGCTTCTGAAAAGAGGGAAATATCAAAACTCCCTATTACATATGCAGAGCTCACCATATGGTCCTTTGGATTTGGAATATACATTGGGTATTGGAAAAAGTTATTGGAAATGAAATGTTACAAAGCTGTTTCAAAAGATCCTAGAGGGTGCAGAAATTTTTAAACATGTATTTTTGTTTTGTTTTGTTTTGTTTTGTTTTGTTTTGTTTTATTTTTTGTTTTATTTTTTGTTTTATTTTATTTTATTTTATTTTATTTTATTTTATTTTATTTTATTTTATTTTATTTTATTTTAATATATATTTTAAGTACAATTTTTGATAAATGCAAAGGACAATAATACAATGCCAGTATTATTTTAAAACGGAGAGGGCAGTGGGTATCATTGTCAGATTCTTAAACCACAATGATCTTTTAGAGAGGGATCTTCCATTCTGGTAATTGGTACTACAGTGCAAGAATACATTATGTTCCAGTGATAGTGAATATATATTTTTAAAGAACCTTGGCCACTATTCTGGAGAAAAGAGTATTTGTTATTTTATACAAGAACAAACTAATACGAAATAGGGCTGTGCAAGTACTTTTTGTAATCAAATTGAAACACTGAAGAGCCATAATATTAAAATGTATTGGAATAGTAAGAATAAGAGAAAATTGTTCATCAAAGAATATTCAAAATAGGGATTTTTAAATACTGAAGAATCTTGAGAATAACTCAGAGTCTATACTTTAGGCCATTGACTTTAGGCCAGTGTTAATGAGATTTTGCTGATGTAAATTAAAATTAGTTATTTTTTCTTCCCTTTAATTTTTTTTCTATAATAAATCTCTATAAGAACTTGAATGAAAATATATAATGGTATGTATTATACAAAAGAAATAAGATAAATAAAAGTTTTTCTACAGTTATGCATCAACGTTTATAGAAAATCACATATGTTGAAATTATATGCTACTTTTGGGGGGAAATGTTCCATTAACTTTAGTTAGATCAAAATAAATAATAATGCAGGTACATTAAAATCCATATCTTGCAAACCCATTAAGTAAAAAAATATAACTTTGAATCTTTTAACATATAAAAAATACACTGAGTCCTTGGTGCTCTCTGAGCTTGGTTGTTTGCTTGCAGATGTTTCATTACCCAACTAGGTAACACCAACAGTACACTGATGATGTTACTTAGTTGGGTAGTGGAACTTCTACAAGCAAAGAACCAAGCTCAGAGAGCATCAGAGACTCCACAGTTCAACCCTGAGCTACATGTATTTTCTTCTATTGAAAAAATACACTAGTTATGTGTTTCCAAAGCTTCATCCCTTTCTGTGAAGCTAACGCATACTAATCATAAACATTTCATTATTAAACTTTATTTAAAGTACAAGCTTTGTAGTTAATCAATTCTTTCTCCTATTGTCTAGGTAATCTTGTTATTGAAAATAAGCCAACACAAGGTTACACTCCTAATGTAGTAGTGGGACAAGTCCCTCCAGGAACAAATCATATCAGCAAACCTCCAGGGCAAATTAATCTTGCACAGCTTCGGCTCCAGCACATGCAACAGCAGGTGTTTGCACAGCAAAAACACCAACAGTTACAGCAGATGAGGATGGGGCAGCCTGCAGGGCAAATCGCTCGCCAGGCAGGTCCACAGATGCTGCAGCAACAGGCAAGTCTTCAGACTCTTTAAAAAGATGCTCATATAAACCCTAAGATAGCTTTCAGGCGTAGAATTACATACATTTAAAGTTTATATAGGGATACATTTTGTTAATTCTGACTTATTCTTCAGTGCAATGCAGCTTATTTTCCTGACTTATAAAGAAGGGAAGAAAATTTGGGAAAAGAGACTAGCATTTTTCCTCATTTTAAGGGGAAGAGCTTTATAAAATTCATTGTATTTTGTAGCCTCCGCGATTGATAAGTATGCAGACCATGCAGAGGGGTATGAATTGCGGTGCTTTCCAAGCTCATCAGATGAGAATGGCTCAGAATGCAGCTCGTCTCCCAGGGATACCACGCCACAACGGACCCCAGTATTCCATGATGCAACCACACTTACAAAGACAAGTATATGCTGTGTGCACATTTTGTTTCCCACCTTTCATTTTAGAAAAGTGATTCAGCTTGCTTTATATCAGTATAATTTAGCTATGAAAATGGTTTCACAATTAAAGGCCATCATTTCTATTCCCATACTGTTTGTTATTTAAGAGAATGGGAAATTTAAATCTTGTTATAAGAAATCTGAAATTAGACCAACAACATGCAGAGTTTTCAAACATAGGGCTTGCAGTATTTGTGGCTACAGGCAGTCCTCGACTGCCAACAACAATTGGAACCAGAATTTCTGTTGTAAGTGGTGCAGTTGTAAAGTGCAGTCGCATCACTTAGTGACGGCAATCCTTGCAGTCCCGTTTGCCGTCCTTAACTGAATCCCATGGTTGTTAGGTGAGGCAACTTCCTGCCAGCTTCCCATAAAGTCAGTGGGGAAGCCAGCTGGAAGTTGCAAGTCCCAGACTGGCAGGCAGGCAGGCAGGCAGGCAGGTAAGTGGCTGCTGCCAGCTGGGGGAGAGGTTGCGTGGGGGTGCACGGAAGGTGTATGAGGATGCATTAGAGATGCCGAATGGGTCAGGGAGGGTGCACGGGGGTGCTGCGCTGGTCAGGGAGGTTGTGCGGGGGAGGGGGTGCGGGGGTGCTCCATGGGTTGCAGAGGTGCATGAGAGGTACAACATGGGTCAGGGAGGCACATGGGGTTGTGGTGTGGGTCGGAAGGGTGCGCAGAGGTTTGTGAACAGCCGGCGTGAGCACTGAGGGGCTGGAGAGGGTGTGCAGGTGGGGGAGACTTACCCAGTGACTTGCAACCTTCCCTGCTGGCTTCCCCATTGACTTTCTGGGGAAGCTGGCAGGGAAGGTGCAGATGGCAATCACGTGATTGCAGGGTACTTGGCAACCAGTCATAAGTGCGAACAGGTTGCCAAGCGTCCAGATCACAATCATGTGACCTCGGGGGCACTGCAGCAGCTGTAACTTTGGGGACTGGTTGTAAGTTCCTTTGTTCAGCACCATTGTAACGTCAAACGAATGGTTGTAAGTTGAGGACTACCTGTATTAGCTTACCACAATTTTTTATTTATTTTTTATTGCTTTGATTGTTGGCTGGCTAATTTATTAATTCAAAAGAGCTTGTTCTCTGATAAAGGAAGAATTGTAAGCTTCAAAGAAACATCAGCATTAAGCTATGAACCAGAAAAAATGCTATGGTTATTTTGACTTGTTAAAAGTATAGCAGGTGAAATATGAAATGTTGCCCTACTTTGTAACCAACTTAATGATAATTTCTGTATTTTCCCTCCCTTCTCTTCTTGTTAGCATTCAAACCCAGGACACGCAGGTCCCTTCCCAGTTGTTTCAGTACATAACAATGCTATCAATCCAACAAGCCCTACAACAGCTACCATGGCAAATGCCAATCGTGGTCCAACAAGCCCATCCGTAGCAGCAATAGAGCTTATTCCATCTGTAACCAACCCAGAAAATCTACCTTCCTTGCCAGATATTCCTCCCATACAGGTTAGTAAATTATATCAAACAATAATGAAAGTTAACTAAATATTATGAAGTGAGGGTGAAGGATCTAGGAATGTTAAGCCTTGAAATGACTGAGGAGGGGTGCTATATCTCTTCTGTATCATCCCAGAGTGTAGGACATGGCCTTAATGGCCCTAAGTTACAGGAAGACAGATGTCAGTTGAACATGTGGGAAAACTTTCTAACAGCATGAACAGTTTGGAATGGAACCTATTACCCAGAGAGGCTGTAGTTCCCATTTGCTGAATGTGTTCAAGCAGAGATTGAATGTTATCTGTAATCAGTTGGTCTAATTTGGATTCCTGCACTGAGCAGGGGATTGGTTTCTTCTAACTCTGTGATTCTAATTAAGACATGGCTCTAAGCAAATAATTGGGTACAAGGAACTGAGATTATAAATAGGTAGTGGAAACTTCCCTGTACTATATACTAATAATATAGTACTACCAGAGTTTGTAACTTGCTTGTGTCTTAAATATCGTTGGTTCTTAAGATTTTGTAAGAGTTACTATATTCTGAGCTGAGTTTTTACTGTCGATTCATAGCCATGCTATTTCCTGTGTTCCTAAATATTGAGACAGGAATCAAATAAATAGAAATATTGACAAATATTCATCTTTGTTTGCCCTATTATATTGCTGGCTGTAGTTTTTTGATATCCTTCAGAGAAAATACAGATATTTGCAAGTGGTCATTTCTAGCACACTGCATTTACACTTGGCAGATTCACTGTATGACTGTTGTTTATTTCAGCTGGAAGATGCTGGTTCCAATAACTTAGATAATTTACTAAGTAGATATATCGCAGGCAGCCATCTACCCCCTCAGCCCATAAGCAGTATGAATCCATCCCCTGGACCCTCAGCCCTATCGCCAGGCTCATCAGGTAAGCTGGGAAAGGCGTAATGGCCATTTTAATTTCTGTATTTAAAACAACCAACACTTATTTTGAAATTTTATCCCTCTTTTTCTAACAACTTTCATAGTAATGTTGATGAATGTTTCTTGCTTCAGTGTATGGACTTTTTAATATCACTGTTTAGTTAAATTTAATCAAAGTACTTTTTTCCATGAGTAGGCAGATTTTTTTTCATGTAATAACATATATATGAAAAGACCATAAAATAATCTTATAACCTCAGTCTCAATAGAAGACAGGGTTTAGCTATTGCAGTTAAAATCTTCCTACGCGAGAAGGGCTAAAAATGGAAACCAAGTATAAATAAAATGTCATAACTTTTAAATTTATACCAGACCTTTTATCTCCAAGATGTTGTCTTCAGTAGACAAAAACTTATTCAAAATAAATGTAATTAATGTAAAGCCATTGCTTTTCCTTTTAAATGAAAATACGTTATACTTTATATAGTAAATGGTAAAATATAGTACTTTAAACTTTATATGGTAAAAGATAAACATTTGCTTCCGCAAAATACTGAATATAGTTTCCATTTGTTAATGAGCATGACAGCTGAATTAGATTTAGAAGATTTTGGGTTTGAATGCTGGTAGGTTTCTACTAAATTACATAATTGCTGGGATTAAAAATATGTAATACTTTAAAGTATGAACTGCTGAAGCTATGTATTGCCAGAAATGTTCCCTGTGATACACTGTTGTTGTAAACTCATTCATCCTTCCATAGGTTTATCCAATTCTCATACTCCTGTGAGGCCACCCAGTACATCTAGCACAGGCAGTAGAGGCAGGTGAGTGTATTGGCTTCAAAAACAGTGTCTTAATTCTAAAGGTATGTTGAAGTTTCCAGGGAGCTGAATGCATAGATGGGAAAATAAATTCCTGTTTAAGAGAAAGGTTGGGACTTTGTAATTTATTTATATGTCAAAAGGCGTGGAAGACATAACTAAATATTCTTTTCAATTTCAATAAGGATTGCCTATTCTAATGTACATCAGACTCATAAGCAGGGTTTCAAAGATATCTGATTTATTGAAGAATAGTATGCAGAATCACAAAGCTGAGAATGATGAAAGTGCGGCAAATTCAAACTAAAAACCCTCGGTGCAAACGAAATCCGTCCCCCCTTAGAATCTTCTCAATTCCACAATCCCAGGTGCTCCTAACGGTTTCTGATGGTCTGCGGGAAAAGTCCTTGAACAGAGAAAATAACCCAAACACATTCCATTGTCCTGATTTCACACACAGAGCTTGGTACAAGGTTTCACAGCAGCTCCCTCTCAAACAAACGCGCGCCAGCGCCATGGCATGTGAAACATGACGATGTATAAACTACATTGAAACAGTGAACATGACATTCTGCATCATATATAAAGTAAAGTCATTATCTAACATTTTTAATGTGCTCATTTACAATTTGAATATATACTTATAGTGGAAGAGAGTACCCTGAAAATTGGGTTGTTCCATTTGCTCCAGTAGGCAGGGCTAGAATATTTACCACAATCCTTTGAGTGAGAAGAATGCCCCTCCCTTCTATTTATGTTTCTGCCTAGCCCCATGTGCCAGCTGTTCTTTCTCTTTCTCTTCCCTTTTGTGTGTGCATACTGTACATTCCTCTTGTTTTGCCGCTCTTTCATGTATGAAAAATAGAAGTTGCTACACAGGAAGGTGGCTATTGCTTCTGTGGTGATTGTTGTTTTCATTGTTGCCTCTGATTTACAGAGAACTAAAAGATCAAGAGAAAGTGCAGATATATGGAATCTAAACTGGAGATAAGCACAACACTGCGAAACTGTATAACGTCTTTACTCTGTGAACTTTTGCTTAGGGTCCCCCATTTTTTTTTTTTGCTGCTTGAATAATTTTGTAAGAATTTTAATTAATCACATGGATGAATGCCTTCATGAAGAAGAACCAGCTTAAACAAACTTTTTGAAATAAACCTGACTTTAAAACACAAAACAATGAAAATAATGGTTCAGTGACATAATTTACTTTTGAAACTTTTCCTGTTGCTAAAACAACAAATTGAAGGTATTGGCAGAATAAAATAGTTGGAAATAAACTTTGCTATTCCTTGCAGAATGTTTAACTTGCCATTTTTTAATCTATAGTTGTTTTAGATGTGGTCATTTTCAGGATTCGGCAAACCAGTTTTCATATTAAGTAGAAATCATGCTTTAATATATTAAAAAATGAAAATGTATACACATACATTAAAAATGAAGAATTTGACAAATTTAACAAATAAAAATTTTAATTGCAGAGTAACTTCTGCTGATTTTGTTATTGCATAATGCTGTTCCATATACACTTTTTGGAGGAAGAATTTTATTAGACTAGGGAATGTTTATTTCTCAGAATTCTAGCAGAGGGATATTTAACTTGTTTAACTTTTATACTTTACAGCTGTGGTTCATCAGGCAGAACTGTTGAGAAGAACAATATTAGCTTCAAACCTGACCATGTAAAAGTTAAGCAAGAGCCTGGCACAGAAGAAGAGGTTTGTGGTTTTTCAGGACCTGTGAAGCAAGAAAAAACAGAAGATGGCAGGAGAAGTGCCTGCATGGTAAATTCTATTTGTGTATTATACCATTCTGACAGGCTTACTAAGCAATGGGGAGAATTGACACTTGTAACTTTCTACAGAGTACCCATCTTTATATATAAAATCAGTAGCTTCTGTTTCCCCGGATGTTACTATAGTGCTAGAAATATTTAACTTAATTCTACCTCAGTACCATGTTTTGTTTTCTTTGAACTTGTCCTTGACTAGATAACTAGATAACCAAGTTGATTTGGTTCAAAAATCAAACTAAGACAATGTGCAAACTAAGGTACTTGGCTTAGTATGAGCCAATTGTCGTTTATTCAATAACCCATGGTTAAACCTTGGCAGCATGATGTGTATACCGGAACATTGAACTGGATCCATACTTATTCATGTTTAGAATAGCTTACTAAAATAAATGGGAAAAGAAGGGACATCTAAGAGAATGTTTCTTAGTCTTTCAACTTATTCCTTTATTTTAGCTTAGCAGTCCTGAGAGCAGTTTGACGCCACCACTTTCTACAAGCTTACATCTGGAAAGTGAGTTAGAAGCACTAGGAAGTATAGAAAACCATGTAAAAACTGAACCAAGAGAACTGAACGAAAGCTGTAAACAGTCTGGACATGGTCTTGTAAATGGCAAGTCTCCAGTACGTAGCCTCATGCACCGGTCTCCTAGGGCTGGAGGAGAAGGCAACAATAAAGATGATGATCCGAATGAAGACTGGTGTGCTGTGTGCCAAAATGGGGGAGATCTATTATGTTGTGAAAAGTGCCCTAAAGTTTTCCATCTGACGTGTCATGTACCCACTCTCCTCAGCTTTCCAAGGTATGAAAATACTATTGTGCTACATGCCACAAGAGCTTGGTATGATTATTTGCAGAAGGTATAATATTGAATATTAAAGGTATAATATTGAGGTGGAGATGGCCCCTCTGCAGGTTGTGACTGTTTATATTGGAATGATATGTTCTTGGTGCATTAGGACTTTTAATTATTAATATTGGTGGTTTTTTAATATTGTTTTAAAGTGGTCTAAAAATAAATGTGTAACAAATAAATGCTACTATCCTACAGTCAGTTACACTGTAGCAGTTTTATACTTACATAACCATTACAGGAGATTCTGCTACTGGCCAACAGCCCTGTTCTGTGTGAAGCAATTATACTCGGTTTCAAGAAACAAAGTACTGTATTCCACCACCTCTTACATTCTTTGGGAAGAGTTGGTCTTCATAATCACATATGCCAGGCACTTGGTTAAAAAGAAATTGCAGTATGTTAGGCACAATCTAGTGGCATTATAGAAACTAAAAACCCTGTGACAAGTGAATTTGTGTTTCAGTTATTTTAGGAAAAAATGTTGGACATAATTTGTATTTTATTTCTATAATTTTTCTACAAAATCCTCCAAGTTTTTGCAAGGCCAGTACTGATTGTAATACGGGTAGTCCTCGCTTAGCAAACACAATTGGGACCAGCAACTCTGTCACTAAGCAAAGCATCATGTGACTGCAACAGACTTAAGACATCACATTCTGTTCAGCTGTTAAGTGAGTCACCGCGGGTCATTAAGCGAGCCATCATGTGACCACGACTTGCAATTTTACTGCCAGCTTCTCCATTGACTCTGCTGTCAGAAGCCAGTTGTGAAATGCTCAAATGGTGATCATGTAACTGCAGGATGCTGTAACAGTTGTAAATACCCGCTGGTTGCAAAGTGCCTGAATGTCAGTCATGTGACTGCGGGGATGCTGTGATGGTTGTAAATGTGAGGACTAGTTGTAAAGTTACTTTTTCAGCACCGTTGTAACTTCGAACAATTGCTAAACAGGGCAGTTGTTAAGTGATATCTACCTTTAATCAGTATTATGGCACTGAATATGGTATTCATCCAAATATGACTGTCTCTTGAAATACCTTTTCAGTCTTAAGAAAATATTCTAACATCTGTATTAGCTCTAAAACTGTCATTAAATATATGCCATCATAGATTCTCATGGGTGTCAACTAGCATGACTGGCCTTTGCAATCTCTGAATCTTCCTTTCCCATTTCTTAATATTCTGGTTTTGGGGAGAGAAAATCTTAAATTCTGATTGAAAGAAAGAAGAGCTTTCAGAAAAAATGATAGAATATATTGTGTCCCTATGTATATATATTGATTAATTAGAATTTTAAAATTTAGATTTTCTATTTGCAGATATTTAGGGGATTTATAATACGTTATCTAGATTTCTGGATGAATTTTTTCTTTTCTAGTGGAGAATGGATATGTACATTTTGTCGAGATCTTCTCAAACCTGAGGTAGAATATGATTGTGATAATTTGCAGCACAGTAAGAAGGGGAAAACTGCACAAGGATTGAGTCCTGTGGACCAAAGGGTAGGTGTCTCATACTTCAGGTATCTTGTTGTCAAACCAATTCAACCCAAAGCTCTTAGCTTTTTTGTATTGTATGTCCATTTATTTAGATTATATTTTATTTTACACAGTCAGTAACTGTCAGCCCCATTTTGTAAACCAAACCAAGAAACCAACTCTATGCGAAGGCTAAAACTACCTTTATTAATATTGGCTATAGTAACAGAATCTTGCAAGTCTGTCTGTGCTTCACTCCCCCCCCCCCGAATACTCATGTAAATTAGAGAGGTTTCTACCTAAGTCTTTTACACATGCCTTCTTGTTTTAGACTTAAGCCATGTTTTCCCTCTTGTTTCTTTTCAAACATGGGGAACAGCAACATCATAAGGATTCTTTTCCAAAATGTCTTTGCCAAGCTAAGGCCTTTTAACCTACTTTATCCAGGTTTATCATTTTCTTTATCTATAATAAGGCAATTTCATATTGTTGTCTTGCTCCTTGCATATCCATGAGCACATGAATGCTTTGGGAAGCCATAAGATAGACGTATATGGCTATGCATTGCCAGAATTTTATGAAATAGCTCTAGCATCATTACTGATCTAGTTTCAGAGCAATCTGCTTTTTGCCATGGATCCAATGTCATTGACTCATAATTCACCTAGTGCCATTCTTACTCCTGGCCACAAGGCCCTCTTATCAAAGACGAATGTGATGGATAGTATCCAGGGCTTGGTAGCAGCAGCCACATAGACTTTGGTTTTGGCAGCCTCAACATCAGGGACATTGGGTCTGTTCTCCATGCTGGCCCACTGACTCAGGCCCCTCAATCCCAATCCCTTCCACACAGAAAAAGTAAGTGGCACTAACAATATGAGGAATCTTCAAGTAAGAAAGTTACATATCATTAGGATGTGTCTCCTTCAGCTGTTTTGATTGAACCAAAGTAGCATTTGCTGTCTCTGCTGTCACAAACGTATTGTATTAGACTAGAAAAAGCATGCTTTACCTATTCAGCTCTTTCTGCCACAGATCAGCTTGGACATGGTTTTGTACCAAATGGCAAATTAAGTCAGTTTTCCATATTAAAATTGCAGGGTGGTGCTTTGTGGAGCTTGACAGATTCCCTTCTAGGTCTGAGAGAAGGAATTAGGAAGGATTCCCTGTGTTTTTTCTACTTTTGCACTTCATGTTTTAGGTATTTAGGTTGAGAGAGATCAGGATACTTTTGCACATCTCCATCTCCATTATAGGATCACATCTGCTGCAATTCTTGGAACCATTGTTGGACTGGGATATTTTTCCTCATTGAGATTCCTGTTTACCTCTGACATTGTAATTACCATGACCCACCTTACTAGAAACAAGATTTGCTTGGTTCTTGAGCGTTTATAGCTATGTAAAGCAGAGTTTTGCCAAAGTAACTGTCATGGACTTGCACCCTTCTGTTTCAGAGCACTTGCAACAAGCTCTTCAGATGTCTATTTCAGCTCTATGGACAAAATACTGCTTCCTGTGGTTCCCTATACTTCCCCAACAAGAGATAATAGAACCTTGGGTACCAAATCTTTGCATTGGCATATTGCTTCCCCTTCACTCCAGCCCAGTCATCATTCTTTGCTACTGCAAGAGATAGATTATGAACCTGTGAATTGATCTGAGAGAACCCTTACTTCTCTCTCGAACTAGCAATCAGAAATCAGCTAATTCTTCATCTCTGGATAGACTCTGTGATAAGCAAATGCTCTGCAAGACAGAGGAACTGGGCCTAGATGTTCTTAACTAATTGTATCCGGTTATCCATATTAAATATGGTGCTACCAGCACTTTTACAAGCAGCTCAGGACAAATGGTTCTATTGCTGCTAAAAGATGTTTGGAAAATGTCGGTTGAATGTGTGGATAAAACTGTTGGCTACTTTTTCAGCATTCCTCCCCAATTCTGTGGTGGCTGAGGCAGTGCGGGCCTAGGCCTATATGTAGGCTGACCATATTTCCTTGAGACAAAAATGGGATATTGGGATGGCAAAATGGGGCAGGGCTGGGCGACGGGCTGGATCGGCAGGCAGGAACGTCTCCAGTTTTCTCAACCTGGGAATCTTCAGATTCCTTCATTTGTGAGAGGCAAGGCTGGGCTGGAGAGTCTAGTGAATGGTTGTCCCCAACAAGCCATTCCTCCTCTGGCCATGCTTTTATGTTCTTTTCTTCCCGCCGTTTCAAGGCAGGAGCCAATTGGCTCACCCTTTGATCACTGCCTATCAGCTGATCCTGTTTTTTTCTTTTTAGGTTTCCCACCCGGTTGAGCTCTGCGGCTTTTTTCCTGCCGTTTCTGCTGAGCTCCTCCTCCTTCCACTCAAAGTCAGACTGCATTCTGACAGGTTTGCGGGAACTTTCAAATTTTTAAGTAAGGTTTTTAAGAAAACAGGACAATACGGACATTTATATTAAAACAACGGTACGGTCTGGAAATGTTAAAAAAAGGGGGACTGTCCCATTCAAAACAGGACATATGGTCAGCCTATCTATATGGCTTCAGTCAGCAGGGAGGGACATGAATTTAAAGCCAAGGGTGTCATTCTACCACTATTGTTGCCATTTTCTCTCTAGGGAAGCAGTGAATACAATGTCTTGTGTCCTGACCACTATATGTATAGATTATTCTTTGGAAATCAGGTAAACTTAGGGCTCATTTGAATATCTACCCTGTCACCTGATTTGCAGGCTTACTTCCATGACAACATGTTTTCCAGTATGTTGGGATAGGTTTTTTTCTTCTGTAACTTACAAGGGCCTCGTGCTAATTTGAACATTTTACATTTGCCTGAGGATAGATGCTTAGAAATGTAATTCTTCTAAGGAAGGAGCATTGATTCACAACAGTAGATCTTAATCTTGATGATGATTATTTCACTTGGGATCTGCTCTCAAAATAAGCATATCTTCAAGTTTGCTGTTGGTACTGACTACCAGTTTCAAGTGCTTCTTTTTTACTTCTTTGCCCCTCAAGATTGTTCACAGATTGTGTAGTGGGGGTTTTGATATGCCTGTATATGGACATCTGGCTCTTATTAGAGTCTTCTCATTACTTTCTCTCCAGCCATGTCTGCTTTGCCCTGGGCCCCTCTGAAATGTAGGCCTATACATAAATTATGAAATCCATCAGGCCCAATGCTTTCACTTCATTGAAGCCATACTTGATGCCATGCATGTTTGGGCCTCCCTACTGGAGAAGCAGTGCCTCCCTTAGTGGTTATGTCAAGGATTATTGGGACACATCCTGCTGTACAGGTAGTCCTTGCTTAACAACAGTAATTGGGACCAGAATTTCCATTGCTAAGTGATGCGGTTGTAAAGCGCGACTTCACATGACTGCACTGCTTAGCGGCAGCAATCCCGGCAGTCCCCCTTGCTGTCGTTAAGCGAGGATAGCTGGTTGTTAAGCGGGCATCTCCTTGCAACTTCCTGCCACCTTCCAACAATCAAAGTCATTGGGGAAGCTGGCAGGAAGTTGCAAGTCCCAGGCTGGCAGACAGGTAAACAACTGTTGCTGGGTGGGAGAATAGCAGCACAGACTGCAGCGGCATACTCAACTGTTTTTGGGCCCAGGGGTGGCTGCTGCCGAGTGGGGAGGGTACGCAGATGGTTGTGGTGGTGCATGTGTTTTCGGGCCCAGGGTTGACTGCTGCTGGGTGGGGGAGGGTAAGTGAGAGCCGGTTGCTAAGTGCCTGGATCACGATCACATGACTGTGGGGGTGGTGTGACGGCTGGAACTTTGAGGACTGGTCACAAGTACCAGTTGTCCAGCACTTCACTACTTCGAATGGTCACTGAGCGAGTGATCAATAAGCAAGGACTACCTGAATTGCTTCAAAGGATATCCAGTTGTTGGTTCTGATTGGCTCTACAACCACAACACACAGGTTAGGTCAGCATTAAATGTTCGATCTTTTCTTTCCAACTCCATGCACACCCAGCTTTGAAACATAATAAAGGTCTACTATTCTTTTCTCAACTAGGTTTGCCAGTTTCCCCCAATCCATTCCCAACAGCAATGATGAAACATATATTTGAGATGGGAGCTCTATACAACAAGCCAATTATTCATCTTGAAGTTTCCATTCATATCATTTTTTGAAAACAGCTGGCAGCTTGCAGTCTCTCAGTGCATTTCAAACTATTCTATTAAACCATACTATTTGTTTGCATTCAGTAATTCAACCAATTTTATACATAAGGGATGAATGTGATCTTACTCCTTGTTTTTCCATGAGACTTTGGTTGTTTTCTCACTTGCCTACTGCATCTGGCCTCTAAAAGTCAGATAACAACTAGATGGAAGCAGAGAGCTAGAGTTTTCTGTATTTTTGGTTTCCACCTAGTGGTAATCTGGATTATTTATTTATGTAAGTAATTTGATTTAGGTGTCACCTGACTCCACACTGGGTGGCTCACAATATAGCAGAGTGGGGCCAATATGTCAGTCTGCTGTGACATGGCTTTTCAAGTCTTCAGTCAGTGGGGAGCCAATAATTTCACCATCATGGACAATATGCAATCCCATTGTCTAGGGTGAGGACTGGGAAGAGATCCCTGGGGATGTATAGAAGTGTTCTTTGACTAAGCCACTTTTCTATGCATTTCCTCCCATCCTTCTATTTACCAGGAGAATGAATCAGCTTCAACACAATCTGAATCAGTGAATTCTCACTATTTTGTGATGGTCCCAGCAGTAGTAGCATTTCTGGTCTTTTACATTTGAAGAACTGTAGTTACAGAAGAACTATAATTCTTCCTTGCTAGAGGTCTGAGCCCATTTTTGGTCCCATTTGTGCAGAATACCTTCTAAATCTCTTTGTTTCTGGCAGTTACTTGTACTCATTGAATTTTTTCCTTCCTTTAGTTATTATCCTGGAGAGTTTTGCCTGTGTTTGGTATTTTTCTATCTCTTTCTGTCCATGCAGTTGTCCTGTGTCATGAGTGAGCTGAAGTTTGGCCATTTAATGTTCCAGTGCTTTTACTTTTTTTGTCAGGCAGTATGAAAGCCTGAGTGGTGCATGTAGAAGCTATTGCTGTTTCTGGCAGCAATACCACAAGTATGACAAATTATAATCAGAGAGGTGCGTCCACGCATCTTCTGTTCTTTATAGCTTTTAGGTTATCATCACCAATAAATACATTTTGCTTTCTTCTTGCTCCCTTCATAGGTCTGCCTCTGAACTAATTTTATTGGGCACTTCTGTTGCAAAGGTTGCTGACATGCTCCAATTCACCTAATTGTGAAACACTTGCTGCCTTATTTTTTAAAAATATATCTAAAGCAACTTTTGTTTGCTTAGAAGGGAAGACACAATGAGCAGTCAAGCAAGTTATAGGACACACCCTTTCAATCAGTAATCATACTTTTTTTTCCTCACAAACCTGAGCATATTGCTTCTCTAATTCACATTTTTGTATTTTGAGGGGATACTGGCATGGACTATATGGGATTCTCAGGTGTGTTTAGAGGGTTTTAACTGAGCTAATGACCATGGCCAATTGTAGGAAGTAAGTGATTTCATTACATCAACAACTTAATTGAAACTGAATAAGCGTAATTCACTTCACTGGTTATAATGTAACAAGCTGTACATGACTTAGGATGAATTGTCTCCCAGGAACCATAAAACTACACAGATCTCTAGTAATTGGAAGGACTATGTTCCCCTGTATAGATCTATTTTAAAGTTTTGGGGAGACATTTCAAATTGAAGTATATTTGGCAGGAATTTGAGGTACTGCCTTCTGAATGGCTATTCCCAGCCTTTGGAATTCTTTGCCAAGGAAAACTGCTGTGCCCTGTCTGCCTTTTGCTAGTGGGCAAAGACTATTTTCTTTAATTAGGCTCATAAGCTGGCTTATAACTATGTTTCATGTGGATTTCCCTTATCATTTTGATTGATACTTTAGTTGTTTGGATTTGTTTTTACTTTATCATATTTGCTTTATTGCTACTGAACAGCAGTTAATGGAAAGGCAGAATAATAATATTGATACATGGAATATGTTGTGCTCCGTATTGTGATAATCAGTAGTGTACATGGTTTTTTTTTAAAAAAAATTGAGAAATATATAGATGGTGGTTTAGGCCTGTTGGTGACTGTTACCTTGAAAGGATACCTTGACATTCAGAAGTAGCACATACACTTAGAAACATGCTGTATTGTAAGTAGTGTGAGACTAGGCTGAAGCTGCCATAACTAAAGATGAAGCAGGCACGTAAGCAAGAGAGGACAAAAGCCAGGAAACTTGTCTAAAAGATCCCTTCAGGGAGGTAAATAAGAAGGAAGCAAGCCATTAAGAAACAAAGGAAAAATATCACCTGAACCAGACAAAGGAAGTTGGGCCTGAGCACATGGAAACCCCCACCCCAATCCCATCAACAGCTACCAGACTTGTAAATAACAAGGCAAGAATAGTTGCCAGTCTTGTGAATCAACAAAGCAAGGACTTTTGGGGATAAATGGGGTCCCAAAGCCCACCCATTCCTTGAGTCCTCCTTGGATCCAGACTTGGAGGCTTCCATCCCTCTAGCTAGTGCCTGGCAGCTTAATTGGACATGGGTAAACAAACAAAAAAAAGGTGAATGAGCGTGTGTGTGCATGTGAGGAAGAGCAGATGTACCTTGCAACCAGTAAAGTTTGCTGTTACTTTAAATTCACTGGGTCTCCGTGTATTACAAAGAACCTGTTGTGCCTCAGTGTTTGGTTGGAAGTTATTTGTATGTGTCCCTAACTATTTCCCGGCTGTTGACCAGGACTTTGTGTCTTGTCTGCTCAAGCCACACCTATCTGGAAAATCCAGGTAGAAAGCAAGGGGGGCTGACAAGATCCGTGTGCCTCAACAGGCTGCAAGAGGGTGAGTGAGTGGCCATAAGCCAAACCTGGGAGCAGTTTTTGAAATGCTTTACAATCCTGAAGGTTACTTCCTTGTGACTTTGTTCATACACAGAACTGTAAAGGCAAAAGGGAATTAGTTGCATGGAAATTTAAATCTTTATATAACTGATCTCTGTTTATTCCAGGTAATCTAGATGTTGTTTGTTTGTTTGTTTGCAGACTGAATTAGGCTTTGAGAATGCTGTTATTCTGACAATTGTAGGATAGGTATATAACTAGTTAACAAAAATGCAGTCTTTTAAGAATGAAGCTGTATTAATTGAATTTGTTTTTCCTCTGCAAGAAATGTGAGCGCCTCCTACTTTATCTCTATTGCCATGAGCTGAGTATTGAATTCCAAGAGCCAGTTCCAGCCTCGGTGAGTGACTTCATATACATTATTTGGAGATGATAAAATGCAGATTTTACTTTTAGGAGTCTGAAATTCGTGATCAGCATTTGACAGTCATAATTGCTATTAGGTTATGAATGTTATTTTGCAGTCTGTATTTTTTAGTATCTGGTCACAAAATCCTTTGGATCAGCAGAGTTGAAGGAGCTATAGACCAGAATCCCCACATTTAAAATAAGACCACAATTTCACATTTTTATTGTATTTTTTCAAATAGTTTTCAAAAAGCTTGTGAGGATTTTAAAAATAAGAATGCTTCACATAGACAAAATTCTACCATAAAAGCATACTTCTTAAATTTTCTCTCTTATAACTTGACTGCATTTTTTTCTGAACAGATACCAAACTACTATAAAATAATAAAGAAACCCATGGATCTATCTACAGTAAAGAAAAAACTGCAGAAGAAACATTCACAACACTATCAGACGCCTGAAGATTTTGTGGCAGATGTTCGGCTGATCTTCAAGAACTGTGAACGGTTTAATGAAGTATGTTAACTTCCAACCTGTAGAATTGTTTTGGCTGATGAAAAACCTGCTCTCTATCTTCACTCAGACATTAATCACAAGTGTTTCCAAATTCTCTGTGGAATGGAAGTAGATTAGCGTCCCATGTATAAGCTGTACAAAGATATGGCTGGGCACAGATGGAGCTTCAGGCTTACAGTCTCTTATTATATATAGAAATGATAATGTGAATTGGATCCTGAGAACATGCTTGCTCTTTGAGTCTCTACTCATTTTAATAGTGAGCCAGTTAGATGCTGGGTTGCATTAGTGTATGTGCACAAGCTATTTCACATAGGGCCTCTTCTTTTTTGTGGGGAAATTTTCCTTTTATTAGCACATTGTTACCTAATCCAAGCAGCTTCAGATGAGAAATTTGGCTCAGAAATCCTCTTTGTGGGAATGATTTGATACGTAAAAGGCATTAAAAGCAGTGGAAAACAGGATAGGCCATTAATAAATAATTTTACTTATGGATTAAATACATGGTTTTAAAAATTAAAAACACAGATTACCTTTATATCCAGAGCCTTTTGTGCTCCTAAGAAAAATGGTAAACGATTTTCAAAGTTGTGTAATCTTAAATCAAGATTACATCAAGATTTTGATTTAATAAAATAAATCTTAATTCAAGATCTAAACACGCAGAGGGCTTAGGCTATCAGTAGCTAAATGAGTTATAATAGTCAGGGCAGGAATTGTGATGGAAATAGCTGGAGGAGGGTACTGATGACTACCTGGCCTTCTAATGACAACTGAGTAGCTGCTGTTTAAAACTGGACATTGAACCAGATGGACCCTCTGTCTGCCTAAATAGCATTTTCAAAAAAGTTTGGAAACTATTCTGCAAGGCAGTCTGTTAGGTTCCATTTTTTGGTTGAATATTTTAATTAGATTCCTTATTACAACATTTGAAAGTCTATCTTGCTAATTTAGACAGTTTAGATATCAAAGTCCTCTTAAAATAAAACCAAACATGAATGATTGATAATTTTAAATATATAGGGAAAAAATATTACCTAGATGGCAATGTGAGTATAAAAATGAGCTCTGAAATAATGTGGTTTTTGAAACATATTTGATTACATATGCATCAAAAATGTAGCATGTGAACTTCAATTAATACACAAAATTTGTGAAAAAGGAAATATATAATAGGTACCTAAGAGATTTCTTGACCAAGAAAATTGGTCCAGATTTAATCATACTTAAATTAGACCTGTTAACATCTGCAGAAAAGACTTGAATCCAGTTCATATCTATATTATTGAACTTTAAAACTGTTATTGTTTACATAATTCAGAGGCAACTCCCATTGATTAGTGGGTTTTATTTAAATATGCTTAGAGATTATTGAAAAATAACCCTGAACTCTCTGTAGGACAGAACTTGAAAGTCTTCTTTTTCATGTATTTTAAGATGGATTAAAATTTTTGTCCTTGTTTGATATTAATATCTGCATATAAAATTCTAATTGTAAAATATCAAAAATGTAAATGTCTAAAGTTTTAAAAGTATTGAGTTACCGTAAGCAGCTGGAACTTGACTTTTAAATTTGGATTGTAATAGGTGAGGCCAAAGAATTGTATTTTTCAAATAAAACCAATTTTAAGAAAATTTATTGCACTCACTGTGAAAGGAAAATTTTGTGGGCACATACATGCAGCTAGAACTTCAGGACAGACCAAGAAAGAAAGCTGCCCTCTTTTCTTATTACAGCAGTTACATTTATAGCATGACAAGAAAGACTGAACTGGAAAGTAGTGGGCTGGCACTTTCTTGAGAAGAAATAACAAAGGAGGTCCTGATGGAGGAAATAACTACTGACCATTTATAACACAGCTGTCCCTATTTACTGTGAGGCTTAACTTTGGGTTTCTGTGGTTGGTATCAGTTTTGCAGGACTGATCCTTTGTTAATGGATCACATACCCAAAATTCAACAATGGGGCCTTAAGAAGTCACCTCTGTGCCACAGATTTTTAGAAATAAATTGCCATCATGGCTGAGTTTAATCATCCATTCCTGTACAGTCTCATAACTTTAGAAGGGATTATAATTTCCTTTTTTTTGACTCTGGTATCCTTTTTAGATGATGAAAGTTGTTCAAGTTTATGCAGAAACACAAGAGATTAATTTGAAGGTAAGCTTTTCAGACCATGCACACTTGCTGAAAAGATGTGCATTACCAATTGGTGAATGTTACTATCTTTTTTACTTTGCAGGTTGATTCAGAAGTAGCACAGGCAGGGAAAGCAGTTGCATTATACTTTGAAGATAAACTTACAGAGATATACCCAGGCAGGATCTTCCAGCCTTTACCTGAATTCGAGCAAGAAGAAGAGGATGCTGAAATAACAGATGACTCAGATGAAGATTTTATACAGCCACGTAGAAAACGCCTAAAATCAGATGAAAGGCCGGTGCATATAAAGTAAACTGATTAAATGGACCCAAACTATTGTAAAGAAAAAAGTATTTAAGTGTTCCTGGGATATTATCATGGCTTTAGCAGCCATTTTATTGAAACAGATAGTGTTCAGACAGTATTAGATTACAAAAAGCATTTGTACAGAAACATTCTTGTCTAAGGGGGAAAAGCTTTCAACTTCTGTTATTGCTTTTGCATTTTGTGTGTGTGTTTTTTAAGTGATGGATTTTATTTTACTTTTTCACTCCTTCATTTGCAGAGGTTTGAGATCGTTAACATTCATATAAGAAGCAAGTTTTTATATGATGATATTTGTATGAACAATGAACTCTTGTCACCACTTAATAACTATTTCTGCAGGATTGGACCAAGACAAGTCATATTTCATTTTCATACTGGGCTGCAGTTTAAATTCTAAGCAACCTTTTTCTTAATGCAACCACAAGTGTGGTTTTTTTTTTTATTTTTGAGATTCAACATCTCATCTAAGTGATAATGCAAGTATCATACTCTGTTGGGTCAAATAGCTAGGTCCCACAGTCTTTTACTATGTATAGAAGTATCATAACATCATCATTAAATCATCCTGAATTGGAGAATGGTGGAGTGCGAGTTCTTCATATGTGCTTTATTGACTGGTTACATTTCATGCTTTTAAGTAGGATTCATGATACTAAAGGAAGTCCTATGCACAATACACTTCAGCACCCTTTTTATATTTTGCCTATTTTTCTCCCCTTGTAAGGCAGGATGTTGGCTGCAAAACTGGTTATATAGATTTTAGTACTTTCAGAACTAGGGTATGATGTTAATAACTGGTGACTGTCCAGTCTTCCCTACTAACAGTTTCTGATAGACTGCTATCAGCAAACTATAACTTTGTCAACTACCAAATGTGTAAAATTTCTTGTATTCACTCTGTCTTATTTGTAAATAATGGTACTGTAAATTCTTTCAGGCAGCAACATTTGCTGGACTGTTTTTAAGCTAATATGTATTCTTACTAATGTTCCTAATCAAGAACAGATTTGTAATATGCTCTTTATTTCTTAAACTGTTCATAATTTGAAGTTCTATGTTATTTTGTTAGAGCTACTCAGTTTTCTTCAGAAGCAGCTTAAATGAAATACTGAAGAGAATAATGTGCCCTTTGAGGCCAAGTTACTTGTCCATCCTTAAATCTAGAAAATGGACCAGCATATCAGACAGAAAACCTAGGTGAATAATAATATGCAGTAATTGTGCATAAGTAAGCTCTTCACTCTGCCTTGATAGCAACTTTAAGAGAAGAAAAATCTGCATTATTGTAATTCAGTGTTGAACAGGTAAAAATCCTTATATGCTTGGCTTAAGTCTGTATTGAACTATAAAACTATTTCAAACCCTTGTATAGAATATTTTATTTTTATGCCAGTTTCAAAAAGGCAAACTACACTGAGGTGACCAAAATAAAATTTTACTGTGACATTGAGTGTAATTCATTATGGCCAATAGTTCACAGTATATAAAGAATTGACCTATACAGTAGAGTTGAATAGTTTCTATTATACTATGTATTCCCAGTGATTCCCTAAAGAGTTTTGATTCAAATGCCTGAGTTCATTTTCCCTGTACAGACATACAAAGAGGCAAACAGGATGATTCTCTAACATGAAAAGTGATTAAAGATATTTATGACTTTAATCCACTTTCATAGATAATCTTTAACAGTATATTCAAAATAGAAGGATCCAAGAGAGTCCAGGGATTTATTAAGTATTTTCACAAAAGGTTTTATTTAACAAATGAAGTAATTCTAAATTGTCTGTTATATGCATATATATTAGCCTATATTATGACCAAATGAAACTTAGAGAAGAAGTCAATTCAGAGAGATTGGAAGAAAGTTTCATGATCATGGCTGTCGTGGCTGTCCTTTCCATATATAAAAGGCAACATTCTAACTGGGCTGTGTCATGTTTTCTATATATAGTATCGCTGATTATCCATTTCTCCAAATGTAGAGATGAGATTATTCAGCTAGTGAGTTCTTATATACAGGTAATCAGTGTAGCCTAGTTTGAATTTCACTTTTTATTTGCAGTTGAGAATATGAGGGTGAACAAGAGCTTGTTCTCTCTTAGTGTGTTGACTATACAACAAGTTCCCACAAAATATTAATCCATGCACTTATTAGAAGCATTAAATGCAAGAACAAAATGCTAAATATCAGTTGGATGAAATAGTACTTCTTATGCATACTGCAGTTCTTTGTATCTCAATTTATAATGGATCTATTTGTTACTTAAGTAAAATATATGCAGATTCCTTTCTGCAAAAGAGAATTGGTGTTGAGCTAAATTAGATTTCTT
This sequence comes from Candoia aspera, assembly GCF_035149785.1. Classification (NCBI taxonomy): domain Eukaryota; kingdom Metazoa; phylum Chordata; class Lepidosauria; order Squamata; family Candoiidae; genus Candoia; species Candoia aspera. The sequence goes on from NC_086155.1 coordinate 37,032,270, forward strand.
TTCCAGCCTTGAAACTGCAATGGAAAAGTAAATAATAATCTATTCAGATTTTAGTGTATTCAAATTGTATGAATGCCTTTTTATTTTTTGAACAACCATGATTTGTGACATGTTGATTTGATCATCTACTATCTGAAACATAATGGATAATAACATTCTGCATAGACTCTACAAATTGCCAGAGTCTGTTCTTGAAGAATATATTCATAGATGGAAAAGCTTTGTGGTCTTGAGATTTTCCCAGTGACGGTAAGAAGTGTACTGCAAAATAACTGTTCTGCCACCTGCACAGTTGAAGAGAAGCCTGTGTTTGGCAGATCATGGATGCCTGTGCAATTACTGAGCTATGCTGGGTTTGAAAACATACTTTATATTGGAGTATGTCCTTCTTTGTGTATCTGGTTTCTAGTGGATAGTGGAGCTTTCCTTGCATGTGAAATGGATTTACCTGGGCTTCATAAATTGCAATGTAACTTGTATCTGATGTGGTCCCAAAATACTCTGTCATATAATTTGACTCTTAAGCTATGATTTCAAATAGTTTTGTTGAAAAAAACAAATCTCTCTTCCTCATTGTATAGGTTCCAAACATTTAAGTTAATCCAAAGAAGAAAAAGGCAGTTTGCTTTGAAACAGGAAGGACAACAAGTGTACAGCGTGCTGATTGTGGACTTCTCAATTACCTCAGCAGGTCCCCTGCCTTGTAATTACTAGTGATTAGTGTTAGTTTAACCAGCTAAGTATGTTCAGGTCTTACTTAACTGTGCCCTGCAATTAAGTGTCCTATCATATACTATTAAGGCTGATTTACTATCCAAAAAAGGGTGTTTTTGCCCCTAGCTTTTAAAGTAGATACTGTATGCTGTAAAATGTAGATAGCCTTTTTCATGAGAAAAATTCCCATTAATAATATTTGAGGTGGCATTGACTGTCAGCGTACTCAACACTGGATAGAAAATGTTTTATAAACATTTCTGCAAGCCACTGCATCAAAGTAGTATTTTTTAACAAATCACCCCAATTTGCCATTCTGTTGTATAATGTAGTTTTATTAGCCAGTCCTATTTACGTGAAAGTTATGGCAACACTATCTTGAAGTTGAAAATGTAACGTGCTGGATGTAGGCTTTCTCTCTTACTTTTTCCATCTCTTCTTAGCAAAAAGCAATAAAACTGCTTTGTCTGTTGCCTGTTTAGCATGGCAGGAATCCATTTCCTTTGGGTAGTGGTTTTATAGGAAGGTTTTTGTATGTGTATCACCCAAGTCTAGCTTTTAACAAATAAAGTGTGCAGTTATAGTGTGGCATTTTATTTTAAAAATTGGGGAAAGTTAACATATTTTTTTAAGAAGTAGGTGTTTCAGTAAATAATGGAGGTACTTTTTTAAAAACTTTATATGCCACAATTTACATAGGCCTATTTCAAACTAATTAATAAGATTGTGATTTCGGATATGGCTACCACTTCTTTGTTTCAATGGTGCATGTGCAGTAACTCCACCCATTGTAGGTTTTTGTGTCCCCCCCCCCCTTTGGTCAATTTGCTACTCTACTTTTAAAATGCATCCTAATCAAAATTGTTTTGAAAACAAGCTATTTTGATTTTTATTTAGTAGCTGATTGACAATGATAAAATACAGCTTTCTCTTTTCTATTCAATTCTTTTCCGTAGGGAGCTGCTGTTTTCTTTTAAAATGATCTGTGACTTTGTATAAACAAATTCAAAGAATTTTATAGATCTCACACGTTTCAGCATTCCCCTTAGTGTGAACATAAATTTTGAAATGGAAAGTGATGCATGTTAAAGGCCTGCCAATGTAGGCATTCAATTCAAAATGCCATTAAACATGTATATATCAGGTCGATAAAGATTTGTGCAATTGAAAGCCTGTTTTAATTTTATATGTAAACATACAAATCAAAGGGTTCAATTCCCAGTATTCATTCTTTCTGGTAATTAAAACTGGTACTTTTTGCACATAGTTAACTTTACTGATTCTTTTTAAAAAGTGCTGTTTCTGTGGTATTGTATTCTCTGAATAATATTTAATTTTTTTTAACAAGTTAACGTTTCTAATTGTTCAGTTCCTGTGTTTTTTGGCTGGTGTGTAATAAAGGCATTTTTCTTTACATGATTATTTAATACATTTAGCAACCTGTAAATATTTCTTGTTAAGTGCTCTGGAATGTGGTGTAGCAATTGTACTAGAACAGTTTCAAAAAAGCATTGTTTTGAAAACCACTTTGTTTTGGTTATTTCTATTAAATTAGAAAAGGAAGAACTTTCCAAATGAGTATTGTTTTGTAAACTCAAGGCCTTCCTGGACCTATTGATACTGTTTTATATGATAAATTATTAGTATGGGAAAATTTTAAAAATCTGGGCAGCATCTACACAGTGTCTTAAGAATAAAGGTTACGACTTAGCATTACTAAATACACATATGAGCCTTTTACAAGGTCACTGTATGGGTGGATGTAATTCATTTAAAAAACAATTTAAACGAGCATACATAAATAAAATCCTCAGTGTACACAATATGGCGTTTCACTTTGAAAAATGAATGAGACTGAAGAGACAATGTTGCCTTCGTTATTAAAAAAAAATCTGTATTTTCCATCTTTCTATTCAGGGTGTCCTTCCACTTTGAACATCATGTATTCTACAATATTAACTGTCCTCTTACGTTTTATTCACCTGTTTGTACCTGAGTGTAAATAGATGAGCTGATGTGGAAGGTTATTTGTGGATTTCATTTAATTATGATTGCTACATAGGCTATAGATGATAAGAATGAAAACCTTTATAGAAAGTAAGCAATGTTATAGCACTGCTTAATGAAATGTGAAGAGCTTGATTTGCAAATTAGTTTTGTTCCTTGCTATGTTACCTCATGACAAATCTTTTTGCTTGTTTGTTTCTGGAAGGTCTATTCCCATAAATGAATACACACTTAGCCACTGTGAAGTGAGCACAATATTGGTTTTTCATACAGTTAGCTCCTATCTATAATCCATAGATAGAGGGGAGATCCAGACTTCACTATCAAACTGACCACCATGCTGAACTGGTTACCCTTGGAGATAACTCTGGGCCAAACAAGTAGTGCTGTGTGTTGCTCAGATAGCAAAGTGCAATCCATTCTTCTCTTTGAGAATGAAGGACAGGGCTTAGTCTTGCCAGCGCATCTGCTCCCTTCCCTACTGTGGTATTCAGCCTAGCTATCTTTGTGGGTTGGCTTTTGTGCTTTCATCCTCTTGTATTGTCTCAGTTTAACCTCATGCACTTCTTGTATTTTGAAGAAGGAGAAGTCTGAATGTTAATCTTGGGAGTTTATTCCTATAGTCTTTTTTTCTTTAGATACTTTCCACCTAGCCTCTTTTTACTGCTAGTGAGTTGTGTATGTTCATACTCCACAAATGGGCAGACTGCACACCAGCAAACAATAGGCCTTGCTGGTTGTTGACTTACCATATTGAGAGCCCTGTGGGTAGAAAGATAGGATAGAAATAATATAAAATTATTAATTATGATGATAGTTCAGTTTTGGCATCTGTTGTGTGGAAGAAGATAGCTATAGTTCAAGGAAAGGAAAACTTTCCAAGAAAAGTGTATTTCCATTCAAACTATGTATGAGGAAGTAAGGTTTGAACTACTGCCATATACTAAAAGCAAGGAGGATTGGCGGAGGCTACTTTCTCTATCCTTATCTTTGTAAAAACATCAACAATTGCGTGTCTAAAGAGGCTAGTAGTGTTTATTGGAGTGTAGGACTGACTATAGGATTGGCTTTTTCAGACAAAATACATCTTCCATAGTATCTGAATTTAAAACCTTTCAGGTTTTTAAGTTCCTAACAAACATATAATGGAATTAACACATTGCCAAAATAAGCACTAGAGGGGAGGTAACAGAGTGGTAGCTAGAGAAATAAAAAACTATTAATATTAGCCATGTCTCTGGATATTATGCCCACAGTCAGGATACTACAACATAATAGGTCCTTTTCCCAGTTTTATTTGGCTAATCTCAGAAGGTAGAAGAGCATCAGAGATGATATTCAGGTTCATATTGAAGCATTAGAAATCCCAGTTTGACATCATAGGATAAAAAGTATAATACATTTAATAATGCTTTAAGGGATATTGGAAAATTTTCTGAAATGGATCTATAGCCTGGAAAGTTGTTGAAGAATTAGGAAATAGGTAGAAAAGTACATTGCATGATCAGTTCCATAAATATTCTCTATTGAAGACAGTCCCATGTATACTGGTTTATAACAGTCCAATTAGGAGATTACCAGAGTTAAGAGCGTCTGCTGCAGTCAAGACCTCTCCCGCCCAAAGTGGGCCTCCATTTGTTGTTTGTTTTCTGATGGTCTTTCCAAGGGGCCTCTATTGTTTGTTTTCTTTCCAATATAATGTGCATGGATAGAGTGCATTGAAAATAAGATTTAAAAATATTAAAGCAGGTCATCCAAATGAAATTAAAAAATGAATAGTGGGATAGATCCATTGTATTTTCATACAGATTCAGACATTCCTAAAAAGTCCATGTTTATGTCAACCTGCAAAATGCTAAAAATGAAAGACTTTTCACAGATTCAACAATATACGCCAACGTTTTCAGACACAAAACTCTTAAAAAATACAATATTGACATTCACGTTTTAATGACAAGTCTTATGATCTCTGGCAATTGAAATCATTGCCTTATTTTAATTTGGTACAATATTCTGCTAGGTCTCCCTAAACAGACAACATTGCTAAATGTTATCCTTGTAGAATGGATGGGGTGATTGTTTATTAATAACTTGGGTGCATGCTCTGTTATTAGAAAGAAAAGTAACCATCAAAGAACTAGACTTAAACAGACGTTTTTCAGAATATGTAGTAGGCAGCAACTTGCTGTTCTCAACTTTTCTGTATATTGATTTTATATTTAATGTTCCTAAGTTGTTTGTTTTAGATCTATGTATAAAGATTACAGATTAATGGAGAGGGGCATTTGCTATTATTAAGATGTATAATTCAGGTCAACTGTAGATTGTGATTATGGTGTACAAGTTGGGTACAAATGAAATGTTTGGGTCCAGACCTGTTGCCAGCTTAACTTTTTTTTAAGGGTATGTATAAAACATAACAACAGCCTCAGCGTCAGCCTGGCTACAAATCTGTTTAGGTATTTGTAGTAAAACTCAAAATTGAATGCTACAGAAACGTAATACCATCACAAGAAAAATTCTTCTATAAGTAATGAAGTCTGATTGCCACAGTTACATGAGTAACTGCAAAATACTTATTTTACAAAACAATCTGTCAGCATTTAGATCATGAACTCTGGGGCAGGAGCCAGTTGTTTTAGACATTGCAAAGTGTTTTATAAATGTTATACTAATTTACAGCAGCAGTACTACCATTTGGATCATTTAGGAAGAGTGGTATATAAGGATGCTTTGTATTCTATTAGAGCTTTCAAAATGCAAGATAATTCTGAAATTGAACAATAGTTTGCTATTACGAAAACTATAGTAGTAGTTAAAATAAGCTTTGGCTATATGCAGGATTCCCTTTTTAGTGGTTCCAAATTATCAAGATGCATACAAATAACGTGTAATAAAAGCTTGATGATAAGTTGTTCTGTTCTAAAGCAGCAGTGAATAGGGGCAATGTGAAGCAAAAAAATGAATTGTGGGATGATTAATCTTTTACTATTTGTTGTCCTCCATTTTTTTTCAAACAGTTCATAATTTCCTATTTATGAAGTTTTATTATAGCAATAATTGTTAAGAGAGAAAATGAGGTTGAAGAATAAATGCCACTCTGCAACAAAATGTTCTCTTTCCCTCATCCACTGAGCAATACCTAAGTTGCTCTTGAACTTTAAAATATTAAGGTTTACAGTAATGTATAATTCAATCCAAGCTGATCACATGGCATCTATTGTGAGAAATTACAGTACAGTGAGAACACACTGCATATTAATCTCTCTTAACTGCTAAATTACTTAAATTTTGCTTCACAATTGTTTATCTTATGTGGTAAACTATATACTAAAACATAGACTAAAGACATGAATTAAGAGAGACGGGTGTCTCTATTATTAATGTATATGATGCATGCATTTGCATTGTCTAATAAGAGTGAGGGACCTGTGCCCTTCCGGATGTTACTGAGCTGCAACTCAAAGTAGCCCCAACAAGTATGATCAATAGTGAGGGACCTTGGAACTATACTTCCACAAGATGTGGAGGACCACAGGTTTTATACCAAATCTGGGGAACCAGATAGCTATGATGAGGTTAAGTAAGTAAAATATCTTTATCTTTTAAGTTAGTAAAGAAAGAGAGGCTTTGCGGGGGGATCTCTTTCCTTGGACACTTTTAAGAAAAAATAGTTAATGCAACTGCCTCTCTCTTTTGGAATTGCTAGTCAAAGTTATTCCACTATGCCTGAGTGCCAATCTAATTCTAAAAGATAAGTTATTTAGGGGTTTTCATCTTAATATGCCTTTGTACATTCAGTGTATATAAACATCTGAAGTGTGTTTAGCTGAATGTGCTTAGAAATGTGATGACTGATGAGGAAATCAAGGTCAATCAAGTTTTGCCATTATGTGAAGACATCTGTGTTCAATTGAATACCCTTAGAAAGTCAGTCACATGGGAAAGAAATGCAGAAAGTACAGATGATATTTGTGGCCATTCATAAAATACGGCTGCACCTCACAGGTGAAAGCGTCATCATTTTTTGAATTTTCATTTATTTATGAAATGTGCAAAAGAGGCTTTCCAGTGGTATTTTTTGTAGGAACCCCACTCAGCTAGAATATTATTTTTAAAACCAAACAGCAGCTTAGCTCCCAGGAATAAAAATACTAAAGATGTTCTCATAGCTTGTTTTAGGAATTATATGGAGAAGCCTTGATAGGTTGATATGATAAATTTGCACAAGAAATTTCAGTCAGTACCTAAGTGCTTTTGCCATTCTTGTTCTGAGCTTTCACCTGACCTACAAAAGTACAACTGTAAGGGTAAAAGCTGAGGGCTTTATGTAATAAATGGAAACGTGCATGAGCAGATCAAGTGCTTGCTTTTAGAGCAGGAGGCTCTCCTCAAATAGTCTGGGGTGATGGAACACAATGCAATGGTCAAACACTGATCATCCTGTTCTGAACCCCGTATGCTCCTCTGTCAGTGCATTATCTTAAATCATCTAATCAACTATTCTCCAATAAAGATGCCTTGTGTGTATTTACTAATGATACTTAGGTATCTTTTTGTGAGATTTAACTTCTAGACCAGTGGTGTCCAACTTAAATGATACTGCCCACTGGTGGGTATTCTTTGATTTTGGATGGTTGCTACAAATATGAAGAAAATTATGGCTATGCTCATCCAGCTATAGTTTTTTAAAACAATTTTTTAAAAGTGTATAAGAGGTCACAATTTATCTAGGTGGCAGCAAACTTATTGCATACACAGAAAGATGAAAAAACTGGTTGCTGATGCAAAAAACGATTGAAGACTCTGGTCTTAGACTGAGGATAGGCAAGTTTTTGAGGACAAGCCCCACACTTAACATCTTTGTGTGCATATGGGAGAGAGTGGTAGTTAAGACCATAGAGCAGGTCTGGGATTTTCCATTGGGTAGGAGATCTCTGTTAGGGCTTGTGAGGCAGTTTGTTGTGTGTTTTCAGCCTCAAATGAGCCAGTGTACTATAATGGTGAAGCTGCTGATGCAGGACCCGGAAGACCCAGGTACTAGCTTCCCCTTACCCATGGATGCTCACTGGGTGACTTTGGGCCAGAAGTTCCAGACCCAGCCTCCTAGGACTGTTGTGGGAAAAAATTGGAGGAAGGTGTGTTACAGCATGTATGCTACCTTGAGCACCTGTGCAATAGTGCAATAGTGATTGCACTATTGCCACCTTAAGCTCTTGTATTTTGCCACTTTGAGCTTCTGTACAATAGAGCAATAGTGTGGAAACATGGGAGTACACGTCCGTTGGAAAGTTACATTTTCTTTTCCAGGCATAAGACTTGTCTTCAGTTAGATCATTGTCAAAATGAAAATCAGAAGCAAAATTCTGAAAATTTTGCAATTCAAAGAATTATGCATGCTTTCTTTATTTTATACTTTTTAACATTAAAAAATCTGCTGGAAATGTTATACATGCTATTCTACCTTTGAAGTGAACAAGCCAAGTGGAATAAATCCATTAGGGATTTACAGCAAAATATTCAGAGCAATATCGAGCCTTTTCTGTGAAAACTGGTTTATATTACACACATCGCTCTGCTCCTTTTTTGTTACAATCAGCCCCATTGAAGATAATAGAATTTCTAAGTTAACTATGAACTGAGCTTGCTTGTGCCTATTACAATATGCATCCAGTTGGCTTTGGATTTTCCATCCAAGTTGAAAGCAGCCAGAGAGATTGATACTTTGCTTGCTTGGCAGAAGACTCCTATCACAGTGCACATTGGTGCCAATCATTCAATAATTAAACACCCTGCAGAAAGTTTGGTGCTTCTACAGTCAGAGCCCCAAGTTTCCTTCTACCCTCTTTCTATCTCCTGCAGAGTCATACAAACATTTGGAGCCTGATTTCTCCTCCACAGACAGATGAGAATTGTAGTTAGTCAAGAGACAGATGATGCACATGGAGAAAGGAGCTATCATACTAAAGAAAAAAGAGCTAACACAGGTTCTTCCATGCTTTTATTTTCTGTTTCATCGCTGAACGAAAATCCTCAATTTTTCATCAAGTTTTCCATTAAGTTTTCCATTTGGCTCACTTTTATTTATCCATATATTTGCCAGATCTATGCAAAGATTTCCTCTGGCCCCATCTAATACTATATGACTGAACAAATTGGAAAACACATTTTATTTTTGGTTAATTTACTAACAGGCTTTTCCTCTTCAGACATGCACGTTCACAGTAAAAATCAAGAAAATTTGATTGCAAGCTATGAAGCTCGCTCTCACAACCCATGTGCATGCAAAAGTTCTCAACCCTTGTGCAAAAGAGGCCCTGCAAGTTAAAGAAGAAAATACTCCAATAAAATATTAGCTTGGGACCTCACAGGTAACTGAATAACATTTGTTAGTCATCTTAGGGATTATTTTTGGGGGGTTTTAAAATCTGAGATCACACTTTGGAAGCTCAAAGAGCACGTTACTCAAGAATATACAAAAGAATGTTATTAGACTTCCTGTTAGAAAAGAAAATCAAGGGATAGCTCCTGATTCTACCCTGATACAACTAAGTTCAGTGCCACCCTATGGTTATTCTACATACTTCACTAATCTCACAACCTTCTCAGCATCTTCTATTTCCTCATATAAAACCTTTACATACATTCATGGAGCTAAGACTGCCCCTCCCCCTCTAATTATGATAGAAGTCTGATATATGTCAGCTGAATAAGTTATATCAAGTCTGAGATACGAATTGCAGAGTTTGTGCAGATGTGCCCCAAGGTCTAGCACCTGCTACCAGCTGTGATGACTGGAATGCTCATTTTCCCATTTAATTATGACTCATAAGCTTTTGCTTAGTAGTCTATTTTAATGGTGCGGAGCATTCAGTACAGATAAAAAGTTGCGAATGGAAATTCCTGCGCATTTCTACAGTTAAAACTATCAGTAAAGTCAAATTCCCTCCACTGCCCCCTTAGGTATGCGCCCCTCCTTCTCGTGCCAGCAGATGGCTGTAACGGTTCTCTGTGAATGACCTTGGTGCTGGAAGATAGTCCAAACAAGATGATTCACATTCCAACCATGCTCCCCCTCCCTGCTGGTCGACACGCAGGTGGACACATGTTTCACCAGCATGTAATGGAGTAGGATAAGATGTTCTGGGAACGTTTGATCGAGGAGCATGACAAGCTAGGAGATTCCACACAAAGAAGTGTCACAGAGAGCTGAATTTATCAAGCCATGGTTAAATATTATCTAAAACCAAGGCCATAAATGGTTGTCTTCTATTAAAAGCACTGGAAATTGCAGGTTTGGAGATAACCCCAGAATAGTTCTGAGGATGGGCAAAGATCTAGGAGTTGCAGAAGTGCATATCTAGTCTTTCATGATTCTCAGTTGAATGCCATCACATTGCCCAGTGCATAAATTAAACTGCAATTACCTTTCTAGATATTGTTTGCAATCCGGCCTATGTTGCAGCATTTCCCAGAATTTCCTTCTCAACATACAGCAAACTATGTTAGTTGTCAAACCAGTTGAAATTTTGACTTTCTTTTCAAAGTTTGCAATTGTGGCTATCTCAGATTGAGTTCTGCTTTTGTATCTTTAGCTCTTGCCTTTTAGGTACGTGATATAAACTCAAGAAATTGGTGTGCCATGTCATAGGTTATTTTCGACCTGAAGCAAGATGCTGACCTTTTCTTCTCCCTCTTTCTATTTTTTTTACTAGCCTGAAGGTAAAAAAAGAAATATTGAACTGTTTCTTAAGAAACAATTTCTTCTTTGTGGTCTTCTTGTTCTACTCTTTTATTCTATAGTAAATCAAATGGCTGGTCCTGGGCTAGTTTGGTTTATAACACATTTGACAACAGATGCTGAGCGGTGTTTTTTCATCAAAGGACTGTTTCCCTGCAGCCACATTTTATTTATTAGAGAACCACCCAAAGTCTTTATGAGATGGGAAGAATGAAGATATTTCTTCACCGTGGCAAGGTTGGAAAACTGAAATATTTATCTCTTGGAGATAGTTAAAAAGGTAAACTCAGGAAAGAGACAGTGTGAATAACCAGAAACAGAAGTTTCCCTCACTTTATGGGAATTCACTATTATGTGAATTTGCTATTATGAGAGTGATTGTTTTTGTACAAGAATTCACTTTATGATGAAAAATTCATTATTTGGGATTTGTGCCACTGTACTGGGAGTTCCTTTGTACCAAAGGTCTGGAAACCTGCCAAGACTTCTTCCTGTCAAAACTACCTGAATATTTTCCCACCAAACCCCCTTACTCATGCATTTACCATTGTGCTGTGCAGTTGTTCTGGTTGTGCGTCCTCTCTCCCACTTACTTCCATACCTGCAATAGTCGCTACATTTACTATAAGGTCAAAATGACCATCGACATCTTGTGCAACCCCCTTACCCACAATGAAAAGGAAAAGGCATAACACTAGAAACAAAGCTGGATATGTTACGTTGCATCAAAGCTGATGAAGGATCCTCAGGCCTAGGATGTGTTTTTAACTGGGGTGAATCTACTGTGTAGAACATAGTGCTATAAAATGTGGAGTGCTATGATTCATTCTCCCTCTTTATCTGCCATTGGAAATTAGAAATTCAGTTATAGAAAAAAATGGAGAAAATGCTTTCACTGTACACAGAACATGAGGCAAGGAGGAAAATATGTTTGAGCAATGTAGTGCATAAGAATAAAGTTTTAAAAATGTATTAGCACATTTGTCAATGCATTGGGGTTACAAAATTTGACACCAAACCCTGCAAGCCCTTTTTCCCACTGGTTCACTGCATCACTTTATGCAAATTTGTTTTATGAAAGGCTTTGTGGGGAGCGTAAACATAGCATAAAGTGAGAGAAGCCTATATGCACATGAGGTGTTACATGATTGCCCTTGAAGTTCCTTGATTAAAACATGAAAAAAGGAAGGATTTTCTTGGTAACATAAGAAAGGTGGGATGAAAATTGTTATGAAACAAGTAATCATGATCCACACACAGATATGCAGACAAATTTCTGCAGATAGAGCAGGAAGATGTTCCCTGATATAGGGAAAATTCCTATCTAATAATTGGAGATGCTTGTGAAGCTATATTCACCATAGCTTTTTCTTATGAGCAAGAAAAAACAACACTGAGATACCAAGTTATCAAAATCTATGAGTATTACCTTAAAAGGAATTAATTTCTTTTCATCCCTCACACTGATGCCAAATCTGTCCTGTTTGCAGTCCAGCTCAAATGTCTAGTGACTTCAGAACTATGAAGATTAGGGAACATCTGCTTGAACACAGTGCTATGATATTCCTTATTTCCAAGGCAAACTTCACATCTTTATAGAATCCACAAAACTATACAGTTAAAGATTGTGTCCTTCCTTATGTGGATTGCAACACTGAAATCACAAGTGGGCAGCCTCGAGCCCCCCCCAACCCCTTTTGTGGAAATTCCAGTGCTCCTGGCCACTCATCAGGCCACTGACCTTAGATAGGGAGATTGCCCAGAAACAGTGGACAGATTCCTGCTGTTCTGAGTCATAAGATGTAAATATTATAGAATCCCCTAAATATGCTTAATAAATTAAAACAAAAAATAAAGCCAGTCCACCAAAACCTACCAAATGTCAGGTCATTCTGGTGAGGTCAGACTGTCCATATATTACAATCATTCTGCCCATTGCAAGCCTGGTCCACCTGAAATAATGTGACTTTCAAACATTTGGCTACTTTTGCTTTAAATATAGCTTTAAATATTACGTTTTTCTGTTTAGGATATATAGCCATCTATTGTCTTCTGTCTCAAATCCTATGTCATTGCAGTGCTGAGCAAGTTTACTTGACTCTAAGCTATACTAAATTCAATAGTATTTACTTTCAGGTAAGATAAATTTCTAATTCAGTAAGCAATTCCCTCCCAGATTGTTCCAGAACAGTATCACAAAACAACTAGAAATATCTGCAATTTTGAAAAACTGCTGTAACCTGGATTTATTAGATTAGAATATAAATCTACTCATATACCAGTGAAAAGTCTCAGAGATTACCCTATTCCTGACAAGATTCACTCGTTCAAATGAAGATTCAACTGAGCAATGCAAATTATATAATTTATATAAGATATAATTATATTATATAATTTTAATAATATATACTGTATAATAATAATATAATAACCTCTAACTTAGGAGAAGAATAGTCTATGAATCCAAATAAAAAATGTAAATTGTGCAGATTTTCTAGAATACCAGAAACTACAGTAATAAGTTTATGTTACTTTATAGAAAATTGTGTTTTTATTCCAATCTGATTGCAATAAAATTGTACTGATGATGATGATTTAATTTCCAGTGTTGTGAAATAATCTCTGCTTTCAATCAGGAATGACCTATGTACGTTGTGTCCCTTTTAACCTTGGTGTTTATTGACATGCTAGAGAATGCCAAACATCAATACGTCTCTATTCTGTTTTCTTTTATGGAAAGGATCAATTGTCCTTTACATTCATTTGAATTTTCTCAAGGTCCATCTTCATAAAAGAAAAAAGAAAAACAAAACCAGATTCTTACCCGCAGGGACTTTGTGTATATTTGTGTATGTGTGTGTGTTCACACTATAAATATTGTATTTGCATAATGTAAATAGTGGTTGAAAAATATTGTTTTCTGGCCTGCCCTTTTCAGAGGTTTTTTGATCCTCTGCAATGCTCAGCTTTCCCACCTTATCAATTTAGGGATGCCAACAACAGCTGAAACTAATCCTAAAAATTCTACCACCCGATAAATATGTGCACATGACATGTCTGTTCATATGTGAAAGTACTTGTACTTACCTGTCCACCCTTCAGGGTAGGCCAGATCAGGAAACAAATGACCACAAGAAACATTGGAACTTTATTGTTATAGGGTATAATAATGGAATCTTGAAAGCCTGAGAGTTTTTCTCTCCCCCTCTTATATTAAAGAGAATTAAGATGGGGCAATCTTGAGTTTCTTTCTCACCCTCTCTTTCAGGTCTAACCTGATGCTTAGGTAAGTGCTCTTGCATTCCTTCAAGGTTATCTCTATGCTCTTCTACATTATCAGAAGCTTCACTTCCCCCCAAAAAAGTGGGGGGGCAGGGCCATGAAGATAGCTATATCTGTAAATAATTAATAACTACGAATTATAATTAATGGTCTGTAAGGACACCAAAACCTGGTTCTGAAGGAACTAAGCCAGAGTCAAAAGGGTTGATCTGTCCTATAATAGTATAGGTAGCAGGAGAAAGGATGGTTTCTACTACTTCCATTTGTTTCTTAATAAAGAAAGTAATACAGAAGAGGCTGACCACTGGAGAGTAGGAAATGACTGGGCATTTTTAAGGGGCATCCAAAAGAGATATTGATTTACCAGGAGTTGGGATCTTTGAAGAGTTGTTTGATTATGTATGTATAAATTAAATTTGAAAAAGATTAGAGCTATCAGATAATCACCAGATGGAAGCAAAGAGTTAGGAGTTTTAATATCTCTTTGATTTTATTTAGTGATCATTGAATCTTTACATGAATCTGGTAGCTTTAAGAAGACAGGTATACAGCACCTAGTTAACAATTGGAGTTTATTAATATTGACAGTAGAAACTACCATATCTGGACTGCAAAAATCCAGGTGAGCACTGCATGGCAGCAAAGAGAGTTTTCTGTTGTTTTTGCTGGTGGCCAACTGGCATTGATAGCCCTAACATAAAGGTTAAATGCCCTGCAAAAGTATGTTAATGTTGCAGTTAGAAGTCTGCAGACAAGTCTTGCCTCAATTACTAAGCCCCAAGAATAATGAATACTGACTTCATCTCCAGTATTTCGTTTCCCTTTCCAACTATTTCTTCCTCCCATCCCAACAATTCACATGCATCATCAGGGATGTACATCTACATATCTGTCAAAACTCTGGGCTGTTGATAAATAGGTGGTAGCCCATGAAAGCTTATACCATAATACATTTGTTAGTTTTTAAGGTACTATTAGATTGTTTTGCTGCAACAAACTCACAGCACAACTACCTTTCTGGTAAGAGTTCTCAGACTCTCCTCCTTCAATTATAGTAGAAAACTGTGAACATTAAAGTTTGTGGAGCTTAAAAGCGTAGCCTCTTTAGTTCATTTATTTAAAAAATGTACTGTATTAATTATTTCGTGGTTGCTTACACTTGGATTTTGGTGAAAGATTGCCTATAAGACTGGTGAGTTTGAAGTTGCAAATATCATGAATACTGATCTGAAAATGTTGTTGCAATCAAGCTACATTTTGGATACACCTCATATTAAATCCTGTGAACTCTGTCTTGGGGTTTAGGACAATGCTTTGTTTGGCAGCTAGTAATGTTCTCATGCATTGAAATTGCACAACAGTGAAACCATCACACAAGTCAGCTGAGCCACTCATTTGATGAAAATGATGGAACTCAGAATCATGTTTATATCTGCTATAATGAAGACGGACATTTCCAGACTCTGGAACTTGAGAATTAAAACTTATTCCACCATGCTATTTCTTCTGTCTCCCATGGGAACACAGTGAAAATTACTTGTTTTTTTACCCTTGTTTTATTATGATTTCTCGAATTTGTGCACCACAAGGCTACAGCATGGCCGAATGCTTACCTGTACTTACTTTATGTCCCTAGGGGCTGAGCTACTGATTTGTTGGATATTATAGCTAGGAGTTCCATTTCTGCTGATCATTGAAGCATTTATTTGTTGCAAATATTAATTGAACAGCAATTGTTTCCAGCATCTCAGCAATTCTTTCTGACTGGTAGATGCCCAGAGGCCTTTCATCAGCAAGATATGGAAGGATTTCAGTTTGAACAGCCTAATTGTGCTGAGTATTTCAGAAAAAAATGAAAACTGGCAACTGTCTTTAGTTTTGTTCAGATAGATGGTAGACCCAAGAGGCATCATTTGCTATGGTGTACATGGAATTGTAGGGGATGCGGTGGTGCTGCGGGTTAAACCGCTGAGCTGCCGAGCTTGCAGATCGGAAGGTTGGCGGTTCGAATCCGTGTGATGGGGTGAGCTCCTGTTGCTAGTCCTAGCTCCTGCCAACCTAGCAGTTCGAAAACATGCCAATGTGAGTAGATTAATAGGTACCGCTTCGGCGGGCAGGTAACGGCGTTCTGTTTAGTCATGCTGGCCACATGACCAAGGAAGTGTCTACAGACAAACGCCGGCTCTTTGGCTTTGAAACGGAGATGAGCACCGCCCCCTAGAGTCGGACACGACTGGACTTCATGTCAAGGGAAACCTTTACCTACCTTACATGGAATTGTATGGTAAGTCAATCACTTACATTGTCTTCAGCAGTTGGCAAAGAAATGGTACCACTATCCTTATCACTCTGGACAATAAAAATGGTCCCATACAGTCAATCAAATTACTACTGGAAGCTCATAGGCTTCTCATAGTTAACTGTTGGGCATTGTGAGAACAAAATCATGGAGAAGGCAGGCCTTTGCCCTGATTCAATAGCTTTTCTTATGTTTTAATAAGCTTTTGCATCCTGAGTTAGCTCTCTCATCAGCATCTTCATCCTACCAAGTCTGAAGGAGCGTTTTTTGAGTCACATTTCAGATTTAGATATGGGAAAGAATAGTTCCTATGGGCTCAGCCCAAGATCTTACCTACTGATTCCATGTACATTTAGATAGGTTTCTGTTCAGTAGATAGTTGCTCATCTTCCTCTTTTAAGGAGATTCTCAAATGAGAATGGCTATTGATCAATCAATCAAACAATCGATCAGTAAGGTGTTGTCCACTCCAAAATTCATTCTAATGAATTTTGTTATGTGGGATATTGTTCATAGCAGAAGATGGAAGAGAATCTGGCAAATTGAGCAGGCAATCTTTTTGCAGCTGGGAGCTACCCCCTTTTCCAGGATTTGTTTGTTTGGCTTCCAAAAGCCGCAGGAGGGTATCAATGACATGTTTATGTAATTGGAGAGTGCCATGTGGAACTTGGGAGTGGGAATCATTCTAGGATAAAATAGCAGTGCTAACCCTATTTAAATCTTAATGCAACTATAGGGCTTAGTGAAGCCATTTAGTGGCCTGCTAGAACCACTAAAATGGAGCAGAGCTTAACACAGCTGAGAAGCTGTACTCAGAAAAAGAATATTATCTTAGATAGCTTTAATGAGCATGTCAGAGAAATACAGGTTATTGATCTTACACACTCAGCCCTCCCAAGCATAAAGAATCACACACTTAGATAGAGTAGGTTTAAGATAAGTAAAAGGATTCTTATTGACTTGTTGGTTCAGTTACATTCACCTTCAGTGGAAAAATGATGTTCCTTGTATCTTCTGTTCTTTAAGGTAAAGGTAAAGGTTTCCCTTGACATTAAGTCCAGTCGTGTCCAACTCTAGGGGGTGGTGCTCAGCTCCGTTTCAAAGCTGAAGAGCCAGCGTTTGTCTGTAGACACTTCCATGGTCATGTGGCCGGCATGACTAAACTTTACCTATACTTAATTCACCCTTAGCCCTATAGCTGCTAAGGGCTGCGTGGAGAAAAAGGGCAGAATTCTTCATTAAGACCCAAGCACATGGCCCTGATGAAGAGAGCAGCATCCATGCTGCCTGTTCAGTCAGTGGAAGAAGGAGGAAAAGAGAGAGAGAGGGAGTGGGAGTGGCAACAAACAGCTTCCTCTGGCAAGCATCATGGGACAAACTCAATTTCTATGTTCATGCACATGCTAATGAGGCATGCTGGATTAGCCAGGACCTCCAACACTTACTTGAGAAAAAAATAAGCAAAAATTGTGTCATTGCAAATTGGTGATTTGCCACTGAAGTTTGGGAGCACAGGACTTAGCTGGGTCATTCAGAGTTGTCCATAGTAGTTATAAAGATTTATTTTCTCAGTGCAAGAATCCAGTCGTATTTTGCCTGTATTGCATTTCTATTTCATATTCTATCCCCAGAAGGGCTCCTGAGGCAAGGAAAAGCCACTAAGAATTGTGACAAAAAGAAACCAGGGCAGCCATTGTCAGCCAGCCATATTTCTTTGTAACACCTGAATCAAGAAAACCCAAAGACAGCCTAAATTGGTGCTTGAATGCAGTGATAGGCTGGATGATGACCTATAATAAACTGAAGCTGAATCCCCAAAGGTGGAAGCACTGAGTGAATTGCTGGCTTTAGGGGCTTTACTCCTTTCAAAAGAACATGTTTACAGTCTGGGGGTGTTCCTAGATCCCTAATTGCCATTGGAGGGTTTGCTCTGGAATGGCCTCCCCACTCAGGTACACCAGGCCACAAAACCAGAGTTAGTCAGAAATGGTACCATTTTTTTAAAAAAATATTTTTGGGACTCACAAGTCTATTTTGAATGCTCATGGCCACCACCATAAAATCATGAACTTGAGCTGTGGTATTGAGGTTCCCTCCTGATATATCAGTTCTTTCAGTGATAGCATGGTATCTTAGGTATGTCTGTGAATAATGGGGAACTATGTCCTATCTCTTTTTTATTCAGAGGACCAGTTGATTATGAACGCTTAATCTTTATTTAAAAATAACACTGTATGATGTGATGTAGGATAGGGCTATCAGATCTGACTGCAAAAATCCAAATAACCAGTAAATGGCAGCAAAGTGGTGGTGGTGGTGGGGGTTCTGTATCTATTTTCTTCTATCTAGTGGTCATTTGGACTTTGCAGCTCAAATCTGGTAGCTATATTATAGGATGCAAATTGTTTCTGTTTAAAAAGCTGCATGAAACCCCCCCTCCTCTGTGTTTATTTTTATAATTACTGTTCAGTTTTTCAAAATGACTTGCCTTGCCTTTTTCCTTTCCTTTTCCCTCCTTTTATCTTGCCAACTATTAATGGTATCTCTCCTCTCTTACTCTCTCTCTTCTGTGTATCTTCGTAGCTTCTTTCTGCCTGCCTTTCTTAGAAGGAACTGTCCAGCTACTGTACTATTTCCTCATAGTATGTTTTAGGTTAGTAACTGATTCAAAAAAGATCAAATAATGATGGAAGGAATAGACTTAGATTCTGCATAGTAGGGATGTCAACATCTAAGATACCTTAGAACATATTCCCTATTTACAACGACCTCTACTACTAGAAGACAAAGTTAGATCAACATTCCAGTCATTACTAAGTTGGAAGATACCTACAGAACATGGCAAGCAACAGAAGCAGTATCAGTAAAGGTTCTAACCAAACTATACCAGCAATCTGGAGAACGACACAGTGGCCAACAGATTAAAAGAGATCAGTCTACATACCAATATTAAAGAAAGACTTAATAGAGTGTGCAAGCTATTGCACAGTATATTTAATGCTGGGAAAAGTGGAACAAAAGAGAAGAGAACAACTGGGAACAAAGTGGATGGACTCAGATATAATAGTTATGGGTGCACCGTTGGGACACTTGTGAGGCATAGTTGAGGATAGATGATCCTGGGGAAGTTCTATCTATCTCATTGCTAAGAGTCAGCAATGACCTAATGGTACAGAATCAAGTAATGTTTTAGGCGTCTTTTAAAAATCCACCTATGACTGGGACTTTTCAGGATTTGATAGAAAATGCAGTGCAAAATTCCAATTTTAAAAAATCCTTTTATTAAGAAACATATTAAAGTAGGCACCAGGATCATTTCTGTTTTCCTAGTTTCACTTAACAAGCTTAACTAATTGAACTGAATTCCGTTGCAAATTCCTCCCTCCTTCCAGCTCTTAACTGATAACACCATGTACCCTTTTGCCCTTTAAATTATGAAGTGAGAGCATTTTTTCCATACTCAATACTTCAGCCCAAAGCAACTCAAAGCTTATGTATTTGCAGATTATGATATGAGCTTAATATATGTATTACCATATTTTGAACCCTACTTATAAAATTAAGGATGGGCTTACTAAGATAAGTGTCCATTTTCCCCCTGGGAGTTAGGCTAGTAGCTGGCTTTTCTCTGGGTGGTGAAACCTTTGAACTATTGTCCTCTGCAGTCCCTGGGGATCATCTGCACATGGTGGACCACATTCTGTGATGCATCCTTCTCTTCAGGTTTTCAGCTTTTCTCTGGATCATACCAAACAACTCTCTTCAGCAAATGTCTTCAGACTAACAAAATGTCACCAGCGTAAATGCCTTTCAGTCCAACTCAGATTTACCAACTCACATTGTTCTTTATTAAAACTATAGATCTTGATTAGTCTAAGTTCAGCTGAGTTACCAGCTAGTATCTCTGTTCCAATTCTCCTCCCTCCATCTTCACAGAGTCCCCACTGATGATTTCTCGAAACTTCACCTCAAAGAAAGTCAGGTGGTCCTTTCTCTCCTATGAAAAGAATATTTCCTACGAAAACTAAATTATCCCTAATTTCCTTATCAGCAAAGCTAGCACAACTAGCAGTTGGTGTTTGGGTATCTTCATGAAAGTATGGATACATGACAAGGCAGCAAAAAAGTCATGTGTGTCACATTACCTCTTTATGTTGGTCTCCCCCAGTGATTAGTTCTACCTATTTCTGTATTCAGTGACTCTTCCTTCCTGTTTGACCAAGTTTTTCTTCTGTTCTGTACTGTTTTACTCCTTTCTTCTGAAAATATTTCAGTATTTTCTTTAATGAAAAATGTAATAAATAGATAAACAAATAAGAGCTGACTTTTGCTGCCATCATTGCTATTATAATTCTGGTATGAGAGTGCAGTCCTTCCTTTTGGTTCAGAAAGTTAGTACATCTTGTAGTAAATGGAGGTTGCTGTGCTGTGAATGATGTTCCCACATAAATCTCTGTATGTGTTATAGGTTAGTGATGGATGAGACTGAATCACTTCAGTCTCTTGTTATTTCCTCTCTCCTATCACTGCTTGATGGAAGATATTGCAGTTCTCTTTTCCTTAACTGTATCTCTGTCTGGAGAGAAAAATGAATCCGGGGAAGTTTGTGACTTGGAGATGTCACATGTCCAAGACAGACTTTAATATGACTTTTGCCACTGCCAGTTTCCTTTCTAGTCAGAAAAGTCCTTAATGAAACATTAGTTGGAAGGTATTTTTCTCTGTTATAGCAAATATTTTGATTAAGGAGCTTTCCATTAACTTTATTTAAGAGAAAAGTATTTTAGCAAAACTTACTCTTGGTTTATTTTTTATAAGGCTTTATTAATTTTATACACACACACACACACACATAAAGACTAAAAAGAATGAAACAAAGAATAGTACAAGAAAAAAGAAAACTAAAAAAGTGTGAAAATACAGAAAAGACTATTACATGGTGGCTTCCGACTTTCTACAACAAAGATACTCTAATTTAAACTAAGATAAACATTTTTATAAAGCATCTCCATCTCCATATGACATTCTCCTCTAAAACAAACAATCTCTCCGTCTTAAAAAAACAAAAAATCTTTTCTAACATAATTATTCGCCTAATAAGCAAATACTCAAATATTATCCTACCTCACTAAAATTTTGCTCCTCTCTGCCTACTAAAATAACAAAAAATAAATTACCTACATTTGGTTAATGTCCTTTACCCAAGGTATTATCATTATCACCAAAACAAAAACATCAGTCTAAACTAAGGGACGCGGTGGCGCTGCGGGTTAAACCGCTGAGCTGTCGATCGGAAGGTCGGCGGTTCGAAACCGCGCGGCGGGGTGAGCTCCCATTGCTCGTCCCAGCTCCTGCACACCAAGCAGTTCGAAAACATGCAAATGTGAGTAGATTAATTGGTACCACTTCGGCGGGAAGGTAACGGCATTCCGTGAGTCATGCTGGTCACATGACCCGGAAGTGTCCTATGGACAACGCCGGCTCCAAGGCTTTGAAACGGAGATGAGCACCGCCCCCTAGAGTCGGACACGACTGGACTTTACGTCAAGGGAAACCTTTACCTTTACCTTAAACCTTTAAGAGACCATCCAGATAAACACATTTAAACAATTATCCGACTTCAAAATAGACTAAGGCAATTACATATCTCAGTATTACACACAAAGCTTTCCCCTTACAAGTCTCAAATTCAGCAGCCAGCCTTGATTCTTGGTCTTGATTTTCCAGGAACACAGCCAATTGGATCTCTCCCTTTGTGCCAGAAACTTTTCTTTCTTCAGAATCAAAGTTAACTCTCCATAGTCCAATTTTTCTCCCTTCACTTTTTGACTTAGAAATGTTAATCCTCATTTCCTTCTTTAAAGAAGGAGCACTACTCTCAAAGGAGTTTCCTCTGCTGTCATCTTTTTCAAGTTGTTGGTAGGCTTTAGACTCTACAGATTCTAGGAGACAATCCAGGGCTTGGGTGACATCAAGACAGAGTTCCTTAAAGACCGCTTTCATTTCTTCCCTGTCTCTCCACAGTGTGTTATCAGGAGAAAAAAGATGTAAACAAGAGCCGTTCTCACAGGAAAGCGGAGGCAAAATTCAACTCCGTCGATTCAACTAAGTAGATAAATCTTTTATAATCCTCAAAACATTAAGAAAATGGCAACAAAAAACAGCAAAAATCTTTAAATCCCAATATTAGAATTTAAATATTAAAAAAGCCAACTTTCCAAATTAATAAATTCCAAAAATAATGAAAATCACCAAGAGTTTCACATTTCTTTGTTGTAAAAGGCCTCTCTTTGGTAACAAATAAACAACAACAAAAAACCCTTGGTGTTTTAGAAATGGGGTGGCAAGATTTAGTGTCCGTTTTATGGCTTTGGTGCAGCTCCAAACTTGATGACATCCGCACCTCCCAGCATTCTCAATTATGGATTGATCACAGCGACTCCATTCTGTGACCGCCCCCTGCAAGAAAATGCTGTCCTGAGAACAAAAGGGATGATTTCCTGGATTCTCCTTAACTGGGGAATTCTTCAGGCTGCAGGGACCCAGCCTGTGCCCAGAAATACTGCGCTGTCAGCGCTGCTTAAAAAAGCAGTACCTGTGAGATTTCAACCCGCTTCTGAGTCCAAAAATGAAACTTATCCAGAGTCAGAAGGGGAAAACGAAACTCATCAGGAGGGACTCGGAGAAGCAGAACCAGGAAGTGACTCAGCAGAGCAGGAGAATTTGCAGACGTAGATTGGTCAAACTCTGGAAGGGGATTTGAATTCTCCAATCAGTGCTCAAGACAGGAGAGCAGAGAAGCATGCAAATCAGAAAGCAGCCTGATTGGCTGCAGGAGAGAAAAGGCGCGGAAAGGATCGCCTTAAAAGGCAGATGCGTGAAGAGCAAGCTGCCAGAGACAACTGATCCTTCTAGCTCACAGCACTTGCAGAAGAGTCCTTACCTGCGTCAGAAGCCTTGACTGTAGCCAGCATGAAACCAGCGCCAGCGTCTTCTACCTCTGCAGAACTGCCTTCTGCACAAGCTGCTCCAGTTGAGTCTCTCCTTGCTGTCCCTGCTGAGCACAGTCTTGCGTTTAGCTCCAGACCTTGTTGCTGCGCTTCAGCGTGATCCAGGTGTGCTTCTAGCCTTGTTTCCAGTCTCAGCCTTGCTTGGATTCTTCAGTCCAGTCCAGCCTTGTTCTCAGCTCTCAGCTTTGCTTGAATTCTCCAGTCCAGTCCAGTCCAGTCTTGCTTCTAGCTCTCAGCCTTGCCTAGACTCTCCAGTCAACCTTGTTTCCAGAGATCAGCATTGACTTGATTATCCAGTCCAGTCAAGTCCAGCCTAGCCTCCAGAGCCAAGCCTTGTCTAAGGGTTCCAGTCCAGTCTTGCCTAGCTTCCATGTTCCAGACTGATCCTGTCTGTGTGCCAGTCTATGGGACCTTGCCTTCAGCTTCTGCCTTGCCACACAATCTAGCATCACCAAGTCTGACAGCTTCGATCAGAGAGTTAGCTGAATTCTGCCTTGCTGTTCTGCCTAAGTCTGATCCTGCAGCCTTGTCTGTTCATCCGCCCTTGCCTGGGTGGTCTTGATTGAGATTGCTTGCCTATTTATTCATTGACTTTTACTGTTGTAAATAGCTGTTTTAAATAAAGAGTTTGATAATACTTCTGTCTGGCCGCCTCATAGTCTGAACAGGACAGTACCGTTCAGTTTGCCATTCCCCGTAGGAAGCCCTTTACTCTTAGTTTAGAGCAACATTTCCAGATGAGTCAACTCTGT
Source organism: Candoia aspera (assembly GCF_035149785.1). Taxonomy (NCBI): domain Eukaryota; kingdom Metazoa; phylum Chordata; class Lepidosauria; order Squamata; family Candoiidae; genus Candoia; species Candoia aspera. The sequence continues at coordinate 37,056,075 of NC_086155.1, forward strand.
TCCTAGAATTCTCAGCAATAGTCATGCTGACTGAGGAATTCTGGGAGCTGAAATCCACACATCTAGAAGTTGACAAGGTTGAGAACACGGGTTTAGACTATGAACCTTAAGGCCTCCTGTTATTTAACAGTGAAAGGCATGAACTTTTTTTTCTGTAGAAGCATATATTCTAATTTATCTAGAATATTGAGAGCTAAGCTCAGTGACCTTTATATCTAAGTAACTATAGATTGCTCCAGCTTTCTTACCATACAACTGGAGGTTTGCATTTTACTTAATTAGGAAAAACAGTTTGGTATCAATGTATGGATTCCTCACTTCAAACATTAAAATAGTTTAAAAAGGTTTGTAAAGTTACCATTAGGAAGAATAAGATTCTGGAAGACTAGTTTACTCTGCCTAATGTGACCTCTTTTTCCCATACTTTAATTCTTTATTAGGCATTATTAGGCCAACACAAAGGTCATAAAATAATTTGGAAACCTTTGTGTTCACTAGTATACTTCATCAGGAAAACATCCCATTTCATTCTACTTGGGACACAATTCAATTACTGTCATTTCATCTCTGTTAGCCCAATTTGACACACAAAGCAACATCTGAATAATATATAAAGAAGGGATGACTGCTTAACAATTTAGGTTGCAATATATTTATATCCTATGTACAGTATGTGTCTACTTCTGGAAAATAGCACCAAGATGGTTTTCTGATCCTGTAATCTGTTGAACTTTAAATGCCAGTACCTCTGTCTTCCCTAGAGATCTACCTCCTGCTGACCAGAATACAGACTGTATTGGTAGTAATACACACCAGATGGTGCTATTCATATAGTTTACTCTGAACTGAGGTTATGTGTGCATTTATGTATATATCATGTGGGGACAATAGATGGAAATTCCACATAATAATTTTCTTATCTTTCAACATCATTTGTGAACAGGGTCTAACACATATGCTGTTTAGCCTTGTTTTTCATTTTATGTTAAAAAAAAGGAGGAAAAAAAAAGGAAGCCCACAAACATTTAAATATATCTGGTGTACTAAACAAAATAGTCTTACTTATGTTATCTAATTATGTTAATAATTTAAGTCAGGTTATTTATTAAAAAGGGGGGATTAATTACATAAATGAGTAGATGCAGTCCAAATGTACAAATAACTCTTCAGATAAGACTCTCAGTGGTAAAATGCTTGTTCAGATAAAGGAACAGAAATGAATTCTTCAGATCATTGCGTAATTGACTAGGAATGGGTTGCAGTTTTTGTTTTATTTTGCTTTGTCTCGTGCAATCTTAAAAGCCTGCAATGAGCATTTATGTTGTTCTTCTCTTATTGTCCAAACCAGTGATCTATAACTTAAAAGAACATAAGTATCTACAAAACCCAATGTGTTTTTCAGAACAAAATTAATATGTAAAATAACTTTACCCCAAGGCAGCTATTTATAGGACATGACCTCCCTCATTAGAATCAATATTGCATCTGAACACTGTATTTCCAGTTATTAACCTAATCTACTAATCTCTTCCTTAAAAGACATTGTAAGATATTTAACACAACTTAAATGTTTTTGTTGACTTAACTAGAATTAATTCTATAGAAATGTAACATATAAGTATCGAAGTAGTTTCCTATTGATATACATATACTGGACATTCCAGTTCCTTCTTCCATGCTTCCCTATATTTTTGAATATCTAATTTAATGCAATCCAATAATTACTTATAAATAGCTTTTATGAGCTTATTATTTTGAGAAGGACATATTACATTTTCTAGCACTAAATGGGATCTGGAGCCCTAAAGCTGCTGGCCTTTATCTAGACTGTTACTGGTATTTTAACTGAAGATATAGCCACTTTGCATATTGTAGCAAACGGTACTTAGGTTGCAGTTCCTCAAATAACAAAAAATCATTACAGGATCCTGTCAGCTGGTTTAAAATATACACTCCATATTCTTTTCCAACTTTTTGACAGAAGGATTACCTTGTCATTTTCAAGGGTCTGGGGCAGAGGGGAATTTTGACAAACTCTATTGAGACCGGTCCCCATCCATGGGGTGGGTGAGGCAGGCTGGTAAAACAAATGCTGTGCTATTGGCAGCTGCCTCAAACCGAAAGCATGTTTCTCACAGAGCCTTTGTTAATATTGTATTTATTGATCTGAAAGGGATAAGGTTATAGGAATTGAAGCAACTGAATTATAAGTCATATAGAACTGATTTATCACCTGAAATATTTTAGGATGGAGCTGTATTCTGTTTCTTTTTAATGACTTTCATGCAAAGTGGCAAGGAACTAGACCTCATTGCAGATTAAAGAAAGACTTGCAGCAGCTGTCTGTTTGCCCAAGTGCCTCTTGTCCTGTGAACTAAGCACTATATCACCTCTCCCTTCAAACCCTCTTTCTCTTCCATCCTCTGTCTCTGGGCCTAAAGAATCTATTTCCCCCTCCTCCCTCCTGTGAAAAACCTCTGGTTGAAACACAACATCTTCCCTTCTTCCCCTGCCATAGCATTTGGAGGGACAAAAGTCTCCCTCACATCCCACAAAGAAGGGTCAGGTAATTCTCCCAGTTAGGACTGGGAGGGAGCAGGTGAGCCATGTGAATGTCCACTTTAAATTACATCTATACAATGGCTAGAGTTTCAGTGTGCTTACAGTACTCAATTGTAATATGTTCAGAATCCACACATGCTTAAAACCTAAACAGCAAATGGCTGTCTACCCCTGACTGGTGCCTTCCAGGTAAGTTGGAATTTAGCTCCCCAAAGCTCCCACCTATTGCAACAATTGGTCATCCTGGATGAGGTATTATGAGAACTGAAAGAAGCAAATATAATCTACAACCAGTTGGCTGGTTGGCAATCCTGGTGGAACTACAAATGTTCTCCTGTGATTATCTCTTACCTCTGTGCTTTTCATTGCCAGGGGAAATGGTTTAGTAGTTTCTGATCATAGTTCCAAGCTTAAGATTTCAAGGCTGAAGAAGGGCAAGCTATCTTTGAAGAGGCCAAATTTTCTATTTTTTAAAAAAACAACACTAAAAGGAGTCAGGTATATAAAATGTACCTCTGCTCTAAAAGAGGCCCAAAGTAGATTCTTGAGGAAATATTTTGGATTCACTACTCAGTAGGGCTATGGAAGAACCTTGTAACCCACTTTGCAATTGCATTCTTAGCTTGGGAAATAGCTCAACGTATCTTTGTTGGGCCTCCAGAGAACTATCCTGACCCATTTCCAATTCTTGAGCATAATTTGGGAAACCCAGAGTTTTCCCATTCCATTATCTAGCATGGGAGCATAAATACATGGCTTTTTAAAAAATCAGAGTGATATGAAATTTGCATTATACATGAGAGATTTTTGAAGGCATGTAACTCAAAAGCCAGACACTAAATTCTGTTGGATATTAGTGCCTGGCTTTTGAGTTACATTCCTTCAGAAAATCTATTTTCAAAGGGCCTATAACTTTCCCCCCCATCAAAATGGAGCGCATTTACAGGAAAGCTGTTAAGGAATGAAACATACCAAGTGTGATATAAATCAGTACAGAGCTTTTCAAATTATGTTCTTTTAGATTATGGTAATTTTATAAAAGTAGTATTTTTTGTTTTGTTTTGACCTACTGGGTTTGCAAGAAACAGTGGTTTCTTGCAAACCACTGTTTCTTGGTTCATACCTAGTTCATACCTATTCTTGGTTCATACCTAGTCAAAGCACAGCCCAAGGTCACAGAAAGGATAAAATTGGAGGCAGATTCTAAACATCCCTTCCTAATCTCCAGTGATGAGTTCAGCAGATGGAAACAGAAAAAAAATCATCCAAAAAGTTCATGATTTGGAATGAGTTCTGCTGGCTCATGTAATGATTCTGACCCTCTGCCCACCTCCAGTACATTCACACTGCTTGAGCTTTTGCTTCAGCAGTGATCAGCATGTGATTCAAGAGCTGAAAGCGGGCTTGTGGAAGTCCGGCATATTAACACGCTGCTAGTAACCCATGAAAATGCTACGATTACCGGACAAAATAGTGTACCTGATCTCCTGGTTCTAAATTCTCTGTGACTGAAGCAAATTCCCAGAGATACCATTGTACTTGGTGCTCCAGACTACTTTTTATACACTCTTGTCTTCTCAGTGTCCAGTTTCACATCCTTAATAAGCAAAAGATGGAAGCAATACTTGAGGCTTAGAGCTTGGTGTGAATTTGCTGTTCTCATTTACTCCCATCTTTCTTATTAGACACTCTGTCATAGGAATTCTCTCTTGGAAATAATTTCTTTGAGTTATACAAATACATTGTTGAAATTCTAAATTAAGGATAATGCATGAATGATGGATTGGAAAGATATATGCTTTGCTCATTGCTAGAACTTCAGCAGATGCTTGGCATTTACCTCTGTTTCACTGCTCCCTTTGCTGTAAAATTAAAATTTAACAGAAGCGTTTTGATAATTTCTTATGCAGATTTGCTCATAAAAAAAGCTGGATTCCACCAGGGAAACAAGTTATTCCTGCTGGATCCTCCTTCTCAGCAAATAACCAGATGCAGTTCAGCACATCTTTTGTTCCCTGTTGGCCACTTTTCATTAAATAAGCTGACCTTGTATGCATGTTACTTGTTCCGGAAGTCAGCATGGATGCATCAACATGGAGGTTGGTGGGAAAAATCAACAACTTTTTCCTGACAGAGCATCTTTCTATTTAACAAATATATAAAAAGCAGAAATTCAATAGCTACAAATTCTTTTTTGGAGAGAGCACAGAAACATTTTACAGTTGCTTATATTGAATTCTATTTGCCGTTTGAATGCCCATCCCTCCAGTTTGGAAAGATCCATCTGGATTCCTTCAGAAATAAATAAGTTTTATTATTTTTATAAATAACTCAAGGCAGTGAACATACCTAATACTCCTTCCTCCTCTTTATTTTCCCCACAATAACAACCCTGTGAGGTAAGTTGGGCTGAGAGAGAGTGACTGCCCAAATCTTAAACATTCACAGCATCCATGCAACAATATGGAACCTGATGTTCCAGTGGAGAGTTTCTAGGAATATCATGCAACCGTACAAAGTTGGCCATCTCATTCATTTAATGTAATACCTCCCTGGATTTTTTAAAAAAAAGATGAATGATTTAGGCTTTGTTCTTGATGCATTAGTTTTGCTGAAGATTTTATCTGAGAAGAATGTTGAATGCACTGAGCTGTAGAAGATCATGAAGTTTTCATAAACTGAATATATATCATTCTTCCTAGAGAAGCTGCAGTGCTCTAGAAATGTGTGATCAACTCTTACTTCTTTTCACAGCAAACAGAAAATTGATTAGAATTCAGATAGTTTGCTCATGTTTATAGTGCATATCACACAGTAGCAGAGCTAAGTATAATCTTGAGAATATTTATTTATTAAATGTGTATAGTGCCACAGAGAGCCAGTTTGGTCTAGTGGTTAAGGCATCAGACTAGAAACTGGGAGATGGTGAGTTCTAGTCTTGCCTTAGGCACAAAGCCCGCTGGGTGATTTTGGGCCAGTCACTTTCTTTCAGCCCTAGGAAGGAGGCAATGGCAACCAATTCCAAAATCTTGCCAAGAAAACTGCATGGACTAGACCAGGCAGTTGCCAGGAGTCAGAAACTGACTCAAAGGCAAACCCCCTCCCCCCATAATGCTACAATCACAAAACCTTGGTGGTATACCACAAACATAAAACAACTATAAAAAAATCAAATTCAACCACCATACTGTGCAAAAATATATCAGCCCAAAGAAATGACTCAAAAAGTGCCATCACCTAAGTTAAAAGAAGCTCTTGGAAAGAGTTCCACCTTCGCTTGCTTCTGAAGGTTATCAGGGTTAGGGTAAGCTGAGGTTTCAAGGGAAACCATTTTTATATCTTTTTTTAAAGTAGTAGTATAACTTTATTGATTAGTCAATTGACCATATCAAAAAATTGAGCATCAGCCACAAGGCCATGATTGAGAAGCATCTCCTCCCAGCCTTGACCCCTGCTAACCTATGAAAGATTGTGGGTCAGCTGGAAAACAAGGGAGGTGACAGCAATGAAGGAGTCAGGTCACAGATTATCTCATAAACAGCAACTCTACCAAGATAGGGAGTGATCATGAAAAAAGCATCTCAGAGCATTGAAAGAGACTTCGCCTCATTTAACTCACTATAAATGAGGCTGGGAAATTCTTCTAACAGTTTCCAAGATTCTAGATTTACACCGGACTATATTTACACCAGACTACCAATGAAGTTATGGCCTTCTGTGGTGCAGAGTGGTAGGCGGCAGTATTGCAACTGAAACTCTCCCCATGACCCGAGTTTGATCCCAGCGGAAGCTGGATTCTCGGGTGGCCGGCTCAGGTTGACTCAGCCTTCCATCCTTCTGAGGTCAATAAAATGAGTACCCAGCTTGCTGGGGAAGGTGACGACTGGGGATGGCAAAGGCAAACCACCCCACTATCTTCTGCCATGAAAATGTCAGGAAAGCGGCGTCCCCCCAAAGGGTCAGACATGACTTGGTGCTTGCACAGGGGACCTTTCACCTTTCACAGCAATGAAGTTAACTTCCTGATATCTGGGTATGTCTTGCTTCCTTGATCTTGCCAGCTGTGCTTAACAAAATCTGAAGAAAATGAGGAGTGATAAGTAACCTTTCACATATTGGACTGCAGAGAAATCTTTAGAGCTGCTACTGTGAAGCCGTTATAAACTCCCAGCAACTGAACCAGGTCATCCTGATCCTGTGGTGGTGAAGGAAACATACTTTCGGATCAGCACTGAGATGAAAAATGAACATCCCAACTCATCTTTTTTTCTGAACGAAGAATTTCAAGTGACAGTCTTTTCTTTAAAGTTAGGAATTTTATCCTACTGTAGATCTAAATGAGCCAGCTATAAATGGATTATGGGTCCAGATAAATTGGGAATAAGATTCTGGAATTAATTATAAAGAATCCTTCCTGTGGGAAATAGATTTGTTTGGACTTTTGCAAGACAGAATAAAGATAAGTAATTAAAAAAATTGGACACTAAAGGGAAGTAAGATTAACAGATTAAAGATTAAAGGAGAAAAATACACAAGCCTGATTAACAGCTAATTGACTGGGACTTATGACACAAAACATTATTACATTGAAAATACTGAAGGACACTTTTGAAAAATGGAATCAGAAGTTAGTATCAACAATGTCAATAGTGATGTTTGCTTCTATGGATAGACTGTGTCCAAAAGATGTTATGGAAGAAATGACAGATGAGGAACAAGTTTTATTTGACAAGACAGAGGTGGCATCGAAAGTGGATCTACAAATGACAGGCAATGAGAATGACATTGAAAAAGATGTCTCACTGGACATACAAAAGAAACCAGTCAATGTTCAAAAATCAAAAGGGAAATACAAATAATAAACCAAGTCCTGGAGTGACCTGGATAATTCTTTTATTTTGGATTTACAAAAGAGGCTTGTTAAAGCTTTGAAGAATCTTGTGGGAAGGGACAAAGAAGAAATGAAAAGAAATCAAATCCTACAACAGTAGTAATAATGTATACCACTCAGAGTCCCTCTGTGGAGGGAGATGGGCAGTAGTACAAATTTGAGAAATCAATAAATCAATACATACATACATACATACATACATGCATACTAACTTTGAGGGTGGCTTATCTGTTTCTTTAATCAGTGATGTCATCAAAGTATACAAAACCCATGTAATGCGGACATCACCAGGTCATGACCCAATCTGGATATGATGTGCATACCCTCTCCTCACGTGATGCTGGAGTCACAAGGTCACGGCACCTAGTGGTCATGACGTGTTGAACCTAATCGCATCAAGAAAAGGGTGACTACCAACCCTTAACCCTAACCCTAATCCTATATGGATTCAAACCAAAACTAAGTAAATAGTTAACCGAACCCTAGGCTGCACTGTATTTGGGACGCTAACCCTATTTTGTGCCTTGTGAAATAAATAATAGCCTAATGTGCTTTTAATTTTTGTGGAGTTTTAAAATCAGTGCCTTGAATGTGGGAAAAGGAGCCCCTAAAATGCAGCCACGCCTTTGCTCCCTTTTCTAAAAGGTTTTATTTCTATGCAGTTTTAAAATCATTCCCTCGAATGCAGGAAAAAAGAACTTTTTAAACCACAGCATCCCCAGAGTGATTAACTTAACCCTAACCCCAACCCTAATCCTATATGGATTCAGATAAGGCCTACATAATGTGAAAACAGCAGACAGCTTTACCTTTTGTAAAAGTTAAAGACACATAGTTCGCAAATTTTAATTTGAGAATACACATGCACACCCACGTGTTTGTAAATTTAACTAATAACCCAAATACACATAAACATTTTGAAGCATGACCTTAATAAAGTTTTATTACCCACCCACCCCGCCCCCCCAGCAAAGCCCAGAAAATTTAACCGGTAACCAAATACACAAAGCAGCCAACCTAACAGCAAATATACAACAGTGGTACTTACTATCAACATATTCAGGCATGTCAGTGCTGCAATTCTGGGCACACACACAAGTCAGTCACATGTCAGCTGGGGTGGGTGTGTCCAGACATGCCTGGGTAGTTGCCACATTGAAGTTCACTGGTTTAAAGCCCAGTGTGGTTTTGAAAATAATATGGCAGCTTCAGAATCCAAAGAAATGTTTAATAAAGATTCTTTAAACCTTTTTACATCATTAGAGACCCCTCCCCAACACATGGGGAAACTCAAGGCCGCTGCTGACAGAATGCAACAAAATCTGTTGTTGGGGTTTTGATAAAGAAAATTATTTCTCCAGACCAGCTTTGTTTGGATGTCATAAGAAGTGTTGTAATTTCAGTGATGATGAACAGAGGAAAACAGAGGACATATCCTGTAATACTTACCAGGCAGCCTGTGAAATGGTGAATGGACCATCTTTAGCCCCCATCAAAGGACATGGAGTGGGTAAGTAACTGGTTTTATTTTTTGTTATGTAAATGCTGGTGGAGCAGACAGCATCCTAACAGGATATGACCTGTATTTTGCAGGCTCTGAATTAATGCTGCCTAGACAGTGACTATTCAAAGGAGTCCACTTTTATATTCCTGTGATCATCACTGCTGTCACAAATCTTCTGAAGATTTTTCTGATCTAGAATATGGCTGGGATTCTATTCTATCAGAGAGGCCACACTATTTGCACTGTGAGTTAAAGAGCTGCAATTCAAGTGAAGACTGCTTGCAACTATGGGTATGATTCCCAGGAGACAGACCAACAAGAAAGGGCGATATACTATAAAATAGTGTGTTATGACACTTCATCTTCTGAAGATAATGGTGATGATGATGAGGGGGTATGTTTCTGATGGCATAGATATGTCCCTCTGAACTCTGTGTTGCCAATAAAATTATGTGTTAAAAGCATTCTGCGATTATTTTGTCAGAGATCTTTTAGTATAATGAAGTATGAAAAGATTCTAAGGGACATTTATTATACATCTGCTCATGTAGGGAGTTACAGAGGTGTGAATTCCCTTTTTCAAGAGGGCAGAAAACATGTTAAAACACTTTCTGTGAAGCAAGTCAAGATATGGCTTTCAGGACAAGATGCTTATACCCTTCATAAACCTGCAAGAATTAATTTTCCTAGAAATAAAACAGTGGTGTCTGGCTTAGATCAACAATGGCAGGTTGGTCTCATAGATGTTTCAAAATTTTCTAAGGAAAACCACGGAAAAAAGTTCATCTTAACAGTTGTCAATGTGCCATCTAAATATGTCTGGGCCTTCTCCTTATCTCACAAGTCAGGGAGTGAGGTAGCTGCTGTCTCCCAGAACATCTTCCAGACAGGATGTGCATCATGAAAAATACAAATGGGTGCCGGTAAAGAATTCTTAAACATTCCTCTGACAAAACTTTTAGCATGTTAATTAAACGTCATTTTGTCACCCATAGTGAGACTAAAGCAACTGTTATAGAAAGCTTTAACCGTACCCTGAAAAATAAATTCTGGAGATCTTTTACAGCAAGAAAAAGCCATCGGTACGTGGACATTTTGCCTGCTGTTCTTCAGGGGTACAATGACACTCTCCACCGTAGTATCCAGGCTGCCTCTAATACCATTAATTTGTCTAATGAAAGGGAGATGTAGGTATGACTGTATGGGAAAATTTTAAAAAGGAAAAGAAAGGAAAAAGATCTTGAGGTGGGCAATCACGTCAGGGTATCCAGACTGAAGGGGGAAGTTCAAAAAAGCAAATCTATATGGATGAAATATTCATCATCAAAAAATTGGGGACAAGGGGGGAAAGAATGGTGTACAGATTAAAAGTTTACACAGACAACATGTAAAAGGGTCTTTTGACCCCAAAGAGCTCCCAAAGGTCCCTGCTGATCAACAACATGTATACAGAATTGAAGAAGTGCTCAAAAAAAGTCGGTGGGGGAAATACAGAGATTCTAGTCAAACGGGTTGTCTGGCCAGAGAAGTTCAACAGTTGGGTTAAGGAGACTGAAGTACATCACCTTTAATATGGTAGGTTTTTCTATCACATCCTTCACAACAATGCATTGGTAGCAGCTTTTCCCCAAAACAAAAGTTCTAATTTTACTATTCAATAAGCAAGTTGTTGGATCGTCCAGGGTCATGGGAAGTAGGACTAGAAGAGATACCATACCCACATAGTTGGAACACATTAACTTCAGCTGGATATTTTGAAATTGCTAACGAGAGAAACAGATGGCATTTGTCTTTGAGAAGTGGGTACTATGCCAGCATTTTAACAGCTGTTAAAAAATATGAACAATCTTCTATCAGACACCAAGGTCTGAGGCAGTATGATCCAATGGTTTGAAAAATTAATCTTAAAGGAGATGAACCACATACTGTTCTAGTTGGTGAAGAACTTGGGCATATATTAGGCCTGTTCCCCGGATTCCATGCCAAAAAATTTCCCTTTGCAGCAGATGTGTCTGGAGGATTTAACATCTTAAATGTGTATACAGATATTGTAGATCATCAGATAGTGGGTAACTTCTATGTGCCAGTGTGGGGGCAAGGCAATGATTTCATCAGGGTGACCTATGACCACCCACATTACGTACCGGTCAGCAAACGTTACATTGATACCATTACTGTAAAACTCAAAACTGACCAAAACAGGAAGGTGGTTGTCAAGCTTCATTTTAGGCCTCAGAAAAGTGAAGGATGGTTGTGATTAAGGAGCACAGAAGCCCTCAAGACTATGTGGCTTACACAGGGTGCAAACTGGTAGTGGTCTTGCCGGCTTCTGAGTAACCACCATCATGTCCAGGACAGGCTTGGGAGGGTTGTGCCGTGGACTTTTTTGAAAAGCAATGCCTTTTCTGAGGAAAAGATTAGAAATCAATTGGCATCACAATTAGCACTATTTAGTGTAAGACCCTTCACCTTTAGCACCATTTCCCCATTTGACAAAGCATACCTGTATGTTTTGGGTCCTGCTGACCCACAATCTTTGATTGTGATATTTGGAGGGATCTCACTTGTCAGCGGGGGAGGGGGGCAGGGGGAGAAATGGGTCAGAAACAGGAGAGATTGCCTACAGAAATCACTTGATTTTTTCCTCCCCCCCACCGAGATATTGGAGAGGAAGGGATTACAAAAGAGTAAGCAGGCACACAATAGGGAATACACCAGGCTGTTTGTGTAGCTCGCTTGCTGTAATCCTTTTTATGTGTATTCCCCATTGTGTGCCTGCTTACTCTCTTGTAATCCCTTCCTCTCCAATGAATGTAAGCAGGTGATTTTCAGTGATCTGTTGGTTCTGTTTTGCATATCTGACCAGATTTGAAATGTTCTAGTGGACAGTTTTCTCAGTCTTCCAAATCTTGCCTTGACCTCAACAGTTCCATATACCTTCTATTTTGTAATAGCATTTCTCACAAATCTGAAATTTCTAGCTGGAAGGATTTAAGAGACTTTTTAATAGCCTGCCTTTTGTGAGAATGAATTATCTTCTCTTTTAAATCCTTGGGGGAATGCAGTGGCACTGCGGGTTAAACCGCTGAGATGCCGAGCTTGCCGATCGGAAGGTCGGCGGTTCAAATCCACGTGACGGGGTGAGCTCCCATTGCTAGTCCCAGCTCCTGCCAACCTAGCAGTTCGAAAACATGCCAGTGTGAGTAGATTAATAGGTACCGCTTCAGCGGGCAGGTAACGGCGTTCCGTGTAGTCATGCCGGCCACATGACCACTGAAGTGTCTATGGACAAATGCCGGCTCTTCGGCTTTGAAACGGAGATGAGCACCGCCCCCTAGAGTCGGACACGACTGGACTTCAGGTCAAGGGAAACCTTTACCTTTACTTAAATCCTTGGACAGCTGATTAGAAGATCCCCTGGTTGTTGAACGTAGACAAAACAACAGTCAGAGTTGTTCACCGGTGGAATTATTTTTACCTGGCTACCTATAGACCTAATGAGACACATTTTAGGGCCTTACTGAAAACTTTTCAGTAAAAAAAAAGCAGTACTGAATCAACTGAAAGGATGTCCAAATGTATGCACCTATCGGGTTTACTGTTTTCTTATTTTGCATCTGTAAAATAGTAGGTGTGCATTTATATTTGCTGAAATGTGTTTGAAACATACCATTTTATTTATTTATTTATTTATTTATTATTCAGATTTGACCTGGATGCCTAAATGTATGGTGCAATATACCTGCTTTTGCTTTTATCCTATCTCCTTTTTTCTTCACCCCTCCTTTGTCTCCCTACAGGCATGTGCTCCCTGACATGTCAGCCAACACTCTGGACCAGTGTTTCTCAACCTCAGCAATGCTGGCTGGGGAATTCTGGGAGTTGGAGTCCACACATCTTAAAGTTGCTGAGGCTGAGAAACCCTGCTCTGGACTAACTCATGAGGACATACCTTTCCTGTGAGATTAGCCCAAGACATCTGTTCCAAATGATCAGACATCTAGATGCCTGCAGAAAGTCCACGGGCAGAGTTAGGAAGGAACATCATCCGTGAGAGAGAGAGGGAGATGCCATAAAGTTTCCCTCAACAATTTGGAATACAGCTGCACAGAGTGGCTGCACGTGTGTCACAGTCACAGCTTGTGCTTGTAACATTACTGTTTGGTATTTGAACATTGCTGATTATGCACCACATAATTGGTTCACAATGCCTCCAGCACTTCTCTTCTTCTCTCTCTCTCTTTTTAAAAAGTTGGTTTAATTTAAAAAACATGTTATTTCTTTCCAGGATGACAGTTACCCTGCTGTGTGATTCAAGCAGAAGTGTACTTGTATAACCCCTAAAAAGAGAGAGAGAGAAATAAATAAATTAAAAGGAGAGGGGAAAAGAAATGGTAGAGCAGCACAATACATGCACTGACCTATATGGCAATGTTATTTTATTGACCTTTAATTTCTTACATTTTTCCTCCCTGGAAATACTTCTCCCCCTTTCTCCAAGCTCTGTTTTCTACTCCCACGTATTTTGTTTGAGAAAACAAGCAGTGAACTGGGTATCCTGTTCACTGTTATAGCTGAAAGAATTTAGGATGTGTATATGTAAATGTAGAGGGGATCCTTAAGAAAATTCTTCTAGCTAAAATGTACTTATAAAATGCTGTGTTTATAATTTTATTTATATTATTTGGGAACATATTTTTCAACACCTCCAGTTATGAATGCCATCTATTTTCTAGCTTTGAGAGAATAGTTGAATGTTGAATATGGCTGTAGTTGTTTAAACCCATCCATTATAATTGATATATTCTATATTCTGTTGTTATATGTGAAGTTGTTACTTAGTTTTGCTAGAACAGAGATGGCCTGCCATTTAAAAATGCATATCCCATGGAAAGCACTAGAGCAGAGCAGACTATTAGAATCTGCATGTCATTTTTGACTCTGGGTTGTCACAGGTATGAAGTTGTCAGATCCACTTGTCTAGCCCAAACTATTTTCTCTGTCTCTCTTTCCTCAGTTTCATACCCACCCCACATCCCCAAATTTATCTGTGTTGAAAATGGAATCATAGATTCCACCACCAATCAACTTCCAGGCCATACCTCCCTTGAAGATTTGGTGAGCCTGGAATAATCACTGAACTCAGAAAGGTTAGGTATCTATAATTTATAAGACACCCTCCAGATAATCCCATAAAATGAACTGCTGAAGCTTTAATGTTGAAAAGATGCCCCTGTGGTAGCCAGCTGATTTCTTTTCAATAGACTCAGATTTTAGTAGGATTAACATTAAATGCCACTTAATGCCCTCTGTTTGCATCCATTAAGCAAGTAGATGGAAAGGAACTAAGGTAAATAAACATGTGAACCTGAATAATAGCTGGATTTAAAAATCTAAACAGATGAGCCCGAGGTTACAGAATGAGACACATAATTATATAATTTCCTTGGCATAATTTCAGTGATTGCATCTAAGGAGGAAATGTGAACACATGAGACAAATGGAAGAAAGAGCAGCTTGTATCATTGAAATGTACTTTCCAGTTAAGTTTTATTCCTTTGATTCCAGACACCTGTTATGAGCTGCTAGGTTTTTAGATGAACCAAGAGAAAAGGCAAACACAGCTCAACTGCATTTGCCATCATTTAGATTCCATATTTGTCACTGGTCAGTCCACCAGTATGTACAGAGCATTGTCCAGATCTTATGCTGTTGGATAACTTTCAATGTGCGGGTCTTGAGAATATAGATAAGGTCTTAACTGGGTTTATGCTATCAGGCATCTAATTGTTCCCTGCCCCTCATGGCTTGTTATCTCTGGCAGGGAAGGAGATGTCTAGCAGGATGAGGGAGTAAATTCCACTTTAAGAAGGGAATGATCCTAGGCTTCTTAAAAGGACAGGTAGTCTTTTTACTCCTGAAGAAACTTATTTTGTTTTCAGACTTTGCTGTCTATAGTCGGATGCCAGGGGTTCAAGCTGGTTTTTGATATCAAGATTATTCTAATTGCTCTGTGGGATGATCTCAGTTGGAACTGAGACAAGGGAAGCTGATTTTCTTTGCAATACCATGAATTGTACCATGAAAGCCGAGTTTCATGTAGATGGTATTGTGTTGTGGTTCTGCTTAATAATGGATGACCATATTTTGAAGATAGTGCTGTATGATTTTTTTGGGTTCAGTCCCTTGTATTTCTATCTTAGAGATGTGAAGAAGAGAGGGAGAGAGGAAGAGATGTGAGAAACCAGAGCTGTCTCATTTTTTGGCATCACTGAAAACTTAAGAGACATGGCATGTCTCTCTGAGTTGTAAACAGGCATTTCCATATAAGATTAGCTGAAAGAAATCTTTGCAACATGAAAGATAGAACCGCAGTGAGATCCTTGTATATATTCACCCTTTGACAGTGGAACCAAACTTGGCTTATAAATATCTGAAGTTTGGTGAATGTTCAGAGTTCACTCTTCAATATTTTCAAGACATCTTAATTTGCATTTTAAATGGAAATTTTTAATTCAACTTTCAAATGCTTCAGAATGATTTATTATCTTATTTTTAATTTCAAAATAAAAAATCAATGATTGAAAAAAAATATCAGTACAAAGTTGAAAAGAAAAGCAACCCAAAATATAATTAAGAGCAAATTAAAAAGAAAAGAAACTCTTTCTTTGGAGTATATACCTATTGATGTTTTCATAAGGAGAGATGCAAATACTTAAACATCCAATTATGACTAAAACATAATTTGTACAGGAAAAGGTAATCTATTAAATGTTATAAATAGCTAACCAATAACACCTAAATGGGACTGAATGGATCTGTCATGATAAACTGTTTCAGTGCTCTTTGTATTAATTTTTGAACCAGAGCATTTTGTCACACTTTTGTTTTCCACTGTTTTGCAGTAACAAACCTAGTTGCTAGTAATAAGACTCAGAATAATATCTTATGCTGGATTAGCTTTTATGCATTAGGAAATTTAGATAGCAAACAACTCCAGGATTCATTATGAGAGATTATGATTTTCCCAGTTTCTTTGAAACATTTGACCCAAAGCCCTGACTTACTGGGCATTACCACTAAATATTATTTTCTGTACAAATCTGTTTGCATATCCACACAATCTAGAAGTGTTGCAATTTATACAGTATAATTTTAGTAGAAATACTCAATGACATGCTGAATTCTGTGTCAGAAAAAAAATCAATGAAATTTATCAAGTTCACTGTTCAAAGTTTATTGAGAATATCAAGAGAACTTGCTGTGTTTAATATAACAGATTTATATGATATTGATGACATCCCCTTACTATTATATGAAATAGACACATACTGTTCTTTAAATATTCTTAGTGAACTTGAGTGATACAAACTATGTATTTTGTTAGAAAAATGATTGCACCTGACTCATTTGAAAGCAGGTTGGTAGTTGTGTTTGGGATTTATTTGTTTGGTAAAACACATTCAAACATCACAAGATTGCCATTTATAATTAATTAACTGATTATTTATCAAAATGAACATCTCCAAATCCCATTTTTAATAACAAATTTTTACAAACAAAATTACCTTCCATTCCATCAAATGCTTTACAAACTTCTAAAGATAGTAAAGCTATTGGAGTTTAGTTTACAATATTTAGCATTATATTTAACATATTATATGATTCAGATTCTCTGATGCTGATGACCTAGAGTTACCAGAAAACAACTCAATTCCACCAAAGCAGGTAAGTCCCATTGCTTCCTATGGCCAGAACATCAGAATGCTTTTACTGCTACACTCATCATTTCAGCAGCCTCAAGTTTTATTCTGCTGGAATGCAATCAACATGGAATGTTCTGAATGGTACTATTTTGTTCTGACCCTGAAACACAGTATGTTCCAAATTTGTGTCTGCTCCTATTTAATCATTATCAGGAGGGAGACATTCAACAGATGGAAGCCCCTCTAAAGCTATTATCTATTTAGGAGATAGCAAAGGAGTTGAGAGTTTGACAAGAAGCTGAGAACTGGATTATCAAAATGGCTTTAAAAACATAGGAAATGACTCTGCCTGATTTTTACAACACAGCTTGAACCAGTGTGAATTTCAGATAGCTCATCAAGATAGGAAATGCTCTGTCACTTTGGGGTTCAGGACTCATTCAACTTTAGTGAGTGTATTGAATTAAATTACAGTAAGTTGTCATTGTCTAGTAATTACAACCCTTGCTGCAGTTGGGACTTTGAGGCCAACTGAATGGTAGGCAGCCTTGGAAGGGAGGTATAAATACCATGTGATTAATGAAATAGAGTTGTCTTAGTTAAGATTTTATGTTCCTGATTAACCAGAGTCTCTCCTTTCACCACTGGCAGGAGACTAGACTGAAGAATCCAGTTTCTTTTGCATCCCCCTGGTTTGAACTAACTCTAATTTGTTATGTCTGAATTGGATCAACCTGGATTTGGTTAAACAGAGTTTTATAGAAATAAATCAACAAATCAATATTTTAATAATTATAGTTTAAATAATCATTTAAACAATTTGTACTTACTGATTCGTACATAACAAACTGTGATTTATTTAGATCAGGAAGGATGTTTAATAACCTTCTTATGGATGACTATAACATTACATAGGGAC
Source organism: Candoia aspera (assembly GCF_035149785.1). Classification (NCBI taxonomy): domain Eukaryota; kingdom Metazoa; phylum Chordata; class Lepidosauria; order Squamata; family Candoiidae; genus Candoia; species Candoia aspera. The sequence goes on from NC_086155.1 coordinate 37,073,657, forward strand.
AACGCTTGAACCCAGGGCTATTATCTTAATACAGCCATTGTGACATGTTTTCATTTTTGTTCAGAACTAAAAAGTCATAACTTTTTTTTAGTTTAAAAGGCTTCTTTTGTGGAAAAGAAATGGTTATGATGACATTGACTATTTTGGGTATATATGTGTTTGTGTATGTATGTGTATGCAAAACAGGTACAGCTAAGTAGGAAAGGAAGAATGTTTGATCACCCAATGATGAGGCTGATTTGAAAAGACATTGCTAGTTTCATTTGGTTCTGTCATTTTTTTCTTTCTTCTGCTGAGCTTCTCTTGACTCCCTATTTCCACTTAAAATTATAGCTCTTAGGAATACAGTTCCCATATGTCGATATTTGCTCTTCACTTACACTACTGTATCATGTTGCAGCACCACATATATCAAATAGTAGCAAACACATCTTGTTATTTATGTGGCCTTTAATTTGCTTTTTCATCTTATACTTTGGCGTAATTATGCATCATTTTTATATGGCAGTATAAATTGTATAAGCCTCTGTGGACAGTTTTATTTTTCCAGGCTTTTAAATCACCCCTTTTGGCTATGAACCATTATGGGAAATCTGTAATAAAGAAATTAAACAAAAGTGACCCTACTTGGCATGATAAATTATGGAACCTACCCAAGGCCACTTTAAATGTCAAAAAACTACCCCACATTAATTTTCCCCAGTGTATATATATTTTAAAACTTTTCCTTACCTTCAGTTATTCTATTTCAGTCAGATCTACTGTCCCTCTCCTGAAACATTATGTTTCCTATTGCCTACAATGAACAAGGAGAAAGCTTGCAAATAACATCCCCATCCTTAATCTTCTCAGCTTGATTCTTTCTTTGTAAACAAGAAGGTTCTGCATAGGTAAGTGAGGTCAGAGATGGGCTCCTACCTGCTAGCGGCTGTTCTGGAACTCTCTTCCTGCTCCTCCTGTTTGCTATCATCCCCAGTTACTGCTCCTTCTAGGTTCCTTGCAGTTTGGGAATGAAAAAACAGAAAGTGTAACAAGCAAAGGGGATTGCAACATGGTAAAGATGAGCTCACTCAGGCATAAGGCTTTACCCAAATCAGAAGCCATCACTTCCGGGAGGAAGTTTCTGTCCTGTAGTTTCTCTCAATTTTTCATTTTTATTTATCTGTTATGTTCAAGAATATTTGAATGTGGAGCACTATGGTTCTCTCCCCCATGTTATTTAATATTTATATGAAACAGAGCCATCCTTGGGTACAGGGTACATCCCTACTCTGGATGATACTGTGGGCTTCTTGAGGCTGTCAGGTACTGAATGAGGAGAAACAGAACTAAACCTTAGCAAAAGGCAAATGTTGTTTGTTCATAAACATCCTGACCTCCCTGAAATATCTGTTCTAGTTATTCTAGTTATGGTTCTAGACAGGATCCTGCTTCCCCTGAAGGAGCAAATCCATGACTTGGGGATTCTTTTGGATAAGTGGGTAGAGACTGTGGCAGGGATATTTTCCCAGCTTTGGCTGGATGTACCAGCCATGGCCCTATCTGGATCAGGAGTTGATGACAGTGACTCACACTTGCAGTTGGATGACTTGGAAGCTAAAACTGATACAGAATGCAGTGTCCAGATTGTTGGCAAGGAGACCCTACCATTAAATAATATTTTCAGTCACTGTATTTTTCCAGGCCCAAATTAGAGTTAAGGTTAGTTATCACTTTAAAGTACTGTACTACATCTTGTCCAAAATGATTCTGGGGAAAGCCCAGCTTGAGGTCCCATCCCCATGGAAAATCAGAGGGGGGTGAACTAAAAGGCACACCTTTTCTATGATAACCCCACGACCATGAAATATAAATTTGGTTCCCTCAGTCTTGAATTTTAAGAAATTTTATAAAGACCTTCCCTTCTAAATGGGCTTATGGATGGTCTTGATAACTAGTGAGGAAGAGGTGACCATCTGATTTTAGTTACCATTATGTTATATATTATGAAGATTGCTTTTATGTGAGAATTTTCCTTACACTGCCAAGAATCGTTGGTATCTAGATATTATTAATAATTTAAAAAACCACACAAACATGTCTATGTATTCTAGTGGCAAAAGCTGTACATTTTCACAGTGACTTCAGGGCATTTTTTACTGGCCTCTTTACAATTAATAATCTGTTACATTATTAAAACTGTATTTACCTGAAAAAAAAAGGGCTAGAATTTTTCCCCAATAGCTTAATAACTTGCCATTGAAATGGGAGGGTCATTTTAAATTTGCTGAGAGGCTGGCAGTTTTATCTGTCCAATCTTATTTTGGGGGTAGAATTCCATGCGATATACCTTTCAGTTAAACATGGTATTTAACTTAATTTACTGTTTTTTGAAAGGATTCTGGGAAATCAAACTGTAAGTCTGAGAAACAATATGAATTTAGAGCAGACTTTCTCAGCCTGATATCTTTTAGCTGGAAGTGGACATTAGTCTGGCATATTCAGATTTGGAGTTCTAATATATCTGGAGTGTTGAGACAAGTTGTTCTGTAATTTAAAGCATATACTAGGAAAGACCTGGTGCTTTTGCTCTCTCAGATCCAAGTAAGCACCTTTAGATACAGTAGGATTTATTTCTGAGGAAACTTTCTTAAGATGTGTTAAATTCATGCAGACGTGGTAAATCTCTGGAGTGGATGTAGGCCAAAAAGAGAAAGAATTCATATCTTTTCATCACTGCGTTTAATGAACTGCAGTTAAATTTTCTCCTAGTGAAGAATATTATAAATTTTCAAGATATAGTTTGAGGACATGGATGATCCCAAGTAAGTATTTTTTCATGATAACAATCCCATTCAGTATTTTTCTGGTATGACTTTGAGTTCTGTCCTGGGTTTTGCTAAGGTCTTACTAAGATCTGTCCCATGTTGACAAGTGGTAGGAAGAGAAAATGGGGGCTTTGAAAACTTACCTAAGATGAAAACTAAGAATTCTGGCAGCATGCAAGTCCTTCATACATTGAACAGGCCCTTTTGCATCTTCTCATCTCTTAATGAGTAGAATAAGAGCTTCTAAATGAAGACACATTATCTCAATATAAGATTTAGTTAGCTTATTGGAATAAAAATGGATGTGTATCACTTAGTAAATGGCAATCTCCTGATTCACATAGAACAGTCTGTTTGAACTATATTCCTTCTCTATGCTATGTGGGACTTCTGGAAGCTGCTGTATCAACACATCTGGAGGATTAGGACTTCCTCCTCCCTTGTATGAGTAGGCCTTACTCATGCACGAAATAGTTAGCTAGAGAATAAAAAACTTCAAAATGTCTGCCTCCTTTCTTTTATAGTATGGACTAAATGATGGAGAACAGCATATAATAATCCTACTTGATTAATAAATAGAGGTCGTTGCTCAACCATCTGGCAGTGGTGAGAACCCTGGCCTAGACCCAATTTTAAGTTGTGCTATTATTTTGACAAAAAGTTTAAAATTGAAAATCAATTAAATAAACGTAAAAAAATCATGAAAAAGCAATTTTCACTTATGTTCAGAGAGAATTGGAACTAGTTGTCCTACCAACATAATTTTATATTAAATTGTATAAACTCTTATTAACCATCCAGGTATATGACAAATGAGGCAGTTGCCCTGGGCCACAGAAGTAAAGGGTTGTGGTGATTCCTTCTCCTTTTCCTCCTCCTCTCTGTTTGCCCCTTTTAATTGGAGGACAGTGCCATGCAGCCACTGGCTATGTTAACTATGTATTACTGGAATTGCAATGCAGTATTTTGGGTATCACCATGTTGGGGAAGGGTGGACTAGCCTAATGGAAATTCTCTGGATACCTCTGTGAAAGAGACAGTTGTGCCAAGTCTGTTTGACCACTAGATGCTGCTTGTGCTCTCCTTATGCTTCTTTCTGTGATTCTCTGAGAAACATTCCCAGCATGCTAATAAAGACGGTTAGAAAGATCTGGCAATTTATTCCAGTTGTTTACTGTGGTTAATTGCTGATACAGGGTATCTGTAATGTTCCATTTGAACTGTGTGTCTGCACAGGACTGTACCTGATCTTTGGACTGGCATATGAAAATTGATGGAAATATGGTACAATATGGTATCACTACAACTGGCATGTATTGAGAAAAATGTCACCATTCAATTTCTTAATTAATTATGCTGCCAGAATTTTGAAGGCATGTCTGTTATGTGAACTTGTGTTTAAAGATAGTTTGAATAATGGACATTTATTCATTTCTAGTCAACTTTAAGGTGCTGGTTTTATTATATTTATTTAATCTGTAGGTCGGCAATTTCAAGTACATGACCCTGACAGCTAGCAGTGATTAAAAACAAAATAAAACATTATAACAAATCAGTAAATAACTTTTTAGCCTTTAAAAGTAGAAATAGTTTGGGACCAGTTTGTCTTGCACTCATGTAAACTTGTCTGATATTGGCTTCTGAAATCTTTTCAGTGATGGACCTCTCTTCTCTTCCTTTCTTCCAAGTACATAGAAATTCTATTGATTGATTGGTTTCAAATGACAAACATGATGTCTTTTTTTAAAAACAAAATCCAGGTAGCTTTTAGATGATCTGAAGATTCATTATATACATATTTTTAATCTGCTTTTGTTCGTGCATAGTATTTAATATTTTATACTTGGTGATTGGTGGTGTTTAACTACAAGTAGTCCTTGTTTAGCGACTGCCTCATTTAGCAACCATTTGAAGTTACAATGAAAAAGTAACTTTACAACCAATCCTCGCATTTACGACCTTCACAGGTCTGTAAAGCAAAGGAAAGCTGAAGCAAGATTATAACCACAGTTGCAGTTTCACTTAGCAACCACTTTGCTTAGTGACCAAGTTGGTGGTCCCAATTGTGGTTGCTAAATGAGGAGTACCTGCATTTGTAATAGGCATTTTAAACTGTAGTTTGAAGTAGTTAATTAAATTATTCTGGATATGGAAATTGGGATTGTCATCAACATGTCCCAGCTCCAAAAAGTGAAGCTGTTTTTGCTGTGGTTTTTTGTTTTGCAGATTTGCATAAAAATACCCCCAATAGTTTACACAAGAAAAAATAAAATACAAAAGAAGCAGATTTGACTTCTACCAGGCAATATCAGACTGTAGAAAATTAATGAAACCTGACTCATAGGTGCACAATAATATCTATCATTTTTCTGCCTTGGCCTTTGTATGCAGCAGAATAAATACACAGCATGCTGAAGTTACAGAACAGGCTGTAACTCTTCATGCTCTTAAATAAAACCAGCAGGGAACTATGAAAGGAAGTAGTCCCTGATTTGCTGTCTAAAGAAGTACCTATTCTGTTGCCATGTAGTTCCAGATCTGGGTCTCATAGGCAATAGAACTACTTATTTATATATATTATTTGTATTCTGTTGTACTCAAGATTCTGGGTGGTTTACAGTGTGCTGAAAATATGATACAGTGCACATGTGGAAGATTGGATTGTACCACTTTAGAATGTAACATTTTATCATGTTTTCAGGTTTATTTCATAAATCACTTCCATGCAAGTAAAATATCACACATACAGTGGTATGAAAAAGTATTTTCTCTGTTCTGGATTTTCCACATTTTTGCAAAATGCTCCCAGAATGTCATGTGAGGCTGATTAATGTAGAATGGAAGTCTGAATGAATAGATAACAAAGTCTGCTTCTAATTTCATTTACTTTGTAAACAAAGTTATCTAACATGGGATGTGCTAGTGTGAAAAATAATTTCCTCCTTAGATTCAATAACTGGTTGTACCACCTTTAGCTTCAATAACTGGATCTAAATGCCCCTGTAATTGATCTCTCACATTGCTGTGTAGGGAAATTACTTCGTTGTCCCAAATCTACTCCACTTTGAGACTATGGCTACCATGGCATGAAGGTGCCCCATTAACTGGATGCTGAGGACATGTCTTCACAATGGAACATCCATCTTGTCTCCAGCCCACTGCTGAGAGAGCAGTGAAGCTGGTTTCAAGAGTGTTGGAGGTCCTGGCAAATCCAGCACGCCTCATTTGCATATGAATTAGCATGTAAATTAAGTTTTCCCAGAATGCAACTCTGAGGAAGCTGTTTGTTGCCACTCCCACTTCCTCTCACCGATCAAGCAGGCAGCATGGATGCTGCTCTCTTCATAAGGGCCATGTGCTTGGGCCTTGATGAAGAATTCAGCCCCTTTCTTCCACACAGCTCTTGGCAGCTGTAAGGCTGAGAGTTTAGGGCAAACCAAGTATTTAGAAAAAAAAGAAGAACAAAGGAACTTCAACTTTTTCACCAAGATGGATGTAACAGAACAACAAAGAATAAAATCAGTAAGATTCCTTTTACTTATCTTAACCTAATAAGTCTAAGCGTGTGATTCTTTATGCTTGGGAGGTCTGAATGTGTAAGATCCATAACCTGTATTTCTCTGGCATGCTCGTTGAAGCTATCTAAGATAATTTTCTTTTTTCTGTGCCAGCTTCTCAGCTGTGTTATAAGCTCTGCTCCATTTCAGTGGTTCTTGCAGGCCACTAAATTGGCTTCAAAGGGTTCTTGCTTGCAAGTACTATTTTCCCTCCTATTCAAGGGAAAGATTTCTCATGTGAATATTTGCATGCAGATCTGAAGTTGAAACCTTCAAAGGTCAGCAATCTGCTGGGCTACGATTTGCCTGCTGTAGAATTGCTGTCTCCCTAGTAGCTGGACAGCAATGTGCCTCGGTGGCCATTTGTGCTAACTGCCAGAGAGACCTGACACCTGTCTTGGGCTGCTGCTTCTTTCTTATGGAATCAGCGATGGGAATATTGACCTCATGTAAAATTGAATGCAGATCTACTAGCAGGTCAATATTCCCATTGGCAAGCAAAAATAAACCTAGCTAATTTCTGTGATCCTTGATACCAATTAGATTCATCAACTAATGCAATACACATGGGAAAGGACTCCACGTACCAGTGAATCTGTTCATTGTGGCGGTACTACTCTTCTTACAGATGCTGGAATTATGCCAAGATTAACCACAGTGTGATTTCTGGCACTCAAAAGGGAAACTTTCCCAGTGTACTCAATACATACAGAGCTGCTTTCTTTCCGACTTGGAAAGTGGAGAACCAATCACTGTCCTGAAGTCCTAAAATAAACACTGCTGGCTTTTTTGGTGGACCATGGTAAAAGGTAGGCTTGGAGGGCAGCACTTTCCTCTCCAGGATGGGAAGAAAGCACATCACCATTGCTGTGTGGATGAGTCCTATGCTTCTGACTTTGGATTGAGAGAGCCCCAGAGTTTTAGATAAGGCGCTGTAACTTTTTCCAGACTGGTAAGCATCAATGATGCTTTAACAGAGTGTGTCAGAAATTTCTTTTGAGCATGCCATTATGTTCCTCTAGAACTTGGGTAGTGAGTACTTCACTGTGAGGAGGGGAGCCCCTGTTTATGAAATGTATATATGGGCCCAGCTGAACTAAAGCAGCCCTGATGAAATGCCCAGACAACTGGCCCTATTTATGCCTTTAACTGAACTGATTGAATTTGGGGAATGGTTACTTTTTTACATGAAGTTAAGAAATCAAGCACCAATGAATAACTTTGGTATATGTTTACTCAGACTCCTTATTTATCACTAGGACCCACATGAAGCTCTGGTTGTATTTCTTGGAAAAGATATTCAAAAATTCAGAAAGCCAAATGGAGATTTTCCCAATTATATTTAAGTAGCATACTTAAAGCTCATTAAGTCCAGCCACCTGTCAGTGCAGGAAACCTACTGCTGTAGCATCCATAGCTATCTAACCACCTCTTAAAAACTAGCTCTAACTAGTATGTTGTGTTCAACCCTTGTAGCAGCTGTGCAAGGCTGAAGTATTCAAGTACAGTTGAGTTTTCATGCTTCTTTCTGAATGCCTGTTGGGATGTTGCCTACCCTATATTCACTCTCGTTTGTGCCCCTCAGTTGCCAAGGAAGCAGTTGCAAAGGATGGCACTCTCTCAAAATAGCACAGACTGCTGGAGAGAGCATTCGATGTTCAACGGACATCCTTCCTGCCGTGCTGGGCAGATGCTTTGCCTTCTTTTATTTGTTGTTCCACTAAAAACAGCAATTAAAATTCCAAAGCCCAGATGGGACCTGTTGAATTTTGCTCTTGTAATTGATGTTGGAACTTGAGGCCCTTACCTTTTCATTGGATAGTAGGCACAAAATCTCAACTGCTTATGCACTCCAGGCAGAACAAGAAACTGGTAATTCTGGCTGCCTGAAAAGACAGTAAATGATAGTGATAAATGTGGGTGTCGTGAGCCCTTTGCATTTTACTAACCATGGCTCCAGCAATCTGTGTTTGTTGCTGAACTTAGTAAAGTAGATGACAATATAAGTTAATGAATTTCAAAAATCAGACATAGACAGTATGTTTACTTATTACATCCAAGTCCAGGAAGAGCTTATTACGGATAATTTCTTTATGCAGACTAGATCCACATTTATAATACTTTGTAATGACAGGTTCATGATGATATCACAGATGTCTATGCCTTACTAAGTTTGGTTCAGATCCAAATCACTACTTTAGAGAATATTTAAGAGTTGCCTTATGATCTGTTTTTATAATGAAAAAAGAAAGGAAAACAAGATACTTACAGAACTGATAAATAATTATATCCCTGTTATATAATTTATATTATTTAGGTGATCCTATATTACGGAAAAATATCTTCCTTTACAATGTTAATGCCTTTTATATTTATATGCCTTTAAAAATTTTTAACAGTAATATGTCTTTTGTATTATCATGATTTTGTACCCCGTCAAGAGTGGTTGGGATTATATGGAAAAAAGACTAAAAGAAGATCTACTGTATTGTTTAATACGTGAACTCTTGGTGGCAATAAACAAGGCTGGGCAATTTTTTTAAAAAAAGAAAGATTAAGTCTTAGTATAATGCCTAAAACTCATTAGACATACACCCATATTCAATATTTCTGTGTAGAACGACATTTGTACAGATGCAAACCCTCTAACACAATGTTACTGGTAAATGGTGAGCTGATTTGAATAAATTTAGCTTTCACTGCAGAGTTTTTAAGGCTCTTTTTTATTGCATCAATTATACAGTGAAAACAATTTTCCATACTTTTAAATACAACTGATGCAAACACAATGTGTTTTTAATTTTCCAAGTTTTTGTGATAACAAACCTGACAACTAACAAGAGAAACTGAATCAATGTGGCATTGATTTACAAGCCTTAGGAAATATGGGCAATAAATCAACAGCGGAATTCATTATAAAAGACTGTTGGGTTATTCCCCCAATTTCTTCAAAAACTTTCAGTGGAAAGGACTGGCTAATTGGGCCCTTCTACCAGAGGTTGTAATATGTGCCAATTTGCTTCCTATCCCATCAAAACTATCTAGAAAGATTACAACTTTTATTAGCAGTTTTAGCAACATGTAGTGCCACCTATGATTTAACTTCATGATCTAATCCTGAAAAGTTACTGAAATAGATTTAAAAGGAATTCCATGGCACAAAAAGTTATAATGAGAGCCACGAAGTTGAAACTTCAAATCATCTTCCCAGAGTTTTCAAAAACTTTAAAGAGATTCTGTCATGCTTCACATAAGAGTTTTACATAACACTGACAAGATTTCTGTGTTATAAAAATGAAGCACATATACTCATCTCATTGGAAAGAATAACAATACCGATTCACATTGCATGTTGCTGCAAGAATGATTACCAATGTATAATTAATTAATTAAAATTATTTATTCAATTTTAATGCTGCCGGATTCCAGCTGACTCTGGGCAGCTCACAAAAATAAAGAGCAACATAATTTTTTTAAAAAAAATACAATAAATTAGACCGAAACAAATTACAAAAAATAGCTAAAAGTAATTGCAAGATGACAATCCAGGAAACATATTAAACATAGAACATCACAAATAGGGGAGTCCTGTCTACCTGACCCAAGGTCTGGGAGAATAGCCAGGTTTTCAAGGCCTTCCAGAATGCCATCAGATCAGATCAGGGGGGACCTTATTCCAGAGGGCAGGGTGCCGCTTCAGAGCAGGCACACTTCCTGGGTCCCAACACTGTTTAATCAAGGGGAACTAGAGCACACCCACCCTGCCAGATCGTATCAGGTGGGCAGAAACCATGGAAACTGGTGGTTTATAAATTGGCTTCAACATTAAAATAAACTTTAATAACTGATAATATTTATTGTTTTACAAGGAAAACATTTATGAAAGAAGATTGTGTGTGTATTACAACAGTAGTTCTTAGGATAAGCTCTAACTGTTTGTCGCTGGAAATCAATTTTCTTGCTCCCTCTGCTGGTGCCCTAAATAGCATAGATCTATTTCTGCTCAGCTGTTGGGTCTCTTGCTATTCCCTTTCCCCCACAAATCAGATTATAAGAAGTTAGCTTGCCCATAAGGTTCTTGGACTATCTTCAGCATAATACCTTAATCAACTTAATCTGCTGCCCAATTATAATCAACCTATTTCTCTCCTGGAAACACACTGAGCTGGCATCTTTTCAGTTGGAAGCAGTGCATCAAATTTCTAGTCAGAAAAAGGAGAAGAGAGAAGGAAATCTATGGATGACAACTCACTTCCCCTTTAACTGGCCATCACAATGCCATTACTGTGTTGACGTTCTCATTTGTGGGTAAAGTTCCTCTCAATTTTGGGTGATGGTGGCTTTGTTTTGCTGACATGAGAATTTGTGGTGTTTCTGAAAAGCAATAGAAGGATCTAAAGGGTAGAGAGAGCTCTCCACACAGCTCTTCACCTTTGTCATCTGGATGACATTTTCTAACAGTATTCACAGTACAGGTGTTTTTATACTCAACTTCAACATGGCCCTGGGAAACCACTGCTTCTTAATGACATTTCATGCCTGAGACTAGCATACATCAGGATTGATTGTATATAGTTAAAAAAAAAATGAAAGGGAGCACAGAACCCAATATAATTAGTCCTTAGTCTTCCCAGAAACTATGTCAAGTGCCTGTGGTTTACTATGATGGGATTTGGTGAGAGAATTGTAGGATTTTTTTTTTTTCACATGGCTGCACTTAGGGTAAAACCCTACAAAAGGTCTTCAAGATGTTGAAAATATGACTGGACTTCCAGGCTTGGTTGTTGAGGCCTTGGTGGGTTTTCATATTGCAATGCGTGTTTTGTTGGAGTGTACATGTTCTTTTCTTTTAAATTGTCTCCCCCTTTTAAAAATGTGTAAGCAGCCAAGAGCCGTTTGGAGTTAGGCAGCCTTCTAAATTTAGTAAGTAAGTAAGTAAGTAAGTAAGTAAGTAAGTAAGTAAGTAAGTAAGTAAATAAGATGTGATGTGATGTGGGATCAGAAAACCCAGTTCAAAAAACAGCCACCAGATCGTTGTGGGCATAGAATAATAAGTTTTAAATACTTTCTTCAGTCCCCAGTACAATAATAGAGATATGGATTTTCCTAGCTATCAGGGTACTGGACATTTTTTTAAAGCAACTAAGGCTGGTATTGTTTTCTTTACCCTCTCCTCTACTTCATCAGTGGCCTCATCCTGATTTTCTCTTTAGAAACCATATCAAGAGCAGAATGTTGAAAAATTCAACATTCTACAATAAATAGCTTCATATACAGAAAACTGCTCTATTTTCTTTATTATTTCTGAAGATTTCATTTTAAGTCTGATTCAGTTCAGTACCATTTTTTTCAAGTTGATCTTTGAATCACAGCTCTACAGAACATGCAAAAGCTGAGATCAAACATTGGTTGGATGTATACTGAGCTAAGCAGAAGAACCGTGACAAGGGCGGTACCTTTCCCCAGGTTGCTAGTCATGAACAACCCCATTGGATTGCAGGCAGGTCACTGAAAACCCTGAGAAAGTAAATATGCCAGTTGCCCACATCTGATTAAATCAGTAATCTATCATTGTACAGCATCGCTGAATGCTATAGACTACATGCAAGGCATCAGCCCTTTCACATCTGAGCCTGCAGTTGAAATGTAGCAGTGAGTATATTTTGGCTGTCTTGTTGCTAATCGCCACAGTGATGGTTTGTAATGGAAAAACAGGGATCCTTTTGACTGGTAATCAATCCTATCTTACAATCATTTTTGTGGCAATGAGAATATGAAGCCAGCAAGATAGCCAACAAAGGCTAAGACACAAGTGTGATGTTTATGTTAGCTGACAGTTTGGCACAGTGGTGACATGAATTTAAGAATATAGTCTGTGTCTTGAGTTATTTATAAAAATAATAAAGGTGGGATAGAAAATAAAGTAAATAAATAAAATTCTAATAGCTTGCCTGCAAAATAATGACATGTAGCTTGGTTTGAAAAAGGAATTTTAAAATTACGTATATCAATGTTTATTGATCACTATAGTAAATTAAGAGGGACGCGGTGGCGCTGCGGGTTACACCGCTGAGCTGCCGATCGGAAGGTCGGCGGTTCGAAACCGCGTGGCGGGGTGAGCTCCCGTTGCTAGTCCCAGCTCCTGCTCACCTAGCAGTTCGAAAACATGCAAATGTGAGTAGATCAATAGGTACCGCTTCGGCGGGAAGGTAACGGCGTTCCGTGTCGTCATGCTGGCCACATGACCCGGAAGTGTCTACGGACAACGCCGGCTCTAAGGCTTAGAAACGGAGATGAGCACCGCCCCCTAGAGTCGGACACGACTGGACTTTACGTCAAGGGAAACCTTTACCTTTACTTATAGTAAATTAAATAATTTCTGGGTGTAATTCAAAGTGTTGATTATGGTCTTTTAAGTCCTAAACATCTTGGAATTAAAGTCCCTAAAAAATCCACCTGCTGCTACATAAATCTTCCTGATCCATAAGCGAGACTCCAGCTAGAGGACTCCCCTCCGTGTTCCCCTGTACTACCTGAGGCTATTTGATTCTGCCTGTCAGGCTCCCCGATTAAATGTTCACAGAACATCTTCTTGGACTCGCATCCATCTTCCAGCAACTTGTGTCAACTTGCGAGTCGACCAGCAGGGAGGGGGAGCATGGTTGGAGTGGGAATCATCTTGTTTGGGCTAGCTGCTCCTTGCACCAAGGTCATCTAGGAAGAACTGTTACAGCCAAATGCTGGCATGAGGAGGAGCACATACCTAAAAGTGCAGTGGGGGAGAATTTGAAGTTACTGTGATTTTAAAATGTAGAAACCCACGGGAAATTCCATTCACAACTTTTTCTCTGTACTGAATGCTTTGCTTCATTAAATAAATTTATAAGCAAAAGCTTATGAGTTATAATTGAGTGAATGCTCGAGTGTTCCAGTCATTACACTGCCATATTTTTGTAGTCAGGAAATAGTAGGAGTGCATATGGAACTTAATGAACAGCTAGAGGTGAAATCCCAGGGAATGTGCAAGAACTGAAAGAAAACTGAAGCCAAGATGTAAATTAGCATTGCAAGCCAAATGAAGCAGTCTGAGGAAATCAGATAACAGAATAACAGAAACAAGAGAATGATGGTTGACTCTAGCCCATAATTCACTTTATATATAAATATTTATACTTTAGTGTTCAATAGTTTCTTCTCTGATTCTAAGTAATTTTGCCTTTGAAGTTACTAATCATTTTTCTTAAACTGGATGCTGAGGTTCTGCTTCTTACTGGCAACATGCAGATGCCTTTGCTTTTATGTACCTGGAGGTGTTCCAGATTCTCCTAGCTACAGGACAGATCGAGGATGGCTAGAATCCTTATCAGGGGTTCTCAGATTAGATGGGGATATCCTTGAATTTGCTCCTGTGATTCAGACACCTTCCAGTCAGAGCTGGAAGCGTCTTACGTTCAGCTGTTATTTGCAACAGTGTCATTTCCCAAATAATCTCCTCATCCAATTTGTCTAAATCAGTTGATATATGACATGCTGAATGAAGCCAAGATAATATTATGACAAAAGCAGGCATTTTAAGTATCTGCTCTCATTTTGCTAAATTCTTTATTACCCAACATTCATTTAGTACCAATTCTCTGTTTGAGGCGTAAGTGGAAACCATTTTCCATGCTTTTTTTTTTCCAGATTTATTTAGTTGATTTTCTATTTTGGTGTCCTGGACTGATATTTTAAACTTTTTGTCCAAATAATATCACAGCTTGAAACTGGGTCTGGGCTGGCACACCATGCCCTGGATGGTTGAGAACAAAGACCTCTATTTATTAAGTAGAATTATATGCTGTTCTCCATCATTTGGTCCGTACTATAAAACAAAGGAGGCAGACCATTAAAAGTTTTCTTATTCCCCAGTAAGGCTTATTTATGCATGAGTAAGGCCTCACATAAAGGTGGACATTCATAACGCACAGATTGTTCCAAGTCTCTTATAATTTTGAACATTTGGGAGGGGATAACACACAATATTTGTTCAGATACTTAACCATCAGTAGAATACCCACGCTACAACCATGGGTGAACCAGCTATTGGTCCCTGAGGATTCGAAGCACGGGTGGCTATGGGGTGGTGGTGTTAAAATCTGCAAGATGGAGATGTGGCATTGCAGTCAAAGTCCTGCTCCTTTTGGATGTGCATGCAATATCATGGCTTCCATCTTACAGATTTTGAGACTTTCCTGTGGATGCTGGTAGGTTGAAAGGTGGTAAATGATAGTCATCACATGCGAATAATCACTAGGTGGTATCCATTCCCATCATAATAAGTTACTGCAACAGAAAAATGGAGCATAGCTCATTGGCAGAAGATGTGAGGTTCAACTCCAGGTAAAGCTGGAAAAAGAATCTGTAACTGAATTAATAGTCTAACTCTGTATACAGTGCTTTGCTGTATTCTTAACTTAAGACTTATCCCTAAATAAGATTTATCCTAGAAGAACTGTTTTGTGGTGATTTACTGTATGATAACTGTCAATAGCAGTTTGAAATTTAATTTATCCTGAGTCAGAAGGAGTGATGCATATGCACAAGGCATAGAATTTGCTAATTAAATATGCCATTCCTGTGTGCTACTGAAATAGAAGTTTGAGTTATACTCAAATATGGAAAGCTATGTGCTATTTTTAAAATGTTCTAAAGTTGGTAGGTAATGGTTTAGATCAGAAATATTTATAAGTAAGGTCTTGACATTGATGAAGTTCATAATGTATTAACATTTTTGTATTGTATGCACTGAATCATTTTATGTTATTTTAGGTTAATAAATATTCATTAAAATATAGTCTTGAGTCATTGAGGACATAAGCTTTTTGTTTTTTTCCTGGACAATTAGATGTTTAGTTTGCTAGTGAAGAGAAGGCTATTGGGACCAATATATATGGCTTAATCAATGGGAGAAGGGCAATAAGATAAAATTGAAGCCACTTTTAATGTTTTTTTAAAATATTTATACTGAAGGGGACAAGGTTCTTTGTTCAAAAAGATGAGGTCAAAACAATGTTAAGATGGTATTTAATGCATCTTTTAATTATTGGTTCAGCAGCAGTTGTGAATCCTGTACCATGAAGAGAAGATCAGTGGAAGCAGAATTGTATCCAGTGATGTTCCTCTGCAAACAGAATAGTCATTACTGGCCGACAATATTCTCCACCTTTCTGCAGTCCCATGTTTTCCCCCAAATCTACACAAGGAAGTCTTCCAGAACAATTTTTTGGGTGAGTGCAGGGTCCAGAAGGCAAAAACTGGAAAACCAAGTCCCCATTTCACAAATAGATCTTTGCTTATGTAATGTTGGGTTTCACCCCAAACCTTGTTTGTTAACTTTTTAAAGTGCAGGACCTGCTTTAACATTGCAGACTTGAAGAAACTTGTCTAACATCTAATTCTGCAATAAAAACATATGAAATATTTCTAAAATGTAAATTACTGCACAAATAAAATCATTCCAATATTAGTAGCAACTAAAAGTGGATGAAGCACTACAATAAAACTGTACCCGAAAGCCTGCTTAACAAGGCTGAAAATATTGAGAGGGTAAGCCACATCCCCCTTGGAAGGAAGGTTTAATGAAAAAAATTCAAAGAACTTTGAGATCAAGTGCTAATAAAAGCAATCTAGTATTATTGTTAATATTATTGCCTAAAGTTTTTACTTTGCCACCTCTGGAAAACTGATTCTTATTTTCAGCATAAAAGTCTCTCCAGCAATTATTTGGATGATATCTGGCCTGTACACATTGCTTTATTATTCTTAATTTTACAATTTGAACTGTTGTTGAAATACAGCATTTGAAGGGTGGTAAGAGGTAAATTGGATATGCTTATGAAACAGAGTTCAGCTTTTGAGAACCAGAGCAACTATTTGTACTTGAGGCCGCTTGTTCATGTAAGTAGTCAGTCTGGATTCTAGAAGCATAGAATCCTCAGACTGATTATTTAGTTGATTTTACGTAAGTATTTCCCTGTGTAAAGTAACCTCTAGGCTTAAGATTTTGTATATGAATGATGACAATTCCATTCTTTCAACTTTGGTCCATTCCATTTTTGTTTTTATAAACAGGAAATTTCTAGCATTATCACAACATGAGTGTTAAAATGCTTTAGCTAGTCAGCTGCTCAGTCACTGTCAGCTCCTATCAGAAGCCCCAAAGGATGTGTTAAGAGCTTTTGTGAGTACCTTCATAAAAGAATTTCTGAAATTCCCAGGATGCTGTTTTCAAGAACACTCCACTCACAAACTTAATAGAAACTTATAGTTAGTCAGCTGACTATGACTACAATAAATGTTTTACTATTTTTAAATTGCTGTTTATATAGCTGCCAATCTACTAAAGGGAACTCTGGGTGGCAAACAAAATAAAAATACAATACTATACAACAACCATTTAAAACTATAAACTATGTTGAAGTCCTAATAAAAACTCACATCCATCCATCAACCACCCCATGCCAGCTCTTTCAACATCCTGGCCCCATGCCTGGGGGAAAAGTCAGGTCTTCACCTCTTTCCAGAAGGCCAAACAGGGTCAGGGAAGGCTGTTAAATAAGGCAGACACCATGACAGAGAAGGCACACTTCTGAGGCCCCACCAGGTGACACTGCTTCACCTTGGGGACCCTGAGCATGCCCATCTCCAGTTCTAGTAGGATGGGCAGAAACCATCAGGGACAGGTAGTCCCATAGGTGGTCCAATGCCATGTTGAGCTTTAAATATGACAATCAGCACCTTGAATTGCACCCAGAGGCCTACTGGGAGCCAGCATAGCTCACATAACAGGGGTGTTATGTGGGCATACTGAGGTGCGCCCATTATTGTTCATGCCACTGCATTCTGGATCAGCTGTAGCTTCCAAATGCTCTTTAAGGGCAGCCCCATATAGAGCACATTGCAGTAGTCCAATTGGGAGGTGACTAAGGAATGAGTGACCATGAGCAGTGCCCCCTGAAATAGGAAAGGGCACAGCTGGTGCACATTATGTATTTGTACAAAGAGCCTCTTGACCATGGCTCTCATCTGCTGTTTGAACAGAAGCCAAGAGTCCAGGAGAACCCCCAGATTGTACACTAGCTCTGATTGGGGGAGTGTCACCCCAGATAGAGTTAAAGATGTCACATCACTACATACAGAGAACCCTAAACCCACAGCTGCTCAGTCTTGTCAGAACTGAGCTAAAACTGATTCTTCCCCATCCAGGCCCATTAGCATCCAGGTGCTTGGAAAGCACCTTCACAGCATCACTTGAGTGGCCCAGGGCAGAGATGTACAGCTGAGTATCATCAGCATACTCAGATAACTCCATAACCTTACCTAATGCTTTCACATAGATGTTAAATAGGAGTGGGGAGAGAGTTGAGCCCTGCAGCACCCTGCAGGAACTTAGGGCTGGACCTCTCCCCCTTTATCAAAAAAGACTGGAACCAGCCTTGGAGGAAGGAGCAGAACCACTGAAGAACAGTGCCTCCCATTCCCAACAACTTCAGCTGGCTCAGAAGGGCACCATGATCAATGTTATTGAAAGATGCTGAAATATCAAGTAGGGCCAGGATGGGTATAGTACCCCCATCCCGGGCCCTGCCAGAGGTCATTAACAAGCTCAATCAGTGCTGACTTGGTGCTATATTCTGGCCTGAAACTTGACTGTAATAGGTCCAGATATTTTAGATATTAGTGAGCAGTGTGTTATTGTTCCTTTTGCCTAGTAATTAAGTGGATCATAGTTATTTCTTTCAACTGCACTATTTTTTGTTCTAGTATTACACTTATACCTGTTAATTTCTATTCTACAGTAGTATGGATTATAAGAAGCACCATTAGGCTAACAATATGATTTTGCTCAACCTCTTGAAGTGTCTCAGATGAGCTAGGGAGATGGAAAGTGATGGGATTAGAAAAGTACTTGTTTTAACCATCCTCTAGGGATCATATGTAGCTCTCTCAAAAACAACTCTGAGAAACTCTGATAGGCCAAAATGGTTGAATAGAGAGTTAGCCTTGAGCTTTGATGAACCACTACATCACGTAGGACACTTCCTTAAAGGGAAAACTGATTTAACTGTGGTCTAGAAGAGGAAGTATAAGGTTCCCTTGCAATGCTGAGTTGAATGAATGTGTTGTTGACTAGTTTATGCTCAGTGGCTATATTTCTTTTGTTTTCTGATGTGTTTCATTTATTGCATTTTATTATTGCATCGGTGTTTTTATTGTGTTAGCCACCCAGAGTTGCTTTATGTGAAATGGTTGGCCAAATAAATAAATACCATTCTTTGGCAATGAGAACATGCATATTGGCATGAGAGATCATCCTCCTACTGATGCCAGTGATTCCCAATATGAAGCAGACAACCAGAAGAAGAGCTGTCAGTTGGGCTGAGCTCGCTTGCACACTATTGCCCTAGGGGAAGAGATGAGAAAATGATTAGATAACAACTAATCACGTTATTACAATTTTTTTCCTGCAGTGCATGTAAAATGCCTTAACAGATATGATAACTCTTAGTTATCAGTAGTAAATTTATTTATTTATTTATTTATTTGATTTCTATAGCTGCCCATCTCAGCGTATTCTCTTTTGATAGAAGAGAGCTGTGAATATTCATTTTATTTTTCAGTAACTATAATCATTATCTTTATCCACTGCATTCATTTGCAACAACAGGACAAAGTACCAAAGACACCAAAGCTTAAAAAAAATAGCAAAGAACATTATCCCTACTTTGCACAGAGCCACCTGACCCTAGCTAATTAAATACATTCTATTTGTGACTTCTGGTTGACTAAAAAGAATTATGATTTAAGGTCCAAGCTAGTCCCAGAGGAAATGTAGCATCTTCATCTTCCAATCTTTTCTGGCTGCTACTATTTCCTGAGCAGACATATAAAGCATGCCATGCACAGATGGCCAAGCTTTGCCTGATTGTCCCATGTACAAGGATAGATTTGGCATCCTTAAAAGTGGCCAGGTTTCTGGCATGACAAGACCCAGGTTGTACAAAATGTTGCTAAGAATGTACAGAACAAATGCACAGAATAGGAAATAACTGATAGCAAGTAGAGTTGTGAAAATTCTGGGAGAGAGATCCTTTGGAACGTGCAAAAGCACCTCTTCAAATTGTTAAAGCAGCCCCTATTTTTTTTTCCCAATCTCACAGGGCTTCTTAGAAGCAACTTCTAGCTGTCTCCAACTTTTCCCTGAGAGAAACGGTGACTGTGCATGCTTTGTATGTGCTCCCGCGTGTTCCAAAGCAACTTGTTCCAAAAACTTAAATAGTTCTAGTAGCAAATCCTTGAGAACTCCATCACACTAGCTAAAAGTGTAACAGAAAAGTACCCACTCTCTGTGTTGTATGTGTTAGAGTTCATGTTTGTGAGAAGACTTATGGCACAATGTTTATTTATTTATTTTATTTTATTTATTCAATTTCTATAGCCACCCATCTCAGCAAGAGACTCTGAGCGGCTTACAACAATAAATATATTTGTTAGTCTCCACAGTGCCACAGACTCTTGGTTTAAATCTAGCCTATAATAGACAATGACAGCTGAAAATGTGAATGAAAGGTAAGGAACACAGTAAAAAAGGGGACTAAGGTCAATATAAAGAAGACCAAAGCCTTAGAATTGACAATGAAGATACTGAAGTGGCAGATAGCTTCTGCCTATTAGGCTCAACTATCAACAGTGAAGGAACCAGCAATTAAGAAATCTGCTGCAGACTAGCACTTGCTAGAATAGCCGTGAAGGCCTTGGAAAAGATTTTCAGGTGTTATGACATGTCTATATCTAAAAGGTTCAGAAACATGCAGGCAATAGTTTTCCTGTAATGCTCTATGGAAGTGAAAGTTGGATTTTGAAGAAGCAGGATAGAAAAATTGATGCTTTTGAATGCTGGTGTTTGAGAAGACTCCTGAGAATACTGTGGAAAGCCTGCGAGGGAGTGGCGTTGGAAAAAGTAGCTGCAGTCAGGCAGAAACACTTCTCACCCCAATTCCTCATAGATTCATTCATTAACTCACAAGCATTTCACTTTACTCACAAGCATCTAAGCTGCCATTCCAGCTGCCTGTGACAATTGAGCCACACCCTGGCCTTTCCAAGGACTTGCTGACATCCGGAGACAGCCTCACCCCACCCAGGTGCTTAGCTTGCAAAAGCAAATGCTAAAACAGGGTGGAGAGGTGTGTATAGGAGGAAAGGTGATAAGCAAATGGCATACAGATGGGGAAGCAGAGATCGGCAGCTATTACAAGCAGGGAAGAGGACTATCATTCAACTGCCAGGACCACAAGTTATGGTGAACAGCATATCCTGGTGGGAGTCCTGCCTGGAGTTGGGAGCTTTGCTGGGAGCTCAGTAGCAACTAGAAGAAAAAGAACAACCATACTAAAGCAGCACCTCAACCCAACTAGTGTAAGAATTTTTGGAAGGAGGCAAAGGTTGTATGTCACTTTGCAGACTTCTAGACTTTTCCTTGAACTAACTATTAAAGGGCTGAGTATTAAGGATATATTTACATGGCAACATTATCTTGTGAGTCCTAGAAGGGTGGAGAGCAATAGTCTGTTGTTGGGAAAGGTGTGTGCTGCAATAAAGCATTGTGTACAGATTTGCTGTGCTGTGGTGTGTCCAGTCCTTGGAAAGCAAAGAAACTTCACACAGCCAACAAACCAAACCAATGGATCATTCAACAAATCAGCCCAGAGTTGTCACTCAAGACACTAATGACCAGGCTCAAATATCATACTTAGGACATATAATGCAAAGACCTAGCTCTCTGGAGAAGTCTATATGTTGGAAACGATGGAAGGAAAGAGAAGAAGAGGAAGACTAGCATCAGGGTGGATGGATTCAATTATAGCAGCAATGGGTAAGCAATGTTGGAAGACCTGAAGGACCAGGTTAGGGAGAGATCTTCCTGGAGAAAATCTATTTCTCTTTTGCTACGAGTTGACACTGACTCAATGGCACATAATCAATGAACCAATAATAGACAAACTGCTCTTCTGAAGTGAAATTTTAATAAATATGCAGGATAAAGTATGATGAATTAAATCTAAAATTGATAATTATGCTCTTTGATTTTAATGACACCATAGTCCTTTCTGAGAAGATGATGGTAAATTGTAATTAGCAACAAAGCACATCAAATATTAAATATTGATAATTAAATTAGGCTTTTAACATTCTCCCCAGTGTGAATAGTGTAAATTCCTAGATGCTTTTAAATAATCAGCAAAGCAGTCCAAAGAGAGCTGTGGAAAATTGATATGGCAGATCCTACAGTGCATTTCAACTCTTGCTGACTTGGATCAATTTCTGATTCACATAGCTGATGGTCCTGCATTGAGGCATAGCAACAGTTTTGGATCTCCATTATCACTTCCCACAAAAATTCTGTTTTTGGGGCTTTCCCCTAACTACCAAGATGAGAACTGATGATGTAGCTTAATATTGCCCAAGTACAGCTGTGGCTCTGTTGTGGAGGAACCTTTATTCTATTAATAGTATTTCTGTTACTGGAAGCAGATGGAGAGATACAAAGCATCACTATACAAAATTTAACTAATTGTCATAATTAGCTGTTCAAAAGCACTGAAATTTCCCAGATATTCTATCAGTAATTTTACCAGTCCTCACGGGGAACTCTGATATTGGAGCCTTTATGGAATCCAGAACTAGCATGAATCCAAAACAGAAAGTGAAAGGATGGATCTATACTTTTTTTAATATTATATTTTTCTGTCTGGAAAACATAGGGAAATTAACATTTCATGAATTACATTAATATGGTGCCATTCTTGCCCCATGTGTTTGAACAGGTCAAGGACATAAACATAGTGGATTTAGCAGATTTATGGCTTGCTTCACATTCCAAAGGAATCTCCCCCTTCCTTTGCCCTTTGTTTGGCTCTCTTGGATCTTGAGGTGATAAGGACTATAGAAGTTTCCCTAAGGGGCTGTGGGTATGTCTTGGTTGGATCTTCCCAGCTAAGGGTGGAAGATCTCAGCCTTCATTGGAGATCAGATAAATCTTTCACCAAGATCACAGGACTGCAACCTAAATATATATTAGAAATATGTATCTAGTACTCCAATGGGGAGTTAGTTAGAATCCTCAGATTGGCTCCAAAATTGCTGCAATACCCTTTGTGGAAATTGAATCTTCAAAATGTGGAAGAATATCTGAGATTATGTGTGTTGTATGTGTATATTGTATATATGTGCGTGACCATCTTTATGGAGATATCATGCCTTAGATAAGAAACGTGTAAAATTTCAGGAAGATAGGTAAAAAAAAGGGTCAGTGAAAACAAAGAATGGATGTGGAGTAAAGAGTGGCCAAGACAAAAAAGAAATATATGTATATATTTTCTAAACAGGCTGTCACATCTCACAGATTCTGCCAAAACTCCTTTACTATTTCTGCTTCTAGAAAAAGATCTAGAAAAGAGCACTGAATATTGGCATAGTTCTGCAATATATGACTTCTTCAACTTCACATTGGAGAACTCTAGTAAGTCTACTTTCTGTGATTAGAAAATAGATCTGTCAGTCACAAAATTGAACCATCCTACCTTTCTTCATTCTTTGCTTTATCCTGGAACTTTTCTTCTATGGAGAGCTTAAGACAAATATATCTACTTTTGATAGGTGTACATGTGCCCTTTCCCCAAATTAATGAACATTGAGAAGAATCAGATTTAGATCAAGTCTTCTTAAGAAGTCTTGCTTGAATATAGACATCTCCCAAGTCTATTCAAATTACCTAATACGTACACACATGCGCACACCTGCACTCATTCAAAACATGAATATTTTTCCTGAATCTTAATTGTTCGTTGTTTAGTACTTGAATCAAGAATCTTCACTCCAATTAGAAACTGATTCTTATGATTAATTACTAGGCCAAAAGCTTTAGTAACATCTTTGTTCCTTTCTTTTTGATTGCGGTCTGCTCTTTTTCAAACTTTCTTATCAGAAACCAAGTCATAAATACTGCTTCAGGCCAGGACAAGACGTACTAAATAGCATCCCTCATAAATTTTCTTCCTCTTCATTTCCTTTGCATTACAGCTTAATCAGAAAAAAAATATGATAAAGGAAGAAGTGAAATCCAAATAAAGTTGAACAAGATCTTTTATTATCATGTAAAGTAAAGTAAAATGAAATAAGAGCTTACAAATACTTAAAAATAAATGTGAAATAGGTAATCTGTGTCAGAATCTAAGATTTATGGTAGGGCTTTGGGGGATAAAACAAACATTAAATAGAATGTCAGACTGGCTGGCTTTCTGGCCACACATAGTTATCAAAATTATCTCGATACTTCAGCTCAAAATTCTATTTTTTTCTAGACAAAAGCAATAGATTCAGAACTTTGGAAGGCCCCAAGGGAAAGAGAATAGTGCTTCAGATGGATGCAGAATAGACAGAACCTAATTGTTCATGTGACTGTTACCTGGCTGGGGTAGTGACCTGGCAAGCAACCAGATAATCACAAGACTCTGAGTCAAACTGATGTCCTCTGAATTGATTAAATAGACTTTTTTTAAAAAAATGATTGAATTGGGGCCTACACACTATTATGTTCTATGCTTCCATCCTTGAGACACAGTATCTGTGCTTTTTAACTCTCTGATCCCTCAAAGGCACAGAAGGGGCCATTGTGCCATATGTAATCCACTGTTTGACTCACTGTTTTGGCCTTTCTTTGCTCACAGCACTGCATCTGGAAATACAAGAGATTTCTGCAGTTTATCCATGCTTAACTGAACCACGGTGATGTGCTCAACCTTTTTATAATCCAAAAAAGCGTGTTCTTAGCCTTGGCTAGGAAGGAATGACAGCAATTAATTTTATTAATTCAAGCTCTAAGACTAAATTGTTCTCAGCTAACAGTAATTTCAAGTTGATTTTTACAGAGATAAAGTCGTAGGCAGGAGTTTAAGTTTCACAGAACTTCTAGTCACTGATGCATTGTAGCCTTCTTTTTCACAGAATCAGAGAGAATCCTAGGCTCTTGCATGATTCTTTCCAGAAGAAGAGAAGACCTGTGTAACTTTCACAATCCACACAGTTGATGGGCTGCATTCAGGTTGCTTAGGTCCTCAGTGCCTGTATTATAGAGACATTTGTACTAGCTTCATCTCACCATTACTGCATAAATGCTCAGGACGAGTTTACACCTCCCTGCTGCTGTCAGACACCAACCCTGCTGCAACATACAGTGTTGCCAGGTTTAAAATTCGCCAGATGATGACCGGTGCCACAAACTAGCATTTATTTTAATATACTAGAGTACTGTATTTACAGATATACTAACCTTTATGTTCCCCCACAAGCACCTAATGCTGCTACTTCCCCCTCTAGATTTTCTTTCCTTTCTTTTCCCCTTTCCCCTTTTCCCCTAGACTTCTGTGCTTTAGCTTTTTATATTAGATTTTAATGTATTTTTTATTTTTGTGTTTTAGCTTTTTATATCAGATTTTAATGTACCTTCTATGCTTTTAACTGACTGTACCCCACCCTCCTTATGCTGGTCTTTGAGCGTAATAAAGATTTGTTTTGGTTTTTTAAGGCACAAAATTAGGAATGGGGAGATCTAAGTTCTGCTCCTCCCTTAGGCACAGATACAATTCTTGGCCCTTGGAAGTGGCAAACCACTTCCAAAAATGTTGCCAAGAAGACTGCATGCACCTGTGAATACAGTCATAGATTCTGGATCGGGCGATAAAGATGCTACGTAACTGAGAGACCAAAATCCAGTGCAAGAGATGGTGCGCTGGAGACACTGATTCAGTTTCTCATGCTCTGTCTCACTCCCTCATACCTTCCAAAGCATTTTGATTCAGGAAAGTCCAGCATGAAATCTGGCCTTATTTATTTATCGCTGCAATTTATGAGCTATTCAATTCCAAAAAGGCTCTAAGTGGCACTAATACATTTCCCTTGTATTTGTGTGGATGTGATGGCTTTGCTCTTAAAGGAGGGATGATAGTATATTGTAATATCCAGGGCCATCTCTTTAATCTTTATCAGCTGTTGCACCATCTGAGATGTTGCAACTAGATGGACAATATGGTAGGGAGTCAAGGACATATAAGACAATACTTTCTGCACAGTGAACATTCTAGCTTTGTTTGCTGCAATCGTAAACTCCAAGCAATTGCATGCACAGGCGGGTGAGGAAACAGCACTTCCAAATTGGAGTTCTTTGTTGATTTGGTAGATTCATCTTTTTCAAAAAGTACTAGTGTTCACAGCTGTCTGAAAGACTTTCCCCTTGGTCCCAGATGTATAGGGACTTACTTCTAGAGATGGGACTATGTATTCTGCATATTCTCAGAGACACCACCAATTTGTTACTTCTCTGAACTTCGAACAAGTTCAGGTATTGAGCCCATGGCAGATTAAACACACATTAGTCCCAGTTTGAACATATACTGTAGGATTTGGATCCACATGAAGAAATAACTGGTCCATTGACATCTGTGGGAAGGGGGAAGGAGCAGGCATTTCAGAGCTACTGACAATACAGCTTCTAAAATGAAAGATTTAAAAATTATTTTTACTTAAATTTGTTATGGCACCCCACTCCTTTAGATTCTGGGTGACTTACAAACTCCCCAAAAACGATAAGAACAGTTAAAACACACACAAACAGGCAGCCTGGACTAAAACAACCAGAACAAGTAACAGTACAAAGGTCTTAAAGTAGTGTCTCCATCCCTAACTATAGCCCTAGTGTTTAGTATAAGACTTGGGAATAAACTCTGAGGAATTCATCCTTGCACAAATTAAATTCTTGGGTTTGCCTTTTATCATTTTTGTATTCTATCTGTGGTCCATGAATGCAAGGAATAATACTCTTTCTCTCTCATATTAAAAACAAAATTCTGTACAAAGAACTTCACGCTGCTTGGCCTGAATCTGGGCCATTATGTTTGCTGCAGAATTCCGGTGTGCTTTGCTAGGAAGATAAATGAGATATTTCTCTAGCAAGTTTACATCCAACAGTTTGCTCACAGCACACTCCAGGTGCAGTAGCTTTAGGTTACAGCCATCACAAATAAACGAAAAATTACTTTTGCTAGTCTAGGTGAAGATGCTGAAGTCAAAGAAACTGGAACGTAGGATAGGACAGGCTCTAAAGCAGGCAACCAAAGAAAAATGAATAGGTTTCAAAGGAGGTGTGTTCCCCCCACCTCCAAGCATATGGAACTAGGCCTACTGCTGCTGTAGCAGCAACAAGAGAAGAATCCATCTTTTTATCACTTTCCAGGATCTTCAGCTGCCTGCTTAGTGGTGATGTCTGCTCCTTCAGGTTTGTGTAAATCTAATCTGAAATGAGAGCATCCTATTGCAGGGAATGCCACCACCTCCCCATTTGTATATGCAAAAACCCTAGACTCTGTCAAAGGATCTAATTATTGATATCTGTCAGGGCCAGCCTCGCTTCGCAATAAGACACAGACTCACTTAGTGGGTATTAAGGATTTCTGGTTTATTAGAATGATAGCTGACAGAACGAAAAACGGGAACGGGGTAGGTAGTGTGGGGGTGCCCCTTTTATACCCTCCTGTATTGCCCCGGGCTTCCCCACCCCTCAATGCCCCGATCCCTCTTGATGGGACCCTTGATGGCTGCTTGGGCGTTTTCCCCGGTGTCCTCTTTGTCTCCCTGCGACGGTTGTGTCCTCCGGGGCACCATGTGCTTCTTATCTTCACTCTTCTGACGTCTCTCCTTTCAGTTGTTTATGGGTCCATGGGTGTGGGTGCCTTTGGGTGCTTGTGTTAATCCCTGGTTTGATTATCTTCTTCCCCTTTTCCTTAATGATCATGATCCACGTTGTGAGGCTCTTTGTGCCTTGCAACGAGGTCATGACATGCTGCCCCCCCAAAGATGTTCTATGGTGCTGGTTTCTCCGGGTATGCCTCATGGAACTGTCTTGTTAGTTGTCTAGCCATGACGTGTCGTGCCTGGACCCACTCTGGGTGTGAGAAATGTTTCCATCTCACGAGGTATTGTAGTGTTCCTCTTTGCTTTCTTGAGTCCAGTATTTCTTTTACTTCAAAATGTTGTTGGTTGTCTATCATTATGGGTGGGGGTGGAGGTTCTTCCGTATGCCATTTGGATGTGCTCGTTGGCTTCAGTAGTGCACAGTGAAACACTGGGTGGACCCGTCTCAAATTGTAAGGCAGTTCCAGTTTGAAAGTAACTGGGTTGATTACCTGTATGATTTTAAAAGGTCCAATGAATTTCGGTGCCAATTTCTTCGAGGGTTGCGAGGTCTTTATGAACTTAGTGGAGAGGTAGACCCTATCTCCCACTTTGTAGTTCGGTGCCTCCGCCCTGTGGTTGTCCGCATATTTTTTGTACGTTGTTTGTGCGTCTGCTAGGGCCGTTTGGATGATTGGCCAGGTTGTTGCCAGCTGTGCCGCCCAATCGTCTGGTGAGCAGGGCAGGGTTTCAGGTTGCGGCAATTCAGGTATCAGTACAAAGTCCCTTCCGTAGACCACCTTAAATGGGGTGTGGCCAGTGCTTTGGTGTACCGCGTTATTATAGGCCACCTCTGCAAAAGGTAGTAGGTCTACCCAGTTGTCCTGTTGATAATTTATGAATGCCCTCAGGAACTGTTCAAGTGTTGAGTTTAGGATCTCTGTAGATCCGTCCGTGTGTGGATGCCACGCAGTGGACAGTGCTTTAGTTTTAAAAATTCCCGCCAAAACTTTGACGTGAATTGTGTTCCTCTGTCGGTCACCAACCTGTAGGGGGCGCCGTGGATCCTGTATATGTGTGTTAGGAATAAACATGCCAGCTGTTGTGCGGAGGGGATAGTTGCGCACGGGATGAAGTGTGCTTGTTTCGAGAAATAGTCTTTTACCACCCATATCACAGTTTTTCTTTGGCTGGGTGGGAGGTCCACAATGAAATCCATGGAAATTTCTTCCCATGGCCGGGAGGGGCTGGCTACCACCTGTAGCAGCCCGTGGGGTTTCCCTCCTTTCCGTTTGGTGGTGGCCCATATGGGGCAGTTGGCTACGTAGTCTTTTACGTCCTTTCTGAGGTTTGGCCACCAAAATTGCCTCCTCATTAGGTGGAGGGTTTTTACAAACCCAAAATGCCCTGCAGATTTGTCATCGTGCGCTCTGTGTAAGATTTCCCCCCGCAGTGATTCGGGCACGTACAAGGCTTTCTCTTTCCAGGCGATGTTGTTTTTGAAAGATACATGTTGTTGGTTATTCTGCAACCATGTATCTTGCTGTAGTGCTTGTGTGAGTCTTTGTTGCCAGTTCGGTGAAATTGAGCGTCGGCTCCAATCGCTCCCCCCCGTTCATGCTGGCGTGCGCTGATTCCTTGTCTGGCTCCGCGTGACAGCTGGGCAGCCGAGCTGTTTCTCGGTCCATACTGTTCCCACGATGTCGGAGGCTTGTGTGTCGTCCTGTGGCTGTCGGGAAAGGGCGTCTGCCAAGAAGTTTTTCAGTATGAATTTCAGCGTGAAATTGAACCGGCTGAAAAACTGAGCCCATCGCACCTGCTTCGGGCTGAGCCGTTTTGGCGTGCTGAGTGCCTCCAGGTTCTTGTGGTCTGTCCAGACCTTGAAGGGGCAGGAGGCCCCCTCCAGCAGGTGCTGCCACGTTTCCAAGGCTGTCTTTACTCCAAACGCCTCCTTTTCCCATACATGCCATCTCCGCTCCGTTTTGGAGAATTTGCGGGAAAGGTAGGCGCAGGGCTTTAGGTGGTTGTCGGAGCCCTTTTGGAGCAGGATGGCCCCGATGGAAAAGTCGGAGGCATCTGCCTGCACCACAAAAGGCTTGGTGGGGTCGGGGTGTTGTAACACTGGCTCAGCTGTGAAGAGGGTTTTCAGTCTCTCGAATGCCGTTTGACAGTCAGCTGTCCAATTCAGTAGCGCCCCCGGGTTCCTCGATTTGCGCGTGTCCCCCAAGCCCTTAGTCTTTAGCAGGTTAAAAAGGTAAAGGTTTCCCTTGACGTAAAGTCCAGTCGTGTCCGACTCTAGGGGGCGGTGCTCATCTCCGTTTCAAAGCCTTGGAGCCGGCGTTGTCCATAGGACACTTCCGGGTCATGTGGCCAGCATGACTCACGGAACGCCGTTACCTTCCCGCCGAAGCGGTACCAATTAATCTACTCACATTTGCATGTTTTCGAACTGCTTGGTGTGCAGAAGCTGGGACGAGCAACGGGAGCTCACCCCGCCGCGCGGTTTCGAACCGCCGACCTTCCGATCGACAGCTCAGCGGTTTAACCGTGAACCCCCTGTAGAAATTAGTGAATCCCAGGAGGCTTTGCAGCTGTCTCCTCGTGCGTGGGCGTTCCCACGCCAGGATGGCTTGGACCTTGCTGGGGTCCATTTCTATCCCTTTAGCAGAAATCCTATACCCTAGGTAGTCAATTTGTTTTTTGTGAAACTCGCACTTGGAGAGCTTAACAAACAGCTCTGCCTTGCGAAGTTTCTTGAGCACGTCCTTTACCAAGCGTTCGTGCTCACGTTCTGTTTCTGTGTAGATCAATACATCATCCAGGTAAACCAAAACCCCCTTAAAAAGGTGGTCACGCAGGACCTCATTAATTAACTGCATGAATACCCCCGGTGCTCCTGCCAGTCCGAATGGGAGTACTTTATATTGAAACGCCCCCAATGGGCAATTGAAAGCAGTCTTCCACTCGTCCCCCTCCTGTATCCGTATGCGGTAGTAGGCTTCCCTTATGTCCAGTTTGGAGAATACCTTACCCTTTACCAGGTGGGACAAAATGTCCTTTATTAAGGGTAAGGGGTATTTATTTGAAATGCTTGCTGCGTTTAATCCGCGGTAGTCTGTACAGAGCCGCAATGACCCGTCCTTTTTCTTGCGAAAGAGGACTGGCGCTCTCACTGGAGAGTTTGCTGGCTCGATAAAACCTCTCGCCAGGTTTTTGTCTATGAAGTCCCTTAATGCCGCTAGCTCTCGCTGGGTCATAGCATATATTTTTGGTTTGGGTAGGGGTACCCCCGGGACCAGTTCAATGGTGCAGTCCGTCTTTCTGTGGGGGGGGGAGTTTGTCCGCCTCTTTCTCGCCGAAAACGTCGGCGAAATCCCCGTATTTGGTTGGCAGTCCCTCTGGCAGTGCTGTCTCTCTGTGTTCCGCCGTCGTCGTCGCCCCCCCCATGGCTGCTCGGGGAACCCTGTTCCCTGAAGGTGCTTGGTAACACCCGTCAGCAAACTTAATCTCTCTGGTTCTCCAGTTGATGACTGGGTTTTGCTGCACGAGCCATGGGATCCCCAGTATGAGTCGGGGTTGCCCCACCGGTGCCACGATGAAAGCCAATTTTTCCTCGTGGCTGCCGAGCTGTAGCGCGGTTTCTCCGGTGTATTGGGTGACCGGGCCCCCTCCCGCTGCAGATCCATCGAGCTGCGAGAACACCAGGTGGTGCTGAAGTGGATAGCAGCGGAGGTCGAGTGCGGCTGCCAGGTCAGGGTGCATGAGGCTTTTGGA
Organism: Candoia aspera; assembly: GCF_035149785.1. Classification (NCBI taxonomy): domain Eukaryota; kingdom Metazoa; phylum Chordata; class Lepidosauria; order Squamata; family Candoiidae; genus Candoia; species Candoia aspera. The sequence goes on from NC_086155.1 coordinate 37,104,561, forward strand.
GCAACCCGAATCAATGAGTGCCCAGACCTTTTCGGTTTTATTTCGATGGGTGAGGGTGACACGGACGTAGAGGGTGGGGCATTCCTCAATCACCCCTTTGTCGAAGCGCCTGTCAGTGTCCTCCACCTGTCCTTCGACGCCCCTTAGGCCAGGTGGTTGTCGTTTCCTGCCGCCTCATCGGGGTTGCTTTCCTCCTCCTCTGAACTGTAGGGGACGTGTCTGCGTCGGTACTCCCCCTTCGCCGCTGGTCGCTTTCTTGGCGCTGGGGTTGGTGCTGTTTGTGCCCTCCTTGGGCTCTCTCTGGGCGTCGTTTTGGGGCATGCGGCTGCTTTGTGATCTTCCCTGCCGCACGTGAAACATTGCCCTTTTGCGAAGCGTCTGTCCCGTTCCTCCTTCCAGGGTTGGGGTCTCGCCCTCACCTGCCTTGCGCTGGTGCGTGGGGGTCTCGCTGTCTCCATCTGCTGCGTTTCCCTCCTTGCGTGGAGGAACGTGTCGTGAGCGTTCTCCGCTTCTGCTGCCAGCTGGATCCAACCCGTGAGGGAGCTGGGGTTGTCGCGGCCGAGTGCCCACCGGAGGACGTTTAAGTTGAGTCCGTGTTTGAACTTCTCAATCAGTGTTGATTGAGACCAAGTGTCCACTTTTCCGGCTAGGGCTTGGAACTCCATGGCATACTCTGCCACGGAGCGCGGGCTTTGTCTGAGTGTCTCTAGCGCCCTTTTCGCCTTTTCTTGCTCCAGGGGGTCCCTGAAGTGCCGTTCCAGCGCCTGCAGGAATTCAGTGCTGTCCTGCAGCGCCCGGGCGCCTGATTGGCACAATTGGACGTACCAATCGGCGGCCCGCCCTTTTAATTTTATGGCCAGGGCATTGATTTTGCCCCGCTCAGTTCTGAAGCAGGGACCCCATTCTTCGAGGTAGTACCTCGCGTTAGTCAAAAAAAAGGAGAGTTTCGAGGGGTCCCCATCGAACTTTATGCCAAAGTCCTTGGCGGGTGTCCTGGTCTGGCTCCTGGCCCCCTCTACGTCGTGCCTCGGGCTCTGCGGGAGCTGCTGCGGGTCGGGGTGTCTCCAGTTCTCTTGCGGCATTGGTGCCTCTCTCTGGGTCTCCTCGCAAGGTCGTCGTCCCGTCGCTCGGGGGGGAGGGCGGGGTGTTCTCCCTCGGTCGGGCTCCTGGATCCAGGCTCCGCCGTCGCCGTCGCCGCCCGCCGGGTCGTCCCTCCGCCTCTCAGCCTGGCGCGTCTCCCGTCGGGTGGGCTCCTGGGACCGGGTGCCGCCGCCGCCGAGGTTGTCCCGCCGTCTCACGTCCGGGCGCGCCTCCGATCGTTGGGTGGCCTCCTGGGGTCGGGTCCCGCCGTGGTCGCCGCCGTCCGCTGGGTCTCCACCCCGTCTCGCATCCCGGTGCGCCTCCGGTTGTCGGTTGGGCTCCTTGGGTCGGGTTCCGCCGTCACCGCCGCCCCGCTCGCCCCGCCGCCTTTCGTCCAGGGGTGCCTCTGCGCTGCCTCCGCCGCAGAGTCCCTGCGCCGCCATCAGCTGTTGGAGCATCTGCCGCACCGCCTGCATGCCTTCCTCCAACGCGTCGAGCCTCTCCGCCGTCCCCGGCTTCCCGCCGAGGTGTTCGCCGCTCTGCTCGCCCTCGCCGTTGGCCGTGGTAGAGGACGGATCGTCCCTCGTTCCCGCCGCGGTGCCAGGCGCGCCCTCGCCTTCGAGCGCCCAAGGTGGCGGTTCGTCTCGCGCTTCCTCCGGGGTTGCCTGCGGGCTTGGAGAGGGTCCCCTCGTCTCGCCCCCGGTGCCTCGCGGGCTCCGGGGCGCCGGGGTGGGTCCCTCCCCCGCTGCTTCCCCCCAGCTGGATCCCATACTTACCGGGGCGTTGCATCGCCCGGACCTCAGCTACATCCCGCCCTGCGAGAGCGGGGCTTCGTCGCCGGGCGCCGAAGTGTTGCGCCTCCTCGGTTCCTGGTTCTCCATGCCTGGCTGGGTCCCTCACAAGCTTGTTGGATAGGTACCAGGTGGAAAAAAAAAATTTGGGGGGTTCCCGTTTTTATGTCAGGGCCAGCCTCGCTTCGCAATAAGACACAGACTCACTTAATGGGTATTAAGGATTTCTGGTTTATTGGAATGATAGCTGACAGAACGAAAAACGGGAATGGGGTAGGTAGTGTGGGGGTGCCCCTTTTATACCCTCCTGTATTGCCCTGGGCTTCCCCACCCCTCAATGCCCCGATCCCTCTTGATGGGACCCTTGATGGCTGCTTGGGCATTTTCCCCGGTGTCCTCTTTGTCTCCCTGCGATGGTTGTGTCCTCCGGGGCACCATGTGCTTCTTATCTTCACTCCTCTGACGTCTCTCCTTTCAGTTGTTTATGGGTCCATGGGTGTGGGTGCCTTTGGGTGCTTGTGTTAATCCCTGGTTTGATTATCTTCTTCCCCTTTTCCTTAATGATCATGATCCACGTTGTGAGGCTCTTTGTGCCTTGCAACGAGGTCATGACAATATCTCTGTTTAGGGAGATGGACAGCACAACAAATGCAAGTAATGGAAGGGCTTGGCTACTTCCAATTTTCAGTCATGTTTTTCTGTGGTATCAGAAGTCTTTCCACCCTTTTTGATGACACTTTTCTAGCTTGCCTACTCATTCACATTTTTCTGAGGGCATCTGTGATCCTATGCATCTCACCGTATGAGATATGGAAACTGAGTTGGTCTGAAGCCTTCTGTTGTGGAACCCAAGTTTTGTAACACTCTGCTTAAAAGCAGAATTTTTTTCTGTTTCAGAAAATAGATAAAGGCAGTTCTTTTCGTAGTGCCTTTGCCTGAAGCATGATGTTATTTTTTAATTCTGAAGAACTGGTTTTAAAATAATTCTTGCTAACTAATTCTGCTGATTTATTGTTTCTACAATATACTTAATTATGATCTGAAATTAAAGTAAAATTTAAAAGTCTATTATCCCAACATTCTCTTTTCTCAGTTGATTTACTACCTTGCCCTTAATTATTTCATCACAGAACTAAATTTGATATGCTTGTAGCATCATAACATCATGTCAGGTGGATGGGATGCCCCAAGAGACTATTTCAGGAGGACGAAAGAAGATGTAACTGTAGGGAAGAATGGATATAAGGCAGCAATACCTGGGAGAAGACTGATTTTGGGAGGGCAGGAAAATTTTTTTATCATCATTGTTTTGACTTGAAAGCCAGAATGGGAGAATATGGCATAGTTTTCAGATGTCTAATATGAATATAGATCTAGAACACAAATGGGGCATTCGTTTTCCACAGATATCCAGTACTTTCTGGTTATATATGGAATAATATAATATAGATAGCTAAGAATAAAGATGCTGTTTCTCCTTTTCTTGTTGCATAGACAGTGTCCATCAAAGGACAGTTGCACATCAAAGTAATTTCTGTAAATGCAGAACATTTCCTATTAAACATATACACAGCTGCCACTTTGATGTAGCCCAAACCACAGATCACTGTGATTTTCCTCTAAATAAAGCTATGAATAATTTGAGCTACTTCCAATTACCATATTAATTGAAAGGATAAACAATGTGATAGTATTCATTAGAATAGGCATAAACAAATGCTGCCAGTTTGCATTTAGATGTTAAAAGCTATCAGAAACCTCAATCGATAATAAGATAAAATAGAATGTTTTGTATAGGTAAGAAATGATATATCGGATCACATGTGTTACATATAATACATACTTGGTTATTCATTCATAAGCAGCTCAGGGGCAAAAGCAAAAGTGCAAAAATATATTGCATGGCATATGATGCTATAGGGAATATACTTTATACTTTAAAATATACTTTATTTAGCTTAAGTTATTCTTCATACATGAATAAAACAAAATAATAAATCAATCATTGATATCCTGTCATGTTCACCATTTCAATGTGCTTGGTACATCGTAATGTTTCGCATGTCATTAGCCTGATACGTGTTTGATCTTAGAAGGGAGGAAGATTCCTCTTCAAGGAGTTCTTATCTGTTGGCTGCTGGATTGGAATGTATTTGGGTTATCTCATGTATTCAAGGTTGCTTTCCCAGGATGTGTAGAAAACGGTTACCAGCACCTGGGAGGGGGGTGGTTGCTTTGGCTGATAGGGGGGAGGGATTACGTTTGGAGCCGAGGGTTTTTAGTTTGTTATTGGCACGCTTTTAGTCATTCTCAGCTTTCTTTGTAACTGTCATAATTTCCCTAATAAATCAGATTTCATTTAAGTAACCTCTTGTGAGTCTGAGTGTTTGGGATAGGCAACCATTACATATCCTAGAATATTATAGTTTATTGTAAACCACCCAGAGTCCCCTCTTTGGGGGAGATGTTGTTGCTGTTAGTTGCCGTTGAGTCGTTTATGACTCATGGCGACCCTATGTATAACAGAATGAAATGCTGTTCGGTTTTGTGCCATATGCCTGATTGTTCCAATGTTTGCATCCATTGTTGCTGTAATTGTATCAATCCATCGTATTGAAGGTCTTCCCGTTTTCTGCTGGCCCTCGACTTTACCAAACATGATGTCCTTTCCTGACGATGTGCTCAAAGTCTGAGAGTCTAAGCCCTCTAGGGAACATTCTGGTTGTACGAGAGATATCATTGCTGATGTCAGATGGATCTTGGCTGAATGTAAAGAATACCAGAAAGACGTTTACCTTTGTTTCATTGATTATGCAAAGGCGTTTGACTGTGTGGACTGTAACAAGTTATGGCTAATATTACAAAGAATGGGAATTCCAGAGCACTTAATTGTACTCATGCGGAACCTGTACACGGATCAAGAGGCAGTCGTTAGAACAGAAAACGGTGATACCAAGTGGTTCAAAATTGGAAAAGGTGTGAGGCAAGGTTCTATACTTCCACCCTACTTATTCAACATGTACGCTCAACAAATAATTCGAGAAGCAGGAATGTATGAAGAAGAACAGGTGTTCTATTCAGACCATGCACCAGATCAATTCTCAATGAAACTCTTTATTAAGAACTATTTACAAGCAATAAGTCCTTAAGTAAGGAGACTGGAGTAATCAAAGCTAAACACTGTAACAAGGCAGCACTAGGTATTATCTGGAAGGAAGACTGGCTCCCACTGGAGGACTGGAGGCAGCAGATCTCAAACTGGAGCAATTCTAGAACAACACTACATGGAATGGCCAACCCGATGGGTCAGGATGCAAGCTATGATCTGCAAACTGAAGAACCCGGAATCCTGGGCACAGGACTCGAACTCAGGGCAAGGCTGGACTCAGCTGGAATCACCAGACTGGATTGGATCTCTAGAGAAGACAGGTGGGAACTGGACTTGGAACTTAGCACTGGGCCAGACTTGGCTGGGAGCCCCGAACTGCGCTGGATTCTCTGGGCAAGAGACTCAAAGCAAGGCTTGAAACTTGGAACAAGGCTGGACTTGGCTGGAAGCCCCAGACTAGGCTGAATATTTATTTATTTATTTATTAAATTTATATGCTGCCTGACTCCCAGCAACTCTAGACAGTGTAATGGTTGCCTAATCCCAAATACTCAGTCTCACAAGCTCGGGCTTAAAGATAACTGATTTATTAAAGGAATAGTATGCAAATACAGAGAAAGCTGAGAATGAGCAAAAGCGCGCCAAATACAAACTTAAAAGCCTTGCCTTCAATCCAGTCCCGCCCCAAGCACTCGTCAGCACGCACCCCCTCCCAGGTGTTAGGAACCGTTAGACGCGCCTGGGAAAGTAACCTTGAAGAGGATTGCAAACCCAAACATACATTCCAAAGATCCAAAACAAAGGAGAGTGCAGGAATGGAAAAATCCCGAACGAACCAAGCGAGTATACACGGAAAATGACTTGACATGTGAAACGTTACAATGTTAACAGAACATTGAAAGGGGAAACATGACAGACAGTTTACCAAATGTTAAAGAACAAGAAAACAACGTAAAACAAAAAAGAGCAAACATGGCAAAGATGGGAACAAAGAAAAAGATGAAAAAGGGGCTTCAATCATACTTGCCAAAGGCCTTCAAGCCTCTTCAAAACACCAGTAGGGGGGAACGCCCTTCCAGAGGGCAGGTGCTGCTATAGAGAAGTCATGTTTCTGGGGTCCCGATAGATAGTATTGTTTAATTGAGGGATGGAGGAAAATTCTGAGAGTGCCTTGGACTGCCAGAAGATCAAACCAGTCCATCCTCCAGGAAATAAAGCCAGACTGCTCACTTGAGGGAATGATATTAAAGGCAAAACTGAAATACTTTGGCCACATAATGAGAAGACAGGACACCCTGGAGAAGATGCTGATGCTAGGGAGAGTGGAAGGCAAAAGGAAGAGGGGCCGACCAAGGGCAAGATGGATGGATGATATTCTAGAGGTGACGGACTCGTCCCTGGGGGAGCTGGGGGTGTTGACGACCGACAGGAAGCTCTGGCGTTGGCTGGTCCATGAAGTCACGAAGAGTCGGAAGCGACTAAACGAATAAACAACAACAACAATTGAGGGAACCCAGAGCACGCCAACTCTGCCAGATCAGATCAGCTGGGCAGGCAGTCCCTCATGTAATGGGTGGCAGGCAGTCCCTCATGTAACCAGGCCTTATGCCATATAGGGCTTTATAGGTAACAACCAGCACCTTGAATCACACCAGGAAGCAAACTGGCAACCAGTATATCTTGCAAAGCATACTGAAACATGCCCATCACTGTCCGCAGTGCTACATTTTAGACCAGTTGAAGCTTCTGGGTGGTCTTCAAGGGCAACCCCATGCAGAGCATATGGCAGTAGTTAAACTGTGAGGTGACCAGGGCATGAGTGTGTCTTTGAAAGGCCTCCTGACCTAGAATAGAGCACAACTGGTGCACCAGATGAAGCTGCGTAAAGGCCTTCCTGGCCACAGCGGTCATCTGCTCATTAAGCAGGAGCTGTGAGTCCAGGAAGCCCCCCAAATTGCACACCACCCTTGAATGAGGAAGTGCTACCCCATCCAAGGTTTAAGATGGAATATCCCCAGATCTGTGCAGTCCAAACACCCACAGCCACTTGGTTTTGGTAGGACTGGGTCAGAGATGGATATTCCCCATCCAATATATGGGCAGTCAGTCTTCTACAGCTTTACATGACTGTTTAAATTATATGACAAAGCACAGGCTAAGGAGCAAGGCTGATAGAGGTTTGCCCCTGCTTCATAAAGTTGTGATATGAGCATGCTTTCATTCTGCTCACACACACTATAGCTTTTCTTCATTGTTCAAAAACCTCATCTGATCAGAGGTGACAACAATGAATTTCAGAAAAATCATCTCATGTTTTCCAAATATAAGTAATGAGTCTGTTGTCTAGCCAACTATCCCATCAATCATGCTTTCTTCTGGCTGCACATTTAGCCAGTATGGAAAGCTCTAGGTGGAGTCTGCCTTTAATTCCTTAACAAAAGAAAACTTTAATTATAAGCTTAAGAATTTAAAGAATCTGGAATAAACAGCAAAAAGCTAAATAAGATTTTGATTTTAGAAAACTATAAATGGACTAAGGGTCCAGATAAAATTGGAATATTGAAACTTTTACAATAACATTTTGGAATGAATTATAAAGTACAAACAGCTTCTCATGGGAAATAGATCTGTTTTGGTTTGTACAAGATATACCATAGATAAATAATTCCATGATTTCAAAAACTGCACACTAGATGGGACTAAAGATTTTAGGTAGAGGAAAGATATACAGGCCTGCAAGATAGTTATGACAGTAAAAATACTGAAGGAGACTTTTGAAGAATGGGATCAGAAAATAGTAGCCACGATATCAACAATGTCAGTAATGATGTCTGCTTCGATGGATAGACTATGTCAAAAATATGTTATTGAAGAAATATCAGATGTAGAACAAATTTTATCTGACAAGATAGAGATGGTATTGAAAGTGGATTTACAACTGACAGGCCAAGAAAATGATTTAGAAAAGGATGTTTCACTGTATCTACAAAAGAAATTGGCTGAGGTTTTAAAATTTAAAAAGGAGATACAAATGACAACCCAAGAGAGTGACCTGGATAACTTTTTCCTACTGGATTTACAAAAGAGGCTTGTTAAAGCCTTGAATAACTCTATGCGATGGGACAAAGAAGAAATTAAGAGAAATCAAATCCTATGACAATATTTGAACGAACTAAAAATTAAAACTGTTAGAAGTAAAATGGAGGAATATAAAGTTGGTTTATTTGATCAAGGTTAAAATAAGGCATATTGTTACTTCTGGCTACCCTTTTGGGCTTTCTGCTGACACCAGGACTGAAAAAAATGATGTTTTATAGACTTGTTTATAGATAAGAGATGGGATATGGGATGAAGAGATAAATGTTTGTAACTTTAGAGAGGGTGAAAAATTATTAAATTTGTTTATACTTATTGTGATGAAGGTTGGAAGTAACTTCTTTTTATATTTCTTTCCCCCCTCTTTTTTATATTCTTACTTTTCTCTTTTTCTTTCTTTTTCCTTGCACTTTCTACTCCTTCTCTCTATTTTCATTTATTTAAGTTTAGTTTGTATTAGATTTCACTATTATAATCAAAACCCTTAATACAAATTATATACAAGGAAAGCTCTAGGTGGGAACATGCAGACAGTACTTCCATAAATGGGTGATTCAAAAAAATTAGGACTTATCGTTGCATGCCCAGCTCCACAGGCATGCAATGATAAGTCCTAATTCTTTTGATTACATGGGCATGCAGTCCCTAATTCTTTTGATTGCATGGGCATGCAATGATAAGTCCTAATTCTTTTGATTGCATGGGCATGCAATGATAAGTCCTAATTCTTTTGATTGCATGGGCATGCAATGATAAGTCCTAATTCCATGTGTATGCAGCTGTCCTAATGCAAGTTCCTTGCATCTTTTCATAGTAATATAAAGGATGTTCAGAGTTGCCCGTAAAGATGAGTTATGAAATACTTTGCCTAAGAAATCACATGACTTAGGATTCACACTCAATTTCAAGTTATCACATTTTATTGCAATGTGCATATTATTTTCTTTAAATATCCGTTATCAGTGTGCTTGATATCCTAATTTAACAATTAGAACAGGCTGAGTTGTATTCTACCACCAGTCTCCATTTTTCAATCTGTGTTGCTATTTATTCCCTTTCTTTGAAGTTCTCAGCTGATGACCATTTGACTTTTAGTTCTAAGGCCTGTTGTAAATGTCTATTCAAAAGCTGCAGAAAAAATGATAATGCCTACAAAGGAAAATTCAAGGACTCCCATCTTGAGGACTATAATGCATCATACAATGTTCTGGATAAACATACACCCTGTAAGCAACTTTGACAGCTGCCAAAATATGCTAGTTGTAAGTGCTTTTAAACTGTAATCTGTATATAAAGGTTACATAGGAGAAATGTGACTTAAAATTTGCTGTGAAGCCCACCTCACATGTTATTCTCTTGACATAATGGGAAGAGGCCATTGCCTCTATCTTCATATGCTCCCTCCTGGACTCATTCTAGTTTCCTGCACATTGAATGAAGGTCTAAAGAGGGAGTCAATTGTACTTTTGGAGGCTCCTTGATGAGATCAGAGACTTGCTCACTCACCATAATCACATGGTAGAGTCTCCAAGAGTACAATATGTCTTTTATATCTTTGTTAATTAAACAGAGCTGGTGTGGGGTTTTTTTATACACAGTCACATTGAATCTTGGATGCGAGTAATATTCAAAATGCTTCCAAAAATCAATTTTCCTGTCAGATGGAAATGAATTTAGGGCAGAAATTTTTAGAACTGATTTACTTATCTAAAATGTTGAATGAATGTTTATTATTGTAAAGTATGTTGGCCTGTAAGTAGCTCCTGTTTTTGATGAATAGTGGTTGCTAAATGTATGCAAGTCAACATCTCTCAGGTTTTGCTGAAGTTCATGAATAGTTGATTTCTTGCTTAGGCTTCAAGGTTGCAATATTTTTTAACAGCAGTTCTTTCTGGATCAGTTTGTGGACATACTGTACAGCCACATATGGGCACAAAAATAGAAGAAACTATGCCTTGAAAAATTACTGGAAAGGGGTGAGCATTATTACAAGAACTATACTCCAATGTCCACATGTGATACATAATCTAACCACAACCCATGATTCTCTATGCCTGCTGCCTGGAATGGATGGAAATCTACACAAGCTAGGAATTAATGCCATGTGATTTATGAAAATCATGTACATCCTATGCATTTAGCAACCCCCTTTCCAAAGATCCTATCACATTGTAGTGTTTTTCCTGTCTATATATATGAAGGCCAAAGTAGACAGTGGCTTGGTTCCCACATCCTCCTAACAAATAATGTGTTCAATCTTAATGTGTTATGAGAACAAAGCTATTGTAATTTATACACTACGGTTTGTAATTTAGTGTGTTGTGTGAACCCAAGAAGTGTGGTTTATTCAGTGAACCAGGTTAAACAAATCTTTGCTTTTAACACGTGAAGCAGAGCAGTATGTTAAATATATATGCTGAATGTTTTTAACTTGTAAAAGAAGCACTATATTATTTTTTCATGATTGACAAAGTGGATGAAAAACCTGACAAAGTAAATGAAACACATACCAGCTGATTTTTGACCCAAAATAGTAGAAGGAAGAAAACTTTTTGGGAAGGGTGGTCACTTTCATTGAACTGTAGTGCAGAGAGAGATAACGAACCCCTTCTTCCTACCAATGTATCACATTCTCTGATTAACACCTTTCTCCAAGGCCATATTAAAAAGTAAGCACAAACATAAATACATTTAGCATTTATTTATTTGGCCACCAACTCATGAATTATGACCCTGTATGGCTAAGATTAAAAACACAAAACAAAGTAACCAACAGACATAAAATCATATGCATATACAACCACAACTGAGGCTAAGCCACAATCGTATTAATATTCCCCAAACCATTTCAGAATGGGCTCATTCAGTGTTCTGGCCCAATGCTCAAGGGTAGAACTAGATTTTCACGCCATTCTGGAAGATGAACAGGACCAGGACCAGGGCTGTCCCAGTCTCAGGGATGGGGTGGGAGAATCAGCTGGCTTTTTCCAAAGGTAGCCAACAATTGTAGCTGTATTTTATAATCTTTGCTCTGCGGTTAAATTCTTTTTATATTAAGTCATAAGGACAAGAGAAATGTAGCTGCAAGCCAAATTTGTCCTCTCTCATTTTTGTAGCCCAAAGCAATCTGTCTTGGTGCATAATCACTGTATTGCTGCTATCCTTCTGGTAACCCAAAGAGCTCTGAAGCTGCTGTGGAAAGGCAGCGAGGCAGACTAATGAACCTAAGCTGCCTTCTATAAATTCTGGAAATAAGTTAACTTCTCAAATTTCCAAAATGTATCTGTTGCTTTCTTCCTTGTTACAAACTCCCTATTCAAGTATTGCTGCAGTATTTCTGGAACCCATTCCCCCTTTTTTGGAGGAGATTTGAATCTGGAGAAAATTCCATGAAACCTGGAAATTACTTGTGTAAAACACTAGTAAAATCTGACTGGTATCTATGCCTTTGCTTGCTTACTGACATGGTATTGCCATTATTTGAGGGAAAAGGATGCACCAAGACCATGCTGTGGTGCCTGTTTGGGAAAGAATTTTTGCCAGGAAGTAAAATATTGTCTAGACTATGCACTGAGCATCTGATGCATGTACATGGTGTACAGATGCTGAAGTGGCATATCTTCACTGCTGCTTGCCTGGTGGCTCTCTCAGCATTACTATCCTAAATTATATACTTGTCACTTTGGAACTTGGACACACTGAATATGTTCTCAGGCTGCTGAGAGAAGGCAAATAATAGTATGTGCCAAGCAGCGAGCTTCTTAACATGACACTGAGCTGGAATGATTTTCAGCTCCCAGAAGTCTAGTTCTTTAAAAAAAGACATAAATTTGAAGTTGTAATCTCTACATTATAGATGGAATATTGTTATATAAATTTAGCTTTCCAAGTTTCCAAGCTTTATTTCCAGTACTATAGAGTCTAGGGCAGTGTTTCTCAACCTTGGCAAGTTTAAGATGGGTGGACTTCAACTCCCAGAATTCCCCATGGTTGAGAAACACTGGCCTAGGGAATGTGGGTACAATGGAAAACTAGTTGGAAGTCTTTTTATAAAAACAAAACAAAACAAAACAAAAAACTGAATTTGTTTTTCAGAAACAGGGGAAAATGTGATTTCACATTTCCTGATTCCTAACCAGTGCTTGAAAACTATAGAAATGTTGAGGATACAAAGAGGATGTGATGATTTTCAAATACCATTTCCCCACTAGTAACTTACAGCATCTTCGCAACCATCACTGAAATGATACAGAGATTGTGTTCATTGCAGTTATTTTGGCCTAGCAGTGGTTGGATGTCTCTAGAAGCTGCTATAAGTCATTAGTGGGGAAATGACCAGAGGCAAGCTAATCAGCACGAAGTATGAAATTCCTCTATAAAGTGTGAGTCTGATATATCTGAAAATAGAGCCTCATGAATGCACCAGTGATACATTATTTTTAACTGGTGACGCTAAACAGTGAACGTGGGAATTTTGGCATGCAAAGCGTATGCACCGCCACTGAACATTTATGTATACGATGGTATTTAACGTCTTTAATTTTGGTTGCATTTCTATGACACCTCTGCAAAATAAATCCTAAATTCTAGTAGCAATATGAAGAAGGGACCAAATTGCTTTGGTTTAAATTAACTTTGGAATTGAAATGGGTATCTTCACTGGAGTATAAACCAGTCATGATGGATGCTGAAACAGCGATGCTGATGGACGGATTCTTTCTTGCACACCATTATTATCTGAGCTATTTCAGAGATTTTCCAGATTCTAGAATATAGATCAGTAAGACAAAGAACATAAGAAATGATTGAATAATTATATCCATAACCTACAGACCAATATAATTATATTAATAAATTCATCATCCAGTTTATTATTTTCCTGTAAATTGGTTGGATATTTTAAAAATCTTTATAGTAGATGAATACAGGTTCTCACCTGAGAAAATGTCCTCAGTACAACTTGGCCAATAATATGCATTAAACTACATTTTAAATAAGTCCAATGTTTCAGGAAAAAATGGCAGAACCTCTTCTCTTACACAAAGGAAGGATCAGGTGTAGGGACTTCCAAATGCAAAAAGTTATAATACCCAATGGTTAAAGGTTATTGCAGTAAAATTTGCATCCAGCTCCCAGATACTTGTTCATGCACTACCTATATCTTGTGTGGTTTTTTTCCTAGATCCCTCTTATATATTGCTTACTGGACTACACCTCATAGCTAACACCTGAATGTTGACTTCGCTCAAAAGTGCTGCAATGGTTTATAGTCTTTGACTTACTTGGGAAACCATTTTCTCAAGATTGAGTGGTTTTGAAAACAAAGGAGACACTGACATTACTGTATATAGCTGAGTTTCCTGTCTCCAGAGAGGAAAAAAATTAGCATTTGCTAGCCTGAGTAGTACTTTGGTTGGCTTCACTCAGTACTCTAATGATTAATTTAAATTTAGCATAATTTATTAATCTACCCATTTTGGTTTAAAATTATGGTTTGTTTAGCAAACTAAAGTTTAAAACCCCTGGCTTAGTGTCTTCTGGGAACACAACCAGAAGTTTCAGACAGCTCTGTGGCTACTACTTTTGGAAGCAATTCCACCTGTAAACAAGGCTGTTTTCTTAGAGAAGACAGAAGCAGAGTTGTTTTGCTACTAATGGAAGTTCTAGTAGTGATGGACGTTATGCTAGGCCATAATGGTTTTTCTGGTGGTGGTGGTGGGGTTGATTGGGTGTGTTTTTAAAGTCATTCCTCATTTTTTGCTGAAGTATGAGTACGTAAGAAATTACAGAAAAGGTCTCTTAACTATTTCATCCATTCAAATACATATATACATGTGATTTTGTGTTTTTTGTGTGTGTCTGAATTAAAGGAATCAACAACATGCCAGGTTTCAGTATCACTGGCTAGGGGAATTGTTTATTCGTTCAGTTGCTTCTGACTCTTCGTGACTTCATGGACCAGCCCACGCCAGAGCTTCCTGTCAGTTGTCACCACCCCCAGCTCCCCCAGGGACGAGTCCGTCACCTCTAGAATATCATCCATCCATCTTGCCCTTGGTCGGCCCCTCTTCCTTTTGCCCTCCACTCTCCCTAGCATCAGCATCTTCTCCAGGGTGTCCTGTCTTCTCATTATGTGGCCAAAGTATTTCAGTTTTGCCTTTAATATCATTCCCTCAAGTGAGCAGTCTGGCTTTATTTCCTGGAGGATGAACTGGTTTGATCTTCTTGCAGTCCAAGGCACTCTCAGAATTTTCCTCCAACACCACAGTTCAAAAGCATCGATCTTCCTTCGCTCAGCCTTCCTTATGGTCCAGCTCTCGCAGCCATATGTTACTACTCGAATACCATTGCTTTAACTATGTGGACCTTTGTTGTCAGTGTGATGTCTCTGCTCTTAACTATTTTATTGAGATTTGTCATTGCTCTTCTCCCAAGGATTAAGCGTCTTCTGATTTCCTGACTGCAGTCAGCATCTGCAGTAATCTTTGTGCCTAGAAATACAAAGTCTTTCATTGCCTCTACATTTTCTCCCTCAATTTGCCAGTTATCAATCAAGCTGGTTGCCATAATCTTGGTTTTTTTGAGGTTTAGCTGCAAGCCAGCTTTTGCACTTTCTTCTTTCACCTTCATCATAAGGCTCCTCAGTTCCTCTTCGCTTTCAGCCATCAAAGTGGTATCATCTGCATATCTGAGATTGTTAATGTTTCTCCCAGCAATTTTAACTCCAGCCTTGGATTCCTCAAGCCCAGCATGTCGCATGATGTGTTCTGCGTACAAGTTGAATAGGTAGGGTGAGAGTATACAGCCCTGCAGTACTCCTTTCCCAATCTTAAACCAGTCTGTTGTTCTGTGGTCTGTTCTTACTGTTGCTACTTGGTCGTTATACAGATTCTTCAGGAGGCAGACAAGATGACTTGGTATGCCCATACCACTAAGAACTTGCCACAATTTGTTATAGTCCACACAATCAAAGGCTTTAGAATAGTCAATAAAACAGAAGTAGATGTTTTTCTGAAACTCCCTGGCCTTTTCCATTATCCATCGGATATTGGCAATTTGGTCCCTAGTTCCTCTGCCTTTTCTAAACCCAGCTTGTACATCTGGCAATTCTCACTCCATGAATTGCTGAAGTCTGCCTTGCAGGATCTTGAGCATTACCTTACTGGCATGTGAAATAAGTGCCACTGTTCGATAGTTTGAACATTCTTTAGTGTTTCCCTTTTTTGGTATGGGGATATAAGCTATCCCTGATATTGTTATCCTTCCTATACAGATCTTCTGTATATTCTTGCCACCTTTTCTTGATCTGTTCTTCTTCTGTTAGGTCCTTGCCATCTTTGTTTTTGATCATACCCATTTTTGCCTGGAATTTACCTCCAATGTTTCTAATTTTCTGGAAGAGGTCTCTTGTCCTTCCTATTCTATTGTCTTCTTCCACTTCCGTGCATTGCTTGTTTAAAAATAATTCCTTATCTCTTCTGGCTAACCTCTGGAATTTTGCATGTAATTGGGCATATCTCCCCCTATCACTGTTGCCTTTTGCTTTCCTTCTTTCTTCGGCTACTTCTAGTGTCTCAGCAGTCTTCCCTAATCTCTTTAGTCTGATCCTAAATTGTGCAATAAGAAGTTCGTGATCTGAACTACAGTCAGCTCCAGGTCTTGTTTTTACTGACTGTATAGATGTCCGCCACCTTTGGCTGCAAAGGATGTAGTCAATCTGATTTCGGTGTTGTCCATCTGGTGAAGTCCACGTATAAAGCTGTCTCTTAGGTTGTTGGAGGCTAGGGGAATAGGATATGAAACTCCTTAATACTCTTTGCTTTATATTGACATAGGCTACCACAATATATTATTAAAGAGCTACACAGCAAATTTGCAATATGGAGCAAATACCTTTTACTTACCAAAATTCCAGTTGCTATGACAATATGATTGAATCCTTTCAGTAAGATAGCAGTACCCTATGATTACTTTCTAATAACTCAACTTTTTAAATTAGCTTTAGACCCCACAGTCCATGCAATTTAATCTGCAATTGCAGATTCAACTGGAATCAGGACTGGAACAGTTCATGGGGCAATAAAGTAGTATTGTCAGTGCTGAGAGTCTGCTACAATACAGTTTAACAAGCTCTACAGATAGAAAGAAGAGTAGAGCCTAGTCTTAAAAGGACACAATTTTAATTTCCAAACATTATTAATTATAATAATGCTCAGTCCATTTAATAATTTTAGCTTTCTTGATTACCGATCCTTGAATCCAGGTTATACTTACCAGGAAGCAATATAGCCCTGCATCAGGAAAGTCACACTGCTTGTATGGTTGCATGCTTTTTGAACCCCACATGTGTAGCACTAGTATTTTTAGTAGAAGATCCAGCATCTAACCTCAAGACATCTATAGTTTGCATTAAAACCAATATTGCAAAATTAGGCTAGAATCTTAACATTTATTTGACAATAATCCTAACTGAATTCAAAGAGATTTATATCTTACTTACAAAGATTGTAAGTAAGTATGTATAGAGTTGAGAGTGTGTTAATCAAGTGACTAAGTGCACTCACCCAGGAGATTCCATTTAGACCTCATTTGGCACTCAAACATTATTGTGTATCTTATTTTAGTCTCAAGAGAGATTTTTGACCAAGTGTTCTTTTTCTCCATTGTTGGTTCTTTGATGTCATTTTTGATGTGGAACCTGATTTTTGGAAATGCAGCACTATTATCCAAATGACCACTGAGGGACAGAGATAACAAACTAGGGACTTTCTTTTTGTTTTCTCTTGATTTGAAGATTCACACTCTCTCCTCAGACTGCTTCCTACAGGAAGAAATACAGTACCTTTTTTTCTTTTTTCCAAGCTGTCTCTAGATACCCTTAAGGGACTTGGTTCTATTCACACATTTAATTGTTCAGGGCCAGAGGTGTCTGCAGGGTACAGTAAAAAAAAAAGAGTTAAGACTGCAACTGCAATGATGTGATTGAAGCTCCACCTATTTTTTATGTATGTCACATGTGCACATGATGCACATAAAAACTAGGTAGATCCTCGATCACATGTTCTGGCTGCCATCATTACTTTTTTGACTATACCATGTGGACACCCCTGGTTTGGTGACTTTTAACTCTTTGTGACCTAATGAACATTTGTTAAATCCCACCCATCTAGGCAAAATCTAGGAAGCAAGAACAAGACAGATTTCAGTAATGCTGGTCTTGTGGTAAATACAGAATCTTGGATACTGTAAAATGAGTTTCCAGCCCTCATTTATAGGAAGTTCATTCAAAGACAGCCTCTGTGAAAGAGTTGAAATGCTGCTTTGCAGGCTTCTTGCCACCCAGGCTGAGTAGCTATCTATATGATGAACTGCCAACTGACTTGCCTTCTGCCTATTGATTATGTCTGCTCTCCTTCCAGTACTTTCTCAGCCTCACCACATCCTATCACCTGGATAATCTGTCAGTAAATGCTTCTGAGTTCTCATAAGCTCAGTGATAGTACTTAGTCACCTTACCTGTTTCAATCACTTTCAATTTTTCCAGTGACACTTGTCCAAAATTCTTCAGTTTTAGGTTCATAATTAGTAGTTCCAGTGAGTAGTTTGGTTTTATTTTGATTACTATTGAATGATTTGTTCTTATTGCTGTCCCATGTATTCTGAACAAGTTTCTCTAGCACCACATTTCAAAGGCATCCATTTTTCTTCATTTAGCTTTTCTAATGGCCCAGCTTTCAGAACCATGGTACGACTGTGAAAACCAGTTGACAGGATGTATGTGTCTTTGTGATATTCTATGTATTCTTTGTCTATGTAATATTCCTGCACTTCAATATTTTGTCTTTCTTTCATAGTCTTTCTCCTAAGTAGCAGATGTCTCTTTTTTCCATGGCTATAGTCACCATCACTATGAATTTCTGAACATGTGAAGAGAAAATATGACGCTACTAACTTCTCTGCCTATTTGCACTGTTTTGGCATTATCTGTTGACATGTTTCACACGCCTTTCTTTTACTTTTGACAAGAGATTCCTTAAGTCTTTACCCTCAAAGTGGTATCATCAGCATCTCTGCTGATATTTCTCCCAGCAGTTTTAACTCCAATTTCTATTTTTTTTTCTAGTCCAACATTTCTCATGATATAATCTGCATATAAGCTAATTAAATAAATTAAGGCACACTCTTTTTGTGACTCCATATTCCTTTCTAATCAGGGCTTCCTGATCATCATACAAACTCTTTACAACATATGAAGTAGCCCAGTACACCTTTGTTTATAGGATCTATCCACAATATAGGAAAGCAGTCAAAAGCTTTATTATAATCAATAAAGCAAAGATTGATTATTTCTGGACCTCTCTTGCCTTTTGCATCATCTATCAGATGTTAGTAATGTGATCTGATTCTTCTGAATCCAATTTGTACCCCTGGCAGTTTTCATTTCATGTATTGTTGACTGCAAAATCTTGAGCGTTACTTTACTAGCATAAAAAATAAAAGCAGTATCCAGCATTATGACCATTCTTCAGCTTTTTCACTTTTTGGAATTGGATTATGAATTCATCTTTTCCATTTCCTTGGCCACTGTTGTGCTCTCCATTCCCACTTACAAATAACAAGTAGAACTTGAACTGCATCATCCTGCAAATTTTTAATAATTTTGCTAGCATTTCTTCAGCTCCTTCACCTTTGTTGCTAGCAATATGTTCTAGGGCCCATTTAACTTCACTTTCCAGAATGTCAATGTAATGATTGCCTATCCTGATATACTCAGACTCACAAGCAGATACTTAATGATATCTGATTTATTGGAAGAATAGTATGCAAATACAGAGAAAGCTGAGAATAATGAAAAGCGCGCCAAATACAAACTAAAAACTCTCGGCTCCCAACGTAATCTCTCCCCCTGCCCAGCCATAGCAACCACCCCGCTCCCAGGTGCTGTTCACCATTTTCCACACATCCTGGGAAAGCAACCTTGAACACATGAGATAACCCAAACACATTCCAACCCAGCAGCCAAGAGATAACAACTCCCCGAAGAGGAATCCTCCTCCCTCCTGAGATCAAACACGTATCAGGCAAATGACATGCGAAACGGTACGATGTACCAGGAACATTGGAACAGTGAACATGGCAGTCAAGCTTTAGTTCCAAGTTCAAACCATCATATGTATCAGCAATTTTGGGATTTTTTTGTATAATTCTTCTGTATATTTGCACCATATCTTTCAAATGTTTTATTTCTCCAATAAATCTTTGCCTTCTTTGTCTTTTATCATGCTAATCTTTGTATAAAAGATTCCCTTGCTTTCAGTAATTTTCTTAAATAGGTATCTTAACCTTCTCATTTGTTATCCTCAATTTCTTAGCATTCTTTGTATTAAGATATAACCTGTAATCTCTTCTTGATCTTCTTTGGAACTTGGTTGGGCAAATTTTCTTCTGTGTCTGTTATATTCAGAATATCAAACAGTGATTTTGCCTTATTTTGCTTTTGCATTTTGGGATATTTTTTAAATTTGTAATGATGCCATGAATTGCAGGGCAGAACTTTTCAGGCACTCTATTTATCAAATTTAATTCACTGAATCTATTATTTACCTTTACCACATACTCATATGAATATTGTTGAAATCATATCTTGCTTGTTTGATAATTTCATTTGTTTTCTGTAGTTTATGTTGTATTTTGCGAAGAAAGAGTTTGTAATCTAAACCATGGTCAGCATGACATCTTGTTTATGCTAACTTAATAGAGCTTCTCCAACTTTGCTTGTAAAATGTATGTGTGTGCAGATAGAACACACACACACATACACATACACAGAGTATATGGCCAGTTCGCTTTTGGTGCTGTCCATCCAATGAGTTCCATGTATAGAAAGGTCTTTTTGGCTTTGGAAGAACAAATAAGCTATAAACATTAGGTTTTCTTGGCAGAACTCTCTTAGTCTGTCTCCTGCTTTACATCAAGGTCAAGTTTTCTTGTTATTCCAGATGCTGTTTTATGTCCAGGTATACTTCTTCTGTCTCCTGTAATTAGAATGATGCCTTTTTTTCTTTCCTTTGTGTTATCTTGATAAGCTGCTACAAATTCTATATCTACTTCTCCTGCATTTGTGGTTGGAGCATAGATTTGGATCATCCTTATATTAAGGATAGATCTTCACAATGTATAGATTGTGTAAAGACAAAGGGATTAGTTTAGCTCTTTTTCTGGATAATGAAAGAAAGACACAGAGCCTCCTAGAGATGATTTACAATGATATTTGTAGACCCATGAAAACTAAAACCCCAGGAAGGAACAGAATGAAACTAGGTGTAACTATGAAGAATGAGTACTTGTTGGATATGCAAAAGTTGTTAACAGGTACAGAATCCTAGATGTTGCTATGGAAATGATCAGGATGTACAGCGTGACGTACTTTGATGGGAAGAAGCCAAATAAATGCTAGATATTGGAGCAAGCATACATGTCAAAAAAAAATCAAGATAGCTGAAATCAATAGAGGAATTTATTGTAAGACTTGAGGCAGCCAGTGCACCTGAATGGGAAGGAGATCTAGAAACTGAACATGAGATGAGGTGCTCAATAAGATACAGTTTGAAAATAGGTAAATCTCTCTTAGAATTCAGGGGATAGGAATTAAGATTCAAAGTAATTGCTCCTCTTTGTTCTGTGATGGTCAGATTGCATCTAAAATACCATGTCCAGTTCTGGGCACCACATTTTAGGGAGGTCATTGACATATGAAAGGATATCCAGAGGAGACCAACCAAAATAATAAGGGGCCTAAAAGAGGAAACTTGTGGGGAATGATTAGAACCATTGGATATGTTTAGTCAGAAAAAGAGAATACTGTGGAGAGACATGATAGCTATCTGCAAATATATGAAAGGCTGTCATGTAGAAGATGAGCAGAATTGTTCACAGAAGAAATAATGGATTTAAATGACAAGGAAGCAGATTTCCCTTGGACATCAGGAAAAATTTCCTAATAGTAAGATCTATTCAACAATGGAACACTCAGCCTTGGGAAGTGATGGAATCTCCTTCACTGGAGATGTTTAAACAGAGCTAGATGGCTATCTGTGGGGGATGCTGAAGTAGTAGGTTCCTGCACTGGGCAAGGGGTTAGACTGGATGGTAATGAAGGCCCATGCCAACCCTTCTATTGCTTGATTCTATGATTATAAGTAGAGGTATTGATTTTTGTCAATCGAATTTTTAAATAAGTTTTTGCTAGAAGAATGTGGATTGCTAATGCAGTATATTTAATTAAATATTACTTAATTTCACAATTGACTACAGCTGCATCAGCAGCATCTGAAATTCCAGAATTACCATCAGCACTGGAATGTGTTTTGGATTATTCTAAATCTACTCTATTTTTAAATAAAAAATTAGAACATATATTAGTTTTTTGCAAGAACTGTGAAATAGAATACCTCATATTAACCAAGCAATGGGTCTTAAAGGATATTAAGTATGTTCCCTATTATTTTAAGATAAGAATAATTCAACAATATATTTTTTCATGTTTACTGCATATCTCAGATAATGGTTTTAAAAGATTGGTTAATAACCTGATTATATTGGAAGTGTAAAATCTGTAAGGAGATTCTGAGGGCAATTCCACACTGCAGCCTAGGTTGCATCTCTCTCATGTTGTTCCCAGGTCATCTTTAGATCAACTTCAGAAGTCCCAGTTTGGATTGCAGTGGGCTGGCCACACTACAGCCACTGTAAGACCTAATTGGTCATCCTGTTTCTTGCCCTTCCTGCCCATGCAGCTTCTAGGATTTAGGGTAGTCCACTGGCATTGGATTGTATACAAAAGCCAGCAACTGCCAGCCAACAGAGAACATTGCCAGTGCAAGCTACTCACCAATCTCTGAGTATAGGAATGGATGATGGTGTCGTCTGCCCACTCCCAGCCCATTGTAAATGCACTCCATGGCTATTTACTCTAAACAATTATTTTCAGAAGAATGACTATTTTATCCATGATATAGAATGCCAAAAGATTTGTCCAATGTAGTGATGCATTCTAAGGACAAAGCATAGTCTTTTTTCTTTATCAAATTCCTGGTCTTCTGCTAAATCTTTAGGCAAAAAATAAAATAAATATTTTTTAAGGTGGAGTATTATTTCTTCCGTGTGTTTACTCAGAATGGGCAGTGAACAGTTGTCCATGTGCTCTCTAGGCCTTTGGAAGTATCCAGAAAAATTAAACTACACTTTCCAAAGCTACATATCAATACAGTATAAAAAAGTGGAAATAATTCAGGTATTATCCTCCTTAACCAGTAAAGGCCTACAGAATGGAGAAAAGGATGGGTGGGTGATGGGCTAATTTATATCTTAAGTCTGTAAAAATCAGGGCTTAAAAATCCAATTTAAAAGTTCCAATTATCTGGATTTGCCTGACCAAAAGCAGAGAAATTTCTCTAGTGAATGACCATTATCTGGCACATAAAAAAATGTGGAAAAGGAGAAATGAATATTGCTGTTGAAATAAAAAAGAATAAATATGCAAGATAATTATATTTGAGGGGGTTCTATTATTATTTGAGAGGCAATTTGGTGTAGTGGTTAAGGCATTGGGCTAGTAACTGGGAGGCTGTGAGTTCTAGTCCTGCCTTGGGCACGAAGCCAGCTGGGTGACCTAAGGCCAGTCACTTTCTCTCAGCCCTATGAAGGAAGCAATGGCAAACCACTTCTGAAAAGCCTTGCCAAGAAAACTGCAGGGATTTGTCCAGGCAGTCTCCAAGAATTGGACACAATTGAACAGATAAAAAAAATGCTATTGCTATTCTGTAAATGCAGAAGTTCAAAACTGTAAAATCCAGAGAGATAAATCTGCTTAATAATTGACAATATCCCCACCACCACAAAACTAGATGTTGCCTGTTCCATTTTGCCACAATAGCTTCAAACTACTGTAATAAGAACAGTGGCAAAATTAATTATTAATTCCACAGGTGAATCCCACAACAGCTGTACCATATTCAGAGATAACAGGCACCAGTAGTCAACAAACAGTTTTCCTGATATTATTTACTTTCAATGTACTAGTTACCCCTGCAAATCTTTTTTATTAGATTGATCATATTTTCCATACAATACTGACATATGTATATTCCAATCTAGTGGTAATTTACTAATCCCAGTGGTGTCTTAACATTATATGTAAAGCTATCTGCTGCTTTATGAAGATCAATAGGATGGTTTAAAAAGTTAATAATATCATTTATTAATAAGTAATAAAACTATTACATACAGCAATTCATCTCTTAAGCATCAGTCATAGTCAATAGTCCATTTCCAACTGATCCCGCCTTAACTCAGAATTTCAAGTCTTTAAACTTAAATCGTTACCTCTTCTTTTTTTTTGCAAATAACAAGCAAATGCTTACAAAAACCTTGATTATTACTCATTAATACTACTCATCTAGTCATTTTGTTCATACTCTTTTACTTGCAGAGTTTCTTAAACCAGTGTTTTGTTTTTATAACCAGTCTCCTTGATTTGTTTCAAAATTCTCCAAACCTGTTGGCAGTGCTAGTGATGGATGATTCAGATTCAGATTTGGATTCTTTGAATATCATGTTATATGAATTACATTTTCCTTCAATACCTTATATATAAAACTCAGTTATCACACTTAACCTTTAAAGAATTCAGAGCAACCTCCCTAGTTACTGCTTGCTTCATTATTCTAGCATTTGACATTAAACACTTTCATTTTATCATTGATATTCAATTATGACAACAGTTTTGCTCCCTTGTCACCATACATTTTCTTCTTACATGGCATTTTATATTTTAACTGGTTCATCTCAGCATGATCCAGACAACCACAGACAATCTAATACAGTGTTTCTCAACCTTGGCAATTTTAAGATGTATGGACTTCAACTCCTAGAATTCCCCAACCAGCAAGGGAATTTACTTAAGCAGCCCATGTGCCTGCAGATATCCTGAATTTGTTGTAACATGGCTAAATTCCTAAAAGAAGGCAAACTCCTAACTTTTAAATCCATTATCTGTATAGAATTAATGGAATGCTATATCATGGAAAAATGGCTTTAATTCTATCAATAATGTGGCAGGATTCAAACTGTTTAACTCACAAATTTCTGGATAAAAAGAACACCAACCTAAAAGCAGTAAGTATTTGTTGGCTGCCATATTCAAATAAATCTATTTTAACTTTAAAAAAATCATTTATAGTGTCACAGGTTTGCAAAGGCAGATAGGGTGACACATTATATCACGCAGTTTGGTTACAGGATGGTAGCATAGTTCTCTACCCAAGCTGCTTTCCAAGGGGTCTAAGCCTATGCTGCCTTCCCTTCCTGCTCTGGTTTACAATAGTGATCCCTCGAGTTCCTCTATGCACCACTAGGGTTTTCCTGGGCGCTGGCTAAGTACTTTGTGTGGCTGAATAGGCCTAGGGAGGGCTTGTACAGCTTCCTTCCACCAAGGCCTACTGCCTTCTTCCAGGAAGCCGCTCCAATGAGTCTCAGCCTCTTTAACAGCTGGCACTCCTATCTGTCACTGGATCTCTTGGGTGGGCTACCTGCCTTTGGCTTCCAGTAAACCCCTCCCATTGGGTCTCTTTGGTGGGTCTATCATGAAGGGGATTTTTGAAAGACACCATGTTCCCCATGCAGTCTGGTTAACCAGACCCTTTCTCTCCATGATCATTGACTGTTTAAAATCTCTGCATTTCTGATTCACTGCATATAGTAGTCTCTTGCTGTTAGGTTCCTTTAGGCAGGTGCAAACTAAGGGTTTGACACTTCCCAGTAATTCAACACAACCGGTTTGAACCAAATCTCTATTATAACATCTGAGCTTAAGGCCATTTACCACAGTTGATAGCCTCTGACAGTTAAAGATAATGCTGTACTTTATATCTTTTGGGATTAAAATTTGGCATTTTCTCTTCCAAAGTTTTCCACAGAGTGATTTATGGTTTTGATAATTAGACAGGATAGATTATAAAAGAAGACAAACATGCTGTGACTTTAGACAAAGAGGTAAATTTACAATTGTACTTACAACTGCTGTAAAGAGGATTGGAAGCCACTTTGTATCTTTTTTCTTTCTATTTTTCTTTTACTTTTTTTCCCTTTCTTTTACTTTTAGCTTTCTCTTTGATTTCTTTCTTTTTCTCTCCTACTTTATATTAGTTTGTATTAGTTTTTATCTTTTTAAAAACTTTTTAAAAAATTATAAAAAACAACACCAATGAAGATTTCCACAGAGAACAGTAAACCTGTCTTACATTTCCTAGCCCATTCTAAGTGTGAGTTGACATTATCCAAATTCTAAGTCTGGGAAACTAGGTTCTAACATAATTTCACACCCCTTATGTATATCCTAAATAATGTCAGGCATGAATATGTTATTTGCATTTGAATGTGAGGCAACATCTCATATCTCAAAGACTGAGTAATCACTGCTGTATGGGTTTTTTTTTAATTAGTAAACCATCTCTTACAGGTAAGATGTACATGAACTCAAATCATGTATAGACTGAAATCAGTACTGCTAGTATACCATGTAAGATCTTATCAACATTTGTAACTATAGCTATTTACTCCTAGTATCAGAAACTTGGCCCAACCTCAGGTCATTAACAATCTTCATGAGAATCATGTCTGAATCTGAGAAATGATTGTAACTGAATGTCAGGTAGGACTGAAAGAAGTTTAGAGAATACCTGTTTACTTTGAATTAATTTAAATCACCAGGACCAGATGAATTCATCCTAGGATACTGAAGGTATTGCCTGATTGTGTGGCCAGATTCTTCTGTGTTATTTTTGAGAAATCTTGGAGAACTGGTGAAGTGCCAGAGGACTGGAGAAAAGCAAATGTTCCATCTTTAAAAAGGAGGAAGAAGTTCCAGCACACCCACAGACCAGTCTGACTGATATCAATACCTGATGGGATTCTAGAGAAGATTATATAGAGAACAGTTTTGTAAGCACCATGAAAACAATGTGGTAATTATCAGAAATCAGCATAGATTTGTCAAGAATGGATTTTGCCAGACTAATCTTATCTCATGTTTTAATTGAATAACTTCCTTAGTAGGAAATGCTGTAGACATAATAGTATTTATTTATTTGATTTATACCCCACCATTATTTTGCTCAACTTGAGGCAGCACATATAATGTGCCCTTCCTCCTATTTTTCCAACAACAACTCTGTGAAGCAAGTTGGCTGAGAGTGAGTCACTGGCCAGAAGTCACCCAGACAGTTTCTGTGCCTAAGGGAAGGCTACAACTCACTGTCTAGTCTATCACTTTAACCACTACATCTTATTGGCTCTCAGTAATATACCTTGACTTCAGCAGGGTATTTCACAAGGTATTTGACAAAGTATCTCAAATTCTGATTAGCAAGCTAGCTAAGTGTACACAATTAAGTAATATATAACCACCTCCCAAAAATTGTACTTAAGGAGTACTTATTAATGACTCCTAATCCTTTTGGAAAAAGCTAAGGGAGGTGTCATAAGGAGCAGTACTGGATCCTCTACTCTTCATTTTTTTCTTAATGATTTGGATGAGGTGGTGGAGGGCATGTTTATCATATTTGCAGATGATTTAAAATTGAGTAAGATAGATAACACCCCAGAAGATTGAAATAAAATTCAAAACAATCTTGATAGGTTGCATAAATGGGCTGAAAATAAGAGAATAAAATTTAACACAGAGAGATTCAAAATTCTTCACTTCAGAAACAAATATCAAATGTGCAAGTAAAGGATAGCAGATACCTGCTACAAAAGGCTGTAGGACAGCAGCTGATTGCAAACTGAATATGAGTCAGCCCTGTGATGTGGCTTACAGAAGGCAAATGCAATTTTAGGCTGCATCAACTAAAGCATAATTTTCAAATTACAGGAAGTAATTGTTCCACACTGTTCTGCTTTGGTCAGATCCTGCCTTTATGACTGCATGTGTCTAGTTATGGGCACCAAACTTTAAGAAGGAGTTAGAGAAACCTGAAGTGTTCTGAAGAGAGCAACAAAGATTATTAGGAAGCTAGAAGATATGCTCTATGGAGAAGCATTGAAGTTGCTGGGTATATTTAGCTTTAAAAGAGAAGATGGGGTTGGGTGGGATATAATAGCACTCTTTAAATGCTTGAAAGGATGTCATGTAGAAGGAGGAGAAGACCTGTTTTCTCTCATTCCTGAGTGCAGGACAAGGAATAAGGAAAGGCAGATTATGACTGAATATTAAAAAGAAACTTCCTAATAATAAGAGCAGTTTCAGAGCAGAATCAATTACCCAGAGAAGTGGTAGACTCCCTTTCGTTGAATGGGATGAGTTCAGATTGAGGCATCTGTCTGGAATGCCTTAATTTGCATTCCTGTTCTGAGCAGGAAGTTGAATTCAAAAGCCTAAATGTCCCCTCAACCTATGAAACACATCATTTTGAAAATGAAATCACATCATTTTGTAAGCATGGAGGGTATGTTGGCCATATTTGTTTTTAATACCAACCAGAATGCTTATGATCAGCTTTGCTGCAACAAAATTCTGACCATATGTATGAATCACTCTCTCTCTCTGTGTATCCATATATATGTAAGAGGAAGTTACATGCACAAAATGATGCTAAGGCTTATTTTTCTATTTCTGCATACTGACATTCTGTTTCAGACGTTATCCTGGAAGTGTAACCTAATGGCCATCAAGATTCCATGTACTGCAGTGCTATCCCTAACCCATATTCAGATTAATCTGATCTTTTTAAAATTGATTTTGTAGCATTACTATAGTTTAATAATCAACGGTTTAAAATCTTGACATTTTAATAGCATGTATATAGCATCCCAATCTAAAACGCTCTGGGTACTACACAAATAACGAAACCCTTCATACTCTAGAAAATCAGAATCATGCAACATAAATTATATGGCCAGTGTAATGGTATGTGAGAAAGATCTTGAAAGACAGGGTGAAGAGATGCTGACTAGGGAATGGTCAGATAAGAGAGGGCATAGCCTGCAGCTGCATATGGGGAGAAGAAAGAAGCTCAGAAGGGACCCTCCCTAGCTTCCCAGGCTGTAAAGGAGACAGCAGGAGATCTGAACTTTCAGATTTGCAAGATTCTATTAATGTAGCCTTATGATAAAGTAGAATTAGCTCATCTGGTTGTGTTTCCTGTTTGGTCTACCTAGGACAGCTGACAGTGACCCACAACATTTCCTAAGGGTTTTTAGTGCCTTATAAAATATCAAGAGGGGTGGGGCTAGATATAGCTCTGGGGGAAGCATGTTCCATAACGTGGAGGCCATTACAGAGAAGGCCCACCTTGCACTGCTGAAAATCCTAATCTTATGACATTTGTTTAATCAATAGCAAGTTCATATAACATGCTTTTTTCATTTTAAAATTGGAAAACAATTACCATGTCCCCCTCCACATATTTCTTCCATTTTTCTTTGTCAGTAGGTTCAGGCTTATCATTATTAGCCTGCATTCATCATGAGTCAATTTTGTCAGAGTGAGAGCTGGTTTAATGTACTGGTTAAGGTAGTGGACTAGAAACCAGGAGACTGTGAGTTCTAGTCCTCCCTTAGGCATGAAAGCCAGTTTTGGGTCACTCACTCTCTCTCTCAGCCCATCCCATCTCCCAGGCTTATTGTTGTGGAGAAAATAAGAGGTGAGAGCATTATGCCTTGAGTTGTACAAAGTAAAGGTGGGTTGTACATTTAGTTATAATGTCTAAGTATTGTATTAAGTTGCAAGTAATGTGTTTTATTTGTTTTTAGAAATAAGGTCCACCTAAATGTAAAGTTCAGTGTTTCTGTAGCTCTCAAGGAGACACCTCAGCTTCTAATTCCAAAGTTCCCATCTTCCATATTAAGTCATAAGCTGTATACCTTTCCTGTTCTTTTCTTGCAGTTCCTTGCACAATGACTTTTCCCCTTTGCAGTAAAACCAGGAGAGAACATGTGTTGAACAATTACCTGGACCATGTTTTCTTTATTTAAAAAAAATATATAAGAATTTTATTAAGTTTGAAACAAAGATAAAAACTACAAGAAAGCAAAAAACTACAAAAAGAAAAAAAAGAAAAAGTAAAAAAGTAAAACACAAGAAAAAAGAATTTTGAAGATTACGTAAAGAAGTGACTTCCAACTTTCAACAAGAATATATAGCAATTTCCATTATCAATCCCTTATTCTATATCAAACCAAGATCACATTATTCCTATAGATCATTCTATTAGGTAAAGGTAAAGGTTTCCCTTGACGTAAAGTCCAGTCGTGTCCGACTCTAGGGGGCGGTGCTCATCTCCGTTTCTAAGCCTTAGAGCCGGCGTTGTCATAGACACTTCTGGGTCATGTGGCCAGCATGATGACTCGGAACGCTGTTACCTTCCCGCCGAAGCGGTACCTATTGATCTACTCATATTTGCATGTTTTCGAACTGCTAGGTGAGCAGGAGCTGGGACGAGCAATGGGAGCTCACCCCGCCGCGCGGTTTTGAACCGCCGACCTTCCGATTGGCAGCTCAGCGGTTTAACCCGCAGCGCCACCGCATCCCATTCTATTAGCACATTATAAAATTACTAAATACAATTGCTCCTTCCCTATATATATATGTATATATATATAAATTTCCCTCCCCAAAGACATTTCTTTAATTATTTCCTTCCCACCACTATTCTATATATTTCTGTCCTATAATAAAAATCCAATTATAAAAACATATAAATTGTCTACTTTTATAATTAATAATACTATGACAATCTTAACCATATTAAACCGAAAACTAAACAATTATTGTTATACCTTATACATCTTAAAAACAAACCTTAAAAACAATCCAGTAAATCTGAATCTGAATCATCAAAGAAAAATGAAATCATACAAGCCTCAGTATCAATCAAATTAAACATTCTTAAATCTTTACCCAACTTCAAAATAAACCAGAACATTTACATATCTCCATATTATACACAGGGCATTTTTCATACAGAAATCAAACAGCCCAACTGCCCCCCTTAAAGACTCAGACTTCTCAATATAAAGCCTCCCAGAGAACAGAGCCTCTTCTTTCCCACAACATTCCCTCAAAAAAACAACTCCATTTATGATTCGCAACTCAGACTGTTCCATTAACCCCTTCAGTACCAGAATATAATCTTCCCCTGGCATTTCAGCAAAGACTTCAATCTCACTGTCAGTAGAAACAACTCTATCTTTCTTAAAATCTTCAGCTCCTTCCATAACATCCTCAGCCAGATGACCCACTTTAAGACTGATATTTTCCACGATGTCCCGAATATCTTGCAAAATAGCTTGACAGGCATCTGAAAGGATCGGTTCGAAAGTCTGTTTGAAGGCCTGTTTAAGCTCACAATGGAACTCAGAGAGAGTCTCCTTGAAGTCCTCCATGTTTCAGACAGTAAATTATGGCACCCCCTAGATACTTGACTAGTGAAGATAGGAGTTAATGAATTGCTGGAAAACTTCCAAATGAAATTGACACAAAAGTAAGTATGTTAACAAGCTAACAAGCTAACAAACAGCTCCAAGGAAAGTGAAAATAGGAAGCTGAAGATTCAAAACAGCAAATTCAACGTGTAAGAAAATATCAAATCCTTCAAATTCAATACAAAAGTAACAGTAGGGAGGCAATTATTTATTCTCAGTTCTCCTTAATATTTAAATGGGAAAACAAGGCAAAACTTCAAAAAAAAAATTAATCCAGAAGTAACAATAAGCACCAAGAGAGTCCGCTTCTCCTTACTGTAGAAAACCTCCCTTAGGGTAGATAAACTTTTTTTTTAAAGCTTTATTTATTTTCATCAGAATATAATTAAAATACAAAACAGTAAATACAGTAAACATAGAAGATAGCATT
Source organism: Candoia aspera (assembly GCF_035149785.1). Taxonomy (NCBI): domain Eukaryota; kingdom Metazoa; phylum Chordata; class Lepidosauria; order Squamata; family Candoiidae; genus Candoia; species Candoia aspera. The sequence goes on from NC_086155.1 coordinate 37,135,549, forward strand.
ACAAGAAACCCCCCCCACAAACTATAGATGTGAAAATAGAAAGAAGATAAGAACAAAGAAATGACTTCCGGCTATCCCAATTACAGATATACATATAATTGAAATAAATTAATCTCTTAGCACTAATTTATCCATATTAACATTATTTCTATCCATACAAACCCACTATTCAGTAAAACCCATAACCATAACTTCATTTTTTTCTGTCACAAGCAGACAGTCTGAAAATGGTTGCCATGAATCTATACATCTGGAAATAGTATTTTCTCTTATTAAAGCAGTTAACTTCGCCATTTGTGCCAAGAATTTGTGCCATTAATTTAATTATCCATTCTTCTGTTGTTGGTATTTGTGGTTACTTCCACCGTTGATCACAGAGTATTTTTGCAGCAGTAGTCATATACAGAAACATATTTCCATGCTGTTTTTCCAATTCTTTCTCCATCAAACCTAATAAGAACAGTTCTGGGTTTTTTAAATATATATTTACATTAAGAATTTTTTGAATAACAGTGCATATCTGGTCCCAAAATTTCTTTGCTCTTTCACACGTCCACCAGAGGTGGTAAAAAGTTTCTTCTCCCTGTGAACATTTCCAGCAAACATTTGTTACATTCTTAAACATTTTGTCAGGTGTTTGGTACCAGTGATACATCATTTTATAAAAGTTTTCCTTTAAATTATAATTTAATGTGAATTTTAAAAACCTTGTCCACATTTTTCCCATTGTTCCATCATAATATTATACTCAACATTTCTAGCCCATTTAACTGTACACTCCTTGACTTGCTCATCCTCCAAATGTAGGGTAGATAAACTTAAAAAAAAATATTGGGTGATTTAGAAATGGAGTGGCTCGATTTCATGTCCCTTTAAGGCTACAGTGCAGCTTGGAAATGGTGACATCCCAGCCTCCCAGCGTCTCTTACCAGATTGTTGCGAACGCCGTTCTGGAGAACAGATGGGATGATTCTGATTTTTTTTTTAATTCATGAAAAAGCTCTGGCTTCAGGAAAAAGCCTGCCCGAGCCCAAAAAAACCCCTGCCACTTTGTCAGTTCTGTCTGCAGAGCCCGCGGATACAACTGCTCAGTCGGCCATGTCCCCCACCGGAAGTATCATTTTCTTTATAAAATTGATAAGAGAAAGAAGTACTCCAGAGCTGGAACGTTCTCTGCAATGTTCCGTTGTCTTTAGACTTAGAAAATTTTCAGAGTAACTGAGAGTATAATTTTCTTCATAACTTGAAAATACTGTTGATTTACATCTACAGAATGACATATTCTTAAAACTCCATCCAGGAGTTTAGGGTAATGAATAATTTAGGGTCTTCTTTAGCCATCTGTAAACCAGCATCCAAAATACCCAGAACAACTTGCTCTCTAATTAAAGAATTTCCCAATGCCCACAATAGCAAAATGAATTTTAGCTCTTATCTCTGTGAGGAACATTCTAAAGTCTTTTCATCTTGCTGATAACTCTTACATTTTTCAAATATCTCATTACTTTCAGTAATAGAATTTCTCAAACTTTACCATCAATACTAAATCTTTTTTTAAAAAGCAGGTCACAAGGATCTGACACAATCAGCTCCCTTCCCCCCTCTATTTCCTGAGGGGGGAGGGGACATCAGACTTATCAGCTAACTGACTGCGTACCAGATATATTTTCAATACTTGCTTAAATCTTTGCCAGTCCTGAGCAACATTATGGAAGAGTCAAAAGTTGAAGAGTGTTCCATTTTGTAAAATGATATATTCACTTTTACCAGCAAATTCACTCCTGATACCATGTAAAGATATAAGGGCTTCAGATGTTTTAGATTTTTTAAAATTGTTTCAATCGTGTCTGATTATAACTGATTTCGCAACACTTGTCATAATCTTCACCTTTCCTGGAACATGGCAAAGGTATTTGTGAACTGGAAATCAATAATTATCATAATCTGCATGGATAATTGTTCAGCCATTGATGATGATGATGAAGATGACTATGATGATGATAATAATAACAATAAATCACTATTTTTAATGTGGACATATCGAGCTGGGCTGCTTTGAATACATTTGCAACTTTTTATTTTAAAACCTGCATGGTCATATTGCTGTGCAGATACCCATGTAGAAATGTTTAGTATTCATATCCAGCATGAACATTCGTGCAGTTCCTGTTGACATCTACTTAAAGGAGCTATGCCTTTTCCTGCTTTTGCATGTTACCTGCTCAGGCTTGGGAAAATATGTGATAGAGTTTAGGAGACCTTAAGGAAGCAACAACATTGATATATTAAAGTGCTGGCTTCATTGGTATTACTATACCTAGACATTTGGCTTCATTTATTTAATTTATTAGAAAACATAAGCAAGAAATAAAATATATTTGGACATGGAATAAGATAATAGTTGGAAGAGTTGGCTTTTTAAAAATCATATATGCACGGAAGAATCAATTTCTACTAAACTCAGTTTGCAAGTCCTCTTTTTCTACACAAAGGCTGAATTCTTTGTCTCCTTGAGTGATGACAAAAAACAACTTTGAATTTTGCAAAGTTTGCTTTCACAGCTTCTAAAGCTCATATACTGCCGACAGCAAAATAGTTCAAGTATTATTGTAGATGTTTTATCTTGTACACTTTATTTTTACTTTATACTCTATCTTGTAACTCTAATTTGTAGGTTTTATTCAATAACTTTTATTCAGTTTGGGTTGCTGAATAAAAATCATCTACTTACTTCCCATTACATTTTTCCTATTGCCTCTAGCATACCTGAATCTGAATTGTAGATTGGTCATTAAAAGTGAGCAACATCATGCTTGGTCCTCTATTTAGAGAATTGTGCACATGGACTTTTTCCTGTGCCCTAGTGCTGATTTGACTCCAAGGAGCTCCTAACTTAAATCTCTTTATCTTTCAGGCAGCTGGAGATGACCAAACGTATTGTTTCTCCCTGTTGGTTTGACTTAAGGATACATGATTCCTTTCAAAAGCACTAGGCATTCAAGTGTGAGCCTTAAGCATCAGTTTTTCTCTTTTCAGAGTTCAAGCCTGGCATCCACCTTTTCACAGTGGCCAGTTGGTTATTTCTGGGGGTCCAATCAGTAGGTTTATCATTTGTGACCCTTAAAATGACAAAGAAACATTATCAAATAAATAAATTCCTGTAGTTGCCTATCAGCAGGATTCTGCTGATACTACCTTTGATTTTGAAGGTTTTATTTAGCTATTATGGCTAATAGCCACAGATAGCCATATCCTTGATGATTTTTGTCATCTCCTTTTAAAACTACCTTGTGGCATGAAAGCCTTAAAAATATTATCATATGTGAGGACTTTCTTGCTTTTGCTAGCCTGCCCTAATTCTTCAGCCAATCTATTTCAGTGGATGACCCCCTAGTTCTAGGAAGACACAGTTAGGGATAAAGTTCCTTCCCATTCTCTTTTCTCCAACTCCAACTCCAACTCCACAACTTTCTGTTGTGCCTGGGTTTGATAATTGTCTTTCCTCTAAGCAAAAAGTCTTAAGTACTTGAACATTTTCCCAAAACAAATGAAGGTGAGAAAGGAATGGGTTCCACCCACTTGGCCATTCTGCTTTCCATTCTTTGCACCTTATCCAGTGCCAGCATATCCTTTTGAAGATAAGCAACTTCAGCCAACATATGAGGAATAGTTAACTTCAGAAATATATATTGGAATAGTTAACCTCAGAAACGTGATCTTCCCTATGCACATTTAAAGGCAGAGCTAAGAAAGGCTAAGGGAGCCCATCGCCATCCAGGAGAGTTGGAGTACTACTCTCATAATTCCAGCCCAGCATCAGACCACAAAACCTGCAATATGGGGTCACTGTTATGATGTTTCTCTTACTCTGGATTTCCCATCATCATGGAGAGTCATACAAAACCAGAAGCTTTTAAATTGCATGGAATTCCATGGACATAATGCTCTTTTACTATGATGTTGCAATGGATGTCAAATTAGGGGATGAGCTGTAGGAGAAGAAAAGAGCACATGCGCCCCGTCTCCTAATAAATAAAATGGAATTGAGAGCCATAACAAACTTTCTTCATCTATGTATGATTCTGTTTGATGAACAAAAGGAGACATGAATTCCATGTATCTGGGATTAATGTAGGATATTAGCTGAGGACATAACACACTGAATTTCCAGGATCATTTGCAGAAATTTGTCTTGCACTGCTTCTATACAGAGTTGTTTTAACAGGTAATTATCTGACAGCATAAATGCCGTGGCATTGTTCCAAACACCCACTTTTTTATGATCTGTGACAAAAAAGGGCTATCAACCCCTTGGCACATTGTACATTCCTTGTTAGATTGGCTTCCTCCTCTTCTTCTACTCCAGAGTTCATTTCTACTGAGTATTGTTTTAATTGCCCATTATGCGATCATTGTTCATGCCTGACAATTGGTGCTTTCTCTACATGTAGATTAGTTGCACAGCCTGCTCTGATGGTGGGAACCCAGAAGCAGTACTATAAATTAAAACAATGATCTAATTACTGAACACAAAACAGGGTTGGCACCCTATTAACAATCTGCAGTTTAGAGTGTTTAGGGCTGCAATAAGCCAATAAATAAAACTTGTTCTCTCCCTTCTGCTGAGAGCAGCCAGTGTAGCAACCAATGGTATTGCTCAGCTTCAGCTTGGTGTTGTGACAAGCTGTTCTGCTGTGCTGTAAGATCTCAGTGCCATCCCCCTCCCCACTTCAAAGAGCTTCACTTTTTTTACACCAGTCCCTGGAAATACCTCCTCCGCTACCTGAAAAGCACAGCACTAAAGGGGTTAAAAAAGCTGCTCTGAAATATGCAGGGAGGAAATCAGACTGAACTGGGGAGGAGAATCACTTCTACAGCACACGCCTTGACAGTAAGTACAGCTCTCAGCTCTCAGATGCAACAAGGCTGGCGGAAGGCAGTGGCCAGCATCACTGGCCACTGACCGCAGCCGGCATCCCTTGGGCTGACTCTGGATAGGGAGGCAATGCAATGGCACCAGTAGACTAGAGGCGTCCTGGGATATGTGACCCTGTTGCTGTGATTCTGCCATCCTGCTCTCATCTTTCCTAGTCACTCAGGGAGGAAGCAAAGGGAGATGCAGTTTGGAAATGAGTGCTGCTAAGGAGGAAAGCCAGTGTCAGACAGCCGCACGAATTGTCACTGACCTATGTCGCCAGAAGAGCCTGCCCCAGCTGGACCTGGAAACCTGCAAAGAATTCCTCCTCTTTCCAGACCTGAGTGGCCCAGAGCCAGGTACAGTATCCCTGTTCCACAGGGAGGACTTTTATCTCTTTGATGTGCATTCAAATTACAGGCTGGGAGAAGCTCCCCCCCGCCCCCCAATAATGTCAGCCTTATGTCAGTGTCCTGTTTAGCACTTTATACCAGCCATTTGTCTCCAAATGCAGGCAGGCAAGTACTGTTTCCTGCAGACACGTATTGCCAGGGAGTCTGAAGAAACCTGTTGAAAACAAGTTCTCTAAGTAATGCAGGAAGAGGAGGGGGAAGGGCAAGTATGTGATATGGGCAGGGATTTGAATTGTCATGATGGAGAAATAAAAACTCTTTCTGGCACCAAAGCTGCACCATAACAAACAACGAACAAACAAGCAAGCAAGCAAAACACCTTGTAACATTTATTGCCGGGTCAAGAGTAAAAAAATATTAAAGAAAACTGGAGTAGGGTGGGGAAAAGCAGTAGACATAGCTCCAGCCTGCTGATAAGGAGAAGAAAAGAGTGAATTTTTTAAATGTACATCTCAGCACACAGGAAAAACAAGAACTGGTCAAGGTTTTGACTCACTGATCAATTTAAATAAGCAGAAATATCATTTACCCCTTAAACTGAACCTAGCTGCTGAGGAAGAAGTAAATAAGGTGTAGTGGCATTGCTTCCAAAAACTAACACCCGAGTTTTAAATGGTGAGATTGGAGCTGCCTTGACTTTCCAAACATTATGGCAAGTTAAAGCAATCAAAGGCTTTCTCTTTCTTTCCATGCCAGACTGTCATATTCTGAGCATGCTTGTTCCCCAGATATAGAAACCTACTTAATAGATGGCTTAAGAGTTACATGGAAAGGCATAGGAGGCTATATCTATTAATAGCTATTAGCCACGATAGCCACGGAATTTTTAGACTATAGACTACGTTTTTCACTCCTGGTGTATTTAGACAAACAATAAAGGCTAACACCTTCATAACAGACTCTGTTTATGAAGTTCCCTGAGGGATCTGACTAGTAGTCTGAATCAGTTAACTTCATCTGGGAGGGCTGCCTTCCGTTCTTAAAGCAACATTTTCCTCGGTGTCTTGAAAATTGTATATAAAAGTGATTACTAGTGCCCATTTACCCCAGGAAATTTCTGTGCCATTTCCAGGTACATCTGGAAGGGGTTTAGCTTGTTGAAGTATTTGTTGTCACAGCACTGGCACATAGACCTGAATCACCTTTGATGTGCCCTTAGGAAAGATTGGTTTCAAAATCAGCTGTAATCGACTGGAGGGCAACAAGGCTGATTCACGAACCGCAAATCTTTATGCAGCTTTATGGCTTATTGTTTCCTCAACAAATATTTCCTCAACAAATAGGTTCCAGGTTTTACTAGAAGTTGAATTCCTGTGATCCCAGGAATGAAGATTAATTTCTCAGACAGGTGTGCTCACACCTTTCCCAGGCTCCAGGTATTCAGGATCCCTTTAGCTATAGTGAGAGATTTGCATTTTACTGATACTGCACTGGGTTTTTTTTCTGCACAGGGGACCTTTCCCCTTCACATTGTATGAGGTAATAACAAATGTGAATCTTGGCATCCAAAACAGGTTCCATCAAGACATGCCATGGTAGAAAACAAGATAAATTTCTGAAACAAGTGTTTTCCGAAGAAGTGTCCACATTGAAGATTTTTTAGGAAAAGTTCATAAACTTTTTATTTCAGAACTGCTCACCTAAACCCATCTTCTCAATATAATTTCAGACTAGTTCTTATCAGGATAGATGTTGTGATTTCAGCAGGAATAATATGGTTGCTGATGTTGATGCTGAAGATAGCTCTTGCTGTACAGCAAGCATTCCTACTGCTGTTCCCAGCACATCACAAACAGTGCCTTGAGTTTGATGAGCTAACCATCAAATGATCATGTGTAGTTTTCTAGTGATGGCTACGAAGTTCATAATTACCCTTCTAGGAATATCAACCTATCCTTGAATACTGGTACCTGAGCCCTCCCATGCACGTGAGTCTATATCATTACTATAGTGTATTCTGGAGAAGAGTCTTTTATATATCAAGGAATTATAAACTGAACCAAGAAGAATTTGCCTAGTGCTAGTTTTTTGCTCACAAACATCAAGATTTGTGTTTTTGTAGAGTATAGAAGGGATATGAAGTCTCAGTAGGTTAGAGAGGAGCCAATTCTGCTAAGAAAAATGTTTTTCTTATGTCATGTATAATTATCTGAGAATGAAACTTGTGAAAGCTGGGTGATATGGAGACTTGCACAGGATCTTAAAAGTATTTGACTCTCATTGGAGAAGTCTGGGATTTGCATAAACAATTAGCTCATATTTTTTGAGTCCAGTTCAGAATCCCCACTGTATTCCCAGTGGCATCATTAGAGAATGATAAGGCCTCTGTACTTCTTTTCATACCTGTAGGCTTATTAACCCCACTCACAAGCTGTGCCCCATCCCCTTGCTTTCATTCAAACCTTACTCTGAGATGCCACTAGCAGGAGATTGCAGCAATATTCCTCTCGTGCCTGGACTGCTGAAAGGGTATCATCCTAATCTCCAGAGATTCTAAGGACCCAACTATATTTTATGTTAAATCCATAGTGCCAGGGATTGGAACCACTGAATGAGTCATAGACTTAAAACTTCTGCTCTCCATGCTCTTTGTTTCAATATTCACCCTGCCCAGCAATATAAATAATAAGAATAAAAAACAGCACTTACATGACTCACAACAGTATTTATTTATTTATTTTATTTTTAAGCCATCTGACTCCTAATGACTCTGGGTGGCTTACAACTAAAACACCAACATATAGAAGAATATAACCCACCAGGGCAGGAACTGCAACACAGTAGGTGTGCTTCCTGGGTCCCGCAAGATTACTTTCTTTAACTGACAGGACCCAGAGTGTACCCACCCTGCTGGATTGAACCAGATGGGCAGAAACGATTGGAGATAAGCAGAGTTCAACAATTAATTAAAAGCAATTACATTAAAGTTTTACCCTCTCATCCACTTTTAAAATCTTGTTATATATCTCCCCACCCACTTTTGAAATGCAGCCTGACATGCCAACCAAAGGCTCATGAAACCATCAGCCCAATAAATGTTGCATATTTCTGTTTTAGATCAAGAGTAGGGAAATTTTTCAGATGGAATATCACATGCACTTGGTATATAGTCCCACATTCAAAAGTAGTAGATCCACTTTTTACTCTTTATTTCATCCATATATACATTCATTTATCCACACATATATTATGTCTCTGCCTCTCTTTCATTAGCTGCCCACACATGCACATGCACATGCATCCTTTTTCCTGCTGCCCAGGTTTTTCTTGAGTATGTGGCATTGGTGGCAAGAGTATGAAGAGAACAATTTATCTTTGTCTTCAATCTAATTTTCTTCAACAATATCAAAGAGGGAGGTGTTCCATAAGTAGCCATCACTTCAAGATCTCTAGGTGTGTTGAGTTGGTGGCTCCTGATAGATGCCCATATTGATTGATTGATTTAAAGGATCTGCCTGTATTTCACAGAGTTCAAGGCAGATTAAAGCAAATAAAGAGCCTTTGTTATAAAGAAATATAAAACAAAAATAAAGTAATAATAAAAATATTTACAATATTAAAACTACAATGTATAAAGAGAAGGAAAGGTTATTAATAAAGTGAATGAGCTTCCCACCGAATGGTGCTCTAGAACCTAAGTACAACCATCAAAAAGGACTCTTCCCTAGTTCCAACCAAACCTGCAAGGGGATCATGGAATATAGTACTTAATATTTTGATTGATTTATTGATTATGTGCCATCAAGTCAGTATGGACTCTTAATGACCGCATAGATACGTAAGACTTTCTCCAGGATGATCTTTCCCCAACCTGGCCCTTTAGGTCTTCCAGTGGTGCAGCCATTGCTGCTGTAATTGAGTTCATTAACCTTGCTGCTGATCTTCCTCTTCTTCTCTTTCCTTCCACCTTTCCCAACATTATGGACTTCTACAGAGAGCTACATCTTCAGATCATGTGCCCCAAATATCATAATTTCATCCTGGCCATTTGTGCCTCAAGTGAGAGCCAGTTTGGTGTAGTGGCTAAGGCTCCAGGCTAGAAACCAGGAGACTGTGATTTCTAGTCCCACCTTAGGTATGAAAACCAGCTGGGTGACTTTGGGCCAGCCACTCTCTCTCAGCCCCTGACATCAGGTTTGAGTGACAAGCTGGTTGGTCAATTCCTGTAGCAACCAATGGATCAACATTTGGTTGATCTGGAAAAAGAATGGGTTTTCCTTTCATCTGCAGGAAAACGCTAGGAAAAAAAATTGTTCCTAAGTGAGAACTTTGGATTGATTTGTTTGATGATCCATTTGTTTATTTTCTTGGCTGTCCATGGTATTTGGGGCCCTGAGTGTGTGAAAGGGCTCATCTCCTGGCTGTGCTAGCAACTGTTGATTTTGATACCTTCCTCGGTTCCTGTGTATTTTAATTTTAGTATTGTTAGTTATAATTATTTTAATTTTATTTTAATATTGTTTGCCACCAGAGTCACTTGTTAAGATGGGCAGCCATACAAATTGATTAAATAAATTAAATAAATAAATTCTCAGGAATCTTCTCCAACACAAAAATAAAAAACCCCATACTCTTTTTATTCTACTTCTTCAAAGTCCATCTTTTGCTTCCATAGAGTGTCACGAGGGAAACAATCGCCTGCACAGTTCTGAACTTTATAGATATAGACACATCACATCATCTGAATCAAAAGTTTTTCTATAATCAATTGATTTGATTCAGATGATGTGATATGTCATTCTCTGATTTCATTCCATGTTCCCCTGGTTCCCTGTTAATGAGGTTCAGGAATTCAAAATAATCTGATACTCTCCTTGAAAATGGTGGGCATATGTTCATGATCATACCATGGAAACTGGCTGGCTTTGTTCTTCTGCTTTAGCTTGAATTGGACTCATACATGAGCAGTTTGTAATCTGTTCCACAGTCAACCCATGCTCACATTGTTGCTGTTATATCCAGATTCTCCCACCTCCTTGTACCAATAATATAATCAATGTGATTTCTGTATACTCCATCTGGTGACATTCATGTATATAGATACTGGTTTTGTTGTTTGAATACTATGTTAGCAATGAAGAAATCACTGAATTGGCAAAAACGGATTGCCAATCTCCTGATGAATTTCTGTTGCCTAGGACATACAGTTCAACTTTTGTTGTTTATTCGTTTAGTCGCTTCCGACTCTTCGTGACTTCATGGACCAGCCCACGCCAGAGCTTCCTGTCGGTCGTCAACACCCCCAGCTCCCCCAGGGACGAGTCCGTCACCTCTAGAATATCATCCATCCATCTTGCCCTTGGTCGGCCCCTCTTCCTTTTGCCTTCCACTCTCCCTAGCATCAGCATCTTCTCCAGGGTGTCCCGTCTTCTCATTATGTGGCCAAAGTATTTCAGTTTTGCCTTTAATATCATTCCCTCAAGTGAGCAGTCTGGCTTTATTTCCTGGAGGATGGACTGGTTGGATCTTCTTGCAGTCCAAGGCACTCTCAGAATTTTCCTCCAACACCACAGTTCAAAAGCATCGATCTTCCTTCGCTCAGCCTTCCTTATGGTCCAGCTCTCGCAGCCATATGTTACTACAGGGAACACCATTGCTTTAACTATGCGGACCTTTGTTGTCAGTGTGATGTCTCTGCTCTTAACTATTTTATTGAGATTTGTCATTGCTCTTCTTCCAAGGATTAAGCGTCTTCTGATTTCCTGACTGCAGTCAGCATCTGCAGTAATCTTTGCACCTAGGAATACAAAGTCTTTCACTGCTTCTACATTTTCTCCCTCTATTTGCCAGTTATCAATCAAGCTGGTTGCCATAATCTTGGTTTTTTTGAGGTTTAGCTGCAAGCCAGCTTTTGCACTTTCTTCTTTCACCTTCATCATAAGGCTCCTCAGTTCCTCTTCACTTTCAGCCATCAAAGTGATATCATCTGCATATCTGAGATTGTTAATGTTTCTTCCAGAGATTTTAACTCCAGCCTTGGATTCCTCAAGGCCAGCTTGTCGCATGATGTGTTCTGCATACAAGTTGAATAGGTAGGGTGAGAGTATACAGCCCTGCCGTACTCCTTTCCCAATCTTAATCCAGTCCGTTGTTCCGTGGTCTGTTCTTACTGTTGCTACTTGGTCGTTATACAGATTCTTCAGGAGGCATACAAGATGACTTGGTATCCCCATACCACTAAGAACTTGCCACAATTTGTTATGGTCCACACAGTCAAAGGCTTTAGAATAGTCAATACAGTTCAACTATGGACTGCATCAATTCCTTCTTAATATTTCCAACTTCGGCATTCCAGTCTCTGACAACAAGCAGCACATTTTGCTTGCATGTTCTGTCAATTTCAGATTGAACTTGACCATAAAACTTATCAGCCTCCTCTTCTTCTGCATCAGTGGTTGGAGCATAAACTTGAACAAGTGTTATATTAAAGGGCTGTCTGTGAAGTCTTATTAATATTATTCAGTTACTGACTGCACTGTACTCAAGTGCTGTCTTTGCTATACCCTTCCTACAGAAGCAAAGCTGTTCATTCTTTGTTTTTCATGTCATCTTTCATAGTGTTTACTACTCATGTCCTGAATAGTAAACTGTATAATCTTCTGAATGAAGTGTCTATTCCAGTCCATTTCAATTTGCTGAAGCCTGAGATGTCAAAGTGTAGTAGATTTATTGTATTTTTCACTGTATTCAGTTTTCCTATGTTCCATGTTCTCATGTAATTCCCTCTTTGCAGCTTCAGTTTTTCTTTTCCTGCATAGCAACATCACCAACCAGACATCCCAACATCTTTAATCTAGCTATGTCATAAACACCATTACTACTGTACTCAGAAATACCCTGATCTCTTCCTCAGTAAAACATTGAGAGCCATCTGATCTGAGGGCGCCATCATCTGGCACTATATCCTCAGTCACTTTATATTGTCTATTCCTGTGGTTTTCGTGGTAAAATACAGAAATAGTTTATGATCGCCTTCTCCCATGCAGTATGACATGCTGCCATTGCCATTGCAATTAAGGTTACCATCTTCAGTCAGCATCTTCTTATATTGTTGCTGCCTGACATTGGTGCCTGCTTGCTTTAGCTGGGTCACTTGGATGAGCTTCATGGCTTGGGTGACTCTGCTGGGAGTATATACTCTTGGAATACACTCCCAGGGTTCTTCCCAGAACACTTCCCACTACTGCCACCAAGATGGGACAACACAGCAGGACTTGAGAGGGAGTACTTAATATAAATTCAGTCCCACTACTTCCTAATTGCTTTTCAGCAATGTTTCAACAGTACTAAAGGTCTTCAGCATAGAAACAAACACAGACATTTCTTCATTTATCTTTAGTATGTAGAGTTCTCTTCTATAACCTGAAATGTTTATCTCCAGCATAAATTGGGATGTTGCTCCGACATCACTTGAAAGGGGACCAAGCCTCTTGTTCCCATTCCATCAAAATCCATATACAAATGAAAATGTCAAATATAGTCAAGTGCCAACTATTTTCTTCCATAGCTGATTGTTCTGTTGTTAAAATAAATTTATTTCATCTATAAAAGAGTACATCAGTGAATATAATATCCTGGCTGTTTACAAAAAATAAATTAAGGGTCTATGCTATGTTGAAATATTTTTTTTGTACCTGGACTACAGATAAAATAAGTTGTTGCCCCAAAATTATTCTTTTCTTGCTTGTTTATAGTATGTCAATTGAGGTAGGAGTTTTATAGTTCATGTATATTAACCTACTAATTTTATATTAATATTTTAGGAGTTACTAAAATGTTCACTTTAAGTATAGTAATACATACCTTTGAAGTTATTTGTTAGAAGTATCTGAGTTCATAATCTGTAAAGATGTCTGTTAGTTATCCCCAGAATTATAAAGCTGGGATTGAATAGGATATTATAACTTCTGATTTCTTAACATTGGTTTCCATTAGTCCTTAACAAAGGAATAAACTAAAAAAATTATAAAAAGTGATCTGTTTAATGAAGATATGGCCAGGAATATTGTCATGGTCTAATGCAAGACAGGAATAAAAGTAATATATCACTGCACATTCTTTATGCAGCCTTGTGAACATTGTCTTTGCTTTTTAATACTGTGGTTGAGAGTGAAATGGGGCATGTGCTTAATCCTTTTTCCACCCACAGTTTTCGTGTTCCAGATAACTCCGCCTCCCAGCTTCTCTCCCATTTTAAGTGTATTGTGAGTTTTAAACACGTATTATAAACCAACCGCACAATAACATTCAAAACAAGTACGAGTAAGTGGGTTTGTTATAATGTTTGTTTTCATTTGGAGGGGCCTATCCAAAGGAGAAATAGCATGTGGTGTTAGCTCAACACCTACTCTTTCTACTGGAACTCAAAATGGATGTATGTGGGAGGAGCAGAGCTATCTTGCAAACATCTTAAGATAGACTTTGGCTAGAATAGGGAGAACCAACCTGTGGGCTTCTAAATGTTGCTTGATTAATGCTCTCAGAGTTCCTAATAACTGGCCGTGCTTCAAGTTAGGCTTTGTAACTCAGTGGCCTCTTCATGCTCTTTGACCTTAAGCATTAAGATAAATAACGTTTCTTTGCATGGTCACCAAACCTTCTCCTCCACCATGGGCACTGGAAAAAAGTAATGGGAATGTGTCATGAACACAACATGTGACTTTGTATGCTTCCAAACAATCTGTGGTTGTTGTGGTCTAGAAACTAAAGCTGTTCTTCTCATGGGATTTTTATATTACATATAATCCAGTGGATTGTTTAATTGGGGGAGGGAAAAGAGGAACTGACTTTTTTATCTAAAATATATCATTTCAGCCTTATCAGTTGTTTGGATTCATGGCCTACAGAGTTATAAAACCTTTGCATCCTTCTGAACAGAAGTGAAAATACACTTGAGTCTCCAGGGGCCATTGAACTAAAAAGGAGGATACATACAGTTGAATAACTTGGATAGCCTACTTTCTTCTTTCCAGTTCCTGATAATCTGGCTTCAGGCTAAGAAGAATACAGGGAGACTCCCACAGGCGAATATTGATGATCCTGGAATGCCTGGCTGCACAACTGAGCCAGCAGGGCAGAATGAGAATATTTGTATAATGAGACAAATGCAACCAATGGAAATTTCTTGGCACCTTTGCTATGATGATAAGAGGCTTCCTTCCATGAAGGCCTAATGCTTTCCTATGTTATCTGAGCCTCCACATAGCATATTTCCCACCAGCAATTTACCATGTAGAACAGCTGGCAGGCAATCAGTCTTAAGTTTGCATTTGCTGCCAACATAGTAAAGCAGAAAGGGAAGCAAACTAGAGTGGAGCAAGTCAGGATGTTTTAAATATGGTAAAATGTTCTGCACAAGAAAGGACCAAGGCTAGACTTAAGTGACTGCATAGCTAAAGTTGGGCAACTCTTCACATGCCTAACTTTCAATCTGAAGTTTGGTCTCAGGCCCCTGGAAGTGGTGGTATGGATCTATGGTTGTGTTGGTGAATGTACCATTCTTTAAATTGAACTTCCCCCCAACCTCCTCCCAGGTGAATCACAAATTGCTGTTTTCAATATGCAGTCTTATTTTCAAAAAGAAGCCCTACAGATTTGGAAAAACGTAATGTTTTTAAAAAAAAAAAACTAGGGACTTTTTGTATTTAAAAAAATGCAAATAAAAACATTCTATGCAGCACTAACAGATTGTGATGTGTCTCCAGCTATCTTTCTGCTTCTACTGCATGAAATCTTGGGATATTTCTCTCTCATTCTCTCACCTTTTTTTAATACCAAAAATGCTCTTTCATTGTCACATAATTTGGGGAAAAAATAATCTCAAAATAGATATTTAAATATGACTTTTCTATTTAAATAAAGATTTCCATAACATAATTTACAAATTTAAAGCTATGGTCCTTGCAACATTTGGAGAAGTACAAAATTAGGTGAATAGCCAAATTCTATAATCCACACTTTAATAAGAGTTATAAGGGATCAATTCATTTTCTTCCAAAATTCACAAAGATTAAATTCCTTAGTCATCCATACTCAGTTATTATGTTTGCCTTGCCATTTTCATTCTCCTTTTGTTTTTATCCATTGAGATAAAAAAATCATTGCCTATTCACCATCTCTGTTTTCTTAGATCATTCACTTTTTATATTTATTAATTTTGAGTTTTATCTTGTGGGCTTTTCTACCCAAATGGAATGATATGTGTGATAAATGTATTAGAAACATGTGATAAATGTATGAAAAATAAAAATTGGTAAGTGGAGGAGGATTTACATATTTATAAATTTACATATATATAATAGAATTGCACAGGGGGAGGGTCAAGATAGTGGTTGCAACTGTAATTGAAGCCCACCCCTTTTTTTACATGTATTGCATAATCAAATAGTCATGACCACCATCTCTTCTGACATCCCACCTCCCTGGCAGACAACTCCTGATTAAGCAGCATTCCAGGGTGTTACCTGATGTCCCAGTCAAAGATGGGGAAAAAATACAAAAGGTACTTCAGTACTATATATTCAACAGCTTAATAGACTTTGAGTGTTTTCTTCTAGCAGGGATGTCCCACCTGAGGTCCCAAAGCTGCATGCAGCCCTTCCAAGCCTTGGCCATGGTTCCTAGAGCTTCTCCAAATGTTGCTGCCAAATTTTCATGTTTAATATGACAGAAGCACATGGGAAATACTTCAGCAAAGGATTGTTACCTTGTCGTGGTGCTGGAGCTTGAGCAACTCAATGATGCCATGAGCTAAACCGTGAAGGGTCACCCAAGACAGGAAGGTCATGACAGACAGCTCAGACTAAATGCGATCCCTGGGGAAGGTAATGGCAACCCACCCCAGTATTCTTGCCGTGAAAACTAAATGGATCAGTACAACCAGAGATATGTCGGTATACCATCGGAAGATGAGACCCCCAGGTCGGAAGATGGTCAAAATGCTACTGGGGAGGAACAGAGGATGAGTTCAACTAGCCCCAGACGTGATGACGCAGCTAGCTCAAAGCCGAAAGGACCGCTAGCGGCCGACAGTGCTGGTGGTGAACGGCGAATCTGATGTTCTAAGGATCAACACACCATTGGAACCTGGAATGTAAAATCTATGAGCCAGGGCAAATTGGATGTGGTTATTGGTGAGATGTTGTCATGTTCACCATTCCAGTGTTTGTCTACATCGTAACGGTTCGCTTGCCAAGGTGCTGATACGTGTCCGGGCTGGGAGGGTGCTGCTGAGAGCCTTGTACAGGAGACGTGCTGATCTGTGCCTGGTGGAATGTGTTTAGGCTATCTCTGAAATGTGAAGGTCTTTTTGCCCGTTGATCAGCAGAGCTTGTTAGGAGCACCTGGGAATGTGGGGCGAACTGTATGTGAGGGAGGGGGTGGGCTGTTCTTTGCAAAGACGCTATTTAGTTTGAGTTTAGGTGCGCTTTTCTCATTCTCAGCTTTTTACCTGTTTGCACTCTTGTCTAAATAAATCCAGAACCTGAATTGTCATTTTGAGTCTGAGAGTTTTATTTAAGATAAGGCAATCATCACAGATGTCAAGATTAAAGGTAGACATTTTGGGCGTCAGTGAACTGAAATGGACTGGAATGGGCCACTTCACATCAAATGACCACCAGGTCTACTACTGTGGACAAGAGGACCACAGAAGAAATGGAGTAGCCTTCATAATTAATAGTCAAGTGGCTAAAGCAGTGCTTGGATACAATCCAAAAAATGATAGAATGATCTCAATTCGAATTCAGGGCAAGCCATCTGACATCACAGTGATCCAAATATACGCCCCAACCACAGATGCTGAAGAAGCTGAAGTAGAGCAGTTCTATGAGGATCTGCAGCACCTACTGGACAACACGCCTAAAAGAGATGTTATTTTCATCACAGGAGACTGGAATGCTAAGGTGGGCAGTCAAATGACACCTGGAATTACAGGTAAGCATGGCCTGGGAGAACAAAACGAAGCAGGACATAGGCTGATAGAATTTTGCCAAGACAACTCACTCTGCATAACAAACACTCTCTTCCAACAACCTAAGAGATGGCTTTATACATGGACTTCCCCAGATGGACAACACCGAAATCAGATTGACTATATCCTTTGCAGCCAAAGATGGCGGACATCTATACAGTCGGTAAAAACAAGACCTGGAGATTACTGCAGATGCTGATTGCAGTCAGGAAATCAGAAGACGCTTAATCCTTGGGAGAAGAGCAATGACAAATCTCGATAAAATAGTTAAGAGCAGAGACATCACACTGACAACAAAGGTCCACATAGTTAAAGCAATGGTGTTCCCCATAGTAACATATGGCTGCGAGAGCTGGACCATAAGGAAGGCTGAGAGAAGGAAGATCGATGCTTTTGAACTGTGGTGTTGGAGGGAAATTCTGAGAGTGCCTTGGACTGCAAGAAGATCAAACCAGTCCATCCTCCAGGAAATAAAGCCAGACTGCTCACTTGAGAGAATGATATTAAAGGCAAAACTGAAATACTTTGGCCACATAATGAGAAGACAGGACACCCTGGAGCAGATGCTGATGCTAGGGAGATTGGAGGGCAAAAGGAAGAGGGGCCGACCAAGGGCAAGGTGGATGGATGATATTCTAGAGGTGACGGACTCGTCCCTGGGGGAGCTGGGGGTGTTGACGACCGACAGGAAGCTCTGGCGTGGGCTGGTCCACGAAGTCACAAAGAGTCGGAAGCGACTAAACGAATAAACAACAACACATGGGAAATAATTGTTTTAACTCTCCTTAATCCCTTAAATTCATATTCAATTTGATTAAGTTTTAATGTTGACTGGCACCATCCATTTCTTTGTCCCCTCTCTCTCCTACTTATAGGAGAGAGGCTCTCCTTTATCAGGCTGAAGAGGTTATAACTCTGGAGGGGTTTCTGCTTGGGGGTTCAAAATGTGAAGATGGCAGCTGTGACCATGCGATCAAAGCCCCCCTCTTTTTTATACGTGTCTTGAACGGAACACTAAAAAAAGAGGTGAGGATTTGCTGATGTAGTTTCAGCTGCCATCCTGACTCCCCCCTTCCCCCAGTAACCTTGTTCTTAGAAGTTTGGGGGAGGTGAGAGCAGGTGAGAGGTCCAGAGATCAAATTTTGCAAGCTGTGGTTACTTGAATCCATCCATTCAAGGAAAAGATAAGAGGGAAAACAAGCAGGTTAAAATGCCTTTGCTGCAATGCAGGTGAAGAAGACATTCTGTCTACTGTTTGTTAAAACACAAAAAGCAAAGGGCATCCATTGGGAATGTTACAGTAACAGGTACTGAGCTAAATCCATACTGCTATCTTGTGGCATCCACTGACATATAAGTGGGGAGACCAAGAACTCCAGGAAGTATTGAGCATGGATTGCCAAGCTGCCTCTTTCAGGAATAACAAGACGCCTCTGATATCAGGCTGCCCAAAAGACAAATGACAGATGCATCCTGGTGATCTGTTATCAGCTGTGTGTGGTTAATTATGCCATTCAGTGGCCACATCAGTATTTACTTGGGTTAGATGGCACTGTATCCATTCATGTAGGGAAAAATGTTTTAGACATCAGAACTCATCCTTTGCACTCTTTACAGTTGTAATGTGATATTTAAAATAAATGATTTTCTAAAAAATATATACTTTTTAATTTTCTTTTCAAAGCATACCAAGTACTGACAGATTAGAGGGAATACTCGTAGCAGCGTTCAAGAATATTGTTAATAATGTTAACTGCTCGTACTGTACTTCTTTTGGTATTATTTTTATGTAATAAAATTGCTAGGACTACTACTCATTCATTCATTCATTCATTCGTTCATTCATTCATTCATTCATTCATGTTTTCCCTTTAAAAATGCACTACATGGATGTAAGCCAATCCAGATAACATAAATTGGATAGCATAAAGCCAGAGAAATATATGCATATACCTGGATAAGTAGCATCTGGAAAAACTAAGCATCCCTATTGCTTTTTCCACCAACCAACATTCATCCAAAGTAGCTTTCAATTATTTCCATTTTACAGATGAAAGGATAGAAAACTGATTATTGGATCCATGGCTGAAAAATAATGGTTTGAGTGTAATATCCTCCCCTTCTCTCATCCTCCCCTTCTCTCATCTTTGTTTTTATCAGCTGGAAATTCTATCAGACAAATTTTAAGGGAGCCATGATCTCATACCTGCACATTTAAAAAATCAATTTGTTGTGTATTCCTGCTTTACTGAACAATTGTGCAGCTTACAATTTGCAGTGGAAATAGTAGCTGTTGGGCTTGTTTAAGTTCACGCATAGCAATTTGTCAGTGATGCAGATAACAGTCAGTTTGTGAATAAAATGAGTCAGACTTCACTACTTCATGAAAGCTTGCAAAATACCCACCCAGTGATAAACTTTGGACTGTTAGTTTTTTTAAAAAGGGTTAATGCCCTAATGGAGCAGCAGCATCTGGCAGGTCTCTGCTTAATGGGCTACCTGTTGTGGTGAAGATAGGATTGACTGCATCTCCAATAGCAATGGGTACTGAGCCATTTCACTCCTGGTGTTTGATATATTTGGGGCAAATCTATTAAACAACGGATAAATCAGAAAGGTTCTTCAGTTTCTGAACACATTGATCTTTAGGAATTTGCAAGCCTCATCAAACTCATCACAGCAATTTAAAGTGCTGAACTGGCATTTCTGAATAAGGAGTAAATTGAGCAGAAGGTACCAGATGAAGATAGCCAGATGAAGGTACCAGATTTAATATTAGCTGTACTTTTGGATTTTCTAAGGCTGTGATACAGATTATGCATTGAATTACTTGGGTATAAATCTGAGAGGGAGAATGCAATAGGGTGTTCTTCCATGGAATATGTTTAGAATCTGGCAGTGTGAATAATCAGAATAAAACAGAAAATGCCCCATTAATCCTGATCTTCTAGGTTACACCTGTCTATACCTGACATTTGGAATGTACGACTATTATGAAAACCCACTGTCTGAGCAGTAAGAGCAATGCACAGCCTTATAAGACCCTTTTTTATGTCTGTGTGATGCTTCATCATTGGTTTATCAGATGCAAAAAAGACAGAAGAAATGAAAATTGCTACTGCAGATACCATTTGATTTGCCTGTTGTACTTTATGTTTGCTGCAGTATTTTTAGCAGATTCTGCAGCAGCAACATTTCGATTAGGTATTCACCAAGCTGTTGCTAGCTATTGTAAACAGATAATTAAGTCCATTAGCAAATTAAGGTACTTAGTGGGAGAAAGTTATTGATATAAACATTTCAGCAAGTGGGTAGCAGAGGGGATTAGCTCCTTGACTAATGCAAAAGCTGTATTTCAGAAACTACTTAACATAAAGTGGCACCAATTACTAGCTCAGAGTAATGGTCTGTTCTGGTCTATTCTTGTGTTAAGGCTGTAAGCTCGCATTCTGATTTAGATTTAACCTTGTGTTATACCATCATGCAGAAATCAATGATTCAGACTCAGAATAATCATTTCTGCATCAATAAATACTATATGTGGAAATGATTGGATTGTGTCACATGAGTCCCTGGCTCAGCCACAGATATGTCAGCTTCAAATTCCTGAGTGGCTCAAAAGCCAGATGCCTTTCTCACTACATGTCCTGGCCTGATTATGGTCTTAGAGGAAGTCAGTGAATAGTTGGGTACACAGGGAAAGTGGAAGAGTCTCTAATCATGGGTTCAGGCACACCAAGTTAATATAAAGACCCTGTTGAGCTCATTGTAGGAAGTTACAGACTGGGTTAATTTTCACTAAAGAGCTGTCTGGGTATTCAACAAAGACCTTAAGGATAGAAAGAACAGATGATACCTTAGCCCCACTTCTGTTTGCCTTAAAAGAGTCCTTTGAGAATGCACAGAAGCTATGGAAAAGTCAACCTTTGATGCTTGAATTCTGACATAACGGGAAAGCTGCAGTACATCCTCAGGATAGGAAGACACAAAATGAGGGTCTGAGAAGTTACCCAGAATGGTGTGTTTTGGAGTTTATTGTCCTGGAATCCTCTTTGGGCTCCAGATCCTCAAGATATAACATTATGCTCCTCCTCCTCCTCCTCCTCTCTGGTTATTGCTAAATGTCCTGGACTTGCTTTCTTTTTAATAGTTTGGCATTATGGCTATGCATGCTTTAAAAAATGTTCTGGAAGATCTTGGGACTCTGCAGGATCCCAGTACTTATTAAGGAGGCCCACTGTTTTTCAGGCTTTAGCCTGAGAAAAAGTTGCAGCTGCTTTAAAAGTTGCATTAAACTTCATGAGTAAACTTCTTTAAAGCCTGTAAAATGGTGAGCTTCCTTCATAAATAGCAGAAGTAAAAGGCTTGTCTGGGTCTAAAGTGCTAATTATGAATTATTTTTGAAGACTGCACATCCCTATTGGGCATGTTGTTGTTACAGTTCTAAACAATCTTCAGACCTGTTTTACTACTTTGTTTCCTAATCAAGCTCCAGGGAATGCCTTTCTGCAAAAGGAGAAGGGTATGTCTAAGAACAATTAATTGCCAGAAAGCAATTCAGAAAGCTACAATTTTCTTAGTTATTCAGAACAACTATGATATTTAACTATGAAAAACAAAGAAACTCATACCAAGGAAGAATGAATGTACAACTCTTGTTGTTACATTGTGCCTTGAATCTGAACAATTATTACAACTTCCCTTGGTATCCAATTCCTAGATACATACACTTGCAAAGGAATGTAAACACATGTGTTAATCTAGAAAAATCAATCTCTTACAAAATGCAGAATGGCAGATATCTTCTACTCTACTGCTCACCAGTTACATTTTCCTTCAAACTAAGAATGAAAAAGTTGATATGTATGATAATGGTTAGGAGCAACTGTCCTGTGAATAGCCACTGAAGACTCAGTAGAGAGCTGTAGCTGTTGATGGACATAGCCAGTTCTGGAATCAGATACAACTTTGAATCAGATACAACTTTGAATTTTGCAATGGTATTTTTGTCCTGTGACAGAGATTTAAGGAATTCATGGTTTTATATCTGTAATTCTAAGAGTTTTTAAAACTAAATTATTAATGGTAATTTTAAAATATCTTTGTGAATTGGGCTTGTCTTTTTAATACATTCTAATATGCTTTGGAACTGATTTCAACAAAGGTGGAATGGAAAAATACAAATAGATATTGACAGAGGCTGAAGGCTAAGGATTCAGCCTAAGAGACACTTTCTGCATCCATTTAAGGGGAAGATTCAGAGAACGGAGTAAGGGGATATTTTCAATTTAGAAACACAGATTTTCAACTAAAAGCAGGTGAAAGGATAAAAGGTCAGAGAAGATGGATTGGAATAAAGCAAATGGGCTCTCAAAATCCAAGATTTAAAGAGATGCATTTTACAAATATACAGTATCTGAATTGGGGTTAATTTTCATGGAATCTGCCCATGGCTGCAATATAGTGAAACACTGCTTAAACATGTTGTATGAACACAGTTACCTTGTTGATACAACTGATGATATACCATGTCTCAGGACATGAGATTTTGACAGGAGGAAACTGCATGCTAAAAATGAATGCCATTAGACCATATTATAAATAATTCTGGTTCATATTATTTTAGGATTTCACATCATTCAATATAATGTAAAGAAACAATATTCTAGGCTTGACATTCCAGAGGTAATAAGGTAAGAATTTGTGATATGACAAAAATGTAATAAGGGTTGTCTTTTACAGCTAGAGGGGACCAAGTTGCCTTTCTCAACCTGGTGCCCTCCAGGTGTGTTAGATATAAGCTCCTACACTTGCCAGCTGGCATAAGAATATATGAAAAGCAGGGTTAGATCAAAAATCCACCACTGAATTTCCTCTATAGTCAGATGCCAACAGGAGCCCACAAACCGGGCATGAACACAATAGAACCCTTGTTTCCATACATGTTCTCCAAAAACTGGGATTTAAAGACCTATTGCCTCCATTACTGCACATAAAATATAGCCATCATATATAATAGCCATCAATAGCCTTTTAATTATTATTTTTTTTGCTCCTTCAAGTCAGTGTTGACTCCTGGCAACTGCCTGGACAAGTCCCTGCAGTTTTCTTATCAAGTTGTTGTTGTTTTTTTCCCCAGAAGTAGTTTGCTATTGCCTCCTTCCTAGGCCTGGGAGAAAGTGACTGGCCCAGAGTCACCCTGCTGGCTTTGTTCCTAAAACAAGATTAGAACCCAGGGTCTCCTGGTTTCTAGCCTGATGTACACCAAACTGGTTCTCTCAATAGTCATATCCTCCATTAATTCATCTAATCCACATGCTGGTTTAGAATTGTAGGAGATAAAGGTACAGCAAAAATATCAGACGTTATGTAGAAGTATAACAAGTTAAGTATAAGAAAGAATACTGCTGAGTCAAAACATAGGCCCATGTAGGTCACATTCTTCTCCCCATAGTGGTCTCCAAATAGCCCACTTTCCAGTAAACCTACCTTGGATCCAATAGTCTTTGATAACTATCGACCAGTCTCCAAACTTCCCTTTCTGGGGAAGGTTGTTGAGAAGGTGGTCAGTCTGCAACTGATGAGAACCGTGGAGGAAGTGAATTATCTAGACCTTTTCAGTCAGGTTTCAGGCCTGGATTTAGTACTGAGACAACTTTGGTTGCACTTGTAGATGCCTTGTGACACTCTTTTCCAAATCTCTGGAGGGACACCAGAGGCTTTTGCAGTTGGCTGTCAATCTTCTTTTCCAGTTCTCTGTCGCTGAAGCATGCATATTCAGGCTACTTGCCCCATGACAAATGTTCTTGCCGTTTTGTTTATAAACTTGGGATCCCAGGACCCCTGTAGATGGTGGTGCTGCATCCAACTTTATGCTCTTTGATCTCTTGGTGGCCTTTGACACCTTTGACCATGGTATCCTTCTGAGCCAGTTCCATGGGTTGGGGATTTGGGGCACGGTTTAATGATGGTTTTCTTCCTTTCTCCAGAGCTAGTTTCAGTCAGTGTTGGTTGGTGGGGAGAGATCATCCCCCAAGTCCCTTCTTTGTGGGCTGCCACAGGATTCTATTCTCTCTCCCCTCCTATTCAACATCTACTGAAACTGCTGGGTGAGGTCCTTGCCAGGTTGGGGTTCAGTATCACCAATATGCTGATGATACCCAGTTGTATCTTTTGACTCCGGGCCAGCCAAGTGAAGCTGTTGAGGTTCTCTTCCAGTGCTTGGAGGCTGTCTGGGTTTGGATGGGGAGAAACCATCCCTGACTCAATCTTACCAAGACCAAGTGGTTGGGGGTGTTTGCACCATCAATATCTGGGAAGATTCCATCTTTGACCTTAGATGGGGTAGCACCTTCCCATTCAAGGGTGGTGTGCAATTTGGGGGTCTTCCTGGACTCACAGCTCCTGCTTGATGAGCAGTTTGCAGCTGTGGCCAGAAAGGACTTTGCACTGCTTCATCTGGTTGTGCCAGTTGCACCCTTTCCTAAATCAGGGGCCCCTTAACTCATGTCCTGGCTATCTCATAGCTCGACTATTGCAAGGTGCTGTACATGGGGTTGCCCTGGAAGACCACCTGGAATCTCCAACTGGTCCAGCAGTGATGGGTGTGCCTCAATAGGCACTTGTAACACCTCTGTTTTACAGGCTGCACTGGTTGCCAGTTGTTTCCAGGTGTGATTCAAGGTGCTGGCTGTTAACTATAAAGCCCTACATGGCATAGAGCCTGTCTCCCATAGTATCTGCCCATCCAATATGATCTGGCAGGGTTGGTGCATTCTGGGTTCCTTCAAATAATCAATGCCATCTATCAGGATCCTAGAAGTGCACCTTCTGTTGAGTAGCACATGCCTTCTGGAATGAGGTTCCCACAGAGATTTGAATGGCCCTTACCCTACTACTGTTTCAAACATCTTTGCTGTTTGCCCAGACCTTTGACAAAGGAGAGTGAAGCCCCCTTTTCTTCTTTTTCTTTGTTCCCATCGGGTTTTTCATCTTAGCCATCTTTGTTCTTTTCTGTTTTGTATTGTTTCTTTGTTTTTAAATGGTTTTAACAATATATAAACTACCCAGAGTCACTGGGAGTTGGGCAGCATGTACATTTAATAAATAATAATAATAATTAATAATAATATTATTATGTCCACAAATATGCCATGACAATAATAATTATTGCCTGCTATTACTTCCTTGGTATTCAGTAACATGATGCTTTTGAACATACATATTTCATATAGCAGTAGATATTTTGTCTAACAGCAACCAATAATCCCAATTGTTTAATTAGTGGCCACATTTTGTGGCAGTGAGCTCCATAAATTAAAAGCATTGTGTAATGATGCACTTGATTGTACATCTGCTCATTCTACGGTCATTTATTTTTCAATGAATGACCCTATATTTATTTATTTAAAATATTTATATAGCTGCCCATCTTGTACCAAACCCTGGGTGACTCACAACCAAGTTCTAATATCATGCAAGAACACTTCCCCTCTTTCTATTTTCCCTATGTAAAATTTCACAAACTTCCATCAAAGGCTTGTACATTTTATTAGTAATATTTGGAACATCTATAATAAAACAGTAATTACAGTAGAGGGAATGCACTGACCCATGTTCCAAGAAGAAATTAAGCTTGGTCTTTCCTTTGCTAAACTGTGCTGTTTGTGTCTTTTCTGATTTGAAATCCTAGTGACATATACTTTTTTTTTTTTTAAATTTATTTATTTAAATTTCAAATTTTGTCACCGCCCACTCTTCAGGATGTCTGGCTCTAGCTCACTGACCACACTGTCAAAGCTATCCCTGATATTGTTATCCTTCCTATACAGGTCTTCTGTATATTCTTGCCACCTTTTCTCAATCTCTTCTTCTGTTAGGTCCTTGCCATCTTTGTTTTTGATCATACCCATTTTGGCCTGGAATTTACCTCCGATGTTTCTAATTTTCTGGAAGAGGTCTCTTGTCCTTCCTATTCTATTGTCTTCTTCCACTTCTGCGCATTGCTTGTTTAAAAATAATTCCTTATCTCTTCTGGCTAACCTCTGGAATTTTGCATGTAATTGGGCATATCTCCCCCTATCACTGTTGCCTTTTGCTTTCCTTCTTTCTTCGGCTACTTCTAGTGTCTCAGCAGTCTTCCCTAATCTCTTTAGTCTGATCCTAAATTGTGCAATAAGAAGTTCGTGATCTGAACTACAGTCACCTCCAGGTCTTGTTTTTACCGACTGTCCGCCACCTTTGGCTGCAAAGGATGTAGTCAATCTGATTTCGGTGTTGTCCATCTGGTGAAGTCCACGTATAAAGCTGTCTCTTAGGTTGTTGGAAGAGAGTGTTTGTTATGCAGAGTGAGTTGTCTTGGCAAAATTCTATCAGCCTATGTCCTGCTTCGTTTTGTTCTCCCAGGCCATGCTTACCTGTAATTCCAGGTGTCATTTGACTGCCCACCTTAGCATTCCAGTCTCCTGTGAGGAAAATAACATCTCTTTTAGGTGTGTTGTCCAGTAGGTGCTGCAGATCCTCATAGAACTGCTCTACTTCAGCTTCTTCAGCATCTGTGGTTGGGGTGTATATTTGGATCACTGTGATGTCAGATGGCTTGCCCTGAATTCGAATTGAGATCATTCTATCATTTTTTGGATTGTATCCAAGCACTGCTTTAGCCACTTGACTATTAATTATGAAGGCTACTCCATTTCTTCTGTGGTCCTCTTGTCCACAGTAGTAGATCTGGTGGTCATTTGATGTGAAGTGGCCCATTCCAGTCCCTTTCAGTTCACTGACGCCCAAAATGTCTATCTTTAATCTTGACATCTCACCAATAACCACATCCAATTTGCCCTGGCTCATAGATCTCACATTCCAGGTTCCAATGGTATGTTGATCCTTAGAACATCAGATTCGCCGTTCACCACCAGTACTGTCGGCCGCTAGCCGTCCTTTCGGCTTTGAGCTAGCTGCGTCATCACGTCTGGGGCTAGTTGAACTCATCCTCTGTTCCTCCCCAGTAGCATTTTGACCATCTTCCGATCTGGGGGTCTCATCTTCTGATGGTATACCGACATATCTCTGGTTGTACTGATCCATTTAGTTTTCACGGCAAGAATACTGGGGTGGGTTGCCATTACCTCCCCCAGGGATCGCATTTAGTCTGAGCTGTCTGTCATGACCTTCCCGTCTTGGGTGGCCCTTCACGGTTTAGCTCATGGCATCACTGAGGTGCTCAAGCTCCAGCACCACGGCAAGGTAACGATCCTTTGCTGAAGTTCTAAGGTGTAATCTAATCTAATATTTCAACTATCCATTAATTTTTTTTCATCTGAATGAACTTTCCTTGTCCTGCCTGTATTTCACCAGTTGCTTGAAGGCCATTTAAAAAGCCAGGATGCTTTGTTTTGATTGTCATAAGTCGCACATAGCTTCAACAGCTTTGAAGGACGGTTTCCTGAGGCATTTCCAACAGTTGTGATGGGAAATGCTGATTGATCTGCATATCAACTACTACATTTCAGTTACTTCCTTAGTTCTAGTCCAGATAATGAACCATTCTATCCTTGGAGGTTTAATATATGCAGACATGGGCCTGCTGTAAAGTAGCATGGATTATTCATATAGTGGCCATTTAGATTTCTTTATGCTTCTAGTGCTTTCTTTGGTGGCCAAAGCGGCACTGTGGATTTATAGGCAGCTGCTATACTGACAAAGATTGTCTACTGATTTCACATTTTATTCCTTGCAATGTGGGTGTCTTGTATAAAAGTAGACTCACCATAAGCAGGTTTATATCCCTTACATAGTGAGTACTTTAGTGACTGCTCAGTACATAGCCAATTCTGTCTTGGAATGAAATGATAGAAGTCCGTTTTTGAAAAGTTATGTATCCGCTGCAAAGTAGATGCATAATAGTGTTTACCATGCAGTACAGTGTCCGCCGTATTTACAGTGTGAGCACCACATTGTAATCCAATCTGGTCCGGCAGGATGGACATACTTTGGGTCCTGTTGACTAAGGAATGCTGGTTGGTGGGGCCCAGGAGACATGCCTTTTCTGCTGCAGTGCCCGCCCTCTGGAACATTCTCCCTCCGGAGATTAGGTTGGTCCCAACCCTGCTGGTCTTTCGTCAGATGCTGAAGACCTGGTTCTGTGCCCAGGCCTGGGGCTTTGGGTGTGTGAAAGGACCCATCTCCTGGCCGTATTAACACTGCTGACTGTATTGCTTTTCTTGGCTGCTCTGTATTTTAATTTTTGTATTGGTGATGTAATTGTTTTTATTTCTATTTGATACTGTTTGCTGCCCAGAATCATTTGTTGAGATGGATGGCTTTACCAATGCAATCAATCAATCAATCAATCAATCAATCAAGTTAACACACAAGTATGGAGTATTATAAGTGCAGGAAAAGGTGCTTGGAAGGTCATATATATTTTACTATCTGTGGCCCTGCAGATTTCTGTTTGTCATTTCATTTTTTTTCTTTTTAAAGAATTGTTAGTTGCATATGCCTGAGTCTGTCTCTGCTGCACTCATTAAATAGGTGGCAGATCCACAGAGGCAGACACTGAAACTACTCCCCCTAGTAAGGAAGTACTTTATATCACATTATTAAAGAATACTCTTTTCTTAGCAGCATGTGGAAAATATGGTCATTCAAAAGAACCATCTGGAATAAAAAATGAAATATTGAGGGGAAAATAGCATCAGAAAGATAGGATTAGAATACATCATATGCCCTGCCAGTGCCAGATGCCACACAGTTAATATAACATACTTAGGCAGATTGGCACAAACATCTATGGTAATGTTTGCATATATGAGTGTCAGAATGAATGAAACACATATATGCTTCCATAAGTGTTGTACGAAGAGACTTTCACTGTGTATTATATAGACAAATTATCAGGAAATACATGTGAACTTGATGCAACCTGAATAGGAAGTCAACTATTTTCTAAATAGCCATTAGTACATTAATTATGAATTAGTTTGTAAACAAATGCATAAAGATTCCTTACTTAACATTCAGTGTTGCTGTGGTTGTTACTCATTCTCAGCATTTGTTTGGTATCATGAACTGGCTTTGAAATAATTTTTATTCCCCAAATATCTATCTAGTAATGTAGTGTATCTCTCTCTCTCTCTCTTATCTATACCTACCTACCTACCTACCTACTTACCATCATCTCACTATTTTTATACCATTCTACTTCTCACAACTCAAGGCAGTATGATATAAACTCTGATCATGTCATATCTCAAGTTTACCTTTCTTGAGACTAGTGCAGGCATTTTTAGGAAACACCATAAAAATGGCAGCAGCATGTTGTCTTCAGAACTATTTTAAGAATGGTTTATTCTGGCCTGTGAAAGAAAATTGACTTTGCAGAATTAAAAGTGAATCAGCTTGTTTGTACAGCCAGGCTGCCACTTATGGGTGGACTGAACTGAATAATGACTCAGTGATAATGTTCTCTTAAAGCATATATCCCTTTCCTGTGGGATTTCAGCTTAAAGCTTCTGTTTCTAAAGATTGTACCAGTTTAGGGCACTTTTCCACTCAAGGCTAAATTAGTTGACATGATGGCATAAGTAAGAGTCAGTTCTGAGTTCCATCTACTTAATACTCTCTAGCACAGCTTTCCTCATCCTAATGCTCTTCAGATATGTTGGCTTTCAACTTGCCAGCTCCCCAGTTAGCATGGCTATTAAGATTGTGGAAACTGTTCCAGGATTAGCATGCAATGGAACCCAATATGGGGCTATATGGATAGAGTAGGTTTACCCCAAATGGATCCAAGGGAGAGCAGAACTCCATCCTTCACTGGGTTCAAAAGGAAAGGACCATATGTAGCCTCTTTATTGTATAGCATCCTGAGAGCCATTTCTTTTCTGATACTAGTAAATGTTGCCTTCCATTCCTAACTCTGTGTATATGTATCTGCATTTAGAGGAAAGCTGTGTTGAGTACAATGGTTATAACTTAGGCTGGTCTCATTAGTGATCTATGCAAAACTGGTTGGTATGTGTACCTGAATAAAAATGTGGTTATAATTACGCTGATGCCCCATGTTTGAAAACATGCAGTGTACATCTATGAACTTCCACAGCAAGACCAGCCCTAGACAAATAACTGTTTCAGGTGAAGACGAGGGGTCTTATTCCAAGTACAATTAACAGAAACAGCTGTTGAAGGCAGCTGGCTAGCTTCAGGGACACAGGGCAAAGCTGACTCTCCTAATACCACTGCCACTTGCTCACTTCTCTTTATACTGCCTACTCATAAAATACTGCAATGCAGCTGTGGTGCCAGTATAGGCATATGAGCAAAGCAGGACATACCCCATAAATAGTGCCTGGAGGAATGTGCGCAATGGACCTCAGGGCACAAATCCAGGGTCTGCAGCCAAGGAGAGCCCCAAATGACCATTCATATGTTGGCAGGCTGGGACCATCACAGTTGACACTGCTTATCATAGCATCCTTTCTTTCATTTTTAAAAAAATATATACTCAGGTCACTGGCTGAGCAAGTATTCACATATTTTATCTACCTAGAAACAATGTTGTGCTAATTGCCAAATAAGACACATTTATGGAAGAGATTCCCAGAAGACACTGACATGTAAATTCTAAAATAACTTGTTATAACTGGTCCAGGTAATCTGTCTTTTTCTTGGCTTGCTTGCTCATTCAGAATTTGAATTGTATTTTCTGTGATGCATTGGGAAAAGCAGACTTGACAAACCAGCCAACCAATCTAGGCTAAAAAGAAGCAAACACTTTTTGTTGGGCTCTGACTCAAAAACTGGGGAGCAACAATCAGCTTGAAGAGTCATCCCATCCCAAGCATCTGCTGCTTCATATTGTGTCAGCCTGATTTCAAAAGCTTCTCTGTATATTCCTACTTATTTACTATCCCTCACATGAATTGAGCCAAATGCTTTAGTTAATATTAGCACCAGGCAGAGGAATTATGCACTTTTGTAAATTCTCATTCAGTTAGATGAAAGGGAATTTTCCTTTGCATTTTCTGTCAAAGGAGAATTCCTATCAGTCATTTGTGATATACTTTACTTACTCAATTATGAGGAGGCCATGTTCTTTGCATGAATATCTTGACTTTTGTTGCACAATAATCTGCAAATACCAGTTGTAAGCAAACAACCATGAAAGAGGGATATATCTCTGTCTCCTTCTTGTGAGCAGCCTAGAGGCTCTGGCATGATCTCCTATGCTTACATTCTTATTGATATGGAGTTTTTCTGGTTTCCCACACATCAATTCCATCCCAAGGAATAACATAAATATTGAATTCCTTTCTCGGGGCTTTGCAATAGCAGTGCTGTACTATTACATAGTACAGAGGAAGCCTGCTTTTGAGACATTGTTGGGGAATTTCTCCCTTCCCTGAAGACATTCAGAAAAAATGTCCACTCAAAATCTCTGTCCACAAATTTGGTGGATAATTTCAAAAAGCTGCTCAGTGCTGCTTTTATTGTGGTGGTCTGAATTCATCTTCTATGGAGTCTATCAGATCATGCTATTAAAACTTTTTTTTTTAGTAAAACCATAAAACAGAACAATAAAGGCACTGGTTTAATTTTAGGAATAAATTGATATAATTGTGGAATTATATAACTAAGCAGAGGAAACTCCTGAAATTAACCTTCATCTACCTGGTACCCTCCAGATGTGCTGAGATAATGTACAATTCTAACTTTGTGGAGGTGTAATCCCAACACATCTGGATGGTATTAGGTTGAGAAAGGGTGCATTTTGGGAGTATGTTCAGAAAAAAGTAATATGAATTTTGGTCATATTTAGCCAGTTTGGTCTAGTGGTTAAGGCACCAGGCTAGAAACCAGGAGACTGAGAGTTCTAGTCCTGCCTTAGGCCTGGTAACTGGCTGGGTGATCTTGGGCCAGTCCCTCTCTTTCAGCCCAACTCACCTCACAGGGTTGTTGTTGTGGGGAAAACAGGAGGAGGAAGGAGTATTAGGTATATTCGCCACCTTGAGTTATTTATAAAAATAATAAAGGCAGGATAAAAATAAATAATAGTAGTAGTAGTAGTAGTAATAATAATAATAATGAATTCTTCTAATGTAATATGAATTCTTCTAATCCTCCCCCACCAATTCTTCTCAGAATTCTTCTAAGACATCTCTGAAGATGTCTTCTGAACCTAAAAGTTTTCCCAAAGGAATATTACGGTAGCACAGGTTCACATAATCTAACAGACTTTATCTTTTTGCTGCAGCAGTTCTTGTATTATCTCTCTTTTATGTGGATATTAAGACAGAACTAGCTTGAAACCAGTTGTGGGCTTGTGTGAATCATTTGCACACAGAGAAATGTGCATCTGTCTGTGTTCATGTGTGTGCGCATGAACGTTTTATGCTGAGATGTGGATTAAAAGCTGGCTGACTGCATCTCTTTCTAAGCAGTATACAGAGGCTGAATTGTAGCCCCTTTTTTTGGTGCATGTGGACCTCTGAGCTTATTTCTGTGTAGCTGCAGTCACCTCATGCATAGGCAAGGAAGAGAAGCGCCAACTCCATAGAAACACACCGTCCTCCCTTCCTGCCGTTACTTGCATGTGTGGAGCAGGCTGAGGACGGCACAGGGCAGCTGGACCCAGGAATAGAAGCCTGCCGGGTAAGTAAGAGCTCACAAAGTTGCTCTCTTTGTTTCCGTTTCGTTTAAAAAAAAATCTCCTCTTCGCTGACTGTATCCTTAGAGGGTGATGCAGGTTCAGGACTGTGATGTGGATAAGGTTTTCCGATATCTTGTGCTAAGAAAATTCAGCATGTGCTTACTGCTAGTCCAGAACTACGAGGCTTTCTCCATTGTTTTGCAGAATGCAACTGACAAAGTGCTGGGTGATTTCCCCCCCCCCCCACTTCTT
Source organism: Candoia aspera (assembly GCF_035149785.1). Lineage (NCBI taxonomy): Eukaryota > Metazoa > Chordata > Lepidosauria > Squamata > Candoiidae > Candoia > Candoia aspera. The sequence goes on from NC_086155.1 coordinate 37,168,752, forward strand.
TGCAGCTCTTCGCATTTTTTTGGGGGGGGGCTAAACTATTGTCAGTGCAGAGCATGCAATTCCCCCCCCCCAAATATCCTCTGTGCACATGTGAGCCTCCTTGTCTTCTATTACTATTCCTCATTTAACTTTCTGTGTAAGTCCATACGGTATTGCTCCCCCCTCCCCCAACCACTGTTTTTCTGTTTATATTTCTGGATGTAAATGTGTAGTCTTCTAGATGCCTTCTCATACTGGCACATAGCTTTCATCATCAGTTTTAATACATTTTTTTCTTCCAGTCCCACAACGGATTACAAACGGTGTCGTTTCTAGGTGTGGAAGTTAACCAATTTGTGTATCTAACAAGCCTAACCATTTTGCTTTGTTGAACTCTGTGATATAATTGCTAATAATGATTATTACCAAGCTGGGGAAAGGCAAGACTGCTGCTTGCATCCTACCTTGCACTTAATTATAGTTAAACACTGCAAAATCCTGTCCTGTTGGGACTGAAAATGTTATGCCTGGGTGGGGAGGGTGATTTCAAGCTATAGTAACAGATATTTCATATGGGCTGGAGACAACTCTCTTGAGCATTCTAAACTTATCAGGGTTGGTGGATGTTAATTGGTGCTACCTTGAAATCGAGTTCCATTTGTTATGCTACAACCCGTTAATGTTTGACAACACTGCTGAGAACTGAGCAGCCGGCACTGCAGGCTGGATGCCAGGAGCTCAGCTCTGAGTATAACCGGCCCTCAGAATGATGCTTTGGAGAGAATCCAAGGGATCTGTTCCTCTGGTTGAAGTACAAAAAATCCACTAAATCTAAGTGCTTCAGAATCTGACCGTGTGAAATCATGCTTGTCTTTCTTTGTAAACTTAAAAAAGGAGGAGCAGATCTGTTCTTCAGGTGAATCAATAAGCAGTCCATCAAATGCATTTTTTAAATTTAGTTCTCCCCCTGCTGAGCAGTGCAGCTTTTATGTCAAATATACAACCAGAAATTGCCTGACCTGGGTATTGAACCTTACAACCATAGCTGTTCACTTCAATGGAATTTTATGGTGCATGGCATTATATGACTTGGATTATCAGTGTTGGTGGCAGGAGGCAGTGAGAGACACTTATTGCCATTTGCCTGGAAAACCTCTAGAATCAAATGCTCAGTTTTGCCTGTGAAAATGGTTGCTGTGTATTTCATTCAAGGGTGAGACCTCTTTATTCGATGCAAGCTTGGTGCTTATGGAAACAATAGCAGTACCAGCCCCACCCCCTGCCCTCCCCTCAAAAAAACCTCACGGGAGAGACATTTACTTATTTAACCGAGTACAAGTGCCAGTGCCAGTTCCAGTTTGAGGTCAAATACAGTATTACTGGGACATATAGCACTGAGTCTTCACTTTAGACTTTACAAGAGATCAAGGAAAGCCCTTATGAGGGTGTACTCCTTGTTTGCTTCCAATGGACTGCAAAAAGCCAGTGTAAATAATGCTGAAAGGATCCTTAGAGTGAATGACAACGTACGAGAGCGGTTCGTCTGCTCTTTGAACAGTTATGTATGAGAGGGGATTTTGACAGAAGTGATGGAAAGCTTCACTTCCTTGACACATTTCCTTTTATACATGATTTATTTATTTATTTACAGCCCCAGACTAATAAAACACAAATATAGAATTTAAAATACAGAAACATCAGTCACTCTCAGCCCAACCCATCTCACAGGGTTGTTGCTGTGGGGGAAATAGGAGGAGGAGGGAGTATTAGGCATGTTCGCCGCCTTGAGTTATTTATAAAAATAATAAAGGCGGGATATAAAATACAGTAAATAAATAAATAAACCAATAAAACATAAAATTTAAAATGGAGGGGGAAAAAACCCAAACTTGAAGCAATATTGAGAAGATGATATCACCCAGCTTCTGCAAGTGATAGTTAATTGCAAGAAACTTGGCAATCTTTGTAGTGGTTGTCCAAGTTAGGTCTCACAGAAGGAAGATTGAAATTTCTGATAATCTGAGTGCCAGGTGCCATGGGTGGTACAATGGACAGCATAGCAATACATAGATTACTGGCTCTATATTTGTATATAAGCAAAAATACATACAATTGCTGTGTGGGAGACTGGTGTATTCGCCTATAGTCTCCATAATGGGTAGTGTGTAAATTCGAGCCAAGGCAAAAGTCTCCTGTGTGAAATATTCAGGATGCTATAGAGGTAGCTAGGAATCGTCCATGGAGAACCTGCTATTGCTCCATATGGGATGGGTAATTTTGGCCCTGTCATTTTGTAAATCTAAATATAAAATCTATTCAAGTTCGATTAAGGCTTTGTCTGGGCTGAGAGACGATATTGCCAGGAGTGAGATGCCACAGTATGCTACACTGGAATCAATTTGACTCCTCAGGGATGAGGAAAACCTATCCAGCAGGGTGAGGTGAACCAGAGATTTTACTCCAAAGAGTCTGTTTCAGCCAAAACCTGAGATGGCAAAGTCTCAAGCAGTCCCAAGAGAAATACAGCCAAGCTCTAGCAGAATCCTTCCATACTATTTTGAAAGAGGAACAGAAGTCTTGTATTCCTGACTGTTCTACTGTCCCAGAAAAACTTTTGAGGACCCAGAATCTGACATGCTGAATAACAGGTCAGGAAAATTTCCTTTGGATGCCTTATTCCAGGGATTTTTTTAAAATAAGCAACTATATGTTTCATTCAAATCACTTTCCAGAATGTATTTTATTTGGGTAATGAACCTGTTTGGATATAAGTATAACAGTATAGTTCTGCACTATATGAAGATATCCACAATTCTAAAGTGTCCTTACTTCTAAAGCAAATTCCTGAAACTCTGGGTGTGAGTCTTGCCTAGAAGCAAATTGAGGTGAGTGAGCAGCTTCTTTGAGTTTTAAAGCTTCTTGCTCACCTCCATTTGCCTCTAGGCAAATAATAAGAAAGGCAAATAATAAGAAAGGATCTGCCTGGAGGTGTGCTGAAAGAATAGGAAAAGTTTTAATTTTTGATAGTTATTAAAGGAATGATTTTTCTAGTTAAAATAAATATTCTCTTTATAAAATAAAGTTTCTCTCCATAATGTTATATGTTCTGGCTCTGCTCTCATGCACTGCCATTTTGTATATGGCTTCAGTGATATTTGCTCCAAAAGATATTTGGATCCCATAGAATACCAAAAGGCACTTCAGGAAGGCAGAAATATATGACTTAAAAAAAAAAAAAGCCATTTACAATATCAGAAGATGTGCCTTCTCTTGTTTTAATCTACAATGCCTGTGTATTAAGGTCTTAAAAATAAGTCCTCTTATGAGGTCCCATCTACAGTATATTATGCTTGTACAAAAGAAATAGGATCTTTCCTGTAATGCCTTCCTTAAGGTAGCAGGTTCCTTAAGGTTCCTCTTATGAGGGAGATGGGCAGTGATGAAATTTGAAATACAAATAAATAAAAACATATTAAAATCTGTTATTTGCCCAGAATGTTTATCGCATTTTCAACTGGTTACAATATTTTGTTGTACTGTTTTTAATGTACAGCTGGCTAACCTTTCCATCACACAACTTCTGTATTCTACTATAAAACACAGCTGGGATTGTCCAGGCTGTTCTAGTTCTACATATATTAAGAGACCAGGATGCTGAGAGAAAAGGGATCACTACATGCCAGTGAGTCTGTAGAGCTCACAGAGACCTGACAGCCAATCAACTCTGCCTTCCCAGATCAATGGTTGAGCACTGAGAGCTATCAGTCAACGCTTGCTCGGCCAGGATTGGTTGCCAGACACTCATGAGTGCCTCCTCCCAGACTTCCATTGAGGACCTGGTGAGCTAGATGATTCTGAAAGAGTGGGGATGGTATTACGGTGGAGATTGGTAGCTGGAGGGTGGATCCTGACTGGCGAAATCTCTCCAAAGAAAGGAGAGATCATGAGATTGTCCACATGTACTCTGGACAGCTGCTTCTTGCAAGTAGACTACAGGAACTGAGGTTTTTGCAGTCGGCTGGTGAGTCAAGCAGCTGGGAATTGAGGGATTCAAACTTATAATGTAGCCTACAGTATAGGGACATACGACTTCAAGGACTTAAAAAAGTTCTTTTTTGGGGGGACTAAATGGCAAAAAGGTGATTAGAATGTTGTTTTTAGAAACTTATAAATGTACTGAGGGTCCAGATGGATTTGAAATAAGATTTTGAAATTAATTATAAGAATCTTTCCCATGGAAAATGGCTGTTGTTTTGAATTCTGAAAAAAAACCCATGATAGGATGGGACTTTGAAGGTTGGACACTAGAGGGAACAAGAAGGAACCAAAGATTACAATTAAAGGAGAACACTTAAACTTGACTTGCTAACACAGAATGGAGAAAAATACTTTAACATTGGACATATTGAAGGATATTTGTGAACAGTGGACTCAGAAGTTAATTTTAAGAATGTCTGCCATTATAGATGGACTGGGGCTGTAAGTAATGTTATGGAAGAGGAACAAGTTCTATCAGACAAGACTGAAATTGATTTGAATGTGGATTTATAAATGACAGGCTATAAGAATGGTCTGGAAAAATATGATATATTGGATTTAAGAATGAAACTGGCTGATGTCTTAATAATTGAAAGGGACATACAAATAACAAACCAGAAGAGTGGGTTGGATAACTTTCATATATTGGATTTACAAAACAGACCTGTTAAGGATTTGAAGAATATTGTGAGAAGGGACAAAAAAAAATAAATAAATCAAGTACTAGGACATTATTTGAAGGGATTAAAGATCAAAATTGTTAGAAGTAAAATGAAGGAATATAAAGTTGGTTTATTTGATCAAGGTTAAAATAGATATATTATCGTCTCTGGTAACCCTTAATGGACTTTTGCTGACATCAGGATTGAACAATGAGGTTTTAAGGTTTGTTTATAGATAAGAGATTAGATATGGGAAAAAGAGATTATTTGTTGTATTTTAAGAGAAGGTGATAAGTTACTAAAATTGTCTATACTTGTGATGAAGGGGGAAGTTACTTCTTTTGTGATGACTGGAATGCTCATGCACTCATTCAATTACGACTCATAAGCTTTTGCTTAGAGATCTATTTTAATGGTGTGAAGCTTCCAATACGGAGAAGAAATTGCAAATGAAATTTCCTGCGCATTTCTACAATTAAGACTCTCAGTAAGTTCATATTCTCACCCACTGCCCCCTTAGATATGCACCCCTCCTTCTCGTGCCAGCCGTTGTCTGTAACGGTTTTCTGTGGAGGACCTTGGTGCTGGAAGGTGGTAGTCTAAACAGGATGATTCACACACCAAGCGTGTTCCCCTCCCTGCTGGTCGACTCGCAAGCTGACACGAGTTGCACCAAAATGGATGCAAGCACGATAAGATGTTCTGGGAACATTTGATCGAGGAGCATGACATCTTTATATACGGTATTTCTTTTCTTTTTCTTTACTATATTCTTATTTTTTCTTTCTTTTCTATGTTTTCGTTCTATTTTTTCTTTTTACTCTTTTCTTTTTTTTTAGTTTGTACTGTGTTTTAGTTTGTATTTAGTTTTGATTGTGTTTAATAAAATTATTGCAAAAAAAAGAATGCCTCCTCCCATCTACTTAATTTTTATCCAAACTTTCTTTCTCTCTTATTAAAGAGAAAGTAAAAATATTAAACTTACTGGTATTTGTATGGTCAGCATGATGGTATACTTCCCCTTTATGCTGCCATGATGGTGATTTTGTTCAGGCCTCCTTACCAACTTCGCTGTTTTTCACCATGGTAGGATCCCATGGAACTTGAAGGTGGGTACCTCAGGCATCCCTCCCTTCCCACAGAAGATGTATCAGGTGGAGAAATGCTACTAAAGAGTGCAGGAGGATTTATGTTTAAGAAATAGGAGCTCTCTTTTGACAAAAAGTTCAAGACTACAGTGGGGAAATGTTGGACTTTATTATAGTTATAAGCCCCGGTAACAGCATCTGCTTAGAGGGGTTGAGGGGAGAGGGGACGTGGTTCAGTTCAATTCAGTATCGGAACTGCATGCATCTAGAAGAATCCAGTCCAGAGAGGTCATCCCTCATGTGCTGCCCAGGTTGCGGCTGGCTGCCGGGCTAACATTGTACCATTATCCTTGGGTTCACGGCTGGCTGCCTGACTTGTGCTCTCTAACACAGTATGATATGCCCAGATTCACTTGCTGAGATGGGCGGCTATAGAAGTCAAAGAAAGAAAGAAAGAAAAAAAGAAAAAAAGAAAGACAGACAAAAGCCTGCTCTACCTCCCTCCCATATTGAGGATCACACACATACACTCATCTCTCTTTGTCACTTCCATGCCAATTTGTACGTCACTGACCTTTTCTAATACCCTTTGTGAAGCCCAAGGCATGGAACTGCGTGCAGCTCTTTCCTGCAGTAAAACCTAAGATAAAAGGCCAGGAAAATACTCTCAGGTTTCCCCATCCTGACTAGTTTTCTTTTTGAAGTTCTAGTAAGAAAGCTGGTCCCAACAATGATGGCTGAATGAAGCACTGCTAGGACTGGAGGGCAGGAGGTTGGGTCAGTGCTGTACATCATGATTTGCTGGCAATAGTTTGTGCAAAGATTCCTGGGCTGAATAAGGTGCTGGCAAATTGTGGGTCATTCAGCATCATCTGTCTAACTCCTGCCTGGGGGATTGAGCCTTGGAATACTATTCATCATTATTGAGTCATTTACAGATGTTGCTACAATGCATTATGGTGAAATGTCAGGAGGTTAGTGCACAGCCTCATGCTATAATTATATCCAGCATGGCTTATAATAGCTTATTAGATTGTCACCTGTTAAGCATAAAATAGTGACAACTGTTACTGCCACATTTATAATGCTGGAAAGAGCTAGTGAGTAAGCCACAAAGCATTCTGATTATTGCAAGAGAAATGTGTATTCTTATGGGCAAATGGATTTCTGCTGCCCTGCTATTTTAGACTAAACCAATGCTTTTGCTTCTGGCTGAACATGAAAACTCTTGGGCCATTGCAGGGCAAAGGAGACACCATCAAAGTTAAGCCCAAGGAGCATAACAAACATCCTTATCTAAGTTCACTCTGTGCTGATGTTCTTTATTTGTTTGTTTTGTGTGTGAGACAATCTCTTTATAGAAACATTTGAAATCTTACCACATGAGAGAGTGCATGTTTTCACAAGTACAATGTGAAATGCAAAGTCACAATATCAGACCTTGACTTTGCTTAAAAGGGATGTGATGATCAACTGTCACCTTTATATACCCTAATGAGTTAAATTATTAGCCACATTTCATTATTAATTCCTAGCAAAATACCCATCATTGGGAGGGGGGCTTTTGTATCTCTGTATGAGGAAGACTCATATATTGCAAATTGCTGTGGGAAGCTGTAATGTACATCTCTCTCTATACAGAGATACCTTGCACTTTGCTCTAGAATCCTTGTCAGTAAGCGTCATGCTATTCAGGGCCAGGGAAAGTCTCCATGTACTGTGCTAAGCATTCACATAAGTGGGGAAAAGGGAAGGATTCAGCTGGAATAACACTGGGGTGATCTCTATCTGCTCAGTCCCGCTCTAGCTTCTATTTTTTGTTTCCTGTAAAGTAAGAGGGAATGTTGGATGAGATAAACAGAGCATGGCAGTTTGATTTCATGTTTATGGATCCTTAGGTGCTGTTCTTTGAGAAAACTGGAAGAATGGCATGCACACCAACCCAGGGAGAAGGCTGCCATTATATACTGAAAGTTAGAATGTTTGCAGAACTCTTTACAGCAGAGGTGTCTGCAGGTTATGGTAAAAAAAAAGTCAAGGTAGTGGCCATGATGGTGTAATCAAAGCTCCACCTGTTGTTTGCGTGCAATGCACAGAAGTAATGTGTGGAGCTTTGATCACACCAGTGTGGCCACCATCTTGACTTTTTTCACCACACCTGCTTCACAGGCTATAACAAAGGTAATACCTTGCTTAAAACTTATTTATGGTTCAGAGTTATGTCTGGAAAGTAACAGTTTCTCTTTCCCTCTGAATCAATGTTATGCATGACTATTTGAGAAAAGATACTAACAAATAAGTTGAGGGCTATGATGTGCCATCTCCTTGAGATCAAGAAAATCTTTGACTTTGATATAAAGTATGAGCATTGGTATATACTGTACTGTGATATTTTCACCTGTGATATCCTTATTTTATTCATGTTATCCTTATTTTTCAAAACTTTGTACTGAGTTGGGGGGCTGGAATGGGAGGCCTACCTGAAGTAAGCTGTAAGTATTTACTGACTGACTGGAGTGTTTCTTTGGTTTTCCCTACCCTTTCTTTCTTAGCCATGGATCTGATAAAGACTTTATACACACACATTAAGTTATGCTGCCAGCCAGTGATATTGCACCAAGATGCAGAAGTAAAAGAAAGCACAGCCATAGCTTTGGAAGGATCATTGAACCAAAAACCACCCCCATCTATTTCCTGACAAAAGTTCCAATTACTGTACTTCAATACTTGCACTACATGGACAAGTATATGTAAAATCATTCTTAACAATGGAATGCAGGATTAGAAAGACTGGAACATTTTGACATAGAGTACCCATTCAGATAGATGGAAATTATAGTCAAGTTTATTTTATTAAAAGTAGTTTTATGCAGCACATGCCTATTTGACTTTAGGATTAAACATAGCTTTTTGTTTTATTTTGTAGCAGTGAGGTATTCTCCATTTCAAAATTTGGATTCACTGTCCCATTTTCATATGGAAATGTTTATGTATTTATTGAATTAAATTGCCATCCCATGTGTTTGCTCTCTGTTGCCCTTTTTAAAACTTTCAGATAGCATCATATAGTAACATTTGATTGACTGTGATCTCAAGTCAGCTCAGTTGATTGGCCCCCAGTTATACCATCAGATTATGGGGCTTCATGGGCTAAACCCATACGAATCTACCATACTTGGATAGTAGAGAATGATTGGTACTGGAGAAAGGAAAAACCCACATGGAATCATAGGATTCATAGAATCATAGGAAGGGGACTTTTAGCTATCAAATCTACCCTCCTGCTCAATGTAAGAATCCAGACTGAAGCTTCCCAGGCAGATGGTTCTATAGCCTCCACTTCAATATACCTAGTGAAGGGGTATCCACCACCTCTCTGGGAATTGTTCTACCATTGAAATGCTCTTACTGTTAGGAATGTTCCTTTTTCTAACATTCAGTTGGAATGTGCCTTCCTGTAACTTAAACTTGGTCCCTTGTATATTCTTTGAATAAATAAGGGTGATTTTATTAACCCCATTTTCATACGCTGAAATCCAGTAACATTCTCATATCAGGTACAGCATTATAACATAATCACTTTAATTTGTATGATTTGTATGGAACACTCCTATTTCTAATTCAGGATATTAATTGATATAAATTAATTCTTCAATTAATTAGTTAATTAATTAATTGAAGAAGTATCCAAAAGGAAAAGGGATGGTGAACAAAACTTGAAAGCATGTATTTACAAGTTTTTTACAAATATTTACAAGTCTTTTTTAAAAAGTCTGTATTGGTAATACAGGGGTTTTAGCTCAAAACACAAAACATGATTATCCAATATAGTTCTTTTTAAATCCACATGGGTTTAAAATTCTGCTGGAAAATGAATAAAAAGTACCAAGGTTTACTAACATATATGCAAGTGTTATTCATTAAGAATAACGTAGATTTCTTACCTGGAGCTGCATTCTCATAGGATTAGTGGAAATAGATTCCAATAGTTAGCAGCCAAAAATCTATCCCTAAACGAGACAATGGATATTGGAAAAAAGATCCTTTTTTTTTTAAAGCAAGCACAGGATTATATGCACCATTCACCACAGGCTTGATGTTCCTATCTACCTGTGGCGTTTCCTTGTTAAAAATGGATGGCATACATTTATTAAAGGTCAGCTTACTTGCCTTCCATTCCAGGATGAATGTTCAGATCTTCTTGGCAACATCTCCAAAATTTGGGATTCATCAGGACAGCAAGAAATGTAGGCTCTTTGTGCAAATAGGATGGCCCAAAGTATTATTGTACAACATATGACAGACAAGTAGTGGATTGTTGATATGTGTTGTTTGTTAACATTTGAATTATGGGTAGTCCTCGGGTTACAATAGCAATGGGGACCAGAATTGCCATTGCTAAGTGATATGGTCATAAAGCATGACATCATGTGACTGTGCCACTTAGTGACGGCAGTTACAGCAGTCCAGGTTGCCATCATTAAGCAAGGACCACACAGGTCATTAAGTGATTGTGACTTCTGACTTCCTGCCAGCTTCCAATTGACTTGGTTTGTGGAAAGTTGGCAGGGAACATTGGAAATCATGATCACGTGACCATGGGACACTGCAACGTTGTAATTGTGTACTGGGTGCCAAGCACCTGGATCATAATCATGTGACTGTGGGGATTCTGTATTGGCCTCATTGTGAGTCCTCCTTGTTCAGCACCATCGTAACTTTGAACATTTGCTGAATGAATGGTCGTAGATCGAGGACTACTCGTAGCCTTTTTTCAGCAGAGAGACAAGGAAGAGGCTTTCAATCAAGTTGAACAAATTTTGGAACTGTTTCATTTATAATAGGAACTGGATGTTTTCTATTTTTAATTTTAATTTTATATAACAGGACAAATACATACATAGTCTACATTCATTTATTCGAGAAAATGAAAAAGAAACAACTGCTTTGGAGTTCAAAGCCACCTTTTTTTTTTACTGACCTGTCAGTCACATCTAGTCTTAGGGTTTTGAATGAGACTAAAAAGATACAAAAGCAAAATACAGAACAACTTTTAGAAGTTAAATGGCAACTTCCATCTCTCCCAGCCAAGCATTATATATAGTTTAATATATATTAAGACTATCATATCATTACATAAAAACAATCATAGCCAGAGTGATCTGTGGTGTAAAAAATCCAGAATCCCATTATTAGGTCTCATCAAATTAGTACAAGAAGATGTTAACACTTCTTAGTTCTCCAGGACTCATCAATTCTGGTGTTATAAAAAAAACACAGACTTGGGGGAAAAAAGACATTAAGAAAATAGGTTGGAAATTAAGACCAATGAGGTTTGTAATTTCATCTTAATCCCAAAATGGAGGCAGTGGACTGAAAGCAAAAATGGTACACTGTTTTAGATGGTACCAGTTTTATTGGACAAAGGAGAGAGTTGCTTCTCCTGATAGCCATGAATCTCCTTCTGTCACTTGCCAGTGACTGCACATATCTTGCCTTGGCTGAGAGCAGAATTACAGAACATCAGGTTTTACATAATCAAGGTCAGCAAATACAGTAATATTATCTGGATTTGTTTTTCAAGATTCTTCAGTTGCGATTTGCCTGTGCAGAGTCAGAGAAGCCAGCGGCATTATTAGATGACAAACTTAACTGTGTGGGCGTGGTGGGGGGCATAGTTTGTTGTGTGAACAGCTAAACTTGCTATGTAAGGAGGGTAGGGGGTTATCACCAAATGTGCCCTAGGTCAAGTCAGCCAAGTCAACTGCTGGAATAGAAAATCCTAGACAGGCCCTGCAGATAAATGGGTTTCTCAATGTCACCATTTCAGTCTTCTCCCCTCAACCCTATTTCCATATAGAGGTAATAGAATGAAAGCAGAAAAAAATAGAGGTGGAAAAGCCCCCTCCCCTGTTTCCTTCTGTGGTGGTGCTAAACCAATTGGCCCAGTGCAGATTTTAAAAGCGTTTGTTTGTTTGTTGGGGAAAAATGCCAGCAAGTGTTCTTGGTGACAGCAGGGAAACAGCTAAACTGGGTTGCTACCCATCTGACCAAGTCATCAGTGATCATGTGCTGAGGGTGGTTGAGGGTAAATGGCTACCTGCGGGAAGCAGCTGACTCAATTGGCGGTGTTGTGTGAACTTGGCTGTGTTTCACACATAGTATAGGAGATAGATATTTCTATCTGCATTTCCAGCTTAGTGTGATGAATCACTAATTTCCCATTAGAATGAATTAACTACCACTGACCTTATTTCACCTTTATGCTGCCTTCTAGCATATGATATAGGGGATTGTGTGTGTGTGTGTGTGTGTGTTTTAAAGCATCAATACCGCAGCTTGACTAGCAATAACCCCTCAGGTCCTGGTGTATTTACAGTGTCTAAAGAGATGGCAGAGAGAAGAATGGAGCAGCTAGACAGTTAAGTTTGCTATGGCAGTAACATGCAATTCACACCAAAGAGAATGCAGAGCTATATGACAGAGGGAAGCTTCTTTTTTCATTTGCCTTTTTTCATTTTTCAAAGAACGGCAGGAATGAGATGGGAAGGCACTGGAGATAATCGCCTGGTGGGTGATATAATAATGCTAGGACTAGCAGAAATATTATCAAGCAGGCTTAGCTTGGCACACTAAACTGCTGCAGAAATAATCTGATTCCCTGTTTGCAAAGCGCTCTGTATGAATCCCCAAGTCTCTTTTTACCAGTTCACATGCAGTGGTGGACGGCATATAACTTTGCAAGATTTCTCAGGGCAAATAGCTTGCTTCATTCAAAACTGCGTCATTAAAATATAAGAGCCGGCCTTTTTAGCCTACCTAAAGAACTCTGACCCTTCTTAACAAGAACACGCATGCATACATTTGTGCAGAGAGCTGTGTTATTACTTTGGATATTTTTTTCTCTAAGTTGTTCATATAGATCTGTTCTGTTTCATTGCAGTTGTATAAACTCATATGATGCACAAGCTCAATTTTAGTAGTTCAGATCAATCAGCACATTTTTCATACAGAGGCAATTAACTGCCACTCAGTCTTTGGCTGAGTACTTCTTAATACTAGATGATAGCAGTTAATGTACCCATCAGCCTCCTGGGTTTCCTTCATGATGAAAAACTACTCCTGTGGACTAGCTTGTCAAATGTCACTGATATTCTTCTCCCCCCTGAATTTTAATAGCAATTACCACTATCCTGTGACACTGGAGCTTCACAAATAGTTCAATGTTGTGTGAAAAGATACGCAGCTGTTTTGTTTTCTTTGCTCTCTTTTCTTCAGTGGCCCAATTCTTGCAACAGGATCATGTCATTAAAAGCTGTAATAATGTACTTTTGAACTAAACAATTTCATTTATATTTGCCTGGTTAAATTATAGATAGTAATTATAGTGGTTGAACTGGAGTGGATGGAGAGTGATCCCAACCCAAGAGGTTCTGACACCAAAAAAATTAAGGAAAACTTAAATCTGATTCATCAGTCAAACCAACTTTTCAACCTAGATAATGGGCAGAAACCATCAGATTCTGGAAAAACCAAGAACCTTCTCATGTGAGTTTTAGAAAGAGGGTGGCATAGTTGCATTTTGTCTTTGTTCTGTGCTTTTCTTTCATGGAAGGAATGAGCAGCTCTCCCAAGGCAAGCTAAATGCAAGATAAGAAAGAAACCCTAGTCCAAAAGCCTGGATTGGTGATCTAGGGAAAAATAGCAATCTGAGAACTAGTGGAAGTTAGATGCAAAATTAAAAATTGGCTTTGTTTATTAGAAAATGATCTTAATTCTGGTGCCTTTATTTATAGTTTTTTGTCTTTGTTTATTATTATTATCCTGTGTCCTATTTGTGTATTTCTGGCTGTGGGGGCAGCTGGCTGAGAGAAACCTCTTTGAATTAGTTCAGTTTTCCTTTTTGTTTTCCTTTCTTCCCTTGTCTTTAATTCCCATTAATAGTTAGAATTTCTTTATCAGATCATCCTACTCATTTTGAAAGGACTTACTGTAGCACATTCTTTCTCCCTGTTAGGCCAAGTTACTGAGAAAAGTCAGAGGAGATCGTCCGGTATACAACCTACAAATTAAATCATTGCAGAAAGGGATTTTCTCTGGAATATAATGGATTGTGGCAGTATTCTAAACAGGAGCTCCCCAGGAGAGTGGAAGAATACAATAAGAGATTGTAGAGATTCCCATGGGTTCTAGAGAGTCGAGTCCATCACGTCCCTGTCCATGTGTGTAAAGCGTGTACTGTACTCAGTTACATGAGCCAATATATCTCATAAAGATGCTTGTAAATGTAGCTTCTTGCTTCTTGCTTCCTTCTCTCACAGCAGCTGTAACAGAATTTTTTCCTAAAAATGTTAAAAATTGGGACCTTCCATTATCTTTGTAATATGTTGGAGAAGAGCGGCTGATTGATTGAAGCATCCAAATTATCTCCTAAACCTACTGGGCTACAGGAAAGTGGACAATATGCAAAGGATGGCAGCCTTCTTACATTTTCAATAACTGTTAAGGGGAGGATATTTAGAAAGTACAGCTTGCTATGAAGGAAAGTGCTGCACTTAATTGGAATCTCTACTTGTTTACACTGGGAAAGGTACCAAAAATCTGTCTTCTTCTGCTTCTTGCCAACAGTTCTATAGACATGATGAGCCAACACACTAGGCTGAGCAAAGGAGGTAAAAATACTGTTGTCATTTTCCAAAAGAAGCTTCAGAATTTCTTTAATTCACAGATATCTTGTGAGTTCCACACAAAACCCAGATTAAGGCATTTTCACATTGCTGCTTTGCATGGGAGTTAGCTCCAGATTATTACATTCTTGGCTTTTTTGTGGAACTGAATCAATATTTTTTGGCATTTTCTGGTTTAATTTGAATCCACAGTAAAGCCAGTATTTTCTTGTAAATTTATGTGGTTTTGTGGATTTTCCTACTGGGGGGATACTGGTGTCTCCCCCATCAGTTAGTTCTTGGGATCAAGCCAGCCACTGCAACACTTCCGCACACAAAGAAGTTTACGTACGTTATCCATTCTTCACTACACCCTCCCATCAACTTTATTCCTCCAGTATATTATTACCATACTAACTTAATGATTTCTTTGCTCTTTTTGCTCTTCTGAACTTCTGGATAGCAAATTCCTACATTTACATTTAGCTTTAAAAAGCTATTTGTTAGACTCTCTCATCGCCTTTTGTCTCTTGGATCTTTTTCTCATTTAATATTTTTGTGTTATATTGCTGCTTATGAATTATGTCTTTACTTTTGTAGGTTTAACATTTACTTGCAAGTGCTGTATAGCAATAATTTAATGTACAAATTCTGAAAGGTAACTAGGAATAAATTTAATCCTAATTTTAAAATAAAGAGTTCATTACCCAGGATTATTTCAGAATATGTTGGAATCTGGCACAAGCTATGTGTACCTTTGCTAGGCAGAACCTAGAATAATAAAAAGTAGAAAATAACCTGACCATAATACTCACTCACTTATGAATTGTAAACTGCTTTTCCTGTGGCTCAGGTACTTCTATCTCTGTGCTTTACCTCCCAAGAAAAATGATTCATGAACTAAATTCACAAAATGTTCCCAATCTAGGAAAGGAATTACACCCCACCTTCCCAATGTCCAAATCATTCCTGTGTATTTTGTGTCATTTCTCTAATATCCACTGTGGCCCTTGTGGTCCTGGTCCTGGTATCCTGTACTGTTGTACTGTTCATGTTCAAAAACAAAAATTCAGGTATGCATAAAAGCTCAGACTATAGGTAAACTAATATCCCAGTTTGGAGCGCTGGACTATACTGTCCAATTCTGAATCACAACAAAATCAGTTTACCTGTCATTGGTTAAGATTAAAAGCGCTTTGAAAAAGACAAAAATCTCTGATCAAGGAAGGAAACAAGTTTGGAGAAAATGAAAAGTGCATCTTAGAAGTTTGATTAATGAAATGTTTTGACATGTATACACCTTTAAAACCAAAAACCGATACAGCTACAACCATACTACTCAAAGAATATTTTTTGTGTGCATGTAAGTCTATAAAACACTTCTTTGGCTTATTACTTCAATGCTTTTTTTTATTACTTCAATGTTTTTGCTTATTACTTAAATTACTTCAATCTTTTCTATTTATAGGATGCATATTAACACCAAAGGAGTTGCTTATGTGTTTCATTTGCCAGAAACAGAACTAGAATTTTATATGTTCATGCCATGTCAATAAAGGCAGTTAACTTAGCAAGGAGGAGTCACTATAAATAAACAAAGTAAAAACTTCAGCAATTCATGGAGCGAGAATTACCAGATGTACAAGCTGGGTTTAGAGAAGGCAGAGGAACTAGGGACCAAATTGCCAATATCCGCTGGATAATGGAAAAAGCCAGGGAGTTTCAGAAAAACATCTATTTCTGTTTTATTGACTATTCTAAAGCCTTTGACTGTGTGGACCATAACAAATTGTGGCAAGTTCTTAGTGGTATGGGCATACCAAGTCATCTTGTCTGCCTCCTGAAGAATCTGTATAACGACCAGGTAGCGACAGTAAGAATAGACCACGGAACAACGGACTGGTTTAAGATTGGGAAAGGAGTACGGCAGGGCTGTATACTCTCACCCTACCTATTCAACTTGTACGCAGAACACATCATGCGACATGCTGGGCTTGAGGAATCCAAGGCTGGAGTTAAAATCACTGGAAGAAACATTAACAATCTCAGATATGCAGATGATACCACTTTGATGGCTGAAAGCGAAGAGGAACTGAGGAGCCTTATGATGAAGGTGAAAGAAGAAAGTGCAAAAGCTGGCTTGCAGCTAAATCTCAAAAAAACCAAGATTATGGCAACCAGCTTGATCGATAACTGGCAAATAGAGGGAGAAAATGTAGAAGCAGTGAAAGACTTTGTATTTCTAGGTGCGAAGATTACTGCAGATGCTGACTGCAGTCAGGAAATCAGAAGACGCTTAATCCTTGGGAGAAGAGCAATGACAAATCTCGATAAAATAGTTAAGAGCAGAGACATCACACTGACAACAAAGGTCCACATAGTTAAAGCAATGGTGTTCCCCATAGTAACATATGGCTGCGAGAGCTGGACCATAAGGAAGGCTGAGAGAAGGAAGATCGATGCTTTTGAACTGTGGTGTTGGAGGGAAATTCTGAGAGTGCCTTGGACTGCAAGAAGATCAAACCAGTCCATCCTCCAGGAAATAAAGCCAGACTGCTCACTTGAGAGAATGATATTAAAGGCAAAACTGAAATACTTTGGCCACATAATGAGAAGACAGGACACCCTGGAGCAGATGCTGATGCTAGGGAGATTGGAGGGCAAAAGGAAGAGGGGCCGACCAAGGGCAAGGTGGATGGATGATATTCTAGAGGTGACGGGCTCGTCCCTGGGGGAGCTGGGGGTGTTGACGACCGACAGGAAGCTCTGGCGTGGGCTGGTCCATGAAGTCACGAAGAGTTGGAAACGACTGAATGAATAAACAACAACAACAACAAAAACAAGTCTCATTACAAGGATATCTGTAAGCATTTTGCCAGTCTTCTTACAGCATTTACAAATTGCATGGCCTATGTACATAATGTTTTCACAGGGTATTATAATGGTTTTGTAGATATTACAGGGCCAAGAAATATGCTTGTACTGTACTTGGTTTTCACGTTCAAAACTTAATGTTGAAGTTGTTGCCATTTGGCATAAAGTAGTATAATATTACATTAAGGGATAGAAACTGCAGGATAAAGCATAACATAACTCTAGGGTACTACATTTCTAATATTACATTTATAAGCACATGGTCAGATCTACAATATGACATTTCCTACAAAAGTGATGATCCATAACAGGACTATGATACTAATCTGAGTTTTTCAATGGTTTTACAACCTGCTGTGGCATTAGAACAAAGCAGATAAACACTATTCATTCATGATTTGCTTGTGACACCGCAATGCTGCTAATGCACATTTTTACAAGTATGTAAAATGCATCATATATTTTGGCAGACTAACATATTTTATTGTGACCAAAGGACTGAATCTAAAGTAGCATCAGCAGTATCAGCTGCCTGGAAATATTTAGGGAAAACTGAACACATCATAAATAGCAATACTGTAAGCATTAATTTTTATATTTCCTCTTTATTATTTTAAGAGGAAGTGAAACATTAAAATTCACTCATTCCTTTTCTTACAACTTTATATATTAACTGTCTGTAGTCACTATTATAAGATTATTGGAAACGGTGTATTTGGATGGCACTTCGGTGTGTATCGGAGTGAAATTTGCATCACAGTTGTAACACTGTTCATAGTAACTAAGATTTTCTTGTGTATTTTGTCTCCAAACAATATGTTTAGAAATGCTTTTTTTGAGAGAAAACAGAGAGCAGTAGAACCTGTTAGAGGTTCTGTCCCTTGCTGGAATTATGTGGTGTTGGCATACATTTGCAGCATTTTTTGCTCATTCCTCCCAGAAACTTCCCCCTGCCCCAATGAGGCAGTACAGCAGGATTTGAGGGGTGGTTCATCTTAGAGTTATAATAAAGAAAAATAGATCCCTCAAGGCAGAAGTCTTCTGATCTTCATATTTTGAGATGAAACTAATTGTTTAACTCACAACTGAAATAAAAATAGAAATGGTGACTATTCAGTACAATTCTAGCATTATCATTATTATATTAGCTTTAGCATTATTCAGTACAGTTCTAGCATTAGCATTCAATACAGATCTAGCATCACTCATGCCCTGGTCATCTCCCATATGAACTATTGTAATGCACTGTACATGGGGCTACCCTTGAAGAGTATCCGGAAGCTTCAAATGGTACAGAATGCGCCCCCCTGGCTTATTTTAGGTGCTTCAAGATCAGCACATATAACACCTTTGCTCCGCAAGCTGCTTTGGGTGCCAGTTTGCTTCAGGGTCCAATTCAAGGTGTTGGTTATCACCTTTAAAGCCCTACATGGCATGGGCCCAGGTTACATTGCGTGGGTCTCATCCCCGCTACATCAACCCATGCCACCCGGTCATGCAGAGAGGGCATGCTACGGACCCCGTCTGTAAGAGAATTCCATCTGGCAGGGTCCAGGAGGCAGGCCTCTGCAATAGCTCCCGCCCTTTGGAACATTCTTCCCCAAGAAGTGAGGTTACCTCTCTCTCTCCTGGACTTCAGGAAAAAACTGAAAACCTGGTTTTGCCAGGGCTTGGAGTGGGGGGAGGAATAGCCATTATTGAGGCTGGCTGGTTCCCTAGTCTGGCCTTTGACCGGCCTTACCAGCTTATGAGCTGAACTAGATCTGCCATTACTTGGATTTGATTATATTTCTTATATATTTATTAATAGTATTATATATGATTTTTATTGAATTTTTAAACTGCTTTTATTGTGAACCGCCCAGGGTCCCTCCTTGTGGGGGGAGATGGGCCGTGATAAAAACATGACAAATAAATAAATAAATTAGGGCTTTGAAGCATTCCAAAGGCCACTCACCACACATAATCACTTTAGGTCACATGGGCAATCTCATAATTTTACTTCACTACTATCACAACAAATTGAT
Source organism: Candoia aspera (assembly GCF_035149785.1). Classification (NCBI taxonomy): domain Eukaryota; kingdom Metazoa; phylum Chordata; class Lepidosauria; order Squamata; family Candoiidae; genus Candoia; species Candoia aspera. The sequence goes on from NC_086155.1 coordinate 37,188,086, forward strand.
CTATGAATCACTCCAGTTGCAAAAGTATATTCAGTGGTATATTATAAGACCTCCATTATAATCTAATGGAGTATCTAGTCCCTAGTCTAATAATTGCAGGAGGAGAACTATGTTAATCTATGGTAGCCAAATATTAGGAGTCTGGTTGCATTCTTTTGAGACCAACAACTTTTTGTTAAGCTTTCACAATCTACAGCTCATTTCATTGGATGTATGAGATGCCATTCTAGACTGGTTAATAAGCTATTGTAAGCTAGTTAATATCTGCAAATCTTTATGAGATTGGTCCTTGAAGGCAAGAGACTTTACAAGCCATTTGTGGGAAAGATCTTCCCATATAAATACAATATTTTCAAACTCAGTTATGCCAGCAAGAGTCTTTGTTATCGAAGGCATCATATAACATTGCATAGGAGAAGGCAGTGGTAAACCACTTCTGTATTTTACCAAGAAAATCACATGGACAGACAATAGAAAGTGATTGGTGATACAATGACAGATGATGAGGCCATCAGTTCAGACAGCACTCAACATGCTACTGAGGAAAAGCTGAGGATCTTTTGGAATACTAATGATCTTTATCACATGCCTAGATTAAAGTCTTTGGGATGTCTACTTGCTGATACAGGAAAGGAAAACACAGAAGTACAGTGGGAACATGGAACATATGAAGCATGAACAAGGGAAAACTCCACATAGTGAAAGATGAAATGAATCAACTACACATTGGCATCTTAGGCATCAGTGAACTGAAACAAACTGAAATTGGACACTTTCAGTCAAAAGATCACACTGTTTACTACTTACTGTAGGCCATGAATAACTAGAAGAAACAACATTGCTTTCATAGTCAGGAAGAATATGGCAAGGACAGTACTTGAGTACAATGTGATCGGTGAGTGAATAATACCAGTGAGACTTCACAGACAATCCTTTACAGTAATGTGATGGTTATCCATGTTTATGCTCCAACCACTGATGCAGAAGAAGAGAAGAATTTTATGGTCAAGTTCAGTCTGAAATTGACAGAACATGCAGGCAAGATTTGCTGCTTGTGGTTGGAGACTGGAATGCCAAAGTTAGAAATATTAAGAAGGAATGGATGCAGTCCAGAGTTGGACTGCATGGCCTAGGAAACAAAAGTTCAACCGGACAATGACATCAGTTTTTGCTAATCCAATGATTTCTTAATTGTTTTGGTTGTTTGAATACTATGTTAGCGATGTCGATATATATGAAATGACTAAATTATTGGTATAAGTAGGTAAAAATGCTCAGTTTTAACAGCAAAGTTATGGCCAGGGGTTGACTGTGGAACAGACACTAACTGCTCATTTGCCAGTTGCAAATCAAGCTAAAACAGAAAAACAAAGCCAATTTCCACAATATGATCTTGAACGTATACCCCGTTTTCAAGGCAAACATAAGGAGTCACTCTGAGGGTCTGAACCTCATTGATAGGAAACAGAGGAGCTGTGGAATTCAGTTGAAGAAGTTGTTAAGGATGAATGTGAAAAAAGATTGTCGAATACTCAGGAAACAGAAGAATTAAATTGGATGTCAAAACAGATGGAAATTGCCAGGAAGAAAAAAGAAGCTAAAGCCAAGAAAGGCAAAGATCTCAAGAAGGAACTTAACAAAGAATTTTAGAGAGCTATTAGAGGAGACAAGAAGCAGTTTTACACAACATGTGTAAAGAAATCAAAGATGGACACAGAAAAAAAAAGGAAAATATCCCAAAATATCCCCAGAGGAGTTCTAACCTCAGATTGGTAAATTCAGTATCCTTCATCTCACATGCTAGCAAAATAATGCTTAGGAACATCCAATGCAGATTAGAACCCTACATGGAAAGAGAGATGCCAATTGTTCAAGCTGGCTTCAGAAAGAGCTGAGGAACAAGAGACATTATTGCTGATGATTGAGAAAGCCAAAGAATACCAAAAAGAAGCAAATTTGTATTTCATTGATTATATTAAAAAAAAAACCTTGGATTTGTTGGTCATGTCAAACTGTGGAATGTCCTGAGGAAAGTGCAAATTCCAGAACATCTCATTGTCCTCATGCAAAGCCTATACACAGTGCAGGAAGCCACAGTCCACATGTAACATGGCAAAACAGATTGGCTCCAAGTTAGCAAAAGAATGAGGCTAGGCTGTAAATTCTCTTATTTATTCAACCTACATGCTGAATTGAGGGAGGCTGGATTAGAAGATCAGTGTAGCTTTAAAATTGGAAGAAGAAGCATCAATAACCTGTGCTATGCTGGTGACATTGCTCTGATAGCTGAAAACGCAAATGATCTGCAAGCTCTAGTAATTAAAGTGAAGGTGCTCAGTGAAAAAATGGAACTAAGACTAAATATAAAGAAGACTAAACAAAAAACAACAGGTACAGCAACCAGTCTTAGAATTACAATGAAGATATTGAAATTGTGAATAGCTTTTTTTATTAACAATATTAACATGATAGAATGTTAACAGTAAAGGAACCAACAATCAAATATGCCACACACTAGCACTTGGAAGAGTAGCAATGACGACCTTGAAAAAAGATATACAGATACTGTCACATGTCCATACCTACAAAGTTGGATCATGCAGAATCATGCAGGGAATTGTTTCTACTATGACACTCTATGGAAAGAAAAGTTGGAATCTGAAGAAGCAGGATAGAAAGATCAAGCAGGATAGAAAGATCATAAAACAATCAATCCAGAATTCTCACTTGAGGCACAAATGACAAAGTTCAATCTGTCATAATTTGGACAGATTATGTGAAGACCTAGCTCTCCTTAGAAGTCTAAGGGAAAAGGTAGAAGGAAAGAGAAAAAGAAGACAACCTCAGTTATAGCAGCAATGAGTATACCATTGGAACACCTGAAGGACCAGGTTGGGCACCAATTATCCTAAAGAAAATCTATTGATTGCTAATGGTTGTTGGCAATGTTGGCAATGATTTGGTTGCACATCATCTTCATCCAAATTCACCGATCAAATGCAAACTAGGGACTCAAGTGGGCAGACATTAGAAAACAGAGTACCTCTGAGCACAGGGCATAGACAGGAATGTCTCAATCTCAGAAATAAGCTCACAAGTCTTCATACAGAACTCTGCTCCTGGTTTTATTTTCAGCATTTTTTAAAATAACCTAAAAGAAGAAAAAGAAATTTCAGTTATTTCAAATACATGAAGTCAAGTGAAAAGAATTGAAACTAACAATATAAATGAATAAGGGAAGATTTCCCCCAAAAGAGTGCTGAAAAGGGTTATTATCTTTTTTCAGAATTGTGAAAAACATCTCTGAGAAGTAGAGTACGTTTGGCTTAGTTGCATTGTAACGCTGTAAAATATAACACATTGGCTTCATCTTGTTACCTTCATGTCACATTTGTTAATATGAACTAACTTTGTACTAGACACATAATTTTTTATGTAATTAAAACAGCTATTAATTTTCATAGAATAAGGAAACAGTTACCGTCATGTTTCAGGAAATATGAATAGGCTGACTTTGCATAACGTTTTGCAGATCACATTCAATGCATGGTCTATATCATAGAGCAGGAGCAGCAACTGCAGGCCATGGACAAGAAATATGGTCCCTAATTCACTTTTTTCCACCCATCCAACAGCACCCCAGAATTATGCCATCAAAATGTTAAATCTGGAAGCAAGTTGAAAAAATCCACACACTTTCCTGACTTTTTCTAATGAAAAATTAAAGAAATAAGATATGCTAAGGTTTCAGGTAGATTAATGCATTAAAACAGCAACCACCTGAAAACCATGAAAATTCAACAAAAACAAAACAAAAATCCTCACTTGTAGAACTTCACTACCCAACCCTCAACTGCTGACAATAACAATAGCAGCAGCAGCAGAAAATAGTACCCCCCCCACTACAAGAATTTTTCCCACTCCTCTCCTAGGATTTACTGTAATCCACAAAAGTTTAGCTATAATACATGATTAATCTTTAAATTGGCAAAAGATACTCCCCTGGTTTTGTTGCAACAGACCATCCTTTCACAGCTAGTAACTTGAGTAGCATTAATACAACATAGACATCCTTCCCATTCCTCCCACCCCCCACTTTAAGGCAAGATTCAGGGCAGGAGAAAGGTAACCACATGACTTATTCTTGGTGTTTGTAAGAATAGAACAACAGCGGAGCCTTTAAGATTCAAGGTGCTGTTTTAAAAAGTGCCTTTTTCATAACAGCTCTCAAATTGCAGCCCTCTTATATATAACTATTGCATAAAATATTACCTGCTTGGTTTCAGCTGATTTTATTTTTCTGTTCTCAAGTTTGAAAAAGGTATATCAATTCTCTTGATTATGAAAGAAGAAAGATCCAGGGATGTAGATCAGGACATAATACTTAAATGTTTGCCTGTTTCAAAAGCTCAGTAGGAAGAAATAAATCTGTATTCTTTTCTTTTAACCCCATCTTTGTAAGACATGCTATGTAGGATATGCCAGGAAGTGTCTTCTGGATCTTTGCTGAGCTCTGAATGATGTTGGCTGGTAATGAAATCAGCTATGATAGTTTCCATACGTTTAAGTAGAAACGTCCTTCAATGCCACCTGTTTGCTAATTCCTCTAGTGCCCTTCAGGTTCAACAATTCAAAATATTTGTTTCTTTCTCAAAATCCATTTCTTGCCAAAACTTACTTAAGCGAAGAGAAAGCAGATGCTTCATTCTACCTCTCCCAGCTGCTACCAACTATTCCCTCTATTTTATTTTCCATATCTGCTGTCTTTTGGAAGCCTCTCTGAATGTTCAGCTCCAGTTGTTTGTTCATTAAAAATTTAAGTCCAGAGGCCATTCTTATACAAACATGTACAGTATGATCATATTATATAAACAGGAATTATACCTGCTACCCATTAAATCTGCAACGTGTAGCAAGCATAATTGATATAATTGTGAAGATGGTATTTAAAATAATGCAACATTATTTCAATGTGGATTATGCTCCACCAGATATATTAAAAGTAGCCACACCTCTAGGTGATTGGGATAAAATGCCAGCATTATACAAATTAATCTTGCTTTTACTGATGGGGAGGTAACATAATCAGTTCAGATTAGTGAACATTGCAACACGTTTGGAAATAGAGATGAACAACCAGTTTAACTAAGTAATTCTGTTTATCTGAATCCTCAGTTTCATTAAAGATTCAGTTTTGATCACCGCATCTCAAAACCTGGTGAAAAACGAAGCTTGTCTATTCACCAAAGAATATCTTTTTTTTTCAAGCTAAATGCCTAAAATGATCGGGCTACTGATATAGAGACACTATTTGTAACACAGACCTGCTTCTCAGCAATCTACTCTTGTCCAAAATCTTACGGCTGTGGAGTCCTTGGTGCTCTCTGAGCTTGGTTGTTTACTTGCAGATGTTTCATTACCCGACTAAGTAACTTCATCAGTGCTAGTGAGTGCAGGCTTTGCTCCCTGCTTATATACAGTAGCTTGCCCTGCCAGTGTTGGTGGGGGTGCGGTTTACTCCTTGGAAGTTCCTCGATCTTATGACTGTATTAAAAAAACCTATCTCCATTTTTCTTAATGATTTGGGTGATGAGTATGCTAACTATATATTTTATATAGAACATGATAAGCTGTTATATTATCAGCTGAACCTTAACTGCATTAATTAGAAAAAAATAAATGAAGGATAGTTTTCAAGGAGCATGTGGCCATTGGCCTCAATGGAAGTATTAGCCCAAATATTTATAAGGCCAAAACTGCCTAATTTTCTTATCATCTAATTGCCATTTATATTTAGTTTTTTGTTGTTTTGAAAAAAAGTGTTAGATATTGTGTGATCGCAAGGTCAGTCCAGGAAATGTGCAAAATGTTGTAGCTTCTGTGGAGAGGACCCACTGCCACACTGGGAAAAAAGAGCATTTTTGTGAAAAGAAAGAAAAAGAGGCCTAACTATCTTACACATTTTCAAAAAAAGTACTACCCTCTCCTCTCTCCATTACATTTAAGTTGGGATCTTTTATTAAAACTCTAGACACAAACCTGCCAGAGTGGAAGTCTGGCACTAAAACAGATCTGATTTACACTGATATGCATGTTCCTAGCAGAAGGCTTCTCAGTCACAAGTAGGAAACTAACAGTGATAATCGGAAAGTTCTGATCTCTCTCCATTTTTATAGGTGCATGATAATTGCTTTTTATATATTGGCACCTGTGAGAATCATTTATTATAACAAAATGTGCTGCCAGTAAAACTATCCATAATCCAAAATTCACCTTAATAAATTGAACACTGCCATCAGATCTTTATAAAAAGGCAGACCAGAAAGCAAGCCACTGAGTTGTTATACTTTTACAGAAGAACATTTCCATAATCATGGAAGATATACTTATTGGGATGAGGAGGATGATTATGACGATTATATACTGTCAGTTACAAGCTAGGCATATCTTGTGATGAAATTGTTAAAGTATCAGGATCAGGAAGATCCAGGTTCAAGTTCATCTTATGGAAACTTAGACAATTACTCTCTCTCAATCCAACCTATCTCATTGGAGGGAAAATATTACTTGGAAGAAGTAATATTTCTTGGAAGAAAAGCAAGATGAGTAGCTACCTAATAAATATTATGTGGTCCCAGTTCTGAATTTTAAAATTGTGCATTATATCTAGATGATAAAGCATTTGTTTGCCATTTTCAGATGAGTTTGTATAACTCTGGTTTCATGTACAGGGTAGGAATAGCTTTATCACTTTTACAGATAGTAAAACAATTGCTTACCCAGGAACCAAACACTCAATGTCATCAACTGCCCTCCCAGCCTTGCTGTTAATCAGACCACACAACCCCAAACCCAGTGATGGTTAGTAGAGCATATACATTACGGAAAAGATGCTTGTAGGTGGCACAAGTGAGGAAGTCAAATCCAATCTCATCTTTGACTTTGGCTTGTTTCATTGTCTGTCTGCCTGCTGTAGTTTGAACAAGTTTTAAAATGTTGAGAATACTGGTTTCAGAGAGAGAGAGAGAAAGTGCTCTACAGATATGCAGACTTGTAATGCAGATGGGATGATTTAAAGGAAACTTCATCTATAAGCAGGTGAAGATTTACTCATCCATGTAGAGATGAGACTTACAGTCTAATAAATCTATGACTTTTTTTAATCAGAAACCTCAGCTTGAACAAATTGTGCTCAAGAAATGAGATAATCAAGAGTAATGCTTCAAAAGAATTAAAGATCTCATCATCTACCTGCTTTCATCGCCCTTTTTGTCTTGAGGCATTAAGCATGCAAGATATGCCTTTAATTGTTTATCAGCAAAGTTGACATCCAGGTAGGTTGGGACAAAGCAGGATTCAGGACAAAACCTGTGCTTTAACAAGGGGCTTCGCAAGTAGCACAGGTTTTAGGCTAGCAAAATAGTTGCTTTCTTTACCATTTAGCAGTCCATAACATGCTAAAGTTTATCAAGCTCTCAAATGGTCTCACCTTGACCCTGTCATTTGAATGGCTCTATCAGCTTGTTTAGTGCTCTAGTTCGTTTTGTTGCTGACTGGTTCCTGTTCCTAAGCTACCTCTGGGTCCTGCAGGTGGCAGCTGCCTGTTGTAGCTGTCAGGTACTTCTTTCCCTGAACAGTGGCAATGTTGCTTCCCTAAATAAGCAATTTCCAAGGAGCCTCTGAAGGATAGCCCTGTTTATTGCTTTTTAATTCATTCTATTAGTAATGCTCTGTTTGGAAAGCTTCATTAACCTTTCCTAATACAATCATCTATGGAAACAGTATGGCACAATACCTACAGTTTCCTTTAGATAATAATGAGGTTCCCGAAGCATTTTCAATATAAGCTTTTCGCAGCTAGCACACTGCCAAAGATCTGTGCTCCAGATTTGTGCCTGTAGTGGAAAGAACCAGGCAAATCTCAGATATTAATGAAATATCCTTATATTAATCAACACAAGGAATCAACAGTTGCTTGCCTTCTCTGGTGCTTTCTCATCTGAGTGAGGTACAGTATATTACATGTTTAATGCATCTCTGCACTGAACATGCAGGTTTTTAAAAGCATGTATATAGCATCACTGGATACAGGAAATGATAATTTTCAGACAAGAAAGATGAATGTAACACTGTGCCAGAATCCACCAATTTCTCAAACATTTCCTTCCTTTTGAAAGATGTTTCCCTTTTTTCTACTTTATTCTCAGGATGTTTTAGAATGTTTTAAATAATTTCTCTTGATGTTTTTGAGCTTACATTCTTGCTGGAGAATACTGTTGCTGGTGGTGCTGTTTTCAGTCACGTGACTTTTCATAACTCTGCAGGCTCCCTGACTTGTCCAGGCTTCTGAATCTGTGGAAGCTCAATGGGAGGAATTCACTCCTGGCCTCAGCCACTGGGATTAAATGGAAGTAGTGGAAGCCATGGAGGCGGCAGCCTGTTGGAAAGATTTTCCAGTGAATTTCTGCAAATTCATTTCTTGGAAGAAAGCAAAAGCTCACTTATCAAGATGAAATAGAATTGGGAGAAACAAATGCAGGATAATTTTTTTTCAGCACTGCACGAATTGCAAGTCTTTCCTCCCCTACGGAAAATCCCTTTGCTGCAGATATTTGCCTTCTTAGAGATGCAAGTTACCTGTAAACTATTACTGAACATAGTATGAATTATTTCCAAATAAAATGGGCAATAGTTGCTCTTGTTATTTCTATGGCAATGCTCTGTGTATTTGTATTAGGATTGTTTTAAACTTTGCTTGAAGCTTATGTTTTCATTTGAATCTTATAAGCTGCCTTGGGTTTGATTTGATCATAGAAAGATTGCAGATAAATAAATAGAATGCTTTAAGATGTCTGGACAGCTTTAAGATGTCTGGACTTCAACTCCCAGAATTCCCTAGCCAGCATGCTAGCTAGGGAATTCTGGGAGTTGAAGTCCAGACATCTTAATGTTGCTAAGGTTGAGAAACCTGTTATATACATTTGTCCCAAGAAGGCGAGTGTATATACTCTATTGATGTTATAAAATGTGGTAGGAATAAAGTTCCTGATTATAGTGGTCTTTAAAAAAACTCCAGATTTTAATGGCTGGCATTTATTTCTTTGTGCAGTACTTCTGCAATGTGCAGGCTAAATTAGGTAACAAGCAATGTGCCTGCCGATTGGAAGAACAGGCTTAATTTAGTAGAATAACTGCCAACAAGATATTGTGCAGGTGGACAAATAGCCAGGAGAATGAATCAATTAACATTCAGTCCTAGCCATGAGCCATGAATAATGAATCCCCTTTTGAATACTGATGGAAGTTCTTCTGAAAGTTTGTGTGAAGTTTTTTTCACTTTTCCTTTTAATATTATTATGGTATGTAGGAGATCAGGAGGGGTTTTATGAATCATGAATGTGAAAATACTTCTGACCATCACAGAAGTTAAATATCTGTCTCTTCCTCTGAGCTGGAGGATAATTTCCATTTACAGGCACTGTTTCCTCTTCTTTGGACAACAGTGGGGCATATGGTGGAAGAATCATGCTGTTGCTCCCACTGAGCTCTCTGTTGTGAAGAGACAGCAGTTTTCCAGGTTGAGTTGGCTGCTGTAAATCTCAAAATATTCTGCAACTCATCCTTGCTTTTGAAGTGGAAGCTTTGTATTCTAGGAAACACTGCCCTTGAAGGAGCCTTGCTTTAGTGGCAGATTGTATTCTTCAGAGATGGCTATTTAATTAAGCCTTTTACCTAGCAATTTGGGGTTCAACATTTTACAGTGATAGTGATAGTGGGAACCCATCTGGAACTCTGCAAGCCACTTAGAGTCAGTTATCACTGGTGGAATACATAGAAGCTGAGTGAATGAATAATATGAATGAGTTTTACAGATTTTTTTTTTGTTCCTTCAAGTCAGTGTTGACTCTTGACAACTGCCTGGACTAGTCTCTGCAGTTTTCATGGCAAGTTTTTTGTGGGTGGTTTGCCATTACCTTTTTCCTAAAGCTGAGAGAGTGACTGGCCCAAGGTCGCCCAGATGGCTTCGTCCCTAAAGTGGTACTTGAACTCATGGTTTCCTACTTCCTAACCTGGTGCCTTAACCAATACATCAAAGTGGTTGTCGTTTTACAGAATTACATACCCATAAAGGCTGCTCTGAGGAATTTATAGTTCCACATTCATCATTGTGGAGGTAGAGGAAAAGCGGAGCTCACAATGCTAAAAATGAGGAATATGTCTTGGGCCCTAATAATTTTTCTGTTTATAATGCACCCTGTAGTCCTCAGATGTTGCTGAAATTTATATCCCAGCTGCCCTAGCCATCATAGCCAATGGTCAGAGATACCAGCAATTTATGAAGAGCCACAGGTTTTTTTGTTTGTTTATTCATTCTGTAATGATTGCCTATTCCAATAAAAGGAGTCTCATCAGTAGTTACTAGAGAAAACTAATTTATTGAATGAATAGTATGCACAGTACGAAGAAAGCTGAGAATGAGCAAAAGCGCGCCAAATACAAACGTAAAAAGCCTTGCTCCCGTTGCGAACCCTCCCCTCAGGCTAGCATAGCAACCACCCACCCCAGATGCTAGCAACCGTTAGAATCGGCCTGAGAAAGTAACCTTGAAACAGCAGAGATAACCCAAACATACATTCCAGAAGATCACAAGTCAGCACAAAGGAAATTTACCAGCGTGGCCAGGCAGGCACGCAACTGCAGATATGACATGTGAAACGTTACGAGGAACCATAAACATCGGAACGGGAACATGACATACTGCCCCCCCACCAAGAAAAAAAACTTAATTGTTAAGGCGCGGGTTTATCAGGGTAAGCAGCGTGAAACTGAGCAACCAAGTGGGGAGAGCGCACATGTTGTGCAGGGACCCACTCTGGATGAGAGAAATGCTTCCAGCGAATCAGATATTGCAGGGTGGAATGGAAACGTCTAGAGTCTAATATTTCCTTGACTTCGAAATGTTGTTGACCAATCATTATGGGGGGAGGTGCAGCCGGCTCAGGATGCCAATGGGTAGACTCCACGAATGGTTTAAGCAAACTGCAATGAAAAACAGGGTGTAAGCGCTTGAGATTGTGAGGTAAGTCCAATTTAAAGGTAACAGGATTAATCTGAGCAACAATAGGAAATGGACCTATGAACTTGGGCGCCAGTTTTTTGGATGGTTGAGGGGATTTGATGTATTTGGTGGAAAGGTATACTCTATCCCCTATTTGAAAAAGAGGTTGTGGTGCCCTTTTTTCGTTGGCATGTCGTTGATAAGTGGCTTGAGCATCGGCTAAAGCTTGCTGTATTTTTGGCCAGGAATCTGCCAGTTGTGAGGCCCAATCGGTCGGGGAGGTGGGCGAGGTAGACGGTGGAGGCAATTCAGGAATAGGGACAAAGTCATGGCCGAATACAGTACGAAAGGGCACCGCCTCAGTACTTTGATGCACAGCATTATTGTAAGCAACTTCAGCAAATGGCAGGAGGTCTACCCAGTTGTCTTGTTGATAATTAACAAAAGCACGTAAATATTGCTCCAACGTGGCATTAACCGCCTCAGTATTTCCATCTGTCTGAGGATGAAAAGCCGTGGATAGCGCCTGTTTAGTGCCCAATAGTTTCATAAATTCCCGCCAAAAGTGCGAAGTAAATTGTGTTCCTCTGTCGGTCACCAAGCGGGCGGGGCTACCATGTAATCTGTACACGTGAACTAGAAAGAGGCGTGCCAGCTGTTGTGCAGATGGTAGAGACGCACAAGGGATGAAATGAGCTTGCTTCGAGAAAAAATCCTTAACAACCCAAATGACAGTTTTTCTCTGGCTAGGAGGTAGATCCACAATAAAATCCATAGAGATTTCCTCCCAGGGGTGGGAGGGATTGGCCACTGGCTGCACAAAGCCCTGAGGTTTCCCCCCTTTTCGTTTTGCAGTAGCACAGACAGGACAAGACTTGACATAGGCTTTTACATCTCGCCGCAGGGTTGGCCACCAGAACTGTCGGCGCACTAGATGAATAGTTTTTGTAAAGCCAAAATGCCCAGCTGTTTTATCGTCATGAGACCTGAATAGCACGGTTTTGCGCAAGGTTACAGGCACATAGAGGCGATCATCTTTCCATGCCAAACCTTGCTTCAAAGTAACCTCGCTCTGATTGTTTTGCAACCAAGTATCCGATTTCAACTCTGCCAGAAACCTTTGTTGCAAATCTGCAGGAACGGATACATGTATCGCGCTAGGACCGGCAGGAGTGTCAGTTTGCTGCGCTCGCGTCTGACTGTGAGTGACTGCTGCTAGTGCCATTTGGGAATCTGTCCAGAGGGTTCCCACCACATCTGGGGCTGTTCCCGAATCCTGGGGTTGGCGTGACAGTGCATCAGCTAAAAAGTTTTTCTTTCCCGGAATGAATCTGAGTTTAAAATCAAAGCGGCTGAAGTACTGAGCCCATCGCACTTGCTTAGGGCTGAGCTTGCGAGAGGCAGTAAGGGACTCCAAGTTTTTATGATCAGTCCACACTTCAAAAGGGTGTGCCGCCCCCTCCAATAGATGCCTCCAATTCTCCAAAGCTGCTTTCACCGCAAAAGCCTCCTTTTCCCAAACATGCCAGTGTCTCTCTGTCTCAGAGAATTTACGTGACAGATAAGCACAAGGCTTTAATTGTCCTTGCTCATCGCCTTGCAATAAGAGGGCACCAATAGAAAAGTCTGAGGCATCGACTTGCACCACAAATGGTCTGTCAGGATCAGGGTGTTGCAAGATTGGTTCAGAGGTAAACAGTCGCTTGAGTTGGTCAAACGCCTGTTGACAAGCAGGCGTCCATTTTAGGAGTGCCCCTGGATTCTTTGATTTGCGGGTGTCTCCCACACCCTTTGTTTTGAGTAATTCAGTCAGGGGTAAGGCAATCTCAGCAAATTTTTCTAAAAATGGACGATAGAAATTCGCAAATCCGAGGAAAGATTGTAGTTGTTTGCGTGTGCGTGGGGGTTCCCATACTAAAATAGCCTCAATTTTGGCAGGATCCATTTCAATGCCTTTATCTGAAATCCTATACCCCAAATAATCAATTTGTGTTTGATGAAATGCACATTTGGATAGCTTGGCATACAATTCAGCATTTCTCAATTTGGTTAACACTTGCCTAACCAATTGCACATGTTCCCTCATGGTTTTTGAATATATTAACACATCATCTAAATAAACCAAAACCCCATTGAACAAGTGGTCGTGCAAGACCTCATTTATCAATTGCATAAAAACCCCAGGTGCCCCAGCCAATCCAAACGGTAACACTTTATACTGAAAAGCCCCAAATGCACAATTAAAAGCTGTTTTCCATTCATCCCCCTCCCGAATGCGAATGCGATAATACGCCTCCCTTAAGTCCAATTTAGAGAAGATTTCCCCCCCCCCCCGCCAAGTGGGCTAACATTTCCTTGATGACCGGGAGGGGAGATTTGTTTAATAGGGAGACTGCGTTTAACCCACGGAAATCCGTGCATAGTCTTAAAGTTCCGTCTTTCTTTGATCTAAAGAGTACTGGAGCACCCACTGGTGAATTGGCTGGTTCTATGAAGCCCCGCTGTAAGTTTTTGTCTATGAATTCATGAAGAGTAGCCAATTCCTTTGGGGTCATTGCATATACCTTTGGTCTGGGCAACTTTGGGAAGAATTTCAATGGCACAGTCAGTTTTCTGATGAGGCGGCAGCCGATCTGCCTCCTTCTCCCCAAACACATCGGCAAAGTCCTGGTATTGGTCCGGTAGCCCTTCCAACGGTACAGCGAGGGTATGCAGCGTTGACACTGCTGCCCTCCCCACATTGCTATCCTCCTCCTCATCATCCCCAGGAGGGGCTTTATAGAACCCATCTGCAAAAGTAACAGTTCAGTGTACCCAGTTTATACTAGGGTTCTGTTGAACAAACCAAGGCATCCCCAGAATGACCAAGGGACCACCCACCGGTGCAACCACAAAGGGCAACTTTTCCCAGTGGCTACCCAGTTGCAAAGCCACTAACGCTGTAGACTGGGTGACCGGTTTTCCCCCCGATATAGATCCATCCAATTGGGTAAAAATCATGGGACGTTTCAACGGGAAGGTGGGTAACTCCAAAGCAGCTACTACATCAGGATGCATTAAGGAACGTGAGCATCCCGAATCAATCATAGCCCATAGTTCCACAGTTTTTGTAGGGGAACCGAGCTTAAGTCTCACAGTTAACGTTGGGAAATTTCCACTCACCGAGACATGATCGCGCCCCTCTTCTTCCACCTGCTCATTGGCGCTTTTTAGAGCAGGTGGCTGGAGTTTTCCGCCGGTTGGGAGGCTTCTTTTTCGTCTTGCCCACCATAAAACAAGTCCACATCCTCCACCAGCTCTGCTACTGTCGCTTTCAGCTTCCTCGGTGCCACTGGTGATTTCCCCCCCAATCTGTCTCTCCGTTCCTCTGGTTTCCTGCGGGGACATGCAGCTGCCAGGTGCCCCTCCTTTCCACACCGCAGGCACAATCCTTTGGCAAAACGGCTTTCTTTTTCTTCTTGCCACGACCGTCTCACTGGTTTGCTAGCAGTAGCTGCTGGCCTTGTAGGTTTCCCCATCGCTTGTTGTTTGGGACCTCTTTTAGTTTGAGTATACTTAGCTTGGGCTTGCTCAACCTTCGCAGCCAATTGTATCCACTCATACAGCGTTGCTGGGTCGTCCCGTACAACTGCCCATCGTAGTATATCTGGTCTTAGTCCATCTTTGAACATCTCTACAAGGGTGGTGGCAGACCAATCCTCTACTTTGCCAGAGAGTGCTTGAAACTCCAGCGCATAATCCGAGACTGATCTGGAGCCTTGAACCAACTCCCTTAGGGCTACCTTTGCTTTTTCCTCAGCTAGATGATCACCAAAATGCATTTTCATTGCCCACATGAAATCATCAAAGCAATCCAACTCCAAAGCGTCCATGTCAACCAGTCGCACGAACCAGTCTGCTGCCCTCTCCTCTAGTTGGGTCGCGACAGCATTAATCTTAGCCCACTCAGAACGAAACATGCTCCCAAACTCTTCCATATAGCTGTGTGCATTAGTCAAAAAAAATGACAGCTTTGTAGGATCCCCATTAAACTTCACATTAAAGTCTTGATATTGAACCCGGGTTGGGCTATCGTGTCTCTTTTTTGTTTGCTTAGCCTTTCGTGGCTGTGGTGGCTCTTCCTCCTGCACCTCTGGCGCTATTTCTTGAGCCTCTGCCAGTCGAACTTTCACACGTCTCCCCCCCTCCCGGCTCCATCCTCTCTCCTTCTGCTCCCTACTTGGGGAAGGTAAGGAGGCTTTCTTTGGAGGCTTGCTCGGCGGGGGCCCTCCCCCCCAATATTTCTGTGGCTTTCCCTGTTTGTCTACTGGGGGAGGGGGGGTTGGGGATGCGGAGGTGTCAGGCGAGTCACTACCTTCTTTACCTCCCGTCTTTTTCTTTTTCTGAGTGTCCCTGGTAAAGGTTAACTTTGCCAACAAATCCTCTATGGATTTCATCCTCGCCTCCAGCTGCTGGGATTTCTCTGTCTCCATCTCCATTGGTGTCACTGCTCTCGTCCTTTTGGTGATCTGCACGGTCGGAAACAGCGAGGAATACACCGGCTTGGCTGGGGCTGGTGGCGACCCATACAAGGGTCCCTCCGTCTTTTTGACTACCACTGACTTCACTGCCTTCTCCGTATCGCAACTGGAATCCGTTGCCTCGGAGAGGTCATCCGACCCTGGCGTAAGAGTCCCCTCTCTCCGCGGTCCCATGGGCTCTTGTTCCCCACCTCTGGAGAGCTGACTTTCCCCCGAGCCGGTGGTTGAGGTTGGGGCAGTTTCAGTCATCGCTAATTAAACTCCTCACAGGAAACTGGATGGATGCTAGCAGACTGATATTAAAGATTCTCAGCTTTATGTAATGATTGCCTATTCCAATAAAAGGAGTCTCATCAGTAGTTACTAGAGAAAACTAATTTATTGAATGAATAGTATGCACAGTACGAAGAAAGCTGAGAATGAGCAAAAGCGCGCCAAATACAAACGTAAAAAGCCTTGCTCCCGTTGCGAACCCTCCCCTCAGGCTAGCATAGCAACCACCCCCCCAGATGCTAGCAACCGTTAGAATCGGCCTGAGAAAGTAACCTTGAACAGCAGAGATAACCCAAACATACATTCCAGAAGATCACAAGTCAGCACAAAGGAAATTTACCAGCGTGGCCAGGCAGGCACGCAACTGCAGATATGACATGTGAAACGTTATGAGGAACCATAAACATCGGAACGGGAACATGACACATTCATTCAATTGATATAGCTGCCCATCTCACATTCATGACTCTGCATGGCTTACAATTAAAACATACACAGTACCAAAAAATAATAATAAAACAGCCATACAAACAATACAAACATTAAAAACAATTAAACCATTAAAGACATACAGTAAAATCCCTGGGGCGAGCATGGCCATTCAAGAACAGCACAGCCATTTTAGGGACTCCACACCACTCTCTGATTCCCAGGCCAGATGGCAAAGCCAGGCCCTTCTGGAAGGCCATCAAGGTTGGGGCCAGCCTGACCTTGGGGGGAATGATGTTCCATAGGGCAGGTGCAGCAGCTGAAAAGGCCCTCCTCCTTTTGCCTTTTCTGCCCTACCCTGATCTAAATCATAGTGGTTTAGAAGTTGGTAACTTTTCCCTATGAATTGTCATTAACTCATAGGAAGTGGTACAAGGTGGTGAAGCTGATGGTAGGTAGGGAATTACATTGATGTAATTCTGTCTCTGTGGCCATATTAAATTGAAATTTGAATTTGTTTCTAAGTTCAGGAGATATACTGTATGTATATATTCAAATGCACTAAATAAACCCAGTCAGTGTTACCAAAAGGTCTTTTTTGTCCGAAGATGCATATGAAGTTCTAGTTAGTCTAGAACTTTATAGTTAGTCCATTCAAATGCTCCTCTGATGCCTCAAGATGTGAAACACTTCAATTATTTCTCTGTGGACAACTCAATTCCAAGCAACAGGGTAAATGCAGCAATTAGCAGATTAGAAAGTTCAGCACCATGTCATAGTTTTGCAATAATTATGCAATTAAAAGTAATGTCAATTATTTCCTTATAATTTAACTATGCATATCTGTCGATACAAGATGAAATTTAAAGGTGAAATTATTCATTGCTAAATAATTAATATCCAGCTTTTTAAGAACCAGCTTCTCAGTAGAAGTACAGTATAGTGGGGTTTTTTTTCCTCCTTCCACTCCAACAGAGCTGAACCAGACAGTTAATGGGAAGTTACAACTGCAGTACTGTGTATCACTTCGTTACCTTCCAAGTGGATCACTAATCAAATGACATCATAACTGGTAGTTTGCAATTGTGAGCAAAATCTATATATTCCTGGGCCTGTTGCCTTGTATCCATGAATAGGAAAATGCTATTTCAAGGCAACAAATGCTCTTTCAGAAACAGCAGTGTATCACAACCTTATTTTTAAAGGGGACAAGGAGACTGGAATGGATGCTTGACTTGCTCCACTGCCTATCTCCTAGGATCTAGCTGAACTAACACGTGGCATAGTTAAGTAAGGGAGCTCAAATACAGAATTGTCAGCATGCCAATATTAGGAGTTTGGAAGGCAACAGTGGTTTAACACAATGACAAATGCAGAAATATGGGAAAACATTAGCAACCTATTCTGTTTTATTTTTGTAAAAGGAGGAAGGGGATACATGTTTAGGCAGAGACCCGAGGGACAGAATGAGGTACTTAGTTTTTGGCTGGCAAGCAAGCACTAATTGACTGACAGTGCTCAGCTGTTGACCAGTAAGGACAAGCACTGATTAGTTGGTGATTCTGTGTAAACTCTAGGTTTACAAATCCTGAAGTCTGAAAAGATCTGAAATTAGTCAACATCTTGCACCAGTCTTGAACATATTTTAAATTGGATTCAAAAGGGTTGGGAGTCAGAAAGGCTTGTAATCTGAAAGAGACCTTTGTTTCTCTGTGCTACCATCTCCTTTCCTCTTTGCCTCATACACAAATGGACACACAAAGCAGAAAACATCTGCCTAAGGGAAATTCAGAGAGGAGGAGTGGGTCCACAGAGTACAGAAAGCTGAAGGATGCTGAAGACTACTGTATGTGAAATACTTCCCTTCCAGATAGAGATTCTTGTCATTTATAAGACTTGAATTCATATCCTCTTTTTTTGATCCAAGAGGAGGAAAGCAAAAACCATGGACAAACAGTAAGGCACTTCTACCTAAGGGCCTTATTCAGAAGCAGCTCTGGACATAACCAGTCTCACAGTATGGGAAGTTAAGTTGGCTTGTTTGTGAGTGCCTCAGTTTATTTTAAACATGAACAAAGTTGGTTTTTCCCTTTGCAATGCTAGAGTTTTGCTGAGCTTGTGAGTGCACCATTTTTTCCATTGGTGGGAATCCTTGCTCAGCACACCCCCTGGCTCTTGGACTCAAGGAAGCCATTATCCTCTCCCCACTCCCCACCTGCCCCCTCCAGACCTTCAGCCTCCTGTTCTTGGTATCTGTCTTGGTATCTGATTGTTGAGAATGCCTAGCAGGCTCAGAGATATTAGATGATACTGATTGTCTGGACCCATTTCAGATAGACTTCTGGATGAGATAAAGTACTGACACTATTTTGATATATACTTATGCTGGAAATTGGGTGTGGGGAGTATGGCCTTCTGGTTGTCCTGTATCAGCAGGTTTTTATGCCATTGATCATGGTTTCATTTCCTTCTGGCAGTATTTGGCTGTTTTGTAGTTTTGAACCACCTTCCACCCGTGTCTGGGGGACTGTTGTATAATACCCAGGCTGTTACCCCATGCTGCCTCATAGGGTTCCATCTTGTGCCCAGTCCTGTTCAATATTGCATGAAACTGCTGGGGGAGGCCATTTAGAGTTTTGGAGCTGCAGCTCTGTGATCTTGGAATGTCGCTTAAGTTTGATAGTTGGCTGGTTAAAAAAGCTGAAATTAATCCAGAAAAAATAACGTTTCTTTTGGTAAGTAGGAAACTGGAGTTGGGGAAGGAGCTTTAACATGCTTTGGTTGGCTTGCACACCCCTGAAAAAGCAAGCTCTTGATCTAAGGGTGCTTCTTGATCTTCAGCTGTCACTGGATTTGCTGGTAGTAGTGAGGAGCACCCTTACACAACTATACCTAGTGTGCCAGTTGTGACTCTTCCTGATCATGTTGAAATTTGCATTATCTATGGTTGGGTTATATCTCATCTTGACTACAGCAACATGCTGTATTTGAGACTACCTTTGAAAATGTCAGCTGAAACAAAAAGTGGCAGCTTAGTTGCTAACCAGTGGAGGTGCTGGGATCATGTGATGCCTGGATGGAAAGATCTGCAGTGATTCCCAGTTACTTACTGGATTTTGCTTTTAAAGACCTAAACAATTTAAGGCCTGACTGCCTCTTCCAGTACAAACCTTCAGAAGAGGCCCTGTTGAAAATATTTCCCCACCCCACTGTCAGAGACAGTGAAATGTGAGCAAGGCACTTGTCTTGTGGTGCTTCCATGTTATAGGATCCACTCCTTCAGTAGCTGAATTGGCTATTGCTGATATTGTTTAGAAAATCCGGAGACATATTTCTGTTGCCAGGCTTTTAATAGTTAATTTATTTTAGCATTCTGTATTCTTTATTTTTGTTTTTAGTATGTGCATTTGTATTTTGTTAGTCACTTTGAGTGCTCATTCGAGCAGCAATGTGGGGTGTAAGCCAAAGAACAAATTATTAGTCACTATAGAACATGCAACCATTTTTACAGCTTTGGGGGAAAGTGCCTGGTTGAAAAAATGCTGACATGCTATAATTTTAGCACCGCAGCTTGGAAGAGGCTTTTAAATGTAACAGAGTTAAATGTTTTTGCAACTAGCAAAACATAATCCTTGTAGAGATTGCTTTGATCTTTTTTTAAAAATGTATTACTGATTTTGTTTTAAAAAATGCCAAGAAAACTGCAGGGTCTTGTCCAGGCAGTTGTCAGGAGTCAGCATTGACTTGAAGGTACACACACACACACACACAGTTTCTGTAAATGTAGATGGGGCATTAACAATTTATTTTACCTTTCATTTATATAGGGGATAGGGGTGAAGGACTTCGTCTTGCTCCAGGATCTGTGGTAGACTCAGCAGATAGGATACTCAGGGGATAAAAGGTAAAGGTAAAGGTTTCCCTCGACGTAAAGTCCAGTCGTGTCCGACTCTAGGGGGCGGTGCTCATCTCCGTTTCAAAGCCTTGGAGCCGGCGTTGTCATAGACACTTCCGGGTCATGTGGCCAGCATGACGACACGGAACGCCGTTACCTTCCCGCCGAAGCGGTACCTATTGATCTACTCACATTTGCATGTTTTCGAACTGCTAGGTGAGCAGGGGATAGGACACTGATAAATAAATACTTCTGTTGGTCAATTCAAGAAGAGCAGCGAATTGTCCATAGTGTTATCTGCATCTGCACAGAACTTTCAGTGTCATCATAACTGAGTACAGTTATAGACTAGTTTAAAATTGCTTTGTGGGGGTAGGCCTGGAAATGCTGGTGGTGTGGCCATGTGTTATGTTCATGGATATTCATTATGTTCATAGCAAGACCATGTATTATGCAACCCAAAGACCAGGGAGAAGGACAAATTTAATTTGATATTTCCCTTCTATATTTCCTTTCAAAAGTTCCTAATTCCATTTCACATGAAGCTTTTATCAGATGGGAGTTTTCCTTGAAATGCAAATCATAGCTTCAAGCAGGCAATATTTGTCAGGATGGTGGCAATAAATAAAATAAAATAAAATATCTCCCTCCCACATGAGGTTTCTTAGCTTTCTTGATAGCTTCTATTTATGTAGCAAAATATACATATTAATTATATAAATGCAGCTAATGTCTTGTCTGCAGAGCCAGTTTGGTGTAGCAGTTAAGGCTCCAGGCTAGAAACTGGGAGACTATGAATCCTAGTCCTGCAAAGCCAGCTGGGTGACCTTACTCTCTTTCAGCCCTAGGAATCAGGCAATGGTAAACCACTTCCAAAAAACCCCCCAAACATTGCCAGGAAAATTGCAGGGACTAGTCCAGGCAGTTGCCAGGAGTCAAAAGCTGACTTAAAGGCACCCCCCGCCACAAAAAAAAGTTTTCTCTAACCCAATTCCCAGGGCAAAGTAACTGCATATTGGGTTGAAGTGCTGCTATTTATTTATTTATTGTATGGCAGCACATCATACATATTACAAATATATTATATTAAATATATTATATTAAAAATTGAGAATATAAAAAGGTATATAGAAAATATACATTGGTCATAGGGCAATTATAACTAAAAACAAACATTAAGATTACAAATATAGTCTTTTGCAGCATCAGGAAATCAGCAAAGTTCCCGTCGTAGGCTCTAGTCTTACATTCTTGTATTATGTGCTTAACAGTTTGCCTGTCAGCTCTGCAGTCACACCTTGGAGATGGTATCTTACCCCATTTATATAGGGAATCTGCACACCTGCCATGATTAGTGCACACTCTATTGATAGCTGACCATATTCTGCATGGCTGATCAAAAGCAGGAGGCTTCGTTGTAATACAGGGTAGGCTTTGACAGTGCTGGGGGCAGGCTTTTTGCCAAGACTGCCTCCAGGAATTGAGGAGATGAAAAATTTTTATAGCCAATTCCCTGGGAAGTAGCCATAAGTGGATGCCTAGATAGCAATCTGTTTATTCCTAATTTCGCTATATCGCCATGTATGGGGAGCTCGGAGTTATCAGCTATTCTTTTATATTCTCGGAGAAGAACATTCTTCTGCTGGAAGTCTGGAGGAGGAATATGGCTCAAGCTGGGCATATGGAGGAGGAATATGGCTCAAGTTGGGTAGGAGTGGACTTGATGGTTCCACTAATTATCCCCATCATACTGTTGAGCTGTATGTCTACCTTCTTTGCGTGCGCACTATTGAGCCACACCAGAGCGCAATATTCCGCAGTTGAATAGACCAGTGCTAGAGCCGAAGTGCGCAGCATGTCAGCAGAAGAACCCCATGTAGTACCGCAGAGCTTATGAAGAATGTTAATTCTAGTTCTCAGTTTAGCTGCGGTATTTTCTTTTTTAAAAAAATGTATAAATAAAATTGTATTCATTAAAAATTTCTACAAAAAAGTTCTACAAGACATATATACAAAAAGATTTTTCAACAAAACAAAATAATGAAAAAATCAACATACATTTCTACACATCTTGCTGTAATATACAATGTTAGTGATACATCTTATAATTTTAACCTTTCTTTCTCAAAAAGAAAAAAGGTGTATCAACATATACAAATTCATATAAGTAAAAGGTTTCCGACTAAACTAGCTAAAGATATATATTAAAACCCCTAATGTAACTCCCGATAGTTTTGAACTCTTATTTTACTATTTATTTCTAAACATTCGCTTCTTTATAATAAGAAACCCAATATCATTACTTCAGTTTCAACAACTGAATACAGGTAATCTAAAATTGGTTGCCACATTTCCTTAAATTTCAAAATATTATCTTTTATTAGACATGTTAATTTTGCCATTAGTGCTAATTCGATGAGTTTTATTATCCATTCTTCCATTGTTGGAATAGTTTCCCTTTTCCAATACTGTGCATATACTAATCTGGCCGCTGTGATCAGGTAAAGCATCAAATTACTATATTTTTCTTGTTGATCACCATCAAAGAGACCTAATAAAAAAAAATCTGGTTTTTTTCCAATCTTTTTCTTAAAAATTTTCTGAAACATTTCATGAATCTGTGCCCAAAATTTTTTAGTTTTGCTACAGGTCCACCACATATGATAGAACATTCCTTCCATGTGCTGACATTTCCAACATATATTTGAGGTGTTATTATACATTTTTGCTAATTTTTGTGGTGTCAAGTACCACCTAAACATAATCTTACAAAAATTTTCCTTTGAATTATGACATAATGAAAACTTTAAATCTTTAGTCCATATTTTTTCCCATTTTTCTAATGGAATGTCATAACCAATATTTCTTACCTAGTTAATCATGCATGTTTTAACTTGTTCATTTTCTTGATTTGTTTGTAACAAGATTTTATACATTTTTGTGATAATATGATCATTATTTAAATATAATTGTTTTTCAAATTCTGATTCTTCTTTTTTAAATTTATAATTCTTTTTATCTAACTTAAATCATTCATTTAATTAAAGGTAAGTAAACCAATTAAACGTGTGGCCTTCATTTTGTAATTCTTCCCAAGATTTTAGAATTGTCATGAGTACTGATGGTGAGCAGGAGGGTGCCCCTATCCAGGGGGGAAAACGCATGTGTAGTAGTGAGGAATTGAGCAGTCATTCAAAGAGACACAGATCAGACCCGCCTTGACTTTGGGATTTATCTGTCTGGGTTTTTCCCACGCTTCTTCAGTTTGTTAGGATTTTCTGTCTAATGTAGCAGTAATAAAACACTAGAGACCTATTCCTAGTCTCAGCATGGTTCCTGACTGTTAGGACATCAATCCTTGGGAAAAACCCAGACAGATAAACCCCAAAGTCAAGGCGGGTCTGATCTGTGTCTCTTTGAATGGCTGCTTAACTCCTCAGTACTACACGTGCATTTTCCCCCCTGGATAGGGGCCCCCTCCTGCTCACCATCAGTACTCATGACAAGAATAGGCAGACCACCTTGATCGAATTTTAATAGATCTTTATATCTTAACCATTTAATCTGGTCCCCTAAGCTTTCTCTTCTTGATAAGGCTTCTAATGGCGATATCCAATTTGGTATATTTGGAAGTAATCTTCTTTGGTATTTGTCCCAGGTCTTAAGTAATGTTTCTCTAATAATGTGATTGTTAAATTCTTTATTCAATTTTACTTTTTCGTACCAGATATAAGCATGCCAGCCAAATTTAATTTCGTGTCCTTCTAACTGTAAAAGTTTTTGATCTTCCAATGTTAACCAGTCTTTAATCCATAGAAAACAACAAGCTTCCAGATATAATTTAAGATCAAGTAATCCCAGGCCTCCTTTCTCTTTGGCAATAATTTAAATTTAATTCTTGTTTTTTTCTCCTGCCATATAAATTTCGAGATTTTTTTTTTGCCATAACTTAAAGATTTTTTCATTTATCAAAATTGGAATTGTTTGAAACAGAAATAACATCTTTGGTAATACATTCATTTTTTGCAGATATTCTTCCTAGAAGAGATAATTGTAACATACTCCACCTCTCTAAATCTAATTTAATCTCAGACCACATTTTCTCATAGTTATTGTGGAATAATGCATTGTTATTAGCTGAAAGTATTATACCCAAGTATCTAATTTTCTTTTCTATTGTAAAGCCAATTTTTCTTTTAAAATTTCTTGTTGTTTTTGAATCATATTTTTACTCAATATTTTAGTTTTTTGCTTATTGATTTTAAATTCTGCTACCTCTCCAAATTCTGTAATTTTTTTCAATAAATAGTCTATTGAGTCTAATGGGTTTTGTAAAGTAAACACCAAGTCGTCTGCAAATGCTTTCGATTTAAATACTTGTTTTTTAATTTTTATCCCTTCTATTCATTTATCAAATCTTATCTCTCTAATAAGAACTTCCAAAACAAGAATGAATAATAAAGGTGACAATGGACATCCC
This sequence comes from Candoia aspera, assembly GCF_035149785.1. NCBI lineage: Eukaryota > Metazoa > Chordata > Lepidosauria > Squamata > Candoiidae > Candoia > Candoia aspera. The sequence continues at coordinate 37,212,742 of NC_086155.1, forward strand.
TGTCTTGTTCCTTTTTTTATTTTACAATTATCTGTTATTTCTTCACTCATCACCTGGAAGGTCCTGTTTGCAATCATATTATTAATAAGTCGGGTAGTTTTCTTACACATTGTAATTTGTACAAGTTTGTAGAGTAGTCCATGTCTCCAAACCGTGTCGTGTGCTGCAGAGAGGTCTAGGAAAGCAACTGATGTCTTAAGTTTTTTTCTGGAATCCTGCTTCTATGTAGGTAGTCAGTGATAAGACCTGATCAGTGCAGCTTTGTTTAGGGTGAAAACCAGCTTGCTCCATGGGAACCCTCTCAAATATCTTGATGCTAATTCAGTTATAAAGGAGCCTTTCTAAAAGCTTGTAAATTGTGCTCAAAAGTTCAATTGGCCGATAACTTTTTGGTTGGTTACTCGGTTTTCCCAGCCTAAGAATAGCAATAATTTTAGAGTGCTTCATCTTATGTGGGATCATGCCTGTCATCATGATGTTCATAAAGAAGTCTGACAGCCACTTCTTAGTGTGCTTGACACAATTAAGGAGGAATTCTGGATGGATTCCATCAGGCCCTGCTGCCTTGTTCGCCTTTACATCCTTCAGCGTAGCTGTTACTTCATCAGTCGAGAATGGGTGGGAGTATTCAGTTTGTTCTTCGCTGGCTGTGAGCAGCACTGTAAACTTATGTTTAATATAAATTACATGAGCTCTATCCTGTGGGGCCCTAGATGTAGATACAGTGTGGGCTGCAATCTTATTTGGGGATATAGATATGTGCCATCCTGTGGCCTTCACACAGTTTCCGTAAGAGCGACCAGGCTTTCTGCTGGATTTTTAAAAATCCAGTGCCTTGACCGTTTCTATCTACTTCTTTTGTTGCGCTATGTCAAGACTATGCAGTAATTCATCTGCAATTTCTTGATCTCCATTCTCTAGGAATTCCTGATACTGTTTTTTCCAATCGTCATTCCATCCTGGAATATTTTGTTTGTGATATCCTCTAGGTATGGTGTTCTTTGCTACACTTATTATTGCCCCCACAAATCTCTGGTAATTTTCCACTATGGGAAATCCAGCCCACACATTTATCTAAATTATCAGAGAAGGTCTTCCAGTCTGCTTTCTTAAAATTCCACCTTGGGCAAGGGAAGGACTGTTGGCAGATGCTGGGAAAGCCTTTAGCCCAGGAGAGGTCAAAAAAGTCACACACCAAGCATTTCTATAAAAATAATTTATTTACAGAAAGCAAAAGCAAAAAACAAAACATATTTAAAGGACTTAGCTCCCTTTGGAGCAAGCCTTGCTCACCTACATTGCCGGCAGAGAGAAAAGAGAGGAAGTGAGAACAAGTCCGGGCAGGTTTCCTCCCCCCCCAGGTGATTTGCATGAAGCACGTGAGAGGAGACAATCTAATACAACCTTTTAACCCGGCCAAAATGATTAGGCACATATAGCAGTCTTAATCGGTTAGGAGGAAAACCTCAACAAGGACGTCACCAAAGGGATACTTATGCCAATCTCTATTAACGCCGGTTGATGTTGAGTGTGTGGGAAATCCTCTAAGATTTTTCGAGAGGTTCTCACTGGTAAGTTTTCTTTGTTTGTAGTCACAAAACAGAGGTCAGGATTATATTCCTGTCTCCAAGCTGCAGATTTAAGGAACCTTGTTGTTTCGCATCAAATATAAGGTACATACTGTTATCATCTGCCCAATTGGTAAGCACCTCTCCATTATAATCATTTTCCATGTATTTCCATTGGCTGTGGTGACTATGAAAATCCCCCACATAGATGGCTGGGTGAGGCAAAATAGGCAAAACTTGGGATGGCCGTATAATGGCTGGTGGCTTATATATGTTACTGACTGTTACTTCCTCTATTTTGATAACTATTTCATGTACATTATTAGCACAAGATGTTGAGTGCAATGGGACATTTTCGATATTGGTCCAGGCATAGGTGGCTACACCATAAGCATGGTGGTATGTTGCTCCAATTAAGTAATAGCCCGGTATCTTGCCCCTTTTACTAATCCCATCCTCATCTTCCGCATGCGTTTCCTGGATGGCAACGATGTCTACATCATAATCTGTTAAAACTTTCTGCAGGATTTGGCATTTAGCCCTGCTAATGCCCTCAATATTAATCTGGCAAATCCTAATATGAAGTCCAAATTTTCTTTTCGATTGGCCCTGAAAAGAGCCTTTGTTATTTCCTTGTAACATAGTAAAGATGACAAAAATGGATGTGCTCTAGCCAAGAGATCCCTAGGATTATCTGGCTGCCTGGTATATGATAGTTCCTTTAACCACTCCCAAAAATCTTAGGAGGCCCAGGGGACACCACCTGGAGGCGATCTATAAATTGTCTATTATTCTATCAATTGTCTGAAATGCTGCTGCATGTTATCTATAGCATTTAGATTAGGTAATCTAAACTTTTCCATTATTGGACAGAAAATGACATGTCTCACTAAAGAAAGCTCAATCCATTTGTTTCCAACAATGGTAAGTAATGAAATATATTCCTTTCACCCTCCTTTTCTGGCATGATTATTTTATACAATATTTCACTTTCTGCTTAATAACATAGATATTCTTAGATACGGTAAACCATGTGAAATGGTTACATTACAGCGGTGTTTTTCAAACTTGGCAACTTTAAGAAGTGTGGACTTCAACTCCCAGAATTCCTGGGAGTTGAAGTCCACAATCTTAAGGTTTCCATGTTTGAAAACCACTGCATTAGAGTAACCATGTATATAAGGTGGTTTTATACGATCAAACCTTTTTCAGTCCAGTCTAGCACTGTCTGCTATAAGATTGTGGAATCTGAACCTCCTTTCTCCAAGGTCCCAGCCCACTTTCAAAAACAACCATTGTGTAGCTCCCTCAGGCACTCTTAAAAAATAAAAATGGCTGATGGCTGAAGCCCAGTGCATTGTCTGGAAGCATGCTTGCCTGTCCAGGAAAAGAAAAAAGACAATAAAATATCCTGGAAGAACTACAGGCAGTCCTGACTTAGCAACCACAATTGGGACCAGCAACTCTGTCACTAAGTGCTGTGGTCACTAAGCAGAAAATCACACGACCCCAACAGACTTACAAAATCACTTCCCATTCAGTTGTTAAGCAAATCACTGTGGTTGTTAAGCAAAACATCACATGATCTCAACTTATGATTTTACTTCTGTGTTCTCCATTAACTCTGCTTGTCACAAGCCAGTTGAGAAGCATGCAAATGGCGATCACGTGATCACGGGATGCTGCGACAGTCATTAATGCGAGGATTGGTGACAAAGCTGTTTTTTTTTACATCGTTGTAACTTTGAACAATCACTAAATGAGGTAGTTGGTAAGCAAGGACTACCTGTATTAGGGCTAATGGGGTTGCTGGACATACCCAATGTAGCAGACATTTTGTGAATGCGCAAGCCTTTCCCACAGAAAGCATTTTATAAAAGTGCTACAATGTGCTTTCAGCATTCCAAAAGTTGTTTACTCTTTGTCTACTATATCAGGACATATTACTAGTGAAAGGGAAAACAAAAGTCATTAGATTCCAATTTTTGTCCCTGACCTTTTCTTTGAAAAATTCTCTGTGTTCTGATTTTAAAACCATGATATTTAAGTGACGCTCAGATACTACAGTATTGTGTGAACATCCGAAGTTATCTCTGGAGGAAAATAATATTTTGATATATTGAACAGGACTCTCTACAATGGGGTCAGAGTTATCTATGAATCTTCTTAATGGCTGTGAACACTGCTACTAAGTGATAAAAATCAATGCTGCCATAATTAGCATGGTATTGCTGGATGGTAGATAGCCCATCAAAAGCACAGCTTTCTCAGGGGCATCAATCATTCTCTGTTTGGATTTGCCTAATTGTCTCTCTAGGTAACTCAAACTTGGGTAGCCGCATGAAGTCCTGGGAAAGGAGGTGGGGGTGAACCCTGAATTTTAATTAAATCCTTCTCCTGCATTTCCACCTAATGTGAAATAAAATTGAGCCTTTCCTTAATCAGCTGTTCTCACAAGGTTTGGAATGCACAATGATAACAGAGGACATCTTGACAGGCGGAGCGAAGGTCATTCTTTCCCTCAGTATCAAATTGCTTCTTGGTTAAGAGTAATATGCCTCAAAAGTGTTCTTTACCTTTACCTTGGTGGTTCTCAATCTCATTCTTTGAAAGGAAAATCCCATACGGTTTAATGTAATAAGGATAAACTATTCTGCAGTTACGTCCTTAAAGGACTTTGTTTTATGAAAAATCCCTCAAGAGAAAAACAAATGTAACACAAGCGATAACATTCACAGTGTGATCCCAGTTATTTGTTTATAAACAAATTTTGGAAATTGCAAAGCTTTTGGGGGTCAGGTGAGTTAGTAGCCTGGTGTGGAGTGGCCACACCCCAATGAGATTTTTGCCAAATTAGTAGCTCGTCTGTCTTGGCAAGTCACTTCTTTTCTTTAACAAAGCAAACTGCTATGAGGTCCACTGTTTCAAACTGTGGTCCCATATCATGGTTTTCCTTCAGAGGATTATTTTGCTCAAAAATATAAAGAACCCCTTCTAACAGGTATATGTATCAAGGAGTTTGGCAACGTTCAGTTAATGGCTTATTTTCCCATGATAAAAATGAAATTATCCTGAAAATTTAGGCACCACTTTTATAAATTTCACCATTTTAAAAAACACTTTTTAAAATTAAGCATTTATGGGGGTTTTTTTCTTCATTTCATACCCATCCATTGCCCTTTTAAATTATTTTCTGGGTTCTCCTAATTTGGCTTATGTTCTTCAGTGATGCATATGAAACCAAATATTGCCTGTAAACTACAGTTTATAGCTTACCATTGTATCTAGCCAGGTTGCTTGTTCAGTAAATCCTGGTTCACCAAATCATAACTCATCTGTCCTTCTGGAAAGCTATAATACCCTGCCTTTATAAAGAGCCTTTCAGGATTGATGCTGAGTCATTGATGTAAGGTTTATTTCTATTACATTTTTATTTTGTTTATACGTTTATATAATTGTATTGTAATTGTACTTTATGATATAGAGTGTAAACCTCCTAGAGTCCAAATGGATTGAGGCAGTGTGTACATTTCATAGAAAATGAAATAACACAAGGCTTTTTCACTATGCTCAGCATCTTGCTTGCCAGGCCATTGGTATTTATGAACTCTGGCTGGTACCATTGTGCAATTCAGAAAAAGAACCCAGACTTTTGCAGTGCCTCTTTCCTTTTAAAGTAATCAGATATGACATGGTGCTACCATACTTATTTCTTCAAAGTAGGCTGGCTATACAGTATCTCTTGCATAGGCTGTTTCCTTAGCCAGTGCAAAGATTTGCCATCTGCCACAGTGCTTTGCTTCAAACATCAGAGCAACACAATATGCCGAGTAGAGTAGAGTAGAGTAGAGTAGAGTAGAGTAAAGTATTGTATTTACAAGGAATAAGTTCACTTCAAAAAGGGTTCAGGGTAGGACAGAACCACCTCAAGCAGCCACTTCATTTCAAGACAAGAGACTTATGCTTCATTCTGAAGTGGTGTGGCTCCTGTGATCTCGTAAGTAAAATGTACTTTGTGGATCTCCTTTGATGGAGTGATTTGATCAAGTAACTTTTTAACCGAGTTACTCAGTCAATGCTTTGTACAGTCCAAAGTCTCCTATATGAAGTTATCCTCTACCGGAACAGCTGTTTTTTCTAAGAAATATCAAAAGTTGGACAAGCAGACTTTTCAGTTTGTACTTAGACAGCAGTCTGAACTTACACAGATTTCCCAGGCTGTTGTAGTTGGATTTTTCATTTGCAGTATGAAACATTTACTAAGGTAATTTCATGAGGCATCCAAATGATGCTGCCATACTTTAGTCTATCTTCCATAGGACTTTTCAAGGGCAGCTTCAGTATCAGCAGTAACATTTTCCTACCCCTCCTCTTCTTATTCACCTGATTGTCTCAGTTGTGAATCTGTATGTGTGAACTTTTTTTACATTATAAAATATTATATCTTCTCAATTTTTCTTTTGCTTTAGAGTTTAGTTAATATTTGTTGTATATGTGAAAGTAACAAAACTCACAGAATATGACAAAACTATTGCTGAGGCAGGGATTAAGAGAAATAAAGTGTTTGCTTGTGTGTAGCAATTAACTTCTGGACTATTGTTATCTTTTATATTTATTAACCTTAGTTCTCCCAGTTTAAATCTGAGATTCAAACCAATTTAAAACCCACTTTGATAAAGGATTTTAACCAATAATGGCTCAATAATAAGCAATCACTGTGTTGGCTTAGGACTAGACTGGCCCAGATCTATGGAAGCTCATTCAGTGACTTTGTGTCTCAATTCCATCTTACTCTGTAAAGTTAGTATGAGAAAAATTGGAGAAGGAGTATGTCTGCCATCTTGACTTGCTGGATCACATTGCTTGCCTGGGGGATCTTCCATCCATTGCCTGCCTGCTATAGATCTTCAGTACTCAAAGGTGGCCTATTTTGCCACTGAAGAAACTTTGCCTGGCTGAACCATGCCTCTTTGACCACATCTGTGCTGTCATGACAAGCCACTGGTCCAGAAGAAAGAGCAAGTACTGACTTCTGACTGAGAAGAATAAAAAATTTATATATTTTTTAAAAAGATAGAAGATAAAAATGATCAAAGATTAAACAAACAGCATAATAACTCTTGAGTTTTCTTGCTCTTTCTCTTTCACCAGCAAACGTGCTTAAACAAATCCTAGCAGAAGAATGAGAGATAAACAGTAGAACAGCATTCTTGCAAATATTTTCACAGGAAGAGATGGTAGAGCAAGAAAACGTATTGATTCACATCAGTGTTAGAGAACGCAGTATAAACCTCAATCTTCCCTCAGTTTTATCCATGTCTAGAAGGAATGTTGTCACAATGTTGGAGATTTTACAAAGCCAGAAAGTCCAATTTATATCTCGCCTATTCTATATGCAGTATTGGCAATCAACTTGCATGTCCTCATGACATTATTGGACTCCTAGTCTTTGCATATTAATTCCCCTGCTATTCAGAAGAAATGCAGCAAAGGTACATTGGCTCTTTCCTTTGTGGAAAGAGATGGACAGGTCTATTCTGATTGAAATTAATGTCTCCTGTCTGGGCCTGGAGTTTGCTTTCCCCTCCTGAAGTGAAGGTGCCATGCTCACTTTCTATGCTTCTGGCTATTCTGAGAAGTAGCTTTGCCATGTCTCTGCTCCCCAATGGATTTTTAATGTTTTGTTTTCCCTCACTACATAATAAAATATGGTGAGGGGAAAACAAGGACTTTGTTTGTTGTTTATTCGTTCAGTTGCTTCCGACTCTTCGTGACTTCATGGACCAGCCCACGCCAGAGCTTCCTGTCGGTCGTCAACACCCCCAGCTCCCCCAGTGACGAGTCTGTCACCTCTACAATATCATCTATCCATCTTGCCCTTGATCGGCCCCTCTTCCTTTTGCCCTCCACTCTTCCTAGCATCAGCATCTTCTCCAGGGTGTCCTGTCTTCTCATTATGTGGCCAAAATATTTCAGTTTTGCCTTGAATATCATTCCCTCAAGTGAGCAGTCTGGCTTTATTTCCTGGAGGATGGAATGGTTTGATCTTCTTGCAGTCCAAGGTACTCTCAGAATTTTCCTCCAACACCACAGTTCAAAAGCATCGATCTTCCTTCTCTCAGCCTTCCTTATGGTCCACCTCTCGCAGCCATATGTTACTACTGGGAATACCATTGCTTTAACTATGTGGACCTTTGTTGTTAGTGTGATGTCTCTGCTTTTAACTCTTTTATTGAGATTTGTCATTGCTTTTCTCCCAAGGATTAAATGTCTTCTGATTTCCTGACTGGCAGTCAGCATCTGCAGTAATCTTTGCACCTAGAAATACAAAGTCTTTCACTGCTTCTACATTTTCTCCCTCTATTTGCCAGTTATCAATCAAGCTGGTTGCCATAATCTTGGTTTTTTTGAGGTTTAGCTGCAAACCAGCTTTTGCACTTTCTTCTTTCACCTTCATCATAATGCTCCTCAGTTCCTCTTCGCTTTCAGCCATCAAAGTGGTATCATCTGCATATCTGAGATTGTTAATGTTTCTTCCAGCAATTTTAACCCCAGTCTTGGATTCCTCAAGCCCAGCACGTTGCATGATGTGTTCTGTCTACAAGTTGAATAGGTAGGGTGAGAGTATACAGCCCTGCAGTACTCCTTTCCCAATCTTAAACCAGTCGGTTGTTCCGTGGTCTGTTCTTACCGTTGCTACTTGGTCGTTATACAGATTCCTCAGGAGGCAGACAAGATGACTTGGTATCCTCATACTGCTAAGAACTTGCCACAATTTGTTGTAGTCCACACAGTCAAAGGCTTTAGAATAGTCAATAAAACAGAAATAGATGTTTTTCTGAAACTCCCTGGCTTTTTCCATTATCCAGCGGATATTGGCAATTTGGTCCCTAGTTCCTCTGCCTTTTCTAAACCCAGCTTGTACATCTGGCAATTCTCGCTCCATGAATTGCTGAAGTCTACCTTGCAGGATCTTGAGCATTACCTTACTGGCATGTGAAATGAGTGCCACTGTTCGATAGTTTGAACATTCTTTAGTGTTTCCCTTTTTTGGTATGGGGATATATGTCATGAGTAATGATGGCGAGCAGGAAGGGGCTCCCATCCAGGGTGGAAAACGCATGCGTAGTACTGAGGAATTAAGCAGCCATTCAAAGAGACACAGGTCAGGCCCGCCTTAGCTTTTGGGGTTTATATGTCTGGGTTTTTCTCACGCTTATTCAGTTTGTTAGGATTCTGTTTATGTAGCAGTAATAAACACTAGAGAACTACTCCTCGTCTCAGTGTGATACTCACTGTTAGGACAATATAAGTTGATTTTTTCCAATCTGATGGCCATTCTTGTGTTTTTCAAATTTGCTGGCATATAGCATGCATTACCTTGACAGCATCATCTTGCAAGATTTTGAACAGTTCAGCTGGGATGCCATCATCTCCTGCTGCCTTGTTATTAGCAATGCTTCTTAAGGCCCATTCAACCTTACTCTTCAGGATGTCTGACTCTAACTCACTGACCACACTGTCAAAGCTGTCCCTGATATTGTTATCCTTCCTATACAGGTCTTCCATATATTCCTGCCACCTTTTCTTGATCTCTTCTTCTTCTGTTAGGTCTTTGCCATCTTTGTTTTTGATCATACCCATTTTTGCCTGGAATTTACCTCTGATGTTTCTAATTTTCTGGAAGAGGTCTCTTGTCCTTCCTATTCTATTGTCTTCTTCCATTTCAGCGCATTGCTTGTTTAAAAATAATCCCTTATCTCTTCTAGCTAACCTCTGGAATTTTGCATGTAATTGGGCATATCTCCCCCTATCCCTGTTGCCTTTTGCTTTCCTTCTTTCTTGGGCTACTTCTATTGTCTCAGCAGTCTTCCCTAATCTCTTTAGTCTGATCCTAAATTATGCAATAAGAAGTTCGTGATCTGAACTACAGTCAGCTCCAGGTCTTGTTTTTACCAACTGTATAGATGTCCGCCACCTTTGGCTGCAAAGGATGTAGTCAATCTGATTTCGGTGTTGTCCATCTGGTGAAGTCCATGTATAAAGCCATCTCTTAGGTTGTTGGAAGAGAGTGTTTGTTATGCAGAGTGAGTTGTCTTGGCAAAATTCTATCAGCCTATGTCCTGCTTCGTTCTGTTCTCCCAGGCCATGCTTACCTGTAATTCCAGATGTCATCTGACTGCCCACCTTAGCATTCCATTCTCCTGTGATGAAAACAACATCTCTTTTAGGTGTATTGTCCAGTAGGTGCTGCAGATCCTCATAGAACTGATCTACTTCAGCTTCTTCAGCACCTGTGGTTGGGGCGTATATTTGGATCACTGTGATGTTAGATGGCTTGCCCTGAATTTGAACTGAGATCATTCTATCATTTTTTGGATTGTATCTGGTGGTCATCTGATGTGAAGTGGCCCATTCCAGTCCATTTCAGTTCACTGACGCCCAAAATGTCTATCTTTAATCTTGACATCTCACCAA